>NC_135232.1:1138050796-1140550796 GCF_051348905.1 Ranitomeya variabilis
CACCGGGAAGTTCCCGGAAGGACGGCAGCTATAAAAGGTTCGCATGGCCACTCGGCCATACGTTAGAATAAACAGAAATCGTGTGTGTGGATGCGTGTATGTTATCTGTGCAAGCTCCTAATCATTCCCCTCCCTAGTGTTGTTGCATGTGGTTGGGTGCCTGGAGCAAGTATAGTTCCAGATAGTGCTATCCCGCGCAGAGCATGCATGTTGCAACAATTTAGCAGTGTTCGCCAGTGCGGCACCGTGCGCATCTAGTCTCTATTTAGGGTGGTTAGTGGCATCCGCCAGAGCGGTACTGGAAAAAACTCTGTGCGCTAAATCTATTATTTAGTTTCTCCCTGGCACCGCAGGTGCGGCTCCGAATGCTAGTGGGTCTAGAAGGACTCTAACTCCGTGTCCTTGGGGCAGGGACCTGTGACAGAACACTTGCATTTATTCTGCGGTATTGCAGCTCTGTGACTTAACAGGGTCCGCTTCTTATTCATAACGGGTGACGTTAACCCATGTGTGTTCTACTATACCGCCATATACTGTCCGCCATTACCGAGCAGCAGATAATATCTCTGCATGGTGGACCCCGGGCTACGAATGCACCTTATATCTTCCTTTATAATATTTGGTGCATTCCGCTAGCCCTAACAATGAGTCTTTCAATATTTGGACTCTGAAAGCCTTAAGCTCTTTCTTTACTTTCAGAACCTCCCCTGCATCCAGGAAGCAAAGTTTGCAAGTTAGATGTAGATGAACTCATCAGCGGTAAGGATTTATTTTTTATTTTTTACATCCTGCGAAAATTATGCCAGAACACAGAGCATAATAAACATGTAGAAAATAAAAAAAAAATTCTTTATACTCACCATACTGCTCATCTCTCCAGCCCTTCCGCTACCTACTGCTACTTTTCCAATCCTTGCTAGATCTTCTGATCCCCGACCACTCACGTGGGGATCACCGGACCAGTCATGCTATGCCAGAACTGCCTGCTTGTGAGGGGTCTGGGAGCTTTCTGCGTGAGCGCATGGAGGGTCCCAGTGTCATTACATGCACCGCTACCTTCTGAGCAGAACTCTTGATGGCACATTATGGTTCTGAAAAATGGTGGCCAATGGCCTCTATTTTGTGGAATACACTCTAAAGCAAATTATAAAAAAAATTGCATTTTGGAGAAATGTGTGCACAGTTTTAATAGAATTAATTTACACTGGAATGTATTATTTCATCTCTACTAAAATTGTATTTTTAATCTCCTGATAAACTGCCCAACAAATGTTGAAGTGTATTTTTCCATTTTATTGCACTGCATCTTCTAATAGATGCTTTTGTGAATTTTTTTTTAAAACTAATGAGTCTTTTATAAAAAGCCATGAAGTTAAAAAACAGAATTGATCATATCCAGATATAAATTCCCTGAGTATGGTAGTTTTCATAATGCGGTAGTTTTCAATTTTTGAAGAATTCTTTCATTTCGACATCTCTTGCTCTTTCTATATGGCAAAGTGCATAAACCCAAATTCTTGATAAATATTTTCAAATTTGCATGATTTTTTAAAACATTGCTCAAAAAGTGGAAATAAAGGTTTAAAATTGATGTGAATATGAAAAAGTCAAATGATACAAATATATATAATAATTTATACAATAAACTGTATGTACTTTATCTTGTAAATTGGGGTTTCAAATAGAAAAATTTGTTTTTTATTTTAATATAAAAATGTAAACTTTTGTTTACCTAAACTTATCATTAGAATAAAGTACAATGTGTGGTGAGAAAAACAATGTCTGAATTATTTGGATGAATTAAGTCGTTACCCAGTTGCTTTTGATGAACTCACAGATACCAAATTCCTAAAATCTGGTTTAATCTTGAGCCTCTAAAATGGCTCATTCCAAAGATATTAAGTCTTAGTGATTTCTTTCTTCTTTTTTTAGACAGTGTATCATGCCAAAACTGCCCAGAAGATCAGTGGCCAAATGACTTCAATCAATGTGTACCAAAACATATTGAATTTTTGTCCTACAAAAATGACCCTGCAGTTCTTGCAATTTCTGTAATTTCTGTCTTATGTTTTCTTAAAACATCTGCAATTTTGGGAATCTTTATTCTATTTGAAGACACTCCAGTTGTTCAAGCAAATAACCATACCCTGAGCTTCATTCTCCTGGCTTCCATCATGTTGAGTTTTCTCTGTGTGTTTTTGTTTTTGGGTCGTCCAACACATGTCACCTGCATGCTTCGTCAGACTTCATTTGGGATCATCTTCTCTGTAGCCGTATCTTCTATTCTGGCTAAAACCATCATGGTCTACATGGCCTTCAAAGCCACCAAACCTGGGACTTCTTGGAGAAGATTGATTGGTGTGAGGATTACAAACTGTGTGGTCTTCTTCTGCTCATTTATCCAAGTGTTACTCAGCATCATTTGGTTATCTACTTCTCCTCCATTCCCAGAGATGAACACTCACTTATATCAGCACAAAATCATATTTCAGTGTAATGAGGGGTCAATGGTGGCCTTTTCCATGCTCCTGGGTTATATGGGACTACTTGCTGCCATCAGTTTCATTGTTGCTTTCTTGGCCAGACATTTACCAGATTGTTTTAATGAAGCTAAGAACATCACATTCAGCATGCTGGTGGTCTGCAGTGTTTGGGTGGCTTTCATCCCATCCTACATGAGTGTTACTGGGAAAAATACTGTTCTTGTAGAAATATTTGCTGTGATATCTTCAAGTTTTGGCATTTTAGGCTGCATATTCTTCCCTAAATGTTACATCATACTGGTGAGACCAGAGTTAAACTCAAAGCGTAGTTTATCCAGGCAAATGAAAACAAACACTAGCGCTTGACATTATTGCACATAGATATTTGTCCTTTAATTTCGATAAAATGTCCTATAAAGAATTTGAGTAAGGAGGCACCTTGGCTTCATTTAAGGCCATTAAAATTAACACTAGAGAACTGGATATTTAGAAAGTAAGAGCTCTGTACATTTATCCTTGTTTATTGAAAATAAGGTATCTGGATACATCAATGCATGTGGGTGTTCTGAGTACTTCTCTCAAGTGTATAATGAAAGAAGGGTAGTAAAAGGTAGGAATATCCAAAATATAGGAATCTCCTGCCCAGCACCCAGTAAGTGGAGCAGACAGACAAGAGGTATAGGTAGATACAGTTCCATTTTTTAGTCCCCGGGTACAGTACAAATACAAACTATAACATGCTGCTGTCACTGTTGTATTGAACCAGGCCTGCAATTAAGTCCAAGGGCGAAGAGCATAGTTCAATGCAATATAAGTCTGTGACAAATTGTTTAAATTGTTTTTTGGGGGATTGTCTGTATGTTCTTCTGTGTGTGATTGAAGTTTTGGTTTAAGGAGGAAAAATAAAAAAATAAAAAAAGTTTTTCTCAGCTTTATTTAGCCCGTTTTCTTATTGCCCTACAAATTGAAGAGACCCTAATCGAGGCTTACTGAGAAGAGTGAGGATTAGAAATAAGTACGAGGAGACCGCAAAGTACATAGATAAAAAATAGTTCAACAATAATAAAAAAATAAAATAGTTCTTTTTTTGCAGAATTTACCTAGCTGTTGATTATGCCACTCATAATAATTTTGCTATCTCTCTGATGTTTTTTTTTTTTTTTTTAGCCTATTTATTTTCTATTTTGAGTACCATTGTCCGCATGTTATAGGTTCACAGCAACAGCTTCCAAATGCAAATCCCACAGGATATGAATACCCTTAAAGTAAAGCGGGAGTCTGCATGCTAAGCCCATATCTAATATATAAAGCTGAATGTGTGTATGTGTGTGTGTATGTATGTCCGGGATTGGCATCTGAACCGTCGCAGCTACAGCCACAAAATTTTGCACAGTCACACATCTGGAACCCGAGAGCGTCATAGGCTATGTTGTGAGGTGAAATTTTAACCCCGCGCTTTCCAATTCACCAAACAATTTTGCCCCTATCTACATAATGGGGAAAAAGTGAAGGGAAAAGTGTTGGAGGCGTCGCAGCTACAGGCACAAAATTTTGCACAGTCACACATCTGGAACCCGAGAGCGTCATAGGCTATGTTGTGAGGTGAAATTTTAACCCCGCGCTTTCCAATTCACCAAACAATTTTGCCCCTATCTACATAATGGGGAAAAAGTGAAGGGAAAAGTGTTGGAGGCGTCGCAGCTACAGGCACAAAATTTTGCACAGTCACACGTCTGGACCCTGAGAGCGTCAAAGCTATGTTGTGAGGTGAAATTTTAACCCCGCGCTTTCCAATTCACCAAACAATTTTGCCCCTATCTACATAATGGGGAAAAAATGAAAGGAAAAGTGTTGGAGGCAAATTAACAGCTGCCAGATGTGAACAAGGGGGACTTAAAGAATGAGAGCGATGGCGCCAAAGAGTATATACTGTACAGTTGCTAAGGTGGGGCCCCGACATGGGATAATCACCACACCACCACGGGGATATGAACACACACACAAAATGCGCCACACACTACCACGTGCTCGAACACATATACCACCCTCAGCACACATTTCACCACACATACACCAACCTCGCCACATAAAAGTAGAAACACAAAAGTCGCCGCTCAAAACTCGCAACGCGCAAAACTCTACACATGCAAAACTCACCACACGTGCAAAACTCACCTCATGGAAAACTCGCCACACGCAAAAATAGAACACGCGGAAAAATTGCCACACACAGAAAAATTGCCACATGCACAAAAGTTGCACCACATGCAAAAGTTGCCTCACACAAAACTTGCACATACTCAAAAGGCACCACACATAAAACTCGCCACGCGCAAAACTCGCCATGCGCAAAACTTGCTGCACACAACTTGCTACACTAACCTGTCACATGCAACTCGACACACAAAAAGTTGCTACACACATGTCGCCACACAAAACTCATCTCACAAAAGTCGCTACATGCATGTCGCCACATGCAACTCAACACACACAACTTGACACACGAAACTCGCCCTAAAACACACACAAGTCTGGTATTATCCTTCAAAAAAAAAAATCTGATTAATAAGCAGACAAACTACAAGAGCAACAAATGTACCATATAGGAATCCGGCAGCTGTCAGTCACATGACCAGTCTATTATGTGTATGTGTGAGCTAATATATACTGCCAGGGGGTGGGCTTACTGTTGGCTGGGGATTTATCAGGCTGCCATTTTAGCTTACAAATACTGAGGTAAAAATACTGACCAAATAACGTGTGAACGAGGGCTAATACAGGAGGAGATGACATACAGATATATACTATATACAGGAGGAGATGACACACAGGTATATACTATTTACAGGGGAGATGACACACAGGTATATACTATATACAGGAGGAGATGACACACAGATATATACTATATACAGGAGAGATGACACACAGGTATATACTATATAGAGGAGGAGATGACATACAGGTACATACTACACACAGGAGGAGATGACATACAGGTATATACTATATACAGGAGGAGATGACACACAGGTATATACTATATACAGGAGCAGATTACCTATGGTATATAGTATATACAGGAGGAGATGACATACATGTATATGCTATGTATAGGAGGAGATGACATACAGGTATATACTATATACAGGAGGAGATGACACACAGATATATACTATATATAGGAGAGATGACACACAGGTATATACTATATACAGGAGATTACATACAGGTATATCTAATATATAAAGCTGAATGTGTGTATGTATGTATGTGTGTATGTCCGGGATTGGCATCTGCACCATCGCAGCTACAGCCACAAAATTTTGCACAGTCACACGTCTGGACCCCGAGAGCGTCATAGGGTATGTTGTGAGGTGAAATTTTAACCCCGCGCGTTCCAATTCACCAAACAATTTTGCCCCTATCTACATAATGGGGAAAAAGTGAAGGGAAAAGTGTTGGAGGAAAATTGACAGCTGCCAGATGTGAACAAGGGGGACTTAAAGAATGAGAGCGATGGCGCCAAAGAGCATATACCGTACAGTTGCTAAGGTGGGGCCCCGACATGGGATACTCACCACACACGGGGATATGAACACAAACACAAAATGCGCCACACACTACCACGTGCTTGAACACATATACGACCCTCAGCACACATTTCACCACACACACACCAACCTCGCCACATAAAAGTCGAAACACAAAAGTCACCACTCAAAACTCGCCACGCGCAAAACTCGCTACATGCAAAACTCGCCATATGCAAAACTAGGCTCACGCAAAACTCGCCACACGTTCAAAACTCACCTCATGGAAAACTCACCTCATGCAAAACTTGCACACACAGAAAAATTGCCACATGTACAAAAGTTGCACCACATGCAAAAGTTGCCTCACACAAAACTTGCACATACTCAAAACGCACCACACATAAAACTCGCCACGCGCAAAACTCGCCATGCACAAATCTTGCTGCACACAACTTGCTACACTAACCTGTCACATGCAACTCGACACACAAAATGTTGCTACACGCATGTCGCCACACAAAACTCATCTTACAAAAGTCGCTACATGCATGTCGCCACACGCAACTCAACACACACAACTTGACACATGAAACTCGCCATAAAACACACACAAGTCTGGTATTGTCCTTCAAAAATAAAAATCTGATTAATAAGCAGACAAACTACAAGAGCAACAAATGTACCATATAGGAAATACGGCAGCTGTCAGTCACATGACCAGTCTATTATGTGTATGTGTGAGCTAATATATACTGCCAGGGGGGAGGGCTTCCTGTTGGCTGGGGATTTATCAGGCTGCCAATAGCAACCAATCACAGCTCAGCTTCTATTTTGCTACAGTTAATTAACCTGAGCTCTGATTGGTTAATATAGGCAACAAAGACATTCTCAGTATAACAAAGCTAATATATGTTGTGAAATTCTTCTATTAGCTTAGTTTTTGCCTTTTAATAATTACATTTCTATCTATTTGTTTTGTGGTTTTTGTGTGCAGAATAAATTTTTGTTAACACATTCTATTTTGCTAACAGCAGTCATTAACCCGGGCGAAGCCGGGTAGTACAGCTAGTTGATTATATAACTGTATGTTGAATATGTTTTGGTAAACATCAAAAATGCCAAAACTTGTGTCAATGTCCAAATATTTCTGCACCTAAATGTATGTACTTGTATTGTAGGGATAAAAGCAAAAGAAAATGTTACTAAGGAAATTGCTAAAAAATGATGAAAAACAATTACATTAATCTAGTTTTTAATATACTTAGCTAAAAAAAATCACAACCCACCAAATAACACATATTTGGTGTCACTGTAATTGTAACAATCTGCACAATACAGTGAATTGTTCATTTACAGTGATTTGCAAATGGCAAAAAATTGGTGTGGTTGATTATTTTTGTTCGTCAAACCAGTAGAAAATGTAAAAAATGTAATTCTGAGGCTGTGTTCACATGTAGCATAAAAGCTGATTTTTTTCTGCTACTTTTTAAACATGTTTATACTACACTGCACAATAACATTCTTACTTGATTACTGTGTTTTTGCCCTTTATTATGCCCGTTTCCCTGTATTGGATGCTTGTTGGTGCAATTTTAAGCAGTTTTTAATGCTTTTTTAATTTTACAGAAAAGCTTTGATTCTGCAATTAAAAATGCAACTGATTTTTATTTTAGAAGCATTTATGTCAGGTTTCTCATAGAGGTCTATAAAGAAAAAAAATAATCAAAACAGCATATTTCAACAGCATGTTTAGATTCATTGTGTGCATGAGTTTTCATGAAATCATATCCACCTAGTGTGGACAGTGAAACCATGCTCACATACCGCATAAATTAGTGGCATGCCACCTCCACCAGTAATGGCAGTGCACATAACCTCTATAAGGCCCGTGAGCCCCAGTGCTAGCACTATGACCCCTTCAGCCCTGTATCACACTTTTAACTGTATGGATAAAAACCCAGTTGAAAACAATGATGGAAGAGAGAGCCGTTCCTCTCCCTCCTCCATCATTCTCGCTCTACGGCAGAGTTTTGACGTCTTAGCACAGCCTTCGGGATGACGTCGCTATATCATGCAGTCTGCGCCAAGATGTGCGGCACTTCAGGCCACATGCTGCAAAGACTGGAATACATCAACTTGAATACATTGTGGGGGCATTAAACTATTTGGAGAGAATGAGAAGGGTGCATTCATTATACTGCATGGAAGGTAATGTGGAGTGTGTCACACTATGCGGAAGGCAATGTGGGGTACTTTATACTTTGTGCAAGGCAATGTGGGGACATTATATAGCATGAAAGACAATGTGAGGGGTCATTATACTATATCAAGAACTATGTGGGGGCTATTATAATGTTTGAAGAGCTTTGTGAAGGCCATTATACTATACTAGATGGTGGCCTGATTCTAATGCATCAGGTACTCTAGAATATGTATGTAGTTTATTTATGAAGATTTAAGAATAATGCAATGAATACACAGGATTTTCCGGGTAAAATATATCCATTATTAGTGAAGCGGTGTTTAAATCCCGCTCCAATATCACTGATTGGTCGTGGCCAGCCGGGCGAGACCAATCAGCGAAGCGTGTTTCAAATCCCGTGCCAATTCACGGCCGGAATGCGCCTGTCGCTGATTGGTCACGGCCACGGGCAGCTGGCGAGACCAATCAGTGATGCAGGATTTCCTTTACAGACAAACAGACAGAATTAGACGATTATATAGTAGATACCCAATGCTTTAGAATCGGACCACCATCTAGTATTCATATAAACATTGGTGCTTACATTTATGTTTTAACCCATTGGACACACTGCCATTGTTTTTCTCCTGTTTTTATTTTAAGAGTCAAAACTTTATTAGTCATCTATCGCTGTATGACAGCCTGTTTTCTACAGGATGACTTCTAGTTTTCAAAGACACCATTTATTTTACCATATGCTAAACTTAAAAAGGGGGAACATTTTTACTCTCTACCTTACACACTGTCCTCCATGTTGTTCTCTCCCTCGCACACTGTCCTCCATGTTATTCTCTCCCTCACAGACTGTCCTTCATGTTATTCTCGCCCTCACAGACTGACATCCATGTTATTTTCTCCCTCACAGACTGTCAGTCATGTTATTCTCTCCCTCACAGACTGTCCTCCATGTTATTCTCTCCCTCACACACTGTCCTCCATGTTATTCTCTCCCTCACACACTTTCCTGCATGTTATTCTCTCCCTCACAGACTGACGTCCATGTTATTCTCTCCCTCACAGACTGTCCTTCATGTTATTCTCTCCCTCACAGACTGTCCTACAAGTTATTCTCTCCCTGACAGACTGTCCGTCATGTTATTCTCTCCCTCACAGACTGTCCTCCATGTTATTCTCTCCCTCACAGACTGTCCATGTTATTCTCTCCCTCAAAGACTGACCTCCATGTTATTCTCTCCCTCACAAACTGTTCTCCATGTTATTCTCTCCCTCACAGACTGTCCTCCATGATATTCTCTCCCTCACACACTGTCCTCCTTGTTATTCTCTCCCTCACAGACTGTCCATGTTATTCTCTTCTTTACAGACTGACCTACATGTTATTCTCTCCCTCACAGACTGTCCTTCATGTTATTGTCTCCCTCACACATTGTCCTCCATGTTATTCTTTCCCTCACAGACTGTCCTCCATGTTATTCTTTCCCTCATAAATTTCAAAAAACTGACCGTCACATCCAAACGTAGACTAAGTGTGAACAGGTGCTGAACCTAGAGTCACCAACTCGCATACAGTCAAATAAATAAGGCAGCACACTGCGGCGCTAAAACATGCAAACATGAAACATGAAAATTGAGCTGCATTACTGCACTAGAAATATGAAAAAACGAGAGCGTTTAGCGCATAAAATGGCCAATTTATGTGTACCTGGTAGCCACATTAGGGCATCTCTCGTATACCAGGTCCTACACTTTCCTTTCCTTGCTGAGAATAAACATCTTCATCTGAATGGGTACCTGTGAAACCTCTTCTTAGACTAAAATTCTCTCTCTCTGTGGAGGGGTAATGGACCTGCTGCAATTAAAACACCTGTGGCTAAGAGGCGGAGTGCTCGGTCAGAAGGCTACTGAATACAAATTTCAAAAAACTGACCTTCACATCCAAACATAGACTAAGTGTGAACAGCGCTGCAGTGTGTTGCCTTATTTATTTGACTGTATGCAAGTTGGTGACTCTAGGTTCAGCACCTGTTCACACTTAGTCTATGTTTGGATGTGACGATCAGTTTTTTGAAATTTGTATTCAGTAGCCTTCTGACCAAGCACGCTGCTTCTTAGCGACAGGTGTTTTAATCGCAGCAGGTCCATTACCCCTCCACAGAGAGAGAGAATTTTAGTCTAAGAAGAGGTTTCACAGGTACCCATTCAGATGAAGACGTTTATTCTCAGCAAGGAAAGGAAAGTGTAGGACCTGGTATACGAGAGATGCCCTAATGTGGCTACCAGGTACACATAAGTTGGCCATTTTATGCGCTAAACGCTCTCATTTTTTCATATTTCTAGTGCAGTAATGCAGTTCAATTTTCATGTTTCATGTTTGCATGTTTTAGCGCTGCAGTGTGCTGCCTTATTTATTTGACATTCTTTCCCGCATAGACTGTCCTCCATGTTATTTTCTCCCTCACACACTTTCCTCCATTTTATTCTCTCAAACACACACTGTCCTCCATGTTATTTTCTCCCTCACAGACTGTCCTCCATATTATTCTCTCCCTCACACACTGTCCTCCATTTTATTCTCTCAAACACACACTGTCCTCCATGTTATTTTCTCCCTCACAGACTGTCCTCCATGTTATTCTCTCCCTCACAGACTGTCCTCCATGTTATTCTCTCCCTCACAGACTGTCTTCCATGTTATTCTCTCCCTCATAGACTGTCCTCCATGTTATTCTCTCCCTCACACACTGTCCTCCATGTTATTCACTCCCTCACAGACTGTACTTCTTGTTATTCTCTGCCTCACAGATTGTCCTCCATGTTATTCTCTCCCTCACAGACTGTTCTCCATGTTATTCTCTCCCTCACAGACTGTCATTCATGTTATTCTCGTTCTAATATATGTATGCAGTTTATTTATGAACGCTGATTGGTCGAGGCCGGCCAGGTGCTTCGAATCAGCAACGCAGGATTTCGGTTACAGACAAACAGGCCCCTAGACAATTATATATATAGATGGAAGGCTAATTGCAGCCCATTATACTAAAGCTCTGGTAAAAATTAAGAGACCACCACATCAAAACCCTGTCATGGGCAGCCCAATCTCCAGACCTGAACCCCATTGAAAAACTCTGGAATGTAATCAAGAGGATGATGGATAGTCACAAGCCATCAAACAAAGAAGAACTGCTTAAATTTTTGCTCCAGATGCAGTGTGAAAGACTGGTGGAAAGCATGCCAAGACGCATGAAAGCTGTGATTAAAAATCATGGTTATTCCACAAAATATTGATTTCTGAACTCATCCTGAGTTAAAAATTAGTATTGTTGTTTCTAAATGATTATTAACTTGTTTTCTTTGCATTATTTGAGGTTTGAAAGCACTGTTTTTTTCTTTTATTTTGACTATTTTTCTCTGTCAGAAAAAAAATACAAAATGTATTGCTTGGAACTTCGGAGACATGTTGTCAGAAGTTTATAAAATAAAAGAACAGTTTACATTTTACTCAAAAACATACATATAAAGAGAAAAATCAGACAAATTGATCATTTTGCAGTGGTCTCTTAATTTTTGCCAGAGCTGTATATGGAAAGCTATGTTGAGGTCATTATACTATATGGAAGGCTATGTAGGGGCTATTACACTGTGTAGAGGGCTATGTGGAGGCATTTATAATATTTGGAGGGCTATGTGGTGGGCATTGTACTATTTTGAGTGCTATGTGGGGGCCATGATAATATTTGGAGGGCTATGTGGGGACCATTATACTATTTGGAGGGCTATGTGTGTTGTAGAGATGAGCCACCTCCCTAGTGTTCAGGTTCGGTTCGGTTCGTCGAACAGGGAGGTGTTCGACGAAATGTTCGTCGAACGTTTGACGAACACCGTCAAACCCCATTGAAACCACTGGCAGGCAAACACAAACACATACAAACACATTGAAAACAGATAGAAAACACCTTAAAAGGTGTCCAAAAGCTGACAAACTGCTCAGAAGACACAACAAACACATGGAAAAGTCACAACTACATATAGTCATGCGAAAAGAAAAGAAGTGGAGGAGTAAAAGGAGGAGGAGACACAGATATAGGCATGTCATGCCTTTCTAAAATCAAGAAAGGCTGGAGTAAAAATCTAAACTCACTCTACCAACACCCAGACATCTTGACAAAAAAAATTAAAAAAGAAATATCTTTAGGTAGAATGTCGGCGGGTCCATTCAGAACACTTTCCTTAGAAGACGTAGTGGTACCCCCTTTGGGAGTTGTGCCAAAAAATGAACCCAATACAATCAGACTAATCCACCATTTGTCATATCCAAGGTGCAGGTCAGTAAACGACAACATCGATGCAGAACCAAGTACAGTACTATGTACTGTACCTCCTTTGACGAGGCAATCAGGCGGGTCAAGAAGTTGGTAAGGGGCACCCTAATGGCCAAAACAGACATTGAGGGGGCGTTCCGGTTACTACCTGTGCCTCCGAATAGTGTCCTCCCATTGGGCTGCTTCTGTGAAGGAGCATACTACATAGATCGCTGTTTGCCCATGGGGTGCTCCATATCCTGCTCACTATTTGAGGAGTTTAGCTGCTTCCTCGAATGTGTCGTCATGGACGTTTGTAAGGCGGCACATATTATCCATTACCTCGATGACTTCTTATGCCTGGGCCCAAAAGATTCGCCACAGTGTGAAAACACGTGGTAGTCCACCTGAGAGAATGAGAGAGCTGGAGGGAGAATGGACACCCCAGAGCCGAGGGGCTAGATTGAGAAAGAAAGAAGGCGGTGTAGCTTGCTTCATGGGTGGGGTACTCTGCTGAGTAGCAGAAATTGCTACTAGGCCCAAAAGGATTTCCTGGGCCAGATGCCGTTAAAAAATAGTAGTTAGGTAAACAGGCGGTGTAGCTTGCTTCATGGGTGGGGTACACTGCTGAGTAGCACTAAATTCTACTAGGCCCAAAAGGATTTCCTGGGCCAGATGCCGTTAAAAATAGTAGTTAGGTAAACAGGCGGTGTAGCTTGCTTCATGGGTGGGGTACAATGCTGAGTAGCACCAAATTCTACTAGGCCCAAAAGGATTTCCTGGGCTAGATGCCATTAAAAAATAGTACTTAGGTAAACAGGCGGTGTAGCTTGCTTCATGGGTGGGGTACGCTGCTGAGTAGCACTAAATTCTACTAGGCCCAAAAGGATTTCCTGGGCCAGATGCCGTTAAAAATAGTAGTTAGGTAAACAGGTGGTGTAGCTTGTTTCATGGGTGGGGTACGCTGCTGAGTAGCACTAAATTCTACTAGGCCCAAAAGGATTTTCTTGGCTAGATGCCGTTGCAAAATAGTAGTTAGGAAAACAGGCGGTGTAGCTTGCTTCATGGGTGGGGTACAATGCTGAGTAGCACCAAATTGTACTAGGCCCAAAAGGATTTCCTGGGCCAGATGCCATTAAAAAATAGTACTTAGATAAACAGGCGGTTGGTGGCTGGGCTACTCTGCTGACTAGCAGACACTGAAGCTTTGGAGCAGACCTCTGAATCCCAGGCCTTAGTATGAGTAAACAACTCTGCAGATGACCCCACCCACCTGGAATTGACGATGGCAAAGTCATGTAAAACTCAGCAAGGGGACTAAATAAAAGAGTCTCCATTTTTTAAAAAAATTCAGCCACAGACACCACTTAAGTGGCATCAATTTCGCCAGAGTTTTTTAAAACAGTTGTTGAGGTGATTTTCAAAAATCATCAAGCTTTTTGTCTCCCCAAGATGACACAGGGGTTAAAAAGTCCTTGTGGATCCAGGATTTGTTCATCTTGATGAACGTTAGTCTGTCTACATTGTCACTGGACAGCCGCGTGCGCTTATCTGTCAGCACACCACCAGCAGTGCTGAACACACTTTCAGAGAGAACGCTGGCTGCGGGGCATGACAAGATCTCCAAGGCGTGAGTGGCGAGCTCAGGCCATTTTTCAAGATTGGAAGCCCAAAATGAGCAAGGGTCCAGTTCCACAGTCATGGCATCGATGTTAACTTGGAGATACTCTTGTATCATCCTCTCTAGGTGTTGGCTGTGCGTCAGACTTCTTGTCTCCTGTGGCCTTGCAAAGGATGGTCTAAAAAAATCTTGAAATGATTGGAAAAAATTGCTGTTACCACCAAATACGATGTTACTGTTACGGTTAGAGTGATGACTCGATAGTCCCATGGTTGGCAAGTTAGAACTCAGAGACTGACTACGTGCACCACTGGTGTTTTGTGGAAAAGCAAATGTTAGATTCTGTAGAGATGCAAGTCGTAGAGCTGCAGGATGCAAATGGTGGAAGTGAGCACACAGTGACCGTGCCCTCTGCAGAAGCCCATCTAGTCCGGGATAGTGGGATAAAAATTGCTGGACAACCAGGTTCAAAACGTGAGCCATAAAAGGCACGTGTGTGACATTGCCCCGGCGAAGGGCCGCACCCAGGTTTGCAGCATTGTCGCACACAGCCTTCCCTGGCTGCGGGTTGAGTGGTGACAACCATTGATGGAACTCGGTCTCCAGAGCTGACCACAACTCCTCAGCTGTGTGACTCACATTTCCCCAGACATTTCAATGTAAACACTGCCTGATGCCGTTGAGCCCTGGTGACAGCATAGTGAGGAGGTGTGCAGGATTCCTTCTGCGCAGTTACAATGCGGGTGGCATTACCAGACAGGCTTTGGGTGCAGGTGAAGGACCAAGATGAGGTTGAGGAGGCAGAAGCAGTGGAGGAACTTCTAGATGCAGTGGATCGACGAGCAACTCGTGAGGACAGCAAGACTTGGACAGCAGCCCCTTCTCCTGATGTTGCCGTAGTTACCCAGTGCCCAGTCACCGACATGTAATGCCCCTGTCCATGTCTACTCATCCAAGTGTCTGTGGTGAAATGCACCCTGTCACACACAGAGTTTCTCAAGGAAGCAGTGATGTTGTGTGCTACATGCTAGTGTAGCACAGGCACAGCTTTCTTTGAGAAGTAGTGGCGACTGGGCACCTGGTACTGGGGCACTGCGACGGACATAAGGTCTCAAAAATCCTCTGTGTCCACCAGGCGGAAAGGCAGCATTTCTGTAGCCAACAGCTTGCAGATGGAGAAATTCAACCTCTTTTCTTTGTCATGGCTAGAAGGAAATGGTCTTTTACTTGTCCACATCTGAGGGATTGAGGGCTGGCTGCCGTGCTTAGACGGAGTTGACTAGGGTGTCCCCGGCAAACTGCTGGTCTGTGAGGAAGGTGCAGGTGGAGATGTTATGTTGCCTTGATCAAAATGTGGTGTCAATGTCGGAGAGTGCTCAACACCAGCATATGTTTCCACTTGCAAATGTCCTGACGACCTGCCAATCACACTGGCTGCTGCGGGTAAAGAGGTGGAAAGTCTGCATCCAAAACCAAGTGTGACTGCTGTCCCCACAGTCACAGAGGATGAAGAGGACGCAGATGCACTTGATGGGGCAGACGGTGGTTGACCCAGCCCACTAGGCCGCATTGTAGCACAGTGAGCTTCCCACTGCAACTTATGCCTCATATCCGTGTGACAGTTCATGCATGAAGTACTCAAGCTAGTGATTTTTTGGCCTCTATTGAGATTATGTTGACAAATCTTACAGACAACATGAGTTGGGTCATCCTTTGCGATGTCAAAAAATGCCCAGGCTATGCAAGGCTTAGAGCCCGTGTGACCTGAAGAGCCACCACGACTTCTGGTCTCAGGCACAGCTGGGGTTGAGGATGCAGTTGTTGATGTGCTTCCAGTACTCCATCTCTGTCCAGGAAGGCGCACCGTTACCTCATCGTCAGACTCATCACTAGCATCCTCCTCCACCTCCTCTGCTGACCTCATGGACTGACGGACTGGGGATTGACAGTAAGTGGGGTCTACAACCTCATCATCATCATCCTGTGTATTCTCACACCCGTTGTCCTGAGAGCCAACCTCTTCCTGCCCCAACCGAAAAGTCAAGTTTTCGTTCCAATCAGGTATCTCAGTCTCATCATCACCTTCCTCATTGTCTCCACCAACAGGAGTTACAGTTTGGGAACGAAGGTCTACATTATGCTCAGAACCTTCTTCATCTGGGCCTGGATCCGACTCACAAAGATCTTGGGCATCAGTGCAGATCATTTGCTCATCTGGATTCACAGAAGCTCTGGAGCAGACCTCTGATTCCCAGGCTATAGTATGCGTAAACAGCTCTACAGACTCAACCATGTGTGTTACACCCTGCTCAGACGGGCAGCTGGAGACTTGGGAGCTGTGAGGAAGCAAGTGGGTTGGGGTGACAACTCTGAGGACTGGAGTAGTTGTGATGTTGAAGTTGACATGGATGAGAGCCCACTTTAACGAGCACTTGATATCCGTTCAAGCACCTGCTGTTTTTGTGCCTCATCTGGAATTTTTGGCGATGCTCGTAGCGATGGTCGTAAGAAAGGGATCATATCAGATTGTCCACGTAAAGAAGTAGACATCTTACTTTGGCTGGAAGGTGGTCTTTCTTCTGCAGATGTTACTGTTGCTTTACCACCTACCACACGGACACAACCTTTTTTCCCTTTCCAACACGTTTATTCCCCTTTCCACCAGCACCAGGCCTTTTGCCACTCATTTTAGTGCTTAACTAATTGGCAACTCTGTATCTGTAGTTGTTGACACAACAACCGATGGATGAAAACCTAGCAGAACTGAGTGGCCAAACTGTGGTACTAGGCCCAAAGCTATTAACTGGATTAGATGCAGTGAAAATAGAGATACACAGGCGATGTAGTTAGTTTGACAGGCGGGCTATTCTGTGACATGCAGAAACTACTCCTAGGCCCAAAACCCCAAAACTATTAACTGGATTAGATGCAGTAAAAATTGAGATACACAGGAGGTATATTTTCTTTAACAGGTGGGCTACTATGCTGACATGCAGACACTGCTCCTAGGCCCAAAACTGTTAACTGGATTAGATCATTTACAAACCAAAGTTAACAAGGAAAGTGCAAGGTGCATAACACAGACAAACAAACAAACAACTGTGTGGATAGCGCTATAGATCCCTACCAGAAATCAATACAGTACTCAGTTTCTGATATGCTATCTAAAGCTGTCATGTCCTATTCAAAGACAATCAATAGGGTCTAACAGCGCAGATACCACTATGGTTACCAATGCCTCATACCATAGGTGTGGAGAGCCACTTTAGATAACCTACCGGGTACGGTAACTTATGGCACCACTAACAGATTTTATGGCCCCAGTGCAACAGCTGAAACCGTACACATATATACACTGCAGCCTGGGGTAAACCAATGAATTCAAGCTTGCCAAAGATGCATGGTATTCAGTCCACCTGAGACTGTTCATCAACCTTATTAGGCATATTTAAGAATCAATCAGTATGGCTGGTATGGAAAAATAATACAGAACGATCTCACCCGCCTCGAACCATGTTACACCGTAATACTCAGATTTAATGGTGGCGGTGGACGTCCTCCCCTACTGTCCCAACGCGTTTGATTTCACACTCTTCAGGGGATATCATTGGGGTTGTCTTAACATGACCCTCCAGCAGACGCTGCCATCCATGCGCGTGGTGAGTCATGTGTACGCTGGCTTTTTATCATGCGCCTTGAATACCGGCATCCGGTCCATGTGCCGCACGAAGCTGACCACCTGACCGGATGTGAGATCATTTGACCGCATCAGCTGACCAACTCAGTCAGCTGTATGTCACGCCTTCTCTGGAACGCAAACACTTTCAATGCGCCTGCGCTCCTATACGCGGTCCCTACGCAATGCCCTGAATCTCATGATCACTATGTGTAACCCCACCATCGTTTCAATGCGTCAGTCACTAGACGGATGTATGGCCTAATACTGCTTATCATACATCCATAGTATACCACCTTTTTATGTGCAGGTTAATTCTATTTTGGTCAGACATTTATTAAATTATCATTAATCGCCCCCACTCAACAACGGCTCTCCCTCTCTGTACACCCTATTACTCCCTACATTAGAGGAAGGAAGCGAAAGAGAGCTGGTCATTTAGACCATTTGGATGGACAGTGTGCAACCAAAAGATCCATTTACATTCCCTCTGGAGTATTATTTGGTCCCAATTCCCCCCTCTACTTGGGGGTTTAATTCTGTCCATCCCTATGAAGGTAATTTTCTTGATGTTGCCCTGATGGTGTCTATTAACATGGATGGCTATTGATGTATCTTTCTTATTTTTAATATCACGTATATGCTCTCCTATTCTTTTACAAAACTCTCTTTTCGTTTTCCCTACGTATTCAAGCCCGTACTCGCATGTAGCCTTGTATACCACTCCTTTTGTTTGGCAGTTAATAAATTGCCTAATCTGATATACCCTGCTTGTATTGTTGCCTACAAATGTTTTACTCGTCTGTATGAAGGCACATGCTTTGCATCTGCCACATTTGTAGCAACCAGCCGGCTGCGTACTTAGCCATGAATAGTTCTTTTGACTCTGATAGTGGCTATGGACGAGTCTGTCTTTTATGGATTTGCCCCTGTGAAATGTAATTTGGGGTTACTGAGTTAATGGTACCTTTGATGTCCGGGTCAACAATACAGGCAGGGTATATCAGATTAGGCAATTTATTAACTGCCAAACAAAAGGAGTGGTATACAAGGCTACATGCGAGTACGGGCTTGAATACGTAGGGAAAACGAAAAGTGAGTTTTGTAAAAGAATAGGAGAGCATATACATGATATTAAAAATAAGAAAGATACATCAATAGCCATCCATGTTAATAGACACCATCAGGGCAACATCTAGAAAATTACCTTCATAGGGATGGACAGAATTAAACCCCCAAGTAGAGGGGGGAATTGGGACCAAATAATACTCCAGAGGGAATGTAAATGGATCTTTTGGTTGCACACTGTCCATCCAAATGGTCTAAATGACCAGCTCTCTTTCGCTTCCTTCCTCTAATGTAGGGAGTAATAGGGTGTAAAAAAGAAAAGAATGTCCAGCTTCACCGAATCCGTAAAAAAGAGATTTCTTTATTCACAAATATTTAAGCATAGAGGATACAGACCTCAGCACGAACCATATGGGTAAGAATCTCAACGCGTTTCTGGAGACTTAGGGTACCGTTACACAAAACGATTTACCAACGATCACGACCAGTGATACGACCTGGCCGTGATCGTTGGTAAGTCATTGTGTGGTCGCTGGGGAGCTGTCACACAGACAGCTCTCCAGCGACCAACGATGCCGAAGTCCCCGGGTAACCAGGGTAAACATCGGGTTACTAAGCGCAGGGCCGTGCTTAGTAACCCGATGTTTATCGTGGTTACCAGCGTAAACGTAAAATAAAAAAAACACATACTCACATTCCGGTGCCTGCGTCCGCTTCCCTGCACTCCTCCTGCATCCTGTGTAAGCGCCGGCCAAAGCAGAGCGGTGACGTCACCGCTGTGCTCTGCTTTCACTTTATGGCCGGCGCTCACAGACAGTGCAGGGAAGCAGACGGCCATGGACCTGACGGACACCGGAATGTAAGTATGTACTGTTTGTTTTTTTTACATTTACGATGGAAACCAGGGTAAACATCGGGTTACTAAGCGCGGCCCTGCGCTTAGTAACCCGATGTTTACCCTGGTTACAAGCGAACGCATCGCTGCATCGGTGTCACACACACCGATGCAGCGATGACAGTGGGAGATCCAGCGACGAAATAAAGTTTCAAACGATCTGCTACGACGTACGATTCTCAGCAGGGTCCCTGATCGCCGCTGCGAGTTAGACACAGCGATATCGTATGGATATCGCTGGAACGTCACGGATCGTGCTGTCGTAGCGATCAAAGTGCCACTGTGAGACGGTACCCTAAGCTCCCTTAATCATGATTGTGTTGGTTGTCATGATTAAGGGAGCTTAGTCTCCATAAACGCGTTGAGATTCTTACCCATATGGTTCATGCTGAAGTCTGTATCCTCTATGCTTAAAAGTTTTTGAATAAACAAAACTCTTTTTTACAGATTCGGTGAAGCTGGACATTCTTTTCTTTTTTGGATTCTATACACCTGGACACAGTGGGTACGTGCTCCTGAAGATTGGTTTATGCATCACGGGTGAGCTGGTTTATATTCCTTCTTTCTAAGTAATAGGGTGTACAGAGAGGGAGAGCTGTCATTGAGTGGGGGCGCCATTGCGTAGGTTCTAGGGTGCTAGCCTCCGCGTTAGGTAGGGTAAGCTAAAATAGGGTGTCCTAGGTACACACTAGGCTTTCTCCCCTCAATCTCCTTCTATCTGTATCTATCCTTTCCGAGCCTCCAATACTCCTGAGAAACTGGTCTGTCGTGTCTAAAAAGTAAAAATTATTAATCATTTCTACCTGATTTCTTACAGAATTTAACATGAACATTATATTCATGTACCTCAATCATGGTTCCCCAGTAGAGGTGTTGTACTAGATCTGCACAAGCTCAAACTCTGTTATGTCCAATACGATTAATGATAATTTAATAAATGTCTGACCAAAATAGAATTAACCTGCACATAAAAAGGTGGTATACTATGGATGTATGATAAGCAGTATTAGGCCATACATCCGTCTAGTGACTGACGCATTGAAACGATGGTGGGGTTACACATAGTGATCATGAGATTCAGGGCATTGCGTAGGGACCGCGTATAGGAGCGCAGGCGCATTGAAAGTGTTTGCGTTCCAGAGAAGGCGTGACATACAGCTGACTGAGTTGGTCAGCTGATGCGGTCAAATGATCTCACATCCGGTCAGGTGGTCAGCTTCGCGTGGCACACGGACCGGATGCCGGTATTCAAGGCGCATGATAAAAAGCCAGCGTACACATGACTCACCACGCGCATGGATGGCAGCGTCTGCTGGAGGGTCATGTTAAGACAACCCCAATGATATCCCCTGAAGAGTGTGAAATCAAACGCGTTGGGACAGTAGGGGAGGACGTCCACCGCCACCATTAAATCTGAGTATTACGGTGTAACATGGTTCGAGGCGGGTGAGATCGTTCTGTATTATTTTTCCATACCAGCCATACTGATTGATTCTTAAATATGCCTAATAAGGTTGATGAACAGTCTCAGGTGGACTGAATACCATGCATCTTTGGCAAGCTTGAATTCATTGGTTTACCCCAGGCTGCAGTGTATATATGTGTACGGTTCCTGCTGTTGCACTGGGGCCATAAAATCTGTTAGTGGTGCCATAAGTTACCGTACCAAGTAGGTTATCTAAAGTGGGTCTCCACACCTATGGTATGAGGTATTGGTAACCATAGTGGTATCTGCGCTGTTAGACCCTATTGATTGTCTTTGAATAGGACACGACAGCTTTAGATAGCATATCAGAAACTGAGTACTGTATTGATTTCTGGTAGGGATCTATAGCGCTATCCACACAGTTGTTTGTATGTTTGTCTGTGTTATGCACCTTGCACTTTCATTGTTAACTTTGGTTTTTAAATGATGTAGTAAAGGTTATATTTTATCCTATATGAGTTCTGTATATACTAATTTTGGGATTACACCACCGGCTGAATTAATATAACTGGATTAGATGCATTAACCCCTTCACCCCCGGAGCTTTTTCCGTTTTTCCGTTTTCGTTTTTCGCTCCCCTCCTTCCCAGAGCCATAACTTTTTTATTTTTCCGTCAATTTGGCCATGTGAGGGCTTATTTTTTGCGGGACGAGTTGTACTTTTGAACGACATCATTGGTTTTAGCATGTCGTGTACTAGAAAACGGGAAAAAAATTCCAAGTGCAGTGAAATTGCAAAAAAAGTGCAATCCCACACTTGTTTTTTGCTTGCCTATTTTGCTAGGTTCACTAAATGCTAAAACTGACCTGCCATTATGATTCTCCAGGTCATTACGAGTTCATAGACACCTAACATGACTAGGTTATTTTTCACCTAAGTGGTGAAAAAAAATTCCAAACTTTGCAAAAAACAAAACAAAACAAAATTGCGCCATTTTCCGATACTCGTAGCGTCTCCATTTTTCGTGATCTGGGGTCGGGTGAGGGCTTATTTTTTGCGTGCCGAGCTGGCGTTTTTAATGATAGCATTTTGGTGTAGATACGTTCTTTTGATCGCCCGTTATTGCATTTTAATGCAATGTCGTGGCGACCAAAAAAACGTAAATCTGGCGTTTCGAATTTTTTTCTCATTACGCCATTTAGCGATCAGGTTAATGCTTTTTTTTAATTGATAGATCGGGCGATTCTGAACGCGGCGATACCAAATATGTGTAGATTTTTTTTTTTTTTTATTGATTTATTTTGATTGGGGCGAAAGGGGGGTGATTTAAACTTTTATGTTTTTTTTATTTTTTTCACATTTTTAAAAACTTTTTTTTTTTACTTTTGCCATGCTTCTATAGCCTCCATGGGAGGCTAGAAGCAGGCACAGCCCGATCGGCTCTGCTACATAACAGCGATCATCAGATCGCTGTTATGTAGCTAAAATGCAGGTGTGCTGTGAGCGCCGACCACAGGGGGGCGCTCACAGCCACCGGCAATCAGTAACCATAGAGGTCTCAAGGACCTCTATGGTTACAATGGAGGAGCATCGCCGACCCCCGATCATGTGACAGGGGTCGGCGATGCGCTCATATCCGGCCGCACGGCCGGATGCGGTAGTTAAATGCCGCTGTCTGCGTTTGACAGCGGCATTTAACTAGTTAATAGCGGCGGGTGATCGCGATTTCACCCGCCGCTATTGCGCGCACATGTCAGCTGTAAAAAACAGCTGACATGTCGCGACTTTGATGTGCGCTCACCGCCGGAGCGCACATCAAAGCGGGGGTCCCGACATGTGACGTACTATACCGTCACATGTCGGGAAGGGGTTAAAAATAGAGATACACAGGCGGTGTAGTTAGTTTCACAGGTGGGCTACTCTGCTGACGTGCAGACACTGCTCCTAGGCCCAAAACCCCAAAACTATTAACTGGATTAGATGCAGTAAAAATTGAGATACACAGGCGGTATAGTTTGTTTCACAGGCGGGCTACTCTGCTGATGCGCAGACACTGCTACTAAGCCCAAAACCCCAAAACGATTTACTGGGTTAGATGCAGTAAAAATTGAGATACACAGGCGTTGTAGCTAGCTTCACAATGCTACTAGTCCAAAGGGATTGGCTGAGCTAGATTACACCAAATGCTGTGACGAACACTTGCACAGCACTGGCTCAGACCTGCCTGGCAAACAGTGCTATGAACTGCTGTAACCTACCCTGAAAAGGGCTGATATTACAACTAGTCCCGACTCCTCCCGACTCCCTAAACCTATCTCTCTGACAATTCGCTCCAAAAAAACAATCTTAGTCTGTATAGCGCCCACAGCAGCAGCGGTGCCATCTAACACTAAGCTGCAGCAGTCAGGAAATAACATAGTAACATAGTAACATAGTTAATAAGGTTGAAGGAAGACTTTAAGTCCATCTAGTTCAACCCATAGCCTAACATGCCCTAACATGTTGATCCAGGGGAAGGCAAAAAAACCCCATGTGGTAAGAGTAAGCTCCACCATGGGGAAAAAAATTCCTTCCCGACCCCACATACGGCAATCAGACTAGTTCCCTGGATCAACGCCTTATCAAGGAATCTAATATATATACCCTGTAACATTATACTTTTCCAGGAAGGTATCCAGTCCCCTCTTAAATTTAAGTAATGAATCACTCATTGCAACATCATACTGCAGAGAGTTCCATAGTCTCACTGCTAAGAATCCGCGTCTGTTATTATGCTTAAACCTTCTTTCCTCCAGACGTAGAGGATGCCCCCTTGTCCCTGTCACCGGTCTATGATTAAAAAGATCATCAGAAAGGTCTTTGTACTGTCCCCTCATATATTTATACATTAACATAAGATCACCCCTTAGTCTTCGTTTTTCCAAACTAAATAGCCCCAAGTGTAATAACCTATCTTGGTATTGCAGACCCCCCAGTCCTCTAATAACCTTGGTCGCTCTTCTCTGCACCCGCTCCAGTTCAGCTATGTCTTTCTTATACACTGGAGACCAGAACTGTGCACAGTATTCTAAGTGTGGTCGAACTAGTGACTTGTAAAGAGGTAAAATTATGTTCTCCTCATGAGCATCTATTCCTCTTTTAATGCATCCCATTATTTTATTTGCCTTTGTAGCAGCTGCCTGACACTGGCCACTAAATATGAGTTTGTCATCCACCCATACACCCAGGTCTTTTTCATTGACGGTTTTGCCCAGAGTTTTAGAATTAAGCACATAGTTATACATCTTATTACTTCTACCCAAGTGCATGACCTTACATTTATCCCCATTAAAGCTCATTTGCCATTTATCAGCCCAAGCTTCTAGTTTACATAAATCATCCTGTAATATAAAATTGTCCTCCTCTGTATTGATTACCCTGCAGAGTTTAGTGTCATCTGCAAATATTGAAATTCTACTCTGAATGCCCCCTACAAGGTCATTAATAAATATGTTAAAAAGAAGAGGGCCTAATACTGACCCCTGTGGTACCCCACTGCTAACCGCGACCCAGTCCGAATGTGCTCCATTAATAACCACCCTTTGTTTCCTATCCCTGAGCCAACTCTCAACCCACTTACACATATTTTCCCCTATCCCCATTATTCTCATTTTATGTATCAACCTTTTGTGTGGCACCGTATCAAAAGCTTTTGAAAAGTCCATATACACTACATCCACTGGGCTCCCTTGGTCCAGTCCGGAACTTACCTCTTCATAGAAGCTGATCAAATTAGTCTGACATGAATGGTCCCTAGTAAACCCGTGTGTTATGACCCCAATGGCAGAGGGTCTCTGCAATAAATACCAAGTCTGCAAACACAAAAAAACAGCTCATAGGGCAGTGGTAACTGGGCTGACCGTATATCTAATCCTAGCACCACAAATAGCAGCAGCCGGGGAACGTGCCTACGTTGGTTCTAGACGTCTCGCGCCAGCCGGAGAACTAACTAACCCTAGAAGGGAAAAGATAGACCTTTCTTGCCTCCAGAGAAAAGACCCCAAAAGTTGGATACAAGCCCCCAACAAATAATAACAGTGAGGTAAGAAGAAAAGACAAACGTAAGAATGAACTAGGTATTTAGCAAAGAGAGGCCCACTGACTAATAGCAGAATATAGTAAGATGACTTATACGGTCAGCAAAAACCCTATCAAAAATATGCATGCTGGATATTCAAGAACCCCCGAACCGTCTAACGGCCCGGGGGGAGAATACCAGCCCCCTAGAGCTTCCAGCAAAATCAGGAATCACATTTAGTACAAGCTGGAGAAAAAATAAGAGCAATACAAATAACCAAAAAACAAGGAAGCAGGACTTAACTTAATTTTGCATGAACCAGGACCAGCAGACAGGAGCAAACAGAAAGGACTGATTACAACGATGCCAGGCACCAGACTAAGAATTCAGGAAGTTCATATAGCAACACCCCTGGACTAACGACCCAGGTGGGTGCCAAACTAGGGAAAGACAATCTCAGAGTCATACCACTAGTGACCACAAGAGGGAGCCAAAAAAGTCTAATTCACAACAGTACCCCCCCTTTAAGGAGGGGTCACCGAACCCTCACCAAGACCACCAGGGCGATCAGGATGAGCAGCGTGAAAGGCACAAACTAAATCGGCCGCATGCACATCAGAGGCAACCACCCAGGAATTATCCTCCTGACCATAGCCCTTCCACTTGACCAGATACTGAAGCCTCCGTCTGGAGAGACGAGAATCCAAGATTTTCTCCACCACGTACTCCAACTCGCCCTCAACCAACACCGGAGCAGGAGGCTCAACAGAGGGAACCACAGGTACAACGTACCGCCGCAACAAAGACCTATGGAACACGTTGTGAATGGCAAATGACACCGGAAGATCCAAGCGAAAGGACACAGGATTAAGGATTTCCAATATCTTGTAAGGACTAGTGTTGAGCATTCCGATACCGCAAGTATCGGGTATCGGCCGATACTTGCGGTATCGGAATTCCGATACCGGGATTCCGATACTTGGCGCGTATCGGATACCGGAATCGGAAGTTCCATGATTCAAAATTCAGAAATTCAGCCAATGAGAAAGATTCCAAGTGTGGGCACATCCTGTTTAGCATGGAGGGCATGAAACTACTGGCAAGGCTGTGATTGGCTGCTTAAATGATGTCATGATGCAGTTTAAAAGTCGCTGGCGCCATTTTGCGATCACTCTGCTGTGAATTCAGTTAGTGACAGGACGCTGTTTGCTGACTGAGGGACAGTTTAGAGATAGCGATTTGCTTCTTTGTGCTTTCCAAAGGCTAATTTAGCAACCGCTGTGTTCACCTACTATTCACCTTCCTTTTGCCTTGTAGCGCTGTTTTCACAGCGATCTGCAAGGTCTCTCTGTGTGTGTGTGTGAGTGCAGCCCACTCTCTAGTCTGAGTGCAGCCACATAGGCCATCCATAGCTGGTTGTATTCAGTTCAGGGAGGGTGGTTCATTGCCTCATACTGTCCTTTTTTTTTTTTTTTTTTGAAGTAGTGCAGGCTGCTGCACATTTTTTCCAAAAATTCCTATTAGTGTCTTTCCACCCGTCTCCAGCTAATTTGTGGAAAAACACTACATAGGATAAAGTAGAGGAGGGTTTTTGGGCCTTGCAGCGCCGTTTACGGCTGTCTGCACGGTCTCCGTGTGACTGCAGCTCGCCCTGTAGTCTGTGAGCAGCCGTAGCTTGGTTGTCTCCAGCTCAGGGTTGTTCACTGCGTCATACCGCCAAATCAATTTTCATTTTGTTTTCAAGTAGTGTAGTCTGCTGCTAATTAATTTAAAAAAATCCTATTAGTGTCTTTCCACCCGTCTCCAGCTAATTTGTGGAAAAACACTACATAGGATAAAGTAGAGGAGGGTTTTTGGGCCTTGCAGCGCCGTTTACGGCTGTCTGCACGGTCTCCGTGTGACTGCAGCTCTATCCGTTGTCAGTTCAGCCCCCAAAAAATAAATAAATAATAAAGTTCACCAAACACACCAGTTACACCACTTTACATTTGTGTAGGCCACATTAGCTCATATTCAAGTCTAGTCCACACTTTAGAAAATTAGTGTGTCTTATACCTGTTAGGAGGAGTTGCTCAGGAATAAGCACACAAAGCCGTTAGTACTTTTCTGCTTATCTTTATCAGTCAACCAAGATGAAGAAGGCAGTGAGTAAGGCACGTGGGCGTGGGCGTGGGCGCGGAGCAGGGAGGGGACGTGGGGATTCTGTGCCTGCTGCGGGCACCGGTGAGTCATCAGCACCCACTTTCACAAGGGAACAGTCGTTCATGCGCAGCTTTGTCGCCGAGCGCCGTACACCGCTGCTGCGTCAAGACCAAATTGAAGCCGTTGTGGGATGGATGGCAGCTAATGCATCAACTTCCATTAGTGCCACATCCTCTCAGACACAGAGCACTGGAGAGCAGCCATCTGTCTCTTCACCACCTGCAAAATTGCCCAGGCAGACAGAGATCCCAGGACAGGAGCAGTCTCTACTTCTGTTCTCTGAATCATCTCTTGGCTTGGAAACAGGGGGCCAGCCAAGCAGCATTGGAGAAATGGAAGAAGAGGCAGGGTGCAGTGATGCCCAACCGCTTTTTCTGTCTTCCTCTGAAGAGGCGGGTGGGCCAGTGGCTCCGGTCACCACCTCGCAGGCCGCATCAGCTGATGATGACACTCAGGTGCCACTTACTGGTGCGTGCTCTGCTGCTGAGACTACCCAGGAGGAGCAGTTGGGGGCAGAGGGTAGTGTAGATGATGAGGTCCTTGACCCATCTTGGCGTCAGGGACAGGAAGGTGGTGGGAGCAGCTCTGAGGAAGAGATTCCCCGTACGGCCCAAAGAGGGAGAGGGAGGGGGAAGACTGCGGATCCTGCAGCCTCCGCTTTGGCACCCGTAAGGAGCATGTCTCTTCCAAAAGTCAAAAGGGGGGCTCCCAAGACTTGCAGTGCCTGGTCCTTTTTTGACACAGTTGCAGATGACATTTGCTATGTCAGATGCAAGGTGTGTCATCAAAAAATCAAAAGAGGTCAAAAAGTCGCCAACCTCAATACCTCCAACATGTGGAAACATGTGCGCAACAGGCACCCGGCGGAGTTAGACAAACACACTGAAGAGCTAGGCCAACCAACAGCGGCAGCTACCACCTCTTCAGCTCGTGTTGCCTCTTCCTCTAGCTCACACGCAGCTGGTTCGGCTTCCTCCCAGGATCGCCGTGGAAGAACCTCTGGCCCTGTTGTCCAGAGACCCGCTGTCATTCCACCCGCAGCACCACTTTCCCAGTCAACCACACACTCCCAGCCCAGTCTACAGCCATCGGTAGTACAGGCATGGGAGAAAAGGCGGCCTTTCTCGTCAAACCACCCACGAGCACAGGCTCTGACTGCAGGCATTGCCAAACTTCTGTCACTGGAAATGCTGTCATTCAGGCTGGTGGAGACTGACAGCTTCCGTGACTTGATGTCATTGGCAGTCCCACAGTACAGTGTGCCCAGCCGCTTTTACTTCAGCAGGCAAGCCGTCCCTGCCCTGCACAAGCATGTTGAGGGACACATAAAACACGCGCTACTGAACGCCGTCAGTAGCAAGGTCCACCTCACCACCGATGCGTGGACCAGTCAACATGGACAGGGGCGATACCTTTCCCTCACTGCCCATTGGGTTAATGTAGTTGAGCCGGGTACAGACCGTGCGAGTGGCGCAGGACGTGTCCTGCCCACTCCAAGGATTGCAGGAATCCATTCTGTACGCATTGACTCCTCCTCTTACACCAGTTCCTCAGAATCATCGCTGCAGGAGCCGTCACAGTCCACCTCCACATGGACCCGTGATGAACGTGTACCTGTTACGACCGACATGAGCACAGCCGTGGCCAAACGTCAACAGGCCGTCTTGAAATTAATTTTTTTGGGGAATCGTAGCCACACAGCGCAGGAGCTCTGGAATGCCATCAAGCAGGAGAGCGATGTGTGGTTTGAGCCAGCGAATCTCCAGCCAGGCATGGTAGTGTGTGATAATGGCCGAAATCTGGTGGCAGCCCTGGGCCTCGGCAACCTCACTCACATCCCATGTCTGGCACATGTGCTCAATTTGGTCGTGCAGAGTTTTTTGAGGGACTATCCGGATCTTGATGCACTGCTGCACAAGGTCCGCCTAGAGTGTGCTCACTTGCGGCGTTCCAGCACGGCAAAAGCGCGCATTGCGGCTCTGCAGCGCCGACACCGCCTGCCGGAACATCGCATCATATGTGACCTACCTACCAGGTGGAATTCCACGTTACATATGTTGGAGCGGTTGTGTGAGCAGCAGCAAGCTGTAATGGAGTACCAGCTGTATCAGGCGCAAAAAAGTCGCAGTCAGCGCCGTACAGACTTCACAACCACAGAGTGGGCCACTATGAAGGATGTCTGCCAGGTTTTGCGTCCCTTTGATTATTCCACGCGGATGGCGAGTGCAGATGATGCACTAGTCAGCATGACTGTCCCCCTTATCTGCCTGCTTGAAAAATCACTGCAAGCGCTAAGGGATGATGTTGTGGAAGAGGTGGAGGATGAGGATTCACCACTTCCATCATCTTCTGGACAGTCAGCGCCACGTGGTTCCTCACAAACGCGTAGGCAGGGGACAGTTTGTGAGGAGGATGAGGAGGAGTCAATGGAGGAGGAAGACATCCGTCCAGAGGAGGGAGTTCCCGAATTGTCCAGTACTCAGTGTGTACAGCGAGGGTGGGGTGATGACGAGCGGGCAGAGATCACGCCTCCAGCTGGGGACAGCGTTTCTTGGGCAGTTGGCAGTCTGCAGCACATGGTGGATTACATGCTGCAGTGCCTGAGAAACGACCGCCGCATCGACCACATTCTCAACATGTCTGATTATTGGGTGTTCACCCTCCTCGATCCTCGCTACCGGGACAACGTAGAAAGCCTCATCACACCGTTGAACCGGGAGCGAAAAATGCGGGAGTACCAAGACACACTGGTCAGTTCCATCATCTTCTCCATTCCAACTGAGAGAAGTGCTGCTACTGCATTCCAAAGCAGCTCAGTGCGTCCAGGCAGTGGTGGAGGCTCTGCACAAAGAGGGAGCAGAAGCAGTGCCTCTGCCCAAGGCAAGACCAGTATGGCCCAACTGTGGCACAGTTTTGTGTGCCCCCCACAAAAGTCTACACCATCACAGACGGCTCCAGTCAGCAGGAGGCAACGGTTCCGTCAGATGGTGACAGACTACATGTCTTGCCCTCTTGCTGTACTCCCAGACGGCTCTTCCCCTTTCAAGTTTTGGGTCTCAAAGCTGGATACATGGCCAGAGCTAAGCCAGTATGCATTGGAGGTGCTGTCTTGCCCTGCGGCCAGTGTATTATCGGAACGTGTCTTTAGTGCTGCAGGTGGTGTACTAACTGACCGTCGCATGCGACTATCCTCCGATAACGTTGACCGGCTTACTTTCCTGAAAATGAACAAGGCCTGGATCTCGCAGGAATTTGCCACTCCTCCTCCTGATTAAATAATTAGGTCACTGTATACGTTATCCAGGTCTCCTGTTGTGTTCATCTTTCTACCACCTGAACTTAAATTCCTGGGCTCCAACACCGCCAGTTGAGGCTCAGACGTGCCGTCTGCACAGTCAAAACATACGACCCAGTGTTATTGGGTTTCAGTAACGTCAGCTGATCCCCAGCTGTGTAGCCGGCAATGTGTCATGCGACCGCCACGCTGACACAACAACTGAAATGTAAGGGAATCTGTCCCCCCCCCCCCCCAAGGCGTTTGTTACTGAAAGAGCCACCTTGTGCAGCAGTAATGCTGCACAAGGAAAAAGGTAGCTATTTTGGTTTTGCTCCTTGCACACGCAAAACTTAACACTTATAAAATGTGTCCACTGATACCGTAAAACCGTCCCGGAGGTGGGACTTTCCTTCGTAATATGACGCAGCACAGCCGTCATTCCTACCCCCCCGGCGCCGCGCCCCGGCTCCTCAGCGTTGTTTGATTCCGTCCCGGAGCCTGCGCTGTTATGTTATCCCGTGGCCAGGCACACTTAGCGCTGCCCGTCTTCTGGCATCATTTGGTGTCAGGCTGGCTGCGCCTGTGCGGCCACGCTGGCCGAGAGCCCGCCTCGCAGTGTCTTCTGATTTAATCCCACTGGGGGCCTGGGATCTATGGACATGCGCAGTGCATATCTGAACCTCCACCTCTCACTCATCTCCCTATGGCTTCTTCAGACTGTTCGGTGTCAGCTGGTCCCTAATAGCATGCCACGGCCGTGACACCGCACAGTCTGGAAAAGAAGCCGTAGGGAGGGGAGTGAGAGGCGAGGATATGCACTGCGCATGGCCATGGATCCCAGGCCCCCAGTGGGATTACATCAGAAGACACTGCGAGGCGGGCTCTCGGCCAGCGCGGCCGCACAGGCGCAGCCAGCCTGACACCAAATGATGTCAGAAGATGGGCAGCGCTAAGTGTGCCTGGCCACGGGATAACATAACAGCGCAGGCTCCGGGACGGAATCAAACAACGCTGAGGAGCCGGGGCACGGCGGCGGGGGGGTAGTAATGATGGCTGTGCTGCGTCATATTACGAAGGAAAGTCCCACCTCCGGGACGGTTTCACGGCTTCAGGGGACACATTTTATAAGTGTTTAGTTCTGTGTTTGCAAGGAGCATGATGAAAAGAGCCACCTTTTCCTTTTGCATCTTTTGTGCTGCACAAGCTGGCTCTTTCAGCTACAAACGCCTTGGGGGGGGGGGGTTAAAGGTTCCCTTTCGACTTTCTCAGGCTTCGGCCTACATTGTGTTCCTCTGCTTTTCCACCTGCCCCTGGGCTCCAACACCGCTAGTTGCCGTCCAGAAGTGCTGTACGCACAGTCAACAGTCGCTCCTCTGTTATTGGGGTTCAGTAACGTCAGCTGTTCCCCTGCTGTGTGTGTGGCAATCCCTCCTACCTCCTCCAACCTCCTCCTCCTCCACCTGTCCCTGGGCTCCAACACCGCCAGTTGCCGTCCAGAAGTGCTGTACGCACAGTCAACAGTCCCTCCTCTGTTATTGGGGTTCAGTAACGTCAGCTGTTCCCCTGCTGTGTGTGTGGCAATCCCTCCTACCTCCTCCAACCTCCTCCTCCTCCACCTGTCCCTGGGCTCCAACACCGCCAGTTGCCGTCCAGAAGTGCTGTACGCACAGTCAACAGTCCCTCCTCTGTTATTGGGGTTCAGTAACGTCAGCTGTTCCCCTGCTGTGTGTGTGGCAATCCCTCCTACCTCCTCCAACCTCCTCCAACCTCCTCCTCCTCCACCTGTCCCTGGGCTCCAACACCGCCAGTTGCCGTCCAGAAGTGCTGTACGCACAGTCAACAGTCCCTCCTCTGTTATTGGGGTTCAGTAACGTCAGCTGTTCCCCTGCTGTGTGTGTGGCAATCCCTCCTACCTCCTCCAACCTCCTCCAACCTCCTCCTCCTCCACCTGTCCCTGGGCTCCAACACCGCCAGTTGCCGTCCAGAAGTGCTGTACGCACAGTCAACAGTCCCTCCTCTGTTATTGGGGTTCAGTAACGTCAGCTGTTCCCCTGCTGTGTGTGTGGCAATCCCTCCTACCTCCTCCAACCTCCTCCTCCTCCACCTGTCCCTGGGCTCTAACACACCGCCAGTTGGGGCCCAGATGTGCTAGCTGCACAGAGAAAAACACCTCGCCAATGTGTCAGTGGGGTCCAGCACCGCCAGCTGTTCCCCTGCTGTGCAGCCGGCAACGTGTCCTGCAAAAGCCACGCAGACACAAGAACTGAAATTGAAGGGAACCTGTCCCCCCCTCCCCCAGGCGTTTTTACGTTATCCAGCCACCTTGTACAGCGGTAATGCTGCATGTGTGCAAGGTGGCTCAGAAACGTATTCTCCTCGCACATGTGGAACTGAAAACACGTCTGAAATGTGTCCTCTGTGTGACCATTTAACCGTCCCGGTGGTGTGACTTTCCTTTGTAATGACACGCTGCAACCCCCTTGGTAGCGCTGCCCGTCTTCTGGCATCATTGTTTGGCTGCCTGCGCCTCTGCGGCCGCCCTGACCCACACAACGCCCCTCGGTGTCTTATTTATTGGGACTGCGAGGGTGTGATTCATGGGCAGGATCAGTGCATCAGTTCGCCTGTCCCTCCTCTCCTTCCGCCTTCTTCGGACTGTGCGGCTTCATGGCCGTGGCATGCGATAAGGGATCAGATGACGCCGCACAGTCTGAAGCGGGTGTAAGGACCCGAGTGTGAGAGGCCAACATATGTGCTGCGCCAGGCCCTGAATCCCAGCCCCGCAGTGTTTTAACAATGTTAAGACACTGCGGGGCTGGGATTCATGGGCATCGCGAACCGCACCGGCCGACATTACATGATGCCAGAAGATGGGCAGCGCTAACGGCGCTAGGCCAGGGGATAACACGACAGCGCAGACTCCTGTACAGCAAATAACAACGCTCGGGAGGCTGCACCCAGCACCAAGGTGGGATTCTTGACACCTGTGCTGCGTCTCATTACAAAGGGAACTCTCGCCTCCATTACACAGTTTGACTGTATAAAGGGCTGAATGTTATACGTGTTCCATTCAGCGTGTGCAAGGAGAAAAATTACAAGAGCAACCTTTGACTTGCGCAGCACTGCTGCTGCATAAGCTGTGGCTCTTCTACTTTGTAACCCCTGAGGGGGGGTTAAAGGTGACTTTTGAAATCGGTTCAATTAGGCTTCGGCCTACACTCTGCTCCACCTGCAGAGCCCGGGCTCCAACAACACTAGTTGCTGTCCGGAAGTGCTGGCTGCACAGAGCCAAACACCTCGCCAATGTGTCAGTGGGGTCCAGCACCGCCAGCTGTTCCCCTGCTGTGTAGCCGGCAACGTGTCCTGCAAAAGCCACGCAGACACAACAGACCCAAAGCTGCCGCCAGTGCAGGCTTCGGCCTACACTCCCCTCCCCCTGCTCCTCCTCCTCCTGCTCCTCCTCCTGCTGACCCTGGGCTCTAACAAACCGCCAGTTGGGGCCCAGATGTGCTAGCTGCACAGAGAAAAACACCTCGCCAATGTGTCAGTGGGGTCCAGCACCGCCAGCTGTTCCCCTGCTGTGCAGCCGGCATCGTGTCCTGCAAAAGCCACGCAGACACTTGCTCTTGTACCTTCTGCTCCCCATCCTGGTTCCAGTACCGTCAGCTGGTTCCGGGCAGAGCCTTTGGCTTAGGTGCCTCCCTTTGGTATCCGAGTTCCACCAACGTCAGGTGGTCCTTGGTAGTGCTTTCAGGCACGGGTACCTCCTGCTTAGTAACCGGGTTCCAGTAACGTCAGCTGGTCCTCGGTAGTTCCATTGGCTCTTGGACCTTCGGCTACCCATCCGGGTTCCAGCACCGTCAGCTGGTTCTCGGCAGTGTCTTTTGCTCTTGTACCTTCTGCTCCCCATCCTGGTTCCAGTACCGTCAGCTGGTTCCGGGCAGAGCCTTTGGCTTAGGTGCCTCCCTCTGGGTATCCGAGTTCCACCAACGTCAGGTGGTCCTTGGTAGTGCTTTCAGCACAGGTACCTCCTGCTTAGTAACCGGGTTCCAGTAACGTCAGCTGGTCCTCGGTAGTTCCATTGGCTCTTGGACCTTCGGGTAGCCATCCGAGTTCCAGTTCCATCAGCTGGTTCTCGGCATTTTCTCAGCCTTCTTGTACCTTCTGCTACATTTCCAAGTTCAAGAGACTAAACACAATGACCCGGAAGACCACCCCTAAGATGACGACGACACCAGAGACGACAACCACCGTGATGACGACGACCCTGGAGACGATGACCCCGAAGACCACCCCGATGACGACGACCCCGGAGACGACGACCCTGAAGACCACCCCGATGACGACGACCCCGGAGACGACGACCCTGGAGACGACGACGACCTGGAAGACCGAGAAGCAGAAGAACAAGAGGCTGCAGAACAAAGAGCAGAAGGACATTAAGCATAACACAAAATATCAGAGCAAAAAATATTATGTAAATTATAAGCAGAAGAAGACTAAGCAGTGTATGGGGGTGAGTCCGTTCCTCCTCGTGGTGCCCCTGGATAAAGCCTGATGCTGCAGGCCAAACTGAACGCGGACAAATGTAACTGTTTTGTGACAGGCAGAACGGAAGGTGTAATCTTCAAACTTTTATAGATAACAACTACGGGAATGCCTGTCACAAATAAGAATATGATGAAGAAGTTGAATATGATGAAGATAATAGTAAAATAAAAAGAATATGAACAATGTAACCCAAAAAATAATAGGTAGAAGATGAAGAAGAAGATGAATAAGGTGAAGAAGTTGATGTCAAAGAAGCTGATGATGAGGATAATTAAGAAGAAAGCGTGGGAGAAGTAAAAAAGAAGGTGAAGGGCGTGGAAGTAGTGAAACATCAATATCTGACATAAAAAAAAAAAAAAAACATAGTCAAATTCTTTCTAACGCCGAACTTCATAAAAAAAAATAAAAAATCCTGCTATTCTATTACATTGGGCTAAACCTCTGTCCCTTTAATATCTCCGCCACGTCCCCCAATACATCCTACAATATTCTTAGTTGTTTTCCTTCATGTAGAATGAACCTACAAGTGTATAAAGGGTTTATTTTAATTCCGATATTTTCGTCCCATTGACTTGCATTGGGATCGGGTATCGGTATCGGATTGGATTCCGATACTGTGACGGTATCGGCCGATACTTTCCGATACCGATACTTTCCGATATCGGAAAGTATCGCTCAACACTAGTAAGGACCGAAGAAGCGAGGCTTGAATTTAGGAGAGGAGACCTTCATAGGAACAAATCGAGAAGACAGCCATACCAAATCCCCAACACGAAGTCGGGGACCCACACCGCGGCGGCGGTTGGTAAAACGCTGAGCCTTCTCCTGTGACAACTTCAAGTTGTCCACCACATGATTCCAAATCTGCTGCAACCTATCCACCACAGAATCTACCCCAGGACAGTCAGAAGGCTCCACATTTCCCGAGGAAAAACGAGGATGGAAACCAGAGTTGCAGAAAAATGGCGAGACCAAAGTAGCGGAACTAGCCCGATTATAAAGGGCAAACTCAGCCAACGGCAAGAAGGTCACCCAATCATCCTGATCCGCAGAAACAAAACACCTCAAATAAGCCTCCAAAGTTTGATTAGTTCGCTCCGTTTGTGTCATGATTCCCAATGGCAGGGAATTTGTCAACATAACACGGGCAAAAACAGGACGAGCTCTAGGGTGATGGAACCTGAGCTGACCGCGATCCTGAACCTCAACACTCAACTAACAGTAGCCGGGGGACGTTCCTGGGGGGCCCCTAGACGTCTCGCCCCAGCCGGAGATCTAGCTTCCCCTATCAGAAGAATAACAGACCTCACTTGCCTCCAGAGAAATATTCCCACAGAGATAGCAGCCTCCCACATATAATGACGGTGAAATGAGAGGAAGGCACAAACGTCGTCATGGAAACAGATTCAGCAAAATGAGGCCCGCTTAAGCTAGATAGCAGAGGATACAAAAGGTGAACTGCGCGGTCAGCTGAAAAACCCTTCAAAATACCATCCTGAAATTACTTGAACTCATGTGCCAACTCATGGTACATGAGTGGTAATATCAGCCCACTAGAGCAACCAGCAGCAGAGAATTACATATCTGCAAGCTGGACTAAAAAACATGAAAGCAATCATGAAACAGGGAAATACAGACTTAGCTTGTCTTGAAGGCCTAGGAGCAGGTAACAGAGACACACACTGATACATTGATAGCCGGCAAGGGAATGACAGGAAAGCCAGGTTAAATAGGAAACACACCCAGCCACTGATGGACAGGTGGAAACCAGAGACCGCAACCCACCAAAGTCACCCAGTACCAGTTGTAACCACCAGAGGTAGCCCAAAAACAGAATCCACAACAGTAACGCCCCCTTGAGGAGGGGTCACCGAACCCTCACGAGAACCCCCAGGGCGATCAGGATGAGCTCTATGGAAGGCGCGGACCAAATCAGTCGCATGAACATCAGAGGCAACCACCCAGGAATTATCCTCCTGACCATAACCCTTCCACTTAACCAAATACTGGAGTTTACGTCTGGAAACACGAGAATCCAAGATCTTCTCAACAACATACTCCAATTCTCCCTCCACCAGCACCGGAGCAGGAGGCTCAACCGAAGGAACAACGGGCACCTCATACCTCCGCAATAACGACCGATGGAACACATTATGAATAGCAAACAATGCTGGGAGATCCAAACGAAAAGATACAGTGTTAAGAATCTCCAAGATCTTATAAGGACCGATGAACCGAGGCTTAAACTTGGGAGAAGAGACCTTCATAGGGACAAAACGAGAAGACAACCACACCAAGTCCCCAACACGAAGTCGGGGACCCACGCGGCGACGACGATTAGCAAACTGCTGAGCCTTCTCCTGAGACAACTTCAAATTGTCCACCACCTGATTCCAAATCTGATGTAACCTATCCACCACCACGTCCACTCCAGGACAATCCGAAGGCTCCACCTGACCAGAGGAAAAACGAGGATGAAACCCCGAATTACAAAAGAAAGGAGAAACCAAAGTAGCAGAACTAGCCCGATTATTAAGGGCAAATTCGGCCAGTGGCAAAAAGGCAACCCAGTCATCTTGATCAGCAGAAACAAAACACCTTAAATAAGTTTCCAAGGTCTGATTAGTTCGCTCCGTCTGGCCATTCGTCTGAGGATGGAATGCAGACGAGAAAGACAAATGAATGCCCATCTTAGCACAAAACGTCCGCCAAAATCTAGACACAAACTGGGATCCCCTGTCCGAAACGATATTCTCCGGAATCCCATGCAAACGAACCACGTTCTGAAAAAACAAAGGGACCAACTCAGAGGAGGAAGGCAACTTAGGCAAGGGTACCAAATGAACCATCTTAGAAAAGCGGTCACACACAACCCAGATAACGGACATTTTCTGTGAGACAGGGAGATCTGAAATAAAATCCATGGAAATGTGCGTCCAAGGCCTCTTCGGAATAGGCAAGGATAACAACAACCCACTGGCCCGAGAACAGCAAGGCTTAGCCCGAGCACACACTTCACAAGACTGCACAAAGGTGCGCACATCCCTTGACAAGGAAGGCCACCAAAAAGACCTGGCCACCAAGTCTCTAGTACCAAATATTCCAGGATGACCAGCCAACACAGAAGGATGGACCTCGGAGATGACTCTACTGGTCCAATCATCCGGAACAAACAGTCTTTCTGGTGGACACCGATCAGGTTTATCCGCCTGAAACTCCTGCAATGCACGTCGCAAGTCTGGGGAGATGGCGGACAATATTACCCCATCCCTAAGGATGCCAGTAGGCCCAGAGTCTCCAGGAGAGTCAGGCACAAAACTCCTGGAAAGAGCATCTGCCTTCACATTCTTTGAACCTGGCAAGTATGAAACCACAAAATTGAAACGAGAAAAAAACAACGACCAACGAGCCTGTCTAGGATTCAAACGCCTGGCAGACTCAAGGTAAATCAGATTTTTGTGATCAGTCAAGACCACCACACGATGTCTAGCACCCTCAAGCCAATGACGCCACTCCTCAAATGCCCACTTCATGGCCAAAAGCTCCCGATTACCCACATCATAATTGCGCTCGGCGGGCAAGAATTTTCTAGAAAAGAATGCACATGGCTTCATCACCGAGCCATCGGAACTTCTCTGTGACAAAACCGCCCCCGCTCCAATCTCGGAAGCATCAACCTCAACTTGAAAAGGAAGTGAAACATCTGGTTGACATAACACAGGAGCAGAAGAAAACCGGCGCTTAAGTTCCTGAAAGGCCTCCACAGCCGCAGGAGACCAATTAGCAACATCAGCACCCTTTTTAGTCAAATCAGTCAAAGGTTTAACAACACTGGAAAAATTAGAAATGAACCGACGATAAAAATTAGCAAAACCCAAGAACTTCTGAAGACTCTTAACAGATGTAGGTTGTGTCCAGTCACAAATCGCCTGAACCTTGACGGGATCCATCTCAATAGTAGAAGGAGAAAAAATGTACCCCAAAAAAGAAATCTTCTGGACTCCGAAGAGACATTTTGAGCCCTTCACAAACAGAGAATTGGCCCGCAGGACTTGAAACACCTTCCTGACCTGTAGAACATGAGACTCCCAGTCATCAGAAAACACCAAAATATCATCCAAATACACAATCATAAACTTATCCAGATATTCACGGAAAATATTGTGCATAAAGGACTGAAAGACTGAAGGAGCATTAGAAAGTCCAAAAGGCATTACCAAATACTCAAAATGGCCCTCAGGCGTATTAAATGCGGTTTTCCACTCATCACCCTGCTTTATCCGCACAAGATTATACGCACCGCGAAGATCTATCTTAGTGAACCACCTAGCCCCCTTAATGCGAGCAAACAAATCAGTCAATAATGGCAATGGATACTGATATTTGACTGTAATCTTATTCAGAAGGCAATAATCTATACAAGGCCTCAGGGAACCATCTTTTTTAGCCACGAAAAAAAAACCTGCTCCCAGAGGGGACGAAGATGGACGAATATGTCCCTTTTCCAAGGACTCCTTAATATAATTCCGCATAGCAGTATGCTCTGGCACTGACAGATTAAATAAACGACCCTTAGGGAACTTACTGCCAGGAATTAATTCTATAGCACAGTCACAATCCCTATGAGGAGGGAGCGAATTGAGCTTAGGCTCCTCAAAAACATCCCGATAGTCAGACAAAAACGCAGGGACCTCAGAAGGAGTAGATGAAGCAATTGAAATCAGAGGTGCATCATCATGAACCCCCTGACATCCCCAGCTTAACACAGACATTGTTTTCCAATCCAGGACAGGATTATGAGTTTGTAACCATGGCAGACCAAGCACTAGTACATCATGTAAATTATACAGTACAAGGAAGCGAATCACCTCCTGATGAACGGGAGTCATGCGCATGGTCACTTGTGTCCAGTACTTCGGTTTATTCATAGCCAATGGTGTAGAGTCAATTCCCTTCAAAGGAATAGGAACTTCCAGAGGCTCCAGACTAAAACCGCAGCGTTTGGCAAAAGACCAATCCATAAGACTCAGGGCAGCGCCCAAATCCACATAGGCATCGACGGAAATGGATGACAGTGAACAAATCAAAGTTACAGACAAAATGAACTTAGACTGCAGAGTACTAACGGCAAAAGATTTATCAACCTTTTTTGTGCGTTTAGAGCATGCTGATATAACATGAGTAGTGTTGAGCGATACTTTCCGATATCGGAAAGTATCGGTATCGGAAAGTATCGGCCGATACCGTCAAAATATCGGATCCAATCCGATACCGATACCCGATCCCAATGCAAGTCAATGGGACGAAAATATCGGAATTAAAATAAACCCTTTATACACTTGTAGGTTCATTCTACATGAAGGAAAACAACTAAGAATAATGTAGGATGTATTGGGGGACGTGGCGGAGACATTAAAGGCACAGAGGTTTAGCCCAATGTAATAGAATAGCAGGATTTTTTTTTTTTTTTATGACGTTCGGCGTTAAAAAAAAAAAAAAAAATAACAGTCAAATTCTTTCTATGTCACATATTGATGTTTCACTATCACTACTTCAACGCCCTTCACCTTCTTTTTTACTTCTCCCACGCTTTCTTCTTCATTATCCTCATCATCAGCTTCTTTGACATCAACTTCTTCACCTTATTCATCTTCTTCTTCATCTTCTACCTATTATTTTTTGGGTTACATTGTTCATATTCTTTTTATTTTACTATTATCTTCATCATATTCTACTTCTTCATCATATTCTTATTTGTGACAGGCATTCCCGTAGTTGTTATCTATAAAAGTTTGAAGATTACACCTTCCGTTCTGCCTGTCACAAAAGAGTTACATTTGTCCGCGTTCAGTTTGGCCTGCAGCATCAGGCTATATCCAGGGGCACCACGAGGAGGAACGGACTCACCCCCATACACTGCTTAGTCTTCTTCTGCTTATAATTTAGATAATATTTTTTGCTCTGATATTTAGTGTTATGCTTAATGTTCTTCTGCTCTTTGTTCTGCAGCCTCTTGTTCTTCTGCTTCTCGGTCTTCCAGGTCGTCATCGTCTCCAGGGTTGTCGTCTCCGGGGTCGTCGTCATCGGGGTGGTCTTCAGGGTCGTCGTCTCCGGGGTCGTCGTCATCACGGTGGTCTTCAGGGTCATCGTCTCCAGGGTCGTCGTCATCACGGTGGTTGTCGTCTCTGGTGTCGTCGTCATCTTAGGGGTGTTCTTCCGGGTCATCGTGTTTAGTCTCTTGAACTTGGAAATGTAGCAGAAGGTACAAGAAGGCTGAGAAAATGCCGAGAACCAGCTGATGGAACTGGAACTCGGATGGCTACCCGAAGGTCCAAGAGCCAATGGAACTACCGAGGACCAGCTGACGTTACTGGAACCCGGTTACTAAGCAGGAGGTACCCGTGCCTGAAAGCACTACCAAGGACCACCTGACGTTGGTGGAACTCGGATACCCAGAGGGAGGCACCTAAGCCAAAGGCTCTGCCCGGAACCAGCTGACGGTACTGGAACCAGGATGGGGAGCAGAAGGTACAAGAGCAAAAGACACTGCCGAGAACCAGCTGACGGTGCTGGAACCCGGATGGGTAGCCGAAGGTCCAAGAGCCAATGGAACTACCGAGGACCAGCTGACGTTACTGGAACCCGGTTACTAAGCAGGAGGTACCCGTGCCTGAAAGCACTACCAAGGACCACCTGACGTTGGTGGAACTCGGATACCCAGAGGGAGGCACCTAAGCCAAAGGCTCTGCCCGGAACCAGCTGACGGTACTGGAACCAGGATGGGGAGCAGAAGGTACAAGAGCAAGTGTCTGCGTGGCTTTTGCAGGACACGATGCCGGCTGCACAGCAGGGGAACAGCTGGCGGTGCTGAACCCCACTGACACATTGGCTGGTGTTTTTCTCTGTGCAGCTAGCAGTACCGGGCCCCAACTGGCGGTGTTGGAGCCCGGGGTCAGCAGGAGGAGGAGATGGAGCAGAGTGTAGGCCGAAGCCTGCACTGGCGGCAGCTTTTGGGTCTGTTGTGCCTGCGTGGCAGTTGCAGGACACGTTGCCGGCTGCACAGCAGGGGAACAGCTGGCGGTGCTGAACCCCACTGACACATTGGCTGGTGTTTTTCTCTGTGCAGCTAGCAGTACCGGGCCCCAACTGGCGGTGTTGGAGCCCAGGGCTCTGCAGGGGGAGCAGAGTGTAGGCCGAAGCCTAATTGAACCAATTTCAAAGGTAACCTTTAACCCCCCCTCAGGGGTTACAAAGTAGAAGAGCCACAGCTTATGCAGCAGTAGTGCTGCACAAGTCAAAGGTTGCTCTTTTAATTTCGCTCCTTGCACACGCTGAGTGAAACACGTATGACATTTAGCCCTTTATACAGTCAAACTGTGTTGGAGGCGCGAGTTCCCTTTGTAATGAGACGCAGCACAGATGTCAAGAATCCCACCTTGGTGCTGGGTGCAGCCTCCTGAGCGTTGTTATTTGCTGTACAGGAGTCTGCGCTGTCGTGTTATCCCCTGGCCTAGCGCTGTTAGCGCTGCCCATGTTCTGGCATCATTTAATGTCGGCCGGTGCGTTTCGCGATGACCATGAATCCCAGCCCCGCAGTGTCTTAACATTGTTAAAACACTGCGGGGCTGGGATTCAGGGCCTGGCGCAGCACATATGTTCGCCTCTCACACTCGGGTCCTTACACCCGCTTCAGACTGTGCGGCGTCATCTGATCCCTTATCGCATGCCACGGCCATGAAGCCGCACAGTCCGCAGAAGGCGGAAGGAGATGAGGGACAGGCGAACTGATGCACTGATCATGCCCATCAATCACACCCTCGCAGTCCCAATAACTAAGACAACGAGGGGCGTTGTGTGGGTCAGGGCGGCCGCAGAGGCGCAGGCAGCCAAACCATGATGCCAGAAGACGGGCAGCGCTACCAAGGGGGTTGCAGCGTGTCATTACAAAGGAAAGTCACACCACCGGGACGGTTAAATGGTCACACAGAGGACACATTTTAGACGTGTTTTCAGTTCCACATGTGTGAGGAGAATACGTTTATGAGCCACCTTGCACACATGCAGCATTACCGCTGTACAAGGTGGCCTTTAAAACGTACAAACGCCTGGGGGAGGGGGGACAGGTTCCCTTCAATTTCAGTTCTTGTGTCTGCGTGGCTTTTGCAGGACACGATGCCGGCTGCACAGCAGGGGAACAGCTGGCGGTGCTGAACCCCACTGACACATTGGCTGGTGTTTTTCTCTGTGCAGCTAGCAGTACCGGGCCCCAACTGGCGGTGTTGGAGCCCGGGGTCAGCAGGAGGAGGAGATGGAGCAGAGTGTAGGCCGAAGCCTGCACTGGCGGCAGCTTTTGGGTCTGTTGTGCCTGCGTGGCAGTTGCAGGACACGATGCCGGCTGCACAGCAGGGGAACAGCTGGCGGTGCTGAACCCCACTGACACATTGGCTGGTGTTTTTCTCTGTGCAGCTAGCACATCTGGGCCCCAACTGACGGTGTTAGAACCCAGGGTCAGCAGGAGGAGCAGGGGGAGCGGAGTGTAGGCCGAAGCCTGCACTGGAGCAAGTTAAAAGGAAACCTTTAACCCCCCCCCCCAGGTGTTTGTAGCTGGAAGAGCCATCGTGTACAGCACTAATGCTGGAAAAGGTAAACTTAGCTCTTTTAATTATGGTCCTTGCAGATGCTGAACCTAACACTTATGAAATGTGTCCCCTCACAGCGTTCAACCGTCCGGTAGGTGGAACTTTCCTTTGTGATGTGACGCAGCACAGCCGTCATTTTTACCCCCTTGGCGCCGTACGCGGCCTCCTCAGCGTTGTTTGAATCTGTCCCGGAGCCTGCTCTGTTAGGTTACCCCTTGGCCATGCACACATTTTGCGCTGCCCGTCTTCTGACATCATTTGCTGTCAGGCTGGCTGCGCCTGTGTGGGTGCGCTGTCCGAGATTCAGCCTCGCGGTGTCGTGTAATGTAATCCCACCGCGGGCCTGTGATCCGTGGACATGCGCAGTGCATATCCTCGCCTCTCACTCCCCTCCCTACGGCTTCTTAAGACTGTGCGGTGTCACGGCCGTGGCATGCTATTAGGGACCAGCTGACAACGAACAGTCTGAAGAAGCCGTAGGGAGGGGAGTGAGAGGCGAGGATATGCACTGCGCATGTCCACGGATCACAGGCCCGCGGTGGGATTACATTACACGACACCGCGAGGCTGAATCTCGGACAGCGCACCCACACAGGCGCAGCCAGCCTGACAGCAAATGATGTCAGAAGACGGGCAGCGCAAAATGTGTGCATGGCCAAGGGGTAACCTAACAGCGCAGGCTCCGGGACAGATTCAAACAACGCTGAGGAGGCGGCGCACGGCGACAAGGGGGTAAAAATGACGGCTGTGCTGCGTCACATCACAAAGGAAAGTTCCACCTACCGGACGGTTGAACGCTGTGAGGGGACACATTTCATAAGTGTTAGGTTCAGCATCTGCAAGGAGCACCACGAAAAGAGGCACTTTTTCCCTTTGCATCATTACTGCTGCACAAGGTGGCTCCATCAGTAACAAACGCCTGGGGGGGGGGACAGGTTCCCTTAAATTTAACTTGTTGTGCCTGCGTGGCGGTCGCAGTACACGTTGCCGTATACACAGCAGGGGAACAGCTGGCGGTGCTGAACCCCACTAACACATTGGCGAGGTGTTTGGCTCTGTGCGTACAGCACTTCTGGACGGCAACTGGCGTTGTTGGAGCCCAGGGACAGGTGGAGGAGGAGGAGGTTGGAGGAGGTAGGAGGGATTGCCACACACACAGCAGGGGAACAGCTGACGTTACTGAACCCCAATAACAGAGGAGCGACTGTTGACTGTGCGTACAGCACTTCTGGACGGCAACTGGCGGTGTTGGAGCCCAGGGACAGGTGGAGGAGGAGGAGGTAGGAGGGATTGCCACACACACAGCAGGGGAACAGCTGACGTTACTGAACCCCAATAACAGAGGAGGGACTGTTGACTGTGCGTACAGCACTTCTGGACGGCAACTGGCGGTGTTGGAGCCCAGGGACAGGTGGAGGAGGAGGAGGTTGGAGGAGGTAGGAGGGATTGCCACACACACAGCAGGGGAACAGCTGACGTTACTGAACCCCAATAACAGAGGAGCGACTGTTGACTGTGCGTACAGCACTTCTGGACGGCAACTGGCGGTGTTGGAGCCCAGGGACAGGTGGAGGAGGAGGAGGTAGGAGGGATTGCCACACACACAGCAGGGGAACAGCTGACGTTACTGAACCCCAATAACAGAGGAGGGACTGTTGACTGTGCGTACAGCACTTCTGGACGGCAACTGGCGGTGTTGGAGCCCAGGGACAGGTGGAGGAGGAGGAGGTCGGAGGAGGTAGGAGGGATTGCCACACACACAGCAGGGGAACAGCTGACGTTACTGAACCCCAATAACAGAGGAGGGACTGTTGACTGTGCGTACAGCACTTCTGGACGGCAACTGGCGGTGTTGGAGCCCAGGGACAGGTGGAGGAGGAGGAGGTTGGAGGAGGTAGGAGGGATTGCCACACACACAGCAGGGGAACAGCTGACGTTACTGAACCCCAATAACAGAGGAGCGACTGTTGACTGTGCGTACAGCACTTCTGGACGGCAACTGGCGGTGTTGGAGCCCAGGGACAGGTGGAAAAGCAGAGGAACACAATGTAGGCCGAAGCCTGAGAAAGTCGAAAGGGAACCTTTAACCCACCCCCAAGGCGTTTGTAGCTGAAAGAGCCAGCTTGTGCAGCACAAAAGATGCAAAAGGAAAAGGTGGCTCTTTTCATCATGCTCCTTGCAAACACAGAACTAAACACTTATAAAATGTGTCCCCTGCAACCGTAAAACCGTCCCGGAGGTGGGACTTTCCTTCGTAATGTGACACAGCACAGCCGTCATTCCTACCCCCCCGGCGCCGCGCACCGGCTCCTCAGCGTTGTTTTATTCCGTCCCGGAGCCTGCGCTGTTATGTTATCCCGTGGCCAGGCACACTTAGCGCTGCCCGTCTTCTGGCATCATTTGGTGTCAGGATGGCTGCGCCTGTGCGGCCGCGCTGGCCGAGAGCCCGCCTCGCAGTGTCTTCTGATTTAATCCCACTGGGGGCCTGGGATCCATGGACATGCGCAGTGCATATCCTCGCCTCTCACTCCCCTCCCTACGGCTTCTTAAGACTGTGCGGTGTCACGGCCGTGGCATGCTATTAGGGACCAGCTGACACCGAACAGTCTGAAGAAGCCATAGGGAGATGAGTGAGAGGTGGAGGTTCAGATATGCACTGCGCATGTCCATGGATCCCAGGCCCCCAGTGGGATTAAATCAGAAGACACTGCGAGGCGGGCTCTCGGCCAGCGCGGCCGCACAGGCGCAGCCATCCTGACACCAAATGATGCCAGAAGACGGGCAGCGCTAAGTGTGCCTGGCCACGGGATAACATAACAGCGCAGGCTCCGGGACGGAATAAAACAACGCTGAGGAGCCGGTGCGCGGCGCCGGGGGGGTAGGAATGACGGCTGTGCTGCGTCACATTACGAAGGAAAGTCCTTCCTCCGGGACGGTTTTACGGTATCAGTGGACACATTTTATAAGTGTTAAGTTCTGCGTGTGCAAGGAGCTAAACAAAAATAGCTACCTTTTCCTTGTGCAGCATTACTGCTGCACAAGGTGGCTCTTTCAGTAACAAACGCCTTGGGGGGGGGGGACAGATTCCCTTACATTTCAGTTGTTGTGTCAGCGTGGCGGTCGCATGACACATTGCCGGCTACACAGCTGGGGATCAGCTGACGTTACTGAAACCCAATAACACTGGGTCGTATGTTTTGACTGTGCAGACGGCACTTCTGAGCCTCAACTGGCGGTGTTGGAGCACAGGAATTTAAGTTCAGGTGGTAGAAAGATGAACACAACAGGAGACCTGGATAACGTATACAGTGACCTAATTATTTAATCAGGAGGAGGAGTGGCAAATTCCTGCGAGATCCAGGCCTTGTTCATTTTCAGGAAAGTAAGCCGGTCAACGTTATCGGAGGATAGTCGCATGCGACGGTCAGTTAGTACACCACCTGCAGCACTAAAGACACGTTCCGATAATACACTGGCCGCAGGGCAAGACAGCACCTCCAATGCATACTGGCTTAGCTCTGGCCATGTATCCAGCTTTGAGACCCAAAACTTGAAAGGGGAAGAGCCGTCTGGGAGTACAGCAAGAGGGCAAGACATGTAGTCTGTCACCATCTGACGGAACCGTTGCCTCCTGCTGACTGGAGCCGTCTGTGATGGTGTAGACTTTTGTGGGGGGCACAGAAAACTGTGCCACAGTTGGGCCATACTGGTCTTGCCTTGGGCAGAGGCACTGCTTCTGCTCCCTCTTTGTGCAGAGCCTCCACCACTGCCTGGACGCACTGAGCTGCTTTGGAATGCACTAGCAGCACTTCTCTCAGTTGGAATGGAGAAGATGATGGAATTGACCAGTGTGTCTTGGTACTCCCGCATTTTTCGCTCCCGGTTCAACGGTGTGATGAGGCTTTCTACGTTGTCCCGGTAGCGAGGATCGAGGAGGGTGAACACCCAATAATCAGACATGTTGAGAATGTGGGCGATGCGGCGGTCGTTTCTCAGGCACTGCAGCATGTAATCCACCATGTGCTGCAGACTGCCAACTGCCCAAGAAACGCTGTCCCCTGCTGGAGGCGTGATCTCTGCCTGCTCGTCATCACCCCACCCTCGCTGTACACACTGAGTACTGGACAATTCGGTAACTCCCTCCTCTGGACGGATGTCTTCCTCCTCCATTGACTCCTCCTCATCCTCCTCACAAACTGTCCCCTGCCTACGCGTTTGTGAGGAACCACGTGGCACTGACTGTCCAGAAGATGATGGAAATGGTGAATCCTCATCCTCCACCTCTTCCACAACATCATCCCTTAGCGCTTGCAGTGATTTTTCAAGCAGGCAGATAAGGGGGACAGTCATGCTGACTAGTGCATCATCTGCACTCGCCATCCGCGTGGAATAATCGAAGGGACACAAAACCTGGCAGACGTCATTCACAGTGGCCCACTCTGTGGTTGTGAAGTCTGTACGGCGCTGAGTGCGACTTCTTTGCGCCTGAAGCAGCTGGTACTCCATTACAGCTTGCTGCTGCTCACACAACCGCTCCAACATATGTAACGTGGAATTCCACCTGGTAGGTAGGTCACATATGATGCGATGTTCCGGCAGGCGGTGTCGGCGCTGCAGAGCCGCAATGCGCGCTTTTGCCGTGCTGGAACGCCGCAAGTGAGCACACTCTAGGCGGACCTTGTGCAGCAGTGCATCAAGATCCGGATAGTCCCTCAGAAAACTCTGCACGACCAAATTGAGCACATGTGCCAGACATGGGATGTGAGTGAGGTTGCCGAGGCCCAGAGCTGCCACCAGATTTCGGCCATTATCACACACTACCATGCCTGGCTGGAGATTCGCTGGCACAAACCACACATCGCTCTCCTGCTTGATGGCATTCCAGAGCTCCTGCGCTGTGTGGCTTCGATTCCCCAAAGAAATTCATTTCAAGACGGCCTGTTGACGTTTGGCCACGGCTGTGCTCATGTCGGTCGTAACAGGTACACGTTCATCACGGGTCCATGTGGAGGTGGACTGTGACGGCTCCTGCAGCGATGATTCTGAGGAACTGGTGTAGGAGGAGGAGTCAATGCGTACAGAATGGATTCCTGCAATCCTTGGAGTGGGCAGGACACGTCCTGCGCCACTCGCACGGTCTGTACCCGGCTCAACGACATTAACCCAATGGGCAGTGAGGGAAAGGTATCGCCCCTGTCCATGGTGACTGGTCCACGCATCGGTGGTGAGGTGGACCTTGCTACTGACGGCGTTCAGTAGCGCTTGTTTTATGTGTCCCTCCACATGCTTGTGCAGGGCAGGGACGGCTTGCCTGCTGAAGTAAAAGCGGCTGGGCACATTGTACTGTGGGACTGCCAATGACATCAAGTCACGGAAGCTGTCAGTCTCCACCAGCCTGAATGACAGCATTTCCAGTGACAGAAGTTTGGCAATGCCTGCAGTCAGAGCCTGTGCTCGTGGGTGGTTTGACGAGAAAGGCCGCCTTTTCTCCCATGCCTGTACTACCGATGGCTGTAGACTGGGCTGGGAGTGTGTGGATGACTGGGAAAGTGGTGCTGCGGGTGGAATTACAGCGGGTCTCTGGACAACAGGGCCAGAGGTTCGTCCACGGCGATCCTGGGAGGAAGCCGAACCAGCTGCGTGTGAGCTAGAGGAAGAGGCAACACGAGCTGAAGAGGTGGTAGCTGCCGCTGTTGGTTGGCCTACCTCTTCAGTGTGTTTTTCTAACTCCGCCGGGTGCCTGTTGCGCACATGTTTCCACATGTTGGAGGTATTGAGGTTGCTGACATTTTTCCCTCTTTTGACTTTTTGATGACACACGTTGCATCTGACATAGCAAATGTCATCTGCAACTGTGTCAAAAAAGGACCAGGCACTGCAAGTCTTGGGAGCGCCCTTTTTGGCTTTTGGAAGAGACATGCTCCTAACGGGTGCCAAAGCGGAGGCTGCAGGATCCGCAGTCTTCCCCCTCCCTCTCCCTCTTTGGGCCGTACGGGGAATCTCTTCCTCAGAGCTGCTCCCACCACCTTCCTGTCCCTCACGCCAAGATGGGTCGAGGACCTCATCATCTACACTACCCTCTGCCCCCAACTGCTCCTCCTGGGTAGTCTCAGCAGCAGAGCACGCACCAGTAAGTGGCACCTGAGTGTCATCATCAGCTGATGCGGCCTGCGATGTGGTGACCGGAGCCACTGGCCCACCCGCCTCTTCAGAGGAAGACAGAAAAAGCTGTTGGGCATCACTGCACCCTGCCTCTTCTTCCATTTCTCCAATGCTGCTTGGCTGGCCCCCTGTTTCCAAGCCAAGAGATTCAGAGAACAGAAGTAGAGACGGCTCCTGTCCTGGGCTCTCTGTCTGCCTGGGCAATTTGGCAGGTGGTGAAGAGACAGATGGCTGCTCTCCAGTGCTCTGTGTCTGAGAGGATGTGGCACTAATGGAAGTTGATGCATTAGCTGCCATCCATCCGACAACAGCTTCAATTTGTTCTTGACGCAGCAGCGGTGTACGGCGCTCTGACACAAAGCTGCGCATGAACGACTGTTGCCTGGTGAAAGTGGGTGCTGATGAGTCACCGGTGCCCGCAGCAGGCACAGAATCCCCACGTCCCCTCCCTGCTCCGCGCCCACGCCCACGCCCACGTGTCTTACTCACTGCCTTCTTCATCTTGGTTGACTGATAAAGATAAGCAGAAAAGTACTAACGGCTTTGTGTGCTTATTCCTGAACAACTCCTCCTAACAGGTATAAGACACACTAATTTTCTAAAGTGTGGACTAGACTTTAATATGAGCTAATGTGGCCTACACAAATGTAAAGTGGTGTAACTGGTGTGTTTGGTGAACTTTATTATTTATTTCTTTTTTGGGGGCTGAACTGACAACAGATAGAGTTGCAGTCACACAGAGACCGTGCAGACAGACGTAAACGGCGCTGCAAGGCCCAAAAACCCTCCTCTACTTTATCCTATGTAATGTTTTTCCACAAATTAGCTTGAGACGGGTGGAAAGACACTAACAGGATTTTTTTGAATAAATTAGCAGCAGACTACACTACTTGAAAAAAAATGAAAATTGATTTGGCGGTATGACGCAGTGAACAACCCTGAGCTGGAGACAACCAGGCTATGGCTGCTCACAGACTACAGGGCGAGCTGCAGTCACACGGAGACCGTGCAGACAGCCGTAAACGGCGCTGCAAGGCCCAAAAACCCTCCTCTACTTTATCCTATGTAGTGTTTTTCCACAAATTAGCTGGAGACGGGTGGAAAGACACTAATAGGATTTTTTTGAATAAATTAGCAGCAGACTACACTACTTGAAAAAAAAAAAAAAAAAAAAAGAACAGTATGAGGCAATGAACCACCCTCCCTGAACTGAATACAACCAGCTATGGATGGCCTATGTGGCTGCACTCAGACTAGAGAGTGGGCTGCACTCACACACACACACACACACACAGACCTTGCAGATCGCTGTGAAAACAGCGCTACAAGGCAAAAGCAAGGTGAATAGTAGGTGAACACAGCGGTTGCTAAATTAGCCTTTGGAAAGCACAAAGAAGCAAATCGCTATCTCTAAACTGTCCCTCAGTCAGCAAACAGCGTCCTGTCACTAACTGAATTCACAGCAGAGTGATCGCAAAATGGCGCCAGCGAATTTTAAACTGCAGCATGACATCATTTCAGCAGCCAATCACAGCCTTGCCAGTAGTTTAATGCCCTCCATGCTAAACAGGATGTGCCCACACTTGGAATCATTCTCATTGGCTGAATTTCGGAATTTTGAATCTGGGAACTTCCGATTCCGGTATCCGATACGCGGCAAGTATCGGAATCCCGGTATCGGAATTCCGATACCGCAAGTATCGGCCGATACCCGATACTTGCGGTATCGGAATGCTCAACACTAAACATGAGCTGAATCACCACAATAAAAACACAATCCATTTTTCCGCCTATAATTTTGCCGTTCACTTCTGGACTGAATTCTATCACATTGCATAGTCTCAGGTGCCTGTTCAGAAGACACCGCCAACTGGTGCACAGGTTTGCGCTCCCGTAAACGCCGATCAATCTGAATGGCCATAGTCATAGACTCATTCAGACCTGTAGGCGCAGGGAACCCCACCATAATATCCTTAATGGCCTCAGAAAGACCATCTCTGAAGTTTGCAGCCAGGGCGCACTCATTCCACTGAGTAAGCACCGACCATTTCCGAAATTTTTGACAATATACTTCCGCTTCATCATGCCCCTGAGAGAGGGCTAATAAAGCCTTTTCAGCCTGAATCTCCAGGTTAGGTTCCTCATAGAGCAATCCCAGTGCCAGAAAAAACGCATCCACACTGAGCAATGCAGGATCCCCTGGTGCCAATGCAAATGCCCAATTCTGAGGGTCGCCCCGCAGGAAAGATATTACAATCTTGACCTGCTGAGCAGGGTCTCCAGAGGAGCGAGATTTCAAAGAAAGAAACAATTTGCAATTGTTCCTGAAATTCAGGAAGGTAGATCTATCTCCAGAAAAAAACTCTGGAATAGGAATTCTAGGTTCAGACATAGGAGTGTGAACAACAAAATCCTGTATATTTTGAACTTTTACAGCAAGATTATTCAGGCTGGAAGCCAAACTCTGGATATCCATGTTAAACAGCTAAGGTCAGAGTCATTCAAGGGTTAAGAGGAGGTAAGAAGCAGCTAGACAGCAATTAAGGGCTAGGCAGCAAAACTCTGAGGGAAAAAAAAAAAACATTTCCCTTCAACACTTCTTTTTCTCCTGCTTCAGCCCAAACAATTAAAACTTTGTGGGCCGGCTATACTGTCATGATTCCCAATGGCAGGGAATTTGTCAACATAACACGGGCAAAAACAGGACGAGCTCTAGGGTGATGGAACCTGAGCTGACCGCGATCCTGAACCTCAACACTCAACTAACAGTAGCCGGGGGACGTTCCTGGGAGGCCCCTAGACGTCTCGCGCCAGCCGGAGATCTAGCTTCCCCTATCAGAAGAATAACAGACCTCACTTGCCTCCAGAGAAATATTCCCACAGAGATAGCAGCCTCCCACATATAATGACGGTGAAATGAGAGGAAGGCACAAACGTAGTTATGAAAACAGATTCAGCAAAATGAGGCCCGCTTAAGCTAGATAGCAGAGGATACAAAAGGTGAACTGCGCGGTCAGCTGAAAAACCCTTCAAAATACCATCGTGAAATTACTTGAACTCATGTGCCAACTCATGGTACATGAGTGGTAATTTCAGCCCACTAGAGCAACCAGCAGCAGAGAATTACATATCTGCAAGCTGGACTAAAAAACATGAAAGCAATCATGAAACAGGGAAATACAGACTTAGCTTGTCTTGAAGGCCTAGGAGCAGGTAACAGAGACACACACTGATACATTGATAGCCGGCAAGGGAATGACAGGAAAGCCAGGTTAAATAGGAAACACCCAGCCACTGATGGACAGGTGGAAACCAGAGACCGCAACCCACCAAAGTCACCCAGTACCAGTTGTAACCACCAGAGGGAGCCCAAAAACAGAATCCACAACAGTTTGTCCATTAGTCTGAGGATGAAAGGCAGACGAAAACGACAAATCAATGCCCATCTTAGCACAAAAGGATCGCCAGAACCTGGAAACAAACTGGGATCCTCTGTCAGACACGATATTCTCAGGAATGCCGTGTAAACGAACCACATTCTGAAAGAACAAAGGAACCAGATCGGAAGAGGAAGGCAGCTTAGGCAAAGATACCAAATGGACCATCTTGGAAAAGCGATCACATACCACCCAGATGACAGACATGCCCTGAGACACCGGAAGATCTGAAATGAAATCCATGGAAATGTGTGTCCAAGGCCTCTTCGGGACAGGCAAGGGCAAGAGCAACCCGCTGGCACGAGAACAGCAAGGCTTAGCTCGAGCACAAGTCCCACAGGACTGCACAAATGACCGCACATCCCACGACAAGGAAGGCCACCAAAAGGACCTAGCCACCAAATCTCTGGTGCCAAAAATTCCCGGATGCCCTGCCAACACCGAGGAATGAACCTCGGAAATGACTCTGCTGGTCCATTTAACAGGAACAAACAGTCTGTCAGGTGGACAAGAGTCAGGTCTACCAGCCTGAAATCTCTGCAACACACGTCGCAAATCCGGAGAAATGGCTGACAAGATTACTCCCTCTTTAAGAATACCAACTGGTTCTGCGACTCCAGGAGAGTCAGGCACAAAGCTCCTTGAAAGAGCATCAGCCTTCACATTCTTTGAACCTGGTAAATACGAGACCACAAAGTCAAAACTGGAGAAAAACAATGACCTACGGGCCTGTCTCGGATTCAGGCGTTTAGCAGACTCGAGATACATCAGATTTTTGTGATCAGTCAAGACCACCACACGATGCTTAGCACCCTCGAGCCAATGACGTTACTCCTCAAATGCCCACTTCATGGCCAGCAACTCCCGATTGCCAACATCATAATTCCGCTCAGCAGGCGAAAACTTCCTAGAGAAAAAAGCACATGGTCTCATTACAGAGCAACCAGGGCCTCTCTGCGACAAAACGGCCCCTGCCCCAATCTCAGAAGCATCCACTTCAACCTGAAAGGGAAGTGAGACATCAGGCTGGCACAAAACAGGCGCTGAAGTAAACCGGCGCTTCAACTCTTGGAAAGCCTCCACGGCTGCAGGAGCCCAGTTAGCAACATCAGAACCTTTCTTGGTCATATCCGTCAAAGGTTTAACAACGCTAGAAAAATTAGCGATAAAACGACGGTAGAAGTTAGCAAAGCCCAAGAACTTCTGAAGACTCTTAACTGATGAGGGTTGAGTCCAATCATGAATAGCTCGGACCTTGACTGGGTCCATCTCCACAGCAGAAGGGGAAAAAATGAACCCCAAAAAGGGAACCCTCTGTACACCAAAGAGACACTTTGAGCCTTTAACAAACAAAGAATTTTCACGCAAAATCTTAAAAACCATCCTGACCTGCTCCACATGCGAGTCCCAATCATCAGAAAAAAACAGAATATCATCCAGATAAACAATCATAAATTTATCCAGATACTTCCGGAAAATATCATGCATAAAGGACTGAAACACTGAAGGAGCATTAGAGAGCCCAAAAGGCATCACCAAGTACTCAAAATGACCTTCGGGCGTATTAAATGCAGTTTTCCATTCATCTCCTTGCTTAATGCGCACAAGGTTGTACGCACCACGAAGATCTATCTTGGTGAACCACTTGGCACCTTTAATCCGGGCAAACAAGTCCGACAACAGAGGCAAAGGATACTGAAATTTAACAGTGATTTTATTCAGAAGCCGATAGTCTATACAAGGTCTCAAAGATCCGTCCTTCTTGGCCACAAAAAAGAATCCCGCACCAAGAGGGGAAGAGGATGGACGGATATGCCCCTTCTCCAGAGATTCCTTGATATACGAACGCATTGCGGTATGCTCAGGTACAGACAGATTAAATAATCTTCCCTTAGGAAATTTACTACCCGGAATCAAATCTATAGCGCAGTCACAGTCCCTATGAGGAGGAAGAGCACTGGACCTGGACTCGCTGAATACATCCTGATAATCAGACAAATACTCAGGAACTTCCGAAGGAGTAGAGGAAGCAATAGACACCGGTGGGGAATCACCATGAATTCCCTGACAGCCCCAACTTGACACAGACATTGCATTCCAATCCAAGACTGGATTGTGGGTCTGTAACCATGGCAGACCCAAAATGACCAAATCATGCATTTTATGCAGAACAAGAAAACGAATCACCTCCCGATTTTCAGGAGTCATGCACATGGTTACCTGTGTCCAAAACTGCGGTTTATTTTCCGCCAATGGCGTAGCATCAATACCTCTAAGAGGGATAGGATTTACCAATGGCTCAAGAACAAAACCACAGCGCTTGGCAAACGACAGATCCATAAGACTCAGGGCAGCACCTGAATCCACAAACGCCATGACAGGGTAGGAAGACAATGAGCAAATTAAAGTCACAGACAAAATAAATTTAGGTTGCAAATTACCAATGGTGACAGGGCTAACAACCCTTGTAAGGCGTTTAGAGCATGCTGATATAACATGTGTAGAATCACCACAGTAAAAACACAACCCATTCTGACGTCTATGATTTTTCCGTTCATTTCTAGTCTGAATTCTATCACATTGCATTAAATCAGGTGTTTGTTCAGACTGTATAATAAAGAGAAACCAGGCGCACAACTATAGTCAAAGTAACAGGGAGGTGCCAAGGGGCCGGTAGTAATGAACTACATGAGCAAGAAAGAGAAAAAAGGCACTACCGTAAAAGCCCGCACACTACACCAAATAGTAATAATATAAAGCTTTATTAAGTACACCAAAACAGCAGAAAAAATGCATAAAACATAAGTAAAAACAGAGCAATAGCACCCCACTCCTGGACCCCCTATGCTGTGAGGGCACTACATCCACAATCCAAATGGTAAACAGAATGATGACAATAAATACATAGTTACAAAAAATATCAACATGAATATAAATATACAATAGTAACCATACACAATCCCAATGGTTAATAGAATGATGACAATAAATACACAGTAACAAAAATATCAATATAAATATACAATAGTCACCATAAACATATATAGTAATGCCCCAAGAATAACAGATGGCAAAAGACCTCCTATAGCAATCATGAATATATTAAAAAAAGAAAAAAAAAAAAAAAAAGGAAGCAAAGCGCAGCTAATATAGTGGCCAGCATAAATCCTGTTTGGGCGAGTATATACCTATAGCCCAGTCAAAGTAATGGCCACGATAACAAATGCTATAGTTAACCCACCATAGCCCATGAAAGACAAATAGTAAGGCCCGCACAAAAAAGTAAGTGCAATAAAGGCCCTGTCATATGTGCAAATGGAGTCGCACAGATCTGAAGCTGCAAGCCATAATATAAATCAAGACCCAGACAAAATAAGAGGGAGATACCAACCAGAAGGGGGCCCCAGATGAAAGTAAGAGCGGGGTGCGACCCAACGCGTATCGCCGTAACCCGTACGGCTTCGTCAGGGGAAGATGTGTACACATGGATGCCAGGCACATAAATACCTGCTGGCTGATTGATGTACCAGGTGCAGGTGTGGACCACAGGTGCATGAGAGAGGCATGAATGCAGGAGCCGGAAATGAGATGTAAATCACAGCATTAAGCTGCGCATGAGCAAGAAAACATGGCACAACAGCGCCAGCGTGGGGAGATGAGAGGCAGGACAGGCCCAGGTGCACCCCACATAGTGGCGCCAGTCCGCGCATGAACATAGCGACACGGCGCCTGCGTGTAAAAATCACAGGCAAGAAAAGCCTAGGCGTACATAAAACAGTAGCGCTGGCCCGTGTTTAAGTGCAGAATCATCAAAACACAGCGCCTGCGTAGAGAAAAGGCGCAGATAGTCAGCACACACAGCAGAAGGCAGCGCCCGACTAATAAAGCTGCAGCGCAGCGGGCACCTGCAGCGAGAGCACTCATGAGCCGGTCAGCATAAGCACGGCCAGAGCGGCCAGGATACAGGACAGAACAACGGGCCCGTATATATATGCACACACACACATGACTAGACAAACAAATAACATAAAAAGTACAAGACAAAGTACTGCAAAAAAAAAAAAAAAAATATCCGTGAACATGTAAATACATATATACACATACCCAAGTGAGACAACAGATATAATGCTAACAAAGGAGAGCCATATAAACTACAAATGGCGAAGAAAAAAATAAAAAAAAAAAAAATAAAATAAAAAATAAAAATAAAAAAAAAATAAAAAAATAAAAAAATAAATAAAAAATAATAATAATAAAAATAATAATAATAATAAATAAAAAGAAAATGAAAGAAAATTTTTTATTATTAACCCCTTCACCCCCAAGGGTGGTTTGCACGTTAATGACCGGGCCAATTTTTACAATTCTGACCACTGTCCCTTTAGGAGGTTATAACTCTGGAACGCTTCAACGGATCTTGGCGATTCTGACATTGTTTTCTTGTGACATATTGTACTTCATGATAGTGGTAAAATTTCTTCGATATAACTTGCGTTTATTTGTGAAAAAAACGGAAATTTGGCGAAAATTTTGAAAATTTTGCAATTTTCCAACTTTGAATTTTTATGCCCTTAAATCACAGACATATGTCACGCAAAATACTTAATAAGTAACATTTCCCACATGTCTACTTTACATCAGCACAATTTTGGAACCAAAATTTTTTTTTGTTAGGGAGTTATAAGGGTTAAAAGTTGACCAGAAATTTCTCATTTTTACAACACCATTTTTTTTTAGGGACCACATCTCATTTGAAGTCATTTTGAGGGGTCTGTATGATAGAAAATACCCAAGTGTGACACCATTCTAAAAACTGCACCCCTCAAGGTGCTCAAAACCACACTCAAGAAGTTTATTAACCCTTCAGGTGTTTCACAGGAATTTTTGGAATGTTTAAATAAAAATGAACATTTAATTTTTTTTCACACAAAATTTATTTCAGCTCCAATTTGTTTTATTTTACCAAGGGTAACAGGAGAAAATAGACTGCAAAAGTTGTTGTACAATTTGTCCTGAGTACGCTGATACCCCATATGTGGGTGTAAACCATTGTTTGGGCGCATGGCAGAGCTTGGAAGGGAAGGAGCGCCATTTGACTTTTCAATGCAAAATTGACTGGAATTGAGATGGGACGCCATGTTGCGTTTGGAGAGCCCCTGATGTGCCTAAACATTGAAACCCCCTACAAGTGACACCATTTTGGAAAGTAGACCCCCTAAGGAACTTATCTAGATGTGTGGTGAGCACTTTGACCCACCAAGTGCTTCACAGAAGTTTATAATGCAGAGCCGTAAAAATAAAAAATCATATTTTTTCACAAAAATGATCTTTTCGCCCCCAATTTTTTATTTTCCCAATGGTAAGAGAAGAAATTGGTCCCCAAAAAATGTTGTGCAATTTGTCCTGAGTACGCAGATACCCCATATGTTGGGGTAAACCACTGTTTGGGCGCATGGCAGAGCTTGGAAGGGAAGGAGCGCCATTTGACTTTTCAATGCAAAATTGACTGGAATTGAGATGGGACGCCATGTTGCGTTTGGAGAGCCCCTGATGTGCCTAAACATTGAAACCCCCTACAAGTGACACCATTTTGGAAAGTAGACCCCCTAAGGAACTTATCTAGATGTGTGGTGAGCACTTTGACCCACCAAGTGCTTCACAGAAGTTTATAATGCAGAGCCGTAAAAATAAAAAATCATATTTTTTCACAAAAATGATCTTTTCGCCCCCAATTTTTTATTTTCCCAAGGGTAAGAGAAGAAATTGGTCCCCAAAAAATGTTGTGCAATTTGTCCTGAGTACGCAGATACCCCATATGTTGGGGTAAACCACTGTTTGGGCGCATGGCAGAGCTCGGAAGTGAAGGAGCGCCATTTGACTTTTCAATGCAAAATTGACTGGAATTGAGATGGGACGCCATGTTGCGTTTGGAGAGCCCCTGATGTGCCTAAACATTGAAACCTCCTACAAGTGACACCATTTTGGAAAGTAGACCCCCTAAGGAACTTATCTAGATGTGTGGTGAGCACTTTGACCCACCAAGTGCTTCACAGAAGTTTATAATGCAGAGCCGTAAAAATAAAAAATCATATTTTTTCACAAAAATGATCTTTTCGCCCCCAATTTTTTATTTTCCCAAGGGTAAGAGAAGAAATTGGTCCCCAAAAAACGTTGTGCAATTTGTCCTGAGTACGCAGATACCCCATATGTTGGGGTAAACCACTGTTTGGGCGCATGGCAGAGCTTGGAAGGGAAGGAGCGCCATTTGACTTTTCAATGCAAAATTGACTGGAATTGAGATGGGACGCCATGTTGCGTTTGGAGAGCCCCTGATGTGCCTAAACATTGAAACCCCCCACAAATGACACCATTTTGGAAATTAGACCCCCTAAGGAACTTATCTAGATGTGTTTTGAGAGCTTTGCACCCCCAAGTGTTTCACTACAGTTTGTAACGCAAAGCCGTGAAAATAAAAATTCTTTTTTTTTTCACAAAAATGATTTTTTAGCCCCCAGCTTTGTATTTTTACAAGGGTAACAGAATAAATTGGACCCTAAAAGTTGTTTTCCAATTTGTCCTGAGTACGCTGATACCCCCTATGTGGGGGGTAACCACTGTTTGGGCACATGACAGAGCTCGGAAGGGAAGGAGCGCCATTTGGAATGCAGACTTAAATGGATTGGTCTGCAGGCGTCACGTTGCATTTGCAGAGCCCCTGATGTACCCAAACAGTACAAACCCCCCACAAGTGACCCCATATTGGAAACTAGACCTCCCAAGGAACTTATCTAGATGTGTTGTGAGAACTTTGCACCCCCAAGTGTTTCACTACAGTTTGTAACGCAAAGCCGTGAAAATAAAAATTCTTTTTTTTTTCACAAAAATGATTTTTTAGCCCCCAGCTTTGTATTTTTACAAGGGTAACAGAATAAATTGGACCCTAAAAGTTGTTTTCCAATTTGTCCTGAGTACGCTGATACCCCCTATGTGGGGGGTAACCACTGTTTGGGCACATGACAGAGCTCGGAAGGGAAGGAGCGCCATTTGGAATGCAGACTTAAATGGATTGGTCTGCAGGCGTCACGTTGCATTTGCAGAGCCCCTGATGTACCCAAACAGTACAAACCCCCCACAAGTGACCCCATATTGGAAACTAGACCTCCCAAGGAACTTATCTAGATGTGTTGTGAGAACTTTGAACCCCCAAGTGTTTCACTACAGTTTACAACGCAGAGCCGTGAAAATAAAACATATTTTTTTCCCACAAAAATGATTTTTAGCCCCCCAAATTTTTATTTTCCCAAGGATAACAAGAGAACTTGGACCCCAGAAGTTGTTGTTCAATTTGTCCCGAGTACGCTGATAACCCATATGTTGGGATAAACCCCTTTTTGGACGCACGGGAGAGCTCGGAAGGGAAGGAGCACTGTTTTACTTTTTCAACGCAGAATTGGCTGGAATTGAGATCGGACGCCATGTCGCGTTTGGAGAGCCCCTGATGTGCCTGGACAGTGGAAACTCCCCAATTCTACCTGAAACCCTACCCCTAACCTCACCCCTAACCCTAATCCCAACGGTAACCCTAACCCTACCCCTAACCTCACCTCTAACCGTTTAATGAACATTTTCTGACAGTCATAAGTGCCACGTATTTAAGTGCCACGTATTTAAGTGCCACATATTTAAGTGCCACGTATTTAAGTGCCACGTGTTTCAGTGCCACGTGTTTCAGTGCCACGTGTTTCAGTGCCACGTGTTTCAGTGCCACGATATTTCAGTGCCACGTATTTCAGTGCCACGTACTATAAATACTATAACTATGTGGTTATACGTGGCACTGAAATATCGTGGCACGTAAATACGTGGCACTTAAGTACGTGGCACTTAAGTACGTGGCACGTAAATACGTGGCACGTAAATACGTGGCACGTAAATACGTGGCACGTAAATACGTGGCACTTAAGTACGTGGCACTTAAGTACGTGGCACTTAAGTACGTGGCACTTATATACGTGGCACTTATATACGTGGCACTTATATACGTGGCCACTGAAATATCGTGGCACTTATATACGTATATAAACGTATATTTTAGTGCCACGTATTTCAGGTTAGGGGTAGGGTTAGGGGTAGGGTTTTTTTTTTTTGTTTGTTTTCTTGTGTTTTTCTATAAAAACGCATGCGTCTAAAAACGCATGCGTTTTACCACGTTTACATGCGTTTTTTCACACATGCGTTTTTTTAAAAAACGCATGCAGATAAAAACGCAAGTGTGAAACCAGCCTAAAAGACGCTTTTTATAGCAAAAAAGTTTTTGCGTCTCCACATTTTGAGACCTATAATTTTTCCACATTTTGGTCCACAGAGTCATGTGAGGTCTTGTTTTTTGTGGGACGAGTTGACGTTTTTATTGGTAACATTTTCGGACACGTGACCATTTTTGATCACTTTTTATTCCGATTTTTGTGAGGCAGAATGACCAAAAACCAGCTATTCATGAATTTCTTTTGGGAGAGGCGTTTATACCGTTCCGCGTTTGGTAAAATTGATAAAGCAGTTTTATTCGTCGGGTCAGTACGATTACAGCGATATCTCATTTATATAATTTTTTTATGTTTTGGCGCTTTTATACGATAAAAACTATTTTATAGAAAAAATAATTATTTTGGTATCGCTTTATTCTCAGGACTATAACTTTTTTATTTTTTTGCTGATGATGCTGTATGGCGGCTCGTTTTTTGCGGGACAAGATGACGTTTTCAGCGGTACCATGGTTATTTATATCCGTCTTTTTGATCGCGTGTTATTCCACTTTTTGTTCGGCGGTATGGTAATAAAGCGTTGTTTTTTGCCTCGTTTTTTTTTTTTTTTTCTTACGGTGTTTACTGAAGGGGTTAACTAGTGGGGCAGTTTTATAGGTTGGGTCGTTACGGACGCGGCGATACTAAATATGTGTACTTTTATTGTTTTTTTTATTTTATTTAGATAAAGAAATGTATTTATGGGAATAATATATTTTTTTTTTTTTTCATTATTTTGGAATATTTTTTTTTTTTTTTTTTTACACATTTGGAAAAATTTTTTTTTAACTTTTTTACTTTGCCCCAGGGGGGGACAATACAGATCGGTGATCTGGCAGTGTGCACAGCACTCTGACAGATCACCGATCTGAGGAAAGTGCAGGCTGCTTCACAGTGCCTGCTCTGAGCAGGCGTCTGTGAAGCCACCTCCCTCCCTGCAGGACCCGGATCCGCGGCCATCTTGGATCCGGGTCTGGGAGCTGCAGGGAGGGAGGTAAGACCCTCGCAGCAACGCGATCACATCGCGTTGCTGCGGGGGGCTCAGGGAAGCCCGCAGGGAGCCCCCTCCCTGCGCGATGCTTCCCTGCACCGCCGGCACATCGCGATCATGTTTGATCGCGGTGTGCCGGGGGTTAATGTGCCGGGGGCGGTCCGTGACCGCTCCTGGCACATAGTGCCGGATGTCAGCTGTGATAATCAGCTGACACCCGGCCGCGATCGGCGGCGCTCCCCCCGTGAGCGCCGCTGATCGCGTATGACGTACTATCCCGTCGGCGGTCATACGGGCCCACCCCACCTCGACGGGATAGTACGTCAGATGTCAGGAAGGGGTTAAGATTGAAAAAATTAGGAATAAGCCCACAGACTCCACAGTCAATGCAACGGGGGCCCATAGAACAGTATGCAGTATGTTAATGTATAATAGAGAATTAAATACATATGTCAGACTATCAAAAAGTCAAGACCCGTAATCATAACCTATATCAACCCCAAGACCATATTGGACGCGCACTAGACTAAGAAATGCTGGGGGGGGGGGAAAAAAAAAAAAAAGAGAAAAGGAAATAATAATAATAATAATGATAATAATAATAATAATTAAAGAAAAAACATATAAATGCAAACATTTGCCAAGAGCAGAAAAAATGGGCCATATACAAAGAGAGCCACAGAAAATCCAATCCGTAGGAGAATGCGACAATAACCAATATAGGTAAATGTAGGCCCCCATGAAGATCCAGGAGAGACGGAATCGAAGACTCTAAAGACTAGGTATGTAGTATATCCGAGATGTCAGTAGTTAGTTTCCAAATTTATCCCAGGGATGCTGGAGGCAATCCCACATCCAAACCATATAGGAACCAGATGATCACGTAAAAAAGGCCCAGAATAGGAGAGGGACATGCGGCACCTGTAAAAAATAGGGGAAAAGCAAAATAATTAATAGATGACCCCGAGGAACAAGCCTACAGAGGCCAAAACTTATTCACCCAAAAAGCCAGTGAATAGAAGCTCCTCATTAAGCCCTGCTGGAGCTGTAGAGTTCAGGTTGAAAATCCAGCGGGACTCTGACCGCAGAAGCAATTTCTTGGGACATCCCCCCCTATTGGATATTTGTATCTTCTCCAACCCAACCACCCGTGTGTTGTTGATTTTACCGGAGTGGTGGGTGAGATAATGGGACGCCACTGAAGTAAGGAGTTTACCCTTTGCTTGATCCAAAGAGGCCAGATTGATAGTAGAAAAATGCTTCTGTATGCGTCGTCGGAGTTCCTGAGATGTCTGTCCCACGTATACCATATGACATGGACATATTAAGGCATAGATGACACAACTGCTCTTGCAATTAATGTAGTTCTTCAAGGTGTATCTGGTTCCATCCCTGGGATTAACAAAAAAATCTCTGTTAGCACACATAAAGGGGCACACATTGCAGCTACCGCATGCAAAGGAACCCTTTAGAACCACACCCCGCTGTAACCTCTTCGTCTGTCTTGTATAATGGCTCCTAGTAAGAAGGTCCCTAAAATTAGGAGCCCTTCTTGCCGTGAGCAGAGGCGTGTCGCTGACAATTTGGGAAGTCTGTAGATCGGTCGTGAGAATATCCCAATGTCTGCGAAGAATCCCCCTTACATGTGACCAATGGGAATTGAAGGTAGTAATAAAACGAGGTCTGGAGTTGACAATTTTCGTCTTAGCAGTCAGTAAAGATACCTGGGATTGGGACCTGGCCCGCTCGTAGGCCGCCGAGATACACCGCCTTGGATAGCTTCTATCTTTAAGTCGTGAGGTAAGCTCCCGTGCTTCCAACCGGAAATCTTTATCTTCAGTGCAATTCCGTCTAACACGCAAGAATTGTCCGATAGGTACTCCTCTCTTAGTGTGCGCTGGGTGGAAACTACGATATTCTAAGAGGGAGTTCGTAGCTGTGGGTTTTCGAAACAAGCTCGTAACCAGTGATCCATTCTCCTTAGTAACCCGGAGGTCCAAAAATGTCACTGAGGACGGGGAAATTTCATATGTCAAGATGATATTATGCGTATTGCAATTTAATGCCTCGATGAAATCCCGGCATTCTGAAGCTGTACCTGTCCAAACAAAGAATAGGTCATCAATGTAACGCCGCCAATAGCGTACATGGTTGTTATATGATGCCATAGGGTAGACCACAGTGGCCTCCCACCAACCCAAAAATAGGTTCGCGAGGGCCGGGGCACAGCGCGCCCCCATGGCCACCCCTGATACCTGTAAAAAGAAAGTCCTGTCGAACACAAAATAATTGTGATTCAAAATGAAACTCAAAAGGTCAACCACAAAAGAGTCGTGCATTCTGTCAGAATTCACGACAAGGTCAAAGAAATATAAAACTGCCGCGGTCCCATCCCCATGGTTAATATTTGAATACAGGGACTCCACGTCACATGTAACGAGCAGAGCCTGTGTTGGTATGCTCATGTCCAAACATGTGCGAATGAAACATGAAGAGTCCTGTACAAAGGAGGGCAGTTGTTTAACCAAAGGCTGTAGAAAATAATCTACATAGATTGATGCCTTTTCACATAGGCTCCCAATACTGGCCACAATGGGCCGACCAGGAGGCTTAACCAAATTTTTGTGCACCTTGGGCAGCATGTAAAAGGTAGACACAATAGGACACTCCACCCACAAAAATCTGAATTCTTGTTCCCGGATAATGCCCAAATCCTTGGCCCTGTCCAGGAGCCTCCTGTATTTCACAGAAAATATTCCTGTGGGATCTGACGGGAGTTTCCTATAGAATTTGGTATTCTGCAATTGACGATTGGCCTCCTCCAGATATAAACCATGTGGCCAGAGAACCACATTGCCCCCTTTATCGGCCTCCTTGATGATAAACGCCTGATTGTTTTTGAGGCCCATAATAGCCCTCCTCTCCATGGCATTCAGATTGTTAGGTAAAGAAGCCCGGACAGATAGTGAGAGTATATCCTTCTTTACTAGTTCAAAAAAAACCCTAACCGAGGGTACCAAAGAGAGAGGGGGAGCCGTGGTAGATTTGGTCCTATGGGGGAAACGACCCTTACCTGTCACATCAGAATTCTCCTGCACCTGGTACATCAATCAGCCAGCAGGTATTTATGTGCCTGGCATCCATGTGTACACATCTTCCCCTGACGAAGCCGTACGGGTTACGGCGATACGCGTTGGGTCGCACCCCGCTCTTACTTTCATCTGGGGCCCCCTTCTGGTTGGTATCTCCCTCTTATTTTGTCTGGGTCTTGATTTATATTATGGCTTGCAGCTTCAGATCTGTGCGACTCCATTTGCACATATGACAGGGCCTTTATTGCACTTACTTTTTTGTGCGGGCCTTACTATTTGTCTTTCATGGGCTATGGTGGGTTAACTATAGCATTTGTTATCGTGGCCATTACTTTGACTGGGCTATAGGTATATACTCGCCCAAACAGGATTTATGCTGGCCACTATATTAGCTGCGCTTTGCTTCCTTTTTTTTTTTTTTAATATATTCATGATTGCTATAGGAGGTCTTTTGCCATCTGTTATTCTTGGGGCATTACTATATATGTTTATGGTGACTATTGTATATTTATATTGATATTTTTGTTACTGTGTATTTATTGTCATCATTCTATTAACCATTGGGATTGTGTATGGTTACTATTGTATATTTATATTCATGTTGATATTTTTTGTAACTATGTATTTATTGTCATCATTCTATTTACCATTTGGATTGTGGATGTAGTGCCCTCACAGCATAGGGGGTCCAGGAGTGGGGTGCTATTGCTCTGTTTTTACTTATGTTTTATGCATTTTTTCTGCTGTTTTGATGTACTTAATAAAGCTTTATATTATTACTATTTGGTGTAGTGTGCGGGCTTTTACGGTAGTGCCTTTTTTCTCTTTCTTGCTCGTGTTTGTTCAGACAACACCACCAGAGGATTAGCAGTTTTGCGCTCCCGCAAACGCCGGTCAATTTGAATAGCCAGCGCCATGGAATCATTCAGACTTGTAGGAATAGAGAAACCCACCATCACATTCTTAATGGCTTCAGAAAGGCCATTTCTGAAATTTGCGGCCAGAGCACACTCATTCCACTGAGTAAGCACGGACCATTTCCGAAATTTTTGGCAATACACTTCAGCTTCATCCTGGCCCTGAGAAATAGCCAGCAAGGCTTTTTCTGCCTGAATTTCAAGATTGGGTTCCTCGTAAAGCAATCCGAGCGCCAGAAAAAACGCATCAATATTCGCCAATGCCGGATCTCCTGGCGCTAGCGAGAAAGCCCAATCCTGAGGGTCGCCCCGCAAGAAAGAGATAACAATTTTAACTTGCTGAGCTGAGTCTCCAGACGAACGGGGTCTCAGAGAAAGAAACAATTTACAATTATTCCTGAAATTCCTAAACTTAAATCGATCTCCAGAGAACAGTTCAGGAATAGGTATTTTAGGTTCAGACATAGGACTACTGGTAACAAAATCTTGTATGCCCTGCACACGAGCAGCAAGCTGATCCACACTTGTAATCAGAGTCTGGACATTCATGTCTGCAGCAAGCTTAAGCCACTCAGAGGTAAAGGGGAGGAAGAAAGAGAGGAAAAAAAAAAAAAAAACTCAGAATTTCCTTTCTTATTATCCCACTTCTGCAATGCATTAAACATTCAACTTGGGCCTGGCATACTGTTATGACCCCAATGGCAGAGGGTCTCTGCAATAAATACCAAGTCTGCAAACACAAAAAACCAGCTCATAGGGCAGTGGTAACTGGGCTGACCGTATATCTAATCCTAGCACCACAAATAGCAGCAGCCGGGGAACGTGCCTACGTTGGTTCTAGACATCTCGCGCCAGCCGGAGAACTAACTAACCCTAGAAGGGAAAAGATAGACCTTTCTTGCCTCCAGAGAAAAGACCCCAAAAGTTGGATACAAGCCCCCAACAAATAATAACGGTGAGGTAAGAAGAAAAGACAAACGTAAGAATGAACTAGGTATTTAGCAAAGAGAGGCCCACTGACTAATAGCAGAATATAGTAAGATGACTTATACGGTCAGCAAAAACCCTATCAAAAATATCCACGCTGGATATTCAAGAACCCCCGAACCGTCTAACGGCCCGGGGGGAGAATACCAGCCCCCTAGAGCTTCCAGCAAAATCAGGAATCACATTTAGTACAAGCTGGAGAAAAAATAAGAGCAATACAAATAACCAAAAAACAAGGAAGCAGGACTTAACTTAATTTTGCATGAACCAGGACCAGCAGACAGGAGCAAACAGAAAGGACTGATTACAACGATGCCAGTCACCAGACTAAGAATTCAGGAAGTTCATATAGCAACACCCCTGGACTAACGACCCAGGTGGGTGCCAAACTAGGGAAAGACAATCTCAGAGTCATACCACTAGTGACCACAAGAGGGAGCCAAAAAAGTCTAATTCACAACACCCGTGCTGATACTGGGTCATGAGGTTATTCCTCTTCAGATACTCCAGTATAGCATCCCTTAGAATGCCCTCCAGGATTTTACCCACAGTAGAGGTTAAACTTACTGGCCTATAATTTCCGAGTTCAGTTTTTGTCCCCTTTTTGAATATTGGCACCACATTTGCTATACGCCAGTCCTGTGGTACAGACCCTGTTATTATGGACTCTTTAAAGACTAAAAATAATGGTCTATCAATGACTGTACTTAATTCCTGCAGTACTCAGGGGTGTATCCCATCCGGGCCCAGAGATTTGTCAATTTTAGTGATTTTTAGATGCTGCCGTACTTCCTGCTGGGTTAAGCAGGTAACCTTTAATTGGGAATTTTTATCACTAGTCATATTGGCTGCCATGGGATTTTCTTTTGTAAATACTGATGAAAAAAAGTCATTTAGCTTATTGGCTTTTTCCTCATCCTCATCCACCATTTCACCCAGACTATTTTTAAGGGGGCCAACACTATCATTTTTTAGTTTCTTACTATTTATGTAGTTAAAGAATATTTTGGGATTATTTTTGCTCTCTCTGGCAATGAGTCTCTCTGTCTCAATCTTTGCTGCCTTGATTTGCTTTTTTGTTGTGGATTCTGTTTGTGGGCTCCCTCTGGTGGTTACTGCTGGTACTGGGTGACTTTGGTGGGTTGCGGCCTTTGGTTTCCACCTGTCCATCAGAGGCTGGGTGTTTCCTATTTTACCTGGCCTTTCTGTCATTCCCTTGCCGGCTAGCAATGTATTCAGATGTGCTCTGTTTGGTTCCTGCCTACCTGCTCCCAGATCTTTCAGGATAAGCTAAGTGCTGATTTTCAGTTGTTTGGTTTTTTGTCCAGCTTGCTTATTATGTCTCTATGTTAGCTGGTAGCTCTAGTGGACTGAGGTTCTCCCCATGTGCCATGAGTTGGCACATGGGTTCTTGTAATCTCAGGATGGTTTTTTGATTAGGGTTTTTTGCTGACCGCTCAGACCCCTTTTGTATCGTTCTGCTTTCTAGTTTACAGCGGGCCTCAATTTGCTGAACCTATATATATCATCTTTATGTGTGTGCCTTCCTCTCATTTCACCGTCAATACATGTGGGGGGCAACTATACCTTTTGGGGTTCATTCCTCTGGAGGCAAGTGAGGTCTTATTTTCTCTGCAGTACTAGTTAGCTCTTAGGCTGGTGCGTGGCATCTAGAACCAACGTAGGCATGCTCCCTGGCTATCTCTAGTTGCGTTTGTCAGGCGTAGGGCAGCGGTCAGCCCAGGTTCCATCACCCTAGAGCTCGTCCGATATTTTGTATTACTTTGCTTGTCCCTTGCTATCCCTAGCCATTGGGATTCATGACAGTATAGCCGGCCCACAAAGTGTTAATTGTTTGGGCTGAAGCAGGAGAAAAAGAAGTGTTTAAGGGAATTTTTTTTTTTTTTTTTCCTTCAGAGTTTTGCTGCCTAGCCCTTAATTGCTGTCTAGCTGCTTCTTACCTCCTCTTAACCCTTGAATGGCTCTGATATTAGCTGTTTAACATGGATGTCCAGAGTTTGGCTTCCAGCCTGAGTAATCTCGCGGCAAAAGTTCAAAACATACAGGATTTTGTTGTTCACACTCCCATGTCTGAACCTAGAATTCCTATTCCAGAGTTCTTTTCTGGAGATAGATCTACCTTCCTGAATTTCAGGAACAATTGTAAATTGTTTCTTTCTTTAAAATCTCGCTCCTCTGGAGACCCTGCTCAACAGGTCAAGATTGTAATATCTTTCCTGCGGGGCGACCCTCAGAATTGGGCATTTGCATTGGCACCAGGGGATCCTGCATTGCTCAATGTGGATGCGTTTTTTCTGGCATTGGGATTGCTCTATGAGGAACCCAACCTGGAGATTCAGGCTGAAAAGGCTTTATTAGCCCTCTCTCAGGGGCATGATGAAGCGGAAATATATTGTCAAAAATTTCGGAAATGGTCGGTGGTTACTCAGTGGAATGAGTGCGCCCTGGCTGCTAACTTCAGAAATGGTCTTTCCGAGGCCATTAAGGATATTATGGTGGGGTTCCCTACGCCTACAGGTCTGAATGAGTCGATGGCTATGGCCATTCAGATTGATCGGCGTTTACGGGAGCGCAAACCCGTGCACCAGTTGGCGGTGTCTTCTGAACAGGCACCTGAGACTATGCAATGTGATAGAATTCAGTCCAGAAGTGAACGGCAAAATTATAGGCGGAAAAATGGATTGTGTTTTTATTGTGGTGATTCAGCTCATGTTATATCAGCATGCTCTAAACGCATTAAAAGGGTTGATAAATCTTTTGCCATTGGTATTCTGCAGCCTAAGTTCATTTTGTCTGTGACTCTGATTTTTTCACTGTCTTCCATTTCCGTCGATGCCTATGTGGATTCAGGCGCTGCCCTGAGTCTTATGGATTGGTCATTTGCTAAACGCTGCGGTTTTAGTCTGGAGCCTCTGGAAGTTCCTATCCCTCTGAAGGGAATTGACTCTACACCATTGGCTATGAATAAGCCGCAGTATTGGACACAAGTGACCATGCGCATGACTCTCGTTCATCAGGAGGTGATTCGCTTCCTTGTACTGTATAATTTACATGATGTACTAGTGCTTGGTCTGCCATGGTTACAAACTCATAATCCTGTCCTGGACTGGAAAACAATGTCTGTGTTAAGCTGGGGATGTCAGGGGGTTCATGATTATGCACCTCCGATTTCAATCGCTTCATCTACTCCTTCTGAGATCCCTGCGTTTTTGTCTGACTATAGGGATGTTTTTGAGGAGCCTAAGCTCAATTCGCTCCCTCCTCATAGAGAGTGTGACTGTGCTATAGAATTGATTCCTGGCAGTAAGTTCCCTAAGGGTCGTTTATTTAATCTGTCACTGCCAGAGCATACTGCTATGCGGAATTATATTAAGGAGTCCTTGGAAAAGGGACATATTCGGCCATCTTCGTCCCCTCTGGGAGCAGGTTTTTTTTTCGTGGCAAAAAAAGATGGTTCCCTGAGGCCTTGTATAGATTATCGCCTTCTGAATAAGATTACAGTCAAATATCAGTATCCACTGCCATTATTGACTGATTTGTTTGCTCGCATTAAGGGGGCTAGGTGGTTCACTAAGATAGATCTTCGCGGTGCGTATAATCTGGTGCGGATAAAACAGGGTGATGAGTGGAAAACCGCATTTAATACGCCTGAGGGCCATTTTGAGTATTTGGTAATGCCTTTTGGACTCTCCAATGCTCCGTCAGTCTTTCAGTCCTTTATGCACAATATTTTCCGTGAATATCTGGATAAGTTTATGATTGTGTATTTGGATGATATTTTGGTGTTTTCTGATGACTGGGAGTCTCATGTTTTACAGGTCAGGAAGGTGTTTCAGGTTCTGCGGGCCAATTCTCTGTTTGTGAAGGGCTCAAAGTGTCTCTTCGGAGTCCAGAAGATTTCTTTTTTGGGGTACATTTTTTCTCCTTCTACTATTGAGATGGATCCCGTCAAGGTTCAGGCGATTTGTGACTGGACACAACCTACATCTGTTAAGAGCCTTCAGAAGTTCTTGGGGTTTGCTAATTTTTATCGTCGGTTCATTGCTAATTTTTCCAGTATTGTTAAAAATTTGACTGATTTGACTAAAAAGGGTGCTGATGTTGCTGATTGGTCTCCTGCGGCCGTGGAGGCCTTTCAGGAACTTAAGCGCCGGTTTTCTTCTGCTCCTGTGTTGTGTCAACCAGATGTTTCACTTCCTTTTCAGGTTGAGGTTGATGCTTCCGAGATTGGAGCGGGGGCGGTTTTGTCACAGAGAAGTTCTAATGGCTCGGTGATGAAGCCATGTGCATTCTTCTCTAGAAAATTCTCGCCCGCCGAGCGCAATTATGATGTGGGTAATCGGGAGCTTTTGGCCATGAAGTGGGCATTTGAGGAGTGGCGTCATTGACTTGAGGGTGCTAAACATCGTGTGGTGGTCTTGACTGATCACAAGAATCTCATTTACCTTGAGTCTGCCAGGCGTTTGAATCCTAGACAGGCTCGTTGGTCGTTGTTTTTTTCTCGTTTCAATTTCGTGGTTTCATACCTGCCAGGTTCAAAGAATGTGAAGGCAGATGCTCTTTCCAGGAGTTTTGTGCCTGACTCTCCTGGAGACTCTGGGCCTACTGGTATCCTTAGGGATGGGGTAATATTGTCCGCCGTATCCCCAGACTTGCGACGTGCATTGCAGGAGTTTCAGGTGGATAAACCGGATCGTTGTCCACCAGAAAGACTGTTTGTTCCGGATGATTGGACCAGTAGAGTCATCTCCGAGGTCCATTCTTCTGTGTTGGCTGGTCATCCTGGAATATTTGGTACTAGAGACTTGGTGGCCAGGTCTTTTTGGTGGCCTTCCTTGTCTAGGGATGTGCGTACCTTTGTGCAGTCTTGTGACGTGTGTGCTCGAGCTAAGCCTTGCTGTTCTCGGGCCAGTGGGTTGTTGTTATCCTTGCCCATCCCGAAGAGGCCTTGGACGCACATTTCCATGGATTTTATTTCTGATCTCCCGGTTTCACAGAAAATGTCCGTTGTCTGGGTGGTGTGTGACCGCTTTTCTAAGATGGTTCATTTGGTGCCCTTGCCTAAGTTGCCTTCCTCCTCTGAGTTGGTCCCTTTATTTTTTCAGAACGTGGTTCGTTTGCATGGGATTCCGGAGAATATCGTTTCTGACAGGGGATCCCAGTTTGTGTCTAGATTTTGGCGGACGTTTTGTGCCAAGATGGGCATTGATTTGTCTTTCTCGTCTGCATTCCATCCTCAGACGAATGGCCAGACGGAGCGAACTAATCAGACCTTGGAAACTTATTTGAGGTGTTTTGTTTCTGCTGATCAAGATGACTGGGTTGCTTTTTTGCCGCTGGCCGAATTTGCTCTTAATAATCGGGCTAGTTCTGCCACGTTGGTCTCTCCTTTTTTTTGTAATTCGGGGTTTCATCCTCGTTTTTCCTCTGGTCAGGTGGAGTCTTCGGATTGTCCTGGAGTGGACGTGGTGGTGGACAGGCTACATCAGATTTGGAATCAGGTGGTGGACAATTTGAAGTTATCTCAGGAGAAGACTCAGCAGTTTGCTAATCGCCGTCGCCGCGTGGGTCCCCGACTTCTTGTTGGGGATTTGGTGTGGTTGTCTTCTCGTTTTGTCCCTATGAAGGTCTCTTCTCCTAAGTTCAAGCCTCGGTTCATCGGTCCTTATAGGATCTCGGAGATTCTTAACCCTGTATCTTTTCGTTTGGATCTCCCAGCATCGTTTGCTATTCATAATGTGTTCCATCGGTCGTTGTTGCGGAGGTATGAGGTGCCCGTTGTTCCTTCGGTTGAGCCTCCTGCTCCGGTGCTGGTGGAGGGAGAATTGGAGTATGTTGTTGAGAAGATCTTGGATTCTCGTGTTTCCAGACGCAAACTCCAGTATTTGGTTAAGTGGAAGGGTTATGGTCAGGAGGATAATTCCTGGGTGGTCGCCTCCGATGTTCATGCGACTGATTTGGTCCGCGCCTTCCATAGAGCTCACCCTGATCGCCCTGGGGGTTCTCGTGAGGGTTCGGTGACCCCTCCTCAAGGGGGGGTACTGTTGTGGATTCTGTTTGTGGGCTCCCTCTGGTGGTTACTGCTGGTACTGGGTGACTTTGGTGGGTTGCGGCCTTTGGTTTCCACCTGTCCATCAGAGGCTGGGTGTTTCCTATTTTACCTGGCCTTTCTGTCATTCCCTTGCCGGCTAGCAATGTATTCAGATGTGCTCTGTTTGGTTCCTACCTACCTGCTCCCAGATCTTTCAGGATAAGCTAAGTGCTGATTTTCAGTTGTTTGGTTTTTTGTCCAGCTTGCTTATTATGTCTCTATGCTAGCTGGTAGCTCTAGTGGACTGAGGTTCTCCCCATGTGCCATGAGTTGGCACATGGGTTCTTGTAATCTCAGGATGGTTTTTTGATTAGGGTTTTTTGCTGACCGCTCAGACCCCTTTTGTATCGTTCTGCTTTCTAGTTTACAGCGGGCCTCAATTTGCTGAACCTATATATATCATCTTTATGTGTGTGCCTTCCTCTCATTTCACCGTCAATACATGTGGGGGGCAACTATACCTTTTGGGGTTCATTCCTCTGGAGGCAAGTGAGGTCTTATTTTCTCTGCAGTACTAGTTAGCTCTTAGGCTGGTGCGTGGCGTCTAGAACCAACGTAGGCACGCTCCCTGGCTATCTCTAGTTGCGTTTGTCAGGCGTAGGGCAGCGGTCAGCCCAGGTTCCATCACCCTAGAGCTCGTCCGATATTTTGTATTACTTTGCTTGTCCCTTGCTATCCCTAGCCATTGGGATTCATGACACTTTTTACAGAATTAATTTAATTTTCTGTATTTATTTAATGCCTCCTCACTACCTACTTCCTTTAATTCTCTAAATGCTTTCTTTTTGTCCCTTATTGCGCCCCTTACAGCTCTATTTAGCCATATTGGTTTCCTCCTATTTCTAGTATGTTTATTCCCATACGGTATATACTGTGCACAGGTCCTATCCATGATGCTAATAAACATCTCCCATTTTCTTTGTGTATTTTTATGCCTCAGGATATCGTCCCAGTTAATTGCACCAAGATCCTCTCTCATCCGTTGAAAATTTGCCCTCCTGAAGTTTAGTGTCCTTGTCAACCCTCTACTACACATCTTATTAAAGGAGACATGAAAACTTATTATTTTGTGATCACTATTCCCCAAGTGACCCCCAACCCTTATATTTGATATGCGGTCTGGCCTGTTGGTTAATATTAGGTCTAGCAGTGCCCCCCATCTTGTTGGGTCCTGAACCAGTTGTGAAAGGTAATTGTCTCTCATAGTAGTCAAAAACCGATTACCTTTACTGGAACTGCAGGTTTCTGTTCCCCAATCTATTTCAGGGTAGATACATAGTTATTAAGGTTGAAGGAAGACTGTAAGTCCATCTAGTTCAACCCATAGCCTAACCTAACATGCCCTAACATGTTGATCCAGAGGAAGGCAAAAAAAACCCATGTGGCAAAGAGTAACTCCACCATGGGGAAAAAAATTCCTTCCCGACTCCACATACGGCAATCAGAATAGTTCCCTGGATCAACGCCTTATCAAGGAATCTAGTGTATATACCCTGTAACATTATACTTTTCCAGAAAGGTATCCAGTCCCCTCTTAAATTTAATTAATGAATCACTCATTACAACATCATACGGCAGAGAGTTCCATAGTCTCACTGCTCTTACAGTAAAGAATCCGCGTCTGTTATTATGCTTAAACCTTCTTTCCTCCAGACGTAGAGGATGCCCCCTTGTCCCTGTCTCAGGTCTATGATTAAAAAGATCATCAGAAAGGTCTTTGTACTGTCCCGTCATATATTTATACATTAAAATAAGATCACCCCTTAGTCTTCGTTTTTCCAAACTAAATAGCCCCAAGTGTAATAACCTATCTTGGTATTGCAGACTCCCCAGTCCTCTAATAACCTTGGTCGCTCTTCTCTGCACCCGCTCCAGTTCAGCTATGTCTTTCTTATACACCGGAGACCAGAACTGTGCACAGTATTCTAAGTGTGGTCTAACTAGTGACTTGTATAGAGGTAAAATTATGTTCTCCTCATGAGCATCTATGCCTCTTTTAATACATCCCATTATTTTATTTGCCTTTGTAGCAGCTGCCTGACACTGGCCACTGAATATGAGTTTGTCATCCACCCATACACCCAGGTCTTTTTCATTGACGGTTTTGCCCAGAGTTTTAGAATTAAGCATATAGTTATACATCTTATTACTTCTACCCAAGTGCATGACCTTACATTTATCCCCATTAAAGCTCATTTGCCATTTATCAGCCCAAGCTTCTAGTTTACATAAATCATCCTGTAATATAAAATTGTCCTCCCCTGTATTGATTACCCTGCAGAGTTTAGTGTCATCTGCAAATATTGAAATTCTACTCTGAATGCCCCCTACAAGGTCATTAATAAATATGTTAAAAAGAAGAGGGCCCAATACTGACCCCTGTGGTACCCCACTGCTAACCGCGACCAGTCCGAGTGTGCTCCATTAATAACCACCCTTTGTTTACTATCCCTGAGCCAGCTCTCAACCCACTTACACATATTTTCCCCTATCCCCATTACTCTCATTTTATGTAACAACCTTTTGTGTGGCACCGTATCAAAAGCTTTGGAAAAGTCCATATACACTACGTCCACTGGGTTCCCTTGGTCCAGTCCGGAACTTACCTCTTCATAGAAGCTGATCAGATTAGTCTGACATGAACGGTCCCTAGTAAACCCGTGCTGATACTGGGTCATAAGGTTATTCCTCTTCAGATACTCCAGTATAGTATCCCGTAGAATGCCCTCCAGGATTTTACCCACAGTAGAGGTTAAGCTTACTGGCCTATAATTACCGAGTTCAGTTTTTGCCCCTTTTTTGAATATTGGCACCACATTTGCTATACGCCAGTCCTGTGGTACAGACCCTGTTATTATGGAGTCTTTAAAGATTAAAAATAATGGTCTATCAATGACTGTACTTAGTTCCTGCAGTACTCGGGGGTGTATCCCATCCGGGCCCGGAGATTTGTCAATTTTAGTTATTTTTAGACGCCGCTGTACTTCCTGCTGGGTTAAGCAGGTGACATTTAATGGAGAAATTTTATCACTAGTCATTTTGTCTGCCATGGGATTTTCTTTTGTAAATACTGATGAAAAAAAGTCATTTAGCATATTGGCTTTTTCCTCATCCTCATCCACCATTTCCCCAGACTATTTTTAAGGGGGCCAACACTGTCATTTTTTAGTTTCTTACTATTTATATAGTTAAAGAATATTTTGGGATTATTTTTACTCTCTCTGGCAATGAGTCTCTCTGTCTCAATCTTTGCTGCCTTGATTTGCTTTTTACAGAATTTATTTAATTTTCTGTATTTATTTAATGCCTCTTCACTACCTACTTCCTTTAATTCTCTAAATGCTTTCTTTTTGTCCCTTATTGCGCCCCTTACAGCTCTATTTAGCCATATTGGTTTCCTCCTATTTCTAGTATGTTTATTCCCATACGGTATATACTGTGCACAGGTCCTATCCATGATGCTAATAAACGTCTCCCATTTTCTTTGTGTATTTTTGTGTCTCAGGATATTGTCCCAGTTAATTGCACCAAGATCCTCTCTCATCCATTGGAAATTTGCCCTCCTGAAGTTTAGTGTCCTTGTCACCCCTCTACTACACATCTTATTAAAGGAGACATGAAAACTTATTGTTTTGTGATCACTATTCCCCAAGTGACCCCCAACCCTTATATTTGATATGCGGTCTAGCCTGTTGGTTAATATTAGGTCTAGCAGTGCCCCCTCCTTGTTGGGTCCTGAACCAGTTGTGAAAGGTAATTGTCTCTCATAGTTGTCAAAAACCGATTACCTTTGCTGGAACTGCAGGTTTCTGTTCCCCAATCTATTTCAGGGTAGTTGAAGTCCCCCATAATAATGACTTCTCCTTGAGTCGCAGCTTCATCTATTTGCTTTACGAGGATATTCTCCATTGCTTCCATTAGTTTTGGAGATTTATAACAAACCGCTATCAGTAATTTATAATTTTTTCCCCCTCCCCTTATCTCCACCCACAGGGACTCTACATTTTCATTAAATTCACCTATATTATCACGCAGGATGGGTTTTAAGGAAGATTTTACATATAGACACACCCCTCCCCCTCGCTTATCTGTACGGTCATTTCTGAACAGGCTATAGCCCTGCAAGTTAACAGCCCAGTCATGGCTCTCATCCAGCCACGTCTCAGATATCCCCACCACGTCATAATTATGCTCCAACAACATTAGTTCTAATTCGTCCATTTTGTTGGCGAGGCTTCTGGCATTAGTATACATGCACTTGATGTTACTCTCTGTACCTCTATTCTTTCTTAAATTACTAACTGTTCTAACCCCACCCCCCCATGCCACCGCCACCCCCAACTTCCTTATTTGTGTCCAGGTCTCTATCTGCACTATCTTCCCCTCCTATAAAATGAATACCCTCCCCCCCAATCCCTAGTTTAAACACTCCTCCAACCTTCTAACCATTTTCTCCCCCAGCACAGCTGCACCTTCCCCATTGAGGTGCAGCCCGTCCCTAGCGTAGAGCCTGTAGCCAACTGAGAAGTCAGCCCAGTTCTGCAGGAACCCAAACCCCTCCTTCCTACACCAATTCTTGAGCCACTTATTAACCTCCCTAATCTCCCGTTGCCTCTCTGGCGTGGCACGTGGTACAGGCAGTATTTCGGAAAATACCACGTTGGAGGTCCTTGCTTTCAGCTTGCAGCCTAATTCCCTGAAATCATCTTTAAGGACCTTCCACCTACCTCTAACTTTGTCATTTGTGCCAATGTGCATCATGACCGCTGGGTCCTCACCAGCCCCTCCCAGTAATCTGTCCACCCGATCAGCGATGTGTCGGACTCGAGCGCCAGGTAGGCAGCACACCGTTCGACGATCTTTGTCTTTGTGACAGATTGCCCTATCTGTTCCCCTAATAATTGAGTCCCCCACTACCAGCACCTGTCTGGCCTGCCCTGCTCTCCTATTTCCCTCCTTACTGGAGCAGTCACTCCTCCGGCTTTCAGAGGACATGCCTGGCTGCAGCAGTGCTACCCCTGTACTGGCACCCCCCTCATCTGCCAACTTAGCAAACTTATTGGGATGTGCCAGATCAGGACTAGCCTCCCTGGCACTCTTCCCTCTACCCCGCCTTCTATCTGTCACCCAGCTAACTGCCTCACTGTCCTGCAGCTCCATCCTACCATCCCCCTCCTCATCTATCCCATTGAGCGTCTGCTATGTGAGCAGAAGACTCCTCTCCATATTGTCTATGGATCTCAGTGTTGCCAGCTGCACATTTAGATCCAGAATCTGGGCTTCCAAATGCACAATGTGCTCACATCTCGCACAGCAGTATGCACCCTCGACCGGCTGATCAAGGACTGCATACATGTGGCAAGATGTGCACTGGATGGCATTAACAATAGTGGAGCACATTTCCTAATGGGGATTGCACCACACAAACGTTAATTAAAAATAAATACAAAGTATTAAAAAAAACAAAACAAAAAAAAACAACAACAACAAAAAAAAACAGACAGCAATTCCTCCCTTGGAAACTCCCTGATTCCAAAGTCACTGAATCACAAGTCACACACTTACCGCCGTCCACACTTACACTAAGGTCACGCTCAGCTCGCTCACACTCGCTATGCTGAAGATTTATAGATTTTTTTTTCTCTCTCTCTCTATTTCCCTTCAACAACAAGCCACCTTGCTGTTCAAATGCACTTTCAAAAAGGGTATGGCAAAGTGGCAAATGGCTGGTTTTTATAGGGCAAGGACATGTGACATACACAGCCAATGACACATGCCCTTGCTTGTGTGCATCACATGCACATTGCTGTGTGTGTGCGCACTGCTGATAGGCTGAGAGACTGCACCGCCCCTCTGTAAATGCAGGAAAAAAAAAAAAAAAGGAGATCGGCGTTATTTCAGCACAGATCTATCCCCCGCCCACTATACACTGAAACAGTCCATTAATAATGATAAACAGTTTTAATGTGCAAATCAAGCTAGGCTTTTGGTGAAGGAACAGTTATCAAACAGAAACTCGAACAGACGAATTTTAAGCAAATTGTTCGGCTTCGTCGAACGACTCGAACACCGCCCAAAACAGCTCAAATTTGAAATTGGCGAACAGTTTGACTCGAACACCGCGTGTGGGGCTATTATACTACACACATTGCTGGTACCCCTCATTTAATGACAGTAAAACCCACAATAGTTACAGAAATATCTTGAATCTGACAAAAGTAATAATAAATTAAAAATCTATGAAAATGAACAAATGAAAGTCAGACATTGCTTTTCAACCATGCTTCCACAGAATTAAAAAAATAAATAAAACTCAGGAAATCGGCCTGGACAGAAATGATGTGCCCTTAGCTTAATATTTTGTTGCACCTCCTTTTGAGGCAATCACTTAATCAAACGATTCCTGTAACTGTCAATGAGACTTCTGCACCTCTCGACAGCTATTTTGGCCCACTCCTCAAGAGCAAACTGCTCCAGTTGTCTCAGGTTTGAAGGTTGCCTTTTCCAGATGACATGTTTCAGATCTTTCCAAAGATACTCAATAAGATTTAGGTCAGGGCTCATAGAAGGCCACTTCAGAATAGTTCAATGGTTTCCTCTTAGCCATTCTTGTTTTTTTTAGCTGTGTGTTTTGGATCATTATCCTGTTGCAAGACCCATGACCTATGACTGAGACCAAGCTTTCTGACACTGGGCAGCACATTTCTCTCTAGAATCCCACCCTGTGCCAGATGCAGCAAAGCAGCCCCAGAACATAACAGAGCCTCCTCCATGTTTCACAGTAGGGACAGTGTTCATTTCTTGATATGCCTCATTTTTCAGTCTGTGAACATAGAGCTGATGTGCCTTGCCAAATAGTTCCATTTTGTCTCATCTGTCCATAGGACATTCTTCCAGAGGTTTTGTGGCTTGTCAGCATGTAGTTTGGCAATTTCCAGTCTGGCTTTTTTTATGATTTTTTTTTCAACCATGGTGTCCTCCTTGGTCATCTCCCATGAAGTCCACTTTGGCTCATACAACGACGGATGGTGAGATCTGACACTGATGTTCCTTGAGATTGAAGTTCACCTTTATTCTGTTTTTCTGGACTCTTTTGTTACCATTCATATTATCCGACTCTTTCATTTGTCATCAGTTTTCCTGCTGCGGCCATGTCCAGGAAGGTTGGCTACAGTCCCATGGATCTTATATTTCTGAATAATACGTGAAACTGTAGTCACAGGAATATCAAGCTGCTTGGAGATGGTCTTGTAACTTTTACCTTTAACATGTTTGTCTGTAATTTTCTTTCTAATCTCTTGAGACAACTCTTTCCTTCGCTTCCTGTGGTTCATGTTGAGTGTGATACACATCATGTCACCACACAGCACAGTGAGTATCTGTAGCCCTATATACCGGCCACTCACTGATTCCAAGACTGTGGACACCTGTGATGCTAGTTAGTTGACACACCTTGATGTATCATGTCCCTTTTGTCACATTATTTTCAGGGGAGCCACCATCATTTCTGTCCAGGCCTATTTCATGAGGCTTTTTTTAAATTCTGTGGAAGCATGGTTGAAAAGCAATGTCTGACTTTCATCTGTTAATTTTCATAGATCTTTTATTTATTATTACTTTTGTCAGATTCAAGTTATTCCTGTGACCATTGTAGGTTTTTCTGTCATTAAACGAGGGGGACCAACAATTTTGACCACATGTGTATATGAAGGGCTATACTTTATAAAGGCAGACTTTATACTTTATGGGGGTTATATGAGTGCAATTATTCTGTTTGCAGGGTTATGTGAGGGTCCATTACATTGTTTGCATGGCTATGTTGGGGGCCATTATTCTGTTTGCAGGGCTATTTGGGGCAGGGCATTATGTTTTGCAGGACTTCTTGGGGCAATTATACGGTTTTCAGAGCTATGATGGGGGTCATTAAGCTGTATGGAGGACTATGTGGGAGATCACATTTGTGGGAAGGGAAATACAGTAGCGTCATCCTACTGTGCGTGTAGAGGGTAATTTGAATTAATTCACTGTGGGGGTTTCATACTGTGTTTGGTGGGCAATTTTTTTGGCATCATATTTCAAGGGGCAATGAACAGGCAATCTAGGCTCTTCAATAGAAGGAAAATTACTTAATATTGGCTGAAAAGATGTGAGATATGCTTTCTGTGACCCTGTCAAAAATTATTTATTTTTGTATTTTTTATGGGGGTGAGGGGTGGGGGCTAATTAGAACTGTTGACAAAAAGAGATGGGCGGACCTCTGGATGTTCCAGTCCGGCAAGTTCAGCCGAACAATTAAAAAAGTTTGCGCTTGGATACTAGAACAGTACCGGGACCCAAACCCAATCCTATTCACTTGAATGGGCGCCCAAACATCCAGTGTCTACCACTCTGTCATGTGCATGACAGCGCGACAAGCACTCGTTCTGATTGGCTGTAAAATCATTACCATCGGTTAGACAGCCATGGTTCCCATGCTGTCAAAATACAGCGTGAGCGCTGAGCTGTGATCAGTGGTATAAAGTTTACCTCCGGTCACTGGTGTCAGCTGATGGGACAACTGATCCATCAGCAAAATGCTGTTGTATTCGTCAGCTGCCTGCGCTGTGAATAAATAATTAAAAAAAGTTTTTGTGGGTTCCCCTGTATTTTTGATAACCAGCGAGGTGGAACTCCCAGCTTTGGGATGCAGCCCTCAGCTATCAGCTTTAGCAAGGCTGGTTATCAAGAATAGAGGGGTCCCCAATAGGGTTGAGCGACTTTTATTTTTATAGGATCGGGTCGGGTTTCATGAAACCCGACTTTCTCAAAAGTCGGGTCGAGTGAAATCGGCCGATCCTATAAAAAAGTCGGGGTCGGCCGAAACGCGAAACCCAATGCAGTGCAATGGGATACTATGGTTCCCAGGGTCTGAAGGAGAGGAAACTCTCCTTCAGGCCCTGAGATCCATATTTAAGTGTAAAATAAAGAATTAAAATAAAAAATATTGATATACTCACCCTCTGATGCGCCCTGGTAGTAATTGGCATCTTCCGTTCCTAAGAATGGCGCTTGAAAGACCTTTCGATGACATCACGGCTTGTGATTGGTCGCGGCGGCCCACGTGACCGCTGAGCGACCAATCACAACAAGCCGTGACGTAATTCTCAGGTCCTAAATTCCTCATTCTAGGAATTTAGGCCATGAGAATTATGTCACGGCTTGTGATTGGTCGCTGAGCGGTCACGTGGGCCGCCGCGACCAATCACAAGCCGTGACGTCATCGAAAGGTCCTTCACGCGCTCATTCTTAAGAAGGAAGGCTGCCGGAAAGAAGCCGAGGGTGAGTATATTCCTATTAGGTATATACTCACCCTCGGACGCACCCTGCTTCTTTCCGGCAGCCTTCCTTCTTAAGAATCAGCGCGTGAAGGACCTTTCGATGACGTCACGGCTTGTGATTGGTCGTGGCGGCCCACGTGACCGCTCAGTGACCAATCACAAGCTGTGACGTAATTCTCATGGCCTAAATTCCTAGAATGAGGAATTTAGGACCTGAGAATTACATCACGGCTTGTTGTGATTGGTCGCTCAGTGGTCACGTGGGCCGCCGCGACCAATCACAAGCCGTGACGTCATCGAAAGGTCTTTCAAGCACCATTCTTAGGAACGGAAGATGCCGGTTACCAGCGGCGATGTCCAGGCTGCATCGGAGAGGTGAGTATATCAATATTTTTTATTTTAATTCTTTATTTTACACTTAAATGTGGATTCCGATACCGAGTTCCGATATCGCAAACATATCGGAACTCGGTATCGGAATTCCGATACCAGATTCAGAATATCGCCGACCTCATGGCCGACCCCACACAGGGTCGGGTCGGGTTTCATGAAACCCAACTTTGCCAAAAGTCGGCGACTTCTGAAAATGGCCGACCCGTTTCGCTCAACCCTAGTCCCCACTCCGATTTTTTAAATTATTTGAATATTTAAATATTTTAAAAAAACAGCATGGGGTTTCCCCCATTTTTGACAACCAACCAAGCAAAAGAAGACAGCTGGTACTCTCAGGCTGGTAAGAGACCATGGATATTGCCCCCCAGTATAAAAATAGCAGCTAACAGCAGCCCAAAAAAGACACATCTATTAGAGATGCCAATTCTGGCGCTTTGCCTGGCTCTTCCCACTTGCCCTGTAGTGGTGGAAAATGGGGTTCATATTTGTGGGGTTGATGTCACCTTTTTATTGTCAGGAGACATCAAGCCAATGGCTTAGTAATGGAGAGGCATCTATAAGACAGCTATCCATTACTAATCCTATAGTTGTATGGTAAATAAACGCACAGCCAAAATAAAGTCCTTTATTTTAAATAAAATAAAACACAGTTTTCCATTTTTATTTAAAAATAAGGAACACAGTTATACTTACCTAACCCCCATTCACAGTGGGAATCGCGGCTGTCTGACCAGCATTAATGATTTTACATTTGATCAGAAGTAGCGTTTGCTGCACTGTCATGCACATGACAGCATGACAAACACCCGGTGTTTTGGAGGCCGAACCAGAACAGTAACACGGACTTCCTGGTGAAGTCTGCGTTTGCTGTCCATTCCCCGAACAATAGGTGTTCGGTTCGGATGCAGAACTTTACTATTTGGGTTTGTCCACATCTGCTGACAAATTCCCTTTACCAATATAAAATTGGCAATTTTATATAGGCTCAGGGAATTTGTCAGCAGGGGTTTATCACCCAAAATATTTATATGTGCATATAGCTACTTGAACGACTAGCTTACCAATACCTTTAACCCCTTAATCCCATATGAAGTACTATCCCGACGAGGTGACCTGGGACTTAATTCCCAGTGACGGGATAGTACCTCTTATGCGATCGGCTGCACTCAGGGGGGGAGCGCGGCCCATTGCCGCAGGGTGTCAGCTGACTATCGCAGCTGACATCTGGCACTATGTGCCAGGAACAGTCACGGACTGCTTCTGGCACATTAACCCCGGCACACTGCGTTCAAAGATGATCGCAGTGTTCTGGCGGTATAGGGAAGCATCGCACAGGGAGGGGGCTCCATGCGTGCTTCCCTGAGTCCCTCGGAGCAACGCGATCACAGGGTCTCCGACCTCCTCCTCCCTGCAAGCCCCAGATCCAATATAGCCACGGTGCTGTATAAAAGTGCAGATATTTAGAATCGCCGTGTTCGTAATGACCCGACCTATAAAACTGTCCAACTAGTTAACCCCTTCAGTGATCACTGTAAAAAAAAAAACAAGGCAAAAAGCCGCTTTATTATAATACTGCTGAACAGAAAGTGGAATAACACGCGATGAAAGAGATGGATATAAATAACCATGTACCTCTGAAAATGTCATCTTGTCCCGCCAAAAAGGACCCGCAATACAGCATCATCAGCGAAAAAATAAAAAAGTTATAGTCCTCAGAATAAAGCGATGCAAAAATAATTATTTTTTCTATAAAATAGTTTTTATCGTATAAAAGCGCCAAAACATAAAAAAATGATATAAATGAGGTATCGCTCTAATCGTACTGACCCGAGGAATAAAACTTCTTTATCAATTTAACCAAACGTGGAAAGGTATAAACGCACCCCCCAAAAAGAAATTCATGAATAGCTGTTTTTTGGTCATTCTGCCTCACAAAAATCGGAATAAAAAGCGATTAAAAAATGTCACATGCCCAAAAATGGTACCAATAAAAACTTCAACTCGTCCCACAAAAAACAAGACCTCACATGACTCTGTGGACCAAAATATTGAAGTTCTCAAAATGTGGAGACGCAAAAACTATTTTTTGCAATAAAAAACGTCTTTTAGTGTGTGACGGCTGCCAATCACAAAAATTCACTAAAAAACCTGCTATAACAGTAAATCAACCCCCCTTCATCACCCCCTTAGTTAGGGAAAAATAATAAAATTAAAAAAATTTACTTATTTCCATTTTCCCATTAGGCTTAGGGTGGGGTCTAGGGTTTGAGTTAGAGTTGGGGATAGGGTTGGGGCTAGGGTTAGGGTTAGGGTTGGGGCTAGGTTAGGGCTAGGGTTGGGGATAGGGTTGGGGCTAGGGTTGGGGATAGGGTTGGGGCTAGGGTTAGGGTTGGGGCTAGGGTTAGGGTTGGGGCTACGGTTAGGGTTGGGGCTAGGGATAGGGCTAGGGTTGGGGCTAGGGTTAGGGTTGGGGCTAGGGTTAGGGCTAGGGTTAGGGTTGGGGCTAGGGTTAGGGTTGGGGATAGGGTTAGGGTTGGGGATAGGGTTAGGGCTACAGTTAGGATTGGGGCTAAACTTAAGGTTAAGGTTGGGGCTAAAGTTAGGGTTAAGGTTGGGGCTGAAGGGCTAAGGTTAGGGTTAGGGTTGGGGCTAAATTTAGGGCTAGGATTGGGGTGTGGTTAGGGTTATGGTTGGATTAGTGTTAAGGGTGTGTTGAAGTTAGGGGTGTGGTTAGGGTTGGGATTAGGGTTAGCGGTCTGTTGCGGTTAGGGGTGTGCTGGGGTTAGGGGTGTGGTTGGGGTTAGGGTTAGGGGCATGTTCGGGTTAGGGGTGTGGTTAGACTTATGGGTAGAGTTGGGATTAGGGTTAGGTAGGGTTGTGATTGGGTTAGGGTTTCAGTTTGAATTGGTGGCTTCCACTGTTTAGGCACATCAAGGGCTCTCCAAACGCAACATGGCGTCCGATCTCAATTCCAGCCAATTCTGCATTGAAAAAGTTAAACAGTGCTCCTTCCCTTCCGAGCTCTCCCGTGCGCCCAAACAGGGGTTTACCCTAACATATGGGGTATCAGCCTACTCAGGACAAATTGGACAACAACTTTTGGGGTCTAATTTTTCTTGTTACTCTTGAAAAATAAAAATTTGGGGGGCTAAAAAACCATTTTAGTGGGAAATTTTTTTTTTATTATTTTCACAGCTCTGCATTATAAACTGTAGTGAAAAACTTGGGGGTTGAAAGTTCTCACAACACATCAAGATAAGTTCCGAGGGGGGTCTAGTTTCCAATATGGGGTCACTTGTGGGGGGTTTCTACTGTTTAGGTACATCAGGGGCTCTGCAAATGCAATGTGACGCCGGCAGACCAATCCATCTAAGTCTGCATTCCAAATGGTGCTCCTTCCCTTCCAAGCTCTGCCATGCGCCCAAACGATGGTTCGCCCCCATATATGGGGAATCAGCATACTCAGGACAAATTGGACAACAACTTTTGAGGTCCAATTTCTCCTGTTACCCTTGGGAAAATACAAAACTGGGGGCTAAAAAATAATTTTTGTGAAAAAAAAATAATTATTATTTTTACGGCTTTGCGTTATAAACTGTAGTGTCCCTCCGTACCCTTTGATGGTCGCCAAAAGAAGTCGTAACCTTAAGGACCTGCTTGTCCATAGTCACTACGACCCCTCCTCTGGTTCATCAGTTCCAACTTCATTACAAGGCTTCTTTCCATGTGGGTTAAGTAAGGCATGCAGCAATTTGAAAAAGGCAAAAAAATGTTCAAATTCTGATGGATCTAAAGTATACACCATCAGAAAACTTTTGACATGCTCCTCCTACGGAATAATATATCATGCTATCTGCCCTTGCAACTTGATATATGTGGGCCTGACAGTGAGGGAATTTAAAATCAGAGTGAGAGAACATATTAGAGATATAGAAAAATCTAAGACCATAGAAGATATCTCAACACTTAAAAACTTCCCTCGTAATTTTAAAATATGTCACAATTCCTAACCTAGGGGTTTAACCTTTAAGGCTATAGACCAAAATGAGCTAGGCATACGAGAAGGTGACTTGAGTAGATTACTAGCACAACAGGAAAGCAGATGGATCTACTGCCTAAATACCATCACACCCTTTCGCCCTAATTTAAACACTGGGTGATTGCAGCAATTAGGGTTGAGCGACTTTCATTTTTTTAAGATCGAGTCGGGTTTTGTGAAACCCGACTTTGTCCAGAGACGAGTCGAGTGCAGTTGGCCGATTATCGCTAAAAGTCGGGGATTGACCGAAACACGAAACCCAATGCAAGTCAATGGGGAAGCATAGTCGGCAGTGAGTGGAGGCCAGGAAAACACCTACAGTGCCCATTTTAATGCCAAAAACATCCATTCTTGTTTCTGAAGCTTGTCAATCTTAATTAACTTTATAATAATAGTTGTTCAATGGAACTTGGGGGTCATTTGGCAAATTTGTGGGGGGGGTAGGGCTGGTTCAAGGCTTTAGTGGGCCCAGGAATCGTGGACTACGTCACGGCGGTGGAGCAGGGAGAGGAAAGTATTTCAACGTTGCAAGTGCTGTGATCCTGAGCAAGCAGGGGGGCACACTTGTTCGCATTGGCACTGGCACAGGGCCCCTCAAAGTACAGCGGTGTGTTTGCACGGCGGGGGCGCCTCCCACCAGCAGCGACACTTTTGCGTACTCTGAGGGGCCCTGTGCCAGTGACGTCGCCAACGAGTATGCCCCCCCACCTGATGAAGGAACCTGCACTTTCATCTGCACCTTCCTCTTTGTCCCTGTGTAAGTTGGTATAACATGCGGGAAGGGGAACCTTACTTTCAGCAGGGTCAGATTCTGGCTGTGTAGAGTGCAAGGGGAATGTAGTGGTCTAGGTCAATGTACCAGCAGACTCATCTAGCAGTGGCTGGGCAATGGGCAGGATGAGGAGGAAACAGATATAGGGCCAAAGAATAAAGTAGGCTAAATGCAGTTCAAAATTGGTAACAGGACAAGACTAAACAGGCGGCATTGCTTTGTTCAATGGAGTAGCAAACCCAGGAGAAGCAGACACTGTTTAAAAGGGCCCAACCACACTAGTAGGCCAAATGCAGTTTAAAATCTGATACTATAGGCCGAAAGCCAGAAGGTTGAAGCTCAGCTTTATACAGTTGAGGGCAAACACCAAGGAGGGGCAGACACCGTTAGTAGGCCCTAACCACCAATTTTTAAAATAACAGCACTTAATGAGAGCCAGAAGGTTGAAGCTCAGCTTTATTCAGTTGAGGGCAAACTCCAGGGAGGGGCAGACACCGTTAGTAGGCCCTAACCACCAATTTTTAAAATAACAGCACTTAATGAGAGCCAGAAGGTTGAAGCTCAGCTTTATTCAGTTGAGGGCAAACACCAGGGAGAGGCAGACACCGTTAGTAGGCCGTAACCAAAGTTGAAGGCCAAATGCAGTTTAATATCTGATACTATAGGCCGAAAGCCAGAAGGTTGAAGCTCAGCTTTATTCAGTTGAGGAAAAACACCAGGGAGGGGCAGACACCGTTAGTAGGCCCTAACCACCAATTTTTAAAATAACTGCACTTAATGAGAGCCAGAAGGTTGAAGCTCAGCTTTATTCAGTTGAGGAAAAACACCAGGCAGGGGCAGACACCGTTAGTAGGCCGTAACCAAAGTTGAAGGCCAAATGCAGTTTAATATCTGATACTATAGGCCGAAAGCCAGAAGGTTGAAGCTCAGCTTTATTCAGTTGAGGAAAAACACCAGGGAGGGGCAGACACCGTTAGTAGGCCCTAACCACCAATTTTTAAAAACACAGCACTTAATGAGAGCCAGAAGGTTGAAGCTCAGCTTTATTCAGTTGAGGGCAAACACCAGGGAGGGGCAGACACCGTTAGTAGGCCGTAACCAAAGTTGAAGGCCAAATGCAGTTTAATATCTGATACTATAGGCCGAAAGCCAGAAGGTTGAAGCTCAGCTTTATTCAGTTGAGGAAAAACACCAGGGAGGGGCAGACACCGTTAGTAGGCCCTAACCATCAATTTTTAAAATAACAGCACTTAATGGGAGCCAGAAGGTTGAAGCTCAGCTTTATTCAGTTGAGGAAAAACACCAGGCAGGGGCAGACACCGTTAGTAGGCCGTAACCAAAGTTGAAGGCCAAATGCTGTTTAATATCTGATACAATAGGCCGAAAGCCAGAAGGTTGAAGCTCAGCTTTATTCAGTTGAGGAAAAACACCAGGGAGGGGCAGACACCGTTAGTAGGCCCTAACCACCAATTTTTAAAATAACAGCACTTAATGAGAGCCAGAAGGTTGAAGCTCAGCTTTATTCAGTTGAGGGCAAACACCAGGGAGGGGCAGACACCGTTAGTAGGCCCTAACCACCAATTTTTAAAATAACAGCACTTAATGAGAGCCAGAAGGTTGAAGCTCAGCTTTATTCAGTTGAGGAAAAACACCAGGGAGGGGCAGACACCGTTAGTAGGCCCTAACCACCAATTTTTAAAATAACAGCACTAAATGAGAGCCAGAAGGTAGAAGCTCAGCTTTATTCAGTTGAGGAAAAACACCAGGGAGGGGCAGACACCATTAGTAGGCCCTAACCACTAATTTTTAAAAATACAGCACTTAATGAGAGCCAGAAGGTTGAAGCTCAGCTTTATTCAGTTGAGGGCAAACACCAGGGAGGGGCAGACACCGTTAGTAGGCCGTAACCAAAGTTGAAGGCCAAATGCAGTTTAGTATCTGATACTATAGGCCGAAAGCCAGAAGGTTGAAGCTCAGCTTTATTCAGTTGAGGAAAAACACCAGGGAGGGGCAGACACCGTTAGTAGGCCCTAACCACCAATTTTTAAAATAGCAGCACTTAATGAGAGCCAGAAGGTTGAAGCTCAGCTTTATTCAGTTGAGGAAAAACACCAGGCAGGGGCAGACACCGTTAGTAGGCCGTAACCAAAGTTGAAGGCCAAATGCAGTTTAATATCTGATACTATAGGCCGAAAGCCAGAAGGTTGAAGCTCAGCTTTATTCAGTTGAGGAAAAACACCAGGGAGGGGCAGACACCGTTAGTAGGCCCTAACCACCAATTTTTAAAATAACAGCACTTAATGAGAGCCAGAAGGTTGAAGCTCAGCTTTATTCAGTTGAGGGCAAACACCAGGGAGGGGCAGACACCGTTAGTAGGCCCTAACCACCAATTTTTAAAATAACAGCACTTAATGAGAGCCAGAAGGTTGAAGCTCAGCTTTATTCAGCTGAGGAAAAACACCAGGGAGGGGCAGACACCGTTAGTAGGCCCTAACCACCAATTTTTAAAATAACAGCACTTAATGAGAGCCAGAAGGTTGAAGCTCAGCTTTATTCAGTTGAGGAAAAACACCAGGGAGGGGCAGACACCATTAGTAGGCCCTAACCATCAATTTTTAAAAACACAGCACTTAATGAGAGCCAGAAGGTTGAAGCTCAGCTTTATTCAGTTGAGGGCAAACACCAGGGAGGGGCAGACACCGTTAGTATGCCCTAACCACCAATTTTTAAAATAACAGCACTTAATGAGAGCCAGAAGGTTGAAGCTCAGCATTATTCAGTTGAGGGCAAACACCAGGGAGGGGCAGACACCGTTAGTAGGCCGTAACCAAAGTTGAAGGCCAAATGCAGTTTAATATCTGATACTATAGGCCGAAAGCCAGAAGGTTGAAGCTCAGCTTTATTCAGTTGAGAAAAAACACCAGGGATGGGCAGACACCGTTAGTAGGCCCTAACCACCAATTTTTAAAATAACAGCACTTAATGAGAGCCAGAAGGTTGAAGCTCAGCTTTATTCAGTTGAGGAAAAACACCAGGCAGGGGCAGACACCGTTAGTAGGCCGTAACCAAAGTTGAAGGCCAAATGCAGTTTAATATCTGATACTATAGGCCGAAAGCCAGAAGGTTGAAGCTCAGCTTTATTCAGTTGAGAAAAAACACCAGGGAGGGGCAGACACCGTTAGTAGGCCCTAACCACCAATTTTTAAAATAACAGCACTTAATGAGAGCCAGAAGGTTGAAGCTCAGCTTTATTCAGTTGAGGGCAAACACCAGGGAGGGGCAGACACCGTTAGTAGGCCCTAACCACCAATTTTTAAAATAACAGCACTTAATGAGAGCCAGAAGGTTGAAGCTCAGCTTTATTCAGTTGAGGAAAAACACCAGGGAGGGGCAGACACCGTTAGTAGGCCCTAACCACCAATTTTTAAAATAACAGAACTTAATGAGAGCCAGAAGGTTGAAGCTCAGCTTTATTCAGTTGAGGAAAAAAAACAGGCAGGGGCAGACACCGTTAGTAGGCCGTAACCAAAGTTGAAGGCCAAATGCAGTTTAATATCTGATACTATAGGTCGAAAGCCAGAAGGTTGAAGCTCAGCTTTATTCAGTTGAGGAAAAACACCAGGGAGGGGCAGACACCTTTAGTAGGCCCTAACCACCAATTTTTAAAATAACAGCACTTAATGAGAGCCAGAAGGTTGAAGCTCAGCTTTATTCAGTTGAGGAAAAACACCAGGCAGGGGCAGACACCGTTAGTAGGCCGTAACCAAAGTTGAAGGCCAAATGCAGTTTAATATCTGATACTATAGGCCGAAAGCCAGAAGGTTGAAGCTCAGCTTTATTCAGTTGAGGAAAAACACCAGGCAGGGGCAGACACCGTTAGTAGGCCGTAACCAAAGTTGAAGGCCAAATGCAGTTTAATATCTGATACTATAGGCCGAAAGCCAGAAGGTTGAAACTCAGCTTTATTCAGTTGAGGAAAAACACCAGGCAGGGGCAGACACTGTTAGTAGGCCGTAACCAAAGTTGAAGGCCAAATGCAGTTTAATATCTGATACTATAGGCCGAAAGCCAGAAGGTTGAAGCTCAGCTTTATTCAGTTGAGGAAAAACACCAGGCAGGGGCAGACACCGTTAGTAGGCCGTAACCAAAGTTGAAGGCCAAATGCAGTTTAATATCTGATACTATAGGTCGAAAGCCAGAAGGTTGAAGCTCAGCTTTAATCAGTTGAGGAAAAACACCAGGGAGGGGCAGACACCGTTAGTAGGCCCTAACCACCAATTTTTAAAATAACAGCACTTAATGAGAGCCAGAAGGTTGAAGCTCAGCTTTATTCAGTTGAGGAAAAACACCAGGCAGGGGCAGACACCGTTAGTAGGTCGTAACCAAAGTTGAAGGCCAAATGCAGTTTAATATCTGATACTATAGGCCGAAAGCCAGAAGGTGGAAGCTCAGATTTAGACAGTGGAGGACAATTTGAATTAGGGACTGCAGACAGACTTAGTAGGCTGTCCCCTGTGGACCATGCATCCAACACATTAACCCATTGCGCCGTAATGGACACGTAATCTTCCGTGGCCATGCCTACAGGTCCATGCGTCTGTTGTCAGGTGCACCTTTGTACTCACAGATTGCCAGAGTGCATGGACAATGCGGTCTTCTACATGCTGGTGGAGGGTTGGGATGGCTTTTCTCACAAAAGAAGTGTCGACTGGTTAGCTTGTAGCGTGGTACAGCGTAGTCCATCATGGCCTTATTAATAGTAAATAAAATATATAACTAGGCTCTATGAACTTTTAAAAAGGTTCCAGGGGTACACGGGCAGCATTGGTGTGGTCAGTGGAGGAGTATTGCAAGTAGGGGCCGCAGACAGGCTCACAAAGGCCTAAAATAACAAACAATAGGCTCATGGCAGTTTTATATCGGTTACATGGATACACGGGCAGGCACTCCAGGCAGCATTGTGGTCAGTGGAGGAGTATTGCAAGTAGGGGCCGCAGACAGGCTATCAAAGGCCTAAAATAACAAACAGTAGGCAGTCATGGCAGTTTTACATCGGTTACATGGATACACAGGCAGGCACTCCAGGCAGCATTGTGGTCAGTGGAGGAGTAATGCAAGTAGGGACGGCAGACAGGCTATCAAAGGCCTAAAATAACAAACAATAGGCTCATGGCAGTTTTATATTGGTTACATGGATACACGGGCAGGCAGCATTGTGGTCAGTGGAGGAGTATTGCAAGTAGGGGCCGCAGACAGGCTCACAAAGGCCTAAAATAACAAACAGTAGGCAGTCATGGCAGTTTTATATCGGTTACATGGATACACAGGCAGGCAGCATTGTGGTCAGTGGAGGAGTAATGCAAGTAGGGACGGCAGACAGGCTATCAAAGGCCTAAAATAACAAACAATAGGCTCATGGCAGTTTTATATCAGTTACATGGATACACGGGCAGGCAGCATTGTGGTCAGTGGAGGAGTAATGCAAGTAGGGACGGCAGACAGGCTATCAAAGGCCTAAAATAAACAATAGGCTCATGGCAGTTTTATATCGGTTACATGGATACACGGGCAGGCAGCATTGTGGTCAGTGGAGGAGTATTGCAAGTAGGGGCCGCAGACAGGCTATCAAAGGCCTAAAATAACAAACAATAGGCTCATGGCAGTTTTATATCGGTTACATGGATACACGGGCAGGCAGCATTGTGGTCAGTGGAGGAGTATTGCAAGGAGTGTCTGACACAGTTAGTACTCCAAAAAAACAAATAGATGTTAATGTCTCGCAAAACAACTATAAGTTAAAAAAGGGTGGCATGCTTAGGTACAGGGGTGGGCTCATCTGCAGAGTTTATGACAAAGTAATTTGGCAGTAAATTAGTATTTACTGGTGTCAATATAGGACACTGACCCAGGCTACTTTAACTAGCATCATAGATGCAAACAAATTGGTATTGTTTGTCAGTGCCAGGCATTGAATGATGTCAGTGCATAGACTAAACATTGGTGGAGCTGTGCGAGATAATTTTGCACGTGGTACAGCACAGTTTGAGCTGGGGGGGGGAACTCTCTTGTGGCCGGCGGTACCGCCCCAGGGCCCCTCATGTTACAATGGCGTGTCTGACGTTGGGTGCACACCACCACCGCCAGAGACACTACATTGTACTATGAGGGACCCAGTGGCAGTGCCGTCGACCAAAAGCGGGCACACCCGCCTCTTCAGACAATCAGCACTGTAACGGGTGCTTGCGCCAAGTGGCGAGACAACGGCCCCGTGGGGGGATTGTTCCCATTGGGGGAGGTGTAAACATGTCGTATGCTGAACAAACAGCTGCTGCAAATTAACAGATTGGAACACTCAGTAAGACCAGTCCACAAGCAAGACCTTTTTATAGGAAAGCTAGGTGTCAGCCGGGAAAGGTGGGGCAAAATAATTTGAAATCCAGGAGTGGTTCATTTTAATGAAGGTGAGATCATCCACATTTTGGGTAGCCAGACGAGTCCTTTTTTCGGTTAATATTGAACCAGCAGCACTGAATACTCTTTCTGATAGCACACTAGCTGCTGGGCAAGCAAGCTCCTGCAACGCATATTCTGCCAATTCAGGCCAGGTGTCTAATTTTGATGCCCAGTAATCAAATGGGAATGACGGTTGAGGGAGAACATCAATAAGGGCTGAAAAATAGTTAGTAACCATACTGGACAAATGTTGTCTCCTGTCACTTTGAATAGATGCTGCAGTACCTGTCCTGTCTGCGGTCATTGCGAAATCACTCCACAACCTGGTCAGAAAACCCCTCTGTCCAACGCCACTTCTGATCTGTGCACCCCTAACACCTCTGCCATGTAGCCCCCTGCAGCTTGTGTGAGAACCATCACCGGCGCTGTGTGCTGGGAATGCCTGAATCAAACGGTCTACAAGAGTAGCTTGTTTGGTTGCTAAGATTTGTTCGAGGTTCTCATGTGGCATAATATTTTGCAATTTGCCTTTATAGCGAGGGTCAAGGATGCAGGCCAACCAGTAATCGTCATCGCTCATCATTTTAGTAATGCGTGGGTCCTTTTTGAGGATACGTAAGGCATAATCCGCCATGTGGGCCAAAGTTCCTGTTGGCAAATCTGCGGTTGTGCTGGTTTGAGGGGCAGTTACAGGCAAATCTACGTCACTTGTCTCCCTTAACAAAACAGAACCCGGCCTTGCAACGCCACTAATTTCTGTTGGCCCAGGAGAAGCTTCCTCATTAAAAAAGTACTCATCCCCATCATCCTCCTCGTCCTCCTCCTCCTCTTCGCCCGCTACCGCGTCCTCTACACGGCCCTGACAAGACAATGGCTGACTGTCATCAAGGCTTTCCTCTTCCTCGGCTGCAGACGCCTGCTCCTTTATGTGCGTAAAACTTTGCATCAGCAGACGCATTAGGGGGATGCTCATGCTTATTATGGCGTTGTCTGCACTAACCAGCCGTGTGCATTCCTCAAAACACTGAAGGACTTGACACAGGTCTTGTAGCTTCGACCACTGCACACCTGACAACTCCATGTCTGCCATCCAACTGCCTGCCCGTGTATGTCAGGGCTGACGAAGGACTCAGATCCGAAATGCGCGTCGGGGTGCGCCACACGGGACCTGACTGACCCTTTCCTATACAGGTACATTGCGGTTATTTTACCCCTCCTCCGTTGCACACAGGAATTCTGAAACCTATGTGGGTTTTTGGCAATTCCTGGATTATTGAGTGCACATCACAATTGGGGCATCTGCACATTGTGCCTTCAAAAGTATTTTGAGCTGTACATTTAGATTTCTCGTTGGCACTAATTGTGATATTACTGGTGTGTACTCACTTAATACCCGCACCTGTGCTTTGGTGCAGTCATTATATTATATCATTAGTTTTTTGCACAGTACTGCATGTTGCACTTTATTTCACATTATTTGCACCGAATATCATGATGTAGTGATATGATAGGCAATATATATATTGCACACATATGTGAGTATTATATTGTATATTTTATATAATTTTCTTTTCACTGATTTGAAATTTGGCATGTTTTACATATATTTTTAACAAACACATTCATTTTGTCATAGTTTTTTTACATATATTGGATAATTTGAGCACATATTGGCATATTTCACATTCTCACATATTTTATTATTGTTCTTTATAAATACATCTACGTCTAGGAATCATACTATATCCCACATAGTGTTTTTATTCTATTTAATATACAAAGATATTTTTCTGGTGCATATATTTATTTTGATTTATTGTTTCGGAGGCTATATTAATCTGGTGCCTAATAGGATTGGGTCAGCCTGTATCATCTTCCTTATTTTGTTTTAATATTTTGACATTATTGTAGTGGTCCTGTTGTGTGCACATTGTTATATTTTATACATTTTATATTTCTGCCAAATTGCACAATAAAGCACTTTATATATTACCTCTGTCTGGTGATTTTTTTCTGGGTTATTCTATACTGGCTGTGATTGCTATTTCTGGTTAGTGGGTCTCCACACTTTCCTCCACAGAACACTGGTCACTGGTGTAAAGAATATATATATTTGATTCAGTTGGTTATTAACTATTTTTGTATACAGTGATTGGCGTATCTGTGGTTGTGTTAATCTGCCTGTGTATGTGTATCCTCCCACAAAAACATAACAGCACGCCTCTGTTCGCACAGTCTCTGAAGCATGTGCAGTGTGGAGTTCCACCTTGTTGAAATGTCGATGATTAGGCGATGCTGGGGAAGGTTCAAAGACCGCTGATAGTTCTGCATACGACTGGAGTGTACGGGCGAACGGCGGATATGCGAGCAAAGTCTGCGCACTTTGAGGAGCAGGTCGGGTAACCCCGGATAACTTTTCAGGAAGCACTGCACCACCAGGTTTAAGGTGTGAGCCAGGCAAGGAATGTGTTTCAGTTGGGAAAGGGCTATGGCAGCCATGAAATTCCTTCCGTTATCACTCACAACCTTGCCTGCCTCAAGATGTACAGTGCCCAGCCATGACTGAATTTCATTCTGCAAGAACTCGGACAGAACTTCCGCGGTGTGTCTCTTGTCGCCCAAACACTTCATTGCCAATACAGCCTGCTGACGCTTGCCACTAGCTGTCCCATAATGGCACACCTGGTGTGCAACAGTGGCAGCTGCGGATGGAGTGGATGTGCGACTGGGGTGTGTGGACGAGCTCTCGCTTCTGCATGAGGAGGAGGAAGAGGAGGAGGGGAGGCGAACGCCTACAGCCAACTCTTTTCTTGACCGTGGACTAGGCAAAACTGTCCCAATATTGCTGTCCCCTGTGGACCCTGCATCCACCACATTCACCCAGTGTGCCGTGATGGACACGTAACGTCCCTGGCCATGCCTACTGGTCCATGCATCTGTTGTCAGGTGCACCTTTGTAGTCACAGACTGCCTGAGTGCATGGACGATGCTGTCTTTAACATGCTGTTTGCTTTAACATGCTGTTGGCTGGGATGGCTTTTCTAGAAAAGAAGTGCTGACTGGGTAGCTCGTAGCGTGGTACAGCGTAGTCCATCAGCGCTTTGAAAGCTTCGCTTTCAACTAACCGGTAGGGCATCATCTCTAATGAGATTAGTCTAGCAATGTGGGCGTTCAAACCCTGTGTACGCGCATGCGAGGATGAGTACTTCCTTTTCCTAACAAGAGTCTCATGTAGGGTGAGCTGGACTGAAGAGCTGGAGATCGTGGAACTAGCGGTGGTGCCGGTGGACATGGGTGACTGAGAGAGGGTTGGAGATGGTATTCTTGCCGGTGCCCTACATGCAGTGTTTCCTGCTACTAACCTGGTGATTCCCTGACTGCTTTGGCCTGGCGACGAAAGCTGCACAGATACTGCAGGTGGTGTGGGAAATGGTCGGCTTACAGGGAGGGAAGGGATGTAGCGTTGCTGATTAGCTTCATTGGGCGAGGGTGCTGCAACCTTTAGGGACGTTTGGTAGTTAGTCCAGGCTTGCAAATGCATGGTGGATAAATGTCTATGCATGCAACTTGTATTTAGACTTTTAAGATTCTGACCTCTGCTTAAGGTTGTTGAACATTTTTGACAGATGACTTTGCGCTGATCATTTGGATGTTGTTTAAAAAAATGCCAGACTGCACTCTTTCTACTATCGGATACCTTTTCAGGCATTGCAGACTGAGCTTCTTTAACCAGATGGCCACGCTGTCCTCCAACTGGTTTTGGTTTTGCCACGCGTTTTTGGCCAGATACGGGCCCGGTAGATGGAACCTGTTGTGATGTGGATGCCTGCTGCGGCTCCTCCTCCTCCGCTTCAGAACTACTGCCGCCTGCACCCTGTTCCCCCAATGGCTGCCAATCGGGGTCCACAACTGGGTCATCTATGACCTCCTCTTCTATGTCGTGTGCGATTTCGTTTGTGTCACCGTGTAAGCCGGTGGTATAGCGTCCGTGACGGGGCACTATAGTGTCCGCTGGGTTTGATTCTGCCTCAGTACACTGTGAGGGCAATGTTCTGGTCTGAGTCAAAGGAACAGCATAGTAATCTGGCTGTGGCTGTGCATCTGTGCACTCCATGTCCGATTCAACTTCTAATGGACATGGCCTGTTAACTGTTTCACTGTCTAACCCAGGAACGGTATGTGTAAAGAGCTCCATGGAGTAACCCGTTGTGTCTCCTGACGCATCCTTCTCTCTTGTTCTGGGTGAAGAAGACAAGGAAGCGACTTGTCCCTGACCGGGAGCATCCACTGACGATGCACTGCTCTGACATTTGGCACTTTCCGAGGAGGAGGCGAAAGAGCTAGAGGCAGAGTCAGCAATGAAAGCCAATACTTGTTCCTGCTGCTCCGGCTTCAAAAGTGGTTTTCCTACTCCCAGAAAAGAGAGCGTTCGAGGCCTTGTGTAGCCAGACAAGGAACCTGGCTCAACAACTCGAGACTTAGGTGCTGTACTGCTTTTACCACGACCACCTGATGCTCCACCACCACTACCATCATTACCAGCTGACAATGACCACCCACGGCCACGACCTCTTCCACTAGACTTCCTCATTGCTTGCAAAACGTAACCAAAGTAACACTATTTGTTACTGTAAAACAACTTATAAGGTGAACTCAAACTTCTGTAGGATTTATATATACCTTTATAGGAGCCTGACACTGAAATGAAAATCAGGCCCAATGTTACACACTAGGTTTTCTGTGGCCCAATAATTTGAGACAGATGGCACACACAGGCCCAGCACTCAAGCAGAAATGCCAATCTTAATCTCCCACTATTTTTTTTTTTTTCTGGGAGAATTTACCCAAAAAAAAAAAAAAAAAAAGGCCCAGTATTACACAGTGTTTTCAGTGGCACACAATGAGAGAGAGATGCCACACACAGCAATGGCACGGAGGCAGACTTGACAATATTTATCTCCCACTAATTTTTTTTTTGGAAAAGGGAGAATTTAGAAAAAAAAAAAAAAAAGGCCAAGTATTACACAGTGTTTTCGGTGCCACACAATGAGAGAGAGATGCCACACACAGCAATGGCACGTGTTGTGAAATTGGATTCTGGGCTCCCCCGGTGGCCACTGGTGGAATTGAACTTGTGTGCATCATCCCCTCTGTTCACCTGCTCCCATCAGGATGTGGGAGTCGCTATATAACCTTGCTCCTCTGTCAGTTTCATGCCGGTCAACAATGTAATCAGAAGCCTTTCTGTGCATGTTCCTGCTACCAGACAACTCTCAGCTAAGTTGGACTTTTGTCCTTGTTTGTTTTTGCTTTTTGTTCCAGTTCACAGCTGCTGTTTCGTTACTGTGTCTGGAAAGCTTTTGTGATCGGAAATTGCCACTCTGGTGTTATGAGTTAATGCTAGAGTCTTAAAGTAATTTCTGGATGGTGTTTTGATAGGGTTTTCAGCTGACCATGAAAGTGCCCTTTCTGTCTTTCTGCTATCTAGTAAGCGGACCTCGATTTTGCTAAACCTATTTTCATACTACGTTTGTCATTTCGTCTTAAATCACCGCCAATATATGTGGGGGCCTCTGTCTGCCTTTTGGGGAAATTCCTCTAGAGGTGAGCCAGGACTGTATTTTCCTCTGCCAGGATTAGTTAGTTCTCCGGCTGGCGCTGGGCATCTAGGGATAAAAAAAACGTAGGCATGCTACCCGGCTACTTCTAGTTGTGCGGCAGGTTTAGTTCATGGTCAGTATAGTTTCCATCTTCCAAGAGCTAGTTCTCATATATGCTGGGCTATGTTCTCTCGCCATTGAGAATCATGACAGTTTGACCGGCCCAAAAAGGGTTAAATTACTGCTGAGAAAGGAGAGAAAAAAGAAGTCTGCTACAATTTTTTTTTTTTTTTTCCCTCTAGTTCTGAGTGTGCTCATAATTGAATCACTTGCTAGTCTGCCTATACTGCAGCCTCCCTCTCTTTCTCTCCTTCTAATCCTTGAATGGCTCTGTGTTCACCTGTTTGAAATGGATCTTCAGAGTGTAGCTACAGGTTTGAGTAATCTTGCCACGAAAGTACAAAATTTGCAAGATTTTGTTGTTTATGCACCTATGTCTGAGCCTAGAATTCCTTTGCCCGAATTCTTCTCAGGGAATAGATCTCACTTTCAAAATTTTAAAAATAATTGCAAATTGTTTTTGTCCCTGAGGTCTCGCTCTGCCGGAGACCCTGCACAGCAGGTCAGGATTGTAATTTCCTTGCTCCGGGGCGACCCTCAAGACTGGGCTTTTGCATTGGCACCAGGGGATCCTGCGTTGCTCAATGTGGATGCGTTTTTTCTGGCCTTGGGGTTGCTTTATGAGGAACCTCATTTAGAGCTCCAGGCGGAAAAGGCCTTGATGTCCCTATCTCAGGGGCAAGATGAAGCTGAAATATACTGCCAAAAATTCCGCAAATGGTCTGTGCTTACTCAGTGGAATGAGTGCGCCCTGGCGGCGATTTTCAGAGAAGGTCTCTCTGATGCCATTAAGGATGTTATGGTGGGGTTCCCTGTGCCTGCGGGTCTGAATGAGTCCATGACGATGGCTATTCAGATCGATAGGCGTCTGCGGGAGCGCAAACCTGTGCACCATTTGGCGGTGTCTACTGAGAAAACGCCAGAAAATATGCAATGTGATAGAATTCTGTCCAGAAGCGAGCGGCAGAATTTTAGACGAAAAAATGGGTTGTGCTTCTATTGTGGTGATTCAACTCATGTTATATCAGCATGCTCTAAGCGTACTAAGAAGCCTGACAAGTCTGTTTCAATTAGCACTTTACAGTCTAAGTTTATTCTATCTGTGACCCTGATTTGTTCTTTATCATCTATTACCGCGGACGCCTATGTCGACTCTGGCGCCGCTTTGAGTCTTATGGATTGGTCCTTTGCCAAACGCTGTGGGTATGATTTGGAGCCATTGGAGGCTCCGATACCTCTGAAAGGGATTGACTCCACCCCATTGGCTAGTAATAAACCACAATACTGGACACAAGTGACTATGCGTGTTAATCCGGATCACCAGGAGATTATTCGCTTTCTGGTGCTGTATAATCTACATGATGTTTTGGTGCTAGGATTGCCATGGCTGCAATCTCATAACCCAGTCCTCGACTGGAAAGCTATGTCTGTGTTAAGCTGGGGATGTAAAGGGACTCATGGGGACGTACCTTTGGTTTCCATTTCATCATCTATTCCCTCTGAGATTCCTGAATTCTTGTCTGACTTTCGTGACGTTTTTGAAGAACCCAAGCTTGGTTCACTACCTCCGCACCGGGAGTGCGATTGTGCCATAGACTTGATTCCGGGTAGTAAATACCCTAAGGGTCGTTTATTTAATCTGTCTGTGCCTGAACACGCTGCTATGCGAGAATATATAAAGGAGTCCTTGGAAAAGGGACATATTCGTCCTTCGTCATCTCCCTTAGGAGCCGTTTTTTTCTTTGTGTCTAAGAAAGACGGCTCTTTGAGGCCGTGTATTGATTATCGACTTTTGAATAAAATCACGGTTAAATATCAATATCCGTTACCACTGCTTACTGATTTGTTTGCTCGTATAAAGGGGGCCAAGTGGTTCTCTAAGATTGATCTCCGTGGGGCGTATAATTTGGTGCGAATCAAGCAAGGGGATGAGTGGAAAACCGCATTTAATACGCCCGAGGGCCATTTTGAGTATTTGGTGATGCCTTTTGGTCTTTCAAATGCCCCTTCAGTCTTCCAGTCCTTTATGCATGACATTTTCCGCGATTATTTGGATAAATTTATGATTGTGTATCTGGATGATATTCTGATTTTTTCGGATGACTGGGACTCTCATGTCCAGCAGGTCAGGAGGGTTTTTCAGGTTTTGCGGTCTAATTCCTTGTGTGTGAAGGGTTCTAAATGCGTTTTTGGGGTTCAAAAGATTTCCTTCTTGGGATACATTTTTTCCCCCTCTTCCATCGAGATGGATCCTGTCAAGGTTCAGGCTATTTGTGATTGGACGCAACCCTCTTCTCTTAAGAGTCTGCAGAAATTTTTGGGCTTTGCTAACTTTTATCGCCGATTTATTGCTGGTTTTTCTGATGTTGTTAAACCATTGACTGATTTGACTAAGAAGGGTGCTGATGTTGCTGATTGGTCCCCTGATGCTGTGGAGGCCTTTCGGGAGCTTAAGCGCCGCTTTTCTTCCGCCCCAGTGTTACGTCAGCCTGATGTTGCTCTTCCTTTTCAGGTTGAGGTCGACGCTTCTGAAATCGGAGCTGGGGCGGTGTTGTCGCAGAGAAGTTCCGACTGCTCCGTGATGAGACCTTGTGCTTTTTTTTCCCGTAAATTTTCGCCCGCCGAGCGGAATTATGATATTGGGAATCGGGAGCTTTTGGCCATGAAGTGGGCTTTTGAGGAGTGGCGTCACTGGCTTGAGGGGGCCAGACATCAGGTGGTGGTATTGACTGACCACAAAAATTTAATTTACCTTGAGTCTGCCAGGCGCCTGAATCCTAGACAGGCGCGCTGGTCGTTGTTTTTCTCTCGGTTTAATTTTGTGGTGTCATACCTACCGGGTTCTAAGAATGTTAAGGCGGATGCCCTTTCTAGGAGTTTTGAGCCTGACTCCCCTGGTAATTCTGAGCCCACAGGTATCCTTAAGGATGGAGTGATATTGTCTGCCGTTTCTCCAGACCTGCAGCGGGCCTTGCAGGAGTTTCAGGCGGATAGACCTGATCGTTGCCCACCTGGTAGACTGTTTGTTCCTGATGATTGGACCAGTAGAGTCATCTCTGAGGTTCATTCTTCTGCGTTGGCAGGTCATCCTGGAATTTTTGGTACCAGGGATTTGGTGGCAAGGTCCTTCTGGTGGCCTTCCCTGTCACGAGATGTGCGAGGCTTTGTGCAGTCTTGTGACGTTTGTGCTCGGGCCAAGCCTTGTTGTTCTCGGGCTAGTGGATTGTTGTTACCCTTGCCTATCCCGAAGAGACCTTGGACGCACATCTCGATGGATTTTATTTCGGATCTGCCTGTTTCTCAGAAGATGTCTGTCATCTGGGTGGTGTGTGACCGTTTCTCTAAGATGGTCCATCTGGTTCCCTTGCCTAAGTTGCCTTCTTCTTCCGAGTTGGTTCCTCTGTTTTTTCAAAATGTTGTTCGTTTGCATGGTATTCCGGAGAATATCGTTTCTGACAGAGGGACCCAATTCGTGTCTAGATTTTGGCGGGCATTCTGTGCTAGGATGGGCATAGATTTGTCTTTTTCGTCTGCTTTCCATCCTCAGACTAATGGCCAGACCGAGCGGACTAATCAGACCTTGGAGACATATTTGAGGTGTTTTGTGTCTGCGGATCAGGATGATTGGGTTGCTTTTTTGCCTTTGGCGGAGTTCGCCCTCAATAATCGGGCCAGCTCTGCCACCTTGGTGTCCCCGTTTTTCTGTAATTCGGGGTTTCATCCTCGATTTTCCTCCGGTCAAGTGGAATCTTCGGATTGTCCTGGAGTGGATGCTGTGGTGGAGAGGTTGCATCAGATTTGGGGGCAGGTGGTGGACAATTTGAAGTTGTCCCAGGAGAAGACTCAGTTTTTTGCCAACCGCCGTCGTCGTGTTGGTCCTCGGCTCTGTGTTGGGGACTTGGTGTGGTTGTCTTCTCGTTTTGTCCCTATGAGGGTCTCTTCTCCTAAGTTTAAGCCTCGGTTCATCGGCCCGTACAAGATATTGGAGATTCTTAACCCTGTGTCCTTCCGTTTGGACCTCCCTGCATCCTTTTCTATTCATAATGTTTTTCATCGGTCATTATTGCGCAGGTATGAGGTACCGGTTGTGCCTTCCGTTGAGCCTCCTGCTCCGGTGTTGGTTGAGGGTGAGTTGGAGTACGTTGTGGAAAAGATCTTAGACTCTCGTGTTTCCAGACGGAAACTCCAGTATCTGGTCAAATGGAAGGGATACGGTCAGGAGGATAATTCTTGGGTCACTGCCTCTGATGTTCATGCCTCCGATCTTGTCCGTGCCTTTCATAGGGCTCATTCTGATCGCCCTGGTGGTTCTGGTGAGGGTTCGGTGCCCCCTCCTTGAGGGGGGGGTACTGTTGTGAAATTGGATTCTGGGCTCCCCCGGTGGCCACTGGTGGAATTGAACTTGTGTGCATCATCCCCTCTGTTCACCTGCTCCCATCAGGATGTGGGAGTCGCTATATAACCTTGCTCCTCTGTCAGTTTCATGCCGGTCAACAATGTAATCAGAAGCCTTTCTGTGCATGTTCCTGCTACCAGACAACTCTCAGCTAAGTTGGACTTTTGTCCTTGTTTGTTTTTGCTTTTTGTTCCAGTTCACAGCTGCTGTTTCGTTACTGTGTCTGGAAAGCTTTTGTGATCGGAAATTGCCACTCTGGTGTTATGAGTTAATGCTAGAGTCTTAAAGTAATTTCTGGATGGTGTTTTGATAGGGTTTTCAGCTGACCATGAAAGTGCCCTTTCTGTCTTTCTGCTATCTAGTAAGCGGACCTCGATTTTGCTAAACCTATTTTCATACTACGTTTGTCATTTCGTCTTAAATCACCGCCAATATATGTGGGGGCCTCTGTCTGCCTTTTGGGGAAATTTCTCTAGAGGTGAGCCAGGACTGTATTTTCCTCTGCCAGGATTAGTTAGTTCTCCGGCTGGCGCTGGGCATCTAGGGATAAAAAAAACGTAGGCATGCTACCCGGCTACTTCTAGTTGTGCGGCAGGTTTAGTTCATGGTCAGTATAGTTTCCATCTTCCAAGAGCTAGTTCTCATATATGCTGGGCTATGTTCTCTCGCCATTGAGAATCATGACAGGCACGGAGGCAGACTTGACAATATTTATCTCCCACTAATTTTTTTTTTGGAAAAGGGAGAATTTAGAAAAAAAAAAAAAAGGCCAAGTATTACACAGTGTTTTCGGTGCCACACAATGAGAGAGAGATGCCACACACAGCAATGGCACGGAGGCAGACTTGACAATATTTATCTCCCACTAATTTTTTTTGGGGAAAAGGGAGTATTTAGAAAAAAAAAAAAAAGGCCAAGTATTACACAGTGTTTTCAGTGCCACACAATGAGAGAGAGATGCCACACACAGCAATGGCACGGAGGCAGACTTGACAATATTTATCTCCCACTAATTTTTTTTTTGGAAAAGGGAGAATTTAGAAAAAAAAAAAAAAGGCCAAGTATTACACAGTGTTTTCGGTGCCACACAATGAGAGAGAGATGCCACACACAGCAATGGCACGGAGGCAGACTTGACAATATTTATCTCCCACTAATTTTTTTTTTTGGAAAAGGGAGAATTTAGAAAAAAAAAAAAAAGGCCAAGTATTACACAGTGTTTTCGGTGCCACACAATGAGAGAGAGATGCCACACACAGCAATGGCACGGAGTCAGACTTGACAATATTTATCTCCCACTAATTTTTTTTGGGGAAAAGGGAGAATTTAGGAAAAAAAAAAAAAAAAGGACAAGTATTACACAGTGTTTTCAGTGCCACACAATGAGAGAGAGATGCCACACACAGCAATGGCACGGAGGCAGACTTGCCAATATTTATCTCCCACTAATTTTTTTTTTGGAAAAGGGAGAATTTAGGAAAAAAAAAAAAAAAGGCCAAGTATTACACAGTGTTTTCGGTGCCACACAATGAGAGAGAGATGCCACACACAGCAATGGCACGGAGGCAGACTTGACAATATTTATCTCCCACTAATTTTTTTTTTGGAAAAGGGAGAATTTAGAAAAAAAAAAAAAAGGCCAAGTATTACACATTGTTTTCGGTGCCACGCAATGAGAGAGAGATGCCACACACAGCAATGGCATGGAGGCAGACTTGACAATATTTATCTCCCACTAATTTTTTTTTGGAAAAGGGAGAATTTAGAAAAAAAAAAAAAAGGCCAAGTATTACACAGTGTTTTTGGTGCCACACAATGAGAGAGAGATGCCACACACAGCAATGGCACGGAGGCAGACTTGACAATATTTATCTCCCACTAATTTTTTTTTGGGAAAAGGGAGAATTTAGAAAAAAAAAAGGCCAAGTATTACACAGTGTTTTCGGTGCCATACAATGAGAGAGATGCCACACACAGCAATGGCACGGAGGCAGACTTGACAATATTTATCTCCCACTAATTTTTTTTTGGGAAAAGGGAGAATTTAGAAAAAAAAAAAAGGACAAGTATTACACAGTGTTTTCAGTGGCACACAATGAAAGAGAGATGCCACACACAGCAATGGCACGGAGGCAGACTTGCCAATATTTATCTCCCTGCAGTTATCTCAGAAAAGTATGGCATGCAGCTGTAAAAGGACTGCTGCACACAAAAGTGTGGACAAACACACAAGATAGCTGTGCAGAAAGGAAGGAAAAACAGGATTTGTGCTTTGAAAAAAGCAGTTGGTTTACACAGCGGCGTACACACAAAGCAACGCAGCTATCAGGGAGCCTTCTAGGGCAGCCCAATGAGCTACAGCGCTGAGGAAAAAAAAATGTAGCTTCCACTGTCCTGCAAACAAAAGGTGGTATTGGACAGTGGATATCGCTACAGCACAAGCGGTTTGTAGCTTTATGTACCCTGCCTATCACTATCCCTGCTTCCGAAGAAGCTGCAGCAACCTCTCCCTACGCTCAGATCAGCAGCAGTAAGATGGCGGTCGGCGGGAACGCCCCTTTATAGCCCCTGTGACGCCGCAGAAAGCAAGCCAATCACTGCAATGCCCTTCTCTAAGATGGTGGGGACTGAGATCTATGTCATCACGCTGCCCACACTCTGCGTCCACCTTCATTGGCTGAGAAATGGCGCTTTTAGCGTCATTGAAACACGACTTTGGCGCGAAAGTCGCGTACCGCATGGCAGACCCCACACAGGGATCGGCTCGGTTTCATGAGACGCCGACTTTGCCAAAAGTCGGCGACTTATGAAAATGAACGATCCATTTCGCTCAACCCTAGCAACAATCCTTGGCTGGTACAGAAGTAGGGAGAATCTCTCTGCACTTTTGGAATATGTGTTTCATTAAGGGAGAGGTTAAGGGTGCAGGTGGAGGCACAATAGAGGATGGAGGAAGCAAAAGTAGGAGGAAAAGTTAGATACAGAGGTTTGTCCCACAATACTTGGGGATTCCAAGCCTTGGTGTTTAGTGGCACATTAGTGTCTAATAGTTTAGTTCACCATCCCTTTGTGTGTAGTGGTTTAGTTCTCCATCCCCTGGTGTGTAGTGGTTTAGTTCTCCAACCCTAGGTGTTTGGTAGTTTAGTTCTCCAACACCTGCTGTCTTGTAGTTTAGTTCTCCATCCTCTGCTGTGTAGCGGTTCAGTTCTCCATCCCCAAGTGCCCTGCAAGCCTTGAAGATTCCAAGACTTAAGGAGCAGACCCATCACCGCCTGCCTCCAGAGCCACGAGACTCACCCAGTGCCCTGTCAGCGTGATATGAACACGACAAACTGCTGGACTGTGAATTAGGTGCAGGAGGAGATGTTATGGTGGAGTAAGAAAGATGTGATGTGCTTAGTGTATGAGATCTCAGTTGATAGGCTCTCACTCACCCCGAGTGTAGCAGCTAAACAATTGGAGGTTCTGCAGCCGGAGAACTGTGTAAGATCACTTGCCATGGTGACAGGGGAGGAAAAAGCAGCAGATGCGGTTGATGTGGCGGCCAGTGGTTGGAGAGGCCTGCTTGTCCACATTATAGCTCAGTCAGATTCCCAGACTAACACATGTTGATCGCGCACGTGCTGGTTCTTTCATGAAGTAGTAAAATTATTGCAATTTATCCCTCTTCTGGGCCTTTTTTTTTACAAAGTTGGCAGATGACATGAGTTGAGTCATCTTTTTCGGTCTCAAAAAAGGCACAGGCTAGGCATCCCTTGTCGCCCATGCAAATTGCAGACCCATGACCGCTGCAGGCCACAGCCAGAGTTGTGGTTGAGTATGCTGTGCTTTTCAGGGTTGTATTATTCGTGTCTGTGCAGGAAACCGCAATGTAAGCTCCTCATCTTCCTCCACTTCTACTTTATTCAGCTGCCTGCCTCTGGGTTCACAACAACTGGTATCTACAACCTCATTGTTTTCCTCTCTGTTCTCCCACTCCTCACCCTGAGAGTCACCCTTCTCCTCTTCCTGCTCTGACAGCACAATAGAGTCCACATACTCCTCAGGTATCTGGCTCTCATCAGGATCACCTTTACTCCCGTGGGTTAACATCTGGTGATGAGTGTCTGGATTTTACTTGGACCCCACTTCGTCTGGACCCGGATATAACTGAAAAAAATTTTGGGCATTGTTGCGGATGCTTTCCTCCTCTTGAGTCTGTGAATGGCCATGGACTCTCATGGCCGTGGAAAAAAATGTGTGAATAGCTCTGCAAACTAGCACACTAGTGGTTCCCCATAGTCAGTTGAGCGATTGGAGTAAGGTGGAGGAAGAGGAGGAGAGGCCACTTGACACAGCACTTGCCATCCACTGGAGCACATGCTCTTTATGCCCCTCATCTACAAGGCATATATAAAGGCGTCCCACATGCTCACTGTCTGGACTCGGACTCTGACTTCTCCTTCAAAACACATATCCATGCCATTTCCACTTCCCAATGACTACAAATCAAAAATATTTCTTACATTCCTTAATCAAAAATCTGTAAAAATGCTAGTCCTTGCACTCATCCTCTCCCATCTTGAGTACTGCTGTCTTGTGCTCCCCTTCTAACAGTTTTGCACCCCTCCAATATATCTTAAACTCTGCTGCCAAACTAATCCATCTATCCCCCTGCTATTCCCCATCCTTTCCTCTGTTAATCCCTTTACTGCCTTCCCATCACCCAGAGACTCCAGTTCAAAACCCTAACCATGGCATACAAAGCCATCCACAACCTGTCTCCTCCATACATCTGTGATCTAGTCTCCTGGTACTTAGCTGCATGCAAGCTCCAATCCTTACAAGATCTCCTTCTCTACTCCTCAATTGCATACTAGATTTCTCCCTTGCATCCCCTCTACTCTGGAACTCTCTACCCCAACATATCATACTCTCACCTACCGGGGGAACCTTCAAAAGGAACCTTAAGAACCACCTCTTCTGACAAGCCTACAACCTACAGTAATCATTTCTCCACCGTACCGCTTCGCAAACAGCTCTACCCTCACCTATTGTACAATCACCCATCTCTTGAAGATTGTGAGTCCTCATGCTCAGGGTCCTCTCTAATCCAGTATTAGCAGGTGACTTGTATTGTTTAGAATTATTGTACTTTTTTTATTATGTATACCACTTTTCACATCTAAAGCGCTGTGGAATAAATGGAGCTATAACTATAAATAATAATAATAATAATTATACCGCTGTGCGGCTGCGATAGAAAGGGGGTCGAGTAGCCCAGCCATTAACAGATGTTGTCATTTGTCTTTAGATAGTCATGTCAGAGCACCAGGCCTATACCTGTTAGTTATCCACCTGTTAGTGATCAATGTTTCAGCTAGAAATGCTGGGCCAAGCCCTGTCTCATGCATCCATGATGCACAATTATGCTATTTGTAAACTGGGTCAATTGATGCCTCTTTTTCTGGTGTCTGCCACTGATTTGAGGTGTTTGGGAAGATTTTTGGCTTCCCTAAAGGAGTTGTCTATGAGTTTGATTTTGCCTCCCATTGAATTCAATGGGCTTCGGGTATGTTCTGCGAACGTTCAGTGCACCGAACCTCGAAATGTTCACTCATCTCTACCTATAAATCCTAAGCCTTACTGATTCTTTTTCCATGTGCTCATGGATCAATACTAGTGTTGAGCGATACCTTCCGATATGCAAAGGTATCGATATCGGATTGGATCGGCCGATATCCAAAAAATATCGGATATCGCCGATACCGATACCCGATACCAATGCATATAGTTACATAGTTACATAGTTACTAAGGTTGAAGGAAGACTGTAAGTCCATCTAGTTCAACCCATAGCCTAACCTAACATGCCCTAACATGTTGATCCAGAGGAAGGCAAAAAAAACCCATGTGGCAAAGAGTAACTCCACCATGGGAAAAAAAATTCCTTCCCGACTCCACATACGGCAATCAGACTAGTTCCCTGGATCAACGCCCTATCAAGGAATCTAGTGTATATACCCTGTAACATTATACTTTTCCAGAAAGGTATCCAGTCCCCTCTTAAATTTAAGTAATGAGTCACTCATTACAACATCATACGGCAGAGAGTTCCATAGTCTCACTGCTCTTACAGTAAAGAATCCGCGTCTGTTATTATGCTTAAACCTTCTTTCCTCCAGACGTAGAGGATGCCCCCTTGTCCCTGTCTCAGGTCTATGATTAAAAAGATCATCAGAAAGGTCTTTGTACTGTCCCCTCATATATTTATACATTAAAATAAGATCACCCCTTAGTCTTCGTTTTTCCAAACTAAATAGCCCCAAGTGTAATAACCTATCTTGGTATTGCAGACCCCCCAGTCCTCTAATAACCTTGGTCGCTCTTCTCTGCACCCGCTCCAGTTCAGCTATGTCTTTCTTATACACCGGAGACCAGAACTGTGCACAGTATTCTAAGTGTGGTCGAACTAGTGACTTGTATAGAGGTAAAATTATGTTCTCCTCATGAGCATCTATGCCTCTTTTAATGCATCCCATTATTTTATTTGCCTTTGTAGCAGCTGCCTGACACTGGCCACTGAATATGAGTTTGTCATCCACCCATATACCCAGGTCTTTTTCATTGACGGTTTTGCCCAGAGTTTTAGAATTAAGCACATAGTTATACATCTTATTACTTCTACCCAAGTGCATGACCTTACATTTATCCCCATTAAAGCTCATTTGCCATTTATCAGCCCAAGCTTCTAGTTTACATAAATCATCCTGTAATATAAAATTGTCCTCCCCTGTATTGATTACCCTGCAGAGTTTAGTGTCATCTGCAAATATTGAAATTCTACTCTGAATGCCCCCTACAAGGTCATTAATAAATATGTTAAAAAGAAGAGGGCCCAATACTGACCCCTGTGGTACCCCACTGCTAACTGCAACCCAGTCCGAGTGTGCTCCATTAATAACCACCCTTTGTTTCCTATCCCTGAGCCAGCTCTCAACCTCCTTACACATATTTTCCCCTATCCCCATTACTCTCATTTTATGTAACAACCTTTTGTGTGGCACCGTATCAAAAGCTTTGGAAAAGTCCGTATACACTACGTCCACTGGGTTCCCTTGGTCCAGTCCGGAACTTACCTCTTCATAGAAGCTGATCAGATTAGTCTGACATGAACGGTCCCTAGTAAACCCGTGCTGATACTGGGTCATAAGGTTATTCCTCTTCAGATACTCCAGTATAGCATCCCTTAGAAAACCCTCCAGGATTTTACCCACAGTAGAGGTTAAACTTACTGGCCTATAATTACCGAGTTCAGTTTTTGCCCCTTTTTTGAATATTGGCACCACATTTGCTATACGCCAGTCCTGTGGTACAGACCCTGTTATTATGGAGTCTTTAAAGATTAAAAATAATGGTCTATCAATGACTGTACATAGTTCCTGCAGTACTCGGGGGTGTATCCCATCCAGGCCCGGAGATTTGTCAATTTTAGTTATTTTTAGACGCCGCTGTACTTCCTGCTGGGTTAAGCAGGTGACATTTAATGGGGAATTTTTATCACTAGTCATATTGTCTGCCATGGGATTTTCTTTTGTAAATACTGATGAAAAAAAGTCATTTAGCATATTGGCTTTTTCCTCATCCTCATCCACCATTTCCCCCAGATTATTTTTAAGGGGGCCAACACTGTCATTTTTTAGTTTCTTACTATTTATATAGTTAAAGAATATTTTGGGATTATTTTTACTCTCTCTGGCAATGAGTCTCTCTGTCTCAATCTTTGCTGCCTTGATTTGCTTTTTACAGAATTTATTTAATTTTCTGTATTTATTTAATGCCCCCTCACTACCTACTTCCTTTAATTCTCTAAATGCTTTCTTTTTGTCCCTTATTGCGCCCCTTACAGCTCTATTTAGCCATGTTGGTCTCCTCCTATTTCTAGTATGTTTATTCCCATACGGTATATACTCTGCACAGGTCCTATCCAGGATGCTAATAAACGTCTCCCATTTTCTTTGTGTATTTTTGTGTCTCAGGATATCGTCCCAGTTAATTGCACCAAGATCCTCTCTCATCCGTTGGAAATTTGCCCTCCTGAAGTTTAGTGTCCTTGTCACCCCCCTACTACCCATCTTATTAAAGGTTACATGAAAACTTATTATTTTGTGATCACTATTCCCCAAGTGACCCCCAACCCTTATATTTGATATGCGGTCTGGCCTGTTGGTTAATATTAGGTCTAGCAGTGCCCCCCTCCTTGTTGGGTCCTGAACCAGTTGTGAAAGGTAATTGTCTCTCATAGTTGTCAAAAACCGATTACCTTTGCTGGAACTGCAGGTTTCTGTTCCCTAATCTATTTCAGGGTAGTTGAAGTCCCCCATAATAATGACTTCTCCTTGAGTCGCAGCTTCATCTATTTGCTTTACGAGGATATTCTCCATTGCTTCCATTATTTTTGGAGATTTATAACAAATCCCTATCAGTAATTTATTATTTTTTTCCCCCTCCCCTTATCTCCACCCACAGGGACTCTACATTTTCATTAAATTCACCTATATTATCACGCAGGATGGGTTTTAAGGAAGATTTTACATATAGACACACCCCTCCCCCATATCAATGGGACACAAAATATCGGAATGGTTCCCAGGGTCTGAAGGAGAGGAAACTCTCCTTCAGGCCCTGGGATCCATATTCATGTATAAAATAAAGAATAAAAATAAAAAATATTGATGTACTCACCCCTCCAACGGCCCCGGCTCTCACCGGTCTAAGCGTCTGCCTCCGTTCCTAAGAATGCAGAGTGAAGGACCTTTGATGACGTCGCGACCAATCACAAGCCGCGACGTCATCGAAGGTCCTTCACTCCCTGCATTCTTAGGAACGGAGGCACCGCTAAGAGCCAGGGTCCGCCGAAGGGGTGAGTATATCAATATTTTTTATTTTTATTATTTATTTTTTACATGAATATGGATCCCAGGGCCTGAAGGAGAGTCTCCTCTCCTCCAGACCCTGGGAACCATACGCACCGCACACTTCCGATTCCGATTTCCGATATCGCAAATATATCGGAACTCGGTATCGGAATTCCGATACAGCAAATATCGGCCGATACCCGATATTTGCAGTATCGGAATGCTCAACACTAATCAATGTTAATCATGTTTTTCACGGTGTTCTGTACTCAGAGATTCTGCAAATCATGCAAAATTATCTGATTTAATGTGTCCATGCACAGTTTCTCTCTAGCATCTGTATGTAAGATGTAGTGGTGGGAGTAGTAGCGTAGCTACCAGGGGGGCAGAGGGTGCAGTCGCCCCAGGCCCACCGCTCACAGGGGCCCACCCGGAGCTATGCTACACTTAATTATATCAGCGTGCACAGGCCGCCGATATACACTGTGTTCCAAATGATTCTGCACAAAGAGTTTAGGAGTGATAAGATTAGAATTTTTTTGTTTGTCTTTTAAACTCATTGATGGTGATGTGTGTCAGGGCTCTTTATATCACTGAAAGTAATTGCAGATACCTGTGCAAATTAGTTTGTCAGGTGTGTCCAAATAAAGGTAAGACTACTTAAGAAGGCTGTTCCACATTATTAAGCAGCCTACATTTTTTGCCAAAACGGGAAAGAAAAAAGGATGTGTCGGCTGCTGAGAAGCAACAAATTGTGGAGTATTTAGGTCAAGGCATGACTACAATCAACATTGCCAAGACACTTCATCGTGATCATCGCACAATAAAGAAGTATGTAGCTGATTCCCAGCACACACGTGTGCGTGCTGATAAGGAAAAATTGAGGACTCTTTCCAACAGGCAATTGCATAAGGTTAAAAGAGCAGCTGCAAAAATGCCTTGTCATAGCAGCAGACAAGTTTTTGAAGCTGCTGGTGCCTCCAACGTCCCCAGAACAACAAGATGCAGGGTCCTTCAGAGGTTTGCAGCTGTGCGTAAGCCATCCTGTCGACCACCTCTATCCACTGCACACAAGCAGAAACGGCTCCAGTGGGCCAAACGATACATGAAGACTGACTTCCAAACTGTTTTGTTCACCGATGAGTGCCGTGCAACGCTCGATGGTCCAGATGGATGGAGTGGAGGATGGACATCCCATGAAAACACGGCTAAGGTGCCAACAAGGAGGAGGTGGAGTAATGTTTTGGGCTGAAATCATGGGGAGAGAGATTGTTGGCCCCTTTATGATCCCTGAAGGGGTAAAGATGAACTCCATAATCTATGTGGAGTCTCTAAAACAACACTTCCTGCCATGATTCAAGAGGAAGAACTGTGCTTTCTGCAGCAAGATCATTTTCATGCATGATAATGCACCGTCTCATGCTGCAAAAAACACATCTGCATCTCTGGCCGCTATGGGCATAAAAGAGGACAAACTTATGGTGTGGCCACCATCTTCCCCTGACCTCAACCCCATTGAGAACCTCTGGAGCATCATCAAAAGGAGTGTCTATGATGGCGGGAGGCAGTTCATATCTAAGCAACAGCTCTGGGAGGGGATTCTGTCCACATGTAAAACAATTGAAGCAGAAACCATCCAAAAACTGACAAATTCAATGGACGAGAGAGTTCAGAAGCTCCTTTCGAACAAGGGGTCCTATGTGCAAATGTGACATCACCTAGAATAAAGTTTTCACTGGAAAACTGTTTGATTTCATTTTGTAATAAGCTGATAATGCTTATAAATTCACAATTGGCCATTTTTTTTGTAAAAAATAAAAACAAAGGTTGAAAACTCTACTGTGCATAATAATTTGGAACATGCATTTTGAGTGTTTATTTTTTTTAAAAAGATACTGTTTTCATAGGCAGTTTGTTCCAAAACATTGCAATTATACTAGAATAGTAGATGACTGGAAAATAACAATGACTGCAATTCAGATAGGTAATTTAGAGAAAATATGAGGAAATATTATTTGCATAGTAATTTGGAACACAGTGTAGTTACTGTTAAGCTCTGTGGTAGAGAAGAGGGAGACATGATCTCCCTGCACTACTGCAGGCAGTGGTTGAAGAGAGAGGAACTTATTCCCCAAAGCCCCTCCCCCCATGCTGATACACGCTGAGTCCCAGCACTATACCTGACAGCCGCCTGCCTCCAGTATACTGAAGACATGCCCACATTGCACGCTGAGTGGCCATGTGTGCTGCAGAGCAGACAGGAAGGAGGCTGGAGCAATGAGCATCTTCTTCCAGTGAGAGAGGAGCAGGACACAGTGGTGTAAGTACCGCTCCCACTTCTACTCTATTCTGCTGCTCTCCTGATAAGACCCTACAGGATTCCTGTTCTGTATCTGCAGTCTCTAAGGCTACTTTCACACTAGCGTTTTTGGCTGCACGTCGCAATGCAGTTGTCTGCAGGATGCGTTTTTTCCCCATAAACTAACATTACCGATGCATTGCAATGTATAGCCACACGTCGCAATCGTGGCGCCGAAACTCCGCCCCCTCCTCCCCGGACCTTACAATGAAGCAGCGGAAGCGTCTTAAGTAGTGTTGAGCGATACCGTCCGATACTTGAAAGTATCGGTATCGGAAAGTATCGGCCGATACCGGCAAAGTATCGGATCCAATCCGATACCGATACCCGATACCAATACAAGTCAATGGGACTCAAGTATCGGACGGTATTCCTGATGGTTCCCAGGGTCTGAAGGAGAGGAAACTCTCCTTCAGGCCCTGGGAACCATATTAATGTGTAAAAGAAAGAATTAAAATAAAAAATATTGCTATACTCACCTCTCCGAGGGAACCGGCAGCGTTGTTTGCTTAAAATTCGCGCTTTTCTTTCCTTACGTGAAGTCCCGGCTTTGTGATTGGTTGCGTCGCAGTCACATGGGCGACGCAACCAATCACAGCAAGCCGTGAAGTAATTTCAGGTCCTTAAGGATTTTAAAATTACGTCCCGGCTTTGTGATTGGTTGCGTCGCAGTCACATGGGCGACGCAACCAATCACAAGCCGTGACGTCACGGGAGGCTGGACACGCGCGCATTTTAAAATGCGCGCTTGTCCAGCCTCCCGTGACATCCCGGCTTGTGATTGGTTGCGTCGCGGTCAACCAATCACAAGCCGGGAGGCTGGACACGCGCGCATTTTAAAATGCGCGCGTGTCCAGCCTCCCGTGACGTCACGGCTTGTGATTGGTTGCGTCGCCCATGTGACTGCGACGCAACCAATCACAAAGCCGGGACGTAATTTTAAAATCCTTTAGGACCTGAAATTACGTCACGGCTTGCTGTGATTGGTTGCGTCGCCCATGTGACTGCGACGCAACCAATCACAAGCCGGGACTTCACGTAAAGGAAAGAAAAGCGCGAATTTTAAACAAAGAACGCTGCCGCTTCCCTCGGTAAGGTGCAGGCTGCGTCGGAGAGGTGAGTATAGCAATATTTTTTATTTTAATTCTCTCTTTTACACATTTTTACATTAATGTTGTTTCGATACCGATACCCGATACCACAAAAGTATCGGATCTCGGTATCGGAATTCCGATACCCGCAAGTATCGGCCGATACCCGATACTTGCGGTATCGGAATGCTCAACACTAGTCTTAAGACTGCTTCAGCTGCCAACGTCGGGCATTTTCTTCACAGTATGCGTCAGTACGTCAGGCCGACACAGCGCGACGGCCCCGTACCAACGCTAGTGTGAAAGTAGCCTAAAGCACTGAAGATTTATGGTGGCTGGTCAGTAATGTGCACTCATAGACATGACCCTGGCTGCAGGACCCCACAGAGGAGGATATACGGTATGTCTCTTTCCTATATATACCATATATGGAAAAAAGTCAAATATCCTCATGTGTGGGGTCCTGCAGCCAGGGTTACCTCTTTCAATGCACATTACTGACCAGTCTTGTCAGTGTATGTATATATATATATATATATATATATATATATATATATATATATATATATATATATATATACATACTGTATATATACATGCACAAAGACACTGGTCTGATAAGACCACAACCCATATATGTGTTCTATCCTGTAACCTGGGTCAGGATCCTATCAGACCAGTGTCTGCATGATTTCATATCAGTACATCTAAGGTGGTAAACACGAAGAATAAAAAACGCAAAACATGAAAAATAAAAGGTAAAACCTTTTATTAAAAAAGTTGAGGATGAATATATATTTACTATATGGAGTATAGGGTAGTAATGTTACGATGGGGGCAGGCTTTGTAGCGTTGAGAATCTCTCCCCCCCATGTGCTCACCCACCTATCCACTCGCTCTTTCCCCATCTGTGCTCTCCTCTTTGACCTGTCTACCCCATGTGCTCCTCTTGTACAAAGATGGCGGCAGTCAGTGAGTCATTCAGCTGGTCCTGGCAGTGGCATATTTGCAACGGTGTTCCGCTGGTGGTACCGCGCAAAAGGATGAGTATAAAGTGTGTGTGTGTGCTGCCTACGGCGTATACAGTGTGTGTGGGTGTGGTGCGTATGGCGTATACTGTGTGTGTGTGGTGCGTACGGCGTATACAGTTTGTGTTTGTGTGTGTAGTGCGTACGGCGTATACAGTGTGTGTTTGTGTGTTTAGTGCGTACGGCATATACAGTGTGTGTTTGTGTAGTGCATACGGTGTATACAGTGTGTAGTGCATAAGGTGTATACAGTGTGTGTTGCATATGATGTATACTGTGTGTGTGGATGTGTGGTGCATACGGCGTATACAGTTTGTGTTTGTGTGTGTAGTGCGTACGGCGTATACAGTGTGTGTTTGTGTGTTTAGTGCGTACGGCGTATACAGTGTGTGTTTGTGTGTTTAGTGCATACGGCGTATACAGTGTGTGTTTGTGTGTTTAGTGCGTACGGCGTATACAGTGTGTGTTTGTGTGTTTAGTGTGTACGGCGTATACAGTGTGTGTTTGTGTGTTTAGTGCGTACGGCGTATACAGTGTGTGTTTGTGTAGTGCATACGGTGTATACAGTGTGTGTTGCATATGGCGTATACTGTGTGTGTGGATGTGTGGTGTGTACGGCGTATATGGTGCGTGTGTGGTGCATATGGTGTATACGGTGTGTGTGTGTGTGTGGTGAAAACGGCGTATACAGTGTGTGTGGTGCGTACGGTGTATACAGTAGGTGTGTCATGCGTACAGCGTATACAGTGTGTGTGGGTGTGTGGTGCGTATGGTGTATACAGTGTGTGTATGGGTAAATGGGTGCGGGTCCATTTACATATACTCAGTCTAGACCACAAGATCTCCAAGGGGGAGAAGAGGAAAAAGGAATAGAAGAGCCCGGGGGTGTACTTTTTTGTTTAGATTGGTAATATTCTACCTCCCCCTCTTTTTTCTGGTTCCCTCATTTCCGTTTCCCTCTTTGGGGTCTTGTCCAGACAAGAGTATTCCTTTAGGGTTACCTGGACACATTCAGGGAGCTATACACATATGAAGGCCTCTATACACACCCCCTGGCAGTTTCTTCTATTTAGGTCTTTGTCATATATTTCAGGGCTGTGCAAGTATCAGCGCACAGAGAGGGACAGACAGTGACCAGAATCCAAGGAGTGGGAGCGGGTTCCATTATACAGCGTGGAAGCTAATGTGGGGGTCATTATACAGCGTGGACACTAATGCGGGGGTCATTATACAGCATGGACACTAATGCGGGGGTCATTATACAGTGTGGAAGCTAATGGAGGGGTCATTATAAAGTGTGGTAGATAATGTGGGGGCCGTTACACAGCGTGGGGCCTAAGGCAGGAGTCATTATACAGTGTGGGAGCTAACACAGGGGTCACTATACAGTTTGAAGACTGCTGTCGGGCCATCATACAGTGTAGGGACTATATACAGTGTGGGGACTACTGTGGGGGCCTGTAAAGAGTTTGGGGCTACTGTGAGAGCACAGAGGAGACATTGTACTATGTAAGGGCAGAATGGTGGCATTACTATGTGATGCAGTATGAGGAGCATTGCATTTGTATCACACCGCAGGAGCAGTAATAGTGACACATATGGCAGCAGCGGCTCAGTATTGGGGTATCAGGGGCAGTAATAGTGACACATATGGCAGCAGTGGCTCAGTATTGGGGTATCAGGGGCAGAAATAGGGACACATACGGCAGCAGCGGCTCAGTATTGGGGTATCAGCAGGATGAGGAGTTTGTGCAGGTTGGGAATAGATGGTGATGGCTGGAATATGAGAAGTGAAGCGTGTCTTTGTTGTAATTTCTGCAGCTGAGTCCTGGGTGGAAGAAGTCGCCATGTCGGTCTGGGCCAGATGGAAAAGACGGGAAAAGTGAACGATTCCATCAGAAAGAACATCAGTGGTAAGACACCATCTGTAACTGTGCTGTAATAACTTGTATGCTTTGTAGGACTGGTATCTACCCCTATATGGTCACAATATGGTGGTAATATCAGTATTGGTCTTGTGGAGATGTTTTTTTTTTTAGTTAAAGCAGGATCATCTGCTGAGGTTCTCCTAAAACCACTATTAGGGTGCATCACCATAGTTGTAATCAGAGGTTAGGGGCCCCCCTGGGCTGAACGCCTAGCTACGCCTCTGGGTGGGAGAATTTATGGTACTGGAGTTGGAATTACCACGTGTGAACTCTCAAGTGCTTTGTTTCCATCTATTTTCTGGGTGCTTCTTAAAGTATGTTTAGATGTCCTTTTCCTGCTGGAAAACTGATGACCTAGGATGGAAACCCAGTTTTCAGACCCCGGCACTACATTGCAACCCAAATTCCTTTGGTAATCTTCAGATTTCATGATGCCTTGCAAACAGTCAATGCACCCAGGGCCAGAGATAGCAAAACAATCCCAAAATATCCTTGAACCTCCACCATAATTGACTGTAACTACTGTGTTCTTTTATTTGTAGGTCTCCCATTTACAGTAAACAGTAGAATGATGTGCTTTACCAAAAAACTCTATCTTGGTCTCATCTGTCCACAAGACGCTTCCTGGCCCGGTGGCCACCGGCTGACTCTCCAAGTTTCAAATGTTACAGTATTAATGCGAAAAATATAATTTGCCCACCTTAGATGGATAATTTATATTGTAGAAGCAATAGACGGCTATGCAAAGCATAGCTGTCTGCTGGCCCTCCAAAAATGCTTAGTGTGGGTTGGCTGCTGGCCATCTAAAATTAGAGTGAGGGCCGCCTGATTGCCCTCTGAATATAGTGAAGTCCACCTGCTGGCACTTAACAATAGTGATGACCCCCTGATGGCCCTCCACAATTAGTGATGGCCACCCAATGGCCCTGAAAAAGAAAAAAAAATACTTTCAGAGTCCCTCCTTCATAACAGGATGTGTCTGATCATGTCTGACACACTACATGGAAAGATAAGGTATTAAAATGACAACATTACATTTCCTGTAGAATATTTTTTTCACCATTGAAAGCAATGTAAACATGCAAAAACGCAAAAAAAAACACTACGTGTGAACATAGCCCAAGGTGTGGAGGAGCATGTTTTTTTCTTCTTTATTTTGCCCTATTTATAACTCATTATTCTGGATAGAGCGTTTCTTTTGTATGTTTTATTGTCAGTCCATAAAGTAACGTAATGCTCTGACAACATTGTTCTCAGCAGTGACTTGGGATTCAGAGATGCTTCCAGGGGTCATCCCCATGCTGTTCCCATACCATTGCTGAGCTGTTTACATCTTTTCAGCAATTTTTAGACCCCTCCAGAACTCCGTGAGGTCTCCGAAAAAATGCTCGAGTTTTCCATTGACTTCCATTACACTTGTTCCTCGGGTCGAGCACTCGAGCGTTTTAGTGCTCGCTCATCACCAATAGTGTAATAGAAAAAAAGATAATAAAATATATAATAACATAATACTGAATTGGCAAGTTATAAAAGGTTGTGTGTGGAACAGCTACATGCATCTGTTTTTTTTATTTTATAAAATTAATAAATACTAAAAGTGTTTAAACATTATAAGAGAATCTATGAATAAACCTATCTCTCTTGCATTGCCTATATAAGTCTGTAGAACGCTGCACACTTCCCTGAAGAACAGATACATGTTATGATCTGCACTCGATCGTTTCTATGTAATAACTGAATCCAATATGTCTAATGCAGCAATGATGGACACATTTCTGACTATAGCAATATTATATCTTATTAACATTTCATTATCTCAGTGTCAAATATCTGCCACAAGTCCACAATGTTCTATACAGAGAAGAGTGACTTTATTTAATGCAAAATATGTGCAGAATGGAGATCTGATCATCGGGGGGATATTTACTGTGACTTTTACTGAGAAAATTTTACAAGGGAAATTAAATGATGAATCTTACTGTGACATGTAAGTACCTTGTGTGATTTCGTCTGTCGCATTTTTACTTTCTACAAGTATCTTACGGTGCTAGTGATGAGATTGTCATCAGGCAGAGCTGCCATATTAAAAAAAAGGACAGAAAATGGTGTCCTGTGCTGTAAGATGCCGTGTGTATGGTGATATTCTGCCCTTAACACATTTTTCTTCTGGAAGAATAAATCTGCACATAATGCCTATCTGGCAGCACACAAACGCTGTGTGGCTCTATACTATAGATGGCGGAGCAGTCCCTGTTCTCTGCTGTACATCTTTGCCTGTGTACGAGGCCTGAATCACATAATATGAAGTAAATAATGTTTTTCCTTTTTTATGTGAACACAGCCTAATCATTGCATTATTATTATTATTATTTATTGTTATAGCACCATTTATTCCATGACGCTTTACATGTGAGGAGGGGTATACATAATAAAAACAAGTACAATAATCTTAAACAATACAAGTCATAACTGGTACAGGAGGAGAGAGGACCCTGCCCGCGAAGGCTCACAATCTACAAGGGATGGATGAGGATGCAGTTGGCGAGGACAGAGCTGGTCATGCAGCGGTTTGGTCTATCGGTTGTAGGCTTGTCGGAAGAGGTGGGTCTTCAGGTTCTTTTTGAAGGTTTCGATGGTAGGCGAGAGTCTGATGTGTTGTGGTAGAGGGTTCCAGAGTAGGGGTGATACGCGAGAGAAATCTTGTATACGATTGTGGGAAGAGGAGATAAGAGGGGAGTAGAGAAGGAGATCTTGTGAGGATCGGAGGTTGCGTGTAGTTTAGGTAAGTACCAGGAGATTAGGTCACAGATGTATGGAGGAGACAGGTTGTGGATGGCTTTGTACGTCAAGGTTAGGGTTTGGAGTCTCTGGGCAATGGGGAGCCAGTGAAGGGATTGACAGAGGGGAGAGGCCGGGGAATAGCGGGGGGACAGGTGGATTAGTCGGGCAGCAGAGTTTAGAATAGATTGGAGGGTGCGAGAGTGTTAGAGGGGAGGCCACAGAGCAGGAGGTTACAGCAGTCAAGGCGAGAGATGATGAGGGCTTGGACTAGGGTTTTTGCAGATTCTTGGTTGAGGAATGTACGGATTCAGGAAATATTTTTGAGTTGAAGTCGGCAGGAAGTGGAAAGGGCTTGGATATGTGGTTTGAAGGAGAGATCAGCATCAAGGATTACCCCGAGGCAGCGAGCTTGTGGGACTGGGGAGAGTGGGCAGCCATTTACTGTAATGGATAGGTTTGTTAGGGGGGTCGCGTGAGATGGGGGAAAGATGATGAATTCTGTTTTGTCCATGTTAAGTTTCAGAAATCTAGCGGAGAAGAAGGATGAAATAGTGGACAGACATTGAGGGATTCTGGTTAGTAGGGAGGTGATATCTGGTCCAGAGATGTAGATATGTGTGTCATCAGCATAGAGGTGTGTTGTGAAATTGGATTTTGGGCTCCCCCGGTGGCCACTGGTGGAATTGAACTGGTGTGCATCATCCCCTCTGTTCACCTGTTTCCATCAGGATGTGGGAGTCGCTATTTAACCTTGCTCCTCTGTCACTTCCATGCCGGTCAACATTGTAATCAGAAGCCTTTCTGTGCATGTTCCTGCTGCTAGACAACTCCCAGCTAAGTTGGACTTTAGTCCTCGTTTGTTTTTGCATTTTGTTCCAGTTCACAGCTGTAGTTTCGTTTCTGTGTCTGGAAAGCTCTTGTGATCTGAAATTGCCACTCTGATGTTATGAGTTAATACTAGAGTCTTAAAGTAATTTCAGGATGGTATTTTGATAGGGTTTTCAGCTGACCATGAAAGTGCCCTTTCTGTCTTCCTGCTATCTAGTAAGCGGACCTCAATTTTGCTAAACCTATTTTCATACTACGTTTGTCATTTCATCTAAAATCACCGCCAATATATGTGGGGGCCTCTGTCTGCCTATCGGGGAAATTTCTCTAGAGGTGAGCCAGGACTATATTTTCCTCTGCCAGGATTAGTTAGTCCTCCGGCCGGCGCTGGGCGTCTAGGGATAAAAAACGTAGGCAACGCTACCCGGCTACTGTTAGTTGTGCGGCAGGTTTAGTTCATGGTCAGTTTAGTTTCCATCCTTCCAAGAGCTAGTACTTATGTTTGCTGGGCTATGTTCTCTTGCCATTGAGAACCATAACAGTTTGACCGGCCCAAAAAGGGTTAAATTAATTGACAGAGAAAGGAGAGAAAAGAGAAGTCTGCTGAAGATTTTTTTTTTTTTTTCCCTTCCCTTCAGTTCTGAGTGTGCTTGTAATTGAATCTCTTGCAAGTCTGCCTATATTGCAGCCTTTCTCTCTCTCTCTCTCTTTCTAATCCTGGAATGGCTCTGTGTTCACCTGTTTAAAATGGATATTCAGAGTTTAGCTGCAGGTTTGAATAATCTCACCACGAAAGTTCAAAATTTACAAGATTTTGTTGTTCATGTTCCTATATCTGAACCTAGAATTCCTTTGCCTGAATTTTTCTCGGGGAATAGATCTTGCTTTCAAAATTTCAAAAATAATTGCAAGTTGTTTTTGTCCCTGAAATCTCGCTCTGCTGGAGATCCTGCTCAGCAGGTCAGGATTGTGATTTCCTTGCTCCGGGGCGACCCTCAGGATTGGGCTTTTGCATTGGCTCCAGGGGATCCTGCGTTGCTCAATGTGGATGCGTTTTTTCTGGCCTTGGGGTTGCTTTATGAGGAACCTCAGTTAGAGCTTCAGGCGGAAAAGGCCTTGATGTCCCTATCTCAGGGGCAAGACGAAGCTGAAATATACTGCCAGAAATTCCGTAAATGGGCTGTGCTTACTCAGTGGAATGAGTGCGCCCTGGCGGCGAATTTCAGAGAGGGTCTCTCTGATGCCATTAAGGATGTTATGGTGGGGTTCCCTGTGCCTGCGGGTCTGAATGAGTCCATGACAATGGCTATCCAGATCGATAGGCGTCTGCGGGAGCGCAAACCTGTGCACCATTTGGCGGTGTCTACTGAGAAGACGCCAGAGAATATGCAATGTGATAGAATTCTGTCCAGAAGTGAACGGCAGAATTTAAGACGAAAAAATGGGTTGTGCTTCTATTGCGGTGATTCAACTCATGTTATATCAGCATGCTCTAAGCGTACTAAGAAGCTTGATAGGTCTGTTTCAATTGGCACTTTACAGTCTAAGTTTATTCTATCTGTAACCCTGATTTGTTCTTTATCATCTATTACCGCGGATGCCTATGTCGACTCTGGCGCCGCTTTGAGTCTTATGGATTGGTCCTTTGCCAAACGCTGTGGGTATGATTTGGAGCCTCTTGAAACTCCTATACCCCTGAAGGGGATTGACTCCACCCCATTGGCTAGTAATAAACCACAATACTGGACACAAGTAACTATGCGGATAAATCCGGATCATCAGGAGATTATTCGCTTTCTTGTGCTGTATAACCTACATGATGTGTTGGTGCTTGGATTGCCATGGCTGCAATCTCATAACCCAGTCCTTGACTGGAAAGCTATGTCTGTGTTAAGCTGGGGTTGTAAGGGGACGCATGGGGACGTACCTGTGGTTTCCATTTCATCATCTATTCCCTCTGAGATTCCTGAATTCTTGACTGAATATCGTGACGTTTTTGAAGAACCTAAGCTTGGTTCATTACCTCCGCACCGGGAGTGCGATTGTGCCATAGATTTGATTCCGGGTAGTAAATACCCTAAGGGTCGTTTATTTAATCTGTCTGTGCCTGAACATGCTGCTATGCGAGAATATATAAAGGAGTCCTTGGAAAAGGGACATATTCGTCCTTCGTCATCTCCCTTAGGAGCCGGTTTTTTCTTTGTGGCTAAGAAAGATGGCTCTTTGAGACCGTGTATTGATTATCGGCTTTTGAATAAAATCACGGTTAAATATCAATATCCATTGCCACTGCTGACTGATTTGTTTGCTCGCATAGAGGGGGCCAAGTGGTTCTCTAAGATAGATCTCCATGGGGCGTATAATTTGGTGCGAATTAAGCAGGGGGATGAGTGGAAGACCGCATTTAATACGCCCGAGGGCCACTTTGAGTATTTGGTGATGCCTTTTGGTCTTTCAAATGCCCCTTCAGTCTTTCAGTCCTTTATGCATGACATTTTCCGTGATTATTTGGATACATTTTTGATTGTGTATCTGGATGATATTTTGATTTTTTCGGATGACTGGGACTCTCATGTCCAGCAGGTCAGGAGGGTTTTTCAGGTTTTGCGGTCTAATTCCTTGTGTGTGAAGGGTTCTAAGTGCGTTTTTGGGGTTCAAAAGATTTCCTTTTTGGGATATATTTTTTCCCCCTCTTCCATCGAGATGGATCCTGTCAAGGTTCAGGCTATTTGTGATTGGACGCAACCCTCTTCTCTTAAGAGTCTTCAGAAATTTTTGGGCTTTGCTAACTTTTATCGTCGATTTATTGCTGGTTTTTCTGATGTTGTTAAACCATTGACTGATCTGACTAAGAAGGGTGCTGATGTTGCTGATTGGTCCCCTGCTGCTGTGGAGGCCTTTCGGGAGCTTAAGCGCCGCTTTTCTTCCGCCCCTGTGTTGCGTCAGCCTGATGTTGCTCTTCCTTTTCAGGTTGAGGTCGACGCTTCTGAAATCGGAGCTGGGGCAGTTTTGTCGCAGAGAAGTTCCGATTGTTCCGTGATGAGACCTTGTGCCTTTTTCTCGCGTAAATTTTCGCCCGCCGAGCGGAATTATGATGTTGGGAATCGGGAGCTTTTGGCCATGAAGTGGGCTTTTGAGGAGTGGCGTCATTGGCTTGAGGGGGCTAGACATCAGGTGGTGGTATTGACTGACCACAAAAATCTAATTTATCTTGAGTCCGCCAGACGCCTGAATCCTAGACAGGCGCGCTGGTCGTTGTTTTTCTCTCGGTTTAATTTTGTGGTGTCCTACCTGCCGGGTTCTAAGAATGTTAAGGCGGATGCCCTTTCTAGGAGTTTTGAGCCTGACTCCCCTGGTAACTCTGAACCTACAGGTATCCTTAAGGATGGAGTGATATTGTCTGCCGTTTCTCCAGACCTGCGGCGGGCCTTGCAGGAGTTTCAGGCGGATAGACCTGATCGTTGCCCACCTGGTAGACTGTTTGTTCCTGATGATTGGACCAGTAAAGTCATTTCTGAGGTTCATTCTTCTGCGTTGACAGGTCATCCTGGAATCTTTGGTACCAGGGATTTGGTGGCAAGGTCCTTCTGGTGGCCTTCCCTGTCTCGAGATGTGCGAGGCTTTGTGCAGTCTTGTGACGTTTGTGCTCGGGCCAAGCCTTGTTGTTCTCGGGCTAGTGGATTGTTGTTGCCCTTGCCTATCCCGAAGAGGCCCTGGACGCACATCTCGATGGATTTTATTTCGGATCTTCCTGTTTCTCAGAAGATGTCTGTCATCTGGGTGGTGTGTGACCGTTTCTCTAAGATGGTCCATTTGGTTCCCCTGCCTAAGTTGCCTTCTTCTTCCGAGTTGGTTCCTCTGTTTTTTCAAAATGTGGTCCGTTTGCATGGTATTCCGGAGAATATCGTTTCTGACAGAGGAACCCAATTCGTGTCTAGATTTTGGCGAGCATTCTGTGCTAGGATGGGCATAGATTTGTCTTTCTCATCTGCTTTCCATCCTCAGACTAATGGCCAGACCGAGCGGATGAATCAGACCTTGGAGACATATTTGAGGTGTTTTGTGTCTGCAGATCAGGATGATTGGGTTGCTTTTTTGCCTTTAGCGGAGTTTGCCCTCAATAATCGGGCCAGCTCTGCCACCTTGGTGTCTCCTTTTTTCTGTAATTCGGGGTTTCATCCTCGATTTTCTTCTGGTCAGGTGGAATCTTCGGATTGTCCTGGAGTGGATGCTGTGGTGGAGAGGTTGCATCAGATTTGGGGGCAGGTAGTGGACAATTTGAAGTTGTCCCAGGAGAAGACTCAGCTTTTTGCCAACCGCCGGCGTCGGGTTGGTCCTCGGCTTTGTGTTGGGGACTTGGTGTGGTTGTCTTCTCGTTTTGTCCCTATGAGGGTTTCTTCTCCTAAGTTTAAGCCTCGGTTCATCGGCCCGTACAAGATATTGGAGATTCTTAACCCTGTGTCCTTCCGTTTGGACCTCCCTGCATCTTTTTCTATTCATAATGTTTTTCATCGGTCATTGTTGCGCAGGTATGAGGTACCGGTTGTGCCTTCCGTTGAGCCTCCTGCTCCGGTGTTGGTTGAGGGCGAGTTGGAGTACGTTGTGGAAAAAATCTTGGACTCCCGTGTTTCCAGACGGAAACTCCAGTATCTGGTCAAATGGAAGGGATACGGTCAGGAGGATAATTCTTGGGTGACTGCCTCTGATGTTCATGCCTCCGATCTGGTCCGTGCCTTTCATAGGGCTCATCCTGATCGCCCTGGTGGTTCTGGTGAGGGTTCGGTGCCCCCTCCTTGAGGGGGGGGTACTGTTGTGAAATTGGATTTTGGGCTCCCCCGGTGGCCACTGGTGGAATTGAACTGGTGTGCATCATCCCCTCTGTTCACCTGTTTCCATCAGGATGTGGGAGTCGCTATTTAACCTTGCTCCTCTGTCACTTCCATGCCGGTCAACATTGTAATCAGAAGCCTTTCTGTGCATGTTCCTGCTGCTAGACAACTCCCAGCTAAGTTGGACTTTAGTCCTCGTTTGTTTTTGCATTTTGTTCCAGTTCACAGCTGTAGTTTCGTTTCTGTGTCTGGAAAGCTCTTGTGATCTGAAATTGCCACTCTGATGTTATGAGTTAATACTAGAGTCTTAAAGTAATTTCAGGATGGTATTTTGATAGGGTTTTCAGCTGACCATGAAAGTGCCCTTTCTGTCTTCCTGCTATCTAGTAAGCGGACCTCAATTTTGCTAAACCTATTTTCATACTACGTTTGTCATTTCATCTAAAATCACCGCCAATATATGTGGGGGCCTCTGTCTGCCTATCGGGGAAATTTCTCTAGAGGTGAGCCAGGACTATATTTTCCTCTGCCAGGATTAGTTAGTCCTCCGGCCGGCGCTGGGCGTCTAGGGATAAAAAACGTAGGCAACGCTACCCGGCTACTGTTAGTTGTGCGGCAGGTTTAGTTCATGGTCAGTTTAGTTTCCATCCTTCCAAGAGCTAGTACTTATGTTTGCTGGGCTATGTTCTCTTGCCATTGAGAACCATAACAGAGGTGATACTGAAAGCCATGAGATTCTATGAGCTGTCCCAGGCCAAAGGTGTAAATGGAGAAGAGCAGGGGCCCTAGGACTGCACCTTGTGGGACTCCGACAGATAGGGTGTGTGAGTGGGAGACACTGAATGTCCAGTCTGTTAGGTATGATGAGATCCAGGATAGGGCCAAGTCTGTGATGCCAAGGGATGAGAGGGTCTGTAATAATAGGGAATGGTCTACTGTGTCAAAGGCAGCCAACAGGTCGAGGAGGAGGAGGACAGAGTAGTGTCGCTTGCTCTTGGTGGTTAAGAGGTCATTGGTGACCTTAGTTAGGGCAGTTTCAGTGGAATGGTGTGACCGGATGCCAGATTGTAAGCGGTCAAAGAGGGAGCAAGAAGAGAGATGGGAGGACAGTTCAAGGTAGACGTGTTGTTCCAGTAGTTTGGAGGCATTGGGGAGAAGTGATATAGGGCGATAGCTAGATACAAAGGATGGGTCAAGAGAGGGCTTTTTGAGGATAGGTGTGATGGAGGCATGTTTAAAGCTTGAGGGGAAAACACCAGTTGTTAGTGATAGATTGAAGAGATGGGACAGGGAGGATATGAGAGATGAGAAGTAGGTTTGTTTAGCTGTGGCAAGTGTGGTCTTGAAAGTAGTGAGGGACTGTTTGAATGCGATGAAGGGCTCATTGGAGTGGGATCTTTTCCATCTGCGCTCAGCAGCCCTGGAAGCTCGCCTCAGTTCTTTGGTCAGGCTGGTGTGCCAGGGCTGTCTGTTGATTTTGCAAGCTTTGGTATGTGTAAGTGGGGCAGCAGATTCCAAAGCTATAGCTATTGTGGTGTTATATAGAGCGGCAGCATCATCCGCATTGTGTATGGAACTTATATCTGTGAGAGGGAGGAGGGATTCAGAGAATGAATGTAGGTCAAGATGTTTAAGATTTCTGCGAGGGTGTGAAAGTTTGTGGGGTGAGGATTGTAGACATGGAGTGGAGAGGGCAGAGAATGTGAGAAGGTTGTGGTCAGAGAGAGGAAGAGGTGAGTTAGAGAGGTTAGATGGGGAGCATAGGCGGGTGAAGATGAGGTCCAGTGTGTGACCATCTTTGTCGGTGGCTGTAGAAGACCATTGAGTGAGGCCAAAGGAGGAAGTGAGAGATAGAAGTTTAGTGGCAGCTGAGAGGGAAGTGTCAATGGGGATGTTGAAGTCGCCCATGATGATTGTGGGGATGTCTGCGGAAAGGAAATGAAGTAGCCAGGTGGTGAAGTGGTCAAAGAAGGTGGTGGCTGGCCCTGGGAGGCGGTAAATGACAGCCAGTTGGGGGGAGTAGATGCGCACAGAGTGCACCTCAAAGGAAGGGAGGGTAACAGAGGGTGGCATTGGAATTGGGGTGAAGGAGCAGTTATCTGACAGGAGAAAACCAACTCCTCCGCCATGTTTGCTGCTGGGGTGGGGTGTGTGAGAAAGGTGGAAGCCACCATAACAGAGTGCAGCAGGAGAGGCTGTGTCAGAAGGGGTGAGCCAGGTTTCGGTGATGGCGAGGAAGGAAAGTTTGGTAGTAACAAAAAGATCATGGATGTAGGAAAGCTTGTTGTAGACAGAGCGAGCGTTCCACAGAGCTCCTGTTAGTGGGACTGGGGAAGTGGAGGCTGGGTGAATGGGTGTAAGGTTAGAGAGGTTACGGAAGTTTGTGATAGAGCGTGGATGGGAGGTAGAAATGACTGTGGGAATGTGGTGAGGAGGAATAGGATTTGGAGAGATATCACCAGCGGTGAGAAGGAGCAGAGAAAGTGTTAGCAGGTGGGAGCAGGAGAGGGCATAAGGGGGCTGTCTGTGTTTGGAGGCAGAGGATTGTAGGTTAAGGAACAGTTCTGAGGAGGAGGTGAGATGGATGGGGAGGATTGAAGCAGACATAAACAGTTCCTTACTTGGTGTGGGGATTAGGGGAGGTAGCATAAAGTGAAGGATTATAGGGGTGAGAGTGAAAATAAACAGAAACATTGTTTACAGTGACTGGCCAGTTACCTTCAGTTCCCTTCAGGTTCAATTCAGGTTTTAATTCTGCTGTAGGACACACTTATAGGAATCACACAGCAGACTGAAGTAATTGCAGACTTGAGCTATGCAATATATGTAAAACTAAGTGTGTTCAGGTGTGAAGCAGAGAGGAGTGGTCTCTGTTCATCTTGGTCAGAGAATTAAGAGTGGTCCAGATGCATACAATCAAGCATTGAGTAAACAAGGTCATAAATAACACTAGGGTAGAGCTGGGGTTAGCATAATGAAATGTTGCCCAGATTTCTAATGCTCCATCATTGCAAATCTCTGATGTCAGTGAATGGGGACTGTTAGGGCTAGCGGAATGCACCAAATAATAAAGAGGTAGATATGAGGTGCGTTCGCAGTCCGAGGTCCATTGTGCAGAGATGGTACCTGCTGCTGAGTTATGGCTGATGGACGCTTTCTCACACGTGGGTTTAGACCTCACCCAGTGTGAAAGGGAGCGATCTCTGTTGCTTCACAGAGTTGCCTAAATAAATGCTGCGCCCTGTTAACAGTCACAGGGTACAGCTGAAGATGCTAGTGGGATCCCTGAGATTCACCCCCACTAAGCTGGTTCCTGGTCTCACTCTGACCCTCGGTGGCTTTTGAGCCCGTGCCTGAGGATGCCCTGAGTCAGCAGCTGAGACCAAGCAGGAGTTCCCACCCAACACTGACTGATTGTCAGGATAAAGGATTACTGCACAGATCGTGCTCTGGTGTGAGATAACACTGTCAGGTGCTAGGTAGCTCCTCCATTCGCGAGCAGTCAACAACTCTAGGAAGGGGAAAGATTTGGAGCTTTCATACATCAACAGGCATACATCCACACACACATGAAAATAGGTTCACAATAGTGCATGACCGAGCGGCCATGTGAACCTTTTATAGTAGTAGGGATCCGGAACCTTCCTGATGGTCCAATAGGAGTCGCAACAGGACCTAAGCATGTGACCCCCGACCTCCAATGGGAGGTCGTCCCGAGGGCATGCTCAGTATGGGAAAAGCAGGACTTGAAATGTCTGCTCGCTGCTGATCAATGCTGGCTCCACTGTGGCTGGAAGAGAATGGGAGACCACAGCGGACATGGTTCGAGATTCCCCCTGTGCACCGGCGTGAACTCGACTCCTAACAGGGACGTTCCTTATTTACATCCAGAATGCTCATAGATTCAATACAATGTATGGAAAAAAAGATGGCTGTTTCCAGCTTGGAGAATGGACCCTGCAGTGCGTCTGAAACGTGTTGCTACTTTGTGGCTAGTTTAGTGCTTATAACATTGGAATACAAATGTTTTAATCAAGTTTTCTAATAAAGTCAAGATTTTTTTACTGAAGGCTGGAAACAACTACTTTTTCTTACATAGACACTTCCGCTTGGTCATAGCGGATTTCGGTGCTTCAGAAGCATTAGAGCTGTGTCAGGGGAGCTGGTTACATTTCTTTTATGATGCTAAATAATATGTACCTGTCTATTATTTTCTTTTCTATTTCTTTCTTTCTTTCCACTTCCTTCTTTCCTTTCTCTTCCTTCTTTTCTTTCCCTTCCTTTCCTTCTTTCCGTTCCCTTCCCTTCCTTTTTTCCTTCCTTTCCTTCTTTTCACTTTCTTCTTTCCCTTCCCTTCTTTCTTTTCTTTCCCATCCCTTCCTTATTTTCTTTCCCTTCCCTTCCTTTTTTCCTTCCTTTCCTTCTTTTCACTTCCTTCTTTCCCTTCCCCTCCTTCTTTTCTTTCCCTTCCTTCCTTCCTTCCTTCCTTCCTTCCTTCCTTCCTTCCTTCCTTCCTTCCTTTCTTTTCCTTTCTTTCCCTTTCTTCTTTCCTTCCTTCCTTCGTCCATCCCTCTCTCCATCTCTTTCTTTCCTAGAAAAAGCCTGGCACCATTTTACACATTACAGAAGATTGACAAAGGCTTTGTTAGCCGAAACGTGTGTCGGGGAGGGGGCACTGCAACACATTCCAGGCCACCTGATCAGGTATATACTTGGTGATGCACAATGAATGTTATTTTGCATATATGCATTGGAATTTCTTTCCTATTGTTCACTAGGCCTATTGGGAATGTGCAATATATCTAGCGTCACTTAGTACTCTCATACTATATACCCTGCTAGCTAGTGTGCCCATATCTTCCATGTGCATGTGTTTGTTGCTTCCGTCCCCCGCTTCCATGTGCTCCTATTGATAAAAAAAAGATTGTTTTTATTTTTTTAAAAACAATGTTTGGGAATTCTTGATCGTTGCTCTCTTTGTTATAGTTCAGTTGTTTAGCGATGTTTCCCATTATGTCCATGATATTTTTTGATCACATATAATTCATATTACCCACTTAATTTTTATGGGTCATTGTGGTTTTTCCATGAAGCTTTTATGCACCATTACAGAAGATTGCATCAGCCACAGAATTATCACATGACCTCAGGCACTTCTACATTTGCTTTCCCATAATGCCTTGCAGCTATCAGACCACATTTTTTAGCACAGCCAAATAGGAAGAGGAATGGAATCTAGCAGATATTTTAGGGTGAATCTAGGAAAGTGACACAGATCCCAGCTCAGCAATAAAGATAGGCAGAGAGTGTAGTAGTCTATAAACAATACAGAGATTTAATAAAGGCAGGAGATGGAGAGCGAGAGAGAGAAGAAAGCTGGTAGCAGTGATTGACCACATATTGATATAATTTAGCTTGCATCTTTCCTGCTGCATCTTACTGACACTGTTTTTGATATTTTTCACGTACAAGCAAGCAGCAAGCCAGCACAATATTTTTTTTTTTACATATGTTTTAGGACTCAAGTTTGACATCTGTATTACACAGCTAAAATGTGACCTACCACTGCACTTCACTTTTATTTTTCACTAGTATTATTATATAATACAATTTTGGGCAGGGACAACTATTGTGTTAAAAAAGGGAAAAAATAATAAAATCCAGACATTTAACCTTTATTTTTTTTCTCTTGTTTTAGTAGCCAAATTTGACAACTGTACATGCAACACCCATAATGTGACCTTTTGCCACATTTGGATTTTCAGATAAGAATTTTCGTTTAGTACTTTCAGAGATTGGGGGAGGAAATAATTATGTTTTTTTTAAAAATTGCAAAAAATTGCAATGTTGCTGAATTTGGCCTTTCAGATGTGTACCATAGCAATTCCTCTTCAGGCCTTTTTAAAAAACAGAAAATAATTGTGATATTAAACACACTTTTATCACTGTGTCCAAGAATCCCAGGTCTTTCTCATTACTCAGTAAGCAATCTTCGGATAATTACAAACGTTTCTCTGTCACTTTTTCAACAGCTTTTAGTCCGTAATTCAACAAAATAAAATCTATTATAATGAAATACTTACCAATAGAGTTGAGCGACTTTTAATTTTTTAGGATCGAGTCGGGTTTCGCGAAACCCGACTTTGCCAAAAGTTGGGTCAGGTGAAATCTGCCGATTATTGCGAAAAGTCGGGGATCCGACTGAAACACGAAACCCAATGCAAGTCAATGGGGAAGCAAAGTCGGCAGTGAGTGGAGGACAGGAAAACACCTACAGTGCCCACTTTAATGCCAAAAACATCAATTCTTGGTACTTAAGCTTGCCAATCTTAATTTGCCTTATAATAATAGTTAGGCATTGAAAATTGGGGGTCATTTGGCTAAAGTTGTGGGGGGGTAGGGCTGGCTCAAATTTTCCGTGGGCCCAGGAAACGCGGACTACGTCACGGCGGTGGAGCAGGGAGAGGTAAGTATTTCAACTTTGCAAGTGCTGTGATCCTGAGCAAGCAGGGGGGGCACACTCGCTCGCATTGGCACTGGCACAGGGCTCCTCAAAGTACGGCGGTGTGTTTGACGGCGGGGCGCCTTCCACCGGCAGAGACACTTTTGCATACTATGAGGGGCCCTGTGCCAGTGACGTCGCCAACGAGTATGCCCCCCACCTGATGAAGGAACCTGCACTTTCATCTGCACCTTCCTCTTTGTCCCCGTGTAAGGTGGTATAGTATGCGGGAAGGGGAACCTGACTTTCAGCAGGGTCAGATTCTGGCTGTGTAGAGTGCAAGGGGAATGTAGTGGTCTGGGTCAATGTACCAGCAGACTCATCTAGCAGTGGCTGGGCAATGGGCAGGATGAGGAGGAAACACAGTTAGTAGGCCCAAATAATAAAGTAGGCTAAATGCAGTTCAAATGTTGTAACAGGACTAAACAGGCGGCATTGCTTTGTTCAGTGGAGGAAAACTGTAATGAGTGGCAGACACAGGCGCTGCTTTGTTCAGTGGATGAGAACAACAAGCAGCGGCAGACACCGTTAGTAGGCCCAACCAAACAAGTAGGCCAAATGCAGTTTAATATTTGATATAGGCTGAAAATTGAAGCTCAGCTTTGTTCAGTGGAGGAGAACACCAAGCAGCGGCAGACACCGTTAGTAGGCCCAAACAAACAAGTAGGCCAAATGCAGTTTAATATATGATATAGCCTGAAAATTGAAGCTCAGCTTTGTTCAGTGGAGGAGAAAAGCAAGGAGCGGCAGACACCGTTAGTAGGCCCAACCAAACAAGTAGGCCAAATGCAGTTTAATATCTGATATAGGCTGAAAGCCTGAAAATTGAAGCTCAGCTTTGTTCAGTGGATGAGAAAAGCAAGGAGGGGCAGACACCGTTAGTAGGCCCAACCAAACAAGTAGGCCAAATGCAGTTTAATATCTGATATAGGCTGAAAATTGAAGCTCAGCTTTGTTCAGTAGAGGAGAAAAGCAAGGAGTGGCAGACACCGTTAGTCGGCCCAACCAAGCAAGTAGGCCAAATGCAGTCTAATATGTGATATAGCCTGAAAGCCCAAAAATTGAAGCTCCGCTTTGTTCAGTGGAGGAAAAAAGCAAGGAGGGCCAGACACCGTTAGTAGGCCCAACCAAACAAGTAGGCCAAATGCAGTTTAATATCTGATATAGCCTGAAGATTGAAGCTCAGCTTTGTTCAGTGGAGGAGAAAAGCAAGGAGCGGCAGACACCGTTAGTAGGCCCAACCAAACAAGTAGGACAAATGCAGTTTAATATCTGATATAGGCTGAAAGCCTGAAAATTAAAGCTCAGCTTTGTTCAGTGGAGGAGAACACCAGGCAGCGGCATACACCGTTAGTAGGCCCAACCAAACAAGTAGGCCAAATGCAGTTTAAAATTGGTTACAGGAGTACACAGGCGGCATAGGTTTGCTCAGTGGAGGTCAACTGTAAGGAGTGAAGCAGACAGACTTAGTAGGCCTAAAATAAAAAAGTAGGCTCAATGCAGTTTAAAACTGCTTACAGGGGTACAAAGGCGGCATTGGTTAGTTCAGTGGCGGTCAACTGTAAAGAGTGGCGCAGACAGACTTAGCAGGCCTAAAATAAAAAAGTAGGCTCAATGCAGTTTAAAATTGGTTACAGGGGTACACAGGCAGCATAGGTTTGTTCAGTGGAGGTCAACTGTAAGGAGTGGCACAGACAGACTTAGTAGGCCTAAAATAAAAAAGTAGGCTCAATGCAGTTTAAAATTGCTTACAGGGGTACACAGGCGGCATAGGTTTGTTCAGTGGAGGTCAACTGTAAGGAGTGGCGCAGACAGACTTAGTAGGCCTAAAATAAAAAAGTAGGCTCAATGCAGTTTAAAATTGCTTACAGGGGTACACAGGCGGCATAGGTTTGTTCAGTGGAGGTCAACTGTAAGGAGTGGTGCAGACAGACTTAGTAGGCCTAAAATAAAAAAGTAGGCTCAATGCAGTTTAAAATTGCTTACAGGGGTACACAGGCGGCATAGGTTTGTTCAGTGGAGGTCAACTGTAAGGAGTGACGCAGACAGACTTAGTGGGCCTAAAATAAAAAAGTAGGCTCAATGCAGTTTAAAATTGCTTACAGGGGTACACAGGCGGCATAGGTTTGTTCAGTGGAGGTCAACTGAAAGGAGTGGCGCAGACAGACTTAGTTAGCCTAAAATAAAAAAGTAGGCTCAATGCAGTTTAAAATTGGTTACAGGGGTACACAGGCGGCATAAGTTTGTTCAGTGGAAGTCAACTGTAAGGAGTGGCGCAGACAGACTTAGTAGGCTTTAAATAAAAAAGTAGGCTCAATGCAGTTTAAAATTGCTTACAGGGGTACACAGGCGGCATTGGATAGTTCAGTGGAGGTCAACTTTAAGGAGTGACGCAGACAGACTTAGTGGGCCTAAAATAAAAAAGTAGGCTCAATGCAGTTTAAAATTGCTTACAGGGGTACACAGGCGGCATTGGATAGTTCAGTGGAGGTCAACTTTAAGGAGTGTCTGACACAGTTAGTAGGCCAAAATAATAAAGTGAGGTAAATGTCTGCCAAAACAATTTTCAAAAATAAACAGGTGGCATAGCTATGTACAGGGGTGGGCTCCTCTGCTGAGTAGCAGACAGTGGTAGTTGGCGCAAAGTATTAAATGTTCTAAATGGAGGCCAGGGCCCCTGTATATTTTAACTATCATCTATCATTTCAACAAATTTGTATTGGCAGTGCCATTGAAGGATTTATCAGCACAGACTACACTGTGGTGGAGCAGGGAGAGGTAAGTATTGCAAGTAGTAGAGCACTGTTCGAGCTGGGGGGAACACTCGCTCATGGGTGGCGGTACTGGCACAGGGCCCCTCATATTACGATGGTGTGTCTGACGTTGGTTGTGCACCACCACCATTAGAGACACTTCATTGTACTATGAGGGACCCTGTGCCAGTGCCGTCGCCCAAGAGTGGGCACACCCACCTGTCCAGGCAAACGGCACTCGCACGGGTGCTTGCGCCAGGTGGTGACCATGGCCCTGTGGTGGGAGTCAGCCCATTTAGGAAGGTATAAAATTGGCCTATGGTGGACATTCAGCAGCTACAAATGGAGGAATTGGAGCAGTCAGTAAGAGGAGGCCAAAAGCAAGACATTTTTCAAGCAAGCTACGTGTCAGCAGGGGAAGGTGGGGCAAAATAATTAGAAATCCATGATTGGTTCATTTTAATGAAGGTTAGATCATCAACATTTTGGGTAGCCAGACGAGTCCTTTTTTTCGTCAGTATTGAACCAGCAGCACTGAACACTCTTTCTGATAGCACACTAGCAGCTGGGCAAGCAAGCTCCTGTAATGCATATTCTGCCAATTCAGGCCAGGTGTCTATTTTAGATGCCCAGTAATCAAAGGGGAATGATGGTTGAGGGAGAACATCGATAAGGGAGGAAAAATAGTTTGTAACCATACTGGACAAATGTTGTCTCCTGTCACTTTGAATTGATGCAGCAGTACCTGTCATGTCTGCGGTCATTGCGAAATCAGTCCACAACCTGGTCATAAAACCCCTCTGTCCAACGCAACTTCTGATTTGTGCACCTCTAAAGGCTGAGTCACACATAACGATATTGTTAACGATATCGTTGCAACGTCACTCTTTTGGTGACGTAGCCAACGATCCCGCTAACGATCTCGTTATGTGTGACAGCGACCAACAATCAGGCCCCTGCTGGGAGATCGTTGGTCGATGGGAATGATCAGGACCTTTTTTAGGTCGCTGATCACCAGCTGTCATCGCTGGATCGGCGTGTGTGATGCCGATCCAGCGATGTGTTCACTTGTAACCAGGGTAAATATCGGGATACTAAGTGCAGGGCCGCGCTTAGTAACCCGATATTTACCCTGGTTACCATTGTAAAAGTAAAAAAAAAACCAGTACATACTCACATTCTGATGTCTGTCACGTCCCCCGGCGTCCACAGGGTTAAAACTGCTTTCAGCAGGAGCGCTGCTAATATGCACGCGCTGCTGCCGAGAGCTTCCCTGCACTGACTGTGTCAGTGCCGGCCGTAAAGCAGAGCACAGCGGTGACGTCACCGCTGTTACTGCCGGAGCTGACACATTCAGTGCACGCCAGTGGACGCCGGCGGGGGACATGACAGACATCAGAATGTGAGTATGTAGTGTTTTTTTTTTTACTTTTACAATGGTAACCAGGGTAAATATCAGGTTACTAAGCGCGGCCCTGCACTTAGTAACCCGATGTTTACCCTGGTTACCCGGGTGCTGCAGGGGGACTTCGGCATCGTTGAAGACAGTTTCAACGATGCCGAAGTCGTTCCCCTGATCGTTGGTCGCTGGAGAGAGCTGTCTGTGTGACAGCTCCCCAGCGACCACACAACGACTTACCAACGATCACGGCCAGGTCGTATCGCTGGTCGTGATCGTTGGTAAGTCGTTTAGTGTAACGGTACCTTAACACCTCTGCCATGTTGCCTCCTGCAGCTCGTGTGAGAACCATCACCGCCACTGTGTGCTGGGAATGTCTGAACCAAATGGTCTACAAGAGTTGCTTGCTTGATAGCCAATATTTGCTCAAGGTTCTCATGTGGCATGATATTTTGTAATTCCCTTTGTAGCGTGGATTCAGGAGGCAGGCCAACCAGTAATCATCATCTGTCATCATTTTTATAATGCAGGGTTCCCTTTTTAGGATACACAAGGCATAATCATCCATGTGGGCCAATGTTCCAGGTGTCAATTCACTGCTTGTGCTGGGCTGAGGAGCTCCTTCTTGCAAATCAACATCACTTGTCTCCCGCAAAAACCCTGTAGCTGACCTTGCAACGCTACCAGTTTCTATTGCCCCCTTAGAAGCATCCTCCTCCCATAAATATTCATCCCCATCATCCTCCTCCTCTTCGTCCGCCACCTCATCCAGGAGAGTTCCCTGAGCAGACAATGGCTGACTGTCATCAAGGCTTCCCTCATCCTTGGCTGCAGACGCCTGCTCCTTAATGTGCGTCAAACTTTGCATCAGCAGACGCATTAGTGGGATGCTCATGCTTATGATGGCGTCGTCTGCACTTACCAGCCGTGTGCATTCCTCAAAACACTGAAGGGCTTGACAGAGGTCTTGTAGCTTCGACCACTGCACACCTGACAACTCCATGTTTGCCATCCAACTGCCTGCCCGTGTATGTGTATCCTCCCACAAATACATTACAGCACGCCTCTATTCGCACAGCCTCTGAAGCATGTGCAGTGTGGAGTTCCACCTTGTTGCAACGTCGATTATTAGGCGGTGCTGGGAAAGCTTCAGTGATCGCTGATGGTTCAGCATACGGCTGGAGTGTATGGGCGACCGGCGTATGTGTGAGCAAAGTCTTCGCACCTTGAGGAGCTGGGCTGGTAACCCTGGATAACTTTTCAGGAAGCACTGCACCACCTGGTTCAAGGTGTGAGCCAGGCAAGGTATGTGTTTCAGTTCTGAAAGGGCTATGGCATCCATAAAATTCCTTCCGTTATCACTGACTACCTTGCCTGCCTCAAGATGTACACTGCCCATCCATGACTGAGTTTTTGCTGCAAGTACTCTGCCAGTACTTCTGTGGTGTGTGTGTTGTCGCCCAAACACTTAATTTCCAACACAGCCTGCTGACGCTTACCACTAGCTGTTCCATAATGGGACACTTCGTGTGCAACACTGGCAGCTGCGGATATAGTGGTAGGGCGACTGCACTCTGTGGACGACCTTTCACTTCTGGAGGAGGAGGAGGGGTGTCGAACGCCTACTGCCAACTGTTTCCTAGACCGTGGGCTAGGCAAAACTGTCCCACTATGTCTGTCCCCTGTGGACCCTGCATCCACCACATTAACCCAGTGCACAGTGATGGACACGTAACGTCCCTGGCCATGCCTACTGGTCCATGCATCTGTTGTGAGGTTGACCTTTCTACTGACTGATTGCCTGAGTGCATGGACAATGCGGTCTTTGACATGCTGGTGTAGGGCTGGGAAGGCTTTTCTCGCAAAAAAGTGTCGACTGGGTAGGTCATAGTGTGGTACTACGTAGGCCACCAGGGCTTTGAAAGCTTTGCTTTCAACCAACCGGTAGGGCATCATCTATAACGAGATTAGTCTAGCAATGTGGGCGTTCAAACCCTGTGTATGTGGATGAGAGGATGAGTACTTCCTTTTCCTAACGAGAGTCTCTTGTAGGGTGAGCTGGACTGGAGAGCTGCATATGGTGGAACTAGCGGGGGTGGTGGTGGACATGGCAGATTTAGAGAGGGTTGGTGATGGTATTCTTGATGTTGGCCTACATGCAGTGTTTCCTCCCAAGAACCTGGTGATTCCCTGACTGCCTTGGCCTTGTGACGATACCTTCAGATTTGCTGCAGGTGGTGTCCTAAACGGTGTGCTTACAGTGAGGGAAGCAATGTAGTGTTGCTGACTACCTTCATTCTGAGTGGGTGCACCAACGTTACGGGACGTTTGGTAGTTAGTCCAGGCTTGCAAGTGCATGCTGGTTCAATATCTATGCATGAACGTTGTATTTAAATTTAGGGGATTCTTCCCTCTGCTAAAGGTCTTTGAGCATTTCTTACAGATAACTTTGCACTGATCATTCGGATCTTGGTTAAAAAATTGCCACACTACACTCTTCCTACTATCGCATACCTTTTAATGCATTGCACGCTGTGCTACTTTCACCGGATGGCCACGCTGTCCTAAGACTGTTTTTGTTTTAGACACACATTTTGGGCCTGATACAGGCCTGCCAGATGAAAGCTGTTGCGATGTTGATGCCTGCTGCGGATCATCCTCAAGAGAATAATATAAACTTTAAAAAGTTTGTTATATTACCTGACTATTACTGAAGGGTTTTAGAACACATTTCTTAAATGTAAAAAAAAAAATACATATATATATTTTATATTATTAACTCTAGTAACATCTATGGTGTTACGGGTCAATTTTGACCCATATCTAACTACTTTATGAAAAAGGCAAAAAACAGATTTTTTTTTTTATAGAACTTTAATACAAATAAAAGATGAAAATTATATTAACATTAATAGCAATAATAGATTCCATGCATAGCTAGTTTTTGCATCACAGGCTGCCCAGATTTTTATGCCGTATTTGCCTGGCTTACTTGGCATGTATTGCCGGAAGGGGCATTTTCCGCGGAAAGGGAGAAAACGTTCGTCTACTGTCACCTCTGGCCCTGGGTTGAACATCAGTGGAAGGAGCTGCACCCATTTCTCCCAAACACCCCTGATGGGAGCAAGTTTGTCAGATTTTGTTCTGGTGTCTCTGTTGTCAAATCTGAGGACTCTTGATGTCATTTGAAAATTTTGAAGTGACATTGTTGCCCGGAAAATATTCCTGCCTGTCGATGCATCCCAGAGACTATCAGTGGCCTCATTGCAGGATTTGTATACTCCAGCAAGGAGAAGAACACCAACATAGGCATCCAGGACATCATCATAAAGGTCATTCCACATGTCGCCGTGGACTTTTTTTCCTTCAAGGTTTGTCATAGCAATAATGACTTTTTTTTATTGACAATGGCATAAACAGATCAAAACATGTCTTGATGTCACTTACTCTTGTCACAGCAAACCTTGTGATCCCAGGGGTAATTTTTATGACATTTGCAGCATCTGCCCTGCCATGTACATCTGGAGGTACTGAGCTTCAACTGATCTTGCCACTTTTGGATTTGAATCTTTCAGCAGGAGCAGCTTCAGCACCAGTGACCTCCTCATCAGACTGATCAGAACTGTCTGTGTCTTCCGGTTGATACTCCACATCATCTTCCTCCTCAGAAACCTGTTCATCTGTATCAGTTTGCTGCTGTGTGTCGTATGATTCATTATCATCTAAGATATAATCCAGAATTTGGCTTACCGTATTTTCCGGCGTATAAGACCACTGGGCGTATAAGACGACCCCCCAACTTTACCAGTTAAAAAATAAAATCTTCTTAAAAGTTGGGGGTCTTCTTATACACCGTATGTCGTCTTATAGGGCCGGTGAATATGTGCCTTTTGGGGGGGGGGGAGTGATCCTGATGAGGACGAGGGGGCGTCTCACAGGAAAGTGAGTATCCCCCATTACCTTATCATAGCGCTGCAGCGTGGGGTCTCTGTGCTGGGAGCGGCGGCTGCTGTGCTGTGGCGGCTCCTCTTCTGCAGTGTGGGGCCTCTGGTGCTGTGGGGCAGTGGCGGCGGCGTATCTTCATGCAGTCGGGGCTCCTCCGGCATCTCAGCCTGGAAGCCCCGCCGGCAACTCCATCGGTACAATGCGGTCAGGTGGCCTCCGGGAAGATGGCCGCTGCTCAGATTCAGATCTCGTCCCGAGATCTCGGGAGACGAGATCTGAATCTGAGCAGCGGCCATTTTCCCGGAGGCAGCTCAATAGGTGCGATGCGGTGGCCCGGCCGCTGGGGGCTGTGCATGCTCAGATTCAGATCTCGTCCCGAAATCTCGGGACACGAGATCTGAATCTAAGCAGCGGCCATTTTCCCGGAGGCCAGCGCATTACACCGATGGAGTTGCCGGCGGGGCTTCTAGGCTTTGAGATGCCGGAGGAGCCCCGACTGCATGAAGATACGCCACCGCCGCCACCGCCCCACAGCACCAGAGGCCCCACACTGCAGAAGAGGAGCCGCCACAGCACAGCACAGCAGCCGCCGCTCCCAGCACAGAGACCCCACGCTGCAGCGCTATGATAAGGTAATGGGGGATACTCACTTTCCTGTGAGACGCCCCCTCGTCGTCATCAGGATCACTCCCCCCCCCACCCACCATATACACCCGGCGTACAAGGCGATTCCCGGTGTACAAGACGACCCCCGACTTTTAAGAAGATTTTCAGGGGTTAAAAAGTCGTCTTGTACGCCGGAAAATACGGTACATCAAATCTCCTCATTGTTGCATGTGTAAACTGGAGATGTATACTCTGCAAAGTACAAATTCTAAGCTGATTTGGCCATACATGCCTGGACATGTCCCTAACTCAAGTTGTTGGAGGTAGAGCTGGCTGTGGGCTGTTGGTTTATATTGTGTTTATGAGTTCAGTTTTGGGACTTATTATTGTTTTTCCTCCTATATTAGACCTGGGTCGAAATTGACCCGAACAACACTAATGTTATAATTTTAATAAGAGCATTTTACAATTTAGTAAAATAGTTTTATTTATTGTATTTTGTTTAAAAATAAGTTCCTGAAAAAAGTCAAAAAGTCTTGATGCAATAAACAAATGTATGTAGAATTTGTATGCATTTAAAACCTAAAATGGGTCGGTCACGACCCTAACACAAGGGAAGGTTAAATCTCCCTTTATTATGTGGGAGACTGCTGCAAAAAATCAGGCCCACTGTATTATACTACACAATGTAAGTGGCAGAACGTGGCAGGCAGATATACGACAAACAGAACTGACGCAGATCCACTTAGGGGCAATTTAAATCTCCCTTTATTATGTGGGAGACTGCTGCAAAAAAGCTATAACCTTATAAGCTACAGAGCTGATGCACAGAAATCTAGCCTCCACTGTCCCTGCAAAGAAAAGGTGGTGTTGGACAGTGGAAATTGCTACAGCACAAGCGGTTTGGTGGTTAATCTTCCCTCCCTAACTATAGCCCTTCTTCTGACGAAGCTGGATCAACCTCTCCCTATGCTAAGATCGGCAGAAGTAAGATGGCGGTCGGCGTGCACACCCCTTTATAGCCCCTGTGACGCCACAGAAAGCAAGCCAATCACTGTCATGCCCTTCTCTAAGATGGTGGGGACCGAGACCTATGTCATCATGCTGCCCACACTCTGCGTCCACCTTCATTGGCTGAGAAATGGCACTGAAAGCGTCATACGAAATGCAACTTTGGCGCCAAGATCGCCGACCTCATGGCCGATCCCACAGTGGGATCGGGTCGGGTTTCACGAAACCCGACTTTGCCGATAGTCGGCGATTTTTCAATTTGTCCGATCCGTTTCGCTCAACCCTACTTACCAATAACCAATGAAGATGACATCCTACATGAGAATTTGTGGTAACGGATGTAGGTGTGTAGTCAAATGGTGTCTCACTCCTGGAAATTCACGATCCCCCAGCCTGATGAGCCAAACCACTCAAACTTCCAATTGGTTATTGGTAAAGGGATTCTATAAATGTGCTAGCAGTAGATGCGATATATGCATTAGATAGAGCTCAAATATTCAAATGATCCCCTACCAGTGATTGCAATATTTCTTCATATATAAATTGCGTCACTAAACACGTTGTATACTGTATAATATGTCTATCATGTCATATACACTATATTGGCTGCCTCACTTGAAAAGAAAAGAATTGCATAACATATATGTAATATTAACAATAAAAATAGCACCTATTCCGGAGCATGTAAACACTTTGTCAGTACTCATAAAGGGAACCTCACATACTTTGTGTCTTGGGTTTGTGAAAAGTTGTTTGCCAAAAGCAGCTAACATAGAATAATAATAATAATAATAAAAAACATTAAATGAGGCATTGGTTAATATATTGGCCAAAATAGATAAGCTTGCAACCCACGTCAAGGGTCCCCATACTTGCCAATCCTACCACTAATATCAAAAACAGCTAACACAGAAAAATAAAAAAATAAAAAAATACCATAAGATGTGGTCTTCCCAAAACCCTGTCTGGTGATAAATGCACATCTAGCTGGATGCAGCAGGCCTCCACTAATAAAGGCTGGAGCAGCACAGGTGCCTGCTGCATCCTGCTAGATGTCATTTGTCATCAGAGAGGGTTTTGGCGGGTAGGCCATATCTTATGGTAAGTTTTTTTTTTAAGTTTTATGCCCTAAAAGTGGTAGAAATTGGCAAAAACATCTTATCAAGAGAAGCCTATTGGATTCTACATCTAGACACAAAATATCCACAAGGAATGAACTTTAAAAATTATCTATTTTATATATATTGATGTGAATTTCAAGGCAATTGTGTCACGGGTATGTCAAAGGCTGCAGGCAGTAACACTGCATCTAGCTACAGAAGGTCTCAGCAGTTTGCTTTTCAGTCTCCTTCCTAGTTCTTCTGTCTTTAGGACCCAATGAAACCTTCCCTGGCACTAGTAGACACACCTGTACCGGGGTGTATGTAACTCCCAGCTTACTGCTAGGAGTTGCGGTTGATAGTTTTATTTCCATTTCCCTGTTGAGGCTTAGAGCTATTGCAGTTTGCTATCTTCCTCCTTGGTGTTGCTAGAGGGCATCTGTGTTTCTCTCTGAGTCTACTCAAGTTAAGTGTTCCCCCTTGTTTGGGTATCCCATCTGTCTTTAGTGGTAGTGGGGAATGATTAGCGCTCATCCTGTCCCTCCCGGTGAAGGGCTTATCGTCAGGGTCAAGCAGGGATTAGGTATCCTACATGATGATAGGGCAGAATCTATGTAGGATGAAAGGGCAGACAGGGTGATGTTAGATCTGTCTGGGGGCCTCCACTCCCTCCTTCCCTAGTGTTTGGTTCCCTTTCCCTTATCCCTTTGTGTTGCACTTAGCCTCACTTCACTGTGCGTGACAAATTGTCAATATTTCTGTCAGTTTTGTGCACACCTAGTGCATTACTAATGTTATTACCCCATCTACTTTTGATTGGATAATTTCCTCTATATATTGTCATCTGCATTCTTGTACAGACATCCTATGATTAAAGGAGCAACTACCTCGTCAAGTGTTTATAATTCTTTATTTTAATATGGCTTAATAACGTTTTTTGTATTTTATCCAGATAGTGTGCTGACAAGAATCCTTTTCCTTCAGATTTTATGGCTATGCTACCCAGGGGGATTGGCACCCACCTGTGGATCTACTAATTCCAGCTTCAGCTGGACACAATTTTCATTACATGGAAGCTCTCTGACTCTCCTCTCTCAAACTACCAAGTTGAGCACATGTCAAGCATGTTGCCAAGCTTAACATCCACCACCAGGTTATGCCTATTATCATGCACAACCATACTTGGTTGGAGGTTCAGTGGCAAAAACTATAGATCTGTCTGGTCTGGTGTGCAGTTTGTCTCCTAGACAAATTATCTTCAGCAGAGCCTGTTGACTCTTCAGTGAAGCAGTGCTGCAGAGCTTCCAGCTTATGACTGATGTGGACAACGTGCTCTGAGATAGCACATTGGAAATAAAGTTTGAAGAGGAGCAGGAGGGGATCTAGGAACTGCAGTAGAAGGTGAATGAAACACAGATAGAAGTAGAACCCACAATCCTCGGTGTTGGGAGCTCATGCGTCATGCCAGGGTGTGACTCGGCCACGGATTCCTCAATGTTCACCCAGTGTGCCGATAGGAAAATGTAGTGTCCCTCACCAAAAACACTTGTCCATGTATCGGTTGTTAAGTGGCTAATGCCAGCAAGTGCGTTGCTGAAAGTGGCGACTGGAGACTGAGTACCAAGGAATTTCTGCCGCCATGAGTCGGCGGAAATGCTCCGTGTCTACCAGACTAAATGGAAACATTTCCACAGTAAGCAGCCTGGAAATGTGCCCATTTAACATTTGGGCCTGTGAGTGGATGGTTGGGAATTTGCTTTTTCATTTCATTTCATTTGGGGTAAGGACAGCTGAATGCTTGGCTGGGACAAGGATTTAGAAGTGTCTGATGATGGTAAGTCAGAATGTGCAAGAATAGGTGCAGGGAAAGAGGCATGTACACCAATGTTTTGGACAGAGGATTGGGAATAACCTAGCACAGGGGAAGAGGCAGTGGTGGCACTCGATGGCACCGATCATGGATCCAAGCATTCAGTACACCAAGTCGGGAGCTTAGATGACATGTGCCTGATCATGCTGGTGGTGGTTTAGGTTCATGCCCCTGCTGATCTCGGCATGGCACAAGTTTCAAATTGTAATTTTATTAGTCTCAAAACTCTTTAAAAAAGTCCAAAACTGGGAAACACCTAACTTTTGACGGAGAAATGCATGAGTGTTGGTGATTTGTGGAACAGTTTCCCAACTTATCCTTCTGGACACCCAACTACCTTTTGCTGTCTATTTTGGTGATGCCAATCTCTTCCTCTTAATGCTGCTGGCTTCACTCTGCATGCCAGCTTCCTAGGTTGGATCGGTAACTTCATCATCCAACACTTCGTCTTACACCATCGCACACTGGTCCTCCTGACTTCGCGACTTAACCACAACAAAAGTTAGCGACAACTGTGTCTCATAATCATCTTTCTCTTTATCTCAAATTTGTTGTTCCCATCCAATCATGTTCTTGAGACCATGGCTGATTTACGGTTTGTGCATCACTAAGCAGCATGTCCTCCTGTCCCTAATGGAGCATGCAGGTTGAGAGTCCACAATCAATAAATGACTGATGTTTTAAAGTGATCCTCGGAGTGTCCTAGTGTGGGATCACTAGTCTCCTGGGACTCAACATTGTGGAAGGAAGGAAGATGAGGGTGAGCATTAAGTGATCCAGACTTTAGGTTTGTGAGACTGGACCATGTGCAAGACTGGGTGGTTTTTCCAAGCATGCTGGAAGCATTATCTGCTATCACACCAACCACTGGTTTCCACTGCTCTGGCTTGAGAAGTGGTGTACCATGCCTCTCTGCAAAGTGGGACAGGAACCTATGTTTCATGGTGAGGCATGTTGGTTGTGCTGAGCGACAAACGTAGTTGCAGCTACCCCACGTCCTCGACATCTGCATGCACTGTCATCAGCACTTCCACTTTCTTGTCCCTTAACAGAAGATTCCCGCATTTTATAATTGCTAGGTTTCTTGAAACCAAGTATATTTTCAATAAAATAAATAATGGCCCACCTGCAGCACGCAAAACTGTTTTTGGGAGTTTACTCCACCGTAATAAATGAGAAACAGCGCAAAAGTGTATGAATGTCAATCAAATTTATTTCAGAAAAATGTTTCATTGCTTTATAGATCACAGAATTTTTAAACATTTTTCTCAGTTTTAGAGATCACAGAAATGTGATATTCGAGTCATAACCGGGTATCATCGAGCATGTTTGCTCATCCTTATTAGATACTGCTAAAGTTGTATTTATGTTAAAGAGCTTGAAAATAATTCAGTATAGCTCTTGGAGTTCTCACAGTGTTACACACTTCTCAATCGGGCAGTTGATGGATGTGCAGTAAATGCTAAGCTGGTAAATTTGAATAAAAGAGAAAGCTCATTTCTTTCTTTCCTTTCTTTTTCTATTTCTATATTGCTTTCTTTTGCTCATAATTTCCTTGAGAACTTTTTTTTGATAAAGTCTCCTTTTTTAAACTTTCTACAGGCCTCTGCCTCATTTCTACAGATATCTTATGGCCTTTATTTTTACCATTGATGAAATTAACAAGAATCCTGATATTTTACCAAATGTGACTCTGGGATACCATGTGTACGACTCTTGTAACTCTGTAAATAATGCTGTATATAGTGTTCTACAGGTTCTATCTGGTTCTGGAGATCCAATTCCTAATTACTTTTGTAAGAAGTTTGGGAACTTGGTTGGTGTTATTGGAGATCTGAATCCAGATATATCTTTAACCTTAGCGCAGATATTGGGTGTTCTCGGATACTCACAGGTGAGTTATACAACATGTTGGCTCTGTTATTATTATCTTTTGTTAAGAGACTAAGTCCATAGATTTTACAACACTAAATACATAAACAAGTCAGAGCAATACTTTCAGTCAACAGTTTCTTCTAAAGAAATATTTGTATTGTCATGAATGGAAGTTTTGAAGAGGGGAAAAATCCCTGACTGAGTGAGGCCTAACAGGTTATTTTCCTCTTACGTAAAAGCAAGGATTGTTATTCATCTGTACTTCAGCATCTTGGATCTAAGTTAAGCCAGTAGAGGTGAAGGGGGATTTCAGAATTGTTTGGAATAACAAGCTGGATGGTTCCTCTCCTCTTGAGTCGGCAGGATATGGTGACCATGGTTTCCATAAAGAACCTCAAAGACTTATCTGACCACATTTTGCCGAAGTCCATCTGAAAATTAGCCTTGCTCTGAGAAGACGGCAGCGTTTATGGATTGTGTTGATGTATAGATTTTTCTTTGCATAATAGATCTTTTTTGGATTGCATGGTAAATTGTGCTCACAGCCAATGAAATATGGAAAGATAAGAAAAAATCTGCTCACCCCATAATGTAAAGAGATTCCACTGTCTGCAAATCTAGCTGTTGCACGGAATACAGCACGAATAAAGCAGACAGTTGGCCCCAATACAAGCATCAAAGAAGGGATATCCAGCAACCATCCAAGGAGAGATAAGAAATCACAGATTATCCCACTTGATTAAAATCCAATATTTCAAAGCTACATATTGGGCCAAATTTTCCCCCCAAATTGTGATTTGCAGCAAACAAATTTACTCAGATCTCAATGCTGGAAATCTTGTAATTTCTGAGAACATATAGTACATGTGGGGAGAAGAGAAAGAGAACCCTGCTGACCATAATCGCTTACATTCTACAGAAGAGACTTACACAGGGACTCTGGAGATGGAAATAACTCTGCTCTACAAAATGAGCTCCACTGTGAGCCGCTGATCTCCGATGGCCCAGGTGCTGACCAACACTGTACAAGGTGCGATAATCTGCTAGATGTCATAGCTGCAGGGCATTATGGTGAAGGCCCCACGACAATGACACATGACATTTTTCCATTCTCTGATGGTTAAGCAGTGTGGAAAATTCTGCTGGGCAAGTTTTTTGTTTTGCAAATCCAATAACATCAACCAAATCAAATCTTAAAATGTTCAAATTCCCGTGAAACGGCTCATTTCAGCAAATTCGACTCTAACTAGATTCGCTTTTCTCTATTATATCAAATCATTATCTGAACTAAAAATCCATTTAGTTTCCAGTTTTCAACAACATAAGGGCTATCGGTGAGCTCAAGAGCAATTTCATAACAAATTTTGGGGTCCATTTTCTCCTGTTACCCTTGTGAAAATAAAAAATATGGGGCTAATTTGATTTTTTTATTTTCACGGCTCAACGTTATAAACTTCTATGAAGCACCTGGAGGTTCAATACACATCTAGATATGTTCCCTGAAGGGTCTAGTTTCCAAATGATGTCACCTGTGGGGGGTTTTCTCTGTCAAAGCACATCAGGGGCTCTCCAAACATGACACGCATTTGCTAATTATGCCAGCAATACTTACATTTAAAAATTCAAAAGGCGCTCCTTTCATTTTGAGCACTGCTGTGCACCCAAACAGTGGTTTCCCCCACATATGAGGTATTGGCATATTCAGGAGAAATTGTGCAACAAATTGTATGGTTAATTTTCTCATGATATTTTTGTGAAAGAAAAAATAATGGGTCTAAAGTAAAATTTTTCTAAAAAAATAAAAAATATTTTCTTCCATGTTCCATTAATTCCTGTGAAGCACCTGAAGGGTTAATAAACTTCTTGAATGTTACACATTGAGAGGTGCAGTTTTTGGAATGGTGTAACTTTGGGGTATTTTATGTTATATACGCCCCTCAAAGTAACTTCAAATGTGATGCGGTCCTTAAAAAAATGGTTTTGTAAACTTTGTTGCAAAAATAAGAAATTGCAGGTCAACTTTTAACCCTTTGTAACAAAGTCACTGGTAGAGTACTAGAGGGGAGTTATGTGTCACTATGCTTGGTGGCGTCAGTGATGTGAAACCCAGAATATTTTCCTCCAGCACACAAGGTGTTGTGAGGTTTTGAAGCTAAGTTGCATAAATTGAATGTGGACATTCATAAAGTGGGTGGGAGGACATCCACCTTATCTCCACCAGCACAGAACCTGTTCAGTTATAAAGAGGAGAGAGTCACATGGTCTGGGGTTTCAATAACTGGGCTCTAGGGCCAGATTGGTCAACAAGACTAGAGACAGGGTTCTCCATTGGTTTTTGTGTCCTGAAGAAAGGCTGTACCTGTGTTGCTCTAGAGCAGGCAGCTACACGCATACGTATGGACTGTTGCAGAGCTTTGTTTTTTTGTTGATTTCCTGCTTTAGCCTGAAGGGCTGTGCTTACTTTCCCTTCTTGTTTGCATATGCCGCATAATAATAAACCCACCGAAGATTTAAAGAGACTGTGTTCCTGCTTTCTACCTCTGTATACCACCACGTCAGTTGAACTACCACACCTTATAACTTTCTAACAAAAAAAATTCTGTTTCAAAAATTGTGCTGATGTAAAGTAGGCATGTGGAAAATCGTGCAGATCTAACAGTTGGAATGGCAACTTCCGTCATGTTGGTGTTACGTGGAACGGATACACGCCTTCTGTCTGCGGACACCACACTGCTTCTTCCTGCCTGTTGGGGTAATATGCCTCCTTCCCCATGTGTGCTGCTGTCCTCGCTCTACATGTCCTCCTGCAAGGTTGGATCAGTCACTATGTCATCCACCACCTCGTCTTCCACATCCACACCCAGCTGCTCTTCCTGACTTTCTGGCATTTGAGTCTCATCATCTCTTGTGACACTTTCCCGCCATAGCCTTCATATGATCGTGGCTATTCAAATGTTTGGGCATTGCTACATGCAATCTCATCTGGCCCCACTTTAAGTTGACTGGCCGAGAGTCCAGAATCTTTAAAGAGAAAACTGAACAGCTCTTCAGAGTGTCCAAGTGTGGGATCAGTTGTCTCAGGGCACTCAACATGGTGGGAGGAAGGAGAATCAGGGTGAGTTATATTCGGTCCACAATCACAGCTACTCAGACTTGACCGTGTGGAAGACATGGTGGTGGTTAAGTGACTGGAAGCATTATCCGCTATCCAATCAACTACTTTTTCACACTGCTCTGGCTTCAATAGTGGTGTGCTGCAGTCCCCTAGAAACTGGGACAGGGAGGTCGAGCACGAAGATGTGGGTCTTTGCTATGGACCACTTTCAGCTTGGCCTCAGCCTCATACTCTGCATGCACCATTAGCATCATATCCACTTCCCCGTCACTTGCCCCATGCCTTGCCCTTTTTAAATGGAAACCTCAATACAAATGGATTTATTTGTAGAAAAATTATATATGGTCAGTATGCCTGCTAAGCAAAGATTTTTCCACCACAGATAAACCAGGCCTCAGCCTGAGATAACAGACTGTATCATTTTTTTGATTGATTCTTTTTTTAAACAATAAAAAATGAGTAGAACAAGGCTAGCAGACAGAACTAAGCAATGTAAGCAAAGATTACTCCACGACAGATACACCAGGCCTCAGCCTGAGATAACAGACTGTATATTTTCTTGTTTGATGTTTTTTGCTAAAACAATAAAAATAAGTAGAACAAAGGCTAGCAGATAGAACTATGCAATGTATGCCTGCCAATAAAAGATTTTTCCACCACAGATACAACAGGCCTCAGCCTGAGATAACAGACTGTATATTTTTTTGTGTTTGTTGTTAATTTTTGAAAAAAATAACAAATGAGTAGAACAAGGCTAGCAGAGAGACCTATGCAATGTATGCCTGCCAATAAAAGATTTTTCAACCACTCATACACCAGGCCTCAGCCTGAGATAACAGACTGTATGATTTTTTTTATTTGATGTTTTTTTTAAAAAACAATGAAAAATGAGTAGAACAAGTCTAGCAGACAGAACTATGCAACGTATGCCTGCCAATAAAAAAAAATTCCACCACAGATACACCAGGCCTCAGCCTGAGATGAGAGACTATATATTTTTTATTTTTTTATGTTTTTTTTTTTTTAAACTTAAAAAATTAGTAGAACAATGCTAGCAGACAGAACTATGCACCGTATGCCTGCCAATAAAAGATTTTTCCACCAAAGATACACCTGGCCTCAGTCTGAGATAACAGACTGTACACTTTTTTTTGTTTGATGTCTTTTTTAAAACAATAAAAATGACTATAACAAGGCTAGCAGACAGAACTATGCAAGTATGCCTGCCAATAAAAGATTTTTCCACCACAGATACACCAGTACTCAGTCTCAGATAACAGATTGTGTTAATTTTATTTTATGTTTGTTGGTAATTTTTTAAAACAATAAAAAATGAGTAGAACAAGGTTAGCAGACAGAACTATGCAACATATACCTGCCAATAAAAGATTTTTCAACCACAGAAACACCAGCCATCAGCCTGAGATAACAAACTGATGTAAATGCGGCCTTGATGTTTTTGGGCACACCAAAATTGTGTCAACAAGTTAGCTATGACAGACACAAAAAAAAGGAGTACTAAAATTGAAATATATTTTACGCAATGATGTGCAATGCATGAGGCGTATAACTCACAGTGATAAATCTAAGAACTGTAGCTAAATATTTTTGGGCCAGCCACAGATTTTTTGGGCAGCAAAATAGTGTCCAAAAATGTTGTAAGACACTACAAAATATAAGATAGCACCAAAAAAAGGACAGATTTTTTGGCGCACTTGCATCTGATGCCTGGGAGAAAAAAAAATATAAGATTTGCACATTCTTCTATTACAGTGACCTGGCTGTAGTCTGCAGCGTGACCAAGCAAATAAATGTAGAAAAAAAGGGGGCTATGGATTCCTTTAGAATAAAATGAGCAGGAATAAGCAGAAAAAAAAATTGCCACGGACAAATGCAGATAGGTGTATGGAAAATAAGCAGCAGCAGCAGACAGGAATGGAGCTTTTGGAGGTATGCAGTGAGATCTATATACTCACATACAGTGCCTGCATGCCTTGCACTGATGTGGATATAGACTCCCCTGCCTACCTAGTGCTACAATCTCTGGACACAGCAATTAGCCCTAAAAAGGACTGTTGGTTTACTCGGATTTGTGGACTGCACACTAGCAGACCCACACTAACTATTAACAGGACGATTCTGACCCTATCTCTGCAGCAGCTCTCCCTACACCAGGGCCGGACTGGGACTAAAATTCAGCCCTGGCATTTGAAGTCACACAGGCCCACTTGTCGCATGGTGGCTGTATAATATCTTTGTACACTTGTAGGCTACAAGAAGTGAGGGGAGTGTAACACGACTATATAACATATAATTACAGCCGTATCCAGCATTACAGCTCAGTCCCCATAGAATGTAATACAGCACAGCCCCCATAGACTATAATACAGCACAGCCCCCATAGACTATAATACAGCACAGAAGCAGGGCGCGCCCGAGGGTGAGTATATTCCTATTAGGTATATACTCACCCTCGGACGCGCCCTGCTTCTTTCCAGCAGCCTTCCTTCCTAAGAATGAGCGTGTGAAGGACCTTGGATGACGTCGCGGCTTGTGATTGGTCGCGTGACCGCCCATGTGACCGCTCGCGACCAATCACAAGCTGCGACGTCACCGCAGGACATTCACGCGCTCATTCTTAGGAAGGAAGGCTGCCGGTTAGTACCAGGGCGCGTCCGAGGGTGAGTATATCAATATTTTTTATTTTGATTCTTTATTTAACACTTAAATATGGATTCCGATACCAATTCCTGATATCCCAAACATATCGGAACTCGGTATCGGAATTCCGATACCAGATTCAGTAGATCGCCGACCTCATGGCCGACCCCACACAGGGGTCGGGTCGGGTTTCATGAAACCCGACTTTGCCAAAAGTCGGCGACTTCTGAAAATGGCCGACCCGTTTCACTCAACCCTAGTCCTCGTTATTCACCGTGACCTGCACCACACCACAACATCATCACATTCTCTACTGTCACTGGACGCCCCTCAGCAGGGTCACAGACCGGGCCTAGCCACCGTGACAACCCCAGAACTGAGACACAGAGGCCCGGTACCGGGTGCCCCTCGGCCCTGCGGCAGTGGGGGCGCTCCAATTTGGCGTCACGAACAGGATCTACTTAAGCCTGAAGAATCAGGTCATGTGTGCCTTGGAACTGTGATTTATTGTACTTGGACTGTGACTTATTGCAAAGACTGTGCATTGCCACTTGCCGCCAAAAGTTCCCGCCAAAACCGCCGCCATTACAGCGCTAAGAGGAGCACAGGAAACGAAGAAGGGCGTGGAAGTGGGCATAAACAAGCTGAAGAGCGCGAAAGACAATGGCCGCCCAGTCTAAGTATTTCTGCCCCTTGAGGACGTGTCCGTCAGCAGCCGAGATCCGCCTCCTGATTCTCAATGGAGGGCGGAGACAACGAAAACGAAACCGCCCACGAAGGAGAGAGCGGGAAAAGGACAAAGAGGAAGTCAGCCACGTGGAGGACGCCATGGCGAGCCACCCGGAGCCGGAGCGTGGGGTCGGAGCAGAGGACTCCCCCAGCTATCCAGAGGGGCACCGTAACCAGGCCTCCACCGCTGATGCTGATTTCCTGCAGGCCGGCGTGGAAGAGCTCAGCGACCAACTCCGGCGGACGCCGCTGAGCACTGAGGCCAGGTGGAAGAAGATCCTCATCGGGAGCCTCACCAGACGCCTCTCGGCAGCCTCGTTTGGTCCGGAGCAGGAAAGAAGGTCCAGCGCTCCAAAGCTGGAAAGCAAGGCCCTGCCGGAAAGCGAGATGCTGCAAACAGAGATGACAACACCACAGCACAAGGCCCCGCAACCAGCGTTCCAGACCCCAGCGGAGAAGGAGCAGACCGGCACCGGAGGGACCGCATCTGAAGCAGGTATGATGGACAACCCTGCCCTGACGACCAACACCACTCCAGTGACTGCTAGTGCCACAGCTGCTGACTCCATTCCAGTGACTGATCTTGCTAAAGCCGCTACCTCTGCTGCAGCAAATGCCCCTACTCAAGCTGCGCAGACCTCCATCGCTGCACATGATTTAACTGTACATGAAAGACAGATTAATGGCGTTTGTCCAGCACTGGGTGTAAACCTGGCCCTCACTTTTCCCAGGCCAAGAAGGGTTAAGTGCCAGATGCAGCCCTGGAAGCCGTCTAACTAAACCTCGGAGAACCGAAGATTGTAAATAGTTAACTATTTGTTTCCTGCTGTTTTGCTGCTAATACCCGACTAGGGTTATTCTTAAAGTAATCCCTTCGTTTACCCGGGATCCCTATTGCTTTTTATTTTTGCTTTTATTTGCATTTTTGCTTTTGTTCCACAATGTTACAAAGACTACCGAATCATGGACGGTGAATGATTCACAAACTGTTTTGTAAATAGTTTGCACCTTCTTAAAGGTGCCCACTACTGGTTTTACAAGAACAAGGACTCTTTGCGAAGAAACTGTTCCTGGAAGCAGTACCGGAGTCCCTGCTGTACACGAACTTGCAGCTTGAGAAGTTGCACTACCTCCAAGAGACTTGGTCCCCTCTTAAAGGGAACATTCATCGATAGCACTTAAAGTAGAATAATGCTTACATGTAAAAGTTATATGTAGTTAGTCAGTTGATCGTAAGAAATGTTTAATAACGTGTTAGAAGATGAGGACAGGAAGTGAACCCGTACGGGGTTAGTCGGTGAGTCCTCCTAGGGGCCATACAGAGATGGCTCAGCGACCTTGAACTGAGAGAAGGATGATAAGTTCTATACTGTGTATAGTAGCAGAAAGGCAGTAGGCCTGGGCGAGAAGGGGCGGTCCTGCAACAGAGCGAGATGCAGTAGGCCTGGGACAGATAGACAGGCGGTTCTGCAGATGAAGGTCTTTAGTGGATTCAGTGTGTACATCCTTAAAGGCAACGTTAAATTATTGTTCAGAAATTGCACTAAGTAGAATACCCGGTTGGGTAAGAGAAGTTATTTATAGTATGTTATTTAAAATATTTAACCATGTTTGTAACGTTCAAGTGTCCTCACCTCCCATAAAGGGAAGCCTTGTTAAAGTTTACTTGTTATTGCATTTCAAAATTGTATGTCTTTTTGCTGAAATGTATTGTTGTTTTCTTCCCAGTCCAGGAGTACTGGATTTAACCAGGGGGGGAGTGCAGCGCCCCAGAGTCCTGGTCATTGCAGTACTGATGCTCCGCCGCTAAGGGGGGCTATGGTACATCTGATGGCACTGAAGGAGTTCACCTGACCAGGTATCACAGACACCAATACACTTCACAGTCTGGCCTCCAGGGGGAGCTAAGGGTACCATGTCCACTGTGGTCTCCCATGCTTCTCCAGCCGCAGTGGAACCTGTCAGCAGAGACGTCAGTCACAGCATCTGGCTTGAGCTGATAATGTGCACACGGCCAGTTTTAGGCAAAGTGGGGCCCTAAGCAAAAATTTAAAATGGGGCCCTAAATGCTAACAAATTGCACCATCACACAGAAACATTACGGTTGCAGTTACATGCGCCGTTTTCAGGCCACTAAACAAGTGTGATTAACAATACTGAAGTCATTCGCCGCTTGTTTCCGGCCACTTTTCACCAGCTGAGGAATGATGATGGGGCAGAATAATCACTAGTAGATCAATCTGTCCACATACAGTACCATCTTAGCAGCATATCTGCAGTTTTCACCGGGCAGTGTGCTGCTGAGAACAATGATTTTTGTTGCGGCATAACCAATCCAATCACTCGATGAATATCTTGCATTTTGCACTCCCCAAAGTTCTCCAGATAGTATAATACACTTCCATAGTCCTCCATATAGCATAATGTACTCCCCCTAGTTATCCATAGAGTATAATGCAGTCCCCATATAGAATATAATTCTGACCTCATATAGTATAACGCAACCCCCCATAGCATATAATGCAGCCCCCCCATAGAATATAATGCAGTCCCCAACAGAATATAATACTGTGTGTTTCTAATAAACATATACAGTGGGGCAAAAAAGTATTTAGTCAGTCAGCAATAGTGCAAGTTCCACCACTTAAAAAGATGAGAGGCGTCTGTAATTTACATCATAGGTAGACCTCAACTATGGGAGACAAACTGAGACAAAAAAATCCAGAAAATCACATTGTCTGTTTTTTTATCATTTTATTTGTATATTATGGTGGAAAATAAGTATTTGGTCAGAAACAAACAATCAAGATTTCTGGCTCTCACAGACCTGTAACTTCTTCTTTAAGAGTCTCCTCTTTCCTCCACTCATTACCTGTAGTAATGGCACCTGTTTAAACTTGTTATCAGTATAAAAAGACACCTGTGCACACCCTCAAACAGTCTGACTAAAAACTCCACTATGGTGAAGACCAAAGAGCTGTCAAAGGACACCAGAAACAAAATTGTAGCCCTGCACCAGGCTGGGAAGACTGAATCTGCAATAGCCAACCAGCTTGGAGTGAAGAAATCAACAGTGGGAACAATAATTAGAAAATGGAAGACATTCAAGACCACTGATAATCTCCCTCGATCTGGGGCTCCACGCAAAATCCCACCCCGTGGGGTCAGAATGATCACAAGAACGGTGAGCAAAAATCCCAGAACCACGTGGGGGGACCTAGTGAATGAACTGCAGAGAGCTGGGACCAATGTAACAAGGCCTACCATAAGTAACACACTACGCCACCATGGACTCAGATCCTGCAGTGCCAGACGTGTCCCACTGCTTAAGCCAGTACATGTCCGGGCCCGTCTGAAGTTTGCTAGAGAGCATTTGGATGATCCAGAGGAGTTTTGGGAGAATGTCCTATGGTCTGATGAAACCAAACTGGAACTGTTTGGTAGAAACACAACTTGTCATGTTTGGAGGAAAAAGAATACTGAGTTGCGTCCATCAAACACCATACGTACTGTAAAGCATGGTGGTGGAAACATCATGCTTTGGGGCTGTTTCTCTGCAAAGGGGCCAGGACGACTGATCCGGGTACATGAAAGAATGAATGGGGCCATGTATTGTGAGATTTTGAGTGCAAACCTCCTTCCATCAGCAAGGGCATTGAAGATGAAACGTGGCTGGGTCTTTCAACATGACAATGATCCAAAGCACACCGCCAGGGCAACGAAGGAGTGGCTTCGTAAGAAGCATTTCAAGGTCCTGGAGTGGCCTAGCCAGGCTCCAGATCTCAACCCTATAGAAAACCTTTAGAGGGAGTAGAAAGTCCGTGTTGCCAAGCGAAAAGCCAAAAACATCACTGCTCTAGAGGAGATCTGCATGGAGGAATGGGCCAACATACCAACAACAGTGTGTGGCAACCTTGTGAAGACTTACAGAAAACGTTTGACCTCTGTCATTGCCAACAAAGGATATATTACAAAGTATTGAGATGAAATTTTGTTTCTGACCAAATACTTATTTTCCACCATAATATGCAAATAAAATGATAAAAAAACAAACAATGTGATTTTCTGGATTTTTTTTGCTCAGATTGTCTCCCATAGTTGAGGTCTACCTATGATGTAAATTACAGACGCCTCTCATCTTTTTAAGTGGTGGAACTTGCACTATTGCTGACTGACTAAATACTTTTTTGCCCCACTGTATATGCGTTACACCATACATACATAGATACACATACATATACTGTACATTATTATTATTATTTATTATTATTATTTATTGTTATAGCGCCATTTATTCCATGGCGCTTTACAAGTGAGTGTACATGCAAACACACACATACACACAGATATACATATACTGTACATGCAAACACACCCATTCTGTATATACATACACACAGATACACATACATATATCGTACATACATACATACACATACTGTACATATATACACACAGATACACATACATATACCATACATACACACACAGATACGCATACATATACCGTACATGCAAACACACACACATATACCATACATACACACAGATACACATACCGTCATACATACACATACTGTACATACACCCATGCATTTACTGAACATACACACACATATACTGTATATACAAGCACACACATATACTATACAAACACACAGATACACATACATATACTGTCATACATACACGTACTATACATACACACACGCATATACCATACATACAGACATACCGTACATACATATACCGTATATTTAAACACACATAGATACACTAGAAGGCTAGTGAATACAAATTTCAAAAAACTGACCGTCACATCCAAACATAGATCAAGTGTGAACAGGTGCTGAACCTAGAGTCACCAACTCGTACACAGTCAAATAAATAAGGCAGCACACTGTAGCACTAAAATATGCAAACATGAAATTTGAAAGTTGAACTGCATTACTGCAATAGAAATATGAAAATATGAAAAAATATGAAAATATGAATCAGATACACATTAATATACTGTCATACATACATATACTGTACATACACACATATACCGTACATACACATAGATACACCTATATATACCATACATGCATACACACATATACCGTACAAACATACAGATACACATACTCGTGCCGTACATACATATACACACATACGATACATACACACAGATACATTCATATACTGTCATACATACATATACTGTACATACACACATATACCGTACATACACATAGATACACCTACATATACCGTACATGCACACACATATACTGTACAAACATACAGATACACATACTCGTGCCGTACATACATATACACACATATGATACATACACACAGATACATTCATATACTGTCATACATACATATACTGTACATACACACATATACCGTACATACACATAGATACACATACATATACCATACATGCACACACACATATACTGTACAAACATACAGATACACATGCTCGTACATACATATACACACATACCGTACATACACACACATATACCGTATATACATACACATATACTGTACATACACAAACACAGTTATATACACATATAGTATACACATAGCGTACACACATATACATACACATATACTGTACATACATGCACATAAACATACATATATACCATATATACATACAAATATATCGCATATACACAGATACACACATATTATACACACAGACATACACACATACTGTACATGCATACACATAGATATACACATACTGTACTTACACAGATGCACATACACACATCTACAAGCATATACAGTACATACACACATACTAATCTTGTATATCAGGTGATCAGATGAGCCCTGGAGGAGGTCAGTTCAGTTGGAGAGGGCTGCAGAACTCACTGTGGGGGATGGGGCACAGAGCAGACAGGACTGATATCAGCCCCCTGGTGCTGCCTTGTTGTCCCGTGCAGTGAGCTCCTACCCCATCTCTTCACAGTGAGGAGATGCCGCAGCCTGCTGAAAACAGAACAGTCGAGGGAGCAGATATACAACTTAAGTCCTGCTCTTCCTCCACTGCTGTCCCTGACACCCTGTGTGCTGTGCGGCCGGGGCCCCTGACTGTAGGTGAGTACTCACCAGTCACCATTGGGACGCGCCATGCAGGAGAGCAGAGAGACAGCAGCCAAGGAGCGCTCTCCTCAGTCTGGTGAGGAAAGTGTTCATTGGCCAGCATCTCTCCCTGCATGACACGCCCCCCTTTTGAACTCCTGCACTCCGGCCGCTCTCTCCCTGGCACTGGGTGTTAGCATGATTACAGGAGGGAGAGAGAGGGGCCCGATGCTACATGATACGGGGCCTGCCTGCAGAGACCACCCTCCACCTGTCGGCCCCAGAGCAGTGGCACCAGCGGTATGTCTGCCTCTGGCTGGGGGCCCCTAGGGCAGCGGGGGCCCTAGGCAGCTGCTTAGTCTGCCTGCCCCTAATGCCGGCTCTGACTGTGCGGCTGGTTACTGCTGCATTTCCAGGCTCTGCCCTTGTAGCCAGTACTGACAAGCAGTGAGTAGGCCTTTCTGGGACTAAGTGCTGCTTTTCTCATACTGAGCATGCTCACGGGATGACCTCCCATTGGAGGTCGGAGGTCACATGTTCAGGTCCTGTTGCAGTTCCTATTGGACCATCTGGAAGGTCCCCGTCTTCTACTGCTATAAAAGGTGCGCATGGCGCTAGTATAAACCTTGACAATGTGTGTGTGTAGATGAATGACTGTCGATGGATGAAAGCTCCTTAATCATTCCCATTCTTCGTGCTGATGACTGCTCGCGAATGGTGGAAACTATCTAGCACCGACAGTGCTATCTGCACACTAAGCACACGTTGCAGTGCCTGTCTCTATGGCACCGTGCGCCATCAGTGTGCTCTCGGGAATTCCCGCTTGAACTGTGCATTTCAAATAAATAAGGCAGCACACTGTAGCGCTAAAATATGCAAACATGAAATTTGAAAGTTGAACTGCATTACTGCACTAGAAATATGAAAAAATGAGAGCATTTAGTTATGAGAATTTTTTCATATTTCTAGTGCAGTAAGGCTGGTTTCACACTTGCGTTTTTGTCTGCAGCGCTTTTTGCACAAAAAACGCATGCGTTTTTTCCCCCTATATTTAACATTGAAAACGCATGCGTTTTTTTGCACATGCGTTTGGTCGCGTTTTCAAATGCATGCGTTTTTTGTCTGCATGCGTTCATTTTCAAAAATGCTACCTGCAGTATTTTCTTGCGCGTTTTTTTGCCGCGAAAAAACGCATGCGTTTTTTCGCGGCAAAAAAATGCATTGCTGTCTATGTAAACGCATGCGTTTTTAAGCACATGCGTTTGTTTGCGCTAAAAACGCATGCGTTTTTATAGAAAAAAAAACATAAAACACACTGAAAAGCCACCCACCACCATCAAGGTGATAAAGGGATCCAAACCCTAACCCTAACTCTACCCCTAACCTCACCCCTAACCGTTTAATGAACATTTTCTGACAGTCACATTGCCACGTATTTAAGTGCCACGTATCACGTATTTCAGTGCCACGTATGCCACGTGCCACGTATTTAAGTGCCACGTGCCACGTATTTAAGTGCCACGTGCCACGTATTTAAGTGCCACGTGCCACGTATTTAAGTGCCACGTGCCACGTATTTAAGTGCCACGTTCCACGTATTTAAGTGCCACGTATTTAAGTGCCACGTATTTAAGTGCCACGTATTTAAGTGCCACGTGCCACGTATTTAAGTGCCACGTGCCACGTATTTAAGTGCCACGTATTTAAGTACCACGTATTTCAGTTGCACGTATTTCAGTGCCACGTATTTCAGTGCCACGTATTTCAGTGCCACGTATTTCAGTCACGTTTAGGGTTAGGGTTAGGGGTAGGGGTAGGGTTAGGGTTAGGGTTTTCTTGTGTTTTCTTGTGTTTTCTTGTGTTTTCTTGTGTTTTTCTATAAAAACGCATGCGTCTAAAAAACGCATGCGTTTTACCGCGTTTACATGCGTTTTTCACACATGCGTTTTTTTTTGTTTTTTTTAAAAACGCATGCAGATAAAAACGCAAGTGTGAAACCAGCCTAATGCAGTTCAACTTTCAAATTTCATGTTTGCATATTTTAGTGCTACAGTGTGCTGCCTTATTTATTTGACTGTGTACGAGTTGGTGACTCTAGGTTCAGCACCTGTTCGCACTTGATCTATGTTTGGATGTGACGGTCAGTTTTTTGAAATTTGTATTCACTAGCCTTCTGACCGAGCACTCTGCCTCTTAGCCACAGGTGTTTTAATCACAGCAGGTCTATTACCCCTCCACAGAGAGAGAAATTTAGTCTAAGAAGAGGTTTCACAGGTACCCATTCAGATGAAGACGTTTATTCTCAGCGAGGAAAGGAAAGTCTAGGACCTGGTATACGAGAGATGCCCTAATGTGGCTACGAGGTACACATAAATTGGCCATTTTATGAGCTAAATGCTCTCATTTTTTCATATTTCTAGTGCAGTAATGCAGTTCAACTTTCAAATTTCATGTTTGCATATTTTAGCGCTACAGTGTGCTGCCTTATTTATTTGACTGTGTACGAGTTGGTGACTCTAGGTTCAGCACCTGTTCACACTTGATCTATGTTTGGATGTGACGATCAGTTTTTTGAAATTTGAACTGTGCATCTGACTCAGGGCGTCCTCAGGCACGGGCTCAAAAGCCACCGAGGGTCAGAGCCAGTTCAATCACCAGATTAGTGGGGGTGATTCTTAGGGATCCCACTAGTGTCTTGTAGCTGCACCTTGTGACTACTAACAGGGTGCAGTGTATTGCGCGACTCTGTGAAGCAACAGAGCTCACTAACATTTCACACAGGGTGAAGTCTAACCCACGTTTGAGCTAAGTGTCCATCTGCCATTACATATTGGACCCCGGGCTGCGAACGCACAGCATATCAATCTCTTTATTATTTGGTGTGTTCCACTAGCCCTAACATTATACTTGCGCCAGGGTCTGGCTAGTAATGGTGAACGAACAGCGATTACAATGGTACATCCAGCAGCTGGAGGGTAGGTTGGCGGCTCTTGAGCGCACAACCTCGGCTGTGGATGTTACCGCACTTGCTGTTCATGCTGCTAGCGTGGCTGCAGCCAGTTTGTCCTCTGCCACCCCTGCTCTGTTACCAGACAAGTTTGCTGTAGAAAGTAAGCGGTGTCAGGGATTTGTGAGCCAGTGCACTATACATCTTGAGCTCCTGGCTGCACGTTTTCCCACGAAATGGGCTAAAGTGGGATTCATTTCATCCCTTCTGTCGGGCAGGGCATTGGAGTGGGCAACGCCGCTATGGGAGCGTAACGATCATGTGGTGCAGAGTGCTGCAAGGTTCCTGGACTCTCTGAAACAGGTCTTTATGGGACCTCGTGTCACCCATGATTCGACGCTTCAACTTTTGGCATTAACACATGGTTCAGCCTCGGTCAGCCATTTTGCCGTCCATATCCGGCATTTAGCATCAGAGCTGGAGTGGTCGGATAAAGTCCTGATTCCAGTGTTTTGGAAATGACTGACTGACCATGTTAAGGATGCCGTGGACACCAAAGAGATTCCCGCTACACTAGAGGAGCTAATAACTATATTCACTCTGTAGCATGGCTAAAGGGTGTCTAATCGACGGGAGGTATGTATCACAGAGAAGGCTTGTCGCTGTGATGTAACCCGGAGTGTTTTCTGTTTGCACATAAAGCAATAAGGAGTTGTTTAGTATATTTGGGTCCGGGTTATGTGTAGCTATGAGAGATGGGAGGGTCTGGCTACCCATATACCTCACCCCTGGGTAAGGGGCATAACCATGCCTGTTTATGTTTGTTGCAGGACCTGTGGTGAGGTCACAACCACATGTCTGATCATGTGATGGGTTCTGGGTGTGGTTAGACCTATTAAAGAAAGCCTAATGCTAGCCTCCAGTGAGAGTGTGGGAATCTGTCATGGTGGACAGAGATCCCTGTGTCCAGGCGGGACACTACAGACAGGAGTCTGTGTGTGTGGAGGAGAAAGCCTCCACAGGACTGAGCCTGAAGGACTGGACATTTGTATTTTCCTTTCCTGAGCTAAAGGCCATTTCTTTTCTGTTTTGCTGTATGGTTTATGGTGCAAATAAACCTGTGAACTTTTAAAGAGAATGTGCCTCCTGTTTCCTCCAACGCACCTGAGCGAGTGAATCCCTACAACTCGCATAGACCTCCATTTTAACGAGCGAAGGTAAGAGAGAGCCCAGTGTAGACAGAGGTTTCGATTGGTGCCTACCTTCGCCAAACCTCAGTAGTCACCTGTCCAGGCGTCTGAGCCCTAAGAGGCCATGGAGGTTTCTCGTGCAGGTCCTAAGTCCCAGGCTGCTCGAACACCCATGCTCTGTAGTGTCTGCCAGCAGTTAGGACATTATTCCAAAAATTGTCCTCAGCGGCAGGGAAATGACCGCGTCTATTAACTATAAGAGGGGTTCACTAGACACAGCGGCGTTCTCCTCCAAACTGTCCTTCGAGTCGACAATTACTTTTGGCCCTTCCACTTTTGTGGTTGAGCTTTGTCTGGAATCCGGGGCGGAGGGAAATGTAATGTCTTCTTCCTTCGCTCAATGGCACGCAATTCCCCTGGTAATGCTAGCCAAACCAGTGACCGTAAGAGTGGTGAATGGGTCGGCACTACCTTCACAGATCACACATCAGACTATCCCCTTTTTAATTAACTATGTCTCCATCTCATCGGGAGATCATCTCCCTTTTTGTCACTCCCAAGGGAATAGATGAGATTCTTCTAGGGATGCCTTAGTTACGTTACCACTCCCCACATATTGAGTAGTCCTCTGGGAGAAATCTGGGATGGAGTAAATCCTGTGAAGGTAGATGTCAGAGAGAGTGTGTTCCAGTTTCCACAACAGAGATATCCACAGATCTTAGTTCTCTTCCCCAACACTGCTGGTCCTATGCAGACATTTTCTCCAAGAAAGCTGCAGAGACTCTTCCACCTCACCACCCTTATGACTGTCCTATTGACCTCTTGCCAGGGGCGGAGCCTGTCTCTCCCAGAGATAGAGGCAATGTCACAGTACATTCAGGAGAATCTGGCAAGAGGCTTCATTAGGAAGTCATTGTCACCTGCGGAGGCGGGTTCTTCTTCGTGAAGAAGAGCGGAGAATTACGTCCATGTATGGACTACAGGGGTCTTAACGCTATTATCTTTAAGAATAAGTACCCTCTTCCCCTGATATCTGAACTCTTCGATAGACTCCGGGGAGCTAGGGTATTTACTAAGCTAGCTCTGAGGGGTGCTTACAACCAGATTCGCATCCGTGAGGGGGACGAGTGGAAGATGGCCTTTAATACCAGAGATGGGCACTATGAATATCTGGTGATGCCCTTTGGGCTCTGTAATGCCCCAGCCGTCTTCCAAGACTTTGTGAGCGACATCTTCCGGGATATGCTTTCCACCTCAGTGGTGGTCTATATGGATGATATTCTCATCTTCTTTTCAGATATTGATTCCCACCGGAAAGATGTTTGCAGAGTTTTTGATCTCCTATGGGCAAACTCCCTCTACGCAAACTTGGAGAAGTGTGTGTTTGAGCAGGAGTCCTTGCCTTTCCTGGGCTATATCATCTCAGCCCGAGGATTAGCTATGGATCCTGCCAAGCTACAAGCAGTGATGGACTGGCAGGAGCCCTGTTCTCTCAAGGCGGTACAGCGCTTTATGGGGTTCATTAATTATTATCGTCAGTTCATCCCCCACTTCTCAACTTTGGTAGCTCCCTTGGTAGCCCTCACCAAAAAGGGAGCAAATCCCAAATTGTGGTCAAAGGAGGTCTCCAAAGCCTTCTTATCTGTTAAGTCCCACTTTGCTAGGGCTCCCATTTTACATCGTCCCGATGTAGATAAGCCTTTTATTATTGAGGTGGATGCCTCATCTATCGGAGCTGGAGCAGTCCCCTTCCAAAAGGACGCTCAAGGTCAGAAGCATCCTTGCTTCTTTTTTCCAAGACTTTCATTCCGGCGGAGAGGAATTATTCCATCGAGGACAGGGAGTTTCTAGCAATGAAGTTGGCTTTTTCAGAATGGAGACTCCTCCTGGAAGGGGCTCACTTTCTCTTCTAAGTCTACACTGACCACAAGAATTTGGTATATTTGCAGACAGACCAATGTCTAAATTCTCGCCAGGCCAGATGGTCCCTGTTCTTCTCCTGGTTCCACTTCACCCTTCATTTTCCATCTGGGGAGAAGAACATTCACGCCGATGCTCTCTCCCGCTCTGTGGTGTCATCAGAGGAGGAGGAGAAGTCTTGGTAAAATGTCCCCTCTGAGAGACTGAGAACTGTGGCTCCGGTGTCGCTACAGTCTGTGCCCCTGGGCAAGACTTTGTACCATCCAATTTGCGACCGGAGGTTCTCTCTTGAGCTCACTTGTCCAGAGTGGGTCGACATTTTGGGATTAAAAGAACATCTGAGCTTCTTGCGAGGACCTACTGGTGACCGCATATGGCCCGTGACGTTAGAGACTTTATTCAGGCGTACGTCTCCTGTGCCAAGGATAGGTCTCCTTGATAATGACCTGCTGGGTTACTTTACCCTCTACCGGTGGCTGACAGGCCCTGGGAGATGGTTGGGATGGACTTTGTGGTAGGCTTATCTAAGTCCCGTGGCTGCACTGTTATTTGGGTAGTTACCGACTATTTCTCTAAAATGGTGCATTTGGTGCCTCTCCCACGGTTACCTTCTGCATGAGCCTTGGCGGCATTGTTTGTTAAATATGTCTTCCATTTACACGGTATGCCTGACAAGATTGTCAGTGACCGGGGTCCCCAGCTTGCGTCTCAGATCTGGAGAGAGCTTTGTCGCCTACTTAGTATTGAGCTGAATCTCTCTTCAGCGTACCATCCCAAGACAAATGGGTTGGTAGAGAGGGCCAACCAGACCCTGGTCACATATCTACAACATTTTGTCTTGGCCAGGCAGGATGACTTGGCATCCCTGCTACCATGGGCAGAGTTTGCCTTGAACAAAGCTGTAGCCGACTCCACTGGGCAGACTCCATTCCTCCTTAATTACGGCCAGCATCCGCGGGTTCCTGTGCCCATGCCCGTGTCTTCTGCCGACTCTAGGGTGGCAGACTGGGCAGTGAAAGCGCGCGACATCTGGGACCATACACAGGAAGCTATCCTGACTTTCAAGGAGAGAATGAGGGTCTCTGCAGATGCACATCGGCGTCCCGCTCCAACCTTTGCTCCTGGCAACTTAGTGTGGCTCCCCGCCCACAATATCAGGCTGCAAGTTGAGTCCACTAAGTTTGCGCCTTGCTACTTTGGACCTTTCAAGGTTCTGGAACAGATTAACCCTGTGGTCTATCATCTGGCTCTTCCTCCACACCTGGGTATCACTGACACCTTTCATGTGTCCCTCTTAAAGCTCGGTTAACATGTCCCAGTTTTCAGAGTCATCTGCTGGGACATCGGGTTTGTCCACGAACGATTATGAGGTGAACGCTATCTTGGGGTGCAAGGTGGAACGTGGCAAAAAGTTCTATCTGGTGGACTGGAAGGGTCACAGTCCAGAGGACAGAACCTGGGAGCCTGTGGAGCACATTCAGGCTCCACTGCTTATTGCAGCCTTTGAACATAGCAAGGTCCAGGGAGGGAGGGGCCCTAGGAGATGGGGTAATCTTAGGTGTCGACTTCCCGCCGCTGTTCAGGGGGAATATCGAACCATGTCCACTGCGGTCTCTCATTCTCCTCCAGCCGCAGTGGAACCTGCTCAGTGGGGACATTGGACCCAGCATCTGGCTCGAGCTGATACTGTGAGGCTGGTTACTGCAGCCTTTTCAGGCTCTGCCCTTGTAGCCAGTACTGTCCAGCAGTGAGCAGGCCTTTCTGGGACTAAGTGACGCTTTTTTCATACTGAGCATGCTCACGGGACGACCTCCCATTGGAGGTCGGGGTCACATGTTCAGGTCCTGTTGCGATTCCTATTGGACCATCTGGAAGGTTCCTTTCTGCTGCTGCTATAAAAGGTGCGTATGGCCACTCGGCCATGCGCTAGTGTAAACCTTGACAATGTGTGTGCGTAGATGAATGACTGTCGATGGATGAAAGCTCCTTAATCATTCCCATTCCTCATGTTGTTGACTGCTCACGAATGGTGGAAGCTATCTAGCGCCCAACAGTGCTATCTGCACACTAAGCACACATTGCAGTGCCCATCTCTGTGGCACCGTGCACCATCAGTGCGCTCTCCTGACAACCGTCAGTATAGGGTGGGAATTCCTGCTTGAACTGTGCATCTGACTCGGAGCATCCTCAGGTGCGGGCTCAAAAGCCACTAAGGGTCAGAGCCAGTTCAATCACCAGATTAGTGGGGGTGATTCTTAGGGATCCCACTAGTGTCTTGTAGCTGCACCTTGTGACTGCTAACAGGGTACAGCATATTGTGCGACTCTGTGAAGCAACAGAGCTTGCTACCATTTCACACGGGGTGAAGTCTAACCCACATGTGAGCTAAGTGTTCATCCGCCATTACATAGCAGCAGGTACCATCTCTGCACGTGGACCCCGGGCTGCGAACGCATCTCGTATCAATCCCTTTATTATTTGGTGCGTTCTGCTAGGGAACACCAGATAGACAATACATACTGATAACCTCAGTGTTTCCCCATGCAAAAAAAATCTATAAATCCCAAGATAATTACCTGTAAACAATGTAAACAGTGAAGAAGCTAGAGGCGAAATGTGCATTGGGTGAGGGAACGCTACACCTGACTTTCTTCATTCATCCTGCCTTCACATTGTTTAAGCTCCCCCTTTTCCGGAAGGTGAGATAATTGGTTTAATTGTACACTGCTAATCTGATATTCAATTTATCCTTTGTGATTTAAATTGACATTGATATTATATGTATTGGTTCTACAGTTGTGTGAAAAAGTGTTTGCCCTCTTTGTGATCTCCTATTCTTTTGCATGTCTGTCACACAGTGAACCTGTCAGCAGGAATTTGCTAAGTAACTACAGGCATTGTCAGGTTGGCATTGTTGCACTAATTCAAATGAAGCCTGGAGTGAAGAAATCTGTCTTGTGTAATTAGTGTTAGAAGTTTGCAGCTAATGATATGCCCCTGCTCCATGGCAGGACTGTAAGCAGAGTTTTATCTTCCTGCTCTAAGTGGAGAAACCAAGGAAAGACCTGGCCACAAGCCGTCTGAAGCACAGACTGTCTTTTTTCTATCTCTAGGATGAGGAACATGTTTTTGTTCGGGATGGCCTGTGGGTAGGTCTTTCCGTGGTCTCGCCTTGGTTTCTCTGGCTTTGAGCAGGAAGATAAGACTCTGCTTACAGTCCTGTCCTAGAGTATGGGAATCTCATTTGCTGCAAACTACTAACACTGGTTACACAAGAACCACAAGACGGATTCCTTCACCCCAGTATCATTTTAATCAGTTTAACACTGCTAACTTGACTCTGCCTGTAGTTTACTTAGCAAAATCCTGCTGACGCTTCTCTTTAAATGTTTCAGATCATTAGAAAATGTAAATACTAGACAAAGATAACACAAGTAAAACAAAATGTAGTTTTTAGATGAATGTCTTTTTTATTAATGGAAAAAGAAATCCAAACGTACAGGGCCCTGTGTGAAAAAGTGATTGCTCCCTAAACCTAATAACTGGTTGGACCACATTTATCAGCAACAACTGTGGATTTTGTCAGATCTGGTTATCTCAAGTTAATATATCAGAAAAAGCGGTAAAATTTTAATAAACATTAAATTGCAAGGGTGCTGGTTTATACAAGCAGTAGATGACAATATCCATCCATGAAAATGGGAATAATTTAATGGATGCTGGTGGTCTGATACCTAAGACCTCCTAAATGTTGGATTCTGGAAATTGGGAACCAGTCTGTGAAGAGCCCCTTCTTAAATGGAGTGAAGGTACACATTCTCAACCTCAGCTCTGTTCACCATCTATAGAACTGTATGGAATAGGCTATGGAGTAAAATATGTTTTGTGCATTTAATAATTATGTTCCTATGTTGTTACTGTACTATTCAGATCAGTTATGGTGCAATGGATCCTATTATGAGCAATTCAAACCTCTTTCCATCGTTCTTCCAAGCACTTCCCAATTACTCCACCCAGTGTCTGGCCATTATACAATTAATCAGGCATTATAACTGGACGTGGGTCGGTGTTATAACATCTAATGATGATTTCGGAGAGAAGCAGAGCCAGGAATTAAAGACAAAGGCTGCCAATTATGAAATCTGCGTTGAGTACATTGTTAAAATTCGTGATTCCGCACAAATATTTCCAAATTACTATGGAAACTTAAAGATCATTAACAAATCAACTTCACAAGTCATTGTCATTTGTGGAACATTTTCTGTCTTCATTGTATTCTTTATTGAAGATGAACTCAAAGCCCGTGAGAAGACCTTCATTGTACCAGCAGGTTGGATTGCTAACATCGTACAACCTACAATTGCAAGGTCACCATTTCATGGAAGTCTGGTATTTTCTCCACCTACTAAAAAGATTCCAGATTTGCGAAATTTCCTACAAGAAATTAGCCCAAGAAATCGTCCAGATGACATCTTATTGGCAAATATCATTGCATTTTCTTTTCAATGTTTCACTTCTGTTCAAATGAGAAAATATCTTATTCATTTACCTCTTCATGAATGCAACAGAACCATTAAGTTAGGTGAACTTGGGGACAATGTATACTATACTGACAGATTTAGGGTCACTTATCTTGTGTATAAATCTGTCTACGCCATGGCGCATGCTCTACATGAGATGCAATCACAGATAGCAAAACATATAAAATACAAAGAAAATCAGAGACTGCTGCAAAAGGTAAGATATGACATGTAAAATGCATATGGTTCAGTGTAAGATAAGAATGTAAGAATGAGTTATAAAGCAGAATTTAGCACTCCTGTTAATAATAAGTGCTCATGTTAATTCCCAAATCTTAAAGAACTGACATACAGGAACTTGACACTCGAGAAGAAACAATGTAGAAAATGTTATTTGTATGAAGGTGGAGTGCCCTGCCAGGCCGTGGGGTACTCGGTACCGGGTCCGGTCTTAAAGGGGATGTCACGGAGGCTGCAACCCGGTCCGTGGCCCTGGACGTCCAATTAAAGGGGAAAGGTCTTTTAAGGGGAATTGTGGTAAAGTCTGTCGTTACTCCACCTGTGGTGTTTGGTCAATAACGGGACCGATGCTGCATTAAATGGGTCCACTGGGGGATGTTGTCACAGCAATGATGGTAACGCTTCCCACAGGTGAAGCGGGTCCCCAGAGGTCCTGACGTGTATGGCGATGACGGTGTAGGCCGGTAAAATGAGTAAAGGACACAAGTTGTAAGTCTTTACCTGGTTTACTGTATTTAGCAGGCCACAGTCCAGGGTACCAGATGATGGTATGGCCTGGCCGGCTTAGAGGCAATGGAAGATTCCCTTTTTCCAGTCTAGGTCTGTGAGTCTTTCCAACTAGCGCTTGCTGAATATAAAGTCCCTGCTGCCTGAAGCTTTCTGCAGAGTCCTCTATTCCCCCTGTCCTGAGACAGGTACCTGCATGACGGGCAGCTTGAGCCTTTTTATAGGGACACTATCATGCCCCAGGCTCCTCAGGTGCTGCTGCGTCTTAGGTGTGGTGTGGGCCAATCCCATAAATCCCTCATGGCTGCCAGGCCTCTCTGTCTGCTCTCCCAGACTTCCTAAATTTGAATATGAATATGAATATAAAGAAGAATAATAGTTGAATATGAAGAATGTAAACAAAAAAGAATAATAGGAAGAAGGTGAAGAAGAAGATGAATAAGGTGAAGGAGAAGTTGATGAAAAAGATGCTGCTGCTGAGGATGATGAAGAAGAAAGTGTGGGAGAAGTAAAAAAGAAGGTGAAGAGCATGGAAGTAGTGAAGCATTAATATCTGACAAAATATAAAAAATCTTAACATAGTCAATATCTTTGTAACTCCGAACGTCTTAAAAAAAATTAATTCCTGCTATTCCATTTGATTGGCCTAAACCTCTATGCCTTTAATGTCTCCTCCACCTCCCCCAATACATCCTACATTATTCTTCATTGTTTTCCTTCATGTAGAATGAACCTACAAGGAAAGAAAGGGTTTATTTTAATTCCAATATTTTTGTCCCATTGACTTGCATTGGTATCGGGTATCGGTATCGGCGATATCCGATATTTTTTTAATATCGGCTGATCCAATCCAATACCGATACTTCTGGATATCGGAAGGTATCGCTCAACACTAGTCTTCAGCGATTTTTGGGTTTTGCAAATTACTACAGGAAATTCATTAAGGGGTTTTCACAGGTGGTCAAGCCCCTCATGGGACTTACTCGTAAGGTGGCTGATCTTAAAAACCAGTCAGCTCTAGCAGTTGTGGCATTTTCTTCATTAAAGAAATGCTTTATGTCTGCTCCCGTTTTGATCCAGCCCGATCCGTCTGAACCATTTATTGTTGAGGTGGATGCGGTGTTGTCCCAAGGACCCGCCACTTTTACTAATCTGAGACCCTGTGCCTTTTTCTCTAAGAAATTCTCTCCTGCTGAAAGAAATTACAATGTCGGGAATCGGGAAATATTAGCCATCAAGTTGGCTTTTGAAGAATGGAGACATTTTTTGGACGGGGCTGTTCGTCGGATCACGTTGATTATGAACAACAAAAATCTTTCCTACATTGAGTCTGCCAAGCATTTATCTCCTAGACAGGTGAGGTGGTCACGTTTTTGTCATGTTTTCATTTTCTCATCACCTTTCGACCTGGTTCCAAAAATGTCAAGGCCGATGCCTTGTCTCGTATCTTGGATCAGATATAAACTCTCCAACCTTTTTCCTCCATTCTTCAGCATGGGGTGATCATGGCAGCAGTTTCCTCAGAATTGGAGCCGGAGATTCGTGAGGCTCAGTCTCTTGCTCCTCCGTCATTGCCTGATAACAAGCTATTGTCCCTGCTCAGTACCAGTTGAGGGTGCTCCAGGAGTTCCATGATTCTGCTCTTAGTGGACATCCTGGAATCTCAGCCACTTGAAGAGCTATTGCTAGGCTGTTTTACTGGTCCTCTATGACCTCTGATGTTGTCGTGTTTGTGTCTGCTTGTGATATTTGTGTCCATTCTAAGAGCTCTCATAATCGGCCGGCCAGGGAATTGGTGACATTGCCAATTCTGAATAGACCTTGGCCTCATTTGTCCATGGACTTTATCACTGATCTCCATCCTTCCAATGGCAAAACTGTGGTCTGGGTGGCGGTGGACAGATTCAGTAAACAGGCACATTTTGTACCTTTGGCAAGTCTGCCTAATGCTTAAACTGTCATGCAGCTGCAATGCAGGTTTGTGTGCACTCCACCTGTTGGCAGCAGAGGTGAGGAGGGATTGCACACTCCCAGTGAGGCCTGCACTGCAGCAGCTAAGTTTACCGCCAAGTGACAGCAAAAACATCCAAAGCTGGGTCAGCAACAAGCAGTCATAAGAAGTACCAGAGGTCCCAGCAAGCACGTGGTCAGAAACAAGCCAATAGGTCAAAACCAGATGGGCGCGCGGTACCACGGGGAAAAACGGAAGGGTAATCAGAGACAAGCCAGGGGATAAGAAACCGGAGCAAGCTAAACAGTCCCAAAACGTAGAACAGAAACTCAGTTCAGGGAAAAAGCCAGGTTACATAGTTAGTAAGGCTGAAAAAAGACATTTGTCCATCCAGTTCAGCCTATATTCCATCATAATAAATCCCCAGATCTACGTCCTTCTACAGAACCTAATAATTGTATGATACAATATTGTTCTGCTCCAGGAAGACATCCAGGCCTCTCTTGAACCCCTCAACTGAGTTCGCCATCACCACCTCCTCAGGCAAGCAATTCCAGATTCTCACTGCCCTAACAGTAAAGAATCCTCTTCTATTTTGGTGGAAAAACCTTCTCTCCTCCAGATGCAAAGAATGCCCCCTTGTGCCCGTCACCTTCCTTCCTTCAGGTCATACACAGCAGCGGTTATGCATACAGAGAAAAACGATTAATAACATAGTAACCAAGGTCAGCTGCTCTAGGCGAGGGACCGGAACTATCACCGATGCTGGACCTAGGTTGCATGGCAGCTAAATAGCCGCCTTAACACCAGAGAGAGACAGATACAATAACCCCTCTCTGACCAGGACATGACAAAGACAAAACCCCATCCTGGATCATGACAGAAACACTATTGAGGTTGTTTGTTGAACATGTGGTGCGGTTGCATGGTGTGCCTTCGAGTGTAGTTTCTGACAGAGGGGTACAATTTGTGTCCAAATTCTGGAGGGCTTTTTGTAAAAGGTTAGGTATTAATTTGGCCCTCTCCTTGGCCTATCATCCCGAAACCAACGGTCAGAAAGAGAGGACCAATCAGTCTCTTGAATACACTTTGCAGTGTCTTGCCACATCCCAGCAAGATGATTGGTGCTCTTCATTGCCAATGGCGGAGTTTGCATTTAATAATTGGAACAATCAGTCTACTGCACTTCTCCGTTCTTTTGTAACTACAGTTTTCACCCACATTTTGGTAAGTTCTCTAGGCTGGATTCTGTGTGTCCTGGGGCTGATTCGGCTATTCAGCGGTTGCAGGAGGTTTGGACGGAAGTCCAGAGGAGCATTGGGGAGGCTCAGGGCAAACATAAACATTTTGCTGACAAGCAAAGGTCTTCAGGGCCGGTATTTTTAGTAGAGGATAAGGTATGGTTGTCTACCAAGAATATACTGGTTGAAGATTCCTTCTGTTAAGCTGGTTTCCAAGTCTATTGGACCATATGAAATCATTGAGGTTGTCAATCCAGTTTCCTTTCACTTGCACCTTCCTCTGTCACTTCGGATCCCCAATGGTTCCATAAGTCCCTCCTGAAGACATTTGTGTCTCACTCTGTTGAGTCTCCATCCCTTCTGTCACCTGTCTCTGTGAATGGTCAGACTGAGTATGAAGTGGAGCTGATTGTGGATTCTCACATGGTCTGCCGTTCACTTCAGTACTTGGTTCATTTGAAGGGTTATGGTTCTGAGGAGCGATCGTGGGTCCTGGCATGATCTGTCCATGCAGATCGATTGGTTCGGGCATTTCATTCATGTTATCCTGGGAAACCTGGAGGTCTGGTGGCCCCCCCCTTGAGAGGAGGGTACTGTCATTATCCAGACCGGGTGTTGAGTCCTGTCTTCCCCTTTTTCTGGTCTTGTCATGCCTGTGGTTAACTTTCTCAGCCTCAGTGTGGTATCAGGTTTGCTATTTATCTCCACTGTGTCCTGCAGACCATGTCCGTTATAGTTTCTGCCTATAGTGTGTGTAGCTGACTTCATTTGCCCTGATTTGCCCTGCTGCTTGCTTACTGAACCTGTGTCTGTTTTTCCCCTCTTCCCTTCACGACTCAGTGTTTCCCTTTCGTGTATTGACTTTGCTTGGACCCTGACATGTGTTTTGTCCCTTGACTTTGGCATATCTGTTCCTGATCGGTACTGACCTATTTGGCTTGTTTTTGAGTCTGTGTTTGCTTATTCCTTTTGTACTGTGCTACAGTCTTATAATGACTTGGCTTGTTTTGACTATTCTTCTGCCACCTGGTGGTGGCCTCGTCGCAGCATTGAAGGTCTGGTCTTGCTGTGTTTAGTACTTTCTCCACTCTTGCCACCTAGTGGAGCTTGAATTTACCTGCATTGCAGCCGCGTGACAGCTTTGTTCACTTGTTAAATTCAACCTGGTGATATTAAAATAGTCACTCCCCTTCTATTATTACTGTTAAAAGCTGAGTACAACACATGGAAGAAGTTGAAGGCAAACTTGAAAGTACCTGACTTATCATAATGAGTCTCATGAGAATTCAATTTCTGGAGGGTGACCTCCTTTTTCTAGGGGAGTTAAGTCCCCCAACGTTCAATGAAATTATGAGAGTCATTTTGTAATAGTAAGTTGCTCACATGCCCATGGTACCCAAAAAACTATCAACTCTCATATCCGTAGTCTTCTCTAGCATCTGTTCTAGAAGCTGCATCCAGATCAATGGATGTGAAAGAAACACTACGGAAGGGGAAAGACAAGGATAACAAAGAACAGAAAGAGAAAAAATATTGGGAAAGTAAACTAAAATTCCAAACTTAAAGAAATAATGCACCATAATTCCCAGGAATGGAAAGCTTGGTCTGTGGCTATACCTGTGGAGCAAAACAAACCCACTAGGAAAAAAAATGAAATACTGTAGCCACAGAAGAGATCTTCAGGGAGGCGTAGCCCAATGTTTAACCCGGACGAGGAAAAGATTAAAAAAAATGAAGAGAAAACTATCCCCTGTCATAAGGTAAGCAAGAGCTCCCCCAGGCACATAGCATCAATATCTTGCGCGATTTCCCACCTACAAAAAATTTTGGCTTCTAAATACTTAAGCAGTAATATAAAATAAGTCCGGGAACAATTGAATAGCAGTATCCTGGTACAAAATCTCCCCTAGGGACCTGGCTTTTGACATAATTCTTTCCTTGGATTCAGAATCATGAAGGCAACAGATAATGTCATGTGGGCATGGTGATGACCCCTTAGGTTGCAGGACCCGATGATCTTGATCAAATTTAAGGGGTGTAGAGACTGTATCTCCTCAGATGGAATTAAAGATGTCCTGCAGGATTAGTTTAGTATTTTCCTGTTCATTAGATTCAGGAACACCTCTCACCCTAATGTTACATCTTATGCCCCTATTATCTAAGTTCTTCAGCTGCATCTAAAGATCTCTAACCATTTTCTGCTGCATGATAGATATTTGTTTGAGCTCAGCCATATGGGATCTGGTTACATCATGTTCTCCTTCCAAACAGTCAATTATACCTGACCAAAGCTGCAAGTCTTGTCGCACACAAGCAATTTCAGACCTGTATGTGTCTTTAACCTCTGTTATCAATCCTTTAAAATCTTCCTTTGAGGGGAAACGTGAAAACAACCTTAGCCATTGAGGGGGAAGGTGGTCATCCAGGTGTTCTCTTTCCTGCAATTCAGCTACATAGCAGCGATATGAGGATCGCTGCTATGTAGCTGAGCCAATTGAGTGGTGCCAGCTTCTAGCCTCCCATGGAGGCTATTGAAGCATGGAAAAAGATTAAAAAAAATGTTTTTAAAAATATGAAAAAAATAAAAAAAATTTAAAAGTTTAAATCACCCCCCTTTCACCCCATCCAAAATAAAACAATAAAAACAAAAATCAAACCTACACATATTTGGTATCGCCGAGTTCAGAATCGCCCAATCTATCAATAAAAAAAAGCATTAACCTGATCGCTAAACAGCATAGTGAGAAAAAAATTTCGAAACGCCAGAATTACGTTTTTTTGGTCGCCGTGACATTGCATTAAAATGCAATAACGGGCGATCAAAAGAACATATCTGCACCAAAATGTTATCATTAAAAATGTAAGCTCGGCACGTAAAAAATAAGCCCTCACTTGACCCCAGATCACAAAAATTGGAGACGCTATGAGTATCGGAAAATGGCGCAATTTTTTTTTCAGCAAAGTTTTGAATTTTTTTTTCACCACTTAGATAAAAAATAACCTAGACGTGTTTGGTGTCTATGAACTCGTAATGACCAAGAGAATCACAATGGCAGGTCAGTTTTAGCATTTAGTGAAACAAGCAAAAAAAACAAACAAAAAACCAGTGTGGGATTGCACTTTTTTTGCAATTTCACCACATTTGGAATTTATTTCCCGTTTTCTAGTACAAGACATGGTAAAACCAATGGTGTCGCTCAAAAGTACAACTCATCCCACAAAAAATAAGCCCTCACATGGCCATATTGACAGAAAAATAAAAAAGTTATGGCACTGGGAAGGAGGGGAGCGAAAAACGAAAACTCAAAAATGAAAAAGGGCAGCGGCGTGAAGGGGTTAAATATATGTACGCAAGACGCATGCGGATCGGTACGCAGGTATATGCTGTGCAGACATACGCTAATGTGAACCCAGCCTTATAGATGCCTCTCCATTACTTAGCCATGGGCTTGATGTCACCTGACATTACAAAGCTGACATCAACCCAACAAATATGAACCCCACGGCAAGTGGGAAGAGCTGGGCAAAGCACCAGAATTGGCACATCTAATAGATGTGCCTTTTCTGTGTGGCTGTGGGCTGCTATTTTTAGGCTGGGGGTCAATATCTATGGTCCTTTGCCAGCTGTTAGGGCTGGCGGAATGCACCAAGTAAATATAGATGTTATTATTGGTGCGTTCGCAAATGGCACTATATGGTGGTATAAGCAAGCTCTGTTACTTCACAGAGTCGCTGTGTTAGAAAAGCACTGTGTCCTGTTAAGCTCACAGGAGTTCGCAGCTAACTGCTGAGCTGATAGCAGTCAGTGGTCAAGCAGTCAGAGAAGCACACAAACAATTCCTCACCGGAGGTGCCGGTATTTTAGTGGCTTATTTCAGCCAGGCCCTGACCACAAGCATACATGACCACACTGGCACAAAGATTGATACTAGCGCATGGCCGTGCGGCCATGCAAACCTTTTATAGTTGCAGCAACTACAGGACCTTCCTTGAGGACCAATGGGAGTTGCTTCAGGACCTGAGCGTGTGTCTTTGTTGTTGCCCACTTTCACCTTGACCACGGCCTCGTCCTCTGGATGCACCATCAGCATCACGTCCACTTTCCCGTCCCTTGCCCCTTGCCTTAACCATTTTAAATGGATTACTGCACTATTTCAAATGCTCAACACAAATGTCTTTATTACTATCGAAATAATATCTGATCAGTATGCCTGCAAACCTATGATTTTTCAAACCCAAACACCAGGCAGGCCTCAGCCAGACCTAATAGACTATATTCAAATTTTTTTTTTTCTTTTAAAGTTAATTTATGCTAAATAGCGCTTTGTAGAATTTGAGTATCACACAGCCACAAAATAAGTACACCGGCCTACAATGACCAAACTTGGAGCAGAGATATATGAGGCCTTTTTCGATGAATTTAAAACACCAAGAAAAAAAGGGGCACAAGGGTAGCACACACAACTATGCTACGTATGCCTGACAAACTATCACTTTTCAACAGGCCTCAGTCTGACTGAACAGACTGTATATTTTTTTTGGGGGGGCAGGATGTTTTGGAAAAAAAATAATTGGTAAATAGACAGTAAATAAGCTGCAGCAGCAGCAGACAGTTATGGAGCTTTGGGGAGGATGCAATGTACGCACATACAGTGCCTGCAGGCCTTGCACTGATGTGGATATGCTGTGCCCTGCCTACCTAGCGCTGCAATATTGGGACCCACGAATTAGCCCTAAAAAGGACTGTTGGTTTCTGAGGAGTTGTGGATGTAAGAATTGCAGACCTACACTAACTATAAAAACCACGATCTCGGCAGCAGCTCTCCCTACTCTCGCTGAAACAGGAGCAGAATGCGGCGAGCAGGGCGGCGCCTGGTCTCTTACACTCGGGATGATGCTGTGCGGCCCAGCCAATCACTGCACGACCACAACAAAGATGGCTGCGGCGTTTCATGGCCTGGCAGACAATCCCTGCACCGTGATTGGGTCTCTAAAGACCGCCAAAAACGCTGGGTGGAGACTACAGTTGCCGACGAATAATCCCGAAAATGCTCACTGCTCGCTGAGTACACCGAGCATAGTGATACTCGGGCGAGTAACGAGTAATGGCGAGCACGTTCACTCATCATTAGTAGTTACTGGTCAATTAGAGGCTTTTCATTAATGCAAGATAAAATCTTTTGTCAAATTTGAACTGTAAACAATCGGCTCAACTCTACATGTAATGTAATATTCATTTTCCTAGTATCTTAGAAGACTGCAATTTAGAGATGAGTTTGGAGAAGATGTTAATTTTAATGAGAACAGAGAAATGTCTACAATCTATCACATTTCTGATTTGAAATATGCTGCTGAAGGAATAATTATCTCCACCGATGTTGCACATTTCAATGTATCATCCCAAGAAGGAAATCAGCTGGTGTTCAAGGAAAACGGCATATTTTGGAAAAATGTCAATGTAAATTATTTTTCTATTTTTACATAATTATGTACCGTAATTAGCATCTATTTTATTTTGTCAGTTTCTATGTCCGGACTGGTTGAGTATAGTTTACTTCTAAAATATGAACAAAAAGAAAAAATATTTCCATTGTCATTTATAAGTCAGGGTATGAAGTATGTACTAAAGCAGACATATCAGATGATCACATTTTTAGACATTGTAAACTAGACTTGATAGTCTTAAAATGTGCAAAATTTATCATAGTGGTTCAGGCTTGATTATAAATTTAGGCAAGAAAGATTCACCGCACACTCTTTGTTTCATTGTTGCGAAAAAGTAATTTTATTAATTTGTGGGAGCAGATAAAGACAGAATATAGTTATGAGCTTAGCGACAAACTTTGATGTTTCAACCCCGCCAGGGTCTTTTTCACTAAGTCGATTTAATAGAGAAGGATAATATAAATGGATATATATAATGTTGAGACATAGTATAGTACAACGATATGTCATGGTCACCCAGATTATATATGCAAGTGTTAGGGTTGGGGGATTGCGCTGAATAAAAATAAATAATAAAGTGCAATCACAACCCGGGGTCCTCCGTGCAGAGATGTAAAACTGCTGCTAGTAAACAATGGCGGAGCTAATCAGCGAGTGATCGCCTTACACGCACTTTGTTAGACGTCACACAGTGTGAACAGAACTCAGAGTACCCAGCTCGCTTACAGCACAGAGTGGTATTGCTAAAAGTAAACAAAGTGCAAACCCTGCTAAATGTCACAGGGGTAATAGCACATGGGTTGAGCTCACTCTGCTAGTAAATAGTGTTGAGCATTCCGATGCTGCAAGTATCGGGTATCGGCCGATACTTGCTGTATCGGAATTTCCGATACCGAGATCCGATATTTTTGTAATATCGGATATCGGTATCGAAACAACATTAATGTAAAAAGGTGTAAAAGAAAGAATTAAAATAAAAAATATCGCTATACTCACCTGTCCGACGCAGCCGGGACCTCGGCGATTGTAAGCGGCAGCGTTGTTTCTTTAAAATTCGCGCTTTTACATGCTTACGTGAATTCCCGGCTTCTGATTGGTCAGGGCGGCCATGTTGCCGGGACGCGGACCAATCACAGCAAGCCGTGACGAAATTACGTCACGGCTTGCTGTGATTGGTCCGCGTCCCGGCAACATGGCCGCCATTAACCAATCACAAGCCGTGACGTCACGGGAGGCTGGACACGCGCTTATTTTGAAAAGCGCGCGTGTCCAGCCTCCCGTGACGTCACGGCTTGTGATTGGTCACGGCGCCATATTGCCGGGATGCGGACCAATCACAGCAAGCCGTGACGAAATTACGTCACGGCTTGCTGTGATTGGTCCGCGTCCCAGGAACATGGCCGCCATTAACCAATCACAAGCCGTGACGTCACGGGAGGCTGGACACGCGCTTATTTTGAAAAGCGCGCGTGTCCAGCCTCCCGTGACGTCACGGCTTGTGATTGGTCACGGCGCCATATTGCCGGGACGCGGACCAATCACAGCAAGCCGTGACGTAATTTCGTCACGGCTTGCTGTGATTGGTCCGAGTCCCGGCAACATGGCCGCCCTGACCAATCAGAAGCCGGGAATTCACGTAAGCATGTAAAAGCGCGAATTTTAAAGAAACAACGCTGCCGCTTACAATCGCCGAGGTCCCGGCTGCGTCGGACAGGTGAGTATAGCGATATTTTTTATTTTAATTCTTTATTTTACACATTTATATGGTTCCCAGGGCCTGAAGGAGAGTTTCCTCTCCTTCAGACCCTGGGAACCATCAGGAATACCGTCCGATACCTGAGTCCCATTGACTTGTATTGGTATCGGGTATCGGTATCGGATTGGATCCGATATTTTGCCGGTATCGGCCGATACTTTCCGATACCGATACTTTCAAGTATCGGACGGTATCGCTCAACACTACTAGTAAATGATGCTAACCGCATAGGGTAATAAAACACAAGCTGAGATAAGGAAGAGAACACATGTGACGCTATGTGCACCACCCTGTCGCCTTCCCAGAGAAGTATTACCTAAGGGTTGGACTTGCTTTGTAACTCTGCTGTGCTAATCGCACACATGAAGGAAACAGGTGCTAGGCCAAGGAAGTAACCCAGTCCTAACCCTACGTGCCTAGGTCAGTACTCTCAGTGTATAGCGCGAAACGTGCAAACAAAGCGGTAGAGTATCCACTCACATACACCACACATAAATGATACTAGTGCAGTGACCAGGAACCCATAACTGTTATACTAGCATGCCTGTGTGCGCTGCTGGAAGCCTTTTTTACACTAGGCTCCACCCCAAACACTCATGCCCAGTCGCCCGAGGCATCATCCACGGACCAATCTGGAGCTGCCACCTCACCAGATCAGCAAGCATTTGATCACAAATGAGCAGATGCCACATCACGGACATACTCAGTCGGATGATCTCTGGACTTAGACTCACGAGCGTCATGCTGCACCTGCATATTGCTGGTTACCATAGACTTAGCTGGAGAGCCAGCAGTAGCCAAGCGAATAGCATGAGCCTGCGCAAAATGCTGGGACCGACATCTGTGCTGAGCAGCAATCGCAGTTGCAGGACCAGAATAGGAGACCATAGCACCAGGCAATGCTTGGGATCTATCCACTGCAGCGAGAGAATCCAGACGCCTAACAACAAGTGCTTCTAGCAAAATTAGAATATCATGCAAATAAAATGCAAATAATGCAAAGAAAAGGGATTACATAATGACTATAAGCATACAACATGTAGCTGTGATTCAAATAGACATAAGATATATGGCTTACTTGTGGGTTGTTGAAGCAAGAAATGTTTCTCAAGGGTAAGGATTGCTCAAGGCATAAGACATAAGATGCTGCAAGTGAAGTACAAGATGTAAGTCAGAGCTCAGCATTACTAGTGACACATTGGTGGAACAGTGTAGTTACCTGTGTTGCTATGGCTTAGTTCAGCGCTCCCGCACCAGCATGGCTGTCAGGCAGTAGCTGTGAGGAGACTACATGTCCGGGTTAAATGCCGGCATGTACCGCTGGACCAAAAGTGTTCCATGGTGGTAAGGCCCACTGGAAGTGACGTCTCCTGTGTCGACACAGCAAGCAGATCCTAAACATCCGCTTATGTGCTGTTGTTACCATGGGAGGAAGGAAGTTCCCTTGGAGTCGAGGCTGTGTGGATTGCGCATTTGTAGAAGTCCAGTGTCAGAGGTATTGTTGCCATGGTTACCAAGTGCACCACGGCACTTCTCTATTAGCGAGCAGGGATAGTTATGCCAAAAATTGTTAATACTGTGGGGAAACTGCAAGGGGGGATGTAGTCCTCCCTACAGTTTATGCGGAAAGTATTCAGACCCCTTTACATTTTTCATTCTTTGTTTCATAGCAGCCATTTGGTAAATTCAAAAAAGTTCATTTTTTTCTCATTAATGTACACTCTGCACCTCATCTTGACTGAAAAAAAATCAGAAATGTAGAAATTTTTGCAAATTTATTAAAAAAGAAAAACTGAAATATCCCATGGTCATAAGCATTCAGACCCTTTGCACAGTATTGAGTAGAATCACCCCTTTGAGCTAGTGCAGCCATGAGTCTTCTTGGGAATGATGCAACAAGTTTTTCACCCCTGGATTTGGGGATCCTCTGCCATTTTTCCTTGCAGATCCTCTCCAGTTCCATCAGGTTGGATGGTGAACGTTGGTGGACAGCCATTTTCAGGTTTCTCTAAAGATGCTCTGTTGGGTTTAGGTCAGGGCTCTGGCTGGGGCAGTCAAGAATGGTCATTAAGTTTTTTCTGAAGCCACAACTTTGTTATTTTAGCTGTGTGCTTAGGGTAACTGTCTTGTTGGAAGGTGAACCTTCGGCCAAGTCTGAGGTCCAGAGCATGGAAGATGTTTTCATCCAGAATATCTCTGTACTTGACAGCATTCATGGTTCCTTCAGTGACAACCAGACATCCGGTTCCTGCAGCTGAGAAACACCTCATAGAATAATGCTGCCACCACCATGTTTCACTGTTGGGATTGTATTGGGCAGGTGGTGAGCAGTGCCTGGTTTTCTCCACACATACTGCTTAGAATTATCACCAAAAAGGTCTATCTTCGTCTCATCAGACCAGAGAATATTATTTCTCATAGTCTGGAAGTCCTTCATGTGTTTTTTAGCAAACTGTATGCTGGCTTTCATATGTCTTGCACTCAGGAAAGGCTTCTGTCTGACCACTCTGACATAACAGCCCGACTGGTGGAGGGCTGCGGTGATAGTAGACTTTATGGAACTTTCTCTCATCTCCCTACTGCATCTCTGGATCTCAGCCACAGTGATCTTGGGGTTCTTCTATAACTCTCTCACTAAGGCTCTTCTCCCACGATTGCTCAGTTTGGCTGGATGGCCAGGTCTAGGAAGACTTCTGGTGGTCCCAAACTTCTACCATTTTAGGATTGTGGGGGCCACCTGGCAATTTTCTTGGCCGAGAGACCACTGTGTTGATGTTCCATAAAGGCACTGCCTAGGATCTTCCAACCCCAATGAGTTCAGTAATTCTTAAAAAAATGTTTTTGCTATGCGTTTCAGAGCTACTCTGGCTCCTTCTGCAGGCTTAAAAATATCCATATACCATAAACAACATGTTTAGACCCTTATTTACACCCTTATGTTCATCAACTGATAAATCAGTATATCAGCAAGACCCACATGCACCTGCAATGCCAGTCTGCATATCAGGAGAATCCAGCTTCACCTCCGTTGCCAATATGTATACTAGGCAGATCAGCTCGCACCTGCCATGCCTATCTAAATACCAGTCATACCTATCTGCATCTGTGGTTCCTGTGTTCCTACTCTGCCTGTCTGTATCAGGTGTACTCTCCTATTGGGCCAGTCCAGCTTTCTGTCCCTTTCTGGTCAGCTACCATGTGTCCGAGGTCTGTCCTGGAGTATCTCCTGGTGTCCATCGTGAGACAAGCCTAACTCCACCATCACAGGCTCTAGTGAAGAGTCAGGTGCCCAGTTAATCATGCTCCTCCAGGCTCTCTTCGGACCATGGCACAGGGATTCCATCACTCCCATTACAGTTGGCTTGTCCACAGTAGATGTGGGCAGGTGTACTTGCCTATCTCTGATCACACCTCCTGCTGTGCTAGACACACGTTCCAACATGATGCTTGAGCAGGGCAGGCCAGCACATCCAAGGCATAAAGGGCAAGCTGAGACAATGTCTCCAATTTTGAGACTTAAGGTACCGTCACACTAAACGATATCGCTAGCGATCCGTGACATTGCAGTGTCCTGGATAGCGATATCGTTGTGTTTGACACGCAGCAGCGATCAGGATCCTGCTGTGATATCGCTGGTCGTTGATTAAAGTTCAGAACTTTATTTGGTCGTCAGATCGCCGTGAATCGTTGTGTTTGACAGCAAAAGCAATGATACCAGCGATGTTTTACAATGGTAACCAGGGTAAATATCGGGTTACTAAGCGCAGGGCCGCGCTTAGTAACCCGATGTTTACCCTGGTTACCAGTGTAAAATGTAAAAAAACAAACAGTACATACTCACCTTCGCGTCCCCCGCCGTCCGCTTCCTGCACTGACTGAGCGCCGGCCGTAAAGTGAAAGCACAGCACAGCTGTGACGTCACCACTCTGCTGTTAGGGCCGGCACTCAGTCAGTGCAGGAAGCGGACGGCGGGGGACGCGAAGGTGAGTATGTAGTGTTTGTTTTTTTTACATTTTACACTGGTAACCAGGGTAAACATCGGGTTACTAAGTGCGGCCCTGCGCTTAGCAACCCGATGTTTACCCTGGTTACCCAGGGACCTCAGCATCGTTGGTCGCTGGAGAGCGGTCTGTATGACAGCTCTCCAGCGACCAAACAACGATGCTGCAGCGATCGGCATCATTGTCTGTATCGCTGCAGCGTCGCTTAGTGTGACGGTACCTTTAGAAGTTAAATGATGTCCAGAAAAAAGATAAAAACCCGCACCGCTTCCTATTGCAATCACTCACCTACCAGCGTGCCCTACGCCGCTACACCAGTACCAATACCATCTACTCCACAAATGGGGCTTCAGGTGCATAACCAAAAAAGTGCATAAAATCCAGAAAAAAAGAAAAAAAAAAAAAAAAAGGAGGTTTGCACTCACCAAGTCCGATAAAACAAATTAGTCTTTATTAGGACATGTGCGATATGGACAGGGAGAATATGTTGACCACAGGATGACAGCTGTTTCGCACACTCAGCGCTTCCACAGATCCCGAAGGGCACGAAACAGCTGTCATCCTGTGGTCAACATGTTCTCCCTGTCCATATTGCACATGTGCTAATAAAGACTAATTTGTTTTATCCGGCTTGGTGAGTGCAAACCTCCTTTTTTTTTTCTTTTTTTTCTGGATTAGAAGTTAAATGAGCAGACCCATCAGTTAGCACATTGAGAAGTCTGGACAGGTACACTTCCACAATGTTGTAGTAATGCTGCCTCCTGCTAATACGGATCGTATCAGGTGGTGGTGCCAGATATAGTGGCATGCTCATAAAATGTTGCCACATTTTGGCCATGCTGAATCTGCCTTCTGACGAGGTGGCTGTGCGACTTCCTCCTATGCTTTGTTCTTCCTCTAAGCTCTGTTGTCAGGTGGGAAAGCCTTCAGTAGTTCCTCTACTAGCGTATGCTTGTATTCCCGCATTTTGCAATCCCTCTCCAATGATGGAAATAATGATGGTTAGTGTTGAGCGATACCTTCCGATATTTGAAAGTATCGGTATCGGATTGTATCGGCCGATATCCGAAAAATATCTGATATCGCCGATACCGATACCCGATACCAATACAAGTCAATAGGACACAAATATCGGAAGTGATCCTGGATGGTTCCAAGGGTCTGAAGGAGAGGAAACTCCCCTTCAGGCCCTGGGATCCATATTCATGTGTAAAATAAAGAATAAAAATAAAAAATAGCGATATACTCACCCTCGGACGCGCCCTGGTTGTAACTGCTGCAACCGGCAGCCTCTGTTCCTAAGAATGAGCGAGTGAAGGACCTTCGATGACGTCGTGGTCACGTGAGCAGTCATGTGAGCGGTTACGCGACCAATCACAAGACCGCGACGTCATCGCAGGTCCTTCACTCGCTCATTCTTAGGAACGGAGGCTGCCGGTTGCAGCGATTACAACCAGGGCACGTCCGAGGGTGAGTATATCCCAATTTTTTATTTTTATTCTTTATTTTACACATGAATATGCATCCCGATCCCGATTCCCGATATCGCAAAAATATCGGAACTCGGTATCGGAATTCCGATACCGCAAATATCGGCCGATACCCGATACTTGCGGTATCGGAATGCTCAACACTAATGATGGCACATTGTCCTTGTAGCAGGGATCCAGCAGGGTAATCTGCATTGGTAAGTACACAGGAATTTCAGCGGTCGTTGCACAATAACAGCAGCATGTATGGCTCATGTGTGACAGGCTGCTCAGAGGTAACCAAAGCTGTCCATGGTGGGAGGTGTATCAAATGTGTACTCTGTATGCCCCCAGCCACACTCTAATGATGCTCGTAAGCTGCTCTGAGTGCCACACTGCTGTGAAAATGGTTGTTTCTCCTCATCATTGCCTTCCCAAACTGTTCCTTGACTGTACAGTTAGGTACCTGGTCGCAGTTGGGACAGTAACCCATCCTCCAAGCTATGTGTGGACAACAAAACTGATAACGGTGTAAAGTGACCCTGTGTCCACTGCTCCTCTTCCTCCAGTGCCACCACCTCATCCATCATTGCCTGAATAGTGTTTTTTCCAGCCAGCATATAAGTGATAAAGTAATGCTGATGATGATGGAGTATTCAAGAAGTGCAACATTGCACACACGTCCTGCATGGAGGCCCAGTCATCGGTGGTGAAGTGGTGTGCATGCTGTAGCTGAAATTCCAGTATTGCCTGGTAATGCTTACACAGCCTCTCCAGCATATGCAAGGTGGAATTCCACTTTGTTGGTAAGTCGCATATCAGCCGGCGAGCAGGAAGACAGATGTGACACTGCAGAGCAGATAGGTGAGCAGAAGCAGGGTGAGAATGCAGAAAGCGCACACGCACTGCCCGCACTTTCAGCAGCATCTCTGAGATGAAATATGTGGGTAGGTTTTCAGGAAACTCTGTTTCTACCAAGTTCAGCACATGCGCCAGGCATGGGATGAGCATCAAACCAGCTAGACCCAGAGCTTCTATGAGATATCGCTCATTATCGCACTCCACCAGACTGTTTGATCCCCATTCACAGCTCCCAGAGGAGTTTTTGAACAGTCTACTGTTGTTTCTCCCTGACTGTGCTGAAGTTGGTAGTGCAGGTCTTACTGTGACCGGATGAGGAGGTGGTGGAGTAAGCAGAGTAGTAGGAGGAGAGAACCTTGATTGATAAATGTCCAGTAATCCTCTGTGATGGTAATACATAGGCTAGAACACCCTCTGCCTCTATCCCAGCTGCCACTACATTTACTTAGTGATCAGTTAGGGAGATGTAACATCCCTGGCTGTGTTTACAGGACCACATATCGGTGGTAAGGTGAACCTTGCCACTGATGGTGTTGTGCAGTGCACCCCTTATTTTAACCGCAACATGTGTGTAGGGCAGAGATGGTACACTTGGAAGAGTAGTGACGGCTGGAAACAGCACAGAGTCATCATCATCCTTGATTCGGCTGTCAAGTGCTTCTGTGTGTAAAATGGCCAATGCTCTTTGCCCACATGCCTGATTCCTACCCTGAGTGCTATGACTCAACTAGCAATGCCTGCAACACAGAATGGCATTATAATAATGTTATTCATCTCTCCTGGCACCATGTCTTCCAAGAGCAAGGCTGACTGTTCCTGTCTTCCAAAATATAAGCTAGAAGTTTTTCTAGTGTAGTAGGTTCCTTAGCACCCAGGTAGTTGTGGTTGATGGGATTATGGGGCAGAATACAAAATAGATATAATTACATAATAATTTGATTTCCATAGCACCAACATATTCCACAGCACTTTACAATTAAGTGGGGACATGTACAGACAATAAAAACAAAACAAAGTAAAACATAGTTCAACAATTCTTGGAGGAGTGAGGGCCGTGCTCGTAAGCTTACAATCTATAAGTCTACATAGTGGCACATGTTCTCCTGAACATGAAAACAGAGAGACCGCACCCTTTCTGAATGAAATAATGGCAGCTTGGAATCTTCTATCAAGGCTGAAAGCACACTATAATTTCTCGAAAGGCAGCAGAATCCTCAAGGTGTTAGGCCATGTGCACACGTTCAGTATTTTTCGTGTTTTTTCGTGTCTTTTTGCTATAAAAACGTGATAAAAACGTGGAAAAAAACGTGAAAAAAACGCTTACATATGCCTCCCATTATTTTCAGGGTATTCCGCATTTTTTGTGCAAATGTTGCATTTTTTTCCGCGAAAAAATCGCATCGCGGAAAAAAAGCAACATGTTCATTAAATTTGCGGAATTGCGGGGATTCCGCACACCTAGGAATGCATTGATCTGCTTACTCCCCGCAAGGGGCTGTGCACACCATGCGGGAAGTAAGCAGATTATGTGCGGTTGGTACCCAGGGTGGAGGAGAGGAGACTCTCCTCCACGGACTGGGCACCATATAATTGGTCAAAAAAAAATAATTAAAATAAAAAATAGTCATACACTCACCTTCGATGGCCCCCAGAGTGTTCCCGCCTCTCAGCGCTGCTTGCTCTCTCTTCCGTTCCTATAGATGCTCTGTGTGAAGGACCTGCGATGACGTCGCTGTCTTGTAATTGGTCGCGTGACCGCTCATGTGACCGCTCACGTGACCGCGACGTCATCGAAGGTCCTGCACACACCATCTATAGGAACGGACGCCGCTAAGGAGATCAGCTGTCTGCAGGTGAGTATAACCATTTTTTTATTTTTTTTATTATTTTTAACATGATATCTTTTTACTATTGATGCTGCATAAGCAGCATCTATAGTAAAAAGTTGGTCACACTTGTCAAACAGTATGTTTGACAAGTGTGACCAACCTGTCAGTCAGTTTTCCAAGCGATGCTACAGATCACTTGGAAAACTTTAGCATTCTGCAAGCTAATTACGCTTGCAAAATGCTAAAAAACCGCGAAAAAAAACGGGAAAATAACGCAAAAAAAATGCGGATTTCTTGCAGAAAATGTCCGGTTTTCTTCAGGAAATTTCTGCAAGAAATCCTGACGTGTGCACATACCCTTAAGGTAGCGACTGTGGCATCATGTCATTGATGGATTGGAAGTTGTGCTTTGAAGAACATTAACCGTTACAACAGTGGATGAGGTGGAATGAACAAAACAGTGACTCCTGCTGTGATTGAAATAAGCAATGGAACATTTACTTCATTTTGCTCTCCACTTTCTTCTCACTCATGGGCTTGCCAGAGTTTGCAACGGAGGCCAAATGTGATTAACATTCGTTACTACTTCTGCTGGGATGGCTGCTGTCAGCCCTACCGGTGGTGCTAGAGCTGCTGCAAGTGGGGACTTCATTCTTATCCATGATTTTTTTTCCCCTATTGCTGTGCCACATCCATTGCCCGTGCCATGATGAGGTTTTGCATACATTTGGGAAAAAAAAGTGTAATGCTTAATTTGTTTCTAAATTCTGTTAACAAACTTACATTTTTGGCTTAAAATTCTTCCACCTATGACAAAATCGCTTAACCCTAAATAAAGAGGTCTCTAAGCACATGCATGGAAAATATTTGGGGGCAAAAGTCAGCAATATTGTTGTGGCTCCTATAGTTAAATGTTTATGTGTAAGGATTACTTTTTTATGTATCGAGATAATACATTGAGATATTTATCTGTTTCATCATCTTTATTTCACAGTTTGGTCTTTGTTATGAACTGCTTTTTATTTTATCAATACTTAAAATTAAAATTAAAAAAAAAATAAAATAAAATAAACCATAATATCACATAATCAAAATCAAATTTGCATAATTTTTTGTTTCAAATCATTCATTTATTATTTATTATGATGATTTTACTTCTTTAATTGTCTATCTATGATTTCTATCTCTGTCTCTGATTTCTACGGTGATAGGTTCCCGTGTCTACATGCTCTGAACAGTGTCCTCCAGGCTTCAAGAGAACTCTAAAGCCAGGACCACATAAATGCTGCTTTCTATGTATGAAATGCTCAGAAGGGGAAATATCCAATGAAACAGGTAAAACATCATAACATAATTCAATGTAAATGTGACAACATTATGATTGCTTAAAAAAGAGGAAAGCCACGTAAAAAGATTGATTGCACTTCCTAAATTTTAATAATATAAATATTTATTTTAAAACAAACACAAACATGTAGGAAAAACAAACAGAAACATTAAAAAAATTCACATTGCATCAGAACATATTATCTAGGAAACAACCAACCCATATGACCAGCATCATAACCATTATAGCCATTTTAGGCTGGTCAGCTGATGTTAGTTGGTAACCACGCCCACCTCCATTTAAATAGTCACATGACCCATCAGCTGATTGTCGGTTATGGAGTTTTTCTTCTTTGCAGACCAGCTAGGTGTGTGGAGCTCACCTGTGACTGTGGTATTGCCGATGTTGGAGTCCTGTTATCCTACTACCATTTACTTTTTGTCTGTCCCTTGTTTGTTTCTTTCCCTGTGTAATATCTTCTGCAGTGGTGAGGCTAGCATCCTTGCCAGCAAGTGAACTAGACAGGGTTAAAGCCAGGGACTAGGCACATGACAGCAGCGGGGGGGAAGGACCCACATAGGGCATTAGAGAAGGTTAGGAAGAGAAACAGCCTTGTGTCAGGAGGTGTCCCATCCCTGGCTTCTGACCGTTAGGACCTTCCTCTCCTTTTTCCATCTAGATGTTCTCATATGCTGTGTCGTCCACCGGACATACCTGTGACAGCATTGCACCTTTTTCTTTGTTAAATAATATTTGATATCTCTTTAGGGGTACTGTCCACTTATATTAATTTTACATATTCATTATGTTTACATGGCTCTATTGGTTGTCATTGTGGTCATATAGATTGTATCTAATGATTAAAGTTTACTTTACTTGTGGGAAAACCTCCTTATTTTTTTAAAAAAAACTTAAAGGAAGTAATTCTCAAAATTGAGTCTTTATAAAATGTATTTTATTGTTCTGAAAATGCAAAACCTGTGTAAACCAAAATGTTACCCTCAAAACATATAAGGAATAAGCATTGTAAGTCTCAAAATTTCAATATTGCTCCTGCACTTCCATCTGTCCTGGCAAAACATTTTAGATTTGTGCCACTTCGAGGATATTTCTGAACTCAAGGGATAACATATGTCTTTTAAAAGATGCAATTGTTAAAAAAATTGAACATTTATTTTTCCACTACAGATTTCCATTAAATCAAGTGTTAAAATTATGGGTTTAAACACCTGAATTTATACCAAGATAGATTAGTTTAGAGTTATAGATGGCTTGAGAGTTGAGTAGCTAAATGAGTCTCTCAAAATTTGGATATATTTGAAAAAACTGACCGTCACATCTATACATAGACTAAGTGTGAACAGGTGCTGAACCTAGAGTAACCAACTCATATATAGTCAAGTAAAAAAGGCAGCACACTGCAGCGCTAAGGCATGCAAACATGAAACATGAAAACTGAACTGCAATACTGCACTAGAAATATGAAAAATTAGAGCGTTTAGCGCATAAAAATGGCCAATTTTATGTGTACCTGATAGCCCCTTTACGGCATCTCTCGTATATCAGGTCCTACGCTTGCCTACCTCGCTGAGAATAAACGTCTCCATGTGAATGGGTACCTGTGAAAACCTCTTCCTAGACTCATATTCTCTCTCTCTGTGGAAGGGTACTGGACCTGCTGCAATTAAAACACCTGGGCTAGGAGGCGGAGTGCTCAGTCAGAAGGCTAAATAATATATTTGAAAGCCCAGGTGTTTTAATCGCAGCAGGTCCAGTACCTCTCCACAGAGAGAGAGAATATGAGTCTAGGAAGAGGTTTTCCCAGGTACCCATTCACATGGAGACGTTTATTCTCAGCGAGGTAGGCAAGCGTAGGACCTGATATACGAGAGATGCCGTAAAGGGGCTATCAGGTACACATAAAATTGGCCATTTTTATGCGCTAAACGCTCTCATTTTTCATATTTCTAGTGCAGTATTGCAGTTCAGTTTTCATGTTTGCATGTCTTAGCGCTGCAGTGTGCTGCCTTTTTTACTTGACTATATATGAGTTGGTTACTCTAGGTTCAGCACCTGTTCACACTTAGTCTATGTATGGATGTGACGGTCAGTTTTTTCAAATATATAATGCTACGTTCACATTTGCGGTGTGCGCCGCAGCGTCGGGTGCCGCAGCGTCGCCGCATGCGTCATGCGCCCCTATATTTAACATGGGGGCGCATGGACATGTGTCGCACTTGCGTTTTGCGCCGCATGCGTCCCTGCGGCGCCCGTGTCTGGGCGCAGAGGACGCAGCAAGTTGCATTTTTGCTGCGTCAAAAAACAATGAAAAAAAGGACGCATGCGGCGCAAAACGCAGCGTTGTACATGTGTTTTGCTGCGTTTCGGTTTGCGTTGTGCGTTGCGGCGCCGACGCTGCGGCACACAACGCAAATGTGAACGTACCATTATTTAGCCTTCTGACTGAGCACTCCGCCTCCTAGCCCAGGTGTTTTAATCGCAGCAGGTCCAGTACCCCTCCACAGAGAGAGAGAATATGAGTCTATGAAGAGGTTTTCACAGGTACCCATTCACATGGAGACGTTTATTCTCAGCGAGGTAGGCAAGCGTAGGACCTGATATTCGAGAGATGCCGTAAAGGGGCTATCAGGTACACATAAAATTGGCCATTTTTATGCGCTAAACGCTCTCATTTTTCATATTTCTAGTGCAGTATTGCAGTTCAGTTTTCATGTTTCATGTTTGCATGTCTTAGCGCTGCAGTGTGCTGCCTTTTTTACTTTTCAAAATTTGGAGTCTGAAAGCCTTAAGCTCCTAGTTTACTTTCAGTCCCTCCCATGTATCCAGGAAGCAAAGTTTGCAAATTAGATGTAGATGAACTCATCAGCGGTAAGGATTTATTTTTTATTTGTTTATTGTACCAGACAGCAGAGCGTTATAAACGTGTAGAAAATAAAAAAAAATCTTTATACTCACCATACCGCTCAACTCTCCAGCCTTTTCACTACCTACTGCTAGTTTTCCGATCCTTGCTAGAACTTCTGATCCCCGGCCACTCGCATGGGAATCCCCAGGCCACTTATGCTATGCCAGAACCTCCAGCTTTTGAGGGGTCTTGGATCTTTCTGCGTTAGTGCATGGAAGGTCCCAGTGGCATTACATGCACTGTTATCTTCTACAAACAGGCACAGATCTCTTGATGGCACATTATAGTTCTGAAAAATGGTGGCCAATGGCCACCATTTTGTGAAATACACTCTAAAGCAAATTTTTTAAAAAATGTCTGCATTTTGTAGAAATGTACACTTGAATGTATTAAGGTTTAAAATTGATGTCAAAATGAAAAAGTGAAATGATAAAAATATATATAACAACATTTATACAATAAAGTGTATATATTTTTTCTTCTAAATTGGAGTTTCATAGAGAAAATGTGTTTTTTATTTTAATACAAAAATGTTAACTTTTTTTTTTACCTAAACTTATCATTAAAATAAAGTACAATGTGTGGTGAGAAAAACAATGTCTGAATTATTTGGATGAATTAAGTCGTTACTCAGTTGCGTTTTGATGAACTTACAGATACCAAATTTCTAACATATGGTTTCTTCTTGAACCTCTAAAATGGCTCATTCCAAAGATATTAAGGTTTAGTGTTTTCTTTCTTCTTTTTTTTAGACAGTGTATCATGCCAAAAATGCCCAGAAGATCAGTGGCCAAATGACATCAATCAATGTGTAACAAAACCTATTGAATTTTTGTCCTATCAAAATGACCGTGTGGTTCTTGTAATTTCTGCAATTTCTGTATTTTGTTTTGTTAAAGCAACTTTAATTTTGGGAATCTTCATTCTATTTCAAGACACTCCAGTTGTTCAAGCAAATAACCATACCCTGAGCTTCATTCTCCTGGTTTCCATCATGTTGAGTTTCCTCTGTGTGTTTTTGTTCCTGGATCGTCCTACACATGTCACCTGCATGCTTCGTCAGACATCATTTGGGATCATCTTCTCTGTAGCCGTATCTTCTATTCTGGCTAAAACCATCATGGTCTACATGGCGTTCAAGGCCACCAAACCTGGGACTTCCTGGAGAAGATTGATTGGTGTAAAGGTTTCAAACTATGTGGTCTTCTTCTGCTCATTTATCCAAGTGTTACTCAGTATCATTTGGTTATCTACTTCTCCTCCATTCCCAGAGATGAACACTCACTTATATCCGGACAAAATCATATTTCAGTGTAATGAGGGGTCAATGGTGGCCTTTTCCATGCTCCTGGGTTATATGGGACTACTTGCTCTCATAGGTTTCATTGTTGCTTTCTTGGCCAGAAATTTACCAGATTGCTTTAATGAAGCTAAGAACATCACATTCAGCATGCTGGTGGTCTGCAGTGTTTGGGTGGCTTTCATCCCATCCTACATGAGTGTTACTGGGAAAAATACTGTTCTTGTAGAAATATTTGCTGTAATATCTTCAAGTTTTGGCATTTTAGGCTGCATATTCTTCCCTAAATGTTATATCATGCTGGTGAGACCAGAGTTAAACTCAAAACGTAGTTTATCCAGGCAAATGAAAGCCAACTCTAGCACTTGACTTTCATGCACATAGACATTTGTCCTTTAATTTCTATAGAATGTCCTCATAAAGAATATGTAAGTGAGGAGGCACCTTGGCTTCATTTAAAGCCATTAAAATTAACACAAAATAACTGGATATTTAGAAAGTAAGAGCTCTGTACATTTATCCTTGTTTGTGGAAAATAAGGTATCTGGATACATCAATACCTATGGGTGTTCTGATTACTTCTCTCAAGTGTATAATGAAAGAATATAATATTATATAATAAATAAATATATATAATAAATATAAGAATCTACTGCCCAGCACCCAGTAAATGGAGCAGATAGACAAGAGGTATAGTTGTGCTCAAAAGTTTATATACCCGGCAGAATATTTGCTTTCTTGGTCTTTTTTCAGAGAATGTGAATGATAACGCCTAAACTATTTCTCCACTCATGGTTAGTGGTTGAGTGAAGCCATTTATTGTCTAACTACTGTGTTTTCTCATTATAAATCATAATGACAACCAAAACATCCAAATGACCCTGATCAAATGTTTACATACTCTGGTGATTTTGGTCTGATAACATGCACAGAAGTTGACACAAATGGGTTTGAATGGCTACTAAAGGTAACATCCTCACCTGTGACCTGTTTGCTTGTAATCAATGTGTGTGCATAAAAGCTGAGTCAGTTTCTGGGATCCATACAGACTCTTGCATCTTTCATCCAGCCACTGGCATTTCTGGATTGTGAGTCATGGGAAAAGCAAAAAAAATTGTTAACGGATCTACGGGAAAAGGTAGTTGAACTGTATAAAATAGGAAAGGGATGCACAAAGATATCCAAAGAATTGATAATGCCAGTCAGCAGCATTCAAACTGTGATTAGCAAATGGAAAATCAGGGGATCTGTAAAAACAAAACCACGGTCGGGTAGACCAACAAAAATGTCATCCACAACTGCCAGGAAAATTGTTTGAGATGCAAAGAAAAACCCACAAAAAACATCATCTGATCTGAAATACTGGACTCTCTAAAAACTAGCGGTGTGGCTGTTTCATGATGCACAATAAGGAGGCACTTGAAGAAAAATGGGCAGCATGATCGAGTCGCCAGAAGAAACCCATTACTGCGCAAATGCCACAAAGTATGTCGCCTACAATATGCAAAGAAAAAACAGACACAAGCCTTAAAACATCTTGAACAAAGTAATTTGGAGTGAAGAGACCAAAATTGAACTTTCTGGCCACAACCATAAATGTTACATTTGGAGAAAGGTCAAGACTGTTAGAATCTGTTTAGTTTGTGACTATCCACCATTTTCTTGTGGAGTTCTGGCTGCTGGTCTTTTTCCTCTGGTGCTGAGTTTGTCTTGGGTCAGGTGTTTGTATCACTCTTCATTAAACAGCACCTGCCTCCCAGTCCTTGCTGGACAATAGTGTTAATCTGCTTGAGCTCTAGCTTGGTGCTTTGCTTTGTCTTCTGTGTGTGTTATTTGTGCAGTGCTGGTACCTCTGGTTTCTGTTTTCTATTGGTTTCTGCAGCCTTCTCTGTGTTTTCTATTAGGAAGTGACCCGTTTTTGGACCCAGTCTTAGTTCTTTTAGGGAACCCCTTATTTATAGGTCTTCACTTGAGATTAACCTAGGATCGTCAGTGGGTCTATTCGCAAGGAATGGGTTGCCCACTCCATCGTAAGGTTTCAGCCTAGTCATAGTGCAGGGTCAGTTTTCCCCCTTCTAGATTAGCCCTGTGTTGCAGATCCATAACAAACACCAAAGGAGCACCATTACTACTGTAAAGCACGAAGGTGTATCGCTGATGTTTGAGCTACAAAGGCACAGAAAACTTGGTCAAAGTTGAAGGAAAGATGAATGCAGCATATTATCAGCAAATAATTTAGGCAAATTTGCACTCAGCAGCCCGGAAGCTGCACATGGGACATACTTGGACATTCCAACATGACAACGATCCAAGACACAAAGCCAAGTTGACCTGTCACTGGCTACAGCAGAACAAAGAGAAAGTTCTGGAGTGGTCATCTCAGTATCCTGATCTCAATATCACAATATCATTGAGCCTGTCTAGGTAGAACTCAAGTACACGGTTCATGCCAGAAAGCCCAAGAATTTACAGGAACTGGAAGCTTTTGCCAAAAAGAGTGGGCAGTTTTACCATCTGAGAAAATAAAAAACCTCATCCACAACTACCACGAAAGCTTTCCAGATGTCTTTGATGTTGGAGGGGGCAATACACGGTATTATGAAATAGGGTATGTGAACTTTTGATCAAGGTAATTTGGATGTTTTGGGTTGTCATTATGATTTAAGAAGAAAAAACACAACAGTGTGACAATAAATGGCTTCACTGAACCACTAACCATGAGTGGAGATAAAGTTTTGGTGTTATCATTCATATTCTCTGAAAAAAAGACCAAGAATGCAAATATTCTGCTGCTGTATGTTAATTTTTTGAGCAAAACTGTATAGGTAGACATAGTTCAATTTTTTAGCCCAGTTTACAGTGCAAATACAAGCTGTAATATACTGCTCTAGGTGCTTCTCACAAAATTTGAATATCATCATAATGTTAATTTATTTCAGTTCTTCAATTAAAACATTTAAACTCATATTTTATATTGAGTCATTATAAACAGAGTGATGAATTTCAAGTGTTTATTTTGGTTAATGTTAATGATTATGGCTTTCAGCCAATGAAAACCCAAAAGTCATTTTCTCAGTAAATTAGAATACTTTATAACACCAGCTTGAAAAATTATTTTAAAATCCAAAATGTTGGTCTACTAAAATGTATGTTCAGTAAATGCCATCAATACTTGGTCAGGCTCCTTTTGCATCAATTACTGCATCAATGTAGCGTGGCATGGAGACGATCAGCCTGTGGCACTGTTATGGAAGCCCATGTTTCTTTGATAGCAGCCTTCAGCTTGTCTGCATTGTTGCGTCTGGTTTCTCTCATCTACCTCTTGACAATACCCCATAGATTCTCTATGGGGTTAAGGGCAGGAGAGTTTGCTGGCCAATCAAGCATCACTGATTGTGGAAAGTTCACACTAGACCTCAATCAGCTTGGATTGTGGCCTCTCCACTCTTCCTCCAGACTCTGAGACCTTGATTTCCAAATGAAATGCAATATTTACATTCATCTAAAAGCAACACCTTGGACCACTGAGCCACAGTCCAGTTCTTTTTCGCCATGGCTCAGGTAGGACACTTCTGGCGTTGTCTACTGGTCATGAGTGGCTTGATGCAAGAAATGCGACACGTAGCCCATGTCCTTTATATATCTGTGTGTGTGGTGACTCTTGAAGCAATGACTTTAACAGCAGTCCACTTCTTGTGAATCTCCCGCAAATTTTTGAATGGCCTTTTCTTAGCAACCCTTTCAAAGCTGCGGTTATCCCAGTTGCTTGTGCACCTTTTCTACCACACTTTTTGCTTCCACTCCACTTTCCATTAATATGCTTGGATACAGCACTCAGTGAACAGCCTGGTTCTTTAGCAATGACCTTTTGTGGCTTACCCTCTCTGTGGAGTGCGTCAATGACTGCCTTCTGGACATCTGCCAAGGCAGAAGTCTTCCTCATGATTGTTGGGATAATGACTTTTGGGTTTTCATTGGCTGTAAGCCATAATCATCAACATTAACAGAAACAAACATGTGAAAAAGATCACTCTGCTTGAAATGACTCTATATAATATATGAGCTTCACTTTTTGTTTTGAAGAACTGAAATAAATTAACTTTTTGATGATATTCTAATTTTGTGAGAAGCACCTGTATCATGGTTGTGTTGAGAAAGGCCTGCAATTAAGTTCAACGGGGAAGTGCATAGTTTAACTTAATATCGGTCTGTGATAAATTGTTTTTTGGGGGGCATTGTCTGTATGTTCTTCTGTGTGTGATTGAAGTTTTTGATTAAGTAAGAAAAATAAAAAAAATTCAAAAAAGATTTTCTCAACTTTGTTTAGTCTGTTTTCTTATTACCTTAAAAATTGAAAAAACCCCAATTGAGGCTTACTGAAAAGAGTGAGGATTGCAAATGAGTGAAAGGAGACCACAAAGTGCATAGATAAAAAAATACAATAGTTCAACACAAGAACACAAGACACTAAGGTTTGGTAATTTATTTTCTTTGTTTTACTGTTCATCTATAGGGTTGAGCGAAACAGATCGGACAAATTCAAAAATCTCCGACTTTCGGCAAAGTCGGGTTTCATGAAACCCGACCCGATCCTAGTGTGGGATCGGCATGAGGTCGCCAATCTGCGCGCAAAAGTCGCGTTTCATATGACGTTTTCAGCGCCAATTTTCAGCCAATGAAGGAGGACGCAGAGTGTGGGCAGAGTGATGACATAGGTCTCGGTCCCCACCATCTTAGAGAAGGGCATGACAGTGATTGGCTTGCTTTCTTCGGCATCACAGGGGCTATAAAGGGGCGTGCACGCCGACCGCCATCTTACTTCTGCCGATCTTAGCATAGGGAGAGATTGCTGCAGCTTCGTCAGAAGCAGGGATAGCATTAGGGAGGAAAGATTAACCCCCAAACCGCTTGTGCTGTAGCGATTTCCACTGTCCAACACCACCTTTTCTTTTTTTTTGCAGGGACAGTGGAGGCTAGATTTTTGTGCATCAGCTCTGTAGCTTATTAGGCTCCCTGACAGCTGCATTGCTGTTTGCACCGTTGCTGTGCAAACCAACTGCTTTTTTAAAAGCAAAAATCCTGTTGCTCCTTTCTGCAGTTATCTTGTTTATTTGTCCACACTTTTGTGTGCAGCAGTCCTTTTTATTGCTGCCATACTTGTCCTAAAATCATTGTAGGGAGATTGAAATTGTACTACAGTCCTTGTATTTTTTCATATATCTTCCAGCCACTTTCTGCCACTTACATTGTGTTGTGTTATACACTGGGCCTGAGTTGTGGTGCTGTCTCCCCCCCAAAAAAAGGGAGATTCAAATTGTTACAAAGTGGATATACGTCAGATCTGTTAGTTTGTCGTATATCAGCCAGCCATGTTCTGCCACTTAGATTGTGTTGTTTTATACACTGGGCCTGAGTTTTGGTTCAGTCTCCCCCCAAAAAAGGGAGATTTAAATTCTCAACAAGTTTATATACACCTTCTACCTTGTTTTACAGAACCATATAACGGTTGTTATTTTGGTTAGATTTTCCAAAAAATGAGGAAGTCTGGTGGAAGAGCCCATGGGCGGTGGTTGCCAGCTGGTACTGATGGTGGTGGTGCACAACCAACGTCAGACACACCGTCATAACATGAGGGGCCCTGTGCCAGTACCGCCCACGAGAGAGTGTTCACCCCAGCTTGAACAGTGCTCTACCACTTGCAATACTTACCTCTCCCTGCTCCACCACAGTGTAGTCTGTGCTGTTAAACCTTCAATGGCACTGCCAATACAAATTTGTTGAAATAATAGATGATAGTTAAAATATACAGGGGCCCTGGCCTCCATTTAGACCAGTTAATGCTTTGCACCTACTACCACTGTCTGCTACTCAGCAGAGGAGCCCACCCCTGTACCTAGCTATGCCACCTGTTTATTTATGAACAATTTTTTGGCAGACATTTAGCCCACTTTATTATTTGGGCCTACTAACTTAGGCTACTTTCACACTAGCGTCGGGAACAACCCGTCGCTGCGCGTCGGGCCGACGTTCCCGACGCTAGTGTGGTCTCCGCCGCACAACGGGGGCAGCGGATGCATATTTCCCACGCATCCGCTGCCCCATTGTGATGTGCGGGGAAGTGCGGGGAGGTGGGGGCGGAGTTCCGACTGCGCATGCGTGGTCGGAAAAAGCGGACCGTCGGGAGCAAAAAACGTTACATGTAACGTTTTTTTCTCCCGACGGACCGCTACCATACGCCCAAACGCCGCCAAACGCATTCACCGTTTGGAAATGCGTCGCAAATGCGTCGCAAATGCGTCGCTAATGTTACTCTATGACGAAACAACGTATCCAGCAAAAACTTTTGCTGGATGCGGCGTTTCGCAAAAACGACGCATTTGCGACGTATTGCAGTTAACGCTAGTGTGAAACTAGCCTTAGTCTGCTACTCATTACAATTTTCCGACACTGAGCAAAGTAATGTCGCCTGTTTATTTATGAACAATTTTTTGGCTGACATTTAGGCTACTTTATTATTTGGGCCTACTAACTGTGTCTGCCACTCATTACAGTTGTCCTCCACTGAACAAAGCAATGCTGCCTGTTTAGTCCTGTTACCAATTTTGAACTGCATTTAGCCTACTTTATTATTTGGGCCTATATCTGTGTTTCCTCCTCATCCTGCCCATTGCCCAGCCACTGCTAGATGAGTCTGCTGGTACATTGACCCAGACCACTACATTCCCCTTGCACTCTACACAGCCAGAATCTGACCGTGCTGAAAGTCAGGTTCCCCTTCAAGCATACTATACCACCTTACACGGGACAAAGAAGGAAGGTGCAGATGAAAGTGCAGGTTCCTTCATCAGGTGGGGGGGCATACTCATTGGCGACGTCACTGGCACAGGGCCCCTCATAGTACGCAAAAGTGTCTCTGCCAGTGGGAGGCGCCACCCACCGTCAAACACACCACCGTACTATGAGGGGCCCTGTGCCAATTCCAACGAGTGGGCCTCCCCTGCTTGCTCAGGATCACAGCACTTGCAAAGTTGAAATACTTACCTCTCCCTGCTCCACCGCCATGACGCAACGCATTTTTTTCCACAAAAATTATTTTTTAGCCCCCCAGTGTTAGGGCTAGGGGAACTCACTGAGAATAGATAGGTAGCTACAAGGTGTGTTCACAGCCCTGGGCATCCACAGCTGAGGTTGCACACTGGAAAGCTGTCAACCTGTCCTCCAGCTGCTGGATGTACCCTTGTAATCGCTGTTTGTCCGCCATTACTTAGCCAGACCCTGGTGCTAGTATACTGTTAGGGTTAGCGGAACGCACCGAGTATAGATAGGTAGCTACAAGGTGCGTTCGCAGCCCGGGGTCCACCGTGCAGAGATATCTGCTGCAAAGTAACAGCGGATAAACTTAGAGCTCACACGTGGGTTAAGCTTCACCACGTGTGAACTGGAAGCAATCTCTGTTGCCTCACAGAGTCACGCTGTACACAAAACTATTGCCCTAACTATGGTTGTGCTTGCTCTGGAACTCTTCTGTGCTAACCGTACACATGAAGGAACCAGATGCTAAGCCAAGGCTAATTGCCCCCACTGATGCTAGCTGTCTGCCTGAGTGTACAGTCCCAAAGCTACAGCCTGACACCACGTAAGTATAGAGTGGTATAGTATCCACTCGCATAAGCCAAACATATTTGATACTAGTGCATGGCCGTGCGGCCATGCGAACCTTTTATAGTTGCAGCTCTTCAGGACCTTCCTGGTGGACCAATAGGAGCTGCTACAGGGCCTGAGGGTGTGACCCCCGACCTCCAATGAGAGGTCACAGGTTTGGTGAGCATCACCAGGGGTATTGCGTGTCATTGGGCAAAAGCAGATGACATAAAATTGCCCTCTGCCCCGGAGTCCAAGTTTTACCATAACAGTGGATGGGCCAATGGTAATTGTCTCCTTGAAGGACAATTTGGAGGAAAACGTTGCCGTGTCTAGTGTACCTCCTCCGACTACCACTAGACGCTGACATTTTCCCGACCGCTGAGAACGCCTGGAGGCAAGGTGTCCTGACTGCCGGAAAACATGACAGACCTTAAGTGCACGAGCGGTCCGGGACTTAGATCCTGCTCATGACACCTCCATGGCCTCATGTGACTCGGATGCCTGGACTGGAGATTCCAGAGGTTTGGCGAAGGTGGGAGCCAGCCAAAACCTCTGCCTACACTGGGCTCGCTTCAACCTTCGCTCGTTAAAACGAAGGTCGATACGAGTTGATACTGCTATGAGCTCCTCCAGTGTGGTGGGAATCTCCCTGGTGGCCAAAGCATCCGTCACATGGTCAGCCAGCCCCCTCCAAAATACCGTGATGAGTGCTTTATCCAGCCACTCCAGATAGGATGCTAAAGTCCGGAAATGGACGGCAAAATGGCTGACCATGGACGAACCCTGAGTCAATGCCAGCAGTTGGAGCGCTGTATCATGGGTGATCCGGGGTCCTAAAAAGACCTGTTTCAGAGTGCTCAAAAACCAAGGAGCACTCTGCACCACATGATCATCACGCTCCCACAGCGACGTAGACCACTCTAATGCCCTGTCCGACAGAAGAGAAATAATGAATTCCACCTTTGCCCTCTCTGTGGGAAAACGTGCATCAAGGAGCTTGAGTTGTATATCGCACTGGCTCACGAAACCCCTACATGATTTACTGATCCTGACCTCCAATAAGAGGTCCTCCCGTGGGCATGCTCAGTGCGTGAAATGCAGGACTTAGTCCCAGAAAAGCCTGCCCGCCTCTGACCAGTGCTGGCTACAAAGGCAGAGCCTGGAAAGGCAGCAGTAACCATTTGCACAGCATCAGGCAGAGCAAGATGCTGGGACCGACGTCTCAACTGAGCAGGTTCCACTGCGGTTGGAGGAGAATGGGAGATTGCAGCAGACATGGTTCCAGATTCCACCTGTGCAGCGGCGGGAACTCGACACCTATCACCTGGTTTTGTATTTTCCCAAGGGTAACATGATAAATTGGACCCCAAAAGTTGTTGTCCAATTTGTCCTGAGTACGCTGATACCCCAAATGTTTGGGTAAACCCCTATTTGGGCGCACAGGATTTCTGGGAAGGGAAGGAGCACTGTTTTACTTTTTCAATGCAGAATTGGCTGGAATTGAGATCGAACGCCATGTCGCGTTTGGAGAGCTCCTGATGTGCCTAAACAGTGGAAACCCCTCAATTCTAACTGAAACCCTAACCCAAATACATCCCTAACCCTAATCCCAACCATAACCCTAACCACACCCCTAACCCTAATCCAAACCCTATTCCCAACCGTGAATGTAATCCAAGCCCTAACTGTAGTCCTAACCCTTACTTTAGCCCCAACCCTAACCCTAACTTTAGCCCCAACCCTAACCCTAACTTTAGCCCCAACCCTGACCCTAACCATAATGGGAAAATGGAAATAAATACATTTTTTTAAACTTTATTATTTTTCCCTAACTAAAGGGGTGATGAAGGGAGGTTTGATTTACTTTTATAGCAGGTTTTTTAGCAGATTTTTATGATTGGCAGCCGTCACACACTAAAAGACGCTTTTTATTGCAAAAAAATAGTTTTTGCGTCTCCACATTTTGAGAGCTATAATTTTTCCATATTTTGATCCACAGAATCATGTGAGGTATTGTTTTTTGCGGGATGAGTTGACATTTTTATTTGTACCATTTTCGGGCACGTGAAATTTTTTGATCGGTTTTTAGTCTGATTTTTGTAAGGTAGAATGAACAAAAACCAGCTATTCATGAATTTCTTTTGGGGGGGCGCTTATACCATTCCACATTTGGTTTAATTGATAAAGCAGTTTTATTCTTCAGGTCAGAACGATTATGGCGATACCTCATTTATATAATTTTTTATGTTGTGGCGCTTTTATACGATAAAAACTATTTTTTATAAAAAATAATTATTTTTGCATCGCTTTATTATGCGGACTATAACTTTTTAATTTTTTCGTTGATGATGATGTTTGGTGGCTTTTTTTTTGCGGGACAAGATGACGTTTTCAGCGGTGCCATGGTTATTTATATCCTTTTTTTTGATCGCGTGTTATTCCACTTTATGCTTGGAGGTATGATAATAAAGCGTAGTTTTTTGCCTCGTTTTTTTTTTTTTACTGTGTTCACTGAAGGGGTTAACTAATGAGACATTTTTATAGGTCGTGTCGTTACGGACGCGGCGATACTAACTATGCGTACTTTTATTGTTTTTTTATTTAGATAAAGAAATGTATTTATTGGAACAATATATATATATTTTTTCTTTTTTTAGGAATTTTTTTTTTACACATGTAAAACGTGTGTGAGCTTGCCTCGCCTCAGAACTACCACCAGGTTCTGGCCATTGTCACACATGGCCATGCCGGGCTGTAGGTTCAGCGGTGTCAGCCACAGATCCGACTGCACTTTCAGAGCTGTCCTCAACTCTCCAGCATTGTGTGATTTGTCAACTAAGCAGATTAGCTTCAACACATCCTGTTCATGCTTGGCTGAGGCAGTGCTGCAGTGCTTGTGACTGATGTAGTACTTTCAGAGATGGAGGCTGAAGGGGAGGCAGAAGAGGAGGTGCAAGAGCTGTAGACTGTGGGGGCAACTAAGATTGACGTAGGGCCCACAATCATCAGGGTTGGGAGGACGTGCGCCATCATAATGTCCGACTGGGTCCCGGCTTCCACTATGTTAACCCAGTGTGCCATCAGCGAGATGTATTGTCTCTGCTCACAAGCACTTGTCCACGTGTAAAAGGTTAGGTGTACTTTCCCAGTAACAGCATTGTTGAGGGCACGGCTAATGTTGTAGGACATGTGCTTGCACAATGCTGGGACTGCACTCCGGGAGAAATAGTGGTGGCTTGGGACCGAATACTTTGGGATGACCGTGGCCATCAGGTTGCAGAAAGCTTCCGTCTCCATGAGCCTAAAAGGCAATATTTCAAGCACAAGCAGACGAGAAATTTGTGAATTTACTACTTTGGGGGATGTTGGAGGTGTACTTCCGCTTGCATTCCAATGACTGTGGTATGGACACCTGAAGGTTGTGCTGGGACAAGGACGTGATAGTGCTCAATGATGGTGCTAGTTAAGTCTGGGTAATAGCAGGTGCAGGGCAGGAGGCATCTTCACATGCATCATTACCAGGCGATTGGCTTTCATGCACAACAGTGGACGAAACAGTGGTGTTACCCACAGACACTGTTCCTGGTGCCTGTGGTTAGGCACACAAAGTCATGTGCTTTGCTGCCATGTGCCTGATCATGCTGGTGGTGATCAGGCTGGTAGTTTTGCTACCCCTGCTGATGCGGGCATGGCAGGTGTTGCAAATGGCCTGTTTGAGGTTATCGACAGAGTCTATAAAAAACAATCAGACTCGGGAAGAACTTACAGCTGGACTGGCAACTTCTGTCATGTTGGTGTTGCGTGGAACAGTTGCCTGCCTTCTGTCTGCAGACACTTCCAACCTGTTGGGGTGCTTCACCTTCATCCACCTGTATGCTGCTGTCCTCGCTCTGCATGTCCTCCTGCCAGGTTGGGTCAGTTACTATATCATTCACCACTAGTGTTGAGCGATACTGTCCGATACTTGAAAGTATCGGTATCGGAAAGTATCGGCCGATACCGGCAAAGTATCGGATCTAATCCGATACCGATACCCGATACCAATACAAGTCAATGGGACTCATGTATCGGACGGTATCCCTGATGGTTCCCAGGGTCTGAAGGAGAGGAAACTCTCCTTCAGGCCCTGGGAACCATATTAATGTGTAAAATAAAGAATTAAAATAAAAAATATTGCTATACTCACCTCTCCGACGCAGCCTGCACCTTACCGAGGGAACCGGCAGCGTTGTTTGCTTAAAATTCGTGCTTTAACATCCTTACGCGAAGTCCCGGCTTGTGATTGGTCGCGCGCCGCCCATGTGGCCGGGACGCAACCAATCACAGCAAGCCGTGACGTAATTTCAGGTCCTTCAGGATTTTAAAATTACGTTCCGGCGTTGTGATTGGTTGCGTCGCGGTCACATGGGCGACGCAGCCAATCACAAGCCGTGACGTCACGGGAGGCAGGAGACGCGCACATTTTAAAATGCGCGCGTCTCCTGCCTCCCGTGACGTCACGGCTTGTGATTGGTTGCGTCGCCCATGTGACCGCGACGCAACCAATCACAACGCCGGAACGTAATTTTAAAATCCTGAAGGACCTGAAATTACGTCACGGCTTGCTGTGATTGGTTGCGTCCCGGCCACATGGGCGGCGCGCGACCAATCACAAGCCAGGACTTCACGTAAGGATGTTAAAGCGCGAATTTTAAGCAAACAACGCTGCTGGTTCCCTCGGTAAGGTGCAGGCTGCGTCGGAGAGGTGAGTATAGCAATATTTTTTATTTTAATTCTTTATTTTACACATTAATGTTGTGTTTCGATACCGATACCCGATACCACAAAAGTATCGGATCTCGGTATCGGAATTCCGATACAGCAAATATCGGCCGATACCCGATACTTGCGGTATCGGAATGCTCAACACTATTCACCACCTCTTCTTCCACTTCCACACCCTGGTCCTCCTTCTGAGTTTCCGGCAATTGTGTCTCATCATCGTCCACATCTTGTGACACGTTAACACTGTTGCCTTCGTGTGACAATGGCTGCTCAAAGATTTGGGCATCGCTACATGGAATTTCATCTCGCTTCAAGTGGACCGGGAAAGAGGCCTTAATCGATCTATGAAAAAGTGAACAAATTTTCAGAGTGTCCAAGTGTTGGGTCAATTGTTTCAGAGAACTCAGCATGTTGGGATAATGGAGGATCAGGGTGAGGAATATGCAGTCCAGAGTCATGGCTACTGAGACTTGACCGTGTAGAAGACAGGGTGCTGGTGGTGGTGGCAAAGTGACTGGAAACTTTATCCGCCATCCAATAACTACCTTTTTACGCTGATGTGGTGTCAAGAGTGCTGTTATGCCATGCCCTATGAATTTTGACAGGAATCTGTTGCGAGATGAGGTTGTTTGTTATGGCCCAATTTCAGCTTGCCCACGGCCACGATCTCTGCATCACCATCACGTCCACTTCCCTGTCCTGTGCCACACGCCTTGCCCATTTTAATAAAAAGGTGAATACAAGCCTCGACAGTAATCTAATGACACAATTTGTAGGTCACAGATAGATGAGGCGTGTCACAGAGATACCAGACTGTTCAACATATGGCCAGTATTTTTTTTATTTTTAACCCCAAAATAGTATTTTGAGGTAGGGTAAGCAGACAGCAAAAAAATTGGAATGCAGGTCTGAAAAGCTACTATTTGTAGAGCACAGATAGACCAGGAGTCTGACAGAGATATCACACTCTTCAATTTGTGGCCTGTATTTTTTTATTTTATACCCTAAAATAATGTACAGAACTGGGGTAACAGACAACAAATACAGCGGAATGTAGGCCTGAATTGCCAAAATTTGTAGGCCACAAATTGATCAGGCATCTGACAGCGATACCAGGCTGCTCAATGCGTGGGCTGTATTTTTTATTTTTTACCCCAAAATAGTGTATAGACCTAGGGTAGCAGACAGCAAAAAAAGTGTAATGTACCCCTGAAAAGCAACTATTTGTAGAGCACAGATAGACCAGGAGACTGACGGAGATAACTGACTGTTCAATATGTGGCCTGGAGTTTTTTAATTATTTTTTTACCCAAAAATACTGTATACCTAGGGTAACAGCATAAAGGAATCAAGTAAAGCCAGCTCACCAGACAACTACCGCAGGGGCACGGAACTCCGCTTTGATCCACGTCAGTCACATGTGAAGAAAGAAAAACACTGGTTCCAGCTCCATATCCATAAAATTTAAACTTGATACTTTATTGATCCATTAAAAACAGTAGATGTGTAGCTCTCCAAGTAGCACAACAAGGAAAAGAGCGACGCATTTCGATCACTAAAGATCTTTGTCAAAGCTATACACATAATGCCCAATAAACATTATATAGACACCATTCACCAATAGAATAATATCAAGAAGTCACATGACTAGTCCAAGGTCCAAAACACACAACAAAATACAAAATTAAATTAAGAAAAAGGAAAAAACTATATTGAAAAAAACAAGAAAAAATATAAATCAGTTATTTGACATTAATAGTGATACATTAATTCATTACGTTTTTAAGGCCAGCAGGAAACCAGGTATTCAATTAATATATCCAGAATGCCTCAAGTGTGAGGAGACGCCGTCTGACATCCCCCCCACATAAAGGGTTGTTCACATGTTCTATGTTATGTACACGAAAAAACTTTGTAGTGCTGAGGCATTACAACTTGAGTTACCAGTATTGCCTATAGAAAGCAGATAGGATCAGGCTCAACCACTGTTGAGGGTTGGGTGCTTAGGGGTAAAACGGTAAGACAATACAAAAGATCGAACCCCGGCACATTTAAAAAACGTGAAGACAGAACTGTTGCTTTCAAAGTTTTTTACTATATCGTGTGCAAAAGATAATGGTTTCCAAAGTTTCAACTCAGGCACGAGCCTTCATCAGGAAGACAATCTTATGGTAGTTTTATCTTATGTAGGTCCTGGGTTCTCAGATTGCCCTATGGAAGTCTGTCAAAAGAGGTCTTGATTGTGTCAGGACTCTGAACATTTTTTACCTTTTGTGCATTACTGCCCTTTTCCAAGATGGCATCTTTGGTCTCATGTGCACTGTGTCTTCCTGCTATAAAACTCCACCCCAGCCTTCAGTCTGTGCTAGAGTATTCTGCCTTGCATCCAGCTCCTGACCTCTGATTACTCCCTGGCTATACACCTGCTCCTGTGAACCTGTGTGGTGATCCTGCTACTCAGCTCTGAGTTCCTGCTGCATACACAAGTTTCCAGTAATCCTCCTTCATCTGCTGTTCATGTTTTACTTCCATCTGCATTTGCTGGACATGTAAGCTGTTTCTGCTTTGCAATAACCTGAGACTATTAACCAGGCCTCCCTGGTTGAGCTAAGATATGATTTGAACTGCCTAATAAGCATATCTATCTGTGCCTGGACTAAGACAAGGATTTATTCGTGTCAAGTATCCTCAAGAATAACTGTGCTTCATAGACTTTCTGCTTGATTGCATTTTCCTCTGAAGTTTCCTATAGACTGCTTAGCTGCGTTTATTATTTACACCAAGTGTTGTGGACTTGAGTTTCTCTCTGCACCTGTTTGAATCACCGTGTGATAATATAGACTTTACCACTTATAAAACTGTGTCCTGTAGTTGTCTTGTTCCACGCAAAGAGTCTCCTGAGTTATCCCCTATAATTATTACAGATTGGCCAGCAGAATGGAATTAAACGAAACTGTTCACACCCATAGTGAACTATCCTTTGTTATCAATTGCTAGGAAAACAGATGTATTGAGGTAGACATAGCCTTTGTATCTTTAAAAAGTAATGGAATGTGCATTAAGGTGTTGTTTGAGGTAGTTACACCACAATGAGCATTATTCACTGTTCATAGGGAAGGCTGCAGCTGGCATGTGGCTTCCACCCTGCGTCCTTGTTAGTGACCACTTCAGTGTGGAGGCAAGGAGCCACCTTGATCTCATTATATACATGCATTCCACATGACTTGGCCATGCAAGCTCTTCAGTTTCATCTTGACAAATTTAGTAATTATTCATTGGGTCTGATTAATTTCATTTTACAAGCTACATTTTTTTATGACAAATATTTTTTTTTCCTTTGATAGTAATTATTATATACGAAAGTCTGGTGTGGCCATGGGTGCTAAGTTTTCACCGTCATTAGCAAATCTGGTTATGGCCTTTTGAGAACATGAATTTATTTTTTCTGTTTCAAATCCGTTTTTGCATTCTCTGGTCTGGTATGATAGATACATTGATGACACCCATATAATTTGGGGTGCCGATGTATCTATCAAAGCAGATTTTGTTAAACATCTCAACTCTAACAGTCATAATATTCGTTTTACATATAGACATGATTTCACTATCATTAATTATTTGGATTTAAATTTGACTGGTACAGTAAATCAATTGATTTCAACTAAAACATATGAGAAATCATTAAGTGACAATAGTATATTACATGCCAATAGCGGTCACCCCAATCATACAATTAGGTCGGTCCCTGTGGGTGAATTTATTAGAGTAAAACACAATTGCAGTGACAGCAGTGATCTGAGTAGAGAAATTAATATGGTAGCTGACAAGTTAAAGTGCCGTAACTATCCACCGTGGACTCTAAATAGAGCACACAAAATTCTTGATCAAAGAAAACAGGAGGATCTCATTGCACCAATAAGTAAACCAGGACTTCTTCATTCAAAAGTTGAAAAAAATAAAATACCTTTTGTATGTTTCCAATTCAGTCCCCAGTTCCCCCAGTTTCATGAAATTAAAAAAAATCATTAATAAATTTCTTCCTGTTCTATATGAAGATGAAAGTTTAGCTAATATTTTGAAGTCTGGAGTTGAGGTGATAGCCAGGAGAGCCCCCACTATTGGCAATAAAATTTCACCAAGCATCTTTTCTTCAAATGGAGCCTAAAACAAAACGTGGTTAGATTGCCCTGATTTTTTCGATGCCCCTCAAAGAATTGTAAAACTTGCAAACATGCGAACATCACCAAAACTTTTAATAACTCTGATAACTCAGCAAGTTTCAATATCAAGCAGTACATTAATTGCAATACCACTTATTTGGTTTACAAAATAGATTGCACAGCATGCCATTTATCTTATACTAGCTGAAGAGCCCGGCGTTGCCTGGGCATAGTAAATATCTGTGGTTAGTTACAGCACCTCACTTCTCTTATTTTCCCATGATGCCTCTCATTTTCCCCCTCACATCTCTCATTTTCCCCCTCACTCCTCTCATTCCCCCCTAACACTTGTCATTTCGACCTCACATCTGTCATTTTCTGATCACTCCACTATTTTTCCTCACTCCTCTCATTTTGCACTCACACCTTTTCATTTTCACCTCACACCTCTCATTTTCCCCTCAGTATATACATGTTTGTCATCTCCCTTATATATAGTATACACCTGTATGTCATCTCCTGTATATAGTATATACCTGTATGTCATCTCCCCTGTAAATAGTATATACCTGCTGTATGTCATCTCCTCCTGTATACTGTATATACCTATGTGTCATCTCGTCCTGTATATAGTATATACCTGTATGTCATCTCTTCTGTATATACTATATACCTGTATGTCATCTCCTCCTATATATAGTATATACCTGTATGTCATCTCCTCTATGTAGTATATACCTGTATGCCATCTCCCCTGTATATAGTATATACCTGCTGTATGTCATCTCCTCTATATACCTATGTGTCATCTCCTCTTTTATATAGTATATACCTGTATATCATCTCCTCCTGTATATAGTATATACGTGTGTCATCTCCTCCTGTATATAGTATATACCTGTAAGTCATCTCCTCCTGTATATAGTATACACTTGTGTGTCATCTGCTCCTGTATATAGTATATACCTGTGTGTCATCTCCTCCTGTTTATAGTACATATCTGTATGTCATCTCCTCCTGTATATAGTACATACCTTTGTGTCATCTCCTCCTGTATATAGTATATATCTGTGTGTCATCTCCTCCTATATATAGTATATACATGTGTCATCTCCCCTGTATATAGTATATATCTGTGTGTCATCTCCTCCTGTATATAGTATATACCTGTAAGTCATCTCCTCCTGTATATAGTATATACCTGTGTGTCATCTCCCCTGTATATAGTATATACAATACAGACCAAAAGTTTGGACACACCTTCTCGTTTAAAGATTTTTCTTTATTTTCATGACTATGAAAATTGTACATTCACACTGAAGGCATCAAAACTATGAATTAACACATGTGGAATTATATACTTAACAAAAAAGTGTGAAACAACTGAAAATATGTCTTGTATTCTAGGTTCTTCAAAGTAGCCACCTTTTGATTTGATGACTGCTTTGCACACTCTTGGCATTCTCTTGATGATCTTCAAGAGGTAGTCACCGGGAATAGTCTTCCAACAATCTTGAAAGAGTTCCCAGATATGCTTAGCACCTGTTGGCCCTTTTGCCTTCACTCTGCGGCCAGGTCACCCCAAACCATCTCGATTGGGTTGAGGTCTGGTGACTGTGGAGGCCAGGTCACCTGGCGTAGCACCCCATCACTCTCCTTCTTGGACAAATAGCCCTTACACAGCCTGGAGGTCTGTTTGGGGTCATTGTCCTGTTGAAAAATAAATAATGGTCTATCTAAACGGATGGAATAGCATGCTGCTGCAAGATGCTGTGGTAGCCATGCTGGTTCAGTGTGCCTTCAATTTTGAATAAATCCCCAACAGTGTCACTAGCAAAGCACCCCCACACCATCACACCTCCTCCTCCATGCTTCATGGTGGGAACCAGGCATGTAGAGTCCATCTGTTCACCTTTTCTGCGTCGCACAAAGACACAGTGGTTGGAACCAAAGAGCTCAAATTTGGACTCATCAGACCAAAGCACAGATTTCCACTGGTCTAATGTCCTTGTGTTCTTTAGCCCAAACACGTCTCTTCTGCTTGTTGCCTGTCCTTAGCAGTGGTTTCCTAGCAGCTATTTTACCATGAAGGCCTGCTGCACATAGTCTTCTCTTAACAGTTGTTGTAGAGATGTGTCTGCTGCTAGAACTCTGTGTGGCATTGACCTGGTCTCTAATCTGAGCTGCTGTTAACCTGCAATTTCTGAGGCTTGTGACTCGGATAAACTTATCCTCAGAAGCAGAGGTGACTCTTGGTCTTCCTTTCATGGGGCGGTCCTCTTGTGAGCCAGTTTCTTTGTGGCGCTTGATGGTTTTTGCCACTGCATTTGGGGACACTTTCAAAGTTTTCGCAATTTTTCAGACTGACTGACCTTAATTTCTTAAAGTAATGATGGCCACTCGTTTTTTCTTTACTTAGCTGCTTTTTTCTTGCCATAATACAAATTCTAGCAGTCTATTCAGTAGGACTATCAGCTGTGTATCCACCTGACTTCTGCACAACACAACTGATGGTCCCATCCCCATTTATAAGGCAATAAATCCCACTTATTATATCTGACAGGGCACACATGTGAAGTGAAAACCATTCCCGGTGACTACCTCTTGAAGGTCATCAAGAGAATGCCAAGAGTGTGCAAAGCAGTCATCAAAGCAAAAGGTGGCTACTTTGAAGAACCTATAATATAAGACATATTTTCAGTTGTTTCACACTTTTTTGTTAAGTATATAATTCCACATGTGTTAATTCATAGTTTTGATGCCTTCAGTGTTAATGTACAATTTTCATAGTCATGAAAATACAGAAAAATCTTTAAATGAGAAGGTGTGTCCAACTTTTGGTCTGTACTGTATGTGTGTGTCATCTCCTCCTGTATATAGTACAGTATATACCTGTATGTCATCTCCTCCTGTATATAGTATATACCTGTGTGTCATCTCCCCTGTATATAGTATATATGTGTGTGTCATCTCCCCTGTATATAGTATGTACCTGTGTGGCATCTCCCCTGTATATAGTATATACCTGTTTGTCATCTCCCCTGTATATAGTATATATGTGTGTGTCATCTCCTCCTGTATATAGTGTATATACCTGTATGTCATCTCCTCCTGTATATAGTATATACCTGTGTGTCATTTCCCCTGTATATAGTATATATGTGTGTGTCATCTCCTCCTGTATATAGTATATACCTGTGTGTCATCTCCTCCAGTATATAGTATATACCAGTATGTCATCTCCTCCTGTATATAGTATATACCTGTGTGTCACCAGCTCTGTATATAGTATATATGTGTGTGTCATCTCCCCTGTATATAGTATATACCTGTGTGTCATCTCCTTCTGTATATAGTATATATCTGTGTGTCATCTCCTCCTGTATTAGACCTCGTTCACACGTTATTTGGTCAGTATTTTTACCTCAGTATTTGTAAGCTAAATTGGCAGCCTGATAACTCCCCAGCCAACAGGAAGCCCTCCCCCCTGGCAGTATATATTAGCTCACACATACACATAATAGACAGGTCATGTGACTGACAGCTGCCGTATTTCCTATATGGTACAGTTGTTGCTCTTGTAGTTTGTCTGCTTATTTATCAGTTTTTTATTTTTGAAGGATAATACCAGACTTGTGTGTGTTTTGGGGTGAGTTTCCTGTGTCAAGTTGTGTGTGTTGAGTTGCATGTGGCGACATGCATGTAGCGACTTTTTGTGTGTCAAGTTGCATGTGACAGGTTAGTGTAGCAAGTTGTGTGCAGCAAGTTTTGCGCATGATGAGTTTTATGTGTGGTGCGTTTTGAGTATGTGCAGGTCTTGTGTGAGGCAACTTTTGCATGTGTTGCAACTTTTGTGCATGTGGCAATTTATCCGCGTGTGAAAGTTTTGCGTGTGGCGAGTTTTCCATGAGGTGAGTTTTGCACATGTGGCGAGTTTTACGTGAGCCTAGTTTTGCATGTGGCGAGTTTTGCATGTGGCGAGTTTTGCATGTGGCAAGTTTTGAGTGGCGACTTTTGTGTTTCAACTTTTATGTGGTGAAGTTGGTGTATGTGTGGTGAAATGTGTGCTGAGGGTGGTATATGTGTTCAAGCACGTGGTAGTGTGTGGCGCATTTTGTGTGTGTGTTCATATCCCCGTGTGTGGTAAGTATCCTATGTTGGGGCCCCACCTTAGCAACTGTACGGTATATACTTTTTGGCGCCATCACTCTCACTCTTTAAATCCCCCTTGTTCACATCTGGCAGCTGTCAATTTGCCTCCAACACTTTTCCTTTGGAATGCGCGGGGTTAAAATTTCGCCTCAGAACATAGCCTATGATGCTCTCGGGGTCCAGACGTGTGACTGTGCAAAATTTTGTGGCTGTAGCTGCGACGGTGCAGATGCCAATCCCGGACATGCACACACACATACACACATAAACACACACATTCAGCTTTATATATTAGATTGGATGTACATCACGCAGACTTAAGGTACATATTGCTGATCAGTTATATGACATAGGCGATACTGGTAACTAGGGTTGAGCGACTTTTATTTTTATAGGATCGGGTCGGGTTTCACGAAACCCAACTTTCTCAAAAGTTGGGTCGAGCGAAATCGGCCGATCCTATAAAAAAGTCGGGGTCGGGGTCGGCCGAAACACGAAACCCAATGCAGTGCAATGGGATACTATGGTTCCCAGGGTCAGGCCCTGGGATCCATATTAATGTGTAAAATAAAGAATTAAAATAAAAAATATTGATATACTCACCCGTCCGGAGGCCCCTGGACATCACCGCTGGTAACCGGCAGCCTTCTTTGCTTAAAATGAGCGCGTTCAGGGCCTTCCATGACGTCACGGCTTCTGATTGGTCGCGTGCTGCTCATGTGACCGCCACGCGACCAATCACAAGCCGTGACGTAATTCTCAGGTCCTAAATTCCTAATTCTAGGAATTTAGGACCTGAGAATTACGTCACGGCTTGTGATTGGTCGCGTGGCGGTCACATGGGCGGCCGCGACCAATCACAAGCCGTGACGTCATCTAAGGCCCTGAACGCGCTCATTCTTAGGAAGGAAGGCTGCCGGAAAGAAGCCGAGGGTGAGTATATTCCTATTAGGTATATACTCACCCTCGGACGCGCCCTGCTTCTTTCCGGCAGCCTTCCTTCTTAAGAATGAGTGCGTGAAGGGCCTTAGATGACGTCACGGCTTGTGATTGGTTGCGGCCGCCCATGTGACCGCTTACGCGACCAATCACAAGCCGTGACGTAATTCTCAGGTCCTAAATTCCTAGAATGAGGAATTTAGGACCTAAGAATTACATCACGGCTTGTGATTGGTCGCGTGGCGGTCACATGAGCGGCACGCGACCAATCAGAAGCCGTGACGTCATGGAGGGCCGTAAACGCGCTCATTTTAAGCAAAGAAGGCTGCCGGTTACCAGCGGCGATGTCCAGGGGCCTCCGGAGAGGTGAGTATATCAATATTTTTTATTTTAATTCTTTATTTTACACTTAAATGTGGATTCCGATACCGATTTCCGATATCGCAAACATATCGGAACTCGGTATCGGAATTCCGATACCAGATTCAGAAGATTGCCGACCTCATGGCCGACCCCACACAGGGGTCGGGTCGGGTTTCATGAAACCCGACTTTGCCAAAAGTTGGCGACTTCTGAAAATGGCCGACCCGTTTCGCTCAACCCTACTGGTAACTCAAGTCATAATGTCTCGGCAGCTTCAAAGCATTTAATTTCACAACATGCTCCCACTACAAAATTTTCTCGTGTACATGGCATAGAACATGTGAACAAACCTTTATGTTGGGGGATGTCAGACAGCGTCTCCTCACACGTGAGGCATTCTGGATATATTATTTGAATACCTGGTTTCCTGCTGGCCTTAACAAACGTAATGAATTAATGTATCACTATTAATGTCAAATAACTGATTTATATATTTTCTTGAGTTTATCAATATAGTTTTTTCCTTTTTCTTATTCTAATTTTGTATTTTCTTGCATGTTTAAGACCTTGGACTAGTCATGTGACTTCTTGATATTATTCTATTGGTGAATGGTGTCTATATAATGTTTATTTAGCATTATGTGTATAGCTTTGACAAAAATCTTTAGTGATCGAATCGCGTTGCTCTTTTCCCCGTTGTTCTACTTAGAGAGCTACACATCTAATGTTTTTAATAGATCAATAAAGTATCAAGTTTGAATTTTACAAATATGGAGCTGGAACCAGTATTTTTCTTTCTTCACACCTAGGGTAACAGACAGCAAAAACAGTGGAATATATGCCAGAAATGCCACAATTTGTAGACCACAGATACAGTGCCTTGCAAAAGTATTTGGCCCCCTTGAACTTTTCAACCTTTTCCCACATATCATACTTCAAACATAACGATACTGTTACATCCGCACATACTTACCTGCCTTCTCTTATCCCTCGGCGCACTCACGACTCTGTCCCTCGCCGCTCTGCTTCTTCCTTCGCTTGGTCGCGGCGTCTAGTTCCTTTGCGCATGCGCGGTCGCGTCTCCTGTGCCGCTGAGCCTTCTGGGAGGTCGCGACCCGGTGGCCCCGCCCCAACATGGCGGCGCCCATCGGGTATTTCTTCCCGGCGTCTTCCCAGGTAAGACGCCTTTGCTTTGTAGGCTCTCTGTCTTTTGTCAGTGTTCCTATGCCCTAGGCTCCCTAGTCTCTGTATTATTCCCTACGCTTGTTACTCTGTGTCTCCGCTGTGTCTGCCCTTTGTTCCTGCCGTGTCTGCTCTGCGTTCCAGCTTTGTCCGCCCAGAGTTCCTGCCGTGCCGGTCCCGTGTTCCTGTCCTCAGAGTGTTCCCGTTTCATCAGCCCATTCCCAGTCCTGTGCCAGTTATCCGTTTTTCATCTTCTTTTTTTAGTCCGGTGTCTTCAGTTCTTTCCCTTTTGTTTCTTTTTCAGCCTCACGGTTTCCCGTGTCTCTCTCCAGTGTCTCCTGGTGTATATATCTCCCCTAGTCTGCTCCAGTTCCCTTATGCCTGGTCTCTCTCTCTTTTTGGTCGTCCCTTTGGCTCTAGCTGTTGTGTCTCCATTCCCCCTTGGACCTGCTCCTAACGCTCCCTGTATAGGGGTGGTTCCATCTGGTCCGCTCGCCTCAGGGGCTCTAGAGTCACAACCCAGAGGGTCCACTCTTGGATTCTTCTCCGAATCCTTACAGTAAGCAAAGGCCATGGACCCCGCTGGAGCTTCTGTTGCGCAAAAGGAGCTAGTCTTTTTGCGGGAGAACCAGACCCGTATCATGTCCTTCATGAAGGCAATGGATTCTCATCTTTCTGCGCTCCAGCCCTCTGATCCTGGTAGCGCTTCTCAACTTGCTGGCTTACAGCAAGAGTTGGCTCAGCAATGTGATACCCAGGCTCATATCCTTAGCTACATGGCCTCGGTAGACGATCGGCTGCTTTCTTTACAAACGGCCGCTTCTACCTCCGCTTCTGCTCCCCACCCTCCTCCCCGCTTGGCTAAACCACCTCGGTACAATGGTGATCCCAAATTATGCCGGGGTTTTTTAAATCAATGTCGTCTTCATTTTGAGCTTCAGCCCAGCATTACCCCACTGATCGGGCCAAGATAGCTTTTCTGATTTCCCATCTGGAGGGTGACACCTTTGCATGGGTTAATCCTCTCTGGGAGCGAGACGATCCCCTATTCTCCCGGTTGTCTGAATTTTTGGAGACTTTTCGTCATGTTTTTGATGAACCTGGACATCTGGCCTCTACGACTGAGGCTCTTTTTTCTCTCCATCAGGGATCCTTAACTGTGGGCCAATACACTATCCAGTTTCGTACTCTCTCCTCCAATTTAGGCTGGAATAACGAGGCGTTAGTGAGTGCTTTCTGGTGAGGTCTCTCCGGGCGCATAAAGGACGAGTTAGCTGGTCGGGACACACCTACGGTTTTGGAGGATTTAATTTCCTTAGCTACCCGTATTGATTTTAGTTTCCAGGAACGCGCTCGGGAGCGGAGATCTCTTCGGCCTTCCCCTGCCACCCGTAAGTCACCCAGTCCGCAGCCTGGAACTTCCTCCCTGGCGTCCGCACCAGAGCCGATGCAAGTGGACCGTCTCAAAATATCAGAACAACGACGTAAGCAGAGGCGTACTCAAGGTTTATGCTTCTACTGTGGGAGTGCCTCTCATCTGTTGCGGTCCTGCCCTGAACGTCCGGAAAACTTCTCCGCCTAGGTCAGGTAAGAGAGGCCTCCCTAGGTGTTTGTGATACCTCTCAACCCCTCACATTGTCTGTCTTATTGCATATTTCTGGCAAGGGTATTTCTTTGGATGCCTGTGTGGACTCGGGCGCAGCAGGAAATTTTATCAGACTAGAAGAGGTTTTGAAATTTTCTGTTCCAGTCAAAACCTTAGAGAGCCCTTTAATTCTTGCATCCGTGGATGGTAAAACTTTACAGGAGACCATTACGCAAGTAACACATGAGGTGGTACTTCAAGTAGGGGCTCTGCATAGGGAGAAAATTGCATTTTACATTTTAGCAGGCCTGTCTCATCCTGTGCTTCTAGGTCTTCCTTGGTTACGGAGTCACGAGCCCATTTTAGATTGGCACAATGGCAATATCTTGCGCTGGGGAGAGCTTTGTCGGGAACGTTGTCTGCTGCCGGTGCGTCCTGTGGGTGTTTCTTCTTCTTCTTCTTCTTCCTTCTCTGCTTTACCCTATGCTTACAGTTCTTTCTCTGATGTCTTCGACAAGAAGGAGGCTGAGGTTCTACCTCCACACCGACCCTATGATTGTCCCATAGATCTCGTGCCTGGGGCTATCCCGCCTAGGGGTAGAATCTACCCTCTCTCTCCTATTGAGACGCAAGCTATGTCAGAATATATTCAAGATAATCTTGCTAAGGTATTCATTCGCAAGTCTTCTTCTCCTGCCGGAGCAGGCTTCTTTGTCGTGAAGAAGAAAGATGGCTCACTTCATCCCTGCATTGATTATAGAGGCCTAAACAACATCACGGTGAAGAACAAATACTGTACCCACTGCCACTCATTCCGGAACTCTTCGATCATCTCAGAGGAGCGCAAATTTTTACCAAACTGGATTTGCGTGGCGCATACAATCTGGTTCGAATTCGTGCTGGAGATGAGTGGAAGACCGCCTTCAATACTCGTGACGGTCACTATGAGTATTTGGTTATGCCGTTTGGCCTCTGCAACACTCCGGCAGTTTTCCAGGAATTTGTGAACGATGTATTCCAGGATCTACTCTACTCCAGTGTCGTGGTTTATCTTGACGACATTCTCATCTTCTCTCCGGATCTCTCCACTCATAGACGGGATGTCCGCCGTGTTCTGCAATGACTAAGGGAGAATCATCTATTTGCAAAGATTGAGAAATGCATCTTCGAGCAATCCTCTCTGCCCTTCCTTGGATATGTTGTCTCGAAGTCTAGTCTGGAGATGGATCCCGAGAAGGTTTCTGCTGTCCTTGACTGGCCTTGTCCTCTTGGAATAAAAGCAATCCAACGTTTTCTTGGCTTTGCCAACTACTATAGATAATTTATTCCTCATTTCTCTTCGATTGCTAAGCCTATTTCTGCCCTTGTTCGCAAGGGAGTCAACTCTAATCTTTGGACCTCTGAGGCTGAAGAGGCCTTTCAGTCGCTTAAGCAAAGGTTTGCTGCAGCTCCTGTGCTTCTCCGTCCTGATGCGAATAGATCGTTTGTCCTTGAAGTCGACATGTCATCTGCCGGAGCAGGAGCAGTACTCTTGCAAAGATCCTCTTACGGACATTTAGTTACCTGTGTTTTTTTCTCCAAAGCCTTTTCTGCTCCAGAACGGAACTACTCCATTGGAGATAAAGAACTATTGGCTATCAAGTTAGCCTTAGAGGAGTGGCGATATCTCCTTGAGGGAGCTGTTCATCCATTCACCATTTGTTATGAACCCAATGGCAGAGGGTCTCAGAAATAATTACTAAGTCTGCAAACACAAAAAAACAGCTCATAGGGCAGTGGTAACTGAGCTGACCATATATCTAATCCTAGCACCACAAATAGCAGCAGCCGGGGAACGTGCCTACGTTGGTTCTAGACGTCTCGCGCCAGCCGGAGAACTAACTAACCCTAGAAGGGAAAAGAAAGACCTTTCTTGCCTCCAGAGAAAAGACCCCAAAAGTTGGATACAAGCCCCCAACAAATAATAACGGTGAGGTAAGAGGAAAAGACAAACGTAAGAATGAGCTAGGTATTTAGCAAAGAGAGGCCCACTAGCTAATAGCAGAATATAGTAAGATGACTTATATGGTCAGCAAAAACCCTATCAAAATATCCACGCTGGATATTCAAGAACCCCCGAACCGTCTAACGGCCCGGGGGGAGAACACCAGCCCCCTAGAGCTTCCAGCAAAGTCAGGAATCACATTTAGTACAAGCTGGACAAAAAATAAGAGCAAAGCAAATAACCAAAAAACAAAGAAGCAAGACTTAGCTTAATTTTGCACGAACCAGGACCAGCAGACAGGAGCAAACAGAAAGGATCTGATTACAACGATGCCAGGCACTGGACTAAGGATCCAGGAAGTTTATATAGCAACACCCCTGGACTAACGACTCAGGTGGGTGCCAAACTGAGGAAAGACAATCCCAGAGTCATATCACTAGTAACCACAAGAGGGAGCCAAAAAGTCTAATTCACAACAGTACCCCCCCCTTAAGGAGGGGTCACCGAACCCTCACCAAGACCACCAGGGCGATCAGGATGAGCAGCGTGAAAGGCACGAACTAAATCGGCCGCATGCACATCAGAAGCAACCACCCAGGAATTATCCTCCTGACCATAGCCCTTCCACTTGACCAGATACTGAAGCCTCCGTCTGGAGAGACGAGAATCCAAGATCTTCTCCACCACGTACTCCAACTCGCCCTCAACCAACACCGGAGCAGGAGGCTCAACAGAAGGAACCACAGGTACAACGTACCGCCGCAACAAAGACCTATGGAACACATTGTGAATGGCAAACGACATCGGAAGATCCAAGCGAAAGGACACAGGATTAAGGATTTCCAATATCTTGTAAGGACCGATGAAGCGAGGCTTAAATTTAGGAGAGGAGACCTTCATAGGAACAAATCGAGAAGACAGCCATACCAAATCCCCAACACGAAGTCGGGGACCCACACCGCGGCAGTTGGCAAAACGCTGAGCCTTCTCCTGTGACAATTTTAAGTTGTCCACCACATGATTCCAGATCTGCTGCAACCTATCCACCACAGAATCTACCCCAGGACAGTCAGAAGGCTCCACATGTCCCGAGGAAAAACGAGGATGGAAACCAGAGTTGCAGAAAAATGGCGAAACCAAAGTAGCGGAACTAGCCCGATTATTAAGGGCAAACTCAGCCAACGGCAAGAAGGTCACCCAATCATCCTGATCTGCCGAAACAAAACACCTCAAATAAGCCTCCAGAGTCTGATTAGTTCGCTCCGTTTGTCCATTAGTCTGAGGATGAAAGGCAGACGAAAACGACAAATCAATGCCCATCCTAGCACAAAAGGATCGCCAGAACCTGGAAACAAACTGGGATCCTCTGTCAGACACAATGTTCTCAAGAATGCCGTGTAAATGAACCACATTCTGAAAGAACACAGGAACCAGATCGGAAGAGGAAGGCAGCTTAGGCAAAGGCACCAAATGGACCATTTTAGAAAAGCGATCACATACCACCCAGATGACAGACATGCCCTGAGACACCGGGAGATCTGAAATGAAATCCATGGAAATGTGTGTCCAAGGCCTCTTCGGGACAGGCAAGGGCAAGAGCAACCCGCTGGCACGAGAACAGCAAGGCTTAGCTCGAGCACAAGTCCCAAAGGACTGCACAAATGACCGCACATCCCGTGACAAGGAAGGCCACCAAAAGGACCTAGCCACCAGATCTCTGGTGCCAAAAATTCCCGGATGCCCTGCCAACACCGAGGAATGAACCTCGGAAATGACTCTGCTGGTCCACTTATCAGGAACAAACAGTCTGTCAGGTGGACAAGAGTCAGGTCTACCAGCCTGAAATCTCTGCAACACACGTCGCAAATCAGGAGAAATGGCCGACAAGATAACTCCCTCTTTAAGAATACCAACTGGTTCTGCGACTCCAGGAGAGTCAGGCACAAAGCTCCTTGAAAGAGCATCAGCCTTCACATTCTTTGAACCTGGTAAATACGAGACCACAAAGTCAAAACGGGAGAAAAACAATGACCAGCGGGCCTGTCTAGGATTCAGGCGTTTAGCAGACTCGAGATACATCAAATTTTTGTGATCAGTCAAGACCACCACACGATGCTTAGCACCCTCGAGCCAATGACGCCACTCCTCAAATGCCCACTTCATGGCCAGCAACTCCCGATTGCCAACATCATAATTCCGCTCAGCAGGCGAAAACTTCCTAGAGAAGAAAGCACATGGTCTCATTACCGAGCAACCAGGGCCTCTCTGCGACAAAACGGCCCCTGCCCCAATCTCAGAAGCATCCACTTCGACCTGAAAGGGAAGTGAGACATCAGGCTGGCACAAAACAGGCGCCGAAGTAAACCGGCGCTTCAACTCTTGGAACGCCTCCACGGCTGCAGGAGCCCAGTTAGCAACATCAGAACCTTTCTTGGTCATATCCGTCAAAGGTTTAACAACGCTAGAAAAATTAGCGATAAAACGACGGTAGAAGTTAGCAAAACCCAAGAACTTCTGAAGACTCTTAACTGACGTGGGTTGAGTCCAATCATGAATAGCTCGGACCTTGACTGGGTCCATCTCCACAGCAGAAGGGGAAAAAATAAACCCCAAAAAGGGAACCTTCTGTACTCCAAAGAGACACTTTGAGCCCTTAACAAACAAAGCATTCTCACGCAAAACCTGAAACACCATCCTGACCTGCTCCACATGTGAGTCCCAATCTTCAGAGAAAACCAGAATATCATCCAGATAAACAATCATAAATTTATCCAGATACTTCCGGAAAATATCATGCATAAAGGACTGAAACACTGAGGGAGCATTAGAGAGCCCAAAAGGCATCACCAAGTACTCAAAATGACCTTCGGGCGTATTAAATGCTGTCTTCCATTCATCTCCTTGCTTAATGCGCACAAGGTTGTACGCACCACGAAGATCTATCTTGGTGAACCACTTGGCACCTTTAATCCGGGCAAACAAGTCCGACAACAGAGGCAAAGAATACTGAAATTTAACAGTGATTTTATTCAGAAGCCGATAGTCAATACAAGGTCTCAAAGATCCGTCCTTCTTGGCCACAAAAAAGAATCCCGCACCAAGAGGGGAAGAGGATGGACGGATATGCCCCTTCTCCAGAGATTCCTTGATATACGAACGCATTGCGGCATGCTCAGGTACAGACAGATTAAATAGTCTTCCCTTAGGAAATTTACTACCTGGAATCAAATCTATGGCGCAGTCACAGTCCCTATGAGGAGGCAGAGCACTGGACCTGGACTCGCTGAATACATCCTGATAATCAGACAAATACTCAGGAACTTCCGAAGGAGTAGAGGAAGCAATAGACACCGGCGGGGAATCAGCATGAATTCCCTGACAGCCCCAACTTGACACAGACATTGCCTTCCAATCCAAGACTGGATTGTGGGTCTGTAACCATGGCAGACCCAAAACGACCAAATCATGCATTTTATGCAGAACAAGAAAACGAATCACCTCCCGATGTTCAGGAGTCATGCACATGGTTACCTGCGTCCAAAACTGCGGTTTATTTTCCGCCAATGGCGTAGCATCAATACCTCTAAGAGGAATAGGATTTACCAACGGTTCAAGAACAAAACCACAGCGCTTGGCAAATGACAGATCCATAAGACTCAGGGCAGCACCTGAATCCACAAACTCCATAACAGGGTAAGAAGACAATGAGCAAATTAAAGTCACAGACAAAATAAATTTAGGTTGCAAATTACCAATGGCGACAGGACTAACAACCCTTGTTAGGCGTTTAGAGCATGCTGATATAACATGTGTAGAATCACCACAGTAAAAACACAACCCATTCTGACGTCTATGATTTTTCCGCTCATTTCTAGTCTGAATTCTATCACATTGCATTAAATCAGGTGTTTGTTCAGACAACACCACCAGAGGATTAGCGGTTTTGCGCTCCCGCAAACGCCGGTCAATTTGAATAGCCAGCGCCATGGAATCATTCAGACTTGTAGGAATGGGGAAACCCACCATCACATTCTTAATGGCTTCAGAAAGGCCATTTCTGAAATTTGCGGCCAGAGCACACTCATTCCACTGAGTAAGCACGGACCATTTCCGAAATTTTTGGCAATACACTTCAGCTTCATCCTGGCCCTGAGAAATAGCCAGCAAGGCTTTTTCTGCCTGAACTTCAAGATTGGGTTCCTCGTAAAGCAATCCGAGCGCCAGAAAAAACGCATCAATATTTGCCAATGTCGGATCTCCTGGCGCTAGCGAGAAAGCCCAATCCTGAGGGTCGCCCCGTAAAAAAGAGATAACAATTTTAACTTGCTGAGCTGAATCTCCAGATGAACGGGGTCTCAGAGATAGAAACAATTTACAATTATTCCTGAAATTCCTAAACTTAAATCGGTCTCCAGAAAACAGTTCAGGAATAGGTATTTTAGGTTCAGACATTGGACTCCTGGTAACAAAATCTTGTATGCCCTGCAAACGAGCAGCAAGCTGGTCTACACTTGTAATCAAGGTCTGGACATTCATGTCTGCAGCAAGCACAAGCCACTCAGAGGTAAAGGGGAGGAAGAGAGGAAAAAAAAAAAAAAACCTCAGAATTTCCTTTCTTATTATCCTACTTCTGCAATGCATTAAACATTCAATGTTGGCCTGGCATACTGTTATGACCCCAATGGCAGAGGGTCTCAGAAATAATTACTAAGTCTGCAAACACAAAAAACCAGCTCATAGGGCAGTGGTAACTGAGCTGACCATATATCTAATCCTAGCACCACAAATAGCAGCAGCCGGGGAACGTGCCTACGTTGGTTCTAGACGTCTCGCGCCAGCCGGAGAACTAACTAACCCTAGAAGGGAAAAGAAAGACCTTTCTTGCCTCCAGAGAAAAGACCCCCAAAAGTTGGATACAAGCCCCCAACAAATAATAACGGTGAGGTAAGAGGAAAAGACAAACGTAAGAATGAGCTAGGTATTTAGCAAAGAGAGGCCCACTAGCTAATAGCAGAATATAGTAAGATGACTTATATGGTCAGCAAAAACCCTATCAAAATATCCACGCTGGATATTCAAGAGCCCCCAAACCGTCTAACGGCCCGGGGGGAGAACACCAGCCCCCTAGAGCTTCCAGCAAAGTCAGGAATCACATTTAGTACAAGCTGGACAAAAAATAAGAGCAAAGCAAATAACCAAAAAACAAAGAAGCAAGACTTAGCTTAATTTTGCACGAACCAGGACCAGCAGACAGGAGCAAACAGAAAGGATCTGATTACAACGATGCCTGGCACTGGACTAAGGATCCAGGAAGTTTATATAGCAACACCCCTGGACTAACGACCCAGGTGGGTGCCAAACTGAGGAAAGACAATCCCAGAGTCATATCACTAGTAACCACAAGAGGGAGCCAAAAAGTCTAATTCACAACACCATTTACACAGACCACAAGAATTTGGCCTACGTTCAGTCTGCTCAGAGACTTAATCCACGACAAGCCAGATGGTCTTTATTCTTTGGACGATTTGATTTCGAACTTCATTTCCGACCCAGAAATAAGAACGTCAAGGCGGATGCCCTCTCAAGATCCTTTCAGCCTTTGGACATAGAGGACTCTGCGGCTCACATCATTGATCCAGCAAGAATCATCACACTTGCTCCTCTGAGAGTGGTTCCAGCGCCTCCTGGCAAGACTTTTGTGTCGAATCAAGACAAGGAGAGAGTTTTACATTGGGGTCACTCCTCCAAGATTGCAGGACATGTAGGAGTCAAGAAGACACTCTCCCTTATCTCTCGGCACTACTGGTGGCCATCCCTCCGACAAGACGTCACCGAATTCATAGCCTCTTGTTCTTCTTGTGCCAAAAATAAAGTTCCCAGGCAGCTTCCATCTGGTCTCCTGCATCCTTTGCCTGTGCCTTCCGTTCCTTGGAGCCATATCGCTATGGACTTCATCACCGATCTGCCCTGTTCCTCGGATTGCTCTGTCATCCTAGTTATTGTGGATCGGTTCTCTAAGATGGCTCACTTCCTTGCGTTGCCTGGTCTGCCTTCCGCTCCAGAGTTGGCAAAAATCTTTTTACACCAAGTCTTCCGTCTTCATGGCTTCCCACAACATATTGTCTCCGACCGTGGAGTTCAATTTACCTCACGTTTTTGGAGAGCCCTCTGCAAACTTTTGAAGATTAACCTGGATTTATCTTCTGCATATCATCCTCAATCCAACGGCCAAGTGGAGCGAGATAATCAGGTTTTGACTACATACCTGCAACATTTTCCAATGCACACCAAGATGACTGGGTCTCTCTTCTCCCTTGGGCTGAGTTCTCATATAACAACCTTCCCAGAGAAGCTTCTTCCAAATCTCCCTTCTTTTGGTCTATGTGTCACGGGAAGCCTACGTAGGCAAGAGCAAATAACCCAGGCCCCTGCGATTTCCCTCAACTCTGGGAAACCCTGACTGACTCTTCTCCTAGAGTTTACACTGATGGTGTGCATGTCTGGGCCTCCATCCTCACTCTGTCTCCTGTTTCAACCCTAGGCTGAAACCACCACCCACCACTCAGTGAAGAGACCACACACCAATACCCACAGTTAGCACAGACAAGGATAACAGAAAATATGCACCACGCCGCAGTCACACAGGAATATACTATAAGTGCAAAGGGCAAAACAAGTACAGATAAAGGAAGGAGAAAATATGACGAAGGGAAATACAACACCAGATACGAAGAACAACAAGGAAATTAAACCACACTAATGCATATAAGGATAACAATAAAAATAAATAAAAATAAAAATAATTTTTATGGAGTGTGGTTTAATAGACAGTGGAGACCACTAAAATAGCAAAGAACAACACCAACCTAGGAGACGGAAATCAAGGAGGAAGAGAACTACAGCCAAGGAGTTCATATAGATATATCTTTATTAGGGCCATAGCAGAACAATATGTAAAAAATTTTATTTAACACAAATATTAAAAAAATATATATATTTATACATCAATTATAAAAAATGTGCAACGTGAGATAAAAAGGTACAAGTAGTCAATAAGGGGTAAAAAGTAACTGTATCCTATGACCGGAATAAATATAAATAAAGAACTGATCTCAGGCCATTAATAAGTGAAAAAGATTATTTTATATATAAAAATATGTATATATATAAAAATGAAGAGGCACAATATATATATAAAAAAATGAGAAAAGAAGAGTGAAACACTATAAACAGCAAAATATCAACTGCAAAGGGATAAAGTGCATAAGTGTCGTAGCAACAGTTGAAGGGAGGGGAAGTTTATGTAAATACACAAACGTCCCAAAAGTGCATCAAATAAGCAACCAAAACTGTGAATATTATCACACAGTAAACAACTTGTGACACAGTGAACAAATAGTGATAAAGGAAAGGATTTGTGCCGAAAAAGATAGCCTCAATAATATAACATGAATAAAATACTGCTATGATGCAGCTGAACCAGAGATCAAGCAAGGAAAATAAATTATATAGATCCGGACATAGGTGGTACCTTGTAACTTGAGTCTCAACGTGCACACGCGCCCCGACGCGCGTTTCGGTATTAGTTCCTTCGTCAGGGGGAATTATATGAGCTGTTTAACATCAGATATTTATAGGAGAAATGATCCTGGTGATAACGCCGCCCGGGCCTGAGCGGCGCATGCGCCGCCTGAAAAACCAGGAAGTCCCGTGACATCACATCACATGACCGGACGCACGGTATTAGGAATCCGGCGTTACCAAGGTCACAGAGATGCAATGCCCCGGACCGGACCCCGAGGACACAGACCGCGCATGCGCACAGCCAAGGGCGCGTCATCAGCAGGGAATTACATGAAGAATGGGGCCAAAGTAAGTAGCGACATGAGAGTCTTAAGACCCAAACCCTTAAATAGATTTTAGGTTACAGCAAAGATCCTTATAATAAAAAAACACAAACATAGGCATATGGCGCTATATTATTATATTGGCCAGAAAACTAATTGATAAATATGCCACACAATATATACAAAGAGTGCACAGAAATCTTAGGCAAAACACAATATTTGCAGTAGAGTTCAATGATAATAATATATAATACCAAATTATTGACAATATATATAAAGCAAATAATTAAATTAACGAAAATTAAATAAATCAAAAAAATAAATAAATATAATAATAATGCATAAAAATAAAAAATATTAAGAAAAAGGGAAAATAATAAGTTAAAAAAATAAATCCAAAAATAATAAAATATTTTTTTTTTAATAAAAAATAATAAATAATAAATGATAAATAATAAATAATAAATAAAAAAATGCAAAAATTAATAATAAATAAGAAAAAATAATAAATTAATATATTAAATATATTGTGGAGGAATCCTAGGATCCCATAATCTTGTCCACAAGTAGTTGTATCATGGTCTCTACTTTCACATCTTCAAATGGCGCCAAACACCTTAATGGGTTGAAGAAGTGGACCCAGATGGAAAAAGGTGGCTAGATAAAACTGAAAATAGAAGATGTTAAACGATAAAAATAGTAATAAAAAATAAATAATTTAAAAAGGTTAAAATATAATTAAAAGGTGGTAAAAGACAGTAGATGATTGAAAATCACAAAAAGGAAGCAAACGATAAATACTCATTTAATCCCTTGGGGGAGACGGTGTCTAGCGTCCAGATCCATTTGGTCTCTAGCATCGCCAAACACGAACTAATTTTCCCCCCCGTTCACTGGGTTTGATCATATCGATCCCAGTCACTTTAAGAAGGGATGCATCGCAGTCATGAAAATTCTTGAAGTGTTTTGGTATAGTTTTTAGAATAACGGTATCATCGGCTTTTTTTGCTGCTATAATCCCCCGAACGTGTTCACGAACGCGAACTTTTAGCTGCCTAGTCGTCATCCCTATATATATCAAGCCACAAGGGCAAATGGCATAATATATGACTGCTTTGGTTTCACAGGTTATTGTATTTTTAATTTCATATATCTTTGACCCTTTTGAGTTAGAAAAATTCTTGGCCCTAACCACATTTGGGCAGGCCACACATTTAGTGCAAGGTTTACATCCAAAAGGGGCTTTTGTAGAGGATAAAAAAGAGGGAATTGTAGAGACATGGTCATAATGACTTCTTATAAGATGGTTACCCAAGTTTTTTGCTCTCCTATATGTAATACTAGGGGCATTGCCAACATATTGAGATAAAATAGGATCGGCCTGGAGAATTGACCAAGATTTATGGAGGTAAGAGCTCATCAAATCTGCCTGCCCGTGAAATTGAGTAATATATCTGACAGTCTTGTCGCGTGTAACGGGTTTTGAACTATAAAGTGCATTGTGCCTGGATGTATACTTAGCCCGATGGTATGCCCTTTTTATCGAGCGTTGGCTATAGCCACGTTCCAAAAACCGAGTTTTTAAGTCCCTCGCTTGCTTTTCAAAGTCATTATCATCAGAGCACACCCTGCGAAGTCTCAGAAATTGACCAATTGGGATTGCTTTGATCATTGTGGGTGGATGTGAAGAGGATGAATGAAGCAAGGCATTTACAGACGTGGATTTACGATAGAGATCCGTCCTCAAACAGTCATCCTCTCCCCTTTTAACCAGAACATCCAGAAACTCAATTTTCTCCCTATCTATTTTGTAGGTGAGATGTATATTCAAATTATTCTGGTTAAGGTGGGACATAAAAGAATGGAGCTCCTCCTCTGAATCCTGCTAAATCATAAAAATATCATCTATGTACCGCACCCATAATGGGATACGGTCCATAGATGAAAAAATTTCTGATGAAAAGAGGTCCCTCTCCCACAGCCCCAGGAACAAATTTGCATAGGCGGGCACAAAGGACGACCCCATTGCAGTGCCCTGGAGCTGAAGGTAGAGAGACCCCTTATATGCATTAGTGTGGTTTAATTTCCTTGTTGTTCTCCTTATTATTTCTGTGTTTTGCACAGGTTCCTTTTCTCCCTACCTGAATATGGACTTTAAGGCTAGAGAGATTTCCTGGCAGGGTCAAATTAATAATGTATTTGGCAGTAGCAGCAATACTTCTATTAATGGTGGTAATGTACAGTTTGATGACATTTTTAAAACCTTAAAAAATCTTACATACAAAAGGACTAGAGCATGGTGGAATCGAGCATTCTTAGAAAATTATCTTCAAATGAATTTGATCCCAAGGGGCTTAAGGATTCAGGTTACCCCGTCCTTTCCGGTTACCGATGAGGATTTTGTTAAAAACTGGGAGAGTACATGTAATGAGACATCCAGAAAATTAATGAATCTGTTGATTGAGCTTAATTCAAAAAATATAGTTGATATTGACAAAACCCTGGATGAAGCTATTCAACAGGGCAAATCGTGTCTTAGCACGGAGCAATTCCAAACCATTGATCCCCAATTGGATAAACATATGGACCAATGGATTAAAGATATTCAAATTAAACAAACTAATAAGCTCACCAGAGACCAGAGAGATTTTGCTAATGGTAGTATCTACAAATGGCATAAACAACAAGCCAGATCCAAGACATATGAAAGAACAACCTCTGCCTCCTCAGGACAAGCCATCGGGGATCTCTGGTGCCTCCTCTTCCGTCTCTGTATCTACTTCTGTTTTTTCGACTCCTAAACGTAAGAGGGAACCACGATATGCCCCAACCAAACGGGCTCCAAGATTTTCCCCTGAAAATTCCAAGAACAAACTTCAGGTGATTAACCTTAGCACACATACACTCTCAGAAATTGAGATTGATGTTTTGAGTAGAGGTTTTATGTTTTGCCCTACAGCTAATTTTGATATTTTTACAGCGATAAAAGATTTGCACCTCTTTGCGAGGAAGTTGTTGTTTAAAAAATATTTTCACAATGAGGATAATCTAAAATTGTTCCCTACAGAGACGGAACAGGAGGCACTAGGGATTCTGGAAGAATTAGCGTTGGAACATGATGGTTTGTTGAAAGGTAAGGTCCCTGATGTCATCCGCCCTACTTCAAAAAAGTTTCCCCCTTTGTCCGCCTGTCCGGTACTCGACATATTTGTAAAAACGGTAAGTAGGGACTTTGATAAGATCCCACTATTTCCGGACAATACCAATTTGAGCAAATGTGAAAAGGAGGCATTAATGAATTTGAAAAATTTACAGGATGTCGTGTTTAAACAGGCGGACAAGGGGGGCAATATAGTTATTTGGCCTAAGCTATTATATGAAAATGAAGCTTTTAGACACCTGAGGGACAAAAACTGCTATCGCAAACTTACATTTAATCCGTTAAGTAAATTCCAATCTGAATTGGTGACTATCCTTCGTGGTGCTTTGGATGCGGAAGTAATCTCTAAAGACTTTTTTCTGGCGTTACAAGTTATTGAGCCAACTGTTTCCACATTATATTTTCTCCCGAAGATACACAAAAATAAAACCAACCCTCCAGGTAGACCGATTATTTCCGGTTGTGGTAACTTTCTGGAAAATATAAATAAATATGTGGACTCGGTACTACATCCCCTAGTTGAAACCCTGCCATCATTCATAAAAGACACTGGAGACTTTTTAAAGAAAATTGATGGACTCCACATCAACCAGGAAGCATTCCTGGTTACCTGTGATGTGGAGTCTTTATATACAAATATAAAACATGTTGATGGTGTTCGAGCAGTCAGTCACTTTTTGCATTCATCCTCTTCTTCTACTCCAACATCTATGGATAAACTAGTTATTGAACTGCTGGACTTCTCATTAAGTCACAATTTTTTTCTATTTAAGGGGTCTCTCTACCTTCAGCTCCAGGGCACTGCAATGGGGGCGTCCTTTGCGCCCGCCTATGCAAATTTGTTCCTGGGGCTGTGGGAGAGGGACCTCTTTTCATCAGAAATTTTTTCATCTATGGACCGTATCCCATTATGGGTGCGGTACATAGATGATATTTTTATGATTTGGCAGGATTCGGAGGAGGAGCTCCATTCTTTTATGTCCCACCTTAACCAGAATAATTTGAATATACATCTCACCTACAAAATAGATAGGGAGAAAATTGAGTTTCTGGATGTTCTGGTTAAAAGGGGAGAGGATGACTGTTTGAGGACGGATCTCTATCGTAAATCCACGTCTGTAAATGCCTTGCTTCATTCATCCTCTTCACATCCACCCACAATGATCAAAGCAATCCCAATTGGTCAATTTCTGAGACTTCGCAGGGTGTGCTCTGATGATAATGACTTTGAAAAGCAAGCGAGGGACTTAAAAACTCGGTTTTTGGAACGTGGCTATAGCCAACGCTCGATAAAAAGGGCATACCATCGGGCTAAGTATACATCCAGGCACAATGCACTTTATAGTTCAAAACCCGTTACACGCGACAAGACTGTCAGATATATTACTCAATTTCACGGGCAGGCAGATTTGATGAGCTCTTACCTCCATAAATCTTGGTCAATTCTCCAGGCCGATCCTATTTTATCTCAATATGTTGGCAATGCCCCTAGTATTACATATAGGAGAGCAAAAAACTTGGGTAACCATCTTATAAGAAGTCATTATGACCATGTCTCTACAATTCCCTTTTTTATCCTCTACAAAAGCCCCTTTTGGATGTAAACCTTGCACTAAATGTGTGGCCTGCCCAAATGTGGTTAGGGCCAAGAATTTTTCTAACTCAAAAGGGTCAAAGATATATGAAATTAAAAATACAATAACCTGTGAAACCAAAGCAGTCATATATTATGCCATTTGCCCTTGTGGCTTGATATATATAGGGATGACGACTAGGCAGCTAAAAGTTCGCGTTCGCGAACACGTTCGGGGGATTATAGCAGCAAAAAAAGCCGATGATACCGTTATTCTAAAAACTATACCAAAACACTTCAAGAATTTTCATGACTGCGATGCATCCCTTCTTAAAGCGACTGGGATCGATATGATCAAACCCAGTGAACGGGGGGGAAAATTAGTTCGTGTTTGGCGATGCTAGAGACCAAATGGATCTGGACGCTAGACACCGTCTCCCCCAAGGGATTAAATGAGTATTTATCGTTTGCTTCCTTTTTGTGATTTTCAATCATCTACTGTCTTTTACCACCTTTTAATTATATTTTAACCTTTTTAAATTATTTATTTTTTATTACTATTTTTATCGTTTAACATCTTCTATTTTCAGTTTTATCTAGCCACCTTTTTCCATCTGGGTCCACTTCTTCAACCCATTAAGGTGTTTGGCGCCATTTGAAGATGTGAAAGTAGAGACCATGATACAACTACTTGTGGACAAGATTATGGGATCCTAGGATTCCTCCACAATATATTTAATATATTAATTTATTATTTTTTCTTATTTATTATTAATTTTTGCATTTTTTTATTTATTATTTATTATTTATCATTTATTATTTATTATTTTTTATTAAAAAAAAAAATATTTTATTATTTTTGGATTTATTTTTTTAACTTATTATTTTCCCTTTTTCTTAATATATTTTATTTTTATGCATTATTATTATATTTTTTTATTTATTTTTTTGATTTATTTAATTTTCGTTAATTTAATTATTTGCTTTATATATATTGTCAATAATTTGGTATTATATATTATTATCATTGAACTCTACTGCAAATATTGTGTTTTGCCTAAGATTTCTGTGCACTCTTTGTATATATTGTGTGGCATATTTATCAATTAGTTTTCTGGCCAATATAATAATATAGCGCCATATGCCTATGTTTGTGTTTTTTTATTATAAGGATCTTTGCTGTAACCTAAAATCTATTTAAGGGTTTGGGTCTTAAGACTCTCATGTCGCTACTTACTTTGGCCCCATTCTTCATGTAATTCCCTGCTGATGACGCGCCCTTGGCTGTGCGCATGCTCGGTCTGTGTCCTCGGGGTCCGGGGCATTGCATCTCTGTGGCCTTGGTAACGCCGGATTCCTAATGCCGTGCGTCCGGTCATGTGATGTGATGTCACGGGACTTCCTGGTTTTTCAGGCGGCGCATGCGCCGCTCAGGCCCGGGTGGCGTTATCACCAGGATCATTTCTCCTATAAATATCTGATGTTAAACAGCTCATATAATTCCCCCTGACGAAGGAACTAATACCGAAACGTGCGTCGGGGCGCGTGTGCACGTTGAGACTCAAGTTACAAGGTACCACCTATGTCCGGATCTATATAATTTATTTTCCTTGCTTGATCTCTGGTTCAGCTGCATCATAGCAGTATTTTATTCATGTTATATTATTGAGGCTATCTTTTTCGGCACAAATCCTTTCCTTTATCACTATTTGTTCACTGTGTCACAAGTTGTTTACTGTGTGATAATATTCACAGTTTTGGTTGCTTATTTGATGCACTTTTGGGACGTTTGTGTATTTACATAAACTTCCCCTCCCTTCAACTGTTGCTACGACACTTATGCACTTTATCCCTTTGAAGTTGATATTTTGCTGTTTATAGTGTTTCACTCTTCTTTTCTCATTTTTTTATATATATATTGTGCCTCTTCATTTTTATATATATACATATTTTTATATATAAAATAATCTTTTTCACTTATTAATGGCCTGAGATCAGTTCTTTATTTATATTTATTCCGGTCATAGGATACAGTTATTTTTTACCCCTTATTGACTACTTGTACCTTTTTATCTCACGTTGCACATTTTTTATAATTGATGTATAAATATATATATTTTTTTAATATTTTTGTTAAATAAAATTTTTTACATATTGTTCTGCTATTGCCCTAATAAAAATATATCTATATGAACTCCTTGGCTGTAGTTCTCTTCCTCCTTGATTTCCGTCTCCTGGGTTGGTGTTGTTCTTTAACACCAGATACGAGACTCCTTCTCCTAGACCACCACTCCAGACCGAGATAACCAAGCACAAGACAGAAGCTATAATCGGCGACGCCCAATGTTCAGGAGAACTATTTAAAGGCAGTGGGCGTGACCCAGCTTCCAATCCGAGCACCAGATAAATTAATCCCGGAACAGCTAGATAAAATCTAGCCAATGCCACTGAGCGCATAGTGGACAAAAGTGGAATTACCGCTGTCTGTCGAACGCCCTAGTATGAACAGCGTCCGACATGACACTATGGTCAACATCCGGGCATTACTCTTCCTGTTTCTCTCACCTCGGGGGTACCGGCAGCAGATTTCTTGTCCCAGGAGTTCTCTAAGATTTGGAGTGAGACCAAAGAGGCTCTTGAGAGAGCTAGCCATAGTATGAAAAGGTTTGCTGATAAGAAGCGTTTGGATGCTCCTCCATATTCTCCCGGCGATAGAGTTTGGCTCTCCTCTCGCTATATTAAGCTTAAAATTCCCTCTTACAAACTGGGTCCTCGCTATATTGGTCCTTTTCCTATCTTAAGTCGCATTATTGATGTTTCCTACAAATTGAAGCTACCTGCCTCCTTACGTATTCCCAATGCTTTCAATGTATCTCTTCTCAAACCCGCGATGTTCAATCGTTTTCACTCTTCTACCTCTCACTCTCCTCAACTCAGTACTTCTGATGGTATCTTTAATGTTAAAGATATCCTTGCCAAAAAGGTTGTTAGGGGCAAAACCTATTTTTTATTGATTGGGAGGGATTTGGTCCTGAGGAGAGGTCCTGGGAGCCCCGTGAGAACATCAATGCTCCTCTTATCATGAAAAGATTTCTCTCTAGCATTAAAAAGAGGGGGACTAAGGAGGGGGGTACTGTTATGTCCAAACATACTTACCTGCCTTCTCTTATCCCTCGGCGCACTCACGACTCTGTCCCTCGCCGCTCTGCTTCTTCCTTCGCTGGGTCACGGCGTCTAGTTCCTTTGCGCATGCGCGGTCGTGTCTCCTGTGCCGCTGAGCCTTCTGGGAGGTCGCGACCCGGTGGCCCCGCCCTAACATGGCGGCGCCCATCGGGTATTTATTCCCGGCGTCTTCCCAGGTAAGACGCCTTTGCTTTGTAGGTTCTCTGTCTTTTGTCAGCATTCCTATGCCCTAGGCTCCCTAGTCTCTGTATTATTCCCTACGCTTGTTACTCTGTGTCTCCGCTGTGTCTGCCCTTTGTTCCTGCCGTGTCTGCTCTGCGTTCCAGCTTTGTCCGCCCAGTGTTCCTGCCGTGCCGGTCCCGTGTTCCTGTCCTCAGAGTGTTCCCGTTTTATCAGCCCATTCCCAGTCCTGTGCCAGTTATCTGTTTTTCATCTTCTCCTGTTTTTAGTCCGGTTCTTCAGTTCTTTCCCTTTTGTTTCTTTTTCAGCCTCGTGGTTTCCCGTGTCTCTCTCCAGTGTCTCCTGGTGTATATATCTCCCCTAGTCTGCTCCAGTTCCCTTATGCCTGGTCTCTCTCTCTCTTTTTGGTCATCCCTTTGGCTCTAGCTGTTGTGTCTCCATTCCCCCTTGGACCTGCTCCTAACTCTCCCTGTATAGGGGGTGGTTCCATCTGGTCCGCTCGTCCTCGGGGGCTCTAGAGTCATGACCCAGAGGGTCCACTCTTGGTTTCTTCTCCGAATCCTTACAGATACCAAATTGAAATTTTTGGTGAAGAATCAACAACAAGTGGAACACAATTGTGAAGTTGAGCAAAATTTATTGGTTATTTTAAATTTTTGTGGAAATTCAAAAACTGAAAAGTGGGGCGTGCAATATAATTGGGCCCCTTTACTTTCAGTGCTGCAAACTCACTCAAGAAGTTCTTTGTGGATCTCTAAATGATCCAATGTTGTCCTAAATGCCTTATGATGATAAATATAATCCACCTGTGTGTAATCAAGTCTCCATATAAATGCACCTGCTCTGTGATGGTCCTCATGATGCTTTCTGTGCTCCAAACAGAACCCTGAGACTAAGGAACAAAACAGGCAGGTCTGTGATACTGTTGTGGAGAAGTTTAAAGCCAGATTTGGATACAGAATAATTTCCAAAACTTTAATCATCCCAAGGAGCACTGTGCAAGCGATCATATTGAAATGGAAGAAGTATCATACCACTGCAAATCTACAAGACCCGGCCGTCCCTCTAAACTTTTATCTCAAACAAGGAGAAGACTGCACAAATCTGGCCTTTATGGAAGATTGGCAAGAAGAAAGACAATTCTCAAAGATATCCCTAAAAAGTGTCATTTAAAATTTGCAACAAGCCACCTGGGAGACACACCAAATGTGTGGAAGAAGGTGCTCTGGTCAGATGAAACCAAAATCAAACTTTTTGGCAACAATGCCAAATGATATGTTTGGCATAAAGGCAATACAGCTCATCACCCTGAACACACCATCCCCACTGTCAAACATGGTGGTGGCAGCATCATGGTTTGGGCCTGCTCTTCTTCAGCAGTGTCACACTCATGCCCTGACTGGTGGGTGTGAGCTCGGGGGGGTTGTGGCCCCACTGTGCCATGAACCAGACTACCCTGGAAGGGCCGTGACTATGACAGCTGCCTTGGTCTTCACTGGAGCCTCTGATGGTGAGGTCAGGCTTGTGTGGCAGGCAGCTGCCTGGTGCTACTCCAGGAAGGTGTCTGGCTGTGGCTGCTGATCCCACTTGGGAAACAGAAACACCAGGATTGGTTCGGGCATCAGGCAAGACTAGCAGATGAGCACGGATGAAACTCAGATGAGTAGGCTGGCATGGCTGAGACACACAGCTGGCAGAGACACAGGACTGGCAGGAACGGAAGAGACACAGGGCTGACAGGTACGGCAGAGGCACAGGGCTGGCTGGAATGGTAGAGACACAGGGCTGGCAGCCACGGCTGAGACACAGGGCTGGCAGGCACGGCAGAGACACAGGGCTGGCAGGCACGGCAGAGACACAGGGCTGGCAGGCACGGCAGAGACACAGGGCTGGCAGGAGCGGCAGAGACACAGGGCTTGCAGGAACGGCAGATACATAAGGCTGGCAGGAACGGCAGAGACACAGGGCTGGCAGGAACGGCAGAGACACAGGGCTGGCAGGAACAGCAGAGACACAGGGCTGGCAGGAACAGCAGAGACACAGGGCTGACAGGAATGACAGAGACACAGGGCTGGCAGGAGCGGCAGAGACACAGGGCTGGCAGGAATGGCAGAGACACAGGGCTGGCAGGAACGGCAGTGACACATGGCAGGTTGGTGTGGTGTATGAAGGAACAGGTAGGGACCTGTTCAGACAGAAGATGCAGGTACGGAAACAAGCAGGAAGGAATGGAGTGGGAAGGAACCAGTTAAGACCTGTTCACACAGGAGATGCAGGTACGGAAACAAGCTGGAAGGAATAGAGTGTGAAGGAACAGATTGGGACCGGTTCATACAGGAAAAGAACCGCAAGGCTACAGATAGGAAAGGCAGAGCAGCAGGAGATGGAGCAGCAACAGAAGCTAAGCAGAGCAGAACCGCAAGGAATACGGAGAGAAGCTGCAGAAAGAGGTCTCTGCAGCAGCAGAGCAGAGTAGAATAGAGCAGAACCGCAGGAGTGCAGAGTAGAGGCAAAGCTGGAAGAGAGCAGAGCCCAGGCAAAGTTGCAAGGGTTCAGAGCAGGCAGAGCCGCAGGAGTGTGGAGCATAAGCAGACTGAGAACACAAGGAAAGACACAGCAGGGAAGGAAGTCACAGACAAGGAGACAGAGATAGGACTAAGTTCAGACAAGGTAATGGAACAAGACAAGGTACAAGAACAAAGACACAGGGACCAGGATATACAGCCTCCTGGAGAGCAGACAAACAAGATCAAGGCAAGGCAAGGAGAAAAGCCTCTAGAGAGGGAGTAACACAGAGCAAGGCCTGGCAACTCAGAGGAAAAATACAAACTGAGTTAACACATTGCACAGGCCCAGTCCACTGGGTGGAGCTTCACTAAATACTGGAGGCCTCTTGGTAATTGGTCAGGAACAGATTAGACAGGTGCACCTGATTCCTATAAGAACAAGAGAGTTCAGGCGCCGCCCCCCTATGCACACAGCCAGGAAGCATGCAGAGAGCAGAGGCACAGAATATTTAGTTGGCAAGAAACAGAAACCACATCATGACCTGGAGCAGTGGGTAAGAGAGTGTGAGAGATGAGAGGCCATGCCGTGATGCCAGCAGAGTTGTTACAGTACCCCCCCTTTACGGCCCCTCTTCTTCAAGCCTGCCAGAATAACTTGTAGAAGAAGGATAGGAGCACACATAGAACCATCACAACATTCCTCTGGTAGAATGAGGTAGATGAAACATTAGAGATCACAGGTTGCCCAATCTCTTTGAGTCCAGCAAGATCAGCTTCCCACACTCAAGATACAAGGGCCAGGACTTCTTTCACCTGGTTGACTGAAAGCAGGGACTTGGAAGCTTCTGATTTGACCTCAACATAATCTGATTCTTTGGAAATTGAAGACACCTTCACTGGATCCAACTTAAGCCCATCATCACAAGATAATTGAATCTACTCCCTTAGACTGGTGGAAAGCAGAGATGAGAACATTTCTGTCTTGCGATCTTCACCCAATATCCAGATGGAAGCTGGAGGCATACATACAGGAAGTATCTTCAGCCTGGAACCCTGAAAAAACTGAACCTCCTCTTCTGGATTAGAGGATGAGTAAGTCTCTGTCTTAGTATTATCAGCAAGTAGCCACTTGGAAGCAGAAGGCATACATTCAGGAAGCCCCATCAGCCTGTTACTCTGACAAAACTGGACCATCTCTTGCTCTGGATTGGTGAAGAACAGAGATACAAGAGCTTCTGCTTCAACTTCTTTACCCACCTGCCACATGGAGTCTGAAGGAGTCTTTACAGGAAGCATCTTCTGCCCATAGTTCAGAGAAAAAATTTTAAGCAACAGGGATGTTCCTGGGAACTGGTCACTTGTATTGTCACTGGAGGCGTGTGGAGAGGGTGCCACTGCTTCCTTTAGTTCAGTAAGGTCAGCACACTGTGACTCAATAGCCAGCTGATTAGGTGGAGAGAATGTCAACACTGTATAATGACCTTGCAGTTCAGGAACAAGAAAACTCTGGAGACTTGACAGTTCCAAACGCAGAACCACGCTGGGTCTTCGCGGACCAGAACGGGCAGCAGAGTATCCGGCTCAGAACGACCGACGGGCGGATGTTCAACAAGTGGAAAGGAAATTTTTACGAATATAATGCTCCAGTTTGGAGCTGTAGTTGTCCCTTCGGCACTGGACTGTTCATAAGTAGGGCTCGGCAATCACCAAACACCTTCACAGGATTCTGGAGCAGTGGAACAGGAACCACACTTAGACTCCATCTGGTTAGCAGCTTGAATACATCTGCAGGGCCGAAGCTCCCACAAGGCACAGGAACAGACACAGACTTGAACGGAAGGGAGTTATTCTCATAAAGGGCAGCCTCTCCTACTGACCCAAGGTTTTGGAGCTTTATATCCCCTGGGCAGAGGCCATCCAGGTGTTCCTCACAACTGCAGAAACACCGTATGCCCTTCTTATGGCTGATTTCAGGCTGCTGCTTTGCCAGCCCACTCTCATCAACCTTCTTAGGCTTTACTCGGGTAGCTGCTTTAACGAGTAGAGGAACTGGAGGATCACAGACGGTCATGGCTTGACGTGGAGGTTTCTTCACGGGTTTCGCCCATCTGGAGCGCCTCTCGGATCTACATGGGGAAGACTTCACAGGATTATGAAGTATAAACAATTTCTTAGAATTAGGGAATAATTTTAAACTGTGTGAACATGTAAACCCTTAAAATACTTTTTATTAAATATCTTTAAAATACAAATATCCCAGTGACAAAAAACAGGATCAAAAAAAGTGCACCTCTCCTAATGCTCTCCCTGCACTTAGCTGCTCTCCCTACCTAGCAGTGGAGGTTGGCACCCTGATAGAATGATTTTGGCGCCCCCACTCAACGGTGGCTGTCCACTCCTACCCCTATTTTCTTCCTGGATAGCTATAGGTGGGAAAACAATGAGCTTTAAGAAGAGATGAAATGAAGCACACGAAAAAAACACAAAACTAGGTGCACATAAAAAATCCCCAATTATTGTCCACTTAGGAAAAAATTCACATAAGACAATGATGGCATGGGGAATGGCAATATATTAATACCCAAGAAAATGGTTCACAAAGAGAATTATAATGTTTAAACCAGAACTAGGACCAAATTAGCCTCTTACGGCCACACATGGATTCTGCCCAATAACATACTCAGTAACCTCTTTTTGCACCAAGGCATAAAATGAAGGGCCACAGAGTGAACAACAGAAAAGGAAAAACTAATGATACATAGTCTGGTAATGCATGCGAAGCTATTGTGGGTAGCCAACAGGGGATCATAGCCCCAATTGAGTAATCCTTAGCTTCCCAACTTCACAGCGGTCGTCTCAGTCGCCTCGACGCGTTTCCCCGAACTACGGTTCATCAGGAGGCAGTTCAAGATGGGAACCATTAAGAAAAAGATGCAGGTGCCATGATGTGAAGCAGACCTGAAGATCCAGGGGAAGGGGAGGTGTCTTTATACCAAAGGATTCACTTTTACTGGTCGGCAATCCCCAGCCAATGTGGTATCCACCCCCTATCTCCGGAAAAACACTGAGTGTCATAATAAATCAGTCAAACATATGGACTTAATTAATGTAGTCATGTCTACAGACATCTGTGGGTCCCTCCCCCACAGGCAAGACAGATCATTAATAAACAAATGCATAGCATACCGGCAATATAGATCAGGTGACCTCCTCATGGCCACGCTTGTACAGCGCCAAGGACGGTGCCATCTTAATATCACAGAGTGCGCACGTGCCAGACCGGCAAACTCGCGCATGCGCATAGCGCTTATGGAACGGCATGTTTAACAATATAGTGCGCACGCGCCAGACCGGCAAAACTCGCGCATGCGCATAACGCTTATGGAACGGGATATTTAACAATACAGCGCGCATGACAGGAATCACCAGTCATGATCTAGACTGCGCACGCATGCACCGTTCTGACCCACAATCTGTCAGCGCCCAAGACGTAATATAAAGGCATTATATCTAGAAACTATATAGCCCAATGTGAAAAACAACAATGTGTGACTGGAAAGATCTGTTATTATTTAAATAAATGATAAGTACATATAAGCTCAATAATTTTTTCAAGATATGAGCTACTACAGAAAGACATCCCGATAGAGTCTAGGATGTACCAGCAATTATAACACGGTGACCAAACATGTCACCAGGCTAATATCCAGTATACAAAGCCCGACACTTGGTTAATCTTCAACGAGGAGAGGCATATAATATTGCCATAAGTTCTACTTAATGTAAGCACATAGACTACCAAAAAATGTAAGAGCCGCTACTGCATAAGAAGATATTAATGATAGAGGGATATGACAAATATATTAAATGTTAGTCACAACAATAGACTGCTGCAAAATATCAAATGCAGTTTTTATAGCGGTTCCTACGTCAGTTTACCCCCTATAAATATATAAATACGCAAAATCCAAATCCAGAGTGGATAAAAAGAGTTACCAGAATGATGGATAAAGGGTATCATAGAAAACAGGTGTAGGTCAAAGACTCATTCAGTCCCCTCGGTGATACCGATTGCATCCGAAAAATCCATTCTGCCTCACGTTTTAGGAGGGCTTTATCAAAATCACCTCCTCTAGTTCTTGGCTTTAGCAACTCAATCATACAAAATGTTATTCCTTCCAGCCTCCCTCCATGTGTTTGATTTACATGCCGGGCCAGTGGGGTATCTCTACCGTGTTTTATGTCACCAAGATGTTCCCCAAATCTCGTTTTTATCTCTCTGGTGGTCTTTCCTATGTAGTCCAGAGGGCAGGGACAAGTGATCTTATATACTACTCCCACTGACCGGCAATTACCAAAGTCCCTTATATCAAAACACCTCCCATTTGCAGCACTAGTGAACTGTCTTGATGGTTTTACATATTGACACTTAGTACAGTTTCCACACTTATAGAAACCAAACGGTTTCCTATACAGCCACGTACCCTTTGGTTGTGGCCGGTCAGTGGGAGTAGTATATAAGATCACTTGTCCCTGCCCTCTGGACTACATAGGAAAGACCACCAGAGAGATAAAAACGAGATTTGGGGAACATCTTGGTGACATAAAACACGGTAGAGATACCCCACTGGCCCGGCATGTAAATCAAACACATGGAGGGAGGCTGGAAGGAATAACATTTTGTATGATTGAGTTGCTAAAGCCAAGAACTAGAGGAGGTGATTTTGATAAAGCCCTCCTAAAATGTGAGGCAGAATGGATTTTTCGGATGCAATCGGTATCACCGAGGGGACTGAATGAGTCTTTGACCTACACCTGTTTTCTATGATACCCTTTATCCATCATTCTGGTAACTCTTTTTATCCACTCTGGATTTGGATTTTGCGTATTTATATATTTATAGGGGGTAAACTGACGTAGGAACCACTATAAAAACTGCATTTGATATTTTGCAGCAGTCTATTGTTGTGACTAACATTTAATATATTTGTCATATCCCTCTATCATTAATATCTTCTTATGCAGTAGCGGCTCTTACATTTTTTGGTAGTCTATGTGCTTACATTAAGTAGAACTTATGGCAATATTATATGCCTCTCCTCGTTGAAGATTAACCAAGTGTCGGGCTTTGTATACTGGATATTAGCCTGGTGACATGTTTGGTCACCGTGTTATAATTGCTGGTACATCCTAGACTCTATCGGGATGTCTTTCTGTAGTAGCTCATATCTTGAAAAAATTATTGAGCTTATATGTACTTATCATTTATTTAAATAATAACAGATCTTTCCAGTCACACATTGTTGTTTTTCACATTGGGCTATATAGTTTCTAGATATAATGCCTTTATATTACGTCTTGGGCGCTGACAGATTGTGGGTCAGAACGGTGCATGCGTGCGCAGTCTAGATCATGACTGGTGATTCCTGTCATGCGCGCTGTATTGTTAAATATCCCGTTCCATAAGCGTTATGCGCATGCGCGAGTTTTGCCGGTCTGGCGCGTGCGCACTATATTGTTAAACATGCCGTTCCATAAGCGCTATGCGCATGCGCGAGTTTGCCGGTCTGGCGCGTGCGCACTCTGTGATATTAAGATGGCACCGTCCTTGGCGCTGTACAAGCGTGGCCATGAGGAGGTCACCTGATCTATATTGCCGGTATGCTATGCATTTGTTTATTAATGATCTGTCTTGCCTGTGGGGGAGGGACCCACAGATGTCTGTAGACATGACTACATTAATTAAGTCCATATGTTTGACTGATTTATTATGACACTCAGTGTTTTTCCGGAGATAGGGGGTGGATACCACATTGGCTGGGGATTGCCGACCAGTAAAAGTGAATCCTTTGGTATAAAGACACCTCCCCTTCCCCTGGATCTTCAGGTCTGCTTCACATCATGGCACCTGCATCTTTTTCTTAATGGTTCCCATCTTGAACTGCCTCCTGATGAACCGTAGTTCGGGGAAACGCGTCGAGGCGACTGAGACGACCGCTGTGAAGCTGGGAAGCTAAGTATTACTCAATTGGGGCTATGATCCCCTGTTGGCTACCCACAATAGCTTCGCATGCATTACCAGACTATGTATCATTAGTTTTTCCTTTTCTGTTGTTCACTCTGTGGCCCTTCATTATATGCCTTGGTGCAAAAAGAGGTTACTGAGTATGTTATTGGGCAGAATCCATGTGTGGCCGTAAGAGGCTAATTTGGTCCTAGTTCTGGTTTAAACATTATAATTCTCTTTGTGAACCATTTTCTTGGGTATTAATATATTGCCATTCCCCATGCCATCATTGTCTTATGTGAATTTTTTCCTAAGTGGACAATAATTGGGGATTTTTTATGTGCACCTAGTTTTGTGTTTTTTTCGTGTGCTTCATTTCATCTCTTCTTAAAGCTCATTGTTTTCCCACCTATAGCTATCCAGGAAGAAAATAGGGGTAGCAGTGGACAGCCACCGTTGAGTGGGGGCGCCAAAATCATTCTATCAGGGTGCCAACCTCCACTGCTAGGTAGGGAGAGCAGCTAAGTGCAGGGAGAGCATTAGGAGAGGTGCACTTTTTTTGATCCTGTTTTTTGTCACTGGGATATTTGTATTTTAAAGATATTTAATAAAAAGTATTTTAAGGGTTTACATGTTCACACGAAGACTTCACAGGAGCAGCAGGATGAGGCATGTCAAAGACTCTACGGAAGGCCACCAGGAAGGCCCCTAGGTTCATGACGATAGGATCCCCTGCTTCCCAGAGGGGACAAATCCATAATAAAGCATCTCCTGCTAGGTAGGACATAATGTAACCCACCTTAACCCAGTCAGAGGAGAAACAAGCTGCATTCAGCAGGATGTAGCGCAAGCACTGTTCCAGGAAGCTTTGGCATTCTTCTGGACTCCCATAGAACCTAGGTGGGTCTGCAGGGTCGTTCTCCTCCTCCTCATAGGCCTGACTTTGCTTGAAGAGAAAATTTGAGACTATGATTGTTAGGGCTAGCGGAACGCATCGAGTAAATATAGAGGTTTTATTATAATAGATGCGTTTGCAGCCTGGGGTCCACCGTGCAGGAGAGCCTGCTGCTAGCAAACGGCGGAAATATGTGGCAGTATGAGCTAACCCTGTTACTTCACAGAGTAGCCAAAAACTCAAAGCACCGTGCCCTGTTAGACTTCACAGTGGCACAGGCTAAGTACTCAACTGAGAGCAGTCAGTGGTCATGCATGCACACAAACTCCTCGCCGGAGGTGCCGGCATTCTAGGGGCTTATTTCAGCTAGGTCCCTGAATACATTCACACCAAATCTCCTCGCCAGAGGTGCCAGCATTCTAGAGGCTTATTTCAGCCGGGTCCCTGAACACAAACTCACATGACCACACTGGTGCAAAGCACATAACATAGAACAATACTAGCACATGGCTGTGCGGCCATGCGAGCCTTAAATAGTTGTAGCACGTACAGGACCTTCCTAGATTGACCAATGAGAGGCTGCCACAGAGCGTGAGCACCTACAGGACCTTCCTGAAAGACCAATAGCCTTAGCTGCAGTATCTGATCATGTGACCCTCAATCTCCACTGAGAGATCTTACTCTGGGCATGCTCAGAACGAGAAAAGCAGGAGTTAGTCCCAGAAGCGTCTGCTCGCTGCTGCCCAGCACTGACTTCCATGGCAGAAGCAGGAAAAGCAGCAGTAACTCTTTGTACAGAGTCAGATTGAGCGAGACGCTGGGACCAACGTCTCTGCTAAGCAGGCTCCACTGCGGCAGAAGAATGGGAGACTGCAGTGGAGATGGCCTGAGATTCCCCTTGTACAGAAGTGGGAACTTGACCACTAACATTACCCCCCTCCTTGGGCCTTGCTACGTTCAAAGGCAGCAATGAGCTGCGCAGCCCAAATGTGCTTAGCAGGCTCTCAGGACCGTAACCCTTCCAGTCCACCATTAAAATTTTTTGCCACGAACCACCTTGCACCCCAAAATAGCGTTCACCTCGTAATCGTCCGTAGACGAACCTGATGTCCCGGCAGACGACTCAGAAAACCGGGACATGTATACGGGCTTAAGGAGGGACACATGAAAGGTGATACCTAGGTGTGGAGGAAGAGCTAGACGGTAGACCACAGGATTAACCTGTTCGAGGACCTTAAAGGGACCCAAGTAGCGAGGTGCAAACTTAGTGGACTCAACACGCAGCCTGATTTTACCAGTGGAGAGCCACACTAAGTCACCAGGAGCAAAGGTCGGGGCAGGGCGCCGATGTGCATCGGCGGATGACCTCATTCTCTCTTTGGAGGCACGGATGGCATCCTGACTGCAGTCCCAAATGTCTCGTGCCTCCACTGCCCAGTCTGCCACCCTAGAGTCAGCAGAGGACACGGGCATAGGCACAGGAACCCGCGGATGTTGGCTGTAATTAAGGAGGAAAGGAGTCTGACCAGTGGAGTCGGCTACAGCGTTGTTAAGGACAAACTCAGCCCACGGTAACAGGATGCCCAGTCATCCTGCCTGGCAGAAACAAAATGTTGTAAATAAGTGACCAGTGATAAGTGAGTCTGATTGGCCCTCTCAACCAACCCATTCGTCTCGGGATGATAAGCCGAGGAGAGATTTAACTCAATACTGAGTAGACGACAAAGCTCCCTCCAGAATTGAGGGGGACCCCGGTCACTGACAATCTTGTCCGGCATACCGTGTAAGTGAAAGATATGCTTGATGAACAAGGCTGCCAGAGCCCATGCAGAAGGTAGCCGTGGAAGAGGCACCAAATGTACCATTTTGGAAAAATGGTCGATGATCACCCAGATGATGGTGCAGTTACGAGACTTGGGTAAACCCACCACAAAGTCCATCCCGACCATTTCCCAGGGCCTGTCCGCCACCGGCAGAGGGTAAAGCAACCCAGCTGGCCGTTGCCGAGGGGACTTGTTTTTGGCGCAAGAGACACACGCCCGAACATAGTCTGCGACATCACGAGTCATATGCAGCCACCAGTATGTCCTCGCCTGTAACTCTGATGGAAACAAAATGTCCACCCACCCTGGATGAGTGTGCCCAAGAGAGAACCTCCGGTTGCAAACTGGATGGTACAAAAGTCTTGCCCGGAGGCACAGACTCTAGCAAAACCGGGGCCACAGTCCTCAGTAGCAAAAAAAGAGAGAAGCCAGCACTGCTGAAGGCCAAAACGCAATATCTAAAGTGCACATGCACATAATAAATTCTGACTGTATTTCAAATATGAGATATTTAGCAAATAATTGATCAATTCTTTGAGCTACCCCGCCACTTCACGGCAATCTCAAAATGGGGCAGTCCTAACTCTACGTTTTTTATTTACATTGTGCCATTACGGCCTCCTAAATGTATAGAGAGTGAGAAAAAAAAAAAAAAGGACAAACCACATTACATAACATTACATGACAAACTGTACCTGGAGCATTGACAGAATCACTCCCTTAGTGCCAGGAAGGCGAGCGCGGATAGAGGCCGATCAGGTCCTGTGCGGACATATCAGATCTGGCCTCCACACTGCCAAACCAACACCAAAGTTAAAGGATGAAACTGGCTGAGGCACAGCTGTCTAATTAACTAGAGCCTGAGGCAGGGCAGGGCTGCTGTGTGTGTGTGCACAGCAGCCTATCAATCATAGTGAACCCAGACAGAATGGCGCATATGACCCAGCGTGCGCGGCAACAGTGGTGGTCAGCCACATACCAATACAGAAGCAAAAAAAGAGAGAAGCCAGCACTGCTGAAGGCCAAAACGCAATATCTAAAGTGCACATGCCCATAATAAATTCTGACTGTATTTCAAATATGAGATATTTAGCAAATAATTGATCAATTCTTTGAGCTACCCCGCCACTTCACGGCAATCTCAAAATGGGGCAGTCCTAACTCTACGTTTTTTATTTACATTGTGCCATTACGGCCTCCTAAATGTATAGAGAGTGAGAAAAAAAAAAAAGGACAAACCACATTACATAACATTACATGACAAACTGTACCTGGAGCATTGACAGAATCACTCCCTTAGTGCCAGGAAGGCGAGCGCGGATAGAGGCCGATCAGGTCCTGTGCGGACATATCAGATCTGGCCTCCATACTGCCAAACCAACACCAAAGTTAAAGGATGAAACTGGCTGAGGCACAGCTGCCTAATTAACTAGAGCCTGAGGCAGGGCAGGGCTGCTGTGTGTGTGTGCACAGCAGCCTATCAATCATAGTGAACCCAGACAGAATGGCGCATATGACCCAGCGTGCGCGGCAACAGTGGTGGTCAGCCACATACCAATACAGAAGCAAAAAAAGAGAGAAGCCAGCACTGCTGAAGGCCAAAACTCAATATCTAAAGTGCACATGCACATAATAAATTCTGACTGCATTTCAAATATGAGATATTTAGCAAATAATTTATCAATTCTTTGAGCTACCCTGCCACTTCACGGCAATCTCAAAATGGGGCAGTCCTAACTCTACGTTTTTTATTTACATTGTGCCATTACGGCCTCCTAAATGTATAGAGAGTGAGAAAAAAAAAAAAGGACAAACCACATTACATAACATTACATGACAAACTGTACCTGGAGCATTGACAGAATCACTCCCTTAGTGCCAGGAAGGCGAGCGCGGATAGAGGCCGATCAGGTCCTGTGCGGACATATCAGATCTGGCCTCCACACTGCCAAACCAACACCAAAGTTAAAGGATGAAACTGGCTGAGGCACAGCTGCCTAATTAACTAGAGCCTGAGGCAGGGCAGGGCTGCTGTGTGTGTGTGCACAGCAGCCTATCAATCATAGTGAACCTAGACAGAATGGCGCATATGACCCAGCGTGCGCGGCAACAGTGGTGGTCAGCCACATACCAATACAGAAGCAAAAAAAGAGAGAAGCCAGCACTGCTGAAGGCCAAAACGCAATATCTAAAGTGCACATGCACATAATAATTTCTGACTGTATTTCAAATATGAGATATTTAGCAAATAATTGATCAATTCTTTGAGCTACCCCGCCACTTCACGGCAATCTCAAAATGGGGCAGTCCTAACTCTACGTTTTTTATTTACATTGTGCCATTACGGCCTCCTAAATGTATAGAGAGTGAGAAAAAAAAAAAAGGACAAACCACATTACATAACATTACATGACAAACTGTACCTGGAGCATTGACAGAATCACTCCCTTAGTGCCAGGAAGGCGAGCGCGGATAGAGGCCGATCAGGTCCTGTGCGGACATATCAGATCTGGCCTCCACACTGCCAAACCATTTCTGAAAATGTCTCCAGGTACAGCTTGCATGTCATAGTATAGTAATGGTGTCTTTCTTTTTATGCTCTTTTTATACATCTAGGAGGCCGTAATGGCACAACGTTAATAAAAAAACGTAGCGTAGGACTGCCCCATTATGAGATTGCCGTGAAGTGGCGGGGTAGCTCAAAAAATTGATCAATTATTTGCTAAATGTCTCATATTTGAACTACAGTTAGAATTCAGTAGGTGCATGTGCACCATTTGTATTGCGTTCTGACCATTAGCAGTGCTGGCTTCTCTTTTTTTTTTCTTTCACAGTCCTCAGGCTCTCAGTGGGGACAATAAGCCGAGGCTCCTCCTCCTCCTCCACAGATGACGCAACAGAGCGAGAAAGAGTGTCGGCACGAATGTTCTTCTCCCCAGAAAGAAAATGGAGGGTGAAATGAAACCGGGAGAAGAACAAGGACCATCTGGCCTGGCGAGAATTTAACCACTGGGCTGTCTGCAGGTACACCAAATTTTTATGATCTGTGAAGACTTGGAAGGGAAAACGAGCTCCCTCCAAGAGATGTCTCCACTCTGAGAAAGCCAACTTCATGGCTAGCAACTCCCTGTCCCCGATGGAATAATTTCTCTCTGCTGGTGGGAAGGTCTTAGAAAAGAAGAAGCAAGGATGCTTCCGACCTTGAGCATCCTTTTGGAAGAGGACTGCTCCAGCACCAACAGATGAGGCATCCACCTCCATGATGAAAGGCTTATCTACAGGGCCGGACTGGGACTAAAATTCAGCCCTGGCATTTGAAGTTACACAGGCCCACTTGTCACATGGTGACTGTATAATATCTTTGTACACTTGTAGGCAGGGCCGGTTTTAGGCAAAGTGGGGCCCTAGGCAAAGTTTAAAATGGGTCCCCAAATGCTAACATATTGCACATCACACAGAAGCCTTTCTGTTGTATTTACGTGCGCTGAGTTCAGGCCGCTAAACGAGTTTGATCGACAATACTGAAGTTGTTCAACGCTTGTTTCCCGGCCTCTTTCCACCAGCTGAGGAATAATGATGAGACAGAACGATCACTAATAGATCACCATACAGTATCATGTTTTCAGCAGCACATCTACAGTTTACACTGGCAATGTGCTGCTGACAACAAGGCTTTTTGTTCCAGCAAAAACAATCCGAATATGCAGCATTTTACTTGTTTAGTAAAATACACCCCATAGTCCTCCATATATTATAATGTGCTCCATAGTCCTCCATATAGTATAATACACTCCCTATAGTCCTCCATATATTAAAATACACTGCTCAGTCCTCCACATAGTATAATACACTCCTCATAGTCCTCCATATAGCATAATACAATCCTCATAGTCCTCCATATAGCATAATACAATCCTCATAGTGCTCCATATAGTATAATGCACCGCCACAGTCATCCATGTAGTACAATTCACTTCCCATAGTATAATGCACCCCATAGTTCTTCATATAGTATAACGTATTCCCCATAGTCCTCGATACAGTATAATGCAGCCCACATATAGTATAATGCAGCCACCCCAGAGTATAATGCAGCCACCCCAGAGTATAATGCAGCCACCCCAGAGTATAATGCAGCCACCCCAGAGTATAATGCAGCCACCCCACAGAGTATAATGCAGCCACCCCAGAGTATGTAACCCCCATAGAATATAATACAGCCCACCTCCCCATAATATATAATGTAGCCCCCCATAGAATATAATGCAGCCCCCCATAGTATATAACGCAGCCTCCCCCATAGAATATAATATACCCCCACAATAGTATATAACACAGCCACATAGTACATAACATGGCCTCCCCCATAGAATATAATATACTCCCCATAGTATATAGCAAAGCCCGCATATTATATAGCACAAACCGCATAGTATACAGCACAGCCTGCATACTATAGCACAGCTCGCGTAGTAGATAACACAGCCCACACAGCAGTATTCAGCACAGACCACACAGTAGTATACAGCACAGACCACACAGTAGTATACAGCACAGCCCACGTAGAAGTATACAGCACAGTCCACACAGTAGTATACAGCACAGCCCACAGAGTAATATATACAGCACAGCCCACAAAGTAATATATACAGCACAGCCCACAAAGTAATATACACAGCACAGCCCACAGAGAACTATATACAGCACAGCCCACAGAGAACTATATACAGCACAGCCCACAGAGAACTATATACAGCACAGCCCAGAGTACTATATACAGCACAGCCCAGAGTACTATATAAAGCACAGCCCAGAGAGTACTATATACAGCACAGCCCAGAGAGTACTATATACAGCACAGCCCAGAGAGTACTATATACAGCACAGCCCAGAGAGTACTATATACAGCACAGCCCAGAGAGTACTATATACAGCACAGCCCAGAGTACTATATACAGCACAGCCCACAGAGTACTATATACAGCACAGCCCACAGAGTACTATATACAGCACAGCCCACAGAGTACTATACACAGCACAGCCCACAGAGAACTATATACAGCACAGAGCACAGCCCACAGAGAACTATATACAGCCCACAGCAGTATACAGCACAGAGCACAGCCCACAGAGAACTATATACAGCCCACAGCAGTATACAGCACAGAGCACAGCCCACAGAGAACTATATATAGCCCACAGCAGTATACAGCACAGAGCACAGCCCACAGAGAACTATATATAGCACAGAGCACACAGTAGTATACAGCACAGAGCACAGCCCACAGAGAGCTATATACAGCCCACAGCAGTATACAGCACAGAGCACAGCCCACAGAGAACTATATACAGCCCACAGCAGTATACAGCACAGAACACAGCCCACAGAGAACTATATACAGCCCACAGCAGTATACAGCACAGAGCACAGCCCACAGAGAACTATATACAGCCCACAGCAGTATACAGCACAGAGCACAGAGAACTATATATAGCCCACAGCAGTATACAGCACAGAGCACAGCCCACAGAGAACTATATATAGCACAGAGCACACAGTAGTATACAGCACAGAGCACAGCCCACAGATAACTATATACAGCCCACAGCAGTATACAGCACAGAGCACAGAGAACTATATATAGCCCACAGCAGTATACAGCACAGAGCACAGCCCACAGAGAACTATATATAGCACAGAGCACACAGTAGTATACAGCACAGAGCACAGCCCACAGAGAGCTATATACAGCCCACAGCAGTATACAGCACAGAGCACAGCCCACAGAGAACTATATACAGCCCACAGCAGTATACAGCACAGAGCACAGCCCACAGAGAACTATATACAGCCCACAGCAGTATACAGCACAGCCCACAGAGAACTATATACAGCCCACAGCAGTATACAGCACAGAGCACAGCCCACAGAGAACTATATACAGCCCACAGTAGCATACAGCACAGAGCACAGCCCACAGAGAACTATATACAGCCCACAGTAGTATACAGCACAGAGCACAGCCCACAGAGAGCTATATACAGCCCACAGTAGTATACAGCACAGAGCACAGCCCACAGAGAACTATATACAGCCCACAGTAGTATACAGCACAGAGCACAGCCCACAGAGAACTATATACAGCCCACAGCAGTATACAGCACAGAGCACAGCCCACAGAGAGCTATATACAGCCCACAGCAGTATACAGCACAGAGCACAGCCCACAGAGAACTATATACAGCCCACAGCAGTATACAGCACAGAGCACAGCCCACAGAGAACTATATACAGCCCACAGCAGTATACAGCACAGAGCACAGCCCACAGAGAACTATATACAGCCCACAGCAGTATACAGCACAGAGCACAGCCCACAGAGAACTATATACAGCCCACAGCAGTATACAGCACAGAGCACAGCCCACAGAGAACTATATACAGCCCACAGCAGTATACAGCACAGAGCACAGCCCACAGAGAACTATATATAGCACAGAGCACACAGTAGTATACAGCACAGAGCACAGCCCACAGAGAACTATATACAGCCCACAGTAGTATACAGCACAGAGCACAGCCCACAGAGAACTATATACAGCCCACAGTAGTATACAGCACAGAGCACAGCCCACAGAGAACTATATATAGCACAGAGCACACAGTAGTATACAGCACAGAGCACAGCCCACAGAGAGCTATATACAGCCCACAGCAGTATACAGCACAGAGCACAGCCCACAGAGAACTATATACAGCCCACAGTAGTATACAGCACAGAGCACAGCCCACAGAGAGCTATATACAGCCCACAGCAGTATACAGCACAGAGCACAGCCCACAGAGAGCTATATACAGCCCACAGTAGTATACAGCACAGAGCACAGCCCACAGAGAACTATATACAGCCCACAGCAGTATATAGCACAGAGCACAGCCCACAGAGAGCTATATACAGCCCACAGCAGTATACAGCACAGAGCACAGCCCACAGAGAACTATATACAGCCCACAGCAGTATACAGCACAGCCCACAGAGAACTATATACAGCCCACATCTCTTCTCTTCCTCCCCTCACCTCCTCCGAGAATGGCCCCACAGTCCAGAAAAAAAAAAAAACTCTCCTCACCTCTCCTCGTGCCCAGCGTTGCTTCCTGGTTCCTGCTCCTGTCTCAGCAGCTGCAGTCTGCCCGGGACACAGCAGGTGCGCGATGATATGACATCATCGCGCACCCGCAGTGTCAGAGGCAGAGCGGGGAATGATGGGAGAGGAGCGTCTGTAGACGCTCTCTCCTCCATCATTGCATTCAACTGTACCGGCGTCTATACGCCGGTATAGTTGAATGCGACGGCGGGGGCGGCGGATTGAGCGGCCCACCACTGGCACCGGCCCTTCTGGCATTTGCCAGAAGTGCCCTATGGCCAGTCCGGCCCTGCTTATCTACATCGGGGCGATGTAGGATGGGAGCGCTAGTGAAGTGAGACTTTATGGAGTTAAAGGCCTTGGAGACCTCCTCCATCATGACCTGGAGTAGTGGGTAAGAGAGTGTGAGAGATGAGAGGCCATGCTGTGATGTCAGCAGAGTTGTTATAAGCAGGCACAGGGAAGATGGTTAAAATTGATGGGAAGATGGATGGAGCCAAATACTGGACCATTCTTGAAGAAAACCTGTTGGAGTCTGCAAAAGATTGGGACGGAGATTTGTCTTCCAACAAGGTGTTAGAATGGCCAAGCCAAAGTCCAGACCTTAATCCAATCGAGAATCTGTGGAAAGAGCTGAAAACTGCTGTTCGCAAACGATCTCCATCAAACCTCACTGAGCTCGAGCTGTTTGCCAAAGAAGAATGGGCAAGAATTTCAGTCCATCGATGTACAAAACTCATAGAGACATACCTCAAGCGACTTCCACAAAAAATTAAAATAACCAATAAATTTTGTTCAACTTCTCAATTGTGTTCCACTTGTTGTTGATTCTTCACCAAAAATTTACATTTTGTATCATTATGTTTGAAGCATGATATGTGGGAAAAGGTTGATAAGTTCCAGGGAGCCGAATACTTTTGCAAGGCTCTGTATCTGTGATCTAGTCTCCTGGTACTTGGCTGCATGCAACCTCCAATCCTCACAAGATCACCTCTACTCCACAATTGCATAATAGATTTCTCCCATGCGTCCAATCTATTCTGGAACTCTCTACCCCAACATATCATTCTCTTGCCTACTGGGGGAACCTTCAAAAGGAACCTGATGAACCACCTCTTCCAACAAGCCTACAACCTACAGTAATCATCGCTCCACCATACCACTGCACAAACTGCTTCACCCTCACCTATTCTACCCTCACCCATCCCTTAAAGATTGTTAGTCCTCATGCTCAGGGTGCTCTCTAATCCAGTATTAGTAGGTGACTTATATTGTTTAGGAATATTTAACTTGTTTTTAATATGTATACCACGTTTCACATGTAAAGCGTTGTAAAATAAATGGTGCTTTAACAATAAATAATAATAATACCACCATGCGGCTGCCATAGAACCGGGGGTGAGTAGCCCAGCCATTAACAGATGTTGTCAGTTTTCTTTAGATAGTCTTCTGAGAGCACCAGGCCTACACCTGGTAGTCATCCACCTGCTAGTGATCAATGTTTCAGCTAGAAATGCTGGTGCAAGCCCTGTCCCATGCATCCATGATGCACAATTATGCTATTTGTAATCTGGGTCAATTGATGCCAATTTTTCTGGTGTCTGCCCCTAATTTGAGGTGTTTGTGAAGATTTTTGGACTCCCTTATGGAGTTGGCTATGCGTTTGGTTTTGCCTTCCACTTAATTCAATGGGCTTCGGGTATGTTCTGCAAAAGTTCTGCGAATCGAACCTTGAAACTTTCACTCATCTCTACCTATAAATCCTAAGCCTTACTGATGCTTTTTCCATGTACTCATTGACCAATTCACATTTTTCACAGTGTTCTGTACTCAAAAATTCTGCAAAGTGGGCAAAATTATCTGATTTAATATGTCCATGCAGTCTCTCTCTAGTATTTGTATGTAAGAAGTAGTGATGGGAGACTTTACGGTACTGGAGCAGGAATTACCACGTGTGATCTCTCGAGTGCTTTGTTTCCATCTATTTTCTGGGTGCTTCTTGAAGTGTGTTTGGGGTTGTTTTCCTGCTTGGACACCGATGACCTAGGATGGAAACCCAGTTTTCAGACCCCGGGCACTACATAACAACCCAAAATCCTTTGGTAATCTTCAGAATTCATGGTGCCTTTCACACAGTCAAAGTACCCAGGGCCAAAGGCAGCAAAACAATCCCAAAATATCTTTGAACCTCCACCATAATTGACTGTAATTTCTGTGTTCTTTTATTTGTAGGCCACATTACATTTACAGTAAACAGTAGAATGATGTGCTTTACCAAAAAAACTCTGTCTTGGTCTCATCTGTCCACAAGACGCCTGCTAGCCCTCTAAAAAAATACTGTTGGCCATCTGCTGACTCTCCAAATTTCAAACGTAACAATATTAATACGAAAAATAAAATTTGCCTACCTTAAATGGATAATTTATATTTCAGAAGCAATAGACAGCTATGCAAAGCATAGCTGTCTGTTGGCCCTCTAAAATGCTTAGTGACGACTGGTTGCTTTCCATCTAAAATTAGAGTGAGGGCCGCCTGATGGCCCTCTGAATATAGTGAAGTCCACCTGCTGGCCCCTTAACAATAGTGAGGACCATCTGATGGCCCTCTACAATTAGTGATGGCCACCCAATAGCCCTAAAAAGAAAGAAAAAATTGACTTTCAGAGTCCCTTCTTCATAACTGGATGTGGATGTGTCTGATCATGTCTGACACACCACATGGCTGTCATGTCGGACGCCGATCAGACCAGGTCATCCGACAGACAGCGGTAGTTCCGCTTTTGACCACTATTTGCTCATTGGCGTCGGCTAGATTTTGTCTAGCTGTTCCGGGGTTAATTTACCTGATCCTCGGATTGGAAGCTGGGCCACGCCCATTGCCTTTAAATAGCTTTCCTGATCATTGGGCGTCGCCGATTATAGCTTCTGTCTTGCGTTGTTATCTCAGTCTGGAGTGGAGAGCTGGTTGTTGGAGAATCGTTGCTGGTGGTGTATTTTCCTTTGTCTTATTTACTCCTTCCTATATTTGTGTTTATTTTGCCCTGCACATTTATAGTGTATTCCTGAGTGACTGCGGTGTGGTGTATATTTTCCTTTATCCTTGTCTGTGCTAACTGTGGATATTGGTGTATTGCATTCACCGGGTGGAGGGTTGAGGTTTTCAGCCTAGGGTTGTAACAGGAGGCAGGGTGACGTTCGAGGCCTGGACATGCACACCATCAGTGTAAACTTCAGGTAGAGGGTAAGTCAGCATTTCCCTAGTCTGAGGGATATTGCAGGGGCCCAGGTTATTAGCTCTCGCCCACCTAGTCTCCCCGTGACATTATAATCGGCCCAACAAAAAAAAAAAGGGGTTTCTTTTTTTGTGTGTGTTTTGTCATGGATCCCATGACTTCCATAACCCGCCAGTTGGAGGCGCTGTCCCTACAGGTCACGGAGTTGAGGGGGGCAGTACAGCAACAGGGACTAGCAGTATCTAATGTGCAAGCTAAAGCGACAGAAAGAGTTGCTGAGCCTAAATTTCCTTTGCCTGAAAAATTTGCTGGGGAACGCAGTAAATTTGTTTCTTTTCGTGAAGCTTGCAAACTATATTTCCATATGCGCCCGATCTCCTCGGGTAATGAGGCTCAGTGTGTGGGCCTGGTGTTGTCATTGTTAAGTGGGGATCCTCAAGCATGGGCGTTTTCTTTGCCATCTGATTCTGCTGCATTTGACTCTGTGGAGAGTTTTTTTTCCTCTCTTGGGAAAATCTACGATGAACCTGATAAAATGGCTCTGGCAGAATCTAAGATACGCTCTATTCGCCAGGGGGAGCGAGTAGCAGAGGATTACTGTTCTGAATTCTGCCGCTGGGCAATCGATACCCAATGGAATGATCCAGCATTGCGGAGTCAGTTTATTCATGGGGTTTCTGGAAGGGTTAAAAAAGTTCTTCTGATGTACGAGACTCCTGCTTCTCTAGATTCCGCTATGAGTCTGGTTGTCTGCATTGATCGCCATCTGTGTGAGGGGGAGCATGAGACACCGCCTGTGGGTGAAGGTTTAGGTACACGTGAGGTTGCTGCAGGTGAGCCCACGGAGTCTATGCAAATCGCAGGGGTGTCACATGTAAAGCGTCGAGCCCCAGAGATCAGGAAGCAGGGAGCCTGTTTTTACTGTGGTAAGTTCTGAGCTCAGAGGGTGTGGAGGAGACCAATCTGAGCTTATGTATATCCTCCATGGTGGTTTCTCAATGCATGCTCCCTCCTAAGGTTTTAATCGCTGGCAGTGAGCTGCCAATTACTGTTTTTGTGGATAGTGGTTCAGCCACAAATCTCATTGATGAGGAGTTTGCGTGCACAGCAGATTTTAGGATTGAGAAACTGTCTCGTCCAATCCACGTGGTCACCATCAATGCAGCTCCTCTCTCTCAGGGGGAGATTACTGAATTTGTGGCTGAGGTGAAACTCCACATTGGGGTTCTACATTCCGAGCGGGTTACTTGTAAGGTGCTCAGGAATCTTCCTGCTCAGGTGGTTTTGGGTTTTCCTTGGTTGTCTATGCACAACCCGGTAATTGACTGGAAAACTCAGGACATAATTCAGTGGAGCGAGTTCTGCCAGGAGAATTGCCTGGCCACATGTGTGGCTGCGGTGACTTCAAGCGTTCCGGAGTCACTTCTGGATTTTGTGGATGTGTTCTCTGAGAAGGGTTGTTCAGAGTTGCCGCCACATCGTCCCTATGACTGTACTATCAGGTTTAAACCAGGGGCCAAATTGCCTAAAGCAAGGATGTTCAACATCTCCGGTCCGGAGAGACAAGCGTTAAAAGATTATGTTGCTGAAAGCTTGAGCAAAGGGCACATCAGGCCGTCATCTTCGCCGGTGGCAGCAGGGTTCTTCTTCGTGAAGAAGAAAGATGGCGGATTACGCCCGTGTTTGGATTTCAGGGAGTTGAACCAGATTACGGTTCGTGATCCATACCCTATGCCACTGATACCAGACTTGTTCAACCAGGTGGCAGGTGCTAAGTGGTTTACCAAGCTTGACCTCAGGGGGCGTACAACCTCATAAGAGTCCGTCAAGGTGATGAGTGGAAGACGGCTTTTAATACCCCTGAGGGTCATTTTGAAAATTTGGTGATGCCATTTGGGTTGACTAATGCACCTGCAGTGTTCCAACATTTCATCAATGATGTGTTCTCGCACGTTTTCGGGAAATTTGTTATCGTTTACCTAGATGACATTCTCATATATTCTTGTGACCGTGATGCTCATTTAGATCATGTCAGGCAGGTGTTACAGCTTCTCAGAAAGAATAAGCTGTATGCTAAACTTGAGAAATGTGTATTTTTTGTTCAAGAGTTGCCGTTCTTGGGTTATATTGTGTCTGCTTCTGGTTTTAAAATGGACGCCGCTAAGGTGCAAGCTGTGCTGCATTGGGAACGTCCTGATAACCTGAAAGCACTTCAGCGGTTCCTTGGGTTTTCTAACTACTATAGGAAATTTATCAAGGAATTTTTCCATAATTGCTAAACCGCTAACTGACATGACTAAAAAGGGCACCAATTTCTCCGTTTGGCCTGAGGCTGCTGTGCACGCATTTGAATTTCTTAAGAACAGTTTTGTTTCAGCCCCCATTCTTGTGCAGCCAGACGTATCAAAATCCTTTGTTGTGGAAGTCAATGCATCTGAGGTTGGTGTGGGGGCGGTACTATCTCAAGGCTCATCTTTGAGTGGTTTGCGTCCGTGCGCCTATTTCTCCAAGAAACTGTCGTCCGCCGAACGTAACTACGATATCGGCAACAGGGAGTTGTTGGCTATTAAGTTGGCCATTGAGGAATGGCGACACTTCTTGGAGGGGTCAGTACATCAGGTTACGGTTATTACCGATCATAAGAATCTCCTGTATTTGGAGTCAGCCAAGCATCTGTCCCCCAGGCAGGCTCGCTGGGCATTGTTTTTCATGCGGTTCAATTTTGTTGTCACTTACAGACCGGGGTCTAAAAACACTAAGGCGGAAGCTCTGTCCAGGTGTTTTCCGGGGGGAGAACCTCGGGAGGATCCAGTACCCATCCTCCAAAAGGGTGTTGTTGTTTCGGCTCTCACTACCGAGGTTGAGGCTGAGATTGCCGAGGCTCAGGAGGAGGTACCATCTGAGCTTCCCATCAACAAATCTTTTGTACTGCTTCATCTCCGCTTAAAGGTTTTGGCGGAGCATCATGATGCTGTCCTGGCTGGCCACCCAGGGGTTAGAGGTACCTTGGAGTTGGTGTCACGTCGGTTTTGGTGGCCCAAGATCCGACAGGACATGGTCTCATACGTGTCAGCTTGTACCACGTGCGCTAGGGCTAAGATGCCCCGCTCCCATCCTGTTGGCACACTACTTCCTCTTTAGGTACCTAGTAAGCCATGGACAGAAATCTCCATGGATTTCATCACTGATTTGCCCTCATCAGCTGGGAACACGGTCATCTTGGTGATTGTTGATCGGTTTTCAAAAATGTCGCACTTTGTGTCTTTGCCTTCGTTGCCTAACACTAAGACTCTGGCTCAGGTATTTGTGCAGGAGGTGGTCAGACTTCATGGGGCTCCGTCTGACATCGTGTCTGATAGGGGGTCTCAGTTTGTGGCAAAATTTTGGAAAGCATTTTGCTCACGGCTGGGGATCAAGTTGTCCCATTCTTCGGCGTTTCATCCTCAGTCAAATGGTCAGACTGAGCGTATGAACCAAAATTTGGAACAGTACCTACGCTGTTTTGTCTCTGATAACCAGGAGGAGTGGTCTACCTTTCTTCCTTTAGCTGAGTTTGCCATCAATAATCACCGCCAGGAGTCATCTGGGGAGTCTCTGTTTTTTTGTGTTTACGGGCTACATCCTCAATTTTGTACTTTGAGTCAGAGGTGCTCTTCCGGCATTCCGGAGGAGGACCAGTTAGGAGCACAATTGTCCTCAGTTTGGAGGAGAGTTAAACAGCGCCTGTTGAGTGTGGGTGTCAGGTACAAACGTGTGGCTGACAGTAGGCGTGTGCCAGGTCCGGACCTGAGTGTGGATGACTGGGTGTGGTTATCCACAAAAAACATAAGACTCAAGATACCATTCCTTAAATTGGGTCCAAGGTTTATTGGTCCATTTAGGGTCACCGCCATCATTAACCCAGTAGCGTACCGACTGGAGCTCCCTACGGTGTATAAGATACACAACGTGTTCCACAGGTCTCTTCTGAAGAAGGTGGTGGGTTCTGTGGTCGCGGCGCCTATGCCACCTCCAGTTTTGGTGGATGGTAACCTGGAATTTGAAGTCTCTAAGGTGGTTGACTCTCGTGTAGTGCGTCGCACTTTACAGTACTTGGTACACTGGCGTGGTTATGGGCCTGAGGAGAGGTCCTGGGTACCAGCCTCGGACGTTCATGCGGATCGGCTGGTCAGGTTTTTTCATTGTGGGCCCTGGGGTCCCTCGTAGAAGGCGGGTTACTGTCATGTCGGACGCCGTTCAGACCAGGTCGTCCGACAGACAGCGGTAGTTCCGCTTTTGACCACTATTTGCTCATTGGCGTCGGCTAGATTTTGTCTAGCTGTTCCGGGGTTAATTTACCTGATCCTCGGATTGGAAGCTGGGCCATGCCCATTGCCTTTAAATAGCTTTCCTGATCATTGGGCGTCGCCGATTATAGCTTCTGTCTTGCGTTGTTATCTCGGTCTGGAGTGGAGAACTGGTTGTTGGAGAATCGTTGCTGGTGGTGTATTTTCCTTTGTCTTATTTACTCCTTCCTATATTTGTGTTTATTTTGCCCTGCACATTTATAGTGTATTCCTGAGTGACTGCGGCGTGGTGTATATTTTCCTTTATCCTTGTCTGTGTAACTGTGGATATTGGTGTATTGCATTCACCGGGTGGAGGGTTGAGGTTTTCAGCCTAGGGTTGTAACAGGTGGCAGGGTGAGGTTCGAGGCCTGGACATGCACACCATCAGTGTAAACTTCAGGTAGAGGGTCAGTCAGCATTTCCCTAGTCTGAGGGATATTGCAGGGGCCCGGGTTATTAGCTCTCGCCCACCTAGTCTCCCCATGACAACGGCCAGATAAGGTATTAAAATTATAAAATTACATTTCCTGTAGAATATTTTTTTCACCATTGAAAGCAATGCAAACATGAAAAAATGCAACAAAAACACTACGTTTGAACATAGCCCAAGGTGTGGCGCAGCATTTATTTTTCTTCTTTATTTTGCCTTATGTATAACTCATTATCCTGGTTAGAGTGTTTATTTTGTATGCTTTATTGTCAGTCCATAAAAAACATAATACTCTGACAACATTGTTCTCAACAGTGACCTTGAATTCAGAGATGCTTCCAGGGGTCATCCCCATGCTGTTCCCATACCATTTCTGAGCTGTTTACATCTTTTCAGCAATTTTTGGACCCCTCCAGATCTCCATGGGGTCTCCGAAAAAATGCTCGAGTTTCCCATTGACTTCCATTATACTTGTTCCTCGGGTCGAGCACTTTAGCATTTTAGTGCTCGCTCATCACTAATAGTGTAATAGAAAAGCACATGATAAAATATATAATAACATAATACTGTACTGGCAAGTTATAAAAGGTTGTGTGTGGAATAGATACATGCATCTGTTTTTTTATTTTATAAAATTAATAAACACTAAAAGTGATAAAACATAATAAGAGAATCTATGAATAAACCTATCTCTCTTGCATTGCCTATATAAGTCCGTAGAACGCTGCACACTTCCCTGAAGAACAGATACATGTTATGATCTGCACTCGATCGTTTCTATGTAATAACTGAATCCAATATGTCTAATGCAGCAATGATGGACACATTTCTGCCTATAGCAATATTATATCTTATCACCATTTCATTATCTCAGTGTCAAATATCTGCCACAAGTCCACAATGTTCTATACAGAAAAGAGTGACTTTATTTAATGCAAAATATGTGCAGAATGGAGATCTGATCATCGGAGGGATATTTACTGTGACTTTTGCTGAGAAAATTTTACGAGGGAAATTAAATGATGAATCTTACTGTGACATGTGAGTACATTGTGTGATTTCGTCTGTCGGATTTTTACTTTCTAAAAGTAGGTTACGGTGCTAGTGATGAGATTGTCATCAGGCAGAGCTGCCATAATAAAAAAACGGACAGAAAATGGTGTCCTGTGCTGTAAGCTGCCGTGTGTATGGTGATATTCTGCCCTTAACACATTTTTGTTCTGGAAGAATATATCTGCACATAATGCCTATCTGGCAGCACACAAACGCTGCGGGTCTCTATACTATAGATGGCGGAGCAGTCCCTGTTCTCTGCTGTCCATCTTTGCCTGTGTATAGAGGCCTGAATCACATAATATGAGGTAAATAACGTTTTTCCTTTTTTATGTGAACACAGCCTAATCATTGCATAACAAAATGTTGTCCAGATTTCTAATGCTCCATCATTGCAAATCTCTGACGTCAGTAAATGGGGACGTTCCTTATTTACATCAGAATGTTCATAGATTCAATACAATGTATGGAATAAAGGTCATTGTTCCCAGCTTCGAGAATGGACCCTGCAGTGCATCTGAAACGTGTAGCTACTTTGTGGCTAGTTTAGTGCTCATAACATTGGAATACAAATGTTTTAATCACATTTTCTAATTAAGTCAAGATTTTTTACTGGAAGCTAGATACAACTTCTTTTTCTAACATAGACACATACGCTTGGTCATAGCGGATTTTGGTGCTTCAGAAGCATTAGAGCCGTGTCAGGGCAGCTGGTTACATTTCTTTTATGTTGCTAAATACTATGTATCCATCTATTATTTGGATGACTTCTGTATTTTGTTTTCTATTCTTCCCTTTCTTCCTTTTCACTTCCTTCTTTCCCTTCCCTTCGTTCTTTTCTTTCCCGTCCCTTCCTTCTTTACTTTCCTTTCCTTTCCCTTCTTTCCTTTCCCGTCCCTTCCTTCTTTCCTTTCCCTTCCCTTCCTTCTTTCCTTTCCCGTCCCTTCCTTCTTTCCTTTCCTTTCCTTTCCCTTCCCTTCCTTCTTTCCTTTCCTGTCCCTTCCTTCTTACCTTTCCCGTCCCTTCCTTCTTTCCTTTCCTTTCCTTTCCCTTCCCTTCCTTCTTTCCTTTCCCGTCCCTTCCTTCTTTCCTTTCCCGTCCCTTCCTTCTTTCCTTTCCCATCCCTTCCTTCTTTCCTTTCCTTTCCCTTCCCTTCCTTCTTTTCCTTTCCCATCCCTTCCTTCTTTCCTTTCCCTTCCTTTCCCTTCCTTTCCTTCTTTCCTTTCCTGCCCCTTCCTTCTTTCCTTTCCCATCCCTTCCTTCTTTCCTTTCCCGTCCCTTCCTTCTTTCCTTTCCTTTCCTTTCCCATCCCTTCCTTCTTTCCTTTCCCATCCTGTCCTTCTTTCCTTTCACGTCCCTTCCTTCTTTTCTTTCCCATCCCTTCCTTTTTTCCTTTCCCGACCCTTCCTTCTTTCCTTTCCCGTCCCTTCCTTCTTTCCTTTCCCGTCCCTTCCTTCTTTCCTTTCCTTTCCCTATCCTTCCTTTTTTCCTTACCCTTGCTCTCCTTTTTTCATTCATCTTCCTTCCTTCCTTCCTTCCTTCCTTTTTTCCTTCCTTCCTTCCTTCCTTCCTTCCTTCCTTCCTTCCTTCCTTCCTTCCTTCCTTCCTTCCTTCCTTCCTTCCTTCCTTCCTCCCTTTCCTTTCTTTCCCTTTCTACTTTCCTTCCTTCTTCCTTCCCTCTCTTTATCTCTTTCTTTCCTGCCACTATTTTACACATTACAGAAGATTGCATCAACCACAGATTTATCACATGATCTCAGGCACTTTTACATTTGCTTTCCCATAATGCCTCGCAGCTATCAGATCACATTATCTAGCACAGCCAATTAGGAAGAGGAATGGAATGTAGCAGAAATTTTACGGTGAATCTAGGAAAGTTACACAGATCACAGCTCAACAATAAAGATAGGCAGAGAGTGTAGTAGTCTACAAACAATGCAGAGATTTAATAAAGGCAGGAGATGGAGAGAGAGAGAGAGAGAGAGAGAGAAGAAAGCTGGTAGCAGTGATTGACCACATATTGATATAATTTAGTTTGCATCTTTCCTGCTGCATCTTATTGACACTTTTTTATATATTTTTCACGTACAAGCAAGCAGCAAGCCAGCACAATATTTTTTTTTAACATATGTTTTAGGACTCACATTTGACATCTATATTACTCAGCACAAATGTGACCTACCACTGCATTTCACTTTTAAGATGTGTTCCTAGTCTTATTATATAGTACATTTTTGAGTAGGGGCAACTATTGTGTTACAAAGGGAAAAAATAATAAAATCCAGACATTTAACCTTTATTTTTTTGCTCTCTTGTTTTAGTAGCCAAATTTGACAATTATACATGGAAAACCCATAATGTGACCTTTTGCCACATTTGGTTTTTCAGATAAGAAATAATTATGTTAAAACAAATTGCAAAAAATTGCCATGTTGCTGAATTTGGCTTTTCAGGTGTGTACCATAGCAATTCCTCTTCAGGTCTTTTTAGGAAGAGAGAATAATTGTTTAGCCCCTTCACCCCGAAGCCTGTTTTTCACCTAAGTGACAGGGCCAATTTTTACAATTCTGACATATTGTACTTCATGATAGTGGTAAAACTTCTTCGATATGACTTGCATTTATTTGTGAAAAAAACTAAAATTTGTCGAAATTTATGAAAATTTAGCAATTTTCAGATTTTAGTTTTTATGCCCTTAAATTAGAGAGTTATATCACATAATATAGTTAATAAACAACATTTCCCACATGTCTGCTTTACATCAGCACAATTTTGGAAACATAATTTTTTTTTGTTAGGGAGTTATAAGGGTTAAAAGTTGACCAGCGATTTCTCATTTTTGCAACAAAATTTGCAAAACCATTTTTTTTATGGACCACCTCACACTTGAAGTGACTTTGAGGGGTCTATATGACAGAAAATGCCCCAAAGTGACACCATTCTAAAAACTGCACCCCTCAAGATACTCAAAACCACATTCAACAAGTTTATTAACCCTTCAGGTGCTTCACAGGAATTTTGGGAATGTTTAAAAAAAATTAAACATTTAACTTTTTTTTCACAAAATTTTTACTTCAGATCCAATTTGTTTTATTTTACCAAGGGTAACAGGAGAAATTGGACCACAAAAGTCGTTGTACAATTTGTCCTGAGTACACCGATACCCCATATGTGGGAGTAAACCACTGTTTGGGCACATGGTAGAGCTTGGAAGGGAAGGAGCGCCATTTGACTTTTCAATGCAAGATTTGCTGGAATTGAGATCGGAACCCATGTCGCGATTGGAGAGCCCCTGATGTGCCTAAACAGTGGAAACCCTCACAAGTGACACCATTTTGGAAAGTAGACCCTCCAAGGAACCAATCTAGATGCGTGGTGAGCACTTTGAACCTCCAAGTGCTTCACAGAAGTTTATAATGTAGAGCCGTAAAAAAAATTTCATACTAATTTTCACAAAAAATTATCTTTTTGCCCCCAATTTTTTATTTTCCCAAGGGTAACAGGACAAATTGGACCCAAAAGTTGTTGTCCAACTTGTCCTGAGAACGCTGATACCCCATATGTTGGGGGAAACCACTGTTTGGGCGCACAGGAGAACTCGGAAGGGAAGGAGCACTGTTTTAGTTTTTCAAAGCAGAATTGGCTGGAATAGAGATCAGACGCCGTGTCGCGTTTGGAGAGCCCCTGATGTTCCTAAACAGTGGAAACTCCCCAATTCCAACTGAAACCCTAACCCCAACCCTAACCCCAGCCCTAACCCTAGCCCTAACCCAAACCCTAACCCTAGCCCTAACCCTAGTCCTAACCCTAGCCCTAACCCTAACCCTAATGGGAAAATGGAAATAAATACATTTTTTAACATTTTATTATTTTTCCCTAACTAAGGGGGTGATGAAGGGGGGTTTGATTTACTTTTATAGAGTTTTTTTGGCGGATTTTTATGGTTGGCAGCCATCACACACTAAAAGACGCTTTTTATTGCAAAAAATAGTTTTTGCATCACCACATTTTGAAAGCTATAATTTATCCATATTTTGGCCCACAGAGTCATGTGAGATCTTGTTTTTTTGCGGGACGAGTTGATGTTTTTATTGGTATCATTTTCGGGCACATGACATTTTTTGATCGCTTTTTATTCCGATTTTTGGGAGGCGGAATGAACAAAAACCAGCAATTCCTGAAATTCTTTTAGGGGGGGCGTTTACACCGTTCCACGTGTGGTAAAATTGATAAAGCAGCTTTATTCTTCAGGTCAGTATGATTATAGCGAAACCTCATTTATGTAATTTTTTTATGTTTTGTTGCTTTTACACAATAAAAACTATTTTATAGAAAAAAATAAATGTTTTTGCATCGCTTTATTCTGAGAGCTATAACTTTTTTATTTTTCTGCTGATGATGCTGTATGGTGGCTTTTTTTTGCGGGACAAGATGACGTTTTCATCGGTACCATGGTTATTTATATCTGTCTTTTTGATAGCGTGTTATTCCACTTTTTGTTCGCCTGTATGATAATAAAGCGTTGTTTTTTGCCTTGGTTTTTTTTTTTTGCGGTGTTCACTGAAGGGGTTAACTAGTTAGATAGTTTTATAGGTCGGGTCGTTACGGACGTGGTGATACCAAATATGTGTACTTTTATTGTTTTTTTTAATTTACATAAATAAATGGATTTACTGGGAAATGTTTTTTTTTTCTTTATTTGGGGACTATTTTTTTTTTTTTATACATTCTATTTTATTTTTTTTTAATTTCTACCATTGTCCCAGGGTGGGACATCACTGTATTAGATCAGATCGTTGATCTGACAGTGTGCATAGCACTCTGTCAGATCAGCGATCTGACAGGCAAAATCAGGAGCCTTTCCGGCGCCTGCTCTCAGCAGCTCTCAGCAGGCGCCGGCTAGCCACGTCAAAGGAAGGAGTCCCGCGGCCATCTTGGATCTGGGGACTCCTTCCGAATCACCGGAGCAACGCGATCTCTGTTGTGAATTAGACTTTTTTGGCTCCCTCTTGTGGTTACTTGTGATATGACTCTGGGATTGTCTTTCCTCAGTTTGGCACCCACCTGGGTCGTTAGTCCAGGGGTGTTGCTATATAAGCTTCCTGGATCCTTAGTCCAGTGCCTGGCATCGTTGTAATCAGATCCTTTCTGTTTGCTCCTGTCTGCTGGTCTTGGTTCGTGCTAAATTAAGCTAAGTCCTGCTTCTTTGTTTTTTGGTTATTTGCTTGCTCTTATTTTTGTTCCAGCTTGTACTAAATGTGATTCCTGACTCTGCTGGAAGCTCTAGGGGGCTGGTGTTCTCCCCCCGGGCCGTTAGACGGTTCGGGGGTTCTTGAATATCCAGCGTGAATATTTTGATAGGGTTTTTGCTGACCATATAAGTCATCTTACTTATTCTGCTATTAGCTAGTGGGCCTCTCTTTGCTAAATACCTAGCTCATTCTTACGTTTGTCTTTTCCTCTTACCTCACCGTTATTATTTGTTGGGGGCTTGTATCCAACTTTTGGGGTCTTTTCTCTGGAGGCAAGAAAGGTCTTTCTTTTCCCTTCTAGGGTTAGTTAGTTCTCCGGCTGGCGCGAGACGTCTAGAACCAACGTAGGCACGTTCCCCGGCTGCTGCTATTTGTGGTGCTAGGATTAGATATATGGTCAGCTCAGTTACCACTGCCCTATGAGCTGGTTTTTTGTGTTTGCAGACTTAGTAATTATTTCTGAGACCCTCTGCAATTGGGGTCATAACAGTATGCCAGGCCCAACATTGAATGTTTAATGCATTGCAGAAGTGGGATAATAAGAAAGGAAATTCTGAGTTTTTTTTTTTTTTTTTTTCCTCTCTTCCTCCCCTTTACCTCTGAGTGGCTTGTGCTTGCTGCAGACATGAATGTCCAGACCTTGATTACAAGTGTAGACCAGCTTGCTGCTCGTGTGCAGGGCATACAAGATTTTGTTACCAGTAGTCCAATGTCTGAACCTAAAATACCTATTCCTGAACTGTTTTCTGGAGACCGATTTAAGTTTAGGAATTTTAGGAATAATTGTAATTTGTTTCTATCTCTGAGACCCCGTTCATCTGGAGATTCAGCTCAGCAAGTTAAAATTGTTATCTCTTTTTTACGGGGCGACCCTCAGGATTGGGCTTTCTTGCTAGCGCCAGGAGATCCAGCATTGGCAAATATTGATGCGTTTTTTCTGGCGCTCAGATTGCTTTACGAGGAACCCAATCTTGAAGTTCAGGCAGAAAAAGCCTTGCTGGCTATTTCTCAGGGCCAGGATGAAGCTGAAGTGTATTGCCAAAAATTTCGGAAATGGTCCGTGCTTACTCAGTGGAATGAGTGTGCTCTGGCCGCAAATTTCAGAAATGGCCTTTCTGAAGCCATTAAGAATGTGATGGTGGGTTTCCCCATTCCTACAAGTCTGAATGATTCCATGGCGCTGGCTATTCAAATTGACCGGCGTTTGCGGGAGCGCAAAACCGCTAATCCTCTGGTGGTGTTGTCTGAACAAACACCTGATTTAATGCAATGTGATAGAATTCAGATTAGAAATGAGCGGGAAAAATCATAGACGTCAGAATGGGTTGTGTTTTTACTGTGGTGATTCTACACATGTTATATCAGCATGCTCTAAACGCCTAACAAGGGTTGTTAGTCCTGTCGCCATTGGTAATTTGCAACCTAAATTTATTTTGTCTGTGACTTTAATTTGCTCATTGTCTTCTTACCCTGTTATGGCGTTTGTGGATTCAGGTGCTGCCCTGAGTCTTATGGATCTGTCATTTGCCAAGCGCTGTGGTTTTGTTCTTGAACCGTTGGTAAATCCTATTCCTCTTAGAGGTATTGATGCTACGCCATTGGCGGAAAATAAACCGCAGTTTTGGACGCAGGTAACCATGTGCATGACTCCTGAACATCGGGAGGTGATTCGTTTTCTTGTTCTGCATAAAATGCATGATTTGGTCGTTTTGGGTCTGCCATGGTTACAGACCCATAATCCAGTCTTGGATTGGAAGGCAATGTCTGTGTCAAGTTGGGGCTGTCAGGGAATTAATGCTGATTCCCCGCCGGTGTCTATTGCTTCCTCTACTCCTTCAGAAGTTCCTGAGTATTTGTCTGATTATCAGGATGTATTCAGCGAGTCCAGGTCCAGTGCTCTGCCTCCTCATAGGGACTGTGACTGCGCCATAGATTTGATTCCAGGTAGTAAATTTCCTAAGGGAAGACTGTTTAATCTGTCTGTACCTGAGCATGCCGCAATGCGTTCGTATATCAAGGAATCTCTGGAGAAGGGGCATATCCGTCCATCCTCTTCCCCTCTTGGTGCGGGATTCTTTTTTGTGGCCAAGAAGGACGGATATTTGAGACCTTGTATTGACTATCGGCTTCTGAATAAAATCACTGTTAAATTTCAGTATCCTTTGCCTCTGTTGTCGGACTTGTTTGCCTGGATTAAAGGTTCCAAGTGGTTCACCAAGATAGATCTTCGTGGTGCGTACAACCTTGTGCGCATTAAGCAAGGAGATGAATGGAAGACAGCATTTAATACGCCCGAAGGTCATTTTGAGTACTTGGTGATGCCTTTTGGGCTCTCTAATGCTCCCTCAGTGTTTCAGTCCTTTATGCATGATATTTTCCGGAAGTATCTGGATAAATTTATGATTGTTTATCTGGATGATATTCTGGTTTTCTCTGAAGATTGGAACTCACATGTGGAGCAGGTCAGGATGGTGTTTCAGGTTTTGCGTGAGAATGCTTTGTTTGTTAAGGGCTCAAAGTGTCTCTTTGGAGTACAGAAGGTTCCCTTTTTGGGGTTTATTTTTTCCCCTTCTGCTGTGGAGATGGACCCAGTCAAGGTCCGAGCTATTCATGATTGGACTCAACCCACGTCAGTTAAGAGTCTTCAGAAGTTCTTGGGTTTTGCTAACTTCTACCGTCGTTTTATCGCTAATTTTTCTAGCGTTGTTAAACCTCTGACGGATATGACCAAGAAAGGTTCTGATGTTGGTAACTGGGCTCCTGCAGCCGTGGAGGCGTTCCAGGAGTTGAAGCGCCGGTTTACTTTGGCGCCTGTTTTGTGCCAGCCTGATGTCTCACTTCCCTTTCAGGTCGAAGTGGATGCTTCTGAGATTGGGGCAGGGGCCGTTTTGTCGCAGAGAGGCCCTGGTTGCTCGGTAATGAGACCATGTGCTTTCTTCTCTAGGAAGTTTTCGCCTGCTGAGCGGAATTATGATGTTGGCAATCGGGAGTTGCTGGCCATGAAGTGGGCATTTGAGGAGTGGCGTCATTGGCTCGAGGGTGCTAAGCATCGTGTGGTGGTCTTGACTGATCACAAAAATTTGATGTATCTCATGTCTGCTAAACGCCTGAATCCTAGACAGGCCCGCTGGTCATTGTTTTTCTCCCGTTTTGACTTTGTGGTCTCGTATTTACCAGGTTCAAAGAATGTGAAGGCTGATGCTCTTTCAAGGAGCTTTGTGCCTGACTCTCCTGGAGTCGCAGAACCAGTTGGTATTCTTAAAGAGGGAGTTATCTTGTCGGCCATTTCTCCTGATTTGCGACGTGTTTTGCAGAGATTTCAGGCTGGTAGACCTGACTCTTGTCCACCTGACAGACTGTTTGTTCCTGATAAGTGGACCAGCAGAGTCATTTCCGAGGTTCATTCCTCGGTGTTGGCATGGCATCCGGGAATTTTTGGCACCAGAGATCTGGTGGCTAGGTCCTTTTGGTGGCCTTCCTTGTCACGGGATGTGCGGTCATTTGTGCAGTCCTGTGGGACTTGTGCTTGAGCTAAGCCTTGCTGTTCTCGTGCCAGCGGGTTGCTCTTGCCCTTGCCTGTCCCGAAGAGGCCTTGGACACACATTTCCATGGATTTCATTTCAGATCTCCCTGTGTCTCAGGGCATGTCTGTCATCTGGGTGGTATGTGATCGCTTTTCTAAAATGGTTCATTTGGTGCCTTTGCCTAAGCTGCCTTCCTCTTCCGATCTGGTTCCTGTGTTCTTTCAGAATGTGGTTCGTTTACACGGCATTCCTGAGAATATTGTGTCTGACAGAGGATCCCAGTTTGTTTCCAGGTTCTGGCGATCCTTTTGTGCTAGGATGGGCATTGATTTGTCATTTTCGTCTGCCTTTCATCCTCAGACTAATGGACAAACGGAGCAAACTAATCAGACTCTGGAGGCTTATTTGAGGCGTTTTGTTTTGGCAGATCAGGATGATTGGGTGACCTTCTTGCCGTTGGCTGAGTTTGCCCTTAATAATCGGGCTAGTTCCGCTACTTTGGTTTCGCCATTTTTCTGCAACTCTGGTTTCCATCCTCGTTTTTCCTCGGGACATGTGGAGCCTTCTGACTGTCCTGGGGTAGATTCTGTGGTGGATAGGTTGCAGCAGATCTGGAATCATGTGGTGGACAACTTAAAGTTGTCACAGGAGAAGGCTCAGCGTTTTGCCAACCGCCTCCGCGGTGTGGGTCCCCGACTTCGTGTTGGGGATTTGGTATGGCTGTCTTCTCGATTTGTTCCTATGAAGGTCTCCTCTCCTAAATTTAAGCCTCGCTTCATCGGTCCTTACAAGATATTGGAAATCCTTAATCCTGTGTCCTTTCGCTTGGATCTTCCGGTGTCGTTTGCCATTCACAACGTGTTCCATAGGTCTTTGTTGCGGCGGTACGTTGTACCTGTGGTTCCTTCTGTTGAGCCTCCTGCTCCGGTGTTGGTTGAGGGCGAGTTAGAGTACGTGGTGGAGAAGATCTTGGATTCTCGTCTCTCCAGACGGAGGCTTCAGTATCTGGTCAAGTGGAAGGGCTATGGTCAGGAGGATAATTCCTGGGTGGTTGCTTCTGATGTGCATGCGGCCGATTTAGTTCGTGCCTTTCACGCTGCTCATCCTGATCGCCCTGGTGGTCTTGGTGAGGGTTCGGTGACCCCTCCTTAAGGGGGGGTACTGTTGTGAATTAGACTTTTTTGGCTCCCTCTTGTAGTTACTTGTGATATGACTCTGGGATTGTCTTTCCTCAGTTTGGCACCCACCTGGGTCGTTAGTCCAGGGGTGTTGCTATATAAGCTTCCTGGATCCTTAGTCCAGTGCCTGGCATCGTTGTAATCAGATCCTTTCTGTTTGCTCCTGTCTGCTGGTCTTGGTTCATGCTAAATTAAGCTAAGTCCTGCTTCTTTGTTTTTTGGTTATTTGCTTGCTCTTATTTTTGTTCCAGCTTGTACTAAATGTGATTCCTGACTCTGCTGGAAGCTCTAGGGGGCTGGTGTTCTCCCCCCGGGCCGTTAGACAGTTCGGGGGTTCTTGAATATCCAGCGTGGATATTTTGATAGGGTTTTTGCTGACCATATAAGTCATCTTACTTATTCTGCTATTAGCTAGTGGGCCTCTCTTTGCTAAATACCTAGCTCATTCTTACGTTTGTCTTTTCCTCTTACCTCACCGTTATTATTTGTTGGGGGCTTGTATCCAACTTTTGGAGTCTTTTCTCTGGAGGCAAGAAAGGTCTTTCTTTTCCCTTCTAGGGTTAGTTAGTTCTCCGGCTGGCGCGAGACGTCTAGAACCAACGTAGGCACGTTCCCCGGCTGCTGCTATTTGTGGTGCTAGGATTAGATATATGGTCAGCTCAGTTACCACTGCCCTATGAGCTGTTTTTTTGTGTTTGCAGACTTAGTAATTATTTCTGAGACCCTCTGCCATTGGGGTCATAACAGATCTCATCGAATTCCTCCGGTGGGAGAGTGCAGGGAGCCCCTGTCCCTGCGCGATCCCCCTCTATGCCGCTGTCACTACTGACAGCGGCGTCAGAGGGGTTAAATGCCCATAATCGGCGCTAGCGCCGATCGTTGGCATTGCTGCGGGTGTCAGCTGTCATATACAGCTGACACCCGCAGCCGATCACCGCGGCGCTCAGCGCGAGACCGCGGTGATCGGTTTGCCGTACTAGTACTGCGGCTGGCACAAATGCAGTGCCGGTAGCGCAGTACTAGTACGGCGCATGGCGTGAAGGGGTTAAAATAGCAAAAAACAAACAAACAGATATTAATCGTGATATTAAACACACTTTTATCACTGTCTCCAAGAAACCCAGATCTCTCTCATTACTCAGTAAGCAATCTTCGGATAATGACAAACGTTTCTCTGTCACATTTTCAACAGCTTTTAGTCCGTAATTCAACAAAATAATATCGAAATCATTGCGCTAAATATTTTACAATTTTAGTACTCCAACAATTTTTTGTTTTAGTGTCATAGCTTACTTATAGACACAATTTTGATGGGCGCCAAAAGATCCAGGCCACATATTTTTGCTGTTTTTGCTGTCTGTTACCCTAGTTCTATGCAGTATTTTGGGGTAAAAAAATAAAAAACTCCTGGCCACATTTTAAACAGTCTGTTATCTCCGTCAGATGCCTGGTCTATCTGTGCCGTACGGTTCCCTGAAAAATCCCCACAGGAAAATTGCCCAAAAGAAAATTGCCCACAGGAAAAATTCCAACAGGAAAAATGCCCACATGGAAAATTGCCCACAATTTTTCATGTGGGCATTTTTCTGGACACCGTGCACTACAAATAGTTGCTTTTCAGGCCTAAATTCCACTTTTTATGCTGCCTGCTACCCTAGGTCTATTTACTATTTTGAGGTAAAAAATTAACAAATACAGGCCTTATATTAAACAACCTAAAAAATGGATAACTAGTATCCACACGCCACTCACCAAAGAGATATATATATAAAATATTAAAGTTTATTATGTTGCAAAAAATCTAGACAATACACACATTGAATAAAATCTCATACAGTCACAGTTGACATGAAAAGATAGGTAAGATGAAAAGAGTTTAACTCAAGTAAGACACACATGGTGGCAAGGTGGAAAGTAACAGGCACTGGGTCATTGCAAACTATCAAAGGCTACTTTCACACTAGCATTTTTCGGCGGACATCGCAATGCGTCGTTTAGGAGAAAAAACGCATCCTGCAAAGTTGTCTGCAGGATGTGTTTTTTCCCCATAGACTTACATTACCTACGCATTGTGACGTATCGCCACACGTCCAGACCTATCCCCATCAACCCAGCAAGTGCTGCTCAGATAACATAAAAAATAGCTAACAGTGCAAATATATAGGTCTGCAGAGTATGCAATAATAGATTCAAAGCATACCCATATGTGTAGAAGCCTGTCCACAATGCCACAGAGACCCCGATGCACGTTTCGCTGCTTGCTTTCTCAAGGGGGAGGCGTGTGTCTTACTTGAGTTAAATTCTTTTCCTCTTACCTATCTTTTCATGTCAACTATGACTGTATGAGATTTTATTCAATGTGTGTATTGTCTTTTGCCACATAATAAACTTTAATATTTTATTATATATCTATTTGGTGAGTGGTGTGTGTGGATACTAGTTATCCATTTTTTAGGTTGTTACATTTTGACACCCCCCATGTCTAAATGCACCTTGGGATTCACTCTAGTAGTGAAGGTCCTTATGTATTACTGATATGCTTTTGGGCATGTTTGTAGTTTATATATTGAACAGTCTGGTATCTCTGTGACACGCCTCCTCTATCTGTGGGCAACAAAGTTTGCTTTTGAGGCTTCCATTCATCTTTTTTTGCTGTGTGTTACCCTAGCTCTAAACACTATTTTGGGGCAAAAAATTTAAAATTACAGGCCACATATTAAACAGTCTGCTATCGCTGTCAGACACCTACACATTGTGGCCTACACATTGTGGCAATTCAGGCCTACATTCCACTGTATTTGCTGTCTGTTACCCTAGTTCTGTACACTATTTTGGGGTTAAAAAAATACAGGCCACATATTGAACAGTCTGTTATCTCTATCAGATTCCTGCTCTATCTGTGATCTACAAATAGTTGCTTTTCAGACCTACATTCCACTTTTTTTGCTGTCTGCTACCCTAGGTCTATACAATATTTTGGGATAAAAAATTAAAAAAATACAGACTACATATTGAACAGTCTGATATCTGTGTGACATGCGTCGTCTATCTGTGGGCTACAAAGTGTGCTTTTGAGGCTTCCATTCACCTTTTTTTTGCTGTGTGTTACCCTAGCTCTAAACACTATTTTGGGGTAAAAAATTATAAAAAATACAGGCCACATATTGAACAGTCTGGTATCTACGTCAGATGCTTGGTCTATCTGTGCCCTACAAATTGTGGCATTAGATTAGAGGCTAGCATTCACCTTTTTTTTAAATAGGCAAGGCGCGAGGCAAGGGACGGGGAAGTGGACATGATGGTGATGGTGGATGCAGAGGTCGAGGCCGTGGGCTAGCTGAAAGTGGGCCACAACAAACACCCACATCTTATCGCTCGACCTTCATTTTCCTTCAGGTTTAAAAGGTTGCTGGTTGGATAGCGGATAATACTTCCAGTTACTTTACCACCACCCCCAGCACCCTGTCTTCCACACGGTCAAGTCTGAGTCGCCATGAGTCTGGACCGCATGTTCCTCACCCTGTTCCTCCTTCCTCCCACCGTGCTGAGTGCCATGGGACAACTGATCCAACACTTGGACACTCTGAAGAGTTGTTCACTTTTCAATTTATCGATTCGGGCCTCTGACCCGGTCCACTTGAAGTGGGGCAAGATGAGATTCCATATAGCAATGCCCATGTATTTGAGCAGCCGTGGTCACACAAAGGCGACTGTGGAATCAGACAAAAGAGGTGGACGATGATGAGACACAATTGCCAGAAACTCAGGAGGAGGACCAGGATGCAGAAGTAGAAGAAGAGGTGGTGGATGATATAGTAACTGACCTAACCTGGCAGGAGGACACGCAGAGCGAGGACAGCAGCACACAGGGGGAGGTGTTGTGAATTCTGCTCTTGGGCTCCCTCCGGTGGTTATAAGTAGCATTTTTGTGAATTCTGCTCTTGGGCTCCCTCCTGTGGTTTTGAGTGGTATGGCTGCTTCTTGGATTTAGCATCAGCAGCTGTTCTCACTGATCGTTTTTCTGGCTCGACTATATTAGTCTGGCCTTATCCCTAATTCAATGCCAGTTGTCAATTGTTGAGCTTGGAGTCATGGCTCTCTGAGGATTTCCCTGACACTCTGACCATTTCAGCAAAGCTAAGTCCTTGCGTGTCTTTTTGCAGTTCACTTGTTGTGGACTTTGTTGTTTGGCATTTTCTATGTTTTGCTCATTTGTCCAGCTTATCAGTATGGATCTATTTAGCTAAGCTGGAAGCTCTGGGCAGCAGAGTTTGCCCTCCACACCTTTAGTCAGGTGTGGAGATTTTTGCATTTCTCTGCGGTGGACTTTTTCTAGTTTTTATTACTGACCGCACAGTTTTCTGTTCTGTACTAATTCTGTCTAGCTAGTAGTGGCCTCCTTTGCTAAATCTTGTTTCATACTACGTATGTCATTTCCTTCTCCTCTCACAGTCATTATTTGTGGGGGGCTGTCCTATCCTTTGGGGATTTTCTCTGAGGCAAGATAGCTTTCCTGTTTCTACCTTTAGGGGTAGCTAGTTCTCTGGCTGCGACGAGGTGTCCAGGGAGTGACAGGAACATCCCACGGCTACTGCTAGTGTCTGTGTTAAGATTAGGAACTGCGGTCGGTATAGTTACCACCTGCTCAGAGCTAGTCGCATGTCGCTCCTTAATCACCAGACCATAACAGGGAGGGAGGCTTAGCACCCCAACAGTCAGGAAGAAGCAGTGTGGTGGCCACAGACAGAAGGCAGGCAACTGTTCCCCGCAACACCAACATGACGGAAGTTGCCAGTCCAACTGTTAGGTCTTCCTGAGTCTGGTTGTTTTTTTAAAGACTCTGCCAATAACCCCAAACAGGCAATTTGCACCACCTGCCATGCCTGAATCAGCAGGGGTAGAACAACTAACTAGCCTGACCACAACCAGCATGATCAGGCACTTGGCAGCAAAGCAACCGACTTTGTGGGCCGAACCACAGGTACCAGGAACAGTGTCTGCGGGTAACACTACTGCTTCTTCCACTGTAATGCGTGAAAACCAATCATCCCTTGTCCCTGGTGCATACGAAGATGCCTCCTGCCCTGCACCTGTCGTTACCCACGCTCAACTAGCACCATCATCAAGTATGTCCACGTCCCTGTCCCGCAGCCATCAGTTGTCCATACCACAGTCATTGGAACACAAGGGGAAGTAAGCATTCAACGGCTCACACGCCACAGTACTAAATTCACACATGTTTCGTCTGCTTGTGCTCGAAATGTTGTCTTTTAGGCTCATGGAGATGAAAGCTTTCTGCAAACTGATGGCAACAGCTGTCTCAAGGTACACAGTCCCCAGCTGCCATTATTTCTCCCAGTGTGCCGTCTTGGCATTACACAAGCACATGTCTCACAATATTACCCATACCCTCAACAATCTTGTTACTGGGAAAGTCCACCTAACCAAAGACATGTGGACAAGTGCTTGTGGGCAGGGAAGGTACATCTTGTTGATGGCACACTGGGTTAACATAGTGGAAGCTGGGACCCAGTCGGACCTTGGGATGGTGCACATCCTCCCAACACCAAGGATTGCGGGCCCTATGTCAGTCTGGGTTGCCCCCACAGTCTACAGCTTCTGCACTTCCTCGTCCTCCTTGTCAGCCTCCATCTACGAAAGTAGCACATCAGTCAGAAGCTAGAAGCACTGCCTCATCCAAGCGCCAACAGGCCATGCTGAAGCTAATATGCTTAGATGACAAACCACACAATGCTGAAGAGTTGTGGACAGCTCTGAAAGAGCAGGCAGATCTATGGCTGACACTGCTGAACCTACAGCCAGGCATGGTTGTGTCAGACAATGAATCTGGTGGCAGCTTTGAGGTGAGGTGAGATCACACACGTGCCATGCCTAGCCCATGTGCTCAAAAGCTACCCAGATCTGCCGCATCTGCTTGTGAAAGTAGGCTGCCTGTATGCCCATTTTAGAAAGTCAGCTACAGCTTCAGCTTTCCTTGCCATGCTTAAGCAGCGTTTGCAGCTTCCGGCTCATTGACTGGTGTGTGATGTCCCCACGCATTGGAACTCTACACTGCCTATGTTGGAAAGGATTTGTGAGCAAAAGAGGGCAGTTGTTGACTACCAAAATCAGCAAGGCCTTTGTTATTCAGTTCAGACTCCACACATAAGACCTCAGGAGTGGACATAGATGTCAGACATATGTACCATCCTGCAAAACGTTGAGGAATCTATCAAGATGGTGAGCGTGATGACGCCATAATTAGTGTCACCATCCTGCTTCTCTGCATTCTGAAAAGCTCTGCTCACAATGAAGGAGGATGCATTGCAGGTGGAGCATGAGGACATTGAGCAAGGAACCATACAGGGTGATTACACACATCCCGGCCTCATGTCATCCCAGCGTGGATTGGTTGACAATGAGGAAGAGAAAGAGGAGGAAGAACAGAAGCTACTTTCATGCACTATAGACGGTACTACAAGCACATTTGTCATACCGTCTGTTCATCATAGATGTCCTGAGGACACGGAGGGGGAGGAAGAGAAGGACACCTTGGTCAGTCGTCCTGTTGGTGAGGACATGGAAGGCTTGCCTGTTACCAGTCTGGCATGCATGGCTGACTTTATGTTGCGCTGCCTTTCCCGTGACCATCGCATTATGAAAACTAACAGTGACACTCATTACTGGTTGGTGACACTTTTAGACCCACGCTACAAGTAGAACTTTCAATCTCTTATCCCAGAGGCAGACATGTGTACTAAAATGGTGCAGTACCAGAGGACCATTGTTGCTGAATAAGTTGTTGCTGAAAAAAATTCCCATCTGAAAACTTTGGTGGCAGACGTCACAGTTCGTTGGACAACTAAGGAGTACAGGCAAGAGAGACATATCTCCAATCCAGCAGAGGCAGGAGAACACTGTCAAAGTTCTGGGACAGTTTTCTCAGACCCTCCCATCTCCCTGGCCCTGAGGCGTGGGGTAATGTCACAAGGAATGGAATGTTTGGAAAGATGCTGAGGGAGTACCTTGCTAACCGTACCAACATCCTCTGTGATTCCTCCGTGCCTTTTAATTATTGGGTATCCAAGCTGGACATGTGGCATGAATTAGCTCTCTATGCCTTGGAGGTCCTTGCCTGCCCTGCTGCTAGTGTTTTGTCAGAGTGGATTTTTAGTGCCGCTGGAAGAATTATAACAGATAAGCACATCCCCCTGTCAACTGAAAATGCAGACAGGCTGTCTTCTCTACACCACCAAATGATAATGGTGCGCCCCCAGACGCAGGGCTGCGGGGTACTCGATACCGGGCCTCTCAGTCTCAGTCCTGGGGTTGTCACGGTGGCTAGACCCGGTCCGTGACCCTGCTAAGGGGCATCCAATGAAAGGGGTGATGATGGTGCGTGGTGCAAGGTGCGAGGAATAACGAGGACACAGGGTTGCAGTCTCTTTACCTCTTTACTGAAGGCTTTAGGATCTGCAATACAGAGCACTGTTAACAGGGCTGGCTGAGACCAGCCAGTCCAAAGGCACATCCAGAGTTCCCTTTGCAGGTGGAAATCAGTGCCTACCTTCTAGCACCTGTGTGTTGTAGTACCTCCCTGCTGAGCACCACGGGATAGTCCTCACAACTGTTGTGTCTGTGTCTGATGTTCTTTCTCACAACTTGTATCTGTTCTGATGTTCTTCTCCGTCCCCCAGATGATATGGCTAGGACGCACCCGTATGAAGGGTAGGCCTGGAGTTCTTCCGGGACCCTAGCGTCACCCCTCTCCCACAATTGCCCCCTATGTCTGCTTAGGTGATTTAGGTGAGACAGCCAACCTATAATTAACTGTCCTGCCACTGTTTGAAGTAATGCTTGGAGCCCAATACTTCCTCGGCATTCCGGCCACCGGCTACGCGTCTCAGTAGGATGTTGCCACGATCTTAAGGCATGACTCCTACTGGTTTATCTCCTTTTTGCTGCAATCTCGTTTCTCACTTCTCCACAACAAACCTCGCCTCGTCTCCTTTCTTGGGATGCCACCGCATTCAAGTGCAGGTGCGGCTCCGTAACTTTCTGTTCTTTTTGCTAGACCACTGCCAGGATCCCACCCCTGACAGAGACCCCCCTGAATCTTCCCCTGCAACACCCTCTGCCACAGGATGTTGCCTGGATCCAACCCAGTCAGCTTCTCGCTAACTTCCTATCCACCCCCAGTTTTACCAGATTGTGAGGAGTGGCCTAATACATAGAACCCTTTGCTCCCCCTGGTGGCCAGAGTGTGAAGTGTAATGTGTGACTGTGATACCTGGTCAGATGAACTCCTTTAGTGACATCAGACGTACCATCACTCCCCTTAGTGGCGGAGTGTTAGTACTGCAACGACCAAGTCTCTGGGGCACTGCACTAACAGCGAAACATAACCTCCAATACAGTGTCTTTTTCGGAGGTGTATTCCCATGCACCTCTTCACACCCACACATGGGTATACACTTCCTGATTTTGGCTATTTGGTGTCCTCCTCCTCCTTCACCTCATCCACATCATCCACCACCACTAGAACACCAGCAGGGTGAACGTGTTCCATGATGCTACAGCCAGTCTAGTTTTTTGCAAGGGTGTCTATGATGCCCGTGAAAATTTAAAAAAAAACATGTACCCCCCACGGGGAAATTTTTCTCAGCCCATGCACTTAGTGTATGAGCATTCCAAGTATAGTAGACCTGCTTATTTACAATGGGAACATTTTTTTTTTACGCCTTCCTCCACGTCTCTTTCAAGGGTTATTGGGGTGCCTCCTATTTTTTGGCACAGCTTTATTCACTGCATAGGCAAACACTATGGGAGACCCACTTCCTAATAATGGGAACATTGTTTTCAGGAGGCCCACCTATACGTCTCTTCCAAGGGTTATTGGGTTGCCTCCTAATTTTTGGCGGTCCTAGCATTCAATGCATACACTATGGGAGTAACAAATAAATAATGTGAAATGGGTTTTCCTATGGCCATCCAGTACCTGGGTTCAAAGGGTTATTGGGGTGCCTGTAACTTTGGGACAGGCCATGGCTTGCATTCAATGCATAAACAAACATTATGGGAGACACACTTTCTTCTAACGGCAACAATTTTATCATGTGGCCCTCAAGTACATTTGCTGAAAGGGTTATTGGGGTGCAAGTAACTTTGGTTCAGGGCAGGCCTTGCATTCAATGCATTTTTTCAGGAGGCACTCCTGTACGTCTCGTGAAAGGGGTATTGGGGGGCATCCTAATTTTTGGCAGCCCAGTCACTCACTGCATAGGCATTAACAGTATAGGAGACCCACTGTTTAATAATGGCCCTTTAAGAATATTAATGCCACCTGATGCCCCTCGAAAAATAGGCTCTGTGACTTTAAGAGTCCCTCCTTCATAAATGAAACAAGATGAGTCTGCTTATGTGTCACACACCACATGGCCAGCTAGGGGTGTTACATGTTACAATGACATTTCCCAGTGAATGCATTTGCATTGGTTTAAAGCAATGTTAAAGTTGAAATATGCATCAAAAACGCTGCGTGTGAACATAGTTGGAGAAACATTTTTTGGGGGGTTAGTTACTTGACTTATGTACAAGTCATGGAAACATTGTTCCCTAACATATTTCTCAGCAAAATCCATTTTGGTTTTGTTTTTGTATGCTTTTTGGTGCACCTGTAAAAATGGTGTGAAACTCTGACAACATTGTTTAGAGCTGTGACCTAGGATTTAGAAATGCTTCCAGGGGCAATCCCCATGATGATTCCGTGTCATTTGAGCAGAGTTTCCTTCACTTTCAGAAGTTTTAAGACCTTAAAAGGACCCCCGGGGATGATCGTAGTAAAAATGCTCAGGTCTCCCATAGACTTACATTGGGCTTGTTGTTCGTTCTGTCCAAGTACCCGAGTATTACTGGAGCGCCCCCAAGGGCAGCGGGGTACTCGGTACCGGGTCCTTCGATTCACAGAAGGATGTCACGGTGGCTGACCTGGTCCGTGTTCCTTGGGACGCCCGTGTTAAAAGGGAAAGGTCTTTAAAGGGATATGTTCGTGATGCCACCTGTGGTATTCGGTCAGGGTGACCAACGCTGCTTTAAGGGGTCCGCTGGGGTGATGTTATGGCAGCTAGATGGTATACCTTCCCACAGGTGAAGTATGTCCCCAGGGCTTCCCAGTGTGTAGATGGTGGATGGTGTGAGGTGCAGTAAAGAACGAGGACACAAGGTAGCAGTCTCTTTAACTTTTACTGAAGGCTTCAGCATCCACAAACCAGAGCACCAGATCACAGGGCAGGCAGAGTCCGGCCGGTTTGGAGGCAAATCCAGAGTCCCCTTATCCAGGTAGAAATCAGTAGCCTTCCTCTAGTGCCTTGGTGTTGTAGTACCTTACTGCTAAGCCTCTCATAAGGTCCTCATAGATGTTGTAGATGTTATGTCTCTCTCTCTGCCCCCCAGATGGATAGGACAAACCCGTATGACCAGTGGCTTGAGGCTTTTTACAGGGAAACTATCATGCCCCGGCCTCTAAGCGGTGCCACCTTGCCTCCTGGGTGTAGGGGCGGATCAGTAACTTGCAATTAGCTGTCCTGCTGGTCTCTGGAGCAAGACATAAAGGACTGTTGCTCTCTTGGTGTTCCAGCTTCCGGGATCCTGCGCCTCAGAAGGAGGCAGCCTGTGCAGGGCAGAACTCATCCTGGTATCCCCTCCTTTGCTATGACTTCTTTATCCTCTCTACAATACAATTCTCTTTTCGTGTCCTTTCTTAGGAACTGCCGCACTTAGGGCAGGCACAGCCCCGTTTCCTTCTGTCTGGATCTCTGACAGGCTCCCACCCCTGCCAGGGACCAACTACCTGAGCAAAGCTCAGCCAGCAGCTGCCTAACTTCCTCTCCAGGCAACCAGTTTTACCTAAGTGTGAAGAGTGCCCTAATAAATAGGAGCATATCTCCCCCTGTGGCCTGGAGTGCGAAATGTGTTGCATGTTTGTGATACCTGGATCTCAGTTGTCCTTCTTTGCCTTCAAACGTAATATCACTCCCCCCTAGAGGGAAATGACATTACTGCAAAGACCAAGACCCTGGGGCGCTGCATTACAAATTGCTCAACCCGAGCAATGAGCAACCAAGCATTTTAGTGCTTGCTAATCATTACTGTTGACGCTTTGCTGAAGCAGTGCTGCAGAGCTTCCAGCTTATGACTGATGTGGACAACATGCTCTGAGATAGCACATTGGAAAAGGAGTATGAGGAGGAGCAGGAGGGGGTCTAGGAACTGCGGTAGAAGGTGAATGAAACATGGATAGTAGTAGAAACCGCTATCCTCGGTGTAGGGAGATCATGCGTCATGCCAGGGTATGACTCGGCCCTGGCCTCCTCAATGTTCACCTAGTGTGATGACAGGAAAATGTAGTCTCCCTATCCAAAGGCAAATCCAAAGTGAACAATGCCGGCAAGTGCGTTGCTGGAAGTAGCGACTGGAGACTGATTACCAAAGATTGGCTGCCATCATGAGTCGGCGGAAATCCTCCTTGTCCACCATACTAAGTGGAACATTTCCACAGTAAGCAGCCTGGAAATGTGCCCATTTAACATTTGGGCCTGTGAATGGGTGGCTGGGAACTCGCTTTTTCGTTCCAAGATCTGGGGTAAGGACAGCAGAATGCTGGGCTGGGACAAGGATTTAGAAGTGTCTGATGATGGTAAGTCAGAATGTGCAAGAATCAGTGAAGGGCAAGAGACATCTGCACCAATGTTTTGGACAGGGAATTAGGAAGCATCTAGTGCAGGGAAAGAGGCAGTGGTATCACTCGATGGCACCAAGGATGGATCCAGGCGTTCAGTACACCAGGAGCTTAGATGAAATGGGCTTGATCATGCTGGTGGTGGTTAGGTTCAAAGTGTTCATGCCCCTGCTGATCTTGGCATGGCACAGGTTGAAAATTGCAATTTTATTAGTCTAAGAACTCTCTTTAAAAAATTCTCAAACTGAGGAACACCTAACTCTTTGACGGAGAAAAGCAGAATTGTCTGTGTTTTGTGGAACAGTTTCCAACCTTATCCCTCTGGTCACCCCTCTGCCCCTTGCTGTCTGCTTTGGTAATGCTGATCTCTCCCCCTTAGCGCTGCTGGCCTCGCTATGCATGCCAGCTTCCTAGGTTGGATCAGTGACTTTGTCATCCATCACCTCGCCTTCCACCATCTCACACTGGCCCTCCTGTCTTCGTGACTTAACAACAACAAAAATTAGCGGCAATGGTGCCTCATCATCATCTTCCTTCTTATCCTAAATTTGCTGTTCCCCACCATCATGTTCTTGAGACCATGGCTGCTTTACGGTTTATGCATAACTAATCAGCATGTCCTCCTGTCCCTCTAGGAGCATGCAGGTTGAGAGTCCACAATGAAGAAATGATGTTGTAAAATGCTCCTCGGAGTGTCCTAGTGTGGGATCCCTAGTCTCCTGGGATTCAAAATGGTGGAAGAAAGGAAGATGAGGGTGAGCATTAAGTGATCCAGACTTTAGGTTTGTGAGACTGGACTGTGTGCTAGACTGGGTGGATTTGCCATGAATGCTGAAAGCATTATCTGCTATCACACCAACCACTGGTTTCCACTGCTCTGGCTTCACAAGTGGTATACCATGCCTTTCTGCAAAGTGGGACAGGAACCTATGGGTCATGTTGAGGCATGGTGGTTGTGCTGAGTGACAAGCATAGTTGCAGCTACCCCACGTCCTTGGCATCTGCGTGCACTATCATCATCACCTCCACTTTCTTGTCCCCTAACACAAGATTCCTGCAATTTTTAATTGCTAGGTTTCTTGAAACCAAGTATATTTTCAATAAAATAAATAATGACCCACCTGCAGCAATCAAAGCTGGTTTTGTGAGTTTACTCTACCGTAATGTACGAGAAAGAACGCAAAAGTGTATGAATCTCAATCAAATTTAATGCAGAAAAATGTTTCATTGCTTTATAGATCACAGAATTTTTAAAGATTTTTCTCAGTTTTAGAGATCACAGAAATGTGATATTCGAGTCATCACCGGGTATCATTGAGCATGTTCTCTCATCCTTATTAGATACTGCTAAAGCTGTATTTATGTTAAAGAGCTTGAAAAGAGTTCAGTATAGCTCTTGGAGTTCTCACAGTGGGGGGCTACGTTCACATTTGCGTTGTGCGCCGCAGCGTCGGCGCCGCAACGCACAACGCAAACAAAAACGCAGCAAAACGCATGCACAACGCTGCGTTTTGCGCCGCATGTGTCCTTTTTTTGATTGATTTTGGACGCAGCAAAAATGCAACTTGCTGCGTCCTCTGCGCCCGGACGCGGGTGCCGCAGGGACGCATGCGGCGCAAAATGCAAGTGCGACGCATGTCCATGCGCCCCCATGTTAAATATAGGGGCGCATGACGCATGCGGCGACGCTGCGGTGCCCGACGCTGCGGCGCCGACCGCAAATGTGAACGTAGACTTACACACTTCTCAATTGGGCAAGTGATGTCTGGGCAGTAAATGCTAAGCTGGTAAATTTGAATAAAAAGATGCTAATTTCTTTCTTTCTTTTTCTTCTTTCCTTCCTTCCTTTCATTCCTTTCTTTTTATTTTCTTTTTTTTAATTTTCTATATGTCTTTCTTTTGCTCATAATTTCTTTTAGAACTTTATTTTTATAAAGTCTCCTTTTTTTTAATCTTTCTACAGGCCTCTGCCTCGTTTCTACAGATATCTTATGGCCTTTATTTTTGCCATTGATGAAATTAACAAGAATCCTGATATTTTACCAAATGTGACTCTGGGATACCATGTGTACGACTCGTGTAACTCTGTAAATAATGCTGTATATAGTGTTCTACAGATTCTGTCTGGTCCTGGAGATCCAATTCCTAATTACTTTTGTAAGAAGTTTGGAAACTTGGTTGGTGTTATTGGAGATCTGAATCCAGGCATATCTTTAACCTTAGCACAGATATTGGGGGTTCTCAGATACTCACAGGTGAGTTGTATAGCAACATGTTGGCTCTCTTACTATTATCTTTGGAAAATGGATTAAGTCCATAGATTTCGGAACACTAAGGACATAAACAAGACAGAGCAATGCTTTCAGGCAACGGTTTCTTCTGAAGAAATATTTAAATTGTCATTAATGGGAATTTTGAAGAGGGTAAAATTCATGTCTGAATGATGCCTAACAGATCACTAAGTTAGCAATCGGTTATTTTTCTCTTCCGTAAAAGCAAGGATTGTTATTCATCTGTACTTCAGACTCTTGGATCCAAGGTAAGCAAGTATACGTGGAGGGGGATTTCAGAATTGTTGACAATATCAAGCTGGATGGTTCCTCTCCTCTTGAGTCTGCAGGACATGATGACCATGGTTTCCATAAAGAACCTCAAGGACTTATCTGACCAGATTTTACTGAAGACCATCTGAAATTAGCCTTGCTCTGAGAAGAAGGCAGCATTTATGGATTGTGTAGATATATAGGTTTTTCTTTGCTTGATAGATCATTTGTAGATTGCGTGGTGAATTTTATTCACAGCCAATGAAATATGGAACGATAAGAAAAAAATCTGCTCACCCAATAATGTAAAGAGATTCCACTGTCTGCAAATCTAGTTGCTGCATGGAATAAAGCAGACAGTCGCTCCCAATACAAACATCAAAGAAGGGATATCCAGCAACCATCCAAGGAGAGATAAGAAATCACGGATTATTCCACTTGATTAAAATCCAATATTTCAAAACTACTTGTTGCGCCGAATTTTCCTCCCAAAATGTGATTTGTAGCAAATAAATTTGCTCAGATCTCAATACTGGAAAGCTTGTAATTTCTGAGAACATACATGTGGGGAGAAGAGAAAGAGAACCATGCTAACCATAAGAGCTTACACTCTACAGAAGAAACTTACCCAGGAACTCTGGAGACGGAAAATGACTCTGCTCTACAAAATGAGCTCCACTGTGAGCCGCTGATCTCCGATGGCCCATGTGCTGACCAACATTGTACAAGGTGCGATAATCTGCTAGATGTTATAGCTGCAGGGCATTATGGTGAAGCCCCCACACCAATGACAAATTACATTTTCCCATTCTTCAATGATTAAGCAGTATGGGAAATTGTGCTGGGCAAGTTTTTTTGTTTTGCAAATCACAATCAAATCTTAAAATGTTCAAATTCCCATGAAAATGTTAATTTCAGCAAATTCGACTCTAACTAGATTCGCTTATCTCTATTATATCAAATCATCATCTGTACTAAAAATCCATTTAGTTACTATTGAATATATTTTTGCTACATAGTTCCCCTTTCCATCATTCCTACTGAAATTTTCTCAAACCCAATAAAATTGATTCCTTTAGGTATATTGTGTTTTTCAAGGAAATGATGTGAAAAGGGATGTAAAATTTGGGGCAAACACACAATCTTGGTGGTAAAAATGTAAATTATTTGTTCTTCACTGTCCAATGGTATAAAATTCTCTGACACAACTGTGGTGTCAATATGATCACTGCACCCCTAGATGAATTCATTGAGAGGTGTAGTTTGTAAAACGGGGTCACTTATGGGGGGTTTGGCACCTCAGGGGCTCTGCCAATATGACATGGCACCCTCACAGCAGTGCAGCAAAATCTGCCCTGTAATATGGTGCTCCTTCCCTTCTGAGCACTGTGCCTAAAAAGTAGCTTTCGACAACATATGGGCTATCGGTGAACTCAAGAGAAGTTTCTCAAATTTTGAGGTCCATTTTCTCCAGTTACCCTTGTGATAATAAAAAATTTGGGGCTATTGTGATTTTTTTTATTTTCGCAGCTCAACGTTATAAACTTTAGGGGCTCTCCAAACACGACATGGCTTCTGCTAATTATGCAGTTATGCACTGTTATTGTTTTCCTGTTTTAGCCTGAAGGGCTGTGTTTACTTTCCCTTCTTGTTGGTCTATGCAGCATAATAATAAACCCCAGTCCGACACTGGGTACCAGCATCTTGCTCAGGCTCATGCCATTCATCTGGTTACTGCTGGGTCTTCTGCCAAGCCTATGGTAACCAGCGGTAGGCAGCGACGAGTGAACCCTCTGGAGACTAAGTCCAGAAATCACCCTACTGATGATGTGATGTGGCAACGTCTCATTGGTTATCAGTCAGCTGCTCTGGTGATGTGGCAGCTCTGGATTGGTCCACGGGCAAGGTCCTGTCCAACTGGACTTGAGCTTTACGTATAAAAGGCTCTCAGTGCACTAGTATCAACCTCTTTCCATGCGAGAATGGGACATTGCAACAGTGTGGTTTTTGTCAGCATGTGCTCATGGTCGGTGGTAAGCCGTTAGAATTCCGGCACCTCCGGAGAGGAGTTTGTTTGTATGGATTCAGGGCTGACGTCTAGCCATTAGAATTCCAGCACCTCCGGAGAGGAGTTGTTTGAGTGCTGCTACTGACTGCTTGACCACTGTTTGCTACTTGCCCTATTATCTATATTCTCTATATCAGAGCATCTATTCCCTGCTATAATCCCTTAAAGCGGTGCAGCGCTTCATGGGGTTTATAAACTATTACCCCCAATTCATTCCCCACTTTTCTACCCTGCTTCATTGGTAGCCCTCACCATGAAGGGAGCTAACCCTAAGCAGTGGTCCGAGGAGGTGTCTAAGGCCTTTTCTTCCCTAATGTCCCACTTCGCTAGGACACCAGTGCTACAGTACAGAGCAAAAGTTTGAACACACCTTCTCATTTAAAGATTTTTCTGTATTTTCATGACTATGAAAATTGTAAATTCACACTGAAGGCATCAAAACTATGAATTAACACATGTGGAATTATATACTTAGCAAAAAAGTGTGAAGCAACGGAAAATGTCTTATATTCTAGGTTCTTCAAAGTAGCCACCTTTTGCTTTGATGAATGCTTTACGCACTCTTGGCATTCTCTTGATGAGCTTCAAGAGGTAGTCATCGGGAATGGTCTTCCAACAATCTTGAAGGAGTTCCCAGAGATGCTTAGCACTTGTTGGCCCTTTTGCCTTCACTCTGCGGTCCAGCTCACCATAAACTATCTCGATTGGGTTCAGGTCTGGTGACTGTGGAGGCCAGGTCATCTGGCGTAGCACCCCATCACTATCCTTCTTGATCAAATAGCCCTTACACAGCCTGGAGGTGTGTTTGGGGTCATTGTCATGTTGAAAAATAAATGATGGTCCAACTAAACGCAAACCGGATGGAATAGCATGCCGCTGCAATATGCTGTGGTAGACATGCTGGTTCAGTATGCCTTCAACTTTGAATAAATCCCCAACAGTGTCACCAGCAAAGCACCCCCACACCATCACACCTCATCCTCCATGCTTCATGGTGAGAATCAAGCATGGAGAGTCCATCCGTTCACCTTTTCTGCGTCACACAAAGACACGGTGGTTGGAACCAAAGATCACAAATTTTGACTCATCAGACCAAAGCACAGATTTCCAATGATCTAATGTCCATTCCTTGTGTTCTTTAGCCCAAACAAGTCTCTTCTGCTTGTTGCCTGTCCTTAGCAGTGGTTCCCTAGAAGCTATTTTACCATGAAGGCCTGCTGCACAAAGTCTCCTCTTAACAATTGTTGTAGAGATGTGCCTGCTGCTAGAACTCTGTGTGGCATTGACCTGGTCGCTAATCTGAGCTGCTGTTAACCTGTGATTTCTGAGGTTGGTGACTCGGATAAACTTATCCTCAGAAGCAAAGGTGACTCTTGGTCTTCCTTTCCTGGGGCGGTCCTCATGTGAGCCAGTTTCTTTGTAGCGCTTGATGGTTTTTGCCACTGCACTTGGGGACACTTTCAAAGTTTTCCCAATTTTTCGGACTGACTGACCTTCATTTCTTAAAGTAATGATGGCCACTCGTTTTTCTTTACTTAGCTACTTTTTTCTTGCCATAATACAAATTCTAACAATCTATTCAGTGGGACTATCAGCTGTGTATCCACCATACTTCTGCACAACACAACTGATGGTGCCCAACCCCATTTATAAGGCAAGAAATCCCACTTATTAAACCTGACAGGGCACACCTGTGAAGTGACAACCATTCCCGGTGACTACCTCTTGAAGCTCATCAAGAGAATGCCAAGAGTGTGCAAAGCTGTCATCAAAGCAAAAGGTGGCAACTTTGAAGAACCTAGAATATAAGACATCATTTCAGTTGTTTCACACTTTTTATTAAGTATATAATTCCACATGTGTTAATTCATAGTTTTGATGCCTTCAGTGTGAATTTACAATTTTCATAGTCATGAAAATACAGAAAAATCTTTAAATGAGAAGGTGTGTCCAAACTTTTGCTCTGTACTGTACATCGGCCCAATGTGTAAAAGCCCTTTATCTTACCTAAAGTTAGAGTTAGGGTTGGGGATAAAGTTAGGGTTAGGGTGGGGGCTAAAGTTAGGGTTATAGTTTGGATTACATTTACGTTTTGGATTAGAGTTAGGGGTGTGTCAGGGTTAGGGGTGTGGTTAGGGTTATGGTTGGGATTTGGGTTAGGGGTGTGTTGGAGTTAAGGGTGTGGTTAGGGTTGGGATTAGGGTTAGGGGTCTGTTGGGTTAGAGGTGCGTTGGGGTTAGGGTAAGGGGCATGTTCGGGCTAGGGTTGCAGTTAGGGTTATGGGTAGAGTTGGGATTAGGGTTAGGGGTGTGTTTGGGTTAGGGTTTCAGTTAGAATTGGGGGCTTCTGCTGTTTAGGCACATCAAGGGCTCTCCAAACGCGACATGGAGTCCGATCTCAATTCCAGCCAATTCTGCGTTGAAAAAGTAAAAAAGTGCTCATTCCCTTCCAAGCTCTCCCGTGTGCCTAAACAGGGGTTTACCCTAACATATGAGGTATCAGCATACTCAGGACAAATTGCACAACAACTTTTGGGGTCGAATTTCTCTTGTTACCCTTGGGAAAATAAACATTTGGGGGCTAAAAAAAACATTTTTGTGGGAATAAAATTATTTTTTATTTTCACGGTTCTGCGTTATAAACTGTAGTGAAACACTTGGGGGTTCAAAGTTTTCACAACACATCTAGATACGTTCCTTGGGGGTCTAGCTTCCAATATGGAGTCACTTGTGGGGGGCTTCTACTGTTTAAGTACATCAGGGGCTCTGCAAATGCAATGTGACGCCTGCAGAATAATCCATATAAGTCTGCATTCCAAACGGCGCTCCTTCCCTTCCGAGCTCTGCCATGCACCCAAACGGTGGTTCCCCCCAAATATGGGGTATCAGCATACTCAAGAAAAATTGGACAACAACTTTTGGGGTCCAATATCTCCTGTTACTCTTGGGAAAATACAAAACTGAGGGCTAAAAAATAAATTTTGAGGAAAAAAATAGATTTTTTATTTTCTCGGCTCTGCGTTATAAACTGTAGTGAAACACTTGGGGGTTCAAAGCTCTCACAGCACACCTCAATAAGTTCCTTAGGGGGTCTACTTTCCAAAATGGTGTCACTTCTGGGGGTTTCAATGTTTAGGCACATCAGGGGCTCTCCAAAAACGACATGGTATCCCATCTCAATTCCAGTCAATTTTGCATTGAAAAGTCAAAGGGTGCTCCTTCCCTTCCGAGCTCTGCCATGCGCCAAAACAGTCGTTTACCCCTACATATTGGATATTAGCTTACTCAGGACAAATTGCAAAACAACCTTGGGGTCCAATTTCTTCTCTTAACCTTGGGAAAAAAAAATTGGGGGCAAAAAATCATTTTTGTGAAAAAATATGATTTTTTATTTTATGGCTCTGCATTATATACTTCTGTGAAGCACTTGGTGGGTCAAAATGCTCACCACACATCTAGATAAGTTCCTTAGGGGGTCTAATTTTCAAAATGGTGTCACTTGTGTGGGGTTTCAATGTTTAGGCACATCAGGGGCTCTCCAAACGCAACATGGAGTCCCATCTCAATTCCAGTCAATTTTGCTTTGAAAATTCAAACGGCGCTCCTTCCCTTCCGAGCTCTGCCATGCACCCAAACAGTGTTTTAGCCCCACATATGGGGTATTGGCGTACTCAGGACAAATTGTTCAACAACTTTTAGGGTCCATTTTCTCCTGCTACCCTTGGTAAAATAAAAGAAATTGGAGCTGAATTAAATTTTTTGTGAAAAAAGTTAAAGGTTCTTTTTTTAAACATTCCAAAAATTCCTGTGAAACACCTGAAGGGTTAATAAACTTCTTGAATGTGGTTATGAACACCTAGAGGAGTGCAGTTTTTACAATGGTGTCACACTTGGTTATTTTCTATCATATAGACCCCTCAAAATGACTTCAATGTGATGTGGTCCCTTAAAAAAATGGTGTTGTAAAAATGAGAAATTGCTGGTCAACTTTTAACCCTTATAACTCCCTAACAAAAAAATGTTGTTTCCAAAATTGTGCTGATGTAAAGTAGACATATGGGAAATTATACTTATTAAGTATTTTGTGTGACATATCTCTGTGATTTAAGGGCATAAAAATTCAAATTTGGAAAATTGTGAAATTTTCAAAATTTTTGCCAAATTTCCATTTTTTCACAAATAACCACAGGTAATATCAAAGAAATTTTACCACTATCATGAATTATAATATGTCATGAGAAAACAGTGTCAGAATCATAAGGATCCATTGAAGCGTTCCAGAGTTATAACCTCATAGAAGGACAGTGGTCAGAATTGTAAAAATTGGCCCGGTCATTAACGTGCATACCACCCTTGGGGGTTAAGGGGTTAATATATCAAGAACAACTGTAAAATTTTAATAAACATTAAATTGCAAGGGTGCTGGTTTATACAAGCAGTAGATAACACTATCCATCCATAAAAATGGGAATAATTTAATGAATGCTGGTGGTCTGATACCTAAGACCTCCGAAATGTTGGATTCTGGAAATCGGGAACCAGGCTGTGCAGAGCCCCTTCTTCAATTGAGTGAAAGTACACATTCTCAACCTCAGCTCTGTTAACATCTATAGAACTGTATGGAATAGCCTATGGAGTAAAATATGCTGTGTTTAGTAATAATAAGTATTTTCTTATGTCATTACTGTATTATTCAGATCAGTTATGGTGCAATGGATCCTATTATGAGAAATCCAAACCTCTTTCCATCGTTCTTCCAAGCACTTCCCAATTACTCTATCCAGTGTCTAGCCATTATACAATTACTCAGACATTATAACTGGACGTGGATCGGTGTTATTACATCTGATGATGATTTCGGAGAGAAGCAGAGCCAGGAATTAAAGACAAAGGCTGCCAATTATGAAATCTGCGTTGAATACATTGTTAAAATTCGTGATTTCATACAAATATTCTCAAATTATTATGAAAACTTAAAAATCATTAACAAATCATCTTCACAAGTCATTGTCATTTGTGGAACATTTTCAGTTTTCATTGTATTATTTATTGAAGAGGAACTCAAAGCCCATGAGAAGACCTTCATTATACCAGCAGGTTGGATTGCTAGCATAATACCACCTACAATTGCAAGGTCATCATTTCATGGAAGTCTTGTATTTTCTCCACCTGCTAAAAAGATGCCTGACTTGAGAAATTTCCTACAAGAAATTAGCCCAAGAAATCGTCCAGATGACATTTTATTGGCAAATATCATTGCATTTGCTTTTCAATGTTTCACTTCTGGTCAAATGAGAAAATATCTTATTCATTTACCTCTACATGAATGCAACAGAACCATTAAGTTAGGTGAACTTGGGAACAATGTATACTATACTGAGAGATTTAGGGTCACTTATCTTGTGTATAAATCTGTCTACGCCATGGCGCATGCTCTACATGAGATGCAATCACAGATAGCAAAAAATGTAAAATACAAAGAAAATCACAGACTGCTGCAAAAGGTAAGATATGATTTATGAAAGCATATGGTTCAGTGTAAGATAAGAATGAATTACAAAGCAGAATTTAGCACTCCTGTTAATAATAAGTGCTCAAGTTAAGCCCCAAACCTTAAAGAACTGACATACAGAAACAATGTAGAAAAATGTTATTTGTATGAAGGCAATCCACAGTCAATGTTTATGACTAGAGAAGAGTGACCACTAAAATGCTCGGATGCTCATTAGTAGAGATGAATGAATATTTCAATATTCAGTTCGGATTGCGTTCACCGAATTTACAATATTCGCCTATTACTTCTTCGATTATACGCCGAACATAACCAAACGCCATTCACCTCAATGAGTGGCAAAAACAAAGGCATGCACAACCTTATAATGGCCCCAAGTGCTGCCAAAACACATCAAATGAGGGACAAACACCAGGAAAGTGGCCTCAATTCACTCACAGTATAGATTTTACCATGACACTGTAGCAATCAGCCAAGCATGAGGTATCGAGGTCTGGGACAGCATTTACAACTTTCAATTGAACATCACAGTAAGACAAGGTGGGTGAGGGATCGGTGTAGGCCTCCTTTGCTGGGAGCCCTGACACCACATGCAACACCTCTACCTGCTTTCATGCTGAGCCACACTCAGGTGGCACAAATATCAGTCTTCCAGACTACTATTGTCAGAAAAATTTAAGGATTGTAACATGTGTAGTTGAGTCAAAGGAAGCGAAGGCCTGATGGTCATGGAGGCCACACACATCAAGGAGACCCACCCAGGAGTGTTCACATTTCCAAAAATTATTAGCCGACACCACTAGGGTTGAGCGAAACGGGTCGATCATTTTCAAAAGTCGCCGACTTTTGGCTAAGTCGGCGTCTCATGAAACCCGATCCGACCCCTGTGCTTGTCGGCCATGCGGTACGCGACTTTCGCGCCAAAGTCGCGTTTCAATGACGCGAAAAGCGCCATTTCTCAGCCAATGAAGGTGAACGCAGAGTGTGGGCAGCGTGATGACATAGATCCTGGTCCCCACCATCTTAGAGAAGGGCATTGCAGTGATTGGCTTGCTGTCTGCGGCGTCACAGGGGCTATAAAGGGGCGTTCCCGCCGACCGCCATCTTACTGCTGCTGATCTGAGCTTAGGGACAGGTTGCTGCCGCTTCATCAGAAGCAGGGAGAGCGTTAGGCAGGGTCCACTAACCACCAAACCGCTTGTGCTGCAGCGATTTCCACTGTCCAACACCACCTTCGGTGTGCAGGGACTGTGGAAGCTATTTTTTTTTTTTTTTCCCCTCAGCGCTGTAGCTCATTGGGCTGCCCTAGAAGGCTCCGTGATAGCTGTATTGCTGTGTGTACGCCACTGTGGAAACCAACTGCTTTTTTCAAAGCACATATCCTCTTGTTCCTTCCTTTCTGCACAGCTATCTTTTCTGTTTTTCCACACTTTTTATTTAATTTGTGCATCAGTCCACTCCTATTGCTGCCTGCCATACCTGGCTTACATTACTGCAGGGAGATAGTAATTGTAGGACAGTTTTTTTTTTTTTTTTTTTTTTTGTGGGAGATTAAGATTGGCATTTCTGCTACAGTGCCATCCCTGTGTGTGCCATCTCTCACTGAGTGGGCCATAGAAAGCCTATTTATTTTTTCCGTGATTTGTGTTCTAAAATCTACCTCAACACAAAAACAGTACATCAATCAGTGGGAGAAAAATATTGGCCTCAGTCAGGGCTTGTGTGCCACTGCTGTGTGTGCTATCTCTCATTCAGTGGGCTATAGCAAGCCTATTTTTTTTTTTTTTTTTTAATATTATTTGGTTTCTAATTCTCCCTGAAAAAAAAAAAAAAAACCTAAAAAAACAGTGGGAGAATAATATTGCCCTTTCAGCTTGTGTGCCAGTCTTGACTCCTGGGTGTGCCACCTCTCTCCCTCTCATTCAGTGGGCCATAGAAAGCCTATTTATTTATTTTTTTAAATATTATTGGGTTTCTAAAGTCTCCCTGAAAAAACAAAAAATACATAAAAAAACAGTGGGAGAGTAATATTGCCCTTTCAGCTTGTGTGCCAGTCTTGACTCCTGGGTGTGCCACCTCTCTCCCTTTCATTCAGTGGGCCATAGAAAGCCTATTTATTTTTTCCGTGATTTGTGTTCTAAAATCTACCTCAACACAAAAACACTACATCAATCAGTGGGAGAAAAATATTGGCCTCAGTCAGGGCTTGTGTGCCACTGCTGTGTGTGCTATCTCTCATTCAGTGGGCTATAGCAAGCCTATTTTTTTTTTTTTTTTTTTTTTTTTTAATATTATTTGGTTTCTAAAGTCTCCCTGAAAAAAAAAAAAACATAAAAAAACAGTGGGAGAGTAATATTGCCCTTTCAGCTTGTGTGCCAGTCTTGACTCCTGGGTGTGCCACCTCTCTCCCTTTCATTCAGTGGGCCATAGAAAGCCTATTTATTTTTTGGTTTTTTTAATATTATTTGGTTTCTAAAGTCTCCCTGAAAATAAAAAAAAAAAATACATAAAAAAACAGTGGGAGAGTAATATTGCCATTTCAGCTTGTGTGCCAGTCTTGACTCCTGGGTGTGCCACCTCTCTCCCTCTCATTCAGTGGGCCATAGAAAGCCTTGTTTTTTTGTTTTTTTTTTAATATTATTTGGTTTCTAAAGTCTCCCTGAAAATAAAAAAAAAAAACATAAAAAAACAGTGGGAGAGTAATATTGCCATTTCAGCTTGTGTGCCAGTCTTGACTCCTGGGTGTGCCACCTCTCTCTCTAATTGTGGGCCATAGAAAGCCTATTTATTTTTTGGTTTTTTTAATATTATTTGGTTTCTAAAGTCTCCCTGAAAATAAAAAAAAAAAATACATAAAAAAACAGTGGGAGAGTAATATTGCCCTTTCAGCTTGTGTGCCAGTCTTGACTCCTGGGTGTGCCACCTCTCTCCCTTTCATTCAGTGGGCCATAGAAAGCCTATTTATTTTTTGGTTTTTTTAATATTATTTGGTTTCTAAAGTCTCCCTGAAAATAAAAAAAAAAAATACATAAAAAAACAGTGGGAGAGTAATATTGCCATTTCAGCTTGTGTGCCAGTCTTGACTCCTGGGTGTGCCACCTCTCTCCCTCTCATTCAGTGGGCCATAGAAAGCCTTGTTTTTTTGTTTTTTTTTTAATATTATTTGGTTTCTAAAGTCTCCCTGAAAATAAAAAAAAAAAACATAAAAAAACAGTGGGAGAGTAATATTGCCATTTCAGCTTGTGTGCCAGTCTTGACTCCTGGGTGTGCCACCTCTCTCTCTAATTGTGGGCCATAGAAAGCCTATTTATTTTTTGGTTTTTTTAATATTATTTGGTTTCTAAAGTCTCCCTGAAAATAAAAAAAAAAAATACATAAAAAAACAGTGGGAGAGTAATATTGCCCTTTCAGCTTGTGTGCCAGTCTTGACTCCTGGGTGTGCCACCTCTCTCCCTTTCATTCAGTGGGCCATAGAAAGCCTATTTATTTTTTGGTTTTTTTAATATTATTTGGTTTCTAAAGTCTCCCTGAAAATAAAAAAAAAAAATACATAAAAAAACAGTGGGAGAGTAATATTGCCATTTCAGCTTGTGTGCCAGTCTTGACTCCTGGGTGTGCCACCTCTCTCCCTCTCATTCAGTGGGCCATAGAAAGCCTTGTTTTTTTGTTTTTTTTTTAATATTATTTGGTTTCTAAAGTCTCCCTGAAAATAAAAAAAAAAAACATAAAAAAACAGTGGGAGAGTAATATTGCCATTTCAGCTTGTGTGCCAGTCTTGACTCCTGGGTGTGCCACCTCTCTCTCTAATTGTGGGCCATAGAAAGCCTATTTATTTTTTGGTTTTTTTAATATTATTTGGTTTCTAAAGTCTCCCTGAAAATAAAAAAAAAAAATACATAAAAAAACAGTGGGAGAGTAATATTGCCCTTTCAGCTTGTGTGCCAGTCTTGACTCCTGGGTGTGCCACCTCTCTCCCTTTCATTCAGTGGGCCATAGAAAGCCTATTTATTTTTTGGTTTTTTTAATATTATTTGGTTTCTAAAGTCTCCCTGAAAATAAAAAAAAAAAATACATAAAAAAACAGTGGGAGAGTAATATTGCCATTTCAGCTTGTGTGCCAGTCTTGACTCCTGGGTGTGCCACCTCTGTCCCTCTCATTCAGTGGGCCATAGAAAGCCTTGTTTTTTTTTTTTTTTTAAATATTATTTGGTTTCTAAAGTCTCCCTGAAAATAAAAAAAAAATACATAAAAAAACAGTGGGAGAGTAATATTGCCATTTCAGCTTGTGTGCCAGTCTTGACTCCTGGGTGTGCCACCTCTCTCTCTAATTGTGGGCCATAGAAAGCCTTTTTATTTTTTTCCTTCATTTGTGTTTTAAAATCAACCTCAACACAAAAACACTACATCAATCAGTGGGAGAAAAATATTGGCCTCAGTCAGGGCTTGTGTGCCACTCCTGTGCGTGCCATCTCTCATTCAGTGGGCCATAGAAAGCCTTGTTTTTTTGTTTTTTTTTTAAATATTATTTGGTTTCTAAAGTCTCACAGAGAAAAAAAAAAAAATAAATTAGGTGGGAGATTAATATTGACATTAGTGCTTGAGTGACAGTCCTGCGTGTGTGTCATCTCTGTGATTTGGTGTCACAGAAAACAGAGTGTGTAACATTGTGCCTGATTTTCCTTGTGGTCTCACCAACCTGTTAAGGGATATTGAAATCATACTGAAGTTATAGCTCACCGTGTAAGTTGTTTGACAGCAACAAATAAAGTTAGTTTGGTTACGATTTTTAAACAATGAGGAAGTCTGGTGCAAGAGGTCGTCGTGGGCGTTCATTGTCAGCTGGTAATGATGGTAGTGGTAGTGGAGCATCAGGTGGTCGTGGGGATAAAAATATTCCACCTAAGTCTGGAGCTGTGGAGCCAGTTTCGTCGTCAGGCTACACAAGGCCTCGAACGCTCTCTTTTCTGGGAGTAGGAAAACCGCTTTTAAAGGCTGAGCAGCAACAGCAAGTTTTGGCTTACATTGCAGACTCAGCCTCTAGCTCTTTTGCCTCCTCTTCCGAAACTGGTAAATGTAAAAGCAGCGCGTCGCTTGTGGATGTTCACGGTCAGGGACAAGTCGCTTCCTTGTCCTCCTCAGCAAAAACTACAACAAGAGAGAAGGATGCAGCAGGCGACACAACGGGTCACTCCATGGAGCTCTTTACACATACCGTCCCTGGCTTAGAAAGTGAAACATTTAACAGGCCATGCCCATTACAAGTAGATTCTGACATGGAGTGCACTGATGCACAGCCACAGCCAGAGTACTATGCTGCTCCTTTGACTCAGACCACCACATTGCCCTCTCAGGGTACAGATCCACAATCAGACCCTGATGAGACTATGTTGCCCCGCCACGAACGCTATACCACCGACCGACACAGTGACACAGACGAAGTTGCACACGAGCTCGAAGAGGAGGTAATAGATGACCCAGTTATTGACCCCGATTGGCAGCCATTGGGGGAACAGGGTGCAGGCGGCAGTAGTTCAGAAGCGGAGGTGGAGGAGGGGCCGCAGCAGGCATCAACATCGCAACAGGTTCCATCTGCCGGGCCCGTATCTGGCCCAAAACGCGTGTCAAAGCCAAAACCTGTTGGAGGACAGCGTGGCCATCCGGTTAAAGCTCAGTCTGCAATCCCTGAAAAGGGATCCGAGTCTAGGAAGAGTGCAGTCTGGCATTTTTTTAAACAACATCCAACTGATCAGCGCAAAGTCATCTGTCAAAAATGTTCAACTAGCTTAAGCAGAGGTCAGAATCTGAAAAGTCTAAATACTAGTTGCATGCATAGACACTTAACCACCATGCATTTTCAAGCCTGGACTAACTACCAAACGTCCCTTAAGGTTGTAGCACCCTCGGCCAATGAAGCTAGTCAGCAACGCAACATCCCTTCCGTCACTGTAAGGCCACCATTTTCCGCACCACCGGCAGTATCTGTGCAGGTTTCTTTGCCAGCCAAAAGCAGTCAGGGTCAGGGAATCACCAGTTTAGTAGGAGGAAATATTGCATCTAGGGCACCGGCGGAAACAATACCGTCTCCAACCGTCTCTCAGTCTGCCATGTACACCGGCACACCCGAAAGTTCCACGATCTCCTGCTCTCCAGTCCAGCTCACCCTACATGAGACTCTGGTTAGAAAAAGGAAGTACTTATCCTCGCATCCGCGTACACAGGGTTTTAACGCCCACATAGCTAGACTAATCTCGTTAGAGATGATGCCCTACCGTTTAGTTGAAAGCGAAGCTTTTAAAGCCCTGATGGAGTACGCTGAACCACGATACGAGCTACCTAGTCGACACTTTTTTTCCAGAAAAGCCATCCCAGCCCTGCACCAGCATGTTAAACAGCGCATCGTCCATGCACTTAGGCAATCTGTGAGTACAAAGGTGCACCTGACTACAGATGCATGGACCAGTAGGCATGGCCAGGGACGTTATGTGTCCATCACGGCACACTGGGTGAATGTGGTGGATGCAGGGTCCACAGGCGACATCAATTTAGGGACAGTTGTGCCTAGCCCACGGTCTAGGAAACAGTTGGCTGTAGGCGTTCGCACCCCCTCCTCCTCCTCCTCGTCCTCCTGCAGAAGCTACAGCTCTTCCACAGAACGCAGTCGGCCAACCACTCCATCGGCAGATGACACTGTTGCACACCAGTTGTCCCATTATGGGCCAGCTACTGCCAAGCGTCAGCAGGCTGTATTGGCTATGAAGTGTTTGGGCGACAACAGACACACCGCGGAAGTTCTGTCCGAGTTCTTGCAACAAGAAACGCAGTCGTGGCTGGGCACAGTAGATCTTGAGGCAGGCAAGGTAGTGAGTGATAACGGAAGGAATTTCATGGCTGCCATCTCCCTTTCCCAACTGAAACACATTCCTTGCCTGGCTCACACCTTAAACCTGGTGGTGCAGTGCTTATTGAAAACTTATCCTGGGTTCTCCGACCTGCTCCTCAAAGTGCGTGCACTTTGCTCACATATCCGACGTTCGCCTGTACACGCCAGCCGTATGCAGACCTATCAGCGGTCTTTGAACCTTCCCCAGCATCGCCTAATCATAGACGTTGCAACAAGGTGGAACTCAACACTGCACATGCTTCAGAGACTGTGCGAACAGAGGCGTGCTGTTATTTATTTGTGGGAGGATACACGGGCAGGCAGTAGGATGGCAGACATGGAGTTGTCAGGTGTGCAGTGGTCGAAGATACAAGACATGTGTCAAGTCCTTCAGTGTTTTGAGGAATGCACACGGCTGGTTAGTGCAGACAACGCCGTAATAAGCATGAGCATCCCCCTAATGCGTCTGCTGATGCAAAGTTTGACGCACATAAAGGAGCAGGCGTCTGCACCAGAGGAAGAGGGAAGCCTTGATGACAGTCAGCCATTGTCTGGTCAGGGCAGTGTACAGGACGAGGTAGCGGGCGAAGAGGAGGTGGAGGACGAGGAGGATGATGGGGATGAGTATATTTTTAATGCGGAAACTTTCACGGGGGCACAGGAAATTGGTTGCGTGTCACGGCCGGGTTCTGGTTTTTTGAGGGACACAAGTGACGTAGATTTGCCTGCAACTGCCCCTCAACCAATCACAACCGGAGATTTGACAACTGGAACTTTGGCCCACATGGCGGATTATGCCTTACGTATCCTAAAAAGGGACACACGCATTACGAAAATGATGAACGATGACGATTACTGGTTGGCCTGCCTCCTTGATCCACGCTATAAAGGCAAATTGCAAAATATTATGCCACATGAGAACTTGGAACTAATATTAGCAACCAAACAATCAACTCTTGTTGACCGTTTGCTTCAGGCATTCCCAGCACACAGCGCACGTGATCGTTCTCACACAAGCTCCAGGGGGCAGCAGACTAGGAGTGTTAGGGGTGCACACATCAGAAGTGGCGTTGGACAGAGGGGTTTTCTGACCAGGTTGTGGAGTGATTTTGCTATGACCGCAGACAGGACAGGTACTGCTGCATCAATTGAAAGTGACAGGAGACAACATTTGTCCAGTATGGTTACTAACTATTTTTCATCCCTTATCGATGTTCTCCCTCAACCGTCATTCCCATTTGATTACTGGGCCTCCAAATTAGACACCTGGCCAGAATTGGCAGAATATGCATTGCAGGAGCTTGCTTGCCCGGCAGCAAGTGTCCTATCAGAAAGAGTATTCAGTGCTGCAGGTTCAATATTAACCGAAAAAAGGACTCGTCTGGCTACCCAAAATGTTGACGATCTAACATTCATTAAAATGAACCACAACTGGATTTCGAAATCTTTTGCCCCACCTTGCCCGGCCGACACCTAGCTTTCCTATGAAAAGCTCTTGCCTGTGAATTACTTTTCTAATGTCTAATTTGCTGCAGCTGATTGTACAGCATACGACATGTTTACACCTCCCTAAATGGCAAAACTCCCCACACGGGGCCGTGGTATCGCGACTTGGCGCAAGCACCCGTGAGACTGCTGTTTGTCTGAAGAGGTGGGTGTGCTCGCTTTTGGTTGACGGCATTGCTACTGGGTCCCTCATAGTACAATGTAGTGTCTCTGGCGGTGGTGGTGCGCACCCAACGTCAGACACACCGTTGTAACATGAGGGGCCCTGGGGCGGTCCCGCCGGCCTCAAGAGAGTTCCCCCCTACCCCAGCTCAAAATGTGCTCTACCACGTGCAAAATTATGTCGCACAGCTCCACCAATCTTTAGTCTATTCGCTGACATCATTCAATGTCTGGCACTGACAATACAAATTTGTAGACATCTATGATGCAACTTAAAGTAGTCTGTGTCTGTGTCCTATATTGGCACCATTAAATAGTTACTGCCAAATTACAATGTCAGAAACTCAGTAGATGAGCCCACCCCTGTACCTAAGTATGCCACCTTTTTTTTTTGTTTTGGTTGTTTTGCGAGACATTAACATCTATTTATATTTTGGGAGTACTGGGACAGACACTCCTTGCACTACTCCTCCACTCACCACCAAGCTGCCTGTGTATCCATGTAACCGCTGTAAAACTGCCATGAGCCTATTGTTTGTTATTTTAGGCCTTTGATAGCCTGTCTGCGGTCCCTACTTTAAATACTCCTCCACTCACCACCACCAAGCTGCCTGCCCGTGTATCCATGTAACCGCTGTGAAACTGCCATGAGCCTATTGTTTGTTATTTTAGGCCTTTGATAGCCTGTGTGCGGTCCCTACTTTAAATACTCCTCCACTCACCACCAAGCTGCCTGCCCGTGTATCCATGTAACCGCTGTGAAACTGCCATGAGCCTATTGTTTGTTATTTTAGGCCTTTGATAGCCTGTGTGCGGTCCCTACTTTAAATACTCCTCCACTCACCACCAAGCTGCCTGCCCGTGTATCCATGTAACCGCTGTGAAACTGCCATGAGCCTATTGTTTGTTATGTTAGGCCTTTGATAGCCTGTCTGCGGTCCCTACTTTAAATACTCCTCCACTGACCAGACCACTGCTGCCCGTGTACCCCTGGAACCAATTATAAAGTGCCTACAGCCAGCCCATTTTCTTATGTTAGGCCTTTGAAGCCTGTCTGCGGTCCCTACTTTAAATACTCCTCCACTGACCAGACCACTGCTGCCCGTGTACCCCTGGAACCAATTATAAAGTGCCTACAGCCAGCCCATTTTCTTATGTTAGGCCTTTGAAGCCTGTCTGCGGTCCCTACTTTAAATACTCCTCCACTCACCACCACCAAGCTGCCTGCCCGTGTATCCATGTAACCGCTGTGAAACTGCCATGAGCCTATTGTTTGTTATTTTAGGCCTTTGATAGCCTGTCTGCGGTCCCTACTTTAAATACTCCTCCACTCACCACCAAGCTGCCTGCCCGTGTATCCATGTAACCGCTGTGAAACTGCCATCATGAGCCTATTGTTTGTTATGTTAGGCCTTTGATAGCCTGTCTGCGGTCCCTACTTTAAATACTCCTCCACTGACCAGACCACTGCTGCCCGTGTACCCCTGGAACCAATTATAAAGTGCCTACAGCCAGCCCATTTTCTTATGTTAGGCCTTTGAAGCCTGTCTGCGGTCCCTACTTTAAATACTCCTCCACTGACCAGACCACTGCTGCCCGTGTACCCCTGGAACCAATTATAAAGTGCCTACAGCCAGCCCATTTTCTTATGTTAGGCCTTTGAAGCCTGTCTGCGGTCCCTACTTTAAATACTCCTCCACTCACCACCACCAAGCTGCCTGCCCGTCTATCCATGTAACCGCTGTAAAACTGCAATGAGCCTATTGTTTGTTATTTTAGGCTAGGTTCACATTGCGTCAAGTACATGGCGTTAAACGGATCCGTTAAACGCATGTACAGAAAAGGATCAAATTTGTAGAAAAATCGGCTTCACGTTAACGCTTGCGTTAACGCTTTTGACAGCGTTTTCCTCATTTTGATGTCCGTTCGCGATGTATCCGTTTGTCTGCGTTTGTCACTGTCAATAAAGTTTTTTTTTTTTTTCTCCTTTTGTCCTCGTCGGGGTGTAGGTGCAGACTCATTCTCCATTTTGAAAGCATTGAGTGAACTTCTGCTAGCAAGATGTTTGTGTCTGAGCTGGTTCGATTTCGCTTGATGCGGTTGCGACTTCGCCAGAGAAAGCGTAGTTCGCAAAGGAGATATTGGATCCACGAAGTGAATTTCTTGCGGAGTACTTATGGTGCCTTTCACACCCTGTATCTTCAGCTTCGGGATCACCCTTCAAAATTCCAACGCTATCTACGGATGTCCATTGAGACCTTTGATGTTCTGCTTTCACATGTGAAGGATGAGATACATCATCAGCGCAGCACTTTCCGTGAAAGCATCTGTGCGGAGGAACGATTAGTAGTGACTGTGAGGTAATTATAAAATTTTTTCTCATTCTATTGACAAAGACTAGATCTAGGTATCGTGGGGCATAATGGTCATTTAGCAATTGTATATTCTATTTATGTAGCCTTTTAGTTGTCCTTAAAAATCCTAAACATTTTTTTTTTCTTTTTCAATGCCGACAGATATCTGGCTACCGGAGAATCTTTTGCGTCACTGCATTACCAATTTAGACTGGGGAAGTCAACAATTTGCCAACTGGTTCGGGAAACTTGTGATGCCATTTGGAACAACTTGCAACCACTTGTGCTACCAACCCCAACATCAGAAATGTGGCTAGCGATTTCCCAACAGTTCGAGGATGTGGCTAATTTCCCCAATTGTATTGGTGCCGTGGACGGCAAGCACATACGGATTCAGAAACCAGCGCATAGTGGGTCCCTGTACTATAATTATAAAAAATACTTCTCGATAATCTTGATGGCTATTGCGGATGCAAGATACCGGTTTGTAGCTGTGGATATTGGTGCGTATGGCCGTACTAACGATTCAAGAGTCTTCAGAGACTCCAACATGGGGAGATGTTTGTATAGCAACAATTTTAACTTGCCCTCATCACGACCTCTACCGGGGACCGAAGACCCAAGTTTGCCCTTTGTTTTAGTTGGTGATGAGGCATTCCAACTTGGGCAAAATCTCCTCAAACCGTACTCAAGCCGCAGTCTGAACTCCACCAAGCGCATTTTTAATTATCGCTTGAGCCGGGCAAGACGTTATGTGGAGTGCGCCTTTGGGATTTTGACATTAAAATGGCGAATTCTACTAACGTGCATGCAACTGCAACCAGAAAATGTGGACCGTGTTGTGAAGGCATGCATCTGTCTGCATAATTTTGTGGCCAGACATGAACCCCAGGTGGTTGACCCCGATGAATGTGAGTCGAACCTCATGAGCATTGAATCTACTGCTGTTCGGTCTGCAGCACAAATAATGAGGATCCGTGACCAATTTGCACAGTACTTCATACATGAGGGGCATGTTCCATGGCAAGACAGACACGTGTAAAATTTATTTCAAGTCTGAAGCTGTGTCCTGATGTGTTTTTTGTTTTTTGTTTTTTTTTTTATTTCCCATATGTCTTGTAAAATATGTCTTGTAAAATGTTACATTACTGTTATGTTGTGTTCACAGTCATACAAGAATCAGATTTTAAACAGTTTACTTAAGTTTCTGAATTTTTATGAAAGAACAGTTGTGAACTTGTTACATATGATATCCCATAGGGATGTAAAAAAACACACACGAAATTGGGTGGTAAAAAAACAATAAACCAAAGAACGTGAAACACAGTTTGCACCTGGCTGGGGACACTGAGCTGTACTACAGACTCTGGTATTGCGTGGGCGTATTGTCTGCCCAGGTGTATGATGGACTGCTACTTTGTCTCTGATGTTCCATGCTCGTTTCACACCGGGCTCTATATTGAGGGTTGTAGGCCGGCATGTCTATGCTTCTGGTTCTCGATGGAGCTGGCTCCTGGGGTCCCACAAATTCCTCAAGAAGGTCATTCAGTCTTTGCCGAAACAAAAGGTTTCTGTGTGCCGGGATATTTTGTGCTACGGGAACATAGGACAAAAAAAGTAGCTTCCACTCATTTGCAGAATATACAGACTCGCGAGATTGTAAGTCGGTAATTTCCCGCCTCAGGTCTTTCAGTTCACTCCGACACATGTCCTCAACCCGCTGAAGTCCATCGACAATAATGGCATCAGCTTCATCTTTTTGTGAAGCTCGCTTGCGTCCACGCACTGATTGCAACCGGGCACTCACACCTGAAGCCACAGTGCTTCTCTCCCCAGATCGTGGCTCGCTGATGACAGAGACGTCTTCAGTGCCCGTCAGCTGACTTGGTTCCAGTGGAGATGGCTCCAGTTCTTCTGCCTGTCTAGGCGCGGCGGTACTGCATATCGTGCTGGAACCAAAAAAATATATATATTTAGCTTTAATTTTTAAACAATTTTGTCACGCACGCAGACTAATTTGTACTTACGAGCGCTGAGACACTGTTTTTTGAAGAAAGAGCAATTGCTCGTAATGCACATACGGGGTCACCCGTTTGGCACCTGATCCACTTGGTGGATTTTGACTATTCCGGTAGTCACGGACAAAGCGGTCCCTTATTGATTTCCAACGGGTATGGACCGCATCCGCTGTAATTTTTAAAAAAAGGTAAAAAATATATATATATATTAGTAGACAGTTCTTATTTTGATAGTTTAAAAATTGTGTATAGTTAGTTAAGATAGTTGATATATAGCTAGTAGATAGATAGTTGATAGATAGTAATTATAGATGATAGAGATATAGTTTAGTGTATAGGTAGTTGATAGTTCAGAGATAGATAGTAGACAATTTAACATCACCAATATTTACCAATTTTTTTCTTTGAGGTTGACGACTTCTCCATGTATCGAGGATCGAAGTGAGAGATAATTTGATCCCACAACTTCCGGTTCTTTACTATGTCATGGTGGGAGCTGTCGCTTTGGTCCCATATTGAGGGGTTGGCTTCCACAAGGTTGATCAGTGTCTCATTGTGAATGGTCAACGGCTCTTCATCAACCACAATCCTTTTTTTTTTTTGGCTCGCTGACTTGGACTATGTAAACACAAAGCGTAATGTTGAAAGGTTCAATTATAGATAGATACAGAGATAGATAGATAGATACAGAGATAGATAGATACATAGCTAGATACATAGATAGATAGATACATAGATAGATACAGCGAAAGATAGAGAGAGAGAGATAGTGGATAGATAGTTTATAGATATAGCAGATAGAAAGTGAATAGATAGATTGTAGATACATTTCTAGTTTTATATTTACCACTGGCAGTTGTGGAGACGACAGACGGCGAGGAACCTTCTTCCTCTTGTGTCCTCCGTGTGCCACAACCTATTGTGTATGTAAATGGAAAAAAAAATTACATTTCTTTGATCAATAAAATTATGTTTGCAAAAACTTAAAAATGTCTGCTATGTACCTTTGTTGGTTTTGCCTGTTTTTTTGGGGGGGGCCTAGCAGCCTCGGGCTCCGAAGACTCCTATTTGCAATAGAAACATGATTATACATATATATATAGCTTAATACACTGAATTTTCACACAAATTTTAGTGGTTTTTTAAAGTGCAAGCCTACCGACTGAGAAGAAAAAACCGCAGACACGCTGCTGCTGCTGCTGCTTCCCTCACTATCCGACATCTGCAACAAAGCAATACATTTTTAGTACACACACATCCGTCGTACAATACAGACTCCCATGATGTATACAGAGATATCTACTATATAATTGTCTAGGGAACTTCCGTCTTTCTGTCCTTCTGTCACGGTATTAATTCGCTGATTGGCCTCGGCAGCTGCCTGTCATGGCTGCCGCGGCCAATCAGCGACGCGCACAGTCAGAAAAAAAAGGGCCGCCCCGCACTCACTGCCCGGCGCCCGCATACACCCCTCTGCTCACCGCTCACACAGGGTACTGTGACAAACGTCGCTGTGCAATATACTACGTGACTGGGTTCTGTATACTACGTCGCTGGGTGCTGTATACTACTTCACTGTGCAATACACTACGTGGCTCTGTGATGTATACTACGTCACTGGGCAATATACTACGTAGCTGGGCAATATACTACATGCTACATGGCTGGGCAATATACTACGTGGACATGCATATTCTAGAATACCCAATGCATTATCGGGCCACCATCTAGTATATATATATATCTATATATATATATACAAATGTACTTACATTTCCTGTGATCTTTTGCAAGACACTTTTTCTCTGGTGTGCAGCAGGCCTCAGGATGGCCGAAATCCTGTTTCCTGTCACATGACCACATGGACATCCCTCAAACGCTATTAAAACGTATGGTTCTTTTTTGAAATTTATCAAGATTTGCGTCTGGCTGCGTTTGCAATAGACATCAATGGCAGAATTAACGCTTCCGTTAGTATTGCGTTAGCTTGGCCGGACCCAAAAACGCTGCAAGCCGCGTTCCAAGGTCCGTCAGAAAAAAACGTTATGTGACTAACGCATGCCAAATTTGGCATGCGTCACGAGGCGTCAGACAATGCAAGTCTATGGGCGCGTTAGTATGTGCGTTATATTGCGTTTTCACTACTTAAAAACGTGTCCGTTAGACGGACTCACCTAGCGCAATGTGAACCTAGCCTTAGGCCTTTGATAGCCTGTCTGCGGCCCCTACTTGCAATACTCCTCCACTGACCACAATGCTGCCTGGAGTGCCTGCCTGTGTATCCATGTAACCGATGTAAAACTGCCATGACTGCCTACTGTTTGTTATTTTAGGCCTTTGATAGCCTGTCTGCAGCCCCTACTTGCAATACTCCTCCACTGACCACACCAATGCTGCCCGTGTACCCCTGGAACCTATTTAAAAGTTCATAGAGCCTAGTTATATATTTTATTTACTATTAATAAGGCCATGATGGACTACGCTGTACCACGCTACAAGCTAACCAGTCGACACTTCTTTTGCGAGAAAAGCCATCCCAACCCTCCACCAGCATGTAGAAGACCGCATTGTCCATGCACTCTGGCAATCTGTGAGTACAAAGGTGCACCTGACAACAGACGCATGGACCTGTAGGCATGGCCACGGAAGATTACGTGTCCATTACGGCGCAATGGGTTAATGTGGTGGATGCATGGTCCACAGGGGACAGCCTACTAAGTCTGTCTGCAGTCCCTAATTCAAATTGTGCTCCACTGTCTAAATCGGAACTTCCACCTTCTGGCTTTCGGCCTATAGTATCAGAAATTAAACTGCATTTGGCCTTCAACTTTGGTTAGGGCCTACTAACGGCTTCTGCCCCTCCCTGGTGTTGCCCTCAACTAAATAAAGCTGAGCTTCAACCTTCTGCTCCAAATTACCATTTTGAAAAATGCAATAGGCTTTTCAGGCCTACTAAAGGAGTCTGTCTGTGTGCCCCTCCCTGGTGTTGTCCTCAACTAAATAAAGCTGAGCTTCAACCTTCCGGCTCTCATTATGTGGTTTTAAAAAAAAAAAGGTGGTTAGGGCCTACTAACGGCTTCTGCCCCTCCCTGGTGTTGTCCTCAACTAAATAAAGCTGAGCTTCAACCTTCCGGCTCTCATTATGTGGTTTTAAAAAAAAAAAAGGTGGTTAGGGCCTACTAACGGCTTCTGCCCCTCCCTGGTGTTGTCCTCAACTAAATAAAGCTGAGCTTCAACCTTCCGGCTCTCATTATGTGGTTTTAAAAAAAAAAAAGGTGGTTAGGGCCTACTAACGGCTTCTGCCCCTCCCTGGTGTTGTCCTCAACTAAATAAAGCTGAGCTTCAACCTTCCGGCTCTCATTATGTGGTTTTAAAAAAAAAAAAGGTGGTTAGGGCCTACTAACGGCTTCTGCCCCTCCCTGGTGTTGTCCTCAACTAAATAAAGCTGAGCTTCAACCTTCCGGCTCTCATTATGTGGTTTTAAAAAAAAAAAAGGTGGTTAGGGCCTACTAACGGCTTCTGCCCCTCCCTGGTGTTGTCCTCAACTAAATAAAGCTGAGCTTCAACCTTCCGGCTCTCATTATGTGGTTTTAAAAAAAAAAAAGGTGGTTAGGGCCTACTAACGGCTTCTGCCCCTCCCTGGTGTTGTCCTCAACTAAATAAAGCTGAGCTTCAACCTTCCGGCTCTCATTATGTGGTTTTAAAAAAAAAAAGGTGGTTAGGGCCTACTAACGGCTTCTGCCCCTCCCTGGTGTTGTCCTCAACTAAATAAAGCTGAGCTTCAACCTTCCGGCTCTCATTATGTGGTTTTAAAAAAAAAAAATGGTGGTTAGGGCCTACTAACGGCTTCTGCCCCTCCCTGGTGTTGTCCTCAACTAAATAAAGCTGAGCTTCAACCTTCCGGCTCTCATTAAGTGGTTTTAAAAAAAAAATGGTGGTTAGGGCCTACTAACGGCTTCTGCCCCTCCCTGGTGTTGCCCTCAACTAAATAAAGCTGAGCTTCAACCTTCTGCTCCAAATTACCATTTTAAAAAATGCAATAGGCTTTTCCGGCCTACTAAAGGTGTCTGCCCCTCCCTGGTGTTGTCCTCAACTGAACAAAGCTGAGCTTCCACATTCTGGCTTTCGCCCTATACTATCAGATATTAAACTGCATTTGGCCTACTAGTGTGGTTAGGCCCTTGAAACAGTGTCTGCTGCTCTTGGGTTTGCTACTCCACTGAACAAAGCAATGCCGCCTGTTTAGTCCTGTTACCAATTTTGAACTGCATGTAGCCTACTTTATTCTTTGGCCCTATATCTGTTTCCTCCTCATCCTGCCCATTGCCCAGCCACTGCTAAATGAGTCTGCTGGTACATTGACCGAGACCACTACATTCCCCTTGTACTCTACACAGCCAGAATCTGTCCCTGCTGAAAGTAAGGTTCCCCTTCCCGCATGTTATACCACCTTACACAGGGACAAAGAGGAAGGTGCAGATGAAAGTGCAGGTTCCTTCATCAGGTGGGGGGGCATACTCGTTGGCGACGTCACTGGCACAGGGCCCCTCAGAGTACGCAAAAGTGTCGCTGCTGGTGGGAGGCGCCCCCGCCATGCAAACACACCGCCGTACTTTGAGGGGCCCTGTGCCAGTGGCAATGCGAACGAGTGGGCCCCCCCCCTGCTTGCTCAGGATCACAGCACTTGCAACTTTTAAATAATTACCTTTCCCTGCAACACCGCCGTGACGTAGTCCGCATTTCCTGGGCCCACGAAAAACTTGAGCCGGCCCTACTCCCCCCACAACTTTTGCCAAATGACCCCCAATTCCCTATGCCCAACTATTATTATAAAGTTAATTAAGATTGACAAGCTTCAGAAACAAGAATGGATGTTTTTGGCATTAAAATGGGCACTGTAGGTGTTTTCCTGGCCTCCACTCACTGCCGACTATGCTTCCCCATTGACTTGCATTGGGTTTCGTGTTTCGGTCGATCCCCGACTTTTAGCGATAATCGGCCGACTGCACTCGACTCGACTCTGGACAAAATCGGGTTTCCCAAAACCCTACTCGATCTTAAAAAAATGAAAGTCGCTCAACCCTAGACACCACCAAAGTGCCATAAATTTCACCACATTAAAAATAGTGTAAGGAGAACTAACAGGTCTTTCACTACACTCAATCCAGCAAATGGACACCCAACCAGGAGTGTTCACATTTTCAAAAATTATTGACAGACATCACCAAAATGACATCAATTTCACCACAGTAGAAATTTAATAATAGGGACCAACAATTCTTCCACTACACACAATCCAGCAGATGGACACCCTACAAGGAGTATTCATATTTCAAGAAATGAGTGCCTTAAACCACACCACAGAAGTGGCATCAATTTAACCACAGTAGAAATACTATAATAGGGACCAACAGGTCTTTCTCTACACCCAATCCAGCAGATGTACATTCTAAAAGGAGTGTTCACATTTAAAGAAATAAGGGCCTGACACCACAGAAGTGGCATCAATTTCAACACGTAGAAATAGTATAATAGGGACTGACAGGTGTGAGGCAGCAACTAGTGTTATTTCGTAGGGTCGCTATGTGTCCCCCAGGATGCGCTCAGAAGCATATTAGATCCTCTGAAGTGCCTTGTAGTCACAGAAGGACGCATGTGAGTCAGAAGGCCGAATAAAAGTAAGCATGAACCTGGTTAAGTTATTTGGCCAAGGAATTGTTAAGGAAAACCAGGTGTGGGCTTTTTATTTTTGAAAAGGACTGAAGGAAGGTAGTGGAGCCGGTCCGCTTCCTCCAGCCTGGATCTTGCAAGTGGCCCATGGCCACAGATTCCAGTTAGTTTTTCTAACTTTTTTATTTTGTCCCGCTATGGGGCTATCATTTTTTGCAGGATTATTGCTTCTATAGCATGGAGATGAAGCAGCAACTCCATGCTGCCGAAACTGTCAGCTCTGAACTGACAGACAGACTTGCTCATCAGGCACTGGGTATGATCTGCAAATATTCATCATCTGGTGACCCGGATATGGTTATCACGCCACGAGGTCCCACGATCCAAAGGCAGAGGGGCGGTCTTCCTGAATACTGCGATCGTGTTCAATCGCAGCATTTTGGGGGTTAATGTGTGCCAGATGTCAGCTGTCAGAATCAGCTGACACCTGGTGGCTATCACTCGTGCACCCCCCCACCCGTGTGCGTGGGCAATTGCCATGACGCAATATTCCATCCCTGGTCAAATAGGCCCAGGGCACATGGACGGAATATTACGTCTGATGTCAGAAAGGGATTAAATTAGTCATACCATCTATTGCCTGTTGGGCTAGTTTCACATTTGCGTTAGAATCCGCAGCGTTTAATCCGCATCCTCAAGTGCAGGAAAAAACGCATAGAAACACGTACAAACGCTGCATTTTTTAGAGGCATGCGGGAACGCATGCGGTTAAAAAAACACCGCGTTTTCACGCTTTTCCATGCGTTTTGTCATGAGTTTGCATTTTTGGTGCGCATGGTGAAAATTTTTACCAGGGAAAAATCTAGATAACCAGACACCGCCAATGTGACTACAGAGGCCGTGTATTATGGGATATCTATATATAGACCCTTGGACTGCTGAAATCTTAACAGTATGCTACTGTATCCTGTGTCATGATGGATCTTCGCATGGAGAGCTTATATTTCAACCTGAATTTAAGCATCAAGCTGTTTCTTGCCTGTGCGTTTGCTTGGTAGCAAGACAGAAATCGCGAAAGATGGAGAAGGAGACGGCGTAGGCGTTTTTGGAGACACCCCATTATCGAACTACGTGAGAGCAGTGGAGACTATCACACGCTGTATGGCGAGCTTAATGCCAACCTGGACAAATTCCCGGAATATACAAGGATGTCTTTCTGGGATTTGCTTCCTCATGTCCAAGGAGCCATCCAGAGACAGGACACCCAGCTCCGTAGAGCGATTCCACCAGAGGAACGTCAGCTGGTTACATTAAGGTAAGTAACAAATCTAAACAAATGCCAGTGCTAATTTTGGGTGTTCTGACATGTATTTTTTTTTTCTTCATGTCTTTAGCATAACAACACCAAAAATAGAATTGATTGTAATTTTTTTTTTATTATTTTCTTCCAGATTTCTGGCAAACGGAGAGAGTTTATCATCCCTCCACTTCCAATACTGGCTTGGAATTTCCACCCTGTCTGGAATAGTTGCAGACACCTGCTGGGCTTTGTGGAATGTTCTCCAGGATGAGTTTATACCCCTACCACTGCAGACTTGTGGATTGAAATTGCGGAAAAATTCTGGAGTGTGTGTGATTTCCCCAACTATTTGGGAGCGGTGGATGGAAAGCACATCCACATTATCAAACCAACCAGAACAGGATCGGAGTGCTTCAATAATAAAAAATATTTTTCTGTTGTGCTCATGGCAATAGCCGATGTGGACTGTCGCTTCATCGCCATGGACATTGGAGCTTTTGGCCATGGCAACGATTCCCAGACTTTTAAGAACTTGGATATGGGCCGCTGTTTGTATGGCAAAAATTTTAATTTTCCACGGCCACGACCTCTCCCCAACACTCAATGTGCACCGATGCCATTTGCTTTGGTTGGGGATGAGGCCTTTTAGATGTGTGAAAACCTACTGAAGCCATATTCCAGTCGGGACTTGAACCACACTAAAAGGATCTTTAACTACAGACTGACCAGGGCCTGAAGAACAGTAGAGTGTACTTTTGGCATTCTATTCTCAAAATGGAACATTCATGCAACAGCCATTAATCTAAAAATGGAGACAGTCGATGAGGTGGTCAAAGCATGTGTGGTTCTCCACAATTACATAATGGCTAAGGAGCGACTGTAACGGGGTCTACCAAGCTGGGGTACCTCTTTCAGTACCTCCCCGTGTTTCAGGAGGTCCACATTGCATTGGCTGGAGTCTGAATGAAGGACGCTGGCTGGAATTCCTTGATTACATGAGAGCATATAAAAGCTGACTGCTTCTCCACATATTTCCAGTCTCACAACACTTTATTCACAGAACACAGAATATATGTAACAATGTAACAACAGATACAGAGGGCAGGTCCATTCAAAAGTGGCAGGCCAGACATACATTACAATAGCCGCAGGGGGCCGGAGCCTGCTGATATTTACTGTGGGAATTACAAAGGTGGGGGAGGTCAGAAGGGGGATATCTTGTCTCCTCTGCCCAGGGGCGCAGCCTGTGGGCTGATGCATTAGGGACATATATCTCACATGGAACCTATTATATATACAAATAACTGCATAACATATTCTGGGTGCTGGGGGGTTCTGTAACACGGCTTCCCCGTATGCGATGAGCATACACAGTCTGATCCTTAACGGATCGGTTTGGGGATGACCGAAGTTTATGGGGTTGGTACAAGTTCCGTTTGTCGACTTAGTCCATCGGCGTTACCGTTTTGTTTGCTGGGTCTGTAGTGGATGGTGAAGTCCAGAGGTTGGAGGGCTAAACTCCACCGCAGTAATTGTTATGATCCCAGTGGCTGGGGATCACAGGAAATACTAGCTAAGTAACTAAACATAGACACGAGCTCTAGGGGGGTGGTAACTGGACTGACCGCAAAACCTGATCCTATCCAAACACACTAAAGGTAGCCGGTGAACGTGCCTAAATTCCTGGACGTCTCGACGCAGCCTGAGAAACTGACTACCCCTAAAGAGAAAGCAAGACCTCACTTGCCTCAAGAGAAATAACCCCAAAGATATAGGAAGCCCCCAACAAATAATAACGGTGAGGTAAGGAGAAAAGACACACGTAGGAATGAAAACAGATTCAGCAAATGAGGCCCGCTAATACTAGATAGCAGAAGACAGATAGCGAACTGTGCGGTCAGTAAAAAACCCTACCAAAATACCCACGCTGAGAATTCAAGAACCCCCACACCAACTAACGGTGTGGGGGGAGAAACTCAGCCCCCCAGAGCTACCAGCAAGCTGGGAAATCACATATTAGCAACCTGGACAAGAAACATATAGAACACTGATGATCAAAAAATGAACAAAACGGAAACTTAGCTTCTCTTGAAGAGACTGGGAGCAAGGTAGTCAGAAGGAATCAGAATAGCACTGAATACATTGACAGCAGGCATAGACTGAGAGTCCAAGTGAGCTTAAATAGAAAACCAGCCCACAGGTAACGAGACAGCTGATGCCAGTCACAAACCTGCAGAAAGACAGCACTCACACAGTACCACTTGTGACCACAAGAGGGAGCCCAGAAATAGAGTTCACAACAAGTAATCTGGGGTTGTCTCCGGAGACCAGATTAAGCCAGACTAGGGGATTATGGTCCATTAGGAGGGAAAACTGTCATCCATACAAATATGGTTGTAACTTTTTGAGTGCCCATACCACTGCCAGGCACTCCTTCTCGATGGCCGCATAGCATACTTCACGGGGCAGTAGTTTCCGACTCAGGTAAGCTACCGGGTGTTCTTGGCCGTCCGGCCCGACTTGGCTCAGTACTGCCCCCAATCCAAACATAGAAGTGTCCGTGTGAACAAGGAAACGTTTAGTTGGATTGGGTGCCACCAATAGAGGGGTATTGGTGAGGGTGTCCTTTAGCTGGCGGAAGGCTTCCTCACACTCTGGGGTCTGTCATGATCTCAATGGCAAGAGAACATAGCATAAGCATATATAGGAACTAGCTCTTGGAAGATGGGAACTGAGCTGACCATGAACTAAACCTAACGCACAACTAGCAGTGGCCGGGTAGCATGCCTACGTTGATTCTAGATGCCCAGCACCAGCCGGAGGACTAAATAAAGCTAGCAGAGGAAAATATTAGTCCTAGCTCACCTCTAGAGAAATACCCCGAAAGGAGACAGAGGCCCCCCACATGTATTGGCGGTGAGTTGAGATGAAATAACAAACGTAGTATGAAAATAGGTTTAGCAAATTTGAGGTCCACTTACTACATAGCAGAAGACAGAAAGGACACTTTCATGGTCAGCTGAAAACCCTATCAAAAACACCATCCAGAAATTACTTTAAAACTCTGGCATTAACTCATAACACCAGAGTGGCAATTCCTGTTCACAAGAGCTTTCCAGACACAGTAACGAAACTACAGCTGTGAACTGGAACAAAAATGCAAAAACAAACATGGACAAGAGTCCAACTTATCTAGTAGTTGTCTAGGAGCAGGAACAAGCACAGAGAGGCTTCTGATAACATTGTTGACCGGCAAGCAACTAACAGAGCAGCAAGGTTATATAGCGACTCCCACATCTTGATGGGAACAGGTGAACAGAGAAGATGAAGACACCAGTTCAATTCCACCAGTAGCCACCGGGGGAGCCCAGAATCCAAATTCACAACAGTACCCCCCCCTCAAGGAGGGGGCACCGAACCCTCACCAGAACCACCAGGGCGATCAGGATGGGCCCTATGAAAGGCACGAACCAGATCGGAGGCATGAACATCAGATGCATTCACCCAAGAATTATCCTCCTGGCCGTATCCCTTCCACTTGACCAGATACTGGAGTCTCCGTCTGGAAACACGAGAGTCTAAGATTTTCTCCACAACGTACTCCAACTCACCCTCAACCAACACCGGAGCAGGAGGCTCAACGGAAGGCACAACCGGTACCTCATACCTGCGCAATAATGACCGATGAAAAACGTTATGAATAGAAAAGGATGCAGGGAGGTCCAAACGGAAGGAAACAGGGTTAAGAATCTCCAATATCTTATACGGGCCGATAAACCGAGGCTTAAACTTAGGAGAAGAGACCCTCATAGGGACAAAACGAGAAGACAACCACACCAAATCCCCAACAGAAAGCCGAGGACCAACACGACGGTGGCGGTTGGCAAAAAGCTGAGTCTTCTCCTGGGACAACCTCAAATTGTCCACCACCTGCCCCCAGATCTGATGCAATCTCTCCACCACAGCATCCACTCCAGGACAATCCGAAGATTCCACCTGACCAGAGGAAAATCGAGGATGAAACCCCGAATTACAGAAAAACGGGGACACCAAAGTGGCAGAGCTGGCCCGATTATTGAGAGCGAACTCCGCCAATGGCAAAAAAGCAACCCAATCATCCTGGTCAGCAGACACAAAACACCTCAGATATGTCTCCAGGGTCTGATTAATCCGCTCGGTCTGGCCATTCGTCTGAGGATGGAAAGCGGACGAAAAAGATAAATCTATGCCCATCCTAGCACAGAATGCCCGCCAAAATCTAGACACGAATTGGGTCCCTCTGTCAGAAACGATATTCTCAAGAATACCATGCAAACGAACAACATTTTGAAAAAACAGAGGAACCAACTCGGAAGAAGAAGGTAACTTGGGCAGAGGAACCAAATGGACCATCTTAGAAAAACGGTCACACACCACCCAGATGACTGACATCTTCTGAGAAACAGGCAGATCTGAAATAAAATCCATCGAGATGTGCGTCCAAGGCCTCTTAGGAATAGGCAAGGGCAACAATAATCCACTAGCCCGAGAACAACAAGGCTTGGCCCGAGCACAAACGTCACAAGACTGCACAAAGCCTCGCACATCTCGTGACAGGGAAGGCCACCAGAAGGACCTTGCCACCAAATCCCTGGTACCAAAAATGCCAGGATGACCTGCCAACGCAGAAGAATGAACCTCAGAGATGACTCTACTGGTCCAATCATCAGGAACAAACAGTTTATCAGGTGGGCAACGATCAGGTCTATCCGCCTGAAACTCCTGCAAGGCCCGCCGCAGGTCTGGAGAAACGGCTGACAATACCACTCCATCCTTAAGGATACCTGTGGGCTCAGAGTTACCAGGCGAGTCAGGCTCAAAACTCCTAGAAAGGGCATCCGCCTTAACATTCTTAGAACCCGGTAGGTATGACACCACAAAATTAAACCGAGAGAAAAATAATGACCAGCGCGCCTGTCTAGGATTCAGGCGCCTGGCGGTCTCAAGATAAATCAAATTTTTGTGGTCAGTCAATACCACCACCTGATGTCTGGCCCCCTCAAGCCAATGGCGCCACTCCTCAAAAGCCCACTTCATGGCCAAAAGCTCCCGATTCCCAACATCATAATTCCGCTCAGCGGGCGAAAATTTACGGGAAAAGAAGGCACAAGGCCTCATCACGGAGCAGTCAGAACTTTTCTGCGACAACACTGCCCCAGCTCCGATCTCAGAAGCGTCGACCTCAACCTGAAAAGGTAGAGCAACATCAGGCTGACGCAACACAGGGGCAGAGGAAAAACGGCGCTTAAGCTCCCGAAAGGCCTCCACAGCATCAGGGGACCAATCAGCAACATCAGCACCCTTCTTAGTCAAATCGGTCAATGGTTTAGCAATATCCGAAAAACCAGCAATAAATCGACGATAAAAGTTAGCAAAGCCCAAAAATTTCTGAAGACTCTTAAGAGAAGAGGGCTGCGTCCAATCACAAATAGCTTGAACCTTGACAGGATCCATTTCAATGGAAGAGGGGGAAAAAATATATCCCAAAAAGGAAATCCTCTGTACCCCAAAAACACACTTAGAACCCTTCACACACAAAAAATTAGACCGCAAAACCTGAAAAACCCTCCTGACTTGCTGGACATGAGAGTCCCAGTCATCCGAAAAAATCAGAATATCATCCAGATACACAATCATAAATTTATCCAAATAATCGCGAAAAATATCATGCATAAAGGACTGGAAAACTGACGGAGCATTAGAAAGACCAAAAGGCATCACTAAATACTCAAAGTGGCCCTCGGGCGTATTAAATGCGGTTTTCCACTCATCCCCCTGCCTGATTCGCACCAAATTATACGCCCCACGAAGGTCAATCTTAGAGAACCACTTGGCCCCCTTTATGCGAGCAAACAAATCAGTCAGCAACGGCAATGGGTATTGATATTTAACAGTGATTTTATTTAAAAGCCGATAATCAATACATGGTCTCAAAGAGCCGTCTTTTTTTGACACAAAGAAAAAACCGGCTCCTAAGGGAGATGACGATGGACGAATATGTCCCTTTTCCAAGGACTCCTTTATATATTCTCGCATAGCAGCATGTTCAGGCACAGACAGATTAAATAAACGACCCTTTGGGTATTTACTACCCGGGATTAAATCTATGGCACAATCGCACTCTCGGTGCGGAGGTAACGAACCAAGCTTGGATTCTTCAAAGACGTCACGATAGTCAGACAGGAACTCAGGAATTTCAGAGGGAATGGATGATGAAATGGAAACCACAGGTACATCCCCATGAGCCCCCTTACATCCCCAGCTCAACACAGACATAGCTCTCCAGTCGAGGACTGGGTTGTGAGATTGCAGCCAAGGCAATCCTAGCACCAAATCATCATGTAGATTATACAGCACCAGAAAGCGAATAATCTCCTGGTGATCCGGATTAATACGCATAGTTACTTGTGTCCAGTATTGTGGTTTATTATTAGCCAATGGGGTGGAGTCAATCCCCTTCAGAGGAATAGGAGTCTCCAAAGGCTCTAAATCATACCCACAGCGTTTGGCAAAGGACCAATCCATAAGACTCAAAGCGGCGCCAGAGTCGACATAGGCGTCCGTGGTAATAGATGACAAAGAGCAAATCAGGGTCACAGATAGAATAAATTTAGACGGTAAGGTGCAAATGGAAACAGATTTACCAAGCTTTTTAGTGCGCTTAGAGCATGCTGATATAACATGAGTAGAATCACCACAATAGAAACACAACCCATTTTTCCGTCTAAAATTCTGCCGCTCGCTTCGGGACAGAATTCTATCACACTGCATACTCTCTGGCGACTTCTCAGTGGACACCGCCAGATGGTGCACTGGTTTGCGCTCCCGCAAACGCCTATCGATCTGAATAGCCATTGTCATGGACTCATTCAGACCCGCAGGCACAGGGAACCCCACCATAACATCCTTAATGGCATCAGAGAGACCCTCTCTGAAAGTCGCCGCCAGGGCGCACTCATTCCACTGAGTAAGCACAGACCATTTACGGAATCTTTGGCAGTAAATTTCCGCTTCATCTTGCCCCTGAGATAGGGACATCAAAGTTTTTTCTGCCTGAAGCTCCAAATGAGGTTCGTCATAAAGCAACCCCAAGGCCAGAAAAAACGCATCCACATTGAGCAACGCAGGATCCCCTGGTGTCAATGAAAAAGCCCAGTCTTGAGGGTCGCCCCGGAGCAAGGAAATCACAATCCTGACCTGCTGTGCAGGGTCTCCGGCAGAGCGAGATTTCAGGGACAAAAATAATTTGCAATTATTTCGAAAATTCTGAAACCCGGATCTATTCCCCGAGAAAAATTCCGGCAAAGGAATTCTCGGCTCAGATACAGGTGCATGACAAACAAAATCTTGCAAATTTTGTACCTTCGTGGCGAGATTATTCAAACCTGCAGTTACACTCTGAAGATCCATTACAAACAGGTGGACACAGAGCCATTCAAGGGTTAAGAGGAGGTAAGAAGCAGCTAGACAGCAATTAAGGGCTAGGCAGCAAAACTCTGAGGGGAAAAAAAAAAAAAAATTTCCCTTCAACACTTCTTTTTCTCCTGCTTCAGCCCAAACAATTAACACTTTGATGGCCGGTCAAACTGTCATGATCTCAATGGCAAGAGAACATAGCATAAGCATATATAGGAACTAGCTCTTGGAAGATGGGAACTGAGCTGACCATGAACTAAACCTAACGCACAACTAGCAGTGGCCGGGTAGCATGCCTACGTTGATTCTAGATGCCCAGCACCAGCCGGAGGACTAAATAAAGCTAGCAGAGGAAAATATTAGTCCTAGCTCACCTCTAGAGAAATACCCCGAAAGGAGACAGAGGCCCCCCACATGTATTGGCGGTGAGTTGAGATGAAATAACAAACGTAGTATGAAAATAGGTTTAGCAAATTTGAGGTCCACTTACTACATAGCAGAAGACAGAAAGGACACTTTCATGGTCAGCTGAAAACCCTATCAAAAACACCATCCAGAAATTACTTTAAAACTCTGGCATTAACTCATAACACCAGAGTGGCAATTCCTGTTCACAAGAGCTTTCCAGACACAGTAACGAAACTACAGCTGTGAACTGGAACAAAAATGCAAAAACAAACATGGACAAGAGTCCAACTTATCTAGTAGTTGTCTAGGAGCAGGAACAAGCACAGAGAGGCTTCTGATAACATTGTTGACCGGCAAGCAACTAACAGAGCAGCAAGGTTATATAGCGACTCCCACATCTTGATGGGAACAGGTGAACAGAGAAGATGAAGACACCAGTTCAATTCCACCAGTAGCCACCGGGGGAGCCCAGAATCCAAATTCACAACAGGGGTCCAGGTTACCTGACGGGGTTGGTTCTTATGGGTCAGATCAGTGAGGGGCTTGGCTACGCTGCTGTAATTGGGGACAAATTTCCTGTAATACCCCGCTGTCCCTAGAAACGCCATGACCTGGGTTTTATTGCGTGGGGTGGGCCATTTGGCTATGGCCTCAATCTTGGCTGGTTCTGGTTGCTGTTTCCCACTTCCCACCCAATGCCCTAAATACTGAACCTCCGCTTTGCCCAAGTGACACTTGTTTGGGTTCAGGGTGATTCCGGCCTTGTGGATCCTGTCTAATACTGTCTCTAGGTGATTTAGATGCTCTTCCCTTGTCGCGCTGTAGATGGCGATGTCATCCAGGAAGGCACACGCATAGTCCTGGAGACCATCCAGAAGCCGGTCAGCCAGCCTCTGGAAGGTCGCAGGGGCATTCTTCATCCCGAATGGCATAACTCGAAACTGGAATAAGCCGAATGGGGTGACCAATGCAGACTTGGGAATAGCGTCAGGACTAAGGGGAATCTGCCAGTAGCCTTTGCATAGATCGATGGTGGTCAAATACTTTGCCCCCGCCAGCTGGTCTAACAGCTCATCCACGCGCGGCAAGGGTTACGCATCCGTCACCTTTTTCTCATTGAGCCTGCGATAGTCTACACAAAACCATGTAGTCCCATCCTTCTTGGGCACTAACACTACGGGGGATGCCCAGGGACTATCTGATTCTTCATTGACCCCTAAACGCAACATCTCTCGTATCTCTTGTCTCATCCCTTCTCGTACAGACTCAGGGACACGGAAGGGGGGTTGTCTCAGGGGAGTCTGATCCTGGGTCTCAACCTTGTGTTGTGCCAGGTGGGTTTACCCCGGTCTCCCTAAAAACATCCTCTGTCGCTGCCTCAACAACGCCTCTGCCTGCTGTCTCTCCTGGGGACCTAGGTCTTCACCTCAGTGTACCTGGTCCCATGTTTTAGACTGAGTCCCCTCCCCTAAGACAACAGGAAAGGGGAGTCCGGCTACATCCTCTGCTTCAGGTGCACAGATGGCCACTACCTCTTCAGGGCGCTCCCGGTAGGGCTTCAGCATGTTCACGTGGAACATGCGGATAACCCTGGGGTCGTCACAATCAGCGACATTATAGGTGGTGTCGGCTATTTTCCCCACTACCTGGTAGGGCCCCTGCCATGCAGCTTGGAACTTGTTCTGCCTAGTGGGTTCTAACACCAGGACCTTCTGTTCTATCTCAAAGGTGCGTTCTCTGGCCCTCCGATCGTACCATACGCGCTGGCGCCGTTGGGCCACCTGCAGGTTCCCATGTACAGCCTGGGTCAGCTCCTGTAGGCGGTCCCGGAATTCCAGCACATAGGGTACAATAGGTACCCCTTCTATGGTGCCCTCCCCTTCCCAGTGTTCTAGCACTAAGTCTAGGGGTTCCCTTACCCGTCTCCTGTATACCAGTTCGAATGGGGAGAACCCCGTGGATTCTTGGGGCATCTCCCGATAGGCAAGAAGGAGGTGAGGCAAGAATTTCTCCCAGTTCCTGTAGGTCCTGGTAAAAGTCCCAATGAGTTGTTTTAATGTCCCATTAAAGCGTTCACACAACCCATTGGTTTGCGGGTGGTACGGGGCACTTCTAATGGACTTTACGCCGCACAGCTTCCACAGTTGGTTGCTCACCTCTGCTGTAAACTGGGTACCCTGGTCCGAGATAATCTCCTGGGGAAATCCAACCCGTGAGAAAACCTGGAGCAGGGCAGCCGCCACCATCTCTGCCAGTATATTAGGTAACGCAACCGCCTCTGGATAATCTACCACTGTCAATATATACCTTTTCCCTTTTCCCTGACGGACTGGGTTTGGCTAACGGCCCTATCAGATCGACCGCTACTCGGCTAAATGGTTCTTCCACAATGGGGAGGGGGCGTAATTTGGCCTTGCATCGATCTCCCCTCTTGCCAATGCGCTGGCAACTGTCACAGGCCTGGCAGTACTGACGAGCATCATAGGTTACCCCGGGCCAAAATAAGTTTTGTGTCAGACGAAGCCTGGTGTGACAAACGCCGAAGTGCCCGGCCAAGGGTATGTCATGAGAGATTCGCAGTAACTCCTGCCTATACTTCTTGGGAACTACCAGCTGTCATTTTATAGTGGGGCTCGTCCCTGTGTGGTGCTGCTCTGTGATCTGGTAGAGGAGTCCCTGCTTCCATATAAACTGTTCTCCTTCCAGTACCCCTCTCCCCTCCTGTGCCTTCCCACGATATCCCTCCAATGAAGGATCCTCAAGTAACTCCCTCTTAAATTCATCTGGGGTTTCCCAAGAAATGTGTCTGGCTATGGGAATACGTGTAGGGCTGGGATGTCTTACCTGGGCCTCCTCTGAGTGTGATTCTTCCTCCGCAGCTCGAGCTTGTCTCCGGGTGGTCACAGGATATGTCTCAGCCAGAGGGGCAACCGAGAAGGCAGACAACATGGGCCCCAAGTCATTTCCCAACAAGACATCTGCAGGCAAATCCTCCATCAAACCGACCTCAACAAGGCAATCCCTGACTCCCCAGTTCAGGTGAATCCTGGCAGTGGGCAGTCGATGTATGGCTCCCCCTGCTACACAGACTGCCACTGTCCGGTCCGTCTTCTCTTGGTCCCGGACGAGATGAGGCTTCACAAGGGTCAAAGTTGCTCCGGAATCTCTTAGTCCCTGCATGCGTTTCCCATTAAACCACATGACCTGTCTATGCCGTTGTCGATTATCTGCCCAGGCTGCCTGCACGAGGTCTACTTCATGCAGCACTTTCTCCATTTGTTCCACCCCTTGGTTAGTAGTAGCCCCCAATGCCGGGTCAGCTTCGCCTTGGTAGCAGTGTACAGAGGCCCGGCTGAAGGTAGCTTTTCCCGCCTTTGGCCACTGGGTATGCTGAGTCCGGTTGGGACATTGTCTTTGCAGGTGGCCCAGCTGACGGCAGGTGTGGCATCGCGCCCCAGGGTAACTGTGGTAGGCCAGGTTTCTAGCTGGTCCCCCTACAATCTTCGGTGGTTTGGGGACCTCCAGGTCCATGGGCGGACCCTTAGTGACCATCTTTGATCAAGACAACTGAGGGCTCCTGGCGTCATGATGTTCATCGGCCAGACGAGCGGCTTCCTCAAGAGTCATTGGCCGCCTGTCCCGAAGCCATTCCTGTGTCTCGGGGGTTAGTCTATTAAAGAATTGTTCTAACAAGAAGAGCTGGAGGACGTCCTTCTTAGTGGTTGCTTGGCTCCCTTGTACCCACTGTAGCAGTGACCGCCGTAATTTACAGGCCCATTCAGCGTGGGTATCGGTTACTCATTTTATAAGTCCGTGGAACTTTTGGCGGTATGCCTCTGGTGTCAGTGCATACCGGGCCAAGATCACTTCTTTTATCCGCTCATAGTCCATACAGTCCTCATCAGGTACCATGCGATAGGCATCCGCTGCCCGGCCGGTCAGCATGCTGGCCAGAATCTGAACCCGTTCCTCCGGCTTCACTTGATGAAGGGCACACTGCCGCTCAAAGTCCTGCAGAAAGCCATTAAATGTCTTCTTCTGCCTCCCCCAACTGTCGGAAGGCATTATAATGGATCTTTTTGTGGCTTACTGTTGAAGGTACCTGGTAGGAGGCCAGAGCTCCCCCTGCTCGCTGACTCTCCTCTCTCCGCTTTGCCATCTCCATCTTGGTCAGCTCCACTTTGGTCCGCTCTGCCATCTCCATCTTGGTTAGCTCTATCCTGGTCCGCTCGGCCATCTTTTCCTTCAGATCAGTACGCGCATCAGCCATCACCTCTCGTATGATCTCTACTGCAGGGTTTGGGCCATAGAACGCCAGTCTGTTCTTTACCTCCCTCTGGAATTCAGTCTTCTCCACGTTCACATTGGGGGGCGCTGCACCGTCGTGTTCCATGATGGCTGCTATCAAATCCGCTTTTGTTTTGTTGCTGGCGATTAACCCTCGGGCTTCCACCAGATCTTTTAATGTAGTCCTTTTTAACTTCTGGTAGTTGTTTTCCATTCATTCCTTTCCTCCTGTAGAAGGGATATCAGATCCCGCTGTCTGCCACCAGTGTAACGGGGTCTACCAAGCTGGGGTACCTCTTTCAGTACCACCCTGTGTTTCAGGAGGTCCACTTTGCATTGGCTGGAGTCTGAATGAAGGATGCTGGCTGGAATTCCTTGATTACATGAGAGCATATAAAAGATGACTGCTTCTCCACGTATTTCCATTCTCACAACACTTTATTCACAGAACACAGAATATATTAAACAACAGATGCAGAGGGCAGGTCCATTCAAAAGCGGCAGGCCAGACATACATTAAAATAGCCGCAGGGGGCCGGAGCCTGCTGATATTTACTGTGGGAATTACAAAGGTGGGGGAGGTCAGAAGGGGGATATCTTGTCTCCTCTGCCCAGGGACATATATCTCACATGGAACCTATCATATATACAAATAACTGCATAACATATTCTGGGTGCTGCGGGGTTCTGTAACAGCAACCCACCATTGAACTGGATGAACCAGTTTCAAACCCAGTGCCAGATTACCAGCATCACCCGCTGCGGTCAACTGATGAAGTTGGCTACATGCGGGACCAATTTGCTGCCTTTTTTATTCTGATATTGGGAGTGTGTCATGGCAGGACAATATAGTGTAAAATGTCCTGTTGGGTTCGGATCTGTACCTGTTATGTTTAAAATGTTACTAATATTTGTTGTTAATAAACTTTATAATTTTGGTATCTTGACCGTGTCTCCTATGTATTTCCTCTAGAAACCAAGGCTGCCGTCACACTAGCAGTATTTGGTAAGTACTTTACATCAGTTTTTGAAAGCTAAAACCAGGAGGACCAAAACTAACAGGACTGTATGTGCATAGGAGAGCTCAAAATAAGTTGAACACAAACCTCTGATAGGAAAGAGTGTTATATATGTAGTTACTGGACAATTAGAGGCTTTTCAGTAATGCAAGATAAAATCTTTTGTCAAATTCGAGCTTCAAACAATCCGCTCAACTCTACATGTAATGTATTATTCATTTTCCCAGTATCTTAGAAGACTGCAATTTAGAGATCAGTTTGGAGAAGACGTTAATTTTGAGAAAAGAGAAATGTCTACAATCTATCACATTTTTTATTTGAAATATTCTGATGAAGGAATAATTATCTCCAGTGATATTGCACATTTCAATGCATCATCCCAAGAAGGAAATCAGCTGGTGTTCAAGGAACAAGACATATTTTGGAAAAATGTCAATGTAAGTTATTATTTTTTTAATTTTTACATAATTATGTAATTAGCATCTATTTTATTTTGTCAGCTTCTGTGCCTAGACTGGATGAGTATAATTTACTTATAAATGACAATGGAAATATTTTTTGGGGTTTATATTTTATAAGTCAGGGTATGAAGTATGTACTAAAGCAGACATATCAGATGATCACATTTTTAGACATTGTAAACTAGACTTGATAGTCTTAAAATTTATCATAGTGGTTCAGATTTGATTATAAGTTTAGGCAAGAAAGATTCACCACACACTATTTGTTTCAGTGGTGTAAAAAAGTTATTTTACTAATTTGTGGGTGCAGATAAAGGCAGAATATACCGTAGTTAATAGTTGAATGACAAACTGATGTTTCGTTCCTGCCAGGGTCTTCTTCACTAAGCCGATGTAAAAAAGAAGGATAATATAAGTGGATATTATATTATTATATATATTATATAGTGGAGAGGAAACTCTCCTTCAGGCCCTGGGATCCATATGAATGTGTAAAATAAAGAATTAAAATAAAAAATATTGATATACTCACCTCTCCGACGCAGCCTGGACCTGACCGCTGTGAACCAGCAGCCTTCTTTGCTTAAAATGAGCGCGTTCAGTACCTTCCATGACGTCACGGCTTCTGATTGGTCGCGTGCCGCTCATGTGACCGCCACGCGACCAATCACAAGCCGTGACGTCATCCCTCAGGTCCTAAATTCCTAAAAGGGAATTTAGGACCTGAGGGATGACATCGCGGCTTGTGATTGGTCGCGTGGCGGTCACATGAGCGGAACGTAATGCTCAACACTATTTATAACACCAGCTTGAAAAATGATTTTAAAATTCTAAATGTTGGCCTTCTGAAATGTATGTTCAGTAAATCCACTCAATATTTGGTCAGGGCTCCTTTTGAATCAATTACTTCATCAATGCGGTGTGGCATGGAGGTGATCAGCCTGTGGCACTGCTGAAGTGTTATGGAAGCCCAGGCTGCTTTGATAGCAGCCTTCAGCTCATCTGCAAATCTTCAGCTGATCCACCTCCATGCTTTACAGTAGGAATGGTGTTCCTTTCATCATAGGCCTTGTTAACCTCTCTTCAAATGTAATGTTTATGGTTGTGGACAAAAAGTTCAAATTTGGTCTCATCACTCCAAACTGCCTTGTTCCAGAAGTTTTGAGACTTGTTTTGTTGCTGTTTTTCGTATTGTAGGCCAGATACTTTGTGGCATTTGTGCAGTAATGGCTTTCTTCTGACGACTCGATCATACAGCCCATTTTTCTACAAGTGCCTCCTTATTGTGCATCTTCTAACAGTCACACTGCTAGTTTTCAGAGAATCATGTATTTCAGCTGATCTTGTTTGTGGATATTTCTTTGCATACAGAGCAAGTTTCCTGGCAGTTGTGGATGACATTTTTGTTGGTTTACCTGGCCATGATTTTGTTTTTACAGAGCCCCGGATTTTCCATTTATTCATTACTGTTTGAAGGCTGCTGACTGGCATTATCAATTCCTTGGAGATCTTTTTGTATCCCTTTCCTGTTTTATACAGCTCAACTACCTTTTCCCATAGATCCATTGACAATTATTTCACTTTCCCCATGACTCACAATCCAGAAACATCAGTGGCTGGTTGAAAGTCGCAAGTGTGTGTCTGGATCCCAGAACATCACTCAGCTTTTATGCACACACACTGATTACAAGGAAACAGGTCACAGGTGAGGATGTGACCTTTAGTAGCGATTCAAACTCATTTGTATCACCTTCTCTGCATGTAATCAGGCCAAAATCACAAGTTTATATAAATTTTTAATCAGGGTCATTTCGATATTTTGGGTTGTCATTGTGATTTAAAAAGAGAAAACACAGTAGATTGACAATAAATGGCTTCACCCAACCACTAACGATGAGTGGAGAAAAAGTTTTGGTGTTTTCATTCATATTCTCTGAAAAAAGGTCAAAAAAGCAAAAATACTGCCTCGGTATAGAAACTTTTGAGCAAAACTGTATGAGTTTCACTTTTTGCATTGAAGAACTGAAATAAATTTACTTTTTGATGATATTCTAATTTTGTGAGAAGCACCTGCACATGAAAAGCATTTGTAACACTCCAGGGTCCTGGTTGTTACAGTGGCATTGCTTTCCTCATGGGGAGAGTGATGTCATGCTTGGAAGCGAGGTAAGATCTCTTTCACCAGGGAACCACAAAGCACACAACATGTTTTCACTCCAGGCCAGAAGGGGGAGCTCTGATCCAGCTTACAGGGTGGCTTTCCTATATATATATTCTAGTCTGGAGGGAAAGTCAGGCAGTCTGTCAGAGAGGCAGAGAAGATAGCAGTCAGACAGTGAGTGTCAGAAGGACTGAAGGGGCCATGCAGCCAAGAGGGTGCTGCAGCTCCTGGACAGAAAGAACACAGAAAGAAGAACACATGGTAGTGAGTGTGCAGGAGAGCGCAGCACAGGAGAGAAAGAACTGGGGAGAATAGATGTGACTGACCTACCTCCTTGCAGAGTGCAGACACCAGTAGCCAGAAGACCGAGGTTGTGAGGGACTCCAAGACTCACAGCAGAAACCGGCAGGACATCTGGACTACACGTCATCTGTCCACTAGTGTTGAGCATTCCGATACTGCAAATATCGGGTATCGGCTGATTTTCGCTGTATCGGAATTCCGATACCGAGTTCCGATATTTTTGTGATATCGGAAATCGGAATCAGAAGTTCCTATAAGTTCCCAGGCGTGGGCGGTGCGTATGGTTCCCAAGGTCTGGAGGAGAGGAGACTCTCCTTCAGGCCCTGGGATCCATATTCATGTAAAAAATAAAGAATAAAAAATATGGATATACTCACCCCTCCGACGGACCCTGGACCTCAGCGGTGCAACTGGCAGCCTCCGTTCCTAAGAATGCAGTGAGTGTAGGACCTGCGATGACGTTGCGGTCTTGTGATTGGTCACGTGACCACTCATGTGACTGCGAATTCATCGAAGGTCCTTCACTCACTGCATTCTTAGGAACGGAGGCAGACGCTTGCACCGGTGAGAGCCAGGGTCCATCGGAGGGGTGAGTATATCCATATTTTTTATTCTTTATTTTTTACATGAATATGGATCCCAGGGCCTGAAGGAGAGTTTCCTCTTCTTCAGACCCTGGGAACCATCCAGGATTGTTTCCGATATTTTTGTCCCATTGACTTGTATTGGTATCGGATATCGGTATCGGTGATATCCGATATTTTTTGGATATCGGCCGATCCAATCCGATACCGATTCTTTTGAATATCGGAAGGTATCGCTCAACACTACTGTCCACTAGGGTTGAGCGACCTTAACTTTTATAGGATCGGGTCGGGTTTCACGAAACCCGACTTTCTCAAAAGTCGGGTCGAGTGAAATCGGCCGATCCTATAAAAAAGTCGGGGTCGGGGTCGGCCGAAACCCGAAACCCAATGCACTGCAATGGGATACTATGGTTCCCAGGGTCTGAAGGAGAGGAAACTCTCCTTAAGGCCCTGGGATCCATATTTAAGTGTAAAATAAAGAATTACAATAAAAAATATTGATATACTCACCTGTCCGGCGGCCCCTGCAACTTACCGAGGGAACCGGCGGCCTGCTTTGGTTAAAATGAGCGCGTCCAGGGACTTCCGTGACGTCACGGCTTGACAAGCCGTGGACATCATTCTCAGGTCCTAAATTCCTAGAATTCTAAATTCTAGGAATTTGGGACCTGAGAATGACGTCTGCGGCTTGTGATTGGTCGCGTGGCAGTCACATGGGCGGTCACGACCAATCACAAGCCGTGACGTCATCTTAAGGTCCTTCACGCGCTGATTCTTAGGAAGGAAGGCTGCCGGAAAGAAGCAGGGCGCGTCCGAGGGTGAGTATATTCCTATTAGGCATATACTCACCCTCGGCTTCTTTCCGGCAGCCTTCCTTCCTAAGAATCAGCGCGTGAAGGACCTTAAGATGATGTCACGGCTTGTGATTGGTCGCGACGGCCCATGTGACCACCACGCGACCAATCACAAGCCGTGATGTCACCGCAGGCCATTCACACGCTGATTCTTAGGAAGGAAGGCTGCCGGTTAGTACCAGGGCGCGTCAGAGGGTGAGTATATCAATATTTTTTATTTTGATTCTTTATTTTACACTTAAATATGGATTCCGATACCGATTCCCGATATCGCAAACATATCGGAACTCGGTATTGGAATTCCGATCCCAGATTCAGAAGATCGCCGACCTCATGGCCGACCCCACACAGAAGTCGGCGACTTCTGAAAATGGCCGACCCGTTTCGCTCAACCCTACTGTCCACCCTAACACCTGAAGACACAGTGATGCATACAGCCCGGGTCATGACAGAGACCCTGTAAAAAGGCTCAAGCCACCTGTCATACAGGTTAGTGTAGTTAACTACACCTGGTAAAGGGGACTCTGAACTCACTTCCAAGCCAGCCGGACCTTGTCTGTACCTGTGATCTGGTGCCGTGGACTGTGGCTGCCTGAAGTCTTCAGTAAACCAGGTAAAGAGAGCACAAAGCTGTGTCCTCCATTTCTTCCTACACTACTCATCATCTCCATCTACACACCGGGAGCCCTAGGGACCTATTTCACCTGTGGGAAGCTATACCATCCTAACTGCCATAACATCACCCCAGTGCACCCCTTTAAGCAGCGTCGGTCACCCCTGACTGAATAAAACAGGTGGCATCACAAACAAAAATTTTATTCATAAAACCCCCTTTAAAGACTTTCCCTTTTACATGGGCACCCAGGGCCACGGACCAGGTCGCAGTCACCGTGACACATCCCTTTAAGTACCGGACCTGGTACCGAGTTCCCCACGGCCCTGGCGGGTGACCCATTTTGGCATCACAAACAGGATGGACCAACCCAGTGGACTGGGTCTTGTGAGCCTAAGAGACTGTTGTGAGACTGTTAAATTGTTAATTGGAAGAGCTCAGCGACCAACTCCTGTGGATGCAGCTGAGCACAGTGATATAGTGGAAAGAGGTGCTGAGGGTGAAACTGCAGGAGCAGCGTCCTATCCGGTGGCCCCTGATTCCAGTGGAGCAGACTGGCACCGGAGGCACCGGAGACACCGCAGTGGCAGGTAAGAAGACCAACCTTGCCCCAGTGTTGTGAATTCTGCTTTTGGGCTCCCTCCGGTGGTTGTAGGTGGTAATGCAGTTGCCCCTGAGTTGCAGTCCTGGTCAGGTGTATCTGCTGATTGCAGTTTTGACTGGGGTATTTAGGCGTGCAGGATTTATTAGTCCTTGCCAGTTGTCCATGGTTGTTGGGAGGTTTTGGTCCTGGTTTGGTTCCTTCTGCCTTCTGCCAAATCAGCAAAGAAAAGTGTCTGGTTTTGTTTCTGTGGCACACATGCTGTGTGCTTGATAATTCTGTGCTATTCAGTATTTTTTGTCCAGCTTAGATTGTGTCAGTATTTTCTCAGTCTTGTTGGATTCTCTGGAGTGGCAGATATACATTCCATGTCTTTAGTTAGATTGTGGATCTTTTTGTATTATCTGCTGTGGATATTTTTGGAAGGGTTTTAATACTGACCACTTAGTATTCTGTCCTATCTTTCCCTATTTAGCTAGAGTAACCTCTTTTGTTGAATCCTGTTTTCTGCCTGCGTGTGTCTTTCCTCTCCTACTCACAGTCAGTATTCGTAGGGGGCTGCCTATCCTTTGGGGTTCTGCTCTGAGGCAAGGTAGTATTCCTATTTCTATCTATAGGGGTATTTAGTCCTCCGGCTGTGTCGAGGTGTCTAGGGTTTGTTAGGCACACCCCACGGCTACTTCTAGTTGCGGTGTTAGTTCAGGTTTTGCGGTCAGTACAGTTTCCACCTACTCCAGAGAAAGTTCATGCGGCTCCAAAGTCACCGGATCATAACAGTACAACTGGCCTACTATGAGTTAAATACATCTCAGAAGAAGGGAAGAAAGGTGTTGAGTCATTTTTTTCTGCAGTTTGCCTTTTCTTCCCTCTTTTTCTCTGGGTGGCTAAGGAGTCTTGTGTTAGCATGGATGTTCAGGAATTAGCTTCTCGTGTAGACCAGCTTGCTGCTAGGGTTGTTGTGAATTTCGCTCTTGTGCTCCCTCCGGTGGTTGTAAGTGGCACTTTTGTGAGTTCTGCTCTTGGGCTCCCTCCGGTGGATTTAAGTGGAACTGCTGCTCCTTGGATTTAGCAGTCAGCAGCTGCTTCCACTGATCGTCTATTCTGGCTCGGCTATTTATCCTGGCTCTATCCTTCAGCCAGTGCCAGTTGTCAATGGTTCCTGCTTGGATTCACATCTCTCTTGGATTTCCCTGATATTCTGACCAGTTCAGCAAAGATAAGTCCTTGCTTTGTTCTTTTGCTTTCCACTTGTTGTGGACTTTATCGTTCAGCACATTCTATGTTTTTTCTAGTCCAGCTTGTCAGTATGGATTTATTCAGTTAAGCTGGAAGCTCTGGGAAGCAGATTTACCCTCTGCACCTTTAGTCAGGTGTGGAGATTTTTGTAAACTCTGTGGTGGATTTTTCTAGTTTTTAATACTGACCGCAAAGTATTCTGTCCTGTTCTATCAATCTAGCTAGATTGGCCTCCTTTGCTACATCCTAGTTTCATTCTGTGTATGTAATTTCCCTCTCCACTCACAGTCAATATTTGTGGGGGGCTGTCTGTCCTTTGGGAATTTTCTCTGAGGCAAGATAGCTTTCCTGTTTCTATCTTTAGGGGTAGTTAGTCCTCCGGCTTTGATGAGGTGTCTAGGGAGTGACAGGAACATCCCACAGCTACTTCTAGTGTTGTGTTAAGCTCAGGAACTGCGGTCAGTACAGGTACCACCTCCTCCAGAGCACGTCCCATGTTGCTCCTAAACCACCAGTTCATAACAGTACAACTGGCCAAAAATGAATTAAATGCATCTCAAAAGAAGGAAAAAAGAAACATTTTGAGCCATTTTTTTTTCTGCAGTCTGTTTTGTCTTTTTTTTCCTCTTAATCTCTGGGTGGTTCAGGATTTTGGCGCTGGCATGGATGTTCAGGGTTTGTCTTCTCGTGTGGATCAACTTGCTGCAAGAGTACAGAGTATCCAAAATTATGTTGTCCAGACTCCGGCTTTAGAGCCTAAAATTCCTACTCATGATTTGTTTTTTTTGGACAGATCCAAGTTTTTGAACTTTAAAAATAACTGCAAATTGTTTTTTGCTTTGAAACCCCGTTCCTCTGGTGATCCCATTCAGCAAGTTAAAATCGTCATCTCTCTGCTGCGTTATGACCCTCAGGACTGGGCATTCACCCTTGAATCAGGGGATCCGGCATTGCTTAATGTAGACGCATTTTTTCAAGCGCTCGGATTATTGTACGACGAACCTAATTCTGTGGATCATGCAGAAAAAACCTTGTTGGCCCTATGTCAGGGTCAGGAAGCGGCAGAATTATACTGCCAGAAATTTAGAAAATGGTCTGTGCTCACTAAATGGAATGAGGATGCTCTGGCAGCAATTTTCAGAAAGGGTCTTTCTGAAGCCCTTAAAGATGTTATGGTGGGGTTCCCCACGCCTGCTGGTTTGAGCAAATCTATGTCTCTAGCCATTCAGATTGATCGGCGCCTGCACGAGCGCAAAGTTGTGCACCATATGGCAGTGTCCTCTGAGCGGAGTCCTGAGCCTATGCAATGTGATAGGATTTTGACTAGAGCAGAACGGCAGGGATTCAGACGTCAGAATGGGCTGTGTTTTTACTGTGGTGATTCTGCTCATGTTATTTCTGATTGCCCTAAGCGTACTAAGAGGGTCGCTAGGTCTGTTACCATCAGTACTGTACAACCTAAATTTCTCTTATCTGTGACCCTGATTTGCTCATTATCGTCCTTTTCTGTCATGGCATTTGTGGATTCAGGCGCTGCCCTGAACTTAATGGACTTGGAATTCGCCAGACGCTGTGGTTTTTCCTTGCAGCCTTTGCAGAGCCCTATTCTTTTGAGGGGGATTGATGCTACACCTTTGGCCAAGAATAAACCTCAGTATTGGACTCAGCTGACCATGTGCATGGCTCCAGCACATCAGGAAGATTGCCCTTTTCTGGTGTTGCATAACTTGCATGATGTTGTTGTACTGGGTTTTCCATGGTTACAGGAACATAATCCGGTGCTGGATTGGAAATCTATGTCTGTGACTATTTGGGGTTGTCAAGGGGTACATTGTGACGTTCCTTTGATGTCAATTTCCTCTTCCCCCTCTTCTGAAGTCCCTGAGTTTTTGTCGAATTTCCAGGATGTATTTGATGAGCCCAAGTCCAGTTCCCTTCCTCTACATAGGGACTGTGATTGTGCTATTAACTTGATTCCTGGCTGTAAGTTCCGTAAGGGCCGAATTTTCAATCTGTCTGTGCCAGAGCATGCCGCCATGCGGAGTTATGTCAAGGAGTCTTTGGAGAAGGGGCATATTCGGCCGTCTTCATTACCATTGGGAGCAGGATTCTTTTTTGTTGCCAAGAAGGATGGCTCCTTGAGACCATGTATTGATTATCGCCTTCTTAGTAAGATCACGGTCAAATTCCAATACCCTTTACCTTTGCTTTCTGATTTGTTTGCTCGGATTAAGGGGGCTGGTTGGTTTACTAAGATTGACCTTCGAGGGGCATATAATCTTGTTCGTATTAAACAGGGTGACGAATGGAAAACTGCATTTAATACGCCCGAAGGCCGTTTTGAATACCTTGTGATGCTTTTCGGGCTTTCTAATGCTCCTTCTGTATTTCAGTCCTTCATGCATGATATTTTCCGCAATTATCTTGATAAATTCCTGATTGTGTATTTGGATGATATTTTGATTTCTTCCGATGATTGGGAGTCTCATGTGAAGCAGGTCAGGATGGTATTCCAGATCCTTCGTGATAATGCTTTATTTGTGAAGGGGTCTAAGTGCCTATTTGGAGTTCAGGTCTCTTTTTTGGGTTTTATTTTTTCTCCCTCGTCTATAGAAATGGATCCTGTTAAGGTCCAAGCCATTCATGACTGGATTCAACCCACATCGGTGAAGAGCCTTCAGAAATTTTTGGGCTTTGCTAATTTTTATCGCCGTTTCATTGCCAACTTTTCCAGTGTGGTTAAGCCCCTGACCGATTTGACGAAGAAAGGCGCTGATGTGACGAATTGGTCCACTGCGGCTGTTGAGGCCTTTCAGGAGTTTAAACGCCGATTTACTTCTGCCCCTGTGTTGCGTCAGCCGGATGTTTCTCTTCTTTTTCAGGTTGAGGTTGATGCTTCTGAGATTGGGGCAGGGGCCGTTTTGTCTCAGAGGAATTCTGATGGTTCTTTGAGGAAACCGTGTGCTTTTTTTTCCAGAAAGTTTTCGCCTGCGGAGCGCAATTATGACGTTGGTAATCGGGAGTTGTTGGCTATGAAGTGGGCATTTGAGGAGTGGCGACATTGGCTTGAGGGAGCCAAGCACCGTGTTGTGGTCTTGACAGATCATAAGAATCTGGTTTACCTCGAGTCGGCCAAGCGGCTGAACCCTAGACAGGCTCGATGGTCCCTGTTTTTCTCCCGTTTTGATTTTGTGGTCTCGTATCTTCCGGGATCTAAGAATGTTAAGGCTGATGCCCTCTCTAGGAGTTTTTTGCCTGATTCTCCTGGAGTCCTTGAGCCGGTTGGCATTCTTAAAGAAGGGGTAATTCTTTCTGCCATCTCCCCTGATTTGCGGCGGGTGCTTCAGGAATTTCAGGCTGATAAACCTGACCGCTGTCCTGTGGGGAAGCTGTTTGTTCCTGATAGATGGACTAGTAAGGTAATTTCTGAGGTTCATTGTTCAGTGTTGGCTGGTCATCCTGGGATTTTTGGTACTAGAGATTTGGTTGCTAGGTCCTTTTGGTGGCCTTCCTTGTCGCGGGATGTGCGTTCTTTTGTGCAGTCCTGTGGGACTTGTGCCCGGGCCAAGCCTTGCTGTTCCCGCGCTAGTGGGTTGCTTTTGCCTTTGCCGGCCCCTGAGAGGCCCTGGACGCATATTTCCATGGATTTTATTTCGGATCTTCCTGTTTCCCAGAAGATGTCTGTTATCTGGGTGGTTTGTGACCGGTTCTCTAAAATGGTCCATTTGGTACCTTTGCCTAAATTGCCTTCCTCCTTTGATTTGGTTCCATTGTTTTTTCAGCATGTGGTTCGTTTGCATGGCATTCCGGAGAATATTGTGTCTGACAGAGGTTCCCAGTTCATTTCTAGGTTTTGGCAGGCCTTTTGTACTAGGATGGGCATTGATTTGTCTTTTTCTTCGGCGTTCCATCCTCAGACAAATGGCCAAACTGAGCGAACTAATCAGACCTTGGAAACCTATTTGAGATGCTTTGTGTCTGCTGATCAGGATGATTGGGTGGCTTTCTTGCCGTTGGCCGAGTTTGCCCTTAATAATCGGGCTAGTTCGGCTACTTTGGTTTCGCCTTTCTTTTGTAATTTTGGTTTTCATCCACGTTTTTCTTCGGGGCAGGTTGAGCCTTCTGATTGTCCTGGTGTGGATTCTGTGGTGGACAGGTTACAGCAGATTTGGACTCATGTGGTAGACAATTTGACGTTGTCTCAGGAAAAGGCTCAACGTTTTGCTAACCGCCGTCGGTGTGTTGGTCCCCGGCTTCGGGTGGGGGATTTAGTCTGGTTATCTTCTCGTCATATTCCCATGAAGGTTTCTTCCCCTAAGTTCAAACCTCAGTTTATTGGTCCTTATAAGATTTCTGAGATTATCAATCCGGTATCTTTTCGTTTGGCCCTTCCAGCCTCTTTTGCCATCCATAATGTTTTCCATAGATCTTTGTTGCGGAGAAATGTGGTGCCCGTTGTTCCCTCTGTTGATCCTCATGCCCCGATGTTGGTTGAAGGGGAGTTGGAATATGTGGTGGAGAAAATTTTGGATTCTCGTTTTTCGAGGCGGAGGCTTCAGTATCTCGTCAAGTGGAAGGGTTATGGCCAGGAGGATAATTCTTGGGTTGTTGCCTCCGATGTCCATGCTGCCGATTTGGTTCGTGCCTTTCACTTGGCTTGTCCTGATCGGCCTGGGGGCTCTGGTGAGGGTTCGGTGACCCCTCCTCAAGGGGGGGTACTGTTGTGAATTCCGCTCTTGGGCTCCCTCCGGTGGTTGTAAGTGGCACTTTTGTGAGTTCTGCTCTTGGGCTCCTTCCGGTGGATTTAAGTGGAACTGCTGCTCCTTGGATTTAGCAGTCAGCAGCTGCTTCCACTGATCGTCTATTCTGGCTCGGCTATTTATCCTGGCTCTATCCTTCAGCCAGTGCCAGTTGTCAATGGTTCCTGCTTGGATTCACATCTCTCTTGGATTTCCCTGATACTCTGACCAGTTCAGCAAAGATAAGTCCTTGCTTTGTTCTTTTGCTTTCGACTTGTTGTGGACTTTATCGTTCAGCACATTCTATGTTTTTTCTAGTCCAGCTTGTCAGTATGGATTTATTCAGTTAAGCTGGAAGCTCTGGGAAGCAGATTTACCCTCCGCACCTTTAGTCAGGTGTGGAGATTTTTGTAAACTCTGTGGTGGATTTTTCTAGTTTTTAATACTGACCGCACAGTATTCTGTCCTGTTCTATCTATCTAGCTAGATTGGCCTCCTTTGCTACATCCTAGTTTCATTCTGTGTATGTCATTTCCCTCTCCCTCTTACATCCTAGTTTCATTCTGTGTATGTCATTTCCCTCTCCACTCACAGTCAACATTTGTGGGGGCTGTCTGTCCATTGGGAATTTTCTCTGAGTCAAGATAGCTTTCCTGTTTCTATATTTAGGGGTAGTTAGTCCTCCGGCTGTGAAGAGGTGTCTAGGGAGTGACAGGAACATCCCACGGCTACTTCTAGTGTTGTGTTAAGCTCAGGAACTGCAGTCAGTACAGGTACCACCTCCTCCAGAGCACGTCCCATGTTGCTCCTAAACCACCAGTTCATAACATAGGGTACAGGGAATTTCTGATTATATTGTTCAGACTCCTGTTTTAGAGCCGAAGATTCCTACTCCTGATTTGTTTTTTGGTGACAGGTCCAAATTTTTGAGTTTTAAAAACAACTGTAAACTGTTTTTTGCTTTGAGACCTCGATCCTCTGGGGATACTATTCAGCAGGTTAAAATCGTCATTTCCCTGCTGCGTGGTGATCCACAGGATTGGGCATTTTCCCTGGAATCTTGGAATCCAGCTTTGCTTAATGTAAATTCTTTTTTTCAGGCTTTAGGACTATTATATGATGAACCTAATTCTGTGGATCAAGCGGAGAAGACCTTGTTGGCCCTATCTCAGGGTCAAGAGGCGGCAGAATTGTATTGTCAGAAATTTAGAAAATGGTCTGTGTTGACTAAATGGAATGATGATGCTTTGGCTGCAATTTTCAGAAAGGGTCTTTCTAAATCCATTAAAGATGTTATGGTGGGGTTTCCCACGCCTGTCGGTCTGAGTGATTCTATGTCTTTGGCCATTCAGATTGATCGGCGCTTGCGGGAGCGCAGAACTGTGCGCGCTGTGGTGTTGTCGTCAGAGCAGAGTCCTGTGCCAATGCAGTGTGATAGGATTCTGTCTAGGACAGAACGACAAGGACTCAGACGTCAGAATAGGTTGTGTTATTATTGTGGCGACGCTTCTCATGTCATTTCAGTCTGCCCTAAATGGACAAAGAGGATCGCTAGTTCATTTACCATCAGTACTGTACAACCTAAATTTCTGTTATCGGTGTCCTTGATCTGCTCATTGTCATCATTTTCTGTCTTGGCGTTTGTGGATTCAGGCGCCGCTTTGAACTTAATGGACCTTGAGTTTGCCAGGCATTGTGGTTTCCCTTTGCAGCCCTTGCAGAACCTTATTCCTTTAAGGGGCATTGATGCTACACCTTTGGCTAAAAATAAGCCCCAGTTTTGGACACAGGTGACCATGCGCATGGCGCCAGCCCATCAGGAAGATTGTCGATTTCTGGTATTGCATAATTTACATGATGCTATCGTGTTGGGTTTTCCGTGGTTGCAGGTACATAATCCTGTGTTGGATTGGAAGTCTACAGGTCCTTTTCAAAAAATTAGCATATAGTGTTAAATTTCATTATTTACCATAATGTAATGATTACAATTAAACTTTCATATATTATAGATTCATTATCCACCAACTGAAATTTGTCAGGTCTTTTATTGTTTTAATACTGATGATTTTGGCATACAACTCCTGATAACCCAAAAAACCTGTCTCAATAAATTAGCATATCAAGAAAAGGTTCTCTAAATGACCTATTACCCTAATCTTCTGAATCAACTAATTAACTCTAAACACATGCAAAAGATACCCAAGGCTTTTAAAAACTCCCTGCCTGGTTCATTACTCAAAACCCCCATCATGGGTAAGACTAGCGACCTGACAGATGTCAAGAAGGCCATCATTGACACCCTCAAGCAAGAGGGTAAGACCCAGAAAGAAATTTCTCAACAAATAGGCTGTTCCCAGAGTGCTGTATCAAGGCACCTCAATGGTAAGTCTGTTGGAAGGAAACAATGTGGCAGAAAACGCTGTACAACGAGAAGAGGTGACCGGACCCTGAGGAAGATTGTGGAGAAGGACCGATTCCAGACCTTGGGGAACCTGAGGAAGCAGTGGACTGAGTCTGGCGTGTGCAGGAAATGGGCTACAGGTGCCGCATTCCCCAGGTAAAGCCACTTTTGAACCATAAACAGCGGCAGAAGCGCCTGACCTGGGCTACAGAGAAGCAGCACTGGGCTGTTGCTAAGTGGTCCCAAGTACTTCTTTCTGATGAAAGCAAATTTTGCATGTCATTCGGAAATCAAGGTGCCAGAGTCTGGAGGAAGACTGGGGAGAAGGAAATGCCAAAATGCCTGAAGTCCAGTGTCAAGTACCCACAGTCAGTGATGGTGTGGGGTGCCATGTCAGCTGCTGGTGTTGGTCCACTGTGTTTCATCAAGGGCAGGGTCAATGCAGCTAGCTATCAGGAGATTTTGGAGCACTTCATGCTTCCATCGGCTGAAATGCTTTATGGAGATGAAGATTTCATTTTTCAGCACGACCTGGCACCTGCTCACAGTGCCAAAACCACTGGTAAATGGTTTACTGACCATGGTATTACTGTGCTCAATTGGCCTGCCAACTCTCCTGACCTGAACCCCATAGAGAATCTGTGGGATATTGTGAAGAGAAAGTTGAGAGACGCAAGACCCAACACTCTGGATGAGCTTAAGGCCGCTATTGAAGCATCCTGGGCCTCCATAACATCTCAGCAGTGTCACAGGCTGATTGCCTCCATGCCACGCCGCATTGAAGCAGTCATTTCTGCCAAAGGATTCCCGACCAAGTATTGAGTGCATAACTGAACATTATTATTTGATGGTTTTTTTGTTTGGTATTAAAAAACACTTTTATTTGATTGGTCGGGTGAAATATGCTAATTTATTGAGACAGGTTTTTTGGGTTATCAGGAGTTGTTTGCCAAAATCATCAGTATTAAAACAATAAAAGACCTGACAAATTTCAGTTGGTGGATAATGAATCTATAATATATGAAAGTTTAATTGTAATCATTACATTATGGTAAATAATGAAATTTAACACTATATGCTAATTTTTTGAGAAGGACCTGTATATCTGTGACTAGTTGGGGTTGTCAGGGGGTTCATAATGATGTTCCTTTAATGTCCATCTCCTCTTCTTCCTCTTCCGAAATGCCAGAGTTTTTGTCTGATTTTCAGGATGTATTCGATGAGCCCAAGTCCAGTTCTCTTCCACCGCACAGGGACTGTGATTGTGCTATTGATTTGATTCCAGGCTGTAAGTTTCCTAAGGGCCGACTCTTCAACCTGTTGTGAATTCCGTTCTGGAGCTCCCTCCTGTGGTTGCTAATGGTATTTTTGTGAGTTCTGCCCTTGGGCTCCCTCTGGTGGTTTCGAGTGGAACTGCTGCTCCCTTAGGTAGCTGTAGCAGCTGCCTTCACTAATCGCCTTGCCTGGGTTTGTTATTTAAACCTGCTCTGGGCTTTAGTTCATGCCAGCTGTCAATGTTCTTGGTTGGATTTGGTTCTCTCCTTGGATTTCTCATATGGCCTGTCCTTGTCAGCAAAAGATAAGTTTTTGCTAGTTCTTGTTTGTCCATTTGCTTGGACTCTATTGCTCTGCAAATATTTCTCTTTTTGTCCAGCTTGTCACTATGTCATATTCAGGCTAGCTGGAAGCTCTGGGAAAGCAGATTTGCCCCTCCACACCGTGAGTCGGTGTGGAGTTCATTTTTGTAAACTCTGCGTGGATTTTGTAGTTTTTCATACTGACCGCACAGTATGCTTTTCTCTCTGTCTACCAAGTTTAGTATTGGCCTCCTTTGCTGAAATCTGATTTCATTTTTGTGTACGTCATTTCCCTCTCCACTCACAGTCAATATTTGTGGGGGGTTGTCTTTCCTTTTGGGGTTTTCTCTGAGGCAAGATAGCTTTCTATTTCCTTCTTTAGGGGTAGTTAGTTCTTAGGCTGTGAAGAGGTGTCTAGGGAGAGTCAGGAACATCCCACGGCTATTACTAGTGTTGTTGTTAGGATTAGGGACTGCGGTCAGTAGAGATACAACCTTCTCAGAGCTCGTTCCATGTTGCGATTTAGCCACCAGGTCATATCAGTGTGGCCTCTTAACCACCAGGTCATAACAGTACAGCTGGCCCACAATGTGTTAAATGCATCTCAAAATAGGGAAAATAAAGTTCTGAGTCATTTTTTTTTCCTTTGTAGCTTGTTTTGTCTTTTTTTTCCCCTTAATCTTTGGGTGGTTCAGGATTTTGGTGCTGATATGGAGGTTCAGGGTCTGTCCTTGCGCGTGGATCAACTCGCTGCAAGGGTACAGAGTATCCAAGATTATGTTGTCCAGACTCCGGTATTAGAGCCTAGAATTCCTATTCCTGATTTATTTTCTGGGGACAGATCTAAATTTTTGAACTTTAAAAATAATTGCAGATTGTTTTTTGCTCTGAGACCCCGTTCCTCTGGTGACCGCATTCAGCAGGTGAAGATTGTTATTTCTTTGCTGCGTGGCGACCCGCAGGACTGGGCATTCTCCCTTGAGCCAGGAAATCCTGCGTTGCTCAATATTGACACATTTTTTCAAGCGCTCGGATTGCTGTATGACGAGCCTAATTCAGTGGATCAGGCAGAAAAAACTTTGCTGGCTCTGTATCAGGGTCAGGAAGCAGCAGAAGTATACTGCCAGAAATTTAGAAAGTGGTCTGTGCTCACAAAATGGAATGAGTATGCCCTGGCAGCGATTTTCAGAAAGGGTCTTTCTGAAGCCCTTAAAGATGTTATGGTGGGGTTTCCTACGCCTGCTGGTCTGAATGAGTCAATGTCTTTGGCCATTCAGATTGATCGGCGCTTGCGCAAGCGCAAGGTGGTGCACCATATGGCAGTGTCCTCTGAGCAGAGTCCTGAGCCTATGCAATGTGATAGGATTTTGACTAGAGTAGAAAGGCAGAAATTCAGATGCCAGAATGGCCTGTGTTTTTACTGTGGTGATTCTGCTCATGCTATTTCTGATTGCCCTAAGCGTACTAAGAGGGTCCCTGGGTCTGTTACCATAGGTACTGTACAGCCTAAATTTCTCTTGTCTGTTACCCTGATTTGCTCATTGTCGTCCTTTTCTGTTATGGCATTTGTGGATTCTGGTGCTGCCCTGAACTTAATGGACTTAGAATTTGTCAAGCGCTGTGGTTTTTCCTTGGAGCCTTTGCAGAGCCCTATTCCCTTAAGGGGGATTGATGCTACGCCATTGGCCAAGAATAAACCTCAGTACTGGACACAGTTAACCATGTACATGGCTCCAGCACATCAGGAAAATATTCGCTTTTTGGTGTTGCATAATTTGCATGATGTTGTTGTGCTGGGTTTTCCATGGTTACAGGTACATAATCCAGTGCTGGATTGGAGATCTATGTCTGTAACTGGTTGGGGTTGTCAGGGGATACATAGTGATATTCCCTTGATGTCCATTTCCTCGTCCCCTTCTTCTGAAGTTCCTGAGTTTTTGTCGGATTTCCAGGATATATTTGATGAGCCCAAGTCCAGTTCCCTGCCTCCTCATAGGGACTGCGATTGTGCCATTAATTTGATTCCTGGCTGTAAGTTCCCTAAGGGCCGACTTTTCAATCTGTCTGTGTCAGAGCATGCCGCTATGCGGAGTTATGTAAAGGAGTCGTTGGAGAAGGGGCATATTCGCCCGTCTTCGTCACCGTTGGGAGCGGGATTTTTTTTTGTTGCCAAGAAGGATGGCTCCTTGAGACCCTGTATAGATTATCGCCTTCTCAATAAGATCACTGTTAAATTCCAGTACCCTTTACCTTTACTTTCTGATTTGTTTGCTCGGATTAAGGGTGCCAGTTGGTTTACTAAAATGAACCTTCGAGGGGCGTATAATCTCGTGCGTATTAAACAAGGTGATGAATGGAAAACAGCATTTAATACGCCCGAAGGCCATTTTGAATATCTTGTGATGCCATTCGGGCTCTCTAATGCTCCATCGGTATTTCAGTCCTTTATGCATGATATTTTCCGGAATTATCTGTATAAATTCATGATTGTGTATTTGGATGATATTTTGGTTTTCTCCGATGATTGGGAGTCTCATGTGAAGCAGGTTAGGATGGTATTTCAGGTCCTTCGTGCTAATGCGTTGTTTGTGAAGGGGTCTAAGTGCCTCTTTGGAGTTCAGAAGGTTTCTTTTTTGGGTTTCATTTTTTCTCCCTCGGCTATTGAAATGGACAATGTTAAAGTCCAGGCCATTCATGATTGGACTCAACCTACATCTGTACAGAGCCTTCAGAAATTTTTGGGCTTTGCCAAATTTTATCGCTGCTTTATTGCTAATTTTTCTAGTGTGGTGAAGCCTCTGACCGATTTGACGAGGAAGGGCGCTGATGTGATGAATTGGTCCTCTGCGGCTGTTGAGGCCTTTCAGGAGCTTAAACGTCGTTTTACTTCTGCCCCTGTGTTGCGTCAGCCAGATATTTTCTCTCCCTTTTCAGGTTGAGGTTGATGCTTCTGAGATTGGGGCAGGGGCCGTTTTGTCTCAGAGAAATTCTGATGGCTCGTTGATGAAACCATGTGCTTTCTTCTCCAGAAAGTTTTCGCCTGCTGAGCGTAATTATGATGTCGGCAATCGGGAGTTGTTGGCTATGTAGTGGGCATTTGAGGAGTGGCGACATTGGGTGGAGGGAGCCAAGCATCGCGTGGTGGTCTTGGACTGATCATAAGAATCTGATTCACCTCGAGTCTGCTAAGCGGTTGAATCCTAGACAAGCTCGGTGGTCTCTGTTTTTCTCACGTTTTGATTTTGTGGTCTCGTATATTCCGGGATCTAAGAATGTGAAGGCTGATGCCCTTTCTAGGAGTTTTTTGCCTGATTCCCTGGGAGTTCTTGAGCCGGCTGGGATCCTCAAGGAGGGGGTGATTCTTTCTGCCATCTCCCCTGATTTGCGGCGGGTACTTCAGGAGTTTCAGGCTGATAAACCTGACCACTGTCCAGTGGGGAAACTGTTTGTTCCTGATAGATGGACTAGCAGGGTAAATTCTGAGGTTCATTGTTCGGTGTTGGCTGGTCACCCTGGGATTTTCGGTAAAAGAGATTTGGTGGCTAGGTCCTTTTGGCAGCCTTCCTTGTCGCGGGATGTGCGTTCGTTTGTGCAGTCCTGTGGTACCTGTGCTCGGGCTAAGCCTTGCTGTTCCCGTGCCAGTGGGTTGCTTTTGCCTTTGCCTATTCCTGAGAGGCCCTGGACGCATATTTCCATGGATTTTATTTCTGATCTTCCTGTTTCTCAGAAGATGTCTGTCATCTGGGTGGTTTGTGACCGGTTTTCTAAGATGGTCCATTTGGTACCGTTGCCTAAGTTGCCTTCCTCCTCTGATTTGGTTCCATTATTTTTTCAGCATGTGGTTCGTTTGCATGGTATTCCGGAGAATATTGTGTCTGACAGAGGTTCCCAGTTCGTTTCTAGGTTTTGGCGGTCCTTTTGTGCTAGAATGGGCATTGATTTGTCTTTTTCTTCAGCATTCCATCCTCAGACAAATGGCCAATCGGAGCGAACCAATCAGACCTTGGAAACCTATTTGAGATGCTTCGTGTCTGCTGATCAGGATGATTGGGTGACCTTTTTGCCGTTGGCCAAGTTTGCCCTTAATAATCGGGCTAGTTCGGCTACCTTGGTTTCGCCTTTCTTTTGTAACTTTGGTTTTCATCCTCGTTTTTCTTCGGGGCAGCTTGAGCCTTCTGACTGTCCTGGTGTGGATTCTGTGGTGGACAGGTTGCAGCAAATTTGGACTCATGTGGTGGACAAATTGACGTTGTCTCAGGAAAAGGCTCAACGTTTTGCTAACCGTCGTCGGTGTGTTGGTCCCCAGCTTCATGTTGGGGATTTGGTCTGGTTGTCTTCTCGTCATATTCCTATGAAGGTTTCTTCCCCTAAGTTCAAGCCTCGCTTTATTGGGCCTTATAAGATTTCTGAAATTATCAATCCGGTGTCTTTTCGTTTGGCCCTTCCAGCTTCTTTTTCCATTCATAATGTGTTCCATAGATCCTTGTTGCAGAGATATGTGGTACCTATGGTTCCCTCCGTTGATCCTCCTGCTCCGGTGTTGGTTGAGGGGGAATTAGAATATGTGGTGGAGAAGATTTTGGATTCTCGTTTTTCGAGGCGGAAGCTTCAGTATCTGGTCAAGTGGAAGGGTTATGGCCAGGAGGATAATTCTTGGGTTGTTGCCTCCGATGTTCATGCTGCCGATTTGGTTCGTGCTTTCCATTTGGCTCGTCCTGATCGGCCTGGGAGCTCTGGTGAGGGTTCGGTGACCCCTCCTCAAGGGGGGTTACTGTTGTGAATTCCGTTCTGGAGCTCCCTCCTGTGGTTGCTAATGGTATTTTTGTGAGTTCTGCCCTTGGGCTCCCTCTGGTGGTTTCGAGTGGAACTGCTGCTCCCTTAGGTAGCTGTAGCAGCTGCCTTCACTAATCGCCTTGCCTGGGTTTGTTATTTAAACCTGCTCTGGGCTTTAGTTCATGCCAGCTGTCAATGTTCTTGGTTGGATTTGGTTCTCTCCTTGGATTTCTCATATGGCCTGTCCTTGTCAGCAAAAGATAAGTTTTTGCTAGTTCTTGTTTGTCCATTTGCTTGGACTCTATTGCTCTGCAAATATTTCTCTTTTTGTCCAGCTTGTCACTATGTCATATTCAGGCTAGCTGGAAGCTCTGGGAAAGCAGATTTGCCCATCCACACCGTGAGTCGGTGTGGAATTCACTTTTATAAACTCTGCATGGATTTTGTAGTTTTTAATACTGACCGCACAGTATGCTTTTCTCTCTGTCTATCAAGTTTAGTATTGGCCTCCTTTGCTGAAATCTGATTTCATTTCTGTGTACGTCATTTCCCTCTCCACTCACAGTCAATATTTGTGGGGGGCTGTCTTTCCTTTTGGGGTTTTCTCTGAGGCAAGATAGCTTTCTATTTCCTTCTTTAGGGGTAGTTAGTTCTTAGGCTGTGAAGAGGTGTCTAGGGAGAGTCAGGAACATCCCACGGCTATTACTAGTGTTGTTGTTAGGATTAGGGACTGCGGTCAGTAGAGATACCACCTTCTCAGAGCTCGTTCCCTGTTGCGTTTTAGCCACCAGGTCATATCAGTGTGGTCTCTTAACCACCAGGTCATAACATCAACCTGTCTGTGCCTGAACATACCGCTATGCGGAGTTATGTTAAGGAGTCTTTGGAGAAAGGGCATATTCGGCCATCTTCTTCACCGATTGGAGCGGGATTTTTTTTTGTTGCTAAGAAGGATGGCTCCTTGAGACCATGTATTGATTATCGCCTCTTGAATAAGATCACGGTCAAGTTTCAATACCCTTTACCTTTGCTTTCCGATTTGTTTGCTAGGATTAAGGGGGCTAGTTGGTTTACGAAGATTGACCTTCGGGGGGCGTATAATCTTGTTCGTATTAAGCAGGGTGATGAATGGAAAACTGCGTTCAATACGCCCGAAGGCCATTTTGAATACCTTGTGATGCCGTTCCGGCTCACTAATGCTCTATCTGTTTTTCAATCTTTCATGCATGATATCTTCCGGACTTATATTGATAAATTCTTGGTTGTATATTTGGACGATATTTTGATTTTTTCTGATGATTGGGAGTCTCATGTGGAACAGGTCAGGATGGTATTTCAGATCCTTCGTGACAATGCTTTGTTTGTGAAGGGGTCTAAGTGTCTCTTTGGGGTGCAGAAGGTTTCTTTTTTGGGTTTTATTTTTTCTCCTTCATCTATTGAGATGGATCCGGTTAAGGTTCAGGCCATTCATGATTGGATTCAACCCAAGTCCATAAAGAGCCTTCAGAAATTTTTGGGTTTTGCAAATTTTTATCGCCGTTTCATTGCTAACTTTTCCAGCGTGGTTAAACCCTTGACCGATTTGACGAAAAAAGGCACTGATGTGGCGAATTGGTCCTCTGCGGCTGTTTCTGCCTTTCAGGAGCTTAAACGTCGATGTACTTCTGCTCCGGTATTGCGCCAACCGGATGTTTCCCTTCCGTTTCAGGTTGAGATTGACACTTCTGAGATTGGCGCAGGGGCCGTTTTGTCCCAGAGGGATCATGTTGGTTCCTTGACGAAACCGTGTGCATTCTTTTCCCGTAAATTTTCGCCTGCTGAATGCAATTATGATGTCGGCAATCGGGAGTTGTTGGCTATGAAGTGGGCATTTGAGGAGTGGCGACATTGGCTTGAGGGAGCTAAGCACCGTATTGTGGTCTTGATTGATCATAAGAATTTGATTTACCTCGAGTCTGCCAAGCGGCTGAATCCTAGACAGGCTCGATGGTCCTTGTTTTTTTCCCGTTTTGATTTTGTGGTCTCGTATCTTCTGGGTTCCAAGAATATTAAGGCTGATGCCCTTTCTAGGAGTTTTTTGCCTGATTCTCCTGAGGTCCTTAAACCGGTCGGCATTTTGAAGGAAGGGGTGGTTCTTTCTGCTATTTCCCCTGATTTACGACGGTTCTTCAGGAATTTCAGGCAGAAACTGTTTGTTCCTGACAGATGGACTAGTAGAGTGATTTCTGAGGTTCACTGTTCTGAGTTGGCTGGTCATCCTGGTATTTTTGGTACCAGAGACTTGGTTGGTAGGTCCTTTTTGTGGCCTTCTTTATCACGTGATGTGCGTTCTTTTGTGCAGTCCTGTGGGACTTGTGCGTGGGCCAAGCCTTGTTGTTCCCGTGCTAGTGGGTTGCTTTTGCCATTGCCGGTCCCTGAGAGGCCCTGGACGCATATTTCTATGGATTTTATTTCTGATCTTCCAGTTTCCCAGAGGATGTCGGTTATCTGGGTTGTTTGTGACCGGTTTTCTAAGATGGTTCATCTGGTGCCTTTGCCTAAATTGCCTTCCTCTTCAGATTTAGTTTTGTTGTTTTTTCAGCATGTGGTTCATTTGTATGGTAATCCGGAGAATATTGTGCCTGACAGAGGTTCCCAGATTGTTTCTAGGTTTTGGTGGGCCTTTTGTGCTAGGCTGGGCATTGATTTATCTTTTTCCTCTGCATTTCATCCTCAGACAAATGGCCAAACCGAGCGAACTAATCAGACCTTGGAGACTTATTTGAGATGCTTTGTGTCTGCTGATCAGAATGATTGGGTGGCCTTTTTGCCATTGGCCGAGTTTGCCCTTAATAATCGGGCTAGTTCGGCTACTTTGGTTTCGCCTTTTTTTTGTAATTTTGGTTTTCATCCTCGTTTTTCTTCTGGGCAGGTTGAGCCTTCTGACTGTCCTGGTGTGGATTTGGTGGTTGACAGGTTGCAGCAGATTTGGGCTCATGTGGTGGACAATTTGGTGTTGTCTCAGGAGGAGGCTCAACGTTTTGCTAACCGTCGTCGGTGTGTTGGTTCCCGGCTTCAGCTGTCATGAATCCCAATGGCTAGGGATAGCACAGGACAAGCAAAGTACAAATATATTACGGACGAGCTCTAGGGTGATGGAACCTGGGCTGACCGCTGCCCTACGCCTGACAAACGCAACTAGAGATAGCCAGGGAGCGTGCCTACGTTGGTTCTAGACGCCACGCACCAGCCTAAGAGCTAACTAGCACTACAGAGAAAATAAAGACCTCACTTGCCTCCAGAGGAATGAACCCCAAAAGATATAGTTGCCCCCCACATGTATTGACGGTGAAATGAGAGGAAGGCACACACATAGAGATGATATATATAGTTTTAGCAAATTGAGGCCCGCTGTAAACTAGAAAGCAGAACGATACAAAAGGGGACTGAGCGGTCAGCAAAAAACCCTAATCAAAAAAACCATCCTGAGATTACAAGAACCCATGTGCCAACTCATGGCACATGGGGAGAACCTCAGTCCACTAGAGCTACCAGCTAGCATAGAGACATAATAAGCAAGCTGGACAAAAAACCAAACAACTGAAAATCAGCACTTAGCTTATCCTGAAAGATCTGGGAGCAGGTAGGCAGGAACCAAACAGAGCACATCTGAATACATTGATAGCCGGCAAGGAAATGACAGAAAGGCCAGGTAAAATAGGAAACACCCAGCCACTGATGGACAGGTGGAAACCAAAGGCCGCAACCCACCAAAGTCACCCAGTACCAGCAGTAACCACCAGAGGGAGCCCACAAACAGAATCCACAACAGTACCCCCCCCTTGAGCAGGGGTCACCGAACCCTCACGAGAACCCCCAGGGCGATCAGGGTGAGCTCTATGGAAGGCGCGGACCAAATCAGTCGCATGAACATCGGAGGCGACCACCCAGGAATTATCCTCCTGACCATAACCCTTCCACTTAACCAAATACTGGAGTTTGCGTCTGGAAACACGAGAATCCAAGATCTTCTCAACAACATACTCCAATTCTCCCTCCACCAGCACCGGAGCAGGAGGCTCAACCGAAGGAACAACGGGCACCTCATACCTCCGCAACAACGACCGATGGAACACATTATGAATAGCAAACGATGCTGGGAGATCCAAACGAAAAGATACAGGGTTAAGAATCTCCGAGATCCTATAAGGACCGATGAACCGAGGCTTGAACTTAGGAGAAGAGACCTTCATAGGGACAAAACGAGAAGACAACCACACCAAATCCCCAACAAGAAGTCGGGGACCCATGCGGCGACGGCGATTAGCAAACTGCTGAGTCTTCTCCTGAGATAACCTCAAATTGTCCACCACCTGATTCCAAATATGATGTAGCCTGTCCACCACCACGTCCACTCCAGGACAATCCGAAGGCTCCACCTGACCAGAGGAAAAACGAGGATGAAACCCCGAATTACAAAAAAAAGGAGAGACCAACGTGGCAGAACTAGCCCGATTATTAAGAGCAAATTCGGCCAGTGGCAAAAAAGCAACCCAGTCATCTTGATCAGCAGAAACAAAACACCTCAAATAAGTTTCCAAGGTCTGATTAGTTCGCTCCGTCTGGCCATTCGTCTGAGGATGGAATGCAGACGAGAAAGACAAATCAATGCCCATCTTGGCACAAAACGTCCGCCAAAATCTAGACACAAACTGGGATCCCCTGTCAGAAACTATATTCTCCGGAATCCCATGCAAACGAACCACGTTCTGAAAAAATAAAGGGACCAACTCAGAGGAGGAAGGCAACTTAGGCAAGGGCACCAAATGAACCATCTTAGAAAAGCGGTCACACACAACCCAGATAACGGACATTTTCTGTGAAACCGGGAGATCAGAAATAAAATCCATGGAAATGTGCGTCCAAGGCCTCTTCGGGATGGGCAAAGATAACAACAACCCACTGGCCCGAGAACAGCAAGGCTTAGCTCGAGCACACACTTCACAAGACTGCACAAAGGTACGCACATCCCTAGACAAGGAAGGCCACCAAAAAGACCTGGCCACCAAGTCTCTAGTACCAAATATTCCAGGATGACCAGCCAACACAGAAGAATGGACCTCGGAGATGACTCTACTGGTCCAATCATCCGGAACAAACAGTCTTTCTGGTGGACAACGATCCGGTTTATCCACCTGAAACTCCTGCAATGCACGTCGCAAGTCTGGGGATACGGCGGACAATATTACCCCATCCCTAAGGATACCAGTAGGCCCAGAGTCTCCAGGAGAGTCAGGCACAAAACTCCTGGAAAGAGCATCTGCCTTCACATTCTTTGAACCTGGCAGGTATGAAACCACGAAATTGAAACGAGAAAAAAAAAGCGACCAACGAGCCTGTCTAGGATTCAAACGCCTGGCAGACTCAAGGTAAATGAGATTCTTGTGATCAGTCAAGACCACCACACGATGTTTAGCACCCTCAAGCCAATGACGCCACTCCTCAAATGCCCACTTCATGGCCAAAAGCTCCCGATTACCCACATCATAATTGCGCTCGGCGGGCGAGAATTTTCTAGAGAAGAATGCACATGGCTTCATCACCGAGCCATTAGAACTTCTCTGTGACAAAACCGCCCCCGCTCCAATCTCGGAAGCATCAACCTCAACCTGAAAAGGAAGTGAAACATCTGGTTGACACAACACAGGAGCAGAAGAAAACCGGCGCTTAAGTTCCTGAAAGGCCTCCACGGCCGCAGGAGACCAATCAGCAACATCAGCACCCTTTTTAGTCAAATCAGTCAAAGGTTTAACAATACTGGAAAAATTAGCAATGAACCGACGATAAAAATTAGCAAACCCCAAGAACTTCTGAAGGCTCTTAACAGATGTAGGTTGTGTCCAGTCACAAATCGCCTGAACCTTGACGGGATCCATCTCAATAGTAGAAGGAGAAAAAATGTACCCCCAAAAAGAAATCTTCTGGACTCCGAAGAGACACTTTGAGCCCTTCACAAACAGAGAATTGGCCCGCAGAACCTGAAACACCTTCCTGACCTGTAGAACATGAGACTCCCAGTCATCAGAAAACACCAAAATATCATCCAAATACACAATCATTAACTTATCCAGATATTCACGGAAAATATTGTGCATAAAGGACTGAAAGACTGACGGAGCATTGGAGAGTCCAAAAGGCATTACCAAATACTCAAAATGGCCCTCAGGCGTATTAAATGCGGTTTTCCACTCATCACCCTGTTTTATAAGCACCAGATTATACGCACCGCGAAGATCTATCTTAGTGAACCACCTAGCCCCCTTAATGCGAGCAAACAAATCAGTCAATAATGGCAATGGATACTGATACTTGACTGTAATCTTATTCAGAAGGCGATAATCTATACAAGGCCTCAGGGAACCATCTTTTTTTGCCACGAAAAAAAAACCTGCTCCCAGAGGGGACGAAGATGGACGAATATGTCCCTTTTCCAAGGACTCCTTAATATAATTCCGCATAGCAGTATGCTCTGGCAGTGACAGATTAAATAAACGACCCTTAGGGAACTTACTGCCAGGAATCAATTCTATAGCACAGTCACAATCTCTATGCGGAGGGAGCGAATTGAGCTTAGGCTCCTCAAAAACATCCCTATAGTCAGACAAAAACGCAGGGATCTCAGAAGGAGTAGATGAAGCGATTGAAATCGGAGGTGCATCATCATGAACCCCCTGACATCCCCAGCTTAACACAGACATTGTTTTCCAGTCCAGGACAGGATTATGAGTTTGTAACCATGGCAGACCAAGCACTAGTACATCATGTAAATTATACAGTACAAGGAAGCGAATCACCTCCTGATGAACGGGAGTCATGCGCATGGTCACTTGTGTCCAATACTGCGGTTTATTCATAGCCAATGGTGTAGAGTCAATTCCCTTCAGAGGAATAGGAACTTCCAGAGGTTCCAGACTAAAACCGCAGCGTTTAGCAAATGACCAATCCATAAGACTCAGGGCAGCGCCCGAATCCACATAGGCATCGACGGAAATGGAAGACAGTGAAAAAATCAGAATCACAGACAAAATGAACTTAGGCTGCAGAGTACCAATGGCAAAAGATTTATCAACCCTTTTTGTGCGTTTAGAGCATGCTGATATAACATGAGCTGAATCACCACAATAAAAACACAATCCATTTTTCCGCCTATAATTTTGCCGTTCACTTCTGGACTGAATTCTATCACATTGCATAGTCTCAGGTGCCTGTTCAGAAGACACAGCCAACTGGTGCACGGGTTTGCGCTCCCGTAAACGCCGATCAATCTGAATGGCCATAGCCATAGACTCATTCAGACCTGTAGGCGTAGGGAACCCCACCATAATATCCTTAATGGCCTCAGAAAGACCATTTCTGAAGTTTGCAGCCAGGGCGCACTCATTCCACTGAGTAAGCACCGACCATTTCCGAAACTTCTGACAATATATTTCCGCTTCATCATGCCCCTGAGAGAGGGCTAATAAAGCCTTTTCAGCCTGAATCTCCAGGTTAGGTTCCTCATAGAGCAATCCCAATGCCAGAAAAAACGCATCCACACTGAGCAATGCAGGATCCCCTGGTGCCAATGCAAATGCCCAATTCTGAGGGTTGCCCCGCAGGAAAGATATTACAATCTTGACCTGTTGAGCAGGGTCTCCAGAGGAGCGAGATTTTAAAGAAAGAAACAATTTACAATTGTTCCTGAAATTCAGGAAGGTAGATCTATCTCCAGAAAAGAACTCTGGAATAGGAATTCTAGGTTCAGACATGGGAGTGTGAACAACAAAATCCTGTATGTTTTGAACTTTTGCCGCGAGATTACTCAGGCTGGAAGCCAAACTCTGGACATTCATGTTAAGCAGCTAAGATCAGAGCCATTCAAGGGTTAAGAGGAGGAAAGAAGCAGCTAGACAGCAATTAAGGGCTAGGCAGCAAAACTCTGAAGGGAAAAAAAAAAAAAAAATTCCCTTAAACACTTCTTTTTCTCCTGCTTCAGCCCAAACAATTAACACTTTGTGGGCCGGCTATACTGTCATGAATCCCAATGGCTAGGGATAGCACAGGACAAGCAAAGTACAAATATATTACGGACGAGCTCTAGGGTGATGGAACCTGGGCTGACCGCTGCCCTACGCCTGACAAACGCAACTAGAGATAGCCAGGGAGCGTGCCTACGTTGGTTCTAGACGCCACGCACCAGCCTAAGAGCTAACTAGCACTACAGAGAAAATAAAGACCTCACTTGCCTCCAGAGGAATGAACCCCAAAAGATATAGTTGCCCCCCACATGTATTGACGGTGAAATGAGAGGAAGGCACACACATAGAGATGATATATATAGTTTTAGCAAATTGAGGCCCGCTGTAAACTAGAAAGCAGAACGATACAAAAGGGGACTGAGCGGTCAGCAAAAAACCCTAATCAAAAAAACCATCCTGAGATTACAAGAACCCATGTGCCAACTCATGGCACATGGGGAGAACCTCAGTCCACTAGAGCTACCAGCTAGCATAGAGACATAATAAGCAAGCTGGACAAAAAACCAAACAACTGAAAATCAGCACTTAGCTTATCCTGAAAGATCTGGGAGCAGGTAGGCAGGAACCAAACAGAGCACATCTGAATACATTGATAGCCGGCAAGGAAATGACAGAAAGGCCAGGTAAAATAGGAAACACCCAGCCACTGATGGACAGGTGGAAACCAAAGGCCGCAACCCACCAAAGTCACCCAGTACCAGCAGTAACCACCAGAGGGAGCCCACAAACAGAATCCACAACATTCAGCTTGGGGATCTGGTCTGGTTGTCTTCCCGTCATGTTCCTATGAAGGTTTCTTCTCCTAAGTTTAAGCCTCGGTTTATTGGTCCTTATAGGATTTCTGGGATTATTAATCCGGTGTCTTTTCGATTGGCGCTTCCGGCCTCTTTTGCTATCCAAAATGTCTTCCATAGATCTTTATTGCGGAAATATGTGGTACCCGTTGTTCCCTCTGTTGATCCTCCGGCCCCTGTGTTGGTTGATGGGGAGTTGGAGTATGTGGTTGAGATTTTGGATTCTCGTTTTTCGAGGCGGAGACTTCAGTATCTTGTCAAATGGAAGGGTGATGGCCAGGAGGATAATTCTTGGGTTTTTGCCTCTGATGTCCATGCTGCTGATTTGGTTCATGCTTTTCATCTGGCTCGTCCTGATCGGCCTGGGGGTTCTGGTGAGGGTTCGGTGACCCCTCCTCAAGGGGGGGGGTACTGTTGTGAATTCTGCTTTTGGGCTCCCTCCGGTGGTTGTAGGTGGTAATGCAGTTGCCCCTGAGTTGCAGTCCTGGTCTGGTGTATCTGCTGATTGCAGTTCTGACTGGGGTATTTAGGCGTGCAGGATTCATTAGTCCTTGCCAGTTGTCCATGGTTGTTGGGAGGTTTGGGTCCTGGTTTGGTTCCTTCTGCCTTCTGCCAAATCAGCAAAGATAAGTGTCTGGTTTTGTTTCTGTGGCACACATGCTGTGTGCTTGATAATTCTGTGCTATTCAGTGTTTTTTGTCCAGCTTAGATTGTGTCAGTATTTTCTCAGTCTTGTTGGATTCTCTGGAGTGGCAGATATACATTCCATGTCTTTAGTTAGATTGTGGAACTTTTTGTATTATCTGCTGTGGATATTTTTGGAAGGGTTTTAATACTGACCACTTAGTATTCTGTCCTATCTTTCCCTATTTAGCTAGAGTGGCCTCTTTTGCTGAATCCTGTTTTCTGCCTGCATGTGTCTTTCCTCTCCTACTCACAGTCAATATTCGTGGGGGGCTGCCTATCCTTTGGGGTTCTGCTCTGAGGCAAGGTAGTATTCCTATTTCTATCTATAGGGGTATTTAGTCCTCCGGCTGTGTCGAGGTGTCTAGGGTTTGTTAGGCACACCCCACGGCTACTTCTAGTTGCGGTTTTAGTTCAGGTTTTGCGGTCAGTACAGTTTCCACCTACTCCAGAGAAAGTTCATGCGGCTCCAAAGTCACCGGATCATAACACCCCAGTAGCCGAGGAACTCCTGTTGGGCCTGTTAGCTGCATGCTGTAAACCCAACCGGGTTCAGATCCTTGGGGAATGGCATCGGGCCTTAGGCATAGAAGGCCACCTGGAAGCCCTGATTTAGCCTGCCAGTCTACCAAGAGAGGTATATGCTGAGAAAACAGTATACCACTGGGTGAACCCCAGAACAGATCTAACTGGGTTCCCGGGGTGGAGAGAAAGTAAGGTGAAGTGATGGAGGTCCTCATCTGGGGAGAATATCAGCAGCAGCTTGCCTATAAGTGGGAAGAGGAAGATATGAAACACCAGGCGCAAGGCACTGATGAGAAAGATCTGCAAGCTAAGGCCCATACCCGCAGAGACCAACGAGCAAACCAAGCTCCACTGAGGCAGGGCACTGTAGTGGCCTTCAGACTAAAAGGGGGCTGGGGATTCATAAAGGAGCCAGACCTGTTATCAGAGGTGTTTGTCAACAGAAGAGATATGGAATCTCACCTCAGGGAAGGACACTCGGACTGGGACTTGTATCCAGGGGACAGTATAACTTACACCCGACATTTTGACGACAAGGGATGGTAGGCCTTGAAAGTTAGGAAGTGCAAAGACTGCTCCTTATTTAAAGATTACCAGACCTAAGACACCAGCAGCGCCATCTACTGCCAAAATGGTTGCAGTTACCGCTTCAACTGTGACACCAGCAACTAAAGCCTTCACCAAAATTACAGTTTGCACCAAGACAACTGAAACTGCAGTGGCTACAGCACCAGTTACTATGCATACCCAGGCCAGTTGTTTTACAGAGACCTGAAGAAAAACCCATTTGGCGTGGCTGTAGACCAGGTCTTGATGTCACGCCTTGTAGCCCGCCCAAGGGCCTACGTTGGGGGTTTACGAACGGGTCCCCCACATTGTTGCTGCTGTTAGAGTGTTACTAATTGACTTGAATATTTACTGCACAATTAAATGCAGGGTATATATACTATACAGAAAATTCAGTGATCTTTGCACAATAACAGCATCGTGTATTGGTTCATGTGTGACAAGCTGCTCAGAGGCAGCAAAAAGCTGTCCTCGGTGGGAGGTGTATCAAATGGGTACTCTGTATGCCCTCAGCCCCACTGCAATGATGCTCGCAAGCTGCTCTGAGTGCCATACTGCTGTGAAGATGGTTGTTCCTCCTCATCCTCCCAAAATGTCCCCTGACTGTACAGTTGGGTACCTGGCCACTGTTGTGACAGTAACCTATCCTCCAAGACATGTGTGGATGGCAAGTCTAATAACGGTTTGAAATTGGCCCTGTTCCTACTGCTCCTCTTCCTTCAGTGCCACCACCTCATGCATAATAGTTTTGAATAGTTTTTCCAGCCATCATATAAGTGGTATATTTATGCTGATGATGGCATCATCAGCGCTAGCTATATTGGTGGAGTATTCAAAGCAGCGCAGCATGCCACACACGTACCGCATGGTGGCTCACTCATTGGTGGTGAAGTTGTGTTGTCCTGCACAGCGTCCATGCTGTAGCTAAAATTCCACTATTCCCTCGTGCTGCTCATACAGCCTTTCCAGCATTCCATGCTACATTTATGTCTTTTCAGTCAAGATGGGGTGCAGAGTGTACATTGATGAGAAAAAAATAATTTCTTTAGAATTTACCAAATAGCTGCAGTGAAACAGAGTGAACGATAAAAAGGGTTCTGAATACTTTCCACACCCACTGTACATTTTTGTCTTAAAATTCTTTCACCCATGACAAAAAAAAGCTTAACCCTAAATAAAGAGGTCTCTATCTAAGTACATGCATGTAAAGTATTTTGGGGCAAAAGTCAACAATATCGTTGTGGCGCCTATAGTTGTTAAATGTTAGTGTGTAAGGATTAATTTTTATGTATCGAGATAATACATTGAGCTATATATCTGTTCTATCATCTGTATTTCACAGTTTGGTCTTTGTTATGAATTTTTATTTTTATTTTTACAATACTTAAAATGTAACCAGAAAATTAATGGGGGAGCACCGAGCATTTCCGGGTTTGCTTGGCAGGAGCTCGGGTCCCGGTCCTGCATGATTGGTGCTCTTTACAGAGCCATTCAACATACAGGGATTGTGTTCCATGTAATGCCGCTGCCATCTTTGTTGTGGTATTACAGTGATTGGCTGGTCGCACAGCATCATCAGGTCTATAAGGGACCTGGCACTGGCACTGCCCTGCTTGGCGCATTCAGGTCCGGATTCAGACAGTGTCGGGAGAGTTGCTGCTGAGATAGGGTCAGATTTGGGGATTTATTAGTTAGTGTGGGTCTACCATCACAGAATCCACATATCTAGCTAAACAAACAGTCCTTCTAAGGACTAATTACGGGGTATATAGATTGCAGAGCAAGGTAGGCAGGGGAGTGTATGTGGCTCTATACATATCAGTGGAAGACCTGCAGGCACTGTATTTGAGTATATAGATATCATTGCATACATCAAGAGGGTCCATTCCATTACTGTCTGCTGCTGTTGCCTATTACATATATTCCTAGCCGCAGGTACCAGTAGCCAGGAAGAATATTCTTGGCTTCTTAAAGAAGTTGTCCACCACAACAAATTTTTTTTTCCATAAATCTTGCTATTATGTGCCACTGAAAACATCCACTTTGTTTATTTTAGCAATATTACCTTTTATCATGCTGTAACAGCACATCTTCAGTGCTGGATCCAGCTCTCATGAGGTTAATCGACAACTTCCTTTCTCCTGAGTTATTGTGCTCTAATACTACAAGTTCCATGATGCATTGCACTGGCCACTAAGCCCGAACCTACCACACCCACTCCAAAACACACCCAAACCTCTCCCTCCTCTATCTTCAAACAGATTTGTGATGTCATTTCTGTCCAACCTCCTCTTTTACATTTGTCCAACCCACACTCCATTACACACATATAGATGGATGGATAGATAGATAGATTGATTGATAGATAGATAGATACGTATGGGATGGATAGATAGATATGTATCTATATATCTATATCTACTGTATTTCCATAGATATGTCAATATCCATGTTTCTAAACCCCTTCACCCCCGCACCTTTTTTCGTTTATCGCTCCCCTCCTTTCCAGAGCCATAATTTTTCTGTCAATATGCCATTGTGAGGGCTTATCTTTTGCGGGACAAGTTCTACTTTTGAAGGACACCATTGGTTTTACCATGACGTGTAACAGAAAATGTGAAAAAAATAATTCAAAGTGCGATGAAATTGCAAAAAAAGTGCAATTCCACACTTGTTTTTTGCTTGGCTTTTTTGCTAGGTTCACTAAATGCTAAGGCTGTGTGCACACATTGCGGATTTGATTGCAGATCCGCAGGCTTTTTTGCTGCACAGAATTGCATCAAATTCGCAGTGTAGTGCACAACCAATGTAAGTCTATTGGAGCCGCAGACTTGTTGTGCACATGCTGCGGAAAAAGCCGCACCGAAATGCAGCTTTTTTTTCTCGCAGCATGTCACTTCTTTTGTGCCGAAGTGCAGCGTTTCTGCACCCTTAGACTTTCATTGAGTCGGGCACAAAACCGCAGATGTAAAAAAGATCTGCAGTTTTGCTGTGGATGTGGGTCAGAGAACCACTGCAGTTCTGGAGGAGGAAAGTGTGTGGGTGGTGACTGTGTGCGAGTATGTGTGTGCAGGCAGGGTCTGCGGGCTCTTTGGATGTGTGCGGGACTGTTTGGGTGTGTGCGGGCATGGTCTGCGGGCTGTTTGGATGTGTGCAGCGCTGTGCGGGACTATTCAGGTGTGTGTGGGGTCTGCGGACTGTTCGGATGTGTGCAGGACTGTTGAGATGTGTGCGGCGCTGTGCGGGACTGTTCGGGTATGTGCGGGACTGTTCGGGTGTGTGCGGGGCTGTGCGGGTGTGTGCCTGGCTGTTCGGGTGTGTACGGGGCTGTACGGGTATGTGCCTGGCTTTTCTGGTGTGTGCAGGACTGTTCAGATGTGTGCGGCGCTGTGCGGGGCTGTTCGGGTGTGTACGGGGCTGTGCGGGTGTGTGCAGGACTGTTCAGATGTGTGCTGGACTGTTCAGGTGTTTGCGGGGGGTCTTTTGGGGTGTGTGTGCAGACATCATCCGATGGGACTACAAGTACGCAGCATCCAATCTGCAGCTAATTCGGATGTAATCCGGACAGTGGACATGAATCCTACACTATCCATACATATATCTATAGATAGATACAGTATATGAATAGATAGATGTACGCATCTATAGATCTATCTATATGTAGATCTGTCTATCCATTTCATCTATCATCTATCTGTCTATCTGTGTGTAATTGAGTGTGGGTTGGACAAATGTAAAAGAGGAGGTTGGACAATAATGACATCACAAATCTTTTTTTTTGCTCAATAATACATCTTTATTTAGCTTTCAAAAACGCATACCAAAACGCACAAAAATCGCGCAAAAACCGCACCCACAATTTTTTAAAAATGCTTCAGAACTGCACAAAAGAGCACCAAAAACTGCACCAAAAATGCATCAAAACTGCATCAAAAAATGCATCAAAACTGCACCAAAAACTGCATCAAATCTGCACCAAATATTGCATCAAAACCGCACCAAAAACTGCATCAAAACTTCACCAAAACTGCATCAAAACCGCACCACAAACAGCACCAAAACTGCATCAAAACCGCACCAAAAACTGCATCAAAACTGCACCAAAAACTGCATCAAAGCCGCACCAAGAACTGCATCAAAAACTGCATCGAAACCGCACCAGAAACTGCATCAAAAACACACCAAAAACTGCATCAAAACTGCACCAAAAACTGCATAAAAACTGCACCAAAAACTGCATCAAAACCGCACCACAAACAGCACCAAAACTGCATCAAAACCGCACCAAAAATTGCATCAAAACCGCACCAAAAACTGCATCAAAACCGCATCAAAAACTGTATCAAAACTGCACCAAAAACTGCATCAAAACCGCACCACAAACAGCACCAAAACTGCATCAAAACTGCACCAAAAATTGCATCAAAACCGCACCAAAAACTGCATCAAAACTACACCAACAACTGCAGCAAAACCGCACCAAATACTGCAGCAAAAACTGAATCAAAACCGCGCAAAAAATGCACCAAAAACCGCACCAAGAACTGCATCAAAACCACACAAAAAACCCGCATCAAAACCACACAAAAACCGTGAAAAAATGCATAAAAAAGCAGCTGCGTTTTCTGCAAAGAGATGCAGATTTTGTGCAGAAAATTCTGCACCCAAATCTGCAACGTGTGCACACAGCATAAAACTGACCTGCCATTATGATTCCCCAGGTCATTACAAGTTCATAGACACCAAACATGTCTAGGTTATTTTTCTATCTAAGTGGTGAAAAAAAATTGCAAACTTTGCTAAAAAGAAATAAAATAATTGCGCCATTTTCCGATACCCATAGCGTCTATATTTTCTGAGGTATTGAGTCAGGTGAGGGCTAATTTTTTGCATGCCAAGCTGTCGTTTTTAATGATACCACGTTTGTGCAGATACGTTCTTTTATTTGCCAGTTATTGCATTTTAATGTAATGTCGCGGCGACCAAAAAGACATAATTTTGGCTTTTGATTTTTTTTTCTCACTACGCCGTTTAGCGATCATGTAAATTTTTTTTGCTGTATTGAAAACAGCTGACATGTTGCGGCTTTGAAGTGGGCCCACCGCCGAAGCCCACCTCAAAGCGTGGGATTCTGTCAGCTGACGGAATAGTACATTAATGAACAATATGTTTCAGTTAAAAAAAAAGCGAAAAAAACAAATGGCGGGGGCTCCCGTGCAATTTTCTGCACCAGAGGGGGAAAGCCAATGGCTGGGGGCCAATATTTGTAGTTTGGGAAGGGGGTAATACCCATGGCCCCTCTCTAGGCTGTGAATATCAGCCCGCAGCTGTCTGCGTAGCCTTTACTGGCTATTAAAATAGGGGGACCCCCCAAAAAAATGACGTGGGGTCCCCCTATATTTTATAGCCAGAAAGGCTGTGCAGACAGCTGCGGGCTGATATTCATAGCCTAGAGAGGGGCCATGGATATTGGTCCCCTGGCTACAAATACCAGTCCGCAGCCACCTGTTATGGACCTGGTGGTTAGGTGCACCTGGAATGACCAGTTGGTTAAACTAGAAGACAGGACAAGCTCTGGGAAGTGGGAACTCTGCTGACCGCAAATCCTAATCCTATAACACACACACTAGAAATAGCTGTGGAGCGTACCTAACTCTCCCTAGACGCCTCTTCACAGCCTAAGAGCTAACTACCCCTAAAGATAGGAAAATAAGCCTTACCTTGCCTCAGAGAAATTCCCCAAAGGTATAGGCAGCCCCCCACATATATTAACTGTGAGTTAAGAGGAAAGTCACAAACACAGGGATGAAACAGGTTTCAGCAAAGGAGGCCAGACTTACTAGATAGACTGAGGATAGGAAAGGGATCTATGCGGTCAGCACAAAAAACTACAAAAAGCCACGCAGAGTGTGCAAAAAGACCCCCGCACCGACTCACGGTGCGGAGGTGCCACTCTGCAACCCAGAGCTTCCAGCTAGCAAGGCAATATCATGTTAGCAAGCTGGACTAGAACTTAGCAATTACTAAGAAATATATTCAGTACACAATGAACAACAAATGAACTAGCAGGGACTTAGCTTCTGCTGGAGTAGACAGGTCATCAGAAAGATCCGAGAGAGATCTGAACCAGTACTAATACATTGACAGCTGGCATGGAGTAACGATCTGAGTGGAGTTAAATAGAGAAGCCAGCCTAGCCACAAACGAGGGCAGCTGGGGAAGCAACCTCAGAACCAGTAGTTCCACTCACAGCCACCAGAGGGAGTCCACGGACAGATCTCGCCGAAGTATCATTCATGACCATAGGAGGGAGTTCAAGAATGGAATTCACAACAGTACCCCCCCCCTTGAGGAGGGGTCACTGAACCCTCACCAGAGCCCCCTGGCCGATCAGGACGAGCCAAATGAAAGGCATGAACCAACTCGGCCGCATGGACATCGGAGGCAAAAACCCAGGAATTATCCTCCTGACCATAGCACTTCCATTTGACCAGGTACTGAAGTTTCCGTCTCGAAATACGAGAATCTAAAATCTTCTCCACCGCATACTCCAACTCCCCCTCGACCAACACCGGAGCAGGAGGGTCAACGGAGAGAACCATAGGCGCCACATATCTCCGCAACAACGACCTATGGAACACATTATGGATGGCAAAAGAAGCTGGAAGTGCCAAACGAAACGACACAGGATTGAGAATTTCAGAAATCTTATAAGGACTAGTGTTGAGCGATACCGTCCGATACTTGAAAGTATCGGTATCGGAAAGTATCGGCCGATACCGGCAAAATATCGGATCCAATCCGATACCGATACCCGATACCAATACAAGTCAATGGGACTCATGTATCGGACGGTATTCCTGATGGTTCCCAGGGTCTGAAGGAGAGGAAACTCTCCTTCAGGCCCTGGGAACCATATAAATGTGTAAAAGAAAGAATTAAAGTAAAAAATATTGCTATACTCACCTGTCCGACGCAGCCGGGACTTCAGCGAGGGAACCGGCAGCGTTGTTTGCTTAAAATTCGCGCTATTACTTGGTTACGTGAATTCCCGGCTTGTGATTGGTCAGGTCGGCCATGTTGCCGGGACGCGGACCAATCACAGCAAGCCGTGACGAAATTACGTCACGGCTTGCTGTGATTGGTCCGCGTCCCGGCAATATGGCCGCCCTGATCAATCACAAGCCGTGACGTCACGGGAGGCTGGACACGCGCTCACTTTAAAATTGGCGCGTGTCCAGCCTCCCGTGACGTCACGGCTTGTGATTGGTTGCACCGCGGTCAACCAATCACAAGCCGGGAGGCTGGACGCGCTCATTTTAAAATGGGCGCGTGTCCAGCCTCCCGTGACGTCACGGCTTGTGATTGGTTGCGCCGCGGTCAACCAATCACAAGCCGGGAGGCTGGACGCGCTCATTTTAAAATGGGCGCGTGTCCAGCCTCCCGTGACGTCACGGCTTGTGATTGGTTGCGCCGCGGTCAACCAATCACAAGCCGGGAGGCTGGACGCGCTCATTTTAAAATGGGCGCGTGTCCAGCCTCCCGTGACGTCACGGCTTGTGATTGGTTGCGCCGCGGTCAACCAATCACAAGCCAGGAGGCTGGACGCGCTCATTTTAAAATGGGCGCGTGTCCAGCCTCCCGTGACGTCACGGCTTGTGATTGGTTGCGCCGCGGTCAACCAATCACAAGCCGGGAGGCTGGACGCGCTCATTTTAAAATGGGCGCGTGTCCAGCCTCCCGTGACGTCACGGCTTGTGATTGGTCAGGGCGGCCATATTGCCGGGACGCGGACCAATCACAGCAAGCCGTGACGTAATTTCGTCACGGCTTGCTGTGATTGGTCCGCGTCCCGGCAACGTGGCCGACCTGACCAATCACAAGCCGGGAATTCACGTAACCAAGTAATAGCGCGAATTTTAAACAAACAACGCTGCCGGTTCCCTCGCTGAAGTCCCGGCTGCGTCGGAGAGGTGAGTATAGCGATATTTTTTATTTTAATTCTCTCTTTTACACATTTTAACATTAATGTTGTTGCGATACCCGATACCCGATACCACAAGAGTATCGGAATCCCGGTATCGGAATTCCGATACAGCAAGTATCGGCCGATACCCGATACTTGCAGCATCGGAATGCTCAACACTAATAAGGACCAATGAAACGAGGCTTAAACTTAGGAGAAGAAACCTTCATAGGGACATGACGAGACGACAACCAAACCAAATCCCCAACACGAAGTCGGGGACCAACACAGCGACGGCGGTTGGCGAAACGTTGAGCCTTCTCCTGGGACAATGTGAAATTGTCCACTACATGAGTCCAAATTTGCTGCAACCTGTCCACCACAGAATCCACACCAGGACAGTCTGAAGGCTCAACCTGCCCTGAAGGAAAACGAGGATGAAAACCAGAATTACAAAAAAAAGGCGAAACCAAAGTAGCCGAACTGGCCCGATTATTAAGGGCGAACTCAGCCAATGGCAAGAAGGTCACCCAATCATCCTGATCAGCAGAAACAAAGCATCTCAGATAGGTCTCCAAAGTCTGATTAGTTCGTTCGGTTTGGCCATTTGTCTGATGATGGAAAGCCAAAGAGAAAGACAAATCAATGCCCATCTTAGCACAAAAGGACCGCCAAAACCTTGAAACAAACTGGGAACCTCTGTCTGACACGATGTTCTCCGGAATGCCATGCAAACGAACCACATGCTGGAAAAATAGTGGAACCAAATCAGAGGAGGAAGGTAATTTAGGCAAGGGTACCAAATGGACCATCTTAGAGAAGCGATCACAAACCACCCAGATGACCGACATCCTTTGAGAGACAGGGAGATCTGAAATAAAATCCATGGAAACATGCGTCCAAGGCCTTTTCGGGACTGGCAAGGGCAAAAGTAACCCACTGGCATGAGAACAGCAGGGCTTGGCCCGAGCACAAGTCCCACAAGACTGCACAAAAGAAAGCACATCCCGTGACAAGGAAGGCCACCAAAAGGACCTAGCCACCAAATCTCTGGTACCAAAAATCCCAGGATGACCAGCCAACACCGAACAATGAACCTCAGAGATAACTCTACTAGTCCATCTATCAGGGACAAACAGTTTTTCTGCTGGACAATGGTCAGGTCTATCAGCCTGAAACTCCTGCAGCGCCCGCCACAAATCAGGGGAGATGGCAGACAGAATTACCCCCTCTTTAAGAATACCAGCCGGCTCAGGAACTCCTGGGGAATCAGGCACAAAACTCCTTGAAAGGGCATCGGCCTTCACATTCTTAGAACCCGGAAGGTATGAAACCACAAAATTGAAACGGGAGAAAAACAGCGACCATCGAGCCTGTCTAGGATTCAACCGCTTAGCAGACTCGAGATAAGTCAGATTTTTGTGATCCGTTAAGACCACTATGCGATGCTTGGCTCCCTCAAGCCAATGTCGCCACTCCTCGAACGCCCACTTCATAGCCAACAACTCCCGATTGCCAACATCATAATTACGCTCAGCAGGCGAAAACTTTCTAGAAAAGAAAGCACATGACTTCATCACAGAGCCATCAGAAGATCTTTGAGACAAAACAGCCCCTGCTCCAATCTCAGAATCATCAACCTCAACCTGAAAAGGGAGCGAAACATCTGGCTGACACAACACAGGGGCCGAAGAGAAACGACGTTTCAACTCGAAAAAAGCCTCAACGGCCGCAGAGGACCAATTCACCACATCAGCACCTTTCTTGGTCAAATCAGTCAACGGTTTAACAACACTAGAAAAATTAGCGATGAAGCGACGGTAAAAATTAGCAAAGCCCAAGAATTTCTGAAGGCTCTTCACAGATGTAGGCTGAGTCCAATCATAAATTGCCTGAACTTTAACAGGATCCATCTCGATAGTAGAAGGGGAAAAAATGAAACCCAAAAAGGAAACCTTCTGAACTCCGAAGAGACATTTAGACCCCTTCACAAACAAAGAATTAGCACGAAGAACCTGGAACACCATTCTGACCTGCTTCACATGAGACTCCCAATCATCCGAAAAGACCAAAATATCATCCAAATATACAATAATGAATCTATCCAAATACTTTCGGAAGATGTCATGCATAAAGGACTGAAACACAGATGGAGCATTAGAAAGCCCGAATGGCATCACCAGGTACTCAAAATGGCCCTCGGGCATATTAAATGCTGTTTTCCATTCATCGCCCTGTTTAATACGCACAAGATTATACGCCCCTCGAAGATCTATCTTGGTGAACAAACTAGCCCCCTTAATCCGAGCAAACAAATCAGACAGTAGAGGCAAAGGGTACTGAAATTTGACCGTGATTTTATTGAGAAGGCGGTAATTTATACAAGGTCTCAGAGAACCATCCTTCTTGGCCACAAAAAAGAACCCTGCTCCCAATGGTGATGACGACGGGCAAATATGCCCTTTCTCCAAGGACTCCTTTATATAACTCCGCATAGCGGCGTGTTCCGGCACAGATAAATTGAAAAGTCGTCCCTTAGGAAATTTACTACCAGGAATCAAATTAATAGCACAATCACAATCCCTATGAGGAGGTAGGGCACTGGATTTGGGCTCATCGAATACATCTCGGTAATCCGACAAAAACTCAGGGACTTCAGAAGGAGTAGAAGGAGAAATTGACAACAACGGAACGTCACCATGTACCCCTTGACAACCCCAACTGGACACAGACTTTGATTTCCAATCCAATACTGGATTATGGACCTGTAGCCATGGCAAACCCAACACGACCACATCATGCAAATTATGCAACACCAAAAAGCGAACATCTTCCTGATGTGCAGGAGCCATGCACATGGTCAACTGAGTCCAGTACTGAGGCTTATTCTTGGCCAAAGGCGTAGCATCAATTCCCCTTAATGGAATAGGATACTGCAAGGGCTCCAAGAAAAAACCACAGCGCCTGGCAAACTCCAAGTCCATCAAATTCAGGGCAGCGCCTGAGTCCACAAATGCCATAACAGAGTAGGATGACAAAGAGCAAATCAGAGTAACGGACAAGAGAAATTTAGGCTGTACAGTACCAATGGTGACGGACCTAGCGAACCGCTTAGTGCGCTTAGGACTATCAGAGATAGCATGAGTGGGGTCACCACAGTAAAATCACAGCCCATTCTGACGTCTGTGTTCTTGCCGTTCAGCTCTGGTCAAAGTCCTATCACATTGCATAGGCTCAGGCCTCTGCTTAGAGGACACAGCCAAATGGTGCACAACCTTGCGTTCACGCAAGCGCCGATCGATCTAAATGGCCAAGGACATTGATTCATTCAGACCAGCAGGTGTGGGAAACCCCACCATAACATCCTTAAGGGCTTCAGAAAGACCTTTTCTGAAAATTGCTGCAAGGGCACGCTCATTCCATTGAGTAAGCACAGACCACCTTCTAAACTTCTGGCAATTTACCTCTGCTTCATCCTGACCTTGACACAAAGCTAGCAAGATTTTCTCTGCCTGATCCACAGAGTTAGGCTCGTCATAAAGCAATCCAAGCGCCAGAAAAAACGCATCTACATTAAGCAATGCAGGATCTCCTGGCGCAAGGGAGAATGCCCAGTCTTGTGGGTCGCCACGTAACAAAGAAATAATGATTTTTACTTGCTGAATGGGGTCACCAGAGGAGCGGGGTTTCAAAGCAAGAAACAGTTTACAATTATTAATGAAATTCAGAAATTTAAATCTATCTCCAAAAAACAAATCAGGAATTGGAATTCTAGGCTCTAACATAGGATTCTGAACTACATAATCTTGAATGCTTTGTACCCTCGCAGTGAGGTGATCAACACAAGAGGACAGACCTTGAATGTCCATATCTACACCTGAGTCCTGAACCACCCAGAGGTTAAGGGGAAAAGAAAGACAAAACACACTGCAGAGAAAAAAAAATGGTCTCAGAACTTCTCTTATCCCTCTATTGAGATGCATTAACACTTTGTGGGCCAGCTGTACTGTTATGGACCTGGTGGTTAAGTGCACCTGGAATGACCTGATGGTTAAACTAGAAGACAGGACAAGCTCTGGGAAGTGGAACTCTGCTGACTGCAAATCCTAATCCTATAACACACACACTAGAAATAGCTGTGGAGCGTACCTAACTCTCCCTAGACGCCTCTTCACAGCCTAAGAGCTAACTACCCCTAAAGATAGGAAAATAAGCCTTACCTTACCTCAGAGAAATTCTCCAAAGGTATAGGCAGCCCCCCACATATATTAACTGTGAGTTAAGAGGAAAGTCACAAACACAGGGATGAAACAGGTTTCAACAAAGGAGGCCAGACTTACTAGATAGACTGAGGATAGGAAAGGGATCTATGCGGTCAGCACAAAAAACTACAAAAAGCCACGCAGAGTGTGCAAAAAGACCCCCGCACCGACTCACGGTGCGGAGGTGCCACTCTGCAACCCAGAGTTTCCAGCTAGCAAGGCAATATCATGTTAGCAAGCTGGACTAGAACTTAGCAAGTACTAAGAAATATATTCAGTACACAATGAACAACAAATGAACTAGCAGGGACTTAGCTTCTGCTGGAGTAGACAGGTCATCAGAAAGATCTGAGAGAGATCTGAACCAGTACTGATACATTGACAGCTGGCGTGGAGTAACGATCTGAGTGGAGTTAAATAGAGAAGCCAGCCTAGCCGCAAACGAGGGCAGCTGGGGAAGCAACCTCAGAACCAGCAGTTCCACTCACAGCCACCAGAGGGAGTCCATGGACAGAACTCGCCGAAGTATCATTCATGACAACAGGAGGGAGTTCAAGAACGGAATTCACAACAGCCACCCCAGAAATGGCGCATCTGTGAGATGTGCCAATTCCGGCACTTAGCCCCTCTCTTCCCACTCCCGAGTAGCGGTGGGATATGGGGTATCAAGGTAATGTCACCTTGCTATTGTAAGGTGACATTAAACCGGGTTAATAAAGGAGAGGCGTCAATATGATGCCTATCCATTATTAATCATATAGTTGTGAAAGAGTTTAAAAAAAGACACAGCCAGAAAAGAGTCAGAATAAAGTCCATATTAGATAGTTGATCTCAATGGGGATAGTACAGATCAACTATCTAATATGGACTTTATTCTGATACAGGCTGCGCCCATGTCTTTGCATATTGAGCAGTGCCTTTCTATTTAGGGGTATGCAGACACATTCCTTCTCTCACATTACCACCATATCTTTATGTCATGTCCCCTCTCCCCTCCTGCCTATTGAAAAATACCCTCACTCGTTTTTACAGCTATCTACACCACAAATTATCTGTTAGTGACAACACTTACGCCACCAGTAATCACTCTATGGTACGTACTTCATTTCATACCTTTCATCATTCCACCTGACTGTGCCATGATGTGTTTATTTTTGTTTCTCTGGATTCAATTCATTGCAATTCCCTGTAGTGCCATGTATATTAATGTAATTGTTTTGTACATACCTTGTTTTTTTACACCGGATATATATTATTTTTGTTATGTAATTTACAGCAACTGAGGAAAGTCAGACATATATGACCGAAACATTTTGTTTTTGCTGTCACTGTATCTCTGTTTGGAACTATTAAAAAGCATCTTCATGCAAGTTGAGTGCCAGGTTTTTCTTATCTGTATCACTATGGTTTCGGAACCTACCTGGGCACCATACATTTAAACAGTGCACACGGTTTTTTGTTTATACTGCATGCTGCATGTTGTCACATGTTACATGTCGCATGCTGCATGTCACATGGTGCATGTCACATGTCGCATGGTGCATGTCGCATGGTGCATGTCACATGTCGTATAGTGCATGTCACATGTTGCATGTCACATGTCGCATGGTGCATGTCACATTTTGTCGCATATTGTCACATGTTGCATGGTGCATGTCACATGCTGCATGTCGCATGTTGTCACATGTCGCATGTTGCATGGTTTCACATTTCGCATGTTGCATGTTGTCACATGTCGCATGGTGCATGTCACATGGTGCATGTCGCATGTGCATGTCGCATGGTGTATGTTCTGTATGTGTGTTCTATGTATGTTGTATGTACTGTATGTATGTTGTATTTACTGTATATGTGTATGTGTTTTTTTTTACATTCAACACATTAGCCGGATGACGGGACTACTACTGTCCCATCATTCGCTAATGTGTCACTCACTGCCACTGTAGCAGGCAGAGCCCGATGGGACTTGTAGTCCCATCGGACGATGCCTGCACACAGAAACACACATACCAATGACCCCACCGCACAGCCCCGCAGACCCCCCGCCTGCACACTCCAGCACCTTCGGCAGATTCACTGTGCAGACCCCCACCCCCCGCCACCGCACCAGCCGCCACCATTACCACTGCACCAGCCACCTCCACCACCGCACCGGCCACCGCCACCACTGCACTGGCCGCTGCCACCACACCGGCCGCCACCACCACCACATCGGCCACCGCCACCACATCGGCCGCTGCTGCCACTGCACCTGCCTCCGCCACAAACGCACCGGCCGCTGCCGCCGCCACCGCACCTGCCAGCAAACCCCAGCCCCACCTGCAGCACAGCCCCACCTACAGCCCAGTCACTCTTGAGTGACTGCTGTCTGTGGAGCCTGTGTCACACCTGTTGCTGATGTCATATCAATTTCCAGAGTCTGGAAATTGACGTGACGTCGGTGGAAATTAGCGGTGGCTGCAGCCTGGGGGTTACATCACCTGGACTCAGACGCCAGCATAGCGCCGCTCACGAAAACGGCAACAGAAGGTATTTATAAAATTCATTATGGGCCCCAGGGGGATACATTGGGGGCAAAACTGAAAGTAGTGGACAACTCCTTTAATCCTAATTATTTTATTCAAAAGCAATTTAGAGCCTCCTTTTTATTGTTCACATATTGAGCAGTGTGGTTTCTCTGTCAGACGCCTGATCTATCTGTGGCCTACAAATTTGGGCATTTCAGGCCTCCATTCCACTGTATTGGCTGTCTGTAACCCTCATTCTATTCAGTATTTTAGGTTAAAAAAAAACAATATGCCACATATTGAGCATTCTGTTTTCTCTGTCAGACCCCTGATCTATCTGTGAGGTACAAATTTGGGCATTTCAGGCCTCCGTTCACCTTTCTTTTCAGTGTGTTACCATTCTATACAGTATCTTTCTGTTTCAATTAAAATATTCAGGCCACATATTGAACAGTGTGGTATCTCTGTCAAACGCCTCCTCTATCTGTGGGCTAAAGATTGTGGTATTTGATGGCTCCTTTGCACTGGTTTTGCTGTGACTTAAATTATTTATTACCAACAGTTTTAAAAAAAATAATTTCCGGTCCAGATAATTTAAACTGTGGTTTTTACGCACACTGATCACATTTAAGTTTGCTCCAAGTTCAGTCATCTGTAGTGAATGTGAAAAATATTGTAGTCGTCAATTTAAAATGGGCAAGGCGCATGGCAGGGGGCGGGGAAGTAGACGTGATGCTGATGGTGCATGCAGAGGCCATAGTCAAACAGTATGTCGGTACCAAATGAATAATGTGAACTTGATTTTCCTGTGGCCATCCAGTACGTTGGTTCAAAGGCTTATTGGAGTGCATGTAACTTTGGGGCATGGCAGGACTTGCATTCAATGCATAGGCAAACATTATGGGAGACCCACTTTCTTATAATGGAATTTTTTTCAGGAGGCTCTCCTGTACGTCTCGTGAAAGGGGTATTGGGGTGCGTTGTAATTCTGGCAGCCCAGCCACTCACTGCATAGGCAATAATAGTATAGGAGACCCAGTGTTTAATAATGGCCCTTTACGGATATTAATGCCAACTGATGCCCCTCCAAAAATAGGCTCTGTGACATTAAGAGTCCCTCCTTCATAAAAGAAACAAGATGGGTCAGCTTATGTGTCACACACCACATGGCCAGCTAGGGGTGTTACATGTTACAATGACATTTCCCAGTGAATGCATTTGTTGTGGTTGAAAGCAATGTTACAGTAGAAAAACGCATCAAAAACACTGTGTCTGAGCTAAGCCCAAGTTGTGGAGGTACATTTTCTTGGGGGGGGGGTCTTTATTTTGCCTTACATACAAATTATTACCCTGGAAATGATGTTCTTTAACATATTTCCCTGGAAAATCCATTTTGGTTCATTTTTGTATGTTTTTGGTGCACCTGTAAAAATGGCGTCACACTCTGACAACATTGGTCACAGCTGTGACCTAGGAGTCACAGATTGCTTCCAGGGGCGATCCCCATGATGTTCCTGTGTCATTTGAGCAGTGTTCCCATTGATTTCAGACACATTTAGACCTTAATAGGACCCCCAGGGGGGATCATGGCAAAAATGCTCGGGTTTCCCATAAACTTATGAGTCACCCCGTGGGCTAGGGGTACTCGGTAAGGGTCCTACTGTTTCACAGGGGGATGTCATGGTGGCTGCGACCCAGTCTGTGGCCCAGGGTGCCCATGTAAAAGGGAAAGGCCTTTAAAGGGATAAAGTTTATGTTCGTGATGCCACTTGTGGTATTCGGTCAGGGTGATCGACGCTGCTTTAAGGGGTCCGCTGGGGTGATGTTATGGCAGCTAGATGGTATACCTACCCACAGATGAAGTATATCCCCGGGGCTTCCCAGTGTGTAGAAGGCAAATGGTGATTGGCGCAATGAAGAACGAGGACACATGATTGCAGTCTCTTTACCTTTTCTGAAGGCTTCAGCATCCACAGTCCAGAGCACCAGATCACAGGGCAGGCAGAGTCCGGACGGTTTGGAGGCAAGTCTAGAGTTCCCTTTTCCAGGTGGAAATCAGTAGCCTTCCCTTGCGCTGCGGTGGTGTAGTCCCTTACTGCCTATGGCTTCACTTAAGGGTCTCACAGATGAGGTGTTTCGCTCTCTCTGTCCGCCATATAGGATAGGACCAAACCCATAAGACTGGTGACTTGAGCCTGTTTATAGGGTCTCTTAGATAACCCAGCTCTGCGTGGTGTCACCATTAGGGTTGAGCGACTTTAATTTTTTTAAGGTCGAGTCGGGTTTTGTGACCCGACTGTGTCCAGAGTCGAGTCGAGTGCAGTCGGCCGATTATCGCTAAAAGTCGGGGATCGACCGAAACACGAAACCCAATGCAAGTCAATGGGGAAGCATAGTCGGCAGTGAGTGGAGGCCAGGAAAACACCTACAGTGCCCATTTTAATGCCAAAAACATCCACTCTTGTTTCTGAAGCTTGTCAATCTTAATTAACTTTATAATAATAGTTGGGCATTGGAACTTGGGGGTCATTTTGCAAAAGTTGTGGAGGCTAGGGCTGGTTCAAGCTTTTAGTGGGCCCAGGAAACGTGGACTACGTCACGGCGGTGGAGCAGTGAGAGGTAAGTATGTCAAGTTTGCAAGTGCTGTGATCCTAAGCAAGCAGGGAGGCCCCCTCGTTGGCATTGGCACTGGCACAGGGCCCCTCAAAGTACAGCGGTGTGTTTGCACGGCGGGGGCGCCTCCCACCAGCAGCAACACTTTTGCGTACTCTGAGGGGCCCTGTGCCAGTGACGTCGCCAATGAGTATGCCCCCCCCCCTACCTGATGAAGGAACCTGCACTTTCATCTGCACCTTCCTCTTTGTCCCTGTGTAAGGTGGTATAACATGCGGGAAGGGGAACCTTACTTTCAGCAGGGTCAGATTCTGGCTGTGTAGAGTGCAAGGGGAATGTAGTGGTCTAGGTCAATGTACCAGCAGACTCATCTAGCAGTGGCTGGGGAATGGGCAGGATGAGGAGGAAACAGATATAGGGCCAAAGAATAAAGTAGGCTAAATGCAGTTCAAAATTGGTAACAGGACTAAACAGGCGGCATTGCTTTGTTGAGTGGAGTAGCAAACTCAGGAGCAGCAGACACTGTTTTAAGGGCCCAAACACACTAATAGTCCAAATGCAGTTTAATATTTGCTACTGTAGGCCAAAAGCCAGAAGGTAGAAGCTCAGCTTTATTCAGTTGAGGACAACACCAGGGAGGGGCAGACACCGTTAGTAGGCCGGAACCACCAATTTTTTAAAAAACAGCACTTAATGAGAGCCAGAAGGTAGAAGCTCAGCTTTATTCAGTTGAGGACAACACCAGGCAGGGGCAGACACCGTTAGTAGGCCGGAACCACCAATCTTTTAAAAAACAGCACTTAATGAGAGCCAGAAGCTAGAAGCTCAGCTTTATTCAGTTGAGGACAAACACCAGGGAGCAGCAAACAGAGGTATTAGGCCCCATCCAGCAATTAAAAAAAAAAAAAGCTTAATCAGAGCCAGAAGGTAGAAGCTCAGCTTTATTCAGTTGAGGACAACACCAGGCAGGGGCAGACACCGTTAGTAGGCCCATAACCACCTATTTTTAAAAACACAGCACTTAAAGAGAGCCAGAAGGTGGAAGCTCAGCTTTGTTCAGTTGAGGACAACACCAGGGAGGGGCAGACACCGTTAGTAGGCCGGAACGACCAATTTTTTAAAAAACAGCACTTAATGAGAGCAAGAAGGTAGAAGCTCAGCTTTATTCAGTTGAGGACAACTTGAATTAGGGACTGCAGACAGACTTACCAGGCTGTCCCCTGTGTGGATCATGCATCCAATACATTAACCCATTGCGCCACAAAGGACACGTAACCTTCCGTGGCCATGCCTACCGCTCCATGTGTCTGTTGTCAGGTGTACCTTTGGACTCACAGATTGACAGAATGAAAGGACAATGTGGTCTTTAACATGCTGGTGGAGGGGTGGGATGGCTTTTCTCGCAAAAGAAACTGGGTAGCTCTTAGCGTGGTACAGCGTAGTCCATCATGGCTTTATTAATATTAAATAAAATAAAAAAATAGGCTCTATGCACTGTAAAATAGGTTCCAGGGGTACACGGGCAGCAGTGGTCTGGTCATTGGAGGCCTAGTGGAAGGAGGGACCGCAGACAGGCTTCGAAGGCCTAACATAATAAAATGGGCTGGCTGTAGGCACTTTATAATTGGTTCCAGGGGTACACGGGCAGCAGTGGTCAGGTCAGTGGAGGCCTAGTGGAAGGAGGGACCGCAGACAGGCTTCCAAGGCCCAACATAATAAAATGGGCTGGCTGTAGGCACTTTATAATTGGTTCCAGGGGGACACAGGCAGCAGTGGTCTGGTCAGTGGAGGCCTAGTGGAAGGAGGGACCGCAGACAGGCTTCCAAGGCCTAACATAATAAAATGGGCTGGCTGTAGGCACTTTATAATTGGTTCCAGGGGTACACGGGCAGCAGTGGTCAGGTCAGTGGAGGCCTAGTGGAAGGAGGGACCGCAGACAGGCTTCCAAGGCCTAACATAATAAAATGGGCTGGCTGTAGGCACTTTATAATTGGTTCCAGGGGGACACGGGCAGCAGTGGTCTGGTCAGTGGAGGCCTAGTGGAAGGAGGGACCGCAGACAGGCTTCCAAGGCCTAACATAATAAAATGGGCTGGCTGTAGGCACTTTATAATTGGTTCCAGGGGTACACAGGCAGCAGTGGTCAGGTCAGTGGAGGCCTAGTGGAAGGAGGGACCGCAGACAGGCTTCCAAGGCCTAACATAATAAAATGGGCTGGCTGTAGGCACTTTATAATTGGTTCCAGGGGGACACGGGCAGCAGTGGTCTGGTCAGTGGAGGCCTAGTGGAAGGAGGGACCGCAGACAGGCTTCCAAGGCCTAACATAATAAAATGGGCTGGCTGTAGGCACTTTATAATTGGTTCCAGGGGTACACGGGCAGCAGTGGTCAGGTCAGTGGAGGCCTAGTGGAAGGAGGGACCGCAGACAGGCTTCCAAGGCCTAACATAATAAAATGGGCTGGCTGTAGGCACTTTATAATTGGTTCCAGGGGTACACGGGCAGCAGTGGTCTGGTCAACGGAGGCCGATTGTAATGAGTGTCTGCCAGTTAGTAGTCCAAAACAACAAATAAATGTGAATGTCTCGCATTAAAACAAAACAAAAACACTAAAGGGTGCAATCATTAGGTTCAGGGGTGGGATCCTCTGCGTTGTTTCAGACCTACTAATTTAGCACAAAGTATTTACTGTGGTAAATAGAGGACACTGCCCCTGACTATGTTAAGTACCATCATACATGTCAACACAATGGTATTGTCAGTGGCAGGTATGGAAGGATGTCAGCGCATAGACTAAACATTGGTGGAAGTGTGAGAGATAACTGTGGAAGTGGTAGAGCAATGTTTGACCTGGGGGTGGGTGAACTCTCTTGTGGCCGGCGGTACAGGCCCAGGGCCCCTCATGTTACAACAGTGTGTCTGACGTTGGGTGCGCACCACCACCGCCAGAGACACTTTATTGTACTATGAGGGACCCAGTAGCAATGCCGTCGACCAAAAGCGAGCACACCCACCTCTTCAGACAAACAGCAGTCTCACGGGTGCTTGCGCCAAGTCGCGATACCACGGCCCCGTGTGGGGAGTTTGGCCATTTAGGGAGGTGCAAACATGTTGTATGCTGGACAATCAGCTGCAGCAAATTAGACATTAGAAAAGTAATTCACAGTAGTCCACAGGCAAGAGCTTTTCATAGGAAAGCTAGGTGTCGGCCGGGCAAGGTGGGGCAAAAGATTTCGAAATCCAGTTGTGGTTCATTTTAATGAATGTTAGATCATCAACATTTTGGGTAGCCAGACGAGTCCTTTTTTCGGTTAATATTGAACCTGCAGCACTGAATACTCTTTCTGATAGGACACTAGCTGCCGGGCAAGCAAGCTCCTGCAATGCATATTCTGCCAATTCTGGCCAGGTGTCTAATTTTGATGCCCAGTAATCAAATGGGAATGATGGTTGAGGGAGAACATCGATAAGGGATGAAAAATAGTTAGTAACCATACTGGACAAATGTTGTCTCCTGTCACTTTCAATTGATGCAGCAGTACCTGTCCTGTCTGCGGTCATAGCAAAATCACTCCACAACCTGGTCAGAAAACCCCTCTGTCCAACGCCACGTCTGATGTGTGCACCCCTAACACTCCTAGTCTGCTGGCCCCTGGAGCTCGTGTGAGAACGATCACGTGTGCTGTGTGCTGTAAATGCCTGAAGCAAACGGTCAACAAGAGTTGATTGTTTGGTTGCTAATATTAGTTCCAAGTTCTCATGTGGCATAATATTTTGCAATTTGCCTTTATAGCGTGGATCAAGGAGGCAGGCCAACCAGTAATCGTCATCGTTCATCATTTTCGTAATGCGTGTGTCCCTTTTTAGGATACGTAAGGCATAATCCACCATGTGGGCCAAAGTTCCAGTTGTCAAATCTCCGGTTGTGATTGGTTGGGGGGCAGTTTCAGGCAAATCTACGTCCCTTGTGTCCCTCAAAAAAACAGAACCCGGCCTTGCCACGCAACCAATTTCCAGTGCCCCCGGGAAAGCTTCCTCATTAAAAATATACTCATCCCCATCATCCTCCTCGTCCTCCACCTCCTCTTCGCCCGCTAACTCGTCCTGTACACTGCCCTGACCAGACAATGGCTGACTGTCATCAAGGCTTTCCTCTTCCTCTAGTGCAGACGCCTGATCCTTTATGTGCGTCAAACTTTGCATCAGCAGACACATTAGGGGGATGCTCATGCTTATTATGGCGTTGTCTGCACTAACCAGCCGTGTGCATTCCTCAAAACACTGAAGGACTTGACACATGTCTTGTATCTTCGACCACTGCACACCAGACAACTCCATGTCTGCCATCCTACTGCCTGCCCGTGTATGTGTATCCTCCCACAAAAACATAACAGCCCGCCTCTGTTGGCACAGTCTCTGAAGCATGTGCAGTGTTGAGTTCCACCTTGTTGCAATGTCTATGATTAGGCGATGCTGGGGAAGGTTCAAAGACCGCTGATAGGTCTGCATACGGCTGGAGTGTACAGGCGAACGTCGGATATGTGAGCAAAGTCCACGCACTTTGAGGAGCAGGTCGGAGAACCCAGGATAAGTTTTCAATAAGCACTGCACCACCAGGATTAAGGTGTGAGCCAGGCAAGGAATGTGTTTCAGTTGGGAAAGGGAGATGGCAGCCATGAAATTCCTTCCGTTATCACTCACTACCTTGCCTGCCTCAAGATCTACTGTGCCCAGCCACGACTGCGTTTCTTGTTGCAAGAACTCGGACAGAACTTCCGCGGTGTGTCTGTTGTCGCCCAAACACTTCATAGCCAATACAGCCTGCTGACGCTTGCCAGTAGCTGGCCCATAATAAGACAACTGGTGTGCAACAGTGTCATCTGCCGATGGAGTGGTTGGCCGACTGCGGTCTGTGGAAGAGCTGTCGCTTCTGCAGGAGGACGAGGAGGAGGAGGAGGGGGTGCGAACGCCTACAGCCAACTGTTTCCTAGACCGTGGGCTAGGCACAACTGTCCCGAAATTGATGTCCCCTGTGGACCCTGCATCCACCACATTCACCCAGTGTGCCGTGATGGACACATAACGTCCCTGGCCATGCCTACTGGTCCATGCATCTGTAGTCAGGTGCACCTTTGTACTCACAGATTGCCTGAGTGCATGGACGATGCGCTGTTTAACATGCTGGTGCAGGGCTGGGATGGCTTTTCTGGAAAAAAAGTGTCGACTGGGTAGCTCGTATCGTGGTTCAGCGTACTCCATCAGGGCTTTGAAAGCTTCGCTTTCAACTAAACGGTAGGGCATCATCTCTAACGAGATTAGTCTAGCTATGTGGGCGTTAAAACCCTGTGTATGCGGATGCGAGGATAAGTACTTCCTTTTTCTAACCAGAGTCTCATGTAGGGTGAGCTGGACTGGAGAGCTGGAGATCGTGGAACTTTCGGGTGTGCCGGTGGACATGGCAGACTGAGAGACGGTTGGAGACGGTATTGTTTCCGCCGGTGCCATAGATGCAATATTTCCTCCTACAAAACTGGTGATTCCCTGACCCTGACAGCTTTTGGCTGGCAAAGAAACCTGCACAGATACTGCCGGTGGTGCGGAAAATGGTGGCCTTAGAGTGACGGGATGTTGCGTTGCTGACTAGCTTCATTGGCCGAGGGTGCTACAACCTTAAGGGACGTTTGGTAGTTCAGGCTTGAAAATGCATGGTGGTTAAGTGTCTATGCATGCAACTAGTATTGAGACTTTTCAGATTCTGACCTCTGCTTAAGCTAGTTGAACATTTTTGACAGATGTCTTTGCGCTGATCAATTGGATGTTGTTTAAAAAAATGCCAGACTGCACTCTTCCTAGCATCGGATCCCTTTTCAGGGATTGCAGACTGAGCTTTAACCAGATGGCCACGCTGTCCTCCAACAGGTTTTGGCTTTGACACGCGTTTTGGCCCAGATACGGGACCGGCAGATGGAACCTGTTGCGATATTGATGCTTGCTGCGGCCCCTCCTCCACCTCCGCTTCTGAACTACTGCCGCCTGCACCCTGTTCCCCCAATGGCTGCCAATCGGGGTCAACAACTGGGTCATCTATTACCTCCTCTTCGAGCTCGTGTGCAACTTCGTCTGTGTCACCGTGTCGGTCGGTGGTATAGCGTTCGTGGCGGGGCAACATAGTCTCATCAGGGTCTGATTGTGGATCAGTACCCTGAGAGGGCAATGTTGTGGTCTGAGTCAAAGGAGCAGCATAGTACTCTGGCTGTGGCTGTGCATCAGTGCACTCCATGTCAGAATCTACTTGTAATGGGCATGGCCTGTTAAGTGTTTCACTTTCTAAGCCAGGGACGGTATGTGTAAAGAGCTCCATGGAGTAACCCGTTGTGTCGCCTGCTGCATCCTTCTCTCTTGTTGTTGTTTTTGCTGAAGAGGACAAGGAAGCGACTTGTCCCTGACCGTGAACATCCACAAGCGACGCGCTGTTTTTACATTTACCAGTTTCAGAAGAGGAGGCAAAAGAGCTAGAGGCTGAGTCTGCAAGGTAAGCCAAAACTTGCTGTTGCTGCTCCGGCTTTAAAAGCGGTTTTCCCACTCCCAGAAAAGAGAGCGTTCGAGGCCTTGTGTAGCCAGACAACGAACCTGGCTCCACAGCTCCAGACTTAGGTGGAATATTTTTATCCCCTCGACCACCTGATTCTCCACTACCACTACCATCATTACCAGCTGACAATGAACGCCCACGGCCACGACCTCTTGCACAAGACTTCCTCATTGTTTTAAAAACTTAACCAAAGTAACTTTATTTGTTGCTGTCAAACAACTTACACGGTGAGCTATAACTTCAGTATGATTTCAATATCCCTTTACAGGTTGGTGAGACCACAAGGAAAATCAGGCACAATGTTACACACTCTGTTTTCTGTGGCACCAAATCACAGAGATGCCACACACGCAGGACTGTTACTCAAGCACAAATGTCAATATTAATCTCCCACCTATTTTTTTTTTTTTTTTCAGGGAGACTTTAGAAACCAAATAAGATAAAATGATTTTTTCAGGGACAATTTAGAAACCAAATAATAATAATAAAAAAAGGCTTTCTATGGCCCACTGAGTGAGAGATGGCACACACAGGAGTCAGGAGTGGCACACAAGCCCTGAGGCCAATATTTTTCTCCCAATGATTGATGTAGTGATTTTTTTTCAGGTAGATTTTAGAACCCAAATCAAGCAAAAAAATTAATAGGCTTTCTATGGCCCACAATTTGAGAGAGAGAGATGGCACACACAGGAGTCAAGACTGGCACACAAGCAGAAAGGGCAATATTAATCTCCCACTGTTTTAATTTTTTTTTTTCAGGGAGACTTTAGAAACCAAATAAGATAAAATGATTTTTTCAGGGACAATTTAGAAACCAAATAATAAAAAAAAGGCTTTCTATGGCCCACTGAGTGAGAGATGGCACACACAGGAGTCAGGAGTGGCACACAAGCCCCGAGGCCAATATTTTTCTCCCACTGATTGATGTAGTGATTTTTTTTCAGGTAGATTTTAGAACCCAAATCAAGCAAAAAAATTAATAGGCTTTCTATGGCCCACTGAGTGCGAGATGGCACACACAGGAGTCAGGAGTGGCACACAAGCCCTGAGGCCAATATTTTTCTCCCACGGATTGATGTAGTGATTTTTTTTCAGGTAGATTTTAGAACCCAAATCAAGCAAAAAAATTAATAGGCTTTCTATGGCCCACAATTTGAGAGAGAGATGGCACACCCAGGAGTCAAGACTGGCACACAAGCAGAAAGGCAATATTAATCTCCCACTGTTTTATTTTTTTTTTTTTCAGGGAGACTTTAGAAACCAAATAAGATAAAATGATTTTTTCAGGGACAATTTAGAAACCAAATTATATATAAAAAAGGCTTTCTATGACCCACTGAGTGAGAGATGGCACACACAGGAGTCAGGAGTGGCACACAAGCCCTGAGGCCAATATTTTTCTCCCACTGATTGATGTAGTGATTTTTTTTCAGGTAGATTTTAGAACCCAAATCAAGCAAAAAAATTAATAGGCTTTCTATGGCCCACAATTTGAGAGAGAGATGGCACACCCAGGAGTCAAGACTGGCACACAAGCAGAAAGGGCAATATTAATCTCCCACTGTTTTAATTTTTTTTTTTTTCAGGGAGACTTTAGAAACCAAATAAGATAAAATGATTTTTTCAGGGACAATTTAGAAACCAAATAATAATAAAAAAAGGCTTTCTATGGCCCACTGAGTGAGAGATGGCACACACAGGAGTCAGGAGTGGCACACAAGCCCTGAGGCCAATATTTTTCTCCCAATGATTGATGTAGTGATTTTTTTTCAGGTAGATTTTAGAACTCAAATCAAGCAAAAAAATTAATAGGCTTTCTATGGCCCACTGAGTGAGAGATGGCACACACAGGAGTCAGGAGTGGCACACAAGCCCTGAGGCCAATATTTTTCTCCCACGGATTGATGTAGTGATTTTTTTTCAGGTAGATTTTAGAACCCAAATCAAGCAAAAAAATTAATAGGCTTTCTATGGCCCACAATTTGAGAGAGAGATGGCACACCCAGGAGTCAAGACTGGCACACAAGCAGAAAGGCAATATTAATCTCCCACTGTTTTATTTTTTTTTTTTTCAGGGAGACTTTAGAAACCAAATAAGATAAAATGATTTTGTCAGGGACAATTTAGAAACCAAATTATAAAAAAAAAGGCTTTCTATGGCCCACTGAGTGAGAGATGGCACACACAGGAGTCAGGAGTGGCACACAAGCCCTGAGGCCAATATTTTTCTCCCACTGATTGATGTAGTGATTTTTTTTCAGGTAGATTTTAGAACCCAAATCAAGCAAAAAAATTAATAGGCTTTCTATGGCCCACAATTTGAGAGAGAGATGGCACACCCAGGAGTCAAGACTGGCACACAAGCAGAAAGGGCAATATTAATCTCCCACTGTTTTAATTTTTTTTTTTTTCAGGGAGACTTTAGAAACCAAATAAGATAAAATGATTTTTTCAGGGACAATTTAGAAACCAAATAATAATAAAAAAAGGCTTTCTATGGCCCACTGAGAGATGGCACACACAGGAGTCAGGAGTGGCACACAAGCCCTGAGGCCAATATTTTTCTCCCAATGATTGATGTAGTGATTTTTTTTCAGGTAGATTTTAGAACTCAAATCAAGCAAAAAAATTAATAGGCTTTCTATGGCCCACTGAGTGAGAGATGGCACACACAGGAGTCAGGAGTGGCACACAAGCCCTGAGGCCAATATTTTTCTCCCACGGATTGATGTAGTGATTTTTTTTCAGGTAGATTTTAGAACCCAAATCAAGCAAAAAAATTAATAGGCTTTCTATGGCCCACAATTTGAGAGAGAGATGGCACACCCAGGAGTCAAGACTGGCACACAAGCAGAAAGGCAATATTAATCTCCCACTGTTTTATTTTTTTTTTTTTCAGGGAGACTTTAGAAACCAAATAAGATAAAATGATTTTTTCAGGGACAATTTAGAAACCAAATTATAAAAAAAAAGGCTTTCTATGGCCCACTGAGTGAGAGATGGCACACACAGGAGTCAGGAGTGGCACACAAGCCCTGAGGCCAATATTTTTCTCCCACTGATTGATGTAGTGATTTTTTTTCAGGTAGATTTTAGAACCCAAATCAAGCAAAAAAATTAATAGGCTTTCTATGGCCCACAATTTGAGAGAGAGATGGCACACCCAGGAGTCAAGACTGGCACACAAGCAGAAAGGGCAATATTAATCTCCCACTGTTTTAATTTTTTTTTTTTTCAGGGAGACTTTAGAAACCAAATAAGATAAAATGATTTTTTCAGGGACAATTTAGAAACCAAATAATAATAAAAAAAGGCTTTCTATGGCCCACTGAGTGAGAGATGGCACACACAGGAGTCAGGAGTGGCACACAAGCCCTGAGGCCAATATTTTTCTCCCAATGATTGATGTAGTGATTTTTTTTCAGGTAGATTTTAGAACTCAAATCAAGCAAAAAAATTAATAGGCTTTCTATGGCCCACTGAGTGAGAGATGGCACACACAGGAGTCAGGAGTGGCACACAAGCCCTGAGGCCAATATTTTTCTCCCACTGATTGATGTAGTGATTTTTTTTCAGGTAGATTTTAGAACCCAAATCAAGCAAAAAAATTAATAGGCTTTCTATGGCCCACAATTTGAGAGAGAGATGGCACACCCAGGAGTAAAGACTGGCACACAAGCAGAAAGGGCAATATTAATCTCCCACTGTTTTAATTTTTTTTTTTTTTCGGGGAGACTTTAGAAACCAAATAAGATAAAATGATTTTTTCAGGGACAATTTAGAAACCAAATAATAAAAAAAAAGGCTTTCTATGGCCCACTGAGTGAGAGATGGCACACACAGGAGTCAGGAGTGGCACACAAGCCCCGAGGCCAATATTTTTCTCCCACTGATTGATGTAGTGATTTTTTTTCAGGTAGATTTTAGAACCCAAATCAAGCAAAAAAATTAATAGGCTTTCTATGGCCCACTGAGTGCGAGATGGCACACACAGGAGTCAGGAGTGGCACACAAGCCCTGAGGCCAATATTTTTCTCCCACGGATTGATGTAGTGATTTTTTTTCAGGTAGATTTTAGAACCCAAATCAAGCAAAAAAATTAATAGGCTTTCTATGGCCCACAATTTGAGAGAGAGATGGCACACCCAGGAGTCAAGACTGGCACACAAGCAGAAAGGCAATATTAATCTCCCACTGTTTTATTTTTTTTTTTTTCAGGGAGACTTTAGAAACCAAATAAGATAAAATGATTTTTTCAGGGACAATTTAGAAACCAAATTATAAAAAAAAAAGGCTTTCTATGGCCCACTGAGTGAGAGATGGCACACACAGGAGTCAGGAGTGGCACACAAGCCCTGAGGCCAATATTTTTCTCCCACTGATTGATGTAGTGATTTTTTTTCAGGTAGATTTTAGAACCCAAATCAAGCAAAAAAATTAATAGGCTTTCTATGGCCCACAATTTGAGAGAGAGATGGCACACCCAGGAGTCAAGACTGGCACACAAGCAGAAAGGGCAATATTAATCTCCCACTGTTTTAATTTTTTTTTTTTTCAGGGAGACTTTAGAAACCAAATAAGATAAAATGATTTTTTCAGGGACAATTTAGAAACCAAATAATAATAAAAAAAGGCTTTCTATGGCCCACTGAGTGAGAGATGGCACACACAGGAGTCAGGACTCAGGAGTGGCACACAAGCCCTGAGGCCAATATTTTTCTCCCAATGATTGATGTAGTGATTTTTTTTCAGGTAGATTTTAGAACTCAAATCAAGCAAAAAAATTAATAGGCTTTCTATGGCCCACTGAGTGAGAGATGGCACACACAGGAGTCAGGAGTGGCACACAAGCCCTGAGGCCAATATTTTTCTCCCACTGATTGATGTAGTGATTTTTTTTCAGGTAGATTTTAGAACCCAAATCAAGCAAAAAAATTAATAGGCTTTCTATGGCCCACAATTTGAGAGAGAGATGGCACACCCAGGAGTAAAGACTGGCACACAAGCAGAAAGGGCAATATTAATCTCCCACTGTTTTAATTTTTTTTTTTTTTCGGGGAGACTTTAGAAACCAAATAAGATAAAATGATTTTTTCAGGGACAATTTAGAAACCAAATAATAAAAAAAAAGGCTTTCTATGGCCCACTGAGTGAGAGATGGCACACACAGGAGTCAGGAGTGGCACACAAGCCCTGAGGCCAATATTTTTCTCCCAATGATTGATGTAGTGAATTTTTTTCAGGTAGATTTTAGAACCCAAATCAAGCAAAAAAATTAATAGGCTTTCTATGGCCCACTGAGTGAGAGATGGCACACACAGGAGTCAGGAGTGGCACACAAGCCCTGAGGCCAATATTTTTCTCCCACTGATTGATGTAGTGATTTTTTTTCAGGTAGATTTTAGAACCCAAATCAAGCAAAAAAATTAATAGGCTTTCTATGGCCCACAATTTGAGAGAGGGATGGCACACCCAGGAGTCAAGACTGGCACACAAGCAGAAAGGGCAATATTAATCTCCCACTGTTTTAATTTTTTTTTTTCAGGGAGACTTTAGAAACCAAATAAGATAAAATGATTTTTTCAGGGACAATTTAGAAACCAAATAATAATAATAAAAAAAGGCTTTCTATGGCCCACTGAGTGACAGATGGCACACACAGGAGTCAGGAGTGGCACACAAGCCTCGAGGCCAATATTTTTCTCCCACTGATTGATGTAGTGATTTTTTTTCAGGTAGATTTTAGAACCCAAATCAAGCAAAAAAATGAAAAGGCTTTCTATGGCCCACTGAGTGAGAGATGGCACACACAGGGATGGCACTCTAGCAGAAATGCCAATCTTAATCTCCCACAAAAAAAAAAAAAAAACAGGGACTGTCCTACAATTACTATCTCCCTGCAGTAATCTCAGCCAGGTATGGCAGGCAGCAATAAGGAGTGGACTGATGCACAAATTAAATAAAAAGTGTGGACAAACAAAAAAGATAGCTGTGCAGAAAGGAAGGAACAAGAGGACTTGTGCTTTGAAAAAAGCAGTTGGTTTGCACAGTGGCGTACACACAGCAATGCAGCTATCAGGGAGCCTTCTAGGGCAGCCCAATGAGCTACAGCGCTGAGGAAAAAAAAATAAAAATGTAGCTTCCACTGTCCCTGCACACCGAAGGTGGTGTTGGACAGTGGAAATCGCTACAGCACAAGTGGTTTGGTGGTTAATGGACCCTGCCTAACGCTATCCCTGCTTCTGACGAAGCGGCAGCAACCTCTCCCTAAGCTCAGATCAGCAGCAGTGAGATGGCGGTCGGCGGAAACGCCCCTTTATAGCCCCTGTGACGCCGCAGACAGCAAGCCAATCACTGCAATGCCCTTCTCTAAGATGGTGGGGACCAGGACCTATGTCATCACGCTGCCCACACTCTGCGTTCACCTTCATTGGCTGAGAAATGGCGCTTTTCGCGTCATTGAAACGCGACTTTGGCGCGAAAGTCGCGTACCGCATGGCCGACCCCGCACAGGGGTCGGATCGGGTTTCATGAAACCCGACTTAGCCAAAAGTCGGCGACTTTTGAAAATGAACGACCCGTTTCGCTCAACCCTAGTCACCGTGCCTCCTGGGTGTAGGTGCGGACAGGTATCTTGCAATTAGCTGTCCTGCCGGTCTCTGAAATAAGGCATAGAGGTCCTTACTCCCTAGGTGTTCTTGCTACCGGGATTCTGCACCTCAGAAGGAGGCCACCTGTTCGGGGCTGGTCCCCTTCTGGTATCCTCTCCTTTGCTTTGACTTCCTTCATGCTCGCTGCAATACAATTCTGCCTTTCAATGTCTCTTTCTGGGAGCTGCAGCTCTGAGGGCATGCACAGGTCCGTTGACCCTCTGTCTTCCTCAGACTACTGTCTGGAACTTTCTCTCTAACATTCCCTACAGACTACCAGTTATACATATGTGGGGAGTGACCTAATAAATAGGAGCAGAAGCTCCCCCTGGTGGCTTGGAGTGTGAATATGTTGCATGTTTGTGATACCTGGATCCAGTTATCCTTTCTTGCCTCCAAATGCAGCATCACTCTCCCTGGGAGGAAAGCAATACCACTGTGATGACCAGGACCCTGGGGCGCCGCACTTAACCCCTTCACCCCCTAGGGTGGTTTGCACGTTAATGACCGGGCCAATTTTTACAATTCTGACCACTGTCCCTTTATGAGGCTATAACTCTGGAACGCTTTGACGGATCTTGGCGATTCTGACATTGTTTTCTCGTGACATATTGTACTTCATGTTAAAGGTAAAATTTATTCGATATAACTTGCGTTTATTTGTGAAAAAAATGGAAATTTGGCGAAAATTTTGAAAATTTTGCAATTTTCCAACTTTGAATTTTTGTGCCCTTAAATCACAGACATATGTCACGCAAAATACTTAATAAGTAACATTTCCCACATGTCTACTTTACATCAGTACAATTTTGGAACCAAATTTTTTTTTTGTGACGGAGTTATAAGGGTTAAAAGTTGACCAGCAATTTCTCATTTTTACAACACCATTTTTTTTTAGGGACCACATCTCATTTGAAGTCATTTTGAGGGGTCTATATGATAGAAAATACTCAAGTGTGACACCATTCTAAAAACTGCACCCCTCAAGGTGCTCAAAACCACATTCAAGAAGTTTATTAACCCTTCAGGTGTTTCACAGGAATTTTTGGAATGTTTAAATAAAAATGAACATTTAACTTTTTTTCACACAAAATTTATTTCAGCTCCAATTTGTTTTATTTTACCAAGGGTAACAGGAGAAAATGGACCCCCAAAGTTGTTGTACAATTTGTCCTGAGTACGATGATACCCCATATGTGGGTGTAAACCATTGTTTAGGCGCATGGCAGAGCTTGGAAGGGAAGGAGCGCCATTTGACTTTTCAATGCAAAATTGACTGGAATTGAGATGGGACGCCATGTTGCGTTTGGAGAGCCCCTGATGTGCCTAAACATTGAAACTCCCTACAAGTGACACCATTTTGGAAAGTAGACCCCCTAAGGAACTTATCTAGATGTGTGGTGAGCACTTTGACCCACCAAGTGCTTCACAGAAGTTTATAATGCAGAGCCGTAAAAATAAAAAATCATATTTTTTCACAAAAATGATCTTTTCGCCCCCAATTTTTTATTTTCCCAAGGGTAAGAGAAGAAATTGGACCCCAAAAAATGTTGTGCAATTTGTCCTGAGTACGCTGATACCCCATATGTGGGTGTAAACCATTGTTTGGGCGCATGGCAGAGCTTGGAAGGGAAGGAGCGCCATTTGACTTTTCAATGCAAAATTGACTGGAATTGAGATGGGACGCCATGTTGCGTTTGGAGAGCCCCTGATGTGCCTAAACATTGAAACTCCCTACAAGTGACACCATTTTGGAAAGTAGACCCCCTAAGGAACTTATCTAGATGTGTGGTGAGCACTTTGACCCACCAAGTGCTTCACAGAAGTTTATAATGCAGAGCCGTAAAAATAAAAAATCATATTTTTTCACAAAAATGATCTTTTCGCCCCCAATTTTTTATTTTCCCAAGGGTAAGAGAAGAAATTGGACCCCAAAAAATGTTGTGCAATTTGTCCTGAGTACGCTGATACCCCATATGTGGGTGTAAACCATTGTTTGGGCGCATGGCAGAGCTTGGAAGGGAAGGAGCGCCATTTGACTTTTCAATGCAAAATTGACTGGAATTGAGATGGGACGCCATGTTGCGTTTGGAGAGCCCCTGATGTGCCTAAACATTGAAACTCCCTACAAGTGACACCATTTTGGAAAGTAGACCCCCTAAGGAACTTATCTAGATGTGTGGTGAGCACTTTGACCCACCAAGTGCTTCACAGAAGTTTATAATGCAGAGCCGTAAAAATAAAAAATCATATTTTTTCACAAAAATGATCTTTTCGCCCCCAATTTTTTATTTTCCCAAGGGTAAGAGAAGAAATTGGACCCCAAAAAATGTTGTGCAATTTGTCCTGAGTACGCTGATACCCCATATGTGGGTGTAAACCATTGTTTGGGCGCATGGCAGAGCTTGGAAGGGAAGGAGCGCCATTTGACTTTTCAATGCAAAATTGACTGGAATTGAGATGGGACGCCATGTTGCGTTTGGAGAGCCCCTGATGTGCCTAAACATTGAAACTCCCTACAAGTGACACCATTTTGGAAAGTAGACCCCCTAAGGAACTTATCTAGATGTGTTTTGAGAGCTTTGAACCCCCAAGTGTTTCACTACAGATTATAACGCAGAGCCGTGAAAATAATTTTTTTTTTTTTTCTCAAAAATGATTTTTTAGCCCCCAGCTTTGTATTTTTACAAGGGTAACAGAATAAATTGGACCCCAAAATTTGTTTTCCAATTTGTCCTGAGTACGCTGATACCCCATATGTGGGGGGGAACCACTGTTTGGGCGCATGACAGAGCTCGGAAGGGAAGGAGCGCCATTTGGAATGCAGACTTAAATGGATTGGTCAGCAGCCGTCACGTTGCATTTGCAGAGCCCCTGATGTACCCAAACAGTACAAACCCCCCACAAGTGACCCCATATTGGAAACTAGACCTCCCAAGGAACTTATCTAGATGTGTTTTGAGAACTTTGAACCCCCAAGTGTTTCACTAAAGTTTATAGCGCAAAGCTGTGAAAATAAAAATTCTTTTTTTTTTTCACAAAAATGATTTTTTAGCCCCCAGTTTTGTATTTTCTCAAGGGTAACAGGATAAATTAGACCCCAAAAGTTGTTGTCCAATTTGTCCTGAGTACGCTGATACCCCATATGTCGGGGGGAACCACTGTTTGGGCGCATGACAGAGCTCGGAAGGGAAGGAGCGCCATTTGGAATGCAGCCTTAAATGGATTGGTCTGCAGGGGTCACGTTGCATTTGCAGAGCCCCTGATGTACCCAAACAGTACAAACCCCCCACAAGTGACCCCATATTGGAAACTAGACCTCCCAAGGAACTTATCTAGATGTGTTGTGAGAACTTTGAACCCCCAAGTGTTTCACTACAGTTTATAATGCAGAGCCGTGAAAATAAAACATCTTTTTTTTCCCACAAAAATGATTTTTAGCCCCCCAAATTTTTATTTTCCCAAGGATAACAAGAGAACTTGGACCCCAGAAGTTGTTGTTCAATTTGTCCCGAGTACGCTGATAACACATATGTTGGGGTAAACCCCTTTTTGGGCGCACGGGAGAGCTCGGAAGGGAAGGAGCACTGTTTTACTTTTTCAACGCAGAATTGGCTGGAATTGAGATTGGACGCCATGTCGCGCTTGGAGAGCCCCTGATGTGCCTGGACAGTGGAAACCCCCCAATTCTACCTGAAACCCTAACCCAAACACACCCCTAACCCTAATCCCAACGGTAACCCTAACCACACCCCTAGCCCTGACACACCCATAATTCTAATCCCAACCCTAATCCAAACGTAAATGTAATCCAAACCCTAACCCTAACTTTAGCCCCAACCCTAACTTTAGCCCCAACCCTAACTTTACCTCCAACCCTAGCCCTAACCCTACCCCTAACCCTAACCCTAAACGTGACTGAAATACGTGGCACTGAAATACGTGGCACTGAAATACGTGGCACTGAAATACGTGGCACTGAAATACGTGGCACTGAAATACGTGGCACTGAAATACGTGATACGTGGCACTTAAATACGTGGCACTGAAACACGTGGCACTGAAATACGTGGCACTGAAATACGTGGCACTGAAATACGTGGCACTTAAATAAGTGGCACTGAAATATGTGATACGTGGCACTTAAATACGTGGCACTGAAACACGTGGCACTGAAATACGTGGCACTGAAATACGTGGCACTGAAATACGTGGCACTTAAATAAATGGCACTGAAATATGTGATATGTGGCACTTAAATACGTGGCACTGAAATACGTGATCGCTTTTTATTCCGATTTTTGTGAGGCAGAATGACCAAAAACCTGCTATTCATGAATTTCTTTTGGGAGAGGCGTTTATACCGTTCTGGGTTTGGTAAAATTGATAAAGCAGTTTTATTCTTCGGGTCAGTATGATTACAGCGATATCTCATTTATATCATTTTTTTATGTTTTGGCGCTTTTATACGATAAAAACTATTTTATAGAAAAAATAATTATTTTGGTATCGCTTTATTCTCAGGACTATAACTTTTTTATTTTTTTGCTGATGATGCTGTATGGCGGCTTGTTTTTTGCGGGACAAGATGACATTTTCAGCGGTACCATGGATATTTATATCAGTCTTTTTGATCGCGTGTTATTCCACTTTTTGTTCGGCGGTATGGTAATAAAGCGTTGTTTTTTGCCTCGTTTTTTTTTTTTTTTTCTTACGGTGTTTACTGAAGGGGTTAACTAGTGTGGCAGTTTTATAGGTTGGGTCGTTACGGACGTGGCGATACTAAATATGTGTACTTTTATTGTTTTTTTTTTTTAATTTAGATAAAGAAATGTATTTATGGGAATAATATTTTTTTTTTTTTTTCATTATTTTGGAATATTTTTTTTTATTTTTTTTTACACATTTGGAAATTTTTTTTTTTACTTTTTTACTTTGCCCCAGGGGGGGACAATACAGATCGGTGATCTGTCAGTTTGCATAGCACTCTGACAGATCACCGATCTGCGAGAAGTACAGGCTGCTTCACAGTGCCTGCTCTGAGCAGGCGTCTGTGAAGCCACCTCCCTCCCTGCAGGACCCGGATCCGCGGCCATCTTGGATCCGGGTCTGGAGCAGGCAGGGAGGGAGGTAAGACCCTCGCAGCAACGCGATCACATCGCGTTGCTGCGGGGGGCTCAGGGAAGCCCGCAGGGAGCCCTCTCCCTGCGCGATGCTTCCCTGCATCGCCGGCACATCGCGATCATGTTTGATCGCGGTGTGCCGGGGGTTAATGTGCTGGGGGCGGTCCGTGACCGCTCCTGGCACATAGTGCCGGATGTCAGCTGCGATATGCAGCCGACACCCGGCCGCGATCGGCCGCGCTCCCCCCGTGAGCGCGGCCGATCGGCTATGACGTACTATCCCGTCGGCGGTCATACGGGCCCACCCCACCTCGACGGGATAGTACGTCAAATGTCGGGAAGGGGTTAAATTGGGCTCGCTGCTCGGGTCAAGTGCCCAAGTATTCCAATCTGCTCGACCCGAGCAACGAGCACCCGAGCATTTTAGTGCTCGCTCATCACTATTAATATCATGTAATCAAAATCAAATTTGCATTATTATTTCAGTTTTCAAATCATTCATTTGTTAATTATTATGATGATTTTACTTCTTTATTTTCTATCTCTGATTTCTACTGTTATAGGTTCCCGTGTCTACATGCTCTGAACAGTGTCCTCTAGGTTTCAAAAGAACTCTAAAGCCAGGACCACATAAATGCTGCTTTCTATGTATGAAATGCTCAGAGGGAGAAATATCCAATGAAACAGGTAAAAATCTTAACATGAATTAATTCAATCTAAATGTGACATTATGATTTAAAAAAAAAAGAGGAAACTCATGTACAAAAGATTGATTGCACTTCCTAAATTTTAATAATATGAATATTTATTATAAAACAAACACAAAAATATAGATAAAAACATTAAAAAAATTCATATTGCATCTGAACAACCCACATGACCAACATGATAATCAGTATAGCAATGTAAACATCACAAATATCCAAAATAATGTAAATGGACATTACTTATAAAGTGCTGTCAAATAGTATTCAATAAGAAAAAAAATGATTCAATGCACACATGCAGATATGTCAATAATGCAGTATCGAAACATTAAAAGTGAATTGAGCATAAACATTTGCAATAAACCCCTGATGAAATCAACTCCTGTGGCTATAAGTCAGGAAACCTTAGAGGAAGCCACCATCTATGGGGATACACCTGTGCTCCTAATTGCTATGATTTTTTTTCTATGAGCTATTTGACTCAGGTGGCTATGCATGTGGAAATTCATTGCAGAGTGGCTCTGCTGAAATTTAGTTGTTTTTTCCTTTGGTCCAGCAAGAGTTATTGTCCGTCTCTTCCTGGCAGTTTCTCTTAGGCTGGTCACCAGTTGTTGGTTGGTAACCATGCCCACCTCCCTTTAAATAGTCTCATGACCCACAGGCTGATTGTTGGTTATAGAGTTTTCTTCTATGCAGACCAGCTAGGTGTGTGGAGCTCACCTGTGACTGTGGCATTGCCGATGTTTCAGTCCTGTTATCCTGATGCCATTTACTCTGTTGCTGTGGAGCTTAGCAGAACATTCTGTGCTCACTTGTATCCTTTTTGTCTGTCTCTTGTTTGTCTCTTTTCCTGTGTAATATCATCTGCAGTGGTGAGGCTGGTGTCCTTGCCAGCCAGTGCACTAGCAACAGTCAGGGACTAAGTATGTGTGATGTGGTGGGAGGAAGGACCCGCATAGGGCATTAGGGAAGCTTAGTGACAGACACAGGCTTGTGTCAGGAGGTGGCTCATCCCCTGCATCTGACTGTTAGGACCTTCCTCTATTTATTCCATCTTGTTGTACTTATATACTGTGTCGTCTGCCGGACATACCATTGACAGTATTGCACCTTTTTCTTTGTTAAATAACATTTGACATTACTTTAGGAGTACTGTCAACTTACATTGATTTTACATGGCTCTATTGGTTGTCATGTTGGTCATATAGATTGTATCTATTGATTAAAGTTTACTTTGTTTGTGGGAAAACCCCTTTAACTTTAAAAAAAAATAATAAAGGATGTAATTCTCAAAATGGAGTCTTTATAAAATGTATTTTTATGATTCTGAAAATGCAAAACCTGTGTAAACCAAAAGTGGGCCCTTAAAACATATAAAGAAAAAGTATTGTAAGTCTCAAAATCTCAATATTGCTCCTGTACTTCCAGGCACTACCATCAGTCCTTAGATTATAGATAAAGTATTAGATTTTATATTTGTGCCACTTTGAGGACGCTTCTGAACTCAAGGGAAAATAAACGTCTTTTAAAAGATGCCATTTTTAAATCCTGCAAGCATTATGCAGACAGACACTTAATTTTAAGTTTCACATTAGGCATTATCTTTGCCATTTGGCCCACTGGCTTTACCTCATTATAAACTCCCCTGATGGATCGCCAAGACTGGGGAGGAAACGCGTAGGGAGACCTTATATTATAGTTCATCTCTGGTGGCGGTTTGTCCATAGCAGGGTTCATTTGGGGTCTGTCCTTGTTAGGACAGGAGTTCTACAAGTGCACAACAGGGAGTTAGGGGAAAAATTACCTTATACCCTAACCCCCCGTGTATCATTTGTTCCTGAGATGACCTTTTAGGGGAACTTGCTGTGGATCCTTGTGCGTTTCTGATGGTGAGACCAAACCATTTTTACTAGAGCACTGGTTTGCACAAGCACTTTCTTATGTGTTATTTTGTGTCATGTGTGTGTCCACTTAATTTTAGTGGTTAAAAGTTAAGTTTTACCTATTGGGAGACTCTCCTAGCTATACTTTTCTTTTATAAAAAGCCATGAAGTTAAAAAACTGAATTGATCAGATCCAGAGATAAATTCCTTGAGTATTGTAGTTTTCATAATGCGGTAGCTTTCAAGGGGAAAATTCTTTCATTTTGGCATCACTTGCTCTTCTATATAGCAAAGTGCATAAACCAAATATTTTCAAAATTGCATTATTTTTTAAAGCGTTCAAAAAGTGGGAAAAAAAAGTTTAAAATTGATGTCAAAATGAAAAAATCAAAAGATAAAAATATATATAATAACACATACAATAAACTGTATAATAAAATAAATAAAATGTGTTTTTTATTTAATATAAAAATGTAAACTTTTTTTAACCTAAACTTATCATTAAAATGAAGTACAATGTGTGGTGAGAAAAACAATGTCTGAATTATTTGGATGAGTGAAGCCGTTACCCAGTTGTGTTTTGATGAACTTACAGATACCAAATTTCTAAAATCTGGTTTCATCATAAACCTCTAAAATGGCTTATTATTATTATTATTATTATTATTATTATTGGGGGAGGAGAAAAGAAGATGAAATGCCACCCATCGGACCGGAAAAAAGGCATTTACATATCCCACCAATTTGAGGTCACAGGTTCCCTGTGAAGATTAGACGGGGAATCTATGAGGTGAACCCACTGGACCGTGACAACGAACCTCCCACGGATGAGCTGGACAAGTGAACCACCCCCTATACAGGGAGCGTTAGGGGCAGGCCTGAGGGAGACTATCACCACGGCAGCTGGTAGAAAGGACTGACAGGTAGATAGGAACGGAAGCGTGGGAATGCGGAGTGGACGGAGGAGACGAACAAGAGGACTAATCACAAGAGCAAGGACCGGAGGAGGGACACGGAAGACAGGCTGGAGACTAGAACATGGATAGGAAAACGCCGGAGAACAAGCAGGCAGGCAGGGACACTGGAACACAGACTTGAAGGAAGACACTGGAGGAAATGCTGGCAGGAACACAGGAACACAGGAACAAGGAGGAAATAGGAAGAAGAACCAGATTAGATACGGAAGTGAGCGGTGAGCTACCAGACAGGAAAGAACACCGAGCAGCCAGAATCACTTGACGGAGGCAAATGACAATCAGGCACCGCTGATAGGAAGAGGCAGCCTGATAAAGAGAGTACAGGCATACCTTCCGGGTCAGAGTGCACAGGGTGGTGCAGAAGACACGGCCAGGCCTCAATGAAAGACGTGTGCGCATGCGCCGAGGAATGCAGAGCGCGCGCGCACCCGAGGAGGAGCGGGAGATGAGCGCGCAGGAAGAGAAGAACGTAAGCAAGCAGGGATGCGCCGGGATGCCGCAATGAGGTGAGTATGAGGTACATGTGGCGACGCAGGTGGAACCATAACAGTACCCCCTCCCTTATGCCCCTCCCTCCTAAGAGCCGAAAGAAATTTTGCCAGAATTTGAGGAGCCTGAATGTTCTCCCGAGGCTCCCAAGATCTTTCCTTGGGTCCAAAACCCTTCCAATCAACCAGGAAAAAGGCCCTTCCTCTAATCTTTTTCATAGCAAGAATGTCTTTAACTTCAAAGACATCATTACAAAAACTAGGGTGAGGAGAGCGATTGAACGTGGAATGGAACCAATTGAGAACGACAGGCTTCAGGAGGGAAACATGAAAAGAATTGGGGATGTGAAGAGAAGCAGGAAGCTTTAACTTATAAGAGACATTATTGATACGAGACAAGACCTCGAATGGCCCAATATAGCAGGGACCCAGCTTGTACGAGGGCATCTTTAAGCGGACAAACTTGGAAGATAAGAAGGACACGGACAAAGTGTCAGCCTTGAGATTTTTTAATACCCGGACAAAAATGCAACTCAAAATCAAAACGGGCAAAAAACAAAGACCATCTAGCTTGCCGAGGATTAAGTCTCTGAGCAGAACGAATGTATGCCAGGTTCTTGTGATCCGTGAAGACTTTAAATGGATGAACAGCACCCTCCAAAAGGTATCTCCACTCCTCAAAAGCCAACTTGATGGCTAAGAGCTCCCTGTTGCCGATGGAATAGTTCTGTTCTGAGGAAGAGAATGTCTTGGAGAAAAAACCGCAGGGAACCAGCTTTCCGGAAGATGACCTTTGAGAAAGTAGGGCTCAGTCACCAGCGGCAGATGCATCAACCTCCAGAACAAAAGGTTTATTCACCTCAGGATGATGTAGTACTGGAGCAGAGGCAAAGGCTTGTTTCAGAGATGAGAAAGCATCTAAGGCTTCAGACGACCAGATGTGAGGATTGGACCCCTTTCGAATCAGAGTGGTGATGGGACCGGACAAGGAGGAAAAATGAGGGATGAACTGATGATAGTAATTTGTGAAACCAAGGAATCGCTGGATAGCTTTGACACCATTAGGACATGGCCAATTGAGTACGGCAGATACCTTCTCCAGATCCATGTGAAGACCTGAGTCAGATATAATGTAACCTAAGAAGGGAAGAAACGGCTGTTCAAAGGCACATTTCTCCAGCTTGGCATAAAGGTGATTCTCTCTCAAGCGTAGTAGAACCAGACAAACATACTTTCTGTGGGTGACCAGATCCGAAGAAAAAATAAGGATATCATCCACGTAAACCACCACACAGGTGTACAGAAGATCACGGAAAATTTAGTTCACGAATTCCTGGAACACAGCAGGAGCATTGCATAAACCAAAGGGCATGCCTAATTACCCATAGTGCCTGTCCCTGGTGTTAAAGGCGGTCTTCAATTCGTCACCAGAATGAATACGGACTAAATTGTAGGCCCCTCGAGGATCTAATTTCGTAAAAATGCGTGCTCCACGTAGTCGATCAAAAAGTTCCGGAATAAGAGGAAGTGGGTATTTGTTCTTAATGGTGATATTGTTAAGTCCCCGGTAATCGATGCAGGGACGGAGAGACCCATCCTTCTTCTTGACAAAAAAGAATACCGCGCCTGAGGGTGAAGATGACTTCCGGATAAAACCTCTGGCTAGATTATCCTGGACATACTCAGTCATAGCTTGAGACTCATGAGGATTTAATGGGTAAATTTGCCCCCTGGGTAGAGTAGTGCCGGGTACTAGGTCAATCGGGCAATCAAACGGACAATGTGGGGGTAAGATCTCTGCCTCTTTTTTGTCAAAGACGTCCGAGAAGGACCAGTAGGCAGAAGGTCAACCTGCAGGTGCCAGATTAGACTGAGGAGATCTTACAGGTTGCACAGAGAGCAGACACCTGGTCTGACAGGCGTGATCCCAGCGTAGAACCTCACCCGGTCGCTGTTGTGAACTCCGTTTTCAGGCTCCCTCTTGTGGGCACAGATGGTATTGTGTGACTTTGGTTTTTTGGCTCCCCCTGGTGGTTTGGTTTATTATCCTGCTGGTCTGCTGGATCAGCTGCCTCGTTATTCACCAGGGAGGCTCCTATTTAGCTCTGCTTCACGCCCACTTGTTGCCGGCTATCAATGTATTCAGTGCTATTCTGATTACTCCTGATTATCTCGTTTTCTGACTCTTCAGGATAAGCTAAGTTCTGTTTGAATATTTTTTGCTCATCTGCCTGCAATATGATTTCTGTGTATGATGAGTCTAGTCCAGCTTGCTAACATGTGATTTCTTTTTGCTGGTAAGCTCTGGGGTACGGAGTTGCTTCCCCCGCACCGTTAGTTGGTGCAGGGGCTCGAGCAATCTCTGCGTGGATATTTTGAATAGGGTTTTTTATTGACCGCACAGTTTCCTTCCTATTTTCTGCTATCTAGTATTAGCGGGCCTCATTTGCTAAATCTGATTTCATCTCTGCGTTTGTGCTTTCCCCTTAACTCACCGTTAATATTTGTGGGGGGCTATTCTATATCTTTGGGGTCTTCCACTGAGGCAAGTGAGGACTTACTTTCCCTTCAGGAATAGTCAGTTTCTCAGGCCGTGACGAGACGTCTAGGATTTTTTAGGTAACGTTCCACGGCTGCCTATAGTTGTTTGCGGATAGGATCAGGTTGCGGTCAATCTAGTTACCACTTCCCCAGAGCTAGTAGTCTGTTCAGTTACTTAGCTAGTCCGACCTGTGATCCTTGCCATTAGGATCATAACAGTACAGCCGGCCCATAAAGGGTTAATTGCATGGCAGAAGCAGGAGAAAAGAAGCTTGGAGATATTTTTTTTTTTTTGCTGCCGTGTGTCTAGCTGCTGTGTGTCTGGCTTCTCTCCTCCTCTTAATCTTGGTGTGGCTCTGAGTTCAGCTGCTGATATGGATATCCAGAGTTTAGCCTCCAGTGTAGATCATCTTGCTGCAAGGGTACAAAGTATTCAGGATTTTGTTGTGCACAGTCCTATGTCAGAGCCTAGAATACCTATTCCGGAGTTGTTTTCTGGTGATAGATCTAGGTTCCTGAATTTTAAGAACAATTGCAAGTTGTTTCTTTCTTTGAAACCTCATTCCTCTGGGGATTCTGTTCAGCAAGTTAAGATTATTATTTCTTTCTTGCGTGGCGATCCTCAAGATTGGGCTTTCGCATTGGCTCCAGGGGATCCTGCGTTGCTCAGTGTGGATGCGTTTTTTCTGGCCCTTGGATTGCTCTATGAGGAACCTAATCTTGAGAACCAGGCTGAAAAAGCGTTGTTGGCCCTCTCTCAGGGGCAAGATGATGCAGAGGTGTACTGCCAGAAATTTCGGAAATGGTCGGTGCTTACTCAATGGAATGAGTGTGCCCTGGCTGCAAATTTCAGAAAAGGTCTTTCTGAAGCCATTAAGAATGTCATGGTGGGGTTCCCTACGCCTGCAGGTCTGAATGAGTAAATGACTCTGGCCATTCAGATTGATCGGCATTTGCGGGAGCGCAAACCTGCGCACCATTTGGCGGTGTCTTCTGAACAGACACCTGAGTCTATGCAATGTGATAGAATTCTGACCAGAAGTGAACGTCAAAATTATAGACGGCAAAATGGGTTGTGCTTTTACTGTGGTGACTCAGCTCATGTTATCTCAGAATGCTCTAAGCGCACAAAAAAGATTGATAAATCTGTCACCATCGGTACTTTACAGCCTAAGTTTATTTTGTCTGTTACCCTGATTTGTTCCCTGTCATCTTACCCGGTTATGGCTTTTGTGGATTCAGGTGGTGCCCTGAGTCTGATGGATTTGTCATTTGCCAGGCGCTGTGGTTTTGTTTTGGAGCCTTTAAAATTCCCTATTCCACTAAGGGTAAATGATGCTACACCATTGGCTACGAATAAACCTCAGTACTGGACACAAGTGACCATGTGCATGACTCCTGTTCATCAGGAGGTGATTCGCTTTCTTGTATTGCATAATTTGCATGATGTTGTCGTGTTGGGCCTGCCATGGTTGCAGACTCATAATCCAGTCCTGGATTGGAAAGCAATGTATGTGTCAAGTTGGGGTTGTCAGGGAATTCATGGCGACGCTCCTGTGGTGTCAATTGCTTCATTCACTCCTTCTGAGGTCCCTGCGTTTTTGTCAGATTACCAGGATGTATTTGATGAGCCCAAACTCAGTTCTCTACCTCCTCATAGGGATTGTGATTGTGCTATAAATTTGATTCCTGGTAGTAAGTTTCCTAAGGGACGACTTTTCAATTTGTCAGTGCCGGAGCATGCTGCTATGCGGAGTTATATAAAGGAGTCTTTGGAGAAAGGACTTATTCGCCCCTCCTCCTCCCCTCTTGGTGCGGGGTTCTTTTTTGTGGCTAAGAAGGATTGTTCCTTGAGACCTTGTATTGATTATCACCTTCTAAACAAAATCACGGTCAAATTTCAGTATCCTTTGCCATTGTTATCTGATCTGTTTGCTCGCATTAAGGGGTCTAGTTGGTTCACCAAGATAGATCTTCGTGGTGCGTATAACCTTGTGCGTATTAAGCAGGGTGATGAATGGAAAACTGCATTTAATACGCCCGAAGGCCATTTTGAGTACTTGGTGATGCCTTTTGGACTTTCTAACGCTCCTTCTCTCTTTCAGTCCTTTATGCACGACATCTTCCGCGAATATCTGGATAAAGTTATGATTGTGTATCTGGATGATATTCTGATTTTTTCGGATGATTGGGAGTCCCATGTTAAGCAGGTCAGGATGGTGTTTCAGGTCCTGCGTGCCAATGCTTTATTTGTGAAGGGCTCAAAATGTCTTTTTGGAGTCCAGAAGGTCTCTTTTTTGGGTTTCATTTTTTCTCCTTCTGCTATTGAGATGGACCCAGTCAAGGTTCAGGCTATTCATGACTGGACTCAGCCTACATCTGTTAAGAGTCTTCAGAAGTTCTTGGGTTTTGCTAATTTTTACCGTCGCTTCATCGCTAATTTTTCTGGTGTTGTTAAGCCATTGACGGATTTGACCAAGAAGGGTTCTGATGTTACTAATTGGTCTCCTGCGGCTGTGGAGGCCTTTCGGGAGCTGAAGCGCCGGTTTTCTTCGGCTCCGGTCTTATGTCAGCCAGACATCTCCCTTCCTTTCCAGGTCGAGGTTGATGCTTCTGAGATTGGAGCGGGGGCTGTTTTGTCGCAGAGAAGCTCTGATGGCTCTGTGATGAAGCCATGTGCTTTCATTTCAAAAAAGTTTTCGCCTGCTGAGTGGAATTATGATGTTGGTAATCGGGAGTTGTTGGCTATGAAGTGGGCATTTGAGGAGTGGCGACATTGGCTCGAGGGAGCTAAGCATCGTGTGGTGGTCTTGACTGATCACAAGAATTTGATTTATCTCGAGTCGGCCAAGCGGCTGAATCCTAGACAGGCTCGTTGGTCGTTGTTTTTCTCTCGTTTTGTTTTCGTGGTCTCATACCTGCCTGGTTCGAAGAATGTGAAGGCTGATGCTCTTTCTAGGAGTTTTGTGCCTGACTCTCCTGGTGATTCAGAGCCAGCTGGTATCCTCAGAGAAGGGGTGATTTTGTCTGCCATCTCCCCAGATTTGCGACGAGTGCTGCAGGAGTTTCAGGCGGATAGACCTGACCGTTGTCCACCGGAGAGACTGTTTGTCCTGGATAGATGGACCAGCAGAGTTATTTCCGAGGTTCATTCTTCGGTGTTGGCAGGCCATCCTGGGATTTTTGGTACCAGAGATTTGGTGGCTAGGTCCTTCTGGTGGCCTTCCTTGTCGCGGGATGTGCGTTCCTTTGTGCAGTCTTGTGGAATTTGTGCTCGGGCTAAGCCTTGCTGTTCTCGTGCCAGTGGCTTGTTGTTGCCTTTGCCTGTCCCGAAGAGGCCTTGGACGCACATTTCCATGGATTTTATTTCAGATCTCCCTGTCTCTAAGAGAATGTTGGTCATTTGGGTGGTGTGTGATCGTTTTTCTAAGATGGTCCATTTGGTGCCCTTGTCTAAGTTGCCTTCCTCCTCCCAGTTGGTTCCTCTGTTTTTTCAAAATGTGGTTCGTTTGCACGGGATCCCTGAAAATATTGTTTCCGACAGAGGATCCCAGTTTGTGTCTAGATTTTGGCGGACCTTTTGTGCTAAGATGGGCATTAATTTGTCTTTTTCGTCGGCCTTCCATCCTCAGACGAATGGCCAAACCGAGCGTACTAATCAGACTTTGGAAACCTATTTAAGATGTTTTGTTTCTGCTGATCAGGACGACTGGGTGACTTTTTTGCCATTGGCCGAGTTTGCCCTTAATAATCGGGCTAGTTCTGCTACTTTGGTTTCGCCTTTTTTTTGTAATTCAGGGTTTCATCCTCGTTTTTCCTTAGGTCAGGTGGAGTCTTCTGACTGTCCTGGAGTGGATGTTGTGGTGGATAGGTTGCATCAGATTTGGAATCATGTGGTGGACAATTTGAAGCTGTCACAAGAGAAGGCTCAGCGCATTGCCAACCGCCGTCGCTGTGTGGGTCCCCGACTTCTCGTTGGGGATTTGGTGTGGTTGTCTTCTCGCATTGTTCCTATGAAGGTCTCCTCTCCTAAGTTTAAGCCTCAGTTTATCGGTCCTTATAAGATTTTGGAAGTCCTTAACCCTGTGTCATTTCGTTTGGACCTCCCGGCATCGTTTGCTATTCATAATGTGTTCCATCGGTCGTTGTTGCGGAGGTATGTGGTGCCTGTGGTTCCTTCGGTTGAGACTCCTGCCCCTGTGCTGGTTGAGGGAGAATTGGAATACGTGGTGGAGAAGATCTTGGATTCTCGTATTTCTAGACGGAGGCTTCACTATTTGGTTAAGTGGAAAGGCTATGGTCAGGAGGATAATTCCTGGGTTGTCGCCTCTGATGTTCATGCGGCCGATTTGGTTCGTGCCTTCCATGTGGCTCACCCTGATGCACTGGGGGTTTTGATGAGGGTTCGGTGACCCCTCCTCAAAGGGGGGGTACTGTTGTGAACTCCGTTTTCAGGCTCCCTCTTGTGGTCACAGATGGTATTGTGTGACTTTGGTTTTTTGGCTCCCCCTGGTGGTTTGGTTTATTATCCTGTGGGTCTGCTGGATCAGCTGCCTCGTTATTCACCAGGGAGGCTCCTATTTAGCTCTGCTTCACGCCCACTTGTTGCCGGCTATCAATGTATTCAGTGCTATTCTGATTACTCCTGATTATCTCGTTTTCTGCCTCTTCAGGATAAGCTAAGTTCTGTTTGAATATTTTTTGCTCATCTGCCTGCAATATGATTTCTGTGTATGATGAGTCTAGTCCAGCTTGCTAACATGTGATTTCTTTTTGCTGGTAAGCTCTGGGGTACGGAGTTGCTTCCCCCGCACCGTTAGCTGGTGCAGGGGCTCGAGCAATCTCTGCGTGGATATTTTGAATAGGGTTTTTTATTGACCGCACAGTTTCCTTCCTATTTTCTGCTATCTAGTATTAGCGGGCCTCATTTGCTAAATCTGATTTCATCTCTGCGTTTGTGCTTTCCACTTAACTCACCGTTAATATTTATGGGGGGCTATTCTATATCTTTGGGGTCTTCCACTGAGGCAAGTGAGGACTTACTTTCCCTTCAGGAATAGTCAGTTTCTCAGGCCGTGACGAGACGTCTAGGATTTTTTAGGTAACGTTCCACGGCTGCCTATAGTTGTTTGCGGATAGGATCAGGTTGCGGTCAATCTAGTTACCACTTCCCCAGAGCTAGTAGTCTGTTCAGTTACTTAGCTAGTCCGACCTGCGATCCTTGCCACTAGGATCATAACAGGTCACCAATCCAGGACAGGTTCATGAGTTCTTAACCATGGAAGACCCAGTAGGAACGTATGGGACAGCGAAGGCAGCACGTAGAAGACAATCCTCTCCCGATGCAGGGCTCCGATCTGTAACTCCACTTCATCAGTGACGAGGGTAACGGTCTTCAGTAAGGGCCTACCATCGACCAAGGCTAACTGCCGGGTAGTCTCCAAAGACTTGACAGGAATGTGGAGTCTCTTGACTGCCTCTAACTGAATAAAGTTCCCTGCAGCACCAGAATCAACATAAGCCACTTCAGAAAAATGAGTGGTATCAAGACTAACTAAAACGGAAAGAGTTAAAGGTAGAGAGGATTCACAAAAACCTAGGAAGACCTCTCTTACCTGGCCTAGGCGGAAGCGTTTCCCGGTCTCACCGGACAGGAACGCAGGAGATGAGAAAGAAAGAAACTGACAGCACTCACAAATTAGGGCGCCCGGTCCTGATCCAGAGAACCTCGCTGGATAATCCACATAGTCCAAAAAAAGGTAAAGAACCAGCGCTCCATCCATGTGTAGTATTCCAAACGAGAACTTTATTGAGCCATGTAACAGCAACGTTTCGACCCGGAGGTCTTTATCAAGCATAACACATCCTGTCAGGGGACGGCTTTAAATAGTGTCGATGCTACACCTTGCACCAATCACAATTAAGCCAACCCCCTTTACAAAATATCTAACAATAAAACATATATAAACACATCAAAACAGACATCAACAATATACATAATAAAAGTCCATCACCGTAGGTACAATCACCACTTAATAGGGCCAAAAAACATCAATATACACGGAGTTACATAGATTGTTTACTTTTTCTTTAACCAATCAGCAAAATGCATCAGTCATTACCATAGCAACATAGGTCCAATCAGAAAGTAAACCATATATTACCTCATATGGTGGTGTGGGCCAATCAATATCCTCCAAGAGACAGCGCCTAAAGTATACCCTACCTATCAGCAATCACTTATTAACAAGTGGCTTGCCATCCAGCCACTCACACAACCTCACACATGTCAAACCTCTCTCGTCATATCCCTGCACCGGCTGCATCAGCCGGCGTTCACTCACCACCCGTAGCCATGCTGACGCTGCCCAAGAGTGCGCACCCGCACATCAAGCCGGGAGAGCGCACCGTATGACGCGGTGAACTCAGCCGGCAAGAACGCCTGCCCACACATCATGTGACAGCATCACATGACCAGGACGGTAACCTAGGTAATGTCAACAAACACAATTCAAGCCGCATCATCCGGATCATCAATCCGCTCTCAAAGTGGATTAACCCAGGCCAAAGCCTCTCCCTCCAGGTGAGACACAACAAAAGCCACCTTAGCCCGATCGGTGGGGTATAGTTGCAGCAAAAGCTCAAAATGTAATTGGCACTGGTTTAAAAAACCTCGGCACGACTTGGGATCTCCACTATAATGTGAAGACTTGGCCAGGCGAGGTGATGGATGCGGAGCGGGAACGGGAGCCGACTGCATGGAAAGCAGTCGATTATCCAGCGAAGCAATATAATTTAGAATGTGACCCTAGGTGTCGCATTGCTGGGAGAGCTCTTGCTGAAGACTTGCCATCTGGGATGCGTTCCCAGGATCGGAGGCCTGTAACGCCTATAAACGGGACTCCATGGCTTTTAAAAAGGCCATGATCCTATTCTGATTCTCTCGAAGAACCCCAAGCTCTTTCTGCGCGGAAAAAGGAGTACCAGCGGGGTCCATGGCCTGATTGTACTGTGAGAATTAGATGGGGAATCTATGGGGTGAACCCACTGGACCGTGACAACGAACCTCCCACGGGCGAGCTGGCCAAGAGAACCACCCCCTATACAGGGAGCGTTAGGGGCAGGCCCGAGAGAGACTATCGCCACGGCAGCTGGTAGAAAGGACTGACGGGTAGATAGGAACGGAAAGAGTGTGGAAATGCAGAGTGGATGGAGGAGACGAACAAGAGGACTAACCACGAGAGCAAGGACCAGAGGAGGGTCACGGAAGACAGGCTGGAGACTGGAACATGGATAGGAAAACGCCGGAGAACAAGCAGGCAGGCAGGGACACTGGAACACAGACTGGAAGGAAGACACTGGAGGAAATGCTGGCAGGAACACAGGAACTAGGAGGAAATAGGGAGAAGAACGAGATTAGATACATAAGTGAGCGGTGAGCTACCAGACAGGAAAGAACACCGAGCAGCCAGGATCACTTGACGGAGGCAAAATGACAATCAGGCACCGCCGATAGGAAGAGGCGGCCTGATAAAGAGAGTAAAGGCATACCTTCCGGGTCAGAGTGCACACGGCGGTGCAGAAGACACGGCCAGGCCTCAATGAAAGACGTGTGCGCGTGCGCCGAGGAATCCAGAGCGCGCGCGCACCCGAGGAGGAGCGGGAGACGAGCGCACAGGAAGAGAAGACCGGAAGCAAGCTGGGACGCGCCGGGATGCCGCAACGAGGTGAGTGTGAGGAACATGCAGCGAGGCAGGCGGAACCATAACAGTACCCCCTCCCTTATGCCCCTCCCTCCTAGGAGCCGAAAGAAACTTTGACAGAATTTGACGAGCCTGAATGTTCTCCCGAGGCTCCCAAGGTCTGTCCTCGGGTCCAAAACCCTTCCAATCAACCAGGAAAAAGGCCCTCCCTCTAATCTTTTTCATAGCAAGAATGTCTTTAACTTCAAAGACATCATTACAAAAACTAGGGTGAGGAGAACGATTGAACGTGGAATGGAACCGATTGAGGACCACAGGCTTCAGGAGGGAAACATGAAAATAATTGGGGATGTGAAGAGAAGCAGGAAGCTTTAACTTATAAGAGACATTATTGATATGAGACAAGACCTCAAAGGGCCCAATATAGCGGGACCCAGTTTGTGCGAGGGCATCTTTAAGCGGACAAACTTGGAAGATAACCACACCTTATCACTAAAAAGAGGAGAATTCAAGCGCCACTTGTCCGCATGTTTTTTTATTTTTCATTCTGGCGCAGGCCAGTTCAAGAGCGGTCCTGGTCTCCTGCCAAATCCTAGAGAACTTTCCGGACAAAAGATCGGCTGCTGGGACACCTGAGACTGGAGGAACCGGAAGTGGAACACCAGGATGTTGCCCGTAGACGACGAAAAAAGGAGACTTGGAAGTAGATTTGCTGGTATGATTGTTGTAAGCAAATTCAGCCCATGGAAGCAAATCTACCCAGTCGTTCTGAAGAGAGTTAGAAAAGTGACAAAGATAAGACACCAGAGTTTGATTGGTACGTTCCACTTGACCATTGGTTTGTGGGTGGTAGGCAGAAGAAACATCAAGCGAGATGTCCATGAACTTGCAGAGAGACCTCCAAAAACGATAGGTGAACTGTACCCCTCTGTCCGAAACAATATGTTGAGGAAGACCATGAATGCGAAAAATATGATGAATAAAAACTCTCGCTAACTCAGGCGCAGAAGGTAATCCAGGAAGAGATATGAAGTGAGCCATCTTGGAGAAACTATCTACAATGACAAGGATGATGGTGCAACCGGAAGATCGAGGCAGATCGGTGATAAAATCCATTGCAATGTGTTGCCAAGGAGCAGAAGGAATAGGAAGCGGATGAAGCAAACCAGAGGGTAAATGCATTGGAGTCTTATTCTTGGCACAAGATGGACAGGAGACAATGAAGCTTCGGATGTCCTGAAGAAGTGTCGGCCACCAATAAAAGTGGGACACGAAGGAGAGTGTCTTCTTGAAGCCGACATGACCTGCCAATTTGGAAGCATGTCCCCATCGAAGGACCTGTTTTCTGTTGCACACAGGAACAAAAGTTTTACCAGGAGGTAGAGAAGACAAGCTAATAGGTGCCACCATGATGACCTTAGATGGATCCAGGATATGCGAGGGCTCCTCCTCTGAGTCAGAAGACAAGAAGGACCTGGACAAAGCGTCAGCCTTGAGATTTTTGTTACCCGGACAAAAATGCAACTCAAAATCAAAACGGGCAAAAAACAAAGACCATCTAGCTTGCCGAGGATTAAGTCTCTGAGCAGAACGAATGTATGCCAGTTTCCTGTGATCCGTGAAGACTTTAAATGGATGAACAGCACCCTCCAAAAGGTATCTCCACTCCTCAAAAGCCAACTTGATGGCTAAGAGCTCCCTGTCGCCGATGGAATAGTTCCGTTATGAGGAAGAGAATGTCTTGGAGAAAAAAATGCAGGGAACCAGCTTTCCGGAAGATGACCTTTGAGAAAGTACGGCTCCGGCACCAGCGGCAGATGCATCAACCTCCAGAACAAAAGGTTTATTCACCTCAGGACAATGTAGTACTGGAGCAGAGGAAAAGGTGTCATGTCGGACGCTGTTCAGACCAGGTCGTTCGACAGACAGCGGTAATTCCGCTTTTGACCACTATGTGCTCATTGGTGCCTGCTAGATTTTATCTAGCTGTTCCGGGGTTAATTTACCTGATCCTCGGATTGGAGGCTGGGCCATGCCCATTGCCTTTAAATAGTTCTCCTGATCATTGGGCGTCGCCGATTGTATCTTCTGTCTTCTTGCGTTGTTATCTCGGTCTGGAGTGGAGAGCTGGTTGTTGGAGATTTGTTGCTGGTGGTGTATTTTCCTTTGTCTTATTTACTCCTTCCTATATTTGTATTTATTTTGCCCTGTACATTTATAGTGTATTCCTGAGTGACTGCGGCGTGGTGTATATTTTCCTTTATCCTTGTCTGTGCTAACTGTGGATATTGGTGTATTTCATCTTCACTGGGTGGTGGGCGGAGGTTTCAGCCTAGGGCTGAGCTCAGGAGACAGGGTGAGGTTCGAGGCCTGGACATGCACACCTTCAGTGTAAACTCCAGGTAAAGGGTCAGTCAGGATTTCCTTAGTCTGAGGGAAATTGCAGGGGCCCGGGTTATTACTCTCGCTCACCAAGTATCCCCGTTACATTACAATCGGCCCAAGAACACAAGAAAAAAAAAAAGGCTTCTTTTTTTTGTGTTTTGTCATGGATCCCATGACTTCCATAACCCGCCAGTTGGAGGCGCTGTCCCTACAGGTCACTGAGTTGAGGGGGCAGTACAGCAACAGGGACTAGCAGTATCTAATGTGCAAGCTGGAGTGACAGGAAGAGTTGCTGAGCCTATATTTCCTTTGCCTGAAAAATTTGCTGGGTAACATAGTAAATTTGTTTCTTTTCGTGAAGCTTGCAAACTACATTTCCGTATGCGCCCGATCTCCTCGGGTAATGAGGCTCAGCGTGTGGGCCTGGTGTTGTCATTGTTAAGCAGGGATCCTCAAGCATGGGCATTTTCTTTGCCATCTGATTCTGCTGCATTTGAGTCTGTGGAGAGTTTTTTTTCTTCTCTTGGGAAAATCTACGATGAACCTGACAGAATGGCTCTGGCAGAATCTAATATACGCTCTATTCGCCAGGGGGAGCGAGATGCAGAGGATTACTGTTCTGAATTTCGTCGCTGGGCGATCGATACACAATGGAATGATCCAGCATTGCGGAGTCAGTTTATTCATGGGGTTTCTGGAAGGGTTAAAAAAGCCCTTCTGATGTACGAGACTCCTGCTTCTCTAGATTCCGTTTTGAGTCTGGTTGTCCGCATTGATCGCCGTTTGCATCAGGGGGAGCATGAGACACCGCCTATGGGAGAAGGTTTAGGTTCACGTGAGGTTGCTGCAGGTGAGCCCACGGAGCCTATGCAAGTCGCAGGGGTGTCACATGTGAAGCGTCGGGCCCCTGAGCTCAGGAAGCAGGGAGCCTGTTTTTACTGTGGTAAAATTGGTCATTTTATTAACATCTGTCCTCTGCTGTCTAAGAAAAACGCAACGGCGGAAAACTTCTAAGCTCAGAGGGTGTGGAGGAGACAAATCTGAGCTTATGTATATCCTCCATGGTGGTTTCTCAATGCATGCTCCCTGCTAAGGTTTTTATCGCTGGCAGTGAGCTGCCAATTACTGTTTTTGTGGATAGTGGTTCAGCCACAAATCTCATTGATGAGGAGTTTGCGTGCACAGCAGGTTTTAGGATTGAAAAACTGTCTCATCCTATCCGCGTGGTCACCATCAATGCTGCTCCTCTCTCTCAGGGGGAGATTACTGAATTTGTGGCTGAGGTGAAACTCCACATTGGGGTTCTACATTCCGAGCGGGTTACATGTAAGGTGCTCAGGAATCTTACTACTCAGATGGTTTTGGGTTTTCCTTGGTTGTCTATGCACAACCCGGTAATTGACTGGAAAACTCAGGACATAATTCAGTGGAGCGAGTTCTGCCAGGAGAATTGCCTGGCCACATGTGTGGCTGCGGTGACTTCAAGCATTCCGGAGTCACTTATGGATTTTGTGGATGTGTTCTCTGAGAGGGTTGTTCAGAGTTGCCGCCACATCGTCCCTATGACTGTTCTATCAGGTTTAAACCAGGGGCCAAACTGCCTAAAGCAAGGATGTTTAACATCTCCGGTCCAGAGAGACAAGCGTTAAAAGATTATATTGCTGAAAGCTTGAGCAAAGGGCACATCAGGCCGTCATCCTCGCCGGTGTCAGCAGGGTTCTTCTTTGTGAAGAAGAAAGATGGCGGATTACACCCGTGTTTGGATTTCAGGGAGTTGAACCAGATTACGGTTCGTGATCCATACCTGATGCCACTGATACCAGATTTGTTCAACCAGGTGGCAGGTGCTAAGTGGTTTACCAAGCTTGACCTCAGGGGGGCGTACAACCTCATAAGAGTCCGTCAAGGTGATGAGTGGAAGATGGCTTTTAATACCCCTGAGGGTCATTTTGAAAATTTGGTGATGCCATTTGGGTTGACTAACGCACCTGCAGTTTTCCAACATTTCATCAATGATGTGTTCTCGCATGTTTTGGGGAAATTCGTTATCGTGTACCTAGATGACATTCTCATATATTCTTGCGACCGTGATGCTCATTTAGATCATGTCAGGCAGGTGTTACAGCTTCTCAGAGAGAATAAGCTGTATGCTAAACTTGAGAAATGTGTATTTTTTGTTCAAGAGTTGCCGTTCTTGGGTTATATTGTGTCTGCTTCTGGTTTTAAAATGGACGCCGCTAAGGTGCAAGCGGTGCTGCATTGGAAACGTCCTGATAACCTGAAAGCACTTCAGCGGTTCCTTGGGTTTTCTAACTACTATAGGAAATTTATCAAGGATTTTTCCATCATTGCTATACCGCTTACTGACATGACTAAAAAGGGTACCAATTTCTCCGTTTGGCCTGAGGCTGCTGTGCGCGCATTTGAATTTCTTAAGAACAGTTTTGTTTCAGCCCCCATTCTGGTGCAGCCAGATGTATCAAAACCCTTTTTTGTGGAAGTCGATGCGTCTGAGGTTGGTGTGGGGGCGGTACTATCTCAAGGCTCATCTTTGAGTGGTTTGCGTCCGTGCGCCTATTTCTCCAAGAAACTGTCGTCCGCCGAAGGTAACTACGATATCGGCAACAGGGAGTTGTTGGCTATTAAGTTGGCCTTTGAGGAATGGCGACACTTCTTGGAGGGGTCGGTACGTCAGGTTACTGTTATTACCGATCATAAGCATCTGCTGTATTTGGAGTCAGCCAAGCGTCTGTCCCCCAGGCAGGCTCGCTGGGCATTGTTTTTCACGCGGTTCAATTTTGTTGTCAATTACAGACCGGGGTCTAAAAACACTAAGGCGGATGCTCTTTCCAGGTGTTTTCTGGGGGGAGAACCTCGGGAGGATCCAGAACCCATCCTCCAAAAGGGTGTTGTGGTTTCGGCTCTCACTACCGAGGTTGAGGCTGAGATTGCCGAGGCCCAGGAGGAGGTACCATCTGAGCTTCCCATCAACAAATCTTTTGTACCACTTCATCTCTGCTTAAAGGTTTTGGTGGAGCATCATGATGCTGTCCTGGCAGGCCACCCAGGGGTTAGAGGTACCTTGGAGTTGGTGTCACGTCCGTTTTGGTGGCCCAAGATCCGACAGGACGTGGTCTCATACGTGTCAGCTTATACCACATGCGCTAGGGCTAAGACGCCTCGCTCCCATCCTGTTGGCACACTACTTCCTCTTGAGGTACCTAGTAAGCCATGGACGGAAATCTCCATGGATTTCATCACTGATTTGCCCTCACCAGCTGGGAACACGGTCATCTTGGTGATTGTTGATCGGTTTTCAAAAATGTCGCACTTTGTGTCTTTGCCTTTGTTGCCTAACGCTAAGACTCTGGCTCAGGTATTTGTGCAGGAGGTGGTCAGAATTCATGGGGTTCCATCTGACATCGTGTCTGATAGGGGGTCTCAGTTTGTGGCAACATTTTGGAAAGCATTTTGCTCACGGCTGGGGATCAAGTTGTCTCATTCTTCAGCGTTTCATCCTCAGTCAAATGGTCAGACTGAGCGTATGAACCAAAATTTGGAACAGTACCTATGCTGCTTTGTCTCTGATAATCAGGAGGAGTGGTCTACCTTTCTTCCTTTGGCTGAGTTTGCCATCAATAATTACCGCCAGGAGTCGTCTGGGGAGTCTCCGTTTTTTTGTGTTTACGGGCTTCATCCTCAATTTTGTACTGTGAGTCAGAGGGGCTCTTCCGGTGTTCCGGAGGAGGACCAGTTAGGAGCACAATTGTCGTCAGTCTGGAGAAGAGTTAAACAGCGCCTGTTGAGTGTAGGTGCTAGGTACAAACATGTGGCTGACAGTAGGCGTGTGCCAGGTCCGGACCTGAGTGTGGATGACTGGGTGTGGTTATCCACAAAAAACATAAGACTCAAAATACCGTCCCTTAAATTGGGTCCACGGTTTATTGGTCCATTTAGGGTCACCGCCATCATTAACCCAGTAGCGTACCGATTGGAGCTCCCTACGGTGTATAAGATACACAACGTGTTCCACAGGTCTCTTCTAAAGAAGGTGGTGGGTTCTGTGGACGCGGCGCCTATGCCACCTCAAGTCTTGGTGGATGGTAACCTGGAATTTGAAGTCTCCAAGGTGGTTGACTCTCGTGTAGTGCGCTGCACTTTACAGTACTTGATACACTGGCGTGTTTATGGGCCTGAGGAGAGGTCCTGGGTACCAGCCTCGGACATTCATGCAGATCGGCTGGTCAGGTTTTTTCATCGTCGCCATCCAGACAAGCCGGGTCTTATGAGCCGTGAGGGCCCTGGGGTCCCTCGTAGAAGGCGGGGTACTGTCATGTCGGACGCTGTTCAGGCCAGGTCATTTGACAGACAGCAGCAGTAATTCCGCTTTTGACCACTATGTGCTCATTGGCGCCGGCTAGATTTTATCTAGCTGTTCCGGGGTTAATTTACCTGATCCTCGGATTGGAGGCTGGGCCATGCCCATTGCCTTTAAAAAGTTCTCCTGATCATTGGGCGTCGCCGATTGTAGCTTCTGTCTTCTTGCGTTGTTATCTCGGTCTGGAGTGGAGAGTGTTGTGAATTCCGTTCTTGGGCTCCCTCTGGTGGTTTCTAGTGGAACTTAGCAGCTGCATTCACTAATCGGTTCCCTGGTCTTGTTATTTAACTGGGCTCTAGTCTTTAGTCAATGCCAGCTGTCAATGTTCCTCCTGTGGACTCAGTCCTTTCCTGGAAGTGCTCTGTTGGCCAGTTCATTTCAGCTTAAGATAAGTCTGCTAGTTTTTTGGGTGTTTCCTTGCTTATGACCTTCAGTTCAAGTTAATGTTATGTCTTTTGTCCAGCATGCCAGTATGAATTATTTTGGCTAGTTGGAAGCTCTGGGGTAGCAGATTTGCCCCTCCACACCGTGAGTCGGTGTGGAGGTTATTTTTTGTAAACTCTGCGTGGATATTTAGTTTTTTAATACTGACCGCACAGTAGCCTTTTCTATCTCTGTCTATTTAGATAGTAATGGCCTCCTTTGCTAAAATCTAGTTTCATTTCTGCGTGTGTCATTTCCCTCCCCACTCACCGTCAATATTTGTGGGGGGCTATCTTTCCTTTGGGGGTTTCTCTGAGGCGAGTTAGTTTTCCGTTTCCATCTTCAGGGGTAGTTAGCTCTTAGGCTGTGAAGAGGCGTCTAGGCAGAGATACGAACGCTCCATGGCTATTTCTAGTGTTGGTGTTAGGTGTAGGGCTTGCGGTCAGTAAAGTTACCACCTCCCCAGAGCTTGTACATGTTTGGTTTTACCCACCAGGTCATCTCAGTACTGCTTCGTAACCACCAGGTCATAACAGGAGAGCTGGTTGTTGGAGATTCGTTGCTGGTGGTGTATTTTCCTTTGTCTTATTTACTCCTTCCTACATTTTTATTTATTTTGCCCTGCACATTTATAGTGTATTCCTGAGTGACTGCGGCATGGTGTATATTTTCCTTTATCCTTGTCTGTGCTAACTGTTGGTATTGGTGTATTACATCTTCACTGGGTGGTGGGCGGAGGTTTCAGTTCAGCCTAGGGCTGAGCTCAGGGGACAGGGTGAGGTTCGAGGCCTGGACATGCACACCTTCAGTGTAAACTCCAGGTAGAGGGTCAGTCAGGATTTCCCTAGTCTGAGGGAAATTGCAGGGGCCCGGGTTATTAGCTCTCCCTCACCAAGTCTCCCCGTTACAAATGGCTTGTTTCAGAGATGAGAAAGCATCTAAGGCTTCAGACGACCAGATGTGAGGATTGGACCCCTTTCGAGTCAGAGCGGTGATGGGACTGGACAAGGAGGAAAAATGAGGGATGAACTGACGATAGTAATTTGTGAAACCAAGGAATCGCTGGATAGCTTTGACACCATTGGGACGTGGCCAATTGATTACGGCAGATACCTTCTCCGGATCCATGCGAAGACCTGAGTCAGAGATAATGTAACCTAAGAAGGGAAGAGACGGCTGTTCAAAGGCACATTTCTCCAGCTTGGCATAAAGGTGATTCTCTCTCAAGCGTAGTAGAACCAGACGAACATGCTTTCTGTGGGCGACCAGATCCGAAGAAAAAATAAGGATATCGTCCAAGTAAACCACCACACAGGTGTACAGAAGATCACGGAACATTTTGTTCACAAATTCCTGGAACACAGCAGGAGCATTGCATAAACCAAAGGGCATGACTAAATACTCAAAGTGCCCGTCCCTGGTGTTAAAGGCGGTCTTCCATTCGTCTCCAGAACGAAAACGGACTAAATTGTATGTCCCTCGAAGATCTAATTTCGTAAAAATGCGTGCTCCACATAGTCGATCAAACAGTTCCGGAATAAGAGGAAGTGGGTATTTGTTCTTAATGGTGATATTGTTAAGGCCCCGGTAATCGATGCAGGGACGGAGAGACCCATCCTTCTTGACAAAAAAGAATCCCGCGCCTGCGGGTGAAGATGACTTCTGGATAAAACCTCTGGCTAGATTTTCCTGGACATACTCAGTCATAGCTTGAGACTCAAGAGGATTCAATGGGTAAATTCGCCCCGTGGGTGGAGTAGTGCCGGGTACTAGGTCGATCGGGCAATCAAATGGACGATGTGGGGGCAAGATCTCTGACTCTTTTTTGTCAAAGATGTCCAAGAAGGACCAGTAGGCAGAAGGCAAACCTGCAGGTGCCAGATTAGACTGAGGAGACCTTACAGGTTGCACGGAGAGAAGACACCTGGTCTGACAGGCGTGACCCCAGCGCAGAACATCACCCGATCGCCAATCCAGGACAGGTTCATGAGTTCTTAACCACGGAAGACCCAGTAGGAACGTATGTGACAGCGAAGGCAGCACGTAGAAGGCAATTCTCTCCCGATGCAGGGCTCCGATCTGTAACTCCACTTCATCAGTGACGAGGGTAACGGTCTCCAGTAAGTGCCTACCATCGACTGAGGCTAACTGCCAGGGAGTCTCCAAAGACTTGACAGGAATGTGGAGTCTCTTGACTGCCTCTAACTGAATAAAGTTCCCTGCAGCAACAGAATCAACATAAGCCACTTCAGAAAAACGAGTGGTACCAAGATTAACTAAAATGGAAAGAGTTAAAGGTAGAGAGGATTCACAAAAACCTAGGGAGACCTCTCTTACCTGGCCTAGGAGGAAGCGTTTCCCTGTCTCACCGGACAGGAACGCAGAAGATGAGACGAGCTGCCGCAGTAGAAACAGAGACCCTGAGCAATTCTTTCTTTGTGGCGTAGTTCAGCAGGGTGAAGACGATCCACCTGCATGGGTTCAAGAGGCGAAACCGGAGGCGAAGAAGGCAATCTTGAGGAAGAAGTACTGGAAGAAACTGAAGGAAGGGCGAGAAGACCTTCTCTCTCTAGTAGTTTCACGAAGCCATTCCTGGAAACGAAGGTCGATGCGAGTAGCCAAGAATATGAGATCCTCCAAAGATGTTGGTGTATCTCGACCCGCCAGCTCATCCTTGATTCGAAACGACAAAGCTTGCCAAAAGGCTCCCACCAAGGCCTCATTGTTCCATCTTAACTCAGATGACAAAGTACGAAACTGAATGGCGTACTGGCCGACAGAAAGGGAACCTTGGCGGAGATTAAAAAGGGACTCGGTAGTTGAGGCCAAGCATCCGGGTTCATCGAACACCTTACGGAAAGTCTCCAAAAAGTTGGCGAGTTGGGAAACCAGAGGATCATGCCACTCCCAAAGTGGATTAACCCAGGCCAAAGCCTCTCCCTCCAGGTGAGACACAACAAAAGCCACCTTAGCCCGATCGGTGGGGTATAGTTGCAGCAAAAGCTCAAAATGTAATTGGCACTGGTTTAAAAAACCTCGGCACGACTTGGGATCTCCACTATAATGTGAAGGCTTGGCCAGGCGAGGTGATGGATGCGGAGCGGGAACGGGAGCCGACTGCATGGAAAGCAGTCGATTATCCAGCGAAGCAATATAATTTAGAATGTGACCCTAGGTGTCGCATTGCTGGGAGAGCTCTTGCTGAAGACTTGCCATCTGGGATGCGTTCCCGGGATCGGAGGCCTGTAACGCCTATAAACGGGACTCCATGGCTTTTAAAAAGGCCATGATCCTATTCTGATTCTCTCGAAGAACCCCAAGCTCTTTCTGCGCGGAAAAAGGAGTACCAGCGGGGTCCATGGCCTGATTGTACTGTGAGGATTAGACAGGGAATCTATGGGGTGAACCCACTGGACCGTGACAACGAACCTCCCACGGGCGAGCTGGCCAAGTGAACCACCCCCTATACAGGGAGCGTTAGGGGCAGGCCCGAGGGAGACTATCGCCACGGCAGCTGGTAGAAATGACTGACGGGTAGATAGGAACGGGAAGAGCGTGGAAATGCGGAGTGGACAGAGGAGACCAACAAGAGGACTAACCACAAGAGCAAGGACCGGAGGAGGGACACGGAAGGCAGGCTGGAGACTGGAACACGGATAGGAAAATGCCGGAGAACAAGCAGGCAGGCAGGCAGGGACACTGGAACACAGACTGGAAGGAAGACACTGGAGGAAATGCTGGCAGGAACACAGGAACACAGGAACTAGGAGGAAATAGGGAGAAGAACCAGATTAGATACGGAAGTGAGCGGTGAGCTACCAGACAGGAAAGAACACTGAGCAGCCAGAATCACTTGACGGAGGCAAATGACAATCAGGCACAGCCGATAGGAAGAGGTGGCCTGATAAAGAGAGTACAGGCATACCTTCTGGGTCAGAGTGCACAGGGTGGCGCAGAAGACACGGCCAGGCCTCAATGAAAGACGTGTGCGCGTGCGCCGAGGAATCCAGAGTGCGCGCGCACCCGAGGTGGAGCGGGAGACGAGCGCACAGGAAGAGAAGACCGGAAGCAACCAGGGACGCGCCGGGACGCCACAACGAGGTGAATATGAGGTACATGCGGCGAGGCAGGCGGAACCATAACAGTCCCTTTAAGCCTTAGTGTTTTCTTTCTTCTTTTTTAGACAGTGTGTCATGCCATGAATGCCCAGAAGATCAGTGGCCAAATGACTTCAATCAATGTGTACTGAAACCGATTGAATTTTTGTCCTACAAAAATGACCCTGCAGTTCTTGTAATTTCTGCAATTTCTGTCTTATGTTTTCTTAAAACATCTGCAATTTTGGGAATCTTTATTCTATTTCAAGACACTCCAGTTGTTCAAGCAAATAACCATACCCTGAGCTTCATTCTCCTGGCTTCCATCATGTTGAGTTTCCTCTGTGTATTTTTGTTTTTGGGTCGTCCTACACATGTTACCTGTATGCTTCGTCAGACTTCATTTGGGATCATCTTCTCTGTAGCTGTATCTTCTATTCTGGCTAAAACCATCATGGTCTACATGGCCTTCAAAGCCACCAAACCTGGAAGTTCCTGGAGAAGATTGATTGGTGTGAGGATTACAAACTGTGTGGTCTTCTTCTGCTCATTTATACAAGTTTTTCTCAGTATCATTTGGTTATCTACTTCTCCTCCATTCCCAGAGATGAACACTCACTTGTATAAGGACAGGATCATATTTCAGTGTAATGAGGGGTCAATGGTGGCCTTTTCCATGCTTCTGAGTTATATGGGACTACTTGCTGCCATCAGTTTCATTGTTGCTTTCTTGGCCAGGCATTTACCAGATTGTTTTAATGAAGCTAAGAACATCACATTCAGCATGCTGGTGGTCTGCAGTGTTTGGGTGGCTTTCATCCCATCCTACATGAGTGTTTCTGGAAAAAATACTGTTCTTGTAGAAATATTTGCTGTAATATCTTCAAGTGTTGGAATTTTAGGCTGCATATTCTTCCCTAAATGTTACGTCATAATGGTGAGACCAGAGTTAAACTCAAAGCGTAGTTTATCCAGGCAAATGAAAGCAAACTCTAGCACTTGACATTCTTGCGCATAGACATTTGTCTTATAGTTTCTTTAAAATGTCCTCATAAAGAATATGTGAGTAAGGCGGCACCTTAGCTTCATTTAAAGCCATTAAAATTAATACAAGAGAAATGGATATTTAGAAAGTAAGAGCTCTGTACATTTATCCTTGTCTATAGAAAATATGGTATCTGCATACATCAATGTATTATAGTGTTCGGATTACTCTCAAGTGTATAATGAAAGAAGGGTATGTGAGATAGCGCTACCTGAGTGGGTGGGGAGACACTCGCTTAGCACAGGATTAACCCCTTAATCCCATATGACGTACTATACCGTCGAGGTGGGGTGGGCCTTAATTCCCGGTGACGGTATAGTACGTCATACGCGATCGGCCGCTCTCACGGGGGGAGCGCGGCCGATCGCAGCCGGGTGTCGGCTGCATATCACAGCCGACATCCGGCACTATGTGCCAGGAGCGGTCACGGACCGCCCCCGGCACATTAACCCCCGGCACACCGCGATCAAACATGATCGCGGTGTACCGGCGGTACAGGGAAGCATCGCGCAGGGAGGGGGCTCCCTGCGGGCTTCCCTGAGACGATCGGTACAAGGTGATGTACTCACCTCGTACCGAACGTCTTCTCCCTGCAGGCCCCGGATCCAAAATGGCCGAGGGGCTGTATCCGGGTCCTGCAGGGAGCACTTCCGGGTCGGAGCAGGCTGCAGATGAAAGCTGCAGCCTGCTCTGATGAAAGTATGATCGCAGATCTGATAGAGTGCTGTGCACACTATCAGATCTGCGATCTGTGATGTCCCCCCCTGGGACAAAGTAAAAAAGTAAAAAAAAAAATTTCCACATGTGTAAAAAAAAAAAATAATAATTCCTAAATAAATAATAATAAAAAAAAAAATATTATTCCCATAAATACATTTCTTTATCTAAAAAAACAAACAAAAACAATAAAAGTACACATATTTAGTATCGCCGCGTCCGTAACGACCCAACCTATAAAACTGGCCCACTAGTTAACCCCTTCAGTAAACACCGTAAGAAAAAAAAAAAAAAAAACGAGGCAAAAAACAACGCTTTATTACCATACCGCCGAACAAAAAGTGGAATAACACGCGATCAAAAAGACGGATATAAATAACCATGTTACCGCTGAAAACGTCATCTTGTCCCGCAAAAAACGAGCCGCCATACAGCATCATCAGCAAAAAAATAAAAAAGTTATAGTCCTCAGAATAAAGCGATGCCAAAATAATTATTTTTTCTATAAAATAGTTTTTATCGTATAAAAGCGTCAAAACATAAAAAAATGATATAAATGAGGTATCGCTGTAATCGTACTGACCCGACGAATAAAACTGCTTTATCAATTTTACCAAGCGAGCGCAGAACGGTATAAACGCCTCTCCCAAAAGAAATTCATGAATAGCTGGTTTTTGGTTATTCTGCCTCACAAAAATCGGAATAAAAAGTGATAAAAAATGGTCACGTGTCTGAAAATGTTACCAATAAAAACGTCAACTCGTCCCGCAAAAAACAAGACCTCACATGACTCTGTGGACCAAAATGTGGAAAAATTATAGGTCTCAAAATGTGGAGACGCAAAAACTTTTTTGCTATAAAAAGCGTCTTTTAGTCTGGTTTCACACTTGCGTTTTTATCTGCATGCGTTTTTAAAAAAAACCGCATGTGTGAAAAAATGCATGTAAACGCGGTAAAACGCATGCGTTTTTATAGAAAAACACAAGAAAACAAGAAAAAAACAAAAAACCCTAACCCTACCCCTAACCCTACCCCTAACCTGAAATACGTGGCACTGAAATACGTGGCACTGAAATATACGTTTATATACGTATATACGTATATAATGCCACGATATTTCAGTGGCCACGTATATAAGTGCCACGTATTTAAGTTCCACGTATTTAAGTGCCACGTATTTAAGTGCCACGTATTTACGTGCCACGTATTTACGTGCCACGTATTTACGTGCCACGTATTTACGTGCCACATATTTTTCAGTGCCTGAAATACGTGGCACTGAAATACGTGGCACTGAAATATCGTGGCACTGAAATATCGTGGCACTGAAGTATTTACGTGCCACGTATTTTTCAGTGCCTGAAATACGTGGCACTGAAATACGTGGCACTGAAATACGTGGCACTGAAATACGTGGCACTGAAATATTGTGGCACTGAAATATCGTGGCACTTAAATACGTGGCACTTAAATACGTGGCACTTAAATACGTGGCACTTAAATACGTGGCACTTATATACGTGGCACTTATATACGTGGCACTTATATACGTGGCACTTATGACTGTCAGAAAATGTTCAGTAAACGGTTAGGGGTAGGGTTTCAGGTAGAATTGGGGAGTTTCCACTGTTCAGGCACATCAGGGGCTCTCCAAACGCGACATGGCGTCCAATCTCAATTCCAGCCAATTCTGCGTTGAAAAAGTAAAACAGTGCTCCTTCCCTTCCGAGCTCTCCCGTGCGTCCAAAAAGGGGTTTACCCCAACATATGGGGTATCAGCGTACTAGGGACAAATTGAACAACAACTTCAGGGGTCCAAGTTCTCTTGTTATCCTTGGGAAAATAAAAATTTGGGGGGCTAAAAATCATTTTTTTGGGAAAAAAAATATGTTTTATTTTCACGGCTCTGCATTGTAAACTGTAGTGAAACACTTGGGGGTTCAAAGTTCTCACAACACATCTAGATAAGTTCCTTGGGAGGTCTAGTTTCCAATATGGGGTCACTTGTGGGGGGTTTGTACTATTTGGGTACATCAGGGGCTCTGCAAATGCAACGTGACGCCTGCAGACCAATCCATTTAAGTCTGCATTCCAAATGGCGCTCCTTCCCTTCCGAGCTCTGTCATGCGCCCAAACAGTGGTTCCCCCCCACATAGGGGGTATCAGCGTACTCAGGACAAATTGGACAACAACTTTTAGGGTCCAATTTATCCTGATACACTTGTGAAAATACAAAACTGGGGGCTAAAAAATCATTTTTGTGAAAAAGAAAAATAATTTTTATTTTCACGGCTCTGCGTTATAAACTGTAGTGAAACACTTGGGGGTTCAAAGTTCTCACAACACATCTAGATAAGTTCCTTGGGGGGTCTAGTTTCCAATATGGGGTCACTTGTGGGGGGTTTGTACTGTTTGGGTACATCAGGGGCTCTGCAAATGCAACGTGACGCCTGCAGACCAATCCATTTAAGTCTGAATTCCAAATGGCGCTCCTTCCCTTCCGAGCTCTGTCATGCGCCCAAACAGTGGTTCCCCCCCACATAGGGGGTATCAGTGTACTCAGGACAAATTGGACAACAACTTTTAGGGTCCAATTTATCCTGATACCCTTGTGAAAATACAAAACTGGGGGCTAAATTTCATTTTTGTGAAAAAAAAAAAAAATTATTTTCACGGCTCTGCGTTATAAACTGTAGTGAAACACTTGGGGGTTCAAAGTTCTCACAACACATCTAGATAAGTTCCTTGGGGGGTCTAGTTTCCAATATGGGGTCACTTGTGGGGGGTTTGTACTGTTTGGGTACATCAGGGGCTCTGCAAATGCAACGTGACGCCTGCAGACCAATCCATTTAAGTCTGCATTCCAAATGGCGCTCCTTCCCTTCCGAGCTCTGTCATGCGCCCAAACAGTGGTCCCTCCCCACAAATGGGGTATAAGCGTACTCCAGACAAATTGGACAACAACTTTTGGGGTCCAATTTATCCTGATACCCTTGTGAAAATACAAAACTGGGGGCTAAAAAATCATTTTTGTGAAAAAAAAAAATAATTTTTATTTTCACGGCTCTGCGTTATAAACTGTAGTGAAACACTTGGGGGTTCAAAGCTCTCAAAACACATCTAGATAAGTTCCTTAGGGGGTCTACTTTCCAAAATGGTGTCACTTGTGGGAGGGTTTAATGTTTAGGCACATCAGGGGCTCTCCAAACGCAACATGGCATCCCATCTTAATTCCAGTCAATTTTGCATTGAAAAGTAAAATAGCGCTTCTTCCCTTCTGAGCTCTGCTATGCGCCCAAACAATGGTTTACACCCACATATGGGGTATCGTCGTACTCAGGACAAATTGCACAACAACTTTTGTGGTCTAATTTCTTCTCTTACCCTTGGGGAAATAAAAAAATGGGGGTGAAAAGATCATTTTTGTGAAAAAATATGATTTTTTATTTTTACGGCTCTGCATTATAAACTTCTGTGAAGCACTTGTTGGGTCAAAGTGCTCAACACACATCTAGATAAGTTCCTTAAGGGGTCTACTTTCCAAAATGGTGTCACTCGTGGGGGGTTTCAATGTTTAGGCACATTAGGGGCTCTCCAAACGCAACATGGCGTCCCATCTCAATTCCAGTCAATTTTGCATTGAAAAGTCAAATGGCGCTCCTTCCCTTCTGAGCTCTGCCCTGCGCCCAAACAATGGTTTACACCCACATATGGGGTATCAGTGTACTCAGGACAAATTGCACAACAATTTTTGGGGTCCAATTTCTTCTCTTACCCTTGGGAAAATAAAAAATTGGGGGTGAAAAGATCATTTTTGTGAAAAAATATGATTTTTTATTTTTACGGCTCTGCATTATAAACTTCTGTAAAGCACTTGTTGGGTCAAAGTGCTCACCACACATCTAGATAAGTTCCTTAGGGGGTCTACTTTCCAAAATGGTGTCACTTGTTAGGGGTTTCAATGTTTAGGCACATCAAGGGCTCTCTAAATGCAACATGGCGTCCCATCTCAATTCCAGTCAATTTTGCATTGAAAAGTCAAATGGCGCTCCTTCCCTTCCGAGCTCTGCCCTGCGCCCAAACAATGGTTTACACCCACATATGGGGTATCAGCGTACTCAGGACAAATTGCACAACAATTTTTGGGGTCCAATTTCTTCTCTCACCCTTGGGAAAATAAAAAATTGGGGGTGAAAAGATAATTTTTGTGAAAAAATATGATTTTTTATTTTTACGGCTCTGCATTATAAACTTCTGTAAAGCACTTGTTGGGTTAAAGTGCTCACCACACATCTAGATAAGTTCCTTAGGGGGTCTACTTTCCAAAATGGTGTCACTTGTGGGGGGTTTCAATGTTTAGGCACATCAGGGGCTCTCCAAATGCAACATGGCGTCCCATCTCAATTCCAGTCAATTTTGCATTGAAAAGTCAAATGGCGCTCCTTTGCTTCCAAGCTCTGCCATGCGCCCAAACTGTGGTTTACCCCCACATATGGGGTATCAGCGTACTCAGGACAAATTGTACAACAACTTTTGGGGTCTATTTTCTTCTGTTACCCTTGGTAAAATAAAACAAATTGGAGCTGAAATAAATTTTGTGTGAAAAAAAGTTAAATGTTCATTTTTATTTAAACATTCCAAAAATTCCTGTGAAACACCTGAAGGGTTAATAAACTTCTTGAAAGTGGTTTTGAGTACCTTGAGGGGTGCAGTTTTTAGAATGGTGTCACACTTGGGTATTTTCTATCATATAGACCCGTCAAAACGACTTCAAATGAGATGTGGTCCCTAAAAAAAAATGGTGTTGTAAAAATGAGAAATTGCTGGTCAACTTTTAACCCTTATAACTCCGTCACAAAAAAAAATTTTGGTTCCAAAATTGTGCTGATGTAAAGTAGACATGTGGGCAATGTTATTTATTAAGTATTTTGTGTGACATATGTCTGTGATTTAAGGGCATAAAAATTCAAAGTTGGAAAATTGCGAAATTTTCAAAATTTTCGCCAAATATTCGTTTTTTTCACAAATAAACGCAAGTTATATCGAAGAAATTTTACCACTAACATGAAGTACAATATGTCACGAGAAAACAATGTCAGAATCGCCAAGATCCGTTGAAGCGTTCCAGAGTTATAACCTCATAAAGGGACAGTGGTCAGAATTGTAAAAATTGGCCCGGTCATTAACGTGCAAACCACCCTCGGGGCTTAAGGGGTTAAAGCACTCAGTGACGGTTTCTCCGCGTAAACAGTCTATCCGGTCTATTAAACCTCATAAACCATACCACGAACAGTTCATTATTTAAATCAATGGAACACTTTGACCACCGACAGTCTGTTCCAGTGGCATATACTGTACGTCTCTGCCTGTAACCCCCTTTATCTGGAGTTACCTTACAGGAGCTCCGGCTCCACACACAGACTCCTGTCAGTGCTGGTTCCAAGGGGAAAGCTGCGTTACTGGGATCACCGTCCTTGTGACCTGGGCACCTTAGATAGTCCAGACCTGCAGTAGGAACTGTAGCTTCCCCAACACAGTAGCCATCCCAGGCTCTGCAGATACGGCCTCTCCATGAGCTTTTCAGGAAGTTCAGTCCCAGGCACTTCCAACACACAGGCTTTCAGTCCATGGTCTCACCATGTGCTTCCAGAAATCCAGTCCACTCCAGGACATTCCAACACACTGGCCATCCATATTTTAGTTAAAGAGAAAAATACAAAGCATCGATGAACATATTATTAAACACTGTTTATTCCATAAATAGTACAAAAACGTGTAATTCAATAGCAATTAATATTAAATAGTAACAAGAGCAAAAATGAATGCCTAGCACATGCTGAAACGAACCCCCATCCCCCAAACCCCACAAGTAATGCTCCCAGAGCGGGAAGCACACAAAAGCCCCCCCAAGAAGATCTTACGTACTGAAATGTAAAGATACAAAGAAAGTGCCACAGTGGGCCTAACCTACAAAGAGCGCCAATCTACCAAACAAAGAGTGTGCAAAATTGAACTACACAGTGTCACCAATGGATATGGTGGTTGGTATGGGTGCAAAACATACCAATCACGGGGGCAGAGTGGGGGAGCAGCCGGGAGATGGACCCCGATGCGCGTTTCACGGCAGCAAAGTACCGCTTCCTCAAGGGGCCATCCAGTCCATAGCCTCAGCAGGTGCTTCAAGGAATCCAGCCCACTCCAGGGCATTCCATCACACAGGCCATGCTCTCTGAGCCATATGACCCCACCTTGGTCACATTACATAGTTGTAACCACTCCCATAGCTGAGAGGTGTTTGTGGCTAGTTAGTCCTGCCCAGATCACCAGCTAGCCCTACAAGCCTCCCTTTACAAACTATACAAATACTTGTGGGACTACAGGTCACAGAACAACAATACTACAGGCTTACATTGCAGACTCCCTCTGCTACTCATACCAGACATTTGCCATCATGCCGAACACTGTTTCATTATCATCATTTCAGATACGCCTCCATGCGTATCCTAAGGAGCAAATACAGCTCCCCCTGGCTGTAACATGGGTCACTGCATCACATACCCAATTTTAGGGCTAGCGGAACACACCAAATAATTAGAGAAAAGGAATAAGTTGCGTTCACAGCTCGGGGTCCACCGTGCAGAGATGGAACCTGCTGCTAAGCAATGACAAACTATATGGCGGTACAATGAGGATACACACATGGGTTAGCTTCACCCTGTGTGAAAGAAGTGAACCCTGTTGAGTCACAGGGCCGCAGTACCGCACGTAACAGAAATAATAATAAAGTAGCAAGAGAGTGCATGCAGTGCCTCTCTGGCAGATGCCACTAACTACCCAGACTTGGGTTAGGAAAGCGTGGAGATAGCACACGGCGCCACACTGGCGATCACAGCAATAGATGCTGTTTGTGTTCCAGTGTTGGTAGCATGTCAGGCGCTAGATTACAATGATCCTTCTTATGCGACCATTCAAACGCAAGGGTGGGGATGTTTAAAGAGCAACTTTCACTCACAACACACACGTAAACAAGAGTATACTAGCGCATGGCCGTGCGGCCATGCAATCCTTTTATAGCTGCAGCAAGTTCAGGACCTTCCTAGAGGACCAATGAGAACTGCTACAGTAACTGAGCAACTTCAGGACCTTCCTAAAGGACCAATAGGAGCTGCTGCAGTACCTGAGCATGTGACCCCAGACCTCCACTGAGAGGTCTTCCTTTGGGCATGCTCAGAAGGGGAAAAAGCAGGACTTAGTCCCAGAGACGTCTGCTCACCGCTGATCAGGACAGGCTACAATGGCAGAGCCGGGAAAGGCAGCAGTAACCCTTTGCATGGACATGGTTCGAGATTCCCCCAGTACAGCGGTGGGAAGTCGACTCCTAACACCCTCTCCCTCTGTTCAAACTTGTGGGGTTGAACACTTGACAAAAACCAGGGGTCCCGAGACCGGGTAGCCATGTCACCTTGCCCTACAAGTCGAGAGTAATGTCTCAATCAGTTTTGGGAGTCATTCAGAATCAAACCTTTGTTAGGCCTCCCCCACCCTCAGCAGTCAGTTTGTCTGCCTTGGGCGTTAACCCTTGAGTTGTTGCGGTCATGAGTCCACCATCCAGTCGAGCCTAGTGACTAGTCTGAGTCTGACTCTTCGTTACTACGTCTGCTACCTGGTCTCACGCCTGGGTCACTCAGTCCTGAGCTAACAGAGTAGTTGCAGCACCCCAGAGCCCTGGTTGCTGCAGTAATGTTATTCTTCCACCAGGAGGAGTGATATTATGTCTGATGGCACTAAAGGAGTTCATCTTTCCAGGTATCATGGCATCACAACACACTTCACACTCCAGACCACCAGGGGGAGCCATGCTCCTATCTAGTAGAGCACTCCTCACAGAAGGGTAAAACTGGTGGTTTGGATAGAAAGTTAGAGAGAAGCCGACTGGGTTTTGCCCAGGCTCACCTGTCAGGCAGAGAGGGGGAAAGGAGGAACATCTGAGCTGCAGACTGAGGGTCCCTGTCAGGGGTGGGATCCTGGCAGAGGCCTATCACGAGATAGAAAGCTACAGAGCTGTGCCTGCCCCACGTGTGGCAGTATCCTAAGAAAGGACAGGAAGAGAAGTGTATTGTAGAGAGTGAGAAACAAAGTCACAGCACAAGGAGAAAACACCGGGAGAAGTTCTGCCCCGAGACAGGCAGCCTCCTTCTGAGGCACATAGCCGGTGGCCGGAACACCGAGGGAGTAGTTGACTCTACGCATTACTTCAGAGACCGGCAGGACAGTCAATTCCAAGTTGGCTGCCCGACCTTAATACCTAAGAAGACACGGTGGCAAATTGTGGGGGTCGGGGCGTATCTATGGTCCCTATAAACAGGATCACAGCACTTGCAAAGTTGAAATACTTACCTCTCCCTGCTCCACCACTGTGACATATTTCGCGTTTCCTGGGCCCACGGAAATCTTGAGCCAGCCCTACCCCCCCACAACTTTAGCCAAATGACCCCCAGTTTTCAATGCCTAACTATTATTATAAAGTAAATTAAGATTTACAAGGTTAAGTAATAAGAATTGATGTTTTGGGCATTAAAATGGGCAAGCTAGGTGTTTTCCAGTCCTCCACTCACTGCCGACTTTGATTCCCCATTGACTTGCATTGGGTTTCGTGTTTCACTCAGCCCCCGACTTTTCGCAATAATCGGCCGATTTCACCTGACCCGACTTTTGACAAAGTTGGGTTTCACGAACCCCAACTCGATCTGAAAAAAGTAAAAGTCGCTCAACTCTAGTGGTCATCATCTTATATTTTGCAGCAGTTTATTAATCTGCATACGGTCCAGTCTTAGCTGCTCTATCTCCTTCACATATGTCACCTGGTATTCAAGAAGCATTCAAATGTTCCTAAGGCTTTCTACTGAGTCAATTACAGCAAATGGAACCATTCCATCTTCACCAGCTACCTGGACTTCACCATCATCCGGAATCCTCAATCTTGTCACACCGGATCTATTCACCAGGTCCTGCATCACTTTTCCAAATCTTTCAATGACTTTCCCCACCAGGTTTCTGGATACTTGAGCGATGACTTCCACAAAGCCCAGCCGACTTTGAGCTTTCCTGGCATGCTCCAAATGTCGAGTGACTTCCTTATTCCTCAACAGGATCATCTGTTTTGTGCAGAGACAATGTAGGTGCATATCTTTCAGGATAGCCACCAGCTTCACTGTGACTTCCCTAGTCGACAGTATCACCAACTGCTGAGTTTCTGGTGCCCATTGTACACTACATACTTCTGCTTTTTTGAAGGCCTCATGCACACCCTTACAGGTACATGCCTCTTGCGCATCTTCGGGTACCTCTAACATGCACTTAAAGAGCGAGGTCTCACTCTCTTTCTGCACCCTTTTTGTCTCGGACATTTCCATCAAGACATCTGCCACGACCGGGTGATGGTCTTGTTCTGCTTTTAGCACCAATTCTTCCTCCACTTTACACTCTTCCAGACCCCTGGTCAAGATGGGCATTGGCAGCTTCACCTCGTTACCACTCTGGCACTGTTGCTGTAAAACTCCGACCACCATCTTCTCCTCTGGCAGAAGACCACTTAATGCTTCTCTGAACACTTTCACATCGTCCCTTAAGACCTTATTCACACTTTACCATGTTGACAGGTGATCTCTGAGCTCAGAGACTTCCTTCTCCAGCTCATCCACCCTGTGCTCAGCTGCTTGTCTTAGATGCCTTAGCTCGGCCTGTAAATCTGTCACCTTTTGCTTCTCATGAGACAACTCATTGGTGAGATCCTTGACCTCCTGTGCTTCCTTCTCTCTGAACTGAGCCTTGACTACAGAGATCTCAGACTCCAGGTGATGCACCTGATCTAACTATGCGGAGTGGATGGCTCCATACTCGACACCTTCTCCCTCCCATTTGCCAGCTGTTGACAGACCTCCTCTAGTTGTCGGGTGACAGCGGTCGAATTCTCCTCTTTATCAATCTTCTCAGAGGGTGCAATTTGTTTAGAACCTTTGCCTTTTTACGTCTCCGGTAATGGGAGGAAGACTTGCCACTTGAACCCGAGTCAGCTTTACTGCAATCTTTTCTGCTTTCATCACCATCTGAATGGGAGTCGCCACCACCCGATCGGTAATCCTAGAACCAGCGGTCCCCATTTCTAACGGTGTCGGCCCCCAATCCTGGAGCTTCCCCGTCTTCAACGGTCACACCTTTGGTCACCTCTGCCAAGTTCCTGAGTTTGTCAGACCCACACTTCCGTCCAGTCATACATTTTGGTATGGCTTCCACAGTCATCCTGACTTTACCTTGTGTAGCACTGTCATTCCACTGTGTCAGTGTTTCTGTCTGCACACCATTGTACTCAGCCCTAATGGTTGCTACTGGCAATGCCATGTCACAGTCACCCCCAGAGTCTGTGTCACACCCCACAGTATTGTGAACCCCCCGGTTGCTTTCTAAATGGGTGTCACACGTTTTATCTACCACATCACTGACAGTCATCTTGTGGCACACATCAGGTGATATCATGTCCGTAAGTTGGGCAGACTGTTGTGAATTCCGTTCTTGGGCTCCCTCTGGTGGTTTCTAGTGGAACTTAGCAGCTGCATTCACTAATCGGTTCCCTGGTCTTGTTATTTAACTGGGCCCTAGTCTGTAGTCAATGCCAGCTGTCAATGTTCCTCCTGTGGACTCAGTCCTTTCCTGGAAGTGCTCTGTTGGCCAGTTCATTTCAGCTTAAGATAAGTCTGCTAGTTTTTGGGGTATTTCCCTGCTTATGACCTTCAGTTCAAGTTAATGTTATGTCTTTTTGTCCAGCTTGCCAGTATGAATTATTTTGGCTAGTTGGAAGCTCTGGGGTAGCAGATTTTCCCCTCCACACCGTGAGTCGGTGTGGAGGTTATTTTTTGTAAACTCTGCGTGGATATTTAGTTTTTTAATACTGACCACACAGTAGCCTTTTCTATCTCTGTCTATTTAGATAGTTTTGGCCTCCTTTGCTAAAATCTAGTTTCATTTCTGAGTTTGTCATTTCCCTCTCCACTCACCGTCAATATTTGTGGGGGGCTATCTTTCCTTTGGGGGTTTCTCTGAGGCGAGATAGTTTTCCGTTTCCATCTTCAAGGGTAGTTAGCTCTTAGGCTGTGAAGAGGCGTCTAGGCAGAGATAGGAACGCTCCACGGCTATTTCTAGTGTTGGTGTTAGGTGTAGGGCTTGCGGTCAGTAAAGTTACCACCTTCTCAGAGCTTGTACATGATTGGTTTTACCCACCAGGTCATTTCAGTACTGCTTTGTAACCATCAGGTCATAACAGTACAGCTGGCCCACAATGTGTTAAATGCTTCTCAAAAGAGGGGAAAAAAAAGGTTCTGAGTCAGTGTTTTTTTTTTTGTGTTGCTTGTTTTGTCCTTTTTTTCCCCCTTGATCTTTGGATGGTTTAGAATTTGAGTGCTGAGATGGAGGTTCAGGGTCTGTCTGCGCATGTTGATCATCTCGCTGCTAGGGTACAGAGTATCCAAGATTATGTTGTCCAGACTCCGGTTTCTGAGCCTAGAATTCCTATTCCTGATTTGTTTTCTGGGGATAGATCTAAATTTTTGAACTTCAAACATAATTGTAGATTGTTTTTTGCTCTGAGACCCCGTTCCTCTGGTGACTCCATTCAGCAGGTGAAGATTGTTATTTCTCTGCTCCGGGGAGACCCGCAAGACTGGGCATTCTCCCTTGAGCCAGGGAATCCTGCATTGCTCAATGTAGATGCATTTTTTCAAGCACTCGGACTGCTTTATGATGAACCTAATTCTGTGAATCAGGCAGAAAAAATCTTGCTGGCCCTGTGTCAGGGGCAGGAAGCAGTAGAGATCTATTGGCAGAAATTTAGAAAGTGGTCTGTGCTTACAAAATGGAATGAGGATGCTCTGACGGATATTTTCAGAAAGGGTCTTTCTGAAGCCCTTAAAGATGTTATGGTGGGGTTCCCCACGCCTGCTGGTTTGAACGAATCAATGTCTCTGGCCATTCAGATTGATCGGCGCCTACGTGAACGTAAGGTGGTGCACCATATGGTGGTGTCCGCTGAGCAGAGTCCTGAGCCTATGCAATGTGATAGGACTTTGACGAGAGCAGAACGGCAGGAGTTCAGACGTCAGAATGGGCTGTGTTTTTACTGTGGTGACGCTACTCGTGCTGTCTCTGACTGCCGAAGCGTACTAAGAGGGCTGCTAGGTCGGTTACCATCAGTACTGTACAGCCTAAATTTCTCTTGTCTATTACCCTGATTTGCTCATTGTCCTTTTCTGTAATGGCATTTGTGGATTCTGGCGCTGCCCTGAACTTAATGGACCTGGAATTTGCCAGGCACTGTGGTTTTTCCTTGGAGCCATTGCAGAGCCCTATTCCCTTGAGGGGGATTGATGCTACGCCATTGGCCAAGAATAAACCTCAGTACTGGACACAGTTAGCCATGAACATGGCTCCGGCACATCAGGAAAACATTCGCTTTTTGGTGTTGCATAATTTGCATGATGTGGTTGTGCTGGGGTTTCCATGGTTACAGGTACATAATCCTGTGCTGGATTGGAAATCTATGTCTGTGACTAGTTGGGGTTGCCAGGGGATATATAGTGATATTCCTCTGATGTCAATTTCTTCGTCCCCTCCTTCTGAAGTTCCTGAGTTTTTGTTGGATTTCCAGGATATATTTGAAGAGCCCAAATCCAGTCCCCTGCCTCCTCATAGGGACTGTGATTGCGCCATTAATTTGATTCCTGGCAGTAAGTTCCCTAAGGGCCGACTCTTCAATCTGTCTGTGCCAGAGCATGCCGCTATGCAGAGTTATGTAAAGGAGTCCTTGGAGAAGGGGCATATTCGCCCGTCTTCGTCACCGTTGGGAGCGGGGCTCTTTTTTGTTGCTAAGAAGGATGGCTTCTTGAGGCCCTGTATAGATTATCGCCTTCTCAATAAGATCATGGTCAAATTCCAGTACCCTTTGCCTTTGCTCTCTGATTTGTTTGCTCGGATTAAAGGGGCTAGCTGGTTTACCAAGATTGACCTTCGAGGGGCATATAATCTTGTCCGCATCAAACAGGGTGATGAATGGAAAGCAGCATTTAATACGCCTGAAGGCCATTTTGAATATCTTGTGATGCCTTTCGGGCTCTCTAATGCTCCATCTGTGTTTCAGTCCTTTATGCATGATATTTTCCGAGAGTATCTGGATAAATTCATGATTGTATATTTGGATGATATTTTGTTTTTTTCCGATGATTGGGAGTCTCATGTGAAGCAGGTCAGGATGGTTTTTCAGATTCTTCGTGCTAATGCACTGTTTGTGAAGGGGTCTAAGTGCCTTTTTGGAGTTCAGAAGGTTTCTTTTCTGGGGTTCATTTTTTCCCCTTCGGCTATTGAAATGGACCCTGTTAAGGTCCAGGCTATTTTTGATTGCACTCAGCCCACATCTGTGAAGAGCCTTCAGAAATTTTTGGGCTTTGCTAATTTTTATCGCCGCTTCATTGCTAATTTTTCTACTGTGGTTAAACCCCTGACCGATTTGACCAAGAAGGGTGCTGATGTGGTGAATTGGTCCTCTGCGGCTGTGGAGGCCTTTCAGGAGCTTAAGCATCGTTTTACTTCTGCCCCTGTCTTTTGTCAGCCAGATGTCTCTCTCCCTTTTCAGGTTGAGGTTGACGCTTCTGAGATTGGGGCAGGAGCTGTTTTGTCTCAGAGAAGTTCTGATGGCTCTGTGTTATGATCCTAGTGGCAAGGATCGCAAGTTTGACTAGCTAAGTAACTAAACCGACGACCAGCTTTGGGGAAGTGGTATCTGGATTGACCGCAACCTGATCCTATCTGCAAACAACTATAGGCAGCCGTGGAACGTTACCTGGAAATCCTAGACGTCTCTTCACGGCCTGAGAAACTACCTATTCCTAGAGGGAAAGTAAAGTCCTTACTTGCCTCAGAGAAATGACCCCAAAGATATAGAAAAGCCCCCCACAAATATTAATGGTGAGTTAAGGGGAAAGCACAAACGCAGAGATGAAATAGATTTAGCAAATGAGGCCCGCTAACACTAGATAGCAGAAAATAGGAAGGGAGCTGTGCGGTCAATAGAAAACCCTAAGCAAAATATCCACGCAGAGATTGCTCGAGCCCCCGCACCAACTAACGGTGCGGGGGAAGCAACTCCGTACCCCAGAGCTTACCAGCAGCAAGAACTCACATATTAGCAAGCTGGACTAAACTCATCATACACTGAAATCATATTGCAGACTGATGAGCAAAAAATAATCAAACAGAAACTTAGATTCTCCAAAAGAGACTGAAAACGAAGATAATCAGGGGAGATCAGAATAGCACTGAATACATCGACAGCCGGCAACAAGTGGAGGTGAAGCAGAGCTAAATAGGAAACTCCCTAGTGCATAACGAGGAAGCTGATCCAGCCACAGATCCGCAGGATAACAAACAAAGCCACCAGGGGGAGCCCAAAAACAAAACTCACCAAATACCACCTGTGACCACAAGAGGGGGCCCGAAAACAGAGTTCACAACAGTACCCCCCCCTTGAGGAGGGGTCACCGAACCCTCATCAAAAACCCCCAGGGCGATCAGGGTGAGCCACATGGAAGGCACGAACCAAATCAGCCGCATGAACATCAGAGGCGACAACCCAGGAATTATCCTCCTGACCATAGCCCTTCCACTTAACCAAATACTGAAGCCTCCGTCTAGAAATACGAGAATCCAAGATCTTCTCCACCACGTATTCCAATTCTCCCTCAACCAGCACAGGGGCAGGAGGCTCAACCGAAGGAACCACAGGCACCACATACCTCCGCAACAACGACCGATGGAACACATTATGAATAGCAAACGATGCTGGGAGGTCCAAACGAAATGACACAGGGTTAAGGACTTCCAAAATCTTATAAGGACCGATAAACCGAGGCTTAAACTTAGGAGAGGAGACCTTCATAGGAACAAAGCGAGAAGACAACCACACCAAATCCCCAACGAGAAGTCGGGGACCCACACGGCGACGGCGGTTGGCAAAGCGCTGAGCCTTCTCTTGTGACAGCTTCAAATTGTCCACCACATGATCCCAAATCTGATGCAACCTATCCACCAAAATAAATTATCTGTGTGAATTTTTGTGCTATCTATATTAATTTTACAACACAAATATGGTTTTAGAGATGCATAGTTAAATATAATTAAGCATTTGCGAATAATAAGACAACTGTCTCATATACTTACATTTCCGAATAGCTCAGAGATTAGACTGCGTCTGACTTCTGGTGGATGCCTGATGTACTGCAGTAGTAGAGACAGTTGTATGCCTGACTGGTACAGACAGCTGTATTTATTCTGAGTGTCAGAAAGCAAGCCAAGTGTTAACACCCAGAAACACACCCAGTTACACCCCGTCACAAGCCTTCTGTTAACACCCAGAGCACACACATGCAAGCAATTATTGCATGTATTAACTCATGCATGACATAGTCGGATTAAAACAGGGAATTTTATACAGTTGAATTTCTGAAAGAAGCAGTCTGCTGTTCATCGAGACACAATCGTTTTATTCAATCATGGGTTCTAATACTTGGGATCACATATTAGAAAAACAATATTTTACAGCTAGGGAGCCCGGATCATTTGGCGGAATCGACAAATTATTTAGAGCAACGAGAGACCGCAGAATAAAGAAATCTGACGTGGCTGGGTGGCTGAATAGCCAAGATGCCTACACGCTGCATAAGCCTATTAGAAAACGGTTTTTGACAAATAAAATTAACGTTTCGCAAATTGATGCGCAGTGGCAGGCGGATCTCGTAAGTTTAATTGACTATTCAAGGGAAAATGATAATGTCAAATACATCCTGACGGTGATTGATACTCTATCGCGATACGCGTGGTGCATGGCCTTGTCAAACAAGACCGGAGCTAGCGTGGCCAGGTTGTTCGAATTAATATTTCAAAATGATAAGCACATACCGAAGAAATTGCAGACGGATCGCGGCAAAGAATTTATAAATTCGTCACTCAAGCAACTATGTAATTTACATAATATTCACCACTTTTTTACCAACAATGATGTGAAAGCAGCTATGGTAGAGCGCTTTAATCGCACTTTAAAAACCCGTATGTGGCGCTATCTTACGAAGCATAATACCTTTAGGTATATTGATATTTTACCGGATTTGGTGCATAGCTACAATCATACTTATCATTCTACCATACGCTGTAGTCCCGCTGAAGTGAGTTTGCAAAACGTGCTGCAAATCTGGCGCAATATTTACAGTTCTACTATTACTAATAAACCGATTAAACCAACTTTAAAGGTCGGAGATTATGTGAGAATTTCCCGCTATAAAGGGACATTCTGTAAGGGGTATTTGAAAACGTACAGCAAAGAGATTTTTTTAATTACCGGGGTCTCCTGTAAATTTCATAAACCTCTTTATAAAATTAGTGATTTAGCCGGCGACCCTGTAGAGGGGTCATTTTATAAGGAAGAGCTGCAAAAAATACCTATGGATGAGAATCGTGTCTACAGAGTAGAAAAGATTTTGAGAAAAAAACGTGTCGGGGGGTGTAAGTCACTGCTTCGTCAAATGGCTGGGGTACCCCGAAAAATTCAATAGTTGGATTCTAGCCTCGGAGTTGACAGATATATAGCCATGGAAGCGGGGTCGTTTTTCGTGACACTGCCCAGTAATTCCTCAATTAAAATCTACCCCGATAACACCATTTCGAATTACAACACCAAGTTAGCGAGGGCCGTTCATCTTTCAGATGCTTATGAAGTGGCGTTAACGGAAGTACAGTACCCCCATACGTGGAACACGTTTGAGGCTTTTGAAGGGAACTTCTACGCTGCCAAACACGGCGAACCGTTAGAACATTATCACATAAAATCAGGATTTTACTCGAACATTCATAAGTTGGTTGGCGCGGTCAATGCCCAAATAGAGGCGCTGAATTTATCCACGCCTGCATACAGAATACGGTGTGATGAACTACGCCGAGAGGTGATCCTGCCCGACCCGGCCCCTAAACAGTTTGCTCTGGGTACTAAGCTAAAATTTATTTTCGGCCTACAGACCGTCGATGACTCCCCCGTTGCTTTAATGCCGTGGAATCGACTGCTTTTACCCCAATTCAAAGCCTGGTTTTTATTCGCTTTTTGTATACACCAATATAATTCAGCACCAGCTTGTAGGCGACAGTTACGTTCAACTGTTACGAACCGTAGAAGTTAGCGGCGATGATAATGATATTGTCACGGTGCGCTACACGCGTCCCGATTACATACCGCTGTGCAAAGAACACTTTGACTCCATAAACATTACAGTCATGTCGGACCAGGCTACGCCGGTTAAATTCAGATACGGAAAGTGTATAGTGCGATTACATTTCAGACCGCAACAGTATTGACATGATAAAATGGTGTCTCAAAGGGTATATGGTGACCCCGCTGTTTATGCCCGCTACTACACTGCCCAGTTGGGGCACGGGCTAGAGGGGTTCCGCAGGAGCGAGTACATGTATGGCTCTGGCCTGGCCGGGATATTTAAAGGATTATTTCGCCGCGCCGTGCCGCTTTTCAGAAAAGGCTTAGAATTAGTGAAACCGCACATAAAGACGGCGGTCCGGAACATCGCGACGGACGCCGTCACGACCGCCTCAACGGCCCTTATGAAACGGATAAATACACAACCGCAGCAAGACGGTTCTGGGATAATTTATGTCGCTAAAAAAGCACAAAAAAGAAAGAGGCGCGCTTGCCCCCCTTCACCGCCGATGCTCATGAATAAAACTACCACCAAGAGACGCCACCGCCAGAAACGAGTAAGACGCTCTGCGGACGACATCTTCTAATCAGTTATCATGGCTTTCCTGCATGACGCTTCTGTAGAGTGCACAAAATCTGAACTGGATATTTTTGACGTACCCCCGACACAAGCAAGTATAGAGAAATCTCTATTTGTAGAAGTACAACCGGTTGCGGCTCTGTCAGACAATGGCCCATTGGAATTTTTCATATCTGGGAGCGGCGATTATTGTTATGATCTAAACAATACGCTGTTGTACATAAGCTGTCGCATCGTGAAGCAGGATAATACGGCTATTGCCGATGACTCCCGGGTGGCTCTCATAAATTATCCTCTAGCCACCCTTTTTAACCAGGTCGATATTACTCTGGGAGATCGACTTATCTCACAATCGGACAATCTCTACAGCTATAGAGCGTACTTAGAGACCCTTTTAAATTACAGCTCGCAGATGCTGTCATCACAATTTACAGCCGGCTTGTTCTATAAAGACACTGCGGGTAGTGTTGAGTATTCCGATACCGCAAGTATCGGGTATCGGCCGATACTTGCTGTATCGGAATTCCGATAACGAGATCCGATACTTTTGTGGTATCGGGAATCGGTATCGGGATTAATAACAATGTGTAAAAGAAAGAATTAAAATAAAAAATAGGGATATACTCACCTCTCCGGCGGCCCCTGGACTTTTCCGCCGTAACCGGGAGCCGTTGTACCTAAGAATGCGCGCTTGAAGGGCCTTAGATGACGTCACGGCGCTCTGATTGGTCCGTAGCGGTTGCGTGACCGCTACGCGACCAATCACAAAGCCGTGACGTCTTCTAAGGTATTTCAAGCGCTTGAAAGACTTTAGGTGACGTCACGGCTTTGTGATTGGTCGCGTGGCGGGCACGCGACCGCTACGCAACCAATCAGAAGCTGCGGACGTCTTCTAAGGTATTTCAAGCGCTTGAAAGACCTTAGGTGATGTCACGGCTTTGTGATTGGTTGCATAGTGGTCACGCGACTGCTACGGACCAATCAGAGCGCCGTGACGTCATATAAGGCCCTTCAAGCGCGCATTCTTAGGTACAATGGCTCCCGGTTACGGCGGTATAGTCCAGGGCGCGTCAGAGGGTGAGTATATCCCTATTTTTTATTTTAATTCTTTCTTTTACACATTGATATGGATCCCAGGGCCTGAAGGAGAGTTTCCTCTCCTTCAGACCCTGGGAACCATACAGGATACCGTCCGATACTTGGTGTCCCATTGACTTGTATTGGTATCGGGTATCGGTATCGGATTAGATCCGGTATCGGCCGATACTTTCCGATACCGATACTTTCAAGTATCGGACGGTATCGCTCAACACTAACTGTGGGCCATCATAATGACCGGAGCTTGGATGGCGCAAATGCGGGGTTTATCAAAAGAGCCAATGCAGCTTCTCGCTCAAAGCCCATCGACCTCTTGGGGCCCATTTTTGGGGATATATTTAATCAACCAAAGTTAATATTGAATGGACTTGACCTTAAGGTTAAGTTAACAAGAAGTAAGGATGCTTTCTGCCTCATGTCCGCAGAAGCCGAGCTGCTGAAGGTGCAAATCACGCAAGCGGCTCTCTATGTGAAAAGAGTGCAGGTGTCTCCAGCTGTCCGAATCGGCCACAGCCAGGCCCTCCTATCCGCAACCGCCAAGTACGCTATTGACCGAACATGCCTGAAAGTGTACAGCATCGCCGCAGGGACACGGATAACAAACCACGAGAACCTCTTCCTAGGCCAGATACCAAAGACTGTTATATTGGGGTTTGTAGATAATGAGGGGTTCAGCGGTTCATATTCGAAAAATCCGCTCCACTTCCACCACTACCACGTCAACCACGCCGCTTTATATCTGGACAGCCAGCAGATACCCGCAAGACCTTATAATCCTAATTTTAATGATGGTTTAGCCATCAGAGAGTATATGGCGCTTGCCCATATATCTGGTAAGCAAAAGGCAGATTGTGCCATGGCGATAGATCGTGAAGAATTTATGGCTGGATTCACTCTATTTGCTTTTGATTTATCGCCTGATCAAGAGCCTGGAGGACATTTCTCGCTCATTAAAACAGGTAACCTACGTGCTGAAGTCCGCTTTGCGCTAGCGACACCCCACACGATAAATATGATTGTTTTTGCAGTCAACCACACCATTCTGGAAATTAATAATAGGAGAAAGATCTTGTACGATTTTAATTAAGTAACGATGGACAGTCTGCAGCTTACAACGATACTGAAGGCCGATAATTATACAGCCCGCATATTCGTCGGTGTGTTTCCGTGTGATTTGCTTCCGGAAGAAAGGGTGACTCAGAGACCAGCGGTATATATTGTGAATACAGACCCGGCGAATCAAGCTGGGCACCACTGGGTATTAATCGTACTCTGCGATGATAATACGGGCATATTTTTTGATAGTTACGGCTTTAGTCCTGAAAATATAATCTTCCCACGCGATTTTGTGACATTCCTGAGCAAGAATTGTGACGCGTATTGTTATCAAGACGCCCACATCCAAGATATGTATAGTCATACATGCGGGCATGTATTGCAACATTTAGCGCACGGATTACCATTCAAGAAACTTTTACAGCGTTTCACTTCTGATGTGGAAAGAAACGATAGAATCGTAACAGATTTTGTGTCATCAACATTTTCAAATTTAACTCGTTCTAAACGTAGTTATCAATTTAATCAAAATTGTACTTGCTTTCGCTGATCTAAATATCTGTCCAGGACAGTTATCTAGTTAGAAGATATTCAGGGTGACATCTGCTAGCAATTAGCTCTGTTGTGGTTTACTTCTCACAATAAAGATTTTAAACTGTTCTGTGTTTGCACAACTATCTGGGGATCCCAGAAGGGGAGAAACATCTGCGGAGGCCCCCACACATCCGTGGGACGCATCATTTCCCCGGTTCACATACAACAAGTTTGTATGTGAAGCGGAAATGCAGACAGTTTTTGCTGCGTTGATTGATGAGCCAGCGAGTTATATGTAAGCTGGTCACTGTTGGGAATTGCCATGGCGTGTGAAACTTGTGTAAGATGATGTTTGTGAATGCATGTTGGGTGTGTGTGAACAGGATTTGCAGACATATCCCAGCATCACGAACACATCTGCTTGTGATTATGTAGGAATCAGCTCTTGCCTGTCGTTCACATAACATTCTGCATTATTCACTATAGAATGTGTTCACTGATAATGAAACACATCTTACAGAATAATCCCAAAAACACACTACATATAAACGAAAAACTAGTATAAAATAAAACACAATGCCCTGATTACAGAGTAATATCGCAACACTTACATATAATACGGAAAATCTAATATAAACCAATACAAATGATGTTTGTGAGTGTATGTCAAGCAGCAACACATCTGCATGTATTTAACCAAGTAATAGACAGCGAGACTTACACATTACAGGCTACAGGACTGCAGAAACACAGACACATTCAAACCCATAGCAGTTACATATAAGCATCTATTATAAACGCAAGCAAATACTGTGGTAATATTCACAGTATTAACAATATTAAACTATATCAAAAGGGGAGAGCACAGGTCTGTATTAACAATATTAAACTATATCAAAAGGGGAGAGCCAGACAAGGAGGGACAGCTGGCTGCCAGGGAGGGGTGGGGTTAAACAATTTGATACACTTTGATACACTTTGATAGGGGCGGGTCCAACTGTCAAATTGAGTGTGACGAAACCACCCTATGCTCTACTACTCACGTAGCCGGTGGCCGGAACACCAAGGGAGTACTGGCTCTACGCATTACTCCAAACCACGGCCGGGCAGTTAACTTTAGGTTGGCTGTCTCACCTTTTCACCTAAGCAGACAACGGAGGCAAGTGTTGGAGAGGGGCGTCTCTAGGGTCCCTATAAAAAAGCTCCAGGCATACCCCATCATAAGGGTGCGTCCTAGCCATACCAACTGGGGGACGGAGAGAGGGAACATCAGAAACAGATACAAGAGTTGTGAGGACTATGCCGTGGTGCTCAGCAGGGAGGTACTACAACACACAGGCGCAAGTAGGAAGGCTACTGATTTCCACTTGCAAAGGGAACTCTGGATGTGCCTTCAGACCGGCCGGTCTCAGCCAGCCCTGTTAGCAGTGCTCTGGATTGTGGATGCTGAAGTCTACATTAAAAGGTAAAGAGACTGCAACCCTGTGTCCTCATTATTTACTGCGACCTACACCATCATCATCTACACCTCAAGGGAAGCCCTGGGGACATACTTCACCTGTGGGAAGGTATACCATCTAGCTGCCATTCCATCACCCCAGCGGACCCCTAGCAGCGTCGGTCATCTTGACCTAGTACCACAGGTGGCGTCACGAACACTTGCCAGACTTCTACCTACACCTTTAATTGGATGCCACTTAGCAGGGCCACGGGCCGGGTCAAGCTACCGTGACATCCCCAGAACCGAGACATAGGGACCCGGTACGGAGTACTTCGCTGCCCTGCGTCTGGGGGTGCTCCAAACTTGGCATCATGAACAGGATCTACTTAAGCCTGAACATCAGGTCATGTGTGCCTTGGAACTGTGTTTGAATTGTGCTTGAACTGTGACTTATTGCAAAGACTGTGCATTGCCACTTGCTGCCAAACATTCCCACCAAAACCGCCGCCATTACAGCGCCAAGAGGAGCGCAGGAGAAGAAAAGGGACGAGGAAGTGGGCATAAACAAGCTGAAGAGCGCAAAAGACAATGGCCGCCCAGTCTAAATATTTCTGCACCTTGAGGATGTGTCCGTCATCAGCCGAGATCCGCCTCCTGATCCTCAATGGAGGGCGGAGACAAAGGAAAAGAAACCGCCCATGAAGGAGAGAGCGGGAATAAGACGAGGAAGTGAGCCACGTGGAGGATGCCATGGCCGGTCGCTCAGAACCAGAGTGTGGGGTTGAAGCGGAGGACTCCCCCAGCTACCCGGAAGAGCATAGCGGCCAACTCTCCACGGTCGGCACTGACCTTCTGCAGATCAAGATGCAGGAATTGATTGAGCAGCTCCTCCAGCTGTGGGTGGAGGCAAAGGCCTCATACCAGGAGGCACCGGTGAAGGATTCCCCGAAATCGATTCCGGTACCACTACCAGAGCAGCTGCCGATGCCTCCACCGACGCCGCTGCCAGCGGAGCCAGCCGTGATGGAGGACGCCGCGCCGGCAGGTAAGCACGCCGACCCTGCCCCACCAGCAGAGGACCTGCTGATAGGCCCCGTCGCAGCACCACCTCCCCCTGGGACCTATAGACTTCTGCGCCTTGCACCCTGGGATCAGGCCACGGGTATGGAGCAGTTCCTGAAGGCCCTGATTTTGCCAACCACCGTACCAGGTGAGATCTATGCGGAGCGGATTGTATGCCGCTGGGTGAACCCAGGGTCAGACTTCATGGGGTTCCCCGGGGTGAAGACGCAGGAAGGGGAAATGGTGGAGACCCTTAGCTGGGAGGAATACCAGGCCCAGCTAGACCAGCAGTGGGAGAAGGAGGAGAAGGAGTTCCAGGCCCGGCGGGAGGCCCATCACCAGCGGGACCTAGCGGTGAAGAACCAGGCCCGCAAGGACCACGCCACCCACCAGGCCCCATGCAGGCAAGGCACCGTCATAGCCTTTAGACTCCGAGGGGGTTGAGGCTACATTAAGGAACCAGGCCTGTATGCCGAGGTCTTTGTAAATCGACGAGATGTGGAGTCCCACCTCAGAGAAGGCAACCCGGACCGGGATCTTTACCCGGGAGACATTGTCACTTATACCAGGCACTTTGGGGAGAAGGGCTGGTTCGCTTTGGACGTGCACAAAAAGCAGGACCTTGTAGCACCTCCAGTCAAGGCGCCAATGAAATTGTTTCCCGTGGCAGGGGTGCCACTTCGTGGTCAGGCTATGGTTACTATGAAGACCACTGTTGCTACCCCGACGGGCACCATCAGCAAAACCACAACTTGTACCATCACCACTACCACCACCGTTGTGGCTAAGGAGTTGACCGCAGTGGTGGCTAGTGCCCAGGCCATCTCGGGATCCAAAACAGTGTGTACCCAGACCCTTGTCTGGAGTGAGGGGGCTCCTGGTACAACACTTGGTAGCCGCAAGTATCCGGGCGGATGGCCCCTCCGATTATTGTCTGCGGAGGTACGACCGCCAGAGCAAGAATAAACCCTGAGGATCTGACAAATGTAAATAGTTCAGTTAACTGTTTGTTTTCCTGCTGTTTTGCTGCTAAGATCCTACCAGGGTTATTTTTTAAAGGGATCCCTTAGTTGACCCGGGATCCCTATTGTTTTATGTTTTGTTGCACAATTTCATCAGTGTTTCCAAAGACTGCCGAATCATGGACGGTGAATGATTCACAAACTGCTACTTGTAAATAGTTTGCACCTTCTTAAAGGTGCCCCCTACTGGTTTTACAAAAGGGAGAGCTTTTTGAAGAGACTGTTCCTGATTACAGCGCGAAGTTCTTGCTTTAAACGGACTTGCAAACTGGGAGTTTGCACTACCTCAAAGAGACTTGGTTCCCTCTTAAAGGGAATGTTTAATTGTTGCACTTAGTTTAAACTATAATGTTGCCTTAAAAAAGTTGAATAGTAATAATGTGTTACATAGAAATAATATGTAGTTAGTTAGAAAGTGATAGGAATTGTTTAATGATGAACCTTAGAGATTGAGGACAAGAGAGAATTGAAAGGTGAGTTTCAATAAAGTGAACCCGTAGGTGTTATTGAGTCCTCCAGAGAGCCATAGAGAGATGGTTGGTGAATTTGCACTTAGGAAATAAAGAAAAAGTTAATCTGTACTATAGCGTTTTATAGTATGCCTTTAGTGGGTTCAGCATACACAACCTTAAAGGAAAGGTTAAATTATTGTTCAGAAATTGCACTTTGTAGATAGAATACCCAGCTGGGTAATGATAGTCATTTATAATTAAGTTAATCGTAAATGTTATTTAACCCCTTCATGACCCAGCCTATTTTGACCTTAATGACCTGGCCGTTTTTTGCAATTCTGACCAGTGTCCCTTTATGAGGTAATAACTCAGGAACGCTTCAACGGATCCTAGCGGTTCTGAGATTGTTTTTTCGTGACATATTGGGATTCATGTTAGTGGTAAATTTAGGTCGATAATTTCTGAGTTTATTTGTGAAAAAAATGGAAATTTGGCAAAAATTTTGAAAATTTCGCAATTTTCACATTTTGAATTTTTATCCTGTTAAACCAGAGAGTTATGTGACACAAAATAGTTAATAAATAACATTTCCCACATGTCTACTTTACATCAGCACAATTTTGGAAACAAACTTTTTTTTTGCTAGGAAGTTATAAGGGTTAAAATTTGACCAGTGATTTCTCATTTTTACAACAAAATTCACAAAACCATTTTTTTTAGGGACCACCTCACATTTGAAGTCAGTTTGAGGGTTCTATATGGCTGAAAATGCCCAAAAGTGACACCATTCTAAAAACTGCACCCCTCAAGGTGCTCAAAACCACATTCAAGAAGTTTATTAGCCCTTCAGGTGCTTCACAGCAGCAGAAGCAACATGGAAGGAAAAAGTGAACATTTAAATTTTTAGTCACAAAAATGATCTTTTAGAAACAATTTTTTTATTTTCCCAAGGGTAAAAGGAGAAACTGGACCAAGAAGCTTGTTGTCCAATTTGTCCTGAGTACGCTGATACCTCATATGTGGGGGTAAACCACTGTTTGGGCTCACGGCAGGGCTCGGAAGGGAAGGAGCGCCATTTGACTTTTTGAAGGAAAAATTGGCTCCAATCTTTAGCGGACACCATGTTGCGTTTGGAGAGCCCCCGTGTGCCTAAACATTGGAGCTCCCCCACAAGTGACCCCATTTTGGAAACTAGACCCCACAAGGAACTTATCTAGAAGCATAGTGAGCACTTTAAACCCTCAGGTGCTTCACAAATTGATCCATAAAAATGAAAAAGTACTTTTTTTTCACACAAAATTTTTTTAGCCTCAATTTTTTCATTTTCACATGGGCAACAGGAGAAAATGGATCCTAAAATTTGTTGGGCAATTTCTCCTGAGTACGCCGATACCTCATATGTGGGGGTAAACCATTGTATGGGTGCACGGCAAGGCTCGGAAGGGAAGGCGCGCCATTTGACTATTTGAATGGAAAATTAGCTCCAATCGTTAGCGGACACCATGTCGCGTTTGGAGAGCCCCTGTGTGCCTAAATATTGGAGCTCCCCTACAAGTGACCCCATTTTAGAAACTAGACCCCCCAAGGAACTTATCTAGATGCATAGTGAGCACTTTAAACCCCCAGGTGCTTTACCGAAGTTTATACCGCAGAGCCGTGAAAATAAAAAATCATTTTTCTTTCCTCAAAAATGATTTTTAGCCCGGAATTTATTATTTTCCCAAGGGTAACAGGAGAAATTGGACCCCAAATGTTGCTTAGTTTGTCCTGAGTACGATGATACCCCATATGTGGGGGTAAACCACTGTTTGGGCGCACGGCAGGGCTCGGAAGGGAAGGCACGCCATTGGCTTTTTGAATGGAAAATTAGCTCCAATCATTAGCGGACACCATGTCGCGTTTGGAGAGCCCCTGTGTGCCTAAACATTGGAGCTCCCTGACAAGTGACCCCATTTTGGAAACTAGACCTCCCAAGGAACTAATCTAGATGTGTGGTGAGCACTTTGAACCCCCAAGTGCTTCACAGAAATTTATAACGCAGAGCCATGAAAATAAAAAATAATTTTTCTTTTCTCAAAAATGATTTTTTAGCCCTCAATTTTTTATTTTCCCAAGCGTAACAGGAGAAATTTGACCCTAAAAAATGTTGTGCAGTTTCCCCTGAGTACGCTGATACTCCATATGTGGGGGAAAACCACTGTTTGGGCACATGCCGGGGCTCGGAAGAGAAGTAGTGACGCTTTGTATTGCAGACTTTGATGGAATGGCCTGCGGGCATCATGTTACGTTTGCAGAGCCCCTGATGTGCCTAAACAGTAGAAACCCCCGACAAGTGACCCCATTTTGGAAACTAGACCCCCAAAGGAACTTATCTAGATATGTGGTGAGCACTTTGAACCCCCAAGTGCTTCACAGAAGTTTATAACGCAGAGCCATGAAAACAAAAAATAATTTTTCTTTTCTCAAAAATGATTTTTTAGCCCACAATTTTTTATTTTCCCAAGGGTAACAGGAGAAATTGGACCCCAAAAGTTGTTGTCCTGTTTCTCCTGACTACGCTGATACCCCATATGTGGGGGAAAACCACTGTTTGGGCACATGCCGGGGCTCGGAAGGGAAGTAGTGAAGCTTTGGAATGCAGACTTTGATGGAATGGCCTGCGGGCATCATGTTACGTTTGCAGAGCCCCTGATGTGCCTAAACAGTAGAAACTCCCCATAAGTGACCCCATTTTGGAAACTAGACCCCCCATGGAACTTATCTAGATATGTGGTGAGCACTTTGAACCCCCAAGTGCTTCACAGAAGTTTACAACGCAGAGCTGTGAAAATAAAAAATAATTTTTCTTTCCTCAAAAATTATTTTTTAGCCCGCAATTTTTTATTTTCACAAGGGTAAAAGGAGAAATTGGACCCCAATGGTTGTTGCCCAGTTTGTCCTGAGTATGCTGGTACCCCATATGTGGGGGTAAACTACTGTTTGGGCGCATGTCAGGGCCCAGAAGGGAGGGAGCACCATTTGACTTTTTGAACGCAAGATTGGCTGGAATCAATGGTGGCGCCATGTTGCGTTTGGATGTGCCTAAACAGTGGAAACCCCTCAATTCTAACCCCAACACACCCCTAACCCTAATGCCAACTCTAGCCATAACCCTAATCACAACCCTAACCCCAACACACCCCTAACCACAACCCTAAACCCAACACAACCCTAACCCTAATCCCAACCCTAACGCTAATCCTAACCCTAACCACAACCCTAACCCCAACACACCCCTAACCCTAACCATAACCCTAACCACAAGCCTAATCTTAACCCTATTTCCAACCCCGGCCCTAATTCCAACCCTAACTCTAATTCCAACCCTAACCCTAAGGCTATGTGCCCACGTTGCGGATTCGTGTGAGATTTTTTTCGCACCATTTTTGAAAAATCCGCAGGTAAAAGGCACTGCGTTTTACATGCAGATTTACCGCAGATTTCCAGTGTTTTTTGTGCGGATTACACCTGCGGATTGCTATTGAGGAACAGGTGTAAAACTGTTGTGAATTAGACTTTTTTGGCTCCCTCTTGTGGTCACTAGTGATATGACTCTGGGATTGTCTTTCCTCAGTTTGGCACCCACCTGGGTCGTTAGTCCAGGGGTGTTGCTATATGAACTCCCTGAATTCTCAGTCTGGTGCCTGGCATCGTTGTAATCAGTCCTTTCTGTTTGCTCCTGTCTGCTGGTCCTGGTTCGTGCAAAATTAAGCTAAGTCCTGCTTCCTTGTTTTTTGGTTATTTGTATTGCTCTTATTTTTTGTCCAGCTTGTACTAAATGTGATTCATGATTTTGCTGGAAGCTCTAGGGGGCTGGTATTCTCCCCCCGGGCCGTTAGACGGTTCGGGGTTCTTGAATATCCAGCGTGGAAATTTTGATAGGGTTTTTGCTGACCGTATAAGTCATCTTACTATATTCTGCTATTAGTCAGTGGGCCTCTCTTTGCTAAATACCTAGTTCATTCTTACGTTTGTCTTTTCTTCTTACCTCACCGTTATTATTTGTTGGGGGCTTGTATCCAACTTTTGGGGTCTTTTCTTTGGAGGCAAGAAAGGTCTATCTTTTCCCTTCTAGGGTTAGTTAGTTCTCCGGCTGGCGCGAGACGTCTAGAACCAACGTAGGCACGTTCCCGGCTGCTGCTATTTGTGGTGCTAGGATTAGATATACGGTCAGCCCAGTTACCACTGCCCTATGAGCTGGTTTTTTGTGTTTGCAGACTTAGTATTTATTTCTGAGACCCTCTGCCATTGGGGTCATAACATAAAACGCTGCGGAATCCACACAAAGAATTGACATGCTGCGGAAAATACAACGCAGCATTTCTGCGTGGTATTTTCCGCACCATGGGCACAGCGGATTTGGTTTTCCATAGGTTTACATGGTACTGTAAACCTGATGGAACACTGCTACGAATCTGCAGTGGCCAATCCGCTGCGGATCCGCAGCCAAATCCGCACCATGTGCACATAGCCTAATTCTAAGGGTATGTGCACACGCTGCGGAAAACGCTGCGGAAAACGCTGCGGATCCGCAGCAGCGTTTCCGCAGCTGCAGGTCCGCAGCAACGTTTCCGCAGCTGCGGGTCCGCAGCAGCGTTTCCGCAGCTGCGGGTCCGCAGCAGCGTTTCCGCAGCTGCGGGTCCGCAGCAGTTTCCCATGTTTTTACAGTTGAATGTAAAGCTATGGGAAACAAAAAACGCTGTGCACATGCTGCGGAAAAAACTGCGTGGAAACGCAGCGGTTTACATTCCGCAGCATGTCACTTCTTTCTGCAGATTCCGCAGCGGTTTTACAACTGTTCCAATAGAAAACGCAGTTGTAAAACCGCAGTGAAATCTGCAGAAAAAACGCAGAAAAACCGTGGTAAATCCGCGGTTAATCCGCAGCGGTTTTGCACTGCGGATTTATCAAATCCGCTGCGGAAAAATCCGCAGAGTACCAGAATACGTGTGCACATAGCCTTATCCTAGCCCTAACCCTACCCCTACCCCTAACCCTACCCCTACCCCTAACTCTACCCCTAAGTCTACCCCTAACCCTACCCCTAACCCTAACCCTAGTGGAAAAAAAAATAAAAATATTTTCTTTATTTTATTATTGTCCCTACCTATGGGGGTGATAAAGGGGGGGTTCATTTACTATTTTTTTATTTTGATCACTGTGATGGGTTATATCACAGTGATCAAAATGTACATTGAACGAATCTGCCGGCCGGCAGATTCGGCGGGCGCACTGCGCATGCGCCCGCCATTTTGGAAGATGGCGGCGCCCAGGGAGAAGACGGACTGACTCCGGGAGGATCGGCAAGTATGAAGGGGTGGTGGGGGGGTGAATCGGAGCACAGGGGGGAGCGGACACTAGGACGGGGGAGCGGACAGGCGGACGCAGGGGAGTACCGGACTGAACGGAGGACCGGGGAGCAGATCGGTGGCAGTGGGGGGGGCAGATCAGGATTTCCAGCCATGGCTGATGATATTGCAGCATCGGCCATGGCTGGATTGCAATATTTCACCATTTTCATAGGTGAAATATTGCAAATTGCTCTGATTGGCTGTTGCACTTTCAACAGCCAATCAGAGCGATCGTAGCCACGTGGGGGCAAAGCCACCCCCCCTGGGCTAAAGTACAACTCCCCCTGTCCCTGCAGATCGGGTGAAATTGGAGTTAACCCTTTCACCCGATCTGCAGGGACGCGATCCCTCCATGACGCATATGGTGCATCACAGGTCGGATTGGCACCGAATTTCATGACGCAGCGTATGCGTCAAAGGTCGGGAAGGGGTTAAAACCTTAAGCGTAATGTAAATATGTTTTTGTTTGTAACGTTCAAGTGTCCTCACCTCCCATAAAGGGAAGCACTGTTATATTTACTTGTTTACAGCATTTCAAAATTTTGTATGTCTTTTGCTAACATGTATTGTTGTTCTTCTTTTCCCAGTCCGGGAGTACTGGATTTAACCGGGGGGAGTGCAGCGCCCCAGAGTCCTGATCGTTGCAGTAATGTCGCTCTGTCACTAAGGGAGCGATGTTATGTCTGATTGTACTAAAGGAGTTCCCCTGACCAGGTATCACAGTCACACACTACACTTCACACTCCGGCCACCAGGGGGAGCAAAAGGTTTTATTTACTAGGCCACTCCTCACACTCTGGTAAAACTGGGGGTTGGATAGGAAGTTAGAGAGAAGCTGACTGGGTTTTGCCCAGGCAACATCCTGTGAGAGGGGGAGTTGCTGGGAAGATTCAGGGTGGTCACTGTCAGGAGTGGGATCCTGACAATGGCCTAGCACAAAACAGATCGTTACGGAACCGCGCCTGCACCTCATTGCGGCGGTATCTTAAGAAAGGACAAGAAGCGAAGTATATTGTGGAGAAGTGAGAAACGAGATCAAAGCACTAAGGGTACCGTCACACAGTACCATTTACATCGCTACGACGGCACGATCCGTGACGTCGCAGCGATCGTATGATTATCGCTCCAGCGTCGTAGACTGCGGTCACACTGTGCAATCACGGCGCTGGAGCGATGCCGAAGTCCCAGGGTAACCAGGGTAAACATCGGTTAACTAAGCGCAGGGCCGCGCTTAGTAACCCGATGTTTACCGTGGTTACCAGCGTAAAAGTAAAAAAAACAAAAACGTACATACTCACTATCTGATGCCCGTCAGGTCCCTTGCCGTCTGCTTTCCTCTCTGACTGTCTGCCGGCCGGAAAGTGAGAGCAGATCACAGCGGTGACGTCGCCGCTGTGATCTGCTCTCACTGTACGGCCGGATTCAGTCAGAGCAGGAAGCAGACGGCAAGGGACCTGACGGGCATCAGATGGTGAGTATGTACGTTTTTTTTTTTTTTACTTTTACGCTGGTAACCACGGTAAACATCGGGTTACTAAGCGCGGCCCTGCGCTTAGTTACCCGATGTTTACCCTGGTTACCAGCGAACACATCGCTGGATCGCTGTCACACACAACGATCCAGCGATGTCAGCGGGTGATCAAGCGACGAAAGAAAGTTTGAAACGATGTGCTACGACGTACGATTCTCAGCAGGGTGCCTGATCGCAGTAGCGTGTCAGACACTGCGAGACCGTAACGATATCGCTACAACGTCACGAATCGTGCCGTCGTAGCGATAAAAATGCCACTGTGTGACGGTACCTTAAGGAGATAATACCGGGAGGAGTCGTGCCCCTAAGATCGTAGCAACATCCTACTGAGGTACGTAGCCGGTGGCTGGAACACCGATGGAGTACTGGCTCTACGCATTACTCCAAACCACAGCCGGGCAGTTAACTTTAGGTTGGCTGTCTCACCTTTTCACCTAAGCAGACAATGGAGGCAATTGTGGGAGAGCGGCGTCTCTAGGGTCCCTATAAAAAAGCTCCAGGCCTACCCCGTCATACGGGTGCGTCCTATCCATACCATCTGGGGGACGGAGAGAGAGAACAGAAACAGATACAAGAGTTGTGAGGACTATCCTGTGGTGCTCAGCAGGGAGGTACTACAACACACAGGCTCAAGTAGGAAGGCTACTGATTTCCACCTGCAAAGGGAACTCTGGATGTGCCTTCGGACCGGCCGGTCTCAGCCAGCCCTGTTAGCAGTGCTCAGGATTGTGGCGCGTCCGAGGGTGAGTATATTCCTATTAGGTATATACTCACCCTCGGACGCGCCCTGCTTCTTTCCGGCAGCCTTCCTTCCTAAGAATGAGCGCGTGAAGGACCTTAGATGACGTCGCGGCTTGTGATTGGTCGCGACCGCCCATGTGACCGCTCACGCGACCAATCACAAGCCGCGACATCACCGCAGGTCATTCACGCGCTCATTCTTAGGAAGGAAGGCTGCCAGTTAGTACCAGGGCGCGTCCGAGGGTGAGTATATCAATATTTTTTATTTTGATTCTTTATTTTCACTTAAATATGGATTCCGATACCGATTCCCGATATCGCAAACATATCGGAACTCGGTATCGGAATTCCGATACCAGATTCAGAAGATCGCCGACCTCATGGCCGACCCCACACAGGGGTCGGGTCAGGTTTCATGAAACCCGACTTTGCCAAAAGTCGGCGACTTCTGAAAATGGCCGACCCGTTTCGCTCAACCCTACTGGGCACCTGTATTTGGTTTGTACAGTCATTATGTGCTACCAGAGTCCCTTTAATACTTTTTAAGCAGCTCTGATTGAGACCAATACTCTGGAGGTGGTCAAGTTAAGGACGAATTGGTAACTAGCTGGGCAATAATCAGAAAAAAGAGAGGTGGAAAAAGTTCTTTGGAGGCCAGTTCTGGGCCTGCACACTCTAGTAAATATGCATTCTTGGCTGATATTTCGGATGCAAGCACAGGACTAGGATCACATCAGCAGGACGTTGCTCCTAGCATCCTGGAGGATGAGTGCGGTAAGAAAAAGGGAAATCAAAGTGCATCAAGGGTTAGATAGAAGCTGGTGATAGGGTACACTATAATTTAGCAGAGTTATAAGTCACCAGAGCCTTCAATATGTTGTCTACCAGTAACTTGAGTTTGACATATTCTGGATCAGATAGATTGCTGTATAAGGCTGGCAAAGCCCAGCAGTTTTGTTAAACATTGGTACTAGTAATGGGTAAAGCGTGCTCAGCACTTCCTTATACTCGATTAAGCTTTGGGGTGATAGATCGAGTAAAGAGAAGTGCCGAGTATCGTATGGTGCTTGAGAGCTCGGGTCCCCATAAATTAAAAATCGAATTTCAATCATCTGAGCACTAAAGTGGGGAATTCCCCTACCCAGAGTGCAGGGACTCCATTGTTAGCTGGATTCTTTTTGTGCTGTAAAATTCCAGGGACAGAGAGAGAGAGAGAGAGAGAGAGATAGAGAAAAAGAGAGAAAAAGAGAGAGTTCCTCCTGAAAAATGCTGAAGTTTCACATTCACTTTCATTATGCTCGCTACATCCAAGTGTTCGTTAAAAATCCATCTAGTCCAGATCTGCCCCCAGTCAGCTCATTTTAGCACTGTAGCTGCTGAGTGATAGGTCTCTTCCTATATACACGTGAGGAAGAGACCTACCAATCAGCTGCCCAGGCACTTGTGAGAGGATCTTAAAAATATATTGTTTCTAAAATGCCGTTTAGTCTTAGGCGAACTGAAGACCGCGCACACGAGGTAGATTTAAGGTGGTTTATTGAAGCCTACGCGTTTCAAGAGCTATCTTGCTCTCTTCTTCAGGGCATATCATCATATCAGATATGCCCTGAAGAAGAGAGCAAGATAGCTCTTGAAACGCGTAGGCTTCAATAAACCACCTTAAATCTACCTCGTGTGCGCGGTCTTCAGTTCGCCTAAGACTATTACCTCCAGCATCCCTTTGGATTCTTGTGGAGACCTGCTGCTACGATTATGCCTTCTTGGGAGTTGTGACCCAGGTTCACAACACCAATAGGTGAGCACATTCCCTACAAAAGACTGTATGTGTGTTTTTTAAACAGTGTGACACATTGGGGGCGCCTTGTCTTTTCTCTAAAATGCCGTTTAGGAATTGCAGCCATTTTTCTACAAAGCTTCCTCATTTCAGGGGTTCAAAAGTAATTGGACAAGTTAACTTTATGATAAAAAAAATGTTCAGTTTAATACTTTGTAGAGAATCCTTTGCAGGCAGTGACTGCCAAAACTCTGGAAGCCACGAATGTCACCAAACGCTGAGTTTCCTCCTTTGTGAAGCTTTGTCATCTTTACTGCAGCTGACTTCAGCTGTTGTTTGTGGGTTTTTCTACCTTATGTTTCATTTTAAACATGTGAAATGCTGCTTCATGTGGTTGAGTTCTTGTGACTGCCATTGCAGAATATTCCACTTCTTTTCCTTAAAAACCGCCTTTGATTGCTTTTGCACTTTATTTTGGGTCGTTGTTTATATGTACTGTGATCAACCTTGCCAGATTTAGTTGAATATGAGCAGAAGGTATTGGCTTGAAAACTTCAGAATTAATCAGTCTGCTTCGCCATTTGGTACTTCATCAATAAGCACTGTTGACTCAGTGCCATTAGAAACCATGCATGCCTATGCCATCACATCACCTCCACCATGTTTTACAGAGGATGTGCTGTGTGTTGGATTATGAGTAGTGTTGAGCATTCCGATACCGCAAGTATCGGGTATCGGCCGATACTTGCGGGTATCGGAATTCCGATACCGAGATCCGATACTTTTGTGGTATTGGGTATCGGTATCGAAACAACATTAATGTAAAAATGTGTAAAAGAGAGAATTAAAATAAAAAATATTGCTATACTCACCTCTCCGACGCATTTTAAAATGCGCACGTGTCCAGCCTCCCGTGACGTCACGGCTTGTGATTGGTCGCGTCGCCCATGTGACCGCGACGCGACCAATCACAAGCCATAACGTAATTTTAAAATCCTGAAGGACCTGAAATTACGTCACGGCTTGCCGTGATTGGTCGCGTCGCGGCCACATGGGCGGCACGCGACCAATCACAAGCCGGGACTTCACGTAAGGAAGTAAACGCGCAAATTTTAAGCAAACAACGCTGCCGGTTCCCTCGGTGAGGTCCAGGTTGCGTCGGAGAGGTGAGTATAGCAATATTTTTTATTTTAATTCTTTCTTTTACACATTAATATGGTTCCCAGGGCCTGAAGGAGAGTTTCCTCTCCTTCAGACCCTGGGAACCATCAGGGATACCGTCCGATACTTGAGTCCCATTGACTTGTATTGGTATCGGGTATCGGTATCGGATTGGATCCGATACTTTGCCGGTATCTGCCGATACTTTCCGATACCGATACTTTCAAGTATCGGACGGTATCGCTCAACACTAATTATGAGTAATTCCAAGTCTTCTCCTTGGTTTTTTATTTTCATCATTTTGATACAGGTTGATCCTAGTTTCATCTGTCCAAAGAATGCTTTTCCATAACTGGACCAACTTCTCTAGATGGTTTTTGGCAAAGTGTAATCTGGCCTTTTAATTTTCAGGCTGATTAATAGTTTGCACCTTGTGTGGAACACTCTGAATTTGCTCTCATGAAGTCTTTTCTTTATGGAAGGCTTAGAGACTGAACACCTACTTCCTGGAGAGTTTTCTCCACTTGGTGGATGTTGTGAAAGGGTTTTTCTTCACCATGGAAAGCATTCTACAATCATCCACCATTACGACTTCCATAGACGCCCATCATTTTCTGAGTTCCCAAGCTCACTGCTCATTGTTTGCATAATTTACTTAGCAAATAATTTTGCTATCTCTGATTTAGTTTTTTTTTTCCGCCTATTTCTCTTCTATCTTGAGTGCCGTTATCCGCATGGTATAGGTTCACAGCAACAGCTTCCAAATGCAATTGCCACAGGATGTGAATATGTGGCACCCCTGAAGGTCCAGATGCCACAGAGGTGCTGCATCTCCGCCAGAGATGTGGCATCCCAACTCTTTAGTAAGGAGGGAACATTGTACAGAACTCTAACACTCGCACCCAACAGACACCAGTTTAGACAAGGCTTCTGGGTGTACCCTTAGGGAGGATGCCTTATCCCAGTCTGGATAGGAAAGGGTGTTGGAAAATGGGTGGAGAAGATAGGAAAGAGGGGGGAGCTACACACACACGGAGTGAGACAGTAGGGAGACTGAGAAAGGAAGTGGAGCTGAGCAGACATGGGGGTCTGCAGCTCCTGACAGGCTGAGGGGAGAAATAAAGCAAGAAGCTCCCAGGAAACAAGAAGGGGTCTCAGGGGCACGGGAAGAGCTGAAGCCACTCGTGGGGTCCGCATCCAGGCTTACCAGTGTCAGGCTGAGGGACCAGGCCGCAGTAGGAGAACAGTCCTCTGAATTAGTGGGAAAACTTCAGGCTCCCGCTAACAATCCGGAGGCTGCTGTCAGGGCTGCCACTAGAAATTTCGGGGCCCCATACTGGCAAAATTTTCGGGGCCCCCTTGAGACTCCGCCCAGGCTCCACCCCAGCCCCGCCTCCACGCTCCACCCCTCAAACTGTCCACAGTCCCACCGCTCTCTCTTGGAAAAACTCCACTTCTCACCAATCACACATTGAGGGTACGTATCCACCTTCAGGATGGCCGGCGGTTGCGTCGGAGCGGCAAACCCACTCAGCGCTAAGCCCCGCCCCCTACTGTGACGCGATGATGCCGGATGTGTTCATTGCACACATCCGGGATCATCGCACCCCACACATAGGGCCCTGTGTTATAGCTTGCGGCGGCGCAGCTGCCGCAAGGAACACGGACATGCTGCGATCTTAAAAGAAGTGCCGCATGTCCGGAGTCGCAGGGCCGCCGGGTGCGTGTTACCACGCATAGTGGAGACGGGATTTCATAAAATCCCCTCCACTATGCTGTAACATCTGGACGCTGCGTGTTTGACGCTGTGGCCCCACGCAGCGTCAAACACGCAGCGTTTACTTAACGTGGACACATACCCTAACAGTTCCCATCACCAGATCACACATATAGCCGGCATCTTTTGTTTTGGCCAAAAGATTTTGTAAGCCGCCACCATAACACGGTAGACTCTTTTGGTGAGGCCCTACTCTGCTGTAACCTATTAAATATTTGTTAAAATATGCAATACAATTTAGGTATATTTTTATTTATTTTTCAATTTTTAAAATGACCAATAATATCACATAAAAAGAACAAATACCGCTACAGCATGACCAGATGACATATTACCACCACAGTGATCGAATAATATCACATACAAGGGACAAATACCGCTACACCATGACCAGACCGCATATTACCACCACAATGATCGAATAATATCACATACAAGGAACAAATACCGCAACACCATGTCCAGACCACATATTACCACCACATAGTTACTGAATACTACAATTCTGATCAGTAATAAAAAAAAAGCACCACACTATCACCATAAGTGCCATTATACACAGGAGATCTGTACTTAGTATGCAGTGTCTGTGTACAGATAATACAGTGATCACTAGTGAAATTATACACAGGAGCTCTGTATATAGTATACAGTGTATGGTGTCAGTGTATAGGTAACACTGACTTACCAGTGACGTCTCTAGGTGAAGTCCTTCATCTTTCATCCAGCACAGACCGCCATCATGTCTTCCAGCCAGGACTCGTTTCTGCAGGAAATAACACAGTTATCTCGAGCTCCGCTTGTAGAACACATTACTTAATTTTTCCCAACTTCTACATTACACCGCATAAAGAAAAAGAGGCGACATAGTGTCACTCTACACAGTAACAGGACCGCCCCCTCATTTAAAACAGTGTCCTCAAAAAATAAATACATCACTGCAGTAATAATATCCCTTAATTAGTCCCTATGGTAATAATATTCCCCATCCTGGCCCCGTGTGTCTCATTCCTGGCGTCAGCCATATGTTCTCCCATCCTGCCCTCATGAGTATCCATCCTGCCCCATATGATCTCCCCATCCTGCCCCATCTGTCTCCATCGTATCCATCCTGCCCCATGATCCTGCACAATCTGTCTCCAATTCTGCCCCCAGTGTCTCCAATCATGCCTCCTGTGTCTCCAATCCTTCCCCATCTGTCTCCAGTCATGCCCCCATGTCTTTCATCATACCCCATATCTCCATTCTGCCCATGTCCAGCATCTCTGCCCCTGTGTCCAGCATCTCTGCCCCTGTGTCCAGCATCTCTGCCCGTGTCCAGCATCTCTGCCCCTGTGTCTAGCATCTCTGCCCCTGTGTCCAGCATCTCTGCCCGTGTCCAGCATCTCTGCCCCTGTGTCCAGCATCTCTGCCCCTGTGTCCAGCATCTCTGCCCGTGTCCAGCATCTCTGCCCCTGTGTCCAACATCTCTGCCCCCTGTGTCCAGCATTCTGCCCCGTGTCCAGCATACAGCCCCCTGTGTCCAGCATCTTTGCCCCTTTGTCCAGCATACTGCCCCTTTGTCCAGCATTCTGCCCCGTGTCCAGCATCTCTGCCCCTTTGTCCAGCATACTGCCCCTTTGTCCAGCATACTGCCCCTTTGTCCAGCATACTGCCCCTTTGTCCAGCATTCTGCCCCCTGTGTCCAGCATCTCTGCCCCTTTGTCCAGCATACTGCCCCTTTGTCCAGCATTCTGCCCCCTGTGTCCAGCATTCTGCCCCGTGCCCAGCATACTGCCCCCTGTGTCCAGCATCTCTGCCCCTTTGTCCAGCATACTGCCCCTTTGTCCAGCATTCTGCCCCGTGTCCAGCATCTCTGCCCCTTTGTCCAGCATACTGCCCCTTTGTCCAGCATTCTGACCCCTGTGTCCAGCATTCTGCCCCCTGTGTCCAGCATTCTGCCCCCTTTGTCCAGCATTCTGCCCCGTGTCCAGCATTCTGCCCCCTTGTCCAGCATACTGCCCCTTGTCCAGCATCTCTGCCCCCTGTGTCCAGCATCTCTGCCCCCTGTGTCCAGCATCTCTGCCCCTGTGTCCAGCATCTCTGCCCTCTGTGTCCAGCATCTCTGCCCCCTGTGTCCAGCATCTCTGCCCCCTGTGTCCAGCATCTCTGCCCCCTGTGTCCAGCATTCTGCCCCCTGTGTCCAGCATTCTGCCCCCTGTGTCCAGCATCTCTGCCCCTGTGTCCAGCATACTGCCCGTGTCCAGCTTTCTGCCCCAGCATGTCCAGCGTTCTGCCCCGGGCCTTAGCGTGTCCAGCGTTCTGCCCCGGGTCCCGGGGCCCACCCCCCTGGGATCGCCGCTCTCAAAAAAAAAACGAGTTCTTACCTTGCCATGCTCCTGCGGCGGGGAACCTCACTTCCTCCACGCAGGTGAAGGACGCACTCGCCGGCGGCTGACAATGACATCAGACGCCGGCGAAGTGCGACTGCGCACTGCGGCCACTCAAGTCAGCTGCCAGCCTCCGACTGGCTGGCGGGGGCTGTTAACTATTGACGTGCGGGCATGGGCCCGTATGTCAATAGTGTCCCGCAGGCCCGCAGCGCCGGCAGGGGGGGGCACGCAGCGCCGGCAGGTGGGGGGCCCGCAGCGCCGGCAGGGGGGGGCCCGGTGAGCAGATTAGACGGGGCCCGATGCGGGCCCCCTCTGCTCACCGGGCCCCATACGCCAGTCATGGCTGTCATGCCCTGATGGCGGCCTGTTGTGTATCCGCTTTTTGGGCTCCCCTGGTGGTTGCTGGTGGTACTGGTGACTTGTTTGCACTTTGCTGCTTCTGTTCACCTGCTTCCATCAGTGTTTGGGAGTTTCCTATTTAGCCTTGCTCTTCAGTCATTTCCTTGCCGGTCATCATTGTAACCAGAGCCTTCGGTTGCATGTTCCTGCTACTAGTCTGCTGATCAGCTAAGTGGACTTTGTCCTTTTGTTTTGTATCTTTTGTCCAGTTTGCAGTTTTTGTAATTCTCTGTAGCTGGAAGCTCTTGCGGGCTGAAATTGCCACTCCTGTGTGATGAGTTGACACAGGAGTCTTAAAGTAATTTCAGGATGGTTTTTGAAAGGGTTTTCAGTTGACCGTGAAGTCCTCTTTTGTATCCTTCTGCTATCTAGTAAGTGGACCTCTCTTTGCTAAATCTACTTTCATACTGTGTATGTCTTTTCCTCTTAATTCACCGTTATTACATGTGGGGGGCTGCTATCATCTTTTGGGGTATTTCCCTAGAGGTAAGCCAGGTCTGTTTCTTCCTCTACCAGGCGTAGTTAGTCCTCCGGCTGGCGCGTGGCATCTAGGAAGCCGTAGGTATGCTCCCTGGCTACTATTAGTTGTGTGGTAGATTTAGCTCACGGTCAACTCGAGTTTCCATCACCCGAGAGCTCGTTCGTTATTTATATGTTTCTTACGTTCCCTTGCCATTGGGAACCATGACAGTATGACCGGCCGGTGTTAAACTTATTGGCAGAAGAAAGGAGAGAAAAAAGAAGTCTGTAAATTTTGTTTTTTTCTTTTTCCCTATGCTTGCTCCATAGTTGGATCAGTTGTATTTCAGCTCTAATTACTGCCTTTGCCTTTCTCTCCTTATAATCCTTGAATGGCTCTGAGCTCACCTGTTTAAAGATGGATCCTCAGAGTTTGGCTGCAGGTTTAAATAATCTTGCTACGAAGGTTCAAAATTTACAAGATTTTGTTATGCATACTCCTATTTCTGAACCTAAAATCCCTACACCAGAGGTGTTTTCCGGAGATAGATCTCGGTTTCTGAATTTCAAATATAATTGTAAATTATTCCTTTCTCTCAGACCTCACTCCTCAGGAGATCCTGTCCAGCAGGTTAAGATTGTAATTTCTTTGCTGCGAGGTGACCCTCAAAATTGGGCATTTTCATTGGCACCAGGGGATCCTGCGTTGCTCAATGTGGATGCGTTTTTCCTGGCTTTAGGGTTGCTTTATGAGGAACCTAATTTGGAGATTCAAGCTGAAAAAGCTTTGATAGCCCTATCTCAAGGGCAAGATGAAGCTGAGATATACTGCCAAAAATTTCGTAAATGGTCTGTGCTTACTCAGTGGAATGAGTGCGCCTTAGCGGCAAATTTCAGAGAGGGCCTTTCTGATGCCGTTAAAGATGTTATGGTCGGGTTCCCTGCACCTACAGGTCTGAATGAGTCCATGACAATGGCAATTCAGATTGATCGGCGTTTGCGGGAGCGCAAACCCGTGCACCATTTGGCGGTATCTTCTGAAGAGACGCCAGAGAAAATGCAATGTGACAGAATTATGTCCAGAAGCGAGCGGCAGAATTATAGGCGTAAAAATGGGTTATTCTTCTATTGTGGTGATTCTGCTCATGTTATATCGGCATGCTCTAAACGTACTAGGAAGGTTGACAAGTCTATTTCAATTGGCACTTTACAGTCCAAATTTATTTTGTCTGTAACCTTGATTTGTTCATTATCAGTTATTACCGTGGATGCCTATGTGGACTCTGGCGCCGCTCTGAGTCTTATGGACTGGTCCTTTGCCAGGCGCTGTGGGTTTGATTTAGAGCCTCTGGAAGTCCCTATACCTCTGAAGGGTATTGATTCTACACCTTTGGCTCGTAATAAACCACAGTTCTGGACGCAAGTGACTATGCGTATGACTCCAGACCATCAGGAGGTGATTCGCTTCCTTGTGTTGTACAATTTACATGATGTTTTGGTGCTTGGATTACCATGGTTACAGTCTCATAACCCAGTCCTTGACTGGAAAGCTATGTCTGTGTTAAGCTGGGGATGTCGGGGGGCTCATGGGGACACTCCTTTGGTGTCCATTTCGTCATCTATTCCATCTGAGATTCCGGCATTTTTGTCTGATTATCGTGATATTTTTGAAGAGCCTAAAATTGGTTCACTCCCTCCTCACAGGGATTGTGATTGCGCCATAGATCTGATTCCTGGCAGTAAATTTCCAAAGGGTCGTTTGTTTAACCTATCTGTACCTGAACATGCTGCTATGCGCGAGTATATTAAGGAGTCCCTGGAAAAGGGACATATTCGTCCTTCTTCATCACCTTTAGGAGCCGGTTTTTTCTTTGTCTCTAAAAAGGATGGCTCTCTGAGGCCTTGTATTGATTATCGACTCCTGAATAAAATTACAGTCAAATATCAGTATCCGTTGCCTTTGCTGACTGATTTGTTTGCTCGCATAAGGGGGGCTAAGTGGTTCTCTAAGATTGATCTTCGTGGGGCGTATAATTTGGTGCGAATTAAGCAGGGGGATGAGTGGAAAACCGCATTTAATACGCCTGAGGGCCATTTTGAGTATTTGGTAATGCCTTTCGGCCTTTCTAATGCACCTTCTGTCTTTCAGTCCTTAATGCATGATATTTTCCGTGAATATTTGGATAAATTTATGATTGTTTACTTGGATGATATTTTGATTTTTTCTGATGACTGGGAGTCTCATGTTCAGCAGGTCAGGAGGGTTTTTCAGGTTTTGCGGGAGAATTCTTTGTGTGTAAAGGGTTCAAAGTGTGTTTTTGGGGTTCAAAAAATTTCCTTTTTGGGGTACATTTTTTCCCCTTCTTCTATTGAGATGGACCCTGTCAAGGTTCGGGCTATTTACGACTGGACGCAGCCTACTTCTCTGAAGAGTCTTCAGAAATTCTTGGGCTTTGCTAATTTTTATCGTCGATTTATAGCTGGTTTTTCTGGCGTTGCTAAACCTCTGACGGATTTGACTAAAAAGGGTGCTGATGTTGCCAATTGGTCCCCTGCTGCTGTGGAGGCCTTTCGGGAGCTTAAGCGCTGCTTTTTGTCTGCCCCTGTGTTGCGCCAGCCTGATGTTTCTCTTCCCTTTCAGGTTGAGGTTGATGCTTCCGAGATCGGAGAGGGGGCGGTTTTGTCACAGAGAAGTTCCGACTGCTCAGTGATGAGACCTTGTGCGTTCTTTTCGCGAAAATTTTCGGCCGCCGAGCGAAACTATGATGTTGGTAATCGGGAGCTTTTGGCCATGAAGTGGGCATTTGAGGAGTGGCGTCATTGGCTTGAGGGTGCCAGACATCAGGTGGTAGTTTTGACTGATCACAAGAATTTAATTTAATTGGAGTCTGCCAGGCGCCTGAATCCTAGACAGGCACGTTGGTCGTTGTTCTTTTCCCGGTTTAATTTTGTGGTCTCGTACTTACCAGGTTCTAGGAATGTGAAGGCAGATGCTCTTTCTAGGAGTTTTGAGCCTGACTCTCCTGGGAATTCTGAACCTGCTGGTGTCCTTAAGGATGGGGTGGTTTTGTCTGCTGTCTCTCCAGATCTGCGACGTGCTTTGCAAGAATTTCAGGCGGATAGACCTGATCGTTGTCCGTCTGGTAGACTGTTTGTTCCTGACGATTGGACCACTAGAGTCATCTCGGAAGTTCATTCTTCTACTCTGGCAGGTCATCCGGGAATTTTTGGCACCAGAGATTTGGTGGCTAGATCCTTCTGGTGGCCTTCCCTGTCTCGAGATGTGCGTGTTTTTGTGCAGTCTTGCGATGTGTGTGCTCGGGCCAAGCCTTGTTGTTCTAGGGCTAGTGGGTTGTTGTTGCCCTTGCCTATTCCTAAGAGGCCTTGGACGCACATCTCTATGGACTTTATCTCGGATCTCCCTGTTTCTCAGAAGATGTCTGTCATCTGGGTGGTGTGTGACCGTTTTTCTAAAATGGTTCATTTGGTGCCATTGCCTAAGTTGCCTTCCTCATCTGAGTTGGTCCCTCTGTTTTTTCAAAATGTGGTTCGCTTGCATGGTATTCCGGAAAACATCGTTTCTGACAGGGGTACCCAGTTCGTGTCTAGATTTTGGCGGGCAGTCTGTGCCAGGTTGGGCATTGATTTGTCCTTTTCGTCTGCATTCCATGCTCAGACCAATGGCCAGACGGAGCGAACTAATCAAACTTTGGAGACTTATTTGAGGTGTTTTGTGTCTGCGGATCAGGATGATTGGGTTGCCTTTCTGCCGTTGGCGGAGTTTGCTCTTAATAATCGGGCTAGTTCTGCCACTTTGGTTTCTCCTTTCTTTTGCAATTCAGGGTTTCATCCGCGTTTTTCATCTGGTCAGGTTGAATCTTCGGATTGTCCTGGAGTGGATGCGGTGATGGATCGGTTGCATCGGATTTGGGGACAAGTGGTGGATAATTTGGAATTGTCCCAGGAGAGGACTCAGCAGTTTGCTAACCGTCGTCGTCGTGTTGGTCCCCACCTTCGCGTTTTTAAGCCTCGGTTCATCGGTCCTTATAGGATTTTGGAGATTCTTAACCCTGTTTCCTTTCGTTTGGACCTCCCGGCATCTTTCGCTATCCATAATGTGTTCCATCGGTCGTTGTTGCGGAGATATGAGGTACCAGTGGTTCCTTCTACTGAACCTCCTGCTCCTGTGCTGGTGGAGGGTGAATTGGAGTACGTCGTAGAGAAGATCTTGGACTCCCGTATTTCCAGACGGAGACTTCAATATCTGGTTAAATGGAAAGGCTATGGTCAGGAAGATAATTCTTGGGTAACTGCCTCTGATGTTCATGCCTCGGATTTGGTTCGTGCCTTTCATAGGGCTCATCCAGATCGCCCTGGCGGTTCTTGTGAGGGTTCGGTGCCCCCTCCTTAAGGGGAGGGTACTGTTGTGTATCCGCTTTTTGGGCTCCCCTGGTGGTTGCTGGTGGTACTGGTGACTTGTTTGCACTTTGCTGCTTCTGTTCACCTGCTTCCATCAGTGTTTGGGAGTTTCCTATTTAGCCTTGCTCTCCAGTCATTTCCTTGCCGGTCATCATTGTAACCAGAGCCTTCGGTTGCATGTTCCTGCTACTAGTCTGCTGATCAGCTAAGTGGACTTTGTCCTTTTGTTTTGTATCTTTTGTCCAGTTTGCAGTTTTTGTAATTCTCTGTAGCTGGAAGCTCTTGCGGGCTGAAATTGCCACTCCTGTGTGATGAGTTGACACAGGAGTCTTAAAGTAATTTCAGGATGGTTTTTGAAAGGGTTTTCAGTTGACCGTGAAGTCCTCTTTTGTATCCTTCTGCTATCTAGTAAGTGGACCTCTCTTTGCTAAATCTACTTTCATACTGTGTATGTCTTTTCCTCTTAATTCACCGTTATTACATGTGGGGGGCTGCTATCATCTTTTGGGGTATTTCCCTAGAGGTAAGCCAGGTCTGTTTCTTCCTCTACCAGGCGTAGTTAGTCCTCCGGCTGGCGCGTGGCATCTAGGAAGCCGTAGGTATGCTCCCTGGCTACTATTAGTTGTGTGGTAGATTTAGCTCACGGTCAACTCGAGTTTCCATCACCCGAGAGCTCGTTCGTTATTTATATGTTTCTTACGTTCCCTTGCCATTGGGAACCATGACAGCGGCCCTGGCTGCTGTGACTGCAGGTGCAGCAGCCACATTTGCACATATTTGCCGAATAGGTCCGGGGGACAGAGAGTACGTCACCCGACAAGACCTGTGTTCACCGGCTTGGGACACTGGGTGGCAAACGAAAGGTGGAAAGCCCACCAGGGCCATGGGGTACTCAGCACCGGGTCCGGTACTTAAAAGGATGTGTTACGAAAGCGGCGACCCAGTCCATGGCACCCATGTAAAAGGGGATTTGAAATGGGAAATAAAGTTTGTGTTCATGACGCCACCTGTGGTATTTGGTCAAGGATGACTGACGCTTCTTAAAGGAGTCCTCTGGGGTGATGTTGTGGCAGCAGGGATGGTATAGCTTCCCACAGGTGAAGCTAGGTCCCCAGGGCTCCCGGTGTATAGATAAAGATGGTAGATGGTGTAGCAAGAAACGAAGGACACAGGGTTGCAGTTTCTTTAACTTTTTACTGTAGAATTCAGGCAGCCACAGTCCAGGTTTTCGGATCACAGGTGCTGGTATAGTCTGGCCGGCTTGGAAGCGAGTTGGGAATCCCCATAACCAGGTGGGGTTTTAAGCCTTCCTTTTAGCACTGTATTGTAGTCCCTTGCTGACTTAGGCATCACACAAAGTCCTCACGTGTTCTTCTGTCCCCCTTTAGGTAGGACAATACCCGTATGACAGGTAACTTGAGCCTTTATACAGGATCTCCATCACAACCCGGGCACTATGCATTAGGCTATGTCTCCATGTTCAGGATGGCCGGCGGTATCGCCGCAGCGGCGAAGCTGCTCGGCGCTAAGCCCCGCCCCCTTTCTGGGACGCGATCATGCCGGATGTGTTAACTCTTCACATCCGGGATGATCGCTCTGTCCCATAGGGCCCTGTGATATGCCTTGCGGGGATGCTGCGTCCCCGCAAGGTGTACGGACATGCTGCGATCTGAAAAGACGCGCAGCATGTCCGGAGTCGCAGGGCCGCCGCGTGCGGGTTTCCACGCATAGTGGAGATGGGATTTCATAAAATCCCCTCCACTATGCTGGAACATCTGGACGCTGCTTGTTTGACGCTGCAGCTCTGCACAGCGTCAAACAAGCAGCGTTTCCTGACCGTGGAAACATACCGTTACTGTGTCTTCACATGTGTGGTGGACAGGTAGCTTGCAATCTGCTGTCCCGCCAGTTTTTGCTGTGAGACGAAGAGTACTGCACAACCTTGGTCTTCTGGCTACCGATTTTGTGCACTTCAGCATGGAAGAAGTTCAGTCGCAGCTTCTCCCCAGCTCTTCACTTCGCCTGTGCTTCTTTTCTCCTTCACGCTCATTACAATCTGTTCTGCTTTCCTTTCTCTCTCTTTCCTGTAGCTGCAGCATCTCTCGGGGCTGCATGGCCCCTCTCTCAAAAACAAGGGGAAAAGCATAAATGAATGCAGAAAAATGCAAAGCTCACAGGATTGCAGAAGAGATAGAAAGAGCAAGAACTAAAAGATAAGAAACATAGTACTGAGAGTAAAGTGTTGTACAACTGCAGCAATGAAGAAGATGAGAGAAGTAGTCTGTGAATAACACAGTGATTTAACCCCTTCACCCCGGAGCGTTTTTCGTTTTTTTGTTTTCGTTTTTCGCTCCCCTTCTTTCCAGAGCCATAACTTTTTAATTTTTCTGTCAATATGGCAATGTGGGGGCTTTTTTTGCAGGATGAGTTGTACTTTTGAACGACACCATTGGTTTTACCATGTTGTGTAACAGAAAATGGGAAAAAATTCCCAGTGTGATGAAATTGCAAAAAAAGTGCAATCCCACACGTGTTTTTTGTTTGACTTTTTTGATAAGTTCACTAAATGCTAAAACTGACCTGCAATAGTGATTCTCTAGGTCATTACAAATTCATAGATACCAAACATGTCTAGGTTCTCTTTTGTCTAAGTGGTAAAAAAAAAATTCAAAATTTGCTAAAAAAAATAAAAAAATTGCTCAATATTCCAATAACGTTAGTGTCTCTAATTTTCTTGATCTGGGGTCAGGTGAGGGCTTATTTTTTGCGTGCCAAGCTGATGTTTTAAAGTTTACCATTTTTGTACAGATATTTTTTTCTTGTTACGCCATTTAGCGATCAGGTTAATGCTTTTTTTTATTGATAGATCAGGTGAGACTGAACGTTGCGATACCAAATATGTGTAGGTTTGATTTTTGTTATTGTTTCATTTTGATTGGGGTGATAGAGGGGTGATTTGAACTTTTATATTTTTTAATATTTTTAAACACATATTTTTTAAAATTTTGGCATGCTTCAATAGCCTCCATGGGAGGCTAGAAGCATGCACTACTCGATCGCCTCTGCTGCAGAGAGATGATGCACAGATCACCTCTATGCAGCAGAATTACAGGCTTGCTATGATCGCTGACCACAGGGTGGCGCTCATAGAAATCTGCCATCAACAATAGAGGTCTCGAGGAGACATCTGGTTGTGATGGCAATGCACCGATGACCCCCAATCACGTGACGGGGTCAGCGGTGCGAGTAGTTCCGGTCGCGCGGCCAGGAGCGCTAGTTAACTGCCACTGTCAGAGTTTTACAGCGGCAATTAACTAGTTAATGGGCATGGATGAATCGCGATTTCGCTCACGCACATTGTGCGCACATGTGAGCTGTTGAAAACAGCTGACATGTCATGGCTTTGAGGTGGGCTCACCGCCAGAGCCCACCTCAAAGAGGGGGATAATGCCAGCTGACGTACTATTCCGTCAGCTGGCAGAAAGGGGTTAATTGATAGTAAGAGTGAAAGTGGGCAAAGAGGAGAGCTGACACAGCTGCAGTGCAAGTATGATTGATAAGTGATTGATTAGTGATATTGCATAGCCGGGTTGGTTTGTCCTGCTCATCTTAATTGTTCATGCATTAGAAAGCAACGACTCAACACAATATGCTGTATTTCAAAGAAAGAATTCTTAACTCACTGTTTGAGTGATCATCTCAAGCAACTGAGTTTTTACATTTTTTGTGCGATTAATAACTGCACAAAAACTGCTGACAAATAGAGATGGGTGGACCCCTTGATGTTCGGGTCTGGCAGGTTCGGCTGAACACTTAAAAAAAGTTTGGGTACCAGAATAGTACCTGGACCTGAACCCAGATCCCATTCACTTGAATGAGGGACAAACATCCAGTGTTTGCCATGCCATCATGTGCATGACAGCGCTGCAAACACTGCTTCTGATTGGCAGTAAAATTATTACCGCCGGTCAGACAGCCATGGTTCCCATGTTGTGAAATGAAAGTGTGAGCTTGCAGATTTGATCGAAGGCATAAGGTGTACCTTCGATCACTGGTCATGGCTGATGGGACAACGTCTTCCATCAGCCGACGCCTGCTGCCGCTAATAACAGTGAGAGTAGGAGCGGCTGATCGGAGTATTTATTGGCTGGCACCTAAGCTGTAAATAAAAAAAAACACCATGAGTTCCTCTGTATTTTTGTTAACCAGCCAGGCAAAACTCACAGCTGGGGCTGTAACCCCCAGCTGTCAGCTTCAGCAAGGCTGGTTATCAAAAATGGAGGGATCCCCACTCTGATTTTTTTTAATTATTTGAATATTTAAATAATCTTAGAAAACGCTGTGGTGTTTCCCCCATTTTTGATAACCAACCAAGCTAAAGAAGACAACTGGGGCTGGTATACTCAGGCTGGTAAGGGGCCATGGATTTTGTCCCCTCAGCCTAAAAATAGCAGCCCACATGACCCAAAAAAGGTGCATTCTGCTAGATTTGCCAATTCTGGCACTTTGTCCAGCTCTTCCCACTTGGCTGTTGTAAGTGGGGTTCATATTTGTGGGGTTAATGTCACCTTTGTATTGTCAGGAGACATCAAGCCCATGGCTTAGTAATGGATAGGCGTTAGTGATGAGCAAACGCGCTCGCCACTACTCGTTCCTCACCCGAGTATCACGGTACTCGTCATACTCGGCGAGCACCGAGCATTTCTGGGATTACTCGGAGGGAACTATTGTCTCCACACAGCATTATTGGCAGACATTAGAGACCCAATCATGCTGCAGGGATTGGCTGTCAGGCCATGAAACACCGCAGCCATCTTTGCTGTGATCGTGCAGTGATTGGCTTGACTGCACAGCATCATCACGAGTATAAGAAACCTGGCGCCGCCCTGCTTGCCGCATTCTGCTCCAGACTAAGAGAGTGTAGGGAGAGCTGCTGCTGAGATAGCGTCAGAATTGTTCTTTTAATAGTTAGTGTAGGTCTGCAACTGTTCAGTCCACAACTCGTGAGAAACCAATAGTACTTTTGAGGCCAGTCTCACACGTCCAGATAATTCTGGTACCAGAAAAATCGGTACCGGAGTTATCCCTGTCCGTGTGCCCGCATGCTCACGTGGCACCTCAGTGTGGCACATGTGCAGCAGCCGTGTGCTGCCCGTGTGCCGACTGAGGACCACACGGACCGTGCAGGAGACAGCGCTAGAGTTAAGCGCAGTCCCCTGCTTTTGGTGCTGAAGCCGGCATTCATTCCTTCTCCCCAGCAGCGTTCGCTGGAGAGAAGGAATGAAAAATCAAGTTTTTTTTTTTATTATTTTTGTGTTTATAATAAAGTTTGTGGTCACCTCCCACCTCCCACCCCCTGTGCGCCCGCCCGCTTGCATTAAAATACTCACCCAGCGCCCGCGATGCTTCCTCTCAGCGCCGGCAGCTTGTCCTGGTGAGCGGTCACGTGGTGCACTCATTACAGGGATGAATATGCGGCTCCACCCCTATGGGAATGAATGCCGGCTTCAGCACCACATGCAGGGGGGACAGCGCTTAACTCTAGCGCTGTCTCCTGCACGGTCTGTGTTGTCCTCTGTCGGCACACGGGTGGCACACGGACAGCATCCGTGTGCGGTACGTGTTTACACGGACCCATTGACTTTAATGGGTCCGTGTGATCCGTGCGCTCCCACGAACACTGACATGACTCCATGTTTTGCAAACGGACACACGGTCCCTGAAAACACGCTGACATGTGCAGAGACACATTTATTTTAATGTGTCTATGTGAGTCAGTGTCTCCGGTACGTGAGAAAACTGTCACCACACGTACCGGAGCCACTGACGTGTGAAACCGGCCTTAGGGCTAATGTGTGGGTCCTGAGATTGCAGCGCTAGGTAGGCAGGGCACAGCATATCCACATCAGTGAAAGGCCTGCAGGCACTGTATGTGTGTACATAGCTCCCACTGCTTCCCTCCCAAAGCTCCATAACTGTCTGCTGTTGCTTATTTACTATATACATAGCTGCAGTTTTATTTTTATTTTTTTCAAAAATTCACCAAACCCCCCCAAAAAAATGTATACAGTCTGTTATGTCAGACTGAGGCCTGGTGTACCTGTTTAAAAAATCATAGTTTTGCAGGCATACGTAGCATACTTGTGTGTGCTAGCCTTGTTCTATTTTTTTTTTAAATTCACCCAAAAGCAAAAAAAAAAATAATGCAGTCTGTTATGCCAGGCTGAGGGCTGGTGTTTATGTTTTTGAAAAATCGTATTTCCACAGGCATATGTAGCATAGTTCTGTGTGCTAGCCGTGTGCCACTCTTGTTTGTTTTTTTTTAAATTCATCCAAAAGCAAAGAAAAATTACTACAGTCTGTTATGTCAGGCTGAGGGCTGGTGTTTCTGTGTTTGAAAAATTGTATTTCCGCAGGCAAATGTAGCATAGTTCTGTGTGGTAGCCTTGTTCAAATTTTTTTTTTTAATTCACCAAAAAGCAAAAAACACATTAATGCAGTCTGTTATGTCAGTCTGAGTCCTGGTGTATCTGTTTTTTAAAAATCGTATTTCCGCAGGCATGCGTAGCATAGTTCTGTGTGCTAGCCTTGGTAAAAAAAATGTTTTTAAATTCACCAAAAAAACAAAAAACACATTAATACAGTTTGTTAGGTCAGGCTGAGTCCTGGTGTATCTGTTTTTGAAAAATCATATTTCCGCAGGCATACATAGCATAATTTTGTCTTCTAGCCTTGTTCCATATTTTTTATTTTAAAAATTCTCCAAAACACAAAAAAAATTAATACAGTTTGTTAAGTCAGGCTGAGGCCTGTTGTATTTGTGGTGGAAAAATTGTAGCTTCGCAGGCATAAGTTTCATCGTTCTGTCTGCTAGCCTTGTTGTACTCAATTAAAATTTTTTGCCAAATTTCACATACAAGAGAAAAAAATATATACAGTCTGTTATCTGTGTCTGGGGCCTGTTGTGTCTGTGAATACATTTTTGTTGAGCTTTTGAAATACTTCAGTACTCCATATAAAATGGGCAAGTCAAGAGGCAAGGGACGGGAAAGTTGACATGATGCTGATGGTGATTGCAGAGGACAAGGCCGTGGCCAAGCTGAAAGTGTGCCACAACAAAGACCCACATCTTCTCGCTCAACCTTAATGTCCCAGTTTCTAGGGGATCGCAGCACACCACTATTGAAGCCAGAGCAGTTTGAAACAGTTGTTGGTTGGATAGCGGATAATGCTTCCAGTCACTTAGCCACCACCACCACCATGTCTTACACACGGTCAAGTCTGAGTAGCCATGAGTGTGGACCGGATATTCCTCACCCTGATCCTCTTTACTCACACCATGCCGAGTGTCCTGAGACAACTGATCGAACACTTGGACACTCCGAAGAGCTGTTCTGTTTTCCCTTTCAAGATTCTGGACTCTCAGCCGGTCAAATTGAAGTGGAGCCTGATGCGATTGCATGTAGTGATGCCCAAAGCTTTGAATAGCCACGGTCACACGAAGGCGATGGTGAGAAAGTGTCACAAGAGGTGGACGATGGTGAGACATAATTGCCAGAAAGTAAGAAGGAGGGGCAGGGTGCGGATGTGGAAGACGAGGTGGTGGATGACATAGTGACTGACCCAACCTGGCAGGAAGACATGCAGAGCAAGGACAGCAGCACACATGGGGAAGGAGGCATATCACCCCAACAGGCAGGAAGAAGCATTGTGGTGGCCACAGACAGAAGGTGTGCATCCGTTCCCCGTAACACCATCATGAGGTAAGCTGCCATTCCAACTGTTAGATCTTCCCGAGTCTGGTTATTTTTTAAAGACTCTGTAGATAACCCTAAACAGGCCATTTGCAGCACCTGCCATGCCCGCATCAGCAGCGGTAGCAAAACTACCAGCCTAACCACCACCAGCATGATCACGTACATGGCAGCAAAGCACCCAACTTTGTGGGCCAAACCCCGGGCTGCAGAAAAACTGTCTGCAGGGGACACAACTGATTCATCCACTGTTTTGCATAGAAGCAAATCCCCAGTCCACTTTGCATGTGAAGATGCCTCTAGCCCTGCACCTGTTGTTGCCCACAGTCAAGCAGCACCATCAAGCCCATCCATGTCCTTGTCTCAGCACAGCCGTCAGTTGTCTATACCCGAATCATTGCAATGCAAGCAGAAATACTCCACAACGCCACACAGGCCACAGGCCTAAATTCTAACATTTCTCTTCTTCTTGCGCTCGAAATGTTGCCTTTTAGGCTCGTTGAGATGGAAGCTTTCCGCAACCTAATGGTGGCGGCCATCCCAAGGTACACGGTCCCCAGTCACCACTATTTCTCCAGGTGTGCCATACCAGCATTACATCAGCATGTGTCCCACAACATTACCCGTACCCTCAACAATGCTGTTACTGGGAAAGTACACCTAACCACAGACACGTGGACAGGTGCTTATGGGCAGTGAGGGTACATCTCACTGAAGGCACACTGGGTTAACATAGTGGAAGCCGGGACTCAGTCGGACCTTGGGATGGGAAAAATCCTCCCCACGCCGAGGATTGCGGGCCCTACGACAATCAAAGTTGCCCCAACAATATACAGCTCCTGCTACTCTGATGGCTCTGAGGCAGGGTGAGCTCACACACGTACCTTGCTTGGCCCATGTGCTTAACCTCGTGGTTCAATGTTTTCTTTTAACCCCTTCATGACCCAGCCTATTTTGACCTTAATGACCTGCAATTCTGACCAGCATCCATTTATGAGGTAATAACTCAGGAACGCTTCAACGGATCCTAGCGGTTCTGAGACTGTTTTTTCATGACTTATTGGGCTTAATGTTAGTGGTAAATTTAGGTCGATAATTTTTGCGTTTATTTGTGAAAAAATGGAAATTTGGCAAAAATTTTGAAAATTTCACAATTTTCAAATTTTGAATTTTTATTCTGTTAAACGAGAGAGTTATGTGACACAAAATAGTTAATAAATAACATTACCGACATGGCTACTTTACATCAGCACAACTTTGGAAACAACTTTTTTTTTTTTGCTAGGAAGTTATAAGGGTTAAAATTAGTGTTGAGCGATACCTTCCGATACTCGAAAACTATCGGATATCGCCGATACCGATACCCGATACCAATACCAGTCATTGGGACACCAAGTATCGGAAGGTATCCTGTATGGTTCCCAGGGTCTGAAGGAGAGGAAACTCTCCTTCAGGCCCTGGTATCCATATTAACCCCTTCACCCCCAGAGCTTTTTCCGTTTTTCCGTTTTCGTTTTTCGCTCCCCTCCTTCCCAGAGCCATAACTTTTTTATTTTTCCGTCAATTTGGCCATGTGAGGGCTTATTTTTTGCGGGACGAGTTGTACTTTTGAACGACACCATTGGTTTTAGCATGTCGTGTACTAGAAAACGGGAAAAAATTCCAAGTGCAGTGAAATTGCAAAAAAAGTGCAATCCCACACTTGTTTTTTGCTTGCCTATTTTGCTAGGTTCACTAAATGCTAAAACTGACCTGCCATTATGATTCTCCAGGTCACTACGAGTTCATAGACACCTAACATGACTAGGTTATTTTTCACCTAAGTGGTGAAAAAAAATTCCAAACTTTGCAAAAAACAAAACAAAACAAAATTGCGCCATTTTCCGATACTCGTAGCGTCTCCATTTTTCGTGATCTGGGGTCAGGTGAGGGCTTATTTTTTGCGTGCCGAGCTGGCGTTTTTAGTGATAGCATTTTGGTGCAGATACGTTCTTTTGATCGCCCGTTATTGCATTTTAATGCAATGTCATGGCGACCAAAAAAACGTAAATCTGGCGTTTCGAATTTTTTTCTCATTACGCCATTTAGCGATCAGGTTAATGCTTTTTTTTATTGATAGATCGGGCGATTCTGAACGCGGCGATACCAAATATGTGTAGGTTGGGGTTTTTTTTTATTGATTTATTTTGATTGGGGCGAAAGGGGGGTGATTTAAACTTTTATATTTTTTTTATTTTTTTCACATTTTTAAAAACTTTTTTTTTTTACTTTTGCCATGCTTCTATAGCCTCCATGGGAGGCTAGAAGCAGGCACAGCCCGATCGGCTCTGCTATGCAGCAGTGATCATAAGATCGCTGCTACACAGCAGATTTGCAGGTGTGCTGTGAGCGCCGACCACAGGGGGGCGCTCACAGCCACCGGCAATCAGTAACCATAGAGGTCTCAAGGACCTCTATGGTTACAATAGAGGAGCATCGCCGACCCCCGATCATGTGACGGGGGTCGGTGATGCGCTCATATCCGGCCGCACGGCCGGATGCGGTAGTTAAATGCCGCTGTCTGCGTTTGACAGCGGCATTTAACTAGTTAATAGGCGCGCGCAGATCGCGATTCTGCTCGCGCCTATTGCGGGCACATGTCAGCTGTTCAAAACAGCTGACATGTCCCGGCTTTGATGTGCGCTCACCGCCGGAGCGCACATCAAAGCGGGGGTCCCGACATGTGACGTACTATACCGTCAGATGTCGGGAAGGGGTTAATGTGTAAAATAAAGAATAAAAATAAAAAATATTGATATACTTACCTCTCCGACGGAGCCTGGACGTTACCGATGTAACCGGCAGCCTCCGTTCCTAAGAATGAGCGCTTGAAAGACCTTAGATGACGTCGTGGGTTGTGATTGGTCGTGTGAGCGGTCACATGACCGCTCACACGACCAATCACAAGCCGCGACGTCATCTAAGGTCTTTCAAGCGCTCATTCTTAGGAAAGGAGGCTGCCGGTTACATCGGTAACGTCCAGGCTCCGTCAGACAGGTAAGTATATCAATATTTTTTATTTTTATTCTTTATTTTACACATTAATATGGATCCTGATACCGATTCCCGATATCACAAAAGTATTGGAACTCGGTATCGGAATTCCGATACCGCAAATATCCGCCGATAGCCGATACTTGCGGTATCGGAATGCTCAACACTAGTTAAAATTTGACCAGCGATTTCTTACAAAACCATTTTTTTTAGGGACACCTCACATTTGAAGTCAGTTTGAGGGGTCTATATGGCTGAAAATACCCAAAAGTGACACCATTCTTAAAACTGCACCCCTCAAGGCGCTGAAAATCACATTCAAAAAGTTTATTAACCCTTCAGGTGCTTCACAGCAGCAGAAGCTACATGGAAGGAAAAAAATGAACATTTAACTTTTTAGTCACAAAAATGATTTTTTAGCAACAATTTTTTTATTTTCCCAAGGGTAAAAAGAGAAACTGGACCCCAAAAGTTATTGTATAATTTGTCCTGAGTATGCCGATACCTGATATGGAGGGGGGGAACCACTGTTTGGACGCAAGACAGGGCTCGGAAGGGAAGGAGCGCCATTTGACTTTTGAATGAAAAATTAGCTCCAATCGATAGCGGACACCATGTCGTGTTTGGAGAGCCCCTGTGTACCTAAAGATTGAAGCTTCCCCACAAGTGACCCCATTTTGGAAACTAGACCCCTCAGGAAACTTATCTAGATGCATAGTGAGCACTTTGAACTCCCAGGTGCATCAAAAATTGATCCGTAAAAATGAAAAAGTACTTTTTTTTCACAAAATTTTTTTGTTAGCCTCAATTTGTTCATTTCCACATGGGCAACATTATAAAATGGATCCTAAAATGTATTGGGCAATTTCTCCTGAGTACACTGACACCTCACATGTGGGGGGAAAACACTGTTTGGTCACACGGCAGGGCTCAGAAGGGAAGGAGCGCCATTTGACTTTTGAATGAAAAATTAGCTCCAATCGTTAGCGGACACCATGTCGTGTTTGGAGAGCCCCTGTGTGCCTAAACATTGGAGTTTCCCCACATGTGACCCCATTTTGGAAACTAGACCTCTGATGGAACTAATCTAGATGTACAGTGACCACTTTAAATCCCCAAGTGCTTCACAGAAGTTTATAACGCAGAGCCATGAAAATAAAAAATCATTTTTCTTTTCTCAAGAATTATTTTTTAGCCCTCAATTTTTTATTTTCACAAGAGTAACAGGAGAAAATGGACCCCAAAAGTTGTTGTCCAGTTTGTCCTGAGTACGCTGATACCCTATATGTGGGGGGGAACCACTGTTTGGACATGCGTCAGGGCTCAGAAGGGAAGTAGTGACGTTTTGGAATGCAGACTTTGATGGAATGGTCTGCGGGCATCATGTTGCATTTGCAGAGCCCCTGATGTGCCTAAACAGTACAAACCCCGCACAAGTGACCCCATTTTGGAAACTAGACCCCCGTGGAACTTATCTAGATGTGAAGTGAGAACTTTGAACCCCCAAGTGCATCACAGAAGTTTATAAAGCAGAGCCATGAAAAAAAAAAAACATTTTTCTTTCCTCAAAAATTATGTTTTAGCAAGAATTTTTTTATTTTCACAAGGATAACATGAGAAATTGGACCCCAATAGTTGTTGCCCAGTTTGTCCTGAGTATGCTGGTACCTCATATGTGGGGGAAAACCACTGTTTGGGCGCACATCAGGGCTCGGAAGGGAGGGAGCACCATTTGACTTTTTGAACGTAAGATTGGCTGGAATCAATGATGGCTAGGGTTGAGCGACTTTCATTTTTTTAAGATCGAGTAGGGTTTTGGGAAACCCGATTTTGTCCAGAGTCGAGTCGAGTGCAGTCGGCCGATTATCGCTAAAAGTCGGGGATCGACCGAAACACGAAACCCAATGCAAGTCAATGGGGAAGCATAGTCGGCAGTGAGTGGAGGCCAGGAAAACACCTACAGTGCCCATTTTAATGCCAAAAACATCCATTCTTGTTTCTGAAGCTTGCCAATCTTAATTAACTGTATAATAATAGTTGGGCATAGGGAATTGGGGGAAAGTTGTGGGGGGAGTAGGGCTGGCTCAAGTTTTTCGTGGGCCCAGGAAATGCGGACTACGTCACGGCGGTGTTGCAGGGAAAGGTAAGTATTTAAAAGTTGCAAGTGCTGTGATCCTGAGCAAGCAGGGGGGGCCCACTCGTTCGCATTGCCACTGGCACAGGGCCCCTCAAAGTACGGCGGTGTGTTTGCATGGCGGGGGCGCCTCCCACCAGCAGCGACACTTTTGCGTACTCTGAGGGGCCCTGTGCCAGTGACGTCGCCAACGAGTATGCCCCCCCACCTGATGAAGGAACCTGCACTTTCATCTGCACCTTCCTCTTTGTCCCTGTGTAAGGTGGTATAACATGCGGGAAGGGGAACCTTACTTTCAGCAGGGACAGATTCTGGCTGTGTAGAGTACAAGGGGAATGTAGTGGTCTAGGTCAATGTACCAGCAGACTCATTTAGCAGTGGCTGGGCAATGGGCAGGATGAGGAGGAAACAGATATAGGGCCAAAGAATAAAGTAGGCTACATGCAGTTCAAAATTGGTAACAGGACTAAACAGGCGGCATTGCTTTGTTCAGTGGAGTAGCAAACCCAAGAGCAGCAGACACTGTTTCAAGGGCCTAACCACACTAGTAGGCCAAATGCAGTTTAATATCTGATAGTATAGGGCGAAAGCCAGAATGTGGAAGCTCAGCTTTGTTCAGTTGAGGACAACACCAGGGAGGGGCAGACACCTTTAGTAGGCCGGAAAAGCCTATTGCATTTTTTAAAATGGTAATTTGGAGCAGAAGGTTGAAGCTCAGCTTTATTTAGTTGAGGGCAACACCAGGGAGGGGCAGAAGCCGTTAGTAGGCCCTAACCACCATTTTTTTTTTTTTTAAAACCACTTAATGAGAGCCGGAAGGTTGAAGCTCAGCTTTATTTAGTTGAGGACAACACCAGGGAGGGGCAGAAGCCGTTAGTAGGCCCTAACCACCATTTTTTTTTTAAAACCACATAATGAGAGCCGGAAGGTTGAAGCTCAGCTTTATTTAGTTGAGGACAACACCAGGGAGGGGCAGAAGCCGTTAGTAGGCCCTAACCACCATTTTTTTTTTAAAACCACTTAATGAGAGCCGGAAGGTTGAAGCTCAGCTTTATTTAGTTGAGGACAACACCAGGGAGGGGCAGAAGCCGTTAGTAGGCCCTAACCACCATTTTTTTTTTTTTTAAAACCACATAATGAGAGCCGGAAGGTTGAAGCTCAGCTTTATTTAGTTGAGGACAACACCAGGGAGGGGCAGAAGCCGTTAGTAGGCCCTAACCACCATTTTTTTTTTTAAAACCACATAATGAGAGCCGGAAGGTTGAAGCTCAGCTTTATTTAGTTGAGGACAACACCAGGGAGGGGCAGAAGCCGTTAGTAGGCCCTAACCACCATTTTTTTTTTTAAAACCACATAATGAGAGCCGGAAGGTTGAAGCTCAGCTTTATTTAGTTGAGGACAACACCAGGGAGGGGCAGAAGCCGTTAGTAGGCCCTAACCACCATTTTTTTTTTAAAACCACTTAATGAGAGCCGGAAGGTTGAAGCTCAGCTTTATTTAGTTGAGGACAACACCAGGGAGGGGCAGAAGCCGTTAGTAGGCCCTAACCACCATTTTTTTTTTTTTTAAAACCACTTAATGAGAGCCGGAAGGTTGAAGCTCAGCTTTATTTAGTTGAGGACAACACCAGGGAGGGGCAGAAGCCGTTAGTAGGCCCTAACCACCATTTTTTTTTTAAAACCACTTAATGAGAGCCGGAAGGTTGAAGCTCAGCTTTATTTAGTTGAGGACAACACCAGGGAGGGGCAGAAGCCGTTAGTAGGCCCTAACCACCATTTTTTTTTTAAAACCACTTAATGAGAGCCGGAAGGTTGAAGCTCAGCTTTATTTAGTTGAGGACAACACCAGGGAGGGGCAGAAGCCGTTAGTAGGCCCTAACCACCATTTTTTTTTTAAAACCACTTAATGAGAGCCGGAAGGTTGAAGCTCAGCTTTATTTAGTTGAGGACAACACCAGGGAGGGGCAGAAGCCGTTAGTAGGCCCTAACCACCATTTTTTTTTTAAAACCACTTAATGAGAGCCGGAAGGTTGAAGCTCAGCTTTATTTAGTTGAGGACAACACCAGGGAGGGGCAGAAGCCGTTAGTAGGCCCTAACCACCATTTTTTTTTTTAAAACCACATAATGAGAGCCGGAAGGTTGAAGCTCAGCTTTATTTAGTTGAGGACAACACCAGGGAGGGGCAGAAGCCGTTAGTAGGCCCTAACCACCATTTTTTTTTTTAAAACCACATAATGAGAGCCGGAAGGTTGAAGCTCAGCTTTATTTAGTTGAGGACAACACCAGGGAGGGGCAGAAGCCGTTAGTAGGCCCTAACCACCATTTTTTTTTTTAAAACCACATAATGAGAGCCGGAAGGTTGAAGCTCAGCTTTATTTAGTTGAGGGCAACACCAGGGAGGGGCAGAAGCCGTTAGTAGGCCCTAACCAAAGTTGAAGGCCAAATGCAGTTTAATTTCTGATACTATAGGCCGAAAGCCAGAAGGTGGAAGTTCCGATTTAGACAGTGGAGGACAATTTGAATTAGGGACTGCAGACAGACTTAGTAGGCTGTCCCCTGTGGACCATGCATCCACCACATTAACCCATTGCGCCGTAATGGACACGTAATCTTCCGTGGCCATGCCTACAGGTCCATGCGTCTGTTGTCAGGTGCACCTTTGTACTCACAGATTGCCAGAGTGCATGGACAATGCGGTCTTCTACATGCTGGTGGAGGGTTGGGATGGCTTTTCTCGCAAAAGAAGTGTCGACTGGTTAGCTTGTAGCGTGGTACAGCGTAGTCCATCATGGCCTTATTAATAGTAAATAAAATATATAACTAGGCTCTATGAACTTTTAAATAGGTTCCAGGGGTACACGGGCAGCATTGGTGTGGTCAGTGGAGGAGTATTGCAAGTAGGGGCTGCAGACAGGCTATCAAAGGCCTAAAATAACAAACAGTAGGCAGTCATGGCAGTTTTACATCGGTTACATGGATACACAGGCAGGCACTCCAGGCAGCATTGTGCTCAGTGGAGGAGTATTGCAAGTAGGGGCCGCAGACAGGCTATCAAAGGCCTAAAATAACAAACAGTAGGCAGTCATGGCAGTTTTACATCGGTTACATGGATACACAGGCAGGCACTCCAGGCAGCATTGTGGTCAGTGGAGGAGTATTGCAAGTAGGGGCCGCAGACAGGCTATCAAAGGCCTAAAATAACAAACAGTAGGCAGTCATGGCAGTTTTACATCGGTTACATGGATACACAGGCAGCTAGGTGGTGAGTGGAGGAGTATTTAAAGTAAGGACCGCAGACAGGCTATCAAAGGCCTAACATAACAAACAATAGGCTCATGGCAGTTTTACAGCGGTTACATGGATACACGGGCAGGCAGCTTGGTGGTGAGTGGAGGAGTATTTAAAGTATGGACCGCAGACAGGCTTCGAAGGCCTAACACAATAAAATGGGCTGGCTGTAGGCACTTTAAAATTGGTTCCAGGGGTACACGGGCAGCAGTGGTCTGGTCAGTGGAGGCCTAGTGGAAGTATGGACCGCAGACAGGCTTCGAAGGCCTAACACAATAAAATGGGCTGGCTGTAGGCACTTTAAAATTGGTTCCAGGGGTACACGGGCAGCAGTGGTCTGGTCAGTGGAGGCCTAGTGGAAGTATGGACCGCAGACAGGCTTCGAAGGCCTAACACAATAAAATGGGCTGGCTGTAGGCACTTTAAAATTGGTTCCAGGGGTACACGGGCAGCAGTGGTCTGGTCAGTGGAGGACTAGTGGAAGTATGGACCGCAGACAGGCTTCGAAGGCCTAACACAATAAAATGGGCTGGCTGTAGGCACTTTAAAATTGGTTCCAGGGGTACACGGGCAGCAGTGGTCTGGTCAGTGGAGGACTAGTGGAAGTATGGACCGCAGACAGGCTTCGAAGGCCTAACACAATAAAATGGGCTGGCTGTAGGCACTTTAAAATTGGTTCCAGGGGTACACGGGCAGCAGTGGTCTGGTCAGTGGAGGCCTAGTGGAAGGAGGGACCGCAGACAGGCTTCGAAGGCCTAACACAATAAAATGGGCTGGCTGTAGGCACTTTAAAATTGGTTCCAGGGGTACACGGGCAGCAGTGGTCTGGTCAGTGGAGGACTAGTGGAAGGAGGGAGCGCAGAAAGGCTTCAAAGGCCTAAAATAACAAACAATAGGCTCATGGCAGTTTTACAGCGGTTACATGGATACACGGGCAGGCAGCTTGGTGGTCAGTGGAGGAGTAGGGACCGCAGACAGGCTATCAAAGGCCTAAAATAACAAACAATAGGCTCATGGCAGTTTTACAGCGGTTACATGGATACACGGGCAGGCAGCTTGGTGCTGAGTGGAGGAGTAGTGCAAGGAGTGTCTGTCCCAGTACTCCCAAAATATAAATAGATGTTAATGTCTCGCAAAACAACCAAAACAAAAAAAAAGATGGCATACTTAGGTACAGGGGTGGGCTCATCTGCTGTGTTTCTGACATAGTAATTTGGCAGTAACTATTTAATGGTGCCAATATAGGACACAGACACAGACTACTTTAAGTTGCATCATAGATGTCTACAAATTTGTATTGTCAGTGCCAGACATTGAATGATGTCAGCGAATAGACTAAAGATTGGTGGAGCTGTGCGACATAATTTTGCACGTAGTAGAGCCCAGTTTGAGCTGGGGTAGGGGGGAACTCTCTTGAGGCCGGCGGGACCGCCCCAGGGCCACTCATGTTACAACGGTGTGTCTGACGTTGGGTGCGCACCACCACCGCCAGAGACACTACATTGTACTATGAGGGACCCAGTAGCAATGCCGTCAACCAAAAGCGAGCACACCCACCTCTTCAGACAAACAGCAGTCTCACGGGTGCTTGCGCCAAGTCGCGATACCACGGCCCCGTGTGGGGAGTTTGGCCATTTAGGGAGGTGTAAACATGTCGTATGCTGTACAATCTGCAGCAGCAAATTAGACATTAGAAAAGTAATTCACAGGCAAGAGCTTTTCATAGGAAAGCTAGGTGTCGGCCGGGCAAGGTGGGGCAAAAGATTTTGAAATCCAGTTGTGGTTCATTTTAATGAATGTTAGATCGTCAACATTTTGGGTAGCCAGACGAGTCCTTTTTTCGGTTAATATTGACCCTGCAGCACTGAATACTCTTTCTGATAGGACACTTGCTGCCGGGCAAGCAAGCTCCTGCAATGCATATTCTGCCAATTCTGGCCAGGTGTCTAATTTGGAGGCCCAGTAATCAAATGGGAATGACGGTTGAGGGAGAACATCGATAAGGGATGAAAAATAGTTAGTAACCATACTGGACAAATGTTGTCTCCTGTCACTTTCAATTGATGCAGCAGTACCTGTCCTGTCTGCGGTCATAGCAAAATCACTCCACAACCTGGTCAGAAAACCCCTCTGTCCAACGCCACTTCTGATGTGTGCACCCCTAACACTCCTAGTCTGCTGCCCCCTGGAGCTCGTGTGAGAACGATCACGTGCGCTGTGTGCTGGGAATGCCTGAAGCAAACGGTCAACAAGAGTTGATTGTTTGGTTGCTAATATTAGTTCCAAGTTCTCATGTGGCATAATATTTTGCAATTTGCCTTTATAGCGTGGATCAAGGAGGCAGGCCAACCAGTAATCGTCATCGTTCATCATTTTCGTAATGCGTGTGTCCCTTTGTAGGATACGTAAGGCATAATCCGCCATGTGGGCCAAAGTTCCACTTGTCAAATCTCCGGTTGTGATTGGTTGAGGGGCAGTTGCAGGCAAATCTACGTCACTTGTGTCCCTCAAAAAACCAGAACCCGGCCGTGACACGCAACCAATTTCCTGTGCCCCCGTGAAAGTTTCCGCATTAAAAATATACTCATCCCCATCATCCTCCTCGTCCTCCACCTCCTCTTCGCCCGCTACCTCGTCCTGTACACTGCCCTGACCAGACAATGGCTGACTGTCATCAAGGCTTCCCTCTTCCTCTGGTGCAGACGCCTGCTCCTTTATGTGCGTCAAACTTTGCATCAGCAGACGCATTAGGGGGATGCTCATGCTTATTACGGCGTTGTCTGCACTAACCAGCCGTGTGCATTCCTCAAAACACTGAAGGACTTGACACATGTCTTGTATCTTCGACCACTGCACACCTGACAACTCCATGTCTGCCATCCTACTGCCTGCCCGTGTATCCTCCCACAAATAAATAACAGCACGCCTCTGTTCGCACAGTCTCTGAAGCATGTGCAGTGTTGAGTTCCACCTTGTTGCAACGTCTATGATTAGGCGATGCTGGGGAAGGTTCAAAGACCGCTGATAGGTCTGCATACGGCTGGCGTGTACAGGCGAACGTCGGATATGTGAGCAAAGTGCACGCACTTTGAGGAGCAGGTCGGAGAACCCAGGATAAGTTTTCAATAAGCACTGCACCACCAGGTTTAAGGTGTGAGCCAGGCAAGGAATGTGTTTCAGTTGGGAAAGGGAGATGGCAGCCATGAAATTCCTTCCGTTATCACTCACTACCTTGCCTGCCTCAAGATCTACTGTGCCCAGCCACGACTGCGTTTCTTGTTGCAAGAACTCGGACAGAACTTCCGCGGTGTGTCTGTTGTCGCCCAAACACTTCATAGCCAATACAGCCTGCTGACGCTTGGCAGTAGCTGGCCCATAATGGGACAACTGGTGTGCAACAGTGTCATCTGCCGATGGAGTGGTTGGCCGACTGCGTTCTGTGGAAGAGCTGTAGCTTCTGCAGGAGGACGAGGAGGAGGAGGAGGGGGTGCGAACGCCTACAGCCAACTGTTTCCTAGACCGTGGGCTAGGCACAACTGTCCCTAAATTGATGTCGCCTGTGGACCCTGCATCCACCACATTCACCCAGTGTGCCGTGATGGACACATAACGTCCCTGGCCATGCCTACTGGTCCATGCATCTGTAGTCAGGTGCACCTTTGTACTCACAGATTGCCTGAGTGCATGGACGATGCGCTGTTTAACATGCTGGTGCAGGGCTGGGATGGCTTTTCTGGAAAAAAAGTGTCGACTGGGTAGCTCGTATCGTGGTTCAGCGTACTCCATCAGGGCTTTGAAAGCTTCGCTTTCAACTAACCGGTAGGGCATCATCTCTAACGAGATTAGTCTAGCTATGTGGGCGTTAAAACCCTGTGTACGCGGATGCGAGGATAAGTACTTCCTTTTTCTAACCAGAGTCTCATGTAGGGTGAGCTGGACTGGAGAGCTGTAGATCGTGGAACTTTCGGGTGTGCCGGTGGACATGGCAGACTGAGAGACGGTTGGAGACGGTATTGTTTCCGCCGGTGCCCTACATGCAATATTTCCTCCTACAAAACTGGTGATTCCCTGACCCTGACTGCTTTTGGCTGGCAAAGAAACCTGCACAGATACTGCCGGTGGTGCGGAAAATGGTGGCCTTACAGTGACGGAAGGGATGTTGCGTTGCTGACTAGCTTCATTGGCCGAGGGTGCTACAACCTTGAGGGACGTTTGGTAGTTAGTCCAGGCTTGAGAATGCATGGTGGTTAAGTGTCTATGCATGCAACTAGTATTTAGACTTTTCAGATTCTGACCTCTGCTTAAGCTAGTTGAACATTTTTGACAGATGACTTTGCGCTGATCAGTTGGATGTTGTTTAAAAAAATGCCAGACTGCACTCTTCCTAGACTCTGATCCCTTTTCAGGGATTGCAGACTGAGCTTTAACCGGATGGCAACGCTGTGCTCCAACAGGTTTTGGCTTTGACACGCGTTTTGGTCCAGATACGGGCCCGGCAGATGGAACCTGTTGCGATGTTGATGCCTGCTGCGGCCCCTCCTCCACCTCCGCTTCTGAACTACTGCCGCCTGCACCCTGTTCCCCCAATGGCTGCCAATCGGGGTCAATAACTGGGTCATCTATTACCTCCTCTTCGAGCTCGTGTGCAACTTCGTCTGTGTCACTGTGTCGGTCGGTGGTATAGCGTTCGTGGCGGGGCAACATAGTCTCATCAGGGTCTGATTGTGGATCTGTACCCTGAGAGGGCAATGTGGTGGTCTGAGTCAAAGGAGCAGCATAGTACTCTGGCTGTGGCTGTGCATCAGTGCACTCCATGTCAGAATATACTTGTAATGGGCATGGCCTGTTAAATGTTTCACTTTCTAAGCCAGGGACGGTATGTGTAAAGAGCTCCATGGAGTGACCCGTTGTGTCGCCTGCTGCATCCTTCTCTCTTGTTGTAGTTTTTGCTGAGGAGGACAAGGAAGCGACTTGTCCCTGACCGTGAACATCCACAAGCGACGCGCTGCTTTTACATTTACCAGTTTCGGAAGAGGAGGCAAAAGAGCTAGAGGCTGAGTCTGCAATGTAAGCCAAAACTTGCTGTTGCTGCTCCGCCTTTAAAAGCGGTTTTCCTACTCCCAGAAAAGAGAGCGTTCGAGGCCTTGTGTAGCCTGACGACGAAACTGGCTCCACAGCTCCAGACTTAGGTGGAATATTTTTATCCCCACGACCACCTGATGCTCCACTACCACTACCATCATTACCAGCTGACAATGAACGCCCACGACGACCTCTTGCACCAGACTTCCTCATTGTTTTAAAATCTTAACCAAAGTAACTTTATTTGTTGCTATCAAACAACTTACACGGTGAGCTATAACTTCAGTATGATTTCAATATCCCTTAACAGGTTGGTGAGACCACAAGGAAAATCAGGCACAATGTTACACACTCTGTTTTCTGTGGCACAAAATCACAGAGATGACACACACGCAGGACTGTCACTCAAGCACTAATGTCAATATTAATCTCCCACCTAATTTATTTATTTTTTTTTCTCAGGGAGACTTTAGAAACCAAATAATATTAAAAAAAAAAAAAAAAAAAGGCTTTCTATGGCCCACAATTAGAGAGAGAGAGGTGGCACAACCAGGAGTCAAGACTGGCGCACAAGCTGAAAGGGCAATATTACTCTCCCACTGTTTTTTATGTTTTTTTTGTTTTTTTCAGGGAGACTTTAGAAACCAAATAATATTAAAAAAACCAAAAAAAAAAAAGGCTTTCTATGGCCCACTGAATGAGAGGGAGAGAGGTGGCACACCCAGGAGTCAAGACTGGCACACAAGCTGAAAGGGCAATATTACTCTCCCACTGTTTTTTTATGTATTTTTTGTTTTTTCAGGGAGACTTTAGAAACCCAATAATATTTAAAAAAAAAAATAAATAGGCTTTCTATGGCCCACTGAATGAGAGGGAGAGAGGTGACACACCCAGGAGTCAAGACTGGCACACAAGCTGAAAGGGCAATATTACTCTCCCACTGTTTTTTTAGGTTTTTTTTTTTTTTTCAGGGAGAATTAGAAACCAAATAATATTAAAAAAAAAAAAAAAATAGGCTTTCTATGGCCCACTGAATGAAAGGGAGAGAGGTGGCACACCCAGGAGTCAAGACTGGCACACAAGCTGAAAGGGCAATATTACTCTCCCACTGTTTTTTTATGTATTTTTTGTTTTTTCAGGGAGACTTTAGAAACCCAATAATATTTAAAAAAAAAAATAAATAGGCTTTCTATGGCCCACTGAATGAGAGGGAGAGAGGTGGCACACCCAGGAGTCAAGACTGGCACACAAGCTGAAAGGGCAATATTACTCTCCCACTGTTTTTTTAGGTTTTTTTTTTTTTTTTCAGGGAGACTTTAGAAACCCAATAATATTTAAAAAAAAAATAAATAGGCTTTCTATGGCCCACTGAATGAAAGGGAGAGAGGTGGCACACCCAGGAGTCAAGACTGGCACACAAGCTGAAAGGGCAATATTACTCTCCCACTGTTTTTTTATGTATTTTTTGTTTTTTTCAGGGAGACTTTAGAAACCCAATAATATTTAAAAAAAAAAATAAATAGGCTTTCTATGGCCCACTGAATGAGAGGGAGAGAGGTGGCACACCCAGGAGTCAAGACTGGCACACAAGCTGAAAGGGCAATATTACTCTCCCACTGTTTTTTTAGGTTTTTTTTTTTTTTCAGGGAGACTTTTGAAACCAAATAATATTAAAAAAAAAAAAAAAAAAAAAAATATAGGCTTGCTATAGCCCACTGAATGAGAGATAGCGCACACACAGCAGTGGCACACAAGCCCTGACTGAGGCCAATATTTTTCTCCCACTGATTGATGTAGTGTTTCTGTGTTGAGGTAGATTTTAGAACACAAATCACGGAAAAAATAAATAGGCTTTCTATGGCCCACTCAGTGAGAGATGGCACACACAGGGATGGCACTGTAGCAGAAATGCCAATCTTAATCTCCCACAAAAAAAAAACAAAAAAAAAAAAAAAACTGTCCTACAATTACTATCTCCCTGCAGTAATGTAAGCCAGGTATGGCAGGCAGCAATAGGAGTGGACTGATGCACAAATTAAATAAAAAGTGTGGACAAACAAAAAAGATAGCTGTGCAGAAAGGAAGGAACAAGAGGATATGTGCTTTGAAAAAAGCAGTTGGTTTCCACAGTGGCGTACACACAGCAATACAGCTATCACGGAGCCTTCTAGGGCAGCCCAATGAGCTACAGCGCTGAGGGGAAAAAAAAAAAAAAATAGCTTCCACTGTTCCTGCACACCGAAGGTGGTGTTGGACAGTGGAAATCGCTGCAGCACAAGCGGTTTGGTGGTTAGTGGACCCTGCCTAACGCTCTCCCTGCTTCTGATGAAGCGGCAGCAACCTGTCCCTAAGCTCAGATCAGCAGCAGTAAGATGGCGGTCGGCGGGAACGCCCCTTTATAGCCCCTGTGACGCCGCAGACAGCAAGCCAATCACTGCAATGCCCTTCTCTAAGATGGTGGGGACCAGGATCTATGTCATCACGCTGCCCACACTCTGCGTTCACCTTCATTGGCTGAGAAATGGCGCTTTTCGCGTCATTGAAACGCGACTTTGGCGCGAAAGTCGCGTACCGCATGGCCGACAAGCACAGGGGTCGGATCGGGTTTCATGAGACGCCGACTTAGCCAAAAGTCGGCGACTTTTGAAAATGATCGACCCGTTTCGCTCAACCCTAATGATGGCACCATGCTGCGTTTGGAGACCCCTGATGTGCCTAAGCAGTGGAAACCCCTCAATTCTAACTCCAACACTGACCCCAACACCCCTAACCCTAATCCCAACTCTAGCCATAACATTAATCACAACCCTAAACCCAACACACCCCTAACCACAACCCTAACCCCAACACACCCCTATCCCTAACCATAACCCTAACCACAAGCCTAATCTTAACCCTCCTTCCAACCCTAGCCCTAATTCCAACCCTAACTCTAATTCCAACCCTAACCCTAAGGCTATGTGCCCACATTGCGGATTCGTGTGAGATTTTTCCCCACAATTTTTGAAAAATCTGCAGGTAAAATGCACTGCGTTTTACCTGCGGATTTACCGCGGATTTCCAGTGTTTTTTGTGCGGATTTCACCTGCGGATTCCAATTGAGGAACAGGTGTAAAACGCTGTGGAATCCGCACAAAGAAATGACATGCTGCGGAAAATACAATGCAGTGTTGCTGAGCGGTATTTTACGCACCATGGGCACAGCGGATTTGGTCTTCCATAGGTTTACATGGTACTGTAAACCTGATGGAAAACTGCTACGAATCCGCAGCGGCCAATCCGCTGCGGATCTGCAGCCAAATCCGCACCGTGTGCACATAGCCTAATTCTAACCCTAACCCTAGCCCTAACCCTAGCCCTAACCCTAGCCATAACCCTAACCCTAGCCCTAACCCTAGCCCTAACCCTAGCCCTAACCCTAACCCTAATTCTAACCCTAATTCTAACCCTAATCCTAACCCTAATTCTAACCCTAATTCTAACCCTAACCCTAACCCTAGTTCTAACCCTAACCCTAGTGGAAAAATAAAAGTAAACATATTTTCTTTATTTTTATTATTGTCCCTACCTATCGGGGTGATAAAGGGGGGATTCATTTACTATTTTTTTTATTTTGATCACTGTGATAGGTTTTATCACAGTGATCAAAATGTACCTGGAACGAATTTGCCGGCCGGCAGATTCGGTGGGCACACTGCGCATGCGCCCGCCATTTTGGAGGATGGTGGCACCCATGGATCAGACGGATGGACACCGGGAGGCTTGGTAAGTATGAGGGGGGGGATCAGAGTACGGGGGGATATTGGAGCATGGGGGGTGGGATCGGAGCATGGGGGGAGCGGACAGGAGGATGGGGGAGCGGACAGGCAAATGGAGGAGAGCAGAGCACAGGACGGAGGACTTGGGAGGTGATTGGTGGCGGTGGGGGGCAGATCAGGGTTTCCAGCCATGGCCGATGATATTGCAGCATCGGCCATGGCTGGATTGTAATATTTCACCATTTTCATAGGTGAAATATTACACATCGCTCTGATTGGCTGTTTCACTTTCAACAGCCAATCAGAGCGATCGTAGCCATGGGGGGGGTGAAGCCACCCCCCCGGGCTGAAGTACCGCTCCCCCTGTCCCTGCAGATCAGGTGAAATTGGAGTTAACCCTTTCACCCTATCTGCAGGGACACAATCCCTCCATGATGCTACATAGGCGTCACAGGTCAGATTGGCACCGACTTTCATGATGCCTACGTGGCGTCACAGGTCGGGAAGCGGTTAAAGGCTTCCCGGAGCTGACGGATCTGCTAGTGAAAGTACGCCATCTGTCTGCCCATTTTAGAAAGTCAGCTACAGCTTCAGTCTCCCTTGCCGTGCTCCAGCAGCGTTTGCAGCTTCCGGCTCACTGACTGGTGTGTGAAGTGCCCACGCGCTGGAACTCTACGCTGCATATGTTGGAAATGATTTGTGAACAGAAGGGGGCAGATGTTGATTACCAACATCAACAAGGCCATCGATATTCAGTTCAGACTCCACACATAAGACCTCGGGAGTGGTCATGAATGTCAGACATTTCTACCATCCTACAAAACTTTGAGGACTGCACCAACATGGTGAGCAGCGATGACACCATAATTAGCGTCACCATCCCGCTTCTCAGCATTCTGAAAACCTCTCTGCTCACAGCTAAGGAGGATGCATTGCAGGCAGAGCACAAGGACATGGATCAAGGAACCATACAGGGGGATTACACTCAGCCCAGCCTCATGTTTTCCCAATGTGCAATGAGGAGGAGGAAGAACAGGAGCTACTTTCAAGCGCTATAGATGGTATTACAAGCACAGCTGTCATACGTCTGTTCAGCGGGGATGGCCTGAGGACAGGAAGGAGGAGGATAAGGATGAGGAGGAGGAGGACAGCATGGTCAGTCATCCTGTTGGTGAGGACACAGAAGTCTTGCCTGTTAGCAGTCTAGCACACATGGCTGACTTTAGGTTGTGCTGTGTTTCATGTGACCCTCGCATTATAAAAATTTTGAGTGACACTCATTACTGGTTGGTGACACTTCTAGACCCACGCTACAAGGAGAACTTTCAATCTCTTCTGCCAGAGGCAGAGAGATGTACTAAAATGTTGCAGTACCAGAGGGCCCTTGTAGCAGAATTACTTAGAAAATTCCCATGTGAGAACGCTGACAACAGATGTCAGAGTTTGTTGTACAACCAAGGAGTCCAAGCAAGAGAGACAGAAGTGCAATCCAGCTCAGGCAGGGGAACAATGGCAAAGTTCTGGGACAGATTTTTCAGACCCTCCCGGGACAGAGGCAAGGGGTGCTGTCACAAGAAGTGCAATGTTTGGGGGAGTACCTGGCAGATCAGACAAACGTCCTCCGGGATTCCTCTGTGCCTTTTAATTATTGGGTAACCAAGCTGGACATGTGGCATGAACTGGCTCTCTATGCCTTTGAGGTGCTGGCCTGCCCTGCTGCTAGCATTCTGTCCAAGTGGGTTTTTAGTGCCGCTGGTGGAATTATAACAGATAAGCGCATCCGCCTGTCAACTGAAAATACTGACAGGCTGACTCTTTTAAAAATGAACAAGGGCTGGATTGTGAAAGACTTCTGTACACTACTAAGTGAATACAGTGAAGCATAACCTCTAATACATTCTCTTTTTTGGGGAGGTGTATTCTCATGCACCTCTTCATAACCACACATGGGAATACGCTTCCAGATTTGGTCTGTTTGTTGTTATCCTCCTCCTTATCCTCATCCTCATCATTCACAACCAGTAGAGTACCAGGGTGAATGGATTCCGTGATGCCAGAGTCACAATTTTTTTTTGATGCCCGTTACAAATTGGGAACTAAAACAATTGTTACTCCCACAGGGGGAAATGTCATAAAAAAGGGATGTACTTCTATTATTCCCATTTATTCTTATATCTTCTATTTTCCTTATCTCTGGACAGTCCTAAACTAAAGAGATAGTGTATACCTCTACAATAGAAAATAACTCAAAGACTTTTATATTAGATTATTTATAGCCCTGTCTCTGAGCTGTTTCTAGGGACAAACATATCTCGTTGGACACATTCTGGCTTCAAATCTATGAACCTGTGTTCGCCCCTCCCTTTTGTTATTTACTTTCATAAGTGGATTCACATTTTTTATTTATTTGCTTTATTTCATTATGATTTATCTTTATATCTCCTCATTTTCCACCACTAGATCACCAGGCTTAACGTCTTCAAGTCTCAGAGACCCACACCCCTACATTGGGCCTACGTTTTAACTCGGTTTCCTGCAATGTCTCCTCCTTACCTGCGTTAATGTGCTCTGTACTATTATAGGCCACTGAATTTTGGGCAAGGGGGGCTGTGATGGCAATATCATATTTATAGAAAAAGGTACCCCCCATTGGTAAAACCACATCCTTGTTGGCAAAGTCTTCATAAAATTTGTGTACCTTAAAAAGCTCATTTGAAAAGCTCCTTTTTGTGTTGCCTGGTTGCTCACATTGGACACAATACACTTCATATAAATTTGATACAGCAATGCTGCTAGTTTGGCTCAGTAGTTCATTACAAATATTTCTTTGTCCACTATATTAGTTTCTCTCCTTGACAGCCATAACTTTGGCTGCATCAAATGGTAAGAGTTCAATACAAAATAGTGATGACTGAATGCTTGTAGATGCAGAGGACTTAATAAATTTTGGCTGAGATAACTTGTATGAGGGAGACTGTATGTTCCTTTTTTCTTTCTAGGATAATGAACAGGAATAATAATCAATGCTCTTTTTATCTGTAAAGTAATTATTTGAAAGGATGTCAGATCATCTTATGAGTCTCCAGAATTTACTACACAGCCGAACAGAACAGTTATGGAAAATTGAGCATGGTCACAGTTATTTTTTAGAACATCTTCACATTCTTGCAGTTTTCACTTTTATTTCCGGAATACATAGTAGCAGCTATTTTTAACATTACTTACCTATATAGACACTGGTCAAGAAGATTGTCATGATTATCCAGAGTACTCAATGGGTTAACCATAAGTTTTTATAGAAAGGCTGAATATAGATATGATTGCTGTTAATAGTGTAGTACGAATATACAAATGGTGATTTTTAATCCAGATTGAAATATACCGAATGCATTCAGACAATTACATAGCTGCATTTCTTGTAAAACATTTACAGATGTGATAGACAATGCTCATAGTGACACAATCTTGAGAAATGTTTGTTGATTCACTTCACAAACAGTTCTAAGATTCTATGTGTCTGCTGTTTGGCATTGTAAAACATTAAGGTTTGAATCTCTGCCTGTGGTGGTTTTATCTAAACCCTTGTGGCTTTTATTTTCTAAGTTTTTATGGCCCCTCGTCTGATGACTCCATGATATCTCAGTTTCATCCAACCATGAAAGCTGGCCACTTGAAGGGCAGGGTGAAACTAGAGTTACTACATAGTATAAATCACTATATAAGACCAGAGAAACATGACTAAGACAGATGTCAAAACTGGGGTACCTGTACATGTACAGTGTGCTCATACCTGCATAGTTGGGGACGCCCATGCAGTGTAGGTAATCTCCCAGGGGTTCTCTGTCTTGTTGCTGCTTCTCTGATATTCCAGACTGATGATGTTTAAAAGTCTCTTGTTGATTATGTAAGTATACTGTATGCAGTTAATCTTTATATATACTTAATCTTTATATGTACTTAATCCAAATATGCAAATATGTACTTAACCTTTGTATGTTAATATATACAAAAGTATACGCACTCATACTATTCAATCATACTATTCCTTGAATTTTATACTTTGAAATAAAATTGCATTGTATTCAAAGTATTAGCCTTCTTTTAAACCGTATCTGAACCTCAGTGTGAAAAACTTGGTAAATAAAATTGCCAAATTCTCCTGTAAATCATTCTGTCAAGAGGGAACCATAATACCATTAAAAAAGACAAAAAGTTGATCGTCCTTCACTGTAATGCATCCTGCTCTCAACATATTGTCGGGATTCCATTACCATTTGAAAACCAAGAAAGGGTTTGACAGCTTGAGGTTTCATGGTACACAATTTTTTTTTCAAAGTAACAGTCTCCTGTCTCCAATCACGTCCTTCAGACTGCATTGTTGAATATTATCAAAAGCTTAACTGAAAACAGACATCATTTTGTGTCACATTAGTAAACTTTATAGTCTTGCAATGATTTAAAGTAATCTGCTTCACTCGTTTTTGGACTGATTGGTGATATTTTTATCAGCCACAACTCTGAAGTGTTAGCAAGTTTTGGTGGAAGAGATACAGATTCTTTCCTTTTTTTCCTTCAGTTCTCCTTAACTCTGTGTGATTTTATATTAGATTTTTTTATTTGAACATTGAGAAATTGATTTTTTATGGGTAGAACGCACTTTTCTGACACTTGAAAAAACACTTTTGGAACCATACCTTGTTTATAACGTCTACCATCTTGCAATGTACGATCTTTGCCTACAGTTTAACAGTTCACTGAATGCTTTCCTTTCCCAGAAGAAAACAATTTCGGGGAAGCAACATTATTTTCATTATCTGACACAGTTGAAAAAAAATCATGATCTTCAAGTGTTTCTGTGGAGAAAATGCACACCTTGCATGGAGGTGTAATTAATTCTTTTGGAATGGAAATGCCATTTACTTTTATATGTTGGAAATTTTGCACTGAAGCCCCTTTAATAATCACTTGGGTAGATTAATTTAGACCTTTTTATGTCTATCATTGGCGACTTATGGATGTACAAAAGAAATATTATGAAGTGGATTTTCATGGGCCCTTCCAGTATGTGGGTTCCAAGGTGTAATGGGGTGCATATCACTGTGCAGCAGGGCTGGCCTTGGTGCCAATGTATAAAACAAAGGAGTACGGGAGAAGAAAATGCATATTGTGAAATAGATTTTCATGGGCCCATCCAGTATGTGGGTTCAAAGGCTTATTGGGGTGCATATGAATTGGTAGCAGGGCAGGCCTTGAATTGAATGCAACATTTTTTCAGGAGGTCCCCCTGGACATCTTATAACAGGGGTATTGTGGTGCGTCATAATTCTTGGCAGCCCATCCACTCACAGCATAGGCTGCAACAGCTTAGGAGACCCAGTGTTTCATAATGGCCCTTTAAGAAGATTAATGCCACCTGAAGCACCAGTAAAAATAGGCTCTGTGACTTTAAGAGTCCCTCCTTCGTAAATGAAACAAGATGGGTCTGCTTATGTGTCACACACCACATGGCCAGCTAGGGTTGTTACATGTTATAATGACATTTCCCAGTGAATGCATTTGTAGTGGTTGAAAGCAAAGTTAAAGTTGAAAAACGCTTAAAAAATGCTGCGTCTGAACTAAGCCTAAAGGTACCGTCACATTAAGCGACACTGCAGCGATATAGACAATGATGCCGATCGCTGCAGTGTCACTGTTTCGTTGTTGTGTGGTCGCTGGAGAGCTGTCAAACAGACAGCTCTCCAGCGACCAACGATGCCGAAGTCCCCGGGTAACCAGGGTAAACATCGGGTTACTAAGCGCAGGGCCGCGCTTAGTAATCCGATGTTTACCCTGGTTACCAGTGTAAATGTAAAAAAAAACAAACACTACATACATACTTACATTCCGGTGTCTGTTGCGTCCCCCGGCATTAGCTTCCCTGCACTGTGTAAGCGCTGGCCCTAAAGCAGAGCGGTGACGTCACCGCTGTGCTCTGCTTTACGGCCGGCCGGCGCTGACACAGTGCAGGGAAGCGGACGCCGGGGGATGCGACAGACATCAGAAGGTGAGTATGTAGTGTTTGGTTTTTTTTACATTTACACTGGTAACCAGGGTAAATATCGGGTTACTAAGCGCGGCCCTGCGCTTAGTAACCTGATGTTTACCCTGGTTACTAGTGAAGACATCGCTGGATCGGTGTCACACACACCGATCCAGCGATGTCAGCGGGTGATCCAGCGACGAAATAAGGTGCTGGCCTTCTAGCTCTGACCAATGATGTTACAGCAGGATCCTGATCGCTGCTGCGTGTCAAACACAACGATATCGCTATCCAGGACGCTGCAACGTCACGGATCGCTATCGTTATCATTGTTAAGTTGTTCAGTGTAAAGGTACCTTTAGTGGGAGAGGAAATTTTCGGTCTGGGGTTAAATATTTGGCCGAACAGGCAAGTCATTAACCTGCAAATGATGTACCTTGACATATTTCCAAGCAAAACCCATTTTGGTTTCACGTCAGTGTGTTATTTGTTGCATTGAAAAAATTGCATGAATCTCGGAAAAAAATGCTTACAGCTGTAAACTAGGAGTCTGATATGCTTCCAGGGGTGATCCCCATGATGTTCCTGTGTCATTTAAGCAGTGTTTCCATCATTTTTAAGCGTTTTTAGACCTTAAAAGGGGAACACGGTAAAAATATTCAGGTCTCCCATAGACTTACACTGGGCTCATTGCTCGGATCGAGTACCCGAGTATTCCAATCTGCTCGACCCGAGCAACAAACACCCGAGCATTTTAGTGCTCGCTCATCACTAATAGGTGTCTATAACACACTTTTCCATTACTAATCCTATAGTAATATGGTAAATAAATACACAACCAGAATAAAGACTTTCATTAGAAATAAAACAAAACACACTTTTCCATTTTTATTTAAAATCAACAGACATGAACAGTAACACTGACTTTCTGGTGAAGTATGAGTTCGGTGTCCATGCCCAAACAGTAGGTGTTCGGTATGGACGCCAAACTTTACTGGTCGGGTTCGCCCATAGCCCATCTCTACTGACACATTTAATATATAAATGGCAATTTTATATTGGTAAAGGGAATTTGTCAGCAGGGGTTTGTCACCCAAAATATTTGTATGTTCATGTAGCTACTTGAAAGGCTAGCTTACCAATATCTTTAAATTGCCAGTCTATGTGCATATAAATAGTTTGGGGGGTGAAAACCTGATGACAGATTCTCATTAGTAGTGACATATATATGAAAAGAAAACTACTTCACACACATTACTTACTGTTAGGGCTAGCGGAACGCACCGAGTAAATATAGATGTTTATTATTGGTGAATTCGCAGCCCGAGGTCCACCGTGCAGGAGGAACCTGCTGCTAGCAAATGATGGCACAATATGGCGGTTTAAGTGACCTCTGTTACTTCACAGAGTCGCACGGAAACAAGACGCTGTGCCCTGTTAACCCCACAGGAGTACACAGCTAACTGCCGAACTGAAGGCAGTCTGTGGTCATGCAAACATACAATCTCCTCACCGGAGAAGCCGGTATTCTAGGGGCTTATTCCAGCCGGGGCCCTAGATCCACACACACAGTCTCCTTGCCGGAGGTGCCGGCATTCTAGGGGCTTATTTCAGCCGAGTCGCTGAAGACACACATAAATGTGACCACACTGGCACATGCACAAAACTGATTCAATACTAGCGCATGGCCATGCGGTCATGAGAACCTTAAATAGCTGCAGCAAAAACAGGACCTTTCTAGAAGGACCAATGAGAGGCTGCTACAGAGCCTGAGCACCTTCAGGACCTTCCTGGAGGACCAATGGATTTAGCTGCAGTATCTGAACATGTGACCCTCGATCTCCACTGAGAGATCTTACTCTGGGCATTCTCAGAATGAGAAAAGCAGGACTTAGTCCCAGAAGTGTCTGCTCGCTGCTGCCCAGTACTGGCTTTAATGGCAGAAGCTGGAAAAACAGCAGTAACCCTTTGGACAGAGTCAGACTGAGTAAGATGCTGGGACTGACGTCTCCGCTGAGCAGGCTCCACTGCAGCTGGAGAAGAATGGGAGACCGCAGCAGAGATGGCTCGAGATTCCCCCTGTGCAGAGGCGGTACTTTGACCCCTAACACTTACTACCTCACAAAGTGGCATTGGAGCCACATTGGTTGTTACACCAGTTGTACTAATTTCACTAAGAATTCGCTACTAATGTTGGAGCAGTAATCATCAGTGCCACCATTATAGCATCAGATGAACAACTATATCAAAATATGCAGATCACAATATGTCACCTTTGCTCATGGCAAGTGTATTAGTTAATATTTCATTAAAGTGGTATATGAATTTTGTAATGTACAGCTCTGTGCAATATGATGGGATGATTTAAATGATTATTTTAAATTGGGATATATTATATTATTTTGCAATCAGGTTCCTAAAACTCTTCCACATTAATTATTAGGTCATTTTCACACAGTGCAGTATAATGCTAAGGTTGGTATTATTATTATTATTATTATTATTATTATTATTATTAATAATAACAACTGATTTATAGCTTGGAAACAAAATCTTAGCAAATATAAAAATATGATTAATACAATCCAATAACTTAAATAGCTAAAATATACATGTCACTTATCACTTCTGTGTCATTTATAACATTGAACTTTATTTTTAAAAAGTACTATTCATCATTTTTCTTATGTCACAGACAGGTCAAAATACATTTGGTGACAAATTCCCATTGGAAAAGTCAAGAGTTGTAAACAAGTAAAAGTTTCGTCTTTGTTCTCCAAAGTCATCATTAAAGCGACATAAGGTTTCTTCCCTGTCATTATGATTCTGAATGAGCGGCATATGGCGGGGAATTCTACACTTTGCGGCATTATGAGATGTGAGGATGGGGCCGCTCCTTTTACCTGGGTGATTTTCACTTTCTTTTAACTGTGATTCACTTTGTAATTATACACTCACCGGCCACTTTATTAGGTACACCTGTCCAACTTCTTGTTAACACTTAATTTCTAATCAGCCAATCACATGGCGGCAACTCAGTGCATTTAGGCATGTAGACATGGTCAAGACAATCTCCTGCAGTTCAAACCGAGCATCAGTATGGGGAAGAAAGGTGATTTGAGTGCCTTTGAACGTGGCATGGTTGTTGGTGCCAGAAGGGCTGGTCTGAGTATTTCAGAAACTGCTGATCTACTGGGATTTTCACGCACAACCATCTCTAGGGTTTACAGAGAATGGTCCGAAAAAGAAAAAAAATCCAGTGAGCGGCAGTTCTGTGGGCGGAAATGCCTTGTTGATGCCAGAGGTCAGAGGAGAATGCGCAGACTGGTTCGAGCTGATAGAAAGGCAACAGTGACTCAAATCGCCACCCGTTACAACCAATGTAGGCCTAAGAGCATCTCTGAACGCACAGTGCGTCGAATTTTGAGGCAGATGGGCTAAAGCAGCAGAAGACCACACCGGGTACCACTCCTTTCAGCTAAGAACAGGAAACGGAGGCTACAATTTGTACAAGCTCATCGAAATTGGACAGTAGAAGATTGGAAAAACGTTGCTTGGTCTGATGAGTCTCGATTTCTGCTGCGACATTCGGATGGTAGGGTCAGAATTTGGCGTAAACAACATGAAAGCATGGATCCATCCTGCCTTGTATGGAGCATCTTTGGGATGTGCAGCCGACAAATCTGCGGCAACTGTGTGATGCCATCATGTCAATATGGACCAAAATCTCTGAGGAATGCTTCCAGCACCTTGTTGAATCTATGCCACGAAGAATTGAGGCAGGTCTGAAGTCAAAAGGGGGTCCAACCCGTTACTAGTAGCATGGTGTACCTAATAAAGTGGCCGGTGAGTGTATATCCAGGTAATTGACTCCCGGATGTAATACAGACTTATCCATGTAGTGAGGAGCGTTGGAGGGGAGCGGAGAGTGATAGATGTGACTGCAGCTCAAGAAAGGTTATCATGTGATTAATACTAAATATTTACTAAATAAATATCTAAACTGATTAATACTAAAGTCCAAATTCTGACCAGTGTCACTTCAAGTGGTAAAAACTCTGGAATGCTTCAACATATTCCAGTGGATCTGTTTTATCATGACACATTGCACATCATACTAGTGGTATATTTAGGTTGATATGATTTGCGCTTATTTCTGGAAAAACATTTTTTTGATACATTTAAAAAAAATGTGAAATTTGTTGAATTTGTAATTTTTATGCTCTTTAAACAGTGGATAGTCATAACATGAAAAATAATTAATATATAACATTTTCCACATGTTTAGTTTATATCAGTATCACTTTTAAAATATTTATTTGTTAGAAATGTAATAGAGTTAAAAGTTTGGCAGCAATTTTTCATTTTTGCAATAAAAATTACAAAAACCCTATGTCGTTATCGAGCACATTTAAAGTGTCTTTAAGGGGCCTATAAATAAAAAAATGCCAAAAAAGTGAGTCCACTTGAAAAACCTTTCAAAATCACATTTAAGAAGTGATTTAATCCTTCAGTGGCTTCATAGGACTTAAGACAAAGTGGAAGCAAAAAATGAAAAATGAGTTATTTTTCACAAAAGTTTGTTATAGTCCCAATTTTTTCATTTTCCCAAGGGTAACAGGAGAAAATGGACCAGACAATTTCTCTTGAGTATATCAATACACAATACGTAGGCAGAAATAACTGTTTGCGTACATGGCAGGGCTTGGAAGGGAAGGAGCGCTATTTGAATTTTGGAGCACTATTTGGCTGCAATAGATTGCGGACACTCTAGGTTCCAAAACAAGTGAAATTCCCACCATTTTGGAAACCACACCTATTAAGGAATTCATCTAGTGATGTGATGACCCTCTTGAACCTATAGGTGATTCATCAAATTTTTTAACATTTGTATATGAAAATTAAAAAATACGTTTTTCCACAAGAATGTTGTTTTAGCCTCAATTGTTTTTAAATGTTCACAAGGGTAGCAAGAGAAAATGGACCCCACACTTTGTTGTGCAATTTCTCATGCTTATGACAATATCTCACATGTGGCTGGAAATTAATGTTTAGGCACATGGAAAGTTTCAAAAAATAGGAGCGCTAATAGAATTTTGGAAACACAAATTTGGCCAAAATAGATTGCAAAGACCATGTCACATTTGAAGATCTCCTGACATGTCAAAACGGCACAAAACCTCCTGTAAGTGAAACCAGGTTACAAACCACACCCCTCATTGAAATAATTTAAGAGTGCAGAGAGCATATTGACACCACTAGTGCTTTATAGAAATGTATACCATTTAGCAGTAAAGAAAAATACCAAATATACTCGAGTATAAGCCGACCCAATGTAAGCCGAGGTACCTAATTTTACCTAAATAAACGGGGAAACTTATTGACTCAAGTATACGACGAGAAGGGAGATGCAGCAGCTACTGGGTCCGCGATTCTCCCCTCTCACCACGAGTATCCTTTCTCCCCGTCGGTTCGCGAGTCTGGCAAGGGGGTGTTCCTTACCCACTTCTTCACAGCAGGGTTGGCGGTGGAGCAGCTCCATCCTGCCATGTTTGTAGTCCTGAAGGTAGCAGTGTGCCGGTAATATATGGAGCAGCAGTAGCAATTGTGGAGGCAAGCGGTAGCCATACAAGTAGTGTAGCAGAGGGTGGTCTCGTCAAACTCAATTTGACAGGTGGACCCGCCCCTATAAAAGTGTATCAAAGTGTGTAACCCCTCCCCTCCCTGTCTGGCAGCTGTCAGCAGCTGTCCCTGTGTGTCTGGTTTTCCCTTTTGATACAGTTTGATATTGTTAATTTGATACAGTGATTATTATCACAGTATTTGTTTTTATATTAGACTAGATGGCAGCCCGATTCTAAAGAATCGGGAGTCTAGAATCCATATATACTTTATTTATTCAAATGTAAGAATAATACAATTAATAAATAATACTAAGAAAGAACAAAAAATGGCTGCACTCACCAGCTCTTGACAATTCTTGACAGTACGGCACATTTCTGATTGGTCGCTCGCGGCAGGCGGCAACCAATCAGAAAAGTGCCGCGCACCACGAAGGCATATATCTTTGTCCACCCTGAGCGGGTGTAGGACGCTGGTGACGTCACTTATCTCCGGACATTATCTCCGGACAAAGCCACGGAAGTTGGCACAAATTGCCGGAAGTAGTATTCTAGGCAATTATATATTAGATTTTAATGTTATCAGTGTTTACCTTTGAACGTTTATATTGTATTGTCCTGTCACCAGCCATGTGTACGATTATCGGCCGAAAGCCTCTCTGGAACCAATAATCACCCCATGTAAAGGTATCTTTATAAGTTAAAGATTCAGAATACTATGACTTTTAACATATCCTGAACAGTCAAGTTTTTTATGAACCGTTAAGGTTTTCTGGTTGAAGTAAAAAAAACTCTGAGTGTTTACAGTTTGAAACCATAAAATGTTGAAAAATTATGTCATTCTTGAGTATATCACTCAATGGTGCTCATAAACATGTCAAATTTGATCTATAATATACTTTAATATACGTTACTTTAATCTTTAATATACTTAAGAACAGGGCCCCAGACATCACACAGGGGGTCTGAAACACCGCACAGTGGTCCAAAATATCGCTGTGCTCTGCCTGGGGCCCCATATGCTGCCTGGGGCCCCTGTGCTCTGCCTGGGGCCCCATATGCTGCCTGGGGCCCCTGTGCTCTGCCTGGGGCCCCATATGCTGCCTGGGGCCCCTGTGCTCTGCCTGGGGCCCCATAGGCTGCCTGGGGCCCCTGTGCTCTACCTGGGACCACTGTGCTCTGCCTGGGGCCCCTGTGCTCTGCCTGGGGCCCCATGTTCTGCCTGGGGCCACTGTGCTCTGCCTGGGGCCCCATAGGCTGCCTGGGGCCCCTGTGCTCTGCCTGGGACCACTGTGCTCTGCCTGGGGCCCCATATGCTGCCTGGGGCCCCTGTGCTCTGCCTGGGGCCACTGTGCTCTGCCTGGGGCCCCATATGCTGCCTGGGGCCCCTGTGCTCTGCCTGGGGCCCCATATGCTGCCTGGGGCCCCTGTGCTCTGCCTGGGGCCCCTGTGCTCTGCCTGGGGCCCCATGTTCTGCCTGGGGCCCCTGTGCTCTGCCTGGGGCCACTGTGCTCTGCCTGGGGCCCCATGTTCTGCCTGGGGCCACTGTGCTCTGCCTGGGGCCCCATAAGCTGCCTGGGGCCCCTGTGCTCTGCCTGGGACCACTGTGCTCTGCCTGGGGCCCCATATGCTGCCTGGGGCCCCTGTCTCTGCCTGGGGCCACTGTGCTCTGCCTGGGGCCCCATATGCTGCCTGGGGCCTTTGTGCTCTGCCTGGGGCCCCTGTGCTCTGCCTGGGGCCCCATGTTCTGCCTGGGGCCCCTGTGCTCTGCCTGGGGCCACTGTGCTCTGCCTGGGGCCCCATATGCTGCCTGGGGCCCCTGTGCTCTGCCTGGGGCCCCATATGTTGCCTGGAGCCCCTGTGCTCTCCCTGGGGCCCCTGTGCTCTGCCTGGGGCCCCATATGCTGCCTGGGGACCCTGTTCTCTGCCTGGGGCCCCTGTGCTCTGCCTGGGGCCCCATGTTCTGCCTGGGGCCCCTGTGCTCTGCCTGGGGCCACTGTGCTCTGCCTGGGGCCCCATATGCTGCCTGGGGCCCCTGTGCTCTGCCTGGGGCCCCATATGCTGCCTGGGTCCCCTGTGCTCTGCCTGGGGCCACTGTGCTCTGCCTGGGGCCCCATAGGCTGCCTGGGGCCCCTGTGCTCTGCCTGGGACCACTGTGCTCTGCCTGGGGCCCCATATGCTGCCTGGGGCCCCTGTGCTCTGCCTGGGGCCACTGTGCTCTGCCTGGGGCCCCATATGCTGCCTGGGGCCCCTGTGCTCTGCCTGGGGCCCCATATGCTGCCTGGGGCCCCTGTGCTCTGCCTGGGGCCACTGTGCTCTGCCTGGGGCCCCATAGGCTGCCTGGGGCCCCCGTGCTCTGCCTGGGAACACTGTGCTCTGCCTGGGGCCCCATATGCTGCCTGGGGCCCCTGTGCTCTGCCTGGGGCCACTGTGCTCTGCCTGGGTGTAGGACACTGGTGACGTCACTTATCTCCGGACATTATCTCCAGACATTAGCTCCAGACATTATCTCCGGACATTATCTCCGGACATTATCTCCGGACATTATCTCCGGACATTAGCTCCGGACAAAGCCACGGAAGTTGGCACAAATTGCAGAAAGTAGTATTCTAGGCAATTATATATTAGATGGGCATTTCCTGAAGGAAATACATGGTGCTTGAACAGCGCTACCAGCTTTACAGCAGCACTTTTCACACACGGGACTGGGGGGGCGCGCTTACTTTTGCACCCGGGGCCGGGGGCGCGCTTACTTTTGCACCCGGGGGCGCACTTACTTTTGCACCCGGAGGCGCACTTACTTTTGCACCCGGGGGCGCACTTACTTTTGCACCCGGGGGCGCACTTACTTTTGCACCCGGGGGCGCACTTACTTTTGCACCCGGGGGCGCACTTACTTTTGCACCCGGGGGCGCACTTACTTTTGGGGCCGCACTTACTTTTGGTGGGCGGGGCTCCTCGGCCTCCGATTTGGTTGGTGGGGCCCCTCGTCCTCCGATTTGGTGGGTGGGGACCCTCGGCCTCCGATTTGGTGGGCGGGGACCGGCCTCCGATTTGGTGGGCGGGGACCCTCGGCCTCCGATTTGGTGGGCGGGGCCCCTCAGCCTCCGATGTCGTGGGCGGGGCCCCTCGGCCTCCGATTTGGAGGGCGGGGACCCCCGGCCTCCGATTTGGTGGGCGGTGACCCTCGGCCTCCAATTTGGTGGGTGGGGACCCTCGGCCTCCGATTTGGTGGGCGGGGACCCTCGGCCTCCGATTTGGTGGGCGGGGCCCCTCGGCCTCCGATTTGGTGGGCGGGGACCCTCGGCCTCCAATTTGGTGGGTGGGGACCCTCGGCCTCCGATTTGGTGGGCGGGGACCCTTGGCCTCCGATTTGGTGGGCGGGGCCCCTCAGCCTCCGATGTGGTGGTCGGGGCCCCTCGTTCTCCGCTTTGGTGGGCGGGGCCGGGCCCCTCGGCCTCCGCTTTGGTGGGCGGGGCCGCTCGGCCTTCGATTTGGTGGGCGGGGCTCCTCGGCCTCCGATTTGGTTGGCGGGGCCCCTCGGCCTCCGATTTGGTGTGTGCTCTGCCTGGGGCCACTCTGCTCTGCCTGGGGCCCCATATGCTGCCTGGGGCCCCTGTGCTCTGCCTGGGGCCCCATATGCTGCCTGGGGCCCCTGTGCTCTGCCTGGGGCCCCATGTTCTGCCTGGGGCCCCTGTGCTCTGCCTGGGGCCACTGTGCTCTGCCTGGGTGTAGGACACTGGTGACGTCACTTATCTCCGGACATTAGCTCCAGACATTAGCTACGGACATTAGCTCCGGACAATAGCTCCGGACAATAGCTCCGGACAAAGCCACGGAAGTTGGCACAAATTGCAGGAAGTAGTATTCTAGGCAATTATATATTAGATTATTTTGTATTATATGTAGCTGCTGTGAGATTGTTCTGTAATCAGGGCAGTGTGTTTTATTTTTCGTATTATATGTAGCTGGTGTGAGATTATTCTGTAAGATGTGATTTATTACCAATGAGCACATATAGTGCAAAATTGTGTTTTATAACACACCGGGGCAATTATATAATTTTATATCCTAGGATTCTCATTTTTACACGTGATTTATAACACCAGTCTCATTATATGGGCCCATTATGTATATGGCCATATTACAACACCCGCAAGTATGAAGCGGTGTGTTTTATACATTTATAAAAAACCAAAGACACGGTATTGTAAAAGTTTAAAAGATTTTATTGTTGTAAAATAAATACATCTTAAAGACATTTCAATACTATAAAATTCTTACAGAATATAAAAAAGCAAACATGAAATAGTACAGTGATCATACATCAACACACTTCTTACAAAATAAGTAAATAGTATCACAAGTACAATTAACATTACACTTCTTACAAAATAAATAATATAGTGTTACAAGCCAAGTACAGCATTTATCCAGTACATTCTTTACATCGTGAGCCACATAGTTTGTAGTATCGGAAGAGACCTTTTTTTAGGTAGCAGAGTTCCGCGAGTTCTACCTAATGACGGGGAATGTAAAGATTGAATTGTATGCAGCGTTGGGGCTAGTTTCTGTGGTGTAGATACAGCGTGTGTCTCGCTGCTGGAAATTTTTTATTCACCTAAAAGCTTCCTAGTAGTGGGATTACCCCCAACTGTAGACGGTATATTTAGCTCGGCCATAGCTTGCATAAATGAATCCCAACCCGGTGGTAAATTTATGCCAGTCAGAGCATGACTCTGCGTTGTACTACGTACCAAATCCAGTAAGTTAGACCCTGGTATAATCCTTTGAAAATAAATTCAGCTTTATTATTCCAGGCTGTAACATCTTTATTCTGCAGTAACCTGTTTAGTAAAAATTCAGCATTCTTTTTATATCTTTGGTTTATATGGCTGACAATTTCAGCGATCTCTTGATTTTTATCAGAGTCGGTATTTGACAATTGTTGCTGATCAGGATCAGGAGTGCTAACGAGATTTAACGCCGTTATTTCTTTTGAGCTGTCTCCTATGAACCAAGTAGCGCTGTAGCACGGAGCTATACATTTTAATTTTCACATCATCGGGAATGTCACGACATCGTAAAATGGCGCTAATTTCACCATCAAGGCGAAGAATAACACTGTCGTGTATGTTATCTGTAGTACCGGGTCTTAGTTTGTCTAGCTCCTGTTTGGGGACTAGATACATTTTCTCTGTATGCTCCATTATTTTCCTGCGAGCAGGCTTGTTATTATTGGAATTGCAAAAGCTAAAAGAGGGCCGATAAACCCGCCGGCCTGCTTTAGTAGCCGCTTTTTTTTCTTTATGGGCTGAGATCTGTCGCTCAGGGTTCTTATAGCTTTACGCCACTTCTTTAATATGCCTTTTTGATGCTCTTTCAGCGGAATCCTGCCTTTTAAAATGTTTAAAGCAATCTCGCCAATGGCTGTAATTAAATCATTGCTTGCATTGCATAAAATAGACTTTCTGACAGCGGGGGTTGCTTTCACCAGAGTTTTTAAGAGCGCCCAGTTATGCCAGAGTCTCTCAGACATCTTTACATCACAATGCACACAGCATAGAATGTCTGATACTGGGTAAAATTCACTTTTTAGAAGTGTTTTTCTTTTGAACATAGATAGCAGGCAACGCTGGTGGAAACAATCCGGTCCTTAAGAGAAGATCCTCAGGGGTATTAGTTCTCAAATCTACAAGCAAATACCCATAAGGCTCCCGGGTGGCATCCTCAAAAGCTTCTAGGAAAATACGTGTTTTTCCGGGATACATCTGACGAGCTAGAGTTAAAATTTGTAATTTACCTCTGGGGTTATTAAAAAGCACCATGTACTTGGTGTTTAAATTTATCGTGCGGCTTTTCTTACCCTGACAAAATATGTTTTGTACCAGGTAGAAAATGCTTAGATTTCTGTGGTGCACATACTTAGTAAAGGCTTTTTCAATCTCAAAATTTTCACTAGCACTCTCCATGAGATCGTCAACAATAGCCAAATTCACCTTCTCCGGCGGGAATAATTCGTCATCTACGAATGTATTCGGCAGACCCTCCACAAATCTGGCGTGGGGAAAAGAGAGAGAGATTTCATCATATAGTTTTTGCCAACACAAATAAAACCAAACAATATTATCAGGTTTCTGAGAAAAAATAGTTTCAATATTATATAGCAGTTGTTTTACAAAATAGATCTTTCCAGAATTAGACGGTCCTGCTAGAATGCATGAGAATGGGTGTTGCAGGCGCATATCCATCACAATACTCGACTAATACCCGAAAGGCAAGGTGGTGAAATCGTCTAATAGTTGCCGCTTTGTATAATCACACTTTTGTGTTTTGCGTAATGGCCGCGTCTCAATATCCCAGTACTTTTTATTTCTCACAATAGACGGCTGTTGTACGACAATACGTTTCTGAGTTTCTGTGGCAGAATTGCGCTGGTAGTCCAGAACTAGATCTTTTAGACTGTTGAAATTAATAGATTGAAAGTTACCGACATTTAGGTTTATTCCCTTAACTTTTAAGACAGTTTTACCGGTGTTGAGTTTGTATCCGTAAGTTTTGGGGCCCACGGATACAAATTCTGTGATGTGTGTTCCATCGGGTATTTCACTGGTCAGCTCCCCCAGGTAATCGCCTAAAGGTGGCTGCCACACACCATCTCTCTGTACAAAAATAACTGAATCTGTGTCGTGATAAAGGCACCTCTCCTGCAAACGGTCCAGCAGCGAATAGAGCTCTAACCGAGCATACGCTGTTGTAAAACACGCTATAAAAATGTTTGTGTTTTTGTTGAGTGTGTGGTGGCCTTTTGCGTATTTCCAGTTAATGGTTGCAGTGTCATCATCAAGGAAATGTAACATCGAAATGTCATAGTATGGCAGGAACAAATACTTAAAAAGCTCATCTGGACCCTAAGGGTATGTGCACACGTCCGGATTTCTTGCAGAAATTTCCTGAAGAAAACCAGAAATTTTCTGCAAGAAATCCGCATTTTTTTTTTTGCGTTTTTTTTCCGTGTTTTTTTTAGCATTCTGCAAGCGTAATTAGCTTGCAGAATGCTAAAGTTTTCCAAGCGATCTGTAGCATCGCTTGGAAAACTGACTGACAGGTTGGTTACACTTGTCAAACATAGCGTTTGACAAGTGTGACCAACTTTTTACTATAGATGCTGCTTTTGCAGCATCTATAGTAAAAGATAGAATGTTTAAAAATAATAAAAAAAATAAAAAAAATGCTTATACTCACCCGCAGACAGCTGATCTCCTCACCGGCATCCGTTCCGTATAGATGGTGTGTGCGCGCAGGACCTTCCATGAGCGGTCACATGACCGGTCTCGACCAATCACAAGACGGCGACGTCATCGGCAGGTCCTTCACCGCACACCAGGTCCTTCACCGCACACCAGCTACAGGAACCGAAGCGACAGCGTGCAGTGGAGAGGCGGGAAGACATCGAAGGTGATTATATCACTATTTTTTATTTTAATTCTTTTTTTTTACCACTTATGTGGTGCCCAGTCCGTGGAGGAGAGTCTCCTCTCCTCCACCCTGGGTACCAACCGCACATAATCTGCTTACTTCCAGCATGGTGGGCACAGCCCCGTGCGGGAAGTAAGCAGATCAATGGACTCCTAGGTGTGCGGAATCCCCTGCAATTCCGCATTTTAATGAACATGTTGCTTTTTTTTCCGCGATGCGATTTTTTCGCGGAAAAAAAGGCTACATTTGCACAAAAAATGCAGAATACACTAAAAATAATGGGAGGCACATGTAAGCATTTTTTTCGCGTTTTTATCACGTTTTTATAGCGAAAAAAGTGAAAAAAACGCGAAAAATACTGAACGTGTGCACATGTCCTAACAGTGCTAGTACATGATAGATTAGATCTCTGAGCAAACTTTCCTCATAAAGAATTCAAGAAAAGCTTGGAGATCTGTCTATTAGCAGGATTGACAGCTATATTTTCAGGCTGTAATTGGACACCTTATTTTTCAAGAAAAGAGTCAATGTACTGCCTTTTCTTGTCGTCATCAGTACACCAGCTAGGATAACCAGAGGCCTCCTGCTTATCCCTAAGATGTAATTTAATGTAGGGAGCAAACAGATCATCAGTGGTGTTAGGAAAATGCCATACTTCATAGATGTGCATGATCCGATACCCTATTTCTATCGCCATCTCGAGCTCTATAGTGCACCAGATGCCTGTCAGGGCACGTTCTTCATCACTATGGCCACAAACATCTGCCTGGGAGTTTACAGCGCATGTGTAGCAGAGGGGAAACATTAATTTTTTGTTGAGTTTTACCGGTAGAACTGGAAAAAATAAATCTCTCGGCGGGTAGACCTTGACTTTAGCAATGCCAACGTTTTTTTTAATGAATCCAAAATTGTCATAGATGATATCTGGGTGGCCTACAGGGTATGTTTTAGTTTTGTTTACAAAGGGGTACAGACTGGTGAAATCATAGTAATGTAAAGTCTCCCCTTCTTCCCGATGGTGATAGAGCTTAATGGCGTTAGTTCGGCCGCCATAAAGCGCATCACGGGGGTCTAAAGGAACGGGAAATTCCATCTGGCGGAGAAATGTTTGAAGGATAGAATCATTTTCAACCATTTCGCTCCACTCATGCTCCCACATCACTCTTATTGTGTACCCGCAGCACTGTCAGTAGCGCTTTTTAGCTAAAAAGGTATAATATAACTGACCGTAGGACGTGTTTGTGACCTTATTCGTGTCATTTTCATTATAGCACACAGGACATCCGTGGTAAAAACACCCCTGAAATTCAAAGGCTATGTGTTGGCCGCTAACATAGGCATAACCATGTAGAAAATATTTCCCGACTTGTTTTTACCGCCTCTCAAAGCGTGCTGTATGTCGATGTTCTCGGAGTGGGCTACATACATGAGCCATTGTATAGCGGGTGTCGAGTAGCGCTTTTTTGCCTTGTGATAATTATCACCAGGTAAAATGGCGATGGTCTTTTTTGGAAGAAATTTAAATGAGTACATCGCCATACACACCGAGGCCAGGGTGATGAGCTGAAAAGGATCAACACATCTGCTCACTACAACCGTTTGCTTTTGACGCTTACAGTATTTTTTAACATTTTTCTGTGTCATCTGCATAATACGCTCTCTATAGATCTCGCAGTCATGTCTCAAGATTTCAACATCCTGTTTGCAATAAGATTTTAACTCATATTATAAAGAGAAAAAACTGAGTCATAGCTAGTTTATCAAAAATACAAAATACCTTTATTTAAACCATGTAAAACACACGATACAGAGTTATATAAAACAAGCAACATATAAAGCAGCCCAATAGACTAATAAGTAGACACTGGGTCAGTGACCAAGAACTCCCAAGATATAGGGTGCCGGCTAGAGCGCAGTGCACCATGGGCATGTAAGGTTTGTAGTGCCACCATATAGGTAGTGCTGTTAGAAAATATGGGGTTAACTGCAGAAAAAAAAGTAATCAAAGCTAGCAAGGGTGCTCCCGCAGGTGCTGTAGGCTACCACTAATTGCATAGGAGCCCCCACATTGCCTCCATGCTCTTTGCTCACCCCTCTCTAAATATCAGTATTATGCTGGCGGCACAAAAAACAAAATAAGAGACTGTAGTCAGATACCATTACCCGTCATGATGCAGAGCGCTGGAGCCGGGACCCACTCCCCAATGTACATTTCAGTACAAGATGACCTTCTTCAGGGGTTTTTAACTCAGCCTTGAAGTCAAAAGTTGTATTTACCTGTGTCTCATACCACTCCAGGAACTCAACCTTCTCACCAGGTGACATGTACTCCACTCCATAATATTTTACATCAGGTATGGGCCCTACATAGCTTTGGTTTTCTCTGGTATTGAAAAAGTGTGGAAAATGTCCTTTGCCGCCTGAAAAACCCATGGCCTGTGGTAATTTACTGAGTTTCATGGGGATAAAATTTAGAGAGTCTATGAACCTTATAGACAAATCGGGTAGCGTTACACACAAGAGACGGCCACCTTGGGTTATCAACTTTACCTGTAGTTTTTCAGAAATCAGTTCCTTAACAATAAAGTATGAGTCGTATCTTCCACCATTGTGAGCAATAAATGTGTGCTCTGAAAATTTACCGCTTGTAAAGAACTGTACAAAGTCGTGTGTACAGGTATCTTCCTCAAGCTCCCAGGAGGGGTGACCATACAGCGTTGTAGCATAAATGTAATTCGGGATGTGCGTGCCTGTCTCCTGCATACATTCAAAATCATAAAACAAATAACAATCTGACTCATCCTGTGCTACATACCTCCGCATGTAACAAAGATGAGCATCAAATTTATTTATACGGCTGCGACATACAGGACAGCGCAAACCATTACATCTATGCTCAGTCTCGCTATTTCTGAAAACAAAACAGTTGCATTTATCACAAAATGTTTTAAGCCTGCAGAATGCTAAGTCATCTACACCCAATTGTGTGTGATAATCTAGGTACTCGCTCGAGTGGCAATAAACCCTGCAAACAGGGCACCTGGGCTGTTGGGCGGCACTGCTTTCTACACAATCCTCTCTCTGACAGGCTTTACAAAAATACTGACAGGAATGATTGTTCTTGTGATGAAACACTGAATTGCATAGCCCACAAAAGTAATCAGCACCGATAAAACCCTTATATTTTTGATACCGTAATAGTGATTATCATGGAACAATATGGATATGGTTTTACCATTAGCTGTATTGCCGCTCTGAAAATAGCGCCAATCACCCTGGCTATAGTACAATACTTTAATGGTGACCCCCAAATATTTTTCAAATGCCGGAATGTCGCTAAAACTCACTAATTGATCATCAGGGATGCCCAGTGCTGTGTGTATGTTTTTAGAGCGGCTCAGTAAAACAGCATCAGCGAGATCCGTGTTGGCCATCAGAGCGCACACACTAGCAGCCAAACACAGATTTGTCGTGTAATTGTTAAATCATACAGCCATTGCCTCTTTTGTTTAATGATCTGACTGCTCGCTATAGATTTCAAGCGCCTTTTTTTACACCACCGCGTCGGTTTTTAATGATGGTGACGACTAGCTTTAGGGAATTGTATGATATGCATTCAGCGTTACTTTGAAGTGTGCGGGCAACGGCATTTAAAAAAGATTCAGAATTAAAATCTTCCCTGGTTTGTTTTGTAGTGAAAATAGCATCTAAAGTATCACCACCCTCAAGCCTTAACTGTACAAAGTCACCAGGTTCAATGTCCCTGAAGATTATATCCAGTAATGACTGAATGCCGTCGTGAACAATATTCATGCCCTCTACAAATGATTGTACACGCTCCAAATTTACAAATCTAAAATGATCTGTATGTTTATGTCCGTTGACATTGCGGAGGGCCCTTTGATGGTGATGGATGTGTTGTAAAAATACTGTATGATCGGGGTACAACACATCACCATCAGCGACAAAGGCAGCTTCTGAGGCTTGTGAATTTTGTGTAGATACACGCGCGGCATATGCAGAGTTGTCTCGGCTATGTGAATGCTGGTCTGACTCTTGTGGCGACAACTGTGGCGTCTGTAGAGCTATTGCCGGACACAACCCACCACGATGCAGCCTAGCGCATAGCGCGCGTTTAGCACCAATTTCAGAGTCCTCTTTATAACTCTAGCCCTATTATACCTGGGTAGTGTTGGTTTAGGTGGTTTATGCATGCCGTGGCCGACCATATTCAGTCATAATGGTCTAGCTGCAGATGTTGTCTCACCATCGAACTGCAGATTGCGGAGTGAATATAGCTCGGCCTTATTAGCATGTGTTGGGGCTAGTGTTGATAATAATTTTTCAAAAGTATCACAAAAAAACATTATGTTGGGGACCCATTGTTTGTAGCGTAAGTAGCGGCTGAACTGTTCCTGAAACACAGCCATTTCAGCGGGGCCCCAACCGATGGATTCATGCAGCAGATTTGTAGATGCTGCTTGAATCCTTGGCTTTTTTAGAGGCGCCTGAGGGGCCGGCACCAGAGGAATTAGCAGGTACAGTTAGATATGCCGCTGGCGGCTGCATAGTGTGTGCCATACATATAATGATCGGTTCTACGGCTGATTGCTTACCATCAGCGAGCTGATCAATCGCGCGATCAAGCTCTTCACCAGTCAGCAGGGCTGTGGCACCCACGGCGCTGGATGTGCTTGCTGGCTCTGTAATATGCTTTGTTTTTCGCTTATGTTTTCGGGGTGCCTCTACCACTTCTGGATATAGTAGAGCTGGGTCATTCACACGGCTGGTCGATGACTGGTCAGTACTTGAATGGGGTATTTCACACTGGTCCGCAGGCACAGGGTTTCCCAGGCTGTACACCACACAGATCGGTGATACCGGGGCTGTTCTAACAGGTCCATTAGACGACTGTATTGCCATCCACACTGGTGCTGCACCATTCTCGGAGATCTGTAGTGGCTGTAGAGGTGCTGGTGGCGTTTTTCTCACGACTTTGCGTTTATCTGCGGGAAAGATTATACATGTGTCAGATATGTGTCAGATATGTGTGGGACCAGGATCTCATTGGAGAAGCACGTGTATCATTGATTGTAAAGAGAGTGTGCATGTATATCAAAATATACACTTACGGACTAGAAATGTGGGGTGGATGATTGCCGTGGTGGCTTCTGGAGCTTCTGTGAGGTTCTCAATTAGCAGCGGTATATTCTCTTTTGTGTATACAATTCTCCTAGGCTTCACTTTACAGGCTATAAATAAAGATATAGGACTTAGTAGAGGCGAGGAGATTTTCTCAGAGCGGCTGTGCAAAAACACGTTTTCATATGATTGCTACCTTTTCCTTTCTTGCTCTCAGGCCCTCGTGGTTTTTTAGGGGTTCTAGAAACAGGGCTGTTTCTTGGTGTGGGAGTCTGGTACAACAGGCCTTCAGCGGACAGCTGATTGTGTTCCGAGGTAATTGGTTCTGGAATCAGGTCGACATCTGTAAAGAATTAATATATATTTACACGTCTAAATACTTAAAAGATATTCAGATCGACATCTGTAAAGAATTAATATATATTTACACGTCTAAATACTTAAAAGATATATATACACACACACAGACACACAACACACCTATGATGTCTTGCGCCAAATCCCACACTGCAGCGTCACCTTCATTAGTGTTACTATGCTCAGCTCCAGCTGTATCACACTCCAGAGCAGGCACGCTGAAGGTATTTAAAAAATCATCGGGAATGGACCTCATAAGTTCACCTTAAGCAAGAAAGAATAAAACAATATAAAAATAATATACAAATCAGCCCTTACTTAGAATGGTACACTAACTGATGCATTTATATAAAGCTTGAAACATACCTAATAGCGAATCCTCAACTAGGTTGGAAAAAGGCGAAAAATTTTGGGATTCCATCTAAAATAAATTATCTGAGTAAATTTTTGTGCTATCTATATTAATTTTACACCACAGACAAACTCATTTATATACCGCAACAAATAAATTTGAGCCTAGTGTATAAATATGTTTATATTAAGCAAATCATAGGTAACACGGATAAGTCTTTCTATATTAATTTTACACCATAAATATGGATTATACAGTAAACTATATTATACAGCGCAACTAAATTTGTGCCTGCTGCATAAATATGTTTATACTAAGCAAAACATAGGTAACACGGATAAGTCTATCTATATTAATTTTACACCATAAATACGGGTTATACCGTAAAACTATATTATACAGCACAACTAAATTTGCACCTACTGTATAAATATGTCTGTCAAGCAAAACATATGTAATAAGTCTTTACACATGGTTAAATACCTCAAGCGCTGAATACGCTAGTTATGATGTATTAACAGCTATTAACTATTGTATTACACAAATTATGTCATAATAAATATACGGTTAAATTATTAAAACAAATAATGCAGCTAACCATCAATATAATACTAAATTATTAAACAAATAACAACCTTAATTATGGTTTTAGAGATGCATAGCTAAATATAATTAGCCACTTGCAAATAATAAGACAAAAAAGAATAATGCGGCACTCTGTATATACTTACATTTAGAATAGGTCTGCTGTTAGTCTGGTCTGGCTTCTGGTTGATGTTTGGTGTAGTGCATTGCCACAGGCAGCTGTATTTATTCTGATTGCCAGAAAACAAGCCAACTGTTAACACCCAGAAACACACCCAGTTACACCCAGCCACACGCCTTCTGTTAACACCCAGAACACACCCATACAGACAATTATTGATTGTATTAACTCAATCATGAAATTTTATACAATTGAATTCCTGAAAGAAGCAGGCGGTTGTCGATTATCGATACACAATCATTTAATTCAATCATGGCATCTAATTCGTATCATGAAATATTAGAGAAACAATATTTTACACCTAAGGCCCCCTTAGAGAGACAAGAGACCGCGGAATAAAGAAATCTGATGTGACTGACGGGTTGAATAAACAAGATGCCTACACTCTACACAAACCTGTTAGAAAACGCTTTTTGACAAATAAAATTTACATCCGGACATTGATGCGCAGTGGCAAGCGGATCTCATAAGTTTAATTGACTATTCAAGGGAAAATGATAATGTCAAATACATCCTGACGGTGATTGATACTCTATCGAGATACGCATGGTGCGTGGCCTTATCAAACAATACCAGTGCGAGTGTAGCCAGATCATTCGAATTAATGTTTCAAAATGATAAGCGCATACCGAGGAAATTGCAGACGGACCGCGGCAAAGAATTTATAAATTCATCACTCAGGCAACTATGTAATATGCATAATATTCACCACTTTTTTACCAACAATGACGTGAAGACAGCTATGGTAGAGCACTTTAATCGCACATTAAAAGCTCGTATGTGGCGCTATCTTACGAAGCATAATACATTTAAGTACATTGATATTTTACCGGATTTGGTGCATAGCTACAACCATACTTATCACTCAACCATACGCTGTAGCCCGGCTGAAGTGAGTTCGCAAAACGCGATGCAAATCTGGCGCAATATTTACAGTTCTACTATTACTAATAAACTGATTAAACCGTCTTTAAAAGTTGGAGATCATGTCAGAATTTCCCGCTATAAGGGACCATTCTGTAAGTCCTATGAGAAATTGTATAGCGAAGAGATTTTTTTCATTACCGGCGTCTCCAATAAATTTCATAAACCTCTTTATAAAATTAGTGATTTAGCCGGCGACGCTGTAGAGGGGTCATTTTATAAGGAAGAGCTGCAAAAAATACCTATGGATGAGAATCGTGTCTACAGAGTAGAAAAGATTTTGAGAAAAAAACTTGTCGGGTGTGAGTCACTGCTTTGTCAAATGGCTGGGGTACCCCGAAAAATTCAATAGTTGGATCCCGGCTTCGGAGTTGACAGATATATAGCCATGGAAGCTGGTTCGTTTTTCGTCACATTACCCAGCAATTCCTTAATCAAAATCTACCCCGAAAACACCATATCAAGCTACAATACCAAGTTAGCGAGGGCCATTCAACTTTCAGACGCTTATGAAGTGGCGTTAACAGAAATACAGTACCCCTATACGTGGAACACGTTTGAGGATTTTGAAGGGAACTTCTACGCGGCTAAACACAACGATCTGTTAGAACATTATCACATAAAATCAGGATTTTACTCGAACATTCATAAGCTGGTTGGCGCGGTCAATGCCCGATTAGAAGCGCTGAATTTTTCCATGCCTGCCTACAGAATACGGTATGATGAGCTATGCCGAGAGGTGATCCTGCTCGACCCAGCCCCTATACAGTTTGATCTGGGTACTAAGCTAAAATTTATTTTCGGCCTACAGACCGTCGATGACTCCCCCGTTGCTTTAATGCCGTGGAATCGCTGCTTTTACCCCGATTCAAAGGCTGGTTTTTATTTGCTTTTTGTATACACTGATATAATTCAACATCAGTTTGTAGGGGACAGTTACGTTCAACTGTTACGAACCGTAGAAGTTAGCGGCGATGATAATGATATTGTCACAGTGCGCTACTCGTGTCCCGATTACATACCGCTGTGCAAACAATACTTTGACTCCATAAACATTACAGTCATGTCGGACCAGGGTTACATTCAGATACGGAAAGTGTATAGTGCGATTACATTTTAGACCGCGACAGTATTGACACGATAAAATGGTGTCTCAAAGGGTGTATGGAGATCCCGCTGTTTATGCCCGCTAATATAGTGCCCAGTCGGGGCACGGGCTAGAGGGGTTCCACGGGAGCGAGTACATGTATGACTCTGGCCTGGCCGGAATATTTAAAGGCTTATTTCGCCGCACCGTGCCGCTTTTCAGAAAAGGCCTAGAATTAGTAATGCCGCACATAAAGACGGCTGTCAGAAACATTGCATCTGACGCGGTCACGACCGCCTCAACGGCCCTTATGAAACGGCTAAATACACAACCTCAGCAAGACGAATCTGGGATAATTTATGTCGCTAAAAAAGCACAAAAAAGAAAGAGGCGCGCTTGCCTGCCTTTACTGCCGATGCTCATGAATAAAACTACCACCAAGAGACGCCCCCGTCAGAAACGAGTAAGATGCTCTGTGGACGACATCTTCTAATCAGTTATCATGGCTTTCCTGCATGACGCTTCTGTAGAGTGCGCAAAATCTGAACTGGATATTTTTGACGTACCACCAACACAAACAAGTATAGAGAAATCTCTATTTGTCGAAGTACAACCGGTTGCGGCTCTGTCAGACAATGGACCGTTGGAATTTTTCATATCTGGGAGCGGCGATTATTATTATGATCTGAACAACACGCTGCTGTACATAAGCTGTCGCATCGTGAAGCAAGATAATACGGCTATCGCTGATGGTTCCCGTGTGGCTCTCATAAACTACCCTCTAGCCACCCTTTTTAACCAGGTCGATATTACTCTGGGAGATCGACTTATCTCACAATCGGACAATCTCTACAGCTTTAGAGCGTACATAGAGACCCTTTTAAATTACAGCTCGCTGACACGGTCATCACAATTTACAGCCGGTTTGTTCTATAAAGACACTGCGGGCCATCATAATGACAGGCGCTTGGATGGCGCAAATGCAGGGTTTATCAAAAGAGCCAATGCAGCTTCCCGCTCAAAGCCCATCGACCTCTTGGGGCCAATATTTGGGGATATATTTAATCAACCAAAGTTAATATTGAATGGATTTGACCTTAAGGTTAAGTTAACAAAAAATAAGGATGCTTTCTGCCTCATGTCTGCAGAAGCCGAGCCACTGAAGGTGCAAATCTCGCAAGCGGCTCTCTATGTGAAAAGAGTGCAGGTATCTCTGGCTGTCCGAATCAGTCACAGCCAGGCCCTCCTATCCGCAACCACCAGGTACGCTATTGACCGAACATGCATGAAAGTGTACAGCATCGCCGCGGACCACGAGGACCTCTTCCTAGGCCAGATACAAAAAAAATGTTATATTGGGGTTTGTAGATAATGAGGGGTTCAGCGGTTCTTATGCGAAAAACTCGTTGCACTTCCACCACTACCACGTCAACCACGCCGCTTAATATCTGGATGGCCAACAGATACCCGCGAGACCTTATAATCCTAATTTTAATGATGATTTAGCCATCAGAGAGTATATGGCGCTTGCCCATATATCTGGCAAGCAAAAGGCTGATTGTGCCATGGCAATAGATCTTGAAGAATTTATGGCTGGATTCACTCTATTTGCTTTTGATTTATCGCCTGATCAAAAGCCTGGAGGGCATTTCTCGCTCATTAAAACATGTAACCTACGTGCTGAAGTCCGCTTTGCACTAGCGACACCCCACACGATAAATATGATTGTTTTTGCAGTCATCCACACCATTCTGGAAATTAATAATAGGAGAGAGATCTTGTACGATTTTAATTAAGTAACGATGGACAGTCTGCAGCTTACAGCGGTAATGAAGGCTGATAATTATACAGACCGCATATTCGCCGGTGTGTTTCCATGTGATTTTCTTCCGGAATAAAGAGTGACTCAGAGACCCACAGCATATATCGTGAATACAGACCCGGCGAGTCAAGCTGGACGCCACTGGGTATTAATCGTACTCTGCGATGATAAGACGGGCATATTTTTTGATAGTTATGGCTTTTGTCCGGCCAACATAATCTTCCCACGTGATTTTGTGACATTCCTGAACAAGAATTGTGACTCGTATTGTTATCAAAACGCACAAAACCAGGATTTGTACAGTCGTGTATGCGGCCATTATTGCGTATATGTATTAAATAATTTAGCGCACGGGTTACCATTCAAGACGCTTTTACAGCGTTTCACTTCTGACTTGCAGAGTAATGATAGAATCGTATAAGATTTTGTGTCATCAAAATTTTCAAGTTTAACCCGTTGTTGTGTCAGAAATTACCAATTTAATCAAAAATGTACTTGTCAGCTTCACACTGTTAGCTAGCATCTGCTAGCAATTAGCTAAATTCCCTAATGCCCAACATTCCAGGCTGTTGTGTGTGGCATTGCTACCTTATGTGTTTTTTATTTAACATTCCATGCTGTTGTGTGTGGCATTGCTACTTTATGTGTTTTTTATTTGCATTTAGTTCTGACAATAAACATTTTAAACTGATCTGTGTTTGTACATCTAGTCTTTCCTTCACTTCTGGGACCCCAGAACTCACAACACCCGTGGGACCCCCTATAACTCATAACACACACATCTGCTTGGTGTATGTGTTTGTCTGTACGTATCTGATGTTTCTTCCCTTCTGTGGCCCCAGAAGTCACCACACTGGGGGGAGATTGACCTGTCCTGGATGCATGCTGAGCATATGGATGTCCCTCTCTACCACATCTGTTTTGATGCATTGATTGACTGACCATTAGCTGTATGTCTTGCATGGACACATCTGTTTGTGTTTATGTAAGAAATAGTTCTTGTAAAATGAGAATTCCTTTCATATAACAGCCTGCAGAATTGCAGACAGAAACACCAGACCTATTCACTAGGGTTGAGCGACTTTCATTTTTTTAAGATCGAGTAGGGTTTTGGGAAACCCGATTTTGTCCAGAGTCGAGTCGAGTGCAGTCGGCCGATTATCGCTAAAAGTCGGGGATCGACCGAAACACGAAACCCAATGCAAGTCAATGGGGAAGCATAGTCGGCAGTGAGTGGAGGCCAGGAAAACACCTACAGTGCCCATTTTAATGCCAAAAACATCCATTCTTGTTTCTGAAGCTTGTCAATCTTAATTAACTTTATAATAATAGTTGGGCATAGGGAATTGGGGGTCATTTGGCAAAAGTTGTGGGGGGAGTAGGGCCGGCTCAAGTTTTTCGTGGGCCCAGGAAATGCGGACTACGTCACGGCGGTGTTGCAGGGAAAGGTAATTATTTAAAAGTTGCAAGTGCTGTGATCCTGAGCAAGCAGGGGGGGGGCCCACTCGTTCGCATTGCCACTGGCACAGGGCCCCTCAAAGTACGGCGGTGTGTTTGCATGGCGGGGGCGCCTCCCACCAGCAGCGACACTTTTGCGTACTCTGAGGGGCCCTGTGCCAGTGACGTCGCCAACGAGTATGCCCCCCCACCTGATGAAGGAACCTGCACTTTCATCTGCACCTTCCTCTTTGTCCCTGTGTAAGGTGGTATAACATGCGGGAAGGGGAACCTTACTTTCAGCAGGGACAGATTCTGGCTGTGTAGAGTACAAGGGGAATGTAGTGGTCTCGGTCAATGTACCAGCAGACTCATTTAGCAGTGGCTGGGCAATGGGCAGGATGAGGAGGAAACAGATATAGGGCCAAAGAATAAAGTAGGCTACATGCAGTTCAAAATTGGTAACAGGACTAAACAGGCGGCATTGCTTTGTTCAGTGGAGTAGCAAACCCAAGAGCAGCAGACACTGTTTCAAGGGCCTAACCACACTAGTAGGCCAAATGCAGTTTAATATCTGATAGTATAGGGCGAAAGCCAGAATGTGGAAGCTCAGCTTTGATCAGTTGAGGACAACACCAGGGAGGGGCAGACACCTTTAGTAGGCCGGAAAAGCCTATTGCATTTTTTAAAATGGTAATTTGGAGCAGAAGGTTGAAGCTCAGCTTTATTTAGTTGAGGGCAACACCAGGGAGGGGCAGAAGCCGTTAGTAGGCCCTAACCACCTTTTTTTTTTTTAAAACCACATAATGAGAGCCGGAAGGTTGAAGCTCAGCTTTATTTAGTTGAGGACAACACCAGGGAGGGGCAGAAGCCGTTAGTAGGCCCTAACCACCTTTTTTTTTTTTAAAACCACATAATGAGAGCCGGAAGGTTGAAGCTCAGCTTTATTTAGTTGAGGACAACACCAGGGAGGGGCAGAAGCCGTTAGTAGGCCCTAACCACCTTTTTTTTTTTTAAAACCACATAATGAGAGCCGGAAGGTTGAAGCTCAGCTTTATTTAGTTGAGGACAACACCAGGGAGGGGCAGAAGCCGTTAGTAGGCCCTAACCACCTTTTTTTTTTTTAAAACCACATAATGAGAGCCGGAAGGTTGAAGCTCAGCTTTATTTAGTTGAGGACAACACCAGGGAGGGGCAGAAGCCGTTAGTAGGCCCTAACCACCTTTTTTTTTTTTAAAACCACATAATGAGAGCCGGAAGGTTGAAGCTCAGCTTTATTTAGTTGAGGACAACACCAGGGAGGGGCACACAGACAGACTCCTTTAGTAGGCCTGAAAAGCCTATTGCATTTTTCAAAATGGTAATTTGGAGCAGAAGGTTGAAGCTCAGCTTTATTTAGTTGAGGGCAACACCAGGGAGGGGCAGAAGCCGTTAGTAGGCCCTAACCAAAGTTGAAGGCCAAATGCAGTTTAATTTCTGATACTATAGGCCGAAAGCCAGAAGGTGGAAGTTCCGATTTAGACAGTGGAGCACAATTTGAATTAGGGACTGCAGACAGACTTAGTAGGCTGTCCCCTGTGGACCATGCATCCACCACATTAACCCATTGCGCCGTAATGGACACGTAATCTTCCGTGGCCATGCCTACAGGTCCATGCGTCTGTTGTCAGGTGCACCTTTGTACTCACAGATTGCCAGAGTGCATGGACAATGCGGTCTTCTACATGCTGGTGGAGGGTTGGGATGGCTTTTCTCGCAAAAGAAGTGTCGACTGGTTAGCTTGTAGCGTGGTACAGCGTAGTCCATCATGGCCTTATTAATAGTAAATAAAATATATAACTAGGCTCTATGAACTTTTAAATAGGTTCCAGGGGTACACGGGCAGCATTGGTGTGGTCAGTGGAGGAGTATTGCAAGTAGGGGCTGCAGACAGGCTATCAAAGGCCTAAAATAACAAACAGTAGGCAGTCATGGCAGTTTTACATCGGTTACATGGATACACAGGCAGGCACTCCAGGCAGCATTGTGGTCAGTGGAGGAGTATTGCAAGTAGGGGCCGCAGACAGGCTATCAAAGGCCTAAAATAACAAACAATAGGCTCATTGCAGTTTTACAGCGGTTACATGGATAGACGGGCAGGCAGCTTGGTGGTGGTGAGTGGAGGAGTATTTAAAGTAGGGACCGCAGACAGGCTTCAAAGGCCTAACATAAGAAAATGGGCTGGCTGTAGGCACTTTATAATTGGTTCCAGGGGTACACGGGCAGCAGTGGTCTGGTCAGTGGAGGAGTATTTAAAGTAGGGACCGCAGACAGGCTTCAAAGGCCTAACATAAGAAAATGGGCTGGCTGTAGGCACTTTATAATTGGTTCCAGGGGTACACGGGCAGCAGTGGTCTGGTCAGTGGAGGAGTATTTAAAGTAGGGACCGCAGACAGGCTATCAAAGGCCTAACATAACAAACAATAGGCTCATGATGGCAGTTTCACAGCGGTTACATGGATACACGGGCAGGCAGCTTGGTGGTGAGTGGAGGAGTATTTAAAGTAGGGACCGCAGACAGGCTATCAAAGGCCTAAAATAACAAACAATAGGCTCATGGCAGTTTCACAGCGGTTACATGGATACACGGGCAGGCAGCTTGGTGGTGGTGAGTGGAGGAGTATTTAAAGTAGGGACCGCAGACAGGCTTCAAAGGCCTAACATAAGAAAATGGGCTGGCTGTAGGCACTTTATAATTGGTTCCAGGGGTACACGGGCAGCAGTGGTCTGGTCAGTGGAGGAGTATTTAAAGTAGGGACCGCAGACAGGCTATCAAAGGCCTAAAATAACAAACAATAGGCTCATGGCAGTTTTACAGCGGTTACATGGATACACAGGCAGCTTGGTGGTGAGTGGAGGAGTATTTAAAGTAGGGACCGCAGACAGGCTATCAAAGGCCTAAAATAACAAACAATAGGCTCATGGCAGTTTCACAGCGGTTACATGGATACACGGGCAGGCAGCTTGGTGGTGGTGAGTGGAGGAGTATTTAAAGTAGGGACCGCAGAAAGGCTTCAAAGGCCTAACATAAGAAAATGGGCTGGCTGTAGGCACTTTATAATTGGTTCCAGGGGTACACGGGCAGCAGTGGTCTGGTCAGTGGAGGAGTATTTAAAGTAGGGACCGCAGACAGGCTTCAAAGGCCTAACATAAGAAAATGGGCTGGCTGTAGGCACTTTATAATTGGTTCCAGGGGTACACGGGCAGCAGTGGTCTGGTCAGTGGAGGAGTATTTAAAGTAGGGACCGCAGACAGGCTATCAAAGGCCTAACATAACAAACAATAGGCTCATGGCAGTTTCACAGCGGTTACATGGATACACGGGCAGGCAGCTTGGTGGTGAGTGGAGGAGTATTTAAAGTAGGGACCGCAGACAGGCTATCAAAGGCCTAACATAAGAAAATGGGCTGGCTGTAGGCACTTTATAATTGGTTCCAGGGGTACACGGGCAGCAGTGGTCTGGTCAGTGGAGGAGTATTTAAAGTAGGGACCGCAGACAGGCTATCAAAGGCCTAACATAACAAACAATAGGCTCATGATGGCAGTTTCACAGCGGTTACATGGATACACGGGCAGGCAGCTTGGTGGTGAGTGGAGGAGTATTTAAAGTAGGGACCGCAGACAGGCTATCAAAGGCCTAAAATAACAAACAATAGGCTCATGGCAGTTTCACAGCGGTTACATGGATACACGGGCAGGCAGCTTGGTGGTGGTGAGTGGAGGAGTATTTAAAGTAGGGACCGCAGACAGGCTTCAAAGGCCTAACATAAGAAAATGGGCTGGCTGTAGGCACTTTATAATTGGTTCCAGGGGTACACGGGCAGCAGTGGTCTGGTCAGTGGAGGAGTATTTAAAGTAGGGACCGCAGACAGGCTATCAAAGGCCTAAAATAACAAACAATAGGCTCATGGCAGTTTTACAGCGGTTACATGGATACACAGGCAGCTTGGTGGTGAGTGGAGGAGTATTTAAAGTAGGGACCGCAGACAGGCTATCAAAGGCCTAAAATAACAAACAATAGGCTCATGGCAGTTTCACAGCGGTTACATGGATACACGGGCAGGCAGCTTGGTGGTGGTGAGTGGAGGAGTATTTAAAGTAGGGACCGCAGAAAGGCTTCAAAGGCCTAACATAAGAAAATGGGCTGGCTGTAGGCACTTTATAATTGGTTCCAGGGGTACACGGGCAGCAGTGGTCTGGTCAGTGGAGGAGTATTTAAAGTAGGGACCGCAGACAGGCTTCAAAGGCCTAACATAAGAAAATGGGCTGGCTGTAGGCACTTTATAATTGGTTCCAGGGGTACACGGGCAGCAGTGGTCTGGTCAGTGGAGGAGTATTTAAAGTAGGGACCGCAGACAGGCTATCAAAGGCCTAACATAACAAACAATAGGCTCATGGCAGTTTCACAGCGGTTACATGGATACACGGGCAGGCAGCTTGGTGGTCAGTGGAGGAGTATTTAAAGTAGGGACCGCAGACAGGCTATCAAAGGCCTAAAATAACAAACAATAGGCTCATGGCAGTTTTACAGCGGTTACATGGATACACAGGCAGCTTGGTGGTGAGTGGAGGAGTAGTGCAAGGAGTGTCTGTCCCAGTACTCCCAAAATATAAATAGATGTTAATGTCTCGCAAAACAACCAAAACAAAAAAAAAAGGTGGCATACTTAGGTACAGGGGTGGGCTCATCTACTGAGTTTCTGACATTGTAATTTGGCAGTAACTATTTAATGGTGCCAATATAGGACACAGACACAGACTACTTTAAGTTGCATCATAGATGTCTACAAATTTGTATTGTCAGTGCCAGACATTGAATGATGTCAGCGAATAGACTAAAGATTGGTGGAGCTGTGCGACATAATTTTGCACGTGGTAGAGCACATTTTGAGCTGGGGTAGGGGGGAACTCTCTTGAGGCCGGCGGGACCGCCCCAGGGCCCCTCATGTTACAACGGTGTGTCTGACGTTGGGTGCGCACCACCACCGCCAGAGACACTACATTGTACTATGAGGGACCCAGTAGCAATGCCGTCAACCAAAAGCGAGCACACCCACCTCTTCAGACAAACAGCAGTCTCACGGGTGCTTGCGCCAAGTCGCGATACCACGGCCCCGTGTGGGGAGTTTTGCCATTTAGGGAGGTGTAAACATGTCGTATGCTGTACAATCAGCTGCAGCAAATTAGACATTAGAAAAGTAATTCACAGGCAAGAGCTTTTCATAGGAAAGCTAGGTGTCGGCCGGGCAAGGTGGGGCAAAAGATTTCGAAATCCAGTTGTGGTTCATTTTAATGAATGTTAGATCGTCAACATTTTGGGTAGCCAGACGAGTCCTTTTTTCGGTTAATATTGAACCTGCAGCACTGAATACTCTTTCTGATAGGACACTTGCTGCCGGGCAAGCAAGCTCCTGCAATGCATATTCTGCCAATTCTGGCCAGGTGTCTAATTTGGAGGCCCAGTAATCAAATGGGAATGACGGTTGAGGGAGAACATCGATAAGGGATGAAAAATAGTTAGTAACCATACTGGACAAATGTTGTCTCCTGTCACTTTCAATTGATGCAGCAGTACCTGTCCTGTCTGCGGTCATAGCAAAATCACTCCACAACCTGGTCAGAAAACCCCTCTGTCCAACGCCACTTCTGATGTGTGCACCCCTAACACTCCTAGTCTGCTGCCCCCTGGAGCTTGTGTGAGAACGATCACGTGCGCTGTGTGCTGGGAATGCCTGAAGCAAACGGTCAACAAGAGTTGATTGTTTGGTTGCTAATATTAGTTCCAAGTTCTCATGTGGCATAATATTTTGCAATTTGCCTTTATAGCGTGGATCAAGGAGGCAGGCCAACCAGTAATCGTCATCGTTCATCATTTTCGTAATGCGTGTGTCCCTTTTTAGGATACGTAAGGCATAATCCGCCATGTGGGCCAAAGTTCCAGTTGTCAAATCTCCGGTTGTGATTGGTTGAGGGGCAGTTGCAGGCAAATCTACGTCACTTGTGTCCCTCAAAAAACCAGAACCCGGCCGTGACACGCAACCAATTTCCTGTGCCCCCGTGAAAGTTTCCGCATTAAAAATATACTCATCCCCATCATCCTCCTCGTCCTCCACCTCCTCTTCGCCCGCTACCTCGTCCTGTACACTGCCCTGACCAGACAATGGCTGACTGTCATCAAGGCTTCCCTCTTCCTCTGGTGCAGACGCCTGCTCCTTTATGTGCGTCAAACTTTGCATCAGCAGACGCATTAGGGGGATGCTCATGCTTATTACGGCGTTGTCTGCACTAACCAGCCGTGTGCATTCCTCAAAACACTGAAGGACTTGACACATGTCTTGTATCTTCGACCACTGCACACCTGACAACTCCATGTCTGCCATCCTACTGCCTGCCCGTGTATCCTCCCACAAATAAATAACAGCACGCCTCTGTTCGCACAGTCTCTGAAGCATGTGCAGTGTTGAGTTCCACCTTGTTGCAACGTCTATGATTAGGCGATGCTGGGGAAGGTTCAAAGACCGCTGATAGGTCTGCATACGGCTGGCGTGTACAGGCGAACGTCGGATATGTGAGCAAAGTGCACGCACTTTGAGGAGCAGGTCGGAGAACCCAGGATAAGTTTTCAATAAGCACTGCACCACCAGGTTTAAGGTGTGAGCCAGGCAAGGAATGTGTTTCAGTTGGGAAAGGGAGATGGCAGCCATGAAATTCCTTCCGTTATCACTCACTACCTTGCCTGCCTCAAGATCTACTGTGCCCAGCCACGACTGCGTTTCTTGTTGCAAGAACTCGGACAGAACTTCCGCGGTGTGTCTGTTGTCGCCCAAACACTTCATAGCCAATACAGCCTGCTGACGCTTGGCAGTAGCTGGCCCATAATGGGACAACTGGTGTGCAACAGTGTCATCTGCCGATGGAGTGGTTGGCCGACTGCGTTCTGTGGAAGAGCTGTAGCTTCTGCAGGAGGACGAGGAGGAGGAGGAGGGGGTGCGAACGCCTACAGCCAACTGTTTCCTAGACCGTGGGCTAGGCACAACTGTCCCTAAATTGATGTCGCCTGTGGACCCTGCATCCACCACATTCACCCAGTGTGCCGTGATGGACACATAACGTCCCTGGCCATGCCTACTGGTCCATGCATCTGTAGTCAGGTGCACCTTTGTACTCACAGATTGCCTAAGTGCATGGACGATGCGCTGTTTAACATGCTGGTGCAGGGCTGGGATGGCTTTTCTGGAAAAAAAGTGTCGACTAGGTAGCTCGTATCGTGGTTCAGCGTACTCCATCAGGGCTTTAAAAGCTTCGCTTTCAACTAAACGGTAGGGCATCATCTCTAACGAGATTAGTCTAGCTATGTGGGCGTTAAAACCCTGTGTACGCGGATGCGAGGATAAGTACTTCCTTTTTCTAACCAGAGTCTCATGTAGGGTGAGCTGGACTGGAGAGCAGGAGATCGTGGAACTTTCGGGTGTGCCGGTGTACATGGCAGACTGAGAGACGGTTGGAGACGGTATTGTTTCCGCCGGTGCCCTAGATGCAATATTTCCTCCTACTAAACTGGTGATTCCCTGACCCTGACTGCTTTTGGCTGGCAAAGAAACCTGCACAGATACTGCCGGTGGTGCGGAAAATGGTGGCCTTACAGTGACGGAAGGGATGTTGCGTTGCTGACTAGCTTCATTGGCCGAGGGTGCTACAACCTTAAGGGACGTTTGGTAGTTAGTCCAGGCTTGAAAATGCATGGTGGTTAAGTGTCTATGCATGCAACTAGTATTTAGACTTTTCAGATTCTGACCTCTGCTTAAGCTAGTTGAACATTTTTGACAGATGACTTTGCGCTGATCAGTTGGATGTTGTTTAAAAAAATGCCAGACTGCACTCTTCCTAGACTCGGATCCCTTTTCAGGGATTGCAGACTGAGCTTTAACCGGATGGCCACGCTGTCCTCCAACAGGTTTTGGCTTTGACACGCGTTTTGGGCCAGATACGGGCCCGGCAGATGGAACCTGTTGCGATGTTGATGCCTGCTGCGGCCCCTCCTCCACCTCCGCTTCTGAACTACTGCCGCCTGCACCCTGTTCCCCCAATGGCTGCCAATCGGGGTCAATAACTGGGTCATCTATTACCTCCTCTTCGAGCTCGTGTGCAACTTCGTCTGTGTCACTGTGTCGGTCGGTGGTATAGCGTTCGTGGCGGGGCAACATAGTCTCATCAGGGTCTGATTGTGGATCTGTACCCTGAGAGGGCAATGTGGTGGTCTGAGTCAAAGGAGCAGCATAGTACTCTGGCTGTGGCTGTGCATCAGTGCACTCCATGTCAGAATCTACTTGTAATGGGCATGGCCTGTTAAATGTTTCACTTTCTAAGCCAGGGACGGTATGTGTAAAGAGCTCCATGGAGTGACCCGTTGTGTCGCCTGCTGCATCCTTCTCTCTTGTTGTAGTTTTTGCTGAGGAGGACAAGGAAGCGACTTGTCCCTGACCGTGAACATCCACAAGCGACGCGCTGCTTTTACATTTACCAGTTTCGGAAGAGGAGGCAAAAGAGCTAGAGGCTGAGTCTGCAATGTAAGCCAAAACTTGCTGTTGCTGCTCAGCCTTTAAAAGCGGTTTTCCTACTCCCAGAAAAGAGAGCGTTCGAGGCCTTGTGTAGCCTGACGACGAAACTGGCTCCACAGCTCCAGACTTAGGTGGAATATTTTTATCCCCACGACCACCTGATGCTCCACTACCACTACCATCATTACCAGCTGACAATGAACGCCCACGACGACCTCTTGCACCAGACTTCCTCATTGTTTAAAAATCGTAACCAAACTAACTTTATTTGTTGCTGTCAAACAACTTACACGGTGAGCTATAACTTCAGTATGATTTCAATATCCCTTAACAGGTTGGTGAGACCACAAGGAAAATCAGGCACAATGTTACACACTCTGTTTTCTGTGACACCAAATCACAGAGATGACACACATGCAGGACTGTCACTCAAGCACTAATGTCAATATTAATCTCCCACCTAATTTATTTTTTTTTTTTTCTCTGTGAGACTTTAGAAACCAAATAATATTTAAAAAAAAAACAAAAAAACAAGGCTTTCTATGGCCCACTGAATGAGAGATGGCACGCACAGGAGTGGCACACAAGCCCTGACTGAGGCCAATATTTTTCTCCCACTGATTGATGTAGTGTTTTTGTGTTGAGGTTGATTTTAAAACACAAATGAAGGAAAAAAATATAAAGGCTTTCTATGGCCCACAATTAGAGAGAGAGGTGGCACACCCAGGAGTCAAGACTGGCACACAAGCTGAAATGGCAATATTACTCTCCCACTGTTTTTTTATGTATTTTTTTTTTATTTTCAGGGAGACTTTAGAAACCAAATAATATTTAAAAAAAAAAAAAAAAACAAGGCTTTCTATGGCCCACTGAATGAGAGGGACAGAGGTGGCACACCCAGGAGTCAAGACTGGCACACAAGCTGAAATGGCAATATTACTCTCCCACTGTTTTTTTATGTTTTTTTTTTTTATTTTCAGGGAGACTTTAGAAACCAAATAATATTAAAAAAAAAACAAAAAAACAAGGCTTTCTATGGCCCACTGAATGAGAGGGAGAGAGGTGGCACACCCAGGAGTCAAGACTGGCACACAAGCTGAAATGGCAATATTACTCTCCCACTGTTTTTTTATGTTTTTTTTTTTTATTTTCAGGGAGACTTTAGAAACCAAATAATATTAAAAAAAAAACAAAAAAACAAGGCTTTCTATGGCCCACTGAATGAGAGGGAGAGAGGTGGCACACCCAGGAGTCAAGACTGGCACACAAGCTGAAATGGCAATATTACTCTCCCACTGTTTTTTTATGTATTTTTTTTTTTTATTTTCAGGGAGACTTTAGAAACCAAATAATATTAAAAAAACCAAAAAATAAATAGGCTTTCTATGGCCCACTGAATGAAAGGGAGAGAGGTGGCACACCCAGGAGTCAAGACTGGCACACAAGCTGAAAGGGCAATATTACTCTCCCACTGTTTTTTTATGTATTTTTTTTTTTTATTTTCAGGGAGACTTTAGAAACCAAATAATATTAAAAAAACCAAAAAATAAATAGGCTTTCTATGGCCCACAATTAGAGAGAGAGGTGGCACACCCAGGAGTCAAGACTGGCACACAAGCTGAAATGGCAATATTACTCTCCCACTGTTTTTTTATGTTTTTTTTTTTTATTTTCAGGGAGACTTTAGAAACCAAATAATATTAAAAAAAAAACAAAAAAACAAGGCTTTCTATGGCCCACTGAATGAGAGGGAGAGAGGTGGCACACCCAGGAGTCAAGACTGGCACACAAGCTGAAATGGCAATATTACTCTCCCACTGTTTTTTTATGTATTTTTTTTTTTTATTTTCAGGGAGACTTTAGAAACCAAATAATATTAAAAAAACCAAAAAATAAATAGGCTTTCTATGGCCCACTGAATGAAAGGGAGAGAGGTGGCACACCCAGGAGTCAAGACTGGCACACAAGCTGAAAGGGCAATATTACTCTCCCACTGTTTTTTTATGTTTTTTTTTTTTTTTCAGGGAGACTTTAGAAACCAAATAATATTAAAAAAAAAAAAAAAAAAAAAAAATAGGCTTGCTATAGCCCACTGAATGAGAGATAGCACACACAGCAGTGGCACACAAGCCCTGACTGAGGCCAATATTTTTCTCCCACTGATTGATGTAGTGTTTTTGTGTTGAGGTAGATTTTAGAACACAAATCACGGAAAAAATAAATAGGCTTTCTATGGCCCACTGAATGAAAGGGAGAGAGGTGGCACACCCAGGAGTCAAGACTGGCACACAAGCTGAAAGGGCAATATTACTCTCCCACTGTTTTTTTATGTATTTTTTGTTTTTTCAGGGAGACTTTAGAAACCCAATAATATTTAAAAAAAAAAATAAATAGGCTTTCTATGGCCCACTGAATGAGAGGGAGAGAGGTGGCACACCCAGGAGTCAAGACTGGCACACAAGCTGAAAGGGCAATATTATTCTCCCACTGTTTTTTTAGGTTTTTTTTTTTTTTTTCAGGGAGAATTAGAAACCAAATAATATTAAAAAAAAAAAAAAAAAATAGGCTTGCTATAGCCCACTGAATGAGAGATAGCACACACAGCAGTGGCACACAAGCCCTGACTGAGGCCAATATTTTTCTCCCACTGATTGATGTACTGTTTTTGTGTTGAGGTAGATTTTAGAACACAAATCACGGAAAAAATAAATAGGCTTTCTATGGCCCACTCAGTGAGAGATGGCACACACAGGGATGGCACTGTAGCAGAAATGCCAATCTTAATCTCCCACAAAAAAAAAAAAAAAAAAAAAAAAACTGTCCTACAATTACTATCTCCCTGCAGTAATGTAAGCCAGGTATGGCAGGCAGCAATAGGAGTGGACTGATGCACAAATTAAATAAAAAGTGTGGAAAAACAGAAAAGATAGCTGTGCAGAAAGGAAGGAACAAGAGGATATGTGCTTTGAAAAAAGCAGTTGGTTTCCACAGTGGCGTACACACAGCAATACAGCTATCACGGAGCCTTCTAGGGCAGCCCAATGAGCTACAGCGCTGAGGGGAAAAAAAAAAAAAAATAGCTTCCACAGTCCCTGCACACCGAAGGTGGTGTTGGACAGTGGAAATCGCTGCAGCACAAGCGGTTTGGTGGTTAGTGGACCCTGCCTAACGCTCTCCCTGCTTCTGATGAAGCGGCAGCAACCTGTCCCTAAGCTCAGATCAGCAGCAGTAAGATGGCGGTCGGCGGGAACGCCCCTTTATAGCCCCTGTGACGCCGCAGACAGCAAGCCAATCACTGCAATGCCCTTCTCTAAGATGGTGGGGACCAGGATCTATGTCATCACGCTGCCCACACTCTGCGTTCACCTTCATTGGCTGAGAAATGGCGCTTTTCGCGTCATTGAAACGCGACTTTGGCGCGAAAGTCGCGTACCGCATGGCCGACAAGCACAGGGGTCGGATCGGGTTTCATGAGACGCCGACTTAGCCAAAAGTCGGCGACTTTTGAAAATGATCGACCCGTTTCGCTCAACCCTACTATTCACTATATGTGCTCATTGGTAATAAAACACATCTTACAGAATAATCTCTTCACCAGCTACATATAATACGAAAAATAAAACACACTGCCCTGATTACAGAATAATCTCACAGTAGCTACATATAATACGAAAAATCTAATATAAAAACAAATACTGTGATAATAATCACTGTATCAAATTAACAATATCAAACTGTATCAAAAGGGAAAACCAGACACACAGGGACAGCTGCTGACAGCTGCCAGACAGGGAGGGGAGGGGTTACACACTTTGATACACTTTGATAGGGGTGGGTCCACCTGTCAAATTGAGTTTGATGAGACCACCCTCTGCTACACTACTCATACAGCAGGTGGAGGTTGCGGGCAGCCTGTATTTTCTCTGCGCACACTTTTCTTGTTCTAAGAGGGCCTGTAAGACATGCTGTTTAGTGATGCACAAAACTTTGAGCAGCCACTTTCGCAAGAATATGATGGTGGGGAATGGCAAATATTGTCTAAGGAGGTAGATTATGATGAGACACAGTTGCTGAAAACTCAGATTGTTGTTAAGTCTCCAAGTCAGGAGGACCAGGGTGTAGCGGTAGAAGACGAGGTGATGGATGACACAGTCACTGACCCAATCTGGGAAGCTGGCATACAGAGCAAGGTCAGAAGAGATGAAGGGGACTGATCGGCAGCACCCAAACAGGCAGAAGGCAGGCAATTGTTGCGCAGAGCATCGGAACTCCTGAATATCTCTGTGAGTCTGGGACTTTTTTAAAGAGAGTTCTGTTATGACCTGGTGGTTAAGGAGCAACACTGATATGACCTGGTGGTTAAAGAACAACATGGGACGAGCTCTGAGGAGGTGGTATCTGTACTGACCGCAGTTCCTAATCCTAACACCAACACTAGCAGTAGCCGTGGGATGTTCCTGTCACTCCCTAGACACCTCGTCACAGCCTGAGAACTAACTACCCCTAAAGATGGAAACAGAAAACTATCTTGCCTCAGAGAAAACCCCCAAAGGAAAGATAGCCCCCCCCAAATATTGACTGTGAGTGGAGACGGAAATGACATACACAGAAATGAAAACAGATTTTAGCAAAGGAGGCCAATACTAATCTAAATAGACAGAATAGGAAAGGATACTGTGCGGTCAGTATTAAAAACTAAAAATCCACGCAGAGTTTACAAAAATGATCTCCACACCGACTCACGGTGTGGAGGGGCAAATCTGCTTCCCCAGAGCTTCCAGCTAGCCTGAATATATCATAATGACAAGCTGGACAAAAAGAAACATAACATGAGCAGAGCAATAAGTCCACAGCAAATGGACAAAAAGAGAACTAGCAAAAACTTATCTTTTGCTGAAATGGACAGGCCATAAGACAAATCCAAAGAGAGATCTGAATCCAATCCAGGAACATTGACAGCTGGCATGAACTGAAGACAAGAGCCAGGTTAAATAGCAAAGCCAGGAGAGACGATAAGTGAAAGCAGCTGCTACAGCTAAACTCAAGGAGCAGCAGTTCTACTCAAAACCACCAGAGGGAGCCCAAGGGCAGAACTCACAAAAGTACCATTCACAACCACAGGAGGGGGCCCAAGAACGGAATTCACAACAGTACCCCCCCTTGAGGAGGGGTCACCGAACCCTCACCAGAGCCCCCAGGCCGATCAGGACGAGCCAAGTGAAAAGCACGAACCAAATCGGCAGCATGGACATCGGAGGCAACAACCCAAGAATTATCCTCCTGGCCATATCCCTTCCACTTGACCAGATACTGAAGCTTCCCCCTCGAAAAACGAGAATCCAAAATCTTCACCACATATTCCAACTCCCCCTCAACCAACACCGGAGCAGGAGGATCAACGGAGGGAACCATGGGCACCACATATCTCCACAACAAAGATCTATGGAACAAATTATGAATGGAAAAAGAAGCTGGAAGGGCCAAACGAAAAGACACCGGATTGATAATTTCAGAAATCTTATAAGGACCAATAAAGCGAGGCTTGAACTTAGGGGAAGAAACCTTCATAGGAACATGACGAGAAGACAACCAGACCAAATCCCCAACACGAAGCCGGGGACCAAGACACCGATGACGGTTAGCAAAACGTTGAGCCTTTTCTTGAGACAACGTTAAATTGTCCACCCCATGAGTCCAAATCTGCTGTAACCTGTCCACAACAGAATCCACACCAGGACAGTCCGAAGGCTCAATCTGCCCCGAAGAAAAACGAGGATGAAAACCAAAGTTACAAAAGAAAGGCGAAACCAAGGTAGCCGAACTAGCCAGATTATTAAGGGCAAACTCGGCCAACGGCAAGAAGGTCACCCAATCATCCTGATCAGCAGACACAAAGCATCTCAAATAGGTTTCCAAGGTCTGATTGGTTCGCTCCATTTGGCCATTTGTCTGAGGATGAAATGCTGAAGAAAAAGACAAATCAATGCCCATTCTAGCACAAAAGGACCGCCAAAACCTAGAAACAAACTGGGAACCTCTGTCAGACACAATATTCTCCGGAATGCCATGCAAACGAACCACATGCTGAAAAAATAATGGAACCAAATCAGAGGAGGAAGGCAACTTAGGCAGAGGTACCAAATGGACCATCTTAGAAAACCGGCCACAAACCACCCAGATGACAGACATCTTCTGAGAAACAGGAAGATCAGAAATAAAATCCATGGAAATATGCGTCCAGGGCCTCTCAGGGACCGGCGAAGGCAAAAGCAACCCACTAGCACGGGAACAGCAAGGCTTGGCCCGGGCACAAGTCCCACAGGACTGCACAAAAGAACGCACATCCCGCGACAAGGAAGGCCACCAAAAGGACCTAGCAACCAAATCTTTGGTACCAAAAATCCCAGGATGACCAGCCAATACTGAACAATGAACCTCAGAAATTAACTTAGTAATCCATCTATCAGGAACAAACAGTTTCCCCACTGGACAGCGGTCAGGTTTATCAGCCTGAAACTCCCGAAGCACCCGCCGCAAATCAGGGGAGATGGCAGAAAGAATCACCCCCTCCTTGAGAATACCAGCCGGCTCAAGGACTCCCAGAGAATCAGGCAAAAAACTCCTAGAAAGGGCATCAGCCTTCACATTCTTAGATCTCCGAAGATACGAGACCACAAAATCAAAACGGGAGAAAAACAGAGACCATCGAGCTTGTCTAGGATTCAACTGCTTGGCAGACTCAAGGTAAATCAGATATTTATGATCGGTCAAGACCACAACGCGATGCTTGGCTCCCTCATGCCAATGTCACCACTCCTCAAATGCCCACTTCATAGCCACCAACTCCCGATTGCCAACATCATAATTACGCTCAGCAGGCGAAAACTTTCTGGAGAAGAAAGCACACAGTTTCATCAAAGAGCCATCAGAACTTCTCTGAGACAAAATGGCCCCTGCCCATATCTCAGAAGCGTCAACCTCAACCTGAAAAGGGAGAGAAATATCTGGCTGACGCAACACAGGGGCAGAAGTGAAACGACGTTTAAGCTCCTGAAAGGCCTCAACAGCCGCAGAGGACCAATTCATCACATCAGCGCCTTTCTTCGTCAAATCGGTCAGAGGCTTAACCACACTGGAAAAATTAGCAATGAAGCGGCGATAAAAATTAGCAAAGCCCAAAAATTTCTGAAGGCTCTTCACAGATCTGGGTTGAGTCCAATCATGAATGGCCTGGACCTAAACAGGGTCCATTTCAATAGCCGAGGGAGAAAAAATGAAACCCAAAAAAGAAACCTTCTGAACTCCAAATAGACACTTAGACCCCTTCACAAACAACGCATTAGCACGAAGGATCTGAAATACCATCCTGACCTGCTTCACATGAGACTTCCAATCATCGGAAAAAAACAAAATATCATCCAAATATACAATCATGAATTTATCCAGATAATTCCGGAAGATATCATGCTTAAAGGACTGAAACACAGATGGAGCATTAGAGAGCCCGAATGGCATCACAAGGTATTCAAAATGGCCTTCGGGCGTATTAAATGCTGTTTTCCATTCATCACCCTGTTTAATACGAACAAGATTATACGCCCCTCGAAGGTCAATCTTGTTAAACCAACTAGCCCCCTTAATTCGAGCAAACAAATCAGAAAGCAAAGGTAAAGGGTACTGGAATTTGACCGTGATCTTATTGAGAAGGCGATAATCTATACAGGGCCTCAAGGAGCCATCCTTCTTGGCAACAAAAAAGAACCACGCTCCCAATGGTGACGAAGACGGGCGTATATGCCCCTTCTCCAAAGACTCCTTTACATAACTCCGCATAGCGGCATGCTCTGGCACAGACAGATTGAAAAGTCAACCCTTAGGGAACTTACAGCCAGGAATCAAGTTAATAGCACAATCACAGTCCCTATGAGGAGGTAGGGAACTGGACTTGGGCTCATCAAATATATCCTGGAAATCCAACAAAAACTCAGGAACTTCAGAAGAGGGGGGAGAGGAAATTGACATCAAAGGAATATCACTATGTATCACTTGACAACCCCAACTAGTCACAGACATAGATTTCCAATCCAGCACTGGATTATGTACCTGTAACCATGGAAAACCCAGCACAACAACATCATGCAAATTATGCAACACCAAAAAGCGAATATTTTCCTGATGTGCTGGAGCCATGTACATGGTCAACTGTGTCCAGTACTGAGGTTTATTCTTGGCCAATGGCGTAGCATCAATCCCCCTTAAGGGAATAGGGCTCTGCAAAGGCTCCAAGAAAAAGCCACAGCGTTTGGCAAATTCCAAGTCCATTAAGTTCAGGGCAGCGCCAGAATCCACAAATGCCATAACAGAAAAGGATGACAATGAGCAAATCAGGGTAACAGACAAAAGAAATTTAGGCTGTACAGTACTAATGGCAACAGACCTAGCGACCCTCTTAGTACGCTTAGGGCAATCAGAAATAGCATGAGTAGAGTCACCACAGTAAAACCACAGCCCATTCTGACGTCTGAATTCCTGCCGTTCTGCTCTAGTCAAAATCCTATCACATTGCATAGGCTCAGGACTCATCCCAGAGGATACCGCCATATGGTGCACCACCTTGCGCTCGCGCAGGCGCCGATCAATCTGAATGGCCAAAGACATTGATTCGTTCAAACCAGCAGGCGTGGGGAACCCCACCATAACATCTTTAAGGGCTTCAGAAAGACCCTTTCTGAAAATCGCTGCCAGGGCATACTCATTCCATTTTGTGAGCACAGACCACTTTCTAAATTTCTGGCAGTATACTTCTGCTGCTTCCTGACCCAGGCACAGAGCCAGCAAGATTTTTTCTGCCTGATCCACAGAATTAGGTTCGTCATACAGCAATCCGAGCGCTTGAAAAAATGCGTCTACATTGAGCAATGAAAGATTCCCTGGCTCAAGGGAGAATGCCCAGTCCTGCGGGTCTCCACGCAGCAGAGAAATGACAATCTTCACCTGCTGAATGGGGTCACCAGAGGAACGGGGTCTCAGAGCAAAAAACAATCTGCAGTTATTTTTAAAGTTCAAAAATTTAGATCTATCCCCAGAAAACAAATCAGGAATAGGAATTCTAGGCTCTAAAACCGGAGTCTGAACAACATAATCTTGGATACTCTGTATCCTTGCAGCGAGTTGATCCACACGCGAGGACAGACTCTGAACCTCCATATCAGCACCAGAATCCTGAACCACCCAGAGATTAAGGGGAAAAAAAAGACAAAACAGGCTGCAAAGGAAAAAAAATGGCTCAGAACTTTTTTTTCCCTCTTTTGAGATGCATTCAACACATTGTGGGCCAGCTGTACTGTTATGACCTGGTGGTTAAGGAGCAACACTGATATGACCTGGTGGTTAAAGAACAACATGGGACGAGCTCTGAGGAGGTGGTATCTGTACTGACCGCAGTTCCTAATCCTAACACCAACACTAGCAGTAGCCGTGGGATGTTCCTGTCATTCCCTAGACACCTCGTCACAGCCTGAGAACTAACTACCCCTAAAGATGGAAACAGAAAACTATCTTGCCTCAGAGAAAACCCCCAAAGGAAAGATAGCCCCCCACAAATATTGACTGTGAGTGGAGAGGGAAATGACATACACAGAAATGAAAACAGATTTTAGCAAAGGAGGCCAATACTAATCTAAATAGACAGAATAGGAAAGGATACTGTGCGGTCAGTATTAAAAACTAAAAATCCACGCAGAGTTTACAAAAATGATCTCCACACCGACTCACGGTGTGGAGGGGCAAATCTGCTTCCCCAGAGCTTCCAGCTAGCCTGAATATATCATAATGACAAGCTGGACAAAAAGAAACATAACATGAGCAGAGCAATAAGTCTACAGCAAATGGACAAAAAGAGAACTAGCAAAAACTTATCTTTTGCTGAAATGGACAGGCCATAAGACAAATCCAAGGAGAGATCTGAATCCAATCCAGGAACATTGACAGCTGGCATGAACTGAAGACCAGAGCCAGGTTAAATAGCAAAGCCAGGAGAGACGATAAGTGAAAGCAGCTGCTACAGCTAAACTCAAGGAGCAGCAGTTCCACTCGAAACCACCAGAGGGAGCCCAAGGGCAGAACTCACAAAAGTACCATTCACAACCACAGGAGGGGGCCCAAGAACGGAATTCACAACAGAGTTCTGAGACAAAAAATGGTCATTTGCAACCTGTCCCATACCAAGATCAGCAGGGACATGACCACTAAGAGCCTAACCACCACCAGGATGATCAGTCACATGTCATCTAAGTGCCCATCTCGGTGGGCCGAATGCCTTAGTCCACAGTTGGTGCCAACATGTGACACCACTGCCTCTTCCCCTGTGCTGCATGATGAGCGGGGGGGACTTGTTTGATGAGGGGATGGGGTGAGGAGAGGTCAGAGTAGTGACTGACTGTATTTATATTTTTTTTTTATAATTATTTTTATTAACTTAATGTGTAGTGATTCCGGCAGCCAATTAGAGCAAAAAAACATCCACAATGTCCAAACACAAGGGCTTCCGTCATTGGCTACCAAAGTCACATGTTCCTCTCAAAATGAAAAGTGGACATCTTCTTTTTGAGCCATTTTGTCAGTGTAATAGCGCAGAGAGCCTGCTCCTGCTGCTGCAAGTAGTCAGATAATTAGCTGCATGGTTTATTTTCAGCTAGATAGAATCCTGTGTAAATTGACCTTCTAGCATCTAAATCATTTGTGCTAATCATGTGGTGTAGCCAGGACAGTCCAAATTTCAGAATCTAAATAGTTTGTCCTATTACTGTAGTGCAGCCAGGAGAGTCCACACTTCAGAATGTAAATCATTTGTGCTAATAGTGTGGTGCAGCCAGAAGTCCACATTTCAGAATCTAGATAGTTTGTGTTAATGGTGTGGTCCATGCCAGGAGTCCACATTTCAGAATCTAAATCCTTTCTGCTAATAGTGCTGTACAGGCTAGAGATGAGCGAACCTTTCAAGGTTTGGTTAGGTTTGGATTCGGCTAATCGTCCAATGTTTGCTAAACAGTTTGCTGATCATATCTGAACCCCATTGACTTCAATGGGAGGCAAAACCAAATGCATAGACAACACCATCAGTGGTGCAAAAAAGCTGCCAAAACAGGTCAAATTAGGGGCAGACATAAGGAAAAGTGGCATCAATTGACCCAGAGTGCAAAATAGTATAATTGGGCATGGCTGCATAGGAAAGATACTGGACCAGTATTTCTAGCTGAAATAGTGACCAATAACATGTGGATGGGTGACAGGTGTTGGCTTGCTGCTCTGAGAGGTCTGCCAAATTCAGGTAACACACATGAAGGAAACCAAACTTGGATTCCTAACTTTTCCCACAATTAGAGGTAGACAACAGGAATAGTGTTATTTACAGTACAGTAGAAATTTGATAATTGCACAGCAGCAGTCAGCCATGGGCCATAAATGAGGTATCAGGGTGTGTGCCAGCATTTAAAATTTTGAATTTAATTTTAAATTAAGACGAGGTGGGTGAGGGACCAGTGTAAGCCTGATTTGCTGGGAGCCCTGATAACTCATGTAACTGCTCAAACTGCTTTTCTGCTCAGACAAACTCAGGTGGCACAAAAATCAATTTTACTGACTAGTTGTTATGAACTGGTGGCCTAGGAGCAACATGGGACAAGCTCTGGAGGAGGTGGTACCTGTACTAACCGCAGTTCCTGAGCTTAGCACAACACTAGAAGTAGCCGTGGGATGTTCCTTTCACTCCCTAGACACCTCGTCACAGCCGGAGGACTAACTACCCCTAAAGATGGAAACAGGAAAGCTATGTTGCCTCAGAGAAAATTCCCAAAGGATAGGCAGCCCCCCACAAATATTGACTGTGAGTGGAGAGGGAAATGACATACGCAGAATGAAACCAGGATGTAGCAAAAGAGGCCAATCTAGCTAGATAGATAGAACAGGACAGAATACTGTGCGGTCAGTATTAAAAACTAGAAGACTCCACCACAGAGTTTACAAAAATCTCCACACCTGACTAAATGTGTGGAGGGTAAATCTGCTACCCAGAGCTTCCAGCTTAACTGAATAAATCCATAGTGACAAGCTGGACAAGAAAAAACATAGAATGTGCAGAATGATTAAGTCCACAATATGTGGACAACAAAAGAACAGTCAAGGACTTATCTTTGCTGAACTGGTCAGAATATCAGGGAAATCTGTTATGACCCCAATGGCAGAGGGTCTCAGAAATAATTACTAAGTCTGCAAACACAAAAAACCAGCTCATAGGGCAGTGGTAACTGAGCTGACCATATATCTAATCCTAGCACCACAAATAGCAGCAGCCGGGGAACGTGCCTACGTTGGTTCTAGACGTCTCGCGCCAGCCGGAGAACTAACTAACCCTAGAAGGGAAAAGAAAGACCTTTCTTGCCTCCAGAGGAAAGACCCCCAAAAGTTGGATACAAGCCCCCAACAAATAATAACGTTGAGGTAAGAGGAAAAGACAAACGTAAGAATGAGCTAGGTATTTAGCAAAGAGAGGCCCACTAGCTAATAGCAGAATATAGTAAGATGACTTATATGGTCAGCAAAAACCCTATCAAAATATCCACGCTGGATATTCAAGAACCCCCGAACCGTCTAACGGCCCGGGGGGAAAACACCAGCCCCCTAGAGCTTCCAGCAAAGTCAGGAATCACATTTAGTACAAGCTGGACAAAAATAAGAGCAAAGCAAATAACCAAAAAACAAAGAAGCAGGACTTAGCTTAATTTTGCACGAACAAGGAGCAGCAGACAGGAGCAAACAGAAAGGATCTGATTACAACGATGCCAGGCACTGGACTAAGGATCCAGGAAGTTTATATAGCAACACCCCTGGACTAACGACCCAGGTGGGTGCCAAACTGAGGAAAGACAATCCCAGAGTCATATCACTAGTAACCACAAGAGGGAGCCAAAAAGTCTAATTCACAACAGAAATCCAAGCAGAGATGTGAATCCAAGCAGGAACCATTGACAACTGGCACTGGCTGAAGGACAGAGCCAGGATAAATAGCCGAGCCAGAATAGACGATCAGTGGAAGCAGCTGCTGACTGCTAAATCCAAGAAGCAGCAGTTCCACTTAAATCCACAGGAGGGAGCCCAAGAGCAGAACTCACAAAAGTGTCACTTACAACCACCGGAGGGAGCCAAAGAGCGGAATTCACAACACTAGTATTATTAGATACATTTAAGGATAGTAACACAGATAGTTGACTGTATGTAAGTGCAGACCTGCTGGTGTGGGAGCCCTATTGATACAGACAACACACATGAAGGAGACTCAGCTTGGAATACAATCATTACCCCAAATTATTGCCACACACCACTATAGTGGAATAAATTTACCTAGAGTAATAATAGTATATCTGAACAGTTTTATTTAAACTTCTGTTACTGTACGGTCTACTTGACTCCATTTTTTTGGCAGATGCACAGCGTTATTATTATTATTTATTGTTATAGCGCCATTTAGGGTTGAGCGAAATGGATCGCTCAATTTCAAAAATCGCCGACTTTCGACAAAGTCGGGTTTCGTGAAACCCGACCCGATCCCAGTGTGGGATCGGCCATGCTGTCGGCGATCTTCGCGCCAAAGTCACGTTTCGTATGACGCTTTCAGAGCCATTTCTCAGCCAATGAAGGAGGACGCAGAGTGTGGGCAGTGTGATGACATAGGGCTCGGTCCCCATCATCTTAGAGAAGGGCATGACAGTGATTAGCTTGCTTTCTGTGGCATCACAGGGGCTATAAATGGGCATGCACGCCGACCGCCATCTTACTTCTGCCAATCTGAGCATAGGGAGAGGTTGCTGCAGCTTTGTCAGAAGCAGGGATATTGTTAGGGAGGAAAGATTAACCCCCAAACCGCTTGTGCTGTAGCGATTTCCACTGTCCAACACCACCTTTTCTTTGCAGGGACAGTGGAGGCTAAATTTCTGTACATCAGCTCTGTAGCTTATAAGGCTCCCTGATAGCTGCATTGCTGTTTGTGTGCCGCTGTGCAAACCAACTGCTTTTTTAAAAGCAAAAGTCCTGTTGCTCCTTTCTGCACAGTTCTATTGTTTATTTGTCCCCACTTTTGTGTGCAGCAGTCCTTTTTATTGCTTCCATACTTGTCCTGAGATCATTGTAGGGAGATTGTTATTGTAGTACGGTCCCTTTTTTTTTTTATATCTTGCAGCCACGTTCTGCCACTTACATTGTGTGGTGTTATACAGCGGGCCTGGTTTTTTGCAGCAGTTTCAATTTCAATTTCAGTTTCGGCAAGTTTCAATATCAAGCAATACAATAATTGCAATACCACTTATGTGGTTTACAAAATAGATTGCACAGCATGCCATTTATCTTATATTGGATGTGCATCACTCAGACTTAAGGTACATATTGCAGAACAGTTATATGACATAGGTGATACTGGTAACTCAAGTCGTAATGTCTCGGCAGCTTCAAAGATTTTCATTTCACAACTAGTGTTGAGCGATACCGTCCGATACTTGAAAGTATCGGTATCGGAAAGTATCGGCCGATACCGGCAAAGTATCGGATCTAATCCGATACCGATACCCGATACCAATACAAGTCAATGGGACTCAAGTATCGGACGGTATCCCTGATGGTTCCCAGGGTCTGAAGGAGAGGAAACTCTCCTTCAGGCCCTGGGATCCATATTAATGTGTAAAATAAAGAATTAAAATAAAAAATATTGATATACTCACCTCTCCGACGCAGCCTGCACCTTACCGAGGGAACCGGCAGCCTTCTTTGCTTAAAATGCGCGCGTTTACTGCCTTCCGTGACGTCACGGCTTCTGATTGGTCGCGTGCCGCCCATGTGACCGCGATGCGACCAATCACAAGCCGTGCAGGCTGCGTCGGAGAGGTGAGTATATCAATAGTTATTTATTTTAATTCTTTATTTTACACATTATATCGATCCCGATACCGATTCCCGATACAACAAAAGTATCGGATCTCGGTATCGGAATTCCGATACCGCAAATATCGGCCGATACCCGATACTTGCGGTATCGGAATGCTCAACACTATTCACAACATGTTAGCACTACAAAATTTTCTTGTGTACATGGCAAAGAACAAGTGAAAAACCCTTTACATGGGGGGGGGGGGATGTCAGACGGCGTCTCCTCACACATGAGGCATTCTGGATATATTATTTGAATGCCAGGTTTCCTGCTGGCCTTAACAAATGTAATGAATTAATGCATCACTATTAATGTCAAATAACTGATTTATATATTTTCTCAATTTTATCGATATAGTTTTTTCTTTTTCTTATTCTAATTTTGTATTTTCTTGTATGTTTAAGACCTTGGACTAGTCATGTGACTTCTTGATATTATTCTATTGGTGAATGGTGTCTATTAGTGTTGAGCGATACCGTCCGATACTTGAAAGTATCGGTATCGGATAGTATCGGCCGATACCCGAAAAGTATCGGATATCGCCGATACCGATACCCGATACCAATACAAGTCAATGGGACACCAAGTATCGGAAGGTATCCTGATGGTTCCCAGGGTCTGAAGGAGAGGAATCTCTCCTTCAGGCCCTGGGATCCATATTAATGTGTAAAATAAAGAATTAAAATAAAAAATATTGATATACTCACCCGTCCGGAGGCCCCTGCACCTTACCGCTGTTAACCGGCAGCCTGCTTTGCTTAAAATGAGCGCGTTCAGGACCTTCCATGACGTCACGGCTTCTGATTGGTCGCGTGCCGCTCATGTGACCGCCACGCGACCAATCACAAGCCGCGACGTCATTCTCGGGTCCTAAATTCCTAGAATGAGGAGTATAGGGCCTGAGAATGACATCGCGGCTTGTGATTGGTCGCGTGGCGGTCACATGAGCGGCACGCGACCAATCAGAAGCCGAGACGTCATGGAAGGTCCTAAACGCGCTCATTTTAAGCAAAGCAGACTGCCGGTTAACAGCGGTAAGGTGCAGGGGCCACCGGAGAGGTGAATATATCCATATTTTTTATTTTAATTCTTTATTTTACACATTATTATCGATCCCGATACCGATTCCCGATATCAGAAAAGTATCGGAACTCGGTATTGGAATTCCGATAACGCAAATATCCGCCGATACCCGATACTTGCGGTATCGGAATGCTCAACACTAGTGTCTATATAATGTTTATTGGACATTATGTGTATAGCTTTGACAAAGATCTTTAGTGATCGAATCGCGTTGTTCTTTTCCCCATTGTACTGCTTAGAGAGCTACAGATCTACTGTTTTTAATGGATCAATAAAGTATCACGTTTAAATTTTACAGATATGGAGCTGGAACCAGTTTTTTTCTTTCTTCACACCTAGGGTAAGAGATAGCAAAAACAGTGGAATATAGGCCAGAAATGCCACAATTTGTAGACCACAGATACAGTGCCTTGCGAAAGTATTTAGCCCCCCTTTCAACCTTTTCCCACATATCATGCTTCAAACATAAATATACCAATTGTAAATTTTTGGTGAAGAATCAACAGCAAGTGGAACACAATTGTGAAGTTAAATGAAATGTATTGGTTATTTTAAATATTTGTGGAAATTCAAAATCTGAAAAGTGGGGCTTGGAATATTATTCGGCCCTTTTACTTTCAGTGCGGCAAACTCACTCCAGAAGTTCATTGTGGATTTCTAAATGATCCAATGTTGTCCTAAATGCCTAATGATGATAAATATAATCCACCTGTGTGTAATCAAGTCTCCGTATAAATGCACCTGCTCTGTGATAGTCTCATGGTTCTGTTTGAAGCACAGAGAGCATCATGAGGACCAAGGAACACAACAGGCAGGTCCGTCATACTGTTGTAGAGAAGTTTTAAGCCAGATTTGGATACGGAATAATTTCCAAAACTTTAATCATCCCAAGGAGCACTGTGCAAGCGATCATATTGAAATGGAAGGAGTATCATACCACTGCAAATTTACCAAGACCCGGCCGTCCCTCTAAACTTTAATCTCAAACAAGGAGAAGACTGTACAAATCTAGCTTTTATGGAAGAGTGGCAAGAAGAAAGACATTTCTCAAAGATTCCCCTAAAAAGTGTTGTTTAACGTTTGCAACAAGCCAGCTGGGAGACACACCAAATGTGTGGAAGAAGGTGGTCTGGTCAGATGAAACCACAATAAAACTTTTTGGCAACAATGCCAAATGATATGTTTGGCATAAAGGCAATACAGCTCATCACCCTGAACACACAATCCCCACTGTCAAACATGGTGGTGGCAGCATCATGGTTTTGTCCTGCTTTTCTTCAGCAGGGACAGGGAAGATGGTTAGAATTGATGGGAAGATGGATGGAGCCAAATACAGGACAAGTGTTGAGCATTCAGATACTGCAAATATCGGGTATCGGCCGATATTTGCTGTATCGGAATTCCGATACCGAGTTCCGATATTTTTGCGATATCGGAAATCGGAATCGGAAGTGTGCGGTGCATATGGTTCCCAGGGTCTGGAGGAGAGGAGACTCTCCTTCAGGCCCTGGGATCCATATCCATATAAAAAATAAATAATAAAAAAAAAAAATATTGATATACTCACCCCTCCGGCGGACCCTGGACCTTAGCGGTGCCTCCATTCCTAAGAATGCAGGGAGTGAAGAACCTTCGATGACGTCGCGGCTTGTGAATGGTCCCGTGAGCGGTCACATGAGCGGTCACATGACCAATCACAAGCCGCAATGTCATCGAAGGTCCTAGTTCACTCTGCATTCTTACGAACGGAGGCAGACGCTTGGACCGGTGAGAGCCGGGGCCGTCAGAGGGGTGAGTATATCAATATTTTTTATTTTTATTCTTTATTTTATACATGAATATGGATCCCAGGGCCTGAAGGAGAGTTTCCTCTCCTTCAGACCCTGGGAACCATTCCGATATTTTGTGTCCCATTGATATGCATTGGTATCGGGTATCGGTATCGGCGAGATCCGATATTTTGCCGGTATCGGCCGATCCAATCAGATACCGATACCTCTGCATATCAGAAGGTATTGCTCAACACTATACAGGACCATTCTTGAAGAAAACCTGTTGGAGTCTGCAAAAGACCTGAGACTGGGACGGAGATTTGTCTTCCAACAAGACAATGATCCCAAACATAAAGCAAAATCTACAATGGAATGGTTCACAAATAAATGTATCCAGGTGTTAGAATGGCCAAGTCAAAGTCCAGACCTCAATCCAATCGAGAATCTGTGGAAAGAGCTGAAAACTGCTGTTCACAAACGATCTCCATCAAACCTCACTGAGCTCGAGCTGTTTGCCAAGGAAGAATGGGCAAGAATTTCAGTCCATCGATGTACAAAACTCGTTACTAAAAAACACCCGGCGCTAGGCACGTGTGCCCAGAAAAGCAGCAGGCAAACCAGTTAGTGGGGTGTGTAGAACTAACAGCAAGTCAATAGATATAATAAAGGTTGCCGCGCTGAACGGCACTTACACAATGAAGTAACGTCCTCTGTGCAAAGTGGTTGCTTGTCTGGCGATGTCCCGTCTGCCAGACCAGGAAGCTTAGAACAATGGGAGCGTCCTCCCTAAGGTTACAGTCCCCCGAACATACAAACTCCGCCGCCGTGTGTCAGCGTTGGGCCACGGCCGATGGCGCCGCCGACAGCGTCGCGAGGTGAGCGGGGGGCATGGTGAAACTGGTGACGTCACCTGTCCGTACCTGACGGACGTGTGCAGGGGCCAATCCCGACGCGTTTCGAGGGCAGCGTCCCTCTTTCTCAAGGTATGGCGCCTGCACTGCTGCTGTCCTTATATATCCATCCACGCTCCTGTAGCCTCCCACCCTGACAATACATGACACCTTACGCCAGGTGATATCTGCTTGTCCTGGCCCGTTACAAGCAAGCAAGTGCTGCTTTCTATTACTAAACCCTGTGTACCTCAGAAACTAATGGTCACATCCGTATCCCTAATAGAAAATATATATATAAATAGAAAAGTACCTCATATTTGTAAAACTCAATCTTTATTAAATTAATATTTAAAACAGGAATAAACACTAATGAGAAATCTAATCAAAGATGTGCATTAAAAAGCGCAGATAAAAACACAGGAAAAACCCCACTTCACACCGCGTATGTATATGGACGCGTGTAAAACCGAAGTGGGTCCAAAAATGGCACATACCCATAGTGGCAAATTTACCACCCTCAGATAACTTGACAAAATGAATTATTAATCATTTCTGAAAATTTAAAACCATTTTGTTTTAAAAATAGATATATGGAAAATTCATCATCATATATAAAAAAATAATACTCAGTAAACAAGCATAGCTTTATGAAACATCTATTCTCTGTAATTTAAAAGCATTTTAAAATCACTTTAAAATATATCCAGAGAGCGCAGAAACATACTTCATATGAAAAAACAACAAGAGGCATTATAGCGCATAAAGCTCAATCTCCTGGTTGAGTCCTTTAGGGGCCAAAGTGTCTAGTGTAAAAATCCATTTGGATTCAATGCGGGACATGTTTTTAATAAAATCCCCCCCTCTCGGGTTTTCTCGGACCGTTTGGATCCCATAAAATGAAAACCCCTTTATTGAACCCCCATGTCTTTCAACAAAATGTCGCGACAGGGGGTGCACCAATGATCCCTTTATAATACCATCCAAATGTTCCTTAATTCTGTCTCTGAGTCGTCTCTTTGTATGTCCCACGTATATTTTCTCGCAGGGGCATCTGATTATATATATGACCCCCCTGGTGTGGCATGAGATTTTTTTTTTTAGGGAAAATTCCCTAGTCTTGTCCGTATCCCAGAAAGATTTCTGTGCTACCAATGGGCGTTTTATTCGTACACAGCACGGGCACCTCCCACACTGCATAAAGCCACCTTCTTCAGGGTTCGAATTCTTTTTCCTCTTGGGGGCTCCACTCATATTAAACCCTGTTTTCATTGTTGGTGCCAAAAGATTTCCAATATTTTTTTAAAAATTCTCCCACTACCTTGTCTTTCTGCAAAATTATTATTATATTGGCCAATTTTGCAGAAAGACAAGGTAGTGGGAGAATTTTTATCAAGAAAACCTAAATTTGTTTACCGTAAAGTGAAAAATATTGGAAATCTTTTGGCACCAACAATGAAAACAGGGTTTAATATGAGTGGAGCCCCCAAGAGGAAAAAGAATTTGAACCCTGAAGAAGGTGGCTTTATGCAGTGTGGGAGGTGCCCATGCTGTGTACGTATAAAACGCCCATTGGTAGCACAGAAATCTTTCTGGGATACGGACAAGACTAGGGAATTTTCCCTAAAAGAAAAAATCTCATGCCACACCAGGGGGGTCATATATATAATCAGATGCCCCTGCGAGAAAATATACGTGGGACATACAAAGAGACGACTCAGAGACAGAATTAAGGAACATTTGGATGGTATTATAAAGGGATCATTGGTGCACCCCCTGTCGCGACATTTTGTTGAAAGACATGGGGGTTCAATAAAGGGGTTTTCATTTTATGGGATCCAAATGGTCCGAGAAAACCCGAGAGGGGGGGATTTTATTAAAAACATGTCCCGCATTGAATCCAAATGGATTTTTACACTAGACACTTTGGCCCCTAAAGGACTGAACCAGGAGATTGAGCTTTATGCGCTATAATGCCTCTTGTTGTTTTTTCATATGAAGTATGTTTCTGCGCTCTCTGGATATATTTTAAAGTGATTTTAAAATGCTTTTAAATTACAGAGAATAGATGTTTCATAAAGCTATGCATGTTTACTGAGTATTATTTTTTTATATATGATGATGAATTTTCCATATATCTATTTTTAAAACAAAATGGTTTTAAATTTTCAGAAATGATTAATAATTCACTTTGTCAAGTTATCTGAGGGTGGTAAATTTGCCACTATGGGTATGTGCCATTTTTGGACCCACTTCGGTTTTACACGCGTCCATATACATACGCGGTGTGAAGTGGGGTTTTTCCTGTGTTTTTATCTGCGCTTTTTAATGCACATCTTTGATTAGATTTCTCATTAGTATTTATTCCTGTTTTAAATATTAATTTAATAAAGATTGAGTTTTACAAATATGAGGTATTTTTCTATTTATATATATTTTCTATTAGGGATACGGATGTGACCATTAGTTTCTGAGGTACACAGGGTTTAGTAATAGAAAGCAGCACTTGCTTGCTTGTAACGGGCCAGGACAAGCAGATATCACCTGGCGTAAGGTGTCATGTATTGTCAGGGTAGGAGGCTACAGGAGCGTGGATGGATATATAAGGACAGCAGCAGTGCGGGCGCCATACCTTGAGAAAGAGGGACGCTGCCCTCGAAACGCGTCGGGATTGGCCCCTGCACACGTCCGTCAGGTACGGACAGGTGACGTCACCAGTTTCACCACGCCCCCCGCTCACCTCGCGACGCTGTCGGCGGCGCCATCGGCCGTGGCCCAACGCTGACACACGGCGGCGGAGTTTGTATGTTCGGGGGACTGTAACCTTAGGGAGGACGCTCCCATTGTTCTAAGCTTCCTGGTCTGGCAGATGGGACATCGCCAGACAAGCAACCACTTTGCACAGAGGACGTTACTTCATTGTGTAAGTGCCGTTCAGCGCGGCAACCTTTATTATATCTATTGATGTACAAAACTCATAGAGATATACCCCAAGCGACTTCCACAAAAATTTAAAATAACCAATACATTTCATTCAACTTCACAATTGTGTTCCACTTGTTGTTGATTCTTCACCAAAAATTAACGTTTGGTATTTTTATGTTTGAAGCATGATATGTGGGAAAAGGTTGAAAAGTTCCAAGGAGCCGAATACTTTCGTAAGGCTCTGTATCTGTGATCTAGTCTCCTGGTACTTGGCTGCATGCAACCTCCATTCCTGACAAGATAACCTTCTCTACTCCACAAATGCATAATAGATTTCACCCATGCATCCCCTCTACTCTCGAACTCTCTACCCTAACATATCATACTCTTGCCTACCGGGGGAACCTTCAAAAGGAACCTGAAGAACCACCTCTTCCAATAAGCCTACAACCTACAGTAATCATCGCTTCACCATACCACTGCACAAGCTGCTCCACCCTCACCTAATGTACCCTCACCCTTCCCTTGAAGATTGTGCACCCTCATGCTCAGGGTCCTCTCTAATTCAGTATTAGTAGGTGACTTGTATTGTTTAGGATGATTTAACTTGTTTTTATTATGTATACCACGTTTCACATGTAAAGCGTTGTGGAATAAATGGTACTATAGCAATAAATAATAATAATACCACCGTGCGGCTGCTATAGAAACGGAGGCAAGTAGCCCATCCAGTAACAGATGTTGTCAGTTGTCTTTTGATAGTCATCTCAGAGCACCAGGCCTACACCTGTTAGTCATCCACCTGCTAGTGATCAATGTTCAGCTAGAAATGCTGGGCCAAGCCCTGTCTCATGCATCCATGATGCACAATTATGCTATTTGTAATCTGGGTCAATTGATGCCAATTTTTCTAGTGTCTACCCCTAATTTGAGGTGTTTGTGAAGATTCTTGGCCTCCCTTAACCCCTTTACCCCCAAGGGTGGTTTGCACGTTAATGACCGGGCCAATTTTTACAATTCTGACCACTGTCCCTTTATGAGGTTATAACTCTGGAACGCTTCAATGGATCTTGGCGATTCTGACACTGTTTTCTCATGATATATTGTACTTCATGATAGTGGTAAAATTTCTTCAATATAACTTGCGTTTACTTGTGAAAAAAATGGAAATTTGGCAAAAATTTTGAAAATTTCGCAATTTTCCACTTTGAATTTTTATGCCCTTAAATCACAGAGATATGTCACACAAAATACTTAATAGGTAACATTTTTCACATGTCTACTTTACATGAGCACAATTTAGGAACCAAAATTATTTTTTGTTAGGAAGTTATAATGGTTAAAATTTGACCAGCAATTTCTCATTTTTACAACACCATTTTTTTTTAGGGACCACATCTCATTTGAAGTCATTTTGAGGGGTCTATATGATAGAAAATACCCAAGTGTGACACCATTCCAAAAACTGCACCCCTCAAGGTGCTCAAAACCACATTCAAGAAATGTATTAACCCTTCAGGTGTTTCACAGGAATTTTTGGAATGTTTAAATAAAAATTAACATTTTAATTTTTTTTACACAAAATTTATTTCAGCTCCAATTTGTTTTATTTTACCAAGGGTAACAGGAGAAAATGGACCCCAAAAGTTGTTGAACAATTTGTGCTGAGTAAGCTGACACCCCAAATGTGGGGGTAAACCACTGTTTGGGCGCACCCCAGAGCTCGGAATGGAAGGAGCGCCATTTGACTATTCAATGCAAAATTTACTGGAATTGAGATGGAACGCCATGTAGCGTTTGGAGAGCCACTGATGTGCCTAAACATTGAAACCCCCCACAAGTGACACCATTTTGGAAAGTAGTCCCCCTAAGGAACTCATCTAGATGTGTGGTGAGCACTTTGACCCACCAAGTGCTTCACAGAAGTTTATAATGCAGAGCCGTAAAAATAAAAAAATCATATTTTTTCACAAAAATTATATTTTCACCCCCAATTTTTTATTTTCCCAAGGGTAAGAGAAGAATTTGGACCCTAAAATTTGTTGTGAAATTTGTCCTGAGTATGCTGATACCCCATATGTGGGGGTAAACCACTGTTTGGGCGCATAGCAGAGCTCGGAAGGGAAGGAGTGCCATTTGACTTTTCAATGCAAAATTGACTGGAATTAAGATGGGATGCCACGTTGCGTTTGGAGAGCCCCTGATGTGCCTAAACATTGAAAACCCCCACAAATGACACCATTTTGGAAAATAGACCCCCTAATGAACTTATCTAGATGTGTGGTGAGCACTTTGACCCACCAAGTGCTTCACAGAAGTTTATAATGCAGACCCGTAAAAATTAAAAATCATATTTTTTCACAAAAATTATCTTTTCGCCCCATATTTTTTATTTTCCCAAGGGTAAGAGAAGGAATTGGACCCCGATAGTTGTTGTGCAATTTGTCCTGAGTATGCCGATATCCCATATGTGGGAGTAAACCACTGTTTGGGCGCATAGCAGAGCTCGGAAGGGAAGGAGCGCCATTTGACTTTTCAATGCAAAATTGACTGGAATTAAGATGGGACGCCATGTCGCGTTTGGAGAGCCCCTGATGTGCCTAAACATTAAACCCCCCACAATTGACACCATTTTGGAAAGTAGACCCCCTAAGGAACTTATCTAGATGTGTTTTGAGAGCTTTAACCCCCCAAGTGTTTCACTACAGTTTATAACGCAGAGCCGTGAAAATAAAAATTCTTTTTTTTTCCACAAAAATGATTTTTTAGCCCCCAGTTTTGTATTTTCACAAGGCTAACAGGAGAAATTGGACCCCAAAAGTTGTCCAATTTGTCATGAGTATGCTGATACCCCATATGTGGGAGGGAACCACTGTTTGGGTGCATGGAAGAGCTTGGAAGAGAAAGAGCGCCATTTGGAATTCAGACTTAGATGGATTGGTCTGCAGGCATCATGTTGCATTTGCAGAGCCCCTGATGTACCCAAACAGTAGAAACCCCCACAAGTGACCCCATATTGGAAACTAGACCTCCCAAGGAACTTATCTAGATGTGTTGTGAGAACTTTGAACCCCCAAGTGTTTCACTACAGTTTACAACGCAGAGCCGTGAAAATAAAAAATCTTTTTTTCCCACAGAAATGATTTTTAGCCCCCCAAAATTATATTTTCCCAAGGGTAACAAGAGAACTTGGACACCAAAGGTTGTTGTCCAATTTATCCCGAGTAAGCTGATGCCCCATATGTTGGGGTAAACCCCTGTTTGGGTGCACGGGAAAGCTCGGAAGGGAAGGAGCACTGTTTTACTTTTTCAATGCAGAATTGGCTGGAATTGAGATTGGACGCCATGTCGTGTTTGGAGAGCCACTGATGTGCCTAAACAGTGGAAACTCCCCAATTCTAAATTAATCCCTAATCCAAACACACCCCTAACCCTAATCCCAATGGTAACCCTAACCACACCCCTTACCCTGACACACCCCTAACTCTAATCCCAACCCTAATCCCAACCGTAAATGTAATCCAAACCCTAACCCTAACTTTAGCCCCAACCCTAACCCTAACTTTAGCCCCAACCATAACCCTAAATTTAGCTTCAACCCTAGCCCCATCCCTAACCCTAGCCCTAACCCTAGCCCTAACCCTGCCCTAACCCTGACCCTAACCCTAGCCCTAACCCTAGCCCTAACCCTAGCCCTAACCCTAACCCTAATGGGAAAATGGAAATAAATACATTTTTTTAATTTTTTTATTTTCCCTAACAAAGGGGGTGATGAAGGGGGGTTTAATTTACTTTTATAAAAAGTTTTTGCGTCTCCACATTTTGAGACCTATAATTTTTCCATATTTTGGTCCACAGAGTCATGTGAGGTCTTTTTTTTTGTAGGATGAGTTGACGTTTTTATTGGTAACATTTTCGGACACGTGACAGTTTTTGATCGCTTTTTATTCTGATTTTTGTGAGGCAGAATGACCAAAAACCAGCTATTCATGAATTTCTTTTGGGGGAGGCGTTTATACCATTCCACATTTGGTAAAATTGATAAAGCAGTTTTATTCTTCGGGTCAGTACGATTACAGCGATACCTCATTTATATCATTTTTTTATGTTTTGGCGCTTTTATACGATAAAAACTATTTTATAGAATAAATAATTATTTTGGCATCGCTTTATTCTGAGGACTATAACTTTTTTTTGTTTTTTCTTTGATGACGCTGTATGGTGGCTCGTTTTTTGTGGGACAAGATGACGTTTTCAGCGGTGCCATGGTTATTTATATCCGTCTTTTTGATCGTGTGTTATTCCACTTTTTGTTCAGCGGTATGATAATAAAGCGTTTTTTGCCTCGTTTTTTTTTTTCCTATGGTGTTCACTGAAGGGGTTAACTAGTGATATAGTTTTATAGGTGGGGTCGTTACGGATGCAGTGATACTAAATATGTGTACTTTTATTGTTTTTTTTTTATTTAGATAAAGAAGGAATAGGAATTTTTTTTTTTTTTTTACACATGTGGAAATTTTTTTTTTTACTTTTGTACTTTGTCCCGGGGGGGACATCACAGATCGCTGATCTGACAGTTTGCACAGCACTCTGTCAGATCACTGATCTGACTTACAGCACTGCAGGCTTACCAGCGCCTGCTCTGAGCAGGCACTCGGTAAGCCACCTCCCTCCCTGCAGGACCCAGATGCTGCGGCCATCTTGGATCCGGGCACCTGCAGCGAGGAGGAGGTAAGAAACCGGGGGTCTCAGGGAAGCCTGCAGGAAGCCCCCTCCCTGCGCGATGCTTTCCTGATCATGTTTGATCGCGGTGTGCCGGGGGTTAATGTGCCGGGGCGGTCCATGACCGCTCCTTGCACATAGTGCCGGATGTCAGCTGCGATAGTCGGTGGTCATATGGGCCCACCCCACCTCGACGGGATAGTACGTCCAATGTCAGAAATGGGTTAAGGAGTTGGCTATGCATTTGGTTTTGCCTTCCACTTAATTCAATGGGCTTCGGGTATGGTCTGCGAACCGAACCTTGAAACTTTCACTCATCTCTACCTATAAATCCTAACCCTTACTGATGCTTTTTCCATGTACTCATTGAACAACTCACATTTTTCACAGTGTTCTGTACTTAGAAATTCTGCAAAGTGGGCAAAATGATCTGATTTAATGTGTCCATGCACAGTTTCTCTCTAGTATCTGTATGTAAGAAGTAGTGATGGGAGACTTTATGGTACTGGAGCTGGAATTACCACGTGTGAACTCTCGAGTGCTTTGTTTCCATCTATTTTCTGGGTGCTTATTGAAGTGTGTTTGGTGTCGTTTTCCTGCTGGGACACCAATGACCTAGGATGGAAACCCAGTTTGCATACCCGGGCACTACATTGCAACCCAAAATCCTTTGGTATTCTTCAGAATTCATAATGCCTTTCACACAGTCAAGGCACCCAGTGCCAGAGGCAGCAAAACAATCCCAAAATATCCTTGAACCTCCACCATAATTGGCTGTAACTACTGTGATCGTTTATTTGTAGGTCTCTCATTCACAGTAAACAGTAGAATGATGTGCTTTACCAAAAAACTCTATCTTGGTCTTATCTGTCCACAAGACGTTTCCTGGCCCTCTAAAAATACTGTTGGCCACCTGCTGACTCTCCAAATTTCGAACATAACAATATTAATATGAAAAATAAAATTTCCCTACATTAAACGGATAATTTATATTGTAGAAGCAATATACAGCTATGCAAAGCATAGCTGTCTGTTGACACTCCAAAAATGCTTAGTGATAGGGTTGAGCGACTTTTACTTTTTGGGGGTCGAGTCGGGTTTTGCGAAACCCGACTTTGTCAAAAGTCAAGTCGAGTGAAATCGGCCGATTATCGCGAAAAGTCGGGGATCGACCGAAACATGAAACCCAATGCAAGTCAATGGGGAAGCATAGTCGGCAGTGAGTGGAGGCCAGGAAAACACCTACAGTGCCCATTTTAATGGCAAAAACATCCATTCTTGTTACTGAAGCTTGTCAATATTAATTTACTTTATAATAATAGTTAGGCATTGGAAATTCTGGGTCATTTGGCTAAAGTTGTGGGGGGTAGGGCTGGTTAAAGTTTTTAGTGGGCCCAGGAAATGTGGACTACGTCACGGCGGTGGAGCAGGGAGAAGTAAGTATTTCAACGTTGCAAGTGCTGTGATCCTGAGCAAGCAGGGGGGCCCACTCGTTCGCATTGGCACTGGCACAGAGCCCCTGTCAGTATGGCGGTGTGTTTGCACGGCGGGGGCGCCTCCCACCGGCAGCGACACTTTTGCATACTATGAGGGGCCCTGTGCCAGTGACGTCGCCAACGACTATGCCCCCCCACCTGATGAAGGAACCTGCACTTTTACCTGCACCTTCCTCTTTGTCCCCGTGTAAGGTGGTATAGTATGCGGGAAGAGGAACCTGACTTTCAGCAGGGTCAGATTCTGGCTGTGTAGAGTGCAAGGGGAATGTAGTGGTCTGGGTCAATGTACCAGCGGACTCATCTAGCACTGGCTGGGCAATGGGCAGGATGAGGAGGAAACACAGATCTAGCCCCAAATAATAAAGTGGGCTAAATGCAGTTAAAAATTGGTAACAGGACTAACCAGGCGGCATTGCTTTGTTCAGTGGAGGACAACTGTAATGAGAGGCTGACACAGTGAGTAGGGCCAAATAAGTAACTAGGCTAAATGCAGTTCTAAATTGGTAACAGTAGGAAACAGACGGCACTGCTTTGTTCAGTGGAGAACACCAAGCAGCGGCAGACACCGTTACTAGGCCCCAACCAAACTAGTAGGTCAACTGCAGTGTTACATTAACAACTACCTAATGAGAGCCTGAAGGTTGAAGCTCAAGAAAACCAAACAGGAGGAAACCCAGGAGCAACAGACACCGTTAGAAGGCCCCAACCAAACTAGTAGGCCTGATGCAGTGTTATCTAAACAACTACTTAATGAGAGCCTGAAGGTTGAAGCTCAGACAAGGAAACCTGGAGGAGAACACCAAGGAGCGGCAGACACCGTTACTAGGCCCCAACCAAAGTAGTAGGGCAACTGCAGTGTTACATTAAAAACTACTTAATGAGAGCCTGAAGGTTGAAGCTCAGACACGGAAACCTGGAGGAGAACACCAAGGAGGAGGAGAACACCAAGGAGCGGCAGACACCGTTACTAGGCCCCAACCAAAGTAGTAGGGCTACTGCAGTGTTACATTAACAACTACTTAATGTGAGCCTGAAGGTTGAAGCTCAGACAAGGAAACCTGGAGGAGAACACCAAGGAGGAGGAGAACACAAAGGAGCGGCAGACACTGTTACTAGGCCCCAACCCAAGTAGTAGGGCAACTGCTGTCTTATATAAACAACTACTTAATGAGAGCCTGAAGGTTGAAGCTCAGACACGGAAACCTGGAGGAGAACACCAAGGAGGAGGAGAACACCAAGGAGCGGCAGACACCGTTACTAGGCCCCAACCAAAGTAGTAGGGCAACTGCTGTCTTATATAAACAACTACTTAATGAGAGCCTGAAGTTTGAAGCTCAGGCAAGGAAACCTGGAGGAGAACACCAAGGAGGAGGAGAACACCAAGGAGCGGCAGACACCGTTACTAGGCCCCAACCAAAGTAGTAGGGCAACTGCTGTCTTATATAAACAACTACTTAATGAGAGCCTGAAGGTTGAAGTTCAGCTTTTTCAGTGGAGGACAGCGTGATTGAGTGGTGCCACAGACAGACAAAGGTAGTATGTGTTAACTAAAAAAGTTGGCTCTATGCAGTTTTAAATGGATTACAGGGGTACACAGGCAACATTGGTGTGGTCAGCGGAGGACAATTGGAAGGAGGGACCGCAGACAGACTTCCTAGGCCCAAAATAATAAAATAGGCTCTATGCAGCTTAAATTTGGCTACAGGGGTACACAGGCAGCATTGGTGTGGTCAGCGGAGGACAATTGGAAGGAGGGACCGCAGACAGACTTCCTAGGCCTAAAATAATAAAATAGGCTATATGCAGCTTGCGTTATGTGGCAGGGGTACACAGGCAGCATTGGTGTGGTCAGAGGAGGACAATTGGAAGGAGGGACCGCAGACAGACTTCCTAGGCCCAAAATAATAAAATAGGCTCTATGCAGCTTCCATTATGTGGCAGGGGTACACAGGCAGCATTGGTGTGGTCAGCGGAGGACAATTGGAAGGAGTGTCTGACACAGTAAGTACTCCCAAAAACTAAATAGATGTTAATGTCTCCCAAAAAAAAACAAAACAAAAAAAAAAGGGTGGCATACTTAGGTACAGGGGTGGGCTCCTATGCTGACTTTCAGACATTGTAATTTGGCGCAAAGTATTTACTGGTGTAAAAGTAGGACAGGGCCCCTGACTATTTTAACTAGCATCATACATGTCAACAAATTGTTATTGTCTGTGCCAGCCATTGAAGGATTTCAGCGCATAGACTAAACAGTGGTGGAGCAGCAAGAGATAATTTTGCAAGTGGTGAAGCACTGTTTGACCTGGGGGGGAAACTCTGTCCTGGCCGGCGGTACAAGCCCAGGGCCCCTCAAGTTACAACGGTGTGTCTGACGTTGGGTGCGCGCCACCACCGCCAGAGACACTTCATTGTACTATGAGGGACCCAGTGCCAGTGCCGTCGACCAAAAGTGGGCACACCCACCTCTTCAGACAAACGGCACTCTGACGGGTGCTTGCGCCAAGTGGCGAAACCACGGGCCCGTGGGGGGAGTTAGGCCATTTAGGGAGGTGTAAACATGTTGTATGCTGGACAAACAGCAGCTGCAAAGTAAGAGATTGGAACAGTCAGTAACACCAGTCCCAAAGCAAGACCTTTTTGCAGGAAAGCTAGGTGTCAGCCGGGAAAGGTGGGGCAAAATAATTTTATATCCATGAGTGGTTCATTTTAATGAAGGTGAGATCATTAACATTTTGGGTAGCCAGACGAGTCCTTTTTTCGGTTAGTATTGAACCAGCAGCACTGAATACTCTTTCTGATAGCACACTAGCACCAGGGCAAGCGAGCTCCTGTAATGCACATTCTGCCAATTCAGGCCAGGTGTCTATTTTAGATGCCCAGTAATCAAAGGGGAATGACAGTTGAGGGAGAACATCGGTAATGGAGGAAAAATAGTTAGTAACCATACTGGACAAATGTTGTCTCCTGTCACTTTGAATTGATGCTGCAGTACCTGTCATGTTTGCGGTCATTGCGAAATCACTCCACAACCTGGTCAGAAAACCCCTCTGTTCTACGCCACTTCTGATTTGTGCACCTCTAACACCTCTGCCCTGTTGCCCCCTGCAGCTCGTGTGAGAACCATCACCGGCACTGTGTGCTGGGAATGCCTGAATCAAACGGTCTACAAGAGTAGCTTGTTTGGTTGCCAATATTTGTTCGAGGTTCTCATGTGGCATGATATTTTGCAATTTGCCTTTATAGAGGATCAAGGAGGCAGGCCAACCAGTAATCATCATCGGTCATCATTTTTATAATGCGTGGGTCCCTTTTGAGGATACGCAAGGCATATTCCGCCATGTGGGCCAATGTTCCAGTTGTCAATTCAGTGCATATGCTGGGTTGAGGAGCACTTTCGGGCAAATCAATGTCACTTGTCTCCCTCAAAAACCCTGAACCTGGCCTTGCACCGCCAGCACTTTCTATTGCCCCCTGAGAGGCTTCCTCATCCAAAAAATACTCATCCCCATCATCCTCCTCATACTCCTCCTCTTCGCCCGCCACCTCGTCCTGTAGACTTCCCTGAGCAGACAATGGCTGACTGTCATCAAGGCTTCCCTCGTCCTCGGCTGCAGACGCCTGCTCCTTTATGTACGTCAAACTTTGCATCAGCAGACTCATTAGGGGGATGCTCATACTTATTACGGCGTTGTCTGCACTAACCAGCCGTGTGTTATGATCCCAGTGGCTTAGGAGCACAAATCTAACCAGCTAAGTCAGAGATAATAGGACGAGCTCTGGGGATGTGGTAACTGGACTGACCGCAAACCTGATCCTAACCGCACACACTATAGGCAGCCGTGGAACGTTTCCTGAAATCCTAGACGTCTCTTCACGGCCTGAGAAACTGACTACCCCTAAATAGAAAGAACAGACCTCACTTGCCTCAGAGAAATAACCCCAAAGATATAGAAGCCCCCACAAATAATAACGGTGAGTTAAGAGGAAAAGACAAACGCAGAGATGAAACAGATTAAGCAAATGAGGCCTGCTAACGCTAGATAGCAGAAAATAGCAAGGGATCTGTGCGGTCAGTAAAAAACCCTATGCAAAAATATCCACGCAGAGAATGCGAGAACCCCCACACCAACTAACGATGTGGGGGGAGCAACTCAGCACCCCAGAGCACCAGCAAGCAGGGAAATCACATATTAGCAAGCTGGACTAAACACATCATATACTAGGACACATCTTGAACACAGATGAGCAAAAATAAGCAAACAAAACTTAGCTTCTCTTGGAGAGACTGATAACGGATGTAGACAGGAGCAATCAGAATAGCACTGAATACAACGACAGCAGGCAACAACTGAAAGTCCAAGTGAACTAAATAGGAAACCAGCTAACAGATAACGAGACAGCTGATCCAGCCTAAGACCTGCAGAATGACACTCACACAGTACCACTTGTGACCACAAGAGGGAGCCCAAAAACAGAGTACACAACAGTACCCCCCCCCTTGAGGAGGGGTCACCGAACCCTCATCAAAACCCCGAGGGCGATCAGGATGAGCCACATGGAAGGCATGAACCAAATCGGCCGCATGAACATCAGAGGCGACAACCCAGGAATTATCCTCCTGACCATAGCCCTTCCACTTAACCAAATACTGAAGCCTCCGTCTCGAAATACAAGAATCCAAGATCTTCTCCACCACGTACTCCAATTCGCCCTCAACCAGCACCGGGGCAGGGGGCTCAACAGAAGGAACCACAGGCACCACATACCTCCGCAACAAAAACCTATGGAACACGTTATGAATGGCAAACGACGCTGGGAGGTCCAAACGAAATGACACCGGGTTAAGGATTTCCAAAATCTTATAAGGACCGATGAAACGAGGCTTGAATTTAGGAGAGGAAACCTTCATAGGAACATACCGAGAAGACAGCCAAACCAAATCCCCAACACGAAGTCGGGGACCCACACCGCGACGGCAGTTGGCAAAGCGCTGAGCCTTCTCCTGTGACAACTTCAAATTGTCCACCACATGGTTCCAAATTTGCTGCAACCTATCCACCACAGAATCCACAACAGGACAGTCAGAAGGCTCAACCTGACCTGAGGAAAAACGAGGATGAAAACCAGAATTGCAGAAAAAAGGCGAAACCAAAGTAGCAGAACTAGCCCGATTATTAAGGGCAAACTCGGCCAATGGCGAAAAAGTCACCCAATCATCCTGATCAGCAGAAACAAAACATCTTAAATAAGTTTCCAAGGTCTGATTAGTTCGCTCGGTTTGACCATTCGTCTGAGGATGGAAGGCCGACGAAAAAGACAAATCAATGCCCATCTTAGCACAAAAGATCCGCCAAAATCTGGACACAAACTGGGATCCTCTGTCAGACACAATATTTTCAGGGATGCCGTGCAAGCGAACCACATTCTGGAAAAATAGAGGAACCAAATCGGAGGAGGAAGGCAACTTAGGCAAGGGCACCAAATGGACCATTTTAGTAAAACTATCACACACCACCCAGATGACAGACATTCTCTGAGAGACTGGAAGATCCGAAATAAAATCCATGGAAATGTGCGTCCAAGGCCTCTTCGGGACAGGCAAAGGCAAAAGCAAACCGCTGGCACGAGAACAGCAAGGCTTAGCCGGAGCACAAATCCCACAGGACTGCACAAAGGAACGCACATCCCGCGACAAGGAAGGCCACCAGAAGGACCTAGCCACCAAATCCCTGGTACCAAAAATCCCAGGATGGCCTGCCAACACCAAAGAATGAACCTCGGAAATAACTCTGCTGGTCCATCTATCTGGGACAAACAGTCTCTCTGGTGGGCAACGGTCAGGTCTATCCGCCTGAAATTTCTGCAGCACTCGTCGCAAATCTGGGGAAATGGCACACAAAATCACTCCCTCTCTAAGGATACCAGCCGGCTCTGAAACTCCCGGAGAGTCAGGCACAAAACTCCTAGAAAGAGCATCAGCCTTCACGTTCTTCGAACCAGGCAGGTACGAGACCACGAAATCGAAACGGGAGAAAAACAACGACCAATGAGCCTGTCTAGGATTCAGCCGCTTGGCAGACTCGAGATAAATCAGATTTTTGTGATCAGTCAAGACCACCACACGATGCTTAGCTCCCTCGAGCCAATGTCGCCACTCCTCAAATGCCCACTTCATAGCCAACAACTCCCGATTACCAACATCATAATTCTGCTCGGCAGGCGAAAACTTTCTTGAAAAGAAAGCACAAGGCTTCATCACAGAGCAATCAGAGCTTCTCTGCGACAAAACAGCCCCTGCTCCAATCTCAGAAGCATCAACCTCGACCTGAAAAGGAAGAGAGACATCAGGCTGACACAAAACTGGAGCCGAAGAAAACCGGCGCTTCAGCTCCCGAAAGGCTTCCACGGCCGCAGGAGACCAATTAGTCACATCAGAACCCTTCTTGGTCAAATCCGTCAAGGGTTTAACCACGCCAGAAAAATTAGCAATGAAGCGACGGTAAAAATTAGCAAAACCCAAGAACTTCTGAAGACTCTTAACAGATGTAGGCTGCGTCCAGTCATGAATAGCCTGGACCTTGACTGGGTCCATCTCAATAGTAGAAGGAGAAAAAATAAAACCCAAAAAGGAAACCTTCTGTACTCCGAAGAGACATTTTGAGCCCTTCACAAATAAGGCATTAGCATGCAGGACCTGAAATACCATCCTGACCTGCTTCACATCGGACTCCCAGTCCTCAGAAAAGACCAAAATGTCATCCAGATACACAATCATAAATTTATCCAGATATTCTCGGAAGATGTCATGCATGAAGGACTGGAACACAGAAGGAGCATTAGAGAGTCCAAAAGGCATCACCAAGTACTCAAAATGGCCTTCGGGCGTATTAAATGCTGTTTTCCATTCATCCCCCTGCTTAATACGCACAAGGTTATACGTACCACGAAGATCTATCTTGGTGAACCAACTGGACCCCTTAATCCGAGCAAACAGATCAGATAATAATGGCAAAGGATACTGAAATTTGACCGTGATTTTATTTAGAAGACGATAATCTATACAAGGTCTCATAGAACCATCCTTCTTGGCCACAAAAAAGAATCCTGCACCAAGAGGGGAGGAGGACGGGCGAATATGTCCCTTCTCTAAAGACTCCTTTATATAACTCCACATTGCGGCATGTTCTGGTACAGACAAATTAAAAAGTCGTCCCTTAGGGAACTTACTACCAGGAATCAAATTTATAGCACAATCACAATCCCTGTGAGGAGGCAGGGCACCGGATCTGGGCTCATCAAATACATCCTGGTAGTCTGACAAAAACTCAGGGACCTCAGAAGGAGTGGAAGAAGCAATTGACACCAAAGGAGCATCGCCATGAATCCCCTGGCAACCCCAACTTGAAACAGACATAGCTTTCCAATCCAGAACTGGATTATGGGCCTGCAGCCATGGCAGACCCAAAACGACCACATCATGCAGATTATGCAGCACAAGAAAGCGAATCACCTCCTGATGTACAGGAGTCATGCACATGGTCACTTGAGTCCAATACTGAGGCTTATTCTCAGCCAATGGTGTAGCATCAATACCCCTCAGTGGAATAGGGAAGTCCAAAGGCTCCAGGACAAAACCACAGCGCCTGGCAAACGACAAATCCATCAGGTTCAGGGCAGCACCTGAATCCACAAAAGCCATAACCGAGTAGGATGACAAAGAACAAATTAAAGTAACATACAAAATGAATTTAGGCTGTATAGTACCAACGGTGACAGATTTAGCGATTTTTTTTATGCGCTTAGAGCATGCTGAGATAACATGAGTTGAATCACCACAGTAAAAGCACAACCCATTTTGACGTCTATGATTTTGCCGCTCAATTCTGGTCAGAATTCGGTCACATTGCATTGACTCAGGTCTCTGTTAAGAAAACACCGCCAGATGGTGCATAGATTTGCGCTCCTGCAAACGCCGATCAATCTGAATGGCCAAAGCCATTGAGTCATTCAGACTTGCAGGCATGGGGAACCCCACCATAACATTCTTAAAGGCTTCAGAAAGACCTTCTCTGAAATTTGCAGCCAGGGCACACTCATTCCATTGAGTAAGCACCGACCATTTCCGAAATTTTTGACAATACACCTCAGCTTCATCCTGGCCCTGAGAGAGAGCCAGCAAGGCTTTTTCTGCCTGGTTCTCAAGATTAGGTTCCTCATAAAGCAATCCAAGCGCCAGAAAAAACGCATCCACATTCAGCAATGCAGGATCTCCCGGCGCCAGGGAGAAAGCCCAATCTTGAGGGTCGCCACGTAACAGGGAGATAACAAATCTAACTTGCTGAGCGGAATCACCAGAGGAACGAGGTCTCAAAGAAAGATATAATTTACAATTATTCTTAAAATTCAGAAACCTAGATCTATCTCCAGAAAACAACTCATGAATAGGTACTTTTGGCTCAGACATAGGACTGTGAACAACAAAATCCTGAATGCTTTGCACCCTTGCAGCAAGATGATCCACACTAGAAGTCAGACTCTGAATATCCATGTCTGCAGCTGAACTCAAAGCCACCCAGAGATTAAGGGGATGAGAGAAGCTGGACAGACTGCAGCAAAGGGAGAGGAAAAAAAAAATTGTTCTCAGGACTTCTCTTATCCCAGTTCTGCGATGCATTAAACACTTTTCAGGCCTGCTGTACTGTTATGATCCCAGTGGCTTAGGATCACAAATCTAACCAGCTAAGTCAGAGATAATAGGACGAGCTCTGGGGATATGGTAACTGGACTGACCGCAAACCTGATCCTAACCGCACACACTATAGGCAGCCGTGGAACGTTTCCTGAAATCCTAGACGTCTCTTCACGGCCTGAGAAACTGACTACCCCTAAAGAGAAAGTACAGACCTCACTTGCCTCAGAGAAATAACCCCAAAGATATAGAAGCCCCCACAAATAATAACGGTGAGTTAAGAGGAAAAGACAAACGCAGAGATGAAACAGATTAAGCAAATGAGGCCCGCTAACGCTAGATAGCAGAAAATAGCAAGGGATCTGTGCGGTCAGTAAAAAACCCTATGCAAAAATATCCACGCAGAGAATGCGAGAACCCCCACACCAACTAATGATGTGGGGGGAGCAACTCAGCACCCCAGAGCACCAGCAAGCAGGGAAATCACATATTAGCAAGCTGGACTAAACACATCATATACTAGGACACATCTTGAACACAGATGAGCAAAAATAAGCAAACAAAACTTAGCTTCTCTTGGAGAGACTGATAACGGATGTAGACAGGAGCAATCAGAATAGCACTGAATACAACGACAGCAGGCAACAACTGAGAGTCCAAGTGAACTAAATAGGAAACCAGCTAACAGATAACGAGACAGCTGATCCAGCCTAAGACCTGCAGAATGACACTCACACAGTACCACTTGTGACCACAAGAGGGAGCCCAAAAACAGAGTTCACAACAGCCGTGTGCATTCCTCAAAACACTGAAGGACTTGACACAGGTCTTGGAGCTTCGACCACTGCACAGCTGACAACTCCATGTCTGCCATCCAACTGCCTTCCCGTGTATGTGTGTCCTCCCACAAATACATAACAGCACGCCTCTGTTCGCACAGTCTATGAAGCATGTGCAGTGTGGAGTTCCATTTTGTTGCAATGTCGATGATTAGGCGATGCTGGGGAAGGTTCAAAGACCTCTGATGGTTCTGCATACGGCTGGAGTGTAGGGGCAAATGGCGGATGTGAGAGCAAAGTCTGCGCACTTTCAGCAGCAGGTCGGGTAACACCGGATAACTTTTCAGGAAGCACTGCACCACCAGGTTTAAGGTGTGAGCCAGGCAAGGAATGTGTTTCAGTTGTGAAAGGGCTATGGCAGCCATAAAATTCCTTCCATTATCACTCACTACCTTGCCTGCCTCAAGATGTACAGTGCCCAACCATGACTGAGTTTCTAGCTGCAAGAACTCAGACAGAACTTCCGCGGTGTGTCTGTTGTCACCCAAACACTTCATTGCCAATACAGCATGCTGACGCTTGCCACTAGCTGTTCCATAATTGGACACCTCGTGTGCAACAGTGGCAGCTGTGGATGGAGTGGTCATGCGACTGCGGTCTGTGGACGAGCTCTCGCTTCTGCTGGAGGATGAGGAGGAGGAGGGGGGACAAACGCCTACAGCCAACTGTTTCCTAGACCGTGGGCTAGGCCGAACTGTCCCAATATTACTGTCCCCTGTGACCCTGAATCCACCACATTAACCCAGTGTGCCGTGATGGAGATATCTAAAAACAAGAAAAAGAAGCGCACATAGAGTAATACCCTCAGGTATCGCAATCACCTGGACCCCCACAAAACAGACTCACCTGGTCTGGTTGTGATAAGTCACAACTCCCTTGGATAAGCACGTATGGTCGCAGCAGGCTCCCGGCAAACAGTATGGATCCACATGGAAAGAAATAGAACCATTTCCCTGATGAAGTGGCCTGTTTGCCACGAAACGCGTAGGCTAATAAACAGAGTGTGTGTGTAACTCTGTTACCTTCATTGTGGTCTGCGCGGCTTCTATCCTCCGGTTCTATTTCTTTCCATGTGGTGATGGAGATATAACGCCCCTGGCCATGCCTACTGGTCCATGCATATGATGTCAGGTGCACCTTTCTACCCACAGATTGCCTGAGCGCATGGACAATGCGGTCTTTTACATGCTGGTGGAGGGCTGGGATGGCTTTTCTCGAAAAGAAGTGTTGACTGGGTAGCTCGTAGCGTGGTACAGCATAGTCCATCAGGGCTTTGAAAGCTTTGCTTTCAACTAACCGGTAGGGCATCATCTCTAACGAGATTAGTCTAGCAATGTGGGCGTTCAAACCCTGTGTACGCGGATGTGAGGATGAGTACTTCCTTTTCCTAACGGGAGTCTCATGTAGGGTGAGCTGGACTGGAGAGCTGCATATAGTGGAACTAGTGGGGGTGCCGGTGGACATGGGTGACAGAGAGGGTTGGTGATGGTATTCTTGCTGTTTTTCCTACCATAAACCTGGTGATTCCCTGACTGCTTTGGCCTTTCAACGAAACCGCCACATTACCTGCAGGTGGTGTGGTAAACGGTGGGCTTACAGTGAGGGAAGGGATGTCGCGTTGCTGACTAGCTTCATTGTGAGAGGGTGCTACAACGTTAAGGGACGTTTGGTAGTTTGTCCAGGCTTGCAAGTGCATGGTGGTTAAATGTCTATGCATGCAACTTGTATTTAGATTTTTAACATTCTGACCTCTGCTGAAGGTCCTTGAGAATTTCTTACAGATGACTTTGCACTGATCATTGGGATCTTGGTTAAAAAAAATTCCAGACTTGACTCCTTCCTACTATCGGATACCTTTTCAGGCATTGCACACTGAGCTACTTTAACCAGATGGCCATGCTGTTCTACAACTGGTTTTGGTTTTGCCACACGTTTTTGGCCAGATACGGGCCTGCCAGATGGAACCTGTTGCGATGTTGATGCCTGCTGATGCCTGCTGCGGCTCCTCCTCTGCTTCAGAGCTACTGCCGCCTGCACCCTGTTCCCCCAATGGCTGCCAATCGGGGTCAACAACTGGGTCATCTATGACCTCCTCTTCTATGTTCTGTGCACCTTCCTCTGGGTCACCGTGTAAGTCGGTGCTATAGCGTTCGTGACGGGGCTCCATAGTCTCATCGGGGTCAGATTCTGGATCAGTACACTGCGAGGGCAATGTTCTGATCTGAGTCAAAGGAACAGCATAATAATCTGGCTGCGGCTGTGCATCTGTGCACTCCATGTCTGATTCATCTTGTAATGGGCATGGCCTGTTAACAATTTCCCTTTCTGACCCAGGCACGGTATTTGTAAAGAGCTCCATGGAGTAACCAGTAGGGTTGAGCGAAACGGGTCGGCAATTTTCAGAAGTCGCCGACTTTTGGCAAAGTCGGGTTTCATGAAACCCGACCCGACCCCTGTGTGGGGTCGGCCATGAAGTCGGCGATCTTCTGAATCTGGAATCGGAATTCCGATACCGATTCCCGATATGTTTAAGATATCGGGAATTGGTATCGGAATTCAGATTTAAGTGTAAAATAAAGAATTAAAATAAAAAATATCGCTATACTTACCCTCTGACGGGCCCTGGTACTAACCTTCTAAGGTTCTAAGGAACCTTCCTTCCTTAGAATCAGCCTTCCAGGACCCTGCGGTGACGTCACGGTGATTGGTCGCGCGGCCGCCCATGTGACCGCTCGCGCGACCAATCACAAGCCGCGACGTCACTGTGACATCACCGAAGGTCCTGGAAGGGCTGATTATTAGGAAGGAAGGCTGCCGGAACGAAGCCGAGGGTGAGTATATTCCTATTAGTTATATACTCACCCTCGGACACGCCCTGCTTCTTTCCGGCAGCCTTCCTTCCTAAGAATCAGCCCTTCCAGGACCTTCGGTGACGTCACGGTGACGTCGCGGCTTGTGATTGGTCGCGCGAGTGGTCACATGGGCGGCCGCGTGACCAATCACAAGCCGCGACGTCACCGTGACGTCACCGCAGGGTCCTGGAAGGCTGATTCTAAGGAAGGAAGGTTCCCGGTTAGTACCAGGGCCCGTCAGAGGGTAAGTATAGCGATATTTTTTATTTTAATTCTTTATTTTACACTTATATATGGATCCCAGGGCCTGAAGGAGAGTTTCTGCTCCTTCAGACCCTGGGAACCATATGAAACCCAATGCACTGCATTGGGTTTCGAGTTTCGGCCGACCCCGACCCCGACTTTTTTATAGGATCGGCCGATTTCACTCGACCCAACTTTTGAAAAACTCGGGTTTCGTGAAACCCGACCCGATCCTATAAAAGTAAAGGTCGCTCAACCCTAGTAACCAGTTGTGTCGCCTGACGCATCCTTCACTGTTGTTCTGGGTGAAGGACACAAGGAAGCGACTTGTTCCTGACCGGGAGCATCCACTGACGACGCACTGCTGTGACATTTGGTACTTTCCGAGGAGGAGGCGAAAGAGCTAGAGGCAGAGTCAGCAATGAAAGCCAATACTTGTTCCTGCTGCTCCGGCTTCAAAAGCGGTTTTCCTACTCCCAGAAAAGGGAGCCTTCAAGGCCTTGCGTAGCCAGACGATGAAGCTGGCTCAACAACTCGAGACTTAGGGGCTATATTGCTGTTCCCACGACCACCTGATGCTCCACGACCACCACCACTACCATCATTACCAGCTGGCAATGACCGCCCACGGCCACGACCTCTTCCACCAGACTTCCTCATTCTTGGAAAAATTTAACCTAACTAACAACCGTTATGTGGTCCTGTAAAACCAGGTAGAAGGTGTACGTGAACTTGTTGTGAATTTAAATCTCCCTTTTTTATGTGTGGGAGAATGCAGGGAAAAATCAGGCCCACTGTATTACACTACACTGTTTGATTGGCAGAAAGAGGCTGGCAGATATGGCACTAACAGGACTGACGCAGATGCACACACTGGCAATAGAAATGTCCCTCTTTATGTGTTGGAGAATGCAGGGAAAAATCAGGCCCACTGTATTACACTACACAGTTTGATTGGCAGAAAGAGGCTGGCAGATATGGCACTAACAGGACTGACGCAGATGCACACACTGGCAATAGAATTGTCCCTCTTTATGTGTGGGAGAATGCAGAGAAAAATCAGGCCCACTGTATTACACTACACAGTTTGATTGGCAGAAAGAGGCTGGCAGATATGGCACTAACAGGACTGACACAGATGCACACAGTGGCAATAGAAATGTCCCGCTTTTTTTTATATGGGAGACAAGGGATTTAATCAGGCCCACTATATCACAGTACAGTTCCTGTGGCACAAAATGACTGACAGATACCACAGACAGCACTGGCACAGATGCACAGATTTGGCAAGATTATTCTCCCTTTATTTTAATTTTTTTTTTGGATATGGGAGACAACTGATTTAATCAGGCCCACAGTTATACAGTAGGTTTCTGTGGCAGAAAAAGAAATACAGATGCCACACACAGGACTGGCACTGATGCAAATTTGCCAATCTTAATCTCCCACTTGTTTTATTTTTTCTGGGAGAATTGTGAAGAAATCAGGCCCACGGTTATACAGTAGGTTTTCTGTGGCAGAAAATGAAAGACAGATGCCACACACAGGACTGGCACTGATGCAGATTTGCCAATCTTAATCTCCCACTTGTTTTATTTTTTATGGGAGAATTGTGAAGAAATCAGGCCCACTGTTACACAGTAGGATTTCTGTGGCAGAAAATGAAGGACAGATGCCACACACAGGACTGGCACTGATGCAGATTTGCCAATCTTAATCCCCACTTGTTTTATTTTTTCTGGGAGAATTGTGAAGAAATCAGGCCCACTGTTATACAGTAGGTTTTCTGTGGCAGAAAAACAAAGGCAGATGCCACACACAAGACTGGCATTGATGCAGATTTGCCAATCTTAATTTCCCACTTGTTTTATTTTTTCTGGGAGAATTGTGAAGAAATCAGGCCCACTGTTATACAGTAGGTTTTCTGTGGCAGAAAATGAAAGACAGATGCCACACACAGGACAGGCACTGATGTAGATTTGCCAATTATAATCTGCCCCTTTTTTTTTTTCGGGGAGACTAGTGAATAAACCTGGGCCACTGTATTAGAGTATATTTTCTGTGGCAGAAAGTGGCTTGACGAGATATAACAAAAAAAAAAAAGGGACTGTACTACAATAAAAAGGAGTGCTGCACACAAAAGTCAAAAGTGTGGACAAACAAACAAGGTAGCTGTGTAGAAAGGAAGGAGCAACAGGATTTGTGCTTTGAAAAAAGCAGTTGGTTTGCACAGCGGCGTTCACACAGCAATGCAGCGATCAGGGAGCCTTATAACCTACAGAGCTGTTGCACAGAAATCTAGCCTCCACTGTCCCTGCAAAGAAAAGGTGGTGTTGGACAGTGGAAATCGCTACAGCACAAGCGGTTTGGGGTTAATGTACCCTGCCTAATGCTATCCCTGCTTCTGACAAAGCGGCAGCATCCTCTCCCTATGCTCAGATCAGCAGCAGTAAGATGGCGGTCGGCGAGAACGCCCCTTTATAGCCCCTGTGATGCTGCAGAAAGCAAGCCAATCACTGCCATGCCCTTCTCTAAGATGGTGGGGACCAGGACCTATGTCATCACGCTGCCCACACTCTGTGTGCACCTTCATTGGCTGAGAAATGGCGCTTTAAGCGTCATATGGAAACGCGACTTTGGCGCGAAGATCGTGTACCGCATGGCCGATCCCACGCTGAGATCGGACCGGGTTTCATGAAACCCGACTTTGCAAAAAGTCAGCGACTTTTGAAAATGACCGATCCGTTTCGCTCAACTCTACTTAGTGAGAGTTGGTTGCTTTCCCTCTAAACTTAGAGTGAGGGCCACCTGACGGCCCTCTGAATATAGTGAAGTCCACCTGCTAGCCCCGTAACAATAGTGATAACCCCCTGATGGCTCTCTACAATTAGTGATGGCCACCCAATGGCCCTGAAAAAGAAAAAAAATTACTTTCACAGTCACTCCTTCATAACAGGATGTTTCTGATCATGTCTGACACACCACATGGCCAGATAAGGTATTAAAATGATAAAATTACATTTCCTTTAGAATTTTTTTTTTTACCATTAAATCAATGCAAACATGCAAAAACGCAACAAAAACACTACGTGTGAGCATAGCCCAAGGTGTGGAGGAGCATTATTTTTTTTTCTTCTTTATTTTGCCTTATATATAACTCATTATCCTGGATAGAGTGTTTTCTCTGTATGTTTTATTGTCAGTCCATAAAAGTAACGTAATGCTCTGACAACACTGTTCTCAGCAGTGACTTTGGATTCAGAGATGCTTCCAGGGGTCATCCCCATGCTGTTCCCATACCATTTCTGAGCTGTTCACATCTTTTCATCAATTTTTAGACCCCTCCAGATCTCCATGGGGTCTCCGAAAAAATGTTTGAGTTTCCCATTGACTTCCATTATACTTGTTCCTCGGGTCGAGAACTCAAGCATTTTAGTGCTCGCTCATCACCAATAGTGTAATAGAAAAAAAGATAATAAAATATATAATAACATAATACTGAACTGACAAGTTATAAAAGGTTGTGTGTGGAACAGCTACATGCATCTGTTTTTTTATTTTATAAAATTAATAAACACTAAAAGTGATAAAACATAATAAGAGAATCTATGAATAAACCTATCTCTCTTGCATTGCCTATATAAGTCGGTAGAACGCTGCGCACTTCCCTGAAGAACAGATACATGTTATGATCTGCACTCGATCGTTTCTATGTAATAACTGAATCCAATATGTCTAATGCAGCAATGATGGACACATTTCTGCCTATAGCAATATTATATCTTATCACCATTTCATTATCTCAGTGTCAAATATCTGCCACAAGTCCACAATGTTCTATACAGAGAAGAGTGACTTTATTTAATGCAAAATATGTGCAGAATGGAGATCTGATCATCGGAGGGATATTTACTGTGACTTTTACTGAGCACATTTTACAAAAGAAACTAAATAATGAATCTTACTGTTACATGTGAGTACATTGTGTGATTTCGTCTGTCGCATTTTTACTTTCTACAAGTATGTTACGGTGCTAGTGATGAGATTGTCATCAGGCAGAGCTGCCATAATAATAAAAACGGACAGAAAATGGTGTCCTGTGCTGTAAGCTGCCGTGTGTATGGTGATATTCTGCCCTTAACACATTTTTCTTCTGGAAGAATATATCTGCACATAATGCCTATCTGGCAGCACACAAACGCTGCGGGTCTCTATACTGTAGATGGCGGAGCAGTCCCTGTTCTCTGCTGTCCATCTTTGCCTGTGTACAAGGCCTGAATCACATAATATGAGGTAAATTACGTTTTTCCTTTTATTATGTGAACGCAGCCTAATCACTGCATAATGAAATGTTGTCCAGATTTCTAATGCTCCATCTTTCCAAATCTCTGACGTCAGTGAATGGGGACGTTCCTTATTTACATCAGAATGTTCATAGATTCAATACAATGTATGGAATAAAGGTCATTGTTCCCAACATGGAGAATGGACCCTGCAGTGCGTTTGAAACGTGTTGCTACTTTGTGGCTAGTTTAGTGCTCATAACATTGGAATACAAATGTTTTAATCACATTTTCTAATAAAGTCAAGATTTTTTACTGAAAGCTGGAAACAACTTATTTTTCTTACATAGACACTTACGCTTGGTCATAGCGGATTTCGATGATTCAGAAGCATTAGAGCCGTGTCAGGGGAGCTGGTTACATTTCTTTTATGTTGCTAAATACTATGTACCCATCTATTATTTGGATGACTTCTGTATTTTCTTTTTTATTGTACCCTTTCTTTCTTTTCACTTCCTTCTTTCCCTTCCTTCTTTCCTTCCTTCTTTTCTTTTCACTTCCTCCTTTCCCTTCCCTTCCTCTTTTCCTTTCCTTTCCCTTCCTTTCCCGTCCTTTCTTTCCATTCCAGTCAATTCCTTCTTTCCTTTCCCATCCCTTCCTTATTTCCTTTCCCGTCCCTTCCTTCTTTCCTTTCCCGTCCCTTCCTTTTTTCCTTTCCTTTCCTTTCCTTTCCTTTCCAGTCCCTTCCTTCTTGCCTTTCCCGTCCCTTCCTTCTTTTCTTTCCCGTTCCTTCCTTCTTTCCTTTCCCGTCCCTTCCTTCTTTCCTTTCCTTTCCTTTCCTTTCCTTTCCTTTCCCGTCCCTTCCTTTTTTCCTTTCCTTTCCTTTCCCGTCCCTTCCTTCTTTTCTTTCCCGTCCCTTCCTTCTTTTCTTTCCCGTTCCTTCCTTCTTTCCTTTCCCGTCCCTTCCTTCTTTCCTTTCCCGTCCCTTAATTCTTTCCTTTCCCTTCCCTTTCTTTCCCTTTCTTCTTTTCTTCCTTCTTCCTTCCCTCTCTTCATCTCTTTCTTTCCTGCCACTATTTTACACATTACAGAAGATTGCATCAGCCACAGATTTATCACATTATCTCAGGCACTTTTACATTTGCTTTCCCATAATGCCTTGCAGCTATCAGATCACATTATCTAGCACAGCCAATTAGGAAGAGGAATGGAATGTAGCAGAAATTTTAGGGCGAATCTAGGAAAGTGACAAAGGTCACAGCTCAGCAACAAAGATAGGCAGAGAGTGTAGTAGTCTACAGTACAAACAATGCAGAGATTTAATAAAGGCAGGAGATGGAGAGAGAGAGAGAGAGAGAGAGAGAGAAGAAATCTGGTAGCAGTGACTGATCACATATTAATATCATTTAGTTTGCATCTTTCCTGCTGCATCTTATTGACACTTTTTTATTTATTTTTCACATACAAGCAAGCAGCAAGCCAGCACAATATTTTTTTTAACATATGTTTTAGGACTCACATTTGACATCTATATTACTCGGCACAAATGTGACCTACCACTGCATTTCATTTTTAAGATGTGTTCCTAGTATTATTATATAGTGAATTTTTGAGTAGGGGCAACTATTGTGTTAAAAAGGTAAAAAATTATAAAATCCAGACATTTAACCTTTATTGTTTGTTTTAGTATCCAAATTTGACAATTGTACATGCAACACCCATAATGTGACCTTTTGCCACATTTGGTTTTTCAGATAAGAAATAATTAAGTTAAAAAAATTGCAAAAAATTGCCATGTTGCTGAATTTGGCTTTTCAGGTGTGTACCATTGCAATTCCTCTTCAGGTCTTTTTAGGAAGAGAGAATAATTGTTTAAAATAGCAAAAAACAAACAAACAGATAATAATCGTGATATTAAATACACTTTTGACACTGTCTCCAAGAAACCCAGATCTCTCTCATTACTCAGTAAGTAATCTTCAGATAATGACCAACGTTTCTCTGTCACATTTTCAACAGCTTTTAGTCCGTCATTCAACAAAATAAAATCTAAATCATTGCGCTAAATATTTTACAATTTTAGTACTCCAACAATTTTTGTTTTAGTGTCATAGCTTACTTATTGACACAATTTTGATGGGCCCCAAAAAATCCAGGCCACATATTTAATAATATTCTATCTCCGTCAGACGCCAGATCTATCTCTGGGCTACAAATTATGGCATTTCCGGCCTATATTCCACTGGTTTTGCTGTATGTTACCCTAGCTCTATGCAGTATTTTGGGGTAAAAAAATAAAAAAAAACTCCTGGTCACGTTTTGAACAGTCTGTTATCTCCATCAGATTCCTGGTCTATCTGTGCCCTACGGTTCCCTGAAAAATCCCCACAGGAAAATTGCCCAAAGGAAAATTGCCCACAGGAAAATTGCCCACACGGAAAATTGCCCACATGGAAAATTGCCCACAATTTTTCCTGTGGGCATTTTTCTGGATACCGTGCACTACAAATTACAACTGCAAGTTGCTTTTCAGGCCTATTTTGAGGTAAAAAATAAAAAAAATACAGACCATATACAGCCATATGAAAAAGTTTGGGCACCCCTATTAATCTTAAGCTTAATGTTTTATAAAAATTGTTTTTTTTGCAACAGCTATTTCAGTTTCATATATCTAATAACTGTTGGACACAGTAATGTTTCTGCCTTGAAATGAGGTTTATTGTACTAACAGAAAATGTGCAATCTGCATTCAAACAAAAGTTGACAGGTGCATAAGTATGGGCACCCTTATCATTTTCTTGTTTTAAATACTCCTACCTACTTTTTACTGACTTACTAAAGCACTTTTTTTGGTTTTGTAACCTCATTGAGCTTTGAACTTCATAGCTAGGTGTATGCAATCATGAGAAAAGCTACTTAAAGTGGCCACTTGCAAGTTGTTCTCCTGTTTGAATCTCCTCTGAACAATATTTTGGGGTAAAAAATGTAAAAATACAGGCCACAAATATTGCAGTCTGGTATCTCCATGACATGCCTCATCTATCTCTGGGCTACAAGTGTGCTTTTGAGACTTCCATTCAGCTTTTATTGCTGTGTGTTACCCTAGCTCTAAACACTATTTTTGAGTAAAAAATAATAAAAAAATACAGGCCACATATTGAACAGTCTGGCATCTACGTCAGACGCTTGGTCTATCTGTGCCCTACAAATTGTGGCATTAGATTAGAGGCTTGCATTCACCTTTCTTTTAAATGGGCAAGGTGAGTGGCAAGGGACGGGGAAGTGGATGTGATGGTGATGGTGGATGCAGAGGTCGAGGCCGTGGGCAAGCTAAAAAGTGGGCCACAACAAACACCCACATCTTATTGCTCGACTTTCATGTTCCTTCAGATTAAAAAGGTTGCTGGTTGGATAGCAGATAATACTTCCAGTTACTTTGCCACCACCCCCATCACCCTGTCTTCCACACGGTCAAGTCTGAGTAGCCATGATTCTTGACCGCATATTCCTCACCCTGTTCCTCCTTCCTCCCATCGTGCTGAGTGCCTTGAGACAACTGATCCAACACTTGGACACTCTGAAAAGCTGTTCACTTTGAAGTGGGGCAAAATTAGATTCCATATAGCAATGCCCATGTATTTGAGCAGCCTCTGTCACATGAAGGTGACAGTGGGAATCAGTCACAAGAGGTGGACGATGATGAGACACAATTGCCAGAAACTCAGGAGGAGGACCAGGATGCGGAAGTGGAGGAAGAGGTGGTGGATGATATATTAACTGATCCAACCTAGCAGGAGAACACGCAGATCGAGGACAGCAGCACACAGGGGAGGGATGCTTAGCACCCCAACAGGTAGGAAGAAGCAGTGTGGTGGCCACAAACAGAAGGCGAGCAACTGTTCCCCGCAACACCAACATGACGGAAGTTGCCAGTCCAACTGCAAGGTCTTCCCGAGTCTGGTTGTTTTTTAAAGACTCTGCCGATAACCCCAGACAGGCAATTTGCACCACCTGCCATGCCCCCATCAGCAGGGGTAGCACAACTACCAGCCTGACCACCCCCCAGCATGATCAGGCACATGAAAGCAAATCACCCGACTTTGTGGGCCGAACCACAGGCACCAGGAACAGTGTCTGCGGGTAACACTACTGCTTCTTCCACTGTAATGCGTGAAAGCCAGTCCCCTGTCCTTTGTGCATGTGAAGATGCCTCCTGTCCTGCACCTGTCATTACCCACACTCAACTAGCACCATCATCAAGCATGTCCATGTCCTTGTCCTGCAGCCTTCAGTTGTCCATACCACAGTCATTGGAACGCAAGAGGAAGTAAGCATTCAACGGCTCACTGGCCACAGTACTAAATTCACACATTTCTCATCTGCTTGTGCTCGAAATGTTGTCTTTTAGGCTCATGTACATGATAGCTTTCCGCAACCTGATGGCGACAGCTATCACTCGGTCCCCAGCTGCCATTATTTCTCCCGGTGTGACATCTTGGCATTACACAAGCACATGTCTCACAATATTACCCATACCCTCAACAATACTGTTACTGGGAAAGTCCATCTAACCACGGACATGTGGACAAGTGCTTGTGGGCAGGGAAGGTACATTTTGATGACGGCACATTGGGTTAACATAGTGGAAGCTGGGACCCAGTCGAACCTTGGAATGGTGCACTTCCTCCCAACACTGAGGATTGCGGGCCCTATGTCAGTCTGGGTTGCCCCCACAGTGTACAGCTCCTGCACTTCTTCCTTCTCCTTGCCAGCCTCCATTTCCGAAAGTAGCACATCAGTCACAAGCTAGAAGCACTGCAGCTCTGCCTCAGCCAAGCACCAACAGGCTGTGCTGAAGCTAATATGCTTAGGTGACAAACGGCACATTGCTGAAGAGTTGAGGACAGCTCTGTAATACAGTCAGATCTGTGGCTGACACTGCTGAACCTACAGCCAGGCATGGTTGTGTGTGACATTGAATCTGGTAGCAGCTTTGAGATGAGGTAGCTCACACATGTGCCATGCCTGGCCCATGTGCTTAACTTCGTGGTTCAGCAGTTTCTCAAAAGCTACCCAGAGCTGCCGTATCTGCTTGTGAAAGTACGCTGCCTGTGAGCCTATTTTAGAAAGTCAGCTACAGCTTCAGCCACCCTTGCCATGCTTAAGTAGCGTTTGCAGCTTCCGGCTCACTGACTGGTGTGTGATGTCCCCACTAGTGTTGAGCATTCCGATACCGCAAGTATCGGGTATCAGCCGATACTTGTGGTATCGGAATTCCGATACCGAGTTCCGATATTTTTGTGATATCGGAAATCGGAATCGGAAGTTCCCAGTGTATGGTTCCCAGGGTCTGGAGGAGAGGAGACTCTCCTTCAGGCCCTGGGATCCATATTCATGTAAAAATTAAAGAATTAAAATAAAAAATATGGATATACTCACCCCTCCGGCGGCCCCTGGACCTTACCGATGTAACCGGCAGCCTCCTGTTGTGAATTCTGCTCTTGGGCTCCCTCCGGTGGTTTGTTATGGTTCTCAATGGCAAGAGAACATAGCCCAGCAAACATAAGTACTAGCTCTTGGAAGGATGGAAACTAAACTGACCATGAACTAAACCTGCCGCACAACTAACAGTAGCCGGGTAGCGTTGCCTACGTTTTTTATCCCTAGACGCCCAGCGCCGGCCGGAGGACTAACTAATCCTGGCAGAGGAAAATATAGTCCTGGCTCACCTCTAGAGAAATTTCCCCGATAGGCAGACAGAGGCCCCCACATATATTGGCGGTGATTTTAGATGAAATGACAAACGTAGTATGAAAATAGGTTTAGCAAAATTGAGGTCCGCTTACTAGATAGCAGGAAGACAGAAAGGGCACTTTCATGGTCAGCTGAAAACCCTATCAAAATACCATCCTGAAATTACTTTAAGACTCTAGTATTAACTCATAACATCAGAGTGGCAATTTCAGATCACAAGAGCTTTCCAGACACAGAAACGAAACTACAGCTGTGAACTGGAACAAAATGCAAAAACAAACGAGGACTAAAGTCCAACTTAGCTGGGAGTTGTCTAGCAGCAGGAACATGCACAGAAAGGCTTCTGATTACAATGATGACCGGCATGGAAGTGACAGAGGAGCAAGGTTAAATAGCGACTCCCACATCCTGATGGAAACAGGTGAACAGAGGGGATGATGCACACCAGTTCAATTCCACCAGTGGCCACCGGGGGAGCCCAAAATCCAATTTCACAACAGTACCCCCCCCTCAAGGAGGGGGCACCGAACCCTCACCAGAACCACCAGGGCGATCAGGATGAGCCCTATGAAAGGCACGGACCAGATCGGAGGCATGAACATCAGAGGCAGTCACCCAAGAATTATCCTCCTGACCGTATCCCCTCCATTTGACCAGATACTGGAGTTTCCGTCTGGAAACACGGGAGTCCAAGATTTTTTCCACAACGTACTCCAACTCGCCCTCAACCAACACCGGAGCAGGAGGCTCAACGGAAGGCACAACCGGTACCTCATACCTGCGCAACGATGACCGATGAAAAACATTATGAATAGAAAAAGATGCAGGGAGGTCCAAACGGAAGGACACAGGGTTAAAAATCTCCAATATCTTGTACGGGCCGATGAACCGAGGCTTAAACTTAGGAGAAGAAACCCTCATAGGGACAAAACGAGAAGACAACCACACCAAGTCCCCAACACAAAGCCGAGGACCAACCCGACGCCGGCGGTTGGCAAAAAGCTGAGTCTTCTCCTGGGACAACTTCAAATTGTCCACTACCTGCCCCCAAATCTGATGCAACCTCTCCACCACAGCATCCACTCCAGGACAATCCGAAGATTCCACCTGACCAGAAGAAAATCGAGGATGAAACCCCGAATTACAGAAAAAAGGAGACACCAAGGTGGCAGAGCTGGCCCGATTATTGAGGGCAAACTCCGCTAAAGGCAAAAAAGCAACCCAATCATCCTGATCTGCAGACACAAAACACCTCAAATATGTCTCCAAGGTCTGATTCATCCGCTCGGTCTGGCCATTAGTCTGAGGATGGAAAGCAGATGAGAAAGACAAATCTATGCCCATCCTAGCACAGAATGCTCGCCAAAATCTAGACACGAATTGGGTTCCTCTGTCAGAAACGATATTCTCCGGAATACCATGCAAACGGTCCACATTTTGAAAAAACAGAGGAACCAACTCGGAAGAAGAAGGCAACTTAGGCAGGGGAACCAAATGGACCATCTTAGAGAAACGGTCACACACCACCCAGATGACAGACATCTTCTGAGAAACAGGAAGATCCGAAATAAAATCCATCGAGATGTGCGTCCAGGGCCTCTTCGGGATAGGCAAGGGCAACAACAATCCACTAGCCCGAGAACAACAAGGCTTGGCCCGAGCACAAACGTCACAAGACTGCACAAAGCCTCGCACATCTCGAGACAGGGAAGGCCACCAGAAGGACCTTGCCACCAAATCCCTGGTACCAAAGATTCCAGGATGACCTGTCAACGCAGAAGAATGAACCTCAGAAATGACTTTACTGGTCCAATCATCAGGAACAAACAGTCTACCAGGTGGGCAACGATCAGGTCTATCCGCCTGAAACTCCTGCAAGGCCCGCCGCAGGTCTGGAGAAACGGCAGACAATATCACTCCATCCTTAAGGATACCTGTAGGTTCAGAGTTACCAGGGGAGTCAGGCTCAAAACTCCTAGAAAGGGCATCCGCCTTAACATTCTTAGAACCCGGCAGGTAGGACACCACAAAATTAAACCGAGAGAAAAACAACGACCAGCGCGCCTGTCTAGGATTCAGGCGTCTGGCGGACTCAAGATAAATTAGATTTTTGTGGTCAGTCAATACCACCACCTGATGTCTAGCCCCCTCAAGCCAATGACGCCACTCCTCAAAAGCCCACTTCATGGCCAAAAGCTCCCGATTCCCAACATCATAATTCCGCTCGGCGGGCGAAAATTTACGCGAGAAAAAGGCACAAGGTCTCATCACGGAACAATCGGAACTTCTCTGCGACAAAACTGCCCCAGCTCCGATTTCAGAAGCGTCGACCTCAACCTGAAAAGGAAGAGCAACATCAGGCTGACGCAACACAGGGGCGGAAGAAAAGCGGCGCTTAAGCTCCCGAAAGGCCTCCACAGCAGCAGGGGACCAATCAGCAACATCAGCACCCTTCTTAGTCAGATCAGTCAATGGTTTAACAACATCAGAAAAACCAGCAATAAATCGACGATAAAAGTTAGCAAAGCCCAAAAATTTCTGAAGACTCTTAAGAGAAGAGGGTTGCGTCCAATCACAAATAGCCTGAACCTTGACAGGATCCATCTCGATGGAAGAGGGGGAAAAAATATATCCCAAAAAGGAAATCTTTTGAACCCCAAAAACGCACTTAGAACCCTTCACACACAAGGAATTAGACCGCAAAACCTGAAAAACCCTCCTGACCTGCTGGACATGAGAGTCCCAGTCATCCGAAAAAATCAAAATATCATCCAGATACACAATCAAAAATTTATCCAAATAATCACGGAAAATGTCATGCATAAAGGACTGAAAGACTGAAGGGGCATTTGAAAGACCAAAAGGCATCACCAAATACTCAAAGTGGCCCTCGGGCGTATTAAATGCGGTCTTCCACTCATCCCCCTGCTTAATTCGCACCAAATTATACGCCCCACGGAGATCTATCTTAGAGAACCACTTGGCCCCCTCTATGCGAGCAAACAAATCAGTCAGCAGTGGCAACGGATATTGATATTTAACCGTGATTTTATTCAAAAGCCGATAATCAATACACGGTCTCAAAGAGCCATCTTTCTTAGCCACAAAGAAAAAACCGGCTCCTAAGGGAGATGACGAAGGACGAATATGTCCCTTTTCCAAGGACTCCTTTATATATTCTCGCATAGCAGCATGTTCAGGCACAGACAGATTAAATAAACGACCCTTAGGGTATTTACTACCCGGAATCAAATCTATGGCACAATCGCACTCCCGGTGCGGAGGTAATGAACCAAGCTTAGGTTCTTCAAAAACGTCACGATATTCAGTCAAGAATTCAGGAATCTCAGAGGGAATAGATGATGAAATGGAAACCACAGGTACGTCCCCATGCGTCCCCTTACAACCCCAGCTTAACACAGACATAGCTTTCCAGTCAAGGACTGGGTTATGAGATTGCAGCCATGGCAATCCAAGCACCAACACATCATGTAGGTTATACAGCACAAGAAAGCGAATAATCTCCTGATGATCCGGATTTATCCGCATAGTTACTTGTGTCCAGTATTGTGGTTTATTACTAGCCAATGGGGTGGAGTCAATCCCCTTCAGGGGTATAGGAGTTTCAAGAGGCTCCAAATCATACCCACAGCATTTGGCAAAGGACCAATCCATAAGACTCAAAGCGGCGCCAGAGTCGACATAGGCATCCGCGGTAATAGATGATAAAGAACAAATCAGGGTTACAGATAGAATAAACTTAGACTGTAAAGTGCCAATTGAAACAGACCTATCAAGCTTCTTAGTACGCTTAGAGCATGCTGATATAACATGAGTTGAATCACCGCAATAGAAGCACAACCCATTTTTTCGTCTTAAATTCTGCCGTTCACTTCTGGACAGAATTCTATCACATTGCATATTCTCTGGCGTCTTCTCAGTAGACACCGCCAAATGGTGCACAGGTTTGCGCTCCCGCAGACGCCTATCGATCTGGATAGCCATTGTCATGGACTCATTCAGACCCGCAGGCACAGGGAACCCCACCATAACATCCTTAATGGCATCAGAGAGACCCTCTCTGAAATTCGCCGCCAGGGCGCACTCATTCCACTGAGTAAGCACAGCCCATTTACGGAATTTCTGGCAGTATATTTCAGCTTCGTCTTGCCCCTGAGATAGGGACATCAAGGCCTTTTCCGCCTGAAGCTCTAACTGAGGTTCCTCATAAAGCAACCCCAAGGCCAGAAAAAACGCATCCACATTGAGCAACGCAGGATCCCCTGGAGCCAATGCAAAAGCCCAATCCTGAGGGTCGCCCCGGAGCAAGGAAATCACAATCCTGACCTGCTGAGCAGGATCTCCAGCAGAGCGAGATTTCAGGGACAAAAACAACTTGCAATTATTTTTGAAATTTTGAAAGCAAGATCTATTCCCCGAGAAAAATTCAGGCAAAGGAATTCTAGGTTCAGATATAGGAACATGAACAACAAAATCTTGTAAATTTTGAACTTTCGTGGTGAGATTATTCAAACCTGCAGCTAAACTCTGAATATCCATTTTAAACAGGTGAACACAGAGCCATTCCAGGATTAGAAGGAGAGAGAGTGTTGTGAATTCGGTTTGTGGGCTCCCCCGGTGGTCTGTTATGGTAGTGTCTCTTATGTGCCTTCCTCCATCTCTGATTACCTGTCGCCACCCTCTTGGGGAGTTTCCTATTTAAGGCTGCTTGGCTGTTAGTCACATGCCGGCCAACAATGTGCTAGTAGCATTCTGTTGCATTCACCTGCCTCAAGTTCCAGTTCAGCTAAGTTGAATTTTGTTTCTTGTTTTGCTATTTTTGTCCAGCTATCTGCAATGTGACTCTTCAGTGCTGGAAGCTCTTGTGGACAGAAAATTACTACTCCAGTGGCATGAGTTGTCACTGGAGTTTAAAGTAATTTCTGGATGGTGTTTTTGAATAGTGATTTTTAGGTCGACCGTGAAGTAACTCTTTCCTGTCCTTCTGCTATCTAGTAAGCGGACCTCACTGTGCTAAATCTGCTGTTCATCCTACGTATGTCATTTCCTCTGAACTCACCGTCAATATCTGTGGGGGCCTACTATCATCTTTTGGGGTTCCTCACTGGAGGTAAGGCAGGCCTGTATATTCCTCTTATAGGGGTAGTTAGATCTCCGGCTGGCGCGTGGTGTCTAGGGCATCGTAGGTACATCCCCCGGCTACTGTAAGTGTTGGGTCAGGTTCAGGTCACGGTCGACCTTAGTTTCCATCACCCGAGAGCTAGTCCGTTTTGTATTTTTTTCCTATGGTCATTGGGGTAACCATAACAGTTTGGCCGGCCTGTAAAAAATCTATGTGTTAAAATATGCACTAAAGTAGGAAGGAGAAGAAAAGGTTTTTTTTTTTTTCTGTGTTTGAAAGTGCACCTTAGTTTGATCATTTGTATTCCTTGCTTAAACTGCAGTCTTCAGCCTTTTTTTTTTTTCTCCTCTCCTCTTAACCTCTGAATGCTTGGGTTACACCCATTTGAAACATGGATCCACAGAGTTTAGTTGCGGGTTTGAATAACCTTGCGACAAAAGTACAGAACCTACAAGATTTTGTTATACGTGCTCCAATGTCTGAACCTAAGATTCCTCTGCCTGAATACTTTACCGGAGACAGATCCCGGTTTTTGAGTTTCAGAGAAAATTGCAAATTGTTTTTGTCTCTGAGATCTCACTCTGCTGGTGATCAGACTCAACAAGTTAAAATTGTTATCTCTCTACTGCGCGGCGACCCACAAAGTTGGGCATTTGCATTATCGCCAGGGGATCCTGCGTTGTTAAATGTAGATGCGTTTTTTCAGGCTTTGGGGTTGCTTTATGAAGAACCTAATTTGGAGATTTTGGCTGAGAAAGCCTTGATAGCTCTTTCCCAAGGGCAAGATGAAGCTGAGATATACTGCCAGAAATTCCGTAAATGGTCGGTGCTTACTAAATGGAATGAGTGCGCTTTAGCAGCTAATTTCAGAGAAGGTCTCTCTGATGCCGTGAAGGATGTCATGGTGGGGTTCCCTGTGCCTACAGGTCTGAATGATGCCATGAAATTGGCTATCCAGATTGATCGGCGTTTGCGGGAGCGCAAATCTGTGCACCATATGGCGGGGTCTTCTGAGGAAGAATCTGTGCACCATATGGTGGTATCTTCTGAGCAAAAACCTGTGCACCATATGGCGGTGTCTTCTGAGCAAAGACCTGTGCACCATTTGGCGGTGACCTCTGAAAAGGCATTGGAGCATATGCAATGCGATCGTGTTTTGTCTAGAGGCGAACGTCAAAATTACAGGCGCAAAAATGGATTGTGCTTCTACTGTGGAGATCCAGCTCATGTTATATCAGCATGCTCTAAACGTATAAATAAGGTTGATAAAAAGGTTGATAAATCTTTTTCTACAGGTACCTTGCAGTCAAAATTTCTTTTGTCCGTGACATTGATTTGTACCTTATCATCTGTGACTGTGAATGCTTATGTGGATTCTGGCGCCGCTCTGAGTCTCATGGATTGGTCCTTTGCCAAGCGTTGTGGGTTTGATTTGGAGCCGTTGGAAGTTTCTATTCCCCTGAAGGGTATTGATTCTACACCTTTGGCTAGCAATAAACCACAATATTGGACACAAGTGACTATGCGTCTTACCCCAGACCATCAGGAGATTATTCGTTTCCTTGTATTATATAACCTACATGATGTCTTAGTGCTTGGATTACCATGGTTACAGATTCATAATCCCGTCTTGGACTGGAAATCTATGTCTGTGTTGAGCTGGGGATGTCGGGGTATTCATGGGGATGCACCTTTGGTTCCTATTTCTTCATCTACTCCCTCTGAGATCCCAGCATTTCTGTCAGATTTTTATGATGTCTTTCAAGAGCCTAAAGTTGATTCTCTCCCTCCCCACAGAGAGTGTGACTGCGCTATTGAATTGATTCCCGGTAGTAAGTTTCCTAAGGGTCGCTTGTTTAATTTGTCTGTACCTGAACATACTGCTATGCGGGAGTATATCAGAGAATCCTTGGAAAAGGGTCATATTCGCCCCTCGTTGTCTCCACTAGGGGCAGGATTTTTCTTTGTAGGTAAAAAGGATGGTTCATTGAGACCTTGTATCGACTATCGACTTTTGAATAAGATTACAGTTAAATACCAGTACCCGTTACCTTTACTGACTGATCTGTTTGCTCGTATAAAGGGGGCTAAGTGGTTCACTAAGATCGATCTACGTGGTGCGTATAATTTGGTGCGGATTAAGCAGGGGGATGAGTGGAAGACCGCATTTAATACGCCTGAAGGCCATTTTGAGTATTTGGTAATGCCTTTCGGTCTCGCAAATGCTCCTTCCGTTTTTCAGTCCTTTATGCACGATATTTTCCGTGAATATCTGGATAAGTTTATGATTGTGTATTTGGATGATATTCTTGTTTTTTCGGAGGACTGGGAATCTCACGTTCAACAGGTCAGGAGAGTTTTTCAGGTTTTGCGAGCTAATTCTCTTTTTGTAAAGGGCTCAAAGTGTAGTTTTGGAGTTCAGAGAATTTCCTTTTTGGGATATATTTTTTCCCCTTCATCTATGGAGATGGACCCTGTCAAGGTCCAGGCTATTTGTGATTGGATGCAACCTACTTCTTTGAAGAGTCTGCAAAAGTTCTTGGGTTTTGCTAATTTCTATCGCCGATTTATAGCGGGTTTTTCTGCCATTGCTAAACCTTTGACTGATTTGACCAAAAAGGGTGCTGATGTTGCTAATTGGTCCTCTGCGGCTGTGGAGGCCTTTCAAGAGCTTAAGCGCCGCTTTTCTTCCGCTCCTGTGTTGCGCCAACCTGATGTGTTACTTCCGTTCCAGGTTGAGGTGGATGCTTCGGAGATCGGAGCAGGTGCAGTTTTGTCGCAGAAAGATCCTGACTGCTCAGTAATGAGACCATGTGCGTTTTTCTCCCGAAAGTTTTCGCCCGCTGAGCGAAATTATGATGTGGGAAATCGGGAACTTCTGGCCATGAAGTGGGCGTTTGAGGAGTGGCGTCATTGGCTTGAGGGTGCTAGACACCAGGTGGTGGTCCTCACTGACCACAAGAATCTAATTTATCTTGAGTCGGCCAGGCGTCTGAATCCTAGACAGGCGCGCTGGTCGTTGTTTTTCTCCCGATTTAACTTTGTGGTGTCATATCTGCCTGGGTCCAAGAATGTGAAGGCGGATGCCCTCTCTAGGAGTTTTGAGCCTGACTCGCCTGGTGATTCCGAACCTACCGGCATCCTGAAGGATGGGGTGATATTGTCAGCTGTCTCCCCAGACCTGCGGCGTTCTTTGCAGGAGTTTCAGGTGGATAGGCCTGATCGCTGTCCGCCTGGTAGACTGTTTGTCCCTGATGATTGGACCAGTAGAGTTATCTCGGAGGTTCATTCTTCCGCGTTGACAGGTCATCCTGGAATTTTTGGCACCAGGGATTTGGTGTCTAGGTCCTTCTGGTGGCCTTCTTTGTCTCGAGATGTGCGCATGTTTGTGCAGTCTTGTGATGTTTGTGCTCGGGCCAAGCCCTGCTGTTCTAGGGCCAGTGGGTTGTTGTTGCCCTTGCCTATTCCTAAGAGGCCTTGGACGCACATCTCTATGGACTTTATTTCTGACCTTCCGGTTTCTCGTAGGATGTCTGTCATCTGGGTGATTTGTGACCGTTTTTCCAAGATGGTTCATTTGGTACCTTTACCCAAATTGCCCTCCTCCTCTGAGTTGGTTCCTCTATTTTTTCAGAATGTGGTGCGTTTGCATGGTATTCCTGAGAATATAGTGTCTGACAGGGGTACTCAGTTTGTGTCTAGATTTTGGCGGACGTTCTGTGCCAGGATGGGTATCGATTTGTCTTTTTCGTCTGCATTCCATCCTCAGACTAATGGCCAGACTGAGCGTACTAATCAGACCTTGGAGACTTACTTGAGGTGTTTTGTGTCCGCTGATCAGGATGATTGGCTTGACTTTTTGCCATTGGCAGAGTTTGCCCTTAACAATCGGGCTAGTTCTGCCACTTTGGTTTCTCCATTTTTTTGTAATTCAGGGTTTCACCCTCGGTTTTCGTCCGGTCAATTGGAGTCTTCGGATTGTCCTGGAGTGGATGCTGTGGTTGATAGGATGCATCAGATTTGGGGACAGGTTGTGGACAATCTGAAGTTGTCCCAGGAGAAGACTCAACAGTTCACTAATCGTCATCGGCGTATTGGTCCTCGTCTTTGTGTTGGGGACCTGGTGTGGCTGTCTTCTCGATTTGTTCCTATGAAGGTCTCGTCTCCTAAGTTTAAGCCTCGGTTTATCGGCCCTTATAGGATTCTGGAGGTTCTTAATCCTGTGTCCTTTCGTTTGGACCTCCCAGCATCTTTTAATATCCATAATGTTTTCCATCGGTCATTATTGCGGAGGTATGAGGTACCGGTTGTTCCTTCTGCTGATCCACCTGCTCCTGTGTTGGTTGAGGGTGAATTGGAGTATGTGGTGGAAAAGATCTTGGACTCCCGTGTTTCCAGACGGAAACTTCAGTATCTGGTTAAGTGGAAAGGTTATGGCCAGGAGGATAATTCTTGGGTGACAGCATCCGATGTTCATGCTCCCGATTTGGTTCGTGCATTTCATAGTGCTCATCCAGGTCGCCCTGGTGGTTCTGGTGAGGGTTCGGTGCCCCCTCCTTAAGGGGGGGGTACTGTTGTGAATTCGGTTTGTGGGCTCCCCCGGTGGTCTGTTATGGTAGTGTCTCTTATGTGCCTTCCTCCATCTCTGATTACCTGTCGCCACCCTCTTGGGGAGTTTCCTATTTAAGGCTGCTTGGCTGTTAGTCACATGCCGGCCAACAATGTGCTAGTAGCATTCTGTTGCATTCACCTGCCTCAAGTTCCAGTTCAGCTAAGTTGAATTTTGTTTCTTGTTTTGCTATTTTTGTCCAGCTATCTGCAATGTGACTCTTCAGTGCTGGAAGCTCTTGTGGACAGAAAATTACTACTCCAGTGGCATGAGTTGTCACTGGAGTTTAAAGTAATTTCTGGATGGTGTTTTTGAATAGTGATTTTTAGGTCGACCGTGAAGTAACTCTTTCCTGTCCTTCTGCTATCTAGTAAGCGGACCTCACTGTGCTAAATCTGCTGTTCATCCTACGTATGTCATTTCCTCTGAACTCACCGTCAATATCTGTGGGGGCCTACTATCATCTTTTGGGGTTCCTCACTGGAGGTAAGGTAGGCCTGTATATTCCTCTTATAGGGGTAGTTAGATCTCCGGCTGGCGCGTGGTGTCTAGGGCATCGTAGGTACATCCCCCGGCTACTGTAAGTGTTGGGTCAGGTTCAGGTCACGGTCGACCTTAGTTTCCATCACCCGAGAGCTAGTCCGTTTTGTATTTTTTTCCTATGGTCATTGGGGTAACCATAACAGAGAGAGAGAGAAAGGCTGCAATATAGGCAGACTTGCAAGAGATTCAATTACAAGCACACTCAGAACTGAAGGGAAGGGAAAAAAAAAAAAATCTTCAGCAGACTTCTCTTTTCTCTCCTTTCTCTGTCAATTAATTTAACCCTTTTTGGGCCGGTCAAACTGTTATGGTTCTCAATGGCAAGAGAACATAGCCCAGCAAACATAAGTACTAGCTCTTGGAAGGATGGAAACTAAACTGACCATGAACTAAACCTGCCGCACAACTAACAGTAGCCGGGTAGCGTTGCCTACGTTTTTTATCCCTAGACGCCCAGCGCCGGCCGGAGGACTAACTAATCCTGGCAGAGGAAAATATAGTCCTGGCTCACCTCTAGAGAAATTTCCCCGATAGGCAGACAGAGGCCCCCACATATATTGGCGGTGATTTTAGATGAAATGACAAACGTAGTATGAAAATAGGTTTAGCAAAATTGAGGTCCGCTTACTAGATAGCAGGAAGACAGAAAGGGCACTTTCATGGTCAGCTGAAAACCCTATCAAAATACCATCCTGAAATTACTTTAAGACTCTAGTATTAACTCATAACATCAGAGTGGCAATTTCAGATCACAAGAGCTTTCCAGACACAGAAACGAAACTACAGCTGTGAACTGGAACAAAATGCAAAAACAAACGAGGACTAAAGTCCAACTTAGCTGGGAGTTGTCTAGCAGCAGGAACATGCACAGAAAGGCTTCTGATTACAATGATGACCGGCATGGAAGTGACAGAGGAGCAAGGTTAAATAGCGACTCCCACATCCTGATGGAAACAGGTGAACAGAGGGGATTATGCACACCAGTTCAATTCCACCAGTGGCCACCGGGGGAGCCCAAAATCCAATTTCACAACAGTGGTTGTAAGTGGTACTGCTGCTGATCTCAACAGTCATCAGGTGCTTTCACTTACTACCAATTCTGACTGGGCTACTTATTCTGGCTACATCCTTTAGTCAGTGCCAGTTGTCCATGGTTTTCTGGAGGATTCACATCTCTGCTTGGTTTCTCCTGCTGGATTGTCCAAATCATCAAAGATAAGTCCTGGCTTTGTTTTTGCAGTCCACATGCGGTGGACTTAATAGCTCAGTGAATTGCTATGTTATTTCTTGTCCAGCTTTGTCTGTGTAAAGATTTATTCAGCCAAGCTGGAAGCTCTGGAGTTGGAGAGTTACCCTCCATGCGTTTAGTTAGGTGTGGAGATTTTTGTATTCTCTGTGGTGGATTTTTGTAGTATAGAGGCCACCTTCTCCAGAGCTCGTCCATTCTGCTCCTGGCCACCAGATCATAACAGCCTCCGTTCCTAAGAATGAGGAGTTTAGGACCTGCGATGACATCGCGGCTATTGATTGGTCACGTGAGCGGTCACATGAATGGTCACGTGACCAGTCACAGGCCGCGACATCATCAAAGGTCCTAAACTCCTCATTCTTACGAACGGAGGCTGCCGGTTACATCGGTAAGGTCCTGGGGCCGCCAGACGGGTGAGTATATCCATATTTTTTATTTTAATTCTTTATTTTTTACATGAATATGGATCCGAGGGCCTGAAGGAGAGTTTCCTCTCCTTCAGACCCTGGGAACCATCCAGGATACCTTCCGATACTAGTGTCCCATTGACTTGCATTGGTATCGGGGATAGGTATCGGCGATATCTGATATTTTTCGGATATCGGCTGATACCATCCGATGCCGATACCTTTGAGTATCGGAAGGTATCGCTCAACACTAGTCCCCACGCATTGGAACTCTACACTGCATATGTTGGAACGGATTTGTGAGCAGAAGAGGGCAGTTGATTACTACCAAAATCAGCAAGGCCTTTGTTATTCAGTTCAAACTCAGTTGAGCGACTTTTACTTTTTTCGGATCGAGTCGGGTTTCGCGAAACCCGACTTTGTCAAAAGTCGGGTCGGGTGAAATCGGTCGATTATTGCGAAAAGTCGGGGGCCAATTGAAACACGAAACCCAATGCAAGTCAATGGGGAATCAAAGTCGGCAGTGAGTGGAGGAAAACACCTACAGTGCCCATTTTAATGCCAAAAACATCAATTTTTATTACTTAAGCTTGTCAATCTTAATTTACTTTATAATAATAGGCATTAAAAACTGGGGGTCATTTTGCTAAAGTTGTGGGGGGGTAATGCTCAAGATTTTCGTGGGCCCAGGAAACGCGGAATACGTCACGGCGGTGGAGCAGGGAGAGGTAAGTATTTCAACTTTGCAAGTGCTGTGATCCTGAGCAAGCAGGGGGGCCCACTCGTTGGCACTGGTACAGGGCCCCTCATAGTACGGCAGTGTGTTTGACGGCGGGTGGCGCCTCCCACTGGCAGAGACACTTTTGCCTACTATGAGGGGCCCTGTGCCAGTGACATCACCAACGACAAGGCCCCCCCACCTGATGAAGGAACCTGCACTTTCATCTGCATCTTCCTCTTTGTCCCTGTGTAAGGTGGTATACTATGCGGGAAGGGGAACCTGACTTTCAGCAGGGTCAGATTCTGGCTGTGTAGAGTGCAAGGGGAATGTTGTGGTCTGGGTCAATGTACCAGCAGACTCATCTAGCAGTGGCTGGGCAATGGGCAGGATGAGGAGGAAACTGTCACGGGGAGACTAGGTGGGCAAGAGCTAATAACCCGGGCCCCTGCAATTTCCCTAAGACTAGGGAAATCTTGACTGACCCTCTACCTAGAGTTTACACTGATGGTGTGCATGTCTAGGCCTCGACCCTCACCCTGTCTCCTGTTTAAACCCTAGGCTGAAACCACCGCACACCACCCAGTGAAAAGATCATACACCAATACCCACAGTTAGAACAGACAAGGATAACGGAAAATATACACCACGCTGCAGTCACTCAGGAATACACTATAAATGCGCAGGGTAAAATAAATACAAATATAGGAAGGAGTAAATAAGACAATGGGAAATACACCACCAGCAACAATACTCCAACTACTAGCTCACCACTCCAGACCGAGATAACAACGCACAAGACAGAAGCTATAATCGGCGACGCCCAATGTTCAGGAGAACTATTTAAAGGCAATGGGCATGGCCCAGCTTCCAATCCGAGCACCAGGTAAATTAACCCCGGACCAGCTAGATAAAATCTAGCCGATGCCAATGAGCGCATAGTGGTCAAAAGCGGAATTATCGCTGTCTGTCGAACGACCTGGTCTGAACAGCGTCCGACATGACACCCTAATCCCAACCCTAACCTTAACCCTAATCCCAACCCTAACCCTAATCCCAAACGTAACCCTAATGCCAACCCTAACCCTAATACAGCCCTAACCCTAGCCCTAACACTAATTTTAGCCCCAACCCTAACCGTAACCCTAACCCTAACCCTAACCCTAGCCCTAACCCTAACCCTAGCCCTAACCCTAGCCCTAACCCTAAATTTAGCCCCAACCATAACCCTAACCTTAGCCCTAACTTTAGCCCCAACCTTAACCCTAACCCTAGCCCAACCCTAACCCTAGCCCTAACTTTAGCCCCAACCCTAGCCCTTACCCCAGCCCTAAGGCTACTTTCACACTTGCGTCGTGTGGCATGTGTCGCAATCCGTGGTTTTGGACAAAAAACGGATCCTGCAAATGTGCCCGCATGATGCGTTATTTGCCCATAGACTTGTATTGCCGACGGATCGCGACGAATGGCCACACATTTCGTCCGTCGTGCACTGGATCCGTTGTTTTTTTTGGCTGACCTTCATCACAAAAAAACATTGAATGTAACGTTTTTTGTACGTCATGTCCGCCATTTCAGACCGCGCACGTGCGGCCGTAACTCTGTCCCCTCCCCCCAGGACATAGACTGGTCAGCGGATGCATTGAAAAACTGCATCCGCTGCCCACGTTGTGCACAATTTTCACAGCGTGCGTTGGTACATCGGGCCAACGCATTGCAACGGCCCCTTACCGACCCAAGTGTGAAAGAAGCCTAACCCTAGCCCTAACCCTAACCCTAAATTTAGCCCCAACCCTAACCCTAAATTTAGCCCTAACCCTAACCTTATCCCTAACCCTAAATTTAGCCCCAACTCCTCTAGCTGCCGGCCGGCAGATCATGGCGGGCGCACTGTGCATGTGCCCGCCATTCTCTTACCGGATGAAGAAGCCGGCGGGCAAGAGAGGACACAGGAGGACCCAAGGACACCGGTAAGTATAACAGGGTCCCCGAATCCCCCTATTTCTCTGTTCTCTTATGTGCGATCACATCAGAGGACAGAGAATCACACATGGCTTTTTTTTTTTTTGTGGCCGCCGGTAAACAGTTAATTACCGGCGATCGCAAAATAGGGTTCGGTAAAAACCGACCACAAACATGTTCTTTGGGGTCTCGGCTACCCCCGGCAGCCGAGACCTCAAAGATCTTCCGGGTGCCAGCCGGCGGGCGCACTGCCCATGTGCCCACCATTTTTTGGCCGGAACAAGATGGCGGCGCCCATCGGGAGCCACGAGGAGCACCAGGGGAGACAGGTGAGTATCGGGGGGCGATCGGGGACCCCATTTCTTTGTCCTCTGATGTGCGATCACATCGGAGGACAGAGAAATTAAATGGGAAATCGCCTTTTTTTTTTTTTTTGCGACCGCCTGTAAACGGTTAATTACCGGCGATCGCAACCCAGGAGTCTGTAAAAAACCCCGAATCATGTTCTCTGGGGTCTCAGCTACCCCCGGCAACCGAGATCCCAGAGAAAATCCGACTCTGGGGGCGCTATTCACTTTTTTTTCACGTTAATTAACGGCGCTGTGGTTTAAGTACCCTTAACTGCCGCCGTTAAAAGGCATATCGGCGGTCGTTAAGGGGTTAAAGAGCTTGAAAAGAATTCAGTATAGCTCTTGGAGTTCTCACAGTGTTACACACTTCTCAATCGGGCAAGTGATGTCTGGGCAGTAAATGCTGAGCTGGTAAATTTGAATAAAAAGATGCTAATTTCTTTCTTTCTTTTTCTGCTTTCCTTCCTTCCATCCTTTCATTCCTTTCTTTTTATTTTCTTATTTTATTTCTATATCTCTTTCTTTTGCTTATAATTTCTTTTAGAAATTTATTTTTATAAAGTCTCCTTTTTTAACCTTTCTACAGGCCTCTGCCTCGCTTCTACAGATATCTTATGGCCTTTATTTTTGCCATTGATGAAATTAACAAGAATCCTGATATTTTACCAAATGTGACTCTGGGATACCATGTGTACGACTCTTGTAACTCTGTAAATAATGCTGTATATAGTGTTCTTCAGATTCTATCTGGTCCTGGAGATCCAATTCCTAATTACTTTTGTAAGAAGTTTGGAAACTTGGTTGGTGTTATTGGAGATCTGAATCCAGGCATATCTTTAACCTTAGCACAGATATTAGGTGTTCTTGGATACTCACAGGTGAGTTATACAACAAGTTGTTGGCTCTCTTACTATTATCTTTGGTTAATAAATTAAGTCTATAGATTTCGGAACACTAAGGACATAAACAAGACAGAGCAATGCTTTCAGGCAACAGTTTCTTCTGAAGAAATATTTGTTGGCCCCTATCCTGGATCTCATCATACCTAACAGACCGGACATTCAGCGTCTCCCACTCACACACCACCTCCTCACCTCACCCCCTATCTGTCGGAGTCCCACAAGGTTCAGTCCTTGGGCCCCTGCTCTTCTCCATTTACACCTTTGGCCTGGGACAGCTCATAGAATCTCATGGCTTTCAGTATCACCTCTATGCTGATGACACACAGATCTACATCTCTGGACCAGATATCACCTCCCTACTAACCAGAATCCCTCAATGTCTGTCCACTATTTCATCCTTCTTCTCCGCTAGATTTCTGAAACTTAACATGGACAAAACAGAATTCATCATCTTTCCCCCATCTCACGTGACCCCCCCAACGAACCTATCCATTACAGTACACGGCTGCCCACTCTCCCCAGTCCCACAAGCTCGCTGCCTCGGGGTTATGCTTGACGCTGATCTCTCCTTCAAACCACATATCCAAGCCCTTTCCACTTCCTGCCGACTTCAACTCAAAAATATTGCACGAATCCGTTCATTCCTCAACCAAGAATCTGCAAAAACCCTAGTCCATGCCCTCATCATCTCTCGCCTTGACTACTGCAACCTCCTGCTCTGTGGCCTCCCCTCAAACACTCTCGCACCCCTCCAATCTATTCTAAACTCTGCTGCCCAACTAATCCACCTGTCCCCCCGCTATTCTCCGGCCTCTCCCCTCTGTCAATCCCTTCACTGGCTCCCCATTGCCCAGAGACTCCAGTACAAAACCCTAACCATGACGTACAAAGCCATCCACAACCTGTCTCCTCCTTACATCTGTGACCTCATCTCCCGGTACTTTCCTACACGCAACCTCCGATCCTCACAAGATCTCCTTCTCTACTCCCCTCTTATCTCCTCTTCCCACAATCGTATACAAGATTTCTCTCGCGTATCGCCCCTACTCTGGAACTCCCTACCGCAACATATCAGACTCTCACCTACCATCGAAACCTTCAAAAAGAACCTGAAGACCCACCTCTTCCGACAAGCCTACAACCTGCAGTAACCACCGATCGACCAAACCGCTGCATGACCAGCTCTATCCTCACCTACTGTATCCTCACCCATCCCTTGTAGATTGTGAGCCTTCACGGGCAGGGTCCTCTCTCCTACTGTACCAGTTATGACTTGTATTGTTCAAGATTATTGTACTTGTTTTTATTATGTATACCCCTCCTCACTTGTAAAGCGCCATGGAATAAATGGCGCTATAACAATAAATAATAATAATAATATTGTCATTAATGGGAATTTTGAAGAGGGTAAAAATCCATGACTGAATGAGGCATACCAGATCACTAAGTTATTGATCAATTTTTTTTCTCTTCCGTAAAAGCAAAGATTGTTATTCATCTGTACTTCAGAGTCTTGGATCCAAGTTAAGCCAGTATACGTGGGGGGGATTTCAGAATTGTTGACAATAACAAGCTTGTTGGTTCCTCTCCTCTTGAGTCTGCAGGACAAGGTGACAATGGTTTCCATAAAGAACTTCAAAGACTTATCTGACCACATTTTGCCGAAGTCCATCTGAAAATTAGCCTTGCTCTGAGAAGACGGCAGCGTTTATGGATTGTGTTGATGTATAGATTTTTCTTTGCTTGATAGATCTTTTGTAGATTGTGTGGTGAATTTTGTTCACAGCCTATTAAATATGGAAAGATAAGAAAAAAATCTGCTCACCCCATAAAGTAAAGAGATTCCACTGTCTGCAAATCTAGTTGTTGCACGGAATAAAGCAGAATGTCGGTCCCAATGCAAACATCAAGGATGGGATATCCAGCAGCTAGTGTTGAGCAATACCTTCCGATATGCATTGGTATCGGTATCGGATAGTATCGGCCGATACCGGCAAAATATCGGATCTCGCCGATACCCGATACCAATGCATTTCAATGGGACGCAAAGTATCGGAATGGATCCCAGGGTCTGAAGGAGAGGAAACGCTCCTTCAGGCCCTGGGATCCATATTCATGTGTAAAATAAAGAATTAAAATAAAAAATATGGATATACTCACCTCTCCGGCGGCCCCTGGACTTTACCGATGTAAACGGGAGCCTCCGTTCCTAAGAATGAGCACCGCTCACGTGACCAATCACAAGCCGCGACGTCATCGCAGGTCCTTCAGGCGCTCATTCTTAGGAATGGAGGCTGCCGGTTACAGCGGTAAGGTCCAGGAGCCGCCGGAGAGGTGAGTATATCCATATTTTTTATTTTAATTCTTTATTTTACACATGAATACGGTTCCGATACCGATTCCCGATATCACAAAAGTATCGGAACTCGGTATCGGAATTCCGATATCGCAAGTATCGGCCGATACCCGATACTTGCGGTATCGGAATGCTCAACACTACCAGCAACCCATCCAAGGAGAGATAAGAAATCACAGATTATCCCACTTGACTAAAATCCAATATTTCAAAACTACTTGTTGCGCCGAATTTTCCTCCCAAAATGTGATTTGTGGCAAATAAATTTGCTCAGATCTTAATACTGGAAAGCTTGTAATTTCTTAGAACATACAGAACCATGCTGACTATAAGAGCTTCCATTCTCAGAAGAAACTTACCCAGAGAATCTGGAGATGGAAAATAACTCTGCTCTACAAACTGTGCTCCACTGGGAACCGCTGATCTCCGATGGCCCAGGTGCTGACTAATGTTGAGCGATACCTTCTGATATCAGGAAATATCGGATCAGATTGGATCGGACCGATACCCCAAAAATATCGGATATCGCAGATTCCGATACCGGAAACCAAAGCAAGTCAATGGGACACAAATATCGGTATGAAAATAAACCCTTTCTTTCCTTGTCCTTCCTGTGCGGGCTGCCGGGGGGTCTGTGCGGGCCTGCTGGGGGTCTGTTCGGACCTGCCGGGGGTCTGTGCGGGCTGCCGGGGGTCTGTGTGGGCCTCTCGGGGGTCTGTTTGGGTGTGCAGGCATCGTCCGATGGGACTACAAGTCCCATCGGGCTATGCCTGCTACAATGATAGTGATTGACACATTAGCCAATGATGGGACAGTATTAGTCCCATCATCCGGCTAATGTGTTGAATGTAAAAAAACCACAAACATACATACTACATACAACATACTACATAGATACTACATACATACATACAACATACTATATACTACATACATAACTATATACTACATACATACTACATACATACATACTACATACATACTGCATACATGCAACATACATACAACATACCACATACATACAACATACTACATACATACTGTATACTACATACATACTACATACATACGTACAACACACTACATACATACTGCATACAAACATACAGCATGCATACCACATACTACATGCATACCCCATACATACTACATACATACAACCAAAATACTATATACTACATACATACTACATACATACATGCAACATACATACAACAGACCACATACATACAACATACATACAACATACTACATACACAATACATACATACTACATACATACAACATACTACAAACATACATAGAACATACTACATACATACTACATGCATACATACAACATACATACAACATTCTACGTACATACAACATAAATACAATATACCACATACATACAACATACATACAACATACTACATACATATAACATACATGCAACATACATACATACTAGATACATACTACATACATACTACATACAATACATTCATACATTTCATACATTACATACAATACATACAATACATACAATACATACATATAGACATACAGTACATATAACATAGAGTACATACTCACGATCACTTGTCACTTTGATCCCCGAAGCCAGTGTCACCTGTAAAAAATATTAAAATAACAAACAATATACTCCCTGATCCACAGAAATCCACGAGTGTCCCACAACGATCTCCCATGGAGAGCAGCAGCATCAGCTGATGCGACGCTCACTAGGGCCTCCAGGAATACAATGACAGGAGGGAGGTATCCTTCCGCACTGTATTCCTCCACCATTGTAAAAAATAGTCCCTAGTCTCACTTTTAGCACTGCTGTGTGAGAAAGTTCCCATGCAGAAATTGCCATAAAGTGAGACCAGTGAACTACAGTAACCTCTCAGTAATGCACTGCAGGAGCCATTGTCTCCTGTCAGTGTGTCACTGGAGGTCCTATAGAGCAGAGACATCACCCAATGTCACTGTTCTATAAAGGAGATCATCGTGGGACGATCGTTACTAATTGGACTGAGTCGGACAGGGAGTATACAGTTTATTATTTTATGTTTTTTGCAGGCGCTGAAGTATGGTAAGTATGGTTAAATTAAGAATAATAAAATACTTTTTTCCGGCTGTGTCTTTATTTTGTTTTTAACTCTTTCACTACTCTAGGATTAATAATGGATAGGCGTCTTATTGACGCCTCTCCATTATTAACCCGGCTTAATGTCACTTTACAATAGCAACATCTCATCCGTTTTTTGCTAAAAAATGTAGTTTTTAGGTGAAGGTTTTTATTATTAATGGAATAAGAAATCCAATCCTACAGGGCCCTGTGTGAAAAAAGTGCTTGCTCCTTAAACCTAATAACTGGTTGGACCACATTTGTCAGCAACAACTGTGGATTTTGTCAGATCTGCTCATCTCAAGTTAACCCCTTTTTTCTTTTTCTTTTCAATGTTCTTTTTATTGAAAAATAATGCAAATGTACAAAGATAATGACATTCGTATAGTAACAGATGGACATGTAACAATAAACTCTCAGGAATTTAACAGTAACAAAAGAGAGGCTCCTCTTTTACAACGTTTTCAGTTTAAAAAAGAACAGTAGAAAATTGGAGCAATCTTTTCCATCAGGAAAAGGAAACATAAAAAAAAAACACAATGATACTTTGAAGTAAATATAATAGACATAAGACAGTAAAGAAAGAGAAAAAAGAAGGGGGGGGGTGGAAGGAGGGGGGGGGGTTGCATCGTGAGTTCAGCTCTCTGTTTCAATCAATCCTTGGTTACATCGACTCCGGGAGACGACCTGAATATAATCCAAGGTAGCCAAATTCCTTCAAATTTAGGAATGGAATGGTTCACCAAGGCTACAAGTTCAGCCATGTGATACAATTGATCTATTTTTTTCAGTACTTGTTGATATGTCGGAACTTTCGTGGTTTTCCAGAAAATGGGGACCAATAGCTTGGCTGAAGCCAATATATTTTGAGCTAAAATGGTGGGCCATGTGCATCTAGGCCACACAGGGAAATTCAAGAGCGCCATCTCTGGAGTCAATTGCAACTCTCTCCCAGTCACATCTTTAATCAATTGTTCCATCATCCTCCAGAAACCACGAATCATCGGACACGACCACCAAAGATGGAGGTATCCGCCCTCTTCTAAGTTGCATCTCCAACAGTCAGCGTGGGGGCACAATCTCCAGGTCCGAAGCTGCGTTTGAGATATATACCACCTAGATACTATCTTATAGGAATTTTCTTGGGTTTTAACACAACTTGTGGGTCCATGAGAATATTTATATATGTGTGCCACTTGTGTCTGTGAAAAAGTATACCCTAGGTCTTTTTCCCACCCCAGGATGTACGCTCTCTTAATGCTTAACTCATCCATTATAAGTGTTTGGTAAATCGTGGAGAGTACTTTAGTGGGTCTGGACGTCCTAGCACACATGGTTTCAAATGGGGTAAGCTTGCGCGTAATATTTGAAAAATATTGTAGTCTTTTCAGCGTTTTTTTAAGTGTCGAGTATTGTAAGAAATTTAGGTTCGTCAGGTCAGGTATCTCACGAAGTTCTGATAGTAGAAGAAGCGTACCCTCGTTTAACATTTGGTCTATTGGATATTTTTTAGCTCTATTCCCAATCGAATGCGTTATAATATCTGAGAGGATTAGCAACGGTGAGGAAGGAGGAGTAAGAATGTTATGTGTTTTTGCCCATATTTTTATAAGTGTACGTGTAAGCGGGTTGGGGTGAGTGGGAAATGAATGCTTCCCTGCATAGGTCAATAGTAGTGGTCTAATAGGAATAGGAGATATTTCTTTCTCTATATCTGTTGCCAGGTTTCCTTGGGGGTCTCTAATTAAACCTACTGACCGAGATAGTACTGCAGCATAGTAATATTTCTTTATATCTGGGGCTCCCATTCCCCCCAAGTGCCTAGGCAAAGTCAATGTACGGAAGGCTATGCGTGGTTTCATTCCTTTCCAGATATATTGAGAGAATATGGAATTAACCCTGGTTAGGAAAGTGGAGGGAATGTGTATGGGTAGTACCTGAAACAAATATGTGAATTTGGGCAAGATCAGGCTTTTTATTAGGTTCTTTCTACCCGTCCAAGAGAGATACGGGTCCCTCCATGATTGGATGGTAGCGATTGTATGTTTAAGTAACGGGTGATAATTGTCTTCCAATAGCCCTTTATCTGTTCTGCCTATTTTAATCCCTAGATAGTTAATGTAACGTTTGGGCCATGCAAATGGGTATAAGCTTTTCGCCTTAGTAAGAATGTGTTGAGGAATATTTAAGTCTAGGGCCTCAGACTTGGACATGTTCACTTTAAAATTTGATAGATCACCAAAGATAGTTAGAATCTTCGACAGGGCAGCTAGACCTCTGAGGGGCTTAGTCATCAGGACCAAAAGGTCATCGGCGAAAGCCGCAGTTTTATGGTGCGTATTCCCTATTTTGATACCCTCTATTTCTTGGCATTGTTGTATAACAGTCAGTAATGGTTCCATTGTTAGTACAAATAACAGTGGAGACAGTGGGCATCCCTGCCGTGTCCCATTTTTAATGGAAAACCCATCGGTCAAGGAGCCATTGATTTTTATTCGGGCTGATGGATCTCTATACATCTTCATTATAGTGGAGATCATTTGGTTCGGGAAGCCAAAACTCCTCATTGTCTCCTCGAGATAGGTCCAGTCCACCCTGTCAAAGGCCTTCTCTGCGTCCGTTCCCAAAAGGACCAAAGGAAGTTTATTTATTTTCGCATAATGCATAAGATGCAAAATTTTGTGCGTATTATCCTTTCCTTCTCTTCCTCCCACAAAGCCTGTTTGGTTTAAAGAGATTAACGTCGGCAGGAACTCAGCTATTCTGTGAGCTAGTAGGCTAGCAAATAATTTCAGATCAGCATTCAATAATGAAATCGGCCTATAGCTACTACAGAGCTCCTGATCTTTACCGTCTTTGTAAATTAGTGAAATCCGCGCTTCAAGCGTCTGAGTGGGAAAGCTATCGCCACCTTGTATATCATTATATGTTTTCAGTAATCGTGGAAGGAGAGACGATGAGAAGGATTTGTAGTAAGTTACTGGAAGTCCATCTGGACCAGGAGCCTTACCAGAACTACTCCCTGACAGGGTGGACCGGAGTTCCTCTAAAGTAAAGGGCCTAGTCAATCGGAGCTGCTGAGGTTCTGAGAGGTGGGGTAGGTTCAAGGATGTCAAAAAGTTACTAATATCGTGTCTCCTTTTCAAATTTTCTGATTGGGACTCATCTGGACGTAGATTATATAACTGTTTATAGTATGTTAGGAACTCTGTTTCTATTTGTGGGTAATTGCGGGTACACTGTCCATTAGGTTTTTTAATTGCATGAATGTAGGTGCGGGCCTGTCGGTGTCTTATTCTAGATAGCATAAGTTTGGAGGCCTTATCCCCGTGCACAAACATCCTGGTACGCCAAGAAGCATACCATTTTGCCGACTTTTTATTTAGTATATCTTTCAGTTTCTGTCGTTTTATCGTCAGTGTGGACATCGTCTGTGTACTTGTTTGTTTCTTGTGTTGTTTTTCCAGTAAATATATTTCATTATAAAGTTCTGTTATTTCCTGTTGCCTCTTTTTGTTTAAGAATGAGGAAATTGAAATGAGTTCCCCTCTGATAACTGATTTATGTGCTTCCCAAATCACCGAAGTTGGTAGTTCTCCTGTATCATTATTGTCGAAATATTGTGTAATGGCTTTGGCGATGCGGGCATGAGTATCTGGACAATCTAATAGTGATTCATTAAGTTGCCACGTTCTGTTCATTTTGAAGGGTTTTGCTAGTGTTATCTGTAGTGTAATTGCCGAGTGATCCGAATATATACTCGGAAGTATGTTAGCGCTGTGGGTATTGGAGAAAAGCTGTCTTGGAATAAATATGTAGTCCAATCGGTGATAAGTTCTATGAGGGTGAGAATAGTAGGAGTAGTCACGATCCGTCGGGTGCAAGTATCTCCAGGCATCTAACATCTGCATAGTGTTAAGCTGCATTTTAATTCTAGTGAGATCTTTTAGTGAAATCGCGCTTCTCCTCGCTGTGGTGTCCAGCTTGGGTTCTAGTGCGATATTTAGATCACCCCCTATGATAAGAGTTCCTTCTCTAAAGCTTTCTATAGTCCTAAGTATTCTTAATATCCATTTCAAGTGCTTTTTATTGGGTGCGTATAGGCTACAGATGGTTATTTGATTCCCTGCGAGTAGGCCTTTAACTAGTAAATAACGACCGCAAGGGTCTTTCAAAGTTTTATGGGCCTGAAATGGTATTCCCTTAGCTATTGCTATCGACACTCCCCTTGAGCCCACTTGTGTTGTAGTGGCGTGGAACCAGCTGTCATAGTAATTATTTTCGAAGTTAGGTAGTTTCTCTGGTTTAAAGTGGGTTTCTTGGATCATTAAAATGTCGGTCTTCTGCTTTTTAAGAAAGTCTAATGTGTGCCTTCTAGGAATTGGCGAATTGAGACCATTTACATTTAGAGAGGCAAATGTAATTACCTTATCGTTAGTGTTGAGCATTCCGATACCGCAAGTATCGGGTATCGGCCGATACTTGCGGTATCGGAATTCCGATACCGGGATTCCGATACTTGCCGCGTATCGGATACCGGAATCGGAAGTTCCCAGATTCAAAATGCAGAAATTCAGCCAATGAGAATGATTCCAAGTGTGGGCACATCCTGTTTAGCATGGAGGGCATGAAAGTACTGGCAAGGCTGTGATTGGCTGCTGAAATGATGTCATGATGCAGTTTAAAAGTCGCTGGCGCCATTTTGCGATCACTCTGCTGTGAATTCAGTTAGTGACAGGACGCTGTTTGCTGACTGAGGGACAGTTTAGAGATAGCGATTTGCTTCTTTGTGCTTTCCAAAGGCTAATTTAGCAACCGCTGTGTTCACCTACTATTCACCTTGCTTTTGCCTTGTAGCGCTGTTTTCACAGCGATCTGCAAGGTCTGTGTGTGTGTGTGTGTGAGTGCAGCCCACTCTCTAGTCTGAGTGCAGCCACATAGGCCATCCATAGCTGGTTGTATTCAGTTCAGGGAGGGTGGTTCATTGCCTCATACTGTTCTTTTTTTTTTTTTTTTTTTTTTTCAAGTAGTGTAGTCTGCTGCTAATTTATTCAAAAAAATCCTATTAGTGTCTTTCCACCCGTCTCCAGCTAATTTGTGGAAAAACACTACATAGGATAAAGTAGAGGAGGGTTTTTGGGCCTTGCAGCGCCGTTTACGGCTGTCTGCACGGTCTCCGTGTGACTGCAGCTCGCCCTGTAGTCTGTGAGCAGCCGTAGCCTGGTTGTCTCCAGCTCAGGGTTGTTCACTGCGTCATACCGCCAAATCAATTTTCTTTTTTTTCCAAGTAGTGTAGTCTGCTGCTAATTTATTTAAAAAAATCCTATTAGTGTCTTTCCACCCGTCTCCAGCTAATTTGTGGAAAAACACTACATAGGATAAAGTAGAGGAGGGTTTTTGGGCCTTGCAGCGCCGTTTACGGCTGTCTGCACGGTCTCCGTGTGACTGCAGCTCGCCCTGTAGTCTGTGAGCAGCTATAGCCTAGTTGTCTCCAGCTCAGGGTTGTTCACTGCGTCATACCGCCAAATCAATTTTCTTTTTTTTCCAAGTAGTGTAGTCTGCTGCTAATTTATTCAAAAAAATCCTATTAGTGTCTTTCCACCCGTCTCCAGCTAATTTGTGGAAAAACACTACATAGGATAAAGTAGAGGAGGGTTTTTGGGCCTTGCAGCGCCGTTTACGGCTGTCTGCACGGTCTCCGTGTGACTGCAGCTCGCCCTGTAGTCTGTGAGCAGCTATAGCCTGGTTGTCTCCAGATCAGGGTTGTTCACTGCGTCATACCGCCAAATCAATTTTCTTTTTTTTCCAAGTAGTGTAGTCTGCTGCTAATTTATTTAAAAAAATCCTATTAGTGTCTTTCCACCCGTCTCCAGCTAATTTGCGGAAAAACACTACATAGGATAAAGTAGAGGAGGGTTTTTGGGCCTTGCAGCGCCGTTTACGGCTGTCTGCACGGTCTCCGTGTGACTGCAGCTCTATCTGTTGTCAGTTCAGCCCCCCCAAAAAAAATAAATAATAAAGTTCACCAAACACACCATTTACACCACTTTACATTTGTGTAGGCCACATTAGCTCATATTAAAGTCTAGTCCACACTTTAGAAAATTAGTGTTTCTTATACCTGTTAGGAGGAGTTGCTCAGGAATAAGCACACAAATCCGTTAGTACTTTTCTGCTTATCTTTATCAGTCAACCAAGATGAAGAAGGCAGTGAGTAAGGCACGTGGGCGTGGGAGCCGTCGCGTAGCAGGGAGGGGACGTGGGGATTCTGTGCCTGCTGCGGGCACCGGTGACTCATCAGCACCCACTTTCACCAGGCAACAGTCGTTCATGCGAAGCTTTGTGTCCGAGCGCCGTACACCGCTGCTGCGTGAAGAACAAATTGAAGCTGTTGTCGGATGGATGGCAGCTAATGCATCAACTTCCATTAGTGCCACATCCTCTCAGACACAGAGCACTGGAGAGCAGCCATCTGTCTCTTCACCACCTGCCAAATTGCCCAGGCAGACAGAGAGCCCAGGACAGGAGCCGTCTCTACTTCTGTTCTCTGAATCTCTTGGCTTGGAAACAGGGGGCCAGCCAAGCAGCATTGGAGAAATGGAAGAAGAGGCAGGGTGCAGTGATGCCCAACAGCTTTTTCTGTCTTCCTCTGAAGAGGCGGGTGGGCCAGTGGCTCCGGTCACCACATCGCAGGCCGCATCAGCTGATGATGACACTCAGGTGCCACTTACTGGTGCGTGCTCTGCTGCTGAGACTACCCAGGAGGAGCAGTTGGGGGCAGAGGGTAGTGTAGATTATGAGGTCCTCAACCCATCTTGGCGTGAGGGACAGGAAGGTGGTGGGAGCAGCTCTGAGGAAGAGATTCCCCGTACGGCCCAAAGAGGGAGAGGGAGGGGGAAGACTGCGGATCCTGCAGCCTCCGCTTTGGCACCCGTTAGGAGCATGTCTCTTCCCAAAGCAAAAAAGGGCGCTCCCAAGACTTGCAGTGCCTGGTCCTTTTTTGACACAGTTGCAGATGACATTTGCTGTCAGATGCAACGTGTGTCATCAAAAAGTCAAAAGAGGTCGAAATGTCAGCAACCTCAATACCTCCAACATGTGGAAACATGTGCGCAACAGGCACCCGGCGGAGTTAGAAAAACACACTGAAGAGGTAGGCCAACCAACAGCGGCAGCTACCACCTCTTCAGCTCGTGTTGCCTCTTCCTCTAGCTCACACGCAGCTGGTTCGGCTTCCTCCCAGGATCGCCGTGGAAGAACCTCTGGCCCTGTTGTCCAGAGACCCGCTGTAATTCCACCCGCAGCGCCACTTTCCCAGTCATCCACACACTCCCAGCCCAGTCTACAGCCATCGGTAGTACAGGCATGGGAGAAAAGGCGGCCTTTCTCGTCAAACCACCCACGAGCACAGGCTCTGACTGCAGGCATTGCCAAACTTCTGTCACTGGAAATGCTGTCATTCAGGCTGGTGGAGACTGACAGCTTCCGTGACTTGATGTCATTGGCAGTCCCACAGTACAATGTGCCCAGCCGCTTTTACTTCAGCAGGCAAGCCGTCCCTGCCCTGCACAAGCATGTGGAGGGACACATAAAACACGCGCTACTGAACGCCGTCAGTAGCAAGGTCCACCTCACCACCGATGCGTGGACCAGTCAACATGGACAGGGGCGATACCTTTCCCTCACTGCCCATTGGGTTAATGTCGTTGAGCCGGGTACAGACCGTGCGAGTGGCGCAGGACGTGTCCTGCCCACTCCAAGGATTGCAGGAATCCATTCTGTACGCATTGACTCCTCCTCTTACACCAGTTCCTCAGAATCATCGCTGCAGGAGCCGTCACAGTCCACCTCCACATGGACCCGTGATGAACGTGTACCTGTTACGACCGACATGAGCACAGCCGTGGCCAAACGTCAACAGGCCGTCTTGAAATTAATTTTTTGGGGGAATCGTAGCCACACAGCGCAGGAGCTCTGGAATGCCATCAAGCAGGAGAGCGATGTGTGGTTTGTGCCAGCGAATCTCCAGCCAGGCATGGTAGTGTGTGATAATGGCCGAAATCTGGTGGCAGCTCTGGGCCTCGGCAACCTCACTCACATCCCATGTCTGGCACATGTGCTCAATTTGGTCGTGCAGAGCTTTTTGAGGGACTATCCGGATCTTGATGCACTGCTGCACAAGGTCCGCCTAGAGTGTGCTCACTTGCGGCGTTCCAGCACGGCAAAAGCGCGCATTGCGGCTCTGCAGCGCCGACACCGCCTGCCGGAACATCGCATCATATGTGACCTACCTACCAGGTGGAATTCCACGTTACATATGTTGGAGCGGTTGTGTGAGCAGCAGCAAGCTGTAATGGAGTACCAGCTGCTTCAGGCGCAAAAAAGTCGCAGTCAGCGCCGTACAGACTTCACAACCACAGAGTGGGCCACTATGAATGACGTCTGCCAGGTTTTGCGTCCCTTTGATTATTCCACGCGGATGGCGAGTGCAGATGATGCACTAGTCAGCATGACTGTCCCCCTTATCTGCCTGCTTGAAAAATCACTGCAAGCGCTAAGGGATGATGTTGTGGAAGAGGTGGAGGATGATGCTTCACCATTTCCATCATCTTCTGGACAGTCAGCGCCACGTGGTTCCTCACAAACGCGTAGGCAGGGGACAGTTTGTGAGGAGGATGAGGAGGAGTCAATGGAGGAGGAAGACATCCGTCCAGAGGAGGGAGTTACCGAATTGTCCAGTACTCAGTGTGTACAGCGAGGGTGGGGTGATGACGAGCGGCCAGAGATCACGCCTCCAGCAGGGGACAGCGTTTCTTGGGCAGTTGGCAGTCTGCAGTACATGGTGGATTACATGCTGCAGTGCCTGAGAAACGACCGCCGCATCGCCCACATTCTCAACATGTCTGATTATTGGGTGTTCACCCTCCTCGATCCTCGCTACCGGGACAACGTAGAAAGCCTCATCACACCGTTGAACCGGGAGCGAAAAATGCGGGAGTACCAAGACACACTGGTCAATTCCATCATCTTCTCCATTCCAACTGAGAGAAGTGCTGCTAGTGCATTCCAAAGCAGCTCAGTGCGTCCAGGCCGTGGTGGAGGCTCTGCACAAAGAGGGAGCAGAAGCAGTGCCTCTGCCCAAGGCAAGACCAGTATGGCCGAACTGTGGCACAGTTTTCTGTGCCCGCCACAAAAGTCTACACCATCACAGACGGCTCCAGTCAGCAGGAGGCAACGGTTCCGTCAGATGGTGACAGACTACATGTCTTGCCCTCTTGCTGTACTCCCTGACGGCTCTTCCCCTTTCAAGTTTTGGGTCTCAAAGCTGGATACATGGCCAGAGCTAAGCCAGTATGCATTGGAGGTGCTGTCTTGCCCTGCGGCCAGTGTATTATCGGAACGTGTCTTTAGTGCTGCAGGTGGTGTACTAACTGACCGTCGCATGCGACTATCCTCCGATAACGTTGACCGGCTTACTTTCCTGAAAATGAACAAGGCCTGGATCTCGCAGGAATTTGCCACTCCTCCTCCTGATTGAATAATTAGGTCACTGTATACGTTATCCAGGTCTCCTGTTGTGTTCATCTTTCTACCACCTGAACTTAAATTCCTGGGCTCCAACACCGCCAGTTGAGGCTCAGAAGTGCCGTCTGCACAGTCAAAACATACGACCCAGTGTTATTGGGTTTCAGTAACGTCAGCTGATCCCCAGCTGTGTAGCCGGCAATGTGTCATGCGACCGCCACGCTGACACAACAACTGAAATGTAAGGGAATCTGTCCCCCCCCCCCCAAGGCGTTTGTTACTGAAAGAGCCACCTTGTGCAGCAGTAATGCTGCACAAGGAAAAAGGTAGCTATTTTGGTTTTGCTCCTTGCACACGCAAAACTTAACACTTATAAAATGTGTCCACTGATACCGTAAAACCGTCCCGGAGGTGGGACTTTCCTTCGTAATATGACGCAGCACAGCCGTCATTCCTACCCCCCCGGCGCCGCGCCCCAGCTCCTCAGCGTTGTTTGATTCCGTCCAGGAGCCTGCGCTGTTATGTTATCCCGTGGCCAGGCACACTTAGCGCTGCCCGTCTTCTGGCATCATTTGGTGTCAGGCTGGCTGCGCCTGTGCGGCCACGCTGGCCGAGAGCCCGCCTCGCAGTGTCTTCTGATTTAATCCCACTGGGGGCCTGGGATCCATGGACATGCGCAGTGCATATCTGAACCTCCACCTCTCACTCATCTCCCTATGGCTTCTTCAGACTGTTCGGTGTCAGCTGGTCCCTAATAGCATGCCACGGCCGTGACTCCGCACAGTCTTAAGAAGCCGTAGGGAGGGGAGTGAGAGGCGAGGATATGCACTGCGCATGGCCATGGATCCCAGGCCCCCAGTGGGATTAAATCAGAAGACACTGCGAGTCGGGCTCTCGGCCAGCGCGGCCGCACAGGCGCAGCCAGCCTGACACCAAATGATGTCAGAAGATGGGCAGCGCTAAGTGTGCCTGGCCACGGGATAACATAACAGCGCAGGCTCCGGGACGGAATCAAACAACGCTGAGGAGCCGGGGCACGGCGGCGGGGGGGTAGGAATGATGTGCTGTGCTGCGTCATATTACGAAGGAAAGTCCCACCTCCGGGACGGTTTCACGGCTTCATGGGACACATTTTATAAGTGTTTAGTTCTGTTTGCAAGGAGCATGATGAAAAGAGCCACCTTTTCCTTTTGCATCTTTTGTGCTGCACAAGCTGGCTCTTTCAGCTACAAACGCCTTGGGGGGGGGGTTAAAGGTTCCCTTTCGACTTTCTCAGGCTTCGGCCTACATTGTGTTCCTCTGCTTTTCCACCTGTCCCTGGGCTTCAACACCGCCAGTTGCCGTCCAGAAGTGCTGTACGCACAGTCAACAGTCCCTCCTCTGTTATTGGGGTTCAGTAACGTCAGCTGTTCCCCTGCTGTGTGTGTGGCAATCCCTCCTACCTCCTCCAACCTCCTCCAACCTCCTCCTCCTCCACCTGTCCCTGGGCTCCAACACCGCCAGTTGCCGTCCAGAAGTGCTGTACGCACAGTCAACAGTCCCTCCTCTGTTATTGGGGTTCAGTAACGTCAGCTGTTCCCCTGCTGTGTGTGTGGCAATCCCTCCTACCTCCTCCAACCTCCTCCAACCTCCTCCTCCTCCACCTGTCCCTGGGCTCCAACACCGCCAGTTGCCGTCCAGAAGTGCTGTACGCACAGTCAACAGTCCCTCCTCTGTTATTGGGGTTCAGTAACGTCAGCTGTTCCCCTGCTGTGTGTGTGGCAATCCCTCCTACCTCCTCCAACCTCCTCCAACCTCCTCCTCCTCCACCTGTCCCTGGGCTCCAACACCGCCAGTTGCCGTCCAGAAGTGCTGTACGCACAGTCAACAGTCCCTCCTCTGTTATTGGGGTTCAGTAACGTCAGCTGTTCCCCTGCTGTGTGTGTGGCAATCCCTCCTACCTCCTCCAACCTCCTCCAACCTCCTCCTCCTCCACCTGTCCCTGGGCTCCAACACCGCCAGTTGCCGTCCAGAAGTGCTGTACGCACAGTCAACAGTCCCTCCTCTGTTATTGGGGTTCAGTAACGTCAGCTGTTCCCCTGCTGTGTGTGTGGCAATCCCTCCTACCTCCTCCAACCTCCTCCAACCTCCTCCTCCTCCACCTGTCCCTGGGCTCCAACACCGCCAGTTGCCGTCCAGAAGTGCTGTACGCACAGTCAACAGTCCCTCCTCTGTTATTGGGGTTCAGTAACGTCAGCTGTTCCCCTGCTGTGTGTGTGGCAATCCCTCCTACCTCCTCCAACCTCCTCCAACCTCCTCCTCCTCCACCTGTCCCTGGGCTCCAACACCGCCAGTTGCCATCCAGAAGTGCTGTACGCACAGTCAACAGTCCCTCCTCTGTTATTGGGGTTCAGAACGTCAGCTGTTCCCCTGCTGTGTGTGTGGCAATCCCTCCTACCTCCTCCAACCTCCTCCTCCTCCACCTGTCCCTGGGCTCCAACACCACCAGTTGCCGTCCAGAAGTGCTGTACGCACAGTCAACAGTCCCTCCTCTGTTATTGGGGTTCAGTAACGTCAGCTGTTCCCCTGCTGTGTGTGTGGCAATCCCTCCTACCTCCTCCAACCTCCTCCAACCTCCTCCTCCTCCACCTGTCCCTGGGCTCCAACACCGCCAGTTGCCGTCCAGAAGTGCTGTACGCACAGTCAACAGTCGCTCCTCTGTTATTGGGGTTCAGTAACGTCAGCTGTTCCCCTGCTGTGTGTGTGGCAATCCCTCCTACCTCCTCCAACCTCCTCCTCCTCCACCTGCCCCTGGGCTCCAACACCGCCAGTTGCCGTCCAGAAGTGCTGTACGCACAGTCAACAGTCGCTCCTCTGTTATTGGGGTTCAGTAACGTCAGCTGTTCCCCTGCTGTGTGTGTGGCAATCCCTCCTACCTCCTCCAACCTCCTCCTCCACCTGCCCCTGGGCTCCAACACCGCCAGTTGCCGTCCAGAAGTGCTGTACGCACAGTCAACAGTCGCTCCTCTGTTATTGGGGTTCAGTAACGTCAGCTGTTCCCCTGCTGTGTGTGTGGCAATCCCTCCTACCTCCTCCAACCTCCTCCTCCTCCACCTGCCCCTGGGCTCCAACACCGCCAGTTGCCGTCCAGAAGTGCTGTACGCACAGTCAACAGTCCCTCCTCTGTTATTGGGGTTCAGTAACGTCAGCTGTTCCCCTGCTGTGTGTGTGGCAATCCCTCCTACCTCCTCCAACCTCCTCCTCCTCCACCTGCCCCTGGGCTCCAACACCGCCAGTTGCCGTCCAGAAGTGCTGTACGCACAGTCAACAGTCCCTCCTCTGTTATTGGGGTTCAGTAACGTCAGCTGTTCCCCTGCTGTGTGTGTGGCAATCCCTCCTACCTCCTCCAACCTCCTCCTCCTCCACCTGTCCCTGGGCTCCAACACCGCCAGTTGCCGTCCAGAAGTGCTGTACGCACAGAGCCAAACACCTCGCCAATGTGTTAGTGGGGTTCAGCACCGCCAGCTGTTCCCCTGCTGTGTATACGGCAACGTGTACTGCGACCGCCACGCAGGCACAACAAGTTAAATTTAAGGGAACCTGTCCCCCCCCCCCCAGGCGTTTGTTACTGAAGGAGCCACCTTGTGCAGCAGTAATGATGCAAAGGGAAAAAGTGCCTCTTTTCGTGGTGCTCCTTGCAGATGCTGAACCTAACACTTATGAAATGTGTCCCCTCACAGCGTTCAACCGTCCGGTAGGTGGAACTTTCCTTTGTCATGTGACGCAGCACAGCCGTCATTTTTACCCCCTTGTCGCCGTGCGCCGCCTCCTCAGCGTTGTTTGAATCTGTCCCGGAGCCTGCGCTGTAAGGTTACCCCTTGGCCATGCACACATTTTGCGCTGCCCGTCTTCTGACATCATTTGCTGTCAGGCTGGCTGCGCCTGTGCGGGTGCGCTGTCCGAGATTCAGCCTCGCGGTGTCGTCTAATGTAATCCCACCGCGGGCCTGGGATCCGTGTCCATGCGCAGTGCATATCCTCGCCTCTCACTCCCCTCCCTACGGCTTCTAAAGACTGTTCGGTGTCAGCTGATCCCTAATAGCATGCCACGGCCGTGACACCGCACAGTCTTAAGAAGCCGTTGGGAGGGGTGTGAGAGGCGAGGATATGCACTGCGCATGGACACGGATCCCAGGCCCGCGGTGGGATTACATTAGACGACACCGCGAGGCTGAATCTCGGACAGCGCACCCGCACAGGCGCAGCCAGCCTGACACCAAATGATGTCAGAAGACGGGCAGCACAAAATGTGTGCATGGCCAAGGGGTAACCTAACAGCGCAGGCTCCGGGACAGATTCAAACAACGCTGAGGAGGCGGCGCACGGCGACAAGGGGGTAAAAATGACGGCTGTGCTGCGTCACATGACAAAGGAAAGTTCCACCTACCGGACGGTTGAACGCTGTGAGGGGACACATTTCATAAGTGTTAGGTTCAGCATCTGCAAGGACCATAATTAAAAGAGCTAAGTTTACCTTTTCCAGCATTAGTGCTGTACACGATGGCTCTTCCAGCTACAAACGCCTGGGGGGGGGGGGGGTTAAAGGTTTCCTTTCAACTTGCTCCAGTGCAGGCTTCGGCCTACACTCCGCTCCCCCTGCTCCTCCTGCTGACCCTGGGCTCTAACACCGCCAGTTGGGGCCCAGATGTGCTAGCTGCACAGAGAAAAACACCTCGCCAATGTGTCAGTGGGGTTCAGCACCGCCAGCTGTTCCCCTGCTGTGCAGCCGGCAACGTGTCCTGCAACAGCCACGCAGGCACAACAGACCCAAAGCTGCCGCCAGTGCAGGCTTCGGCCTACACTCTGCTCCCTCTCCTCCTCCTGCTGACCCCGGGCTCCAACACCGCCAGTTGGGGCCCGGTACTGCTAGCTGCACAGAGAAAAACACCTCGCCAATGTGTCAGTGGGGTTCAGCACCGCCAGCTGTTCCCCTGCTGTGCAGCCGGCATCGTGTCCTGCAAAAGCCACGCAGACACCAGAACTGAAATTGAAGGGAACCTGTCCCCCCTCCCCCAGGCGTTTGTACGTTTTAAAGGCCACCTTGTACAGCGGTAATGCTGCATGTGTGCAAGGTGGCTCATAAACGTATTCTCCTCGCACATGTGGAACTGAAAACACGTCTAAAATGTGTCCTCTGTGTGACCATTTAACCGTCCCGGTGGTGTGACTTTCCTTTGTAATGACACGCTGCAACCCCCTTGGTAGCGCTGCCCGTCTTCTGGCATCATTGTTTGGCTGCCTGCACCTCTGCGGCCGCCCTGACCCACACAACGCCCCTCGGTGTCTTATTTATTGGGACTGCGAGGGTGTGATTGACGGGCATGATCAGTGCATCAGTTCGCCTGTCCCTCATCTCCTTCCGCCTTCTGCGGACTGTGCGGCTTCATGGCCGTGGCATGCGATAAGGGATCAGATGACGCCGCACAGTCTGAAGCGGGTGTAAGGACCCGAGTGTGAGAGGCGAACATATGTGCTGCGCCAGGCCCTGCATCCCAGCCCCGCAGTGTTTTAACAATGTTAAGACACTGCGGGGCTGGGATTCATGGTCATCGCGAAACGCACCGGCCGACATTAAATGATGCCAGAACATGGGCAGCGCTAACAGCGCTAGGCCAGGGGATAACACGACAGCGCAGACTCCTGTACAGCAAATAACAACGCTCAGGAGGCTGCACCCAGCACCAAGGTGGGATTCTTGACTTCTGTGCTGCGTCTCATTACAAAGGGAACTCGCGCCTCCAACACAGTTTGACTGTATAAAGGGCTAAATGTTATACGTGTTCCATTCAGCGTGTGCAAGGAGCCAAATTAAAAGAGCAACCTTTGACTTGTGCACCACTACTGCTGCATAAGCTGTGGCTCTTCTACTTTGTAACCCCTGAGGGGGGGTTAAAGGTTACCTTTGAAATTGGTTCGATTAGGCTTCGGCCTACACTCTGCTCCCCCTGCAGAGCCCGGGCTCCAACACCGCCAGTTGGGGCCCGGTACTGCTAGCTGCACAGAGAAAAACACCTCGCCAATGTGTCAGTGGGGTTCAGCACCGCCAGCTGTTCCCCTGCTGTGCAGCCGGCAACGTGTCCTGCAACTGCCACGCAGGCACAACAGACCCAAAAGCTGCCGCCAGTGCAGGCTTCGGCCTACACTCTGCTCCATCTCCTCCTCCTGCTGACCCCGGGCTCCAACACCGCCAGTTGGGGCCCGGTACTGCTAGCTGCACAGAGAAAAACACCAGCCAATGTGTCAGTGGGGTTCAGCACCGCCAGCTGTTCCCCTGCTGTGCAGCCGGCATCGTGTCCTGCAAAAGCCACGCAGACACCAGAACTGAAATTGAAGGGAACCTGTCCCCCCTCCCCCAGGCGTTTGTACGTTTTAAAGGCCACCTTGTACAGCGGTAATGCTGCATGTGTGCAAGGTGGCTCATAAACGTATTCTCCTCGCACATGTGGAACTGAAAACACGTCTAAAATGTGTCCTCTGTGTGACCATTTAACCGTCCCGGTGGTGTGACTTTCCTTTGTAATGACACGCTGCAACCCCCTTGGTAGCGCTGCCCGTCTTCTGGCATCATTGTTTGGCTGCCTGCGCCTCTGCGGCCGCCCTGACCCACACAACGCCCCTCGGTGTCTTATTTATTGGGACTGCGAGGGTGTGATTGACGGGCATGATCAGTGCATCAGTTCGCCTGTCCCTCATCTCCTTCCGCCTTCTGCGGACTGTGCGGCTTCATGGCCGTGGCATGCGATAAGGGATCAGATGACGCCGCACAGTCTGAAGCGGGTGTAAGGACCCGAGTGTGAGAGGCGAACATATGTGCTGCGCCAGGCCCTGCATCCCAGCCCCGCAGTGTTTTAACAATGTTAAGACACTGCGGGGCTGGGATTCATGGTCATCGCGAACCGCACCGGCCGACATTAAATTATGCCAGAACATGGGCAGCGCTAACAGCGCTAGGCCAGGGGATAACACGACAGCGCAGACTCCTGTACAGCAAATAACAACGCTCAGGAGGCTGCACCCAGCACCAAGGTGGGATTCTTGACATCTGTGCTGCGTCTCATTACAAAGGGAACTCGCGCCTCCAACACAGTTTGACTGTATAAAGGGCTAAATGTTATACGTGTTCCATTCAGCGTGTGCAAGGAGCCAAATTAAAAGAGCAACCTTTGACTTGTGCACCACTACTGCTGCATAAGCTGTGGCTCTTCTACTTTGTAACCCCTGAGGGGGGGTTAAAGGTTACCTTTGAAATTGGTTCGATTAGGCTTCGGCCTACACTCTGCTCCCCCTGCAGAGCCCGGGCTCCAACACCGCCAGTTGGGGCCCGGTACTGCTAGCTGCACAGAGAAAAACACCTCGCCAATGTGTCAGTGGGGTTCAGCACCGCCAGCTGTTCCCCTGCTGTGCAGCCGGCAACGTGTCCTGCAACTGCCACGCAGGCACAACAGACCCAAAAGCTGCCGCCAGTGCAGGCTTCGGCCTACACTCTGCTCCATCTCCTCCTCCTGCTGACCCCGGGCTCCAACACCGCCAGTTGGGGCCCGGTACTGCTAGCTGCACAGAGAAAAACACCAGCCAATGTGTCAGTGGGGTTCAGCACCGCCAGCTGTTCCCCTGCTGTGCAGCCGGCATCGTGTCCTGCAACTGCCACGCAGGCACAACAGACCCAAAAGCTGCCGCCAGTGCAGGCTTCGGCCTACACTCTGCTCCATCTCCTCCTCCTGCTGACCCCGGGCTCCAACACCGCCAGTTGGGGCCCGGTACTGCTAGCTGCACAGAGAAAAACACCAGCCAATGTGTCAGTGGGGTTCAGCACCGCCAGCTGTTCCCCTGCTGTGCAGCCGGCATCGTGTCCTGCAAAAGCCACGCAGACACAAGAACTGAAATTGAAGGGAACCTGTCCCCCCTCCCCCAGGCGTTTGTACGTTTTAAAGGCCACCTTGTACAGCGGTAATGCTGCATGTATGCAAGGTGGCTCATAAACGTATTCTCCTCGCACATGTGGAACTGAAAACACGTCTAAAATGTGTCCTCTGTGTGACCATTTAACCGTCCCGGTGGTGTGACTTTCCTTTGTAATGACACGCTGCAACCCCCTTGGTAGCGCTGCCCGTCTTCTGGCATCATGGTTTGGCTGCCTGCGCCTCTGCGGCCGCCCTGACCCACACAACGCCCCTCGTTGTCTTAGTTATTGGGACTGCGAGGGTGTGATTGATGGGCATGATCAGTGCATCAGTTCGCCTGTCCCTCATCTCCTTCCGCCTTCTGCGGACTGTGCGGCTTCATGGCCGTGGCATGCGTTAGGGGACCAGATGACGCCGCACAGTCTGAAGCGGGTGTAAGGACCCGAGTGCGAGAGGCGAACATATGTGCTGCGCCAGGCCCTGAATCCCAGCCCCGCAGTGTTTTAACAATGTTAAGACACTGCGGGGCTGGGATTCATGGTCATCGCGAAACGCACCGGCCGACATTAAATGATGCCAGAACATGGGCAGCGCTAACAGCGCTAGGCCAGGGGATAACATGACAGCGCAGACTCCCGTACAGCAAATAACAACGCTCAGGAGGCTGCACCCAGCACCAAGGTGGGATTCTTGACATCTGTGCTGCGTCTCATTACAAAGGGAACTCGCGCCTCCCAACACAGTTTGACTGTATAAAGGGCTAAATGTTATACGTGTTTCACTCAGCGTGTGCAAGGAGCGAAATTAAAAGAGCAACCTTTGACTTGTGCAGCACTACTGCTGCATAAGCTGTGGCTCTTCTACTTTGTAACCCCTGAGGGGGGGTTAAAGGTTACCTTTGAAATTGGTTCAATTAGGCTTCGGCCTACACTCTGCTCCCCCTGCAGAGCCCTGGGCTCCAACACCGCCAGTTGGGGCCCGGTACTGCTAGCTGCACAGAGAAAAACACCAGCCAATGTGTCAGTGGGGTTCAGCACCGCCAGCTGTTCCCCTGCTGTGCAGCCGGCATCGTGTCCTGCAACTGCCACGCAGGCACAACAGACCCAAAAGCTGCCGCCAGTGCAGGCTTCGGCCTACACTCTGCTCCATCTCCTCCTCCTGCTGACCCCGGGCTCCAACACCGCCAGTTGGGGCCCGGTACTGCTAGCTGCACAGAGAAAAACACCAGCCAATGTGTCAGTGGGGTTCAGCACCGCCAGCTGTTCCCCTGCTGTGCAGCCGGCATCGTGTCCTGCAAAAGCCACGCAGACACAAGAACTGAAATTGAAGGGAACCTGTCCCCCCTCCCCCAGGCGTTTGTACGTTTTAAAGGCCACCTTGTACAGCGGTAATGCTGCATGTGTGCAAGGTGGCTCATAAACGTATTCTCCTCGCACATGTGGAACTGAAAACACGTCTAAAATGTGTCCTCTGTGTGACCATTTAACCGTCCCGGTGGTGTGACTTTCCTTTGTAATGACACGCTGCAACCCCCTTGGTAGCGCTGCCCGTCTTCTGGAATCATGGTTTGGCTGCCTGCGCCTCTGCGGCCGCCCTGACCCACACAACGCCCCTCGTTGTCTTAGTTATTGGGACTGCGAGGGTGTGATTGATGGGCATGATCAGTGCATCAGTTCGCCTGTCCCTCATCTCCTTCTGCCTTCTGCGGACTGTGCGGCTTCATGGCCGTGGCATGCGTTAGGGGACCAGATGACGCCGCACAGTCTGAAGCGGGTGTAAGGACCCGAGTGCGAGAGGCGAACATATGTGCTGCGCCAGGCCCTGAATCCCAGCCCCGCAGTGTTTTAACAATGTTAAGACACTGCGGGGCTGGGATTCATGGTCATCGCGAAACGCACCGGCCGACATTAAATGATGCCAGAACATGGGCAGCGCTAACAGCGCTAGGCCAGGGGATAACACGACAGCGCAGACTCCTGTACAGCAAATAACAACGCTCAGGAGGCTGCACCCAGCACCAAGGTGGGATTCTTGACATCTGTGCTGCGTCTCATTACAAAGGGAACTCGCGCCTCCCAACACAGTTTGACTGTATAAAGGGCTAAATGTTATACGTGTTTCACTCAGCGTGTGCAAGGAGCGAAATTAAAAGAGCAACCTTTGACTTGTGCAGCACTACTGCTGCATAAGCTGTGGCTCTTCTACTTTGTAACCCCTGAGGGGGGGTTAAAGGTTACCTTTGAAATTGGTTCAATTAGGCTTCGGCCTACACTCTGCTCCCCCTGCAGAGCCCTGGGCTCCAACACCGCCAGTTGGGGCCCGGTACTGCTAGCTGCACAGAGAAAAACACCAGCCAATGTGTCAGTGGGGTTCAGCACCGCCAGCTGTTCCCCTGCTGTGCAGCCGGCATCGTGTCCTGCAACTGCCACGCAGGCACAACAGACCCAAAAGCTGCCGCCAGTGCAGGCTTCGGCCTACACTCTGCTCCATCTCCTCCTCCTGCTGACCCCGGGCTCCAACACCGCCAGTTGGGGCCCGGTACTGCTAGCTGCACAGAGAAAAACACCAGCCAATGTGTCAGTGGGGTTCAGCACCGCCAGCTGTTCCCCTGCTGTGCAGCCGGCATCGTGTCCTGCAAAAGCCACGCAGACACTTGCTCTTGTACCTTCTGCTCCCCATCCTGGTTCCAGTACCGTCAGCTGGTTCCGGGCAGAGCCTTTGGCTTAGGTGCCTCCCTCTGGGTATCCGAGTTCCACCAACGTCAGGTGGTCCTTGGCAGTGCTTTCAGGCACGGGTACCTCCTGCTTAGTAACCGGGTTCCAGTAACGTCAGCTGGTCCTCGGTAGTTCCATTGGCTCTTGGACCTTCGGCTACCCATCCGGGTTCCAGCACCGTCAGCTGGTTCTCGGCACTGTCTTTTGCTTTTGTACCTTCTGCTCCCCATCCTGGTTCCAGTACCGTCAGCTGGTTCCGGGCAGAGCCTTTGGCTTAGGTGCCTCCCTCTGGGTATCCGAGTTCCACCAACGTCAGGTGGTCCTTGGTAGTGCTTTCAGGCACGGGTACCTCCTGCTTAGTAACCGGGTTCCAGTAACGTCAGCTGGTCCTCGGTAGTTCCATTGGCTCTTGGACCTTCGGGTAGCCATCCGAGTTCCAGTTCCATCAGCTGGTTCTCGGCATTTTCTCAGCCTTCTTGTACCTTCTGCTACATTTCCAAGTTCAAGAGACTAAACACGATGACCCGGAAGACCACCCCTAAGATGACGACGACACCAGAGACGACAACCACCGTGATGACGACGACCCTGGAGACGATGACCCTGAAGACCACCCCGATGACGACGACCCCGGAGAACACCCCGATGACGACGACCCCGGAGACGACGACCCTGGAGACGACGACGACCTGGAAGACCGAGAAGCAGAAGAACAAGAGGCTGCAGAACAAAGAGCAGAAGAACATGAAGCATAACACTAAATATCAGAGCAAAAAATATTATCTAAATTATAAGCAGAAGAAGACTAAGCAGTGTATGGGGGTGAGTCCGTTCCTCCTCGTGGTGCCCCTGGATAAAGCCTGATGCTGCAGGCCAAACTGAACGCGGACAAATGTAACTGTTTTGTGACAGGCAGAACGGAAGGTGTAATCTTCAAACCTTTATAGATAACAACTACGGGAATGCCTGTCACAAATAAGAATATGATGAAGAAGTAGAATATGATAAAGATAATAGTAAAATAAAAAGAATATGAACAATGTAACCAAAAAAATTATAGGTAGAAGATGAAGAAGAAGATGAATAAGGTGAAGAAGTTGATGTCAAAGAAGCTGATGATGAGGATAATGAAGAAGAAAGCGTGGGAGAAGTAAAAAAGAATGTGAAGGGCGTGGAAGTAGTGAAACATCAATATCTGACATTAAAAAAAAAAAAAATAACATACTCAAATTCTTTCTAACGCCGAACGTCATAAAAAAAAAACAAAAAACTGCTATTCTATTACATTGGGCTAAACCTCTGTGCCTTTAATATCTCCGCCACGTCCCCCAATACATCCTACATTATTCTTAGTTGTTTTCCTTCATGTAGAATGAACCTACAAGTTTATAAAGGGTTTATTTTAATTCCGATATTTTCGTCCCATTGACTTGCATTGGGATCGGGTATCGGTATCGGATTGGATCCGATATTTTGACGGTATCGGCCGATACTTTCCGATACCGATACTTTCCGATATCGGAAAGTATCGCTCAACACTACTTATCGTAAGTAGTCATTGGAATGTATTTGATGGTAGGACCGAGGACGCCGTCCAGATGACCGTAGACATTCTGGGAGACTCACGATGCAAGTGAAGAAGAGGTAAGAGGAGAAGGGAGGAAGAGAAGAGTAGGGTTGATATAAAAGGTGGGAGAGAAAAAGAGATTGGGTTAACTTTAATGAAGAACATATTAGATATAAAACGAACAATAGGTTTTATGGTTTGCATGGCATTAATGCCAGACCAAGAGAGAATATTATGAGGTTTTCATCACCTCAAACCAACCCAAGAAAATACTCTAAAATGATAATCAAATCTGAAATGCTTTTTAGGTTGGAACAAGACATGGGGGGAGAAAAGGGAGGGGAGGAATAATTCCCTCCAAAGGAACATTTCAAATTGGCGAGACTAGAGGGAGGCCCCCTCATCCCACCTCCTCCCCAACACTCTTCGGGGTCGGGGACTTAGTGGACTTCCTCTTTTGCCTTTGTGATTTTGGAGTTCCAGCAAGTTGCCACTGAGTTGGGTTTGTCAGGGGGAGATGCTGAGAAGCCACATGGAAGGGCTCCAGGTCAGGATAAGTCTCCACGGTGATGTCCAGGGCCTCACATATCCCCTTAATGTCCTGAGATGTTCTAGCTTGAAATTTCTTGTCTCCTGCAGTAATAAAGATCCCAAAAGGAAAAAGCCATCAAAATCGGTGCCCTTTTTGAAGTAGAGCCTCTGTAAATGGTTTTAAGAGTCTGCGTTTTTTAAGGGTTGTAGCAGATAAATCTTGAAAGAGTCTTATTTGGGAGTCTTCATATTCAATTTCCTGTGAATCTCGCGCTCTGCGGAGTATCAAGTCTTTCGTTCTAAAGTCAAGGAAGCGGCATATTACATCTCGTGGAGGATCACCCTGCCTGGGCTTGGGACGAAGAGATCTGTGGACTCTGATGATCTCCATGTCATGTGGGTCATCTGCTAGCAATAATTTGTTAAAGATTTCAGTCGAGGCCTTGGTTAAAGCCTCAAAAGCCACCGACTCTGGAAGACCTTTGATACGAATATTGTTCCGTCTCTCGCGGTTTTCGTGGTCCTCCAGGGTGGAATGAATGGTGTGTATTTGGTTTTCATGTTCATTAAGGCAGTTTAGCAGATTGTTGGTCGGTTGTGTCAGGGTTGTTTGAAAGTTTTCAACTGATTCAACTCTGTGGCCCTGTTGTGTTAAATCTTGTTTTATCTCTGCCAATTCTCTTCCTATTGGCTCCATGGCCTGTGCTAGAATTCTTTTGATGAAAGAACGGGTCACCAGTTTCTCTTTTGTAGTGCTACCTCTATCTGAGTCACTTTCGAGATCTGAGTCCGTATCCACCTCTAGTTGGGGGTTAAAGATTTTTGTAGATTTATTGTGGTCTGTATAGGTTGTTTGCTTTTTGAGGAAATTGTCCACGTCAGCCTGAGTGACCGATTTTGAGGCCTTAGACGACCCCCCGGGGGTCTTAGTTCCCGTTCTCCCCATGTCTTTAATGAGGTTTAAAGAATTGAAGAATAAGTGCTATTCCCTCTCTGCTGGCTAGTTGGCAGGTTCAGCACATCATATTAGTTCTTTTCCTATTAAGTTTGTATAGGGGGTATGTCTGTTGCTTTATTACTGATGTAAGCTTTGGAACCGTCCTCGCTGATATTGTACGGCTAGAAAGCTAATTTTAGTTGGCGTAGGTGCTGTAATGTTTGGTCCAACTAATATATAGTGTGCGATGATATAAAAAGAGCTGTAGATTTCTTGTAAGTAAGCTCTTAGTCCAACATGTCAGCCACAATTGTTATGAATATTTAGGACCAATTCCCAGTTTGGCCACAAGATGTCAGTGTAGGACCACTCTATAGCAGACAGATATTGCAAAATTCTCTCTTAGAATAAAATAACGTGGTGAGGATCTCTAAATTTAAATAAGGTCCAAAGATATAAAATTATCCCACTGGGATGTTGTAGGGATTCAGTTAGATTAGGCTGCAGTGTCAGTATTAGTGTAACACATAGCCCCAAAATGCATGTACCACAGTTCGCGTACCCTCAGCCTGTGATTTCCTGCCTTCTTCACTGAGAGGATGGGGGAAGGGAGACAAAGACGCCTCACTCCAGCCTCGTCACACGGCGATAGCTGGGTGCGCACCTGGAGTCCAGACGCTTCACTCACCACCGGGCGGATCCAGTCCAGGGAAGTGGTGGATATGGCCGTCCTCTCTCCACCTTCTCCACAAGCCAAGCGGATCTCCCGCCGTCGCCCACCGCCGGCGGCCGCCGGGACGGGTCACCAGGCTGAAGACAGGTCAGTAGAGCGGATATCGCCTCAGTGGATCCGCACCAGGCGGGCAAGCGGTAGCGGTCTTCTATGCGGCGTACCTCCACCTCAGACCAAGCAGGCCGGCAGCAGGAAGCGCGCCGAGTATGGCGGGCAGTAAGCGTCTTAAAGTGACCGCAGTCTCCGGTCACCAGACACCGATGATTCTGTTATGGGGCGTCAGGGAGGGGTATTGGAAGCTCCATGGGGGTCCCCCTTCGCCCCGCTTACAATTGCTTCCGTTGATGTGGGGGAGGCGTCCGGATTAGTGGAGCAGTCAGGACGTGGGAGGGAATACCTCAAGCGGGCTTCAGGCCTGTCCACAGGCCTCAGACTACCACGGCTGGCTCAGACCAGAATAACGCCAAATTGTGCCACAAGCAGATTCCCTGGCCCTTAAGGATGTTAATATCCCTCTGTAGTGCAGAGGATGGGTTTTCTAGGGCTTGGGATTAGATGGATTAAGGCATCAATCCTTGGAGCACACGAGGCACACGTCTTTCTCCTTTGGCTGCTGACCACGCCCCCCCAAGTTAACCCCTTAATCCCATATGACGTACTATCCCGTCGAGGTGACCTGGGACTTAATTCCCAGAGACGAGATAGTACGTCATATGCATTCGGCCGCACTCACGGGTGATCGTGGTCGATCGCAGCCGGGTGTCAGCTGACTATTGCAGCTGACATCTGATACTATGTGCAAGGAGTGGTCACGGACCACTCTTCGCATGTTAACCCCCGAAACACTGCGATCAAACATGATCGCAGTGTTCTGGCGGCATAGGGAAGTGTTATGACCCCAATGGCAGAGGGTCTCAGGAATAAATACCAAGTCTGCAAACACAAAAAACCAGCTCATAGGGCAGTGGTAACTGGGCTGACCATATATCTAATCCTAGCACCACAAATAGCAGTAGCCGGGGAACGTGCCTACGTTGGTTCTAGACGTCTCGCGCCAGCCGGAGAACTAACTAACCCTAGAAGGGAAAAGAAAGACCTTTCTTGCCTCCAGAGGAAAGCCCCCAAAAGTTGGATACAAGCCCCCAACAAATAATAACGGTGAGGTAAGAGGAAAAGACAAACACAAGAATGAGCTAGGTATTTAGCAAAGAGAGGCCCACTAGCTAATAGCAGAATATAGTAAGATGACTTATATGGTCAGCAAAAACCCTATTAAAATATCCACGCTGGATATTCAAGAACCCCCGAACCGACTAACGGCCGGGGGGAGAACACCAGCCCCCTAGAGCTTCCAGCAAGGTCAGGACTCACATTTAGTACAAGCTGGACAAAAATAGAAGCAAAGCAAATAACCCAAAAAACAAAGAAGCAAGACTTAGCTTAATTTTGCAAGAACCAGGACCAGCAGACAGGAGCAACAGAAGGATCTGATTACAACGATGCCAGGCACTGGACTAAGGATCCAGGAAGTTTATATAGCGACACCCCTGGACTAACGACCCAGGTGAGTGCCAAACTGAAGAAAGACAATCCCAGAGTCATATCACTAGTGACCACAAGAGGGAGCCAAAAAGTCTAATTCACAACAGTACCCCCCCCTTAAGGAGGGGTCACCGAACCCTCACCAAGACCACCAGGACGATCAGGATGAGCAGCGTGAAAGGCACGAACTAAATCGGCCGCATGCACATCAGAGGCAACCACCCAGGAATTATCCTCCTGACCATAGCCCTTCCACTTGACCAGATACTGAAGCCTCCGCCTGGAGAGATGAGAATCCAAGATCTTCTCCACCACGTACTCCAACTCGCCCTCAACCAACACCGGAGCAGGAGGCTCAACAGAAGGAACCACAGGTACAACGTACCGCCGCAACAAAGACCTATGGAACACGTTGTGAATGGCAAACGACACCGGAAGATCCAAGCAAAAGGACACAGGATTAAGGATTTCCAATATCTTGTAAGGACCGATGAAGCGAGGCTTAAATTTAGGAGAGGAGACCTTCATAGGAACAAATCGAGAAGACAGCCATACCAAATCCCCAACACGAAGTCGGGGACCCACACCGCGGCGGCGGTTAGCAAAACGCTGAGCCTTCTCTTGTGACAACTTTAAGTTGTCCACCACATGATTCCAGATCTGCTGCAACCTATCCACCACAGAATCTACCCCAGGACAGTCAGAAGGCTCCACATGTCCCGAGGAAAAACGAGGATGGAAACCAGAGTTGCAGAAAAATGGCGAAACCAATGTAGCGGAACTAGCCCGATTATTAAGGGCAAACTCAGCCAACGGCAAGAAGGTCACCCAATCATCCTGATCCGCAGAAACAAAACACCTCAAATAAGCCTCCAGAGTCTGATTAGTTCGCTCCGTTTGTCCATTAGTCTGAGGATGAAAGGCAGACGAAAACGACAACTCAATGCCCATCCTAGCACAAAAGGATCGCCAGAACCTGGAAACAAACTGGGATCCTCTGTCAGACACAATATTCTCAGGAATGCCGTGTAAACGAACCACATTCTGAAAGAACACAGGAACCAGATCGGAAGAGGAAGGCAGCTTAGGCAAAGGCACCAAATGGACCATCTTAGAAAAGCGATCACATACCACCCAGATGACAGACATGTCCTGAGACACCGGGAGATCTGAAATGAAATCCATGGAAATGTGTGTCCAAGGCCTCTTCGGGACAGGCAAGGGCAAGAGCAACCCGCTGGCACGAGAACAGCAAGGCTTAGCTCGAGCACAAGTCCCACAGGACTGCACAAACGACCGCACATCCCGTGACAAGGAAGGCCACCAAAAGGACCTAGCCACCAGATCTCTGGTGCCAAAAATTCCCGGATGCCCTGCCAACACCGAGGAATGAACCTCGGAAATAACTCTGCTGGTCCACTTATCAGGAACAAACAGTCTGTCAGGTGGACAAGAGTCAGGTCTACCAGCCTGAAATCTCTGCAACACACGTCGCAAATCCGGAGAAATGGCTGACAAGATAACTCCCTCTTTAAGAATACCAACCGGTTCTGCGACTCCCGGACAGTCAGGCACAAAGCTGCTTGAAAGAGCATCAGCCTTCACATTCTTTGAACCTGGTAAATACGAGACCACAAAGTCAAAACGGGAGAAAAACAATGACCAGCGGGCCTGTCTAGGATTCAGGCGTTTAGCAGGCTCGAGATACATCAAATTTTTGTGATCAGTCAAGACCACCACACGATGCTTAGCACCCTCGAGCCAATGACGCTACTCCTCCAATGCCCACTTCATGGCCAACAACTCCCGATTGCCAACATCATAATTCCGCTCAGCAGGCGAAAACTTCCTCGAGAAAAAGGCACAAGGTCTCATCACAGAGCAACCAGGGCCTCTCTGCGACAAAACGGCCCCTGCCCCAATCTCAGAAGCATCCACTTCAACCTGAAAGGGAAGTGAGACATCAGGCTGGCACAAAACAGGCGCCGAAGTAAACCGGCGCTTCAACTCCTGGAAAGCCTCCACGGCTGCAGGAGCCCAGTTAGCAACATCAGAACCTTTCTTGGTCATATCCATCAAAGGTTTAACAATGCTAGAAAAATTAGCAATAAAACGACGGTAGAAGTTAGCAAAACCCAAGAACTTCTGAAGACTCTTAACTGACGTGGGTTGAGTCCAATCATGAATAGCTCGGACCTTGACTGGGTCCATCTCCACCGCAGAAGGGGAAAAAATAAACCCCAAAAAGGGAACCTTCTGTACTCCAAAGAGACACTTTGAGCCCTTAACAAATAAAGCATTCTCACGCAAAACCTGAAACACCATCCTGACCTGCTCTACATGCGAGTCCCAGTCATCAGAAAAAAACAGAATATCATCCAGATAAACGATCATAAATTTATCCAGATACTTCCGGAAAATATCATGCATAAAGGACTGAAACACTGAAGGAGCATTAGAGAGCCCAAAAGGCATCACCAAGTACTCAAAATGACCTTCGGGCATATTAAATGCAGTTTTCCATTCATCTCCTCGCTTAATGCGCACAAGGTTGTACGCACCACGAAGATCTATCTTGGTGAACCACCTGGCACCTTTAATTCGGGCAAACAAGTCTGACAACAGAGGCAAAGGATACTGAAATTTAACAGTGATTTTATTCAAAAGCCGATAGTCAATACAAGGTCTCAAAGATCCGTCCTTCTTGGCCACAAAAAAGAATCCCGCACCAAGAGGGGAAGAGGAAGGACGGATATGCCCCTTCTCCAGAGATTCCTTGATATACGAACGCATTGCGGTATGCTCAGGTACAGACAGATTAAATAGTCTTCCCTTAGGAAATTTGCTACCTGGAATCAAATCTATGGCACAGTCACAGTCCCTATGAGGAGGCAGAGCACTGGACCTGGACTCGCTGAACACATCCTGATAATCAGACAAATACTCAGGAACTTCCGAAGGAGTAGAGGAAGCATAAGACACCGGCGGGGAATCACCATGAATACCCTGACAGCCCCAACTTGACACAGACATTGCCTTCCAATCCAAGACTGGATTATGAGTCTGTAACCATGGCAAACCCAAAACGACCAAATCATGCATTTTATGCAGAACAAGAAAACGAATCACCTCCCGATGTTCAGGAGTCATGCACATGGTTACCTGTGTCCAAAACTGCGGTTTATTTTCCGCCAATGGCGTAGCATCAATACCCCTCAGAGGGATAGGATTAACCAACGGCTCAAGAACAAAACCACAGCGCTTGGCAAATGACAGATCCATAGGACTCAGGGCAGCACCTGAATCCACAAACGCCATAACAGGGTAAGAGGACAATGAGCAAATTAAAGGCACAGACAAAATAAATTTAGGTTGCAAATTACCAATGGCGACAGGACTAACAACCCTTGTTAGGCGTTTAGAGCATGCTGATATAACATGTGTAGAATCTCCACAGTAAAAACACAACCCATTCTGACGTCTATGATTTTTTCGCTCATTTCTGGTCTGAATTCTATCACATTGCATCAAATCAGGTGCTTGTTTAGACAACACTACCAGAGGATTAGCGGTTTTGCGCTCCCGCAAACGCCGGTCAATTTGAATAGCCAGCGCCATGGAATCATTCAGACTTGTAGGAATGGAGAAACCCACCATCACATTCTTAATGGCTTCAGAAAGGCCATTTCTGAAATTTGCGGCCAGAGCACACTCATTCCACTGAGTAAGCACGGACCATTTCCGAAATTTTTGGCAATACACTTCAGCTTCATCCTGGCCCTGAGAAATAGCCAGCAAGGCTTTTTCTGCCTGAACCTCAAGATTGGGTTCCTCGTAAAGCAATCCGAGCGCCAGAAAAAACGCATCAATATTTGCCAATGCCGGATCTCCTGGCGCTAGCGAGAAAGCCCAATCCTGAGGGTCGCCCCGTAAAAAAGAGATAACAATTTTAACTTGCTGAGCTGAGTCTCCAGATGAACGGGGTCTCAGAGATAGAAACAATTTACAATTATCCCTGAAATTCCTAAACTTAAATCGGTCTCCAGAAAACAGTTCAGGAATAGGTATTTTAGGTTCAGACATTGAACTACTGGTAACAAAATCTTGTATGCTTTGCACACGAGCAGCAAGCTGGTCCACACTTGTAATCAAGGTCTGGACATTCATGTCTGCAGCAAGCTCAAGCCACTCAGAGGTAAGGGGGCGGAAGAGAGGAAAAAAAAAAAAAACTCAGAATTTCCTTTCTTATTATCCCACTTCTGCAAAGCATTAAACATTCAACTTGGGCCTGGCATACTGTTATGACCCCAATGGCAGAGGGTCTCAGGAATAAATACCAAGTCTGCAAACACAAAAAACCAGCTCATAGGGCAGTGGTAACTGGGCTGACCATATATCTAATCCTAGCACCACAAATAGCAGTAGCCGGGGAATGTGCCTACGTTGGTTCTAGACGTCTCGCGCCAGCCGGAGAACTAACTAACCATAGAAGAGAAAAGAAAGACCTTTCTTGCCTCCAGAGGAAAGCCCCCAAAAGTTGGATACAAGCCCCCAACAAATAATAACGGTGAGGTAAGAGGAAAAGACAAACACAAGAATGAGCTAGGTATTTAGCAAAGAGAGGCCCACTAGCTAATAGCAGAATATAGTAAGATGACTTATATGGTCAGCAAAAACCCTATTAAAATATCCACGCTGGATATTCAAGAACCCCCGAACCGACTAACGGCCGGGGGGAGAACACCAGCCCCCTAGAGCTTCCAGCAAGGTCAGGACTCACATTTAGTACAAGCTGGACAAAAATAGAAGCAAAGCAAATAACCCAAAAAACAAAGAAGCAAGACTTAGCTTAATTTTGCAAGAACCAGGACCAGCAGACAGGAGCAACAGAAGGATCTGATTACAACGATGCCAGGCACTGGACTAAGGATCCAGGAAGTTTATATAGCGACACCCCTAGACTAACGACCCAGGTGAGTGCCAAACTGAAGAAAGACAATCCCAGAGTCATATCACTAGTGACCACAAGAGGGAGCCAAAAAGTCTAATTCACAACAGGGAAGCATCACACAGGGAGGGGGATCCCTGCATGCCTCCCCGAGACCCTTGGAGCAACGCAATGTGATTGCTTTGCTCCAAGGTTCTCCTACCTCCTCCTCCCTGCAGGCCCCGGATCTAATATGGCCACGGGGCTGCTTCCGGGTCCTGCAGGGTGGTGGCTTGCAAGCACCTGCTCAGAGCAAGCGCTTGCAAGTGTCCCTGCAGTGCCTGTCAGATCACTGATCTGACACAGTGCTCTGCAAAGTGTCAGATCATCAATCTGACCCTATAACATGATGCCCCCCCGGGGGCAATGTTATAAAGTAAAAAAAAATATTCACATATGTAAAAAAAAAAGTTCCTAAATAAAGAAAAAAAAAATTTTGTTCCCATAAATACATTTCTTTATCTAAAAAAAAATTATAAAAGTACACATATTTAGCATTGCCGCGTCTGTAACGACCTAACCTATAAAACTGTCCCACTAGTTAACTCCTTCAGTGATCACCGTAAAAAAAAAGAGGCAAAAAACAATGCTTTACTATCATACTGTCGAACTAAAAGTGGAATAACACGCGATCAAAAATACGGATATAAATAATCATGGTACCGCTGAAAACGTCATCTTGTCACGCAAAAAATTACCTGCCATACAGCATCATCTGCCAAAAAATAAAAAAGTTATAGTCCTCAGAATAAAGCGATGAAAAAATAATTATTTTTTCTATAAAATTGTTTTTATTGTATAAAAGCGCCAAAACATAAAAGAAATGATATAAATGAGGTATCGCTGTAATCGTATTGACCCGAAAAATAAAACTACTTTATCAATTTTACCAAACGAGGAACGGTAGATACGCCCCCCAAAATAGAATTTCGTGAATAGCTGGTTTTTGGTCTTTCTGCCTCACAAAAATCAGAATAAAAAGCGATCAAAAAATGTCACATGCCCGAAAATGGTACCAGTAAAAATGTCAACTCGTCCCACAAAAAACAAGACCTCACATGACTCTGTGGACCAAAATATGGAAAAATTATAGCTCTCAAAATGTGGAGACACAAAACTATTTTTTGCAATAAAAAGCATCTTCTAGTGTGTGACAGCTGCCAATCACAAAAAAACACTAAGAATCCCACTATAAAAGTAAATCAACTACCCCCTTCATGACCCTCTTAGTTAGGGAAAAATAATAAAATTAAAAAAATGTATTTATTTCCATTTTTCCATTAGGGTTAGGGTTGAGGCTAGGTTTGGGGCTAGGGTTAGGGTTAGGGCTAGGGTTAGGGCTGGGGCTAGGGTTAGGGTTAGGGTTGGGGCTAGGGTTAAGGTTGGGGTTAGGGTTGGGGCTAAAGTTAGGGTTAGGGTTGGGGCTAAAGTTAGGGTTATAGTTTGGATTACATTTACGGTTGGGATTAGGGTTAGGGGTGTGGTTAGGGTTATGGTTGGGATTAGGTTTAGGGATGTGTTGAAGTTAGGGGTGTGGTTAGGGTTGGGATTAGGGTTAGGGGTCTGTTGGGGTTAGGGGTGTGTTGGGGTTAGGGGTGTGGTTGGGGTTAGGGGCATGTTCGGGTTAGGGGTGTGGTTAGGGTTATGGGTAGAGTTGGGATTAGGGCTAGGGGTGTGTGTGAATTAGAATGTCAGTTAGAATTGGGGGCTTCTACTCTTTAGGCACATCAAGGTGTAATAATTATAGGGGATAATTCAGGAGACTCTTTGCGTGGAACAAGACAACAGGACACAGTTTTATAAGTGGTAAAGTTTATATTATCACACGGTGATTCAAACAGGTGCAGAGAGAAACTCAAGTCCACAACACTAGGGTTGAGCGAAACGGGTCGATCATTTTCAAAAGTCGCCGACTTTTGGCTAAGTCGGCGTCTCATGAAACCCGATCCGACCCCTGTGCTTGTCGGCCATGCGGTACGCGACTTTCACGCCAAAGTCGCGTTTCAATGACGCGAAAAGCGCCATTTCTCAGCCAATGAAGGTGAACGCAGATTGTGGGCAGCGTGATGACATAGATCCTGGTCCCCACCATCTTAGAGAAGGGCATTGCAGTGATTGGCTTGCTGTCTGCGGTGTCACAGGGGCTATAAAGGGGCGTTCCCGCCGACCGCCATCTTACTGCTGCTGATCTGAGCTTAGGGAGAGGTTGCTGCCGCTTCGTCAGAAGCAGGGAGAGCGTTAGGCAGGGTCCACTAACCACCAAACCGCTTGTGCTGTAGCGATTTCCACTGTCCAACACCACCTTCGGTGTGCAGGAACAGTGGAAGCTATTTTTTTTTTTTTTTCCTCAGCGCTGTAGCTCATTGGGCTGCCCTAGAAGGCTCCGTGATAGCTGTATTGCTGTGTGTACGCCACTGTGCAAACCAACTGCTTTTTTCAAAGCACATATCCTCTTGTTCCTTCCTTTCTGCACAGCTATCTTTTTTGTTTGTCCACACTTTTTATTTAATTTGTGCATCAGTCCACTCCTATTGCTGCCTGCCATACCTGCCTTAGATTACTGCAGGGAGATAGTAATTGTAGGACAGTCCCTGTTTTTTTTTTTTTGTTTTTTTTTTGTGGGAGATTAAGATTGGCATTTCTGCTACAGTGCCATCCCTGTGTGTGCCATCTCTCACTGAGTGGGCCATAGAAAGCCTATTTATTTTTTCCGTGATTTGTGTTCTAAATTCTACCTCAACACAAAAACACTACATCAATCAGTGGTAGAAAAATATTGGCCTCAGTCAGGGCTTGTGTGCCACTGCTGTGGGTGCTATCTCTTATTCAGTGGGCTATAGAAAGCCTATTTATTTATTTATTTTTTTTCTTATTATTTGGTTTCTAAAGTCTCCCTGAAAAAAAAAGAATAAATAAAAAAACAGTGGGAGAGTAATATTGCCCTTTCAGCTTGTGTGCCAGTCTTGACTCCTGGGTGTGCCACCTCTCTCTCTAATTGTGGGCCATAGAAAGCCTTTTTTTTTTTTTAAATATTATTGGGTTTCTAAAGTCTCCCTTAAAAAACAAAAAATACATAAAAAAACAGTGGGAGAGTAATATTGCCCTTTCAGCTTGTGTGCCAGTCTTGACTCCTGGGTGTGCCACCTCTCTCTCTCATTCAGTGGGCCATAGAAAGGCTATTTATTTTTTTGGTTTTTTTAATATTATTTGGTTTCTAAAGTCTCCTTGAAAATAAAAAAAAAAAAAACTTAAAAAAACAGTGGGAGAGTAATATTGCCCTTTCAGCTTGTGCGCCAGTCTTGACTCCTGGGTGTGCCACCTCTCTCTCTCTAATTGTGGGCCATAGAAAGCCTTTTTTTTGTTGTTTTTTTTTTAATATTATTTGGTTTCTAAAGTCTCCCTTAAAAAACAAAAAATACATAAAAAAACAGTGGGAGAGTAATATTGCCCTTTCAGCTTGTGTGCCAGTCTTGACTCCTGGGTGTGCCACCTCTCTCTCATTCAGTGGGCCATAGAAAGCCTATTTTTTTTTTCCTTGATTTGTGTTCTAAAATCTACCTCAACACAAAAAACACTACATCAATCAGTGGGAGAAAAATATTGGCCTCAGTCAGGGCTTGTGTGCCACTGCTGTGTGTGCTATCTCTCATTCAGTGGGCTATAGAAAGCCTATTTATTTATTTATTTTTTTTCTTATTATTTGGTTTCTAAAGTCTCCATGAAAAAAAAAATACCTAAAAAAACAGTGGGAGAGTAATATTGCCCTTTCAGCTTGTGTGCCAGTCTTGACTCCTGGGTGTGCCACCTCTCTCTCTCATTCAGTGGGCCATAGAAAGGCTATTTATTTTTTTGGTTTTTTAATATTATTTGGTTTCTAAAGTCTCCCTGAAAATAAAAAAAAAAAAACTTAAAAAAACAGTGGGAGAGTAATATTGCCCTTTCAGCTTGTGCGCCAGTCTTGACTCCTGGGTGTGCCACCTCTCTCTCTCTAATTGTGGGCCATAGAAAGCCTTTTTTTTTGTTTTTTTTTTAATATTATTTGGTTTCTAAAGTCTCCCTTAAAAAACAAAAAATACATAAAAAAACAGTGGGAGAGTAATATTGCCCTTTCAGCTTGTGTGCCAGTCTTGACTCCTGGGTGTGCCACCTCTCTCTCTCATTCAGTGGGCCATAGAAAGGCTATTTATTTTTTTGGTTTTTTTAATATTATTTGGTTTCTAAAGTCTCCCTGAAAATAACAAAAAAAAAAACTTAAAAAAACAGTGGGAGAGTAATATTGCCCTTTCAGCTTGTGTGCCAGTCTTGACTCCTGGGTGTGCCACCTCTCTCTCTCATTCAGTGGGCCATAGAAAGGCTATTTATTTTTTTGGTTTTTTTAATATTATTTGGTTTCTAAAGTCTCCCTGAAAATAACAAAAAAAAAAACTTAAAAAAACAGTGGGAGAGTAATATTGCCCTTTCAGCTTGTGCGCCAGTCTTGACTCCTGGGTGTGCCACCTCTCTCTCTCTAATTGTGGGCCATAGAAAGCCTTTTTTTTTTTGTTTTTTTTTAATATTATTTGGTTTCTAAAGTCTCCCTGAGAAAAATAAATAAATAAATTAGGTGGGAGAATAATATTGACATTAGTGCTTGAGTGACAGTCCTGCGTGTGTGTCATCTCTGTGATTTTGTGCCACAGAAAACAGAGTGTGTAACATTGTGCCTGATTTTCCTTGTGCTCTCACCAACCTGTTAAGGGAAATTGAAATCATACTGAAGTTATAGCTCACCGTGTAAGTTGTTTGACAGCAACAAATAAAGTTACTTTGGTTAAGATTTTAAAACAATGAGGAAGTCTGGTGCAAGAGGTCGTCGTGGGCGTTCATTGTCAGCTGGTAATGATGGTAGTGGTAGTGGAGCATCAGGTGGTCGTGGGGATAAAAATATTCCACCTAAGTCTGGAGCTGTGGAGCCAGTTTCGTCGTCAGGCTACACAAGGCCTCGAACGCTCTCTTTTCTGGGAGTAGGAAAACCGCTTTTAAAGGCGGAGCAGCAACAGCAAGTTTTGGCTTACATTGCAGACTCAGCCTCTAGCTCTTTTGCCTCCTCTTCCGAAACTGGTAAATGTAAAAGCAGCGCGTCGCTTGTGGATGTTCACGGTCAGGGACAAGTCGCTTCCTTGTCCTCCTCAGCAAAAACTACAACAAGAGAGAAGGATGCAGCAGGCGACACAACGGGTCACTCCATGGAGCTCTTTACACATACCGTCCCTGGCTTAGAAAGTGAAACATTTAACAGGCCATGCCCATTACAAGTAGATTCTGACATGGAGTGCACTGATGCACAGCCACAGCCAGAGTACTATGCTGCTCCTTTGACTCAGACCACCACATTGCCCTCTCAGGGTACAGATCCACAATCAGACCCTGATGAGACTATGTTGCCCCGCCACGAACGCTATACCACCGACCGACACAGTGACACAGACGAAGTTGCACACGAGCTCGAAGAGGAGGTAATAGATGACCCAGTTATTGACCCCGATTGGCAGCCATTGGGGGAACAGGGTGCAGGCGGCAGTAGTTCAGAAGCGGAGGTGGAGGAGGGGCCGCAGCAGGCATCAACATCGCAACAGGTTCCATCTGCCGGGCCCGTATCTGGCCCAAAACGCGTGTCAAAGCCAAAACCTGTTGGAGGACAGCGTGGCCATCCGGTTAAAGCTCAGTCTGCAATCCCTGAAAAGGGATCCGAGTCTAGGAAGAGTGCAGTCTGGCATTTTTTTAAACAACATCCAACTGATCAGCGCAAAGTCATCTGTCAAAAATGTTCAACTAGCTTAAGCAGAGGTCAGAATCTGAAAAGTCTAAATACTAGTTGCATGCATAGACACTTAACCACCATGCATTTTCAAGCCTGGACTAACTACCAAACATCCCTTAAGGTTGTAGCACCCTCGGCCAATGAAGCTAGTCAGCAACGCAACATCCCTTCCGTCACTGTAAGGCCACCATTTTCCGCACCACCGGCAGTATCTGTGCAGGTTTCTTTGCCAGCCAAAAGCAGTCAGGGTCAGGGAACCACCAGTTTTGTAGGAGGAAATATTGCATCTAGGGCACCGGCGGAAACAATACCGTCTCCAACCGTCTCTCAGTCTGCCATGTACACCGGCACACCCGAAAGTTCCACGATCTCCAGCTCTCCAGTCCAGCTCACCCTACATGAGACTCTGGTTAGAAAAAGGAAGTACTTATCCTCGCATCCGCGTACACAGGGTTTTAACGCCCACATAGCTAGACTAATCTCGTTAGAGATGATGCCCTACCGGTTAGTTGAAAGCGAAGCTTTCAAAGCCCTGATGGAGTACGCTGAACCACGATACGAGCTACCCAGTCGACACTTTTTTTCCAGAAAAGCCATCCCAGCCCTGCACCAGCATGTTAAACAGCGCATCGTCCATGCACTCAGGCAATCTGTGAGTACAAAGGTGCACCTGACTACAGATGCATGGACCAGTAGGCATGGCCAGGGACGTTATGTGTCCATCACGGCACACTGGGTGAATGTGGTGGATGCAGGGTCCACAGGCGACATCAATTTAGGGACAGTTGTGCCTAGCCCACGGTCTAGGAAACAGTTGGCTGTAGGCGTTCGCACCCCCTCCTCCTCCTCCTCCTCGTCCTCCTGCAGAAGCTACAGCTCTTCCACAGAACGCAGTCTGCCAACCACTCCATCGGCAGATGACACTGTTGCACACCAGTTGTCCCATTATGGGCCAGCTACTGCCAAGCGTCAGCAGGCTGTATTGGCTATGAAGTGTTTGGGCGACAACAGACACACCGCGGAAGTTCTGTCCGAGTTCTTGCAACAAGAAACGCAGTCGTGGCTGGGCACAGTAGATCTTGAGGCAGGCAAGGTAGTGAGTGATAACGGAAGGAATTTCATGGCTGCCATCTCCCTTTCCCAACTGAAACACATTCCTTGCCTGGCTCACACCTTAAACCTGGTGGTGCAGTGCTTATTGAAAACTTATCCTGGGTTCTCCGACCTGCTCCTCAAAGTGCGTGCACTTTGCTCACATATCCGACGTTCGCCTGTACACGCCAGCCGTATGCAGACCTATCAGCGGTCTTTGAACCTTCCCCAGCATCGCCTAATCATAGACGTTGCAACAAGGTGGAACTCAACACTGCACATGCTTCAGAGACTGTGCGAACAGAGGCGTGCTGTTATTTATTTGTGGGAGGATACACGGGCAGGCAGTAGGATGGCAGACATGGAGTTGTCAGGTGTGCAGTGGTCTAAGATACAAGACATGTGTCAAGTCCTTCAGTGTTTTGAGGAATGCACACGGCTGGTTAGTGCAGACAACGCCGTAATAAGCATGAGCATCCCCCTAATGCGTCTGCTGATGCAAAGTTTGACGCACATAAAGGAGCAGGCGTCTGCACCAGAGGAAGAGGAAAGCCTTGATGACAGTCAGCCATTGTCTGGTCAGGGCAGTGTACAGGACGAGGTAGCGGGCGAAGAGGAGGTGGAGGACGAGGAGGATGATGGGGATGAGTATATTTTTAATGCCGAACCTTTCCCGGGGGCACAGGAAATTGGTTGCGTGTCACGGCCGGGTTCTGGTTTTTTGAGGGACACAAGTGACGTAGATTTGCCTGCAACTGCCCCTCAACCAATCACAACCGGAGATTTGACAACTGGAACTTTGGCCCACATGGCGGATTATGCCTTACGTATCCTAAAAAGGGACACACGCATTACGAAAATGATGAACGATGACAATTACTGGTTGGCCTGCCTCCTTGATCCACGCTATAAAGGCAAATTGCAAAATATTATGCCACATGAGAACTTGGAACTAATATTAGCAACCAAACAATCAACTCTTGTTGACCGTTTGCTTCAGGCATTCCCAGCACACAGCGCACGTGATCGTTCTCACACGAGCTCCAGGGGGCAGCAGACTAGGAGTGTTAGGGGTGCACACATCAGAAGTGGCGTTGGACAGAGGGGTTTTCTGACCAGGTTGTGGAGTGATTTTGCTATGACCGCAGACAGGACAGGTACTGCTGCATCAATTGAAAGTGACAGGAGACAACATTTGTCCAGTATGGTTACTAACTATTTTTCATCCCTTATCGATGTTCTCCCTCAACCGTCATTCCCATTTGATTACTGGGCCTCCAAATTAGACACCTGGCCAGAATTGGCAGAATATGCATTGCAGGAGCTTGCTTGCCCGGCAGCAAGTGTCCTATCAGAAAGAGTATTCAGTGCTGCAGGTTCAATATTAACCGAAAAAAGGACTCGTCTGGCTACCCAAAATGTTGACGATCTAACATTCATTAAAATGAACCACAACTGGATTTCGAAATCTTTTGCCCCACCTTGCCCGGCCGACACCTAGCTTTCCTATGAAAAGCTCTTGCCTGTGAATTACTTTTCTAATGTCTAATTTGCTGCAGCTGATTGTACAGCATACGACATGTTTACACCTCCCTAAATGGCAAAACTCCCCACACGGGGCCGTGGTATCGCGACTTGGCGCAAGCACCCGTGAGACTGCTGTTTGTCTGAAGAGGTGGGTGTGCTCGCTTTTGGTTGACGGCATTGCTACTGGGTCCCTCATAGTACAATGTAGTGTCTCTGGCGGTGGTGGTGCGCACCCAATGTCAGACACACCGTTGTAACATGAGGGGCCCTGGGGCGGTCCCGCCGGCCTCAAGAGAGTTCCCCCCTACCCCAGCTCAAAATGTGCTCTACCACGTGCAAAATTATGTCGCACAGCTCCACCAATCTTTAGTCTATTCGCTGACATCATTCAATGTCTGGCACTGACAATACAAATTTGTAGACATCTATGATGCAACTTAAAGTAGTCTGTGTCTGTGTCCTATATTGGCACCATTAAATAGTTACTGCCAAATTACTATGTCAGAAACTCAATAGATGAGCCCACCCCTGTACCTAAGTATGCCACCTTTTTTTTTGTTTTGGTTGTTTTGCGAGACATTAACATCTATTTATATTTTGGGAGTACTGGGACAGACACTCCTTGCACTACTCCTCCACTCACCACCAAGCTGCCTGTGTATCCATGTAACCGCTGTAAAGCTGCCATGAGCCTATTGTTTGTTATTTTAGGCCTTTGATAGCCTGTCTGCGGTCCCTACTTTAAATACTCCTCCACTCATCACCAGCTGCTTGCCCGTGTATCCATGTAACCGCTGTAAAACTGCCATGAGCCTATTGTTTGTTATTTTAGGCCTTTGATAGCCTGTCTGCGGTCCCTACTTTAAATACTCCTCCACTCATCACCAGCTGCCTGCCCGTGTATCCATGTAACCGCTGTAAAACTGCCATGAGCCTATTGTTTGTTATTTTAGGCCTTTGATAGCCTGTCTGCGGTCCCTACTTTAAATACTCCTCCACTCACCACCAAGCTGCCTGTGTATCCATGTAACCGCTGTAAAACTGCCATGAGCCTATTGTTTGTTATTTTAGGCCTTTGATAGCCTGTCTGCGGTCCCTACTTTAAATACTCCTCCACTCACCACCAAGCTGCCTGCCCGTGTATCCATGTAACCGCTGTAAAACTGCCATGAGCCTATTGTTTGTTATTTTAGGCCTTTGATAGCCTGTCTGCGGTCCCTACTTTAAATACTCCTCCACTCACCACCAAGCTGCCTGTGTATCCATGTAACCGCTGTAAAACTGCCATGAGCCTATTGTTTGTTATTTTAGGCCTTTGATAGCCTGTCTGCGGTCCCTACTTTAAATACTCCTCCACTCATCACCAGCTGCCTGCCCGTGTATCCATGTAACCGCTGTAAAATTGCCATGAGCCTATTGTTTGTTATTTTAGGCCTTTGATAGCCTGTCTGCGGTCCCTACTTTAAATACTCCTCCACTCATCACCAGCTGCCTGCCCGTGTATCCATGTAACCGCTGTAAAACTGCCATGAGCCTATTGTTTGTTATTTTAGGCCTTTGATAGCCTGTCTGCGGTCCCTACTTTAAATACTCCTCCACTCACCACCAAGCTGCCTGCCCGTGTATCCATGTAACCGCTGTAAAACTGCCATGAGCCTATTGTTTGTTATTTTAGGCCTTTGATAGCCTGTCTGCGGTCCCTACTTTAAATACTCCTCCACTCACCACCAAGCTGCCTGCCTGTGTATCCATGTAACCGCTGTAAAACTGCCATGAGCCTATTGTTTGTTATTTTAGGCCTTCGAAGCCTGTCTGCGGTCCCTCCTTCCACTAGGCCTCCACTGACCAGACCACTGCTGCCCGTGTACCCCTGGAACCAATTTTAAAGTGCCTACAGCCAGCCCATTTTATTGTGTTAGGCCTTCGAAGCCTGTCTGCGGTCCCTCCTTCCAATAGGCCTACACTGACAAAGGTACACCTGACAACAGACACATGGACCTGTAGGCATGGCCACGGAAGGTTACGTGTCCTTTGTGGCTCAATGGGTTAATGTATTGGATGCATGGTCCACACAGGGGACAGCCTGCTAAGTCTGTATGCAGTCCCTAATTCAAGTTGTCCTCAACTGAATAAAGCTGAGCTTCTACCTTCTGGCTCTCATTAAGTGTTTTTTAAAAAACAAAATGGTGGTTAGGGCCTACTAACGGCTTCTGCCCCTCCCTGGTGTTGCCCTCAACTGAATAAAGCTGAGCTTCTACCTTCCGGCTCTGATTAACTGCTGTTTTTAAACACATTGCTGGTTCCGGCCTACTAACGGTGTCTGCCCCTGCCTGGTGTTGCCCTCAACTGAATAAAGCTGAGCTTCAACCTTCTGGCTCTCATTAAGTGTTTTTTAAAAAACAAAATGGTGGTTAGGGCCTACTAACGGCTTCTGCCCCTCCCTGGTGTTGCCCTCAACTGAATAAAGCTGAGCTTCTACCTTCCGGCTCTGATTAACTGCTGTTTTTAAACACATTGCTGGTTCCGGCCTACTAACGGTGTCTGCCCCTCCCTGGTGTTGCCCTCAACTGAATAAAGCTGAGCTTCTACCTTCCGGCTCTGATTAACTGCTGTTTTTAAACACATTGCTGGTTCCGGCCTACTAACGGTGTCTGCCCCTGCCTGGTGTTGCCCTCAACTGAATAAAGCTGAGCTTCAACCTTCTGGCTCTCATTAAGTGTTTTTTAAAAAACAAAATGGTGGTTCCGGCCTACTAACGGTGTCTGCCCCTGCCTGGTGTTGCCCTCAACTGAATAAAGCTGAGCTTCAACCTTCTGGCTCTGATTAACTGCTGTTTTTAAACACATTGCTGGTTCCGGCCTACTAACGGTGTCTGCCCCTGCCTGGTGTTGCCCTCAACTGAATAAAGCTGAGCTTCAACCTTCTGGCTCTCATTAAGTGTTTTTTAAAAAACAAAATGGTGGTTAGGGCCTACTAACGGCTTCTGCCCCTCCCTGGTGTTGCCCTCAACTGAATAAAGCTGAGCTTCTACCTTCCGGCTCTGATTAACTGCTGTTTTTAAACACATTGCTGGTTCCGGCCTACTAACGGTGTCTGCCCCTCCCTGGTGTTGCCCTCAACTGAATAAAGCTGAGCTTCTACCTTCCGGCTCTGATTAACTGCTGTTTTTAAACACATTGCTGGTTCCGGCCTACTAACGGTGTCTGCCCCTGCCTGGTGTTGCCCTCAACTGAATAAAGCTGAGCTTCAACCTTCTGGCTCTCATTAAGTGTTTTTTAAAAAACAAAATGGTGGTTAGGGCCTACTAACGGCTTCTGCCCCTCCCTGGTGTTGCCCTCAACTGAATAAAGCTGAGCTTCTACCTTCCGGCTCTGATTAACTGCTGTTTTTAAACACATTGCTGGTTCCGGCCTACTAACGGTGTCTGCCCCTGCCTGGTGTTGCCCTCAACTGAATAAAGCTGAGCTTCAACCTTCTGGCTCTCATTAAGTGTTTTTTTAAAAAACAAAATGGTGGTTCCGGCCTACTAACGGTGTCTGCCCCTGCCTGGTGTTGCCCTCAACTGAATAAAGCTGAGCTTCAACCTTCTGGCTCTCATTAAGTGTTTTTTAAAAAACAAAATGGTGGTTAGGGCCTACTAACGGCTTCTGCCCCTCCCTGGTGTTGCCCTCAACTGAATAAAGCTGAGCTTCTACCTTCCGGCTCTGATTAACTGCTGTTTTTAAACACATTGCTGGTTCCGGCCTACTAACGGTGTCTGCCCCTGCCTGGTGTTGCCCTCAACTGAATAAAGCTGAGCTTCAACCTTCTGGCTCTCATTAAGTGTTTTTTAAAAAACAAAATGGTGGTTCCGGCCTACTAACGGTGTCTGCCCCTGCCTGGTGTTGCCCTCAACTGAATAAAGCTGAGCTTCAACCTTCTGGCTCTCATTAAGTGTTTTTTAAAAAACAAAATGGTGTTTAGGGCCTACTAACGGTGTCTGCCCCTCCCTGGTGTTGCCCTCAACTGAATAAAGCTGAGCTTCAACCTTCTGGCTCTCATTAAGTGTTTTTTAAAAAACAAAATGGTGGTTAGGGCCTACTAACGGTGTCTGCCCCTCCCTGGTGTTGTCCTCAACTGAACAAAGCTGAGCTTCCACATTCTGGCTTTCGGCCTATACTATCAGATATTAAACTGCATTTGGCCTACTAGTGTGGTTAGGCCCTTGAAACAGTGTCTGCTGCTCTTGGGTTTGCTACTCCACTGAACAAAGCAATGCCGCCTGTTTAGTCCTGTTACCAATTTTGATCTGCATTCAGCCTACTTTATTCTTTGGCCCTATATCTGTTTCCTCATCATCCTGCCCATTGCCCAGCCACTGCTAGATGAGTCTGCTGGTACATTGACCTAGACCACTACATTCCCCTTGTACTCTACACAGCCAGAATCTGACCCTGCTGAAAGTAAGGTTCCCCTTCCCGCATATTTTACCACCTTACACAGGGACAAAGAGGAAGGTGCAGATGAAAGTGCAGGTTCCTTCATCAGGTGGGGGGGCATACTCGTTGGCGACGTCACTGGCACAGGGCCACTCAGAGTACGCAAAAGTGTCGCTGCTGGTGGGAGGCGCCCCCGCCATGCAAACACACCGCCGTACTTTGAGGGGCCCTGTGCCAGTGCCAATGCGAACGAGTGGGCCCCCCTGCTTGCTCAGGATCACAGCACTTGCAACGTTGAAATACTTACCTCTCCCTGCTCCACTGCCATGACGTAGTCCATGTTTCCTGGGCCCACTAAAACCTTGAACCAGCCCTACCCCCACAACTTTTGCCAAATGACCCCCAATTTCCAGTGCCCAACTATTATTATAAAGTTAATTAAGATTGACAAGCTTCAGAAAACAAGAATGGATGTTTTTGGCAGTAAAATGTGCACTGTAGGTGTTTTCCTGGCCTCCACTCACTGCCGGCTATGCTTCCCCATTGACTTGCATTGGGTTTCGTGTTTCGGTCGATCCCCGACTTTTAGCGATAATCGGCCGACTTCACTCGACTCGACTCTGGACTAAATCGGGTTTCACAAAACCAGACTCGATCTTAAAAAAATGAAAGTCGCTCAACCCTACACAACACTTGGTGCAAATAATAAACACAGCTTAGCAGTCAATAGGAAACTTCAGAGGTAGATGCAAACAACAGAAAGTCTATGAAGCACAGTTATTCTTGAGGAAACTTGACACGAATAGATCCTTTACTTAGTCCAGACACGGATAGATATGCTCTAAGGCAGTTCAAATCATATCTTAGCTCAATCAGGGAGGCCTGGTTAATAGTCTCAGGTTTTGCAGAGCAGCAGCAGCTTACATGTCCAGCAAATGCAGATGGAAGTAACACGAGCAGCAGATGAAGGAGGATGACTGAACACTGGTGTGCAGCAGGAACTCAGAGCAGAGTGGCAGGATCTCCAACACAGGTTCATAGGAGCAGGTGCAAGGCCAGGGAGTAATCAGGAGCTGGATGCAAAGCAGAATAATCTAGCACAGAATGAAAGTCGGGGTGGAGTTTTATAGCAGGAAGACAAGTGCACATGAGACCAAAGACGCCATGTTGGAAAAGGGCAGTAATGCACAAAAGGTAAAAAATGTTGAGAGTCCTGACATTACTCCCACCTTAGAAGCAGCCTCAGGACGATCCTGAACCTGGTTTCTCAGGGAATCTCTGATGAAAACGAGAAATCTTCTGTTGGGCATTGATGTTCTCCACAGGTTCCCAAGAGTCTTCCTCAGGGGGATATCTCTGCCATCTTATCAGATATTGGAGCTGATTCCTACGAATCCTGGAATCAATAATTTCCTCCACCACAAATTGTTCTTGCCTATCAATCAACACAGGCAGCGGAGGTGGCACAACACGTCCCTGGAAGTTATTAGGAGATACAGGCTTTAGTAAAGATACATGAAAAACTGGGTGTACCTTCATTGTCCTAGATAGCTTCAGCCGGCAGGCCACAGAGCTCACAATACCGTTGATCTTGAAAGGGCCAATGAATTTCTGTCCAAGTTTTTGTGAAGGAACGTTTAACTTCAGATTCTTAGTTGCTAACCACATGGAATCTCCTACCTTGAACATGGGTGCAGGTTTACGAAATCTATCAGCCGATCTCTTATAACGTTCTTGAGCCGTGGTCAGGGATTCTTTCAGAACCTCCAGATTTTGTCTCATTGCAGTCAGCCTTTCTTCCACTGCTGGAACTGGAGAATTAATTGGAGACCTAGGTAAAATACATGGATGATAACCCAGATTGGCAAAGAAAGGTGTAAATTTAGTGGAGGCGCTCTGAGAATTATTATATGAAAATTCGGCTAATGGCAACAACTCCAACCAATCATCCTGGAGATGGCTGACATAGCATCTTAGATATTGTTCCAGCGTCTGGTTGGTACGCTCAGTCTGACCATTTGTCTGGTGATGGTAAGCAGAAGAGAGACAGACATTAATGTTGAGTGCAGAGCAAAACCCCTTCCAGAATCTTGAAGTGAACTGTACTCTACGGTCAGAGATGTGTTATGATCCCAGTGGTAGAGGATCTCTGATATACCGACAAAATAGCAAAAACCAAAATACTGCTCTAGGGAGGTGGAAACTGGGCTAACCGCATACCTGATCCTAACACACACAACTAAAAGCAGCCGGTGAACGTGCCTACGTTGGTTCTAGACGTCTCGATCCAGCCGGAGAACTGACTACCCCTAGAGGGAAAATAAGACCTCACTTGCCTCCAGAGAAATTGAACCCCAAAGAGATAGGAAGCCCCCAACAGATAATAATGGTGAAGCAAGAGGAAAACACAAAGGTAGAGATGAACTAGATTCAGCAAAGTGAGGCCCACTAGTCTAGATAGGCAGAAAATAGATAGTGGACTATGCGGTCAGCAGAAAACCCTACAAAAACATCCGCGCTGAATATTCAAGAACCCCCACACCGACTGACGGTGCGGGGGGAGAATATCAGCCCCCTAGAGCTTCCAGCGAGCCAGAAAATCAAATGTAAGCAAGCTGGACAAAAATACTGGAAAATGCAAATGATCAAAAGTACAAAACGGACTTAGCTTTTCTTGCATGAGACAGACAGAAAGGAATCCGGAGGAGACCAAATAGGTCTGGATACAACGATGCCAGGCAAGAGACTGAGTCCAGAAGAGACTTAAATAGGGAACACCAGCTGGAGCTCAGGCCTGCAACAAGACATGCCTAACACAATACCATTAGTGACCACCAGAGGGAGCCCAGAAACACAGTTCACAACAGAGATGATCTCATCCGGCACCCCATGCAACCGAAAGACATTCTGTATAACCAAGTTCACTGTATCTTTAGCTGAGGGGAGGCCGGTGCATGGAACAACCACTACCACCATGATTGTGTTCATGCCCCCTGATGTAGACAGCTCCACAATAAAGTCCATTGATATAGACCCCCAAGGGCAGGATGGAACAGGTATTGGTTGTAGAAGACCCATAGGTGCCACATGAGGAGTCTTGTAACGGGCACATACCTCGCAAGAGAGAACATAGTCCTTGGTATCCTTCAGCAAGTTGGCCACCAGAAGAATCAGCTCAGGAACTCTTGTGTCTTCTGTACCACCCTGTGACCAGCCAACTTGGAGTCATGTACCAACTTGAGGATCTGCAGACGTATGACCTCCGGGACGTAGATACGTCGATCTCTGAACCACATGCCACCCTTAAAGACAAGATTAATATCCAACAGGTGGGTTGGCCAGAAATACATCACCTTCATAGGCCTCCCTGCACTCCTTCCACAAATCCTGATTGTGGATAACTCCGATGAATTTGGCATCAGATAGAATGGTCTTGGAAGGAGCTCCAGGTACAGAATCCGCAGCATGGATTCGGGATAAAGCATCAGCCTTCCCATTACGAGAACCTGGACGGTACAAGATAACAAAGTTAAATTGATTTAAGAATAAGTTCCAACGAGCCTGACGAGGAGAAAGACATCTAGCGGATCTAAGGAACTCTAGATTGCGATGGTCAGCTAGCACTATGATCTGTTGTGCAGCTCCTTGCAGATGATGCCTCCATTCTTTGAAAGCCGCAATAATAGCCAGCAATTCCTTGTCTCCCACTTCGTAATTCTTCTCTGCTGAGGTTAGTCTACGGGAAAAGAAAGCACAAGGATGTAGCAGACCCTTCTCTCCAGTTCTTTGGGAGAGAATAGCCCCCAAAGCATTATCAGAAGCGTCCACCTCCACAATGAAAGGATGTGTTGGATCTGGGTGTATCAACAGCGGTTCTGATGTGAAACAGATCTAGGGTTGAGCGACTTTTACTTTTTCAGGATCGAGTCGGGTTTCGCGAAACCCGACTTTGTCAAAAGTCGGGTCGGGTGAAATCGGCCGATTATTTCGAAAAGTCAGGGATCCGACCGAAACACGAAACCCAATGCAAGTCAATGGAGAATCAAAGTCGGCAGTGAGTGGAGGACAGGAAAACCCCAACAGAGCCCATTTTAATGCCAAAAACATCAGTTCTTGTTACTTAAGCTTGTCAATCTTAATTTACCTTATAATAATAGATAGGCTTTGAAAATTGGGGCTCATTTGGCAAACGTTGTGGGGGCATTCGTGCTGGCTAAACTTTTTCAGGGGCCCAGGAAATTTTGGACTACGTCACGGCGGTGGAGCAGGGAGAGGTAAGTATTTCAACTTTGCAAGTGCTGTGATCCTGAGCAAGCATGGGGGGCACACTCATTGCATTGCCACTGGCACAGGGCCCCTCAAAGTATGGCATTGTGATTGACGGCGGGGGCGCCTCCCACTGGCAGAGACACTTTTGCGTACTATGAGGGGCCCTGTGCAAGTGATGTCACCAACGAGTATGCCCCCCCACCTGTTGAAGGAACCTGCACTTTGATCTGCACCTTCCTCTTTGTCCCCGTGTAAGGTGGTATAGTATGCAGGAAGGGGAACCAGACTTTCTGCAGGGTCAGATACTGGCTATGTAGAGTGCAAGGGGAATGTAGTGTTCTGGGTCAATGTACTGCCAGACTCATCTAGCAGTGGCTGGGCAATGGGCAGGATGAGGAGGAAACACAGATATAGGCCCAAAGAATAAAGTAGGCTAAATGCAGTTCAAAATTGGTAACAGGAGTAAACAGGCAGCACTGCTTTGTTCAGTGGAGGAGAACAGCAACGAGTGGCAGACACCATTAGTAGGACCAACCAAACCAGTAGGCCAAATGCAGTTTTAACATTCCAATAGGTTGAAAGCCTGAAGATTGAAGCTCAGGAGAAAAACACACGAGAATACCAAGGAGCGGCAGACACCGTTAGCAGGCCCAACCAAACTAGTAGGCCAAATGCACTTTACTATGTGATATCGGCAGCAAATTGAGGCTCTGCTTTGTGCAATGAAGGACAGCTGTTTTGAGTGGCGCAGACAGACACAGGTAGTAGGCTGTTATGATCTGGTGGCCTAGGAGCAGCATGAACGAGCTCTGGAGTAGGTGGCCTCTATACTGACCGCAGACCTTGAACTTAACACCGCAACTAGAAGTAGCTGTGGGATGTTCCTGTCACTCCCTAGACACCTCATCACAGCCGGAGGACTAATTACCCCTAAAGAAAGAAACAGGAAAACTATCTTGCCTCAGAGAAAATTCCCAAAGCAAAGACAGCCCCCCACAAATATTGACTGTGAGAGGAGAGGGAAATTACAAACGCAGACTGAAAACAGAATTTAGCAAAGAAGGCCACGCTACCTAGAAAGAAAAGACAGGACAGAGTACTGTGCGGTCAGTATTAAAATACTACAATAATCCACCACAGAGAATACAAAAATCTCCACACCTAACTAAAGGCATGGAGGGTAACTCTGCAACTTCAGAGCTTCCAGCTTGGCTGAATAAATCCTTACACAGACAAAGCTGGACAAGAAAAAATATAGCAATTCACTGAACTATAAAGTCCACTGCATGTGGACTGCAAAAACAAAGCCAGGACTTATCTTTGATGATTTGGACAATCCAGCAGGAGAAACCAAGCAGAGATGTGAATCCTCCAGAAAACAAATGACAACTGGCACTCACCAAAGGGTGAGGCCAGACTAAATAGCCCCGTCCAAAGTGGACGCACCTGATAACTGCTGTGAAGGACAAACAGCAGCACTACCACTTATAACCACAGGAGGGAGCCCAAGAGCAGAACCTACAACAGAATTCACAACAGTACCCCCCCTTGAGGAGGGGTCACCGAACCCTCACCAGAGCTCCCAGGATGATCAGGACGAGCCAAATGGAAGGCACGAACCAAATCGCCAGCATGAACATCGGAGGCAACAACCCAAGAATTATCCTCCTGGCCATAACCCTTCCACTTGACAAGATACTGAAGCCTCCATCTTGAAAAACGAGAATCCAAGATCTTCTCCACAACATACTCCAACTCCCCATCAATCAACACCGGGGCAGGAGGATCAACAGAGGGAAACACGGGCACCACATATTTCCGCAACAAAGATCTGTGAAAAACATTATGGATGGAAAAAGAGGCTGGAAGGGCCAAACGAAAAGACACTGGATTGATAATCTCAGAAATCCTATAAGGACCAATAAACCGAGGTTTGAACTTCGGGGAAGAAACCTTCATAGGAACATGACGGGAAGACAACCAGACCAAATCCCCAACCCGAAGCCGGGAACCCACACGCCGACCATGGTTGGCAAAACGCTGAGCCTCCTCCTGAGACAACACCAAATTGTCCACAACATGAGCCCAAATTTGCTGCAACCTGTCAACCACAGAGTCCACCCCAGGACAATCAGAAGACTCAACCTGCCCTGAAGAAAAACAAGGATGAAACCCAGAATTATAAAAGAAGGGTGAAACCAAGGTAGCAGAACTAGCCCGATTATTAAGGGCAAACTCGGCCAATGGCAAGAAAGCCACCCAATCATCCTGATCGGCAGACACAAAGCATCTCAAATAAGTCTCCAAAGTCTGGTTAGTTCACTCGGTTTGACCGTTTGTCTGAGGATGAAATGCGGAAGAAAAAGACAAATCAATGCCCAGCTTAGCACAAAAGGACCGCCAAAACCTAGAAACAAACTGGGAACCTCTATCGGACACAATATTCTCCGGAATGCCATGCAAATGAACCACATGCCGAAAAATCAACGGAACCAACTCAGAAGAGGAAGGCAATTTAGGCAAAGGTACCAAATGAATCATCTTAGAAAACCGGTCACAGACCACCCAGATAACCGACATCCTCTGGGAAACAGGAAGATCCGAAATAAAATCCATAGAAATATGCGTCCAAGGCCTCTCAGGGACCGGCAAAGGCAAAAGCAACCCACTGGCGTGGGAGCAGCAAGGTTTAGCCCGTGCACAAGTCCCACAGGACTGCACAAAAGAACGCACATCCCGTGACAAAGAAGGCCACCAAAAGGACCTACTAACCAAATCTCTGGTACCAAAAATCCCAGGATGGCCAGCCAACACAGAACAGTGAACCTCAGAAATCACTTTACTAGTACATCTGTCAGGAACAAACAATTTCCCCGCTGGACAGCGATCAGGTTTTTTCAGCCTGAAACTCCTAAAGAGCCCGTCGCAAATCAGGGGAATCAGCGGAAAGAATCACCCCCTCCTTCAGAATACCAACCGGCTCAAGAACCCCAGGAGAATCAGGCAAAAAACTCCTAGAGAGGGCATCAGCCTTAACATTCTTAGAACCCGGAAGATACGAGACAACAAAATCAAAACGAGAGAAAAACAGGGACCATCGAGGCAGTCTAGGATTCAGCCGTTTGGCAGACTCGAGGTAAATAAGATTCTTATGATCGGTCAAGACCACAATACGGTGCTTGGCCCCCTCAAGCCAATGTCGCCACTCCTCAAATGCCCACTTCATAGCCAACAACTCACAATTACCGACATCATAATTACGTTCCACAGGTGAGAACATCCGAGAGAAGAAGGCACACGGTTTCATCGAGGCAACCATCAGAATTCCTCTGACACAAAATGGCCCCTGCCCCAATTTCAGAAGCGTCAACCTCAACCTGAAAAGGAAGAGAAACATCCGGCTGACGCAACACAGGGGCAGAAGTAAATCGGTGCTTAAGCTCCTGAAAGGCAGAAACAGCCTCAGAGGACCAATTCGTAACATCAGTGCCCTTCCTCGTCAAATCGGTCAGGGGTTTAACCACACTAGAGAAGTTGGCAATGAAACGGCGATAAAAATTAGCAAAGCCCAAAAATTTCTGAAGGCTCTTCACGGATGTGGGCTGGATCCAATCATGAATGGCCTGAACCTTAACCGGATCCATTTCTATAGATGATGGAGAAAAAATGAAACCCAAAAAAGAAACCTTCTGTACTCCAAAGAGGCACTTAGACCCCTTCACAAACAAGGCATTATCACGAAGGACCTGAAATACCATCCTGACTTGTTTCACATGAGACTCCCAATCATCTGAAAAAATCAAAATATCATCCAAATATACAATCATGAATTTATCAAGATAATTCCGAAAAATATCATGCATGAAGGACTGAAACACATATGGGGCATTAGAGAGTCCAAATGGCATCACAAGATATTCAAAATGGCCCTCGGGCATATTAAATGCAGTTTTCCATTCGTCACCCTGCTTAATACGAACAAGATTATATGCCCCTCGAAGGTCAATCTTAGTAAACCAACAAGCCTCCTTAATCCTGGCAAACAAATCAGAAAGCAAAGGCAAAGGGTATTGGAATTTGACCGTGATCTTATTCAAGAGGCGATAATCAATACAGGAGCCATCCTTCTTGGCAACAAAAAAAAACCTGCTCCCAATGGAGAAGAAGATGGCCGAATATGTCCCTTCTCCAAAGACTCCTTAACATAACTCCGCATGGTGGCATGTTCAGGCACAGAAAGGTTGAAAAGTCGGCCCTTAGGGAACTTACAGCCTGGAATCAAGTCAATAGCACAATCACAGTCCCTATGCGGTGGAAGGGAACTGGATTTGGGCTCATCGAAAACATCCTGGAAATCTGACAGAAACTCAGGAATTTCAGAAGAGGGGGAGGAGGAAATTGACATCAGAGGAACGTCATCATGAACCCCCTGACAACCCCAACTAGTCACAGACATAGATTTCCAATCCAACACCGGATTATGTACCTGTAACCATGGAAACCCCAGCACAATAGCATCATGCAAATTATGCAACACCAGGAAACGACAATCTTCCAGATGGGTTGGCACCATGCACATCGTTAACTGTGTCCAAAACTGGGGTTTATTTTTAGCCAATGGTGTAGCATCAATGCCCCTCAAAGGGATAGGACTCTGCAAAGGCTGCAAGGAAAAACCACAACGTCTGGCAAATTCTAAGTCCATTAAATTTAAAGCAGCGCCTGAATCCACAAATGCCATGACAGAAAATGACGATAATGAGCAGATCAGGGTCACAGATAACAGAAATTTAGGTTGTACAGTACTGATGGTAACAGAATTAGCAATTCTCTTGGCACGCTTAGGGCAATCAGAAATAACATGAGCAGAATCGCCACAGTAAAAGCACAACCTATTCTGCCGTCTGAATCCTTGGCGTTCAGCTCGAGACACAATCCTATCACACTGCATTGGCTCAGGACTCCACTCGGAAGACAACGCCATAGTGTGCACAACTCTGCGCTCATGCAAGCGCCGATCAATCTGAATGGCCAGAGACATAGAATCACTCAGACCAGCAGGCGTGGGGAACCCCACCATAACGTCCTTAACAGATTCAGAAAGACCCTTTCTGAAAATTGCCGCCAAAGCATCCTCATTCCATTTAGTGAGCACAGACCATTTTCTAAATTTCTGGCAGTATGATTCTGCCGCTTCCTGACCCTGACACAGGGTCAACAAGGTTTTTTGTGCATGATCCACTGAATTAGGTTCATCATACAATAAATAGAACGTATGTAAATGGTGGTGCAAAGTGTCAAATGCTAAAAAATCCTTGCAGCGATACCAAACAAACCTCCACAAACAGTTTGTAGATAATTAGAAACACAATAATAGTATGCACCTAAGTACATACAGGTACGCGCTTGATAATAGCAAGTCAGGTATTGTGGATGCAATGGAGTAACAAGTGAGAGATAAATCCTTTTTTAGTCTCTCGGGGTTTTCACCCTTGTCTCCCTTCTTAATACCACTGGTAGATCAAAGTAAAAAGCTCACAACTTTTCCTACCTCTGAAGACGGGTATTTGATGAATGTAAGCAGCAGAGTTGTTACCGTCGATCAAAAGGGGTCCAAATAAAAACAATAAAAGTCCAAACTAGTGGCTGCTCCGGCCGGTAGCAACCACCCGACACTAACCTCCGGGTGGGAACAGGATCCTGTGATACCAGATGCCGCGTGAAGTGAGGGCGGTAAGTCCGGATCGTGCTCAGGACCTGTGTGACGTCACTGGTCACGTGACCGTTGCCGAAACCCGAGTGTGAATACGGAATGCAGTGAGGGTCAGTCAGCCAACGAGTTTCGGAGACAACTGTCTCCTTCCTCAGCTTCCTGAGCTTTTTAATTTGATCTACCAGTGGTATTAAGAAGGGAGACAAGGGTGAACACCCCGAGAGACTAAAAAAGGATTTATCTCTCACTTGTTACTCCATTGCATTCATCATACAATAACCCTAGCGCCTGAAAAAAGGTGTCTACTAGTGTTGAGTAGTGTTGAGCGATACCGTCCGATACTTGAAAGTATCGGTATCGGAAAGTATCGGCCGATACCGGCAAAGTATCGGATCTAATCCGATACCGATACCCGATACCAATACAAGTCAATGGGACTCAAATATCGGACGGTATCCCTGATGGTTCCCAGGGTCTGAAGGAGAGGAAACTCTCTTTTAGGCCCTGGGATCCATATTAATGTGTAAAATAAAGAATTAAAATAAAAAATATTGATATACTCACCTCTCCGATGCAGCCTGCACCTTATCGAGGGAACCGGCAGCCTTCTTTGCTTAAAATGCACGCATTTACTGCCTTCCGTGAATTCTAGAATTAGGCTTGTTGTGATTGGTCGCGTCGCGGTCACATGGGCGGCACGCGACCAATCAGAAGCCGTGACGTAATTTTCAGGTCCTGAATGCCTAGAATTCAGCATTCAGGACCTGAAAATTATGTCACGGCTTGTTGTGATTGGTCGCGTCGCGGTCACATGGGCGGCACGTGACCAATCAGAAGCCGTGACGTCACGGAAGGCAGTAAACGCGCGCATTTTAAGCAAAGAAGGCTGCCGGTTACTACCAGGGCGCGTCAGAGGGTGAGTATATCCCTATTTTTTATTTTAATTCTTTATTTTTTACATGGATATGGATCCCAGGGCCTGAAGGAGAGTTTCCTCTCCTTCAGACCCTGGGAACCATACACTGGGAACTTCCGATTCCGATTCCCGATACCACAAAAGTATCAGATCTCGGTATCGGAATTCCGATACAGCAAATATCGGCCGATACCCGATACTTGCGGTATCGGAATGCTCAACACTAGTGTTGAGCGATACCTTCCGATATCGGAAAGTATCGGTATCGGAAAGTATCGGCCGATACCGTCAAAGTATCGGATCTCGCCGATTCCGATACCCGATCCCAATGCAAGTCAATGGGACGAAAATATCGGAATTAAAATAAACCCTTTCTTTCCTTGTAGGTTCATTCTACATGAAGGAAAACAACTAAGAATAATGTAGGATGTATTGGGGGAGGTGGCGGAGACATTAAAGGCATAGAGTTTTAGCCCAATCAAATAGAATAGCAGGAATTTTAATTTTTTTTAAAGACGTTCGGAGTTACAAAGATATTGACTATGTTAAGATTTTGTCAGATATTGATGTTTCACTACTTCCACGCCCTTCACCCTCTTTTTTACTTCTCCCACACTTTCTTCTTCATCATCATCAGCATCTTTGACATCAACTTCTTCTTCACCTTATTCATCTTCTTCATCTTCTACCTATAATTTTTTTTTTACATTGTTCATATTCTTTTTATTTAACTATTATTCTTCTTCATATTCAAGTTCTTCATCATATTCTTATTTGTGACAGGCATTCCCGTAGTTGTTATCTATAAAAGTTTGAAGATTACACCTTCCGTTCTGCCTGTCACAAAAGAGTTACATTTGTCCGCGTTCAGTTTGGCCTGCAGCATCAGGCTTTATCCAGGGGCACCACGAGGAGGAATGGACTCACCCCATACACTCCTTAGTCTTCTTCTGCTTATAATTTAGATAATATCTTTTGCTCTGATATTTAGTGTTATGCTTAATGTTCTTCTGCTCTTTGTTCTGCAGCCTCTTGTTCTTCTGCTTCTCGGTCTCCTATGTCGTCGTCTCCAGGGACGTCGTCTCCAGGGTCGTCGTCTCCGAGGTCGTCGTCATCGGGGTGGTCTTCAGGGTCATCATCTCCAGGGTCGTCGTCATCTCAGTGGTTGTCGTCTCTGGTGTCGTCGTCATCTTAGGGGTGGTCTTCCGGGTCGTCATCTTTAGGGTCTTGAACTTGGAAATGTAGCAGAAGGTACAAGAAGGCTGAGAAAATGCCGAGAAACAGCTGATGGAACTGGAACTCAGATGGCTACCCGAAGGTCCAAGAGCCAATGGAACTACCGAGGACCAGCTGACGTTACTGGAACCCGGTTACAAAGCAGGAGGTGTTGTGAATTCTGTTTGTGGGCTCCCTCTGGTGGCTACTGGTGGTACTGGTTGACTTCTGTCTTTTATCTCCAGTGCACCTGTTCCCATCAGGAAATGGGAGTTTCCCATATAGTCTGGCTTCTCAGTCATTTACTTGCCGGCTATCAATGTTACCAGAGCTCCTCTGTTACTTGCTACCTGCTCCAAGTCTGCTGATTCAGATAAGTTGGATCATCTGTACCTTTTGTGAAAGTTTTGTCCAGCGTTCATTTGGATCAGTTGTACCTTTTGTCCAGCGTGCATTTATATGAACCTTGCTGCTGGAAGCTCTAGTGAACTGAAATGACCACTCCGGTGTCATGAGTTGATACCGGAGTTTAAAGTCGTTTCAGGATGGTATTTTGTAGGGTTTTGAGTTGACCGCGAAGTCCACTTTTGTATTTTCTGCTATCTAGTTAGTGGGCCTCTCTTTGCTGAACCTGTATTCATCCTGCGTATGTGTTTTCCTCTTAACTAACCGTCATTATATGTTGGGGGCTACTATCACTTTGGGGTTTTCTCTGGAGGCAAGCCAGGTCTGTGTTTCCTCTATTAGGGGTAGCTAGATCTCCGGCTGGTGCGAGACGTCTAGGGATAAAACGCAGGTACGTTCCCCGGCCACTGGTAGTTGTGCGTGAGGTTCAGCATCGCGGTCAGCTTAGATTCCATCTTACTAGAGCTAGTCCTGTTTTTGCCTATGTCCCTGCCATTGGGAACCATGACAGTATAGCCGGCCAAAGTGTTAAGTATTGGCTGAAGAAGGAGAGAAGAGAAGTCTCTGACACTTTTTTTTTTTTTTCCTCCTCTGAAGTCTGTCTAGCCATAATTGCAGTCTGCTGCTTTTCCCTCCTCTTAATCCCTGAATGGCTCAGATCTCAGCTGCTGAGAAATGGATATCCAGAGTTTAGCTTCAAATCTGAATTATCTCGCTTCTAGGGTTCAAAATTTACAAGACTTTGTCATACATGCTCCTATGTCTGAACCTAAAATTCCTATACCAGAGTTTTTTTCTGGAGATAGATCTCGTTTTTTGAATTTTAAGTACAATTGTAAATTGTATGTTTCTCTGAGATCTTACTCCGCTGGAGACCCCGCTCAGCAGGTTAAGATTGTTATTTCCTTGCTGTGGGGTGACCTTCAGAATTGGGCATTTGCTTTGGCGCCAGGGGACCCTGCGCTGCTCAATGTGGATGTGTTTTTTCTGGCGTTGGGGTTGCTCTATGAGGAACCTAATTTGGAGATTCAGGCTGAAAAAGCCTTGATAGCCCTCTCTCAAGGGCATGATGAAGCTGAGATATATTGTCAAAAATTTCGAAAATGGTCTGTGCTTACTCAGTGGAATGAGTGCGCCCTGGCAGCGAATTTCAGAGAGGGTCTCTCTGACACCGTTAAAGATGTCATGGTGGGGTTTCCTACGCCCACAGGTCTGAATGAGTCCATGACAATGGCTATTCAGATTGACCGGCGTTTACGGGAGCGCAAACCTGTGCACCATTTGGCGGTGTCTTCTAAGCAGGCACCGGAAAATATGCAATGTGATAGAATTCTGTCCAGAAGTGAACGGCAGAATTATAGGCGTAAAAATGGGTTGTGCTTCTATTGTGGCGATTCTGCTCATGTTATATCAGCATGCTCTAAACGCACAAAAAGGGTTGATAAGTCTTTTGCAGTTAGCACTTTGCAGTCTAAGTTTATTTTGTCTGTGACTTTGATTTGTTCGTTATCCTCTATTACCGCGAATGCCTATGTGGATTCTGGCGCCGCCCTGAGTCTTATGGATTGGTCCTTTGCCAAGCGCTGTGGGTTTAGTCTAGAGTCTCTGGAAGTCCCTATCCCTTTGAAGGGTATTGACTCCACACCATTGGCTAGGAATAAACCTCAATACTGGATACAAGTGACTATGTGTATGACTCCAGACCATCAGGAGGTGATTCGATTCCTTGTGTTGCATAATTTGCATGATGTTTTAGTGCTTGGATTGCCATGGTTACAAACTCATAACCCAGTTCTTGACTGGAAAACAATGTCCGTATTAAGCTGGGGATGTCAGGGGGCTCATGGGGAAGCACCTTTGGTTTCCATTGCTTCATCTACTCCCTCTGAGGTTCCGGCATTTTTGTCTGATTACTGTGATGTTTTTGAGGAGCCTAAACTTAGTTCGCTCCCTCCTCACAGGGATTGCGATTGTGCTATAGAGTTGATTCCTGGCAGCAAGTTTCCTAAAGGTCGTTTGTTCAATCTGTCTGTGCCAGAGCATGCTGCTATGCGAGAGTATATTAAGGAGTCCTTGGAAAAGGGACATATCCGTTCATCCTCATCCCCTTTAGGAGCAGGTTTTTTTTTCGTGGGTAAAAAGGATGGTTCCCTGAGGCCTTGTATTGATTATCGGCTATTGAATAAGATTACGGTCAAATATCAGTATCCTTTGCCACTGTTGACTGATTTGTTTGCTCGTATTAAGGGGGCAAGGTGGTTTTCTAAGATTGACCTTCGGGGTGCGTATAATTTGGTGCGGATTAAGCAGGGAGATGAGTGGAAAACTGCATTTAATACGCCCGAGGGCCATTTTGAGTATCTGGTGATGCCTTTTGGTCTTTCTAATGCCCCTTCAGTCTTTCAGTCCTTTATGCACAATATTTTCCGTGAATATCTGGATAAATTTATGATTGTGTATTTGGATGATATTTTGATTTTTTCTGATGACTGGGAGTCGCATGTTCAACAGGTCAGGAAGGTTTTTCAGGTTTTGCGGGCCAATTCTTTGTTTGTAAAGGGTTCAAAGTGTACTTTTGGGGTTCAGAAGATCTCTTTTTTGGGGTACATTTTTTCCCCTTCTTCTATTGAGATGGATCCTGTCAAGGTTCGGGCTATTTGTGATTGGACACAACCTACGTCCCTTAAGAGTCTTCAGAAATTCTTGGGCTTTGCTAATTTCTATCGTCGATTTATAACTGTTTTTTCAAGTGTTGTTAAGCCTCTAACGGATTTGACTAAGAAGGGTGCTGATGTTGCCAATTGGTCCTCGGCGGCTGTGGAGGCCTTTCGGGAGCTTAAGCGCCGCTTTTCTTCTGCTCCTGTGTTGCGCCAGCCTGATGTTTCACTTCCTTTTCAGGTCGAAGTTGATGCTTCCGAGATCGGAGCGGGGGCGGTTTTGTCGCAGAGAAGTTCCGATTGCTCGGTGATGAGACCATGTGCGTTCTTTTCTCGAAAATTTTCGCCCGCCGAGCGAAATTATGATGTTGGTAATCGGGAGCTTTTGGCTATGAAGTGGGCCTTTGAGGAGTGGCGTCATTGGCTTGAGGGTGCTAGGCATCAGGTGGTGGTCTTGACTGATCACAAGAATCTGATTTACCTTGAGTCTGCCAGGCGTCTGAATCCTAGACAGGCGCGCTGGTCGTTGTTTTTCTCCCAGTTTAATTTCGTGGTCTCATATCTACCAGGTTCAAAAAATGTGAAGGCAGATGCCCTTTCTAGGAGTTTTGAGCCTGACTCCCCTGGTGATTCTGAGCCTACGGGTATCCTTAAGGATGGGGTGATATTGTCTGCTGTCTCTCCAGACTTGCGACGTGCTTTGCAGGAGTTTCAGGCGGATAGGCCTGATCGTTGTCCGCCTGGGAGACTGTTTGTTCCAGATGAGTGGACCAGTAGAGTCATCTTGGAAGTTCATTCTTCTGTGTTGGCAGGCCACCCTGGAATCTTTGGTACCAGAGATTTGGTGGCCAGGTCCTTCTGGTTGCCTTCCCTGTCTCGGGATGTGCGTACTTTTGTGCAGTCTTGTGATGTTTGTGCTCGGGCCAAGCCTTGCTGTTCTCGGGCTAGTGGATTGTTGTTGCCCTTGCCTATTCCGAAGAGGCCTTGGACGCACATCTCTATGGACTTTATTTCAGATCTTCCGGTTTCTCAGAAAATGACCGTCATCTGGGTGGTGTGTGACCGTTTTTCTAAAATGGTTCATTTGGTACCCTTGCCCAAGTTGCCTTCTGCATCTGAGTTGGTTCCTCTATTTTTTCAGAATGTGGTTCGTTTACATGGTATCCCGGAAAACATCGTTTCTGACAGGGGATCCCAATTTGTGTCTAGATTTTGGCGGGCGTTCTGTGCCAGGATGGGCATTGATTTGTCTTTTTCGTCTGCATTCCACCCTCAGACGAATGGCCAGACGGAGCGAACTAATCAGACCTTGGAGACTTATTTGAGGTGTTTTGTGTCTGCTGATCAGGATGACTGGGTCGCCTTTTTGCCGTTGGCAGAGTTTGCCCTCAATAATCGGGCTAGTTCTGCCACTCTGGTTTCTCCTTTCTTTTGCAATTCGGGGTTTCACCCTCGTTTTTCATCTGGCCAGGTGGAATCTTCGGATTGCCCTGGAGTGGACACGATGGTGGATAGACTGCACCGGATTTGGAGTCATGTGGTGGACAACTTGAAGTTGTCCCAGGAGAAGTCTCAGCAGTTTGCTAATCGTCGTCGTCGTGCTGGTAATCGTCTTCACGTTGGGGACTTGGTGTGGTTATCTTCTCGTTTTGTCCCTATGAAGGTCTCTTCTCCTAAGTTTAAACCTCGGTTCATAGGTCCTTATAAGATTTTGGAGATTCTTAATCCTGTATCATTTCGTTTGGACCTACCAGCATCTTTCACTATTCATAATGTCTTCCATCGGTCTTTGTTGTGGAGGTACGAGGTACCGGTGATTCCTTCTGTTGAGCCTCCTGCCCCTGTGCTGGTACAGGGTGAATTGGAGTATGTTGTGGAGAAGATTTTGGACTCTCGCATTTCCAGACGGAGACTTCAATATTTGGTTAAATGGAAGGGATACGGTCAGGAAGATAATTCTTGGGTGACTGCCTCTGATGTTCATGCCTCTGATTTGGTTCGCGCCTTTCATAGGGCTCATCCAGATCGCCCTGGTGGTTCTCATGAGGGTTCGGGTCCCCTCCTCAAGGGGGGGGTACTGTTGTGAATTCTGTTTGTGGGCTCCCTCTGGTGGCTACTGGTGGTACTGGTTGACTTCTGTCTTTTATCTCCAGTGCACCTGTTCCCATCAGGAAATGGGAGTTTCCCATATAGTCTGGCTTCTCAGTCATTTACTTGCCGGCTATCAATGTTACCAGAGCTCCTCTGTTACTTGCTACCTGCTCCAAGTCTGCTGATTCAGATAAGTTGGATCATCTGTACCTTTTGTGAAAGTTTTGTCCAGCGTTCATTTGGATCAGTTGTACCTTTTGTCCAGCGTGCATTTATATGAACCTTGCTGCTGGAAGCTCTAGTGAACTGAAATGACCACTCCGGTGTCATGAGTTGATACCGGAGTTTAAAGTCGTTTCAGGATGGTATTTTGTAGGGTTTTGAGTTGACCGCGAAGTCCACTTTTGTATTTTCTGCTATCTAGTTAGTGGGCCTCTCTTTGCTGAACCTGTATTCATCCTGCGTATGTGTTTTCCTCTTAACTAACCGTCATTATATGTTGGGGGCTACTATCACTTTGGGGTTTTCTCTGGAGGCAAGCCAGGTCTGTGTTTCCTCTATTAGGGGTAGTTAGATCTCCGGCTGGTGCGAGACGTCTAGGGATAAAACGCAGGTACGTTCCCCGGCCACTGGTAGTTGTGCGTGAGGTTCAGCATCGCGGTCAGCTTAGATTCCATCTTCCTAGAGCTAGTCCTGTTTTTGCCTATGTCCCTGCCATTGGGAACCATGACAAGGAGGTACCTTGTCCACCAGGTTCAGCGGTGGAGCACTGTTTCAGCTTGGGGGGGAAACACTCTCTCGTGGGCGGCGGTACTGGCCCAGGGCCCCTCATATTACGACGGTGTGTCTGACGTTGGGTGTGCACCCCCACCGCCAGAGACACTTAATTGTACTATGAGGGACCCTGTGCCAGTGCCGTCAGCCAAAAGTGGGCACACCCACCTCTCCAGCCAACCGGCACTCGCACGGGTGCTTGCGCCAAGTGGTGACCACGGGCCCGTGGGGGGAGTCAGCCCATTTAGGGAGGTGTTAAAAATGGCCTATGGTGGACATTCAGCAGCAGCAAATGGAGGAAGTGGAGCAGTCAGTAAGAGGATTCAAAAAGCAAGACCTTTTTAAAGGAAAGCTACGTGTCAGCAGGGGAAGGTGGGGCAAAATAATTTGAAATCCATGATTGGTTCATTTTAATGAAGGTTAGATCATCAACATTTTGGGTAGCCAGACGTGTCCTTTTTTCGGTCAGTATTGAGCCAGCAGCACTGAAGACTCTTTCTGATAGCACACTGGCAGCAGGGCAAGCGAGCTCCTGTAATGCATATTCTTCCAATTCAGGCCAGGTGTCTAGTTTAGATGCCCAGTAATCAAAGGGGAATGACCTGTGAGGGAGAACATCGATAATGGCGGAAAAATAGTTGGTAACCATACTGGACAAATGCTGTCTCCTGTCACTTTGAATCGATGCAGCTGTCCCTGCTTCCAATCCACTTTGGATTTCTGCACCGCTAGCACCTCTGCCATGTTGCCCCCTACAGCTCATGTGAGAACCATCACCGCCGCTGTGTGCTGGGAATGCCAGAACCAAATGGTCTACAAGAGTTGCTTGTTTGGTAGCCAATATTTGCTCTAGGTTCTCATGTGGCATGATATTTTACAATTTCCCTTTGTAGCGTGGATACAGTAGGCAGGCCAACCAGTAATAGGCATCAGTCATCATTTTGACAATGTGGGGGTCCCTTTTTAGGATACGCAAGGCATACTCAGCCATGTGGGCCAATGTTCCAGGTGTCAATTCACTGATCCTGCTGGGTTGAGGAGCACATTCTTGTAAATCTACATCACAAGTGTCCCGCAAGAAAACTGTACCAGACCTTACAACGGCACCAGTTTCTATTGCCCCCTGAGAAGCTCCCTCCTCCCATACATTTTCATCACCTTCATCCTCCTCCTCATCCTCTTCATCCGCCACCTCGCCCTGGACAGTTCCCTGACCAGACAATGGCTGACTGTCATCAAGGCTTCCCTCCTCCTCGGCTGCAGACGCCTGCTCCTTAATGTGCGTCAAACTTTGCATCAGCAGACGCATAAGTGGGATGCTCATGCTTATGATGGCGTCGTCTGCACTTACCAGCCGTGTGCATTCCTGAAAACACTGAAGGACTTGACAGAGACTTGTAGCTTTGACCACTGCACACCAAACAACTCCATGTCTGCCATCCAACTGCCTGCCCGTGTATGCGTATCCTCCCACAAATAAATGACAGCACACCTCTGTTCAAACAGCCTCTGAACCATTTGCAGTGTGGAGTTCCACCTTGTTGCAACATCTATAATTAGGCGGTGCTGTGGAAGATTTAGCGATCACTGATGGTTCAGCATACGGGTGGAGTGTACGGGCGACCGGCGGATGTGCGAACAAAGTTTTCGCACCTTCAGGAGCAGGGTGGGTAACTCTGGATAATTTTTCAGGAAGCACTGCACCACCAGGTTCAAAGTGTGAGCCAAGCAAGGTATGTGTTTAAGTTGTGAAAGGGCTATGGCAGCCATAAAATTCCTTCCATTATCACTGACTACCTTGCCTGCCTCAAGATGTACACTGACCAGCCATGACTCACTTTCTTGCTGCAGGAACTCGGCCAGTACTTCAGCGGTGTGTCTGTTGTCGCCCAAACACTTCATTTCCAACACAGCCTGCTGACGCTTACCACTAGCTGTTCCATAATGAGACACCTCGTGTGCAACACTGGCAGCTGCGGATGGAGTTGCCAGGCGACTGCGCTCTGTGGACGAGCTGTCACTTCTGGAGGAGGAGGAGGAGGAGGGGTGTCGAACGCCTACTGCCAACTGTTTCCTAGACCATGGGCTAGGCAGAACTGTCCCACTATGGCTGTCCCCTGTGGACCCTGCATCCACCACATTAACCCAGTGCGCCGTGATGGACACGTAACGTCCCTGGCCATGCCTACTGGTCCATGCATCTGTGGTGAGGTGCACCTTTCCACTGACAGACTGCCTCAGTGCATGGACAATGCGGTCTTTGACATGCTGGTGGAGGGCTGGGATGCCTTTTCTCACAAAGAAGTGGCGACTGGGTAGGTCATAGCGTGGTACTGCATAGGCCATCAGGTCTTTGAAAGCTTTGCTTTCGACCAACCGGTAGGGCATCATCTCTAACGAGATTAATCTGGCAATGTGGGCATTCAAACCCTGTGTACGCGGATGGGAGGATGAGTACTTTATTTTCCTCACGAGAGTCTCTTCTAGGGTGAGCTGGACAGGAGACCTGCAGATGGTGGAACTAGCGGTGGTGGTGGTGGACATTGCGGATTGAGAGACAGTTGGTGATGTTGGCCTACATACAGTGCTTCCCACCAATAACCTTCTGATTCCCTGCCTGCTTTGGCCTTGTGACGATCCCTCCACATTTGTTGCTGGTTGTGTCCGAACCGGTGGGCTTACAGTGAGGGGAGCAATGTAGTGTTGCTGACTACCTTCATTCTGACCAGGTGCACCAACGGTAGAGGACGTTTGGTAATTAGTCCAGGTTTGCAAGTGCATGCTGGTTAAATGTCTACGCATGCACGTTGTATTTACATTTTGAAGAATCTACCCTCTGCTAAAGGTCTTTGAGCATTTCTTACAGATCACTTTAGACTGATCTTTGGAATCTTGGTCAAAAAAATGCCACACTGCACTCTTCCTACTATGGAATTCCTTTTCAGGCATTGCACGCTGTGCAACTTTCAGCGGTTGGCCACGCTGTCCTAAAACTGTTTTTGTCACACATTTTGGGGCGATACGGGCCTGGCTGATGACAGCTGTTGCGATGTAGATTGGTGTTCCTGCGGATAACCCTCCTCCGCTTGTGAGCTAGTGCCAGCGGAACCCTCTTCCCCCAATGTCTGCCAATCTGGGTCAAGAACTGGGTCATCTATCACCTCCTCCTCCACAATGTCATGTGCACCTTCCTCAGTGTCACCATGTAAGCCGGTGCTATAGCGTTCGGGACAGGGCACCATAGTCTCATCAGGGTCAGATTCTGGCTCAGGAAACTGCGAGGTCAATGTACTGATCTGAGTCAATGGAACAGCATCCTAATCTAGCTGTAGCTGTGCATCAGTGCACTCCATGTCCGATTCTTCTTGTAATGGGCAGTGTACAATTCCTCTTTCTAACCCTGGCACAGTATGAGTAAAGAGCTCCATGGAGTAACCTGTAGTGTCGCCTGACGCATCCTTCACTTTTGGATTGGGAGAAGGACACAAGGAAGCATCCACTGACGACTAGCTACTCTTAGATTTTGAACTTTGGGAAGAGGAGGCGAAAGAGCTAGAGGCTGAGTCAGCAAGGAAAGACAAAACTTTTTCCTGCTGCTCCGGCTTTAAAAGCTGTTTTCCTACTCCCAGGTAAGGGAGCCTTCGAGGCCTTGTGTAGCCAGACGATGACGCAGGCTCAACACCTCCAGCCTTAGGTGCTACTGTGCTTTTGCCACTACCACCAGATGCAGCACCACCACCACCATCAGTACTAGCTGGCAACCACCCCCCATGGCCTCTTCCACCAGACTTCCTCATTTTTTGGGGGGAGACACTGAACCACAACTCTGGCTCAGTGGAATAACACAACAATATGAATGTGGCAGAAAGTGGCTGCCTGATATACGACACACTAGCAGTACAGCATAATATAAACTGTGTGAGAATTACTATCTCACTTTTGGGGGGAGACACTGAACCACAACTCTGGCCCAGTGGTATAACACAACACTATGAACGTGGCAGAAAGTGGCTGCCTGATATATGACACACTAGCAGTACAGCAGAATATAAACTGTGTGAGAATTACTATCTCACTTTTGGGGGAGAAACTGAACCACAACTCTGGCCTAGTGGTATAACACAACACTATGAACGTGGCAGAAATTGGCTGCCTGATATATGACACACTATCAGTACAGTAGAATATAAACTCTGTGAGAATTACTATCTCACTTTTGGGGGGAGAAACTGAACCACAACTCTGGCCCAGTGGTATAACACAACACTATGAACGTGGCAGAAAGTGGCTGCCTGATATATGACACACTAGCAGTACAGCAGAATATAAACTGTGTGAGAAATACTATCTCACTTTTGGGGGGAGACACTGAACCACAACTCTGGCCCAGTGGTATAACACAACACTATGAACGTGGCAGAAAGTGGCTGTAATTATTATAAAAAAATAAATAAAAATTTACTGCAATAACACGCACCCTAGTCCCTACAATGATCTCAGGACAAGTATGGCAGCAATAAAAAGGACTTCAGAACCAAAAAGTGTGGACAAATAAACAAGACAGGTAACAGTGCAGAAAGGAGCAACAGGATTTTTGCTTTGAAAAAAGCAGTTGGTTTGCACAGCACCATGCAGCTGCTGCACTAAAATACGACCTCCACTGTCCCTGCACAAAAAGGTGGTGTGGGACAGTGAAAATCACTCCAGCACAAGCGGTTTTGGGGTTTATATTCCCTCCCTAACTCTGTCCCTGCTTCTGACTAACTGCAGCATCCTCTCCCTATGCTCAGATCAGCAGAAGTAAGATGGCGGTCGGCGTGCACGCCCCTTTATAGACCCTGTGACGCAGCAGACAGCAAGCCAATCACTGCCATGCCCTTGTCTAAGATGGAGGGGACAGAGACCTATGTCATCACGCTGCCCACACTCTGCGTCCTCCTTCATTGGATGAAAAACGGCGGTAACAGCGTCATACGAAACGCGACTTTGGCGCTCTGATCGCCGACCGCATGGCCGGTATCACAATAGGATCGGTTCAGGTTTCATGAAACCCGACTTTGCCTAAAAGTCGGCGATTTATGAAAATGACTGATCCGTTTCGCTCAGGGAAGGGGTTCCCTGCATGCCTCCCCGAGACCCTCGGAGCAACGCAATGTGATTGCTTTGCTCCAAGGGTCTCCTACCTCCTCCTCCCTGCAGGCCCCGGATCTGATATGGCTGTGGGGCTGCTTCCGGGTCCTGCAGGGAGGTGGCTTGCAAGCGCCTGCTCAGAGCAAGCGCTTGCAAGTGTCCCTGCAGTGCCTGTCAGATCACTGATCTGACACAGTGCTCTGCAAAGTGTCAGATCATCGATCTGACCCTATAACATGATGCCCCCCCGGGGGCAATGTTATAAAGTAAAAAAAAATATTCAAAATATGTAAAAAAAAAAAAGTTCCTAAATAAAGAAAAAACAAATGTTCTCCATAAATACATTTCTTTATCTAAAAAAAAAAAACCTATAAAAGTACACATATTTAGCATTGCCGCGTCTGTAACGACCTGACCTATAAAACTGTCCCACTAGTTAACTACTTCAGTGATCACCGTAAAAAAAAAAAGAGGCAAAAAACAACGCTTTACTATCATACTGTCGAACAAAAAGTGGAATAACACGCGATCAAAAATACGGATATAAATAACCATGGTACCGCTGAAAACTTCCTCTTGTCACACAAAAAATGACCTGCCATACAGCATCATCTGCCAAAAAATAAAAAAAGTTATAGTCCTCAGAATAAAGCGATTCAAAAATAATTATTTTTTCTATAGAATATTGCCACAAAAGGACAGAGTGATGCCGCGCTCAGGGGTTAAATGTTTTGTGATGATGGACGGCAGGTGGCTGGTGTCCAGGTCCTGATAACTGCCTGGGATGTAGCTGTAGGTGTATACCTAACTCAAGACATAGGAAGATGCTGGAAACAATATATCTAAAACATAACATATAAATGCACAAGCGCTGCGTTGCGGGAGGGTGCTTACCCTATATGTAGATGCGCTTGTCGTCCCACTGCAGGACCCAAAGGAGTTGCCCTATCCAGTCACCACTGCTTGCTGTTGCGGCGTCGGCAGGGAAAACAGAAGGGGAGAGCGGGAGGAGGTGTAGCAGCTAACGCGATACCTAGGAGCCCTGGCCGAAGGCGTCCCTGGTAACCGCGAGGAGAGAGATGGCTGCTGGCGCTGGCTCACGAGTGCCTGTACTGTGACGTCACAAAAGGTACGGAGCGGCGTTGGGGCCAAAAGGGAATGACTAACCAACGCATTTCGAAGGTGCTCGGCCTTCTTCATCAGGGTTCTCTCTCCTCGCGGTTACCAGGGACGCCTTCAGCCGGGGCTCCTAGGTATCGCGTTAGCTGCTAGACCTCCTCCCGCTCTCCCCTTCTGTTTTCCCCGCCGACGCCGCAACAGCAAGCAGTGGTGACCGGATAGGGCAACTCCTTAGGGTCCTGCAGTGGGACGACAAGCGCATCTACATATAGGGTAAACACCCTCCCGCAACGCAGCGCTTGTGCATTTATATGTTTACATGTTTTAGATATATTGTTTCCAGCATCTTCCTATGTCTTGAGTTAGGTATACACCTACAGCTACATCCCAGGCAGTTATCAGGACCTGGACACCAGCCACCTGCCGTCCATCATCACAAAACATTTAACCCCTGAGCGCGGCATCACTCTGTCCTTTTGTGGCAATATTCTATATATTTCTTTCCCAGGATAGGCACAGATCCTGTTTAGTGATCCCAGCAGCTAGGGGTGTCCAACCCACCACCCATTCTCTCTGTCACCATCCTTTTGTTCTCAAGTGTGGTGAGCGCCAGTGTGTCTGTCTTTTCTGTTTCTCAATTATTTTTTCTCTAAAATAGTTTTTATCGTATAAAAGCGCCAAACCATAAAAAAAGATATAAATGAGGTATCGCTGTAATCGTTTTGACCCGAAAAATAAAACTACTTTATCAATTTTACCAAACGAGGAACGGTAGATACGCCCCCCAAAAAAGAATTTCGTGAATAGCTGGTTTTTGGTCTTTCTGCCTCACAAAAAATCAGAATAAAAAGCGATCAAAAAATGTCACATGCCCGAAAATGGTACCAATAAAAATGTCAACTCGTCCCACAAAAAACAAGACCTCACATGACTCTGTGGACCAAAATATGGAAAAATTATAGCTCTCAAAATATGGAGACACAAAAACTATTTTTTGCAATAAAAAGCATCTTCTAGTGTGTGACAGCTGCCAATCACAAAAAATGACTAAGAATCCCGCTATAAAAGTAAATCAACCCCCCCTTCATGACCCTCTTAGTTAGGGAAAAATAATAAAATTAAAAAAATGTATCTATTTCCATTTTTACATTAGGGTTAGGGTTAGGGTTGGGGCTAGGGTTGGGCCTAGGGTTAGGGTAAGGGATAGGGTTAGGGCTAGGGTTAGGGTTAGTTCTGGGGCTAGGGTTAGGGTTAGGGTTGGGGCTAGGGTTAAGGTTGGGGTTAGGGTTGGGGCTAAAGATAGGGTTAGGGTTGGGGCTAAAGTTAGGGTTAGGGCTGGGGCTAAAGTTAGGGTTATAGTTTGGATTACATTTACGGTTGGTTATAGGGTTAGGGGTGTGGTTAGGGTTATGGTTGGGATTAGGGTTAGGGATGTGTTGAAGTTAGGGGTGTGGTTAGGGTTGGGATTAGGGTTAGGGGTGTGTTGGGGTTAGGGGTGTGTTGGGGTTAGGGGTGTGGTTGGGGTTAGGGGCATGTTTGGGTTAGGGGTGTGGTTAGGGTTATGGGTAGAGTTGGGATTAGGGCTAGGGGTGTGTTTGGGTTAGGGTTTCAGTTAGAATTGGGGGCTTCTACTCTTTAGGCACATCAAGGTGTAATAATTATAGGGGATAATTCAGGAGACTCTGCGTGGAACAAGACAACAGGACACAGTTTTATAAGTGGTAAAGTTTATATTATCACACGGTGATTCAAACAGGTGCAGAGAGAAACTCAAGTCCACAACACTTGGTGCAAATAATAAACGCAGCTTAGCAGTCAATAGGAAACTTCAGAGGTAGATGCAAACAACAGAAAGTCTATGAAGCACAATTATTCTTGAGGAAACTTGACACGAATAAATCCTTGACTTAGTCCAGACACAGATAGATATGCTATAAGGCAGTTCAAATCATATCTTAGCTCAATTAGGGAGGCCTGGTTAATAGTCTCAGGTTTTGCAGAGCAGCAGCAGCTTACATGTCCAGCAAATGCAGATGGAAGTAACACGAGCAGCAGATGAAGGAGGATCACTGAACACTGGTGTATGCAGCAGGAACTCAGAGCAGAGTGGCAGGATCTCCAACACAGGTTCACAGGAGCAGGTGCAAGGCCAGGGAGTAATCAGGAGCTGGATGCAAAGCAGAATAATCTAGCACAGAATGAAGGCCGGGGTGGAGTTTTATAGCAGGAAGACAAGTGCACATGAGACCAAAGACGCCATGTTGGAAAAGGGCAGTAATGCACAAAAGGTAAAAAATGTTCAGATTCCTGACATTACTCCCTCCTTAGAAGTGGCCTCAGGACGATCCCGGACCTGGTTTCTCAGGGAATCTCTGATGAAAACGAGAAATCTTCTGTTGGGCATTGATGTTTTCCACAGGTTCCCAAGAGGTTTTCTTCAGGGGGATATCCCTGCCATCTTATCAGATATTGGAACTGATTCCTACGAATCCTGGAATCAATAATTTCCTCCACCACAAATTGTTCTTGCCCATCAATCAACACAGGCTGCGGAGGTGGCACAACACGTCCCTGGAAGGTATTAGGAGATACAGGCTTTAGTAAAGATACATGAAAAACTGGGTGTACCTTCATTGTCCTAGGTAGCTTCAGCCGGCAGGCCACAGAGCTCACAATACCATTGATCTTGAAAGGGCCAATGAATTTCTGTCCAAGTTTTTGTGAAGGAACGTATAACTTCAGATTCTTAGTTGCTAACCACACGGAATCTCCTACCTTGAACATGGGGTGCAGGTTTACGAAATCTATCAGCCGATCTCTTATAACGTTCTTGAGCCGTGGTCAGGGATTCCTTCAGAACCTCCAGATTTTGTCTCATCGCAGTCAGCCTTTCCTCCACTGCTGGAACCGGAGAATTAATTGGAGACCTAGGTAAAATACATGGATGATAATCCAGATTGGCAAAGAAAGGTGTAAATTTAGTGGAGGCGCTCTGAGAATTATTATATGAAAATTCGGCTAATGGCAACAACTCCAACCAATCATCCTGGAGATGGCTGACATAGCATCTTATATATTGTTCCAGCGTCTGGTTGGTACGCTCAGTCTGACCATTTGTCTGAATATGGTAAGCAGAAGAGAGACAGACATTAATATTGAGTGCAGAGCAAAACCCCTTCCAGAATCTTGAAGTGAACTGTACTCCACGGTCAGAGATGATCTCATCTGGCACCCCATGCAACCGAAAGACATTCTGTATAACCAAGTTCACTGTATCTTTAGCTGAGGGGAGGCCGGTGCACGGAACAAAATGAGCAGCTTTAGTCAGGCGATCAACTACCACCATGATTGTATTCATTCCCCCCGATGTAGGCAGCTCCACAATAAAGTCCATTGATATAGACCCCCAAGAGTGGGATGGAACAGGTAATGGTTGTAGAAGACCCATAGGTGCCACATGAGGAGTCTTGTAATGGGCACATACCTCGCAAGAGAGAACAGTCCTTGGTATCCTTCAGGCAAGTTGGCTACCAGAAGAATCGGCTCAGGAACTCTTGTGTCTTCTGTACCCCCCTGTGACCAGCCAACTTGGAGTCATGTACCAACTTGAGGATCTGCAGACGGACGACCTCCGGGACGTAGATACGTCGATCTCTGAACCACATGCCACCCTTAAAGACAAGATTAATATCCAGAGTTGGGTTGGCCAGAAATACATCACCTTCATAGGCCTCCCTGCACTCCTTCCACAAGTCCTGATTGTGGATAACTCCGATGAATTTGGCATCAGATAGAATGGTCTTGGACGGGGCTCCAGTGTTGTGAATTCCGTTCTTGGGCCCCATCCTGTGGTTATGAATGGTGTTATGATTTTCCCAATGGCAGGGAAATCAAAAATAACAAACGGACTAGCTCTTGGGTGATGGAAACTAAAGTGACCGTGACCTGAACCTGACACAACACTGGAAGTAGCCGGGGAGTGTTTCCTACGATGCCCTAGACACCACGCGCCAGCCGGAGATCTAACTACCCCTATCAGAGGAATATACAGGCCTGCCTTACCTCCAGAGATGAACCCCAAAAGGAGATAGCAGGCCCCCACAAATATTGACGGTGAGTCAAGAGGAAAAGACATACGTAGGATGAACAGCAGATTTAGCACAGTGAGGTCCGCTTATTAGATAGCAGAAGTACAGGAAAGAGTTACTTCACGGTCAACTTCAAAACACTACTCAAAAACACCATCCTGAAATTACTTTAAAACTCCAGTGACAACTCATGCCACTGGAGTGGCAATTTCAGTCCACGAGAGCTTCCAGCTACAGAGAGTAACATTGCAGATAGCTGGACAAAAAAATAGCATTAACTAGGAACAAAATTCAACTTAGCTGAACTGGAACTTGAGGCAGGAGAATGCAACAGAATGCTACTGATACATTGTTGGCCGGCATCAGACCAGCAGCCAAGCAGGCTTAAATAGGAAACTCCCCTAATGGGTGTCAACAGGTGATCAAGGATAGAAGAAGGCAAATAAGTGGCAATACCATAAAACACCACCGGGGGAGCCCACAAACAGAATTCACAACAGTACCCCCCCCTTAAGGAGGGGGCACCGAACCCTCACCAGAACCACCAGGGCAATCTGGATGAGCACTATGGAATGCACGAACCAAATCAGGAGCATGAACATCAGATGCTGTCACCCAAGAATTATCCTCCTGGCCATAGCCTTTCCACTTAACCAGATACTGAAGTTTCCGTCTGGAAACACGGGAGTCCAAGATCTTTTCCACCACATACTCCAACTCACCCTCAACCAGCACAGGAGCAGGAGGATCAGCAGACGGAACAACCGGCACCTCATACCTCCGCAATAATGACCGATGAAAAACATTATGAATAGTAAAAGATGCTGGGAGGTCCAAACGAAAGGACACAGGATTGAGAACCTCCAGAATCCTATAAGGGCCGATAAACCGAGGCTTAAACTTAGGAGACGAGACCTTCATAGGAACAAATCGAGAAGACAACCAAACCAGGTCCCCAACACAAAGACGAGGACCGACACGCCGATGACGATTAGTGAACTGTTGAGTCTTCTCCTGGGACAACTTCAGATTGTCCACAACCTGTCCCCAAATCTGATGCATTCTATCAACCACAGCATCTACTCCAGGACAATCCGAAGACTCCAATTGACCGGACGAAAAGCGAGGGTGAAACCCTGAATTACAAAAAAATGGAGAAACCAAAGTGGCAGAACTGGCCCGATTGTTAAGGGCAAACTCTGCCAATGGCAAAAAATCAAGCCAATCGTCCTGATCAGCGGACACAAAACACCTCAAGTAAGTCTCCAAGGTCTGATTAGTACGCTCAGTCTGGCCATTAGTCTGAGGATGGAACGCAGACGAAAACGACAAGTCGATGCCCATCCTGGCACAGAACGCCCGCCAAAATCTAGACACAAACTGAGTACCCCTGTCAGACACTATATTCTCAGGAATACCATGCAAACGCACAACATTCTGAAAAAATAGAGGGACCAGCTCAGAGGAGGAGGGCAATTTGGGCAAAGGTACCAAGTGAACCATCTTGGAAAAACGGTCACACACCACTCAGATGACGGACATCCTACGAGAAACAGGAAGGTCAGAAATAAAGTCCATAGAGATGTGCGTCCAAGGCCTCTTAGGAATAGGCAAGGGCAACAACAACCCGCTGGCCCGGGAACAGCAGGGCTTAGCCCGAGCACAAACATCACAAGACTGCACAAAAATACGTACATCTCGAGACAAGGAAGGCCACCAGAAGGACCTAGACACCAGATCCCTGGTGCCAAAAATTCCAGGATGACCTGCCAACGCGGAAGAGTGAACCTCCGAAATAACTCTACTGGTCCAGTCATCAGGGACAAACAGTCTACCAGGCGGACAGCGATCAGGCCTATCCACCTGAAACTCCTGCAAAGAGCGCCGCAGGTCTGGGGAGACAGCTGACAATATCACCCCATCCTTCAGGATGCCAGTAGGTTCGGAATCACCAGGCGAGTCAGGCTCAAAACTCCTAGAGAGGGCATCCGCCCTCACATTCTTAGACCCAGGCAGATATGAGACCACAAAGTTAAATCGAGAGAAAAACAACGACCAGCGCGCCTGTCTAGGATTCAGACGCCTGGCTGACTCAAGATAAATTAGATTTTTGTGGTCAGTCAAGACCACCACCTGGTGTCTAGCACCCTCAAGCCAATGACGCCACTCCTCAAATGCCCACTTCATGGCCAAGAGCTCCCGATTTCCAACATCATAATTTCGCTCAGCGGGCGAAAACTTTCGAGAGAAAAACGCACATGTTCTCATCACTGAGCAGTCAGGACCTTTCTGCGACAAAACTGCACCTGCTCCGATCTCGGAAGCATCTACTTCAACCTGGAACGGGAGCGAAACATCAGGCTGGCTCAACACAGGAGCAGAAGAAAAGCGGCGCTTAAGCTCCCGAAAGGCCTCCACAGCCGCAGAGGACCAATTAGCAACATCAGCACCCTTCTTGGTCAAATCAGTCAAAGGTCTAGCAATGGCAGAAAAACCCGCTATGAATCGGCGATAGAAATTAGCAAATCCCAAGAACTTCTGAAGACTCTTTAGAGAAGTAGGTTGTATCCAATCACAAATAGCCTGAACCTTAACAGGGTCCATCTCCATAGATGAAGGGGAAAAAATATATCCCAGAAAGGAAATTCTCTGAACCCCAAAAATACACTTTGAGCCCTTCACAAATAGAGAATTAGCTCGTAAAACCTGAAAAACTCTCCTGACCTGTTGAACATGAGATTCCCAGTCCTCCGAAAAAATCAAAATATCCAAATACACAATCATAAATTTATCCAGATATTCACGGAAAATATCGTGCATAAAGGACTGAAAAACGGAAGGGGCATTCGCGAGACCGAAAGGCATTACCAAATACTCAAAATGGCCTTCAGGCGTATTAAATGCGGTCTTCCACTCATCCCCCTGCTTAATCCGCACCAAATTATACGCACCACGTAGATCGATCTTAGTGAACCACTTCGCCCCCTTTATGCGAGCAAAAAGATCAGTCAGTAAAGGTAACGGGTACTGGTATTTAACAGTAATCTTATTCAGAAGTCGATAGTCGATACAAGGTCTCAATGAACCATCCTTTTTACCCACAAAAAAAAACCCTGCCCCCAATGGAGACAAAGAGGGGCGAATATGACCCTTTTCCAAAGATTCTCTGATATACTCCCGCATAGCAGTATGTTCAGGTACAGACAAATTAAACAAGCGACCCTTAGGAAATTTACTACCGGGAATCAACTCAATAGCGCAGTCACACTCTCTGTGAGGGGGGAGAGAATCAGTTTTAGGCTCCTGAAAGACATCATAAAAATCTGACAGAAATGCTGGGATCTCAGAGGGAGTAGATGAAGAAATGGGAACCAAAGGTGCATCCCCATGAATCCCCCGACATCCCCAACTCAGCACAGACATTGATCTCCAGTCCAAGACTGGATTATGAATTTGTAACCATGGTAATCCAAGTACTAATACGTCATGTAGATTATATAACACAAGGAAACGAATAATCTCCTGATGGTCTGGGGAAAGATGCATAGTCACTTGTGTCCAATATTGTGGTTTATTGCTAGCCAAAGGTGTAGAATCAATACCCTTTAAGGGAATAGAAACCTCCAGAGGCTCTAAATCAAACCCACAACGCTTGGCAAAGGACCAATCCATGAGACTCAGAGCGGCGCCAGAATCCACATAAGCATCCACAGTAACAGATGATAAAGTACAAATCAATGTCACGGACAAAAGAAATTTAGACTGCAAGGTACCCATAGAAAAAGATTTATCAACCTTTTTATCAACCTTCTTTATGCGTTTAGAGCATGCTGATATAACATGAGCTGGATCTCCACAATAGAAGCACAACCCATTTTTGCGCCTGTAATTCTGTCGTTCGCCTCTAGACAATACACTATCGCATTGCATATGCTCTGGTGCCTTTTCAGAGGTCACCGCCAAATGATGCACAGGTCTTTGCTCAGAAGATACCGCCATAAGATGCACAGGTTTTTGCTCAGAAGATACCGCCATATGGTGCACAGGTTTTTGCTCAAAAGATACCGCCATATGGTGCACAGATTTTTGCTCAGAAGATACCGCCATATGGTGCACAGATTTGCGCTCCCGTAAACGCCGATCAATCTGGATAGCCAATTTCATGGCATCATTCAGACCTGTAGGCACAGGGAACCCCACCATGACATCCTTCACGGCATCAGAGAGACCTTCTCTGAAATTAGCTGCTAGAGCGCACTCATTCCATTTAGTAAGCACCGACCATTTACGAAATTTCTGGCAGTATATCTCAGCTTCATCTTGCCCTTGGGAAAGAGCTATCAAGGCTTTCTCAGCCAAAATCTCTAAATTAGGTTCTTCATAAAGCAACCCCAAAGCCAGAAAAAACGCATCTACATTTAATAACGCAGGATCCCCTGGCGACAATGCAAATGCCCAACTTTGTGGGTCACCCCGCAATAGAGAAATAACAATTTTAACCTGTTGCGCAGGATCACCAGCAGAGTGAGATTTCAGAGACAAAAACAATTTACAATTCTCTCTGAAATTCAAAAAACGGGATCTGTCTCCGGTAAAAAATTCAGGCATATGAATCTTAGGTTCAGACATTGGAGCACGTATAACAAAATCTTGTAAGTTCTGGACCTTTGTAGCCAGGTTATTCAGACCTGCAACCAAACTCTGTGGATCCATGATTCAAACAGGTGTAACCAAAGCCATTCAGAGATTAAGAGGAGAGGAAGGAAAAAAAAAAAAGGCTGAAGACTGCAGTTTAAGCAAGGAGTACAAATAAGCACTAAGGTGCACTTTCCAAACACAGAAGGAAAAAAAAAACCTTTTCATATCCTTTCCTGCTTTAGTGCATAGTTTTAACACATGTGGGCCGGCCAAACTGTTATGATTTTCCCAATGGCAGGGAAATCAAAAATAACAAACGGACTAGCTCTCGGGTGATGGAAACTAAAGTGACCGTGACCTGAACCTGACACGACACTGGAAGTAGCCGGGGAGTGTTTCCTACGATGCCCTAGACACCACGCGCCAGCCGGAGATCTAACTACCCCTATCAGAGGAATATACAGGCCTGCCTTACCTCCAGAGATGAACCCCAAAAGGAGATAGCAGGCCCCCACAAATATTGACGGTGAGTCAAGAGGAAAAGACATACGTAGGATGAACAGCAGATTTAGCACAGTGAGGTCCGCTTACTAGATAGCAGAAGTACAGGAAAGAGTTACTTCACGGTCAACTTCAAAACACTACTCAAAAACACCATCCTGAAATTACTTTAAAACTCCAGTGACAACTCATGCCACTGGAGTGGCAATTTCAGTCCACGAGAGCTTCCAGCTACAGAGAGTAACATTGCAGATAGCTGGACAAAAAAATAGCATTAACTAGGAACAAAATTCAACTTAGCTGAACTGGAACTTGAGGCAGGAGAATGCAACAGAATGCTACTGATACATTGTTGGCCGGCATCAGACCAGCAGCCAAGCAGGCTTAAATAGGAAACTCCCCTAATGGGTGTCAACAGGTGATCAAGGATAGAAGAAGGCAAATAAGTGGCAATACCATAAAACACCACCGGGGGAGCCCACAAACAGAATTCACAACAGAATGGTGTTTTTGGGAGTTCTGCTCTTGGGCTCCCTCTGGTGGTTTCGAGTGGAACTTAGCAGCTGCCTTCACTAATCGGTTCCCTGGCCTTTTTATTTAACTGGGCTCTAGTCTGTAGTCGATGCCAGCTGTCAATGTATTCCTGTTGGATTCAGTCCTCTCCTGGAAGTACTCTGTTGGCCAGTCCATTTTAGCTTAAGATAAGTTCTGCTAGTTCTTGGGTGTATCCCTGCTTTTGACCTTCTGTTCAGGTTTAAGTTATGTCTCTTTTGTCCAGCTTGTCATTATGAAATATTCAGGCTAGTTGGAAGCTCTGGGGTGCAGATTTGCCCCTCCACACCGTGAGTCGGTGTGGAGGTTATTTTTGTAAACTCTGCGTGGATTTTAGTTTTTATACTGACCGCACAGTATCCTTTTCTATCTCTGTCTATTAAGATAGTGTTGGCCTCCTTTGCTGAAATCTATTTTCATTTCTGAGTTTGTCATTTCCCTCTCCACTCACCGATAATATTTGTGGGGGGCTATCTTTCCTTTTGGGGGTTTCTCTGAGGCGATATAGTTTTCCGTTTCCATCTTCAGGGGTAGTTAGTTCTTAGGCTGTGTCGAGGTGTCTAGGCAGAGATAGGAACGTCCCATGGCTATTTCTAATGTTGGTGTTAGGAGTAGGGATTGCAGTCAGTAAAGCTACCACCTCCTCAGAGCTTTTACATTTTACCCACCAGGTCATTTCTGTGCTGCTCCGTAATCACCAGGTCATAACTGTGATTGTTGTCGGTGGAGCTGCCACCTCCTCGGAGCTTGTCCATGATTGGTTTTACCCATCAGGTCCTCTCAGTGCTACTCTGTACCCACCAGGTTATCTCAGTGCTACTCCATAACCACCAGGTCATAACATCCAGGTACTTAATCCGCAGCATGGATTTGGGATAAAGCATCAGCCTTCCCATTACGAGAACCTGGATGGTACAAGATAACAAAGTTAAATTGATTTAAGAATAAGTTCCAACGAGCCTGATGAGGAGAAAGACATCTATCGGATCTAAGGAACTCTAGATTGCGATGGTCAGTTAGCACTATGATCTGTTGTGCAGCTCCTTGCAGATGATGCCTCCATTCTTTGAAAGCCGCAATAATAGCCAGCAATTCCTTGTCTCCCACATCATAATTCTTCTCTGCTGAGGTTAGTCTACAGGAAAAGAAAGCGCAAGGATGTAGCAGACCCTTCTCTCCAGTTCTTTGGGAGAGAATAGCCCCCAAAGCATTATCAGAAGCGTCCATCTCCACAGTGAAAGGATGTGTTGGATCTGGGTGTATCAACAGCGGTGCTGATGTGAAACAGATCTTCAGCCAATCAAAAGCTTCTTGAGCCTGTGATGACTACTTAAAGGGCTTTTCCTTCTTTGTCTAGGAAGTAATGGGATGGACAATATCAGAAAAATTTCGAATGAAGCGTCCGTAGAAATTTGCAAAACCAGTAAAACATTGGACCTCCTTAACATTCTTGGGTGCTGGCCAGTCAAGGATAGCCTGAATCTTACCAGATTCCATGATCAGCCCCTGGGGAGAGATGATATAACCCAAGAACTGTATCTCAGAACGATGGAACTCACATTTCTCTGGCTTGATATACAGTTGGTTCTCTTTCAGACGTCTTAAGACAGTTTTGACATGTTCTTCATGTTCCTGTAGAGAGTCAGAAAAGTTTAGTATAACGTCCAAATGGATCACCACAAACTGGTCCAGCAAATCTCTGAAGATGTCATTAACAAGGTGTTGAAATGCTGCAGGGCCGTTACAATGCCCGAAGGGCATCACAAGAGATTCAATGTGTCCATACCGGCATCTGAATGCTGTCTTCCACTCATCCCCTGGACGAATACGCACCAAATTATAAGCCCCATGAAGATCCAGCTTAGAGAACACCTTAGCATGGCGGACTCTTTCCAGTAATTCGGGAATCAGAGGCAAAGGGTAACGGTTTCGTACGGTTACCTTATTGAGTTCCCGATAGTCAACACAGGGTCTCAGAGTCCCATCCTTCTTCTTTACAAAAAAATGGGTGCCCCTGCTGGTGAGGAAGAAGGACATATGAAGCCTTTGGCCAGATTTTCATCAATATACTCCTTTAAGGCTTGAAGCTCAGGTGCCGCCAAAGGGTATACTGTTATGACCCCAATGGCAGAGGGTCTCAGAAATAATTACTAAGTCTGCAAACACAAAAAAACAGCTCATATGGCAGTGGTAACTGAGCTGACCATATATCTAATCCTAGCACCACAAATAGCAGCAGCCGGGGAACGTGCCTACGTTGGTTCTAGACGTCTCGCGCCAGCCGGAGAACTAACTAACCCTAGAAGGGAAAAGAAAGACCTTTCTTGCCTTCAGAGAAAAGACCCCAAAAGTTGGATACAAGCCCCCAACAAATAATAACGGTGAGGTAAGAGTAAAAGACAAACGTAAGAATGAGCTAGGTATTTAGCAAAGAGAGGCCCACTAGCTAATAGCAGAATATAGTAAGATGACTTATATGGTCAGCAAAAACCCTATCAAAATATCCACGCTGGATATTCAAGAACCCCCGAACCGTCTAACGGCCCGGGGGGAGAACACCAGCCCCCTAGAGCTTCCAGCAAAGTTAGGAATCACATTTAGTACAAGCTGGACAAAAATAAGAGCAAAGCAAATAACCAAAAAACAAAGAAGCAGGACTTAGCTTAATTTTGCACGAACCAGGACCAGCAGACAGGAGCAAACAGAAAGGATCTGATTACAACGATGCCAGGCACTGGACTAAGGATCCAGGAAGTTTATATAGCAACACCCCTGGACTAACGACCCAGGTGGGTGCCAAACTGAGGAAAGACAATCCCAGAGTCATATCACTAGTAACCACAAGAGGGAGCCAAAAAGTCTAATTCACAACAGTACCCCCCCTTAAGGAGGGGTCACCGAACCCTCACCAAGACCACCAGGGCGATCAGGATGAGCAGCGTGAAAGGCACGAACTAAATCGGCCGCATGCACATCAGAAGCAACCACCCAGGAATTATCCTCCTGACCATAGCCCTTCCACTTGACCAGATACTGAAGCCTCCGTCTGGAGAGACGAGAATCCAAGATCTTCTCCACCACGTACTCCAACTCGCCCTCAACCAACACCGGAGCAGGAGGCTCAACAGAAGGAACCACAGGTACAACGTACCGCCGCAACAAAGACCTATGGAACACGTTGTGAATGGCAAACGACACCGGAAGATCCAAGCGAAAGGACACAGGATTAAGGATTTCCAATATCTTGTAAGGACCGATGAAGCGAGGCTTAAATTTAGGAGAGGAGACCTTCATAGGAACAAATCGAGAAGACAGCCATACCAAATCCCCAACACGAAGTCGGGGACCCACACCGCGGCGGCGGTTGGCAAAACGCTGAGCCTTCTCCTGTGACAACTTTAAGTTGTCCACCACATGATTCCAGATCTGCTGCAACCTATCCACCACAGAATCTACCCCAGGACAGTCAGAAGGCTCCACATGTCCCGAGGAAAAACGAGGATGGAAACCAGAGTTGCAGAAAAATGGCGAAACCAAACTAGCGGAACTAGCCCGATTATTAAGGGCAAACTCAGCCAACGGCAAGAAGGTCACCCAATCATCCTGATCTGCCGAAACAAAACACCTCAAATAAGCCTCCAGAGTCTGATTAGTTCGGTCCGTTTGTCCATTAGTCTGAGGATGAAAGGCAGACGAAAACGACAAATCAATGCCCATCCTAGCACAAAAGGATCGCCAGAACCTGGAAACAAACTGGGATCCTCTGTCAGACACAATATTCTCAGGAATGCCGTGTAAACGAACCACATTCTGAAAGAACACAGGAACCAGATCGGAAGAGGAAGGCAGCTTAGGCAAAGGCACCAAATGGACCATTTTAGAAAAGCGATCACATACCACCCAGATGACAGACATGCCCTGAGACACCGGGAGATCTGAAATGAAATCCATGGAAATGTGTGTCCAAGGCCTCTTCGGGACAGGCAAGGACAAGAGCAACCCGCTGGCACGAGAACAGCAAGGCTTAGCTCGAGCACAAGTCCCACAGGACTGCACAAATGACCGCACATCCCGTGACAAGGAAGGCCACCAAAAGGACCTAGCCACCAGATCTCTGGTGCCAAAAATTCCCGGATGCCCTGCCAACACCAAGGAATGAACCTCGGAAATGACTCTGCTGGTCCACTTATCAGGAACAAACAGTCTGTCAGGTGGACAAGAGTCAGGTCTACCAGCCTGAAATCTCTGCAACACACGTCGCAAATCAGGAGAAATGGCCGACAAGATAACTCACTCTTTAAGAATACCAACTGGTTCTGCGACTCCAGGAGAGTCAGGCACAAAGCTGCTTGAAAGAGCATCAGCCTTCACATTCTTTGAACCTGGTAAATACGAGACCACAAAGTCAAAACGGGAGAAAAACAATGACCAGCGGGCCTGTCTAGGATTCAGGCGTTTAGCAGACTCAAGATACATCAAATTTTTGTGATCAGTCAAGACCGCCACACGATGCTTAGCACCCTCGAGCCAATGACGCCACTCCTCAAATGCCCACTTCATGGCCAGCAACTCCCGATTGCCAACATCATAATTCCGCTCAGCAGGCGAAAACTTCCTAGAGAAGAAAGCACATGGTCTCATTACCGAGCAACCAGGGCCTCTCTGCGACAAAACGGCCCCTGCCCCAATCTCAGAAGCATCCACTTCGACCTGAAAGGGAAGTGAGACATCAGGCTGGCACAAAACAGGCGCCGAAGTAAACCAGCACTTCAACTCTTGGAACACCTCCACGGCTGCAGGAGCCCAGTTAGCAACATCAGAACCTTTCTTGGTCATATCCATCAAAGGTTTAACAACGCTAGAAAAATTAGCGATAAAACGACGGTAGAAGTTAGCAAAACCCAAGAACTTCTGAAGACTCTTAACTGACGTGGGTTGAGTCCAATCATGAATAGCTCGGACCTTGACTGGGTCCATCTCCACAGCAGAAGGGGAAAAAATAAACCCCAAAAAGGGAACCTTCTGTACTCCAAAGAGACACTTTGAGCCCTTAACAAACAAAGCATTCTCACGCAAAACCTGAAACACCATCCTGACCTGCTCCACATGTGAGTCCCAATCTTCAGAGAAAACCAGAATATCATCCAGATAAACAATCATAAATTTATCCAGATACTTCCGGAAAATATCATGCATAAAGGACTGAAACACTGAGGGAGCATTAGAGAGCCCAAAAGGCATCACCAAGTACTCAAAATGACCTTCGGGCGTATTAAATGCTGTCTTCCATTCATCTCCTTGCTTAATGCGCACAAGGTTGTACGCACCACGAAGATCTATATTGGTGAACCACTTGGCACCTTTAATCCGGGCAAATAAGTCCGACAACAGAGGCAAAGGATACTGAAATTTAACAGTGATTTTATTCAGAAGCCGATAGTCAATACAAGGTCTCAAAGATCCGTCCTTCTTGGCCACAAAAAAGAATTCCGCACCAAGAGGGGAAGAGGATGGATGGATATGCCCCTTCTCCAGAGACTCCTTGATATACGAACGCATTGCGGCATGCTCAGGTACAGACAGATTAAATAGTCTTCCCTTAGGAAATTTACTACCTGGAATCAAATCTATGGCGCAGTCACAGTCCCTATGAGGAGGCAGAGCACTGGACCTGGACTCGCTGAATACATCCTGATAATCAGACAAATACTCAGGAACTTCCGAATGAGTAGAGGAAGCAATAGACACCAGCGGGGAATCAGCATGAATTCCCTGACAGCCCCAACTTGACACAGACATTGCCTTCCAATCCAAGACTGGATTGTGGGTCTGTAACCATGGCAGACCCAAAACGACCAAATCATGCATTTTATGCAGAACAAGAAAACGAATCACCTCCCGATGTTCAGGAGTCATGCACATGGTTACCTGCGTCCAAAACTGCGGTTTATTTTCCGCCAACGGCGTAGCATCAATACCTCTAAGAGGAATAGGATTTACCAACGGTTCAAGAACAAAACCACAGCGCTTGGCAAATGACAGATCCATAAGACTCAGGGCAGCCCCTGAATCCACAAACGCCATAACAGGGTAAGAAGACAATGAGCAAATTAAAGTCACAGACAAAATAAATGTAGGTTGCAAATTACCAATGGCGACAGGACTAACAACCCTTGTTAGGCGTTTAGAGCATGCTGATATAACATGTGTAGAATCACCACAGTAAAAACACAACCCATTCTGACGTCTATGATTTTTCCGCTCATTTCTAGTCTGAATTCTATCACATTGCATTAAATCAGGTGTTTGTTCAGACAACACCACCAGAGGATTAGCGGTTTTGCGCTCCCGCAAACGCCGGTCAATTTGAATAGCCAGCGCCATGGAATCATTCAGACTTGTAGGAATGGGGAAACCCACCATCACATTCTTAATGGCTTCAGAAAGTCCATTTCTGAAATTTGCGGCCAGAGCACACTCATTCCACTGAGTAAGCACGGACCATTTCCGAAATTTTTGGCAATACACTTCAGCTTCATCCTGGCCCTGAGAAATAGCCAGCAAGGCTTTTTCTGCCTGAACTTCAAGATTGGGTTCCTCGTAAAGCAATCCGAGCGCCAGAAAAAAACGCATCAATATTTGCCAATGCCGGATCTCCTGGCGCTAGCGAGAAAGCCCAATCCTGAGAGTCGCCCCGTAAAAAAGAGATAACAATTTTAACTTGCTGAGCTGAATCTCCAGATGAACGGGGTCTCAGAGAAACAATTCACAATTATTCCTGAAATTCCTAAACTTAAATCGTTCTCCAGAAAACAGTTCAGGAATAGGTATTTTAGGTTCAGACATTGGACTACTGGTAACAAAATCTTGTATGCCCTGCACACGAGCAGCAAGCTGGTCTACACTTGTAATCAAGGTCTGGACATTCATGTCTGCAGCAAGCACAAGCCACTCAGAGGTAAAGGGGAGGAAGAGAGGAAAAAAAAAAAACTCAGCATTTCCTTTCTTATTATCCCACTTCTGCAATGCATTAAACATTCAATGTTGGCCTGGCATACTGTTATGACCCCAATGGCAGAGGGTCTCAGAAATAATTACTAAGTCTGCAAACACAAAAAAACAGCTCATAGGGCAGTGGTAACTGAGCTGACCATATATCTAATCCTAGCACCACAAATAGCAGCAGCCGGGGAACGTGCCTACGTTGGTTCTAGATGTCTCGCGCCAGCCGGAGAACTAACTAACCCTAGAAGGGAAAAGAAAGACCTTTCTTGCCTCCAGAGAAAAGACCCCAAAACTGAGGAAAGACAATCCCAGAGTCATATCACTAGTAACCACAAGAGGGAGCCAAAAAGTCTAATTCACAACAGTATACGTGACCAAAAGGAATATCTGCCCCAGGAAGCAACTCAATGGAACAGTCATAATGCCTGTGTGGAGGAAGCTGATCTGCATTCTTCTTGTCACAGAGGTCAGAGAACTCTTTATATGCTGGAGGTAAAGAAAATACCTGTACATGTGGTTCCGCAGCCGTGGACTCAGGGACAGCTTCTGTTAACGCTGAGTTGCTCCTTGTTGGAAAGATAATCTCCTTTGTCTCCCAGTTCATAATTGGGTTCTGAGAACGCAACCAAGGAATGCCTAAAATCACAGGAAAATGAAGAGAAGAAATTAGCAAGAAAGAAAGTTGCTCCTGATGATTAGGCTCCAAGAAAATTTCAAGGGGTACAGTCTCCTGATCCACAGGCCCAGAGATTAAAGGTGACCCATCCACTGTTTCCATGGTAATTGGAGAGGCTCTTTGCTGAATTTTAATACCATGTTCCTTGGCAAATGTGATATCCATGAAATTGCCACCTGCACCAGAGTCAATCATAGCTGAACTGGAAATCCACTGTCCAGAACATAGGATCTTAATAGGGAGAGAACAGTGAGAGTTTTTTTCCTTCAGCTCCTTGGGGGGTGAAGTCATAGAAAGTGAATGGAATACAGCATTTAAAGGCAGGCTACATTCAGAGATGTCAGATTCATCATCACAGTTGTCATACTCCCCTATTGCTGCTAGCACCTTGTTAGGTCATCTAGGACACTTAGGACAATTGATCAAGAAGTGGTCAGACTGGCCGCAGTAGAAACATAGACTTTCAAGAAGGCGATGCTCCCGGCGCTCATTGATCTCGCGTCTCTGAACGGAATCAATTTGCATGGGCACCTCCTCCACTTCCCGAGATGTTTTACCTGCAGGCTCTTTGGAAGGAAGGGAAAAGTTAGAAATACGGTTATATGCAGCAAATTTCTCCTGCCTACGCTCAGTAAGGCGAATGTCTATGCGCACACAATGCTGTATAAATGTCTCTAGTTCTTGTGGTGACTCCGAGCGAGCTAGTTCATCTTTTAAAATACTAGACAGACCCCTTTTAAAAATAGCCAATTGTACATAACTGTCCCAATTGGTATCTACCGCCAATCTCCTGAATTCAGTGGCATACTCAATAACAGAATGTTTAGCCTGGCGTAAAGACAACAAAGCAGATTCAGCGGTTGCACGGCGATTAGGGTCATCAAACATTAATGCCATAGCGGCCAAGAAATCATCCAAGTCATTTAACCGTGGGTCACGAGACACAATCATTGGATTCGCCCAGGCGAGTGCTCGTGAGGTCAGTAGCATTATTACACACAATACTTTGGATCTATCAGTAGGAAAATGGTCAGCATGCACATCAAAATATAGCATACATTGATTCACAAAGCCACGAAATTTGTCGCGATCACCATTAAATCTGAATGGGGGCAACTTAGGTGGGCTAGCTGGTGGCGGTTGCCCAGAGGGTAAAGTCACTTGTGCAGCTATTTGCATTCTTGTGTCCTGAAAAGCCAGTCCATACTGGGACTCTATGCCAGCAAGTTTGTTTTCCTGGGCTGCCATGCAATTGCTTAAGTCCTGCAAACACTTGTTGATTGTGTTCAAAGCTTCCAAACTTCTTTTGCAGACCTTCCACATCTTTCTGCAGTGATCTAATTATGGAAAACACCTGCTCTAATCTGCTCTCTGCAGTCATTGTTCCAGCAGTCTCCTTTTTTTTTAGGCTAGATTATCCTGTAATAATTATAGGGGATAATTCAGGAGACTCTGTGCGTGGAACAAGACAACAGGACACAGTTTTATAAGTGGTAAAGTTTATATTATCACACGGTGATTCAAACAGGTGCAGAGAGAAACTCAAGTCCACAACACTTGGTGCAAATAATAAACGCAGCTTAGCAGTCAATAGGAAACTTCAGAGGTAGATGCAAACAACAGAAAGTCCATGAAGCACAGTTATTCTTGAGGAAACTTGACACAAATAGATCCGTGACTTAGTCCAGACACAGATAGATATGCTATAAGGAAGTTCAAATCATATCTCAGCTCAATCAGGGAGGCCTGGTTAATAGTCTCAGGGTTTGCAGAGCAGCAGCAGCTTACATGTCCAGCAAATGCAGATGGAAGTAACACGAGCAGCAGATGAAGGAGGATTACTGAACACTGGTGAATGCAGCAGGAACTCAGAGCAGAGTGGGAGGATCTCTAACACAGGTTCACAGGAGCAGGTACAAGGCCAGGGATTAATCAGGAGCTGGATGCAAAGCAGAATAATCTAGCACAGACTGAAGGCTGGGGTGGAGTTTTATAGCAGGAAGACAAGTGCACATGAGACCAACGACGCCATGTTGGAAAAGGGCAGTAATGCACAAAAGGTAAAAAATGTTCAGAGTCCTGACACAAGGGCTCTCCAAACGCGACATGGAGTCCGATCTCTATTCCAGCCAATTCTGCATTGAAAAAGTAAAACAGTGCTCCTTCCTTTCTGAGTTCTTCCGTGCGCTCAAACAGGGGTTTACCCTAACATATGGGGTATCAGTGTACTCAGGACAAAGTGAACAACAACTTTTGTGGTCCAATTTCTCCTGCTACCCTTGGGAAAATACAAAACTGAGGGCTAAAAAATAAGTTTTGTGGAAATAAATGATTTTTTATTTTCACGGCTCTGCATTATAAACTGTAGTGAAACATTTGGGGGTTCAAAGTTCTCACAAAACATCTAGATAAGTTCCTTGGGGGGTCTAGTTTCCAATATTGGGTCACTTGTGGGGGGTTTCTACTGTTTGGGTACATTAGGGGCTCTGCAAACGCAATGTGATGCCTGCAGACCATTCCATTTAAGTCTGCATTCCAAACGGCACTCCTTCCTTCCCAAGCTCTGCCATGCGCCCAAACGGTGGTTCCCCCCTACATATCGGGTATGTGCATACTCAGGACTAATTGGAAAACTACATTTGTGGTCCAATTTCTCCAGTTACCCTTGAGAAAATACAAAACTGGGAGCTAAAAATAATTTTTGTGAAAAAAATAATTTTTATTTTCACGGCTCTGCGTTATAAACTGTAGTGAAACACTTGGGGGTTCAAAGCTCTCACAACACATCTCGATAACGTCCTTAGGGGGTTTACTTTCCAAAATGGTGTCACTTGTGGGATTTTAAATGTTTAGGCACATCAGTGGCTCTCCAAACACGACATGGTGTCCCATCTCAATTCCAGTCACTTTTGCATTGAAAAGTCAAATGGTGCTCCTTCCCTTCCGAGCTCTGCCATGCACCCAAAAAGTGGTTTACCCCCACATATCAAGTATCAGCATATGCAAGACTTATTGGAAAACAACTTTTGGGGTCCAATTTCTTCTCTTAACCTTGGGAAAATAAAAAATTGGGGGCGAAAATATCATTTTTGTGAAAAAATATATTTTTTTATTTTTAAGGCTGTACATTATAAACTTCTGTGAAGCATTTGGTGGATCAAAGTGCTCACCACTATCTAGATAAGTTCCTTAGGGGGTCTACTTTCCAAAATGGTGTCACTTGTGGGGAGTTTCAATGTTTAGGCACATCAGGGGCTCTCCAAACGCAACATGGCGTCCCATCTCAATTCCAGTCAATTTTGCATTGAAAAGTCAAACGGTGCTCCTTCCTTTCCAAGCTCTGCCATGCGCCCAAACAGTAGTTTACCCCCACATATGGGGTATTGGCATACTCAGGACAATTTGTACAACAACTTTTGGGGTCCATTTTCTCCTGTTACCCTTGGTAAAATAAAAGAAATTGGAGCTGAAATACATTTTGTGTAAAAAAAATTTAAATGTTAATTTTTATTTAAACATTCCAAAAATTCCTGTGAAACACCTGAAGGGTTAATTAACTTCTTGAATGTGATTATGAGCACCCTGAGGGGTGCAGTTTTTAGAATGGTGTCACACTTGGTTATTTTCTATTATATAGATCCCTCAAAATGACTTCAAATGTGATGTGGTCCCTAAAAAATAATGGTGTTGTAAAAATGAGAAATTGCTGGTCAACTTTTAATCCTTATAACTCCCAAACAAAAAAAATTTGGTCACAAATTGTGCTGATGTAAAGTAGACATGTGGGAATTGTTACTTATTAAATATTTTTTGTGACATATCTCTGTGATTTAAGGGCATAAAAATTCAAATTTGGAAAATTGCAAAATATTAAAAATTTTCGCAAAATTTTCTTTTTTTCACAAGTAATCACACATAATAGCAAAGAAATGTTACCACTATCATGAAGTAAATTATGTCCTGAGAAAACAGTGTCAGAATCATCAGGATCCATTGAAGCGTTTCAGAGTTATAACCTCATAAAGTGACAGTGGTCAGAATTGTAAAAATTGGTCCGGTCATTAACGTGCGAACTACCCTTGGGGGTTAATATATCAAGAACAGCTGTAAAATTTTAATAAACATTAAATTGCAAGGGTGATGGTTTATACATGCAGTAGATAACACTATCCATTCATGAAAATGGGAATAATTTAATGAATGCTGGTGGTCTGATACCTAAGACCTCCGAAATGTTGGATTCTGGAAATCTGGAACCAGGCTGTGCAGAGCCCCTTCTTGAATGGAGTGAAGGTTCACATTCTCAACCTCAGCTCAGTTAACATCTATAGAACTGTATGGGATAGCCTATGGAGTAAGATATGCTGTGTTTAGTAATAATAAGTATGTTCCTATATCATTACTGTATTATTCAGATCAGTTATGGTGCAATGGATCCTATTATGAGCAATTCAAACCTCTTTCCATCGTTCTTCCAAGCACTTCCCAATTACTCCATCCAGTGTCTGGCCATTATACAATTACTCAGACATTATAACTGGACGTGGATCGGTGTTATTACATCTGATGATGATTTCGGAGAGAAGCAGAGCCAGGAATTAAAGACAAAGGCTGCCAATTATGAAATCTGCGTTGAATACATTGTTAAAATTCGTGATTCCATACAAATATTCTCAAATTACTATGAAAGCTTAAAAATCATTAACAAATCATCTTCACAAGTCATTGTCATTTGTGGAACATTTTCTGTTTTCATTGTATTCTTTATCGGAGAGGAACTCAAAGCCCGTGAGAAGACCTTCATTATACCAGCAGGTTGGATTGCTAACATCGTACAACCTACAATTGCAAGGTCACCATTTCATGGAAGTCTGGTATTCTCTCCACCTGCTAAAAAGATGCCAGACTTGAGAAATTTCCTACAAGAAATTAGCCCAAGAAATCGTCCAGATGACATTTTATTGGCAAATATCATTGCATTTACTTTTCAGTGTTTCACTTCTGGTCAAATGAGAAAATATCTTATTCATTTACCTCTACATGAATGCAACAGAACAATTAAGTTAGGTGAACTTGGGAACAATGTATACTATACTGACAGATTTAGGGTCACTTATCTTGTGTATAAATCTGTGTACGCCATGGCGCATGCTCTACATGAGATGCAATCACAGATAGCAAAAAATATAAAGTATCAAGAAAATCAGAGACTGCTGCAAAAGGTAAGATATGACTTATGAAAAGCATATGGTTCAGTGTAAGATAAGAATGAATTATAAAGCAGAATTTAGCACTCCTGTTAATAATAAGTGCTCAAGTTAAGTCCCAAACCTTAAAGAACTGACATACAGGAACTTGGCACTCGAGAAGAAAAATGTGAAAAATGTTATTTGTATGAAGGCAATACACGGTCAATGTTTATGACTAGAGAAGAGCGACCACTAAAATGATCGGATGCTCATTAGTAGAGATGAACAAATATTTCAATGTTCGGTTGGAATTAGATCACCGAATTTACAATATTTGCCTATTAATTCTTCGATTATTCGCTGAACATAACCGAACGCCATTCACCTCAATGGGAGGCAAAAACAAACGCATGCACAACACCTTATAACGGCCCCAAATGCTGTCAAGACACATCAAATGAGGGACAAACACCAGGAAAGTGGCCTCAATTCACCCACAGTATAGATTTTACCATGGCACTGTAGCAATCAGCCAAGTATGAGGTATCGGGGTCTGGGACAGCATTTACAGCTTTCAATTGAACATCACAGTATGACGAGGTGGGTGAGGGATCGGTGTAGGGCCACTTTGCTGGGAGCCCTGACACCACATGCAACACCTCTACCTGCTTTAATGCTGAGCCACACTCAGGTGGCACAAATATCAGTTTTTTAGACTACCATTGTCAGAAAAATTTAAGGATTGTAACATGTGTAGTTGAGTCAAAGGAAGTGGAGGCCTGATGGTCATGGAGGCCTACTGCTACAGGCCACACACATGAAGGAGACCCAACCAGGAGTGTTCACATTTCCAAAAATTATTAGCCGACAAAACCAAAGTGCCATCAATTTCACCACAGTAGAAATTTCATAATAGGGACCAACAATTCTTCCACTACACACAATCCAGCAGATGGACACCCTACAAGGAGTACTCATATTTCAAGAAATGAGGGCCTTAAACCACACCACAGAAGTGGCATCAATTTAACCACAGTAGAAATACTATAATAGGGACCAACAGGTCTTTCTCTACACCCAATCCAGCAGATGTACATTCTAAAAGGAGTGTTCACATTTAAAGAAAAGAGGGCCTGACACCACAGAAGTGGCATCAATTTCACCACATAGAAATAATATAATAGGGACTGACAGGTGTGAGGGAGAAACTAGTGTTATTTCCTAGGGTCGCTATGTGTCCCCCAAGATGTGCTCAGAAGAATATTAGATCCTCTGAAGTGCCTTGTAGTCGCAGCAGGACGCATGTGAGTCAGAAGGCAGAATAAAAGTAAGCATGAACCTGGTTAAATTATTTGGCCAAGGAATTGTTAAGGAAAACCAGGTGTGGGCTTTTAATTTTGGAAAAGGACTGAAGGAAGGTAGTGGAGCCGGTCCGCTTCCTACAGCCTGGATCTTGCAAGTGGCCCATGGTCACAGATTCCAGTTAGTTTTTCTAACTTTTTTATTTTGTCCCACTATGGGGCTATCATTTTTTGCAGGATGATTGCTTCTATAGCATGGAGATGAAGCAGCATCTTCATGCTGCAGAAACTGTCAGCTCTGCACTGACAGACAGGCTTGCTCATCAGGCACTGGGCATGATCTGCAAATATTCATCATCTGGTGACCCGGATATGGTTATCACGCCACGGGGTCCCACGATCCAAAGGCAGTGGGGCGGTCATCCGGAATACTGCGATCGTGTTCAATTGCAGCATTTTGGGGGTTAATGTGTGGTTCCTGCACTTAGTGCCAGATGTCAGCTGTCAGAATCAGCTGACACCTGGTGGCTATCACTCGTGCACCCCCCCACCCGTGTGCGCGGGCAATCGCCATGATGTAATATTCCATCCCTGGTCAAATAGGCCCAGGACACATGGACGGAATATTATGTCTGATGTCAGAAAGGGGTAAATTAGTCATACCATCTATTGCCTGTTAGGCTAGTTTCACATTTGCGTTAGAAACCGCAGCGTTTAAAATCCGCATCAGCAAGTGCAGGAAAAATCGCAAAGAAACACGTACAAATGCGGCGTTTTTTAAACGCATGCGGGAATGCATGTGGTTAAAAAAATGCTGCGTTATCACGCTTTTCCATGCGTTTTGTCATGTATTTGCATTTTTGGTGCGCATGGTGAAAAATTTTACAGGAGAAAAATCTAGATAACCAGACACTGCCAATGTGACTACAGAGGACGTGTATTATGGGATCTCTATATATAGACCCCAGAACTGCTGAAATCTTAACAGTGTGCTACTGTATCCTGTGTCATGATGGATGGTCACATGGAGAGCTTTTATTTCAACCTGGATTTAAGCATCAAGCTGTTTCTTGCCTGTGCGTTTGCTTGGGAGAAAGACAGAAATCGCCAAAGATGGAGAAGGAGACGGTGTAGGCGTTTTTGGAGGCATCCCATTATCGAACTACGTGAGAGCCGTGGAGCCTATCACACGCTATATGACGAGCTTAATGCCAACCCGGACAAATTCCCGGAATATACAAGGATGTCTTTCTGGGATTTGCTTGCTTGTGTCCAAGGAGCCATACGGAGACAGGACACCCAGCTTCGTAGAGCGATTCCACCAGAGGAACGTCTACTGGTTACATTAAGGTAAGTAACAAATCTAAACAAATGCCAGTGCTAATTTTGGGTGTTCTGAAATGTATTTTTTTTGTACTTTCCTTTATGTCTTTAGCATAACAACACCATAAATAGAATTGATTGTAATTTTTTTTTTTTATTATTTTCTTCCAGATTTCTGGCAGCCGGAGGGAGTTTATCATTCCTCCACTTCCAATACCGGCTTGGAATTTCCACCCTGTCTTGAATAGTTGCAGACACCTGCTTTGTGGAATGTTCTCCGGGATGAGTTTATACCCCTACCCACCTTGGACATGTGGATTGAAATTGCTGAAAAATTCTGGAGTGTGTGTGATTTCCCCAACTGTTTAGGAGCGGTGGATGGAAACCACATCCGCATTATCAAACCAGCCAGAACAGGATCGGAGAACTTCAATTATAAAAAATATTTTTCTGTTGTGCTCATGGCAATAGCCGATGCGGACTGTCGCTTCATCGCCATGGACATTGGAGCTTTTGGCCATGGCAACGATTCCCAGACTTTTAAGAACTCGGATATGGGCCACCGTGTGTATGGCAAAAATGTTAATTTTCCACAGCCACGGCCTCTCCCTAACACTCAAGGTCCATCGATGCCATTTGCTATGGTTGGGAATGAGGCCTTTCAGATGTGTGAAAACCTACTGAAGCCATATTCCAGTCGGGACTTGAACCACACTAAAAGGATCTTTAACTACAGACTGACCAGGGCCCGAAGAACAGTAGAGTGTACCTTTGGAATTCTGGTCACTAAATGGCGCATTCTTGCATCAGCCATAAATCTAAAAATGGAGACAGTCGATGAGGTGGTCAAAGCCTGTGTGGTTCTCCACAATTACATAATGGCTAAGGAGCGACCCACCATTGAACTGGATGAATCAGTTGCAAACCCATTGCCAGATTACCAGCATCACCCGCTGCGATTAACTGCTGAAATTGGCCACATGCAGGACTAATTTGCTGCCTTTTCTCATTCTGATATTGGACGTGTGGCATGGCAGGACAATACAGTGTAAAATGTCCAGTTGGGTTCGGGTCTGTACCTGTTATGTTTAAAATGCTACTAATATTTGTTGTTAATAAACTTTATAATTTTGGTATCTTGACCATGTCTCCTATGTATTTCCTCTAGAAACCAAGGCTGCCGTCACACTAGCAGTATTTGGTAAGTACTTTACATCAGTTTTTGAAAGCCAAAACCAGGAGTGGGTGATAAATGCCGAAGTGGTGCATATGTTTATATTATACTTTACCTCTCATTGCTCCACTCCTGGTTTTGGCACAAATACTGATGTAAAAAACTGACCAAATAGTGCTAGTGTGACGGCAGCCTTAGGTTGTTAGTGGTAAGGTTGTTGACGTCATTGCGTCCTGATTCTGTTCTGCAGTATCTATTGGACGCAGACTGAAGAGACACTGGCTGTTTTACAAAATATCAAGTCAGGTGTCAGAAATAATGAATTCATGATGCACATATAACAGCCTCATGAATTCACTATTTCTGACACATGTCCAGGTGAGCATAGATATTCCTTGTATTATTATTATTCATTTATATAGCACCATTATTACCATGGTGCTGTACATGATAAAGGGCTTGTATGACCGCCATCGTCCCTTCACTTTGTGTGAAATAGATTAAGTACACATAAGAGAAAATGGAGGTTATACGAGGCAGTTCTCTACCTCATTTCTTGTGGCCTGGTCATAGTGGCCAGACTGTCAGTCTCTTTGTCCCGCTGCTGCATGGTTGCGGTTGGAGGTTGGAAGGCCATGCCCGGGTCCTGCTGCTGCATCATGGTGGCGGAGTGGAAGGACATGCCAGGGTCCTGCTCAGGGCCGACTGGGACTAAAATTCAGCCCTGGCATTTGAAGTTACACAGGCCCACTTGTCACATGGTGACTGTATAATATCTTTGTACACTTGTAGGTTACAAGAAGTGAGGGGAGTGTAACACGACTATATAACATATAATCACAGCTGTATCCAGCATTACAGCTCAGTCCTATTTATGGCTTTTAGTTGCAGTACCAAGAAAAGCCGCTACTTTACCTACATAACTGGATCTCATAGATAATGAAGGGATGAGACGACCAAAGGCTCTGGAACCTCATTCTGATGCTCCATAAACTTTGCCTACAGCCACTTTTGGTTCCACTGCGCAGCACGAGATCAGGTGGCTCTGAAGAGCGGTGACATCAGAACCATCACCGCTCTTCAGATATTCTGGGTCTAGCACTGAGCTCGGCGACTGTGAAGAGCAGTATTGTTACTACCGTCACCACTCTTCAGAGTCGCTGGGTCTCGCCAGGTCTGGGCTAGTAGTGGGGGTGTCTGATAGACATTACTTACACCAGGAATTGATAGCAGCTGACATTACACAGCTGACATCAACCCTTAAAATCATTACACATACCAGAATTAACTGCTCTGGCTGGGAAAAGCAGTAGAGTTAGTGCTATTTCCAGGCTCTGGGTGCTAACTACAACTGTCATCATCCTTGCCTGGTCTCCCTGCGAAGCATTTCTGCTGTATTTACATGTGCTGATCTCAGGCCGCTAAACGAGTGTTATCGACAATACTGAAGTCGTTCGCTTGTTTCCCGGCCTCTTTACATCAACTGAGAAAGAATGAAGGGAACATAACAATCACAATTAGATCAATCTGTCCCCATAAAGTATCATGTTATCAGCAGCACATCTACAGTTTACACCGGTGATGTGCTGCTGAGAACAAGGATTTCTGTTCCCACATAAACAATCCAATAACTTGATGAATAGGCAGCATTTTGCTTGTTTAGTACAATACACCCCATAGTCCTCCATATATTATAATGTGCACCTCAGTCCTCCTTATAGTATATTACACTCCTCAGTCCTCCATATAGTATAATACACTCCTCAGTCCTCCATATATATATATAATAAACTCCTCAGTAGTGTTGAGCGATACCGTCCGATACTTGAAAGTATCGGAATCGGAAAGTATCGGCCGATACCGGCAAAGTATCGGATCCAATCCGATACCGATACCCGATACCAATACAAGTCAATGGGACTCAAGTATCGGACGGTATTCCTGATGGTTCCCAGGGTCTGAAGGAGAGGAAACTCTCCTTCAGGCCCTGGGAACCATATTAATGTGTAAAAGAAAGAATTAAAATAAAAAATATTGCTATACTCACCTCTCCGAGGGAACCGGCAGCGTTGTTTGCTTAAAATTCGCGCTTTTCTTTCCTTACGTGAAGTCCCGGCTTTGTGATTGGTTGCGTCGCAGTCACATGGGCGATGCAACCAATCACAGCAAGCCGTGACGTAATTTCAGGTCCTTAAGGATTTTAAAATTACGTCCCGGCTTTGTGATTGGTTGCGTCGCAGTCACATGGGCGACGCAACCAATCACAGCAAGCCGTGACGTAATTTCAGGCCCTTAAGGATTTTAAAATTACGTCCCGGCTTTGTGATTGGTTGCGTCGCAGTCACATGGGCGACGCAACCAATCACAAGCCGTGACGTCACGGGAGGCTAAACACGCACGCATTTTAAAATGCGCGCTTGTCCAGCCTCCCGTGACGTCCCGGCTTGTGATTGGTTGCATCGCGGTCAACCAATCACAAGCCGGGAGGCTGGACACGCGCGCATTTTAAAATGCGCGCTTGTCCAGCCTCCCGTGACGTCCCGGCTTGTGATTGGTTGCATCGCGGTCAACCAATCACAAGCCGGGAGGCTGGACACGCGCGCATTTTAAAATGCGCGCTTGTCCAGCCTCCCGTGACGTCCCGGCTTGTGATTGGTTGCATCGCGGTCAACCAATCACAACCGGGAGGCTGGACACGCGCGCATTTTAAAATGCGCGCGTGTCCAGCCTCCCGTGACATCACGGCTTGTGATTGGTTGCGTCGCCCATGTGACTGCGACGCAACCAATCACAAAGCCGGGACGTAATTTTAAAATCCTTAAGGACCTGAAATTACGTCACGGCTTGCTGTGATTGGTTGCGTCGCCCATGTGACTGCGACGCAACCAATCACAAGCCGGGACTTCACGTAAAGGAAAGAAAAGCGCGAATTTTAAACAAAGAACGCTGCCGCTTCCCTCGGTAAGGTGCAGGCTGCGTCGGAGAGGTGAGTATAGCAATATTTTTTATTTTAATTCTCTCTTTTACACATTTTTACATTAATGTTGTTTCGATACCGATACCCGATACCACAAAAGTATCGGATCTCGGTATCGGAATTCCGATACCCGCAAGTATCGGCCGATACCCGATACTTGCGGTATCGGAATGCTCAACACTACTCCTCAGTCCTCCTCAGTCCTCCTCAGTTGCTCCTCATCAGAAGAAGAAGACATTCTGATGCATGCAGAAAGAAAGAAATGGCAGAAATTAGGACATGTAGATACAGAAAATAGAAAATAAAGGCATTGACTTTGATATACTCACATTGTTCAGTGTCTTGTTTCCTCCAAGTTTCTGTCCTGCATCTGCTCTGCTTCTCTGTCTGCTGAGTAGTGACCTGCAACTGTCCACTCCCTCCCTTTATCACCTTGTATGGTGGCTAATCAGTGTCTAGACATGTTTTTCTCTGGTGCAACGCATGCGTTCATGAACGCAAGCAAATGCATGTGCTTGCGGCCTCATGCATTCACATAGACAGCAATGCGTTTTTTAGCCGCATTTCTTCCGTTAACAACCACATATGTTTCTAGGCGGCAAATTGACGCCTCTAAAATTACTACATGTAGTGTATACCGCGCCAAACCGCAGACGACGAAACGATGCATGCGTCATCAAACACGGCAAAACGCAATCAAACGCAGACACATGCGTCCCTAATAGTGTTGAGCGATACCTTCTGATATGCATTGGTATCGGTATCGGATAGTATCGGCCGATACCGGCAAAATATCGGATCTCGCCGATACCGATACCCGATACCAATGCATTTCAATGGGACGCAATGTATCGGAATGGTTCCCAGGGTCTGAAGGAGAGGAAACTCTCCTTCAGGCCCTGGGATCCATATTCATGTGTAAAATAAAGAATTAAAATACAAAATATGGATATACTCACCTCTCCGGCGGCTCCTGGACCTTACCGATGTAACCGGGAGTCTCCGTTCCTAAGAATGAGCGCGTGAAGGGCCTTCGATGACATCACGGCTTCTGATTGGTCGCGTGACCGCTCATGTGACCGCTCACGCGACCAATCAGAAGCCGCAACGTCATCGCAGGTCCTTCACGGGCTCATTCTTAGGAACGGAGGCTCCAGGTTACATCGGTAAGGTCCAGGGCCTGCCAGAGAGGTGAGTATATCCATATTTTTTATTTTAATTGATATACTCACCTCTCCGGCAGCCCCTGGACCTTACCGATGTAACTGGGAGCCTCCGTTCCTAAGAATGAGCTCGTGAAGGACCTGCGATGATGTCACAGCTTCTGATTGGTCGCGTGAGCGGTCACGCAACCAATCAGAAGCCACGACGTCATCGAAGGCCCTTCACGCGCTCATTCTTAGGAACGGAGGCTCCCGGTTACATCGGTAAGGTCCAGGGCCCGCCGGAGAGGTGAGTATATCCATATTTTTTATTTTAATTCTTTATTTTACACATGAATATGGATCCCGATACCGATTCCCGATATCACAAAAGTATCGGAACTCGGTATCGGAATTCCGATACCGCAAGTATCGGCCGATACCCGATACTTGCGGTATCGGAATGCTCAACACTAGTCCCTAATGTTAAATATAGGAAAACACAATGCATTTGGATAATTGCGGAAGAAACGCTGCAGACACAAGCGCAAATGTGAAACCGGCCTTAGTATTTTGTCTTCTACGCACTGTTCTGCTGCCACCAGTGCCGAGGGACCACTCTCAGTCTGGCATTTACTTAATGTAGATCAAGTCATCTATACAGTAGCAATGCTTTTAGCAGGGCTGCCATTGCTGGGCCTACACTGCAATACATCTCCTTGCTAGCTAGTCTTAATGTTCTTCTGTTTTGCTTCTTCCACTTCCACTGCAAAGCCATGCCAGTCATAAATTTGCTCCCTGCTTGTCCACTGTGTTTTAAAATGCTAGCCTGTACTACTGCTACCATTGCAGTGCAGTGCCACTAACAAACATTTCTTTGCTGCCCATCTGTCACGGATGTGTCAGAGGCTGCAGACTGTTGAACTGCATCTGTCTGCAGAAGGTCTCAGTAGTTTGCTGTGCAGAGGAGTGTCCACCTCCCCCAGTGCAAATGGCCACACCAGGACCTGAGTGTTGGTATACTTCCTGCTTGCTGCTTGTAAAAGCTGGTGACATTTTCTATTTGCATTTCCATGTTGAGGTTTGGAGCAATAGCAGTCGGTTATTTTCCTTTTTGAGTTTGGAGGACGTTGGTGTTTCCCAAGCTAAGAGTTCTTCCCAAGCTAAGTGTTCCCTTGTTTTGTTTGTCTATCCCAGTTGCCTTTAGCAAAGTTAGCAAGCAAGGCCAAAAAAAGACATTTGTCCATCCAGTTCAGCTTATATTCCGTCAGAATAAATCCCCAGATCTCCGTCCTTCTAAAGAACCTAATAACTGTAAAATAAAATATTGTTACACTCCAAGGAAGACATCCAAGCCTCTCTTGAACCCCTCCACTGAGTTCGCCATCACCACCTCCTCAGGCAAGGAATTCCAGATTCTCGCTGCCCTAACAGTAAAGAATTCTCTTCTATGTTGGTGGAAAAACCTTCCCTCCTCCAGATGCTGAGAATGCCCCCTTGTGACCGTCAGCTTCCTTGGTTTAAACAGATCCTCGGAGAGATATTTGTATTGTCCCCTTATATATTTATACATGGTTATTAGATCGCCCCTCAGTCGTCTTTTTTTAGACTAAATAATCCTAATTTTGCTAATCTCTCTGGGTATTGTAGTTCTCCCATCCCCTTTATTAATTTTGATTCCATCTTTTGTACTCGCTCTTGTTCCATTATATCCTTTCTGAGAACCGGTGTCCAAAACTGTAGACAGTACTCCATTTGCGGTCTAACCAGGGATTTGTGCAGAGGCAGTATAATGCTCTCATTATGTGTATCCAGACCTGTTTTAATGCACCCCATGATCCTCTTTGCCTTGGCAGCTGCTGACTGGCACTTGCTGCTCAGGTAAGTTTATTATTATTATTTATTTATATAGCACCATTAATTCCATGGTGCTGTACATGAGAAAGGGGTAACATACAGAATTATAGATATTGTTTACAGTAAACAAATTTACAGTGACAGACTGGTACAGAGGGGAGAGGAAACCTACATAGGGACGATAGGACAGACAGGGTGTCGTTAGATCGGTCTAGGGGTCTCCATACATCCCTTCTCTAGTGTTTGGTTCCTCTGCCCTTATTCCTTTGTGTTGCACTTAGTCTGTCCTACACTGTACGTGACGCCATCATAATGCTTTACCGAGCATCTTCCACTGCCACTGTCACTGCTCAACCACACATCTCTAGTCTGCCCAATATGTTGCATAGTAGCAGACTGTACTGCAGATGTGAAATGTGTTCTCTCTTTGGAAGGTGCACAAACAACAAACAGCTGTGACATTTGTATCATTGCCTACCTTTCCTATTTCTGCTTCTGTCTCCGAGCAGCACCACAGTATTGTTGTGGGCGATGCTTGGTGACAACTCTAGTTAAGTTTCCTTTGAGACTTGTAGTTCCATCTGGGCCGGAATATTGGAATTTACCTTCAGTGCTTCTGGTTATCCTGCTTGTATATCCTGTAGACATTTCTTATTTTGACTGCACCACTACCTTACATTTTTGTCCCTGCACTGACCTCCGTATTCTAACCCGGCTACTGGACCATTCTCCTGCCTCTGGTTCACTCGTCTGGCCAGCAGCTCTTTCATAGAAACAATACTGTGGACCCTGTTGTAAGACCGAATGTATGTATAGGAGTTAAAGGATGAAAAATGGATGTTCTGTGGCTTCAGTCACACAGAGTGACTTACGTAAAGTCTGCCCAAGATAGTTTTTTAGCCTGCGGCCTATGACAGCCATAATGACAACTCACAATATATGGCTAATTTGATAGGATTTTCACTTTGGAAACAACCAGCCTGCTCCTACACCTTAAAAAAGGGATAATTTTTGGATATCTCAATAAAAATATTGCATAATTGTCATTTTGTGAATAGCAAACCTGTTGCATTTTCCAAAAGGGATATTTATTGATTCTTAATTAAGAAACCAGAACATCTTCATTTAACAGAAAACACAGCGTTCAATACTTTCCAAAAAGGGATAATTTTTACTCTCTCCATGTAATACAGCCACAGCTTCTTCTTTTTGTATCACCTGTGCATTATTTTTAAACAGTTTATACAATTTAAGTAACCTACAAATTTTAAAACTACAGTATGAAGTTAAATAATCTGCTCATTAGCATCATTATCCTCTGTTTTCCCATAGGCAGATACATTGAGTTCAATTGGACATTAATGGGACTGTATGTGCATTAGGGAGCTCAAAATAAGTTGAACACAAACTTCGGACAGGAAAGAGTGTACAGTACAGACCAAAAGTTTGGACACACCTTCTCATTTAAAGATTTTTCTGTATTTTCATGACTATGAAAATTATGAAAATTGTACATTCCCACTGAAGGCATCAAAACTATGAACTAACACATGTGGAATTATATACTTAACAAAACCGTGTAAAACAACTGAAATTATGTCTTATATTCTAGGTTCTTCAAAGTAGCCACCTTTTGCTTTGATGACTGCTTTGCACACTCTTGGCATTCTCTTGATGAACTTCAAGAGGTAGTCACCGGGAATGGTCTTCCAACAATCTTGAAGGAGTTCCCAGAGATTCTTAGCACTTGTTGGCCCTTTTGCCTTCACTCTGCGGTCCAGCTCACCTCAAACCATCTCGATTGGGTTGTGTTGTGAATTCCGCTCTTGGGCTCCCTCCGGTGGTTGTTAGTGGCACTTTTGTGAGTTCTGCTCTTGGGCTCCCTCCGTTGGTTTTGAGTGGAACTGCTGCTCCTTGGATTTTGCAGTCGCAGCTGCTTCCACTGATCGTCTTTCTGGCTCGGCTATTTATCCTGGCTCTATCCTTCAGCCTGGGCCAGTTGTCAATGGTTCCTGGTTGGATTCACATCTCTGCTTGGATTTCCCTGATATTCTGACCAGTTCAGCAAAGATAAGTCCTTGCTTGTTCTTTTGCTGTCCACATATTGTGGACTTAATCGTTCAGCTCTTTCTATGTTTTTTCTTGTCCAGCTTGTCAATATGGATTTATTCAGTTAAGCTGGAGGCTCTGGGAAGCAGATTTACCGTCCACACCTTTAGTCAGGTGTAGAGATTTTATAAACTCTGTGGTGGATTTTTCTAGTTTTTTATACTGACCGCACAGTATTCTGTCCTGTTCTATCTATATAGCTAGACTGGCCTCCTTTGCAACATTCTGATTTCATTCTGCGTATGTCATTTCCCTCTCCACTCACAGTCAATATTTGTGGGGGGCTGCCTTTCCTTTGGGGATTTTCTCTGAGGCAAGATAGCTTTCCTGTTTCCATCTTTAGGGCTAGTTAGTCCTCCGGCTGTGACGAGGTGTCTAGGGAGTGACAGGAACATCCCACGGCTACTTCTAGTGTTGTGATAAGCTCAGGAACTGCAGTTAGTACAGGTACCACCTCCTCCAGAGCTCGTCCCATGGTGCTCCTAAACCACCAGTTCATAACAGTACAACTGGCCAGAAATGAATTAAATGCATCTCAAAAGAAGGAAAAAAAAGTTCTGAGCCATTTTTTTTTTGCAGTCTGTTTTGTCTTTTTTTTTTTTCCTCTTAATCTCTGGGTGGTTCAGGATTTTGGCACTGGCATGGATGTTCAGGGTTTGTTTTCTCGTGTGGATCAACTTGCTGCAAGAGTACAGAGTATCCAAGATTATGTTGTCCAGACTTCGGCTTTAGAGCCTAAAATTCCTACTCCTGATTTGTTTTTTGGGGACAGATCTACGTTTTTGAACTTTAAAAATAACTGCAAATTGTTTTTTGCTTTGAAACCCCGTTCCTCTGGTGATCCCATTCAGCAGGTTAAGATTGTCATCTCTCTGCTGCGTGGTGACCCTCAGGACTGGGCATTCTCCCTTGAATCAGGGAATCCGGCATTGCTTAATGTAGACGCATTTTTTCAAGCGCTCGGATTATTGTATGACAAACCTAATTCTGTGGATCATGCAGAAAAAACCTTGTTGGCCCTATGTCAGGGTCAGGAAGCGGCAGAATTATACTGCCAGACATTTAGAAAATGGTCTGTGCTCACTAAATGGAATGAGGATGCTCTGGCAGCAATTTTCAGAAAGGGTCTTTCTGAAGCCCTTAAAGATGTTATGGTTGGGTTAACCACGCCCGCTGGTTTGAGCGAATCTATGTCTCTAGCCATTCAGATTGATCAGCTCCTGCGCGAGCGCAAAGTTGTGCACCATATGGCAGTGTCCTCTGAGTGGAGTCCTGAGCCTATGCAATGTGATAGGATTTTGACTAGAGCAGAACGGCAGGGATTCAGACGTCAGAATAAGCTGTGTTTTTACTGTGGTGATTCTGATCATGTTATTTCTGATTGCCCTAAGCGTACTTAGAGGGTCGCTAGGTCTGTTACCATCAGTACTGTACAGCCTAAATTTCTCTTATCTGTGACCCTGATTTGCTCATTATCGTCCTTTTCTGTCATGGCATTTGAGGATTCAGGCGCTGCCCTGAACTTAATGGACTTGGAATTCGCCAGGCGCTGTGGTTTTTCCTTGCAGCCTTTGCAGAGCCCTATTCCTTTGAGGGGCATTGATGCTACACCATTGGCCAAGAATAAACCTCAGTATTGGACTCAGCTGACCATGTGTATGGCTCCAGCACATCAGGAAGATTGCCTTTTTCTGGTGTTGCATAACTTGCATGATGTTGTTGTACTGGGTTTTCCATGGTTACAGGAACATAATCCGGTGCTGGATTGGAAATCTATGTCTGTGACTACTTGGGGTTGTCAAGGGGTACATTGTGACGTTCCTTTGATGTCAATTTCCTATTCCCCCTCTTCTGAAGTCCCTGAGTTTTTGTCGGATTTCCAGGATGTATTTGATGAGCCCAAGTCCAGTTCCCTTCCTCCACATAGGGACTGTGATTGTGCTATTAACTTGATTCCTGGCTGTAAGTTCCCTAAGGGCCGACTTTTCAATCTGTCTGTGCCAGAGCATGCCGCCATGCGGAGTTATGTTAAGGAGTCTTTGGAAAATGGGCATATTCGGCCATCTTCATCACCATTGGGAGCGGGGTTCTTTTTTGTTGCCAAGAAGGATGGCTCCTTGAGACCCTGTATTGATTATCGCCTTCTTAATAAGATCACGGTCAAATTCCAATACCCTTTACCTTTGTTTTCTGATTCCTTTGCTCGGATTAAGGGGGCTAGTTGGTTTACTAAGATTGACCTTCGAGGGGCATATAATCTTGTTCGTATTAAACAGGGTGACGAATGGAAAACTGCATTTAATACGCTCAAAGGCCATTTTGAATACCTTGTGATGCCTTTCGGGCTTTCTAATGCTCCTTCTGTATTTCAGTCCTTCATGCATGATATTTTCCGCAATTATCTTGATATATTCATGATTGTGTATTTGGATGATATTTAGATTTTTTCCAATGATTGGGAGTCTCATGTGAAGCAGGTCAGGATGGTATTCCAGATCCTTCGTGATAATGCTTTATTTGTGAAGGGGTCTAAGTGCCTATTTGGAGTTCAGAAGGTTTCTTTTTAGGGTTTTATTTTTTCTCCCTCGTCTATAGAAATGGATCCTGTTAAAGTCCAAGCCATTCATGACTGGATTCAACCCACATAGGTGAAGAGCCTTCAGAAACTTTTGGGCTTTGCAAATTTTTATCGCCGTTTCATTGCCAACTTTTCCAGTGTGGTTAAGCCCCTGACCGATTTGACGAAGAAAGGTGCTGATGTGACGAATTGGTCCTCTGCGGCGGTTGAGGCCTTTCAGGAGCTTAAACGCCGATTTACTTCTGCCGCTGTGTTGCGTCAGCCCGATGTTTCGCTTCCTTTTCAGGTTGAGGTTGACGCTTCTGAGATTGGGGCAGGGGCCGTTTTGTCTCAGAAGAATTCTGATGGTTCTTTGATGAAACCGTGTGCCTTTTTTTCCATAAAGTTTTCGCCTGCTGAGCGCAATTATGACGTTGGCAATCGGGAGTTGTTGGCTATGAAGTGGACATTTGAGGAGTGGCGACATTGGCTTGAGGGAGCTAAGCACCGCGTTGTGGTCTTGACCGATCATAAGAATCTGATTAAACCTCGAGTCGGCCAAGCGGCTGAACCCTAGACAGGCTCGATGGTCTCTGTTTTTCTCCCATTTTGATTTTGTGGTCTCGTATCTTCCGGGATCTAAGAATGTTAAGGCTGATGCCCTCTCTAGGAGTTTTTTGCCTGATTCTCCTGGAGTCCTTGAGCCGGTTGGCATTCTTAAGGAAGGGGTGATTCTTTCTGCCATCTCCCCTGATTTGCGGCGGGTGCTTCAGGAATTTCAGACTCATAAACCTGACCGCTGTCCAGTGGGGAAGCTGTTTGTTCCTGATAGATGGACTAGTAAGGTAATTTCTGATGTTCATTCTTCAGTGTTGGCTGGTCATCCTGGGATTTTTGGTACCAGAGATTTGGTTGCTAGGTCCTTTTGGTGGCCTTCCTTGTCGCGGGATGTGCGTTCTTTTGTGCAGTCCTGTGGGACTTGTGCCCGGGCCAAGCCTTGCTGTTCCCGCGCTAGTGGGTTGCTTTTGCCTTTGCCGGTCCCTGAGAGGCCCTGGACGCATATTTCCATGGATTTTATTTCGGATCTTCTGGTTTCCCAGAAGATGTCTGTTATCTGGGTGCTTTGTGACCGGTTCTCTAAAATGGTCCATTTGGTACCTTTGCCTAAATTGCCTTCCTCCTCTGATTTGGTTCCATTGTTTTTTCAGCATGTGGTTCGTTTGCATGGCATTCCGGAGAATATTGTGTCTGACAGAGGTTCCCAGTTTGTTTCTAGGTTTTGGCGGGCCTTTTGTGCTAGGATGGCCATTGATTTGTCTTTTTCTTCGGCGTTCCATCCTCAGACAAATGACCAAACTGAGTGAACTAATCAGACCTTGGAAACCTATTTGAGATGCTTTGTGTCTGCTGATCAGGATGATTGAGTGGCTTTCTTGCAGTTGGCCGAGTTTGCCCTTAATAATCGGGCTAGTTCGGCTACTTTGGTTTCGCCTTCCTTTTGTAATTTTGGTTTTCATCCTCGTTTTTCTTTGGGGCAGGTTGAGCCTTCTGATTGTCCTGGTGTGGATTCTGTGGTGGACAGGTTACAGCAGATTTGGACTCATGTGGTAGACAATTTGACGTTGTCTCAGGAAAAGGCTCAACGTTTTGCTAACCGCCGTCGGTGTGTTGGTCCCCGGCTTCGGGTGGGGGATTTAGTCTGGTTATCTTCTCGTCATGTTCCTATGAAGGTTTCTTCCCCTAAGTTCAATCCTCGGTTTATTGGTCCTTATAAGATTTCTGAGATTATCAATCCGGTGTCTTTTCGTTTGGCCCTTCCAGCCTCTTTTGCCATCCATACTGTTTTCCATAGATCTTTGTTGCAGAGATATGTGGTGCCCGTTGTTCACTCAGTTGATCCTCCTGCCCCGGTGTTGGTTGAGGGGGAGTTGGAATATTTGGTGGAGAAAATTTTGGATTCTCGTTTTTCGAGGCGGAGGCTTCAGTATCTTGTCAAGTGGAAGGGTTATGGCCAGGAGGATAATTCTTGGGTTGTTGCCTCCGATGTCCATGCCGCCGATTTGGTTCGTGCCTTTCACTTGGCTCGCCCTGATCGGCCTGGGGGCTCTGGTGAGGGTTCGGTGACCCCTGCTCAAGGGGGGGTACAGTTGTGAATTCCGCTCTTGGGCTCCCTCCGGTGGTTGTAAGTGGCACTTTTGTGAGTTCTGCTCTTGGGCTCCCTCCAGTGGTTTTGAGTGGAACTGCTGCTCCTTGGATTTAGCAGTCGCAGCTGCTTCCACTGATCGTCTTTCTGGCTCGGCTATTTATCCTGGCTCTATCCTTCAGCCTGGGCCAGTTGTCAATGGTTCCTGGTTGGATTCACATCTCTGCTTGGATTTCCCTGATATTCTGACCAGTTCAGCAAAGATAAGTCCTTGCTTGTTCTTTTGCTGTCCACATATTGTGGACTTAATAGTTCAGCTCTTTCTATGTTTTTTCTTGTCCAGCTTGTCAATATGGATTTATTCAGTTAAGCTGGAAGCTCTTGGAAGCAGATTTACCCTCCACACCTTTAGTCAGGTGTGGAGATTTTGTAAACTCTGTGGTGGATTTTTCTAGTTTTTTATACTGACCGCACAGTATTCTGTCCTGTTCTATCTATATAGCTAGACTGGCCTCCTTTGCTACATTCTGATTTCATTCTGCGTATGTCATTTCCCTCTCCACTCACAGTCAATATCTGTGGAGGGCTGCCTTTCCTTTGGGGATTTTCTCTGAGGCAAGATAGCTTTCCTGTTTCCATCTTTAGGGCTAGTTAGTCCTCCGGCTGTGACGAGGTGTCTAGGAAGTGACAGGAACATCCCACGGCTACTTCTAGTGTTGTGATAAGCTCAGGAACTGCGGTTAGTACAGGTACCACCTCCTCCAGAGCTCGTCCCATGTTGCTCCTAAACCACCAGTTCATAACAGTTCAGGTCTGGTGACTATGGAGGTCAGGTCATCTAGCGTAGCACCCCATCACTCTTCTTCTTGGTCAAATAGCCCTTACACAGCCTGGAGGTGTGTTTGGGGTCATTGTCCTGTTGAAAAATAAATGATGGTTCAGCTAAACGCAAACAGGATGGAATAGCATGCCGCTGCAAGATGCTGTGGTAGCCATGCTGGTTCAGTATGCCTTCAATTTTGAATACATCCCCAACAGTGTCACCAGCAACGCTCCCCCACACCATCACACCTTCTCCTCCATGCTTCACGGTGGGAACCAGGCATGTAGAATCCATCCCTTCATCTTTTCTGCGTTGCACAAAGACACGGTGGTTGGAACCAAAGATCTCAAATTTGGACTCATCAGACCAAAGCACAGATTTCCACTGGTCTAATGTCCATTCCTTGTGTTCTTTAGCCCAAACAAGTATATTCTGCTTGTTGCCTGCCCTTAGCAGTGGTTTCCTAGCAGCTATTTTACCATGAAGGCCTGCTGCACAAAGTCTCCTCTTAACAGTTGTTGTAGAGATATGTCTGTTGCTAGAATTCTATGTGGCATTGACCTGGTCTCTAATCTGAGCTGCTGTTAACCTGCGATTTCTGAGGCTGCTGACTCGGATAAACTTATCCTCAGAAGCAGAGGTGACTCTTGGTCTTCCTTTCCTGGGGCGGTCCTCATGTCAGCCAGTTTCTTTGTAGTTCTTGATGGTTTTTGCCACTGCACTTGGGGACACTTTCAAAGTTTTCCCAATTTTTCAGACTGACTGACCTTCATTTCTTAAAGTAATGATGGCCACTCGTTTTTCTTTACTTAGCTGCTTTTTTCTTGCCATAATACAAATTTGAACAGTCTATTCAGTAGGACTATCAGCTGTGTATCCACCAGACTTCTTCACAACACAACTGATGGTCCCAACCCCATTTATAAGGCAAGAAATCCCACTTATTAAACCTGACAAGGCACACCTGTGAAGTGAAAACCATTCCCGGTGACTACCTCTTGTACCTCATCAAGAGAATGCCAAGAGTGTGCAAAGCAGTCATCAGAGCAAAAGGTAGGTGGCTACTGAAACTTTTCTGAAAAACCTAGAATATAAGACATAATTTAAGGTGTTTCACTTTTTTTTGTTAAGTATATAATTCCACATGTGTTAATTCATAGTTTTGATGCCTTCAGTGTGAATGTGCAATTTTTATTGTCATGAAAATACAGAAAAATCTTTAAAAGAGAAGGTGTGTCCAAACTTTTGGTCTGAACTGTATTTTCTAGTCAATTAGAAGTTTTTCAGTAATGCAAGCTAAAATCTTTTGTTAAATTCGAGCTCCAAACAATCCGCTCAACTCTACATGTAATGTATTATTCATTTTCCCAGTATCTTAAAAGACTGCAATTTAGAGATCAGTTTGGAGAAGACGTTAATTTTAATGAGAACAGAGAAATGTCTACAATCTATCACATTTTTGATTTGAAATATTCTGATGAAGGAATAATTATCTCCAGTGATATTGCACATTTCAATGCATCATCCCAAGAAGGAAATCAGCTGGTGTTCAAGGAACAAGACATATTTTGGAAAAATGTCAATGTAAATTATTTTTTTAAAATGTTTACATAATTATGTAATTAGCATCTATTTTATTTTGTCAGCTTCTGTGCCTAGACTGGATGAGTATAGTTTACTTATAAATATAAACAAAAAAAATATTTCCATTGTCATGTATAAGTCAGGGTATGGTTAGTACTAAAGCAGACATATCAGATGATCACATTTTTAGACATTGTAAACTAGACTTGATAGTCTTAAAATTTATCATAGTGGTTTAGATTTGATTATAAGTTTAGGCAAGAAAGATTCATGCACAGTCTTTGTTTCAGTAGTGTAAAAAAGTTATTTTACTAATTTGCGGGTGCAGATAAAGACCGAATATAGATAATAGTTGAACGACAAACTTTGACGTTTCGATCCTACCAGGGTCTTTTGCACTAAGTCGATGTAAAAAAGAAGGATAATATCAGTGGATATATATATATATATATATATATATATATATATACATATATACATAATGTTGAGACATAGTATAGTACAACAATATGTCATGGTCACCCATGATATATACAAGTGCTTCTCACAAAATTAGAATGTCATTAAAAAGTGAATTTATTTCTGCTTTAGTTCTTCAAAACAAAAAAGTGAAAGTCCTATATTACAGAGTCATAGCAAACAGAGTGATCTATTTCAAGTGTTTATTTCTGTTAATGTTGATGATTATGGCTTACAGCCAATGAAAACCCAAATGTCATTATCTCAGTAAATTAGAATACTTTATAACACCAGCTTGAAAAATGATTTTAAAATTCAAAATGTTGTCCTTCTGAAATGTATGTTCAGTAAATGCACTCAATACTTGGTCGGGGCTCCTTTTGAATCATTTACTTCATCAATGCGGTGTGGCATGGAGGTGATCAGCCTGTCACTGCTGAGGTGTTATGGAAGCCCAGGTGGCTTTGATAGCAGCCTTCAGCTCATCTGCAAATCTTCAGCTGATCCACCTCCATGCTTTACAGTAGGAATGGTGTTCCTTTCATCATAGGCCTTGTTGTCCTCTCTTCAAATGTAATGTTTATGGTTGTGGCCAAAAAGTTCAATTTTGGTCTCATCACTCCAAACTACCTTGTTCCACAAGTTTTGAGACTTGTTTTGTTGCTGTTTTTCATATTGTAGGCCAGATATTTTGTGGCATTTGTGCAGTAATGGCTTTCTTCTGACGACTCGATCATACAGCCCATTTTTCTACAAGTGCCTTCTTATTGTGCATCTTCTAACAGTCACACTGCTAGTGTACAGACATTCTTGTATTTCAGCTGATCTTGTTTGTGGAAGTTTCTTTGCATACTCAACAAGTTTCCTGGCAGTTGTGGATAACATTTTTGTTGGTTTACCTGACCATGATTTTGTTTTTACAGAGCCCCTGTTTTTCCATTTATTCATCACAGTTTGAACGCTGCTGACTGGCATTATCAATTCCTTGGATATCTTTTTGTATCCCTTTCCTGTTCTATACAGCTCAACTACCTTTTCCCGTAGATCCATTGACAATTCTTTCACTTTCCCCATGACTCACAATTCAGAAACATCAGTGGCTGGTTGAAAGGCACAAGTGTGTGTCTGTATTCCAGAACCTCACTCAGCTTTTATGCACACACACTGATTACAAGCAAACAGGTCACAGGTGAGGATGTTACCTTTAGTAGCGATTCACACTCATTTGTATAACCTTCTCTGCATGATATCAGGCCAAAATCACAAGGTTATGTAAACTTTTAATCAGGGTCATTTTGATGTTTTGGGTTGTCATTATGATTTAAAAAGAGAAAACACCATAGTTTGACAATAAATGGCTTCACCCAACCACTAACGATGAGTGGAGAAAAAGTTTTGGTGTTTTCATTCATATTCTCTGAAAAAAGGCCAAAAAAGCAAAAATTCTGCCTCAGTATGGAAACTTTTGAGCAAACCTGTATGAGTTTCACTTTTTTCATTGAAGAACTGAAATAAATTAACTTTTTGATGATATTCTAATTTTGTGAGAAGCATCTGTACATGAAAAACATTTGTAACACTCCAGGGTCCTGGATGTTACAGTGGCATTGCTTTCCTCTTGGGGAGAGTGATGTCACGCTTGGAAGCAAGGTAAGATCTCCTTCATCAGAGAACCACAAAGCACACAACATGCTTACACTCCAAGCCAGAAGGGGGAGCTCTGATCCAGCTTACAGGGTGGCTCCCCTATATATATATATATATATATATATATATATATATATATATATATATATATTCTGGTCTGGAGGGAAAGTCAGGCAGTCTGTCAGAGAGACAGAGAAGAGAGAAGTCAGACAGTGAGTGTTAAAAGGACTGAAGGGGCCATGCAGCCAAGAGGGTGCTGCAGCTCCTGGACAGAAAGAAGAACACATTGTAGTGAGTGTGCAGGAGCACGGAGCACAGGAGAGAAAGAACTGGGGAGAATAGCTGCGAATGAGCTACCTCCTTGCAGAGTGCAGACACCGGTAGCCGGAAGACCTGGGTTGTGAGGGACTCCAAGACTCACAGCAGAAACCGGCAGGGCAGCTGGAATACACCTCACCTGTCCAACCTAACACCTGAAGACACAGTGGTGCATAGAGCCCGGGTTGTGATAGAGACCCTGTAAAAAGGCTCGAGCCACCTGTCATAAAGGTTAGTGTCGCACTCTTTAAGGAGGACAGACAGAACAGTGAGGACCTTGACAGAAGCAACAGGCAGCAAGGGACTACACCACCGCACTAGTAGGAAGGCTTCTAACTCCACCTGGTAAAGGGGACTCTGAACTCACTTCCAAGCCGGCCGGACCCTGTCTGTGCCTGTGATCTGGTGCCGTGGCCTGTGGCTGCCTGAAGTCTTCAGTAAACCAGGTAAAGAGACTGCAAAGCTGTGTCCTCCATTTCTTTCTACACTACTCATCATCTCCATCTACACACTGGGAGCCCTGGGGACCTATTTCACCTGTGGGAAGCTATACCATCCTAACTGCCATAACATCAACCCAGTGGACCCCTTTAAGCAGCGTCGGTCACCCCTGACCGAATAACACAGGTGGCATCACGAACACAAATTTTATTCATAAAACCCCATTTAAAGACTTTCCCTTTTACATGGGCACCCAGGGCCATTTACCCTGTTGCAGCCACCATAACGCATCCCTTTAAGTACCGAACCCGGCACCAAGTACCCCACGGCCCTGGCAGGCGACCCATTTTGGCATCACAAACAGGATGGACAAACCCAGCGGATTGGGTCTTGTGTGCCTAAGAGACTGTTGTGAGACTGTTAAATTGTTATTTGGAAGAGCTCAGCGACCAACTCCTGTGGATGCAGCTGAGCACAGTGATATAGTGGAAAGCAGTGCTGAGGGTGAAACTGCAGGAGCAGTGTCCTATCCGGCAGCCCCTGATTCCAGCGGAGGAGACCGGCACCGGAGGCACCGGAGACACCGCAGCGGCAGGTAAGAAGACCAACCCTGCCCCGGTAGCCGAGGAACTCCTATTGGGCCCGCTAGCTGCACCGCCATGCTGTAAACCCAACCGGGTTCAGATCCCTGTTGAATGGCATCGTGCCTTGGGCATAGAAGGCCACCTGGGAGCCCACATTTAGCCTGCCAGTTTACCAAGAGAGGTATATGCTGAGAAAAGAGTATACCGCTGGGTGAACCCCAGAACAGATCTAACTGGGTTCCTGGGGTGGAGAGAAAGTAAGGTGAAGTGATGCAGGTCCTCATCTGGGAAGAATATCAGCAGCAGATTGCTTATAAGTGGGAAGAGGAAGATAAGATACGCCAGGCACAAGGCGTTTGATGAGAAAGATCTGCAAGCTTAAGGTACCTTCACACTAAACGATTTACCAACGATCATGACCAGCGATAAAACCTGACCGTGATCGTTGGTAAGTCGTTGTGTGGTCGCTGGGGTGCTGTCACACAGACTACTCTCTCTAGTGACCAACAATCAGGGGAATGACTTCGGCATTGTTGAAACTGTCTTCAACATTGCCGAACTCCCCCTGCAGCACCCAGGTAACCAGGGTAAACATCGGGTTACTAAGTGCAGGGCCGCACTTAGTAACCCGATATTTACCCTGGTTACCATTGTAAAAGTAAAAAAAAAAATAAAAAAACACTGCATACTCACATTCTGATGTCTGTCACATCCCCCGCCGGCGTCCACAGGGTTAAAACTGCTTTCGGCAGGAGCGCTGCTAATGCAGCGCTGCCGAGAGCTTCCCTGCACTGAATGTGTCAGCGCCGGCAGTAACAGCGGTGACGTCACCGCTGGGCTCTGCTTTACGGCCTGCGCTGACACAGTCAGTGCAGGAAGCTCTTGGCAGCAACGCAGCATTAGCAGCGCTCCTGCCAAAAGCAGTTTTAACCCTGTGGACGCCGGGGGACGTGACAGACATCAGAATGTGAGTATGTACTGTTTTTTTTTTAACTTTTACAATGGTAACCAGGGTAAATATAGGGTTACTATAAGTATGAAAAAAACCAGCGCACAGCCATAGAAATCGTATCTCTACAGGGGGTGCAAGTAGCAGAGTGTGTACAGTAACCAAGAAGAGAAAAAAGACACTGCTACAAGATGCACACCACCAATTATATATATATAACAACACACAACACTTTATTGGCATAATAAAAGCAATTAAAAACAATACGCCACTGTGAAACACCTGGATACATGATAATTATACATATATGAATGATTGATTATACAGCCTGTCAATATACCAGTATAAGGAGACATTAACAATGGCACCATACCAACCTGCCTATCGGCTCATGGGGTAACTAATGCCCGTGTGCAGCATAGTAATTATCTAACCCCAAAAGTGGATGAATGAATAGCCACAGGGCTACCCATGAATGATAGAAAGAAAAAAATCCCCAAACATCAAAATGGAGCCTTAGGGCTAGTATATTCGATCTGATACAAACCGGCCTCTAAATGGACAGGCTGAAGTATCCAGGAGGCCCAGTGGACAGTGGCCCTACGCGTATCGCCTCCCGAATGAGGCTTCGTCAGGGGAAGTCTGTGTGTGTTGTTATATATAATTGGTGGTGTGCATCTTGTAGCAGTGTCTTTTTTCTCTTCTTGGTTAATATAGGGTTACTAAGCGCGGCCCTGCCCTTAGTAACCCGATATTAACCCTGATTACAAGTGAACACATCGCTGGATCGGCGTCACACACGCCGATCCAGCGATGACATCAGGTGATCAGCGATTAAATAAAGTTCTGGACTTCTAGCTCCGACCAGCGATATCACAGCAGGATCCAGATCGCTGCTGTGTGTCAAACACAACGAGATCACTATCCAGGACGCTGCAACGTCACGGATCATTGTCGTTCTCGTTGCAAAGTTGCTGAGTGTGAAGGTACCTTAAGGCCCATACCTGCAGAGACCAGTGAGCAAACCAAGCTCCACTGAGGCAGAGCACTGTAGTGGCCTTCAGACTAAAAGGGGGCTAGGGATTCATAAAGGAGCCAGACCTGTCATCAGAGGTGTTTGTCAACAGAAGAGATGTGGAATATCACCCTGAGGAAGGACACCCAGACAGGGACTTGTATCCAGGGGACAGCATAACTTACACCTGGCATTTTGACAACAAGGGATGGTATGCCGTGAAAGTTAGGAAGTGCAAAGACTGCTCCTGATTTAAAGGTTACCAGACCTAAGACACCAGCAGCGCCATCTAGTGCCAAAGTGGTCGCAGCTACCACTTCAACTGTGACACCAGCCCCTAAAGCCTTCATCAAAACTACAGTTTGCACCATGACAATGACTGAAACTGCAGTGGCTACAGCACCAGTTAATATGCATACCCAGGCCAGTTGTTTTACAGAGACCTGAAGAAAAACCCATTTGGTGTTGCTGAAGACCAGGTCTGGATGTCACGCTTTGTAGCCCGCACAAGGGCCTACGTGTCAGGGAGAGACTAGGTGAGCGAGAGCTAATAACCCGGGCCCCTGCAATTTCCCTAAGACTAGGGAAATCCTGACTGACCCTCTACCTGAAGTTTACACTGATGATGTGCATGTTCAGGCCTCGAACCTCACCCTAACTCCTGAGCTCAGCCCTAGGCTAAAACCTCAACCCACCACCCAGTGAAGAGGTAATACTTAAATACCCACAGTTAGCACAGACAAGGATAAAGGAAAATATACACCACGCCGCAGATACTCAGGAATACACTATAAATGTGCAGGGCAAAATAAACACAAATATAGGAAGGAGTAAATAAGACGAAGGAATATACACCACCAGCAACGAATCTCCAACCACCAGCTCTCCACTCCAGACCGAGATAACAACGCAAGATAGAAGCTATAATCTGCGACGCCCAATGATCAGGAGAACTATTTAAAGGCCATGGAAATGGCCCAGCTACCAATCCGAGGATCAGGTAAATTAACCCCGGAACAGCTAGACAAAATCTAGCCGACGCCAATGAGTAAATAGTGGTCAAAAGCGGAATTACCGCTGTCTGTCGGACGACCTGGTCTGAACAGCGTCCGACATGACAGTACCCCGCCTTCTACGAGGTACCCCAGGGCCCTCCCGGCTTGTCCGGATGATGGCGGTGAAACAACCTGACCAGCCGGTCAGCATGAACGTCCGAGGCTGGTACCCAGGACCTCTTCTCAGGCCCATAACCACGCCAGTGTACCAAGTACTGTAAAGTGCGATGCACTACACGAGAGTCAACCACCTTGGAGACTTCAAACTCCAAATTACCATCCACCAAGACTGGAGGTGGCATAGGCGCCGCGTCCACAGAACCCACCACCTTCTTTAGAAGAGACCTGTGGAACACGTTGTGTATCTTATACACCATAGGGAGCTCCAATCGGTACGCAACTGGGTTAATGACGGCGGTGACCCTAAATGGACCAATAAACCGTGGACCCAATTTAAGGGACGGTATCTTGAGTCTTATGTTTTTTGTGGATAACCACACCCAGTCATCCACACCCAGGTCCGGACCTGGCACACGCCTCCTGTCAGCCACACGTTTGTACCTAGCACCCACACTAGTGTTGAGCATTCCGATACCGCAAGTATCGGGTATCGGCCGATACTTGCCGGTATCGGAATTCCGATACCGAGATCCGATACTTTTGTTGTATCGGGAATCGGTATCGGGATTAATATCAATGTGTAAAAGAAAGAATTAAAATAAAAAATAGGGATATACTCACCTCTCCGGCGCAGCCTGGACTTTACCGCCGTAACCGGGAGCCGTTGTACCTAAGAATGCGCGCTTGAAGGGCCTTAGATGAGGTCACTGCGCTCTGATTGGTCCGTAGCGGTCACATGGGTCGTCGCGACCAATCACAAAGCCGTGACGTCATCTTAAGGTCCTTCACGCGCTGATTCTTAGGAAGGAAGGCTGCTTTATAGGAATATACTCACCCTCGGACGCGCCCTGCTTGTTTCCGGCAGCCTTCCTTCCTAAGAATCAGCACGTGAAGGACCTTAAGATGACGTCACGGCTTTGTGATTGGTCGCGACGGCCCATGTGCCCGCCACGCGACCAATCACAAAGCCGTGACGTCACCTAAGGTCTTTCAAGCGCTTGAAATACCTTAGATGATGTCACGACTTTGTGATTGGTCGCGTAGCGGTCACGCAACCGCTACGCGACCAATCAGAAGCTGCGGACGTCTTCTAAGGTATTTCAAGCGCTTGATAGACCTTAGGTGACGTCACGGCTTTGTGATTGGTCGCGTAGCGGTCACGTGACCGCTACGGACCAATCAGAGCGCAGTGACCTCATCTAAGGCCCTTCAAGCGAGCATTCTTAGGTACAACGGCTCCCGGTTACGGCGGTAAAGTCCAGGGCGCGTCAGAGAGGTGAGTATATCCCTATTTTTTATTTTAATTCTTTCTTTTACACATTGATATGGATCCCAGGGCCTGAAGGAGAGTTTCCTCTCCTTCAGACCCTGGGAACCATCAGGGATACCGTCCGATACTTGAGTCCCATTGAGTTGTATTGGTATCGGGTATCGGTATCGGATTAGATCCGATACTTTGCCGGTATCGGCCGATACTTTCCGATACTGATACTTTCAAGTATCGGACGGTATCGCTCAACACTAACCCACACTCAACAGGAGCTGTTTAACTCTCCTCCAGACTGATGACAATTGTGTTCCTAACTGGTCCTCCTCCGGAATGCCGGATGAGCCCCTCTGACTCAAGGTACAAAATTGAGGATGTAGCCCGTAAACACAAAAAAATGGAGACTCCCCAGACGACTCCTGGCCGTGATTATTGATGGCAAACTCAGCCAAAGGAAGAAAGGTAGACCACTCCTCCTGGTTATCAGAGACGAAGCAGCGTAAGTACTGTTCCAAATTTTGGTTTATATGCTCAGTCTGACCATTTGACTGAGAATGAAACGCCGAAGAATGAGATAACTTGATTCCCAGCCGTGAGCAAAACGCTCTCCAAAATTTTGACACAAACTGAGACCCCCTATCAGACACGATGTCAGACGGAACCCCATGAAGTCTGACCACCTCCTGCACAAATACCTGAGCCAGAGTCTTAGCATTAGGCAACGCAGGCAAAGACACAAAGTGCGACATTTTAGAAAAACGATCAACAATCACCAAGATGACCGTGTTTCCAGCTGATGAGGGCAAATCATTGATGAAATCCATGGAGATTTCCGTCCATGGCTTACTAGGTACCTAAAGAGGAAGTAGTGTGCCAACAGGATGGGAGCGGGGCGTCTTAGCCCTAGCGCACGTGGTACAAGCTGACACGTATGAGACCACGTCCTGTCGGATCTTGGGCCACCAAAACCGACGTGACACCAACTCCAAGGTACCTCTAACCCCTGGGTGACCAGCCAGGAAGGCATTATGATGCTCCGCCAAAACCTTTAGGCGGAGATGAAGCGGAACAAAAGATTTGTTGACGGGAAGCTCAGATGGTACCTCCTCCTGAGCCTCGGCAATCTCAGCCTCAATCTCGGTTGTGAGAGCCGAAACCACAACACCCTTTTGGAGGATGGGTACTGGATCCTCCCGAGGTTCTCCCCCCGGAAAACACCTGGACAGAGCATCCGCCTTAGTGTTTTTAGACCCCAGTCTGTAAGTGACCACAAAATTGAACCACGTGAAAAACAATGCCCAGCGAGCCTGCCTGGGGGACAGACGCTTGGCTGACTCCAAATACAGCAGATTCTTATGATCGGTAATAACAGTTACCTGATGGACCGACCCCTCCAAGAAGTGTCGCCATTCCTCAAAGGCCAACTTAATTGCCAACAACTCCCTGTTGCCGATATCGTAGTTATGTTCAGCGAACGACAGTTTCTTGGAGAAATAGGTGCACGGACGTAAACCACTCAAAGATGAGCCTTGAGATAGTACCGCCCCCACACCAACCTCAGACGCATCGACTTCCACAACAAATGGTTTAGATACGTCTGGCTGCACAAGAATGGGGGCTGAAACAAAACTGTTCTTAAGAAATTCAAATGCGCGCACAGCAGCTTCAGGCCAAACAGAGAAATTGGTACCCTTTTTAGTCATGTCAGTTAGCGGTTTAGCAATGATGGAAAAATCCTTGATAAATTTCCTATAGTAGTTAGAAAACCCAAGGAACCGCTGAATTGCTTTCAGGTTATCAGTACGTTCCCAATGCAGCACCGCATGCACCTTAGCGGCGTCCATTTTAAAACCAGAAGCAGACACAATATAACCCAAGAAAGGCAACTCTTGAACAGAAAATACACATTTCTCAAGTTTAGCATACAGCTTATTCTCTCTGAGAAGCTGTAACACCTGCCTGACATGATCTAAATGAGCCTCACGGTCGCAAGAATATATGAGAATGTCATCTAGGTACACAATAACGAATTTCCCCAAAACATGCGAGAACACATCATTGATGAAATGTTGGAACACTGCAGGTGCGTTAGTCAACCCAAACGGCATCACCAAATTTTCAAAACGACCCTCAGGGGTATTAAAAGCCGTCTTCCACTCATCACCTTGACGGACTCTTATGAGGTTGTATGCCCCCCTGAGGTCAAGCTTGGTGAACCACCTAGCACCTGCCACCTGGTTGAACAAATCTGGTATCAGAGGCATAGGGTATGGATCACGAACCGTAATCTGGTTCAACTCCCTGAAATCCAAACATGGGCGTAATCCGATATCTTTCTTCTTCACAAAGAAGAACCCTGCTGCCATCGGCGAGGATGATGGCCTGATGTGCCCTTTGCTCAAGCTTTCAGCAATGTAATCTTTTAACGCTTGTCTCTCCTGACTGGAGATGTTAACCATCCTTGCTTTAGGTAATTTGGCCCCTGGTTTAAACCTGATAGAACAGTCATAAGGACGATGTGGCGGCAACTCTGAACAACCCTTCTCAGAGAACACATCCACAAAATCCTGAAGTGACTCCGGAACGCTTGAAGTCACCGCAGCCACACATGTGGCCAGGCAATTCTCCTGGCAGAACTCGCTCCACCGAATTATGTCCTGAGTTTTCCAGTCAATTACCGGGTTGTGCATAGACAACCAAGGAAAACCCAAAGCCACCTGAGCAGGAAGATTCCTGCACCTTACATGTAACCCGCTCAGAATGTAGAACTCCAATGTGGAGTTTCACGTCAGCCACAAATTCAGTAATCTCCCCCTGAGAGAGAGGAGCAGCATTGATGGTGACCACATGGATAGGATGAGACAGTTTTTCAATCCTAAAACCTGCTGTGCGCGCAAACCCCTCATCAATGAGATTTGTGGCTGAACCACTGTCCACAAAAACAGTAATTAGCAGCTCACTGCCAGCAACAAAAACCTTAGCAGGGAGCATGCACTGAGAAACCACCATGGAGGATATACATAAGCTCAGACTGGTCTCCTCCACACCCTCTCAGCTCAGAAGTTTTCCGCCGTTGCGTTTTTCTTAGGCAGCAGAGGACAGATGTTAATAAAATGACCAGTTTTATCACAGTAAAAACAGGCTCCCTGCTTCCTGAGCTCAGGGGCTCGATGCTTGACATGTGACACACCTGCATAGGCGGTGTCTCATGCTCCCCCTGACGCAAACGGTGATCAATGCGGACAACCAGACTCATAGCGGAATCTAGAGAAGTAGGAGTCTCGTATGTCAGAAGGGCTTTTTTAATTCTTCCAGAAATCCCATGTATAAACTGACTCCGCAATGCTGCATCATTCCATTGGGTATCGATCGCCCAGCGACGAAATTCAGAACAGTAATCCTCTGCAACTCACTCTCCCTGGCGAATAGAGCGTATCTTAGATTCTGCCAAAGCCATTCTGTCAGGTTCATCATAGATTTTCCCAAGAGAAGAAAAAAAACTCTCCACGGAGACAAATGCAGCAGAATCAGATGGCAAAGAAAACACCCATGCTTGGGGATCCCCACTTAACAATGACAACGCCAGGCCCACAGGCTGAGCCTCATTACCCGAAGATATCGGGCGCATACGGAAATATAGTTTGCAAGCTTCACGAAAAGAAACAAATTTACTGCATTCCCCAGCAAATTTTTCAGGCAACGGAAATTTAGGCTCAGTAACTCTTCCTGTCGCTCCAGCTTGCACATTGGACACTGCTAGACCCTGTTGCTGCACTGCCCCCCTCAACTCAGTGACTTGTAGGGACAGCACCTCCAACTGGCGGGTTATGGAAGTCATGGGATCCATGACAAAACAAAAAAAAAAAGAAACCCCCTTTTTTTTTCTTTGTAGTTGTTGGGCCGATTATAATGTCAGGGAGAGACTAGGTGAGCGAGAGCTAATAACCCGGGCCCCTGCAATTTCCCTAAGACTAGGGAAATCCTGACTGACCCTCTACCTGAAGTTTACACTGATGGTGTGCATGTTCAGGCCTCGAACCTCACCCTAACTCCTGAGCTCAGCCCTAGGCTGAAACCTCCACCCACCACCCAGTGAAGAGGTAATACTTAAATACCCACAGTTAGCACAGACAAGGATAAAGGAAAATATACACCACGCCGCAGATACTCAGGAATACACTATAAATGTGCAGGGCAAAATAAACACAAATATAGGAAGGAGTAAATAAGACGAAGGAATATACACCACCAGCAACGAATCTCCAACCACCAGCTCTTCACTCCAGACCGAGATAACAATGCAAGACAGAAGCTATAATCGGCGATGCCCAATGATCAGGAGAACTATTTAAAGGCCATTGAAATGGCCCAGCTACCAATCCGAGGATCAGGTAAATTAACCCCGGAACAGCTAGACAAAATCTAGCAGACGCCAATGAGTAAATAGTGGTCAAATGCGGAATTACCGCTGTCTGTCGGACGACCTGGTCTGAACAGCATCCGACATGACACTACGTTGGGGGTTTACGAACGGGTCCCCCACATAGTTACTGCTGTTAGAGTTAGAGTGTTACTAAATGTATTGAATATTTACTGCACAATTAAATGCAGGGTATGTATACTATACAGGAAATTCAGCGATCTTTGCACAATAACGGCATCATGTATTGGTTCGTGTGTGACAAACTGCTCAGAGGCAACGAAAAGCTGACCTCGGTGGAAACTGTATCAAATGGGTACTCTGTATGCCCCCAGCCCCACTCCAATGATGTTCGTAAGCTGCTCTGAGTGCCACACTGTGAAGATGGTTGTTCCTCCTCATCCTACCAAATTGTCCCCTGACTGTACAGTTGGGTTCCTGGCCACTGTTGGGACAGTAACCCATCCTCCAAGACATGTGTGGATGGCAAGTCTGATAACGGTGTGAATTGGCCCTGCTCCCACTGCTCCTCTTATTAATGCTGATGATGGCATCATCAGCGCTAGCTATATTGGTGGAGTATTCAAAGCAGCACAACATGCCACACACGACCCGCATGGTGCCCCACTCATTGGTGGTGAAATTGTGTTGTCCTGCACAGCGTACATGCTGTAGCTGAAATTCCACTATTCCCTGGTGCTGCTCATACAGCCTTTCCAGCATTACATGCTACATTTATGTTTTTTTTTTCAGTCAAGATGGGGTGCAGAGTGTACATTGATGAGAAAAAAATATTTTTTTCTAGAATTTACCAAATAGCTGCAGTGAAACAGAGTGAACAATTAAAAGGGGTCTGAATACTTTCCGTACCCACTGTACATTTTTGTCTTAAAATTCTTTCACCCTTGACAAAAAAAAGCTTAACCCTAAATAAAGAGGTCTCTAAGTAAATGCATGGAAAGTATTTTGGGGCAAAAGTCAACAATATCGTTGTGGCGCCTATAGTTGTTAAATGTTTATGTGTAAGGATTACTTTTTATGTATCGAGATATGGCATTGTGCTACTTATCTGTTCTATCATCTGTATTTCACAGTTTGGTCTTTGTTATGAATTTTTTTTATTTTTGCAATACTTATGATGTAACCAGAAAATTAATGGGCGAGCACTGAGCATTTCCGGGTTTACAGAGCCATTCAACATGCAGGGATTGTCTGCCACGCACTGTAATGCCGCAGCCATCTTTGTTGTGGTATTACAGTGATTGGCTAGCCGCACAGCATCATCAGGTCTACAAGAGACCTGGTGCCGCCCTGCTCGGCGCATTCTGCTCCGGATTCAGACAGTGTAGGGAGAGTTGCTGCTGAGATAGGTGTTGTGAATTCCGTTCTGGAGCTCCCTCCTGTGGTTGCTAATGGTATTTTTGTGAGTTCTGCCCTTGGGCTCCCTCTGGTGGTTTCGAGTGGAACTGCTGCTCCTTTTAGTAGCTGTAGCAGCTGCCTTTACTAATCGCCTTGCTTGGGTTTGTTATTTAAACCTGCTCTGGGCTTTAGTTCATGCCAGCTGTCAATGTTTCAAGATTGGATTTAGTTTTCTCCTTGGATATTTCTCATGGCCTGTTCATCTCAGCAAAAGATAAGTTCTTGCTAGTTCTTGTTAGTCCATTTGCTTTGGACCTTATTTCTCTGCTTTTGTTAGGTCTCTTTTGTCCAGCTCGTCAGTATGATATTTTCAGGCTAGCTGGAAGCTCTGGGGAAGCAGATTTGCCCCTCCACACCGTGAGTCGGTGTGGAGATCATTTTTTGTGAACTCTGCGTGGATTTTTAGTTTTGCATTCTGACCGCACAGTATCCTTTCCTATTTCTGTCTATTTAGATTAGAATTTGGCCTCCTTTGCTAAAATCTGTTTTCAGCTCTGTGTATGTTATTTTCCCCTCCCCTCACGGTCAATATATGTGGGAAGCTATCTTTCCTTTTGGGAATTTCTCTGAGGCAGGATAGTTTTCTGTTTCCATCTTTAGGGGTAGTTAGTTCTTAGGCCGTGACGAGGCGTCTAGAGAGAGACAGGAACGTCCCATGGCTATTTCTAGTGTTGGCGTTAGGAGTAAGGTTTGCGGTCAGAAAAGTTACCACCTCCTCAGAGCTTGTCCATGTGTCCTTTTAACCACCAGGTCATTTCAGTGTTGTTCCCTAACCACCAGGTCATAACAGATAGGGTCAGATTTGGGGATTTATTAGTTATGGGTCTACCATCACAGAATCCACAAATCCACCTAAACCAACAGTCCTTCTAAGGACTAATTACAGAGTATATAGATTGCAGTGCAAGGTAGGCAGGGAAGTGTATGTGGCTCTATACATATCAGTGCAAGGCCTGCAGGCACTGTATGTGGGTATATAGATATCATTGCATACATCAAGAGGGTCCATTACTGTCTGCGGCTGCTGCCCATTACAGATATACCTAGCCGCAGGTACTAATGGCCAGGAAGAAGTTTTTTGGCATCTTAATCCTAATTATTTTATTCAAAAGCAATCTAGAGCCCCCTTTTTTCTTGTTCACATATTGAGCAGTGTGATTTCTCTGTCAGGCGCCTGATCTATCTGTGGCCTACAAATTTGGGCATTTCAGGCCTCCATTCCACTGTATTGGCTGTCTGTAACCCTCGTTCTATTCAGTATTTTAGGGTCAAAAAAACAGGCCACATATTGAGTATTCTGGTTTCTCTGTCAGACCCCTGATCTATCTGTGGGGTACAAATTTGGGCATTTCAGGCCTACATTCACCGTTCTTTTCAGTGTGTTACCGTTCTATACAGTATCTTTCTGTTTCAATTAAAATATTCAGGCCACATATTGAACAGTGTGGTATCTCTGTCAAACGCCTCCTCTATCTGTGGGCTAAAGATTGCGGCATTTGATGGTTCATTTGAACTGGTTTTGCTGTGTCTTACCCTAGTTATTACCAACAGTTTAAAAAAAATTACCTACAGTCCAGATAATTTAAACTGTGGTTTTTACCCACACTGATCACATATAAGTTTGCTCCAAGTTCAATCATCTGTAGTGAATGTGAAAAATATTGTAGTCGTCCATTTAACATGGGCAAGGTGCATGGCAGGGGGTGGGGAAGTAGACGTGATGCTGATGGTGCATGCAGAGGCCATAGTCAAACAGTATGTCGGTACCAAATGAATAATGTGAACTTGATTTTCCTGTGGCCATCTAGTACGTGGGTTCAAAGGCTTATTGGGGTGTGTGTTACTTTGGAGCATGGCAGGACTTGCATTCAATGCATAGGCAAACACTATGGGAGACCCACTTTCTTATAATGCAATTTTTTTTTCAGGAAGCTTTCCTGTATGTCTCGTGAAAGGGGTATTGGGGTGCGTTGTAATTCCTGGAAGCCCAGCCACTCGCTTCATAGGCATTAATAGTATAGGAGACCTAGTGTTTAATAATGGCCCTTTAAGGATATTAATGCCACCTGATGCCCCCTCCAAAAATAGTCTCTGTGACATTAAGTGTCGCTCCTTCATAAATGAAACAAGATGGGTCTGCTTATGTGTCACACACCACATGGCCAGCTAGGGGTGTTACATGTTACAATGACATTTCCCAGTGAATGCATTTGTTGTGGTTGAAAGCAATGTTACAGTAGAAAAACGCATCAAAAACGCTGCGTCTGAACTAATCCCAAGTGGTGGAGGAACATTTTTTTGGGGGGGTCTTTATTTTGCCTTACATACAAATTATTACCCTGGAAAGGATGTTCTTTAACATATTTCCCTTGAAAATCCATTTTGGTTCATTTTTGTATGTTTTTTAGTGCACCTGTAAAAATGGCCTCACACTCTGACAACATTGGTCACAGCTGTGAGCTAGGAGTCAGGAATGCTTCCAGGGGCGATCCCCATGATGTCCCTGTGTCATTTGAGCAGTGTTCCCATTAATTTCAGACACTTTTAGACCTTAATAGGAACCCCAGGGGGGATCATGGCAAAAATGCTCGGATTTACCATAAACTTATGAGTCACCCTGCGGGCTAGGGGTACTCGGTACCGGGTCTTACTGTTTCACAGGGGGATGTCACGGTGGCTGCAACCCAGTCCGTGGGCCAGGGCGCCCATGTAAAAGGGAAAGGCTGTCATGTCGGACGCCGATCAGACCAGGTCGTCCGACAGACAGCGGTAGTTCCGCTTTTGACCACTATTTGCTCACTGGCGTCGGCTAGATTTTGTCTAGCTGTTCCGGGTTAATTTACGTGATCCTCGGATTGGAAGCTGGGCCATGCCCATTGCCTTTAAATAGCCTTCCTGATCATTGGGCTTCGCCGATTATAGCTTCTGTCTTGCGTTGTTTTCTCGGTCTGGAGTGGAGAGCTGGTTGTTGGAGAATCGTTGCTGGTGGTGTATTTTCCTTTGTCTTATTTACTCCTTCCTATATTTGTGTTTATTTTGCCCTGCACATTTATAGTGTATTCCTGAGTGACTGCGGCGTGGTGTATATTTTCCTTTATCCTTGTCTGTGCTAACTGTGGGTATTGGTGTATTGAATTCACTGGGTGGAGGGCGGAGGTTTTCAGCTTAGGGTTGTAACAGGAGGCAGGGTGAGGTTCGAGGCCTGGACATGCCCATCAGTGTAAACTTCAGGTAGAGGGTCAGTCAGCATTTCCCTAGTCTGAGGGAAATTGCAGGGGCCCGGGTTATTAGCTCTCGCCCACCTAGTCTCCTCGTGACAAAGGCCTTTAAAGGGATAAAGTTTATGTTCATGACACCACCTGTGATATTCGGTCAGGGTGACTGACGCTGCTTTAAGGGGTCCGCTGGGGTGATGTTATGGCAGCTAGATGGTATAACTTCCCACAGGTGAAGTATATCCCCAGGGCTCCCGTTGTTAGGATGGTGAGAGGCGCAATGAAGAACGAGGACACAGGATTGCAGTCTCTTTACCTTTACTGAAGGCCTCAGCATCCACAGTCCAGAGCACCAGATCACAGGGCAGGCAGAGTCCGGCCGGTTTAGAGGCAAGTCTAGAGTTCCCTTTTCCAGGTGGAAATCAGTAGCCTTCCCTTGCGCTGCGGTGGTGTAGTCCCTTACTGCCTATGGCTTCACATAAGGGTCTCACAGATGTGGTGTTTCACTCTCTCTGTCCCCCATATAGGATAGGACAAAACCCATAAGACTGGTGACTTGAGCCTGTTTATAGGGTCTCTTAAATAACCCAGCTCTGCGTGGTGTCACCGTGCCTCCTGGGTGTAGGTGCGGACAAGTAACGTTCAATTAGCTGTCCTGCCGGTCTCTGAAATAAGGCATAGAGGTCCTTACTCCCTCAGTGTTCCGGCTACTGGGATTTTGCACCTCAGAAGGAGGCCGCCTGCTCGGGGCTGGTCCCCTTCTGGTATCCTCTCCTTTGCTTCGACTTCCTTCACGCTTGCTGCAATACAATTCTGCCTTTCAATGTCTCTTTCTGGGAGCTGCAGCTCTGAGGGCATGTACAGCTCTGTTGACCCTCTGTCTTCCTCAGACTACTGTCTGGAACTTTCTCTCTAACTTTCCCTACAGACTACCAGTTATATATATTTGGGGAGTGTCCTAATAAATAGGAGCAGAAGCTCCCCCTGGTGGCTTGGAGTGTGAATATGTTGCATGTTTGTGATACCTGGATCCAGTTATCCTTTTTTGCCTCCAAACGCAGCATCACTCTCCCTGGGAGGAAAGCAATACCACTGTGATGACCAGGACCCTGGGGCGCCGCACTTAAATTGGGCTCCTTGCTCGGGTCAAGTACCCAAGTATTCCAATCTGCTCGACCCGAGCAACGACCACCCGAGCATTTTAGTGCTCGCTCATCACTAGTAATATCATGTAATCAAAATCAAATTTGCATTATTATTTAAGTTTTCAAATCATTCATTTGTTATTTATTATGATGATTTTACTTATTTAATTGTCTATCTCTGATTTCTACTGTTATAGGTTCCCATGTCTACATGCTCTGAACAGTGTCCTCTAGGTTTCAAAAAAACTCTAAAGCCAGGACCACATAAATGCTGCTTTCTATGTATGAAATGCTCAGAGGGAGAAATATCCAATGAAACAGGTAAAAATCTTAACATGAAATAATTAAATCTAAATGTGACATTATGATTTTTTTAAAAAGAGGAAACTCATGTACAAAAGATTGATTGCACTTCCTAAATTTTAATAATATGAATATTTATTATAAAACAAACACAAAAATATAGATAAAAACATTAAAAAAATTCACATTGCATCAGAACAACCCATATGACCAACATGATAATCAGTATAGAAATGTAAACATCATAAATATCCAAAATAATGTAAATGGACATTACTTCTAAAGTGCTGTCAAATAGTATTCAATAAGAAAAAATGATTCAATGCACACATGCAGATATGTAAATAATGCAGTATTGAAACATTAAGGCTGCCGTCACACTAGCAGTATTTGGTCAGTATTTTAAATCAGTATGTGTAAGCCAAAACCAGGAGTGGGTGATAAATCCAGAAGTGGTGCATATGTTTCTATTATACTTTTCCTCTAATTGTTCCACTCCTGGTTTTGGCTTACAAATACTGATGTAAAATACTGACCAAATACTGCTAGTGTGACGGCAGCCTAAAAGTGAACTAAGCATTAACATTCGCAATAAACCCCTGATAAAATCAACTCCTGTGGCTATACACCAGGAAACCTTAGAGGAAGCCACCATCTATGGGGATACACCTGTGCTCCTAATTCCTATGATTTTTTTTCTATGAGCTATTTGACTCAGGTGGCTATGCACATGGAAATTCATTGCAGAGTGGCTCTGCTGAAATGTAGGTTTTTTTTCCTTTGGTCCAGCAAGAGTTATTGTCCGTATCTTCCTGGCAGTTTCTCTTAGGCTGGACACCAGTTGTTGGTTGGTAACCATGCCCACCTCCCTTTAAATAGTCTCATGACCCACAGGCTGATTGTTGGTTATAGAGTTTTCTTCTATGCAGACCAGCTAGGTGTGTGGAGCTCACCTGTGACTGTGGCATTGCCGATGTTTCAGTCCTGTTATCCTGATGCCATTTACTCTGTTGCTGTGGAGCTTAGCAGAACATTCTGTGCTGACTTGTATCCTTTTTGTCTGTCTCTTGTTTGTCTCTTTTCCTGTGTAAAATCATCTGCAGTGATGAGGCTGGTGTCCTTGCCAGCCAGTGCACTAGCAACAGTCAGGGACTAAGTATGTGTGATGGTGGCGGGAGGAAGGACCCTCATAGGGCATTAGGGAAGCTTAGTGACAGACACAGGCTTGTGTCAGGAGGTGGCTCATCCCCTGCATCTGACTGTTAGGACCTTCCTCTATTTATTCCATCTTGTTGTACTTATATACTGTGTCGTCTGCCGGACATACCATTGACAGTATTGCACCTTTTTCTTTGTTAAATAACATTTGACATTACTTTAGGAGTACTGTCAACTTACATTGATTTTACATGGCTAAATTGGTTGTCATGTTGGTCATATAGATTGTATCTATTGATTAAAGTTTACTTTGTTTGTGGGAAAACCCCTTTAACTTTTTTTAAAAAATGAAGGATGTATTTCTCAAAATGGAGTCTTTATAAAATGTATTTTTATGATTCTTAAAATGCAAAACCTGTGTAAACCAAAAGTGGGCCTTTAAAACATATAAATAAAAAGTATTGTAAGTCTCAAAATCTCAATATTGCTCCTGTTCATCCAGGCACTACCATCAGTCCTTAGATATAGATAAAGTATTAGATTTTATATTTGTGCCACTTTGAGGACGCTTCTGAACTCAAGGGAAAATAAACGTCTTTTAAAAGATGCCATTTTTAAATCCTGCAAGCATTATGCAGACAGACACTTAATTTTAGGTTTCACATTAGGCACTATATTTGCCATTTGGCCCACTGGCTTTACCTCATAATAAACTCCCCTGATGGTTCACCAAGACTGGGGAGGAAACGCGTAGGGAGACCTTATATTATAGTTCATCTCTGGTGGCGGTTTGTCCATAGCAGAATTCACTTCGTGCCTTTCCTTGTTAGTAGAGTTGAGCGACTTTTACTTTTTTAGGATCGAGACTTTCTCAAAAGTCGGGTCGGGTGAAATCGGCCGATTATTGCGAAAAGTCGGGGGCCGACCGAAACACGAAACCCAATGCAAGTCAATGGGGAATCAAAGTCGCCATTTTAATGCCAAAAACATCAATTCTTATTACTTAAGCTTGTCAATCTTAATTTACCTTATAATAATAGTTAGGCATTGAAAATTGGGGGTCATTTGGCTAAAGTTGTGGGGGGTAGGACTGGTTCAAGTTTTTTGTGGGCCCAGAAAACGCGGACTAGGTCACGGCGGTGGAGCAGGGAGAGGTAAGTATTTCAACTTTGCAAGTGCTGTGATCCTGAGCAAGCAGGGGGGGCACTCGTTTGCATTGGCACTGGCACAGGGCCCCTCAAAGTACAGCGGTGTGTTTGACATCGGTGGTGCCTCCCACTGGCAGAGACACTTTTGCGCACTATGAGGGGCCCTGTGCCAGTGACGTTGCCAGCGAGTATGCCCCCCCACCTGATGAAGGAACCTGCATTTTCATCTGCACCTTCCTCTTTGTCCCTGTGTAAGGTGGTATAGTATGCGGGAAGGGGAACCTGACTTTCAGCAGGGTCAGATTCTGGCTGTGTAGAGTGCAAGGGGAATGTAGTGGTCTGGGTCAATGTACCAGCAGACTCATCTAGCAGTGGCTGGGCAATGGGCAGGATGAGGAGGAAAAACAGAGATAGAGGCCCAAATAATAAAGTAGGCTAAATGCAGTTCAAAATTGGTAACAGGACTAAACAGGCGGCATTGCTTTGTTCAGTGGAGGAAAACTGTAATGAGTGGTAGACACAGTTAGCAGGCCCAAGTACTAAAGTGGGCCAAATGCTGTTCAAAATTGGTAACAGGAGTAAACAGGCGGCACTGCTTTGTTCAGTGGAGGAGAACAACAAGCAGTGGCAGACACCGTTAGGAGGCCCAACCAAACAAGTAGGCCAAATGCAGTTTAATATTCGAAACAGGATGAAAATTGCAGCTCAGCTTTGTTCAATGGAGGAGAAAAGCAAGGAGCGGCAGACACCGTTAGTAGGCCCAACCAAACAAGTAGGCCAAATGCAGTTTAATATTCGAAACAGGATGAAAATTGAGGCTCAGCTTTGTTCAGTGGAGGAGAAAAGCAAGGAGCGGCACACACCGTTAGTAGGCCCAACCAAACAAGTAGGCCAAATGCAGTTTAATATTCGAAACAGGATGAAAATTGAGGCTCAGCTTTGTTCAGTGGAGGAGAAAAGCAAGGAGCGGCAGACATCGTTAGTAGGCCCAACCAAACAAGTAGGCCAAATGCAGTTTAATATTCGAAACAGGATGAAAATTGAGGCTCAGCTTTGTTCAGTGGAGGAGAAAAGCAAGGAGCGGCAGACACCGTTAATAGGCCCAACCAAACAAGTAGACCAAATGCAGTTTAATATTCGACACAGGATCAAAATTGAGGCTCAGCTTTGTTCAGTGGAGGAGAAAAGCAAGTAGCGGCATACATCTTTAGTAGGCCCAACTAAACAAGTAGGCCAAATTCAGTTTAATATTCAAAACAGGATGAAACTGGCGGCTCAGCTTTTTTCAGCGGAGGACAATTGTAAGGAGTGGCGCAGAAAGACTTAGTAGGCCTAAAATAAAAAAGTAGGCTCAATGCAGTTCAAAATTGGTTACAGGAGTACACAGGCGGCATAGCTTTGTTCAGCAGGGGACAATTATAAGGAGTGGCGCAGACACAGTTTGTAGGACCACATTAAAAAAGTAGGCTCCAAGCAGTTCAAAAATGGTAGCAGGAGTAAACAGGCGGCATAGCTTTGTTCAGTGGAGGACAGCTGTATTGAGTGGCGCAGACAGACACGGGTAGTAGGCCTAAAATAAAAAAGTATGCTAAATGCAGTTCAAAATTGGTAACTGGTGTACACAGGCGGCATAGCTTTGTTCAGTGGAGGACAGCTGTATTGAGTGGCGCAGACAGACACAGTAGTAGGCCTAAAATAAAAAAGTAGGCAAAATGCAGTTCAAAATTGGTAACTGGAGTAAACTGGCGGCATTGCTTTGTTCAGTGTCGGAAAATTGTAATGAGTAGCAGACAAAGTTAGTAGGCCCAAATAATAAAGTGGGCTAAATGTCTGCCAAAAAATTGTTCATAACTAAAATGGTGGCATAGCTAGGTACAGGGGTGGGCTCCTCTGCTGAGTAGCAGACAGTGATAGTAGGCGCAAAGTATTAAATGGTCTAAATGGAGGCCAGGGCCCCGGTATATTTTAACCCCTTAATGACAGCCAATACGTCTTTTAACTGACCTGAGATGTAAGAGAATAGCCTCCCCATACAGGTGAGAATCCAGCAGTTGTCGGCTGTACACTATTGCTCACAACATGCTGCATCAGACACAATCGTTGTTTGCACCGTCCAAATCTGTTAACCCCTTAGATGCTGCTGTCAATAGTGACTACATCATTATAAATGTTTAACAGAGAGTGGGGGCTTCCCCTTTATCCCAATTGGCACCCTGAGATCATGAATTTGTGGTCCTAATGTTTGCCATTGCACTTCATGACCAAATAGCGGCCTTAGAGTCTGACGGCTGTAGTATTCTGTTCAGAAGTTAGAGGTATTTAGGTGGTAACAATACACATTTTCATTTCTGTCATGCCACTTTGCATTAATTCCTGAAAAGCACCTGATGGGTTAATAAACTACCTGACTGCAGTTTTCAATATGTCAGGGGGTGCAGTTTTTAAAATGGTTTAACTTTTGGGGGTTTCTGTTATGATCCTTAGTGGCTGAGGATCACGAATAGACCAGCAAGTGAATAAACTAAGGACAAGCTCTAGGGAGATGGTAACTGGACTGATCGCAAATCTGAACCTATGTAACACAACTAGAGGTAGCCGGTGAACGTGCCTAAAAAATTTCCTAGACGTCTCGAGCCAGCCTGAGGAACTAGCTACCCCTAAAGAGAAAGAGAGACCTCGCTTGCCTCCAGAGAAATAATCCCCAAAGATATAGAAGCCCCCAACAAATATTAAGGACCTGAAAGACCATCCTGACCTGCTTAACATGAGACTCCCAATCATCCGAAAAAAACAGAATATCATCCAGATACACAATCATAAACTTATCCAGATATTCACGGAAGATGTCATGCATAAAGGACTGAAAGACTGAAGGAGCATTAGAAAGTCCAGAAGGCATCACCAAGTACTCAAAATGGCCTTCAGGCGTATTAAATGCAGTTTTCCATTCATCACCCTGTTTTATACGCACAAGGTTATACGCACCACGAAGATCTATCTTGGTGAACCAACTAGACCCCCTAATGCGAGCAAACAAATCAGTTAACAATGGCAAAGGATACTGAAATTTGACCGTGATTTTATTCAAAAGGCGATAATCAATACAGGGTCTCAGGGAACCATCCTTTTTAGCCACAAAAAAGAATCCTGCACCAAGAGGGGATGAGGACGGGCGAATATGTCCCTTCTCTAAAGACTCCTTTATATAACTCCGCATGGCAGCATGCTCCGGCACAAATAAATTGAAAAGTCGTCCCTTAGGAAACTTACTACCAGGAATCAAATTTATAGCACAATCACAGTCCCTATGAGGAGGTAAAGAATTGAGTTTGGGCTCCTCAAATACATCCTGGTAGTCTGGCAAAAACGTAGGGACTTCAGAAGGAGTGGACGAAGCAATTGACACCACAGGAGCGTCACCATGAATTCCCTGACAACCCCAACTTGACACCGACATAGCTTTCCAATCCAGGACTGGATTATGAGTCTGCAACCATGGTAGACCCAACACGACGACATCATGCAAATTATGCAGTACAAGAAAGCGAATCACCTCCTGATGAACAGGAGTCATGCACATGGTCACTTGTGTCCAGTACTGAGGTCTATTCGTAGCCAATGGTGTAGAATCAATTCCCCTTAGTGGAATAGGGAATTTTAAAGGCTCCAAATCAAAACCACAGCGCCTGGCAAATGACCAATCCATCAGACTCAGGGCGGCACCTGAATCTACAAAAGCATTAACCGGGTAAGATGACAGGGAACAAATCAGGGTAACAGACAAAATGAACTTAGGCTGTAAAGTACCAATAGTGACAGATTTATCAACCTTTTTTTTGCGCTTAGAGCATGCTGAGATAACATGAGCTGAGTCACCACAGTAAAAGCACAACCCATTTTGCCGTCTATAATTTTGCCGTTCACTTCTGGTCAGAATTCTGTCACATTGCATAGATTCAGGTGTCTGTTCAGAAGACACCGCCAAATGGGGCACAGGTTTGCGCTCCCGCAAACGCCGATCAATCTGAATGGCCAGAGTCATTGACTCATTCAGACCTGCAGGCGTAGGGAACCCCACCATGACATTCTTAATGGCTTCAGAAAGACCTTCTCTGAAATTTGCAGCCAGGGCACACTCATTCCACTGAGTAAGCACCGACCATTTCCGAAATTTCTGGCAGTACACCTCTGCTTCATCTTGCCCCTGCGAGAGGGCCAATAACGTTTTTTCAGCCTGGTTCTCAAAATTAGGTTCCTCATAGAGCAATCCAAGGGCTAGAAAAAACACATCTACACTAAGCAATGCAGGATCCCCTGGCGCCAATGCAAAGGCCCAATCTTGAGGGTCGCCGCGCAAGAAAGAAATAATAATCTTAACTTGCTGAACGGAATCACCAGAGGAACGAGGTTTCAAAGAAAGAAACAATTTACAATTGTTTTTAAAATTCAGGAACCTAGATCTATCTCCAGAAAACAACTCCGGAATAGGTATTCTAGGCTCTGACATAGGACTGTGAACAACAAAATCCTGAATACTTTGAACCCAAGCAGCAAGATGATCCAGACTGGAAGCCAAGCTCTGGACATCCATGTCAGCAGCTGAACTCAGAGCCACACCAAGATTAAGAGGAGGAGAGAAGCTAGCCACAGCAGCTAGACACACGGCAAAAAAAAAAAAAAAAATTCTCAAGGCTTCTTTTCTCCTGCTTCTGCCATGCAATTAACACTTTAGTGGCCGGCTGTACTGTTATGATCCTTAGTGGCTGAGGATCACGAATAGACCAGCAAGTGAATAAACTAAGGACAAGCTCTAGGGAGATGGTAACTGGACTGATCGCAAATCTGAACCTATGTAACACAACTAGAGGTAGCCGGTGAACGTGCCTAAATAATTCCTAGATGTCTCGAGCCAGCCTGAGGAACTAGCTACCCCTAAAGAGAAAGAGAGACCTCGCTTGCCTCCAGAGAAATAATCCCCAAAGATATAGAAGCCCCCAACAAATATTAACGGTGAAGTAAGAAGAAGGCACATACGTAGGGATGAAATCAGATTCAGCAAAAGAGGCCCACTAGTACTAGAAAGCAGAAAATAGAGCAGGGGTCTATGCGATCAATAAAAAACCCTTACAAAATATCCATCCTGAGATTTCAAGAACCCACGCACCAACTAATGGTGTGTGGGGAGAAACTCAGTCCACTAGAGCATCCAGCAAGCGAGGGAATCACATTTTAGCAAGCTGGACAAGACAACATGATAAACACTGCTGATCAAAAAATGAGCAAACAAAACTTAGCTTGTCCTGGATGGACTGGGAGCAAGGTAGTCAGAAGGAATCTGAGTAGCACTGATTACATAGACAGCCGGCAACAAGTGTAAGTGAAACAGAGCTATATAGGAACCTCCCAGAGGATAATGAACCAGCTGATAGCCAGAGACCAGCAGGATAACAAACAAAGCCACCAGGGGGAGCCCAAAGCAAAAGTCACACCATACCACCAGTGACCACAAGAGGGAGCCTGAAAACAGAGTTCACAACAGGTTTCCCAATATATGGGACCCCTAAACACACTTCAAACCTGGATAAGTCCCTAAAAAATAAATTTTGTAAATTTCTTTGAAAAAATGAAAAATGACTGCTACATTTTTAAACCTTCTAAAATGCTAACAAAATAAAATGACATTTTACAAATGGTGCTGATGTAAAGCAGACATGTTGGAAATGTTATTTATTAATGTTTTGCTATGGTATGACTATCTGGATTAAAGGGATAATAATTCAAAGTTTGAAAATTGCTAATTTTTTTTTAAATTTTTCTCAAATTTCTGATAATTTTTATAAATAAACACAAAACATATCAACCTAAATTTATCATTGTCATAAAGTATAATGAGTCACAAAAAAACAGTCTCAAAATCACTGGGATTTGTTGAGGCGTTTCAGAGTTATTACTACATAAAATGACACTGGTCAGATTTTAAAAATTTGGCTCCATCACTAAGGGGTTAACTATCATCTATCATTTCAACAAATTTGTATTGGCAGTGCCATTGAAGGATTTAACAGCACACACTACACAGTAGTGGAGCAGGGAGAGGTAAGTATTGCAAGTGGTAGAGCACTGTTCGAGCAGGGGGGAACACTCTCTCGTGGACGGCGGTACTGGCACAGGGCCCCTCATATTACGACTAGTGTTGAGCATTCCGATACCGCAGGTATCGGGTATCGGCCGATATTTGCGGTATCAGAATTCCGATACCGAGTTCCGATATTTTTGCGATATCGGGAATCGATATCGGGATCCATATTCACGTGTAAAATAAAGAATAAAAATAAAAAATAGGGATATACTCACCCTCTGACGTGCCCTGGTTGTAACCGCTGTAACCGGCAGCCTCCGTTCCTAAGAATGACCGCATGAAGGCCCTTCGATGACGTCGCGGCTTGTGATTGGTTCGTGAGCGGTCTCATGAGCGGTCACGTGACCAATCACAAGCCGCGACATCATCAAAGGTCCTTAACGCCCTCATTCTTAGGAACGGAGGCTGCCGGTTACAGCGCTAAGGTCCAGGGGCCGCCGGAGAGGTGAGTATATCCCTATTTTTTATTTGTATTCTTTATTTTACACATGAATATGGATCCCATGGCCTGAAGGAGAGTTTCCTCTCCTTCAGACCCTGGGAACCATCCAGGATACCTTCCGATACTTGTGTCCCATTGACTTGTATTGGTATCGGGTATCGTCGATATCCGATATTTTTCGGATATCGGCCGATACTATCCGATACTGATACTTTCAAGTATCGGAAGGTATCGCTCAACACTAATTATGACGGTGTGTCTGACGTTGGTTGTGCACCACCACCGTCAGAGACACTTCTTTGTACTATGAGGGACTCTGTGCCAGTGCCATCGCCCAAGAGTGGGCACACCCACCTGTCCAGGCAAACAGCACTCGCACGTGTGCTTGCACCAAGTGGTGACCACGGCCCTGTGGGGGGAGTCAGTTCATTTAGGGAGGTATAAAAATGGCCTATGGTGGACATTCAGCAGCTGCAAATGGAGGAATTGGAGCAGTCGGTAAGAGGAGGCCAAAAGCAAGACATTTTTCAGGCAAGCTATGTGTCAGCAGGGGAAGGTGGGGCAAAATAATTTGAAATCCATGATTGGTTCATTTTAATGAAGGTTAGATCATTAACATTTTGGGTAGCCAGACGAGTCCTTTTTTCGGTCAGTATTGAACCAGCAGCACTGAAGACTCTTTCTGATAGCACACTAGCAGCAGGGCAAGTGAGCTCCTGTAATGCATATTCAGCCAATTCAGGCCAGGTGTCTATTTTAGATGCCCAGTAATCAAAGGGGAATGACCTGTGAGGAAGAACATCGATAAGGGAGGAAAAAAAGTTCGTAACCATACTGGACAAATGCAGTCTCCTGTTGCTTTGAATTGAAGCAGCAGTACCTGTCGTGTCTGCGGTCATTGCAAAATCACTCCACAACCTGGTCATAAAACCCCTCTGTCCAACGCCACTTCTGACTTGTGCAACTCTAACACCTGTGCCATGTTGCCCCCTACAGCTCGTGTGAGAACCATCACTGCCGCTGTGTGCTGGGAATGCCTGAACCAAGCGGTCTACAAGAGTGGCTTGTTTGGTATCCAATATTTGTTCAAGGTTCTCATGTCACAGGATATTTTGTAATTTTCCTTTATACCGTGGATCCAGGAGGCAGGCCAACCAGTAATCGTCATCGGTCATCATTTTGATAATGCGGGGGTCCCTTTTTAGGATACGCAAGGCATACTCAGTAATGTGGGCCAATGTTCCAGGTGTCAATTCACTGCTTGTGCTGGGTTGAGGAGCACTGTCTTGCAAATCAATATCACTTGTCTCCCGCAAAAAACCTGTACCTGACCTTGCAACGCCACCAGTTTCTATTGCCCCCTGAGAAGCAACCTCCTACCATTAATATTCATCCCCATCATCCTCCTCCTCCTCCACTTCGTCCACCACCTAGTCCAGGACAGTTCCCTGAGCAGACAATGGCTGCCTGTCATAAAGGCTTCCTTCCTCCTCGGCTGCAGACGTCTGCTTCTTAATGTGCGTCAAACTTTGCATCAGCAGACGCATTAGTGGGATGCTCATGCTTATGATGGTGTCGTCTGCACTTACCACCCATGTGCATTCCTCAAAACACTGAAGGACTTTACAGAGGTCCTGTAGCTTCATCCACTGCATACCTGACAACTCCGTGCCTGCCATCCAACTGCCTGCCCGTGTATGTGTATCCTCCCATAAATACATTACAGCACGCCTCTGTTCGCAAAGCCTCTGAAGCATGTGCAGATGCGGAGTTCCATCTTGTTGCAACGTCGATTATTAGGCGGTGCTGGGGAAGATTCAGCGATCGCTGATGGTTCAGCATATGGCTGGAGTGTACAGGTGACCGGCGTATGTGCGAGCAAAGTCTTCGCACCTTCAGGAGCAGTGCTGGTAACCCCGGATAATTTTTCAGGAAGCAATGCACCACCAGGTTCAAGGTGAGAGCCAGGCAAGGTACATGTTTCAGTTCTGAAAGGGCTATGACAGCCATAAAATTCCTTCCATTATCACTGACTACCTTGCCTGCCTCAAGATGCACACTGCACAGCCATGACAGAGTTTCTTGCTGCAAGAACTCAGCCATTACTTCTGTGGTGTGTCTGTTGTCACCCAGACACTTCATTTCCAACACAGCCTGCTGACGCTTACCACTAGCTGTTCCAAAATAGGACACCTCGTGTGCAACACTGGCAGTTGAGGATGGAGTGGTTGTGCGACTGTGCTCTGTGGATGAGCTTTCGCTTCTGCTGGAGGAGGAGGAGGAGGGGTGGCGAACGCCTACAGCCAACTGTTTCCTAGACCGTGGGTTGGCAGAACTGTCCCACTATGGCTGTCCCATGTGGACCCTGCATTCACCACATTAACCCAGTGTGCCGTGATGAACACATAACGTCCCTGGCCATGCCTACTGGTCCATGCATCTGTTGTGAGGTACACCTTTCTACTGACTGATTGCCTCAGTGCATGGACAATGCGGTCTTTGACATGCTGGTGGAGGGCTGGGATGCCTTTTCTTGCAAAGAAGAGTCAAATGGGTAGGTCATAGCATGGTACTGCGTAGGCCATCAGGGCTTTGAAAGCTTCGTTTTCAACCAACCGGTAGGGCATCATCTCTAACGAGATTAGTCTAGCAATGTGGGCGTGTGTAAACCCTGTGTACGCGGATTAGAGGATGAGTAGTTTCTTTTCCTAACGAGAGTCTCTTGTAGGGTGAGCTGCACTGGAGAGGTGCATATGGTGGAACTAGTGGTGGTGGTGGTGGAGGACATGGAGGATTAAGAGAGGGTTGGTGAGGCTAATTTTGAAGTTGACCTACATTTCCTACCAAAAACCTTGTGATTCCCTGACTGCTTTGGCCTTGCGACGATACCTCCACATTTGCTGCTGGTGGTGTCCTAACTGGTGGGCATACAGTGAGGGAAGCAATGTAGCGTTGCTGACTTCCTTCATTCTGAGCAGGTGCATCAACGGTATGGGACGTTTGGTAGTTAGTCCTGGCTTGCAAGTGCATGCTGGTTAAATGTCTACGCATGCACGTTGTATTTAAATTTAGGGGATTCTTCCCTCTGCTACAGGTCTTTGAGCATTTCTTACAGATAACTTTGCACTGATCATTCGGATCTTGGTTAAAAAATTGCCACACTCCACTCTTCCTACTACGCAATGCCTTTTCAGGCATTGCACGCTGTGCTACTTTCACTGGATGGCCACGCTGTCCTAAAACTGTTTTTTTGGTTGACAAACGTTTTTGGCCTGAGACGGGCCTGCCAGATGAAAGCGGTTGTGAAGTTGATGGCTGCTGCGGATCATCCTCCTCCGCTTCTGAGCTACTGTAAGCTTCACCCTCTTCCCCCAATGGCTGCCAATCTGGGTCAACAACTGGGTCATCTATCACCTCCTCTTCAATGTCATGTGCACCTTTCTCTGTGTCACCGTGTAAGGTGCTATAGCGTTCAGGACGGGGCACTCATCAGGGTCAGTTTCTGGCTCAGTACACTGCGAGGGCAATGTAGTGATCTGAGTCAATGGAACAGCATAATAATCTAGCTGTGGCTGTGCATCAGTGCACTCCATGTCCGATTCATCTTGTAATGGACTGTTAACAATTTCCCTTTCTAACGCAGGCACGGTATGTGTAAAGAGCTCCATGGAGTAACCTGTAGTTTCTCCTGATGCATCCTTCACTTTTGGTTTGGGTGAAGGACACAAGGAAGTGACTTGTTCCTGACCGGTAGCATCCACTGACGACTCGCTGCTTTTATATTTGGAACTTTCTGAAGAGGAGGCAAAAGAGCTAGAGGCTGAGTCAGCAAGGAAAGCCAAAACTTTTTCCTGCTGCTCCGGCTTTAAAAGCGGTTTTCCTACTCCCAGATAAGGGAGCCTTCGAGGCCTTGTGTAGCCAGACGATGACGCTGGCTCAACAACTTGAGCCTTAGGTGCTATTTTGCTTTTCCCACTACCACCAGATGCTCCACCACCACCACCACCATCATTACCAGCTGCCAACGACCGCCCATGGCCTCTTCCACCAGACGTCCTCATTTTTGGGAAAATGTAACCAAAATAACAACCGTTATGTGGTACTGTAAAACAAAGTAGAAGGTGTATCTAAACTTGTTGAGAATTTAAATCTCCCTTTTTTGGGGGGGAGACAGCTGCAAAAATCAGGGCCAGTGTATTACATTACACAATGTAAGTGGCAGAACGTGGCTGGCAGATATACGACAAACAGAACTGACGTAGATCCACTTAGTGGCAATTTAAATCTCCCTTTTTGGGGGGTGAGACTGCACCCAAACTCAGGCCCAGTGTATTCCACTGCAAAATGTAAGTGGCAGAACGTGGCTGGCAGATATATGACAAACATAACTGATGTAGATCCACTTAGTGGCAATTTAAATCTCCCTTTTTTGGGGGTGAGACTGCACCCAAACTCAGGCCCAGTGTATTACACTACATAATGTAAGTGGCAGAACGTGGCTGGCAGATATACGACAAACAGAACTGACGTAGATCCACTTAGTGGCAATTTAAATCTCCCTTTTTTGGGGGGGAGACTGCACCCAAACTCAGGCCCATACACTACACAATGTAAGTGGCAGAACGTGGCTGGCAGATACACGACAAACAGAACTGACGTAGATCCACTTAGTGGCAATTTAAATCTCCCTTTTTTGGGGGTGAGACTGCACCCAAACTCAGGCCCAGTGTATTACACTACACAATGTAAGTGGCAGAACGTGGCTGGCAGATGTACGACAAACAGAACTGATGTAGATCCACTTAGTGGCAATTTAAATCTCCCTTTTTGGGGGGTGAGACTGCACCCAAACTGAGGCCCATACACTACACAATGTAAGTGGTAGAACGTGGCTGGCAGATACACGACAAACAGAACTGACGTAGATCCACTTAGTGGCAATTTAAATCTCCCTTTTTTGGGGGGGAGACTGCACCCAAACTCAGGCCCATACACTACACAATGTAAGTGGCAGAACGTGGCTGGCAGATATACGACAAACAGAACTGACGTAGATCCACTTAGTGGCAGCTTAAATCTCCCTTTTTTGGGGGGAAGACTGTGAGGAACCTCTTTGGCACTCAATATTCAGCAGCGTACAGGTGGTGCTCGACAATAGTGGAGATATAGATCTGAACAAATGAAGAAAACAGAAGTGGCACTCACCCTGATATTGCTGTGCAATGATGTCCTTTATTCAAAATGCAAAGGCACAAACATAATATGGAGAGGCGGCTGGTGAAGGAGAGGGTGCAAGAGGAGGCAAGAGGACGACGGCTGTTTCGCGCCGGTGCGCTTCCTGGACCCGTGGAAGCGCACCGGCGCGAAACGGCCGTCGTCCTCTTGCCTCCTCTTGCACCCTCTCCTTCACCAGCCGCCTCTCCATATTATGTTTGTGCCTTTGCATTTTGAATAAAGGACATCATTGCACAGCAATATCAGGGTGAGTGCCACTTCTGTTTTCTTCATTTGTTCAGATATATGACAAACATAACTGATGTAGATCCACTTAGTGGAAATTTAAATCTCCATTTTTTGGGGGGTGAGACTGCACCCAAACTCAGGCCCAGTGTATTACACTACACAATATAAGTGGCAGAACGTGGCTGGCAGATATACGACAAACAGAACTGACGTAGATCCACTTAGTGGCAATTTAAATCTCCCATTTTTGGGGGGAAGACTGCACCCAAACTCAGGCCCAGTGTATTACACTACACAATGTAAGTGGCAGAACGTGGCTGGCAGATATACGACAAACAGAACTGACGTAGATCCACTTAGTGGCAATTTAAGTCTCCCTTTTTGGGGGGCAGACTGCACCACAACTCAGGCCCAGTGTATTTTACAACGCAATGTGAGTGGCAGCAAGAGACTGGCTGATACACCACAATCTAAGAGGACTGAGGTATATCCACTTTGTGAGAATTTCAATCTCACTTTTTTTTTTGGACACAGAGCCCAAACTCAGGCCCTGTGTATTTTACAACGCAATGTAAGTGGCAGAACGTGGCTGGCTGATATACGACAAACTAACAGAACTAACGTACATCCACTTTGTGTGAATTTGAATCTCCCTTTTTTGGGGGGGAGACAGCACCACAACTCAGGCACAGTGTGTAACACTACACAATGTAAGTGGCAGCAAGTGGCTGCAAGATATCTGAAATAATACAAGGACTGTAGTACAATTTCTATCTCCCTACAATGATCTCAGGACAAGTATGGCAGCAACAAAAAGGACTGCTGCACACAAAAGTGTGGACAAATACACAAGATAACTGCAGAAAGGAGCAACAGAATTTTTGTTTTCAAAAAAGCAGTTGGTTTGCACAGCAGCGTGCAAACAGCAATGCAGCTATCAGTGAGCCTTATAAGCTACAGAGCTGATCCACAAAGATATAGCCTCCACCGTCCCTGCAAAACAAAGGTGGTGTTGGACAGTGGAAATCGCTACAGCATAAGCGGTTTGGGGGTTAATATTTCCTCCCCAACAATATCCCTTCTTCTGACGAAGCTGCAGCAACTCCCTATGCTGAGATCGGCAGAAGTAAGATGGCGGTCGGCGTGCACGCCCCTTTATAGCCCCTGTGACGCCGCAGAGAGCAAGCCAATCACTGTCATGTCCTTCTCTAAGATGGTGGGGACAGAGACCTATGTCATCACGCTGTCCACACTCCGCGTCCTCCTTCATTGGCTGAAAAATGGCGGTGAAAGCGGCATACGAAACGCGACTTTAGCGCGAAGATCGCCGACCGCATGGCCGATCCCACACTAGGATAGGGTCGGTTTTCATGAAACCCGACTTTGCCGAAAGTCGGCGATTTTTGAATTTGTACAATCCGTTTCGCTCAACCCTACTTGTTAGGACAGGAGTACTACAAGTGCACAACAGTGAGTTAGGGGAAAAACTACCTTATACCCTAACCCCCCGTGTATCATTTGTCCCTGAGATGACCTTTTAGGGGAACTTGCTGTGGATCCTTGTGCGTTTCTGATGATGAGACCAAACCATTTTTAATAGAGCACTGGTTTGCACGAGCACTTTCTTATGTGTTATTTTGCGTCGTGTTTGTGTCCATTTATTTTTAGTGCTTAAAAGTTAAGTTTTACCTATTGGGAGACTCTCCTAGCTATACTTTTCTTTTACAAAAGACCATGAAGTTAAAAACTGAATTGATTATATCCAGAGATAAATTCCTTGAGTATTGTAGTTTTCATAATGCAGTAGTTTTCAAGTTTGGGAAAATTCTTTCATTTTGGCATCTCTTGCTCTTTCTATATGGCAAAGTGCATAAAACAAAATTCTTGATAAATATTTTCAAAATTGCATTATTTTTTAAAACATTGTTCAAAAAGTGGAAAAAAAGGTTTAAAATTGATGTCACAATGAAAAAATCAAAAGATAAAAATATATAATAACATTTATACAATAAACTGTATATAATTTATCTTTGTAAATTGGGGTTTCATAGAAAATGTGTTTTTTATTTTAATATAAAAATGTAAACTTTTTTGACCTAAACTTATCATTGAAATAAAGTACAATGTGTGGTGAGAAAAACAATGTCTGAATTATTTGGATGAGTGTGTTACCCAGTTGCGTTTTGATGAACTTACAGATACCAAATTTCTAACGTCTGGTTTCATCTTAAATCTCTAAAATGGCTCATTATATTATTATTATTATTATTATTATTCCTTTTTATAGCGCCATTAATTCCATGGCACTTTACATGTGAAAAAAGGAGCATACATAGACAAGTACAATAAACATGAGCAATACAAGGCACACACAAGTACAGAAGGAGAGAGGACCCTGCCCGTGAGGGCTCACAGTCATTCCAAAGATATTAAGTCTTAGTGTTTTCTTTCTTCTTTTTTAGACAGTGTGTCATGCCAAAAATGCCCAGAAGATCAGTGGCCAAATTACATCAATCAATGTGTACCGAAACCTATTGAATTTTTGTCCTACAAAAATGACCGTGCAGTTCTTGCAATTTCTGCAATTTCTGTCTTATGTTTTCTTAAAACATCTGCAATTTTGGGAATCTTTATTCTGTTTCAAGACACTCCAGTTGTTCAAGCAAATAACCATACCCTGAGCTTCATTCTCCTGGTTTCCATCATGTTGAGTTTCCTCTGTGTATTTTTGTTTTTGGGTCATCCTACAAATGTTACCTGTATGCTTCGTCAGACATCATTTGGGATCATCTTCTCTGTAGCCGTATCTTCTATTCTGGCTAAAACCATCATGGTCTACATGGCCTTCAAGGCCACCAAACCTGGGACTTCTTGGAGAAGATTGATTGGTGTGAGGATTACAAACTGTGTGGTCTTCTTCTGCTCATTTATCCAAGTGTTACTCAGTATCATTTGGTTATCTACTTCTCCTCCATTCCCAGAGATGAACACTCACTTATATCAGGACAAGATCATATTTCAGTGTAATGAGGGGTCAATGGTGGCCTTTTCCATGCTTCTGGGTTATATGGGACTACTTGCTGCTATCAGTTTCATTGTTGCTTTCTTGGCCAGGCATTTACCAGATTGTTTTAATGAAGCTAAGAACATCACATTCAGCATGCTGGTGGTCTGCAGTGTCTGGGTGGCTTTCATCCCATCCTACATGAGTGTTTCTGGAAAAAACACTGTTCTTGTAGAAATATTTGCTGTAATATCTTCAAGTGCTGGCATTTTAGGATGCATATTCTTCCCAAAATGTTACATCATACTGGTGAGACCAGAGTTAAACTCAAAGCGTAGTTTATCCAGACAAATGAAAGCAAACTCTAGTACTTGACATTCTTATACATAGACATTTGTCTTCTAGGTTTTATAAAATGTCCTCATAATGAATATGTCAGTAAGGCGCCACCTTGGCTTCATTTAAATCCATTAAAATTAACACAAGAGAACTGGATATTTAGAAAGTTAGAGCTTTGTCTCTTGCTCTTGGCTCCACCTCCTGTGTTTCTGCACGTGGCTCCGCCTCCTGGTCTTTGCTCCGCCTCCTGCATTTCTGCACGTGGCTCCGCCTCTGGCTTTTGGCTCCGCCTCCTGCGTTTATGCACGTGGCTCTGCCTCCTGCTCTTGGCTCCGCCTCCTCTGTTTCTGAATGTGGCTCCGCCTCCTGCTCTTGGCTCCGCTTCCTGCGTTTCTGCACTTGGCTCCGCCTCCCGCTCTTGGATCCGTCTCCTGCGTTTCTGCACTTGGCTCCTCCTCCTGGCTCCGCCTCCTGCATCTTGCTGTCTTTCTCTACCTATTCTTAAGTCCTCCTGTCGGAACAGGTTCTTACCTGTTTTACATACCTGACTGCAGACCGGTCCCTACCGGTTCTTCCAGTGTACCAGCCTTGTCTGCCTGTCGTGCTAGAGAGCCAGCCATGCCCACCTGCCTGCCAGTGTCTCTGTTGTACCCATCTGCCTGCCTGTGTCTTAGCCATGCCCGCCGGTCTGCCAGAGTGCCAGCCATGCCTGCTTGCCTATGTTCTGTCTATGTTCCATTCTCCAGTGGGATCAGCAACCGCAGCCAGACACCACCCTGGAGTAGCACCTGGTAGCTTCCTGCCGCACAAGTCTGACCTCACTATCAGAGGCTCCAGCGAAGACCAAGGAAGCCACTTAGTTACGCCCTTTCCAGGGAAGTCTGGTCTGTGGTCCAGTGGAGCCACACCCCCGCATGCCTGCGCCAACCAGTCTGGGCGTGAGTGTGACAGTTTGCACAGGCCATGGTCCCCGCTGAGTCCCATATGCCTTTGCTCTCGGAGCAAGATGAACTCTCTTCTTGACAGTATTGGCATCTGAGGAAAATGTTTACCCAGTCTGAAATCCAGTCATTCACTGCTCCATCCCCAATTGTCATATCTAATGAGCTTTTTGATCGACTTCAAGCCTGAGCTCCTAATGGCGAATCCATCCCAGCAGATCCTCCATGCTACTATGGGGATCCAAAGCAATGTTGTGTGTTCTTGGAGCAGTGCTTGCGTTATTTCAAGTGGAATGTGCCCCAATGTCCCACATACTGGTTGAAAGTAGGTTTCTTAATGACCTACCTAAGAGGAGATGCTTTGATGTGGCTCGACCCCCTCTGGAAAGCAGGGGACCTCATCATCTCTAATCTGCCGGCCTTCCTGGTGGTCTTCTGTAAAGCCTTCGATAAGCCTAGTACTGCATCTCCTGAAAAGTCTTCCCCTCCAAGCTCACAGAGACGGTCCAGATGAAAGAAACCTGTAGGTAAACCATCGCTTCCGTCCATGACCATCCAAGACTCACCTGTTCCTCAACCTGCCAAAGCAGCCACCCGAGCAAGATCCAAGAGGTCTAATAAAAGGGGGCTGGCAAATCTGCAGACTGAATCTGGTGCTCAGATTGAAATACGGTATCCCTGTGGTTGTAAAGAACATTCAGATGGTCTCTGCCCTGTGAAGCCTGTACACCAAAACCCTGGGCCAGTAGGAGAGGCTGCCCCTGTTGAGAGTACCTCTCCATCTAAGTTAATGACTGTTTCTCTGCCTTCTGGGAGCTTTGGTGTGTTTAAGCCGCCTGTCATATGGAGTTGGTGTATGGTCTCCGTTCTACAGCTCCAGAACCTGATGTGGGCGTTGTCTGATAATGGCTGAGCCCTGCTAAAGAGAAGTCTAGTCCTGCAAGGACAACTACAGCTCCAAGTTGGAGCCTTATACACAAAGAAGTTTGTTTTCTGTATGCTGTCTGTTATGCCCATGGGTCATTCTGAGCCAAAGACTCTACCACCTGCTCTGGTCAAGAGTTCCAGTAAAGTGCTTCATTTGAACTTACCCAGTCTTGAGAAGTGTCTGGTTCCCATGCGTCAAAGACATTCAGCAGTTTCTTCTTCTGCTGCTGGTCTGCTAGTCGTCGAGTTAAGGTGTGCTGACTTCACCGAAGATGGGGAAGTGGTGACGATGTCTCCACACATCTCCAGTGAATATACCAGTAAACAGTTAGTGGTCGAGTCAAGATGTGCTGACGTCACCGAAGATGGGGAAGCGGTGACGATGTCTCCACACATCTCCAGTGACTATACCAGTAAACAGTTAGTCATCGAGTCAAGGTGTGCTGACGTCACCAAAGATGGGGAAGCGGTGACGATCTCTTCACACATCTCCAGTGAATATACCAGTAAATAGTTAGTCATCGAGTCAAGGTGTGCTGACGTCACCGAAGATGGGGAAGCGGTGACGATCTCTCCACACATCTCCAACGACTATACCTGTAATCCATTCCTATGAACATCCCTGCCGTTTGGACGATTTCTTCTGAATAAGGGGCAGAAGATGGTTCCTATGTGGATACCTTCAGCGTCCTTGTGGCCGGCTGTTGAAGATTTCAATACAGAAGTTTGTTCACCTCAATTTTTCTCTGACCCAGTGGAGGTGTTGTTCTCCACACTCATCACCAATGACTTTTCTTGTGTTCCGTACCTAAGAACCTCTCTGCTACCTGTCGGGCAAAAGTTGAAACCTATGAGAAGGTTTCCAGTTTCCAAGTGTCCGGCTGGTGAAGATGTTAAGGCAGTAGCTTTCAAGTCCCTGTTACCTATGTACCTGGAGGAGGTGGTCCAGCTCATTGTGGAAGCTAACCCTGTTGAGCACCAAGAGACTTTGTTTTCTGAGATTCCTGATGACCCGCCTCCCTTATTCTACCCTGAAGATGTCATGTTGGCCTGGACTGTGTGTGGACCTATTCTTCTTCTGCAAATCATCCTGGCGAGATTCAAGAAGAGGGGCCGTAAAGGGGGGGTACTGTAACAACCTTGCTGGCATCACTGCATGGCCTCCCATCCCCCCACCTGCATTACACTCAAACTCACTTACTTCTCTGAGCCTTGTTGTGACTTCTCTCTGCTGCTAGCTCCATGCTGTGTTCCTCATGTCTGCTGCTTGCTCTGTGCATGCTCTGTCTGTTTGCATAGGGGGGCGGCGCCGGCAACTCCTGTGTCTTATTGAAACTGTGTGCACCTGGCTACGGTGTCCCCGGCCAATAGCCATGAGGCTTCCTATATTTAAGACTTCCCCACCCATTGGGGGGGCCTGTGCAACTTACTCCCTCAGTCAGTTCTTAGCTGCTGAGGTGCCAGGCCCTGTCTCTGTTACTCTTATTTCCACCACCCAGGGGGGCGTTATGCCCTGGTCTGTGTCCTGTGTTTTTCATCCAGTGGGGCTTCATACCCTGGCCTATATCTGCCACCCAGAGGGGCTTTGTACCCTGGCTTGTGTCGATGTCTCTTTGCCTTGATCTGTTCCTGACTTTGTCTTAGCCTAGTCCTGTTCCTGTGTCCGTTTATATCCCTGCCTTTGTTTCCTTTCCCTGCTGTGCGTACTCTGTGTCTTGACTTGCTCTGCTTTTGGATATGCTCTCTGCGGCCTTGCTTTGCTCCTTGCTCTGCTTTCTGTGACCTTGCTCTGCTCTCTGTGGTTTTGCTCTCAGCTCTGCACTCTGCATCTTGCTCTGCACTCTGCTCTGCACTCTGACTTTGTTCTGCTCTCAGCTGCACACTCTGTGGCTTTGCTCTCAGCTCTGCTCTCTGTAACTTTGCTCTGCACTCTGTGGCTTTGCTCTGCGGATCTGCTCAGCTCTCACTCTGCGGCTCCACTCCATGCGGTCACTCAGGAATAGACTATAAATGTGCAGGGCAAAATAAATACAAATATAGGAAGGAGTAAATAAGACAAAGGAAAATACACCACCAGCAATGAATCTCCAACCACCAGCTCTCCTCACCAGACCGAGATAACAGCACACAAGACAGAAGCTATAATCGGCGATGCCCAAAGATCAGGAGAACTATTTAAAGGCAGTGGGCATGGCCCAGCTTCCAATCCAAGGATTAGGTAAATTAACCCCGGAACAGCTAGATAAAATCTAGCAGATGCCAATGAGCAAATAGTGGTCAAAAGCAGAATTACCGCTGTCTGTCGGACGACCTGGTCTGAACAGCATCCAACATGACAGTACCCCGCCTTCTACGAGGGACCCCAGGGCCCTCACGGCTAATAGGACCCTGCTTGTCCAGATGATGGCGGTGAAACTACCTGACCAGCCGGTCAGCATGAATGTCCGAGGCTGGTACCCAGGACCTCTCCTCAGGCCCATAACCACGCCAATGTACCAAGTACTGTAAAGTGCGATGCACTACATGAGAGTCAACCACCTTGGAGACTTCAAACTCCAAATTACCATCCACCAAGACTGGAGGTGGCATAGGCGCTGCGTCCACAGAACCCACCACCTTCTTTAGAAGAGACCTGTGGAACACGTTGTGTATCTTATACACCGTAGGGAGCTCCAATCGGTACGCTATTGGGTTAATGACGGCGGTGACCCTAAATGGACCAATATACCATGGACCCAATTTAAGGGATGGTATTTTGAGTCTTATGTTTTTTGTGGATAACCACACCCAGTCATCCACACTCAGGTCCGGACCTGGCACACGCCTACTGTCAGCCACACGTTTGTATCTAGCACCCACACTCAGCAAGCGCTGTTTAACTCTCCTCCAGACTGATGACAATTGTGCTCCTAACTGGTACTCCTCCGGAACGCCGGAAGAGCCCCTCTGACTCAAAGTACAAAATTGAGGATGTAGCCCGTAAACACAAAAAAACGGAGGCTCCCCAGATGACTCCTGGCGGTGATTATTGATGGCAAACTCAGCCAAAGGAAGAAAGGTAGACCACTCCTCCTGGTTATCAGAGACAAAGCAGAGTAAGTACTGTTCCAATTTTTGGTTCATACGCTCAGTCTGACCATTTGACTGAGGATGAAACGCCGAAGAATGAGATAGCTTGATTCCCAGCCGTGAGCAAAACGCTCTCCAAAATTTTGCCACAAACTGAGACCCCCTATCAGACACGATGTCAGAAGGAACCCCATGAAGTCTGACCACCTCCTGCACAAATACTTGGGTCAGAGTCTTAGCGTTAGGCAACGCAGGCAAAGACACAAAGTGCGACATTTTAGAAAACTGATCAACAATCACCAAGATGACTGTGTTTCCAGCTGATGAGGGCAAATCAGTGATGAAATCCATGGAGATTTCCGTCCATGGCTTACTAGGTACCTCAAGAGGAAGTAGTGTGCCAACAGGACGGGAGCGAGGCGTCTTAGCCCTAGCGCACATGGTACAAGCTGACACGTATGAGACCACGTCCTGTCGGATCTTGGGCCACCAAAACCGACATGACACCAACTCCAAGGTACCTCTAACCCCTGGGTGACCAGCCAGGACAGCATCATGATGCTCCGCCAAAACCTTTAGGTGGAGATGAAGCGGTACAAAAGATTTGTTGATGGGCAGCTCAGATGGTACCTCCTCCTGAGCCTCGGCAATCTCAGACTCAACCTTGGTAGTGAGAGCCGAAACAACAACACCCTTTTGGAGGATGGGTACTGGATCTTCCCGAGGTTCTCCCCCCAGAAAACACCTGGACAGAGCATCCGCCTTAGTGTTTTTAGACCCCGGTCTGTAAGTGACCACAAAATTGAACCACGTGAAAAACAATGCCCAGCGAGACTGCCTGGGGGACAGACGCTTGGCTGACTCCAAATACAGCAGATTCTTATGATCGGTAATAACAGTTACCTGATGGACCGACCCCTCCAAGAAGTGTCGCCATTCCTCAAAGGCCAACTTAATTGCCAACAACTCCCTGTTGCCGATATCGTAGTTACGTTCAGCGGACGACAGTTTCTTGGAGAAATAGGCGCACGGACGTAAACCACTCAAAGATGAGCCTTGAGATAGTACCGCCCCCACACCAACCTCAGACGCATCGACTTCCACAACAAATGGTTTAGATACATCTGGCTGCACAAGAATGGGGGCTGAAACAAAACTGTTCTTAAGAAATTCAAATGCGCGCACAGCAGCTTCAGGCCAAACAGAGAAATTGGTACCCTTTTTAGTCATGTCAGTTAGCGGTTTAGCAATGATGGAAAAATCCTTGATAAATTTCCTATAGTAGTTAGAAAACCCAAGGAACCGCTGAAGTGCTTTCAGGTTATCAGGACGTTCCCAACGCAGCACCGTCTGCACCTTAGCGGCGTCCAATTTAAAATCAGAAGCAGACACAATATAACCCAAGAAAGGCAACTCTTGAACAGAAAATACACATTTTTCAAGTTTAGCATACAGCTTATTCTTTCTGAGAAGCTGTAACACCTGCCTGACATGATCTAAATGAGTATCACGGTCGCAAGAATATATGAGAATGTCATCTAGGTACACGATAACGAATTTCCCCAAAACATGCGAGAACACATCATTGATGAAATGTTGGAACACTGCAGGTGCGTTAGTCAACCCAAACGGCATCACCAAATTTTCAAAATGACCCTCAGGGGTATTAAAAGCCGTCTTCCACTCATCACCTTGACGGACTCTTATGAGGTTGTACGCCCCCCTGAGGTCAAGCTTGGTAAACCACTAAGCACCTGCCACCTGGTTGAACAAATCTGGAATCAGAGGCATAGGGTATGGATCACGAACCGTAATCTGGTTCAACTCCCTGAAATCCAAACACGGGCGTAATCTGCCATCTTTCTTCTTCACGAAGAAGAACCCTGCTGCCACCGGCGAGGATGACGGCCTGATGTGCCCTTTGCTCAAGCTTTCAGCAATGTAATCTTTTAACGCTTGTCTCTCCGGATTGGAGATGTTAAACATCCTTGCTTTAGGCAATTTGGCCCCTGGTTTAAACCTGATAGAACAGTCATAAGGACGATGTGGCGGCAGCTCTGAACAACCCTTCTCAGAGAACACACAAAATACTGAAGTGACTCCGGAACGCTTGAAGTCACCGCAGCCACACATGTGGCCAGGCAATTCTCCTGGCAGAAGTCGCTCCACCGAATTATGTCCTGAGTTTTCCAGTCAATTACCGGGTTGTGCATAGACAACCAAGGAAAATCCCAAACCACCTGAACAGGAAGATTCCTGAGCACCTTACATGTAACCCGCTCGGAATGTAGAACTCCAATGTGGAGTTTCACCTCAGCCACAAATTCAGTAATCTCCCCCTGAGAGAGAGGAGCAGCATTGATGGTGACCACGCGGATAGGATGAGACAGTTTTTCAATCCTAAAACCTGCTGTGCGCGCAAACTCCTCATCAATGAGATTTGTGGCTGAACCACTATCCACAAAAACAGTAATTGGCAGCTCACTGCCAGCGATAAAAACCTTAGCAGGGAGCATGCATTGATAAACCACCAGGGAGGATATACATAAGCTCAGACTGGTCTCCTCCACACCCTCTGAGCTTAGAAGTTTTCCGCCGTTGCATTTTTCTTAGGCAGCAGAGGACAAATGTTAATAAAATGACCCGTTTTACCACAGTAAAAACAGGCTCCCTGCTTCCTGAGCTCAGGGACTGGACGCTTCACATTTGACACCCCTGCAATTTGCACAGGCTCCATGGGCTCACCTGCAGCAACCTCACGTGAACCTAAACCTTCTCCCATAGGCGGTGTCTCATGCTCCCCCTGACGCAAACGGCGATCAATGCGGACAACCAGACTCATGGCTGAATCTAGAGAAGCAGGAGTCTCGTACATCAGAAGGGCTTTTTTAACCCTTCCAGAAATCCAATGTATAAATTGACTCCACAATGCTGTATCATTCCATTGTGTATCGATCGCCCAGCGACGAAATTCAGAACAGTAATCCTCTGCAACTCGCTCCCCCTGGCGAATAGAGCGTATCTTAGATTCTGCTAGAGCCATTTTGTCAGGTTCATCGTAGATTTTCCCAAGACAGGAAAAAAACTCTCCACAGAGTCAAATGCAGCAGAAACAGATGGCAAAGAAAACGCCCATGCTTGGGAATCCCCACTCAACAATGACAACACCAGGCCCACACGCTGATCCTCAATAACTGAAGATATCGGGCGCATACGGAAATATAGTTTGCAAGCTTCACGAAAAGAAACAAATTTACTGCGTTTCCCAGCAAATTTTTCAGGCAAAGGAAATTTAGGCTCAGCAACTCTTCCTGTCGATCCAGCTTGCACATTAGACACTGCTAGTCCCTGTTGCTGTACTGCCCCCCTTAACTCCGTGACCTGTAGGGACAGCGCCTCCAACTGGCGGGTTATGGAAGTGATGGGATCCATGACAAAACACAAAAAAAAGAAACCCCTTTTTTTTTTTTCTTTTGTGTTGTTGGGCCGATTATAATGTCAGGGAGAGACTAGGTGAGCGAGAGCTAATAACCCGGGCCCCTGCAGTTTCCCTCAGACTAGGGAAATCCTGACTGACCCTCTACCTTGAGTTTACACTGAAGGTGTGCATGTGCAGGCCTCGAACCTCACCCTGTCTCCTGAGCTGAGCCCTAGGTTGAAAGCTCCGCCCACCACCCAGTGAAGATGTTATTCTCCAATACCCACAGTTAGCACAGACAAGGATAAAGGAAAATATACACCACGCCAGAGTCACTCAGGAATACACTATAAATGCGCAGGGCAAAATAAATACAAATATAGGAAGGAGTAAATAAGACAAAGGAAAATACACCACCAGCAATGAATCTCCAACCACCAGCTCTCCTCACCAGACCGAGATAACAACGCACAAGACAGAAGCTATAATCGGCGACGCCCAAAGATCAGGAGAACTATTTAAAGGCAGTGGACATGGCCCAGCTTCCAATCCAAGGATTAGGTAAATTAACCCCGGAACAGCTAGATAAAATCTAGCAGACTCCAATGAGCAAATAGTGGTCAAAAGCGGAATTACCGCTGTCTGTCGGACGACCTGGTGTGAACAGCGTCCGACATGACAGATCAGCAACCACAGCCAGACATCTCCCTGGAGTAGCACTAGGTAGTTTCCTGCCGCACAAGTCTGACCTCACCATCAAGGCTCCAGCGAAGACCAAGGAAGCTACTTAGTTACGCCCCTTCCAGGGAAGTCTTGTCTGTGGTCCAGTGGGGCCACACCCCCGCACGCCTGCGCCAACCAGTCTGGGCGCGAGTGTGACAACCTACTTCCTGGAGAGTTTTCTCCACTTGCTGGATGTTGTGAAAGGGTTTTTCTTCACCATGTAAAGGATTCTACAATCATCCACCACTATGTCTTCCGTAGACACTCATCATTTTCTGAGTTCCCAAGCTCACTGCTCTTTTTTTGCATAATTTACTTAGCAGTATAATAATTTTGCTATCTCTCTGATTTTTTATTTTTTTCAGCCTATTTCTCTTCTATCTTGAGTGCAATTGTCCACATGTATAGGTTCACAGCAACAGCTTCCAAATGCAAATGCAACAGGATGTGAATATGTGGCGCCCCTGAAGGTCCAGATGCCACAGAGGTGCTGCATCTCAGCCAGAGATGTTGCATCCCAACTCTCTGGTAAGGAGGGAACATTGTACAGAACTCTAACACTCGCACCCAACAGGCATCTGGGTGTACCCTTAGGGAGGTTGCCTTATCCCAGTCTGGATAGGAAAGGGTGTTAGGAAGTGGGTGGAGAAGTTAGGAAAGAGGGGGTAGCTAGACACACACACAGAGTGAGACAGTAGGGAGACTGAGAAAGGAACTGGAGCTGAGCAGACATGGGGGGTCTGCAGCTCCTGACAGGCTGAGGGGAGAAAGAAAGCAAGAAGCTCCCAGGAAGCAAGAAGGGGTCTCAGGGGCATGGGAAGTGCTGAAGCCACTCGTGGGGCCAGCATCCAGGCTTTCCAGCATCAGGTTGAGGGACCAGGCCGCAGTAGGAGAACCGGCCTCTGAATTAGTGGGAAAACTTCAGACTCTCGCTAACAATCTGGAGGCTGCTGTAGGTGCAGCAGCCACATTTGCAACTATTCATAGTTACATAGTTACATAGTTATTAAGGTTGAAGGAAGACTTTAAGTCCATCTAGTTCAACCCATAGCCTAACATGCCCTAACATGTTGATCCAGGGGAAGGCAAAAAAACCATATGTGGTAAGAGTAACCTCCACCATGGGGAAAAAAATTCCTTCCCGACCCCACATACGGCAATCAGACTAGTTCCCTGGATCAACACCCTATCAAGGAATCTAATATATATACCCTGTAACATTATACTTTTCCAGAAAGGTATCCAGTCCCCTCTTAAATTTAATTAATGACTCACTCATTACAACATCATACAGCAGAGAGTTCCATAGTCTCACTGCTCTTACAGTAAAGAATCCACGTCTGTTATTATGCTTAAACCTTTTTTCCTCCAGACGTAGAGGATGCCCCCTTGTCCCTGTCACCGGTCTATGATTAAAAAGATCATCAGAAAGGTCTTTGTACTGTCCTCTCATATATTTATACATTAACATAAGATCACCCCTTAGCCTTCGTTTTTCCAAACTAAATAGCCCCAAGTGTAATGACCTATCTTGTTATTGCAGACCCCCCAGTCCTCTAATAACCTTGGTCGCTCTTCTCTGCACCCGCTCTAGTTCAGCTATGTCTTTCTTATACCCTGGAGACCAGAACTGTGCACAGTATTCTAAGTGTGGTCAAACTAGTGACTTGTATAGAGGTAAAATTATGTTCTCCTCATGAGCATCTATGCCTCTTTTAATGCATCCCATTATTTTATTTGCCTTTGTAGCAGCTACCTGACACTGGCCACTGAATATGAGTTTGTCATCCACCCATACACCCAGGTCTTTTTCATTGATGGTTTTGCCCAGAGATTTAGAATTAAGCACATAGTTACACATCTTATTACTTCTACCCAAGTGCATGACCTTACATTTATCCCCATTAAAGCTCATTTGCCATTTATCAGCCCAAGCTTCTAGTTTACATAAATCATCCTGTAATATAAAATTGTCCTCTTCTGTATTGATTACCCTGCAGAGTTTAGTGTCCTCTGCAAATATTGAAATTCTACTCTGAATGCCCCCTACAAGGTCATTAATAAATATGTTAAAAAGAAGAGGGCCCAATACTGACCCCTGTGGTACCCCACTGCTAACCGCGACCCAGTCCGAGTGTGCTCCATTAATAACCACCCTTTGCTTCCTATCCCTGAGCCAGCTCTCAATCCACTTACACATATTTTCCCTTATCCCCATCATTCTCATTTTATGTAACAACCTTTTGTGTGGCACCGTATCAAAAGCTTTTGAAAAGTCCATATACACTATATCCACTGGGCTCCCTTGGTCCAGTCCGGAACTTACCTCTTCATAGAAGCTGATCAAATTAGTCTGACATGAACGGTCCCTAGTAAACCCATGCTAATACTGGGTCATGAGGTTATTTCTCCTCAGATACTCCAGTATAGCATCCCTTAGAATGCCCTCCAGGATTTTACCCACAGTAGAGGTTAAACTTACTGGCCTATAATTACCGAGTTCAGTTTTTGTCCCCTTTTTGAATATTGGCACCACATTTGCTATACTCCAGTCCTGTGGTACAGACCCTGTTATTATGGACTCTTTAAAGATTAAAAATAATGGTCTATCAATGACTATACTTAATTCCTGCAGTACTCGGGGGTGTATCCCATCCGGGCCCGGAGATTTGTCAATTTTTGTGATTTTTAGACGCCGCCGTACTTCCTGCTGGGTTTAGCAGGTTAAATTTATATTGGGAATTTTTATCACTGGTCATTTTGTCTGCCATGGGATTTTCTTTTGTAAATACTGATGAAAAAAAGTCATTTAGCAGATTGGCTTTTTCCTCATCCTCATCCACCATTTCACCCAGACTATTTTTAAGGGGGCCAACACTATCATTTTTTAGTTTCTTACTATTTATGTAGTTAAAGAATATTTTGGGGTTATTTTTGCTCTCTCTGGCAATGAGTCTCTCTGTCTCAATCTTTGCTGTCTTGATTTGCTCTTCACAGAATTTATTTAATTTTCTGTATTTATTTAATGCCTCCTCACTACCTACTTCCTTTAATTCTCTAAGTGCTTTCTTTTTGTCCCTTATTGCGCCCCTTACAGCTCTATTTAGCCATATTGGTTTCCTCCTATTTCTAGTATGTTTATTCCCATACGGTATATACTGTGCACAGGTCCTATCCAGGATGCTAATAAATGTCTCCCATTTTCTTTGTGTACTTTTATGTCTCAGGATATCGTCCCAGTTAATTGCACCAAGATCATCTCTCATCCGTTGGAAATTTGCCCTCCTGAAGTTTAGTGTCCTTGTCACCCCTCTACTACACATCTTATTAAAGGAGACACGAAAACTTATTATTTTGTGATCACTATTCCCCAAGTGACCCCCAACCCTTATATTTGCTATGCGGTCTGGCCTGTTGGTTAATATTAGGTCTAGCAGTGCCCCCCTTCTTGTTGGGTCCTGAACCAGTTGTGAAAGGTAATTGTCTCTCATAGTTGTCAAAAACCGATTACCTTTACTGGAACTGCAGGTTTCTGTTCCCCAATCTATTTCAGGGTAGTTGAAGTCCCCCATAATAATGACTTCTCCTTGAGTCGCAGCTTCATCTATTTGCTTTACGAGGATATTCTCCATTGCTTCCATTATTTTTGGAGATTTATAACAAACCCCTATCAGTAATTTATTATTTTTTTCCCCCTCCCCTTATCTCCACCCACAGGGACTCTACATTTTCATTAGATTCACCTATATTATCACGCAGGATGGGTTTTAAGGTCGATTTTACATACAGACCCACCCCTCCCCCTCGCTTATCTGTACGGTCATTTCTGAAAAGGCTATAGCCCTGCAAGTTAACAGCCCAGTCATGGCTCTCATCCAGCCATGTTTCAGATATCCCCACCATGTCATAATTATGTTCCAACAACATTAGTTCTAATTTGTCCATTTTGTTGGCGAGGCTTCTGGCATTAGTATACATGCACTTGATGTTCCTCTCTGTACCTCTATTCTTTCTTAAATTACTAACTGTTCTAACCCCACGCCCCATGCCACCGCCACCCCCAACTTCATTATTTGTGCCCAGGTCTCTATCTGCACTATCTTCCCCTCCTATAAGATGAATACCCTCCCCCCAATTCCTAGTTTAAACACTCCTCCAACCTTCTAGCCATTTTCTCCCCCAGCACAGCTGCACCTTCCCCATTGAGGTCCGGGGGACAGAGAGTACGTCACCCAACAAGACCTGCGTTCACCGGCTTGGGACTCTGGGTAGCAAAGGCAAGGTGGAAAGCCCACCAGGGCCGTGGGGTACTCAGCACCGGGTCCCATACTTAAAGGGATGTGTTATGGCAGCGGCGACCCGGTCCATGGTCCTGGGCACCCATGTAAAAGGGGGATTTGAAATGGGAAATAAAGTGTGTGTTCATGACGCCACCTGTGGTATTTGGTCAAGGATGACCGACGCTTCTTAAAGGGGTCCTCTGGGGTGATGTTGTGGCAGTAGGGATGGTATAGCTTCCCACAGGTGAAGCTGGGTCCCCAGGGCTCCTGGTGTATAGATAAAGATGGTAGATGGTGTAGTAAGAAACGAAGGACACAGGGTTGCAGTTTCTTTACCTTTTTACTGTAGAATTCAGGCAGCCACAGTCCAGGGTTTCAGATCATAGGTGCTGGTATAGTCCGGCTGGCTTGAAAGCGAGTTGGGAATCCCCATAACCAGGTGGGATTTTAAGCCTTCCTTTTAGCGCTGTATTGTAGTCCCTTGCTGACTTAGGCCTCACACAAAGTCCTCACGTGTTCTTCTGTTCTCCTTTAGGTAGGATAATACCCGTATGACAGGTAACTCGAGCCTTTATACAGGATCTTCATCATGACCCAGGCACTATGCGTTACTGTGTCTTCAGGTGTTTGGTGGACAGGTAACTTGCAATCTGCTGTTCCACCAGATTTTGCTGTGAGACAGAGTACTGCACAACCTCGGTCTTCTGGCTACTGGTTTCATGCACTTCAGCGTGGAAGAAGCTCAGTCGCAGCTTCTCCCCAGCCCTTCACTTCGCCTGTGCTTCTTTTCTCCTTCATGCTCTCTACAATCTGTTCTGCTTTCCTTTCTCTCTTTCCTGTAGCTGTAGCACCTCTCGTGGCTGCATGGCCCCTCTCTCAAAAAGAAGGGGAAAAGCATAAATGAATGCAGAAAAATGCAAAGCTCAAAGGATTGCAGAAGAGATAGAAAGAGCAAGAACTAAAAAATATGAAACATAGTCCTGAGAGTAAAGTGTTGTACAACTGCAGCAATGAAGAAGATGAGAGAAGTAGTCTGTGAATAATAGTGATTTAACCCGTTCACCCCCGCATCTTTTTTCTTTTTCGTTTTTCGCTCCCCTTCTTTCCAGAGCCATAAATTTTATTTTTTTTCGTCAATATGGCCATGTGGGGGCTTTTTTTTTGCGGGATGAGTTGTACTTTTGAACGATACCATTGGTTTTACCATGTTGTGTAAGGCCGGTTTCACACGTCAGTGGCTCCAGTACGTGTGGTGACAGTTTCCTCATGTGCCGGAGACACTGACTCATATAGACACATTAAAATAAATGTGTCTCTGCACATGTCAGCGTGTTTTCACGGACTGTGTGTCCGTTTGCAAAACACGGAGACATGCCAGTGTTTGTGGGAGTGCACGGATCACACAGACCCATTAAAGTCAATGGGTTCCTTGTAAACACGTACCGCACATGGATGCTGTCCGTGTGCCATCCATGTGCTGTCCGTGTGCGTTTTTCCTGTCATAGGGTTAAAATTGTAAAAATTGTTGCAATACACAGACACGGACACACGTACAGCACATGTACAGCACACGTACAGCACACGGACAGCACACAGACCTTAAAAACGTTCTTACGGACATCACATGGATCCCACACGGATAACGCCCTTACCATATTCTCTGGTACCGGAATTGTCTGGACGTGTGAGACTGGCTTAACAGAAAACGGGGAAAAAATTCCAAGTGTGATGAATTTGCAAAAAAAAAAAGTTACAGAAAAGATATATATCTGGGTACCGTGTTAGCCAGTAGATAGAAAAATATTTAGAATTGAGAGTCCTCAGTGGTTGATACCTTTTAATGGCTAACTGAAAAGATAGTAACAAATTGCAAGCTTTCGAGACTACACAGGTCTCTGTTGTGAAATTGGATTCTGGGCTCCCCCTGTGGCCACTTGTGGAATTTAACTTGTGTGCATCATCCCCTCTGTTCACCTGCTCCTATCAGGATGTGGGAGTCGCTATATAACCTTGCTCCTCTGTCAGTTTCATGCCGGTCAACAATGTAATCAGTAGCCTTTCTGTGCATGTTCCTGCTACTAGACAACTCCCAGCTAAGTTGGACTTTTGTCCTTGTGTGTTTTTGCATTTTGTTCCTGTTCACAGCTGCTGTTTCGTTACTGTGTCTGGAAAGCTCTTGTGAGCGGAAATTGCCACTCTGGTGTTATGAGTTAATGCTAGAGTCTTAAAGTAATTTCTGGATGGTGTTTTGATAGGGTTTTCTGCTGACCATGAAAGTGCCCTTTCTGTCTTCATGCTATCTAGTAAGCGGACCTCGATTTTGCTAAACCTATTTTCATACTACGTTTGTCATTTCATCTTAAATCACCGCCAATATATGTGGGGGCCTCTGTCTGCCTTTTGGGAAAATTTCTCTAGAGGTGAGCCAGGACTGTCTTTTCCTCTGCTAGGATTAGGTAGTTCTCCGGCTGGCGCTGGGCATCTAGGGATAAAAAAACGTAGGCATGCTACCCGGCCACTTCTAGTTGTGCGGCAGGTTTAGTTCATGGTCAGTATAGTTTCCATCTTCCAAGAGCTAGTTCTCATATATGCTGGGCTATGTTCTCTCGCCATTGAGAATCATGACAGTTTGACCGGCCCAAAAAAGGGTTAAATTACTGGCTGAGAAAGGAGAGAAAAAAAGAAGTCTGCTACATTTTTTTTTTTTTTTTTCCCTCTAGTTCTGAGTGTGCTCTTAATTGAATCACTTGCTAGTCTGCCTATACTGCAGCCTTCCTCTCTTCCTCTCCTTCTAATCCTTGAATGGCTCTGTGTTCACCTGTTTCAAATGGATCTTCAGAGTGTAGCTACAGGTTTGAATAATCTCGCCACAAAGGTACAAAATTTGCAAGATTTTGTTGTTCATGCACCTATGTCTGAGCCTAGAATTCCTTTGCCTGAATTCTTCTCGGGGAATAGATCTCACTTTCAAAATTTTAAAAATAATTGCAAATTGTTTTTGTCCCTGAAGTCTCGCTCTGCCGGAGACCCTGCACAGCAGGTCAGGATTGTAATTTCCTTGCTCCGGGGCGACCCTCAAGACTGGGCTTTTGCATTGGCACCAGGGGATCCTGCGTTGCTCAATGTGGATGCGTTTTTTCTGGCCTTGGGGTTGCTTTATGAGGAACCTCATTTAGAGCTTCAGGCGGAAAAGGTCTTGATGTCCTTGTCTCAGGGGCAAGATGAAGCTGAAATATACTGCCAAAAATTCCGCAAATGGTCTGTGCTTACTCAGTGGAATGAGTGCGCCCTGGCGGCGATTTTCAGAGAAGGTCTCTCTGATGCCATTAAGGATGTTATGGTGGGGTTCCCTGTGCCTGCGAGTCTGAATGAGTCCATGACGATGGCTATTCAGATCGATAGGCGTCTGCGGGAGCGCAAACCTGTGCACCATTTGGCGGTGTCTACTGAGAAAACGCCAGAAAATATGCAATGTGATAGAATTCTGTCCAGAAGCGAGCGGCAGAATTTTAGACGAAAAAATGGGTTGTGCTTCTATTGTGGTGATTCAACTCATGTTATATCAGCATGCTTTAAGCGTACTAAGAAGCCTGACAAGTCTGTTTCAATTAGCACTTTACAGTCTAAGTTTATTCTATCTGTGACCCTGATTTGTTCTTTGTCATCTATTACCGCGGACGCCTATGTCGACTCTGGCGCTGCTTTGAGTCTTATGGATTGGTCCTTTGCCAAACGCTGTGGGTATGATTTGGAGCCATTGGAGGCTCCGATACCTCTGAAAGGGATTGACTCCACCCCATTGGCTAGTAATAAACCACAATACTGGACACAAGTGACTATGCGTGTTAATCCGGATCACCAGGAGGTTATTCGCTTTCTGGTGCTGTATAATCTACATGATGTTTTGGTGCTGGGATTGCCATGGCTGCAATCTCATAACCCAGTCCTCGACTGGAGAGCTATGTCTGTGTTAAGCTGGGGATGTAAAGGAACTCATGGGGACGTACCTTTGGTTTCCATTTCATCATCTATTCCCTCTGAGATTCCTGAATTCTTGTCTGACTTTCGTGACGTTTTTGAAGAACCCAAGGTTGGTTCACTACCTCCGCACCGGGAGTGCGATTGTGCCATAGACTTGATCCCGGGTAGTAAATACCCTAAGGGTCGTTTATTTAATCTGTCTGTGCCTGAACACGCTGCTATGCGAGAATATATAAAGGAGTCCTTGGAAAAGGGACATATTCGTCCTTCGTCATCTCCCTTAGGAGCCGGTTTTTTCTTTGTGTTAAGAAAGACGGCTCTTTGAGGCCGTGTATTGATTATCGACTTTTGAATAAAATCACTGTTAAATATCAATATCCGTTACCACTGCTTACTGATTTGTTTGCTCGTATAAAGGGGGCCAAGTGGTTCTCTAAGATTGATCTCCGTGGGGCGTATAATTTGGTGCGAATCAAGCAGGGGGATGAGTGGAAAACCGCATTTAATACGCCCGAGGGCCATTTTGAGTATTTGGTGATGCCTTTTGGTCTTTCAAATGCCCCTTCAGTCTTCCAGTCCTTTATGCATGACATTTTCCGCGATTATTTGGATAAATTTATGATTGTGTATCTGGATGATATTCTGATTTTTTCGGATGACTGGGACTCTCATGTCCAGCAGGTCAGGAGGGTTTTTCAGGTTTTGCGGTCTAATTCCTTGTGTGTGAAGGGTTCTAAGTGTGTTTTTGGGGTTCAGAAGATTTCCTTCTTGGGATACATTTTTTCCCCCTCTTCCATCGAGATGGATCCTGTCAAGGTTCAGGCTATTGGTGATTGGACGCAACCCTCTTCTCTTAAGAGTCTTCAGAAATTTTTGGGCTTTGCTAACTTTTATCGTCGATTTATTGCTGGTTTTTCTGATGTTGTTGACTGATTTGACTAAGAAGGGTGCTGATGTTGCTGATTGGTCCCCTGATGCTGTGGAGGCCTTTCGGGAGCTCAAGTGCCGCTTTTCTTCCGCCCCAGTGTTGCGTCAGCCTGATGTTGCTCTTCCTTTTCAGGTTGAGGTCGACGCTTCTGAAATCGGAGCTGGGGCGGTGTTGTCGCAGAGAAGTTCCGACTGCTCCGTGATGAGACCTTGTGCTTTTTTTTCCCGTAAATTTTCGCCCGCCGAGCGGAATTATGATATTGGGAATCGGGAGCTTTTGGCCATGAAGTGGGCTTTTGAGGAGTGGCGTCACTGGCTTGAGGGGGCCAGACATCAGGTGGTGGTATTGACTGACCACAAAAATTTAATTTACCTTGAGTCTGCCAGGCGCCTGAATCCTAGACAAGCGCGCTGGTCGTTGTTTTTCTCTCGGTTTAATTTTGTGGTGTCTTACCTACCGGGTTCTAAGAATGTTAAGGCGGATGCCCTTTCTAGGAGTTTTGAGCCTGACTCCCCTGGTAATTCTGAGCCCACAGGTATCCTTAAAGATGGAGTGATATTGTCTGCCGTTTCTCCAGACCTGCGGCGGGCCTTGCAGGAGTTTCAGGCGGATAGACCTGATCGTTGCCCACCTGGTAGACTGTTTGTTCCTGATGATTGGACCAGTAGAGTCATCTCTGAGGTTCATTCTTCTGCGTTGGCAGGTCATCCTGGAATCTTTGGTACCAGGGATTTGGTGGCAAGGTCCTTCTGGTGGCCTTCCCTGTCACGAGATGTGCGAGGCTTTGTGCAGTCTTGTGACGTTTGTGCTCGGGCCAAGCCTTGTTGTTCTCGGGCTAGTGGATTGTTGTTACCCTTGCCTATCCCGAAGAGGCCTTGGACGCACATCTCGATGGATTTTATTTCGGATCTGCCTGTTTCTCAGAAGATGTCTGTCATCTGGGTGGTGTGTGACCGTTTCTCTAAGATGGTCCATCTGGTTCCCTTGCCTAAGTTGCCTTCTTCTTCCGAGTTGGTTCCTCTGTTTTTTCAAAATGTTGTTCGTTTGCATGGTATTCCGGAGAATATCGTTTCTGACAGAGGGACCCAATTCGTGTCTAGATTTTGGCGGGCATTCTGTGCTAGGATGGGCATAGATTTGTCTTTTTCGTCTGCTTTCCATCCTCAGACTAATGGCCAGACCGAGCGGACTAATCAGACCTTGGAGACATATTTGAGGTGTTTTGTGTCTGCGGATCAGGATGATTGGGTTGCTTTTTTGCCTTTGGCGGAGTTCGCCCTCAATAATCGGGCCAGCTCTGCCACCTTGGTGTCCCCGTTTTTCTGTAATTCGGGGTTTCATCCTCGATTTTCCTCCGGTCAAGTGGAATCTTCGGATTGTCCTGGAGTGGATGCTGTGGTGGAGAGGTTGCATCAGATTTGGGGGCAGGTGGTGGACAATTTGAAGTTGTCCCAGGAGAAGACTCAGCTTTTTGCCAACCACCGTCGTCGTGTTGGTCCTCGGCTTTGTGTTGGGGACTTGGTGTGGTTGTCTTCTCGTTTTGTCCCTATGAGGGTTTCTTCTCCTAAGTTTAAGCCTCGGTTCATTGGCCCGTACAAGATATTGGAGATTCTTAACCCTGTGTCCTTCCGTTTGGACCTCCCTGCATCCTTTTCGATTCATAATGTTTTTCATCGGTCATTGTTGCGCAGGTATGAGGTACCAGCTGTGCCTTCCGTTGAGCCTCCTGCTCCGGTGTTGGTTGAGGGTGAGTTGGAGTACATTGTGGAAAAGATCTTGGACTCTCGTGTTTCCAGACGGAAACTCCAGTATCTGGTCAAATGGAAGGGATACGGTCAGGAGGATAATTCTTGGGTCACTGCCTCTGATGTTCATGCCTCCGATCTTGTCCGTGCCTTTCATAGGGCTCATCCTGATCGCCCTGGTGGTTCTGGTGAGGGTTCGGTGCCCCCTCCTTGAGGGGGGTACTGTTGTGAAATTGGATTCTGGGCTCCCCCTGTGGCCACTTGTGGAATTTAACTTGTGTGCATCATCCCCTCTGTTCACCTGCTCCTATCAGGATGTGGGAGTCGCTATATAACCTTGCTCCTCTGTCAGTTTCATGCCGGTCAACAATGTAATCAGTAGCCTTTCTGTGCATGTTCCTGCTACTAGACAACTCCCAGCTAAGTTGGACTTTTGTCCTTGTGTGTTTTTGCATTTTGTTCCTGTTCACAGCTGCTGTTTCGTTACTGTGTCTGGAAAGCTCTTGTGAGCGGAAATTGCCACTCTGGTGTTATGAGTTAATGCTAGAGTCTTAAAGTAATTTCTGGATGGTGTTTTGATAGGGTTTTCTGCTGACCATGAAAGTGCCCTTTCTGTCTTCATGCTATCTAGTAAGCGGACCTCGATTTTGCTAAACCTATTTTCATACTACGTTTGTCATTTCATCTTAAATCACCGCCAATATATGTGGGGGCCTCTGTCTGCCTTTTGGGAAAATTTCTCTAGAGGTGAGCCAGGACTGTCTTTTCCTCTGCTAGGATTAGGTAGTTCTCCGGCTGGCGCTGGGCATCTAGGGATAAAAAAACGTAGGCATGCTACCCGGCCACTTCTAGTTGTGCGGCAGGTTTAGTTCATGGTCAGTATAGTTTCCATCTTCCAAGAGCTAGTTCTCATATATGCTGGGCTATGTTCTCTCGCCATTGAGAATCATGACAGGTCTCTTCATCAGGCACAGACTAATACAAATTCTCAAGAATCACATATTCATGCACAACACAGCACAGAAAAAAAAAAAAAAAGGAAAAACCATGGATAAGACAGGTGACATGAAGCAGAATTACCATGGGTGATAAACAGTTATGTCCATAAATATTGGGCCAGTTCTTAGATAAGGACTGTTTTATTGAGGTCTCCTTCTGTTGTGATGACCCCACATGGTCTGAGGGGCAAGTTCCTTAGTTGATGTAAAAAGACATAAATCCGTGCGACACATTCATTCCTGCAGTGAAAGTCAAAGTCAAAGGTCGTCATCAGTTTATATTCCCAGACTCTCCTGTCTCTCTTAGATTTGAAGTTACCATTTAACACAAGTAATTTCTTGTCCATAATGCTATGATTTGGGAGACAAAAATGTATTGCCACAGGTAGATCCATTCTTTTTTCTCTTATTGTATGGCGATGAGAGTTCATCCTTGTTCTCAGTGTCTGCCCTGTCTCCCCTACATACAGACCCCCAGTTGGACATTTAGTACAAATAATTAGGTACACCACATTAGACGTGATGCAGCTGAAAGTACCTGGTATCTTGTAGTCCTGATGTGAATTGGGGATCTTTATCTTGTCCGTGGTCATTATAAATAGACAAGTTTTACATTTTTTCTGGTTGCAAGGAAAGGTTCCTGCAGCTGTTGGAGAGGACAGGGAGCTTCTGACAATGATGCTTCTTAGATTTGGGGGCTGCCTAAAACACAGTACCCCCACTACTACTCTGGAAAAATGGATTGTAATCAGGCATCTTTTTGTAGTAAAGGTTGTAATTTCCGTGCAGCTCCCCTTAGCACCTCCAGATTTGGATTGTAGGTAACTACTAGAGGCACCCGGTTATTTTCTTCTTTAGCTTTGTAATGTAGCAGGTGATTCCTTGATATCCTGGTGGCTCTTGTAATCTGGTTTTCAATTGTTCTTGGATGGTAGCCCTGATTCAAAAAAGTCTTTCTGAGGCGACCAAGGTGTTCATCCCTATCCATTGGGTTGGAACATATACGATTGTATCTGATGGCTTGGCTGTAGACAATGGAGTTTTTTATGTGTTTTGGATGGAAACTGTCCCATTTGAGGTATGTTGGATGGTCGATTGGCTTCTGATACAGGGATGTCTCTATTTTATTGTTCTGCAGCTTAATGATGGTGTCCAAAAAGTTAATTTCAGTGCAGGAGTAGTTGAGTGTCAAGTTGATGGTAGGATGAAATTGATTAAACTGTTCATGGAACGTCTTTAGCTGTGGCTCAGACTCCACCCAGATGATTAAAATGTCATCAATGTAGCGGTAGTACGCCAGAGGCCTAATGGGACATGAGGACAAAAAGTTGCTTTCAAGCTTGGCCATAAAGAGATTTGCATACTGTGGGGCCATTTTACTTCCCATTGCTGTGCCAGTCTCCTGTAGATAGATCTTCTTGTCAAATTCAAAGTAATTGTGGGTGAGGATGAATTTTATAAGTTTCACCACAGAATTTGCATCAGTCCCTGTGTTTTTCAGGAAGAATTTGCAGGCATTTAATCCATCCTGGTGTGGGATATTGGAGTACAAAGATTCCACATCCATGGTGGCCAGGATGGTTCCTTCTGGTAGAGGACCTATTGCTGATAGTTTATTCAATAGGTCAGTAGTGTCCTGAATGAAGCTGGGTGTATCTTTTACCAGGGCTTTAAGAATACCCTCTACCCATCCAGATACCTGCTCAGTAAGGTGCCCACACATGAGATAATTGGTCTTCCTGGGTTTCCAGATTTGTGGATTTTGGGAAGCATGTAGAATGTCCCTGTTCTTGGACTTTCTGGTATCAGGTCATTGGCTCTTATGAATTCGTCGGGCAGACAAGATACCAACTTGTTTAGTTCCTTGTAATAATCCTGTGTAGGAGCCAACTCCAATTTTTTGTAACACATCCAACAAAGAAAATGGAAGCAAATGGCCATAAAATATATAGAAATTTTTATTTGAACATTCTTTAAAAACATACAAATTTTCATTTGACAAATAGTAAAAAGTGGGGATAAAACTATACAAAACAGCCGCCAGATACCATACAGGAGAATAGATTACACAGGTCAACAAAAAAAAAAAAATTTTCTGGTGTCCAAAATATTTTAATGAATTTGGGGTATTTTTGGGGTGCTGATTCTGAATATGCTATCAGTTTTGCCAGATTGGCTCAAGTTTTTGAGATTTTTGGTATCTTATTTATAGCACTTGTTGGTAAATGCGACGCATCATCTCATTAATTTCTTTCGATTAGTACTTGAACTGAGCAGTTCTCAATATAGTTTTGTGTTAATTAGTGTTCTAAAAGTTTGTTCATAGCTTGATTTTTGCACTAACTTTATGTTGTTGTCTGTTTTCCAGTGAAAAGCATGAACTCATCAAGAAGAAGTTGTCTTAACGATCCAGACTCATTCTGTTACATTTGTGGTGAATACACACTGCCAAAACATAGAAGAAACATAACAGACTTCGTAAAAAAAGTGTATTTTGCCTATTTTGGGGTTATGCTTGGGGACCAAGACAAGTTTTGGGCACCATACATAGTGTGCAAAGCATGTATCGAATTATTACGAAAATGGAGCAAAGGACAAAGAAAAAGCTTCAAATTTGGTGTTCCAATGGTGTGGAGAGAGCCAAAAAATCATCATGATGACTGTTATTTCTGTGCAGTGCAAGTGCAAGGATTCAATAAGCATAAGAAACGAAAATGGGAGTAACATGGAATCTGCAAGAAGGCCTGTCCCTCATTGTGAAGATGTGCCTGTACCTGTGTTTACCATAAATAACAGTCATCATGATGATTTTTTGGCTCTCTCCACACCATTGGAACACCAAATTTGAAGCTTTTTCTTTGTCCTTTGCTCCATTTTCGTAATAATTCGATACATGCTTTGCACACTATGTGTGGTGCCCAAAACTTGTCTTGGTCCCCAAGCATAACCCCAAAATAGGCAAAATACACTTTTTTTTACGAAGTCTGTTATGTTTCTTCTATGTTTTGGCAGTGTGTATTCACCACAAATGTAACAGAATGAGTCTGGATCGTTAAGACAACTTCTTGATGAGTTCATGCTTTTCACTGGAAAACAGACAACAACATAAAGTTAGTGCAAAAATCAAGCTATGAACAAACTTTTAGAACACTAATTAACACAAAACTATATTGAGAACTGCTCAGTTCAAGTACTAATCCAAAGAAATTAATGAGATGATGCGTCGCATTTACCAACAAGTGCTATAAATAAGATACCAAAAATGTCAAAAACTTGAGCCAATCTGGCAAAACTGATGACATATTCAGAATCAGCACCCCAAAAATACCCTAAATTCAATGAAATATCTTTGGCACCAAAAATGCTGTTGACCAGTGTTATGTTTAATAATAAGTGCCAAAGAAGGCAAAAAATAGTGGAGATGAATATCCAACAACTATAAGTGAATGAATTACATAGATATTATTCACCAAAAAATGCACGTGTTCCCTAATGCACCCGTAATGGGATGCATAAAGAATTGGCCGATTATGACAGTGCAATTAAGAAAGGCCCAATCTTCCTTTATTAGCTATATTACCACAATGGTTTCAATAGAATGGAAAACAAGGGCCCAAAGAGTTAGTGACCTAGAAGGAATCCAATATTTGCACAGATAAGCTGGGACAGCATAAGAAGTTGCATACCTATAGAGTTTACCTGCAGGTAGTGGCAGCAACCCGGACGCGCGTTTCGCGTGTGGCTTCGTCTGCAGGGATAGTATATTATATATTGATAGTATATATATATTGATATACTATCCCCGCAGACGAAGCCACATGCGAAACGCGCGTCCGGGTTGCTGCCACTACCTGCAGGTAAACTCTATAGGTATGCAACTTCTTATGCTGTCCCAGCTTATCTGTGCAAATATTGGATTCCTTCTAGGTCACTAACTCTTTGGGCCCTTGTTTTCCATTCTATTGAAACCATTGTGGTAATATAGCTAATAAAGGAAGATTGGGCCTTTCTTAATTGCACTGTCATAATCGGCCAATTCTTTATGCATCCCATTGCGGGTGCATTAGGGAACACGCGCATTTTTTGGTGAATAATATCTATGTAATTCATTCACTTATAGTTGTTGGATATTCATCTCCACTATTTTTTGCCTTCTTTGGCACTTATTATTAAACGTAATCTATTCTCCTGTATGGTATCTGGCGGCTGTTTTGTATAGTTTTATCCCCACTTTTTACTATTTGTCAAATGAAAATTTGTATGTTTTTAAAGAATGTTCAAATAAAAATTTCTATATATTTTATGGCCATTTGCTTCCATTTTCTTTGTTGGATGTGTTATTGTTCTTTGAAGCATGCCATATCTCTAGGCAGTATATATATTTCTTTGAAGTGTTTCCAATTTTTTGTAGCAGCGTGTGTCCATACGTTGTCAGTTTGCTTCCTTCATATAGTCTGATGTGTTTATCATGACTATTGCACCTCCCTTGTCAGCAGGTTTGATGATGATTTCTTTGTTGGTTTTCAGAGACTGTATGGCCTTTCTCTGCTGGCCACTGATGTTGGATGCTTGTCTCCTGTTAGTATCTATGATGGTGGATTTTATCACATGTCTGAAGGAGTCTATATAGTTATCCAAATGAGGGTTGTGTCTGGAGCGGCCCCCCAGTCGCAGGGCCGCGGAGTACCCGGTACCGGGCCTCTCTGTCTCGGTGCTGGGGATGTCACGGTGGCTAGACCCGGTCCGATGACCCTGCTAAAGAGGCGTCCAATGAAAGTTGTAGATGGTGGTGCATGGTGCAGGTCGCAATGAATAACGAGGACACCAGGTTGCAGTCTCTTTACCTCTTTACTGAAGGCTTCAGGATCCTCAATCCAGAGTACGGTTAACAGGGCTGTCTGAGACCGGCCGGTCCGATGGCACCTCCAGACTTCCCTTCGCAGGTGGAAATCTGTGCCTTCCTTCTAGCGCCTGTGTGTTGTAGTACTTCCCTGCTGAGCACCACAGGATAGTCCTCACAACTGTTGTGTCTGGTTCTGATGTTATTTCCCACAACTTATGTCTGTTCTGATGTTCTTCTCCGTCCCCCAGATGATATGGCTAGGACGCACCCGTATGACGGGTAGGCCTGGAGTTCTTCCGGGACCCTAGTGACGCCCCTCTCCCACAGTTGCCCCCTATGTCTGCTTAGGGGATTTAGGTGAGACAGCCAACCTATAGTTAACTGTCCTGCCGTTGGTTCGAAGTAATGCTTGGAGCCAAATACTTCCTCGGCATTCCGGCCACTGGCTACGTGCCTCAGTAGGATGTTGCCTCGATCTTACAGCACGACTCCTACTGGTGTTATCTCCTTTTTGCTTTGATCTCGTTTCTCACTCTTCACAATAAACCTCGCTTCTTTTCCTTTCTTTGGGTACTGCCGCAATGAAGTGCAGGCGCGGTCCCGTAACGTTCTGTTCTGTTCGCTAGGCCTCTGTCAGGATCCCACCCCTGACAGGGACCCCCCTGAATCTTCCCCTGCAACACCCTCTGCCACAGGATGTTGCCTGGTTCCAACCCAGTCAGATTCTCTCTAACTTTCTATCCAACCCCCAGTTTTACCAGATTGTGAGGAGTGGCCTAGTACATAGTGCCCTTTGCTCCCCCTGGAGGCCAGACTGTGAAGTGTATTGGTGTCTGTGATACCTGGTCAGGTGAACTCCTTCAGTGCCATCAGACGTACCATCACTCCCCTTAGCGGCGGAGCATCAGTACTGCAATGACCAGGACTCTGGGGCGCTGCATATCCAGGTGGATGTGTCCAGTCTGACCTCTTCTTTGTTGTTAGGATCCCTTTTCCTTTAGTCCAGGTGGGTTCTGAATCTTCTGCATCATTGAAATATTTCCTCAGGTGCAGTCTCCTGAAAAAATTTTCCATATCACTGCAGAGTTCAGTTTTATCCAGGGCCTTAGTAGGACAAAATGAGAGTCCTCTGGAGAGCACGGCCAGCTCCACTTTGTTGGGTTTATCCAATATCCCACACCAGGATGGACTAAATGCCTGTAAATTTTTCCTGGATAACACAGGGACTGATGCAAATTCTGTGGTGAAACTTATAAAATCCATCCTCACTGTTATGACCTGGTGGTAAAGGAGCAACACTGATATGACCTGGTGGTTAAAGAGAAACATGGGACAAGCTCTGAGGAGGTGGTAACTTTACTGACCGCAGTTCCTAATCCTAACACCAACACTAGAATTAGCCATGGGATGTTCCTGTCACTCCCTAGACACCTCGTCACAGCCTAAGAACTAACTACCCCTAAAGGTGGAAACAGAAAACTATCTTGCCTCAGAGAAATTCCCAAAAGGAAAGATAGCCCCCCACAAATATTGACTGTGAGTGGAGAGGGAAATGACATACACAGAAATGAAAACAGATTTTAGCAAAGGAGGCCAATTCTAATCTAGATAGACAGAAACAGGAAAGGATACTGTGCGGTCAGTATTAAAAACTAAAAATCCACGCAGAGTTTACAAAAATGATCTCCACACCGACTCACGGTGTGGAGGGGCAACTCTGCTTCCCCAGAGCTTCCAGCTAGCCTGAATATATCATAATGACAAGCTGGACAAAAAGAAACATAATATGAACTGAGAAATAAAGTCCAAAGCAAATGAACAACCCAAAGAACTAGCAAGAACTTATCTTTTGCTGAAATGGACAGGCCATCAGAGAAATCCAAGGAGAGATCTGAATCCAACCCAGAACATTGACAGCTGGCATGAACTGAAGACCAGAGCCAGGTTAAATAGCAAAGCCAGGAGAGATGATCAGTGAAAGCAGCTGCTACAGCTAAACTCAAGGAGCAGCAGTTCCACTCGAAACCACCAGAGGGAGCCCAAGGGCAGAACTCACAAAAGTACCATTCACAACACCTCACCCACAATTACTTTGAATTTGACAAGAAGATCTATCTACAGGAGAATGGCACAGCAATGGGAAGTAAAATGGCCCCACAGTATGCAAATCTCTTTATAGCCAAGCTTAAAAGCAACTTTTTGTCCTCATGTTCCATCAGGCCTCTGGCGTACTACCGCTACATTGATGACATTTTAATCATCTGGACGGAGTCTGAGCCACAGCTAAAGACGTTCCATGAACAGTTTAATCAATTTCATCCTACCATCAACTTGACACTCAACTACTCCTGTACTGAAATTAACTTTTTGGACACCATCATTAAGCTGCAGAACAATAAAATAGAGACATCCCTGTATCAGAATCCAATCGACCATCCAACATACCTCAAATGGGACAGTTTCCATCCAAAACACATAAAAAACTCCATTGTCTACAGCCAAGCCATCAGATACAATCGTATACGTTCCAACCCAATGGATAGGGATGAACACCTTGGTCGCCTCAGAAAGACTTTTTTGAATCAGGGCTACCATCCAAGAACAATTGAAAACCAGATTACAAGAGCCACCAGGATATCAAGGAATCATCTGCTACATTACAAAGCTAAAGAAGAAAATAACCGGGTACCTCTAGTAGTTACCTACAATCCAAATCTGGAGGTGCTAAGGGGAGCTGCACGGAAATTACAACCTTTACTACAAAAAGATGCCTGATTACAATCCATTTTTCCAGACCCCCCACTACTGTATTTTAGGCAGCCCCCAAATCTAAGAAGCATCATTGTCAAGAGCTCCCTGTCCTCTCCAACAGCTGCAGGAACCTTTCCTTGCAACCAGATAAAATGTAAAACCTGTCCATTTATAATGACCACGGACAAGATAAAGATCCCCAATTCACATCAGGACTACAAGATCCCAGGTACTTTCAGCTGCATCACGTCTAATGTGGTGTACCTAATTATTTGTACTAAATGTCCAACTGGGGGTCTGTATGTGGGGGAGACAGGGCAGAAACTGAGAACAAGGATGAACGCTCACCGCCACACAATAAGAGAAAAAAGAATGGATATACCTGTGGCAACACATTTTTGTCTCCAAAATCATAGCATTATGGACATGAAATTACTTGTGTTAAAGGGTAGCTTCAAATCCCAGAGAGACAGAAGAGTCTGGGAATATAAACTGATGACGACCTTTGACACTTTCACTGCAGGAATGAATGTGTCGCACGGATTTATGTCATTTTACATCAACTAAGGAACTTGCCCCTCAGACCATGTGGGGTCATCACAACAGAACGAGACTCCAATAAAACAATCCTTATCTAAGAACTGGCCCAATATTTATGGACATAACTATTTATCACTCATGGTAATTCTGCTTCATGTCACCTGTCTTATCCATGGTTTTTCCCTTTTTTTTTTCTGTGCTGTTGTGCATGAATATGTGATTCTTGAGAATTTGTTTTAGTCTTTGCCTGATGAAGAGACCTGTGTAGTCTCGAAAGCTTGCAATTTGTTACCATCTTTTCAGTTAGCCATTAAAAGGTATCAACCACTGAGGACTCTCAATTCTAAATATTTTTTTTAAAAAAAGTGCAATTCCACACGTGTTTTTTGTTTGACTTTTTGCTAGGTTCACTAAATGCTAAAACTGACCTGCAATGGTGATTCTCCAGGCCATTACAGATTCATAGACACCAAAAATGTCTAGGTTCTCTTCTATCTAAGTGGAAAAAAAAATCCAAAGTTTGCTTAAAAAAAAAAAATTGCTCAATTTTCCGACAACGGTAGCGTCTCCAATTTTCTTGATCTGGGGTCGGGTGAGTGCTTATTTTTTGCGTGCCTAGCTGATGTTTTTAATTGTACCATTTTGGTACAGATAATTTTTTCTCACTATGCCATTTAGCGATCAGGTTAATTATTTTTTTCATTGACAGATCGGGTGATTCTGAACGTTGCGATACCAAATATGTGTAGGTTTGATTTTTTTTTTATTGTTTTATTTTGATTGGGGCGAAAGAGGGGTGATTTGAACTTTCATATTTTTTTATATTTTTAAACACATTTTTTTTAACATTTTGGCAAGCATCAGTAGCTTCCATGGGAGGCTAGAAGCATGCTCTACTCGATCGCCTCTGCTACATATAGGTGATGCACAGATCACCTCTATGCAGCAGAATTACAGACTTGCTATGATCGCTGACCACAGGATGGCGCTCATAGAAATCTGCCATCAACAACCATAGAGGTCTCGAGGAGACATCTGGTTGTGATGGCAATGCACTGATGACCCACAATCATGTGACGGGGGTCAGCGGTGCGAGTAGTTCCGGTCGTGCGGCCGGCCGCGCTAGTTATCTGCCACTGTCAGAGTTTGACAGCGATATTTAACTAGCTATTGGGCGTGGATGGATTGCATTTCGTGCCCATTGCGCGCACATGTCAGCTGTTGAAAACAGCTGACATGTCGTGGCTTTGAGGTGGGCTCACCACCAGAGCCCACCTCAAGGAGGGGGATACTGCCAGCTGACATACTATTCCATCAGCTGGCAGAAAAGGGAGTAAAAGTGAAAGTGGGCAAAGAGGAGAGGTGTCAGCTGCAGTGCAAGTATGATTGATAAGTGATTGATTAGTGATATTGCATAGCCGGGTTGGTTTGTCCTGCTCATCTTAATTGTTCATGCATTAGAAAGCAACGACTCAACACAATATGCTGCATTTCAAAGAAAGAATTCTAAACTCACTGTTTGAGTGATTGTCACAAGCAACTGAGTTTTTACATTTTTTGTGCAATTAATAACTGCACAAAAACTGCTGACAAATAGAGATGGGTGGACCCCTTGATGTTCGGGTCTGGCAGGTTCGACAGAACACTTAAAAAAAGTATGGGTACCAGAATAGTACCTGGACCTGGACCCAGATCCCATTCACTTGAATGAGGGCCAAGCATCGAGTGTTTGTCATGCCATCATGTGCAATGCAACGCTGCAAACACTGCTTCTGATTGACAGTAAAATTATTACCGCCGGTCAGACAGCAGTGGTTCCCATGTTGTCAAATGAAAGTGTGAGCTTGCAGATTTGATCGAAGGTATAAGGTGTACCTCCGATCACTGGTCATGGGTAATGGGACAACTTCTTCCATCAGCCGACGCCTGCTGCTGCTAATAACAGCGAGAGTAGGAGAGTAGGAGCGGCTGATGGGAGTATTTATTGGCTGGCACCTGAGCTGTAAATAAAAAAAACGCCATGGGTTCCTTTGTATTTTTGTTAACCAGCCAGGCAGAACTCACAGCTGGGGCTGTAACCCCCAGCTGTCAGCTTCAGCAAGGCTGGTTATCAAGAATAGAGGGATCCCCACTCTGATTTTTTAAATTATTTGAATGTTTAAATAATTTTAAAAAACGCTGTGGTGTTTCCCCCATTTTTGAAAACCAACCAAGCTAAAGAAGACAACTGGGGCTGGTATACTCAGGCTGGTAAGGGGCCATGGATACTGTCCCCTCAGCCTAAAAATAGCAGCCAACACGAGACCCAAAATAGGCGCATTATGCTAGATTTGCCAATTCTGGCGCTTTGCCCGGCTCTTCCCACTTGGATGTTGTAAGCGGGGTTCATATTTGTGGGGTTAATGTCACCTTTGTATTGTCAGGAGACATCAAGCCCATGGCTTAGTAATGGATAGGCGTTAGTGATGAGCGAGCGCGCTCACCACTACTCGTTACTCGCCCGAGTATCACGGTACTCGGCGAGCACCAAGCATTTCTGGGATTACTCGGAGGGAACTGGTGTCTCCACCCAGCATTTTTGGAGGACTTTAGAGACCCAATCAATGCTGCAGGGATTGGCTGCCAGGCCATGACACTCCGCAGCCATCTTTGTTGTGATTGTGCAGTGATTGGCTTGACCGCACAGCATCATCACGAGTGTAAGAGACCTGGCGCCGCCCTGCTTGTCCACATTCTGCTCCAGACTAAGAGAGTGTAGGGAGAGCTGCTGCTGAGATAGGGTCAGAATCGTTATTTTAATAGTGTAGGTCTGCAACTGTTGAGTCCACAACTCCTGAGAAACCCATAGTCCTTTTTAGGGCTAATTCGTGGGTCCTGAGATTGCAGTGCTAGGTAGACAGGGTACAGCATATCCACATCAGTGCAAGGCCTGCAGGCACTGTATGTGTGTACATAGCTTCCACTGCATCCCTCCCAAAGCTCCATAACTGTCTGCTGCTGTTGCTTATTTACTATATACATAGCTGCAGTTTTAATTTTTTCTTTTTCAAAAATTCACCAACCCCCCCAAAAAAATGTATACAGTCTGTTATGTCAGACTGAGGCCTGGTGTATCTGTTTTAAAATCATAGTTTTGCAGGCATACGTAGCATACTTGTGTGTGCTAGTCTTGTTCTATTTTTTTTTTATTAACTCAAAAGCAAAAAAAAAATAATACAGTATGTTATGTCAGGCTGAGGGCTGGTGTTTATGTTTTTGATAAATCGTACTTCCACGGGCATATGTAGCATAGTTCTGTGTGGTAGCCTTGTTCAAACTTTTATTTTTTAAATTCACCAAAAAGCAAAAAACACAATACTACAGTCTGTTATGTCAGGCTGAGCGTTAGGGGTCAAGTTTCTGCCTCTGCACAGGGGAAATCTTGAGCCATCTCTGCTGCAGTTGCAGCGCCCCAGAGTCCTGGTCGTTGCAGTACTGATGCTCCGCCGCTAAGGGGGGCTATGGTACGTCTGATGGCACTGAAGGAGTTCTTCTGACCAGGTATCACAGTCACCAATACACTTCACAGTCTGGCCGCCAGGGGGAGCTAAGGGTTCTATGCATTAGGCCACTCCTCACAATCTGGTAAAACTGGGGGTTAGGCAGAAAGTTAGACAGAAAGCTGACTGGGTTGGAACCAGGCAACACCTTGTGGCTGAGAGTGTTGTAGGGGAAGATTCAGAGGGGTCCCTGTCAGGGGTGGGATCCTGAGAGAGGCCTAGCAACCTGAGAGAACGTTACGGGACCGCGCCTGCACGATATAGCGGCGGTACCCCAAGAAAGGACAAGAAGCGAGGTTCATTGTGCTGAGTGAGAAACGAGATCAACGCAACAAGGAGAATACCAGTAGGAGTCGTGCTGTAAGACGAGGCAACATCCTACTGAGGTGCGTAACCGGTGGCCAGAACGCCGAGGAAGTATAGAGCTCCAGGCCAAACTTCAAACCTACGGCAGGACAGTCAGTTATAGGCGGGCTGTCTCACCCAATTGACCTAGGAAGACACAGGGGGGTAACAACAGGAGTGGGACGACGCTAGAGTCCCGGAAGAGCTCCGAGCCTCCCCGTCATACGGGTGCGTCCTAACCATAAGATCTGCGGGACATGGAAGAACATCAGAATCAAGTTGTGAGGGAACACAAGAAACAGACACAACAGTTGTGGGGACTATCCCGTAAGCACAGCAGGGGAGGACCACAACACACAAGCGCTAGAAGGTAGGCACAGATTTCCCCATGCAAAGGGAGCTCTGGATGTGCCATCGGACCGGCCAGGCTTGCGCAGCCCGGTTAACCGTATTCCGGATTGAGGATCCTGAAGCCTTCAGTAAAGAGGTAAAGAGACTGCAACCTGGTGTCCTCGTTATTTACTGCAACCTGCACCGCACCATTACATCACCCCCATCAACACCTTCATTGTACGCCCCTCAGCAGGGTCACAGACCGGGTCTAGCCACCGTGACAACCCCAGAGCAGAGACCCAGAGGCCTGGTACCGGGTACCCCTCGGCCCTGCGACAGTGGGGGCGCTACAACTTGGCATCACGAACAGGATCTACTTAAGCCTGAGGAATCGGATCATGTGTGCCTTGGAACTGTGATTTATTATACTTGGACTGTGACTTATTGCAAAGACTGTATATTGCCACTTGCCGCCAAAAGTTCCCGCCAAGACCCGCCGCCATTGCAGTACCACAGGGAGCGCAGAGGAAGAAGAGGGGCGTGCCATGGGAGGAGACCACCAAAGCGGCGCCAAAAGTAGCGACCGCCCCCTCCGACTTCTGCTGCGAGATGACGACCTGCCCAGCAGCAGAGGAGAACCACCCCCTGATTTGCAATGGCGGGAACGAGGTGAAGAGGGAACTCGACCTTGGAGAAATGGCGGAGCCAGGTGCATGCGTTGCTGCCGAATGCCGGACAGCGATGATGAACAGCAAGTGCCCGAGCGACAGCGAAGCGATTCTGGCTTGCCCTCACCCGCCAGGGGCGGATACACTTCCACCACAGCGGAAGGGTCTGAACTCCTTGGAACCGCCGGCGGAGGAGCCGAGCCTACCTATCCCGACCACGGAGCCAGCAAGTGCGGAGCCATGGAGAGCGGAGCCACATCGAGAGGCCACCTTGGAGGAGCCGCGGACCGGGCTGCAGCCGATTCCAGTGTCCTTGTCAATGGAACGGATCGACATCGGTGGAATCACATCCAGCGCAGGTATGGAGGGCGCCCCTACTCCCCCAGCCGATTCTGCTCCCCCGACCGATCCTGCTCCCCTGACCGATCCCGCTCCCACGACCACTCCTCACCCCAGCCATAACTGTCTCCTCTCGGCGGGGTTGGCGGTGCTCACCCCCGACATGATGGGGAGGCTGGTACCTCCACTACAGACCAGGATGGGGGAACCCATAGACGTGAGCGCAGACGGGGTGGTCCTCCGGTGGGACACCCCCTGGGCTGGGCTGGATGGAATTCGGGAGGAAGGCCTCACCCTTGCTGTGCTCACCTGGGAACAATATAAACAGTGTCTGATCCTACATTGGAAAAACCGAGAGGAGACCGAACAGACTGATCCGCTAACAGTACGACACCCAAAGTCTGCGCACGGCAGGAGAGACATGGTAAAGCGGGGAACTGTGCTGGCCTTTCACCCAAAGCGGGGTTGAGGCTCCATACAGGAACCGGGACTACCGACTGACGTCTTCGTTACCAGTTACAACATGAAGACTCCCTGCCGCAACCAATATGGTGACCCACTATTGCAAAGGGGGATCAGGTGACCTACACCCGCCACCGGAGTGCGCAAGGATGGTGCGCTCGGAACGTCCAACTATGTGGGCCTGAGGGGGTGTCACCTGTTGCCCCAATCATGATTGAACCGGACTTGACAGATCTTGTTACTATCGCCACTGTGCGCCTTGTTGCGGCTACCGAGCTTGCAGCCAGGGTTACCTTCGAATCCAGACCCCGGGTGACCTGACTGCACCCGAGAGACCAACGCTTGACACTGACACCACATCAGCCACAGAGCAGAGGCCGCCCCCTGCGCAGCCAGAAACTGAGTAAGCAAGAATGCTTTATCACTTGTAAATAGTTAACTGTTTGTCCTTCTGATGTTTTGCTGCCACAACCCGATCAGGGTTAACTCTTAAAGGGATCCCTTTGTTTACCCGGGATCCCTTCTTTTGCTTTTTGTTTTTGTTTCCTGTTTATTCATCATTGAAAGAACTCCTGAATCATGAACAATGCATGATTACAAACTTTTTGTACATAGTTTGCACCTTCTTAAAGGTGCTCTCTACTGGTTTTACACAAGGAAAGGACTCTTTGCGAAGACACTGGTCTTGGAACCAGCACCGGAGTCCTTGCTGCGAACAGACTTGCAGCTTGAGAAGCTGCACTACCTCATAGAGACTTGGTCCCCTCTTAAAGGGAATGTTCACATATTGCACTTATGAACAGTGTTGCCTTAAGATGGTTAAATGGCAATAATGTCTTGAAAGAAGTTAAATGTAGCTAACTAGTTGATTGTGAGAAATGTTTAATGATGTTGATAAAAGAATGAGGACAGAAAGTGAACCCGTACTGGGTTAGTTAGTGAGTCCTCCTAGGAGCCATACAGAGATGGCTCAGTAATCCTGAACTGAAAGATGGATGATAAGTTCTATACCGTGTATAGTAGTGGAAAGGCAGTAGGCCCGGGCAGAAAGGGGCGGTCCTGTAACAGAAAGGAGAGGCAGTAGGCCTGGAGCAGATAGGACAGGCGGTCCTGCAGACGTAAAGAAGGAGAATGCAGAAAAGTTGATTAGCCTTATAATGTTTTATAAGAAGGTCTTTAGTGGATTCAGCGAGTACGTCCTTAAAGGCAATGTTAAATTATTGTTCAAAAATTTTGCACTTAGTAGAATACTCGGTTGGGTAAGAAAAGTTATTTATAGTATGTTATTTAAAGTATTTAACCATGTTTGTAACGTTCAAGTGTCCTCACCTCCCATAACGGGAAGCTCTGTTAAAAAGTTTACTTGTACTTGCATTTTCAAAATTGTATGTCTTTTTGCTGACATGTATTGTTGTTTTCTTCCCAGTCCAGGAGTACTGGATTTAACCGGGGGGGAGTGCAGCGCCCCAGAGTCCTGGTCGTTGCAGTACTGATGCTCCGCCGCTAAGGGGGGCTATGGTACATCTGATGGCACTGAAGGAGTTCTTCTGACCAGGTATCACAGTCACCAATACACTTCACAGTCTGGCCTCCAGGGGGAGCTAAGGGTTCTATGTATTAGGCCACTCCTCACGATCTGGTAAAACTGGGGGTTAGGCAGAAAGTTAGACAGAAAGCTGACTGGGTTGGAACCAGGCAACACCTTGTGGCAGAGGGTGTTGTAGGGGAAGATTCAGAGGGGTCCCTGTCAGGGGTGGGATCCTGACAGAGGCCTAGCAACCAGAGAGAACGTTACGGGACCGCGCCTGCACGATATAGCGGCTGTACCCCAAGAAAGGACAAGAAGCGAGGTTCATTGTGCTGAGTGAGAAACGAGATCAACGCAACAAGGAGAATACCAGTAGGAGTCGTGCTGTAAGACGAGGCAACATCCTACTGAGGCGCGTAACCGGTGGCCGGAACGCCGAGGAAGTATAGAGCTCCAGGCCAAACTTCAAACCTACGGCAGGACAGTCAGTTATAGGCGGGCTGTCTCACCCAATTGACCTAGGAAGACACAGGGGGGTAACAACAGGAGTGGGGCGACGCTAGAGTCCCGGAAGAGCTCCGAGCCTCCCCGTCATACGGGTGCGTCCTAACCATAAGATCTGGGGGACGTGGAAGAACATCAGAATCAAGTTGTGAGGGAACACGAGAAACAGACACAACAGTTGTGGGGACTATCCCGTAAGCACAGCAGGGGAGGACCACAACACACAAACGCTAGAAGGTAGGCACAGATTTCCACCTGCAAAGGGAGCTCTGGATGTGCCATCGGACCGGCCAGGCTTGCGCAGCCCGGTTAACCGTATTCCGGATTGAGGATCCTGAAGCCTTCAGTAAAGAGGTAAAGAGACTGCAACCTGGTGTCCTCGTTATTTACTGCAACCTGCACCGCACCATTACATCACCCCCATCAACACCTTCATTGTACGCCCCTCAGCAGGGTCACGGACCGGGTCTAGCCACCGTGACAACCTCAGAGCAGAGACCCAGAGGCCCGGTACCGGGTACCCCTCGGCCCTGCAACAGTGGGGGCGCTACACAGTCTCTTATTTTTCTCCTGCCACAGTGGAGCCTGCTTAGTAGGGGTGTCAGTCCCAGCATCTTGCTGAGTCTGACTTTGTGTGGAGGGTTACTGCTGCCTCTCCAGCTTCTGCCATTCTGGCCAGTACTGGGCAGCGGTGAGCAGATGTTTTTGGGACTAAGTCCCACTTTTCCCCTTCTGAGCATGCACAGGGTAAGATCTCTCATTGGAGATCAAGGGTCATATGCTTAGATACTGCAGCAAAACCCATTGGTCCTCTAGGAAGGTCCTGAAGGTGCTCAAACATCTGTGGCAGCCTCCCATTGGTCCTTCTGGGAAGGTCCTGTACTTGCTGCAGCTATAAAAGGTGCGCATGACCGCACGGCCATGTGCTAGTATCAATTCATGTGATGAGTTTTGCGCCAATGTTTTCACTCTTGTGTGTATTCAGGGACCCGGCTGAAATAAGCCACTAGAATACTGGCACCTCCGGTGAGGAGATTGTGTGTATGGTTTCAGGGCCCCGGCTGAAATAAGATAATAGAATACTGGCTCCTCCGGTGAGGAGATTGTATGTTTGTCTCTTTGACTGCATGACCACAAGCTGCTATCTGCTTGGCAGTTACTGTGTACACCTGTGAGCTAAACAGGAGACAGTGCGTTCTTTATAGCGACTCTGTGAAGTAACAGAGTTCGCGTCTACCGCTATATTGTGCTGCCATTTGCCAGCAGCAGGTTCTTTCCTGCACGGAGGACCCCGGACTGCGAACGCACCAAATATCATCTCTCTATTTACTCGGTGCGTTCCGCCAGCCCTAACAGTATACTAGCACCAGGGTCTGACTAGTAAATGGCGGATGATCAGCATCTACAGCGGTACATCCAGCAGCTGGAGGGTAGGTTGGCAGCTCTTGAACGCACAGCCTCAGCTGTGGATGTTACCGCAGTCGCTGTCCAGGCTGCAAGTGTAGCTGCAACTAGTGTTGAGCGATACCTTCCCATACTTAAAGGTATCGGTATCAGATGGTATCGGCCGATATAAAAAAAATATCGGATATCGCCGATACCGATACCCGATACCAATGCAAGTCAATGGGACACAAGTATCGGAAGGTATCCTGGATGGTTCCCAGGGTCTGAAGGAGAGGAAACTCTCCTTCAGGCCCTGGGATCCATATTCATGTAAAAAATAAAGAATTAAAATAAAAAATATGGATATACTCACCCCTCCGGCGGTCCCTGGACCTTACCGATGTAACCGGCAGCCTCTGTTCCTAAGAATGAGGAGTTTAGGACCTTCGATGACGTCGCGGCTTGTGATTGGTTGCGTGACCGCTCATGTGACCGCTCATGCGACCAATCACAAGCCGCGACGTCATCGCAGGTCCTAAACTCCTCATTCTTAGGAACGGAGGCTGCCGGTTACATCGGTAAGGTCCAGGGGCCGCCGGAGGGGTGAGTATATCCATATTTTTTATTTTAATTCTTTATTTTTTACATGAATATGGATCCCAGGGCCTGAAGGAGAGTCTCCTCTCCTCCAGACCCTGGGAACCCTACACTGGGAACTTCCGATTCCGATTTCCGATATCACAAAAATATTGGAACTCGGTATCGGAATTCCGATACCGCAAGTATCGGCCGATACCCGATACTTGCGGTATCGGAATGCTCTACACTAGCTGCAACCAATTTGTCCTTTGCCGCCCCTGCTCCGACTTTGTCCCGTCTCACATTTCCAGACAAGTTTGCTGGTAACAGTAAGCTATGTCGAGGATTCGTGAGTCAGTGCTCCATACATCTTGAGCTCCTGGCTGCGCGTTTCCCTACGGAACGGGCGAAAGTGGGATTTATTTTATCCCTTTTGTCGGGCAGGGCGTTGGAGTGGGCAACGCCGCTGTGGGAGCGTGATGATCATGTGGTGCAGAGTGCTCCTCTCTTCCTGGATGCTCTGAAACAGGTCTTTTTAGGACCTCCTGTTACCCACGATACGGCGCTCCAACTGTTGGCAATAACACAGGGTTCGTCCATTGTCAGCCAGTTCGACGTCCAATTCCGGACTCTGGTTTCACAGCTGGAGTGGCCGGATAAAGTCCTAATTCCGGTGTTCTGGAAAGGACTGGCAGACCATGTGAAGGATGGCTTGGCCACCAGGGAGATTCCAGCCACACTGGAGGAGCTCATTTCTATATCTACCCGCATCGACCTCTGTTTTAACGAGTGGAGGTTAGAGCGGACCCAGTGTAGGCAGAGGTTTCGGCTGGCTGCTACCTTCACCATTCCTCTAGAATCTCCTGTTCAGGCATCTGGCACCCATGAGGCCATGGAGGTTTCTCGAGCGGGACCTAAGTCTCGGTCTGCTCGAGTACCCGTGGTTTGTAAAAATTGCCAACAACTTGGACATTATGCCAATAAATGTCCACGGCGGTCAGGAAAAGGATCGCGTCTAGTGACCATTGGAGGAGGTTCACTAGACACAGCGGCATTTTCCTCCAAGTTGTCCTTTAAAGGGACAATCACGTTAGGCTCATCCACTCTAAGAGTTGAGCTTTGTGTGGACTCTGGAGCAGAGGGGAATTTCATGTCGTCTGCTTTTCCTCTGCGCCATGCAATACCTCTGGTGATGTTCGCCAAACCGATGACTGTTAGAGTAGTGAATGGGTCGTCACTTCCCTCACAAATCACACACCAGACTGTCCATTTCACGTTATCCATGTCCCCTTCCCACCAGAAGATTATTTCCCTTCTTGTTCTTCCTGTGGGAATGGACGAGATTCTGCTGGGAATACCCTGGCTCTGTTTCCACTCCCCAAATATTGAGTGGACCTGTGGGAGGATATCGGGTTGGAATGATTCATGTAAGGGCAGATGTGTGGGGGAGTGCATTCAGGTTTCCACTACTGAGATGCCCACAGATCTTTCTTCCCTTCCCAAGTGCTATTGGTCCTATGCAGACGTCTTCTCTAAAAAGGCTGAGGAGACCCTTCTGCCTCATCGCCCCTATGACTGTCCTATTGATCTCTTGCATGGAGCAGAACCTCCTCGGGGATGGGTCTATCCACTCTCTCTCTCCTGGAAACGGAGGCTATGTCCCAATACATCCAGGAGAATTTTGCAAGAGGGTTCATTAGGAAGTTAGTGTCACCTGCTGGGGCGGAGTTTTTCTGCTTGCAGAAGACCGGAGAATTATGCCCATGCATAGATTACAGGGGTCTTAATGCCATCACCGTTAAGAACAAGTACCCGTTGCCTCTGATCTCAGAGCTCTTTGATAGGCTATGGGGAGCAAGGATATTTGCCAAATTAGATCTGCGGGGTACTAATAACCTTTTTCGTATTTGTGAAGTGGACGAATGGAAGACGGCACTTAATACCAGGGATGGGCACTATGAGTATCTGGTGATGCCCTTCAGGCTCTGTAATGCCCCAGCCATTTTCCAAGACTTTGTTAATGATATCTTCCGGGATATGCTCTCCACCTCGGTCATAGTCTATCTGGATGATATTCTCATCTTCTCTCCAGATATTGACTCCCACCGGAGAGATGTTGGCAGAGTCTTCGACCTCTTACTGGCAAATTCCCTCTATGCAAAGTTGGAGAAGTGTATGTTTGAGCAGGAGTCTTTACCTTTCCTGAGCTATATCATCTCTGCCCAGGGATTGGCTATGGATCCTGCCAAACTACAGGCTGTGATGGACTGGCAAGAACCCCATTCCCATAAAGTGGTGCAGCGCTTTATGGGGTTCATAAATTACTATCATCAGTTCATTCCCCACTTCTCAACTTTGGTAGCTCCCTTGGAAGCCCTCACCAAGAAGGGAGCAAATCCCAAATTGTGGTCTGAAGAGGTCTCCAAGGCATTTTCTTCTATCAAGTCCCATCTTGCTAGCACTCCCATCCTACATTGTCCCAATGTTGATAAGCCCTTTAAAATGGAGGTGGATGCCTCATCCATTGGTGCAGGAGCACTCCTCTTCCAAAAGGATGCTCAAGGTTGGAAGCATCCTTGTTTCTTCTTCTCCAAGATCTTCACACCAGCAGAGAGGAATTATTCCATCGGGGACAGGGAGTTGCTAGCAATGAAGTTAGCCTTCTCGGAGTGGAGACATCTTTTGGAGGGGGCTTGCTTTCCCTTCCAAGTCTTCACGGACCACACAAATTTGGTTTATTTACAAACAGCCCAGTGGCTAAATTCTCGTCCGGCCAGATGGTCCTTGTTCTTCTCCCGGTTCCACTTCACCCTCCATTATCTCTCTGGGGAGAAGAACATTCATGCTGACACCCTCTCTCGCTCCATTGTGTCTTCTGAGGTGGAGGAAGGGGAGCCTCGGCTTATTGTCCATTCAGAGAGCCTGAGAACCGTAGCTCCGGTTTCACTAGAGTCAGTGCCTCCAGGCAAGACCTTTGTACCTATTAATTTGCAACTGTAGGTTCTCTCTTGGGCTCATTCGTCCAAGGTGGGTGGACATTTTGGGACAAAGAGGATATCTGAGCTGCTGGCAAGGACGTACTGGTGGCTGCATATGGTCCATGAAGTTGAAGATTATATTCGGGCGTGTGTCTCCTGCGCCAAAAATAGGTCTCCTCGACAATGGCCAGCTGGGTTACTTTATCCCTTGCCGGTGGCAGACAGGCCCTGGGAGATGATCGGGATGGATTTTGTGGTGGGCTTGCCCAAGTCTCGTGGCTGTACCATCATTTGGGTTATCACTAGTGTTGAGAGATACCTTCCAATATCCAAAAGTATCGGTATCGGATTGTATCGGCTGATATTCAAAAAATATCGGATATCGCCGATACCAATACCCGATACCAATGCAAGTCAATAGGACAAAAATATCAGAATTAAAATAAACCCTTTCTTTCCTTGCAGGTTAATTCTACATGAAGGGAAACAACTAATAATGTAGGATGTATTGGGGGAGGTGGAGGAGACATTAAAGGCATACAGAGACACAGAGACTGTGCAGACAGCCATGAACGGTGCTGCAAGGCCATTAAAAGCTCCTCTATGTAATCCTATATAGTGTTTTTCCACAATCTAGCAGGATACAGATGGAAGGCCACTAATAGGATGCATTTGAAAAAATGTGCAGCAGGCTGCACTAATTGAAATAAGCACAATGGAACAGTATGAGGCAGTGACGCACCCTGAGCTGACTACAACCAGCGGTGGCTGCAGACTAGACTACAGAGTGAGCTGCACTCACACAGAGACCATGCAGACAGCCGTGAATGGCACTGCAAGGCAAAAACAAGGTTCTCACACAGCAGTTGCTAAATTAGCCTGGGTAAAGCACAATTAAGTAAATCGCTATCTCAAAACTGGCGCTCAATCAGAACACAGCATCCTGTCCCTAACTGAATTCACAGCAGAGTGAACCCAAAATGGCGGCGGTGACTTTTATAGTGCATCATGACATCATTTCAGCAGCCAATCACAGCCATGCCAGTAGTTACATGCCTACCATGCAGAACAGGATGTGCCCACACTTCTAATAATTCCTCATTGGCTGAATTTTGGCTCTTTGAATTATGAGAACTTCCAATTCCAGTATCCGATATACTGAAAGTATCGGAAATCGGTATCGGAATTTCGATACCGCAAATATTGGCCGATACCTGATACTTGCGGTATCGGCATGCTCAACACTAGTTATCACCGATCATTTTTCTAAAATGGTGCACTTGGTGCCGCTTCCATGGCTACCTTCTGCTCGGGCCTTGGCAGCGTTGTTTATAAAACACATCTTCTACCTACACGGTATGCCGGACAAAATTGTCAGTGACCGGGGTCCCCAGTTTGCGTCTCGGTTCTGGAGAGCTTTGTCGCCTTCTCAGCACTGAGTTTAATCTCTCTTCTGCAGATCATCCCGAGATGAATGGGTTGGTAGAGAGGGCCAACCAGACCTTGGTCACATAGCTGCGACATTTGTCTCAGCCAGGCAGGATGACTGGGAATCCTTGCTATCATGGGCAGAGTTTGCGTTGAACAACGCTGTAACCGACTCCACTGGACAGATCCCATTCCTCCTTAACTATGGTCAGCATCCGCAGGTTCCTGTGCCTATGCCCGTATCTTCTGCCGACTCCAGGGTGGCAGACAGGTCTGTGGAGGTACGGGACATTTGGGACCGCACTCAGGATGCCATTCGGGCCCCGCTCTGACCTTTGCCCCTGGCGACTTAGTGTGGCTCTCCGCCCGTAACATCAGGCTGCGAGCTGAGTCCACTAAGCTTGCAACTCACTACTTGGGCCCCTTCAAGGTCCTCGAACAGGTTAACCCTGTGGTCTACCATCTGGCCCTTCCGCCACGCCTGGGTATCACCAACACCTTTCATGTGTCCCTCTTGAAACCCGTATACATGTCCCGGTTTTCTGAGTCATCTTCAAGTACATCGGGTTCGTCTACGGATGGTTACGAGGTGAATTCTATTTTGGGGTGCAAGGTGGTACGTGGCAAAACAATTTATTTGGTGGACTGGAAGGATTATGGTCCTGAGAGCCTGCTGAGCATATTCAGGCTCCGCAGCTCATTGCTGCCTTCGATCGTAGCGAGGTCCAAGGAGGGGGGCCCTAGGAGGGGGGTAATGTTAGGGGTCAAGTTCCCGCCTCTGCACAGGGGAAATCTCGAGCCATCTCCACTGTGGTCTCACATTCTTCTGCCACAGTGGAGCCAGCTCAGCGGAGGCGTCTGTCCCAGCGTCTTGCTCAGTCTGACTCTGTGCAGAGGGTTACTGCTGCCTTTCCAGCTTCTGCTATTGTGGCCAGTACTGGGCAGCGGCGAGCAGACTTTTTGGGACTAAGTCCCACTTTTCCCCTTCTGAGCATGCACAGGGTAAGATCTCTCATTGGAGATCAAGGGTCATATGCTTAGATACTGCAGCAAAACCCATTGGTCCTCTAGGAAGGTCCTGAAGGTGCTCAAACATCTGTGGCAGCCTCCCATTGGTCCTTCTGGGAAGGTCCTGTACTTGCTGCAGCTATAAAAGGTGCGCATGACAGCACGGCCATGCGCTAGTATCAATTCATGTGATGAGTTTTGCGCCAATGTGTTCACTCTTGTGTGTATTCAGGAACCCGGCTGAAATAAGCCATTAGAATCCCGGCACCTCCGGTGAGGAGATTGTGTGTATGGTTTCAGGGCCCCGGCTGAAATAAGCCAATAGAATACCGGCTCCTCTGGTGAGGAGATTGTATGTTTGTCTCTTTGACTGCGTGACCACAAGCTGCTATCTGCTCGGCAGTTACTGTGCACACCTGTGAGCTAAACAGTACACAATGCATTCTTTATAGCGACTCTGTGAAGTAACAGAGCTTACTTCTACCGCCATATTGTGCTGCCATTTGCCAGTAGCAGGTTCTTTCCTGCACGGAGGACCCCGGGCTGCGAACGCACCAAATATCATCTCTCTATTTACTCGGTGCGTTCCGCCAGCCCTAACACTGAGTCCTGGTGTATGTGTTTTTTAAAAATCGGATTTCTGCAGGCATACGTAGCATAGTTTTGTCTGCTAGCCTTGTTCCATTTTTTTATTTTAAAAATTCTCCAAAACACAAAACAAATTTAATACATTCTGTTATGTCAGGCTGAGGCCTGTTATATTTGTGGTGGAAAAATTGTAGCCTTGCAGGCATAAGTTTCATCATTCTGTCTGCTAGCCTTGTTGTACTCATTGTTAATTTTTTGCCAAATTTCACATACAAGAGAAAAAAAATATATACAGTCTGTTATCTGTGTCTGGGGTCTGTTGTGTCTGTGGTGAAAAAAATTGTTGCTTTGTAGGCAAACAGATCAGATATAATTTAACTCCAAATGAATACATTTGTGTTGAGCTTTTGAAATAGTTCAGTACTCCATATAAAATGGGCAAGTCAAGGGGCAAGGGACGGGGAAGTTGACATAATGCTGATGGTGATTGCAGACGACGAGGCCGTGGACAAGGTGAAAGTGTGCCACAACAAAGACCCATATCTTCTCGCTCGACCTTCCTGTCCAAGTTTCTAGGGGATCGCAGCACACCACTATTGAAGCCAGAGCAGTGTGAAACGGTTGTTGGTTGGATAGTGGATAATGCTTCCAGTCACTTAGCCTCCACCAGCACCATGTCTTATACACGGTCAAGTCTGAGTAGCCGTGAGTGTGGACCAGAAATTCCTCACCCTGATCCTCCTTCCTTCCACCATGCCTAGTGTCCTGAGAAAACTGATTGAACACTTGGACACTCTGAAGAGCTGTTCAGTTTTCCCTTTCAACATTCCGGACTCTCGGCCGGTCAAATTGACGTGGGGCCAGATGAGATTGCATGTAGTGATGCCCAAAGCTTTGAATAGCCAGTATAAACTGTGCAGGAGGTGTGGGTTAAATCCGCGCTGCCTTAATGATGAAGTTCCAATGATAATAAATTTAAAAGGTGGTTTATTCAACGCGTTTCAAGGTCAGTGCGACCTCTTCTTCAGGAAATACCACATACAACATACAGATACAACGTGCTTACATTGTTTAAATACCAACAGAGTTAAAAAAAAAAAAAAAAGTCCAGATGGTCAGATGACATATGGTGTCAAAGTTCATGGTTCACAAAAGGTCAATACAACTTTGTTGGCACAGAATTCATTGAATGATATATCATCTTGCATTAATTTATATTTACAGGATATTAAATTAAAAGAGATGGTAATCAGTTGGTTAAGTTAATAGGTTAAATGTCTCTTCAATGAAAAAAAGCAAAAAAGAAAAAAGAGGAGGATAGCTGATAAGAACCTGTGAGATGAGATTCCCCAGTTACCAAGGTCTGCTGCATAATGCCCAGGTTACTGAGCCACACCTTTCCTTTCTTTGCATGTAAAAGCTATTGATTATTAAGTTTGAATTCCACCTTAAACAAAAAATGTATTATTAAAAAAAGAAAATAAATATTTTATTATTAAAACAACTACTAAAAAATAGATAAAAAATATATATATATAAATTCCTGGACAGATTGTTTCTATTTCTCTTTTGGGTTGTTCCATTCTATAACATCGGGATTTTTTTTTTTTTTTTCTTCCTTCACTTTTACCAAGGCAAACATTGGAAGTAATTTAACTTAATTGGGAGAGACATGGCAACTTCTAGTATTTTTAACCTATCTGACTATGAATTAACAGAAAATGAAAACTCACTACTGTCTAAAGGCTTGTCCTTTTGTCCTACTAATAATGCAAAGGATTTTGACCTTTTTTTAGACCTCCACATTTTTGTGAGGAAATTGACTCTAAAGAGACATTTTCTACTAAAAGAAATCAAAAAGACAAATATAGCCGCAGAAGAGAGCCCCAAAGAAACAGATGGATTATTTCATCTGGATGTTCCAATAAAGTCCAACTTCTATCCACTTGAAGACAAGGGTCATCACATAAAAGTATTTAATGATATAGTATTAAAACAACTGGAGAATATTATAACTACCAACAAACCTTCCAACAACATTTGTAATAAAAAGAAGAATTTAAACCTCAGTTTAGGGGAAAAACAGGCGATGAAATCATTAGTCTCAAATAATAACATTGTGATCAGATCAGCAGACAAGGGGGGAGGGATAGTGATACAAAATCGTTGTGACTATATTAATGAAGCTTTAAAAATTCTCTCGGATAATAACTATTATAAGAAAAGTTCCTTTAATAACTATACGGAAATATAATGATCTCATTGCAGAAGGATTGACTTTAAATATTTTTAGTAACAAAGAAAAAAGCTTTTTATGCGTAAAAAAACCCCAGTATCCCATTCTTTTATCATTTGCCAAAAATACACAAAAATATACAAAACCCCCCAGGCAGGCCCATTATTGCAGGTATAAATTCACTGACTTCCAATCTTGCACTATATATTGATCGAATTATGTTTACACATGTTTTTAATCTTAATAGCCACCTTTGTGATTCCTCCCATTTATTAGTGCTTTTACAGAAAGTTTTATGGAAACCTGAGTACATCTTTCTTACTATGGATGTTTCAGTACTATACTCAAACATCCCACATGATGTTGGACTACTATGTTTTCATCACTTCCTTAAATTTGATAATAGGCTCTTCTCAATTCAAAAAAACTTTCTAATTAAAGGATTGGATTTTATACTAAAAAATAACTATTTTACCTTCGAAAATGAATTTTATCACCAGATCAAAGGGACCGCAATGGGCTCGAAAGTAGCACCTACTTTCGCAAATCTTTTTATGGGGGTTTTTGAGGAATTATTTATTTTAAATGAAACATGGCAGAAACAAATTGTTTTTTATAAGAGGTTTATAGATGACTTGATATTTATTTGGGATAACACAGAAAATAATGTTGATAATTTCATCCAGCAAATTAATAATAATAACAGGGGTCTTTCATTTACTGCCCTTTATGATAATAATAACATCAATTTCTTGGATGTTACACTCTTTATAAAAGATGGCAACATCTGTAGCAAAACATTTTTAAAAAAAGTTGATGCAAATAGCTACATTCATTTCAGCAGTGGTCACTACTCCAAATGGTTAAACAATATTCCAAACAACCAATTCCGTCGAATTAGAAAGAACTGCACTGCTGATATTGATTATAAGGAACAATCCACCATATTGAGTAAAACATTTCGTGCTCAGAACTATCCCACAAATCTAGTAAAACGAGCTTTTGATAATTCTATGAAATTAAATCAAGGAGCACTACTAGATAATAGAGTAAAAAATCCTGATGATAAAAAATTTAAGATGAATATTATAACACAGTATAACAATGAACATAAAGAAATACGTGATGTTCTACAAAAAACTGGTGCATTTTATTAAATGACCCCGTTCTGAGTAAAGTTCTCTCTAGAAATCCTAAGATTACCTTCCGCAGAGCACCTACCATCAGGAATATTATAGCACCGAGTCGTCTGAAACCCTTAAACAATCCAAGGGATAATCATATTACCAACACAATCAGAGGGATTTATAAATGTGGATCAAAAAACTGTCTATGCTGCCAAAACATCAAACATAAAGCAGACAGCATTATCTCTTTTGCCACCAAAGAGAAATTTATGATCTCTCATTTTCTGAATTGCAATTCAGAATATGTAATTTATGTAATTGAGTGCCCTTGTGGCAAACAGTATGTTGGTAGAACCATTCAACCACTCCATCTACGGCTAAATTCACACAGGCACAACATAAAAAAGGGCCTCCTTACCCATGGACTATCTAGACATTACACTCTAATACATAATAAGGATTTTAATCATTTGAAAATCAGTCCCATTGATCACATCCCTGAAATGGTTCCCAACAGAACTATGAAATTAAATAGGAAGGAGGTGTATTGGATGTACAAACTAGGGAGCTTGAAACCGCAGGGTCTGAATGAGATCACTGAGGCTTTCACCTAATTTGGTAATATATATATACAGAATTGTCTATGTAATCTCTATTTTCTATAAATGCTAATCTATATATATATTTTTAATTCATGAAAATTATCAAATAATTAGTCTGATGTATTTATTGTCCCTTGATATGAACAATGTTTTTAATTATTTAATTATTTATTTTTTTATAATTTAATCTACATATCCTAATTTGTGAGAAATATATTTAGTAAATAATTAGTCTAGTGTGTATATAGCCCCCTGATGTGGTTGATGATTGGTTTGTATTGGTGTCGATCTCCTGGATTGGAGTGTGGACATATATATTTTTTTTATTTTTTTTTGCTTTGAGCTCAGTGCCATGTCGCCAATTGAGTTAAATTACTTCCAATGTTTGCCTTGGTAAAAGTGAAGGAAAAAAAAATAAAAAATCCCGATGTTATAGAATGGAACAACCCCAAAAGAGAAATACAGACAATCTGTCCAGGAATTTATATATATATTTTTTTATCTATTTTTTAGTAGTTGTTTTAATAATAAAATATTTATTTTCTTTTTTTAATAATACATTTTTTGTTTAAGGTGGAATTCAAACTTAATAATCAATAGCTTTTATATGCAAAGAAAGGAAAGGTGTGGCTCAGTAACCTGGGCATTATGCAGCAGACCTTGGTAACTGGGGAATCTCATCTCACAGGTTCTTATCAGCTATCCTCCTCTTTTTTCTTTTTTGCTTTTTTTCATTGAAGAGACATTTAACCTATTAACTTAACCAACTGATTACCATCTCTTTTAATTTAATATCCTGTAAATATAAATTAATGCAAGATTATCATTCAATGAATTCTGTGCCAACAAAGTTGTATTAACCTTTTGTGAACCATGAACTTTGACACCATATGTCATCTGACCATCTGGACTTTTTTTTTTTTTTTAACTCTGTTGGTATTTAAACAATGTAAGCACGTTGTATCTGTATGTTGTATGTGGAATTTCCTGATGAAGAGGTCGCACTGACCTTGAAACGCATTGAATAAACCACCTTTTAAATTTATTATCCTTGGAACTTCATCATTAAGGCAGCGCGGATTTAACCCACACCTCCTGCACAGTTTATATTGTCATACGGCCGTTGATCGGCTTGTGGATCTGCAGCAGCCAAAATCGCTACATGCTCTTCATTCAACAAAATCAGGTGAGCAATTCTAAGAAAGCTCTCTTGGTTATCTAAAGGATAAGACCCTATTTTGCGCTTTGTGTCTCCATTTTTTTTCCTATAGTTGAATAGCTAGTGACACGAAGGCGATGGTGAGAAAGTGTCACAAGAGGTGGATGATGATGAGACATAATTGCCAGAAAGTCAGAAGGAGGAGCAGGGTGCGGATGTGGAAGACGATGTGGTGGATGACATAGTGACTGACCCAACCTGGCAGGAAGACATACAGAGCAAGGACAGCAGCACACATGGGGAAGGAGGCATATCACCCCAACAGGCAGGAAGAAGCAATGTGGTGGCCACAGATAGAAGGCGTGCATCCATTCCCCCGTAATACCAACATGAGGTAAGTTGCCATTCCAACTGTTAGATCTTTCCGAGTCTGGTTATTTTTTATAGACTCTGTAGATAACCCTAAACAGGCCATTTGCAGCACCTGCCATGCCTGTATCCGCAGGGGTAGCAAAACTACCAGCCTGACCATCACCAGCATGATCAGGCACATGGCAGCAAAGCACCCGACTTTGTGGGCTGAACCCCGGGCTGCAGAAACTCTGTCTGCAGGGGACACAACTGATTCTTCCACTGTTTTGCATAGAAGCAAATCCCCAGTCCACCATGCATGTGAAGATGCCTCTAGCCCTGCACCTGTTGTTGCCCACATTCAAGCAGCACCATAATCAAGCCCGTCCACGTCCTTGTCTCAGCACAGCCATCAGTTGTCTATACCCGAATCATTGGAGCGCCAGCAGAAATACTCAGCCAACGCCACACAGGCCACAAGTCTAAATTCTAACATTTCTCTTCTGCTTGAAATGTTGCGTTTTAGGCTCGTTGAGATGGAAGCTTTCTGCAACCTGATAGTGGCAGCCGTCCCAAGGTACTCGGTCCCCAGGCGCCACTATTTCTCCAGGTGTGCCGTACCAGCAGTACACCAGCATGTGTCCCACAACATTACCCGTGCCCTCAACAATGCTGTTACTGGGAAAGTCCATCTAACCATGGACACGTGGACAAGTGCTTATGGGCAGGTACGGTACATCTCACTGATGGCACACTGGGTTAACATAGTGGAAGCCAGGACTCAGTCAGACCTTGGGATGGAACAAATCCTCCCCACGCCAAGGATTGCGGGCCCTACGTCAGTCAGGGTTGCCCCAACAGTATGCAGCTCCTGCTATTCTGATGGGTCTGAGGCAAGGTGTTCTCACACATGTACCTTGCTTGGCCCATGTGCTTAACCTCGTGGTTCAACGTTTTCTTTTAAAGGCTACCCGGAGCTGCCGGATCTGCTAGTGAAAGTACACCATCTGTCTGCCCATTTTAGAAAGTTAGCTACAGCTTCAGTCTCCCTTGCCATGCTGCAGCAGAGTTTGCAACTTCCGGCTCACCGACTAGTGTGTGAAGTCCCCACGTGCTGGAACTCTTCACTGCATATGTTGGAAATAATTTGTGAACAGAAGAGGGTTGTTGTTGATAACCAACATCAACAAGGCCGTCGATATTCAGTTCAGACTCCACACATAAGACCTTGGGAGAGGACATGGATGTCAGACATATGTACCATCCTACAAAACTTTGAGGAGTGCATCAACATGGTGAGCAGCGATGGCACCATAATTAGTGTCACCATCCCGCTTCTCAGCATTCTGAAAACCTCTCTGCTTACAATTAAGGAGGATGCATTGCAGGTAGAGCACAAGGACATGGATCAAGGAACCATACAGGGGGATTACACTAAGCCCAGCCTCATGTTTCCCCAACATGGATTCGTAGGCAATGAGGAGGAGGAAGAACAGGAGCTACTTTCAAGCGCTATAGAGTCGCGGTACTACAAGCACAGCTGTCCTACCGTCTGTTCAGCAGGGATGGCCTGAGGACAGGGTGGATAAGGATGAGGAGGAGGAGGACAGCATGGTCAATCGTCCTGTTGGTGAAGACACGGAAGTCTTGCTTGTTAGCAGTCTGGCACGCGTGGCTGACTTTACGTTGTGCTGCGTTTCATGTGACCCTCGCATTATAAAAATGTTGGGTGACACTCATTACTGGTTTGTGACACTTCTAGACCCACATTACAAGGAGAACTTTCAATCTCTTCTGCTAGAGGTAGAGATGTACTAAAATGTTGCCGTACCAGAGGCCCCTTGTAGCAGAATTACTTAGAAAATTCCCATGTGAGAACGCTGGCAACAGACGTCAGAGTTTGTTGTACAACCAAGGAGTCCAAGCAATAGAGACAGAAGTGAAATCCAGCTCAGGCAGGGGATCAATGGCAAAGTTCTGGGACAGTTTTTTCAGACCCTCCCATCGTGCCGCGACAGAGGCAAGGGGTGCTGTCACAAGAAATGCAATGTTTGGGAAGATGTTGAGGGAGTACCTTGCAGATCGTACAAATGTCCTCCGGGATTCCTCTGTGCCTTTTAGTTATTGGTAGTGTTGAGCATTCGGATACCGCAAGTATCGGGTATCGGCGGATATTTGCGGTATCGGAATTCCGATACCGAGTTCCGATACTTTTGTGGTATCGGGAATCGGTATCGGGATCCATATTAATGTAAAAAATAAAGAATTAAAATAATAAATATGGATATACTCACCCTCTGACGCGTCCTGGTTCTAACCGCTGTTAACCGTCAGCCTCCGCAGCCTCCATTCCTAAGAATGAGCAGTTTAGGACCTACGATGACGTCACGGCCTGTGATTGGTCACATGAGCGGTCACATGAGCGGCACGCGACCAATCAAAAGCCGCAACGTCAGCCGTGACATCATCAAAGGTCCTAAATTCTTAGGAACGGAAGCTGCCGGTTACAACCAGGGCGCGTCAGAGAGTGAGTATATCTCTATTTTTTATTTTAATTCTTTATTTTACACATTAATATGGATCCCAGGGCCTGAAGGAGAGTTTCCTCTCCTTCAGACCCTGGGAACCATCAGGATACCTTCTGTTATGACCCCAATGGCGAGGGTCTCAGAGGAACGTGGAAATCTGCAGAATACAAAAATCCAGCTCATAGGGCAGTGGTAACTGGGTTGACCATATATCTACTCCTAACGCCAACACTAGAAGTAGCCGGGGATCATTCCTACGTTGATTCTAGATGACACGCGCCAGCCGGAGAATCTAGCTACCCCTAGTAGAGGAAAACAAAGACCTTTCTTGCCTCCAGAGAAGGGGACCCCAAAGCTGGATAGAAGCCCCCCACAAATAATGACGGTGAGGTAAGAGGAAATGACAAACACAGAAATGAACCAGGTTTAGCACAGAGAGGCCCGCTTACTGATAGCAGAATAAAGAAAGGTAACTTATATGGTCAACAAAAACCCTATTAAAATCCACACTGGAAATTCAAGAACCCCCGAACCGTCTAACGGTCCGGGGGGAGAACACCAGCCCCCCTAGAGCTTCCAGCAAAGGTCAGGATATAGATTTGGAACAAGCTGGACAAAAATACAAAACCAAAACAAATAGCAAAAAGCAAAAGGCAGACTTAGCTGATATAACTGGAACCAGGATCAGTAGACAAGAGCACAGCAGACTAGCTCTGATAACTACGTTGCCAGGCATTGAACTGAAGGTCCAGGGAGCTTATATAGCAACACCCCTAAGTAACGACCCAGGTGCGGATAAAAGGAATGACAGAAAAACCAGAGTCAAAAAACTAGTAACCACTAGAGGGAGCAAAAAGCAAATTCACAACAGTACCCCCCCCTTAGTGAGGGGTCACCGAACCCTCACCACGACCACCAGGGCGATCAGGATGAGCGGCATGAAAGGCACGAACTAAATCGGCCGCATGAACATCAGAGGCGACCACCCAGGAATTATCCTCCTGACCATAGCCCTTCCACTTGACCAGGTACTGAAGCCTCCGCCTGGAGAGGCGAGAATCCAAGATCTTCTCCACCACGTACTCCAACTCGCCCTCAACCAACACCGGAGCAGGAGGCTCAGCAGAAGGAACTACAGGCACAATGTACCGCCGCAACAAGGACCTATGAAATACATTGTGAATAGCAAACGACACAGGAAGATCCAGACGAAAAGATACAGGATTAAGGATTTCCAATATCTTGTAAGGCCCAATAAAACGAGGTTTAAATTTGGGAGAGGAGACCTTCATAGGAACAAAGCGGGAAGAAAGCCATACCAAATCCCCAACGCGTAGTCGGGGACCCACACCGCGGCGGCGGTTGGCAAAGCGCTGAGCCTTCTCCTGTGACAACTTCAAGTTGTCCACCACATGATTCCAGATCTGCTGCAACCTATCCACCACAGAATCCACCCCAGGACAGTCAGAAGGCTCCACATGACCCGAAGAAAAGCGAGGATGGAAACCAGAGTTGCAGAAAAAAGGCGAAACCAAGGTGGCGGAACTAGCCCGATTATTAAGGGCAAACTCAGCCAACGGCAAGAATGTCACCCAATCGTCCTGATCAGCAGAGACAAAACACCTCAAATAAGCCTCCAAAGTCTGATTGGTTCGCTCCGTCTGTCCATTAGTCTGAGGATGGAAAGCAGACGAAAACGACAAATCAATGCCCATCCTACTACAAAAGGATCGCCAGAACCTGGAAACGAACTGGGATCCTCTGTCTGACACAATATTCTCAGGGATGCCGTGCAAACGAACCACGTTCTGGAAAAACACAGGAACCAGATCGGAAGAGGAAGGCAGCTTAGGCAAAGGAACCAAATGGACCATCTTGGAGAAGCGATCACATATCACCCAGATAACAGACATGCCCTGAGATAGCGGAAGATCAGAAATGAAATCCATGGAGATATGTGTCCAAGGTCTCTTCGGGACAGGCAAGGGCAAGAGCAAACCGCTGGCACGAGAACAGCAAGGCTTAGCTCGAGCACAAGTCCCACAGGACTGCACAAATGACCGCACATCCCTTGACAAGGAAGGCCACCAAAAGGACCTGGCCACCAGATCTCTGGTGCCAAAAATTCCCGGGTGACCTGCCAACACCGAGGAATGAACCTCGGAAATGACTCTGCTGGTCCACTTATCCGGGACAAACAGTCTGTCAGGTGGACAAGACTCAGGCCTATCAGCCTGAAATCTCTGCAACACACGTCGCAGATCCGGAGAAATAGCTGACAAGATAACTCCATCTTTACGAATACCAACAGGATCAGTGACTCCAGGAGCATCAGGCACAAAGCTCCTAGAAAGAGCATCGGCCTTCACATTCTTTGAACCTGGTAAATACGAGACAACAAAATCAAAGCGGGAGAAAAACAATGACCAGCGGGCCTGTCTCGGATTAAGGCGTTTAGCAGACTCGAGATACATCAGATTTTTGTGATCAGTCAAGACCACCACACGATGCTTAGCACCCTCGAGCCAATGACGCCACTCCTCAAATGCCCATTTCATGGCCAACAACTCCCGATTGCCCACATCATAATTTCGCTCGGCAGGCGAAAACTTCCTAGAGAAAAAGGCACAAGGTTTCATAACAGAGCAACCAGGGCCTCTCTGCGACAAAACGGCCCCTGCCCCAATCTCCGAAGCATCCACCTCAACCTGAAAGGGAAGTGAGACGTCAGGCTGGCACAAAACAGGCGCCGAAGTAAACTGGCGTTTCAACTCCTGGAAAGCCTCCACGGCAGCAGGAGCCCAGTTAGCTACATCGGAGCCCTTCTTGGTCATATCCGTCAAAGGTTTCACAATGCTAGAAAAATTAGCGATAAAACGACGGTAGAAGTTAGCGAAGCCCAAGAACTTCTGAAGACTCTTAACTGACGAGGGCTGAGTCCAATCAAGAATAGCTCGGACCTTGACTGGGTCCATCTCCACAGCAGAAGGGGAAAAAATGAACCCCAAAAAGGGAACCTTCTGCACACCAAAGAGACACTTTGAGCCCTTGACAAACAAAGAATTTTCACGCAAAATTTTAAAGACCAACCTGACCTGCTCCACATGCGAATCCCAATTGTCAGAAAAAACCAAAATATCATCCAGATAAACAATCAAAAATTTATCCAGATACTTCTGGAAAATGTCATGCATAAAGGACTGAAAAACTGAAGGCGCATTGGAGAGCGCAAAAGGCATCACCAAGTACTCAAAATGACCTTCGGGCGTATTGAATGCGGTTTTCCATTCATCACCTTGCTTAATGCGCACAAGGTTGTACGCACCACGAAGGTCTATCTTGGTGAACCACTTGGCACCCTTAATCCGGGCAAACAAGTCAGACAACAGCGGTAAAGGATACTGAAATTTGACAGTGATCTTATTTAAAAGTCGATAATCAATACAAGGTCTCAAAGATCCGTCCTTTTTAGCCACAAAAAAGAATCCCGCACCAAGAGGGGAAGAAGACGGACGAATATGTCCTTTCTCCAGAGACTCCTTGATATATGAACGCATAGCGGTATGTTCAGGTACCGACAGATTAAACAGTCTTCCCTTAGGAAATTTACTGCCTGGGATCAAATCTATAGCACAGTCACAGTCCCTATGAGGAGGCAGTGCACTGGACTCAGACTCACTGAAGACATCCTGATAATCAGACAAATACTCCGGAACTTCCGAAGGCGTAGAAGAAGCAATAGACACAGGCAGGGAATCCCCATGAATACCACGACAGCCCCAACTTGAGACTGACATAGCCTTCCAGTCCAGGACTGGATTATGGGTCTGTAACCATGGCAGCCCTAAAACAACCAAATCATGCATTTTATGTAAAACCAGGAAACGTATCACCTCGCGGTGTTCAGGAGTCATGCACATGGTAACCTGTGTCCAATACTGCGGTTTATTTGCTGCCAATGGTGTAGCATCAATACCCCTAAGAGGAATAGGATTTTCTAATGGTTCAAGAGTAAAACCACAGCGCTTAGCAAATGAGAGATCCATGAGACTCAGGGCAGCACCTGAATCTACAAACGCCATGACAGGATAAGATGACAGTGAGCAAATCAAAGTTACAGACAGAATAAATTTAGGTTGCAAATTACCAACGGTGACAGGACTAACAACCTTAGCTATACGTTTAGAGCATGCTGAGATAACATGTGTAGAATCACCACAGTAGTAGCACAAGCCATTCCGGCGTCTATGAATTTTCCGCTCATTTCTAGTCAGGATTCTATCACATTGCATTAAATCAGGTGTCTGTTCAGACAACACCATGAGGGAATTTGCGGTTTTTCTATCACATTGCACCGAATTAGGTGTCTGTTCAGACAACACCATGAGGGAATTTGCGGTTTTGCGCTCCCGCAACCGCCGGTCAATTTGAATAGCCAGTGCCATAGTATCATTCAGACCTGTGGGAATGGGAAAACCCACCATAACATTCTTAATGGCTTCAGAAAGGCCATTTCTAAAATTAGCGGCCAGTGCACACTCGTTCCAATGTGTCAGCACGGACCATTTCCGAAATTTTTGGCAATACACTTCAGCCTCGTCCTGCCCCTGAGACATAGCCAGCAAGGCCTTTTCTGCCTGAATCTCAAGATTGGGTTCCTCATAAAGTAAACCGAGCGCCAGAAAAAACGCATCAAGATCAGCCAATGCCGGATCTCCTGGCGCCAGCGAAAAAGCCCAATCCTGAGGGTCGCCCCGTAAGAACAAAATAACAATTTTTACTTGCTGAGCAGAATCTCCAGATGAACAGGGTCTCAGGGACAAAAACAATTTACAATTATTCACGAAATTCCTAAACTTAAACCTGTCTCCGGAAAACAGTTCAGGAATCGGTATTTTAGGTTCTGACCTAGGATTTCTGATAACATAGTCTTGTATGCCCTGCACACGAGTAGCCAGCTGGTCCACACTTGTAATCAAGGTCTGGACATTCATGTCTGCAGCAAGCATAGCCACTCTGAGGTAAAGGGGAAGAAGAAAAAAAAAAAAAACTCAGAATCTTCTTTCTTATAATCCCTCTTCTGCAATGCATTAAACATTTAATACTGGCCTGGCAAACTGTTATGACCCCAATGGCGAGGGTCTCAGAGGAACGTGGAAATCTGCAGAATACAAAAATCCAGCTCATAGGGCAGTGGTAACTGGGTTGACCATATATCTACTCCTAACGCCAACACTAGAAGTAGCCGGGGATCATTCCTACGTTGATTCTAGATGACACGCGCCAGCCGGAGAATCTAGCTACCCCTAGTAGAGGAAAACAAAGACCTTTCTTGCCTCCAGAGAAGGGGACCCCAAAGCTGGATAGAAGCCCCCCACAAATAATGACGGTGAGGTAAGAGGAAATGACAAACACAGAAATGAACCAGGTTTAGCACAGAGAGGCCCGCTTACTGATAGCAGAATAAAGAAAGGTAACTTATATGGTCAACAAAAACCCTATTAAAATCCACACTGGAAATTCAAGAACCCCCGAACCGTCTAACGGTCCGGGGGGAGAACACCAGCCCCCCTAGAGCTTCCAGCAAAGGTCAGGATATAGATTTGGAACAAGCTGGACAAAAATACAAAACCAAAACAAATAGCAAAAAGCAAAAGGCAGACTTAGCTGATATAACTGGAACCAGGATCAGTAGACAAGAGCACAGCAGACTAGCTCTGATAACTACGTTGCCAGGCATTGAACTGAAGGTCCAGGGAGCTTATATAGCAACACCCCTAAGTAACGACCCAGGTGCGGATAAAAGGAATGACAGAAAAACCAGAGTCAAAAAACTAGTAACCACTAGAGGGAGCAAAAAGCAAATTCACAACAACCTTCCAATACTTGGTCCCATTGACTTGTATGGGTATCAGGTATCGGTATCGGCGATATCCGATACTTTTCGGGTATCGGCCGATACTATCCAATACTGATACTTTCAAGTATCGGATGGTATCGCTCAACACTAGTTATTGGGTATCCAAGCTGGACATGTGGCATGAACTGGACTCAATACGCCTTTGAGGTCCTGGCCTGCCCTGCTGCTAGCATTCTGTCTGAGTGGGTTTTTAGTGCCACTGATGGAATTATAACAGATAAACGCATCCACCTGTTAACTAAAGATACTGACAGGCTGACTCTTTTAAAAATGAACAAGGGCTGGATTGTGAAAGACTTCTGTACACCACTAAGTGAAAACAGTGAAGTATAACCTCTAATACATTCTGTTTTTTGGGGAGGTGTATTCTCATTCACCTCTTCATAACCACACATGGGTATACGCTTCCAGATTTGGTCTGTTTGTTGCAATCCTCCTCCTTATCCTAGTCCTCATCATTCACAAGCAGTAGAGCACCAGGGTGAACGGATTCCGTGGTGACAGAGTCACAATTTTTTTTGATGCCAGTTACAAATTGGGAACTAAAACAATTGTTAATCCCACAGGGGGAAATGTCATAAAAAAGCGATGCACTTCTATTATTCCCATTTATTCTTATATTTTCGATTTCCCCTATCTCTGGACAGTCCTTTAAAGAGATAGTGTATAACTCTACAATAGAAAATAACTCAAAGACCTTTATATTATATTTTTATTTATAGCCCTGTCTCTCTAGGAGACCAGCTCATTTAATTTGGTCCTAGTTTTCAATTAGGCCTTCAGCAATGTCTCCTCATTCTCCACCACTAGATCACCAGGCTTAACGTCTTCTGTGCTGCTACAAATTTAAAAAAACTGACCGTCATATCCAAACATAGACTAAGGGTGAACAGGTGCTGAGTTTAGAGTCACCAACTCGTATACAGTTAAATAAATAAGGCAGCACACTGCGGCGTCAAAACATGCAAGCATGAAACATGAAAATTGAACTGCATTACTGCATTAGAAATATGAAAAAATGAGAGGGTTAAGCGCATAAATTGGCAAATTCATGTGTACCTGGTAGCCACATTAAGGCATCTCTTGTATACCAGGACTTAGACTTTCCTTTCCTCACTGAGAATAAACGTCTTCATCTGAATGGGAACCTACTGTGAATCATTACAAGTCTAGGAGACCAGCTCATTTAAATTGGGCCTTAAATCACCAGGCTTAATGTCTTCTGTGCTGCTACAGACAGTCAATTTTGGGGCAAGAATGTCTATGACGCCCATAGTATATTTTTAACAAATTTACCCCCCTTGGGGAAATGTTTGTCAGCCCATACACTTAGAATATGGGCATTACAAGTCTAGGAGACCAGCTCATTTAAATTGGGCCTAGTTTTCAATGAGGCCTTCAGCAATGTCTCCTCATTCTCCACCACTAGATCACCAGGCTTAACGTCTTCTGTGCTGCTACATACAGTCAGTTTTTGGGCAATGGTGTCTGTGATGCCCATAGTATATTTTTAAAAAATTTACCCCCCATGGGGAAATGTTTGTCAGACCATATACTTAGGGTATGGGCATTACAAGTCTAGGAGACCAGCTCTTTTAAATTGGGCCTACTTTTCAATGATGCCTTCAGCAATGTCTCCTCATTCTCCACCACTAGATCACCAGGCTTAACGTCTTCTGTGCTGCTACATACAGTCAGTTTTTGGGCAATGGTGTCTGTGATGCCCATAGTATATTTTTTAAAAATTTACCCCCCATGGGGAAATGTTTGTCAGACCATATACTTAGGGTATGGGCATTACAGGTCTAGGAGACCAGCTCATTTAAATTGGGCCTAGTTTTCAATGAGGCCTTCAGAAATGTCTCCTTATTCTCCACTACTAGATCACCAGGCATAACGTCTTCTGTGCTGCTAAAAGCAGTCCAATTTTTGGGGAAGGGTTTCTATGATCCCCATTAAATATTTTTAACAAATTTACCCCATGGGCAAATGCTTGTCAGGCCATGAACTCCTATAAAAGTCTCTGAGACCCACACCCTTAAATTGGGCCTACTTCTTAGCTCGGTGTCCTGCAATGTCTCTTCCTTATCTCTGACTACATGACCTGGGTGAATGTGTTCTGTACTGTTACATGCAGGTGAACAATGGGCCAGACGGGCTGTGATGGCAATAGTATATGCTTAAAAAAGGTAACCCCCATTGGGGAATTGTTTGTCAGCTCATGCCCTCCATTACAAGTCTCAGAGACCCACACCCCTACATAGGGCCTACTTGTTAACTCTGTTTCCTGCAATGTCTCTTCCTGTCACTAGATGACCAGGGTAAACATGCCCTGTACTGCTATAGGCCACTGAATTTTGGGCAAAGGGGGCTGTGATGGCAATATCATATTTATAACAAAGGTACCCCCCATTGGTAAAACCACATCCTTATTGGCAAAGACTTCATAAAATTTGTGTACCTAAAAGAGCTCATTTGAAAAGCTCCTTTTTGTGTTGCCTGGTTGCTCACATTGGACACAATACACTTCATATAAATTTGATAAAGCAATGCTGTTAGTTTGGCTCAGTAGTTCATTACAAATATTTATTTGCCACTATATTAGTTTCTCTCCTTGAGAGACATAACTTTGGCTGCATCAAATGGTAAGAGTTCAATACCAAAAAGAGATGGCTGAATGCTTGTAGATGCAGATGACTTAATCAATTTTGGCTGAGATAACTTGTATGTAGGGAGACTGCACGTTCCTTCTTTCTTTCTAGGATAATAAACAGGAATAATAATCAATGCTCCTTTTTATCTGTAAAGTAATTATTTGAAAGGATATCAGATCATCTTATGAGTCTCCAAAATGTACTACACAGCCGAACAGAACAGTTATGGAAAATTGAGCATGGTCACAGTTATTTCTTAGAACATCTTCACATTCTTGCAGTTCTCACTTTTATTTACGGAATACATAGTAGCAGCTATTTTTAACATTACTTACCTATAGATACTGGTCAAGAAGATTGTCATGATTATCCAGAGTACACAATGGGTTAACCTTACGTTTTTCTAGAAAGGCTGAATATAGATATGATTGCTGTTAATAGTGTAGTGCGAATATACAAATGGCGATTTAGAAATTCAGATTGAAATTTACCGAATGCATTCAGACAATTACAACGCTGCATTTCTTGTAAAACATTTACAGATGTGACAGACAATGCTCATAGTGACACAATATTGAGAAATGTTTGTTTATTCACTTCACAAACAGTTCTAAGATTCTACGTGTCTGTTGTTTGGCATTGTAAAACATTAAGGTTTACTGAACCTCTGCCTGTGGTGGTTTAATCTAAATCATTGTGGTTTTTATATTCTAAGGGTTTATGGCCCCTCATCTGAATACTCCATGATATCTCAGTTTCATCCAACTTTGAAAGCTGGCCACTTGAAGGGCTGGGTGAATCTAGAGTTACTACATAGTGTAAATCATTATATAAGACCAGAGAAACATGACTAAGACAGATGCCAAAACTGGGGTACCTGTACATGTACAGTGTGCTCATACCTGCACAATTGGGGACACCCATGCAGTGTAGATAATCTCCCAGGGGTTCTCTGTCTTGGTGTTGCTTCTCTGACATTCCAGACTGATGATGTTTAAAAGTCTCTTGGTGATTATGTAAGTATACTGTAAGTAGTTAATCTTTATATATACTTAATCTTTATATGTATTTAATCCAAATATGTACTTAACCTTTGTATGTTAACATATACAGGTCCTTCTCAAAAAATTAGCATATAGTGTTAAATTTCATTATTTACCATAATGTAATGATTACAATTAAACTTTCATATATTATAGATTCATTATCCACCAACTGAAATTTGTCAGGTCTTTTATTGTTTTAATACTGATGATTTTGGCCTACAACTCCTGATAACCCAAAAAACCTGTCTCAATAAATTAGCATATTTCACCCGTCCAATCAAATAAAAGTGTTTTTTAATAACAAACCAAAAAACAATCAAATAATAATGTTCAGTTATGCACTCAATACTTGGTCGGGAATCCTTTGGCAGAAATGACTGCTTCAATGCGGCGTGGCATGGAGGCAATCAGCCTGTGACACTGCTGAGATGTTATGGAGGCCCAGGATGCTTCAATAGCGGCCTTAAGCTCATCCAGAGTGTTGGGTCTGGCGTCTCTCAACTTTCTCTTCACAATATCCCACAGATTCTCTATGGAGTTCAGGTCAGGAGAGTTGGCAGGCCAATTGAGCACAGTAATACCATGGTCAGTAAACGATTTACCAGTGGTTTTGGCACTGTGAGCAGGTGCCAGGTCGTGCTGAAAAATGAAATCTTCATCTCCATAAAGCATTTCAGCCGATGGAAGCATGAAGTGCTCCAAAATCTCCTGATAGCTAGCTGCATTGACCCTGCCCTTGATGAAACACAGTGGACCAACACCAGCAGCTGACATGGCACCCCACACCATCACTGACTGTGGGTACTTGACACTGGACTTCAGGCATTTTGGCATGTCCTTCTCCCCAGTCTTCCTCCAGACTCTGGCACCTTGATTTCCGAATGACATGCAAAATTTGCTTTCATCAGAAAAAAGTACTTGGGACCACTTAGCAACAGTCCAGTGCCGCTGTTTATGGTTCAAAAGTGGCTTTACCTGGGGAATGCGGCACCTGTAGCCCATTTCCTGCACACGCCTGTGCACGGTGGCTCTGGATGTTTCCACACCAGACTCAGTCCACTGCTTCCTCAGGTTCCCCAAGGTCTGGAATCGGTCCTTCTCCACAATCTTCCTCAGGGTCCGGTCACCTCTTCTCATTGTACAGCGTTTTCTGCCACATTGTTTCCTTCCAACAGACTTACCATTGAGGTGCCTTGATACAGCACTCTGGGAACAGCCTATTTGTTGAGAAATTTCTTTTTGGGTCTTACCCTCTTGCTTGAGGGTGTCAATGATGGCCTTCTTGACATCTGTCAGGTCGCTAGTCTTACCCATGATGGGGGTTTTGAGTAATGAACCAGGCAGGGAGTTTTTAAAAGCCTCAGGTATCTTTTGCATGTGTTTAGAGTTAATTAGTTGATTCAGAAGATTAGGGTAATAGGTCGTTTAGAGGACCTTTTCTTGATATGCTAATTTATTGAGACAGGTTTTTTGGGTTATCAGGAGTTGTATGCCAAAATCATCAGTATTAAAACAATAAAAGACCTGACAAATTTCAGTTGGTGGATAATGAATCTATAATATATGAAAGTTTAATTGTAATCATTACATTATGGTAAATAATGAAATTTAACACTATATGCTAATTTTTTGAGAAGGACCTGTACAAAAGTATACGCACTCATACTATTCAATCATACTATTACTTGAATTATGTACTTTGAAATAAAATTGCATTGTATTCAAAGTATTAGCCTTCTTTTAAGCCTTATCTGAACCTTAGTGCAAAAAACTTGGAAAATAAAATTGCCAAATTCTCCTGTAAATCATTCTGCAAAGAGAGAACCATCATACCATTAAAAAAGACAAAAAGTTGATTGTCCTTCACTGTAGTGCATCCTGCTCTCAACATATTGTCGGGATTCCATTATCATTTGAAAACCAAGAAAGAGTACACAATTTTTTTTTCAAAGTAATGTAAAACAAAGGAGTACGGAGTACGAAATGCATATTGTGAAGTGGATTTTCATAGGCCCATCCAGTATGTGGGTTCCAAGGTGTAATGGGGTGCATATGACTGACTATGCAGCAGGGCTGGCCTTGCCTGCCAATGTGTAAAACATAGAGTATGGAAGTATAAAATTCATATTGTGAAGTAGATTTTCCTGGGGCCATCCAGTATGTGGGTACAAAGGCTTATTGGGGTGCATAGGAATTGGTAGCAGGGCAGGCCTTGAATTCAAAGCAACACTTTTTCAGGAGTCCCCCTGGACATCTTATGAAAGGGGTATTCTGGTGCGTTGTAATTCTTGGCAGCCCATCCACTCACAGCATAGGCTACATCAGCTTAGGAGACCCAGTGTTTCATAATGGCCCGTTAAGAAGATTAATGCCGCCGGATGCACCAGTAAAAATAGGCTCTGTGACTTTGAGTCCCTCCTTTGTAAATGAAACAAGATGGGTCTGCTTATGTGTCACACACCCCATGGCCAGCTAGGGGTGTTACATGTTACAATGACATTTCCCAGTGAATGCATTTGTACTGGTTGAAAGCAAATTTAAAGTTAAAAAATGCTTCAAAAACGCTGTGTCTGAACTAAGCCTAAGTGGGTGAGGAAATTTTTGGTCTGGGGTTATATATTTGGCTGTACAGGCAAGTCATTAACCTGCAAAGGATGTACCTCAACATATTTCCAAGCAAAACCGGTGTTGGTTTCGTTTTAGTGTGTTTTTTGTTGCATTGAAAAAATGGCATGAATCTCGGAAAAAAATGTTTACAGCTGTGAACTAGGAGTCAGGAAAGCTTCCAGGGGCGATCCCCATGATGCTCCTGTGTTATTTGAGCAGTGTTTACATCATTTTCAAACATTTTTAGACCTTAAAAGGACCCCCGGGATCACGGTAAAAATACTCGGGTCTCCCATAGACTTACATTGGGCTCGTTGATCGGATTGAGTATCCGAGTATTCCAATCTGCTTGACCCAAGCAATGAGCACCCAAGCATTTTAGTGCTCCCTCATCACTAATAGGTGTCTATAACCCAATTTTCAAGTACTAATCCTATAGTAATATGGTAAATAAATACACAGCCAGAATAAAGACTTTCATTAGAAATAAACAAAGCACACTTTTCCATTTTTATTTAAAATTAACAAACACGAACAGTAACACTGACTTTCTGGTGAAGTTTTAGTTTGGTGTCCATGCCCGAACAGTAGGTGTTTGGTATGGACGCCAAACTTTACTGGTCGGGTTCGCCCATAGCCCATCTCTACTGACAAATTTCATTTACCAATATATAATTGCCAATTTTATATTGGTAAAGGGAATTTGTCAGCAGGGGTTTACCACCCAAAATATTTATATGTTCATGTAGCTACTTGAAAGGCAAGCTTACCAATATCTTTAAATTGCCAGTCCATGTGCATATAAATACTTTGGGCTGTGAAAACCTGATGACAGATTCTCATTAGGAGTGACATATATATGAAAAAAAAACCTACTTCACGTACATTACTTACTACCTCACAAAGTGGTATTGGAGCCACATTGGTTGTTACACCAGTTTTACTACTTTCACTAAGAATTCGCTACTAATGTTGGAGCAGTAATCATCAGTGCTACCATTATAGCATCAGATGAACAACCAGATCACAATATGCAGATCACAATATGCAGATCACAATATGTCACCTTTGCTCATGGCAAGTGTATTAGTTAATATTTCATTAAAGTGGTATATGAAACTAAAAAAAGTATATTTTTTCTTAGTGTTACATTATGGTGGCATATAAAACAAGAACAAAATATTTTTTCTGTATTAATTTAATTATCCATACAGTTTAATGTGATTAGTGTTACATTTTGGTGGCATATAAAACTCATAAAAAGTACAGTTTTTCTTTCTGGATTCAGTTAGTCATCCAAAGAGTTCAACATGGTTAGTGTTATATTATGGTGGTATATAGAACTAAAAAAAGGTACTTTTTTTTTCTGGATTAAATTACTCATCCATACAGTTAAATGTGGTTAGTGTTACATTATGGTGGCATATAAAACATTACTTTAAATAATAAAAATCCCGGTTGAGATTAACAGTAACACCAAGATGGTGAAACAGTGTGAGAAAAGTAAATACTTCTTGTATACTTCTTCTTCATTGTGCAAATGGGAGTAATTTTTGTGCCAAGTGTGTCAACACTTAAAATAAAGTGGTATTCTTTCAGAGGCAGTCTCCCTAATGGAGGACTATATTGACACATATTCATCTTGGACCATGTTAAGGCAAGTTTTATGTCCAGGTACCCCATACTGTGTGTATACAGCTGCTGGTGAGCAACAATATAATAATCCTGGAGAAAATCTGTGGTTTAGTGGGTCACAGAGACCTGTAAATGTATTTGTCGGGGCATTGACACAAACACGAGACTGGTGATACACCATAAAGAAAAGCTGGGTAGATATGCTGCGGTGAGGGGAAACTTCCCATAAATCATAGGAGCCATAAAATTGGGCACAGCTTAAAGGAGTTGTCTGGACTTAGGGTACAAGTCCACAGTCACTCTACATGACTGCAGACTTGCGGATCCTCACAGCGTGCACAATGGGTGTTGTCAGGATTCTCCGATACTGGCACCAGGAGCAATGGGTGCAATATCTGAAATACGTGCAGCCCCACTTAATGCAAGTGAATGGAGCGAAGATGGACACACCTCTTTGGAATGTGGAGAGAAGTATCGCATACATACAGTCACATGACTGCCCGTTTCTGGAAAAAGCGAATCATCACAGCACATAGTGCGCGCTGTGAGGATTCACAAGTCTGCAGTCACGTGGAGAAACTGCAGACTTGTACCCCAAGGCCAGACAACCCCTTTAACCTCTCTTGGTATGAGTGATGGGGAACAGTCTATGCAGCCCCCCAACAAAAATTGTGTATTTTATTTTGTAAATAATTTGCTCATAAGTGTGAAAGGAAGAAGAGAAACCATCATGTATATTGTCCCTCTCACAGCAACGGTAGCCATAAACCTGTATATACCATTTTGGATGACAGTAAGATGACCATTAAGCTTTGCTTCTGAGTGAGGAAAGTGAATACTTCTTGCTTTGCACCAAAAAGAATCTGTGACATTTCAGTGGAAACACAATCAACATATTCCTCCCACCAACTCCACAGGCTCCCAGCCTGAAGAAAGAATGTGTCAAATTGTACTAAATTGCTTGATATTGTTAAATTTCTCTTTTATTTCTGTATGAATTGAATAGAATTCTATTCTAAATTATGTAGCAATGGCATTTATATTTCCATCTGTATCTACAATTTTGTAATGTACAGCTCTGTGCAATATGATGGGATGATGTAAATAATTATTTTATATTGGGATATATTAAATTATTTTGAAATCAGGTTCCTAAAACTTCCTCATTAATTAGTAGGTCACTGTTGTGGATTCTGTTTTTGGGCTCCCTCTGGTGGTTACAACTGGTACTGGGTGACTTTGGTGGGTTGCGGTCTCTGGTTTCCACCTGTCCATCAGAGGCTGGGTGTTTCCTATTTAACCTGGCTTTCCTGTCATTCCCTTGCCGGCTATCAATGTATCAGTGTGTCTCTGTTACCTTTGCTACCTGCTCCTAGGCCTTCAAGACAAGCTAAGTCTGGATTTCCCTGTTTCATGTTTGCTTTCATGTTTTTAGTCCAGCTTGCAGATATGTAATTCTCTGCTGCTGGTTGCTCTAGTGGGCTGAAATTACCACTCATGTACCATGAGTTGGCACATGAGTTCAAGTAATTTCAGGATGGTATTTTGAAGGGTTTTAAGCTGACCACGCAGTTCACCTTTTGTATCCTCTGCTATCTAGCTTAAGCGGGCCTCATTTTGCTGAATCTGTTTTCATAACTACGTTTGTGCCTTCCTCTCATTTCACCGTCATTATATGTGGGGGGCTGCTATTTCTGTGGGAATATTTCTCTGAAGGCAAGATAGGTCTGTGATTCTTCTAATAGGGGTAGCTAGATCTCCGGCTGGTGCGAGACGTCTAGAGTCCCCCCAGGAACATTCCCCGGCTGCTGTTAGTTGAGTGTTGAGGTTCAGGATCGCGGTTAGCTCAGGTTCCATCACCCTAGAGCTCGTCCTGTTTTTGCCCGTGTGATGTGATTAATTCCCTGCCATTGGGAGCATGACAGTATAGCCGGCCAACAAAGTGTTAATTGTTTGGGCTGAAGCAGGAGAAAAAGAAGTGTTGAAGGGAAATTTTTTTTTTCTTTCCCTCAGAGTTTTGCTGCCTAGCCCTTAATTGCTGTCTAGCTGCTTCTTACCTCCTCTTAACCCTTGAATGGCTCTGACCTTAGCTGTTTAACATGGATGTCCAGAGTTTGGCTTCCAGCCTGAATAATCTTGCTGCAAAAGTTCAAAACATACAGGATTTTGTTGTTCACACTCCTATGTCTGAACCTAGAATTCCTATTCCAGAGTTTTTTTCTGGAGATAGATCTACCTTCCTGAATTTCAGGAACAATTGCAAATTGTTTCTTTCTTTGAAATCTCGCTCCTCTGGAGACCCTGCTCAGCAGGTCAAGATTGTAATATCTTTCCTGCGGGGCGACCCTCAGAATTGGGCATTTGCATTGGCACCAGGGGATCCTGCATTGCTCAGTGTGGATGCGTTTTTTCTGGCACTGGGATTGCTCTATGAGGAACCTAACCTGGAGATTCAGGCTGAAAAGGCTTTATTAGCCCTCTCTCAGGGGCATGATGAAGCGGAAGTATATTGTCAAAAATTTCTGAAATGGTCGGTGCTTACTCAGTGGAATGAGTGCGCCCTGGCTGCAAACTTCAGAGATGGTCTTTCTGAGGCCATTAAGGATATTATGGTGGGGTTCCCTGCACCTACAGGTCTGAATGAGTCTATGGCTATGGCCATTCAGATTGATCGGCGTTTACGGGAGCGCAAACCTGTGCACCAGTTGGCGGTGTCTTCTGAACAGGCACCTGAGACTATGCAATGTGATAGAATTCAGTCCAGAAGTGAACGGCAAAATTATAGGCGGAAAAATGGATTGTGTTTTTATTGTGGTGATTCAGCTCATGTTATATCAGCATGCTCTAAACGCACAAAAAAGGTTGATAAATCTTTTGCCATTAGTACTCTGCAGTCTAAGTTCATTTTGTCTGTAACTCAGATTTTTTCACTGTCATCCATTTCCGTCGATGCCTATGTGGATTCGGGCGCTGCCCTGAGTCTTATGGATTGGTCATTTGCCAAACGCTGCAGTTTTAGTCTGGAGCCTCTGGAAGTTCCTATTCCTTTGAAGGGAATTGACTCTACACCATTGGCTAGGAATAAACCGCAGTACTGGACACAGGTGACCATGCGCATGACTCCCGTTCATCAGGAGGTGATTCGCTTCCTTGTACTGTATAATTTACATGATGTACTAGTGCTTGGGCTGCCATGGTTACAAACTCATAATCCAGTCCTGGATTGGAAAACAATGTCTGTGTTAAGCTGGGGATGTCAGGGGGTTCATGATGATGCACCTCTGATTTCAATCGCTTCATCTACTCCTTCTGAGGTCCCTGCGTTTTTGTCTGACTATCGGGATGTTTTTGAGGAGCCTAAACTCAATTCGCTCCCTCCTCATAGGGATTGTGACTGTGCTATAGAATTAATTCCTGGCAGTAAGTTCCCTAAGGGTCGTTTATTTAATCTGTCAGTGCCAGAGCATACTGCTATGCGGAATTATATTAAGGAGTCCTTGGAAAAGGGACATATTCATCCATCTTCGTCCCCTCTGGGAGCAGGTTTTTTTTTCGTGGCAAAAAAAGATGGTTCCTTGAGGCCTTGTATAGATTATCGCCTTCTGAATAAGATTACAGTCAAATATCAGTATCCATTGCCATTATTGACTGATTTGTTTGCTCGCATTAAGGGGGCTAGGTGGTTCACTAAGATAGATCTTCGCGGTGCGTATAATCTTGTGCGGATAAAGCAGGGTGATGAGTGGAAAACCGCATTTAATACGCCTGAGGGCCATTTTGAGTATTTGGTAATGCCTTTTGGACTTTCTAATGCTCCTTCAGTCTTTCAGTCCTTTATGCACAATATTTTCCGTGAATATCTGGATAAGTTTATGATTGTGTATTTGGATGATATTTTGGTGTTTTCTGATGACTGGGAGTCTCATGTTCTACAGGTCAGGAAGGTGTTTCAAGTCCTGCGGGCCAATTCTCTGTTTGTGAAGGGCTCAAAATGTCTCTTCGGAGTCCAGAAGATTTCTTTTTTGGGGTACATTTTTTCTCCTTCTACTATTGAGATGGATCCCGTCAAGGTTCAGGCGATTTGTGACTGGACACAACCTACATCTGTTAAGAGTCTTCAGAAGTTCTTGGGTTTTGCTAATTTTTATCGTCGGTTCATTACTAATTTTTCCAGTGTTGTTAAACCTTTGACTGATTTGACTAAAAAGGGTGCTGATGTTGCTAATTGGTCTCCTACGGCTGTGGAGGCCTTTCAGGAACTTAAGCGCCGGTTTTCTTCTGCTCCTGTGTTATGTCAACCAGATGTTTCACTTCCTTTTCAGGTTGAGGTTGATGCTTCCGAGATTGGAGCGGGGGCGGTTTTGTCACAGAGAAGTTCCGATGGCTCGGTGATGAAGCCATGTGCGTTCTTTTCTAGAAAATTCTCGCCCGCCGAGCGCAATTATGATGTGGGTAATCGGGAGCTTTTGGCCATGAAGTGGGCATTTGAGGAGTGGCGTCATTGGCTTGAGGGTGCTAAACATCGTGTGGTGGTCTTGACTGATCACAAAAATCTGATTTACCTTGAGTCTGCCAGGCGTCTGAATCCTAGACAGGCTCGTTGGTCGTTGTTTTTTTCTCGTTTCAATTTTGTGGTTTCATACCTGCCAGGTTCAAAGAATGTGAAGGCAGATGCTCTTTCCAGGAGTTTTGTGCCTGACTCTCCTGGAGACTCTGGGCCTACTGGTATCCTTAGGGATGGGGTAATATTGTCCGCCGTCTCCCCAGACTTGCGACGTGCATTGCAGGAGTTTCAGGCGGATAAACCTGATCGTTGTCCACCAGAAAGACTGTTTGTTCCGGATGATTGGACCAGTAGAGTCATCTCCGAGGTCCATTCTTCTGTGTTGGCTGGTCATCCTGGAATATTTGGTACTAGAGACTTGGTGGCCAGGTCTTTTTGGTGGCCTTCCTTGTCAAGGGATGTGCGCACCTTTGTGCAGTCTTGTGAAGTGTGTGCTCGGGCTAAGCCTTGCTGTTCTCGGGCCAGTGGGTTGTTGTTATCCTTGCCTATCCCGAAGAGGCCTTGGACACACATTTCCATGGATTTTATTTCAGATCTCCCTGTCTCACAGAAAATGTCCGTTATCTGGGTTGTGTGTGACCGCTTTTCTAAGATGGTTCATTTGGTACCCTTGCCTAAGTGGCCTTCCTCCTCTGAGTTGGTCCCTTTATTTTTTCAGAACGTGGTTCGTTTGCATGGGATTCTGGAGAATATCGTTTCTGACAGGGGATCCCAGTTTGTGTCTAGATTTTGGCGGACGTTTTGTGCTAAGATGGGCATTAATTTGTCTTTCTCGTCTGCATTCCATCCTCAGACGAATGGCCAGACGGAGCGAACTAATCAGACCTTGGAAACTTATTTAAGGTGTTTTGTTTCTACTGATCAAGATGACTGGGTTGCCTTTTTGCCACTGGCCGAATTTGCCCTTAATAATCGGGCTAGTTCTGCTACTTTGGTTTCTCCTTTCTTTTGTAATTCGGGGTTTCATCCTCGTTTTTCCTCTGGTCAGGTGGAGCCTTCGGATTGTCCTGGAGTGGACGTGGTGGTGGACAGGCTACATCAGATTTGGAATCAGGTGGTGGACAATTTGAAGTTGTCTCAGGAGAAGGCTCAGCAGTTTGCTAATCGCCGTCGCTGCGTGGGTCCCCGACTTCTTGTTGGGGACTTGGTGTGGTTGTCTTCTCGTTTTGTCCCTATGAAGGTCTCTTCTCCTAAGTTCAAGCCTCGGTTCATCGGTCCTTATAAGATCTTGGAGATTCTTAACCCTGTATCTTTTCGTTTGGATCTCCCAGCATCGTTTGCTATTCATAATGTGTTCCATCGGTCGTTATTGCGGAGGTATGAGGTGCCCGTTGTTCCTTCGGTTGAGCCTCCTGCTCCGGTGCTGGTGGAGGGAGAATTGGAGTATGTTGTTGAGAAGATCTTGGATTCTCGTGTTTCCAGACGTAAACTCCAGTATTTGGTTAAGTGGAAGGGTTATGGTCAGGAGGATAATTCCTGGGTGGTCGCCTCTGATGTTCATGCGACTGATTTGGTCCGCGCCTTCCATAGAGCTCATCCTGATCGCCCTGGGGGTTCTCGTGAGGGTTCGGTGACCCCTCCTCAAGGGGGGGGTACTGTTGTGGATTCTGTTTTTGGGCTCCCTCTGGTGGTTACAACTGGTACTGGGTGACTTTGGTGGGTTGCGGTCTCTGGTTTCCACCTGTCCATCAGAGGCTGGGTGTTTCCTATTTAACCTGGCTTTCCTGTCATTCCCTTGCCGGCTATCAATGTATCAGTGTGTCTCTGTTACCTTTGCTACCTGCTCCTAGGCCTTCAAGACAAGCTAAGTCTGGATTTCCCTGTTTCATGTTTGCTTTCATGTTTTTTGTCCAGCTTGCAGATATGTAATTCTCTGCTGCTGGTTGCTCTAGTGGGCTGAAATTACCACTCATGTACCATGAGTTGGCACATGAGTTCAAGTAATTTCAGGATGGTATTTTGAAGGGTTTTAAGCTGACCGCGCAGTTCACCTTTTGTATCCTCTGCTATCTAGCTTAAGCGGGCCTCATTTTGCTGAATCTGTTTTCATAACTACGTTTGTGCCTTCCTCTCATTTCACCGTCATTATATGTGGGGGGCTGCTATTTCTGTGGGAATATTTCTCTGGAGGCAAGATAGGTCTGTGATTCTTCTGATAGGGGTGGCTAGATCTCCGGCTGGCGCGAGACGTCTAGAGTCCCCCCAGGAACGTTCCCCGGCTGCTGTTAGTGGAGTGTTGAGGTTCAGGATCGCGGTCAGCTCAGGTTCCATCACCCTAGAGCTCGTCCTGTTTTTGCCCGTGTTATGTGTTTAATTCCCTGCCATTGGGAACATGACAGGTCACATTCACACAGTGCAGTATAATGCTAAGGTTGTTATTATTATTATTATTATTATTTATAACATCTGATTTATAGCTTAGAAACAAAATCTTAGCAAATATAAAAATATGATTAATACAATCCAATAATTTAAATAGCTAAAATATACATTTTACTTATCACTTCTGTGTCATTTATAACATTGAACTTTATTTTTAAAATGTACTATTCATCATTTTTCTTACGTCACAGACAGGTCAAAATACATTTGGTGACAAATTCCCATTGGAAAAGTCAAGAGTTGTAAACAAGTAAAAGTTTCGTCTTTGTTCTCCAAAGTCATCATTAAAGCGGCATAAGGTTTCTTCCCTGTCATTATGATTCTGAATGAGCGGCATATGGCGGGGAATTCTACACTTTGCGGCATTATGAGATGTGAGGAGGGGGCCGTTCCTTTTACCTGGGTGATTTTCACTTTCTTTTAACTGTGATTCACTTTGTAATTATATATCCAGGTAACTGACTCCCGGATGTAATACAGACTTATCCATGTAGTGAGGAGCGTTGGAGGGGAGCGGAGAGTGATAGATGTGACTGCAGCTCAAGAAAGGTTATCATGTGATTAATACTAAATATTTACTAAATAAATATCTAAAGTGATTAATACTAAAGTCCAAATTCTGACCAGTGTCACTTTAATTGGTAAAAACTCTGGAATGCTTCAACATATTCCAGTGGATCTGTTTTATCATGACACATTGCACATCATACTAGTGGTATATTTAGCTTGATATGATTTGTGTTTATTTCTGAAAAAACAAGTTTTGATAAATTAAAAAAAAAATGAAATTTGTTGAATTTGTAATTGTTATGCCCTTTAAACAGGGGATAGTCATAACACGAAAAATAATTAATACATAACATTTGCCACATGTTTAATTTATATCAGTATCACTTTTAAAATATTTCTTTGTTAGAAATGTAATAGAGTTCAAAGTTTGGCAGCAATTTTTCATTTTTACAATAAAAATTACAAACACCTACGTTATTATCGAGCACATTTAAAGTGTCTTTTAGGGGCCTATAAATAAAAAAAAATGCCCAAAAATGAGTCCACTTGAAAAACCTTTCAAAATCACATTTAAGAAGTGATTTAATCCTTCAGTGGCTTCATAGGACTTAAGACAAAGTGGAAGAAAATGGAAAATGAGTTATTTTTCACAAAAGTTTGTTATAGTCCCATTTTTTTCATTTTCCCAAGGGTAACAGAAGAAAATGGACCAGACAATTTCTCCTGAGTATTACAGTACACAATATGTAGGCAGAAATTATCGTTTGCGCACATGGCAGGACTTGGAAGGGAAGGAGCGCTATTTCAATTTTGGAGCACTATTTGGCTGCAATAGATTGCGGACACTCTAGGTTCCAAAACAATAGAAACTCCCACCATTTTGGAAAATAAACCTATTAAGGAATTCATCTAGTGATGTGATGACCTCTTGAACTTACAGGTGATTCATCAGATTTTTTTACATTTGGATATGAAAATAAAAAAATACATTTTTCCACAAGAATGTTGTTTTAGCCTCAATTGTTTTTAAATGTTCACAAGGATTGCAAGAGAAAATGGACCCCACACTTTGTTGCGCAATTTCTCATACATACGACAATATCTCATATGTGGCTGGAAACTAATGTTTGGGCACATGGAAAGTTTCAAAAGAAAAGGAGCACTAATAGAATTTTGGAAACACAAATTTGGCCAGAATAGATTGCAAAGGCCATGTCACATTTGAAGATCTCCTGACATGTAAAAACAGGACAAAACCTCCTGTAAGTGAAACCAGTTTACAAACCACACCCCTCATTGAAATAATTTAAGAGTGCAGAGAGCATATTGACACCACTAGTGCTTTATAGAAATGTATACCATTTAGCAGTAAAGAAAAATACCAAATATACTCGAGTATAAGCCCACCCAATGTAAGCCGAGGTACCTAATTTTACCTCAAAAACTGGGAAAACTTATTGACTCAAGTATACGCCGAGAAGGGAGAGGCAGCAGCTACTGGGTCCGCGATTCTCCCCTCTCCCCACGAGTATCCTTTCTCCCCGTTGGTCTTCGAGTCTCGCAAGGGAGTGTTCCTTACCCACTTCTTCACAGCAGCGGCGGTGGAGCAGCGCCTTCCTGTCATGTTTGTAGTCCTGAAGGTAGCTGCGTGTCGGTAATGTATGGAGCAGCAGTAGCAATTGTGGAGGCAAGCGGTAGCCATACTGCAGGTGGAGGTTGCGGGCAGCCTGTATTTTCGCTGCGCACACTTTTCTTGTTCTAAGAGGGCCTGGAAGACATGCAGTTTAGTGATGCACAAAACTTTGAGCAGCCACTGTCACAAGAATATGATGGTGGGAAATGGCAAATTTTGTCTAAGGAGGTAGATTATGATGAGACACAGTTGCTGAAAACTCAGATTGTTGTTAAGTCTCCAAGTCAGGAGAACCAGGGTGTAGCGGTAGAAGACGAGATGATGGGTGACACAGTCACTGACCCAATCTGGGAAGCTGGCATACAGAGCAAGGTCAGAAGCGCTGAGGGGGACTGATCGGCAGCACCCAAACAGGCAGAAGGCAGGCAATTGTTGCGCAGAGCATCGGCACTCCTGAATTTCTCTGTGAGTCTGGGACTTTTTTATAAAGAGTTCTGAGACACAAAATGGTCATTTGCAACCTGTCCCATACCAAGATCAGCAGGGACATGACCACTAAGAGCCTAACCACCACCAGGATGATCAGTCACATGTCATCTAAGTGCCCATCTCGGTGGGCCGAATGCCTTAGTCCACAGTTGGTGCCAACATGTGACAATACTGCCTCTTCCCCTGTGCTGCCTGGGGCGACTTGTTTGATGAGGAGATGGGGTGAGGAGAGGTCAGAGTAGTGACTGACTGTATTTATATATATTTTTTTTAATAATTATTTTTATTAACTTAATGTGTAGTGATTCCGGCAGCCAATTAGAGCAAAAAAAACCATCCACAATGTCCAGACACAAGGGCTTACATCATTGGCTACCGAAGTCACATGTCCCTCTCAAAATTAAAAGTGGACATGTTCTTTTTGAGCCATTTTGTCAGTGTAATAGCGCAGAGAGCCTGTTCCTGCTGCTGCAAGTAGTCAGATAATTAGCTACACGGTTTATTGTCAGCTAGTTCAGCTATATAGGATCCTGTGTAAATTGACCTTCTAGCATCTAAATCATTTGTGCTAATCATGTGGTGTAGCCAGGACAGTCCAAATTTCAGAATCTAAATAGTTTGTGCTATTACTGTAGTGCAGCCAGGAGAGTCCACATTTCAGAATGTAAATCATTTGTGCTAATAGTGTGGTGCAGCCAGACGTCCACATTTCAGAATCTAGATAGTTTGTGTTAATGGTGTGGTATATGCCAGGCATCCACATTTTAGAATCAAAAGCCTTTCTGCTAATAGTGCAGTACAGTATAGAGATTAGCGAACCTTTCATGGTTTGGTTCTGTTTGGATTCAGCTAATCGTCCAATGTTCGCTAAACAGTTTGATGAACATATCTGAACCCCATTGACTGCAATAGGAGGCAAAACCAAATGCATAGACAACACCATCAGTGGTGCAAAAAAGCTGCCAAAACAAGTCAAATTAGGGGCAGACATTAGAAAAAGTGGCATCAATTGACCCAGAGTGCAAAATAGTATAATTGTGCATGGCTGCATGGGACAGATACTGGACCAGTATTTCTAGCTGAAATAGTGACCAATAACATGTGGATGGGTGACAGGTGTTGGCTTGCTGCTCTGAGAGGTCTGCCAAATTGAGGTAACACACATGAAGGAAACCAAACTTGGATTCCTAACTTTTCCCAAAATTAGGGGTAGACAACAGGGATAGTGTTATTTACCTACAGTAGAAATTTGATAATTGCACAGCAGCAGTCAGCCGTGGGTCATAAATGAGGTATCAGGGTGTGTGCCAGCATTTATAATTTTTAATTTAAGTTTAAATTAAGATGAGGTGGGTGAGGGACCAGTGTAAGCCTGATTTGCTGGGAGCCCTGATAACTCATGTAACTGCTCAAACTGCTTTTCTGCTCAGCCAAAATCAGGTGGCACAAAAATCAATTTTACTGACTAGTATTATTAGATACATTTAAGGATAGTAACACAGATAGTTGACTGTATGTAAGTGCAGACCTGCTGGTGTGGGAGCCCTATTGATACAGACAACACACATGAAGGAGACTCAGCTTGGAATACAATCATTACCCCAAATTATTGCCACACAACACTATAGTGGTATAAATTTACCTAGAATAAAAATAGTATATCTGAGCAGTTTTATTTAAACTTCTGTTACTGTACGGTCTTCTTGACTCCATGTTTTTGGCAGACGCACAGCGTTAATATTCTTATTATTTATTGTTATAACGCCATTTATTCTATGGCACTTTTAATTTGAAAAAGGGTATACATAATAAAAACAAGGACAATAATCTTAAACAATACAAGTCACCAACTGGTATTGGAGGAGAGATGATAAGCATGGGCAGCATGAGGGCTCACAGTCTACAAGGTATGGGTGAGGATACACTAGGTGAGGGTATAGCTGCTTGTGCAGCTGTATGGTGGAGCGATGGTTAGTGTAGGTTGTAGGCTTGACAGAAGAGGTGGTTTCTCAGGTTTCTTTTGAAGGTACCCATGGTAGGATCCACACATTCCTCAACTATGAATCTGTAAAAACACTAGTGCATGCCCTCATCATCTCCCGCCTCACCAACTGCAACCTCATCCTCTGTTGCTATCCTTCTAACACTCTCACACCCATCCAATCTATCCTAAACTTTGCTGCCCAACTGATCCACCTGTCACCTTACTATTTCCAGGCTTCTCCCCTCTGTACCACCCTGCACTTACTCCCCATTGTTCAGAGACTGCTGTTCAAAACCCTAAGATTGGCATACAAAGCGATCTCCAAAACCTGTCTACTCCATATATCTGTGACATAGACTCCTGGTTATTATCGGTACCTCTGATTGTGATAAAAATCTCCTTCTCTACTCCCCTTTTATCTCCTCTTTTCACAATCGCATACTAGATTTCTACCATAGATCCCCTCTACTCTGGAACTGTGGAAAGGGCTTGGATTTCCGATTTGAAGGAGAGATCAGACTGAAGTTTGAGAGACTGGGGACAGTGGGAAATCATTGACTTTGATGAATATGCGGTTATGGTGGGTTGAATGAGATAGAGGAAAGATGATGAATTTGGTTTTATCCAAGTTAAGTTTTACAAATCTAGCAGAGAAGAAAGATGAAATAGCAGACAGACATTGTGGGATTCTGGTTAGTAAGGCGATGATATCAGATCCAGAGAGGTAGATCTGTGTGTCATCAGCATCAAGGTGATAGTGAATGCAGTGAGACTCAAAGAGCTATCCCAGGCCGAAGTTGTAGATTGAGAAGAGCAAGAGTCCTAGAATTGAACCTTGGGGGACACCAACAGATAGTGGGTGAGATGAGAAGGTGGTATGTGAGTGGGAGACACTGAATGTGCAGTCTGTTAGGTAGGAGATCCAAGATAGGGCTAAGTCTGTGATGCCAAGAGATGAGAGAATCTTTAGTAAAAGGGAATGGTCCACTGTGTTAAAGGCAGATAACAGGTCCAGGAGGAGGTGGAAAAAGTAGAGTCACTTGGATTTAGTGGTTAGTAGTTCATTGTTTACTTTAGTCAGCGCAGTTTCTGTGGAATGGTGCAGTCGGAAGCCAGATTGTAAACAGTCAAAGAGGGAGCAGGAGGATAGGTGGGATTACAGTTCAAAATGGATGTGCTGTTCCAGTATTGTTGAGGCATAGGGGAGTAGTTATATGGGTCGATGGCTAGAAGCAGAGGATGGGTCAAGGGAAGGCTTTTTCAGGATAGGAGTGATTGAGGTATATTTAAAGCATGAGGGAAGGACAACAGTTGTTAGTGAATGGTTGAAGAGGTGGGTTAGGGTTGTGGTGAAGGCTGTGGTACCTGAGTCAAGTTTACAGGTGGTGAGACATGATTTGGAGAGTAAAGAGGAAAGTTAATCTTCTGTAATGGTGGAGTTCTTTTTGGAGGAGGAGAGTTGAGTATTTATGAAAAGGGCCTGTGGGGACTTTAGGCAAAAGCTTTACCTTATGTTGACAACTTTTCCTTGAAGAATGAGGCAAAGTTTGTAGCTAAGATGAGTGGAAAAAGACGTGTAGCAGGGGGACAGAGTATGAAATTGAAAGTACTAAATAGCTATTTAGGACTGTGAGACAGGGATGATTTGAGAGATGAGAAGCAGGTTTGTTTTGCTGCAGAGAGTAATTGCGCAGCATTTTGACAACTTGTGTTAATGGATGGGCTTCTCGACTCCCTTTTGAAGCTGCACAGCAGTAGGCTTTGTAGAGGAGGATCAGAAAAAGCATGTGCTCCAGTTTATGGCAAACTCTGCATCAAGTGGCCTCTCCTCCTTAACATCACACACAGTACAGACCTCAAAAGTGGCATTCCAATTACCATTGTTTTCCCCCGCATCACAACTCTCCAACTGCCCAATAGACTGGGGGGAACAACAGATGGGCAAGTCTGCAGAGCTGTTTGCACATTCTATTCCATGGGCATCTGAGGTTTGCTTCAAAGATTCACAGACTAAAGAGGAGGAAAGCATCTGCACCAATAGTCAAAATTGTTTTCAGTTGGAACTGGGACCGGACGAAGTAGGGTATGAGCGAAGTCCAGACCCTCGTCACAAGAAGTTCACCCTCGGAGGTGGAGATTATCCTATCCTGATGAAACTCAGATACCTGAGGTGCACACAGACTGTACTATGCAGTCAGGGCATGAAGAGAAGGAAGGTGATTCTCAGGGAGAGGAGTTGGAGAACAGAGAGGATGGCGATGTGGTTGTAGATCACACTTGGTGTGACCCCAGAGGCACGCAGCTGAGTAGCTAATCAGAGGAGGTGGTGGAAGAGGAAGACAAATAGGTTAAATTGCAGCTTTCCACAAAGATACTGGGATACTGAGTGATGCAATCACGACAAGCACTGAATCCTCAGTCACAACTCTGGTGGTGGCAAGCAGTAGTCATGGGTCTTAAGTTTGCAGGAGTGGCAATGGGTGATTGACCTGAGTCCTTAAAGAATGACACAACTCTCGTTATCTTCCACCTTTCAAACAAATTGACTATTATATGCATGAACCAGCACATGCGCGAAAAACATGTGTTAGTCTGGAGATCTTACTGCCCTAAAATGCGGACTAGCGGGCCCTGCCAAACACTGGCCATCCCATCAACCACATCTGCTGTTTCTTTCTCCATTATCAATGAGGCAAGCATTCTTGCAAAGGTCTCCATCCGCAGAACTTCCAGGGACAGCTCGTCAGCTGTTACGGAAGTGGACATGTCTGCTTTTTTTTACCAACATCAGACACCGAAAACATCACATGTTTCTCAATCCACCATAACAACCCTGCCTGCATCTCTCTCACAATACAGTAGTTTGTTGTGTTCACCCTACTCCACCCTCTGTCAGCACAGCAGGCAGCCCTCGTATGCGCAGTTGTGATCGCATAGAACATTGTTTTCTCCTACATATGCCAAAGCCAAGAGCTTGAACTTTACCATCTCCAATCTGCTAATAACAATAAACTTTATTTATATAGCACAAACATATTCTGCAGAGCTTTACAAGTCAGCAGTTCATATAAAACAGTAGAGATGAGTAAATATTTCAATGTTCCATTCGGAATACAATATCCAAATTTTTAATATTCGACAATTAATTCGACAAATATACTCCAAACATAGCTGAATGCCATTTACGTCAATGGGAGACAAAAACAAACGAATGCACAATACCTTCTAACGGCCCCAAATGCTGCCAAAACACATCAAATGAGTGAAAGACACAAGGAAAGTGGCCTCAATTCACCCACAGTACAAATTTTAGCATGGCACTGCAGCAATCAGACAGGAATGATGTATTGGAGTCTGGGACAGCATTTACTGCTTTCAATTGAACGTCAAAGAAAGATGAGGTGTAGGCCTCCTCTGCTGGGAGCCCTGATACCACATGCAACACCTCTACCTACTTTCATGCTGAGCCACACTCAGGTGCAAAAAAAAATCAGTTTTATAGACTACTATTGTCAGAAAAATGTAAGGATAGTAACACGGGTTGTTGAGTCCAAGGAAGTGGAGGCCTGACTGTCTTGGAGGCCTACTGCTACAGGCAACAAGCATGAAGGAAACCCAACCAGAGAGTGCAAAATATTTTCCTGCACTTTTACCGAATGTTACTGATTTTTACCGATTTTAGAAAATTTTGCTCGGGTTCCCGATCATGAAACCGAATGTGTTATATTCATGCCAAATTTATGCTTGACGATCATTTTGCAAATACATTTGCTTATCACTACTTATGGCCATATGATATTTCAGTTTTTCTTTTTTAATAAATTTGCAACAATTACTACATTTGTTTTTTTTTCAGTCAAGATGGGGTGCAGAGTGTACATTAATGAGAAAAAACATGAACTTTTTTGAATTTCCATATGGCTGCAATGAAACAAAGAGTGAAAAATGTAATGGGGTAGGAATACTTTCTGCACCCACTGTATATTTTTTTTTAATGTACCTTAGGTCTGCAGACAGTTTCATAACTCCACAGCACTAAATGACAAGGAGGAATACAGCAGGCTGTTTAACATTTAGCTAGTGTAAAAATATTAGTTAGAATGCTATACTCGTGCATGGAGCACAATAGAAGAAGTACACAACACACTTGTAGGACATGTGCCCTGCTGGCTTTGTCTGTGGACCTCAGTAATGGCCCCCTAAAAAAGTGCAGGAAGGTAAATTTAACAGCCACACTGGACACTAGCTAGCTACACTATCTGACTGATAGACAACCGCCTAGCTGACTAGCTAAAATCTTGCCTCTAACATTGCCAGCTTCAGGAGCAGCCTGTCTGCGCTGTTACAATGTCAAAATGGTGCTATAATAAGATGTCTGCTATTTATATGGAGAGAGACATGTGATTTAAGCAGCCAGTGACACAAGCTGTTGTGTCGGGACATTGGGGGGTGTTTGCCGCGCCCTTATTGGCTAGCCAAAATGTGCACGCAAAGTTAGGGGGAAAAAAAAATTACTGTTTACAAGAACGCCGGGCCTCTGAGCTCCGCACACCTCCTCCCCTCATCAAACATGTGCCAAATGCTCATGATAAATCGTTATTATTGTTGCTAAAGTGCTGAAAATACCAATTTTTTCCGATTTTATAAAATTTTGCTCTTGTTTCCGATCAAACAAACCCGAATGTGCCACGTTGGGTCCGAATTTGTTTGGTGATCATTTTCTGAACAAATTCGCTCATCACTATAAAATAGTCATAAGTTACAAAGTTAACAATAATCTAATAATTAACCCCTTCCCGACCTTTGACGCCACGTAGGCGTCATGAAAACCCGTGCCAATCCGACCCATGACGCCTATGTGGCGTCATGGAATGATCGCGTCCCTGCAGATCGGGTGAAGGGGTTAACTCCTATTTTACCCGATCTGCAGGGAGAGGGGGAGTGGTACTTCAGCCCAGGGGGGGTGGCTTCACCCCCCCGTGGCTACGATCGCTCTGATTGGCTGTTGAAAGTGAAACTGCCAATCAGAGCGATTTGTAATATTTCACCTAAAAAACTGGTGAAATATTACAATCCAGCCATGGCCGATGCTGCAATATCATCGGCCATGGCTGGAAATACTGAAGTGCCCCCCCCCACGCCCACCGATCGCCCCCCCCGTCCTCCGTTATGGGGTCCGGTCCCCTCCGTCCGCCTGCCGGCTCCCCCGTCCTCCTGTCCGCTCCCTCCTTGCTCAGACCCACCCCCCCTGTGCTCTGTTCCCCCCCCCGTGCTCCGATCCACCCCCCCACCACCCCTTCATACTTACCGATCCTCCCGGTGTCCGGCCGTCTCCTCGCTAGGCGCCGCCATCTTGGAAAATGGCGGGCGCATGCTCAGTGCGCCCGCCGAATCTGCCAGTCGGCAGATTCCTTACAGGTACATTTTGATCGCTGTGGTAGGTTCTATCACAGCGATCAAAATAAAAAAAATAATAAATAACCCCCCCCTTTTATCACCCCCATAGGGACAATAATAAAATAAAGAATTTTTTTTTTTTTTTCCACTAGGGTTAGGGTTAGAACTAGGGTTAGAACTAGGGGTAGGGTTAGGGGTAGGGTTAGGGTTACGGGTAGGGTTATGGCATGTGCACACAGAGCGGATCGGCCGCGGATCCGCAGCGGATCGGCCGCGGATTGGCAGCGGATCCGCAGCGGATAGGCAGCGGATCGGCCGCGGATCCGCAGCGGATCGGCCGCGGATCCGCAGCGGATCGGCCGCGGATCCGCAGCGGATCGGCCGCGGATCCGCAGCGGATCGGCAGCGGATCCGCAGTGGATCGGCCGCGGATCCGCAGCGGATCGGCCGCGGATCGGCAGCGGATCCGCAGCGGATAGGCAGCGGATCGGCCGCGGATCCGCAGCGGATTGGCAGCGGATCCGCAGCGGATTGGCCGCGGATCCGCAGCGGATTGGCCGCGGATCCGCAGCGGATTGACAGCGGATCCGCAGCGGATTGGCCGCGGATCCGCAGCGGATTGGCAGCGGATTGGCCGCGGATCCGCAGCGGATTGGCCGCTGCGAATTCGAAGCAGTTTTCCATCAGGTTTACAGTACCATGTACACCTAAGGAAAACCAAATCCGCTGTGCCCATGGTGCGGAAAATTCCGTGCAGAAACGCTGCGTTGTATTTTCCGCAGCATGTCAATTCTTTGTGCGGATTCCGCAGCGTTTTACACCTGTTCCTCAATAGGAATCCGCAGGTGAAATCCGCACAAAAAAACACTGGAAATCTGCTGTAAATCCGCAGGTAAAACGCAGTGCCTTTTACCTGCAGATTTTTCAAAAATCGTGCGGAAAAATCTCACACGAATCCGCAACGTGGGCACATAGCCTTAGGGTTAGGGTTGGAATTAGAGTTAGGGTTGGAATTAGGGCTAGGGTTTGAAATAGGGTTAAGATTAGGCTTGTGGTTAGGGTTACGGATAGGGTTAGGGGTGTGTTGGGGTTACAGTTGTGGTTAGGGTTGGGATTAGGGCTACAGTTGGGATTAGGGTTAGGATTAGGGTTGGAATTAAGGTTACGGGTGTGTTGCGGTTAGGGTTGTGGTTAGGGGTGTGTTGGGGTTAGGGTTGTGATTAGGGTTATGGCTACAGTTGGGATTAGGATTAGGGGTGTGTTGGGGTTAGTGTTGAAGTTAGAATTGAGGGGTTTCCACTGTTTAGGCACATCAGGGGTCTCCAAACGCAACATGGCGCCACCATTGATTCCAGCCAATCTTGCATTCAAAAAGTCAAATGGTGCTCCCTCCCTTCCAAGCCCCGACGTGCGCCCAAACAGTGGTTTACCCCCACATTTGGGGTACCAGCATACTCAGGACAAACTGGGCAACAACTGTTGGGGTCCAATTTCTCCTGTTACCCTTGCAAAAATAAAAAAATTACTTGCTAAAACATAATTTTTGAGGAAAGAACAATTATTTTTTATTTTCACGGCTCTGCGTTATAAACTTCTGTGAAGCACTTGGGGGTTGAAAGTGCTCACCACACATCTAGATAAGTTCCTTCGGGGGTCTAGTTTCCAAAATGGGGTCACTTGTGGGGTGTTTCTACTGTTTAGGCACATCAGGGGCTCTGCAAATGCAATGTGACGCCCGCAGACCATTCCATCAAAGTCTGCATTTCAAATGTCACTACTTCCCTTCCGAGCCCTGACGTGCGCCCAAACAGTGGTTTACCCCCACATATGGGGTATCAGCATACTCAAAACAAACTGGGCAACAAATATTGGGGTCCAAATTCTCCTGTTACCCTTGTGAAAATAAAAAATTGCTTGCTAAAACATCTTTTTTGAGGAAAGAAAAATGATTTTTTATTTTCACGGCTCTGCGTTGTAAACTTCTGTGAAGCACTTGGGGGTTGAACGTGCTCACCACACATCTAGATAAGTTCCTTGGGGGGTCTAGTTTCCAAAATGGGGTCACTTGTGGGGGGTTTCTACTGTTTAGGCATATCAGGGGCTCTGCAAACGTAACATGATGCCCGCAGACCATTCCATCAAAGTCTGCATTCCAAAACGTCACTACTTCCCTTCCGAGCCCCGGCATGTGCCCAAACAGTGGTTTACCCCCACATATGGGGTATCAGCGTACTCAGAAGAAACTGGACAACAACTTTTGGGGTCCAATTTCTCCTGTTACTCTTGCAAAAATAAAAAATTCTGGGCTAAAAAAATATTTTTGAGGAAAGGAAACACATTTATTATTTTCACGGCTCTGCGTTATAAACTTCTGTGAAGCATTTGGGGGTTCAAAGTGCTCACCACACATCTAGATAAGTTCCCTTGGGGGTCTAGTTTCCAAAATGGTGTCACTTGTGGGGAGTTCCTACTGTTTAGGCACATCAGGGGCTCTGCAAACGCAACCTGATGCCCGCAGAGCATTCCATCAAAGTCTGCATTTCAAAACGTCACTACTTCCCTTCCGAACCCCGACGTGTGCCAAAACAGTGGTTTACCCCCACATATGGGGTATCAGCGTACTCAGGAGAAACTGGACAACAACTTTTGGGGTCCAATTTCTCCTGTTACTCTTGCAAAAATAAAAAAATTCTGGGCTAAAAAATATTTTTGACTAAAGGAAACATTTTTTATTTTCACGGCTCTGCGTTATAAACTTCTGTGAAGCACTTGGGGGTTCAAAGTGCTCACCACACATCTAGATTAGTTCCTTGGGAGGTCTAGTTTCCAAAATGGGGTCACTTGTGCGGGAGCTCCAATGTTTAGGCACACAGGGGCTCTCCAAACGCGACATGGTGTCCGCTAATGATTGGAGCTAATTTTCCATTCAAAAAGCCAAATGGCGTGCCTTCCCTTCCGAGCCCTGCCGTGCGCCCAAACAGTGGTTTACCCCCACATATGGGGTATCACCGTACTCAGGACAAACTGGACAACAAAATTTGGGGTCCAATTTCTCCTATTACCCTTGGGAAAATAAAAAATTCCGGGCCAAAAATCATTTTTGAGGAAAGAAAAATTATTTTTTATTTTCACGGCTCTGCGTTGTAAACTTCTGTGAAGCACCTGGGGGTTTTAAGTGCTCACTATGCATCTAGATAAGTTCCTTGGGGGGTCTAGTTTCCAAAATGGGGTCACTTGTAGGGGAGCTCCAATGTTTAGGCACACAGGGGCTCTCCAAACGCGACATGGTGTCCGCTAACGATTGGAGCTAATTTTCCATTCAAAAAGTCAAATGGCACGCCTCCCCTTCCGAGCCTTGCCGTGCACCCAAACAGTGGTTTACCCCCACATATGAGGTATCGGCATACTCAGGAGAAATAGCCCAACAAATTTTAGGATCCATTTTATCCTGTTGCCCATGTGAAAATGAAAGAATTGAGGCTAAAAGAAATTTTGTGTGAAAAAAAAGTACTTTTTCATTTTTGCGGATCAATTTGTGAAGCACCTGGGGGTTTAAAGTGCTCACTATGCCTCTAGATGAGTTCCTTGGGGGGTCTAGTTTCCAAAATGGGGTCACTTGTGGAGGAGCTCCAATGTTTAGGCACACAGGGGCTTTCCAAACGCGACATGGTGTCCGCTAACGATGGAGATAATTTTTCATTCAAAAAGTCAAATGGCGCTCCTTCCTGTCATGATCTCAATGGCAAGAGATCATAGCATCAGCATATAAAGGAACTAGCTCTTGGAAGATGGGAACTGAGCTGACCATGAACTAAACCTAACGCACAACTAGCAGTGGCCGGGTAGCATGCCTACGTTGATTCTAGATGCCCAGCACCAGCCGGAGGACTAAATAATGCTAGCAGAGGAAAATATTAGTCCTAGCTCACCTCTAGAGAAATACCCCGAAAGGAGACAGAGGCCCCCCACATGTATTGGCGGTGAATTAAGATGAAATAACAAACGTAGTATGAAAATAGGTTTAGCAAATTTGAGGTCCACTTACTACATAGCAGAAGACAGAAAGGACACTTTCATGGTCAGCTGAAAACCCTATCAAAACACCATCCAGAAATTACTTTAAAACTCTGGCATTAACTCATAACACCAGAGTGGCAATTCCTGTTCACAAGAGCTTTCCAGACACAGTAACGAAACTACAACTGTGAACTGGAACAAAAATGCAAAAACAAACATGGACAAGAGTCCAACTTATCTAGTAGTTGTCTAGGAGCAGGAACAAGCACAGAGAGGCTTCTGATAACATTGCAGACCGGCAAGCAACTAACAGAGCAGCAAGGTTATATAGCGACTCCCACATCTTGATGGGAACAGGTGAACAGAGAAGATGAAGACACCAGTTCAATTCCACCAGTAGCCACCGGGGGAGCCCAGAATCCAAATTCACAACAGTACCCCCCCCTCAAGGAGGGGGCACCGAACCCTCACCAGAACCACCAGGGCGATCAGGATGGGCCCTATGAAAGGCACGAACCAGATCAGAGGCATGAACATCAGATGCATTCACCCAAGAATTATCCTCCTGGCCGTATCCCTTCCACTTGACCAGATACTGGAGTCTCCGTCTGGAAACACGAGAGTCTAAGATTTTCTCCACAACGTACTCCAACTCACCCTCAACCAACACCGGAGCAGGAGGCTCAACGGAAGGCACAACCGGTACCTCATACCTGCGCAATAATGACCGATGAAAAACGTTATGAATAGAAAAGGATGCAGAGAGGTCCAAACGGAAGGAAACAGGGTTAAGAATCTCCAATATCTTATACGGGCCGATGAACCGAGGCTTAAACTTAGGAGAAGAGACCCTCATAGGGACAAAACGAGAAGACAACCACACCAAATCCCCAACACAAAGCCGAGGACCAACACGACGGTGGCGGTTGGCAAAAAGCTGAGTCTTCTCCTGGGACAACCTCAAATTGTCCACCACCTGCCCCCAGATCTGATGCAATCTCTCCACCACAGCATCCACTCCAGGACAATCCGAAGATTCCACCTGACCAGAGGAAAATCGAGGATGAAACCCCGAATTACAGAAAAACGGGGACACCAAAGTGGCAGAGCTGGCCCGATTATTGAGAGCGAACTCTGCCAATGGCAAAAAAGCAACCCAATCATCCTGGTCAGCAGACACAAAACACCTCAGATATGTCTCCAGGGTCTGATTAATCCGCTCGGTCTGGCCATTCGTCTGAGGATGGAAAGCGGACGAAAAAGATAAATCTATGCCCATCCTAGCACAGAATGCCCGCCAAAATCTAGACACGAATTGGGTCCCTCTGTCAGAAACGATATTCTCAGGAATACCATGCAAACGAACAACATTTTGAAAAAACAGAGGAACCAACTCGGAAGAAGAAGGCAACTTGGGCAGAGGAACCAAATGGACCATCTTAGAGAAACGGTCACACACCACCCAGATGACAGACATCTTCTGAGAAACAGGCAGATCTGAAATAAAATCCATCGAGATGTGCGTCCAAGGCCTCTTAGGAATAGGCAAGGGCAATAACAATCCACTAGCCCGAGAACAACAAGGCTTGGCCCGAGCACAAACGTCACAAGACTGCACAAAGCCTCGCACATCTCGTGACAGGGAAGGCCACCAGAAGGACCTTGCCACCAAATCCCTGGTACCAAAAATGCCAGGATGACCTGCCAACGCAGAAGAATGAACCTCAGAGATGACTCTACTGGTCCAATCATCAGGAACAAATAGTTTATCAGGTGGGCAACGATCAGGTCTATCCGCCTGAAACTCCTGCAAGGCCCGCCGCAGATCTGGAGAAACGGCTGACAATACCACTCCATCCTTAAGGATACCTGTGGGCTCAGAGTTACCAGGCGAGTCAGGCTCAAAACTCCTAGAAAGGGCATCCGCCTTAACATTCTTAGAACCCGGTAGGTATGACACCACAAAATTAAACCGAGAGAAAAATAATGACCAGCGCGCCTGTCTAGGATTCAGGCGCCTGGCGGTCTCAAGATAAATCAAATTTTTGTGGTCAGTCAATACCACCACCTGATGTCTGGCCCCCTCAAGCCAATGGCGCCACTCCTCAAAAGCCCACTTCATGGCCAAAAGCTCCCGATTCCCAACATCATAATTCCGCTCAGCGGGCGAAAATTTACGGGAAAAGAAGGCACAAGGCCTCATCACGGAGCAGTCAGAACTTTTCTGCGACAACACTGCCCCAGCTCCGATCTCAGAAGCGTCGACCTCAACCTGAAAAGGTAGAGCAACATCAGGCTGACGCAACACAGGGGCAGAGGAAAAACGGCGCTTGAGCTCCCGAAAGGCCTCCACAGCATCAGGGGACCAATCGGCAACATCAGCACCCTTCTTAGTCAAATCGGTCAATGGCTTAGCAATATCCGAAAAACCAGCAATAAATCGACGATAAAAGTTAGCAAAGCCCAAAAATTTCTGAAGACTCTTAAGAGAAGAGGGCTGCGTCCAATCACAAATAGCTTGTACCTTGACAGGATCCATTTCAATGGAAGAGGGGGAAAAAATATATCCCAAAAAGGAAATCCTCTGTACCCCAAAAACACACTTAGAACCCTTCACACACAAAGAATTAGACCGCAAAACCTGAAAAACCCTCTTGACTTGCTGGACATGAGAGTCCCAGTCATCCGAAAAAATCAGAATATCATCCAGATACACAATCATAAATTTATCCAAATAATCGCGAAAAATATCATGCATAAAGGACTGGAAAACTGACGGAGCATTTGAAAGACCAAAAGGCATCACTAAATACTCAAAATGGCCCTCGGGCGTATTAAATGCGGTTTTCCACTCATCCCCCTGCCTGATTCGCACCAAATTATACGCCCCACGAAGGTCAATCTTAGAGAACCACTTGGCCCCCTTTATGCGAGCAAACAAATCAGTCAGCAACGGCAATGGGTATTGATATTTAACAGTGATTTTATTCAAAAGCCGATAATCAATACATGGTCTCAAAGAGCCGTCTTTTTTTGACACAAAGAAAAAACCGGCTCCTAAGGGAGATGACGATGGACGAATATGTCCCTTTTCCAAGGACTCCTTTATATATTCTCGCATAGCAGCATGTTCAGGCACAGACAGATTAAATAAATGACCCTTTGGGTATTTACTACCCGGGATTAAATCTAAGGCACAATCGCACTCTCGGTGCGGAGGTAACGAACCAAGCTTGGATTCTTCAAAGACGTCACGATAGTCAGACAGGAACTCAGGAATTTCAGAGGGAATAGATGATGAAATGGAAACCACAGGTACATCCCCATGAGCCCCCTTACATCCCCAGCTCAACACAGACATAGCTCTCCAGTCGAGGACTGGGTTGTGAGATTGCAGCCAAGGCAATCCTAGCACCAAATCATCATGTAGATTACACAGCACCAGAAAGCGAATAATCTCCTGGTGATCCGGATTAATACGCATAGTTACTTGTGTCCAGTATTGTGGTTTATTATTAGCCAATGGGGTGGAGTCAATCCCCTTCAGAGGAATAGGAGTCTCCAAAGGCTCTAAATCATACCCACAGCGTTTGGCAAAGGACCAATCCATAAGACTCAACGCGGCGCCAGAGTCGACATAGGCGTCCGTGGTAATAGATGACAAAGAGCAAATCAGGGTCACAGATAGAATAAACTTAGACGGTAAGGTGCAAATGGAAACAGATTTACCAAGCTTTTTAGTGCGCTTAGAGCATGCTGATATAACATGAGTAGAATCACCACAATAGAAACACAACCCATTTTTCCGTCTAAAATTCTGCCGCTCGCTTCGGGACAGAATTCTATCACACTGCATACTCTCTGGCGATTTCTCAGTGGACACCGCCAGATGGTGCACTGGTTTGCGCTCCCGCAAACGCCTATCGATCTGAATAGCCATTGTCATGGACTCATTCAGACCCGCAGGCACAGGGAACCCCACCATAACATCCTTAATGGCATCAGAGAGACCCTCTCTGAAAGTCGCCGCCAGGGCGCACTCATTCCACTGAGTAAGCACAGACCATTTACGGAATCTTTGGCAGTAAATTTCCGCTTCATCTTGCCCCTGAGATAGGGACATCAAAGTTTTTTCTGCCTGAAGCTCCAAATGAGGTTCGTCATAAAGCAACCCCAAGGCCAGAAAAAACGCATCCACATTGAGCAACGCAGGATCCCCTGGTGTCAATGAAAAAGCCCAGTCTTGAGGGTCGCCCCGGAGCAAGGAAATCACAATCCTGACCTGCTGTGCAGGGTCTCCGGCAGAGCGAGATTTCAGGGACAAAAATAATTTGCAATTATTTCGAAAATTCTGAAACCCAGATCTATTCCCCGAGAAAAATTCCGGCAAAGGAATTCTCGGCTCAGATACAGGTGCATGACAAACAAAATCTTGCAAATTTTGTACCTTCGTGGCGAGATTATTCAAACCTGCAGTTACACTCTGAAGATCCATTACAAACAGGTGGACACAGAACCATTCAAAGATTAGAAGGAGAGAAAAAAAAAAAAAAAAATTTCAGCAGACTACTTATTTCTCTCCTTTCTCAGCCAAGGATTTTAACCCTTTAGTGGGCCGGTCAAACTATCATGATCTCAATGGCAAGAGATCATAGCATCAGCATATAAAGGAACTAGCTCTTGGAAGATGGGAACTGAGCTGACCATGAACTAAACCTAACGCACAACTAGCAGTGGCCGGGTAGCATGCCTACGTTGATTCTAGATGCCCAGCACCAGCCGGAGGACTAAATAATGCTAGCAGAGGAAAATATTAGTCCTAGCTCACCTCTAGAGAAATACCCCGAAAGGAGACAGAGGCCCCCCACATGTATTGGCGGTGAATTAAGATGAAATAACAAAAGTAGTATGAAAATAGGTTTAGCAAATTTGAGGTCCACTTACTACATAGCAGAAGACAGAAAGGACACTTTCATGGTCAGCTGAAAACCCTATCAAAACACCATCCAGAAATTACTTTAAAACTCTGGCATTAACTCATAACACAAGAGTGGCAATTCCTGTTCACAAGAGCTTTCCAGACACAGTAACGAAACTACAACTGTGAACTGGAACAAAAATGCAAAAACAAACATGGACAAGAGTCCAACTTATCTAGTAGTTGTCTAGGAGCAGGAACAAGCACAGAGAGGCTTCTGATAACATTGCAGACCGGCAAGCAACTAACAGAGCAGCAAGGTTATATAGCGACTCCCACATCTTGATGGGAACAGGTGAACAGAGAAGATGAAGACACCAGTTCAATTCCACCAGTAGCCACCGGGGGAGCCCAGAATCCAAATTCACAACACCTTCCCTTCCGAGCCTTACCATGTGCCCAAACAGTGGTTTACCCCCACATGTGAGGTATTGGTGTACTCAGGAGAAATTGCCCAACAAAATTTAGGATCCATTTTATCCTGTTGCCCATGTGAAAATGAAAAAATTGAGGCTAAAATAATTTTTTTGTGAAAAAAAAGTACTTTTTCATTTTTACGGATCAATTTGTGAAGCACCTGGGGGTTTAAAGTGCTCACTATGCTTCTAGATAAGTTCCTTGGGGGGTCTAGTTTCCAAAATGGGGTCACTTGTGGAAGAGCTCCAATGTTTAGGCACACGGGGGCTCTCCAAACGTGACATGGTGTCCGCTAAAGATTGGAGCCAATTTTTCATTCAAAAAGTCAAATGGCGCTCCTTCCCTTCCGAGCCCTGCCGTGTGCCCAAACAGTGGTTTACCCCCACATATGAGGTATCAGCGTACTCAGGACAAATTGGACAACAACGTCCGTGGTCCAGTTTCTCCTTTTACCGCTGGGAAAATAAAAAAATTGTTGCTAAAAGATCATTTTTGTGACTAAAAAGTAAAATGTTCATTTTTTACTTCCATGTTGCCTCTGCTGCTGTGAAACACCTGAAGGGTTAATAAACTTCTTGAATGTGGTTTTGAGCACCTTGAGGGGTGCAGTTTTTAGAATGGTGTCACTTTTGGGTATTTTCAGCCATATAGAACCCTCAAAATGACTTAAAATGTGAGGTGGTCCCTAAAAAAAATGGTTTTGTAAATTTTGTTGTAAAAATGAGAAATCACTGGTCAAATTTTAACCCTTATAACTTCCTAGCAAAAAAAAAAAATTGTTTCCAAAATTGTGCTGATGTAAAGTAGACATGTGGGAAACGTTATTTATTAACTATTTTGTGTCACATAACTCTCTGGTTTAACAGAATAAAAATTCAAAATGTGAAAATTGAGAAATTTTCAAATTTTTTGCCAAATTTCCGTTTTTTTCACAAATAAACTCAGAAATTATCGACCTAAATTTACCACTAACATGAAGCCCAATATGTCACGAAAAAACAATCTCAGAATCGCTAGGATCCGTTGAAGCGTTCCTGAGTTATTACCTCATAAAGGGACACTGGTCAGAATTTCAAAAAACGGCAAGGTCATTTAAGGCCAAAATAGGCTGGGTCATGAAGGGGTTAAAGCAAAAATAATGACAACCTTGCTTGTAAGAGGTTAAAATGTACAATGAGGTGGAGGTGACACAAAGTACAGGTGCTTATTAACAATGATGGTCTGCCATCTTGAGGAAATGGGGGTAGATAAAGGCTGCCTGAGATAGTCACCAACCAATATTTGTAGTGCTTTTGCTTGCTGTGGAGTTTGATGGCAAATTATGTAGAGAGAAGTAGAGAATGGGCTATGTATAAAAATAACTTTGATTAGGGAATCTGATAGGCCGCTCTAAACAGATGTGCTTTTAGGGAGTGCCAAAAAATGTGTAAGTTGTGGTTAATCCTAATTTCTTGGGGTAAAGAGGGGAAAAGTTGAGTGTTTATTTCCCAGACTACTAAAAAACCACACAGGTCCAGAAAATTATTTCTTTGGTCTTTTGGTCTAGAAATGGCAATTGCAAATGTAAAGAAGTGGTTCAGGCACTCACCGTCCCATTTATGTCCTTTATTTGGAAATCACATAAAAACAGCAAGGAAGTGTGAAGAGGAGATGCAATGGATGCTGGCCGTTTCCCTCCGGTATGGGCTTCTACAGGTTTGAGGACGCATTTTTTAAAAAATTGAAATTTGACAACAATTTTGAAAATTTCGCAATTTTTGAAATTTTTTTTATGCCCTTAAATCAGAGAGTCATATCGCACAAAATAGTTAATTGATAAAATTTCTCACATGTCTACTTTACATCAGCACAATTTTGGAGACATATTTTTTTGTTAGGAAGTTATAAGGGTTAAAAGTTGACCAGCAATTTCTAATTTTTCCAACAAAATTTGCAAAACAATTTTTTTTAGGGACCACATCACACTTGAAGTGACTTTGAGGGGTCTATATCACAGAAAATACCCCAAAATGACACCATTCAAAAAACTGCACCCCACAAGGTACTCAAAATCACATTAAAGAAGTTTATTAACCCTTCAGGTGCATACATTTAGTGTGACTCCTGCCTATCTGACAAATCTGCAGTTTCCTCCCAGCTTCCAGCTCACAGGCAGTCAGGGTTGTAATATTGCTACTATACAGCAGAGTTGAAAGAGAAGCAAACTATATGTTTGCAAGAAGACAAATGTAATTTCTCCTGTTATGTGTTGGTTACTTGTCTCACTGGTAACTCCCCTTCATGTAAAATAATCTTTGGGGGCAGAGTTATCTTCTAGGCACCATCATCCCAGAGCCTGGAAGAGATCATTCACATAAAGCGATAAAAGATGATTTCTCAGCAACAAGGCATCTAAAGACACAAATAAGGATGACCTTTTTCAGCAGTCTATAACCTGTGAGCCCTTATTAATAGTTCAGATAGATCAAATGTGGCAACAGATTTCCTTTAATGAATTTTGGTGTGTCTTTCATCTGCAAAGAGCCAGTGCAAGAAATATACCTTTCTGTCATAATTTATGTTAGTTTGTTGGTATAAATTATGATTATAAGCTATACTCAGTCACACTCTCTCTTGGCTAAATAACCTCCATCCACTTTTCAAAAGTTAGTGGGGCTGACGAAGACGAGGATATTATTTCCAAAATTTTGTGCAAATATTCCAGGCAACTTTTCAGCAGAAAAATGGTGAAAACTTTGATTAATAGTGAATATCGTCTTGCTTTATTAATTACCTATAATAAAGTCTCTTTTCAGAATCTAAAGATTTGCCTTAAAGACAGTTTGTTAAATGCTTAGAAGATGTATTAAATTTGTGGTCCTTTGAATATTTTCACTGCTCCAAATTTCTAAAACCATTGATTACACATAACAAAATTCAAAATAAGACCTAAAATGAAAATGTTTAATTGGCCATTATGAAAATAAAGAAGCTTCACATTGACATTAACATTGACATTAACAGAAATTTCTGAATACATTACAATGCTAAATATGATTTGAGTGGTTAGATTTTCTCTTCTATATTTTTTAACAATTTGCCTTTTGAATTTAAGTCTGGTCTCAGGATAATAATATAACATTTAGGGTAAAATATACAGGCCAAAATGCCAACACTTGAAGACAATATAGCAAATATCTCTACAAGAACTGAACTTTTTCCAGTTACACTTAAATAGGCCGGAATAAAAGCCACCCAGACACTGCAGACAACCAGCATGCTGAAAGTGATGTATTTAGCTTCATTAAAGCTATCTGGCAAATTTCTTGCCAGAAAAGCAACCAAGAAACTCACTGCAGCAAGAATACCAATATAACCCAGAATTATGGAAAATGCTATTATTGAGCCTTCATTACACTGAAGAATAATTTTGTCCACATACAAGTCAAAGTTGTTTTCTGGAAATGGCGGTGCAGTAGATAACCAGATAATGCAAAGTACAACTTGGATAAATGAACAAACAAAGACTAAACAGTTGGTGATTTTTACGCCAATAAATTTTTGACAATTGCTCCCAGGTTTGGTGGCTTTGAAGGCCGTGTAGACCATAATTGTCTTAGCCAAAATAGAAGAGATGGCTACTGAGAAGATGAACCCAAATAAAGTCTGACGAAGCATACACGTGAGTCTTGTAGGACGACCAAGGAAGAAAAATATACAGAGGAAGCTTAACATAATGGAGACAAGTAGGAGGAAGCTTAAGGTTTGGTTAGATGCTTTTACGACTGGTGTATCTCTAAATAAAGTGAAGATTCCCAAGATAACTGAAGTTTTGAGGAAAAGAAAAATAACAATGATAGTTATTATAAGAGTTATTGTGTCGTCGATATATGATAAAAATTCTGTCTCCTTTGGTGCACATTGATTGTTGTCATTTGGCCACTGGTCTCTTGGACACCTGATGCATGATCGCTTGTCTAAAAGAAGGATATAAAAAAATCAAGATAAAAGAATCTATAAAAGTGCAGTGAGGATTTTTTTTCATAGATTTTAGTTTTGATGCTGGGTAAACCTAGAGATCCTTAGCTAATGCTATTTCTGATAACCAGAGGATCTGACAATGTGGAGATTTGCAACTTCTGCCGGAGACAAAAAAAAAGTTGGGTAATTTTGCCAGGATAAGCCTTTCAAATTAAATACATGGAATGAATTGCAGTAAGATGTGACATGATATGCCATCAGGGTCTATCGTTAGAAAACCACAAGTGCCAATTAATATTACTTGAAATAGTAAATAAGTGAGTCTGAAATTTACAGTTACATCTACAGTCCTCTTCTATAATATAAGGCATTGGGTAATGCGATCCCTAGTCTGACAACGAGTCCAGTATGTGCGCTCAAGTGTAGAAAGAATGACATGCAGTGGTGTATCTAGAGTCCGACAGGCTCTGGTGCAAAATTTAGTTATGAGCCCACTCCAGTATGTTCATCAAATGGATGGGCCCCTCTAATGTGCTTGATCCTATAAAAACATATGTTTGCTGACCCCATTTAAAACATGACAATAAGATAATTTTCTAAGTAGTACTTCTAAATAGTAGTCATACTGCTACTGAATAACAAACATCACATATTGTTAATGAATAGGCCCGCTATAACAAAACTACATACAATAAGCATATATTATCCCGCTATAGTGTCTGAGCATAAACACCATGCAATGGATAAATACCACCGCACCATGACTGGGCCACATATCCAGGGCCGGTTTTTCGTCTTATAGATAGATGCCTCAGCATTACTAACCTCTGGTCTTGATGTCAGTGACTATAAAAAAGCTGACACAAATCCCACAAATATTACCCCACTTGCCACCACACCAGGGAAAGTGGGAAGAGCAGGGTAAAATGCCAGTATTTTCTTGGGCGGCTGCCAGCTGCTATTTTTAGGTTTTGGGGACCAATATCTATGGCCCCTTACCAGCCTTAGAATACCAGCCCTCAGCTGTCTGCTTTAGCTTGGTTCATTGTCAAAAATGGGGGGACCCCATATAGGTTTTTAAAAGTATTTATTTAAATAATTTAAAAAAACGGCTTTGGGTCACCTCTCTTTTTCTTAACCAGCCATGATAAAGCTGACAGCTGAGAGCGTAAGCCCACAGCTGTAAGTTTTTTCTGCTCTGTTTATCAAAAATTGAAGAGACCCTATGTCATTCTTAAAAAAAAATATATTTATTTATAGCACAATTGCCAGCTGTTATCAGTGACAGCAGGCGTAAGCTGATGGGAGTAGTGCTCTGTAATTAGCTGACTCCTGTGACCGGCGGCAAACTTTTTCCAACTGTCACAGCTGCTGGCATAAGCTGTCATGTGACAGCGTGAGAACTGTAGCTCTCTGATCAGTGAAAATAATCAGAGCTGCCGATGTTTCTTGCGCTGTCATGCAGATAAAGTGTGTTAAACACCGATGTTTGGGCTTCCGAACCGAACAGTAACATGGACTTCATGCAGAAGTCCGTGTTCGGGGTCGTTTACTGAAGTCTAACTGTTCAGAACGAACCCCAAACTTTACTGTTCTGGTTCACCCACCTCTACTCCTTAATTATCATTTCTCCAAAAGCAAGCAGAGTTATCTTCCTGCTGCATAGATCATGCAAGATGGTGGTGCAGCACATGGCAGGAATGTCTTGTGTCACCTCTGACCGGAATGTCAACATAAGCCGATGGCCTTTGATAGGCCAGTGGCTTGTACAGTTATTACGGTGGAGAGTACTATCTGTACGGCTGTACATTTCAACTGAATGTACATAATAGGATGCATGTAGGGTTGAGTGAAACGGATCGGACAAATTCAAAATTACCGACTTTCAACGAAGTCGGGTTTCATGAAACCCGACCCGATCCTAGTGTGGGATCGGCCATGAGGTCGGCGATCTTCGCGCCAAAGTCGGATTTCATATGACGCCTTCAGTGCCATTTTTCAGCCAATGAAGGAGGATGCAGAGTGTGGGCAGCATGATGACATAGGTCTCGGTCCCCACCATCTTAGAGAAGGGCATGACAGTGATTGGCTTGCTTTCTGCGGCGTCACAGGGGCTATAAAGGGGCATGCACGCCGACCGCCATCTTACTTCTGATGATCTTAGCATAGGGAGAGGTTGCTGCAGCTTCATCAGAAGAAGGGATACAGTTAGGGAGGGAAGATTAACCCCCAAACCGCTTATGCTGTAGCGATTTCCAATGTCCAACACCACCTTTTTTTTGCAGGGACAGTGGAGGCTATATTTTTGTGCATCAGCTCTGTAGCATATTAGGCTGCCTTATAAGGCTCCCTGATAGCTGCATTGCTGTTTGCACGCTGCTGTGCAAACCAACTGCTTTTTTAAAAGCAAAAATCCTGTTGCTCCTTTCTGCACAGTTATCTTGTTTATTTGTCCACAGTGCACTGTTGTGTGCAGCAGTCCTTTTTATTGCTGCCATACTTGTCCTGAGAATATTGTGGGGAGATTGAAATTGTACTATAGTCCTTGTATTGTATTTTTTCATATATCTTCCAGCCATGTTCTGCCACTTACATTGTGTTTTATACACTGGGCCTGAGTTTTGGAGGAGTCTCCCCCCAAAAAAGGGAGATTCAAATTGTCACAAAGTAGATATACGTCAGTTCTGTTAGTTTGTCATATATCAGCCAGCCACGTTCTGCCACTTACATTGTGTTGTGTTATACACTGGGCCTGAGTTGCGGTGCAGTCTCCCCCCCAAAAAAGGGTGTTTCAAATTGTCTGAAAGTGGATATATTTCTGTCCTGTTAGTTTGTCGTATATCAGCCAGCCACTTGCTGCCACTTACATTGCGTTGTTTTATACACTGAGCCTGAGATTTGGTTCAGTCTCCCCCTCTCAAAAAAAAGGGAGATTCAAATTCTCACAAAGTGGATATATTTCGGTCCTGTTAGTTTGTCGTATATCAGCCAGCCACTTGCTGCCACTTACATTGCGTTGTTTTATACACTGGGCCTGAGATTTGGTTCAGTCTCCAAAAAAGAAGGGAGATTTAAATTCTCAACAAGTTTATATATAACTTCTACCTTGTTTTACAGTACCACATAACGGTTGTTATTTTGGTTAGATTTTCCAAAAAATGAGGAAGTCTGGTGGAAGAGCCTGTGGGCATAGGTTGCCAGCTGGTACTGATGGTGGTGGTGGTGCATCTGGTGGTAGTGGCAAAAGCACAATAGCACGTAAGCCTGAAGGTGTTGAGTCAGTGTCATCGTCTGGCTACACAAGGCCTCAAAGGCTCCCTTATCTGGGAGTAGGAAAACAGCTTTTAAAGCCGGAGCAGCAGGAAAAAGTTTTGGCTTTCCTTGCTGACTCTAGCTCTTTCGCCTCCTCTTCAGAAAGTTCAAAATATAAAAGCAGCAAGTCCTCAGTGGATGCTCCTGGTCAGGAACAAGACGTTTCCTTGTGTCCTTCACCCACACCAAAAGTGAAGGATGCGTCAGGCGACACTACAGGTTACTCCATGGAGCTCTTTACACATACCGTGCCTGGTTTAGAAAGGGAAATTGTTAACTGCCCATTACAAGATGAATTGGACATGGAGTGCACTGATGCACAGCCACAGCTAGATTATTATGCTGTTCCATTGACTCAGATCACTACATTGCCCTCGCAGTGTACTGAGCCATAATCTGACCCTGATGAGACTATGGTGCCCTGTCCCGAACGCTATAGCACCTTACACGGTGACACAGAGAAAGGTACACATAACATTGAAGAGGAGGTGATAGATGACCCAGTTGTTGACCCTGATTGGCAGCCATTGGGGGAAGAGGGTGCCGGTGACAGTAGCTCAGAAGCGGAGGAGGATGATCCGCAGCAGCCATCTACATCGCAACAGCTGTCATCTGGCAGGCCCGTATCAGGCCAAAAACGTGTGTCAAAAACAAAAACGGTTTTAGGACAGCGTGGCCATCCGGTGAAAGTAGCACAGCGTGCAATGCCTGAAAAGGTATTCCATAGTAGGAAACGTGTAGTGTGGCAATTTTTTAACCAAGATCCATATGATCAGTGCAAAGTTATCTGTAAGAAATGCTCAAAGACCTTTAGCAGAGGGAAGAATCTTCAAAATTTAAATACAACGTGCATGCTTAGACATTTAACCAGCATGCACTTGCAAGCCTGGACTAACTACCAAATGTCCTGTACCATTGGAGCACATGCTCAGAATGAACGTAGTCAGCAACGCTACATTGCTTCCCTCACTGTCAGCCTGTCAGCCTGTCAGCCCACCGGTTAGGACACCACCAGCAGCAAATGTGGAGGAATCATCGCAAGGCCAAATCTGTCAGGGAATCACAAGGTTCCTGGTAGGAAACACTGTATGTAGGCCAACATCAAGAATACCATCACCAACCCTCTCTCAATCCGCCATGTCCACCACCCCCACCGCTAGTTCCACCATATGCAGCTCTCCCGTCCAGCTCACCCTACAAGAGACTCTCATTAGAAAAAGAAAGTACTCATCCTCTCATCCGCATACACAGGGTTTGAACGCCCACATTGCTATACTAATCTCATTATAGATGATGCCCTACCGGTTGGTTGAAAGTGAAGCTTTCAAAGACCTGATGGCCTACGCAGTACCACGCTTGTTGTGAATTCCGTTCTTGGGCTCCATCCTGTGGCTATGAATGGTATTTTTGGGAGTTCTGCTCTTGGGCTCCCTCTGGTGGTTTCGAGTGTCGAGAGTCGAACTTAGCAGCTGCCTTCACTAATCGGTTCCCTGGCCTTGTTATTTAACTGGGCTCTAGTCTGTAGTCGATGCCAGCTGTCAATGTTTTCCTGTTGGATTCAGTCCTCTCCTGGAAGTACTCTGTTGGCCAGTCCATTTCAGCTTAAGATAAGTTCTGCTAGTTCTTGGGTGTATCCCTGCTTTTGACCTTCTGTTCAGGTTTAAGTTATGTCTCTTTTGTCCAGCTTGTCATTATGAAATATTCAGGCTAGTTGGAAGCTCTGGGGTGCAGATTTGCCCCTCCATACCGTGAGTCGGTGTGAAGGTTATTTTTGTAAACTCTGCGTGTATTTTAGTTTTTATACTGACCTCACAGTATCCTTTTCTATCTCTGTCTATTTAGATAGTGTTGGCCTCCTTTGCTGAAATCTATTTTCATTTCTGAGTTTGTCATTTCCCTCTCCACTCACCGTTAATATTTGTGGGGGGCTATCTTTCCTTTTGGGGGTTTCTCTGAGGCGAGATAGTTTTCCGTTTCCATCTTCAGGGGTAGTTAGTTCTTAGGCTGTGTCGAGGCATCTAGGCAGAGATAGGAACGTCCCACAGCTATTTCTAGTGTTGGTGTTAGGAGTAGGGATTGCGGTCAGTAAAGCTACCACCTCCTCAGAGCTTGTACATTTTTACCCACCAGGTCATTTCTGTGCTGCTCCATAATCACCAGGTCATAACTGTGATTGTTGTCGGTGGAGCTTCCACCTCCTCGGAGCTTGTCCATGTTTGGTTTTACACACCAGGTAATCTCAGTGCTACTCCGTAACCACCAGGTCATAACTGTACAGCTGGCCCACAATGTGTTAAATGCATCTCAAAAGAGGGAAAAGAAAGTTCTGAGTCATTGTTTTTTTTCCTTGTTGCCTGTTTTTTTTTTCCCCTTGATCTTTGGATGGTTCAGGAGCTTGGTGCTGATATGGAGGTTCAGGGTCTGTCTGCGCGTGTTGATCATCTCGCTGCAAGGGTACAGAGTATCCAAGATTATTTTATTCAAGCTACTGTTTCTGAGCCTAGAATTCCTATCCCTGATTTGTTTTCTGGGGATAGATCTAAGTTTTTGAACTTTAAAAATAATTGCAGATTGTTTTTTGCTCTGAGACCCCGTTCCTCTGGTGACCCCATTCAGCAGGTGAAGATTGTTATTTCTCTGCTGCGCGGAGACCCGCAGGACTGGGCATTCTCGCTTGAGCCAGGGAATCCTGCATTGCTAAATGTAGATTCATTTTTTCAAGCGCTTGGACTGCTTTATGACGAACCTAATTCTGTGGATCAGGCAGAAAAAATCTTGCTGGCTCTTGGTCAGGGTCAGGAAGCAGTAGAAATATATTGTCAGAAATTTAGAAAGTGGTCTGTGCTTACAAAATGGAATGAGGATGCCCTGGCAGCTATTTTCAGAAAGGGTCTTTCTGAAACCCTGAAAGATGTTATGGTGGGGTTCCCCACGCCTGCTGGTTTGAACGAATCAATGTCTCTGGCCATTCAGATTGATCGACGCCTACGTGAATGTAAGGTGGTGCACCATATGGCGGTGTCCTCTGGGCAGAGTTCTGAGCCTATGCAATGTGATAGGATTTTGACGAGAGCAGAACGGCAGGAGTTCAGACGTCAGAATGGGCTGTGTTTTTACTGTGGTGACGCTACTCATGCTATCTCTGACTGCCCGAAGCGTACTAAGAGGGTTGCTAGGTCGGTTACCATCAGTACTGTACAGCCTAAATTTCTCTTGTCTATTACCCTGATTTGTTCATTGTCGTCCTTTTCTGTCATGGCATTTGTGGATTCTGGCGCTGCCCTGAACTTAATGGACCTAGAATTTGCCAAGCGCTGTGGTTTTTCCTTGGAGCCCTTGCAGAGCCCTATTTCCTTGAGGGGGATTGACGCTACGCCATTGGCCAAGAATAAACCTCAGTACTGGACACAGTTAACCATGAACATGGCTCCAGCACATCACCAAAATATTCGCTTTTTGGTGTTGCATAATTTGCATGATGTGGTTGTGCTGGGGTTTCCATGGTTACAGGTACATAATCCAGTGCTGGATTGGAAATTTATGTCTGTGACTAGTTGGGGTTGTCAGGGGATACATAGTGACATTCCTCTGATGTCAATTTCCTCGTCCCCTTCTTCTGAAGTTCCTGAGTTTTTGTCAGATTTCCAGGATATATTTGAGGAGCCCAAATCCAGTCCCCTGCCTCCTCATAGGGACTGTGATTGCGCTATTAATTTGATTCCTGGCTGTAAGTTCCCTAAGGGCCGACTTTTCAATCTGTCTGTGCCAGAGCATGCCGCTATGCAGAGTTATGTAAAGGAGACCTTGGAGAAGGGGCATATTCGCCCGTCTTCGTCACCGTTGGGAGCGGGGTTTTTTTTTGTTGCCAAGAAGGATGGCTCCTTGAGGCTCTGTATAGATTATCGCCTTCTCAATAAGATCACTGTCAAATTCCAGTACCCTTTGCCTTTGCTCTCTGATTTGTTTGCTCGGATTAAAGGGGCTAGCTGGTTTACCAAGATTGACCTTCGAGGGGCGTATAATCTTGTCCGCATCAAACAGGTTGATGAATGGAAAACAGCATTTAATACGCCCGAAGGCCATTTTGAATATCTTGTGATGCCTTTCGGGCTCTCTAATGCTCCATCTGTGTTTCAGTCCTTTATGCATGATATTTTCCGGGAGTATCTGGATAAATTCATGATTGTATATTTGGATGATATTTTGTTTTTTTCCCATGATTGGGAGTCTCATGTGAAGCAGGTCAGGATGGTGTTTCAGATTCTTCGTGCTAATGCACTGTTTGTGAAGGGGTCTAAGTGCCTTTTTGGAGTTCAGAAGGTTTCTTTTCTGGGGTTCATTTTTTCTCCCTCGGCTATTGAAATGGACCCTGTTAAGGTCCAGGCTATTTATGATTGGACTCAACCCACATCTGTGAAAAGCCTCCAGAAATTTTTGGGCTTTGCTAATTTTTATCGCCGCTTCATTGCTAATTTTTCTACTGTGGTTAAACCTCTGACCGATTTGACCAAGAAAGGTGCTGATGTGGTGAATTGGTCCTCTGCAGCTGTGGAGGCCTTTCAGGAGCTTAAGCGTCGTTTTACTTCTGCCCCTGTGTTGCGTCAGCCAGATGTTTCGCTCCATTTTCAGGTTGAGGTTGACGCTTCGGAGATTGGGGCAGGAGCTGTTCTGTCTCAGAGAAATTCTGATCGCTCTGTGTTGAAACCGTGTGCTTTCTTCTCCAGAAAGTTTTCGCCTGCTGAGCGTAATTATGATGTCGGCAATCTGGAGTTGTTGGCTATGAAGTGGGCATTTGAGGAGTGGCGACATTGGCTTGAGGGAGCTAAGCATCGTGTTGTGGTCTTGACCGATCATAAGAATCTGATTTACCTAGAGTCTGCCAAGCGGTTGAATCCTAGACAGGCTCGGTGGTCTTTGTTTTTCTCCAGTTTTGATTTTGTGGTCTCGTATCTTCCGGGATCTAAGAATGTGAAGGCTGATGCCCTGTCTAGGAGTTTTTTGCCTGATTCTCCGGGAGTCCCTGAGCCGGCTGGTATTCTCAAGGAGGGGGTGATTCTTTCTGCTATCTCCCCTGATTTGCGGCGGGTGCTTCAGAAGTTTCAGGCTGATAGACCCGACCGCTGTCCTGTAGGGAAATTCTTTGTTCCTGATAGATGGACTAGTAAGGTGATTTCTGAGATTCATTGTTCTGTATTGGCTGGTCATCCTGGGATCTTTGGCACCAGAGATTTGGTTGCCAGGTCCTTTTGGTGGCCTTCTTTGTCACGGGATGTGCATTCCTTTGTGCAGTCCTGTGGGACCTGTGCCCGGGCTAAGCCCTGCTGTTCTCGTGCTAGTGGGTTGCTTTTGCCTTTGCCTATCCCTGAGAGGCCCTGGACGCATATTTCCATGGATTTTATTCCTGATCTTCCTGTTTCTCAGAAAATGTCTGTCATCTGGGTGGTTTGTGACCGATTTTCTAAAATGGCCACTTGGTACCTTTGCCTAAGTTGCCTTCCTCCTCTGATTTGGTTCCTTTATTTTTTCAGCATGTGGTTCGTTTGCATGGTATTCCGGAGAATATTGTGTCTGATAGAGGTACCCAGTTTGTTTCTAGGTTTTGGCGGTCCTTTAGTGTTAGAATGGGCATTAATTTGTCTTTTTCTTCGGCATTTCACCCTCAGACAAATGGACAGACGGAGCGAACCAATCAGACCTTGGAAACCTATTTGAGATGCTTTGTGTCTGCGGATCAGGATGATTGGGTTACCTTTTTGCCGTTGGCCGAGTTTGCCCTTAATAATCGGGCTAGTTCGGCTACCTTGGTTTCGCCTTTTTTCTGTAACTTCGGTTTTCATCCTCGTTTTTCTTCAGGGCAGGTTGAGCCTTCGGACTGTCCTGGGGTAGATTCTGTGGTGGACAGGTTGCAGCGGATTTGGACTCATGTGGTGGACAATTTAACATTGTCTCAGGAAAAGGCTCAACGTTTTGCTAACCACCGTCGGTGTGTTGGTCCCCAGCTTCGGGTTGGGGATTTGGTCTGGTTGTCTTCTCGTCATGTTCCTATGAAGGACTCTTCCCCTAAGTTCAAGCCTCATTTTATTGGTCCTTTTAGGATTTCGGAAATTATCAATCCGGTGTCTTTTCGTTTGGCCCTTCCAGCTTCTTTTTCCATTCATAATGTGTTCCATAGATCTTTGTTGCGGAGGTATGTGGTGCCCATGGTCCCCTCCGTTGACCCTCCTGCTCCGGTGTTGGTTGAGGGGGAGTTGGAATATGTGGTGGAGAAGATTTTGGATTCTCGTCTTTCGAGGCGGAAACTTCAGTATCTGGTCAAGTGGAAGGGTTATGGCCAGGAGGATAATTCTTGGGTTTTTGCCTCCGATGTCCATGCTGCCGATTTGGTACGTGCTTTTCATTTGGCTCGTCCCGATCGGCCTGGGGGCTCTGGTGAGGGTTCGGTGACCCCTCCTCAAGGGGGGGTACTGTTGTGAATTCCGTTCTTGGGCTCCATCCTGTGGCTATGAATGGTATTTTTGGGAGTTCTGCTCTTGGGCTCCCTCTGGTGGTTTCGAGTGGAACTTAGCAGCTGCCTTCACTAATCGGTTCCCTGGCCTTGTTATTTAACTGGGCTCTAGTCTGTAGTCGATGCCAGCTGTCAATGTTTTCCTGTTGGATTCAGTCCTCTCCTGGAAGTACTCTGTTGGCCAGTCCATTTCAGCTTAAGATAAGTTCTGCTAGTTCTTGGGTGTATCCCTGCTTTTGACCTTCTGTTCAGGTTTAAGTTATGTCTCTTTTGTCCAGCTTGTCATTATGAAATATTCAGGCTAGTTGGAAGCTCTGGGGTGCAGATTTGCCCCTCCATACCGTGAGTCGGTGTGGAGGTTATTTTTGTAAACTCTGCGTGGATTTTAGTTTTTATACTGACCTCACAGTATCCTTTTCTAACTCGGTCTATTTAGATAGTGTTGGCCTCCTTTGCTGAAATCTATTTTCATTTCTGAGTTTGTCATTTCCCTCTCCACTCACCGTTAATATTTGAGGGGGTCTATCTTTCCTTTTGGGGGTTTCTCTGAGGAGAGATAGTTTTCCGTTTCCATCTTCAGGGGTAGTTAGTTCTTAGGCTGTGTCGAGGCGTCTAGGCAGAGATAGGAACGTCCCACAGCTATTTCTAGTGTTGGTGTTAGGAGTAGGGATTTCTTTCAGTAAAGCTACCACCTCCTCAGAGCGTAATGTAAAAGAGACAAGAACCATAATGAGCCTGACCCGGGAGAAAAAACAACACAAGTGTGATAATAAATAATAACCCGGGCGCTTAATTCATTGCTCCAGCAACATTATATAGGAAGGAGAAAAAAGGAGCCGAAAGTACAAATGTACAAAGATAGTTTATTGATTAAAAATAGGACATGAACCAAAAGCAAAGTGATGGAAAATACCACGACAACACATAAGGGGGACAAGGAAGGGAGCACCTCAGTCTGTCAGCCCCCCCAGACACTCAATGTGATGACCGTACATAGGTACAGATAAAAGATGGAAAGATAATACATGCCAATATAATACGCAGTGCTGGAGAAATGGGAAGCACAAAGCACCTGATATGAGCACAATGCTGTGCGGTCATACAAGAAAGATAATAATAAGGTAAGGGCCAGTGCCCTATATATTTATACAAAATCTCACCACACAGCAATAACAATAGAGGGGTGCCATGCTTACCACAATGGGGGGAGGTAGACAAAAGAGGGTCCCACCGGTGAGAGTGCCCCAACGCACGTTTCGTAGCGCTCCAACGCTGCTTTCTCAAGGGGAAGTGGTGTGAAAGGAAACAGGACCTGCTTTTACCCTCCCTGACCCCGATCACATGGTCAGTGACCACCAATCATGTCGGCGCTGTCGGCGCATGCGCACTGCGGCAGAGCGGCGCCGCACAAGGACCCGGCGTCAAGCCTGATGCGCAGACCGGGAGACAAATCTCCAGGTCCGCGCAGCAACCCATAAAGACACCCGTCCCAGCACGGCAGCCACCCGCCCACAGCGCGATGCGCACGGCCGCATGGGGGCTCACACAGTGGGAACAGTGAAGAAGACCCAGTGCGATCCACAAAGAACGCACCATGCATACACAATAGGCCATACAGGAGCCCAAAAAGCGCGACAGTGCGAACATGGATGGAGACCAGAAGAGGAACGTACACAAGCAAAATTTATACGAATATTGCTGTAAATAAATAACACAGAAAAAAATCCGTTTTCATAGGTGTCTTGTCACTGGTGTCCGAAGAATCATCCAAATGTTCACTGATGTAATAAGATCGATAGTCACACCAGGATCAAATAATATGTAGCAGGGAGGGAAGGGCCACAGGACAAGAAGAGAGATACTATAAATAAGGAAAAAGACAATAAAACAGGTTAAAAATAATTAAAAACACCAACGCAAAAAACACCGGGGAAGATGGAAAAAGTCACTGATCAGGAGAGAGCACAGCAAAAGACACAAATCAGAGGTAGGGAGCGAAACTAAGGGATTCATTCAGGCCCCTAGGGGTCATGGTATCAAGCAAAGTAATCCACTTAGTTTCGATCTGCGCTAGTCGTTTTTTGTTATCCCCACCCCTGATCCCCAGATGGAGCACATCAATGCCCCTCACTCTAAGCAGGCCGCCATCACAATGATGGTATGCCCTAAAGTGACGGGGGATTGTTTTGATCTCCACCCCCGGGGACACTGTCCTGGCCGCGCCGATGTCCCGCACATGCTCCCTAACCCGGACTCTAAGTTCTCGGGTAGTAAGACCAACGTATATCTTGGGGCACGGACAAGTGGCATAATATATAACATTCGTAGTGCCACAAGATATACGTTCTTTGATCTGAAAGGTTTTAGTACCATCACTGGTAGAAAAATCAGAGCAGCGCAGGACATTGGCGCAGGCAAGACAGTGCCCACAGGGGGTACAGCCTGCTTGGGGGCCACTTGTACCAAAGAAATTCCTTGCGGGAGCTGGAATGTAATGGCTCCTCACGAGCAGATTACTAAGGTTAGTTCCCCTTCTGGGGGTCATGAGGGGAGTAGTGCCCAGGGTGGCACACAGGGAAGGTTCGGCCTGAAGAACCGGCCAATGTTTTTTCAAAATGACCCGCATATTTTCCCATTCATGGTTGTAGGTGGAGATGAATCTGATGTGTCCATCTCCACCCACAGTACGGCGTCGGGCCCTCGAATGCAATAGATCACTACGTTGTGTAGACCGTGCCCGATCATAACCGGCCTTGATAGATCTACGACTGTACCCACGGACAGCGAATCTGTTCTTTAAGTCCAAGGCCTGTGATTCGAATTTGGCCTCAGTGGAACAAATCCGCCGCACCCTGAGGAATTGTCCGACCGGGACGGCCCTAATGGTGGCTGGATAGTGAGCAGAGGAGGCATGCAGTAAGGAGTTGACAGCGGTCGGCTTCCGATAGATGTCAGCCTGGATGCGCCGGTCAGAATCAACCTCCAGGCGGACATCCAAGAAGTCAACCGCAGCCATACTGCTCTGGTGGGTAAGATGTATGTTAAGAGAATTTTCATTCAAATGCCTCATAAATTCCTCGAGCTGGCGTACAGACCCCCCCCACAAAAACAAAATGTCATCAATATAGCGGTACCAGCACAGCACATGGGCAGCAAGCGGCGGGCCCCCGTCGCCAAAAATCTCCCTCTCCCAGGCGCCCAGGAAGAGGTTGGCGTACGAGGGCGCACACGCCGCGCCCATGGCTGTGCCGCGCTTCTGGAGGTAGAAATGGTCCTTGAAGACAAAAAAGTTGTGGGAGAGGATGTATCCAACCAGCTCGAGGATCAGCCCACATAGAGGGCCGCACAGGTCGGAGGCCCCCAGGAAGCGACGGACAGCCGCCAGGCCATGCGAGTGATCTATGCATGTATAAAGGCTTTCGACATCAGCCGTAACAAAAATGGTACCCTGGTCCACAAGGATGCCATCAACCCTGGACAGGACGTCCGTCGTGTCTTTAACAAAAGATGGAAGAGTCTCAACTAAAGGTTTAAGATAATAGTCAATAAAACGGCAAACCGGATCACAAATACCATCAATCCCAGACACGATAGGACGTCACGGAGGGTCGAGGGCATCCTTATGGACCTTGGGCAGGAGATAAAAAGTGGGGACCCTCGGTGACCTTGCAAGCAGCCCATCAAATACCTGCTTGGGAATGATATTGTCATCCAGGGCCCTGATCAGAATATTTTGGAGTTCCTGCAGGAAGGGAGCCGTCGGATTGGAGGATAGCCTGAGGTAAGTATTTGAATCCCTAAGCTGCCGAAAGGCTTCCCGCTCATATTTAACACAGGGCCAGATCACCACGTTTCCCCCCTTGTCCGCTTGTTTAAAAACCACATCCTTTAGAGATTTGAGTTGTTGTATTGCCAGGCGGTGCCCAGAAGTCAGATTATCGTAGGTCCGCCTTGTTGACAGTTTTTTGAAGTCTTCACTTACCAATTTGGTAAAGACTTCTATGGCTGGTGATAGGGACAAGGGGGGAAACCTGGCCGATCTAGGCCGAGTGAAGGGGGGAAATTTACTTACATCAGGTGTCTGTTGTTCCTCAAGCAAATCCTCCAAATCACGAAGGGTCTCCCTCTCTGTCTCACTCAAACCTGCCATATGATCTCTGCTGGAGTGTAATTTCTTCAGAATGAGTTTGCGAGAAAATAAATGTAGGTCTTTTAGTGCTGAAAAATAATTAAAAGAATTAGTAGGGGAAAACATAAGACCCATACCGAGGACAAATAACTGGTCCTCGGTAAGGGTGTGGGTAGATAAATTCAGCACTTGTAAACAACCCTGTGTACCAACCTGGGCAACCCTCCCACCAGACATGTGGGCCTTGCTGTGCTGTCTCGTGGTCATTCTACCATCACCGGGACCCAATGGAGCAGAACCGCTAGGATGACCACTGATTGAAGGGTCGTCATCACGGGTGGATTTATTAGATCGATTAGAGGTAGACCTGGATCTTGATTGGAAGGAGCTTCTTGACCTGTTGCGGGAGCGGCCAGACGGATTCTGCCATCTGTACATTCTGGACTGTTGCTTGTCCAGTATATCCCGCTGAAATTTTTTTGCTTTCGTGGCCTGTATTTCTTTAGCCCACCTCTGAAGATCCCCATCGATTTCATCATTGAATTTTTTCAACATCTCACCTGACATATCTTTGAGCAAGATGGCCTGTAACTAGTGTTGAGCGATACCGTCCGATACTTGAAAGTATCGGTATCGGAAAGTATCGGCCGATACCGGCAAAGTATCGGATCCAATCCGATACCGATACCCGATACCAATACAAGTCAATGGGACTCAGGTATCGGACGGTATTCCTGATGGTTCCCAGGGTCTGAAGGAGAGGAAACTCTCCTTCAGGCCCTGGGAACCATATTAATGTGTAAAAGAAAGAATTAAAATAAAAAATATCGCTATACTCACCTGTCCGACGCAGCCGGGACTTCAGCGAGGGAACCGGCAGCGTTGTTTGTTTAAAATTCGCGCTATTACTTGGTTACGTGAATTCCCGGCTTGTGATTGGTCAGGTCGGCCATGTTGCCGGGACGCGGACCAATCACAGCAAGCCGTGACGAAATTACGTCACGGCTTGCTGTGATTGGTCCGCGTCCCGGCAATATGGCCGCCCTGACCAATCACAAGCCGTGACGTCACGGGAGGCTGGACACGCGCTCATTTTAAAATGGGCGCGTGTCCAGCCTCCCGTGACGTCACGGCTTGTGATTGGTTGCGCCGCGGTCAACCAATCACAAGCCGGGAGGCTGGACGCGCTCATTTTAAAATGGGCGCGTGTCCAGCCTTCCGTGACGTCACGGCTTGTGATTGGTCAGGGCGGCCATATTGCCGGGACGCGGACCAATCACAGCAAGCCGTGACGTAATTTCGTCACGGCTTGCTGTGATTGGTACGCGTCCCGGCAACATGGCCGACCTGACCAATCACAAGCCGGGAATTCACGTAACCAAGTAATAGCACGAATTTTAAACAAACAACGCTGCCGGTTCCCTCGCTGAAGTCCCGGCTGCGTCGGACAGGTGAGTATAGCGATATTTTTTATTTTAATTCTCTCTTTTACACATTTTAACATTAATGTTGTTGCGATACCCGATACCCGATACCACAAGAGTATCGGAATCCCGGTATCGGAATTCCGATACAGCAAGTATCGGCCGATACCCGATACTTGCAGCATCGGAATGCTCAACACTACCTGTAACTCATCAATTTCAATTTCAATGGAGTCAAGGGACTTCTGATTTAACTGTTTAAGGAGGGTCATGAATCCTTTGGAACAGGTATTGGTGAGGCCCTCCCATTTACCCCTAAACTCCTCATCCTCAATTGGAAAGGATGGGAACACCTGAATACGGAGTCCCCTAGGGATAAGATCCTTTTGAATATAACGGTCAAGAAATTCAAAGTTCCACCATATGCGTGTTCTCTTACGCAGAAGGTCCTTAAACCGTGTAATGACCTCCTGCAGCTCTCTGTTAGGCCCGTTGATATCCCCTTCAGCATTGTCATGAAGTACCTCATTAAGTTGTGCACGCCAAGTGCGGTCGCGTGCACGAAAGTCCATGTTAGTAACAAAAAAAGCTGTGAAACACACAGAAATAGTTAATAATATAAAAGAGACAAGAACCATAATGAGCCTGACCCAGGAGAAAAAACAACACAAGTGTGATAATAAATAATAACCCGGGCACTTAATTCATTGCTCCAGCAACATTATATAGGAAGGAGAAACAAGGAGCCGAAAGTACAAATGTACAAAGATAGTTTATTGATTAAAAATAGGACATGAAACAAAAGCAAAGTGATGGAAAATACCACGACAACACATAAGGGGGACAAGGAAGGGAGCACCTCAGTCTGTCAGCCCCCCCAGACACTCAATGTGATGACCGTACATAGGTACAGATAAAAGTAAAGAGCGTGTACATTTTTACCCACCAGGTCATTTCTGTGCTGCTCCATAATCACCAGGTCATAACTGTGATTGTTGTCGGAGGAGCTGCCACCTCCTCGGAGCTTGTCCATGATTGGTTTTACCCACCAGGTCATCTCAGTGCTCCTCTGTAACCACCAGGTCATAACACACTCTATAACCTACCCAGTCGGCACTTCTTAGCAAGAAATGCCATCCCAGCCCTCCACCAGCATGTCAAAGACCGTATTGTCCATGCACTGAGGCAGTCAGTGGAAAGGTGCACCTCACAACAGATGCATGGACCAGTAGGCATGGCCAGGGATGTTACGTGTCCATCATGGTGCACTGGGTTAATGTGGTGGATGCAGGGTCCACAGGGGACAGCCAGTGGACCCTGTGCCTAGTGGGACAGTTCTGCCTAGCCCACGGTCTAAGAAACAGTTGGCTGTAGGCGTTCACTACCCCTCCTCCTTCTCCTCCTCCAGAAGCAAAAGCTTGTTCACAGAGTGCAGTCGCATGACCACTCCATCCGCAGCTGCCAGTGTTGCACACGAGGTGTCCGATTATCGAACAGCTAGTGGTAAGCGTCAGCAGGCTGTGTTACAAATGAAGTGTTTGGGCGACAACAGACACACCACGGAAGTACTGGCCGAGTACTAGCAGCAACAAACTCAGTCATGGCTGGGCAGTGTACATCTTGAGGCAGGCAAGGTAGTCAGTGATAACGGAAGGAATTTTATGGCTGCCATAGCCCTTTCAGAACTGAAACACATACCTTGCCTGGCTCACACCTTGAACCTGGTGGTTCAGTGCTTCCTCAAAAATTATCTGGAGTTACAAGCCCTGCTCCTGAAGGTGCGAAGACTTTACTCGCACATCCGCCGGTCGCCCGTACACTCCAGCTGTTTGCTGAACCATCAGCGATCGCTTAATCTTCTCCAGCACTGCCTAATAATTGACATTGCAACAAGGTGGCAAGTTGAAAACTGCACGTGATTCAGAGGCTGTGCGAACAGAGGCGTGCTGTAATTAATTTGTGGGAGGATACACATACACGGGCAGGCACTTGGATGGCAGGCATGGAGTTGTCTGGTGTGCAGTGGTCGGAGCTACAAGACCTCTGTCAAGTCCTTCAGTGTTTTGAGGAATGCACATGGCTGGTAAGTGCAGACGATGCCATCATAAGCATGAGCATCCCACTAATGCGTCTGCTGATGCAAAGTTTGACGCACATCAAGGAGCAGGCGTCTGTGGCCGAGGAGGAGGGAAGCCTTGATGACAGTCAACCATTGTCTGCTCAGGGAACTCTCCTGTACGAGGTGGCAGACAAAGAGGGGGAGGAGGAGGATGATGGGGATGAATATGGGAGGAGGATGCTTGTCAGGGGGCAAAAGAAACTGGTGGCGTTGCAAGTTCAGGTACAGGGTTTTTGCGGGACACAAGTGATGTTGATTTGTAAAAAAGTGCTCCGCAACACAGCACAAGCTGTGAATTGACACCTGGAACATTGGCCCACATGGCTGAGTATGCCTTGCATATCCTAAAAAGGGACCCCCGCATTATCAAAATAATGACCGATGACGATTACTGGTTGGCCTACCTCCTGGATCCACAATATAAAGGAAAATTACAAAATATCATGCCACATGAGAACCTTGAGCAAATATTGGCTACCAAACAAGCAACTCTTGTAGACCGTTTGGTTCAGGCATTCCCAGCACACAGCGGCGGTGATGGTTCTCACACGAGCCGTAGGGGGCAACATGGCAGAGGTGTTAGAGGTGCACAAATCAGAAGTGGCGTTGGACAGAGGGGTTTTATGACGAGGTTTTGGAGTGATTTCGCAATGACCGCTGACACGACAGGTACTGCTGCATTGATTCAAAGTGACAGGAGACAGCAGTTGTCCAGTGTGGTTACGAACTATTTTCCTCCTTATCGATGTTCTCCCTCACAGGTCATTCCCCTATGATTACTGGGTATCTAAAATAGACACCTGGCCTGAATTGGCAGAATATGCATTACAGGAGCTTGCTTGCCCAGCTGCTAGTGTGCTATCAGAAAGAGTCTTCAGTGCTGCTAGTTCAATACTGACCGAAAAAAGGACACGTCTGGCTACCCGAAATGTTGATGATCTAACCTTCATTAAAATGAACCAATCATGGATTTCAAATTATTTTGCCCCACCTTCCCCTGCTGACAGGTAGCTAGCCTGAAAAATGTCTTGCTTTTGGCCTCCTCTTACTGACTTCTCCAATTCCTCCATTTGCAGCTGCCGAATGTCCACCATAGGCTATTTTTATACCTCCCTAAATGGGCTGACTCCCCCCACAGGGCCGTGGTCACCACCTGGCACAAGCACCCGTGCGAGTGCCGTTTGCCTGGACAGGTGGGTGTGCCCACTCTTGGGCGACGGCACTGGCACAGGGTCCCTCATAGTACAATGTAGTGTCTCTGACGGTGGTGGTGCACAACCAACGTCAGATACACCATCGTAATATGAGGGGCCCTGTGCCAGTACCGCCGCCCATGAGAGAGTGTTCCCCGCAGCTCGAACAGTGCTCTACCACTTGCAATGCTTACCTCTCCCTGCTCCACCACTGTGTAGTCTGTGCTGTTAAATCCTTCAATGGCACTGCCAATACAAATTTGTTGAAATGATAGATGATAGTAAAAATATAGAGAGGCCCTGGCCTCCATTTAGACCAGTTAATACTTTGCGCCTACTACCACTGTCTGCTACTCAGCAGATGATCCCACCCCTGTACCTAGCTATGCCACCTGTTTATTTATGAACAATTTTTGGCAGACATTTAACCTACTTTACTATTTGGGTCTACTAACTGTGTCTGCCACTCATTACAGTTGTCCTCCGCTGAACAAAGCAATGCCGCTTGTTTAGTCCTGTTACCAATTTTGAACTGCATTTAGGCTACTTTATTATTTGGGCCCACTAACTGTGTCTGCCACTCATAACAGTTGTCCTCCACTGAACAAAGCAATGCCACCTGTTTAGTCCTGTTACCACATTTGAACTGCATTTAGCCCACTTTATTATTTGGGCCTATATCTGTGTTTCCTCCTCATCTTGTCCATTGCCCAGCCACTGCTAGATGAGTCTGCTGGTACATTTACCCAGACCACTACATTCCCTGTTGTGAACTCTGTTTTCAGGCTCCCTCTTGTGGTCACTGGTGGTATGGTGTGACTTTTGCTTTGGGCTCCCCCTGGTGGCTTTGTTTGTTATCCTGCTGGTCTCTGGCTATCAGCTGGTTCGTTATCCTCTGGGAGGTTCCTATATAGCTCTGTTTTACTTCCACTTGTTGCCGGCTGTCGATGTAATCAGTGCTACTCTGATTTCTTCTGACTACCTCGCTCCCAGTCCTTCCAGGACAAGCTAAGTTTTGTTTGCTCATTTTTTGATCAGCAGTGTTTATCATGTTTTCTTGTCCAGCCTGCTAAAATGTGATTCCCTCGCTTGCTGGATGCTCTAGTGGACTGAGTTTCTCCCCACACACCATTAGTTGGTGCGTGGGTTCTTGAAATCTCAGGATGGATATTTTGTAAGGGTTTTTTATTGATCGCATAGACCCCTGCTCTATTTTCTGCTTTCTAGTACTAGTGGGCCTCTTTTGCTGAATCTGATTTCATCCCTACGTATGTGCCTTCTTCTTACTTTACCGTTAATATTTGTTGGGGGCTTCTATATCTTTGGGGATTATTTCTCTGGAGGCAAGCGAGGTCTTTCTTTCTCTTTAGGGGTAGCTAGTTCCTCAGGCTGGCTCGAGACGTCTAGGAATTTTTTAGGCACGTTCACCGGCTACCTCTAGTTGTGTTGGATAGGTTCAGATTTGCGATCAGTCCAGTTACCATCTCCCTAGAACTTGTCCTTAGTTTATTCACTTGCTGGTCTATTCGTGATCCTCAGCCACTAAGGATCATAACAGCACAGCCGGCCCATAAAGTGTTAATTGCATGGCAGAAGCAGGAGAAAAGAAGCCTTGAGAATTTTTTTTTTTTTTTTGCTGTGTGTCTAGCTGCTGTGGCTAGCTTCTCTCCTCCTCTTAATCTTGGTGTGGCTCTGAGTTCAGCTGCTGACATGGATGTCCAGAGCTTGGCTTCCAGTCTGGATCATCTTGCTGCTAGAGTTCAGAGTATTCAGGATTTTGTTGTTCACAGTCCTATGTCTGAGCCTAGGATACCTATTCCGGAGTTATTTTCTGGAGATAGATCTAGGTTCCTGAATTTTAGGAACAATTGTAAGTTGTTTCTTTCTTTGAAACCTCGTTCCTCTGGTGATGCCGTTCAGCAAGTTAAGATTATCATTTCCTTTTTGCGTGGTGACCCTCAAGATTGGGCCTTCGCATTGGCGCCAGGGGATCCTGCATTGCTTAGTGTAGATGCGTTTTTTCTAGCCCTTGGATTGCTCTATGAGGAACCTAATCGTGAGAACCAGGCTGAAAAAACTTTATTGGCCCTCTCGCAGGGGCAAGATGAAGCAGAGGTGTACTGCCAGAAATTTCGGAAATGGTCGGTGCTTACTCAGTGGAATGAGTGTGCCCTGGCTGCAAATTTCAGAGAAGGTCTTTCTGAAGCCATTAAGAATGTCATGGTGGGGTTCCCTACGTCTGCAGGTCTGAATGAGTCAATGACTCTGGCCATTCAGATTGATCGGCGTTTGCGGGAGCGCAAACCTGTGCACCATTTGGCGGTGTCTTCTGAACAGACACCTGAATCTATGCAATGTGACAGAATTCTGACCAGAAGTGAACGGCAAAATTATAGACGGCAAAATGGGTTGTGCTTTTACTGTGGTGACTCAGCTCATGTTATCTCAGCATGCTCTAAGCGCAAAAAAAAGGTTGATAAATCTGTCACCATTGGTACTTTACAGCCTAAGTTCATTTTGTATGTTACCCTGATTTATTCCCTGTCATCTTACCCGGTTAATGCTTTTGTAGATTCAGGTGCCGCCCTGAGTCTGATGGATTGGTCATTTGCCAGACGCTGTGGTTTTGATTTGAAGCCTTTAAAATTCCCTATTCCACTAAGGGGAATTGATTCTACACCATTGGCTACGAATAGACCTCAGTACTGGACACAAGTGACCATGTGCATGACTCCTGTTCATCAGGAGGTGATTCGCTTTCTTGTACTGCATAATTTGCATGATGTCGTCGTGTTGGGTCTGCCATGGTTGCAGACTCATAATCCAGTCCTGGATTGGAAAGCTATGTCGGTGTCAAGTTGGGGTTGTCAGGGAATTCATGGTGACACTCCTGTGGTGTCAATTGCTTCGTCCACTCCTTCTGAAGTCCCTGCGTTTTTGTCAGACTACCAGGATGTATTTGATGAGCCCAAACTCAATTCTCTACCTCCTCATAGGGACTGTGATTGTGCTATAAATTTGATTCCTGGTAGTAAGTTTCCTAAGGGACGACTTTTCAATTTATCTGTGCCGGAGCATGCTGCTATGCGGAGTTATATAAAGGAGTCTTTAGAGAAGGGACATATTCGCCCATCCTCATCCCCTCTTGGTGCAGGATTCTTTTTTGTGGCTAAAAAGGATGGTTCCCTGAGACCCTGTATTGATTATCGCCTTTTGAATAAAATCACGGTCAAATTTCAGTATCCTTTGCCATTGTTAACTGATTTGTTTGCTCGCATTAGGGGGTCTAGTTGGTTCACCAAGATAGATCTTCGTGGTGCGTATAACCTTGTGCGTATAAAACAGGGTGATGAATGGAAAACTGCATTTAATACGCCTGAAGGCCATTTTGAGTACTTGGTGATGCCTTTTGGACTTTCTAATGCTCCTTCAGTCTTTCAGTCCTTTATGCACGACATCTTCCGTGAATATCTGGATAAGTTTATGATTGTGTATCTGGATGATATTCTGTTTTTTTCGGATGATTGGGAGTCTCATGTTAAGCAGGTCAGGATGGTCTTTCAGGTCCTGCGTGACAATGCTTTATTTGTGAAGGGCTCAAAATGTCTTTTTGGAGTCCAGAAGATTTCTTTTTTGGGTTTCATTTTTTCTCCTTCTACTATTGAGATGGACCCAGTCAAGGTTCAGGCTATTCATGACTGGACGCAGCCTACATCTGTTAAGAGTCTTCAGAAGTTCTTGGGTTTTGCTAATTTTTACCGTCGCTTCATAGCTAATTTTTCTGGTGTTGTTAAGCCTTTGACGGATTTGACCAAGAAGGGTTCTGATGTGACTAATTGGTCTTCTGCGGCTGTGGAGGCCTTTCGGGAGCTGAAGCATCGGTTTTCTTCGGCTCCGGTCTTATGTCAGCCAGATGTCTCACTTCCCTTCCAGGTGGAGGTTGATGCTTCCGAGATTGGAGCGGGGGCTGTTTTGTCGCAGAGAAGCCCCGATGGCTCTGTGATGAAGCCATGTGCTCTCTTTTCAAGAATGTTTTCGCCTGCCGAGCGGAATTATGATGTCAGTAATCGGGAGCTGTTGGCTATGAAGTGGGCATTTGAGGAGTGGCGACATTGGCTCGAGGGAGCTAAACATCGTGTGGTGGTCTTGACTGATCACAAGAATTTGATTTATCTCGAGTCGGCCAAGCGGCTGAATCCCAGACAGGCTCGTTGGTCGTTGTTTTTCTCTCGTTTTGATTTCATGGTCTTGTACCTGCCGGGTTCGAAGAATGTGAAGGCTGATGCTTTTTCTAGGAGTTTTGTGCCTGACTCTCCTGGAGATTCAAAGCCGGCTGGTATCCTTAGAGAAGGGGTGATTTTGTCTGCCATCTCCCCAGATATGCGACGTGTGCTGCAAGAGTTTCAGGTGGATAGACCTGACCGCTGTCCACCGGAGAGACTGTTTGTCCCGGATAGATGGACCAAAAGAGTCATCTCCGAGGTTCATTCTTCGGTGTTGGCGGGCAATCCTGGAATATTTGGTACCAGAGACTTGGTGGCCAGGTCTTTTTGGTGGCCTTCCTTGTCGCGGGATGTGCGTTCCTTTTGTGCAGTCTTGTGGAATTTGTGCTCGGGCTAAGCCTTGCTGTTCTCGTGCCAGTGGTTTGCTGTTACCTTTGCCTGTCCCGAAGAGGCCTTGGACGCACATTTCCATGGATTTTATTTCAGATCTCCCTGTCTCTCAGAGAATGTCTGTCATCTGGGTGGTGTGTGATCGTTTTTCTAAGATGGTCCATTTGGTGCCCTTGCCTAAGTTGCCTTCCTCCTCCGAGTTGGTTCCACTGTTTTTTCAAAATGTGGTTCGTTTGCACGGGATTCCTGAGAAAATTGTTTCTGACAGAGGATCCCAGTTTGTGTCTAGATTTTGGCGGACCTTTTGTGCTAAGTTGGGCATTGAATTGTCTTTTTCGTCGGCCTTCCATCCTCAGACGAATGGCCAAACTGAGCGAACTAATCAGACCTTGGAGACTTATTTAAGATGTTTTGTTTCTGCTGACCAGGACGACTGGGTTACTTTTTTGCCGTTGGCCGAGTTTGCCCTTAATAATCGGGCTAGTTCTGCTACTTTGGTTTCTCCTTTTTTTTGTAATTCGGGGTTTCATCCTCGTTTTTCCTCGGGTCAGGTGGAGCCTTCTGACTGTCCTGGAGTGGATGTTGTGGTGGATAGGTTGCATCAGATTTGGAATCATGTGGTGGACAATTTGAAGTTGTCACAAGAGAAGGCTCAGCTCTTTGCCAACCGCCGTCGCTGTGTGGGTCCCCGACTTCAGGTTGGGGACTTGGTGTGGTTGTCTTCTTGCTTCGTTCCTATGAAGGTCTCCTCTCCTAAGTTCAAGCCTCGGTTTATCGGTCCTTATAAGATTCTGGAAGTCCTTGGCCCTGTGTCATTCCGTCTGGACCTCCCGGCATCATTTGCTATTCATAATGTGTTCCATCGCTCGTTGTTGCGGAGGTATGTGGTACTTGTGGTTCCTCCGGTTGAGCCTCCTGCCCCGGTGCTGGTTGAGGGAGAATTGGAATACGTGGTGGAGAAGATCTTGGATTCTCGTGTTTCTAGACGGAGGCTTCAGTATTTTGTCAAGTGGAAGGGCTATGGTCAGGAGGATAATTCTTGGGCTGTCGCCTCTGATGTTCATGTGGCCGATTTGGTTCGTGCCTTCCATGTGGCTCATCCTGATCGCCCTGGGGGTTTTCATGAGGGTTCAGTGACCCCTCCTTATGGGGGGGTACTGTTGTGAACTCTGTTTTCAGGCTCCCTCTTGTGGTCACTGGTGGTATGGTGTGACTTTTGCTTTGGGCTCCCCCTGGCGGCTTTGTTTGTTATCCTGCTGGTCTCTGGCTATCAGCTGGTTCGTTATCCTCTGGGAGGTTCCTATATAGCTCTGTTTTACTTCCACTTGTTGCCGGCTGTCGATGTAATCAGTGCTACTCAGATTCCTTCTGACTACCTCGCTCCCAGTCCATCCAGGACAAGCTAAGTTTTGTTTGCTCATTTTTTTGATCAGCAGTGTTTATCATGTTTTCTTGTCCAGCCTGCTAAAATGTGATTCCCTCGCTTGCTGGATGCTCTAGTGGACTGAGTTTCTCCCCACACACCATTAGTTGGTGCGTGGGTTCTTGAAATCTCAGGATGGATATTTTGTAAGGGTTTTTTATTGATCGCATAGACCCCTGCTCTATTTTCTGCTTTCTAGTACTAGTGGGCCTCTTTTGCTGAATCTGATTTCATCCCTACGTATGTGCCTTCTTCTTACTTCACCGTTAATATTTGTTGGGGGCTTCTATATCTTTGGGGATTATTTCTCTGGAGGCAAGCGAGGTCTTTCTTTCTCTTTAGGGGTAGCTAGTTCCTCAGGCTGGCTCGAGACGTCTAGGAATTTTTTAGGCACGTTCACCGGCTACCTCTAGTTGTGTTGGATAGGTTCAGATTTGCGATCAGTCCAGTTACCCTAGAGTTTGTCCTTAGTTTATTCACTTGCTGGTCTATTCGTGATCCTCAGCCACTAAGGATCATAACAATTCCCCTTGCACTCTACACAGCTAGAATCTGACCCTGCTGAAAGTCAGGTTCCCCTTCCCGCATACTATACCACCTTACAAAGAGGGACAAAGAGGAAGGTGCAGATGAAAGTGCAGGTTCCTTCATCAGGTGGGGGGCATACTCGTTGGCGACGTCACTGGCACAGGGCCCCTCACAGTACGCAAAAGTGTCTCTGCCGGTGGGAGGCGCCACCCGCCGTCAAACACACCATCGTACTATGAGGGGCCCTGTGCCAGTGCCAATGCCAATGAGTGGGTCCCCACTGCTTGCTCAGGATCACAGCACTTGCAAAGTTGAAATACTTACCTCTCCCTGCTCCACCGCCGTGACGTATTCCGCGTTTCCTGGGGCCACGAAAATCTTGAGCCAGCCCTACCCCAACACAAGTTTAAACAAATGACCCCCAGTTTTCAATGCCTAACTATTATTATAAAGTAAATTAAGATTGACAAGCTTAAGTAATAAGAATTGATGTTTTTGGCATTAAATGGGCACTGTAGGTTTTTTCCTGTCCTCCACTCACTGCCGACTTTGATTACCCATTGACTTGCATTGGGTTTCGTGTTTCAGTCGGCCCCCGACTTTGCGCAATAATCGTCCGATTTCACCCGACCCGACTTTTGACAAAGTCGGGTTTCGCGAAACCCGACTCAATCCGAAAAAAGTAAAAGTCGCTCAACTCTAGATGCATGTTCAGCGGAACACTTCCAGCTGTAGTTAGCTGGCCCTCGGGTCCCCTTCTATGACAGTGAACATGTCTCCGAAACTCCCTGATGACATCATTACCTACCAATTCTCTTCAGACAGCTGTCTAACCCTTTCCAGCCAACAGCTCAACTACAAATGTAAAATAATCAGTTGTGCACAAAAGGATGATTGTCAAATAAATGTACTTATTCAGAGAGTATAAAAAACTTATAGAAAGAAAAATGTCTGTGTAAAATTTACTGATACCTATAAAGTAATATAAGCAAATTCTCCTTGAATGAAAAGCAATTATTACCTGTCTCATTAGATATTTCCCCATCAGAACACTGCAGACATTCGAAGCAGCACTTATGGCTTCCATTCATTAGGATCCTTCGATAACCTGGTGGACAGTCCTCAGTGCACTTAGAGACTGGAATCTAAAGCATAAATGATCACATTTTTTTAATACAATATAAGTGTTCTTATATTGTGGAAGATAAAAAATTAAACATTAAATATCTGAAACATTTTTTAATGCATTTTGCTACTCTAAAAATGTATTCAGCTTCATTCATTGCTGACATTTGGCAGCTGCAAGAGCAGCTATCAGCAGTTCAGTGGTGGGAGTCAAGTGTCACTTACCCCAGTGATTACATACTGATAACATATGGATAGTTCATTAATATGTACATCTTGGACAATCCCTTTTAAAAAGCAACATACTTTAAAGTGTAACTATCACTATTTAAATGTTTTGATATATGACATGTTCTGCACAGTGCTGCTAATCGATGGTGGTCCGGGGCCTAAATAGAAAGTCTTTGAATAGGTGAATAGCTCTATGAGAGTGAACTATGGATCCCTAGATTTAATATTGAACCCATGTACATTTTTGTGTGTGTAGCTGATGCAAGAACTGTGAACTTAGGAGAAAGATTTTGAGAGATTGGCAAGAGTCTCAGGACCCAATTCCCCACCAATCAGTAGCACTCCACAGTACCTGTAACACAGTCATGGCCAAAAGTGTTGTCACCATTGAAACCATCATTAGTACATGGATACAGAACCCAGGCGACCATTAGTACATGAATATATGACTAGGCCCACCATCCATACATGAATATGCAGTCATGGCCAAAAGTGTTGGCACAATTGAAATTGTTGCAGAACCAGTGAATAATTCAGCCATCATTTGCCAGGAAAGATGCAGACTTGGCTTGCGAGACTGGGAGATGACGTATGACTTACGTAATACGTTACATGTCATTAAGGGGTTAAGTTTGGTAAAGACCATTTCCAGTATTATTATTTGTGTATTTATTAAGCTAGCTTCTAAAATCTGACTTTTCCCTTTTAGTAAAATATTCAAATTTGAAGATCCTTAAGCATTTTGAATGTTCAACCAAATACATTAAAGTAATCATTCATGAACAGAGATTATAATGCTGACCTTCTCATTTTTCCAAAATATCATATTAGTCTGCACGAAAAGCTGATCTTCTTCTTGCACAGGTAGATTAAATCTTCCAACATGTTTTAAATTAAACTGAGATTGAAACAATATTTTAAAATTATTAATGTGATAGTACGAGGTCATTTCTCCTTTGTCATTAAAGTAAATTTCATTTCCATTCAAATCTTGGAAATTAATTTTTCTTAAAAAATGCTGAAATAAATGAAACAAATAAGAATCGGGAAAATAAACTTGGCAAATAAAAGAACGCTGTTGAATATTAAGATTTTAGATTTTAAAGGCGTCTGTTCAATGTGTGAGTATTTATGTAGTAAGCGTCACTACTGTGGGATACATCACAATTTCTGTAGCTACCGGTTTGAAAAAAAAAAAATTTCTATATTACTGGGAATTTTGCCATACTATTGGCCATTTCTACCTTAGGCTCATGTCAAATGCGGTTTTGCTACTTCACTGGTTATTCTACTATACCTTTAGTTTATGACCTTTTGATTGACAAATTATAAAAAAAAATGTATTTAAAACACATCAGAAAAATATACAGAAAAAAGATTTAAAAGCCCCGTTCCCCCACAAAATATCAAATCTTCATATAATTATTACTACTTTATCATGAAAAGCCAACAGATATATCCATATGCAGTCATGTGACCAGAATTAGACTACAATGCATTCTAAATTGTTATGCAAAATGGATTTATGTGTCATAAAGATGTAATTTATTTTCCCATATTCTCATGGATGGTTTATGTTCAGGGCTCTTTGGATCAGTGAAATCAATGCCAAACCCCGTGACAAATACTTTGCCATGTGCCCAATTAGAGGAAAACTACTTAAGGAGGATGTTCCACATTATTAAGCTGTCCACAGTTTTCAAGCAATAGGGGAAATAAAAAGGATCTCTCTGCTGCCCAAAGGTGTCAAATAGTGCAATGCCGAGAGCAAGGTATGAAAATAGGTATTTTGTGAAACTTTCAGGGTAATCATTTACTGGGAAGAGATTTTGTGGCTTATACAAAGCACAGGCAGGTTTGTGCAGATTAAAGCATAATAAAGAAGGTTTCCACCAGGCAAATTCATTGGATTAAGAGAGCAGCTTCTAAATACAATTACAAAGCAGCAAACAGGTATATGAAGCTGCTGGTGCCTCTGGAGTCCTGTGTGTGTATCTCAAGGTGTAGGATGCTCCAGGTGTTTGCAGTTGTGCATAAACCTACTATGAAGCCACCCTTAAACAGTGCTCACAAACAAAAATGTTTACAGTGCGCTTAGACATGCATTATACTTATTGTAAAACAATCTTGTCTACTGATAATGCCGTGTAACATTTGATTGTCTAGATGGATAGAGTAGTGGATGGTTGGTGGATGGCCACCATGTCCTAAGAAGGCTGCAAAATCAGCAAATAGGTGGCATAGTCATGTTTTGGGCTGGAATCATGAGGAGTGAGCTGGTAAGTAGTCAGATGCTTGGATGACATGTGCTTGTCATGGTCAGGCTAGTATTAGTCCGGCCCCTGCTGAGCTTGATACAGTATATATTGCAAATTAATGTTTTTTGTCTTCTGCACTTTTAGTAAATAACCACTGGACTGGGGAACACCTAACCCCATCTTGCCTGTTACGGTGCTGCTGATCCTTCACCCTATGTGCTGCTGTGCTCGCTCTGCATGCCACCTTGCCAGGTTGGGTCAGTGATCTCATAATCCACCACCTCATCTTTCACTTCCTCACTCTGGTCCTCCTCTTGACTTGTTGACTTAACATAACGTGTTGGCAACTGTATCTCATCATCATTCTACTCTTGAGACAGTGATTGCCGTTCCCCACAGTCGGCTTCTTCTGACAATGACTGCTTAAACATTTATTTGTCATGGCACATGATCTCCTAATACTCCTCTGGAAACGTGCAGGGTGAGAGGCCTGAATCAATAAATGGAAAGGTAAAAAGCTCCTCAGTGTCCAAGTGTGGGGTCACTTTTTTATTGGACTCGCCATTGTGGGAGGAAGGAGGACCAGGGTGAGAATTATGGGGTTCAAACTCCTGGATAGTCAGACTGGAACATGTGGAAGACAAGGTGCTGCTGTGAAGCAGACAGGAAGTACTGTCTCCAATCAGCCCGACCACCCGTTCACACTATTTCTGCTTCAAGAGTGGTGTCCTGTGCCCCCCTGCAAAGTGGGATAGGAAGCTAAATATCATTGACGAGCATGTTTGTTGTGCTCCCACAGCAGGCACATTTTCACCTGTCCCACAGCCTCCGCCTCTGCGTACACCATCAGCAGCATGTCCACTTTCCTGTCCCTTACAACTCACCTTGTGCATTTTAAATTATGTACGCAGCTAAGAGTGGTATTATTAGAGAATAAAATCTATCTCAATTGGCCCTGAAATAAATTTTGGGTATCATTGATTAATCACACTAATCATGCAAAAATCGAAACTGTTTTCCCTACCTTGGCTTTTATGCTGGCTATGTTAGTTCTTTATTTTTGACTATTTAAAACACAGCAAACATACACAAATTATGCCATACCAGGCAATTTTGTCAAACCAAAGTAAATAGTAAGGAGGAAACCATAGAAAATCCTAGATGACTCTATTTCACCCTAATTCACCCCTTCCTTGAGGTCGAGGTTGGCACTCTAACTTGGTTGCAAAGTGGCACCACTCCCCATTGACTAACCCTAAATACTCCCTAAGAAACCCGGGCTGCTCAACTAACAAAAAGGGGCCTAAAGCACCAATGATATCACTAATTCCTTTATGGGTTAAATTGCCCCCAAAATAGCAACCAGTGCTTGATGGGACCGAGGTGTTCAGGGGAAGATAAGAGAAGGTTAAGAGTAGGGACTGTTAATATGATGAAACCAAAGGAGGGTGCCCCCATATGGTACTAACCATGCAGTTTTGAACCAAATCTTTGGAATCCGTATCCTCAATACCATTGACATAACAGAAAAAAAAAAACTATTCAATATAATTGAACAACAGATATCCAGAAACAATAAAATGAGATGATTTAAGGATGCTAATGGGGTTGGGACTCATATATCTCACCCTCCTCTATCCCTAGTCCATTGTCTCTGCTTTGCTGTGGAGGTTGGCACCCTAACCTTGTACGCAAAATTTTGCCCCCGCACGACGATGGCTTACCCTCACTTCCCCTAAATACTATACCATTCCTACTCTCTACAAAAAAAACATTAATCGTGGAGCTGGGAGTAAAAAGGGGAGGGGGTAAGAAAAAAGTGGGTAAAGGTGTAAAGGGCAGTGTGGTAGCTCAGTGGTTAGTCTTACAGCACTGGGGTTCTTTGTTCAAATCTCACCAAGGACATCTGCAAGAAGTTTACTGTATATCTTCTCCCCGTGTTTGCGCGGGCTTCCTCCCACATTCTAAAGACATACTGATTAGGGCTCACAATCTAGATTCCCTATCCGGACAGTTCCAATAATGTTTGCAAAGCGCTGTAGAATTAATGGTGCTATATACATGAGTAAAATAAATAAATAAAGGGTTAATGCTTTTAAAGAATGAAGCAGTGTAACAAACCTCACACCCCAGGGGTAAGGAGCACATGGTGTCAGGGCAATAAACTTCTGGCAAAGTGCTATAGTGCCAGAAAAGAAATCAGGGGTTAATTCATTTTTTTTCTATGTTAGTTCTTACTGATTAGCTAGCTGCGCTATCGCACGTAATGTTATAGTCACAAGGCATTATGGGAAAGGTTCCAATTGGTTGTGCCTGAGGTTAGATTGGCCTTCTGCAACTAGTGCAATTTTCCAGAGTGTGAAAAGGAAGCTGGCAATTTTTTTTTTTACATTTTGCGCAAATGTATTGGTAAAGCTTTCAAATTCCAAAGGACCTGAGAATTTAGTAAATTCAACAAAAATTTGATTAGCATGCAAAAATTTGTTGGCATTAGTGTCGAGCAAGTCTACCGTAATTGAAATCTGAATCTGCAGTTTGTGTGAATTTGGAAAAAAAAGCTTGACCTGCTGCGTTGCTCCACTATAGTTCATTCTTTTCATTGTTGCCATTTTCTACATATTCTAGAGCTCGGCATCTTCTGCAGTTCTTGCTTGAATGGGCCACAAAATTATGACATTATGACCTAGTCAAAGATGCTGAGTGACTGGACAAAAGTAAATAGATCAAAACCATATGTTCAAAGTCAAATCTTTCTCCAAAATTTGATTCATGGCGAATCAATTTGAAGCAAATCAAAAAATTCTTCAACTGCCCTGGGACGATATGTAAACTCTAACATCTCAAGGACCATGTCCAATTAATTTCTAGCACTTTAGTGTAAACACAGTGAAAGTAATAACAAAACAACCCCAACATATATGGCTATTGGTAAATGGATTGTAATGTTCTGTTGCTTATTCAGTGTTCTGTGTCTTTCTCTCCATGTCTTTACAGCTAAGTATGGAGATGTGACATCCTGATGTCCTTTAACTATCCATATTCACCACAAAATGGATGCTTTATTCCCTGCATTTGCTTTTATACATGTTATTAAAATTTCACCTAATTGACTGTGTTATATCACGTTTTATGATCACTGTAAAGCATTATAAGGAAGCCTGCCAGCTGCGCTTTAGGTCATGTGAGCCTGTTTGTTGCTAATATAATTTTTAGTGTCATGGTATAAGACATGGTTCATGACCTGCTCTCTCAGGGTTAATGTTGCTTGCCTCTCTTTGGATATGGGATCACACTCCAGACTAGGATTCCTTGTCAGCTATACTTTCGTTTAGTCTGTGTGCCTAACCCCTTGAGTGTGTACTCAGTTTGCATTTGCTTGCTTGGCACTCCGTGCGTTACTTTACTTGTTTGTTCTTCTGGTTTTCTGACCTTTGGCTCCCTTTCTAACTATTCCTCCGAATTATCCCTTGGTTATATCATTATCTCTTGGTTTTGATCTTGGCAGGTTTAACTACTCTCCAGTGTCGTATCCTCTGCACCCCGGCGTCTGGCGCCGCCCTTGACCACCTCCTTCCCTGTCACATGGTTCAGGTCCTGTTTGCTACCTGGTGAGTTCCACACCACCCTGCTCTCAGCTCCCTTGCTGCGGTGTGTAGCTCTGCCCGCAGAAGTATACCCGGGAGTCATGACATTTAGGAATGTGTAAAATGGAAGTGGCCATTTTTGTGATTCACTTGAGTTAAATAATTTTTTTTTTAATTCATTGGGTTAAATGAAACTCTAAAAAAATTATCCAAATTTGATTTGCATCAAATTAACCCTATCATCTCTATTAGGAAGTAATATTATTGTGATAGATTCCATTTATGGTTTTTGTGTATCTACTTTCTGGAAAAAATATGGATATTGGGTTAATTATTAAAAGTCTTTAATATTTTCTGACTTTCGGAATAGAAAAGTGTCCAATACACCTGGAAGGAAAAAGGATAAATTACCTTCAACATGTATTTACAATTAAATTTTCTTGGCCAATGAAGAAGGCCTTCGTGTAGAGCATGAGCCAAGGCATAGACAGCAGTATATACAAGATAGGTGGCTCTGAATGTTTCAGTGTAGTAATTATGGCTGCCAATTTTTGTTAATTTCATTGTCCTGTTGCAATTCTTAAGTTTGTGTGGATAATAATTTTCAGCTAACATTTTTAGGATGGGGTTTGACGGTTTACAGTTCAGGTATACCAATAGAATATGTTCAAGTATAGGATCATTTGGATGATTTTCAAGACTAATATCTTCTAAAAATGTTTTCAGCTGTGGGATCATTACATTTGGTGATGAAAATACGAGGCTGCCATCACATGATGCTTTACGTTTTACTGATGAAAGAATGTTAATATTTGACCCCGCTGGTATAATCAGAGTCTTCACCTTTCCTGAAATGCTTTGTTCCTCAATAAATTGTACTGTGAGAAATGAAATTGTGCCACAAAGTACAATAATCTTTGAGGTTGATTTTTGAAATATCCTTCTGTTACTTTCATTGATGTTTTCTTCATTTGTGAAATAATCAGTTTTCATTTTTATAATAAACTCAATGCAAATATCATTAACTTCTGCCTGTTTCATTAATTCCTGACTTTGTGTGTAACCTCCATCATCATCGGAGGCAATAACACCAATCCATGTCCAATCAAAATGTTTGAGAAGTTTAACTATTGCCAGATATTGAGTTTGGTCACTGGGAAGAGTTTGGAAGAAGGATGGATACATCTGCTTATTGGATAAAAGAGGATTTGTGGCACCATAGCTGATCTAGAGAAATAAAACAGCAATTATGCACAGGAAAATAGAAGTGAATGTTAAATTAAATGTACAAAGACCCCAAACCTTAAGTATATATATACTCCGGTCAGTGTCTTTAGCAAACACACTGGAGGCCTCCACACCTCCAGTCACAAACACTGAATGAGACACTCGGTCTCTATTTTATCTCCCAATCCAAGCCCCTAGGGTGATAATATGGGAGCAGTCATTCCCACCCATCTCTTTTGACTGCTCTTAAAGTCCGGCCGTAGAATGGCTTAATAACCTCTTAGCACTATATGTGCTGGAGCATGCTTTCCAAGCTCGCTTCACTGAATCTATCAACCCTATGCCCAAAGCCGGAAGGCTTGGCACTTTGTGCTATCAAACAGTGGACTCTCGATAGAGCCTTAGCATTGCCATGCAGTTTCCCTGGCCTATGCTCCACATGGAAGTTAAAATCCCAAAGTGCTAGGAACCACCTGGTAACTGTCATGGTTTGTCTGTTTCAGTTCCTTTAGGGTTAACTCCTGTAGCCTCACACGGATCCTGGGTGGACTTTTTATAGCCTCCATCTGGGAGTTTCCTTTGTCAGTGATACTTCTGCCCTTGGCTAAGTGTATTGACCCCTGAGTGTGTTTTGTGCTGTGTGCTGGTTTGCTTGATCTCTTGGCTCTTTGACTCGGTCTGATCTCTGGATACTGCTTATTGGATTCCCTCTCTGTACTTTCTCTGTCCATTCGGTATTGACCTCTGCTTTGCCTGTCATGATTCCCAATGGCAGGGAAACATCAAAACACAAAAATAACGGACGAGCTCTGGGTGATGGAATCTCGAGCTGACCGTGAGCTAAATCTACCACACAACTAATAGTAGCCAGGGAGCATACCTACGACTTCCTAGATGCCACGCACCAGCCGGAGGACTAACTACGCCTGGTAGAGGAAGGAACAGACCTGGCTTACCTCTAGGGAAATACCCCAAAAGATGATAGCAGCCCCCCACATGTAATAACGGTGAGTTCAAGAGGAAAAGACATACACAGTATGAAAGTAGATTTAGCAAAGAGAGGTCCACTTACTAGATAGCAGAAGGATACAAAAGAGGACTTCACGGTCAACTGAAAACCCTTTCAAAAAACCATCCTGAAATTACTTTAAGACTCCTGTGTCAACTCATGACACAGGAGTGGCAATTTCAGCCTGCAAGAGCTTCCAGCTACAGAGAATAACAAAAACTGCAAACTGGACAAAAGATACAAAACAAAAGGACAAAGTCCACTTAGCTGATCAGCAGACTAGTAGCAGGAACATGCAACCGAAGGCTCTGGTTACAATGATGACCGGCAAGGAAATGACTGGAGAGCAAGGCTAAATAGGAAACTCCCAAACACTGATGGGAGCAGGTGAACTGAGACAGCAAAGCACACACAAGTCACCAGTACCACCAGCAACCACCAGGGGAGCCCAAAAAGCGGATTCACAACAGTACCCCCCCTTAAGGAGGAGGCACCGAACCCTCACGAGAACCGCCAGGGCGATCTGGATGAGCCCTATGAAAGGCACGAACCAAATCCGAGGCATGAACATCAGAGGCAGTTACCCAAGAATTATCTTCCTGACCATAGCCCTTCCATTTAACCAGATATTGAAGTCTCCGTCTGGAAATACGGGAATCCAAGATCTTCTCTACAATGTACTCCAATTCACCCTCCACCAGCACAGGAGCAGGAGGTTCAGTAGAAGGAACCACCGGTACCTCATATCTCCGCAACAACGACCGATGGAATACATTATGGATAGCGAAAGATGCCGGGAGGTCCAAACGAAAGGACACAGGGTTAAGTATCTCCAAAATCCTATAAGGACCGATGAACCGAGGCTTAAACTTAGGAGAAGAAACCCTCATAGGGACAAAACGGGAAGACAACCACACCAAGTCCCCAACACGAAGGAGAGGACCAACACGACGACGGCGGTTAGCAAACTGCTGAGTCCTCTCCTGGGACAACTTCAAATTGTCCACCACTTGTCCCCAAATCTGATGCAACCGATCCACCACCGCATCCACTCCAGGACAATCCGAAGATTCCACCTGACCAGATGAAAAACGAGGATGAAACCCTGAATTGCAAAAGAAAGGAGAAACCAAAGTGGCAGAACTAGCCCGATTATTAAGAGCAAATTCTGCCAACGGCAAAAAGGCAACCCAGTCATCCTGATCCGCAGACACAAAACACCTCAAATAAGTCTCCAAAGTTTGATTAGTTCGCTCCGTCTGGCCATTAGTCTGAGGATGGAATGCAGACGAAAAAGACAAATCAATGCCCAACCTGGCACAGAATGCCCGCCAAAATCTAGACACGAACTGGGTTCCCCTGTCAGAAACGATGTTTTCCGGAATACCATGCAAGCGAACCACATTTTGAAAAAATAGAGTAACCAACTCAGATGAGGAAGGCAACTTAGGCAATGGTACCAAATGAACCATTTTAGAAAAACGGTCACACACCACCCAGATGACAGACATCTTCTGAGAAACAGGGAGATCAGAAATAAAGTCCATAGAGATGTGCGTCCAAGGCCTCTTCGGAACAGGCAAGGGCAACAATAACCCACTAGCCCTAGAACAACAAGGCTTGGCCCAAGCACACACATCACAAGACTGCACAAAAACACGCACATCCCGAGACAGGGAAGGCCACCAGAAGGATCTAGCCACCAACTCTCTGGTACCAAAAATTCCAGGATGACCTGCCAGCGAAGAAGAGTGAACTTCCGAGATGACTCTACTGGTCCAATCATCAGGAACAAACAGTCTACCAGGCGGACAACGATCAGGTCTATCCGCCTGAAATTCTTGCAAAGCACGTCGCAGATCTGGGGAGACAGCAGACAAAACCACCCCATCCTTAGGGACACCAGTAGGTTCAGAATCCCCAGGAGAGTCAGGCTCAAAACTCCTAGAAAGAGCATCTGCCTTAACATTTTTAGAACCCGGTAAGTATGAAACCACAAAATTAAACCGAGAAAAAAACAACGACCATCGTGCCTGTCTAGGATTCAGGCGCCTGGCAGACTCTAGATAAATCAGATTCTTGTGATCAGTCAAAACTACCACCTGATGTCTGGCACCCTCAAGCCAATGACGCCACTCCTCAAATGCCCACTTCATGGCCAAAAGCTCCCGATTACCAACATCATATTTTCGCTCGGCGGCCGAAAATTTTCGAGAAAAGAACGCACAAGGTCTCATCACTGAGCAGTCGGAACTTTTCTGTGACAAAACCGCCCCCGCTCCGATCTCGGAAGCATCGACCTCAACCTGAAAGGGAAGAGAAACATCAGGCTGGCGCAACACAGGGGCAGACAAAAAGCGGCGCTTAAGCTCCCGAAAGGCCTCCACAGCAGCAGGGGACCAATCGGCAACATCAGCACCCTTTTTGGTCAAATCCGTCAGAGGTTTAGCAACGCCAGAAAAACCAGTTATAAATCGACGATAAAAATTAGCAAAGCCCAAGAATTTCTGAAGACTCTTAAGAGAAGTAGGCTGCGTCCAGTCACAAATAGCCCGAACCTTGACAGGGTCCATCTCAATAGAAGAAGGGGAAAAAATGTACCCCAAAAAGGAAATCTTTTGAACCCCAAAAACACACTTTGAACCCTTTACACACAAAGAATTCTCCCGCAAAACCTGAAAAACCCTCCTGACCTGTTGAACATGAGACTCCCAGTCATCAGAAAAAATCAAAATATCATCCAAATACACAATCATAAATTTATCCAAATATTCACGGAAAATATCATGCATTAAGGACTGAAAGACTGAAGGTGCATTAGAAAGGCCGAAAGGCATTACTAAATACTCAAAATGGCCCTCAGGCGTATTAAATGCGGTTTTCCACTCATCCCCCTGCTTAATTCGCACCAAATTATACGCCCCACGAAGATCAATCTTAGAGAACCACTTAGCCCCCCTTATGCGAGCAAACAAATCAGTCAGCAAAGGCAACGGATACTGATATTTGACTGTAATTTTATTCAGGAGTCGATAATCAATACAAGGCCTCAGAGAGCCATCCTTTTTAGATACAAAGAAAAAACCAGCTCCTAAAGGAGATGAAGAAGGACGAATATGTCCCTTTTCCAGGGACTCCTTAATATACTCTCGCATAGCAGCATGTTCAGGTACAGATAAGTAAAACAAACGACCCTTTGGAAATTTACTGCCAGGAATCAGATCTATGGCGCAATCACAATCTCTGTGGGGAGGGAGTGAACCAATTTTTGGCTTCTCAAAAATATCACGATAATCAGACAAAAATGCCGGAATCTCAGAGGGAATAGATGACGAAATGGAAACCAAAGGTATGTCCCCATGAGCCCCTCGACATCCCCAGCTTAACACAGACATTGTTTTCCAGTCAAGGACTGGGTTATGAGATTGTAACCATGGTAATCCAAGCACCAAAACATCATGCAAATTGTACAACACAAGGAAGCGAATCACCTCCTGATGGTCTGGAGTCATACGCATAGTCACTTGCGTCCAGAATTGTGGTTTATTACAAGCCAAAGGCGTAGAATCAATACCCTTCAGAGGTATAGGGACTTCCAGAGGCTCTAAATCAAACCCACAGCGCCTGGCAAAGGACCAATCCATAAGACTCAGAGCGGCGCCAGAGTCCACATAGGCATCCACGGTAATAACTGATAATGAACAAATCAAGGTTACAGACAGAATAAATTTAGACTGTAAAGTGCCAATTGAAATAGACTTGTCAACCTTCCTTGTACGTTTAGAGCATGCTGATATAACATGAGCAGAATCACCACAATAGAAGCATAACCCATTTTTACGCCTATAATTCTGCCGCTCGCTTCTGGACAGAATTCTGTCACATTGCATTTTCTCTGGCGTCTCTTCAGAAGATACCGCCAAATGGTGCACGGGTTTGCGCTCCCGCAAACGCCGATCAATCTGAATAGCCATTGTCATGGACTCATTCAGACCTGTGGGCGCAGGGAACCCGACCATAACATCTTTAACAGCATCAGAAAGGCCCTCTCTGAAATTTGCCGCTAGGGCACACTCATTCCACTGAGTAAGCACAGACCATCTACGAAATTTTTGGCAGTATATCTCAGCTTCATCTTGCCCTTGAGATAGGGCTATCAAAGCTTTTTCAGCTTGAATCTCCAAATTAGGTTCCTCATAAAGCAACCCTAAAGCCAGAAAAAACGCATCCACATTGAGCAACGCAGGATCCCCTGGTGTCAATGAAAATGCCCAATTTTGAGGGTCACCTCGCAGCAAAGAGATTACAATCTTAACCTGCTGGACAGGATCTCCAGAGGAGTGAGGTCTGAGAGAAAGGAACAATTTACAATTATATTTGAAATTCAGGAACCGAGATCTATCTCCGGAAAACACCTCTGGTGTAGGAATTTTAGGTTCAGACATCGGAGTATGTATAACAAAATCTTGTAAATTTTGAACCTTGGTAGCAAGATTATTTAAACCTACAGCCAAACTCTGAGGGTCCATCTTTAAACAGGTGACATCAGAGCCATTCAAGGATTAGAAGGAGAGAAAGGCAAAGGCTGTAATTAGAGCTGAAATACAACTGATCCAACTATGGTGCAAGCATAGGGGGGAAACAAAAAAAAAAAATTCTACAGACTTCTTTTTTCTCTCCTTTCTTCTGCCAATAACTTTAACACTGGCCGGTCATACTGTCATGATTCCCAATGGCAGGGAAACATCAAAACACAAAAATAACAAACGAGCTCTGGGTGATGGAATCTCGAGCTGACCGTGAGCTAAATCTACCACACAACTAATAGTAGCCAGGGAGCATACCTACGACTTCCTAGATGCCACGCGCCAGCCAGAGGACTAACTACGCCTGGTAGAGGAAGGAACAGACCTGGCTTACCTCTAGGGAAATACCCCAAAAGATGATAGCAGCCCCCCACATGTAATAACGGTGAGTTCAAGAGGAAAAGACATACACAGTATGAAAGTAGATTTAGCAAAGAGAGGTCCACTTACTAGATAGCAGAAGGATACAAAAGAGGACTTCACGGTCAACTGAAAACCCTTTCAAAAAACCATCCTGAAATTACTTTAAGACTCCTGTGTCAACTCATGACACAGGAGTGGCAATTTCAGCCCGCAAGAGCTTCCAGCTACAGAGAATAACAAAAACTGCAAACTGGACAAAAGATACAAAACAAAAGGACAAAGTCCACTTAGCTGATCAGCAGACTAGTAGCAGGAACATGCAACCGAAGGCTCTGGTTACAATGATGACCGGCAAGGAAATGACTGGAGAGCAAGGCTAAATAGGAAACTCCCAAACACTGATGGGAGCAGGTGAACTGAGACAGCAAAGCACACACAAGTCACCAGTACCACCAGCAACCACCAGGGGAGCCCAAAAAGCGGATTCACAACATTGGCCCCCTACTATCCTTTTTGTCTTGTCCCTTGGTACCGTTACGCTATCCTGTGCTCTGACCCCGGCCTGATCTGTTTATGTCTCTGTCTGTGCCCCTTGGTAGCTGTGTTCTGTAGTTACATTTCTAGGAGTTTTCCTTCAGCTTCTAGCTCTCTGGAGCTTAGGCCACGCCCACCAGCATTCAGGTGATTCAGGTCCTGACAGGCCTGAAGCAGTCTCTCTCCAGTCTTGCTTGCCCTGCGTTTCTGGGAGTCTGTGGCTATCTCCAGGTCCTATTTTCCCAGGAGATAGCATCGGTGAGTGTCACTCATATCTCCCTGCCTGATATTATCACTGACCACTAAGTTATTTCTGTTTCACTGCTCAGTTTGGGGTGTGTGTTGTGGGGAGGGTTATGGATCCCATACAGTCTTTATCTGAACAGATGAAAAAACTTAGCCAGATGTTTCAGGCTTTGACTCTGGAGCAGCAGGCCCTTGCTCGTTCTCAGCGGCAGGTCACTGAGACTGTGCAGGGGGCATTGTCTTCTGGTTTTCAGGAAGCTATGGTGAGTGATGTTGCGCTGGTTGTTGTGAACTATACTTTTTGGCTCCCTCTTGTGGTCACTAGTGATTTGGCACTTGGATTGTCTTTTACCAGGTTGGTGCTCACCTGCTTCGTTAGGCTTGGGGTGTTGCTATTTAAACTTCCTGGATTCTCAGTCCAGTGCCTGGCATCGTTGTAATCAGTTCACTTCTGTTTGCTCCTGTCTTCAGGTCCTGGTTCTTTGCAAGATAAGCTAAGTCCTGCTTTCGTACTCTTGATCATTTGCATTGTTCATATTTTTGTCCAGCTTGTACAATATGTGATTCCTGTTATTGCTGGAAGCTCTAGGGGGGCTGATATTCTCCCCCCACACCGTCAGTCGGTTTGGGGGTTCTTGGATATTCAGCGTGGATATTTTGCAGGGTTTTTTGCTGACCATATAAGTCTTCTTACTATATTCTGCTATTAGTCAGTGGGCCTCTCTTTGCTAAATCTAGTTCATTCTTACGTTTGTCTTTTCTTCTTACCTCACCGTTATTATTTGTTGGGGGCTTGTATTACTTTGGGGTCTTTTCTCTGGAGGCAAGAGAGGTCTTATTTTCCCTGATAGGGGTAATTAGTTCTCCGGCTGGCGTGAGACGTCTAGGACCAACGTAGGCACGTTCCCCGGCTGCTGTTAGTGTTTGCGCTAGGATCAGGTATATGGTCAGCCTAGTTACCACTTCCCTATGAGCTGGTATTTATGTTTTGCAGACTTTGCTGTAATCTTTGAGGTCCCCTGCCATTGGGATCATAACAGCTGGTGTCTCCAGAAGCCCCTGTTAAATTGCCTGACTTTTTTTCTGGGAACAAGAAAGAGTTCAGGGTTTTCAAAGTGTTGTGAATTCTGCTCTTGGGTTCCCTCCGGTGGTTGTTGGTAGTAATACAGTTGTCCCTGGGTTGCAATCCTGGGCAGGTGTCCCTGCTGATTGCAGCTCTGACTGGGATATTTAGGTGTGCAGGATTCATTAGCCCTTGCCAGTTGTCCATTGTTCTTGGAGGTTTTGCATCTCTGTCTGGTTCCTCCTGCCCTGCTGCCAAATCAACAAAGATAAGTGTCTGGTTTTGTTTCTGCAGCACACATGCTGTGTGCTTTACAATTCAGTACTATTCAATGTTTTTTCTTCTCCAGCTTAGACTGTGTTTGGATTTCTCAGTCAAGTTGGATTCTCAGGAGATGCAGATATACATTCCATGTCTTTAGTTAGATGGTGGAATTTTTGTATTATCTGCTGTGGATATTTTTAGGGTTTTAATACTGACCGCTTAGTATTCTGTCCTATCCTTTCCTATTTAGCTAGCATGGCCTCTTTTGTTAAATCCTGATTTCTGCCTGCGTGTGTCTTTCCTCTATTACTCACAGTCAATATTTGTGGGGGGCTGCCTATCCTTTGGGGTTCTGCTCTGAGGCAAGATAGAATTCCCATTTCCATCTATAGGGGTATTTAGTCCTCCGGCTGTGTCGAGGTGTCTAGGATTGTTAGGTACACCCCACGGCTACTTCTAGTTGCGGTGTCAGTTTAGGGTTTGCGGTCAGTACAGGTTCCACCTACTCCTGAGCAAGTCTCATGCGGCTCCAAGGTCACCGGATCATAACAGTACAACTGGCCAACAATGAGTTAAATGCATCTCAGAAGAAGGGAAGAAAGGTGTTGAGCCATTTTTTTATCTGTAGCCTGCTTTGTCTTTTCTTCCCTCTTTTTCTCTGTGTGGCTGAGGAGTCTTGTGCTAGCATGGATGTTCAGGGATTAGCTTCTCGTGTAGACCAGCTTGCTGCTAGGGTACAGAGTATTTCTGATTATATTGTTCAGACTCCAGTTTTAGAGCCTAAGATTCCTTCTCCTGATTTGTTTTTTGGCGACAGGTCCAAATTTTTGAGTTTTAAAAACAACTGTAAACTGTTTTTTGCTCTGAGACCTCGATCCTCTGGTGATTCCATTCAGCAGGTTAAAATTGTCATCTCCCTGCTGCGTGGCGATCCTCAGGATTAGGCATTTTCCATGGAATCTGGGAATCCGGCCTTGCTTAATGTAGACACCTTTTTCCGGCTTTAGGATTATTATATGATGAACCAAATTCTGTGGATCAAGCGGAGAAGACCTTGTTGGCCCTGTCTCAGGGTCAAGAAGCGGCAGAATTGTATTGTCAGAAATTTAGAAAATGGTCTGTGTTGACTAAATGGAATGATGATGCTTTGGCGGCAATTTTCAGAAAGGGTCTTTCTGAATCCGTTAAAGATGTTATGGTGGGATTTCCCACGCCTTTCGGTCTGAGTGATTCTATGTCTCTGGCTATTCAGATTGATCGGCGCTTGCGGTGCTGTGCGCGCTGTGGCGTTGTCCTCAGAGCAAGTGCCTGAGCCAATGCAGTGTGATAGGATTCTGTCTAGAACGGAACAACAAGGATTCAGACATCAGAATAGGTTGTGTTTTTATTGTGGCGATGCTTCTCATGTCATTTCAGTCTGCCCTAAGCGTACCAAGAGGATCGCTAGTTCATTTACCATCAGTACTGTACAACCTAAATTTCTGTTATCTGTGTCCTTGATCTGCTCATTGTCATCATTTTCTGTCATGGCATTTGTGGATTCAGGCGCCGCCTTGAACTTAATGGACTTTGAGTTTGCCAGGCATTGTGGTTTTCCCTTGCAGTCTTTGCAGAACCCTATTCCTTTAAGGGGCATTGATGCTACACCTTTGGCTAAAAATAAGCAGTTCTGGACACAGGTGACCATGTGCATGGCGCCAGCCCATCAGGAAGATTGTCGATTTCTGGTGTTGCATAATTTGCATGATGCTATCGTGCTGGGTTTTCCGTGGTTGCAGGTACATAATCCTGTGTTGGATTGGAAGTCTATGTCTGTGACTAGTTGGGGATGTCAGGGGGTTCATAATGACGTTCCTTTGATGTCAATCTCCTCTTCTTCCGCTTCTGAAATTCCAGAGTTTTTGTCTGATTTTCAGGATGTATTCGATGAGCCCAAGTCCAGTTCCCTTCCACCGCATAGGGACTGTGATTGTGCGATTGACTTGATTCCAGGCTGTAAGTTTCCTAAGGGCCGACTTTTCAACCTGTCTGTGCCTGAACATACTGCCATGCGGAGTTATGTTAAGGAGTCTTTGGAGAAAGGGCATATTCGGCCATCTTCTTCACCGTTGGGAGCGGGATTTTTTTTTGTTGCTAAGAAGGATGGCTCCTTGAGACCCTGTATTGATTATCACCTCTTGAATAAGATCACGGTCAAGTTTCAATACCCTTTGCCTTTGCTTTCCGATCTTGTTCGTATTAAGCAGGGTGATGAATGGAAAACTGCGTTTAATACGCCCGAAGGCCATTTTGAATACCTTGTGATGCCATTTGGCCTCTCTAATGCTCCATCTGTTTTTCAGTCCTTCATGCACGATATCTTCCAGACTTATCTTGATAAATTCATGATTATATATTTGGATGACATTTTAATTTTTTCCGATAATTGGGAGTCTCATGTGGAACAGGTCAGGATGGTACTTCAGATCCTTCGTGATAAAGCTTTGTTTGTGAAGGGGTCTAAGTGTCTCTTTGGAGTGCAGAAGGTTTCTTTTTTGGGCTTCATTTTTTCTCCCTCATCTATAGAGATGGATCCGGTTAAGGTTCAGGCCATTCATGATTGGATTCAACCCACATCCGTGAAGAGCCTTCAGAAATTTTTGGGCTTTGCTAATTTTTATCGCCGTTTCATTGCTAACTTCTCCAGTGTGGTTAAACCCTTGACCGATTTGACGAAGAAAGGCGCTGATGTGACGAATTGGTCCTCTGCGGCTGTCTCTGCCTTTCAGGAGCTTAAACGCCGATTTACTTTTGCCCTGGTGTTGCGTCAACCTGATGTTTCTCTTCAGTTTCAGGTTGAGGTTGACGCTTCTGAGATTGGGGCAGGGGCCATTTTGTCTCAGAGGGATCCTGTTGGTTCCTTGATGAAATTGTGTGCCTTCTTTTCCTGTAAGTTTTCGCCTGCTGAATGCAATTATGATGTCTGCAATCGGGAGTTGTTGGCTATGAAGTGGACATTTGAGGAGTGGCGACATTGGCTTGAGGGAGCTAAGCACCGTTTTGTGGTCTTGACCGATCATAAAATTCTGATTTACCTGGAGTCTGCCAGATGGCTGAATCCTAGACAGGCTCGATGGTCCTTGTTTTTTTCCCGTTTTGATTTTGTGGTCTTGTATCTTCCGGGTTCTAAGAATATTAAGGCTGATGCCCTCTCTAGGAGTTTTTTGCCTGCTTCTCCTGAGGTCCTTGAACCGGTCGGCTGAAAGAAGGGGTGGTCCTTTCTGCCTTTTTCCCTGATTTACGATGGGTTCTTCAGGAATTTCAGGCTGACAAACCTGACCGCTGTCCAGTGGGGAAACTGTTTATTCCTGATAGATGGACTAGTAGAGTGATTTCTGAGGTTCATTGTTCTGTGTTGGCTGGCCATCCTGGTATTTTTGGTACCAGAGATTTGGTTGGTAGGTCCTTTTGGTGGCCTTCTTTGTCACGTGATGTGCGTTCTTTTGTGCAGTCCTGTGGGACTTGTGCGCGGGCCAAGCCTTGTTGTTCCCATGCTAGTGGGTTGCTTTTGCCTTTGCCGGTCCCTGAGAGGCCCTGGACGCATATTTCTATGGATTTTATTTCTGATCTTCCGGTTTCCCAGAGGATGTCGGTCATCTGGGTTGTTTGTGACCAGTTCTCTAAGATGGTTCATTTGGTGCCTTTGCCTAAATTGCCTTCCTCTTCTGATTTGGTTCCGTTGTTTTTTCAGGATGTGATTCGTTTGCATGGTATTCCGGAGATTATTGTGTCCGACAGAGGTTCCCAGTTTGTTTCTAGGTTTTAGCGGGCCTTTTGTGCTAGGCTGTGCATTGATTTGTCTTTTTCTTCCGCATTTCATCCTCAGACAAATGGCCACACCGAGCGAACTAATCAGACTTTGGAAACTTATCTGAGATGCTTTGTGTCTGCTGATCAGGATGATTGGGTGGCTTTCTTGCCATTGGCCGAGTTTGCCCTTAATAATCGGGCTAGTTCGGCTACCTTGGTTTCGCCCTTCTTTTGTAATTTTGGTTTTCATCCTCGTTTTTCTTCGGGTCAGATTGAGCCTTCGGACTGTCCTGGTATGGATTCTGTCGTTGACAGGTTGCAGCAGATTTGGGCTCATGTGGTGGACAATTTGGTGTTGTCTCAGGAGGAGGCTCAACGTTTTGCTAACCGTCGTCGGTGTGTTGGTTCCCGGCTTCGGGTTGGGGATCTGGTCTGGTTGTCTTCCCGTCATGTTCCTATGAAGGTTTCTTCCCCTAAGTTTAAGCCTCGCTTTATTGGTCCTTATAGGATTTCTGAGATTATTAATCCGGTGTCTTTTCGATTGGCCCTTCCGGCCTCTTTTGCTATCCATAATGTCTTCCATAGATCTTTATTGCGGAAATATGTGGTGCCCGTTGTTCCCTCTGTTGATCCTCCGGCCCCTGTGTTGGTTGATGGGGAGTTGGAGTATGTGGTTGAGAAGATTTTGGATTCTCGCTTTTCGAGGCGGAGGCTTCAGTACCTTGTCAAATGGAAGGGTTATGGCCAGGAGGATAATTCTTGGGTTTTTGCCTCTGATGTCCATGCTGCTGATTTGGTCCGTGCCTTTCATCTGGCTCGTCCTGATCGGCCTGGGGGCTCTGGTGAAGGGTTCGGTGACCCCTCCTCAAGGAAGGGTACTGTTGTGAATTCTGCTCTTGGGTTTCCTCCGGTGGTTGTTGGTAGTAATACAGTTGTCCCTGGGTTGCAATCCTGGGCAGGTGTCCCTGCTGATTGCAGCTCTGACTGGGATATTTAGGTGTGCAGGATTCATTAGCCCTTGCAAGTTGTCCATTGTTCTTGGAGGTTTTGCATCTCTGTCTGGTTCCTCCTGCCCTGCTGCCAAATCAACAAAGATAAGTGTCTGGTTTTGTTTCTGCAGCACACATGCTGTGTGCTTTACAATTCAGTACTATTTAATGTTTTTTCTTGTCCAGCTTAGACTGTGTTTGGATTTTTCAGTCAAGTTGGATTCTCAGGAGATGCAGATATACATTCCATGTCTTTAGTTAGATGGTGGAATTTTTGTATTATCTGCTGTGGATATTTTTAGGATTTTAATACTGACCGCTTAGTATTCTGTCCTATCCTTTCCTATTTAGCTAGCGTGGCCTCTTTTGTTAAATCCTTATTTCTACCTGCGTGTGTCTTTCCTCTATTACTCACAGTCAATATTTGTGGGGGGCTGCCTATCCTTTGGGGTTCTGCTCTGAAGCAAGATAGAATTCCCATTTCCATCTATAGGGGTATTTAGTCCTCCGGCTGTGTCGAGGTGTCTAGGATTGTTAGGTACACCCCACGGCTACTTCTAGTTGTGGTGTCAGTTTAGGGTTTGCGGTCAGTACAGGTTCCACCTACTGCCAAGCAAGTCTCATGCGGCTCCAAGGTCACCGGATCATAACACAAAGAGGGTTGTAAACTCTTTTTCAATTTGAGACCACGGTCCTCTGGGGATGAAATTCAGAGGGTAGGGGTTGTCATGTCCCTGTTAAGGGGGTCCCCGCAGGCTTGGGCATTCTCCCTTCCTCCCACTGCTCCTGAGAGAATGTCGGTGAATGCGTTCTTTGAGGCCCTCGGACATATATATGATGAGCCTGACCGAGTGCGATTGGCTGAGGACATGGTGATGAGTGTCTGTCAGGGGAAACACTCAGCCGAATGGTTCTGTACGGAGTTCCGCTGCTGGGCCGCGGAGGTTTCTTGGGACGATGCCTCCCTCCGAGGACTCTTTCGTAGAGGCTTGTCCGAGTGGCTGCAGGATGCCCTGGCATTACACCCCCCACCTAACACTCTCGAGGACGCCATGACTCAGGCCGTCCAGATGGACCGCAGGTTACAGGCCAGAGGGGTGATGCAAGTGGAGACTCCATTGTTTTCCAGTGGAAAAGAGACTGTTTCTGAGCCTATGGAAGTAGGCCCTCTCATTTTAAAAGAAAAAGAGAGAAAACACCGGCGGGAAAAGCAGTTATGTTTCTACTGTGGTGAAGCTGGACATTGGAAGAAGGAGTGTCCTTCCTGCCCATCATCGACCCGGTCGGCGGGAAACGAATAGGTCTGGGTAGTTATCGAGGAGACTACTCAGACCCGCAGGTACACTTGTCCTCATTTTCTAAGGTGTTGCTTCATGTGGAACTGTTAGTGGACGGTTGTTCTTCTTTCTCGACAGCATTTGTGGACTGCGGCTCATCTATCAATCTGATTGACTCCCAATTGGTCACAAGTTGCAAGATAGGGACAGTTCGGCTCAAGACTCCAATCAAGGTGGTGGCCATTGACTCCTCCCCCCTTACAAAAGAGGGAATTCTCTTTATGTCTGATTTGTTTTCGCTCAGAGTGGGCGCTGCTCACGAGGAAAAGTTAAGTTGTTTAGTTCTGGACAATCTGCCAGCGGGGTTGGTGTTGGGTATGCCCTGGTTACAACGTCATAATCCAGTTATTAATTGGAAAACGGGGGAGATTGTTCAATGGAGGTCTAGTTGTTCTAAGTTGTGTTATACATCTGCATTGTTGGTTAAACCTGTCAAATCTGTGTCTGTATCATCTGTCGAGCTGGAAGGTATACCGGAGTACCTGATAGACTTCGAAGATGTGTTCTCAGAAAGCGAGGCCGAGACGTTGCCGCCACATAGACCTTTTGATTGCGCCATTGAGTTAGTCCCGGGGGCTAAACTGCCTAAAGCCCGTCTATTTAATTTGTCAGGCCCTGAGCGCTTAGCTATGAAAAATTACATTGCAGAAAGTCTTCGCAAGGGACATATATGTCTTTCTGTCTCACCTGTGGCTGCAGGGTTCTTTTTTGTTAAAAAAAGATGGCGGTTTATGTCCCTGTCTCGACTTTCAGGAACTTAATAAAATAACGGTTCGGAATACGTATCCCCTCCCATTGATTCCTGATTTATGTAATCAATTATCAGGGGCTAAATGGTTCTCCAAATTGGATATTCGGGGAGCATATAATTTGATAAGAGTCCGGGAGGGGGATGAATGGAAAACTGCGTTCCTCACATCTGAGGGACTTTTTGAAAATTTAGTCATGCCATTTGGTCTTACCAGCGCCCCCGCTATTTTTCAGAATTTCATCAATGTTGTGTTTGCTGATCTCATTGGTCGATTGGTTGTGATTTACTTAGATGATATCCTGATATACTCATCAGACAGTCAGTCTCATCTGATTCATGTACGAACCGTCCTCCAAAGACTTAGGGAAAATCATCTGTTTGCTAAGTTAGAGAAATATTTGTTTTTTGTTTAAGAGTTATCTTTTTTGGGGTTGATTGTGTCCTGTGAGGGTTGTCGTATGGACCCCAAGAAAGGGGTTAGCCAATTATTACCGTAAATTTATTCAGGGCTTTTCACAGGTGGTCAAACCACTCACAGATTTAACATGCAAAGGTGAGGATGTGAAAAATTGGTCCTTGCCTGCAAAAGAGGCCTTTGCTGCTCTGAAGAAATGCTTTACTACTGCCCCGGTTTTGGTACAGCCAGATCCGTCCAAACCTTTTATTGTGGAAGTGGACGCCTCTGAGGTGGGGGTGGGTGCTGTGTTGTCCCAAGGGCCCACCACTCTGACCAATCTCAGGCCATGTGGGTTTTTTTCTAGGAAGTCCTCTGCTGCTGAAAGGAATTATGATGTTGGCAATAGAGAGCTCCTTGCGGTGAAATTGGCGCTTGAAGAGTGGAGGCACTTTTTGGAGGGGGCCAGTCACCCGGTCACTGTGATTACCGATCATAAAAATGTATCATATATCGAGTCTGCTAAAAGACTTATGCCCAGACAGGCCCGTTGGTCACTTTTTTTCTCTCGTTTTCAGTTTACTATAACGTTTCGTCCGGGGTCAAAAAATATCAAGGCTGATGCCTTGTATCGTAGTTTTCATTCGGTGTCTCCCTCTGAGCCACCATCCTCCATTCTTCGCCCTGGGGTAGTGTTGGCAGGGGTCTCGTCTGAGTTAGAACGAGAGATTGAGGGGGCCCAGTCTCTGACTCCTGCTGCCAAGCCGGCGGGTAAGTTGTTTGTCCCGTTGAAGCTTCGACTTAAACTCCTGCAGGAGTTTCATGAATCCAAGCTTACGGCTCACCCTGGTATTTCGGCCACGCGCCTGGCGGTGGCTAAGATTTTTTGGTGGCCTACTCTTGGTTCTGATGTTAAAAAATTCATTTCTGGTTGTGGGGTCTGCGCTCATTCTAAAAACTCACACAGCCGGCCGGCAGGGGAACTTATGCCCTTGGCAGTTCCTGAAAGGCCATGGACTCACTTGTCCATGGACTTTATTACCAATCTTCCCTTGTCTAGGGGCAATACGGTGGTATGGGTAGTGGTGGACAGGTTCTCTAAGCAGGCTCATTTTGTACCTTTGACCGCACTACCGTCAGCTGAGACTTTATCCAGATTGTTTGTGCAGCATGTGGTCCGGTTGCATGGGGTACCCCTGAATGTGGTGTCTGATCGTGGGGTGCAGTTTGTGGCTAAGTTTTGGCATGCTTTCTGTAAGAGATTGATGATTTCTCTGTCTTTTTCATCTGCATACCACCCAGAGAGCAATGGTCAGACAGAACGCACTAATCAGTCTCTGGAACAGATACTCCGATGTCTGACTTCCGCAAGACAGAATGACAGGTGTGATGTACTGCCGTTGGCAGAGTTCGCCTTCAATAGTCTGGTGAGCCAAGCTACCAGTATGTCTCCTTTCATGATCAATTATGGTTTTATTCCACATTTCGGTGAGTTTTCTCGTTTGGATTCTGGATGTCCCGGGGCTGAGGGTTCTGTTCAGAGATTAAAGAATACATGGGCAGAGGTTCAGCGGAATATCTCCAGGTCTCAAGGGAGATATAAATTTTTCGCTGACAGGAAAAGAACCCCAGGTCCTGTGTTTTGGGTTGGGGATGAAGTTTGGCTCTCCACACGAAACATTAAGCTGAAGGTTCCATCAGCCAAGTTGGGCCCCAAGTTCATTGGCCCATACAAGATTGTGGAAAAGATCAATCCAGTAGCATACAGGTTGTGTCTACCAGTCTCATTCAAGATCCCTAATGTCTTCCATAAATCCCTACTGAAACCTTTTGTGCCAGTTCGGGGGGAGTCTAGGTCCGCTGCGCCTCCTGTTTTGGTTGAGGGACACATGGAATATGAGATTGATCACATCGTGGATTCCAGGTTGGTGCGGCGGTCTGTACAGTATCTGGTTCATTGGAAGGGGTATGGGCCTGAGGACAGGACCTGGGTTACTGCCCGCTTGGTACACGCAAATCGCTTAGTTCGTGCATTTCATTCTAGGTATCCTGGTAAGCCTGGGGGTCCAGTGGCCCCCCGTTGAGAGGGGGGTACTGTCATGGTTTGTCTGTTTCAGTTCCTTTAGGGTTAACTCCTGTAGCCTCACACTGATCCTGGGTGGACTTTTTATAGCCTCCATCTGGGAGTTTCCTTTGTCAGTGATACTTCCGCCCTTGGCTAAGTGTATTGACCCCTGAGTGTGTTTTGTGCTGTGTGCTGGTTTGCTTGATCTCTTGGCTCTTTGACTCGGTCAGTTCTCTGGATACTGTTTATTGGATTCCCTCTCTGTACTTTCTCCGTCCGTTCGGTATTGACCTCTGCTTGGCCCCTACTATCCTTTTTGTCTTGTCCCTTGGTACCGTTATGCTATCCCGTGCTCTGACCCCGGCCTGATCTGTTTATGTCTCTGTCTGTCCCCCTTGGTAGCTCTGTTACCTTTCTAGGAGTTTTCCTTCAGCTTCTAGCTCTCTGGAGCTTAGGCCACGCCCACCAGCAGTCAGGTGATTCAGGTCCTGACAGGCCTGAAGCAGTCTCTCTCCAGTCTTGCTTGCCCTGCATTTCTGGGAGTCTGTGGTTATCTCCAGGTCCTATTTTCCCAGGAGATAGCATCGGTGAGTGTCACTCATATCTCCCTGCCTGATAGTAACTTGGACATTGTTCCCCTTCTTCTCCCTCAACCACTTCAGCGATGCATGGTCTGACACTATTTGAACTTCCTGCCTAAGACATAGTACCTTAGAGTGTCCAATGTCCACTTGATGGTTAAACAATCCTTCTCCACTATGGAGCAATTGGTCTTGCAGGATGACAGCTTTCAACTCAGATACATTGTGGGGTACTCATCCCCATTCACCTCTTGTGATAAGACTGCACCCAGTTCGACATCTAATGCATCCGTCTAGACCATAATCTCCTTGGAGAATTCCAGTGCTACCAGCACTGGCTGTTTACATATGGCTAGCTTAATTTCCTGGAAGGCCATCTTAACCTCTGGAGTCATAGCCGACTTTGTCCCTTTGAGGAGGTCCATCAGAGAGGTAGCTATCATGGCAAAGTTAGGGATAAATCAGAGGTAATAGCCCACAATGCCCAGGAACGGTCTCACCTGCTTCTTTGAGAGGGGTTGTGGCCACCTTTGGATTGCCTCAACTTTATTTATTTGGGGTTTTACAGTTGTGCTCAAAAGTTTACATACCCCAGCAGAACTTTTGATTTCCTGGCCTTTTATTAGAGAATATTAATGATAATGAGTCCCCCACCAGGGCCATGGGGTACTTGGTACCGGGTCCGGTACTTAAAGGTGGATGTCACGATGGTGGCAACCCGTCTGTGGCCCTGGTCGCCCATGTAAAAGGGATTAGTCTTTAAAGGGGTTTTGAATAAAGTTTGTGCTCGTGACGCCACCTGTGGTATTCGGTCAGTGGGGACCGAAGCTGCTTAAAGGGGTCCTCTGGGGTGATGTTATGGCAGACAGATGGTATAATTTCCCACAGGTGAAGTTGGGTCCCCAGGGCTCCCGGTGTGTAGCTGGTGATGGTGGGTAGTGTATAAAGAAATGGAGGACACGAGTTTGCAGTCTCTTTACCTGGTTGACTGGAGACTTCAGGCATCCACAGTCCAGGGTAACAGATCACAGATACAGGCAGGGTCTGGCCGCCTTGGAAGCAAGTTCAGAGTCCCCTTTACCCGGTGGAGTTAGAAGCCTTCCTACTAGTGCTTTGTGGTAGACCCTTGCTGCCTGTGGCTTCTATCAAGGTCCTCACAGTTCTCTCTGTCCTACTTAAAGGTGGGACACAAACCCGTATGACAGGTGACTTGAGCCTTTTCACAGGGTCTCTATCATGACCCGGGCTCTATGTGCCACTGTGTCTTCTGGGTATTTGGACAGATAGGTTATGTCTGTAGTCCAGCTGTCCTGGTGGTTTCTGCTGTGCCTCCTAGAGTCAGACACAACCTCGGTATTCTGACTACCGTAATCTGCACTCTACAGGGAGGTAGCCAAATCACTGCTGTCCTCCCCTGGTGTCACTCACTGCTGTCCTCCCCTGGTGTCACTCTCCTGGGCTTCGTTCTCCTGCATGCTCACTACATACTGCTCTTCCTTCTCAGTTCCTCTGTCCAGGAGCTGCAGCACCCTCTTTGCTGCAAGGCCCCATCAGTCTTTTTGACTGCTCTCTTCCTTCCTCTTTCTGCCAGGAACTGCAGACTCCCATGTCTGTTCAGCTATTCTCCTTTCGTACCAGCTACTCATCTGAAGTTCCGTGACAAGCTCCTCTCTGGCCTTCCCCAACTCTCCTCTCAGCCTCAGACTGCTCCAGTTTGCTGTCTGGCCTCCTCTCTCTTCTCCTACTCACTGACTTTCCCTCCAGGCCAGAATATACTGTATATATAGGGAAGCTCAGTATAATCATCAAAGAAAAATATTACATACAAGGGAAATCAAGCGTGTAACATATAATATCCCCTTTAAAAATATAATGTGCTATCTTGGCTATATGCCTTTAGCACATTGTCCCCAATGGGACCACAAGTAGGGAGTTGGTCAACATTTATATAGCGTGCACCTTAGTTTTTGCCTGCTTGCTCTTCCTTCATTTCTTTATATTGCTCATTGTTTTCTCCCCTTTAGTTGGCAAGGTATTTAATAGGGCCAGCAGGGGATAGCCGTCGCGGAGTGGGGGCGCCAAATTAACTATCAGGGTGCCAACCTCCACTGTCAGGCAGGGGCAGTAGGCCAGTGTAGGGTTATCCATTAGGATAGGTGCACCTATATTTGTATCCCTTAATATTTTAAGAAATTTTTTCCGTTCTCACTGGGAAGTGGTATTTTTAACATATTTAATTAATAAAATTATATTTTTAAAGGGGATATATAGGGAAGCTCCTCTGAAAACCAGGTTCAGAGCTTCCCCTTCTGGCCTGGAGTGTGAACATGTTGTATGCTTGGGATAACATGATGAAATAAATCTCCGCTCTCTTCCAAGCGTGACATCACTCTCCCCATGAGGAAAGCAATGCCACTGTATCAGCCAGGACCCTGCCCCCCTTCAAATCCAGTACTCACAGACTGGGAAAAGAAGAACAATAATAACAGGTGAAATAAAAGACATACACATTTTTTTAAATGCTTGTAAACAGATTAAATAGGTGTAAATGATGGCTTCCCTTTATGGGAGGTAATTGATTCTTAAACATTGCAGGAACATATGTACAAAGTATAAATAACATTTTCAAAAACAGAAAACTCTACTATGCTCTACTCTCTAATATACTATGGAATAGCAACTACCCTTTATTGGTATATCATCTTTAAGACTTTCTTAAATCAAAATGCAAAACATCAACTTTTACTTCTGATTTACCCGCTCTCACTTTAATGTTCAACTCTATCTGCATATTTAATCTTGCATACAAAGCACTACTTGCTTCCCTTACAAGGTAACTTCTCTAACTACGTATTTTTACTATCTGATACATACTATACTATGAAACTCTCACTTTAATATTTTATACTATCAAACATGTACTATATCAGCTATCTACTAAGCATTTCCACTATCTTAAAGTGCAACAATTTGAACATTCTTTATACGGAGGTAGTGCATTTAAATGTGCAATTAATACTCAAGTCAATCAATAATTTCTGAACAACAGCACCAAAGCGGTGGGCCCGTTTCGTAAACCCCAACGTAGGCCTTGGGCAGGCTACAAGGCGTAACACCCAGACCCCTGTTTTTAGCCATGCCAGACGGTTTTATCTTCAGGTCTCGGGAACAAAAAAGGCCCTACCCATGCTGGCAATGTGGGTAAAGCCAAGGGTGCACCTTGAAGGTGCCAACTATTTACAGGGAAGTTTGTGGACCATTCACTGTCCATGGCCTCAGTGTCATTAAACAAATGAACTTTTAATGCAAAAACCTTGCCAGGTTAACTTTTAACTATTCATAGTCACTTTAACATTCAGAAATTCTCTATTTTCTCTTATGCTTGCTGGGCCAGGAATTGCTCTCTCTCCTGTTCCTCCCAAAGTCTACAATGCTCCCTCCAGATTATGATGGGCATCTCCCCCTGGACTGCAATCATGTCCTCCTCCCCGGGTACCTCTGCGATCACCATGGGTTCCGGGGAGCTAACCTGGGGACCACTGGTTTGGGTAAGCGGGGCTGCCATCTGACGCAGGCCGCTGTCCTCCTGGTCCCGATATATCCGATGGCATACTTCTCTGGGCCTTGGAGTCAGTGGGGTCAGTAGGGGGCCAACGAGGGTGTCATCTAGCTCAGAGGTTGCTGCAGGACTGGTGGTCGGGTTTCCCTCGGTGTACGGTGACATTTCACCGAGGGACCCAAAACCCTGGTCTGGTGTGTACAGCGGTGGTGGTGTCTCGGGCCTAGCTGTTGGGCCTTCTGCTCGCGGGGTCAGGGTTATGCCCCTTACCTTCTCTTCCAGAGCACCGGATATTCTTTCCTGCTCTGGGCCAGATGAGACTGCCGACTCTCATCTGGTAAGGCTCCTGATGAAGGCCTCTTTCCACCCAGCCACAGCTTCCATCTGCATCCGTACGAGCTGCCGGGTAAGTTCTTCTATCTCTCTCCACAGGAGGTCCGGATCCAGCTTTGGTAATGGTATGGTTCTTGCAGGTTCTGGCTGGGGGAGTCCTCCTGCTCCATCCCCACGCTTCGGTGTCTGCTCACCTCCATACAGCATGTTGCTTTCTGGCTCTCACGCCATTCCTCCATGTGCTGCCCACGACATCACGCCCTTCTCCTCCTGCATGCCACATGGTTCTATAATGGTGGCAGTTTTGGCTGTATTCTACAGTTTAATAGTCACACAGTTAAGCACAGTCTCTGAGGTGCACATGGCCCACTTCAATGGGTTGGTCCATCCTGTTTGTGACAGCAAGTTGAGTCGCCCGCCAGGGCCATGGGATACTCGGTACTGGGTCCGGTACTTAAAGGGGGATGTCATGGTGGTGGCGACCCGGTCTGTGTCCCTGGGCGCCCATGTAAAAGGGATTAGTCTTTAAAGTTTTGAATAAAGTTTGTCTTTGTGACGCCAATTGTCGTATTCGGTCAGTGGGGACCGACACTGTTTAAAGGGGTCCTCTGAGGTGATGTTATGGCAGCTAGATGGCATAACTTCCCACAGGTGAAGTTGGGTCCCCAGGGCTCCCAGTGTGTAGCTAATGATGGTGGATAGTGTATAAAGAAACAGAGGACACAGGTTTGCAGTCTGTTTACTTGGTTGACTGGAGACTTCAGGCATCCACAGTCCAGGGTACCAGATCACAGTTACAGGAAGGGTCCGGCCGGCTTGGAAGCAAGTTCAGAGTCCCCTATACCAGGTGGAGTTGAAAGCCTTCCTACCAGTGCTTTGTGGTAGTCCCTTGTTTCCTGTGGCTTCTATCAAGGTCCTCACAGTTCTTTCTGTCCTCTTTAAAGGTGGGACACAAACCCATATGACAGGTGAATTGAGCCTTTTCACAGGGTCTCTATCATGACCTGGGCTCTATGTGCCACTGTGTCTCCTGGGTATTAGGGTGGACAGGTTAGGTGTAGTCCAGCTGTCCTGCCGGTTTCTGCTGTGCCTCCTAGAGTCTGACACAACCTCAGTAATCCAGCTACCGGAATCTGCGCTCTACAGGGAGGTAGCCCAATTGCTGCTGTCCTCCACTGGTGTCACTCTACTGCGCTTCGCTCTCCTGCATGCTCACTACACGCTGTTCTTCCTTCAGTTTCTCTGTCCAGGAGCTGCAGCACCCTCTTTGCTGCAAGGCCCCATCAGTCTTTTTGACTGCTCTCTTCCTTCCTTTTTGCCAGGAGCTACAGACTCCCACATCTGCTCAGCTATTCTCCCTTTGTACCAGCTCTGCCTCAGCTGAAGTTCCATGACAAGCTCCTCTCTGGCCTTCCCCAACTATCCTCTCCTCTCAGCCTCAGACTGGTCCAGTCTGCTGTCTGCTTTTCTCTCTCTCTCCTCCTACTCACTGACTTTCCCTCTAAGCAAGAATATATATGTAGAGATGTTCCCCTGAAAACCAGGTTCAGAGCTCCCCCTTCTGGCCTGAAGTGTGAACATTTATGCTTGTGATTACCTGATGAAAGCATGACATCACTCTCCCCGTGAGGAAAGCAATGCCACTGCAACAACCAGGACCCTGGGGTGTTACATTAACCCTGGAAATTTTTCTCCACTCATGGTTAGTGGTTGGGTTAAGCCATTTATTGTCCAACTACTGTTTTCTCTTTTTAAATCATAATGCCTGTTCTATTCTATGTGTATATATCTATTCTTTTTATTCTATTATAACCTATTCAATTCTATACTGTTCGCGACAGATCATTTTCCAGCTTTTAATCAATCTACCTATCTATCTATCTACCTATCTATCCATGTTTGAAGAATATTTGCTTTTAAAAAGATGTGTACAGTTGTGTATTACAATGTGATTTTAACATGAGCTTTTACATACAGAGAACTGCTGTATCTAAAAGCACATGTTAAAATTTCCTTGCATATGAATGCCATACGGATGTCACATGGTTACTTGATGTGAGGAAATCGCAAAGCAAATGGATTACACACGGATCACTGTTTAGAGAACATTGGTGCGATTCTCGTCCGTCAAAATTGGACCAATTTTTTATACGTTAAGTGTGACTCCAGCCTAACACTGTACATACGCCCCCTGACGAAACTTGAGTGTTACATGCATTGGGGCTGGGGAACCATACTATACACAACCCTACTTGGATGTATCACTTGATGAAAGTATTATGCCTGCTCTGTGGTCTTTTTCCTTAGTACATACCATTCTAGTTGTAAAAACTGAGAATTCAGGCTGACACGTTCTTTTCTGTGTATCCTGGTCATTTTTTACACATTAATTATGTATACTTATCCCCCATTTTTGGATACTCTGCATTTATTAATTTTGTATTCTTTTAATATTTTCAATAAAATGTATATTTTATGAGACTTGCAAACACTTTTGTTGCTTTTCGTTGTTATTGATTTTCTCATAATGCATCTCTGTACGTGGTTTTTACGCATGCTCACAATTGTGTTGGTATTAAAAATAACACTATATGTCGGAGAAATGGAAGCATACAACATTTTGAAAAGCTTTGGTTCACTTTTAGACCCCACAAAAATGTGTATGTGCTGCTAAGGACTAGCCCTTAGAAGGACTGTTATGATGATGGCCCAGCTTCAGCACCAGTATCAACACTACAGGCTTCTGATTCATTACACTTTGCACGCAGGCCTAAACAAGCACTCACTCCCTCCAATACGAAGTGTCACAGAGCTGTGCAATGGCGTCAGTGTGCTGAGTGAGTCTGCGCCTGTCATTTTATGACCTCTGATAATGTCACACCAATCACAGTAATGCCACAACCAACATGGCTACGGCATTACAGTGACCCCCAGGCAATCCCTGCATGCTTATTGGCTGCGTAACAGGTGCCAAAGATGATGGGTGATGATTCGAGTTTTCACTCGAGCACCGCCCATTACTTGCCAAGTAACAAGCACATCCGAGCACCGCGATCCTTGAGTGATAACCGAGTACCGCTGAGCACGTTCACTCATCCCTATTAACAACTTCACAACATATGACGTGTATGCGTTACATGTTGTGTATCCCCTTTGAGCCAGCAACTTTTCCAGCACATGACAGGTAATTTGATGAGCTGTCATGTGTCCCTAACAGCTGCGGGTGGAATTATGATCCATTTGCGGCTGTTAATAAATGCCGCTATTAATCTCTGACATCGGCATTTAACATGATTGCGCCAGAAGCGCGTCAATAACTCTGCCTATCGGCGCCCCATTCACATGATCTCTGGGCACAGATGGGTTGGCATGACAACGTGGAATTTGCAGGAGACCCCTATGGTTTGCATTGCCGATCTGCTATGAGAGCCGCCCCATGGCCGACATTCATAGCAAATGAGAATTTCTCCTACACACAGCAGAGCTAAAGTTCCGCTTCGTGTATCACAAGTGATCAGAAGATCAGAGTTACAAGTCTCCAAAGGAGACTATTGAAGCAAGTAAAAAGTGTAAAAACATTTTTTAAATGTTTTAAATTTTGTTTTACAAATTTTAAAGTTCAAATTATCGTATTCAAAATAAAACAACTAAAAAATATCTAAAATACACAAATTTGGTATCACTGCATTCAGAAACATCTGAACTATCAAAATATAAAAATAATTAATCCGACCTGTAAACGGCGTGATGAGAAAAAAAGTCAAAATGCCATGATTACGTTTTTTGGTTGCCACAACATTGCAGTAAAATGCAATAACAAGAGAACAAAGAATCGTATCTACCCCAAAATTGTATTAATAAATACATCAACTCAGCACATAAAAAAACCCACTCCCAGCTCCAGATCCTGAGAAATGGAGATGCTACATGTCTCGGAAAATAGCGACATTTTTTAATTTAGCAAATTAAAATAACGTATACATGTTTGGTATCTGCGAACTCATAATGACCTGGGGAATCTTAATGGCAGGTCAGATTTAGCATTTAGTAAACATGGTAAAAAAATATAAAAATAAATTGTGGAATTTCACTTTTTTGCAATTTCACTTTACTTGGATATTTTCTTCCTGTTCTGCAGTACGCTATATGGTAAAATCAATGGTGACATTGAAAAGTACTACTTGTCATGAAAAATAGAAGCCGTTACAATATCAAATTGATGGAAAGCAAAAACATTATGGCTCTTGGAGGAAGCGGAGGGAAAAGTGACAACAAAAAAATGGAATATGGCCTGGGGGTGTAGGGTAAAAGTTTTTAAATATTTTTCTTTTTTGAAGAAAAAAAGCAACATAACTGAAAATGCTATGTTGCAAAGTAGTTATAGGTAAGTTTACACGTTGGAAATGAAAATACGGCAACAGTGTACAGTGTGGTTATGGGGTGTGCCGTTAATATATTGAACAATTAAAGCAGGAGTTCAACAATGTTTAATGTTTCCACTATATAAAATATTTTTTTTTTAAATTGGACCTCCCTGTACTTTCTAAAAAGGAAATGGGACGCAAAAAGATTAATAATTTTGTGCCCCAAGAGAGAGTCTCTGCAACAGGCCCCAATGTTCTGATGGCAAGCGCGAGTTTAAATTTAGAGTACTACAACAAACAAGTGTGCAACAAAAATTAGGATTTTTAACAACACGCACACTTTGAGAGGTAGACAGTTGAATTTATACACTGCTCAAAAAAATAAAGGCCTGAGAAAGGATTTGTTTTATCCGAAACGTTGCCACGCCACAGGGCATTAACCCCTTAGGCTGGAGTCACACTCAGCGTAAGACAATACGGTCCATTTTTTACGGCCGTAATACGGCCGTAATATGGAGAAATGTTCCCAAAATAGTGATCCGTATGTCCTCCGTTGGCAGGGTGTGTCAGCGTATTTTGCGCATGGCATCCTCCGTATGTAATCGGTATGGCATCCGTACTGCGATATTTTCTCGCAGGCTTGCAAAACCGACATCTAATGGATTTATGTGCACAAATGTTCATTAAAACATATATACAGTATATATATATATACAGTTAGGTCCATATATATTTGGACAGAGACAACATTTTTCTAATTTTGGTTATAGACATTACCACAATGAATTTTAAACAAAACAATTCAGATGCAGTTGAAGTTCAGACTTTCAGCTTTCATGTGATGGTATCCACATTAAAATTGGATGAAGGGTTTAGGAGTTTCAGCTCCTTAACATGTGCCACCCTGTTTTTTAAAGGGACCAAAAGTAATTGGACAATTGACTCCAAGGCTATTTCATGGACAGGTGTGGGCAATCCCTTCGTTATGTCATTCTCAATTAAGCAGATAAAAGGCCTGGAGTTGATTTGAGATGTGGTGCTTGCATTTGGAAGGTTTTGCTGTGAAGTAAACATTAGTTCAAAGGAGCTCTCCATGCAGGTGAAACAAGCCATCCTTAAGCTGCGAAAACAGAAAAAACCCATCCGAGAAATTGCTACAATATTAGGAGTGGCAAAATCTACAGTTTGGTACATCCTGAGAAAGAAAGAAAGCACTGGTGAACTCATTAATGCAAAAAGACCTGGGCGCCCACGGAAGACAACAGTGGTGGATGATCGCAGAATGATCTCCATGGTGAAGAGAAACCCCTTCACAACAGCCAACCAAGTGAACAACACTCTCCAGGAGGTAGGAGTATCAATATCCAAATCTACCATAAAGAGAAGACTGCATGAAAGTAAATACAGAGGGTTCACTGCATGGTGCAAGCCACTCATAAGCATCAAGAATAAAAAGGCTAGACTGGACTTTGCTAAAAAACATCTAAAAAAGCCAGCACAGTTCAGGAAGAACATTCTTTGGACAGATGAAACCAAGATCAACCTCTACCAGAATGATGGAAAGAGAAAAGTATGGCGAAGGCGTGGTACAGGTCATGGTCCAAAGCATACCACATCATCTGTAAAACACGGCGGAGGCGGTGTGATGGCTTGGGCATGCATGGCTGCCAGTGGCACTGGGTCACTAGTGTTTATTGATGATGTGACACAGGACAGAAGCACCCGAATGAATTCTGAGGTATTCAGAGCCACACTGTGTGCTCAGATCCAGCCAAATGCAGCCAAACTGATTGGTCGTCGTTTCATACTACAGATGGACATAGACCCAAAACATAAAGCCAAAGCAACCCAGGAGTCTATTAAAGCAAAGAAGTGGAATATTCTTGAATGGCCAAGTCAGTCACCTGATCTCAACCCAATTGAGCATGCATTTCACTTGTTAAAGACTAAACTTCAGACAGAAAGGCCCACAAACAAACAGCAACTGAAAACCACCGCAGTGAAGGCCTGGCAGAGCATCAAAAAGGAGGTAACACAGCGTCTGGTGATGTCCATGAGTTTAAGACTTCAGGCAGTCATTGCCAACAAAGGGTTTTCAACCAAGTACTAAAAATGGGCATTTTATTTAAAATTATTTAATCTGTCCAATTACTTTTGGTCCCTTTAAAAACAGGGTGTCACATGTTAAGGAGCTGAGACTCCTAAACCCTTCATCCAATTTTAATGTGGATACCCTCAAATGAAAGCTGAAAGTCTGAACTTCAACTGCATCTGAATTGTTTTGTCTAAAATTCATTGTGGTAATATCTATAATCAAAATTAGAAAAATGTTGTCTCTGTCCAAATATATATGGACCTAACTGTATATATATATATATATATATATATATATATATATATATATATATATGTCATTGAGACACATATATATATTCTGTATTTATATTTAATTCAGCGCGATATATGTGAAAAGCCGGTAATTCAATTGCCGGCTTTTCATTTCTCCTTCACAAACCCGACAGGATATGAGACATGGTTTACATACAGTAAACCATCTCATTCCCCCTTTTTTTTGCATATTCCACACTACTAATGTTAGTAGTGTGTATGTGCCAAATTTGGGGGCTGTAGCTGCTAAAATAAAGGGTTAAATGGCGGAAAAAATTGGCGTGGGCTCCCGCGCAATTTTCTCCGCCAGAGCGGTAAAGCCAGTGACTGAGGGCAGATATTAATAGCCAGGAGAGAGTCCATGGTTATTGCCCCCCCCGTGGCTAAAAACATCTGCACCCAGCCACCCCAGAAAAGGCACATCTGGAAGATGCGCCTATTCTGGCACTTGGCCACTCTCTTCCCACTCCCGTGTAGCGGTGGGATATGGGGTAATGAAGGGTTAATGCCACCTTGCTATTGTAAGGTGACATTAAGCCAGATTAATAATGGAGAGGCGTCAATTATGTCACCTATCCATTATTAATCCAATTGTGTGAAAGGGTTAAAAAAAAACACACACGTTATTAAAAAGTATTTTAATGAAATAAACACACAGGTTGTTTTAGTATTTTATTGCTCTCTCAATCCATCCAGAAGACCCTCGCTTGGAAAAATAATAAACCAACAATATACATACCATCTGATGAACTGTCACGTCCCACAAAGTAAATCCATCTGAAGGGGTTAAATCATTTTACAGCCAGGAGCTGCGCTAAAGTACTGCTCATTGCTGTAAAAACCCCGGGTGCTGAAAGGAAAGCTGGGTGATCTGTACTTACATTGAGTTAAGGTGAGGCGCTCTCTGGTGGATGAACTCATATGAACTCGAGCGTGGGAACTTTTCCAAGGCTCCAGTTCATGAGTTCATCTACCAGAGGGCGCCTCACCGCAACTCAATGTAAGTACAGGTCACAGATCCAAGCGAGGTTCTTCTGGATGGATTGAGAGAGCAATAAAATACTAAAACAACCTGTGTATTTATTCATTAACCCCTTCCTGACATCTGACGTACTATCCCGTCGAGGTGGGGTGGGCCCGTATGACCACCGACGGGATAGTACGTCATACGCGATCGGCCACGCTCACGGGGGGAGTGCGGCCGATTGCGGCCGGGTGTCAGCTGACTATCGCAGCTGACATCCGGCACTATGTGCCAGGAGCGGTCACGGACCACCCCCGGCACATTAACCCCCGGCACACCGCGATCAAACATGATCGCGGTGTACCGGCGGTATAGGGAAGCATCGCGCAGGGAGGGGGCTCCCTGCGGGCTTCCCTGAGACCCCCGGAGCAACGCGATGTGATCTCCTACCTCCCTCCTCGCCGCAGGTCCCGGATCCAAGATGGCCGCGGCATCCGGGTCCTGCAGGGAGGGAGGTGGCTTACCGAGTGCCTGCTCAGAGCAGACACTTGCTAAGCCTGCAGACCTGCACAGCAGATCGCAGATCTGGCAGAGTGCTGTGCACACTGCCAGATCAATGATCTGTGATGTCCCCCCCTGGGACAAAGTAAAAAAGTTAAAAAAAAATTTCCCACATGTGTAAAAAAATAAATAAAAAAAATATCCTAAATAAAGAAAAAAAAAAATATTATTCCCATAAATACATTTCTTTTGCTAAATAAAATAAAAAAAACAATGAAAGTACACATATTTAGTATCGATGCGTCCGTAACGACCCAACCTATAAAACTGCCCCACTAGTTAACCCCTTCAGTAAACACCGTAAGAAAAAAAAAAAAAAACGAGGCAAAAAACAACACTTTGTTATCATACTGCCGAACAAAAAGTGGAATAACACGCGATCAAAAAGACTGATTTAAATAACCATGGTACCACTGAAAACGTCATCTTGTCCCGCAAAAAACGAGCCACCATACACCATCATCAGCAAAAAAATAAAAAAGTTATAGTCCTGAGAATAAAGCGATACCAAAATAATTATTTTTTCTATAAAATAGTTTTTATCGTATAAAAGCGCCAAAACATAAAAAAATGATATAAATGAGATATCGCTGTAATCGTACTGACCCGACGAATAAAACTGCTTTATCAATTTTACCAAACGCGGAACGGTATAAACGCCTCCCCCAAAATAAATTCATGAATAGCTGGTTTTTGATCACTCTGCCTCACAAAAATCGGAATAAAAAGCGATCAAAAAATGTCACGTGTCCGAAAATGTTACCAATAAAAACGTCAACTCGTCCCACAAAAAACAAGATCTCACATGACTCTGTGGACTCAAATATGGAAAAATTACAGCTCTCAAAATGTGGTAACGCAAAAAATATTTTTTGCAATGAAAAGCGTCTTTCAGTGTGTGACGGCTGCCAATCATAAAAATCCGCTAAAAAACCCGCTATAAAAGTAAATCAAACCCCCCTTCATCACCCCCTTAGTTAGGGAAAAATTAAAAAATTGAAAAATGTATTTATTTCCATTTTCCCATTAGGGTTAGGGTTAGGGCTAGGGTTAGGGCTAGAGTTAGGACTAGAGTTAGGACTATAGTTAGGGCTAGGGTTAGGGCTAGGGTTAGGGCTAGGGTTAGGGTTAGGGTTAGGGCAAGGGTTAGGGCTAGGGTTAGGGTTAGGGTTGGGGCTAGGGTTGGGGCTAGGGTTAGGGTTAGGGCTAGGGTTGGGGCTAGGGTTAGGGCTAGGGTTAGGGCTAGTGTTACGGCTAGTGTTAGGGCTAGTGATAGGGCTAGGGTTATTGCTAGGGCTAGGGTTAGGGCTAGGGTTGGGGCTAGGGTTGGGGCTACAGTTAGGGTTGGGGCTAAAGATAGGGTTAGGGTTTGGATTACATTTACGGTTGGGAATAGGGTTGGGTGTGTCTGGGTTAGAGGAGTGGTTAGGGTTACTGTTGGGATTAGGGTAAGGGGTGTGTTTGGATTAGGGTTTCAGTTATAATTGGGGGGTTTCCACTGTTTAGGCACATCAGGGGCTCTCCAAACGGGACATGGCATCCGATCTGAATTCCAGCCAATTCTGCGTTGAAAAAGGAAAACAGTGCTCCTTCCCTTCAGAGCTCTCCCGTGTGCCCAAACAGGGGTTTACCCCAACATATGGGGTATCAGCGTACTCAGGACAAATTGGACATCATCTTTTGGGGTCCAAGTTCTCCTGCTACCCTTGGGAAAATACAAAACTGGGGGCCAAAAAATAAGTTTTGTGGGAAAAAAAAGATTTTTTATTTTCACGGCTCTGCGTTGTAAACTGTAGTGAAACACTTGGGGGTTCAAAGTTCTCACAACACATCTAGATAAGTTCCCTGGGGGGTCTAGTTTCCGATATGGGGTCACTTGTGGGGGGTTTGTACTGTTTGGGTACATCAGGGGCTCTGCAAATGCAACGTGACGCCTGCAGACCAATCCATTTAAGTCTGCATTCCAAATGGCGCTCCTTCCCTTCCGAGCTCTGTCATGCGCCCAAACAGTAGTTCCCCCCCACATATGGGGTATCAGCGTACTCAGGACAAATTGGACAACAACTTTTGGGGTCCAATTTATCCTGATACCCTTGTGAAAATACAAAACTGGGGGCTAAAAATCATTTTTGTGAAAAAAAAAAGAATTTTTATTTTCACGGCTCTGCGTTATAAACTGTAGTGAAACACTTGGGGGTTCAAAGTTCTCACAACACATCTAGATAAGTTCCTTGGGGGGTCTAGTTTCCAATATCGGGTCACTTGTGGGGGGTTTGTACTGTTTGGGTACATCAGGGGCTCTGCAAATGCAACGTGACGCCTGCAGACCAATCCATTTAAGTCTGCATTCCAAATGGCGCTCCTTCCCTTCCGAGCTCTGTCATGCGCCCAAACAGTGGTTCCCCCCCACATATGGGGTATCAGCGTACTCAGGACAAATTGGACAACAACTTTTGGGGTCCAATTTATCCTGATACCCTTGTGAAAATACAAAACTGGGGGCTAAAAATCATTTTTGTGAAAAAAAAAGAATTTTTATTTTCATGGCTCTGCGTTATAAACTGTAGTGAAACACTTGGGGGTTCAAAGTTCTCACAACACATCTAGATAAGTTCCTTGGGGGGTCTAGTTTCCAATATGGTGTCACTTGTGGGGGTTTTTAATGTTTAGGCACATCAGGGACTCTCCAAACGCAACATGGCATCCCATCTTAATTCCAGTCAATTTTGCATTGAAAAGTAAAATAGCGCTCCTTCCCTTCCGAGCTCTGCTATGCGCCCAAACAGTGGTTTACCCCCACATATGGGGTATTGTTATACTCAGGACAAATTGCACAACAACTTTTGTGGTCTAATTTCTTCTCTTACCCTTGGGGAAATAAAAAAATGGGGGCAAAAAGATCATTTTTGTGAAAAAATATGATTTTTTATTTTTACGGCTCTGCATTATAAACTTCTGTGAAGCACTTGTTGGGTCAAAGTGCTCAACACATATCTAGATAAGTTCCTTAAGGGGTCTACTTTCCAAAATGGTGTCACTTGTACAGGGTTTCAATGTTTAGGCACATCAGGGGCTCTCCAAACGCAACATGGCGTCCCATTTCAAGTCCAGTCAATTTTGCATTGAAAAGTCAAATGGCGCTCCTTCCCTTCCGAGCTCTGCCCTGCGCCCAAACAATGGTTTACACCCACATATGGGGTATCAGCGTACTCAGGACAAATTGCACAACAATTTTTCGGGTCCAAATTCTTCTCTTACCCTTGGGAAAATAAAATATTGGGGGCGAAAAGATTATTTTTGTGAAAAAATATGATTTTTTATTTTTACGGCTCTGCATTATAAACTTCTGTGAAGCACTTGTTGGGTCAAAGTGCTCAACACACATCTAGATAAGTTCCTTAAGGGGTCTACTTTCCAAAATGGTGTCACTTGTACAGGGTTTCAATGTTTAGGCACATCAGGGGCTCTCCAAACGCAACATGGCGTCCAATCTCAAGTCTAGTCAATTTTGCATTGAAAAGTCAAATGGCGCTCCTTCCCTTCCGAGCTCTGCCCTGCGCCCAAACAATGGTTTACACCCACATATGGGGTATCAGCGTACTCAGGACAAATTGCACAACAATTTTTCGGGTCCAATTTCTTCTCTTACCCTTGGGAAAATAAAAAATTGGGGGCGAAAAGATCATTTTTGTGAAAAAATGATTTTTTTATTTTTACGGCTCTGCATTATAAACTTCTGTGAAGCACTTGTTGGGTCAAAGTGCTCACCACACATCTAGATAAGATCCTTAGGGGGTCTACTTTCCAAAATGGTGTCACTTGTGGGGGGTTTCAATGTTTAGGCACATCAGGGGCTCTCCAAATGCAACATGGCGTCCCATCTCAATTCCAGTCAATTTTGCATTGAAAAGTCAAATGGCGCTCCTTTCCTTCCGAGCTCTGCCATGTGCCCAAACAGTGGTTTACCCCCACATATTGGGTATCAGCGTACTCAGGACAAATTGTACAACAAACTTTGGGGTCTATTTTTTCCTGTCACCCTTGGTAAAATAAAACAAATTGGAGCTGAAATAAATTTTGTGTGAAAAAAAGTTAAATGTTTATTTTTATTTAAACATTCCAAAAATTCCTGTGAAACACCTGAAGGGTTAATAAACATTTTGAAAGTGGTTTTGATTACCTTGAGGGGTGCAGTTTTTAGAATGGTGTCACACTTGGGTATTTTCTATCATATAGACCCCTCAAAATGACTTCAAATGAGATGTGGTCCCTAAAAAAAAATGGTGTTGTAAAAATGAGAAATTGCTGGTCAACTTTTAACCCTTATAACTCCGTCACAAAAAAAAATTTTGGTTCCAAAATTGTGCTGATGTAAAGTAGACATGTGGGAAATGTTACTTATTAAGTATTTTGCGTGACATATGTCTGTGATTTAAGGGCATAAAAATTCAAAGTTGGAAAATTGTGAAATTTTCAAAATTTTCGCCAAATATTCGTTTTTTTCACAAATAAACGCAAGTTATATCGAAGAAATTTTACCACTATCATGAAGTACAATATGTCACGAGAAAATATTGTCTGAATCGCCAAGATCCGTTGAAGCGTTCCAGAGTTATAACCTCATAAAGGGACAGTGGTCAGAATTGTAAAAATTGGCCCGGTCATTAACGTGCAAACCACCCTTGGGGGTGAAGGGGTTAAAATACTTTTTAATAACGTGTGTGTTTTTTTAACCCTTTCATACAATTGGATTAATAATGGATAAGTGACATAATTGATGCCTCTCCATTATTAATCTGGCTTAATGTCACCTTACAATAGCAAGGTGGCATTAACCCTTCATTACCCCATATCCCATCGCTACACGGGAGTGGGAAGAGAGTGGCGAAGTGCCAGAATAGGCGCATCTTCCAGATGTGCCTTTTCTGGGGTGGCTGGGGGCAGATGTTTTTAGCCAGGGGGGGCCAATAACCATGGACCCTCTCTAGCCTATTAATATCTGCCCTCAGTCACTGGCTTTACCGCTCTGGCGGAGAAAATTGCGCGGGAGCCCACGCCAAATTTTTCCGCGATTTAACCCTTTATTTTAGCAGCTACAGTGCCCAAATTTTGCACATACACACTACTAACATTAGTAGTGTGGAATATGCAAAAAAAAAGGGAATATGAGATGGTTTACTGTATGTAATCATGTCTCATATCATGTCGGGTTTGAGAAGGAGAAATGAAAAGCCGGCAATTGAATTACCGGCTTTTCACTAACACCGCTGCATAAATCTCGCAAGTCACACTGCTGGTCTATGTGGAATCCGTATTTTTCTTGCCCCCATAGACTTTCATTGGCGTTTTTTTTGCGCAAAACGCTGACAAACGCAGCATGCTGCGATTTTCTACGGCCGTACAAGACCGTATATTACGGATGCGTAATATACGGCTGATAGGAGCAGCCCCATTGAGAATAATTGTGCCGTTTGTTTGGCGAGTTTTACGGATGTATTTTCTGTGCTCTTACATCCGTAAAACTCGCCAGTGTGACGCCGGCCTTAGTGACAGAGCCAATTTGGTACTTAATGACCGAGCCAATTTTTACAATTCTGACCACTGTCATTTTATGAGGTTATAACTCTGGAACGCTTTAACGGATCCCGCTGATTCTGAGATTGTTTTTTCGTGACATATTGTACTTCATGTTAGTGGTAACATTTCTTCGATATTGCTTGAAATTATTTATTAAAAAAACGGAAATATGGCGAAAATTTTTAAAATTTAGCAATTTTCAAACGTTGTATTTTTATGCCCTTAAATCAGAAAGATATGTCATGAAAAATAGTTAATAAATAACATTTCCCACATGTCTACTTTACATCGGCACAATTTTGGAAACACATTTTTTTTTTGTTAGGGAGTTATAAGGGTTAAAAGTTGACCAGCAATTTCTCATTTTTACAACACCATTTTTTTTTAGGGACCACATCACATTTGAAGTCATTTTGAGGGGTCTATATGATAGAAAATAAAGAAGTGTGACACCATTCTAAAAACTGCACCCCTCAAGGTTCTCAAAATCACATTCAAGAAGTTTATTAACCCTTTACGTGCTTCACAGGAACTGAAACAATGTGGAAGGAAAAAATGAACATTTAACTTTTTTTTGCAAACATTTTAATTCAGAACTAGGGTTGAGCGACTTTCATTTTTTTAAGATCGAGTCGGGTTTTGTGAAACCCGACTTTGTCCAGAGTCGAGTCGAGTGCAGTTGGCCGATTATCGCTAAAAGTCGGGGATCGACCGAAACACGAAACCCAATGCAAGTCAATGGGGAACCATAGTCGGCAGTGAGTGGAGGCCAGGAAAACACCTACAGTGCCCATTTTAATACCAAAAACATCCATTCTTGTTTCTGAAGCTTGTCAATCTTAATTAACTTTATAATAATAGTTGGGCATAGGAAATTGGGGGTCATTTGGCAAAAGTTGTGGGGGGTAGGGCTGGTTCAAGCCTTTAGTGGGCTCAGGAAACGTGGACTACGTCACGGCAGTGGAGCAGGGAGAGGTAAGTATTTCAACGTTGCAAGTGCTGTGATCCTGAGCAAGCAGGGGGGCCCACTCGTTCGCATTGGCACTGGCACAGGGCCCTTCAAAGTACGGCGGTGTGTTTGCATGGCGGGGGCGCCTCCCACCAGCAGCGACACTTTTGCGTACTCTGAGGGGCCCTGTGCCAGTGACGTCGCCAACGAGTATGCCCCCCCCACACCTGATGAAGGAACCTGCACTTTCATCTGCACCTTCCTCTTTGTCCCTATGTAAGGTGGTATAACATGCTGGAAGGGGAACCTTACTTTCAGCAGGGTCAGATTCTGGCTGTGTAGAGTGCAAGGGGAATGTAGTGGTCTAGGTCAATGTACCAGCAGACTCATCTAGCAGTGGCTGGGCAATGGGCAGGATGAGGAGGAAACAGATATAGGGCCAAAAAATAAAGTAGGCTAAATGCAGTTCAAAATTGGTAACAGGACTAAACAGGCGGCATTGCTTTGTTCAGTGGAGTAGCAAACCCAAGAGCAGCAGACAGTGTTTCAAGGGCCCAACCACACTAGTAGGCCAAATGCAGTTTAATATCTGATACTATAGGCCGAAAGCCAGAAGGTAGAAGCTCAGCTGTATTCAGTTGAGGGCAAACACCAGGCAGGGGCAGACACCGTTAGTAGGCCCTAACCACCAATTTTTAAAAACACAGCACTTAATGAGAGCCAGAAGGTAGAAGCTCAGCTGTATTCAGTTGAGGACAAACACCAGGCATGGGCAGACACCGTTAGTAGGCCCTAAACACCATTTTTTTATTTAAAACACAGCACTTAATGAGAGACAGAAGGTAGAAGCTCAGCTTTATTCAGTTGAGGACAACACCAGGGAGGGGCAGACACCGTTAGTAGGCAGTAACCAAAGTTGAAGGCCAAATGCAGTTTAATATCTGATACTATAGGCCGAAAGCCAGAAGGTAGAAGCTCAGCTGTATTCAGTTGAGGGCAACACCAGGGAGGGGCAGACACCGTTAGTAGGCCGTAACCAAAGTTGAAGGCCAAATGCAGTTTAATATCTGATACTATAGGCCGAAAGCCAGAAGGTAGAAGCTCAGCTGTATTCAGTTGAGGGCAACACCAGGGAAGGGCAGACACAGTTAGTAGGCCCTAACCACCAATTTTTAAAAACACAGCACTTAATGAGAGCCAGAAGGTAGAAGCTCAGCTGTATTCAGTTGAGGACAAACACCAGGCATGGGCAGACACCGTTAGTAGGCCCTAAACACCATTTTTTTATTTAAAACACAGCATTTAATGAGAGCCAGAAGGTAGAAGCTCAGCTTTATTCAGTTGAGGACAAACACCAGGGAGCAGCAAACAGAGGTATTAGGCCCCATCCAGCAATTAAAAAAAAAAAAAAAAAAAAAAAAAAGCTTTATAAAAGAGCCAGAAGGTAGAAGCTCAGCTTTATTCAGTTGAGGACAACACCAGGAAGGGGCAGACACCGTTAGTAGGCCGTAACCAAAGTTGGAGGCCAAATGCAGTTTAATATCTGATACTATAGGCCGAAAGCCAGAAGGTGGAAGCTCCGATTTAGACAGTGGAGGACAATTTGAATTAAGGACTGCAGACAGACTTAGTAGGCTGCCCCTGTGGACCATGCATCCACCACATTAACCCATTGCGCCTTAATGGACACGTAATCTTCCGTGGCCAAGCCTACAGGTCCATGCGTCTGTTGTCAGGTGCACCTTTGTACTCACCGATTGCCAGAGTGCATGGACAATGCGGTCTTTTACATGCTGGTGGAGGGTTGGGATGGCTTTTCTCGCAAAAGAAGTGGCGACTGGTTAGCTTGTAGCGTGGTACAGCGTAGTCCATCATGGCCTTATTAATAGTAAATAAATTATATAACTAGGCTCTATGAACTTTTAAATAGGTTCCAGGGGTACACGGGCAGCATTGGTGTGGTCAGTGGAGGAGTATTGCAAGTAGGGGCCGCAGACAGGCTATCAAAGGCCTAAAATAACTAACAATAGGCAGGCATGGCAGTTTAAAATCGGTTACATGGATACACAGGCAGGCAGCATTGTGGTCAGTGGAGGAGTATTGCAAGTAGGGGCCGCAGACAGGCTATCAAAGGCCTAAAATAACTAACAATAGGCTCATGGCAGTTTAAAATCGGTTACATGGATACACAGGCAGGCAGTATTGTAGTCAGTGGAGGAGGATTGCAAGGAGTGTCTGACACAGTTAGTACTCCAAAAAAAAAAAAAAAATTAATGTCTCGCAAAACAACTATAAGTAAAAAAAGGGTGGCATGCTTAGGTATTGGGGTGGGCTCATCTGCAGAGTTTATGACAAAGTAATTTGGCAGTAAATTAGTATTTACTGGTGTCAATCTAGGACACTGCCCCATACTACTTTAACTAGCATCATAGATGCAAACAAATTGGTATTGTTTGTCAGTACCAGGCATTGAATGATGTCAGTGCATAGACTAAACATTGGTGGAGCTGTGCGAGATAATTTTGCACGTGGTAGAGCACAGTTTGAGCTGGGGGGGGGACTCTCTTGTGGCCGGCGGTACCGCCCCAGGGCCCCTCATGTTACAACGGTGTGTCTGACGTTGGGTGCGCACCACCACCGCCAGAGACACTACATTGTACTATGAGGGACCCAGTGGCAGTGCCGTCGACCAAAAGCGGCCACACCCACCTATTCAGACAAACAGCACTGTAACGGGTGCTTGCGCCAAGTGGCGAGACAACGGCCCCATGGGTGGATTTTTCCCATTGGGGGAGGTGTAAACATGTCGTATGCTGGACAAACAGCTGCTGCAAATTAAGAGATTGGAACAGTCAGTAAGACCAGTCCAGAAGCAAGACCTTTTTATAGGAAAGCTAGGTGTCAGCTGGGAAAGGTGGGGCAAAATAATTGCAGCTTGTGTGAGAACGATCACCGGCGCTGTGTGCTGGGAATGTCTGAATCAAACGGTCTACAAGAGTAGCTTGTTTGGTTGCTAATATTTGTTCAAGGTTCTCATGTGGCATAATATTTTGCAATTTGCCTTTATAGCGAGGGTCAAGGATGCAGGCCAACCAGTAATCGTCATCGCTCATCATTTTAATAATGCATGTGTCCCTTTTCAGGGTACGTAAGGCATAATCCGCCATGTGTGCCAAAGTTCCAGTTGTCAAATCTGCGGTTGTGCTGGTTGGAGGGGCTGTTACAGGCAAATCTACGTCACTTGTCTCCCTTAAAAAAACAGAACCCGGCCTTGCAACGCCACTAATTTCTGTTGGCCCAGGAGAAGCTTCCTCATTCAAAAAGTACTCATCCCCATCATCCTCCTCGTCCTCCTCCTCCTCTTCGCCTGCTACTGCGTCCTCTACACGGCCCTGACCAGACAATGGCTGACTGTCATCAAGGCTTTCCTCTTCCTCGGCTGCAGACGCCTGCTCCTTTATGTGCGTCAAACTTTGCATCAGCAGATGCATTAGGGGGATGCTCATGCTTATTATGGCGTTGTCTGCACTAACCAGCCTTGTGCATTCCTCAAAACACTGAAGGACTTGACACAGGTCTTGTAGCTTCGACCACTGCACACCTGACAACTCCATGTCTGCCATCCAACTGCCTGCCCGGCTCAGCAAGAACTCGGACAGAACTTCCGCGGTGTGTCTGTTGTCACCCAAACACTTCATTGCCAATACAGCCTGCTGACGCTTGCCACTAGCTGTCCCATAATGGCACACCTGGTGTGCAACAGTGGCAGCTGCGGATGGAGTGGATGTGCGACTGCGGTCTGTGGACGAGCTCTCGCTTCTGCAGGAGGAGGAGGAAGAGGAGGAGGGGGGGCAAACGCCTACAGCCAAATCTTTCCTTGACCGTGGGCTAGGCAGAACTGTCCCAATATTGCTGTCCCCTGTGGACCCTGCATCCACCACATTCACCCAGTGTGCCGTGATGGACACGTAACGTCCCTGGCCATGCCTACTGGTCCATGCATCTGTTGTCAGGTGCACCTTTGTAGTCACAGACTGCCTGAGTGCATGGACGATGCGGTCTTTAACATGCTGTTGGAGGGCTGGGATGGCTTTTCTAGAAAAGAAGTGCCGACTGGGTAGCTCATAGCGTGGTACAGCGTAGTCCATCAGCGCTTTGAAAGCTTCGCTTTCAACTAACCGGTAGGGCATCATCTCTAATGAGATTAGTCTAGCAATGTGGGCGTTCAAACCCTGTGTAAGCGGATGCGAGGATGAGTACTTCCTTTTCCTAACAAGAGTCTCATGTAGGGTGAGCTGGACTGGAGAGCTGGAGATCGTGGAACTAGCGGTGGTGCCGGTGGACATGGCAGACTGAGAGAGGGTTGGAGATGGTATTCTTGCCGGTGCCCTACATGCAGTGTTTCCTACTGAAAACCTGGTGATTCCCTGCCTGCTTTGGCCTGGCGACGAAAGCTGCACAGATACTGCCGGTGGTGCGGGAAATGGTGGGTTTACAGTGAGGGAAGGGATGTAGTGTTGCTGACTAGCTTCATTGGCCGAGGGTGCTGCAACCTTTAGGGACATTTGGTAGTTATTCCAGGCTTGCAAATGCATGGTGGATAAATGTCTATGCATGCAACTTGTATTTAGACTTTTAAGATTCTGACCTCTGCTTAAGGTAGTTGAACATTTTTGACAGATGACTTTGCGCTGATCATTTGGATGTTGTTTAAAAAAAATGCCAGACTGCACTCTTTCTACTATCGGATAACTTTTCAGGCATTGCAGACTGAGCTTCTTTAACCGGATGGCCACGCTGTCCTCCAACAGGTTTTGGTTTTGCCACGCGTTTTTGGCCAGATACGGGCCCGGTAGATAGAACCTGTTGTGATGTTGATGCCTGCTGCGGCTCCTCCTCCTCCGCTTCTGAACTACTGCCGCCTGCACCCTGTTCCCCCAATGGCTGCCAATCGGGGTCAGCAACTGGGTCATCTATGACCTCCTCTTCTATGTCGTGTGCAACTTCGTCTGTGTCACCATGTAAGCCGGTGGTATAGCGTTCGTGACGGGGCACCATAGTCTCCGCTGGGTTTGATTCTGCCTTAGTACACTGCGAGGGCAATGTTCTTGTCTGAATCAATGGAACAGCATAGTAATCTGGCTGTGGCTGTGCATCTGTGCACTCCATGTCCGATTCAACTTCTAATGGGCATGGCCTGTTAACTGTTTCACTGTCTAACCCAGGAACGGTATGTGTAAAGAGCTCCATGGAGTAACCTGTTGTGTCGACTGACGCATCCTTCACTGCTGTTCTGGGTGAAGGACACAAGGAAGCGACTTGTTCCTGACCGGGAGCATCCACTGATGATGCACTGCTCTGACATTTGGCACTTTCCGAGGAGGAGGCGAAAGAGCTAGAGGCAGAGTGAGCAATGAAAGCCAATACTTGTTCCTCCTGCTCCAGCTTCAAAAGTGGTTTTCCTACTCCCAGAAAAGAGAGCGTTCGAGGCCTTGTGTAGGCAGACGACGTTTTTGGCTCAACAACTCGACACTTAGGTGCTGTTCTGCTTTTACCACGACCACCTGATGCTCCACCACCACTACCATCATTACCAGCTGACAATGACCGCCCACGGCCATGACCTCTTCCACTAGACTTCCTCATTGTTTGCAAAACGTAACCAAAGTAACGCTATTTGTTACTGTAAAACAACTTATAAGGTGAACTCAAACTTCTGTAGAATTTATATATACCTTTATAGGTGCCTGACACTGAAAGGAAAATCAGGCCCAATGTTACACACTCGGTTTTCTGTGCCCCAATAATTTGAGACAGATGGCACAAACAGGAGCAGCACTCAAGCAGACTTGCCAATATTTATCTCCCACTAATTTTTTTTTTTTTTTGAAAAGGGAGAATTTACCAAAAAACAAAACAAAAAGGCCCAGTATTACACACACACTGCTTTTCGGTGGGACACAATGAGAGACAGATGCCACACACATACACACAAGACTGGCACGGAGGCAGACTTGCCAAGATTTATCTCCCACTAACTATTTTTTTTTTTTTTAAAAGGGAGAATTTAACCAAAAAAAAAAAAAAGGACCAGTATTACACACTGCTTTTCGGTGGGACACAATGAGAGACAGATGCCACACACAGGACTGGCACGGAGGCAGACTTGCCAATATTTATCTCCCACTAACTATTTTTTTTTTGAAAAGGGAGAATTTAACCAAAAAAAAAAAAAAGGACCAGTATTACACACTGCTTTTCGGTGGGACACAATGAGAGACAGATGCCACACACAGGACTGGCACGGAGGCAGACTTGCCAAGATTTATCTCCCACTAACTATTTTTTTTTGAAAAGGGAGAATTTAACCCCCCCCAAAAAAAGGACCAGTATTACACACTGCTTTTCGGTGGGACACAATGAGAGACAGATGCCACACACAGGACTGGCACGGAGGCAGACTTGCCAAGATTTATCTCCCACTAAGTATTTTTTTTTTTTGAAAAGGGAGAATTTACCAAAAAAAAACAAAAAGGCCCAGTATTACACACACACTGCTTTTCGGTGGGACACAATGATAGACAGATGCCACACACAGGACTGGCACGGAGGCAGACTTGCCAAGATTTATCTCCCACTAACTTTTTTTTTTGGAAAAGGGAGAATGTACCCCCCCAAAAAAAAATGGCCAAGTATTACACAGTGTTTTCGGTGCCACACAATGAGAGACAGATGCCACACACAGCAATGGCACGGAGGCAGACTTGCCAATATTTATCTCCCACTAATTTTTTTTTTGGAAAAGGGAGAATGTACCCCCCCAAAAAAAAAGGCCAAGTATCACACAGTGTTTTTCGGTGGCACACAACGAGAGACAGATACCACACACAGCAATGGCACGGAGGCAGACTTGCCAATATTTATCTCCCACAAATTTTTTTTGGGGAAAAGGGAGAATTTAGCAAAAAAAAAAAATGGCCAAGTATCACACAGTGTTTTTCGGTGGCACACAATGAGAGACAGATACCACACACAGCAATGGCACGGAGGCAGACTTGCCAATATTTATCTCCCACTAATTTTTTTTTGTGGAAAAGGGAGAATGTACCCCCCCCCCAAAAAAAGGCCAAGTATTACACAGTGTTTTCGGTGCCACACAATGATAGACAGATACCACACACAGCAATGGCACGGAGGCAGACTTGCCAATATTTATCTCCCACTAATTTTTTTTTTGGAAAGGGAGAATTTAGCCAAAAAAAAAAAAATGGCCAAGTATCACACAGTGTTTTTCGGTGGCACACAATGAGAGACAGATACCACACACAGCAATGGCACGGAGGCAGACTTGCCAATATTTATCTCCCTGCAGTTATCTCAGAAAAGTATGGCAGGCAGCTAGAAAAAGGACTGCTGCACACAAAAGTGTGGACAAACACACAAGATAGCTGTGCAGAAAGGAAGGAAATACAGGATTTGTGCTTTGAAAAAAGCAGTTGGTTTGCACAGCGTCATCACACAGGCACAGCAACGCAGCTATCAGGGTCAGGGAGCCTTCTAGGGCAGCCCAATGAGCAACAGCGCTGAGGAAAAAAAAATGTAGCTTCCACTGTCCCTGCAAACAAAAGGTGGTGTTGGACAGTGGAAATCGCTACAGCACAAGCGGTTTGCAGCTTTATATTCCCTGCCTTTCACTATCCCTGCTTCTGAAGAAGCGGCAGCAACCTCTCCCTACACTCACATCAGCAGCAGTAAGATGGCGGTCGGCGGGAACGCCCCTTTATAGCCCCTGTGATGCCGCAGAAAGCAAGCCAATCACTGCAATGCCCTTCTCTAAGATGGTGGGGACTGAGATCTATGTCATCACGCTGCCCACACTCTGCGTCCACCTTCATTGGCTGAGAAATGGCGCTTTTAGCATCATTGAAACGCGACTTTGGCGCGAAAGCCGCGTACCGCATGGCCGATGCAACGCTGGGATCGGCTCGGTTTCATGAGACGCCGACTTTGCCAAAATTCGGCGACGTATGAAAATGAACGATCCGTTTCGCTCAACCCTATTCAGAACCATTTTTTTTATTTTCACATGTGTAAAAACAGAAGTGTAACCATAAATTTTGTTATGCAATTTCTCCTGAACACGATAATACCCCATATGTGGGGGTAAACCACTTTTTTGGTGCGCCGCAGAGCTTGGAAGTGAAGGAGCACCGTTTGACTTTTTCAATGCAGAATTGGCTGGAATTGAGATCCCACGCCATGTCACGTTTAGAGAGCCCCTGATATGCCTAAACAGTGGAAACCCCCTAAAAGTGAAACCATTTTGGAAACTAGACCCCGTAAGTAACATATCTAGATGTGTGGTGAGCACTTTGAACCCCCAAGTGCTTCATAGAAGTTTATAACGTAGAGCCGTGAAAATAAAAAATCACATTTGTTTACACAAAAATGATCTTTTCGCCCACAAATTCTTATTTTCACAAGGGTAACAGGAGAAATTAGACCACAAAAGTTGTTTTGCAATTTCTCCTGAATACGTCAGTACCCCATATGTGGGAGTAAACCACTGTTTGGGCGCACGGCAGAGCTTGGAAGGGAAGGAGCGCCGTTTTGGAATGCAGACTTAGATAGAATAGTCTGTGGGCGTTATGTTGCGTTTGCAGAGCCCCTGATGTACCTAAACAGTGGTAACCCCCACAAGTGACCGCATTTTGGAAACTAGACCCTCCAAGGAACTTATATAGATGTGTGGTGAGAACTTTGAATGCCCAAGTGCTTCACAGAAGTTTAGAATGCAGATTCGTGAAAATAAAAAATATTTTTTTTTCCACAAAAAAGATATTGTAGCCCCCAAGGTTTTATTTTCACAAGGGTAACAGGAGAAATTGGACCCAAAAGTTGTTGTCCAATTTATCCTGAGTACGCTGATGCCCAATATGTGGGGGTAACCCACTGTTTGGGCGCACGGCAGAGCTCAGAAGGGAGGGAGCACCATTTGACTTTTTGAGCGCAAAATTGGCTGTCGTGTTTGGAGATCCCCTGATGTACCTAAACAGTGGAAACCCCCCAATTCTAACTCCAACCCTAACCCCAACACACCCCTAACCCTAACCCCAACCGATCCATAATCCTAATCACAACCCTAACGATAATCACAACCCTTACCCCAAAACAACCCTAATGTCAACCTTAACCATAACCCTAATCAAAACCCTAAATCCAACACACCCCTAATCCTAATCTCAACCCTAACCTCAAACCTAACCCTAATCCCAATACACCCCAAATCCCAACCATAACCTTAACCCTAATCCCAAACCTATCCCTAATCCCAAGCGTAACCCTAATGCCAACCCTAACCCTAATACCAACCCTAATCCAAACCCTAACCCTAATCCCAACTCTAACCCTAACTTTAGCTGAAACCCTAGCTCTAACTTTAGCCGCAACCCTAGCCCTAACTTTAGCCCCAACCCTAGCCCTAACCCTAACCCTAAATTTAGCCCCAACCCTAACCCTAGCCCTAACCCTAACCCTAGCCCTAACTTTAGCTCCAACCCTAACCCTAGCCCTAACTTTAGCCCCAACCCTAACCCTAGCCCTAAGGCTACTTTCACACTTGCGTCGTTTGGCATCCGTCGCAATCCGTCGTTTTGGACAAAAAACAGATCCTGCAAATGTGCCCGCAGGATGCGTTTTTTGCCCATAGACTTGTATTGCCGACGGATCACGACGTGCACTGGATCAGTTGTGTTTTGGCGGACCGTCGGCACAAAAAAACTTTTTGTAACTTTTTTTGTACGTCGCGTCCGCCATTTCCGACCGCGCACGCGTGGCCGTAACTCCGCCCCCTCCTCCCCAGGACATAGATTGGGCAGTGGATGCGTTGAAAAACTGGATCCTCTGCCCACGTTGTGCACAATTTTTACAACGTGCGTCGGTATGTCGGGCCGACACATTGCGACGGCCCCGTACTGACGCAAGTGTGAAAGAAGCCTAACCCTAAATTTAGCCCCCACCCTAACCCTATATTTAGCCCCAACCCTACCCATTACCCTAAATTTAGCCCCAACCCTAACCCTAAATTTAGCCCCACCCTAAATTTAGCCCCAACCCTAACCCTAACCCTAAATTTAGCCCCAACCCTAACCCTAACCCTAATTTTAACCCCAACTGCTTTCTCCTGCCGGCCGGCAGATGGCGACAGATGGCGGGCGCACTGCGCATGCGCACGCCATTTTGTTTCCCAAAGAAGACGCCAGCGGCCAGGAGAAGAAGCAGGAGGACCCAGGGACATCAGTGAGTATAATAGGGTCCCCGAATCCCCCTATTTCTCTGTCCTCTGATGTGCGATCACATCAGAGGACAGAGAATTACACATCGCTTTTTTTTTGCGACTGCCGTTAAACAGTTAATTACCGGCGATTGCAAAACAGGGGTTGGTATAACCGACCCCGATCATGTTCTTTGGGGGTCTCGGCTACCCCTGGCAGCCGAGACCCCAAAGATCCTCCCGGTGCCAGCCGGCGGGCACACTGCGCATGCGCCTGCCATTTTTTTGCCGGAAAAAGATGGCGGCGCCCATCGGGAGCCACGAGGAGCACCGGGGGAGACAGGTGAGTATCGGGGGGCTATCGGGGACCCCTTTTCTCTGTCCTCTGATGTGCGATCACATCGAAGGACAGAGAAATTAAAAGGGAAATCGCGTTTTTGTTTTTTTTGCGATCGCCGGTAAACGGTTAATTACCGGTGATCGCAAAAGCGGGGTCGGTAAAAAAAACCCCGAATCATGTTCTCTGGGGTCTCGGCTACCCCCGGCAGCCGAGACCCCGGAGAAAATCGGACTCTGGGGGGCGCTATTTACTTTTTCCACAGCGCCGTTAATTAACGGCGCTATGGTTTAAGTACCCTTAGCGGCCGCCGTTAAAAGGCGTATCGGCGGTCGTTAAGGGTTTAAAGTCAATTGTTTACATCTTTTTGTGCTGTTTCCCTTTTTGTTTACTGTCTGGAAGGGCATTGGAGTGCTGGCCAGGGAAGCGAGCACGCTTTAAGGTATTTTTTCTGGTGCTGTTCCTCTTTTTCTACGTATATATATATATATATATATATATATATATATATATATATATATATATATTCCCCAATGTATATATACATACTTTTTGATCAACTTTTCTTACATTTTCTTGCGTAATGGAGTAAGAAAATAAAACTTGAATTCTGGCATTGTTTTTTGTATTTTTTTTGCAATCTCCATGCAGGATAAATACAGATATAGCTTTACAGTATACTATGGGTTAACACATGTGCACTGTAGCCCAAATCATACTGTTTCTTCTTGTACTACTTTTGTGCAAGAAAATCACTTGAAAAAAATATTTTTTTCTGCATCATATTCAGATTTATTATTTTCTTTCATTTCAGTAGAGGCTGTTTTTTTTGCCCGATAAGCTTGCTGAAAACTATGGAAACAGTACTGAAATGTGAACAGTATAAGGAAGACCCTGAAAACATCTCTGAATCCCAAGTCATTGCTTGGAACAATGGTGTTAGAGAATTACGCCAGTTGTAAGGGCTGACAATAAAGCTGGGTTCACATTACGTTTAGGCATCCGCTAGACGGACTACTTACACAGCGGCATAACGCGGTGCAACGTAGTCTGTTTAACATCGCCATTGACTCCAATGTAGGATGCATCACTACCGTGTTTCCCCGAAAGTAAGACAGTGTCTTACATTCTTTTACCACTCAAAAGTCCCACTATGTCTTACTTTCGGGGTATGTCTTACATAGGAAAAAAAACCTGTGTGGTGGCTGGAGAGCTGTCACACAGACAGCTCTCCAGCGACCAACTATGCGAAGTCCCCTGGTAACCAGGGTAAACATCGGGTTACTTAGCGCAGGGCCGCGCTTAGTAATCCGATGTTTATCCTGGTTACCAGTGTAAATGTAAAAAAAAAAAAAAAAAAAAAAAAAAAAAAGTGAGGTGTCATATCTTGTTTTTTCCAGAGATGATTTTGGAGTTTTGGGGCTGTCGGGACAGAATACAGTGGCTCTTCCTTTGCCTTTTGGTGTTTTCAATCCTTCAGAAAGATACTGTTGACTTCCATCTCCAAGTTCTAATCGTCGCTTCGCCGGAGGGCGCCCCAGTGCAGGCTGCAGTAGGCCGGTTCTGGCGGCGGGTCCATGCGGGGTGGAGTAGATGAAGCTGGCCGCTGCTTGCTGCTCCGGAGCGCACAGTCCGTGCGGGGGATGGTGCACCGGGCCGGGGGAGGACAGGACGTGCAGGTATTCGCCGCCTCCTGCGCCAACCACAGCGCTGCCCCCGGCCACGAACCACCCGGAGCATTTGTCGGGGAGCAGCAGCTGGTCGTGCCCGAGGTGGCTTCCCTTTCTCATGGTACAGAGCCGCCGCCTTCTCCGCTCTCCTCCTTGTGACCCCAGTAATCCGCACTGCCCGGCCTGCACCCTACAAATAGCCGGGGCTGCAGTTAGAGCAGGTGCTGAGGTGAGCTCGTCGGAGGGCTATCGAGCACTGGGGGAGGCAGATGGAGGCGGATTGTACGGCTGTGTGTGCTCGGGCCCCAGCTCCGACCTCCCTGCCACCGCCGCGGCTGAAAAATGGCTCCAGGAAGCTGACAATGAATGAAGGGATGCGGTTTACGCGCGAAGGTCGGAGCTGGGGCCCGAGCACACACAGCCGTACAATCCGCTTCACAAGGAGGAGAGCGGAGAAGGCGGCGGCTCCGTACCATGAGAAAGGGAAGCCACCTCGGAAACGACCAGCTGCTGCTCCCCGACAAATGCTCCAGCTTCTCCGGGGGGTTCGTGGCCGGGGGCGGCGCTGTGGTTGGTGCAGGGGGCGGCGCTGTGGTTGGCGCAGGAGGCGGCGGATACTTGCACGTCCTGTCCTCCCCCGGCCCGGTGCACCATCCCCCGCACGGACTGTGCGCTCCGGAGCAGCAAGCAGCGGCCAGCTTCATCTACTCCACCCCTCATGGACCCGCCGCCAGAGCCGGCCTACTGCAGCCTGCACTGGGGCGCCCTCCGGCGAAGCGATGATTAGAACTTGGAGATGGAAGTCAACAGTATCTTTCTGAAGGATTAAAAACACCAAAAGGCAAAGGAAGAGCCACTGTATTCTGTCCCGACAGCCCAAAAACTCCAAAATCACCTCTGGAAAAAACAAGATATGACACCTCACTTTTTTTTTTTTACATTTACACTGGTAACCAGGGTAAACATCGGGTTACTAAGTGCGGCCCTGCGCTTAGTAACCCGATGTTTACCCTGGTTACCAGTGAAGACATAGCTGAATCGTCCGCATCCCGCAGTTAATGCAGCAAAAGGTACCGGTACGGCTTATATTTTTCCAACGTACAGTACTATGTCTTACTTTCGGGGTGCGTCTTACATTAGCCGACCCCGCTAAAACCCCCACTACGTCTTACTATCGGGGGTGTCTTACTATCGGGGAAACACGGTAGCGCACGCCCACAATGGGTGTGCGCTAGGGATGTACCGTCATTGAGTGATGGACCCTGAGACGCGGGCTGCAGCGTTTCTGGGTCTGTCACTGCTAGCACAAATGCTTCTCCACAACTTGGGCTATGTTCACACGTAATGTTTTTGCTGCATTTTAACATTTGCATTGGTTTCATTGGTAAACAAGAAAAACACATTCTACAGGAAATGTTATTTTAGCATTGTAATACCTTATCTGGCCATGTTGTGTGTGAGACATGAATATCCTATTAAATTTATGAAGGAGGGACTCTGAAAGTCACAATTTTTTTGCTCAGTGCCATTAGTTGACCATCACTATTTGTATATGACGATCAGATGGCCCTTACTGTTGTTAGAGGGCCATCAGGTGATCTCCATTATTGTCAGAGGGCCATCAAGCAACCCTCACTCTAATTTTAGAGGGTCAGCCAGCCGGCCCTCACTAAACATTTTTGGAGGGCCAGCAGACGGCTATGCATTGCATAGCCATATGTTGCTTTGGCAATATAATTTATCATCTGATGTGGCAAACTTTCTTTTTCATATTAGTACTGTAAAGTTTGAAACGGACAGCCAGCAGGTGGCCCTCACAATTTATAGAGGGTCAGCAGGTGGTCCCCACTATTTTTAGAGAGCAAGCAGGCATCTTGTAGACACATGAGAGCAATATAGAGTTTTTTGGTAAAACTCTTTAGAATTGAGAGTCCTCAGTGGTTGATACCTTTTAATGGCTAGCTGAAAAGATGGTAACAAATTGCAAGCTTTCGAGACTACACAGGTCTCTTCATCAGGCACAGACTAATACAAATCCTGAAGATTCACATATTTATTGCACAACATAGCACAGAAAAAAAAAACATGGATAAGATAGGTGACATGAAGCAGAATTACCATGAGTGATAAGCAGTTGTGTCCATAAATATTGGACCACTTCTTAGATAAGGAATGTTTTATTGTTCTCTGATTGGGGTCTGGGTCTGTTGTGATGACCCCCTCATAGTCTGAGGGGCAAGTTCCTTAGTTGATGCAAAAAGACATAAATCCATGCGACACATTCATTCTGGAGCTGCCCCCAGACGCAGGACGACGGGGTGCTCGGTACCGGGTCTCTCGGTTCTGAGGATGTCACGGTGGCCTGACCCGGTCCGTGGTCCTGCTAAGGGGTGCCCAATAAAAGGTGTAGGTGTTGGTGTAGGTCGCAGTAAATAACGAGGACACGGTTGCAGTCTCTTTACCTCTTTACTGAAGGCTTCGGCATCCGCAATCCAGAGCACTGCTAACAGGGCTGGCTGAGACCTGGCCGGTCCGAAGGCACATCCAGAGTTCCCTTTGCAGGTGGAAATCAGTGCCTACCTACTAGCACCTGGGTGTTGTAGTACCTCCCTGCTGAGCACCACGGGATAGTCCTCACAACTGTCATGTATGTTTCTGTTCTTTCTCTCCGTCCCCCAGATGATATGGATAGGACGCACCCGTATGACGGGGTAGGCCTGGAGTTATTTTATAGGGACCCTAGAGATGCCCCTCTCCCACAATTGCCTCCGTTGTCTTCATTAGGTGACTTAGGCGAGGCAGCCAACCTAAAATTAACTGCCCTGCCATTGATTTGAAGTAATGTGTAGAGCCCAATACTTCCTCGGCGTTCCGGCCACCGGCTACGCGCCTCAGTAGGATGTTGCCGATCTCAGGGCACGACTCCTACTGGTTCTATCGCCTTTGTGCTGTGATCTCATTTCTCACTTCTCCACAATATCCTTCGCTTCGTTCCTTTCTTAAGATGCCGCCGCAATGAAGTGCAGGCACGGCTCCCTACTGATCTGTCCTTGTGCTAGGCCTCTGTCAGGATCCCACCCCTGACAGGGACCCGCCTGAATCTTCCCAAGTAACGCTCTTCTCTCACTAGATGTTTCCTGGGCAAAACCCAGTCAGCTTCTCTCTAACTTCCTATCCAACCCCCAGTTTTACCAGAGTGTGAGGAGTGGCCTAATACATAGAACCCTTTGCTCCCCCTGGTGGCCGGAGTGTGAAGTGTAATGTGTGACTGTGATACCTGGTCAGGTGAACTCCTTTAGTGCCATCAGACGTACCATCACTCCCCTTAGTGGCGGAGCGACAGTACTGCAACGACCAGGACTCTGGGGTGCTGCACTTCCACCACTGAGACAGTCAAAGGTCGTCATCAGTTTATATTCCCAGACTCTTCTGTCTCTCTGAGTTTTGAAGTTACCTTTCAACACAAGTAATTTCATGTCCATAATGTTATGATTTGGGAGACAAAAATGTATTGCCACAGGTAGATCCATTCTTTTCTCTTGTGTGGCGGTGAGAATTAATTCTTGTTCTAAGCTTTTGCCCTGTCTCCCCTACATATAGACCCCCAGTTGGACATTTAGTACAAATAATTAAGTACACCACATTAGATGTGATGCAGCTGAAAGTACCTGGTATCCTGTAGTCCTGATGTGAATTGGGAATCTTTATCTTGTCTGTGGTCATTATAAATGGACAGGTTTTACATTTCTTCTGATTGCAGGGAAAGGTACCTGCAGCTGTTGGAGAGGACAGGGAGCTCTTGACAATGATGCTTCTTAATTTTGGGGGCTGTCTAAAACACAGTAGTGGGGAATCTGGATAAATGGATCGTAAGCGGGCATCTTTTTGTAGTAAAGGTTGTAATTTCCATGCAGCTCCCCTTAGCACCTCAAGATTTGGATTGTAGGTAACTACTAGAGGCACCCGGTTATTTTCTTCTTTAGTTTTGTAATGTAGCAGGTGATTCCTTGATATTCTGGTAGCTCTTGTAATCTGGTTTTCAATTGTTCTTGGATGGTAGCCCTGATTCAGAAAGGTCTTTCTGAGGCAACCAAGGTGTTCATCCCTATCCATTGGGTTGGAACATATACGATTGTATCTGATGGCTTGACTGTAGACAATGGAGTTTTTTTATGTGTTTTGGATGGAAACTGTCCCATTTAAGGTATGTTGGACGGTCGATTGGCTTCTGATACAGGGATGTCTCTATTTTATTGTTCTGCAGCTTAATGATCGTGTCCAAAAAGTTAATTTCAGTACAGGAGTAGTTGAGTGACAAGTTGATGGTAGGATGGGATGAAATTGATTAAACTGTTCATGGAATGTCTTTAACTGTGGTTCAGACTCTGTCCAGATGATTAAAATGTCATTAATGTAGCGGTAGTAGGCCAGAGGCCTGATGGGACATGAGGACAAAAAGTCACTTTCAAGCTTGGCCATGAAAAGATTTGCATACTGTGGGGCCATTTTACTTCCCATCGCTGTGCCCGTCTCCTGTAGATAGATCTTCTTGTCAAATTCAAAGTAATTGTGGTAAATTGTTGGTAAAACTCACCATTCTACTGTTTATTGTAAATGGAATGGGGCCTAAAAATAAAAGACCACTGTAATTACAGTCAAATGTGGTGGAGGTTCAAAGAAATTTAGGTGTATTGCTGCTTCTGACCTTTGGTGCTTGGACTGTGTGCAAGGTAACAAGAAATGTGAATATTCCTAAAGGATTTTGGGTTGCAATATAGTGTTTAGGGTTTGAAAGCTGGGTTTGCATCCTAGGTCATGGGTCTTCCAGCAGGACAGTAACCTCAAACATACTTGAAGAAGCACCCAGAAAATAGATGGAAACAAAGCACTCCAGAGTTAGGAAGTGATAATTCCAATTACAGTAGCGTGAAGTGTCCCACCACTACTTCTTATATACAGATACTACACAGAAACTGTGAATGGAGACATTAAATCAGTTAATTTTATTTGCTTTGATGAATTTCTGAGTGCAGAACACAGTAAAAAACATGAATTGGTCAATGAGTCCTTGGAAGAAAGGAGCATCAGGAAAGCTTAGAATTTATAAGGCAATAATCCCTGACTAGATGCCTATCAAATGCTATACCTTCTACCACACCTCAACCTACATGAATTGCAGATATGAGCAGTATTATTGCAGAATATAGATACATGTTTTAACTGACCCTGAAAAGATTTTTTCTTGTATCTGGCAGCAACAAAGTCTGGAGGAATGCAAGTAACACTGGCAGCTTTGATGAATTTCTGAGTACAGATTACCATAAAAAATATGAATCAGTCAATGAGTTCATGGAAGAAAGCAACAGCAAGGCTTAGAATCTATAAGGCAATAATTTCTGACTTGATGCCTGTCATATGCTATACCTACTGAAACACCTCTTTGTAGACAAATTGCAGATAGGAGTGGTAATAATGTAGAATATAGAAGGGATTTTAACTTGCCCTGAAAAGATTTTTCTTGTATGTGGCAGCAACAAAATCTGGAGGAACGGAAATAAAACTGGCAGCTTTGATGAATTTCTGAGTACATATTACCAAAAAAACATAAATCAGTCAATTAGTCCATGGTAGAAAACAACAGCAAGGCTTAGAATTTATAAGGCAATAATCTCTGACTAGATGTCTGTCATAAGCTATAACTACTGCAACACCTCACTGTAGATGAATTGCAGATAAGAATGGTATTATTATAACAGAATAGAATCTATTAGAATTAGATCTAAAAAATGATTAGTTTAATGGAACAGCATCAAGGACTTTTATTTCATCAACCCTGCTGTGGAATATAGTGGAGCGTTTCGTATCTACTCAGCCTGACATGGAGACCAGGATCTTCCTTACTTATTGTACAAGGTCTCCTATCCCAGCTTCAAAATCCGGTATGCAGTGCGAGAATTTCCTATGTGACGATGACCTGACAGCCCATAACAAGGCACTGGATAATATACTAATAGAACCCATAGGCTCTTTTAGTTTTTTTTTTTTTTTTGCTCAACTAGAAGGTGGATACACAGAAAAGCATTTTTTCCCTAATTACTAAGGAGTGGGTCTCCTACACTGGTAAAGTGTATGCACTAATTGCAAAAGATGGCAAAAATTAGAAAGAGGCACTCCAATGCCCTTTCAAAGAGACGTAGTGGAGGGCTCAATAAAACATTTTTTACCAATATTATGGAGTGGGTATTCCAGAGTGGTATACCCCTGGGGGATATACATGTATATAAAAGAATGTTCGAGGTAGGTTTTTAAAAATTGTCAATGCAGGTATCATAAAAACCCTTAAAAAATTAATGTGTGATTGGTCAGAAGTTAAGTTTTTCCAAGAGAGAGCGGTGGCACTGTGGACAGTTCGAGGGGTGGAGGTGGGGCTGGGGTGGAGTCTGGGTGGAGTCTCAAGGGGGCCCCGAAAATTTTGCCAGTATGGGGCCCCAGAATTCCTAATGGCAGCCCTGCTTAGGTACATAGACATTTTCAGTTTGAAACGCTACAGCAGAGTGTGGTTGTAAATTATTCTAAAATTCTCAATGCAACCATATATTATGTGGCACCTAACATAACGAAGTTATCCTGTCCAAATTGATAAGTCTGGTCCAGTCACTCTGTGTGACTGCAGACTTATGAATCCCCACAGCACATGCATTGTGCACTGTGAGGATTCGCAGAGACTTGAGGGTATGTATGAGTTATATATACTCCAGGCCAGAGCCTGAATTGTGAGTGCAGCCTTGCTGCATCTACAGTTATATAAAAAAGTTTAGGCACCCCTATTAATCTTAAGCTTAATGTTTTATAAAATTAGTTTTTTTTGCAACAGCTATTTCAGTTTCATATATCTAATAACTGTTGGACACAGTAATGTTTCTGCCTTGAAATGAGGTTTATTGTACTAACAGAAAATGTGCAATCTGCATTCAAACTAAATTTGACAGGTGCATAAGTATGGGCACCCTTATCATTTTCTTGTTTTAAATACTCCTACCTACTTTTTACTGACTTACTAAAGCACTTTTTTTGGTTTTGTAACCTCATTGAGCTTTGAACTTCATAGCTGGGTGTATGCAATCATGAGAAAAACTACTTAAAGTGGCCATTTGCAAGTTGTTCTCCCGTTTGAATCTCCTCTGAAGAGTGGCATCATGGGCTCCTCAAAACAACTGTCAAATGATCTGAAAACAAAGATTATTCAACATAGTTGTTTAGGGGAAGGATACAAAAAGCTGTCTCAGAGATTTAACCTGTCAATTTCCACTGTGAGGAACATAGTAAGGAAATGGAAGAACACAGGTACAGTTCTTGTTAAGGCCAGAAGTGGCAGGCCAAGAAAAACATCAGAAAGGCAGAGAAGAAGAATGGTGAGATCAGTCAAGGACAATCCTCAGACCACCTCCAGAGAGCTGCAGCATCAACTTGCTGCAGATGGTGTCACTGTGCATCGGTCAACTATACAATGCACTTTGCACAAGGAGAAGCTGTATGGGAGAGTGATGCGAAAGAAGCCGTTTCTGCAAGCACGCCACAAACAGAGTCGGTTGAGGTATGCAAAAGCACATTTGGAGAAGCCAATTTATTTTTGGAAGAAGGTCCTGTGGACTGATAAAACCAAGATTGAGTTGTTTGGTAATACAAAAAGGCGTTATGCATGGCGGCAAAAAACACAGTGCGTTGTATAGAATAGAGGGCACTGCTTAATTTCATACAAATGTATGAAGCAAGGCCGCACCCACTAGCCGGGCTTTGGCTGGCCGTATGTATAATTCATAAATACCCTGCAATCCTGGCTCAAAAACCAGCAAATGCTCGCAGCACACAGTGATGGTGAAGTGGCTGTAGACTTATCAATTTGGACCAGAAAATGACTTTAATTCAACAACTAAACTTCTACTCTAAGGCCATGTGCACACGTTCAGTATTTTTCGCGTTATTTCCGTGTTTTTTCACTATAAAAACGTGATAAAAACGCAAAAAAAAGCTAACATATGCCTCCCATTATTTTCAGTGTATTCCGCATTTTTTGTGCAAATGTAGCCTTTTTTTCCGTGAAAAAATCGCATCGCGGAAAACAAAGCAACATGTTCATTAAAATGCGGAATTGCAGGGGATTCCGCACACCTAGGAGTGCATTGATCTGCTTACTTCCCGCACGGGGCTGTGCACACCATGCGGGAAGTAAGCAGATTATGTGCGGTTGGTACCCAGGGTGGAGGAGAGGAGACTCTCCTCCAGGGACTGGGCACCATATAATTGGTCAAAAAAAAAGAATTAAAATAAAAAATAGTCCTATACTCACCTTCGATGTCTTCCCGCCTCCACTGCATGCTGTTGCTTCGGTTCCTGTAGCTGGTGTGCGGTGAAGGACCTGCGATGACGTCACTGTCTTGTGATTGGTCGAGACCGGTCATGTGACCGCGACGTCATGGAAGGTCCTGAACCACACAGGCATTTATAGGAACGGACGCCTGCAGGTGAGTATAACCATTTTTTTAATTATTTTTAAACATTCTATCTTTTACTATAGATGCTGCATAGGCTGCATCTATAGTAAAAAGATGGTCACACTTGTCAAACGCTATGTTTGACAAGTGTGACCAACCTGTCAGTCAGTTTTCCAAGTGATGCTACAGATCGCTTGGAAAACTTTAGCATTCTGCAAGCTAATTACGCTTGCAGAATGCTAAAAAAACGCAAAAAAAAGCAAAAAAAAATGCGGATTTCTTGCAGAATATTTCCGGTTTTCTTCAGGAAATTTCTGCAAGAAATCCGGACGTGTGCACATACCCTAACAGTTACTACAGGAGAAATACAGAGCTCTTCTCAGCTTGAACTAACAGCAACGTATCCCCAGGACTTCCATGCGCCTAAGCCACATTTCAGTTAATGAAGAGATTATTTATATGAAAAGCTCTTTTCAATACAGTTGATAACTAGTGATGAGCTAGCTCTGCTCAGTGGTCGATCGAGCATCAGGGTGCTCGGGAATACTCATTACTTAATCCAATGTTGCAGGTGCTCGAGCACTATGCTCAAGTTCTCTCCCCTATTTTCATGGCTTTTAGACAGCCAGTAAACATGCGAGGATTGCCTGCTTTACATGGTAGTATCATAGCCATGGTGGGTCTTACATAAATCTGCAGTTAAAAAAAAACAGCATATGTTTAGTAAGTGCATTTTTACAGGTATTCTTTGCCTGGTTTTAATAAATGGATAATTAAGAAAAAATAACTGGGTTTCAAACAATTTTTGATAACAAGCCAATGGAAAGCAGGCAGCTGTAGGCTAATATTGTCAAGCTGGAATGTCGCTAGTTATTGAGCCCTTCCCAGCCTAAAAAATTAAGCTTGCAGCCACCCCAGAATTGGTGTGTTGGCGATGAGGGTAATAGTAGTAGGGTTTGATGAAAGTTGTAATTTGTCAAAATTATCAGCTGTCATCAAGCCTTGGGGTTAGTAATGGAGAATTTATCAAACACTCCCATTACTAACCCAGTAATAAAAAATAAAAACACATTTAGAAAAAAAACTTTATTTGAATAAAGACTTCCCCACACCATCCCTAGTTCAACAGTCCCATTCAGTTGAGCAGTAATCCACCAAATCTGTAGTAGTTCAGAAAAGGATACCTGAAAGACACAAAACAATATAAATAAAGACAATATCCACAACTTCATTCACCAATTTCTTTATTTCTTTCAATTTATGTCTTTTAGGTATTCTTTTCTGGACTACTTTGGATTCAGTATATTGCTGCTCACCTGAATAGGATTGTTTTTTTAATAAATTGGTGAACGAGGGGTAGGGTAGGGGAGTCTTTACTGAAATAAAGTGTTTTCTTCTGTGTGAGGATTTATTTTATTTTACCATGTTAGTAGTGGGGGTGTCTCACAGACATGTCTCCATTACTAACCCCAGGAGTTGATTGTAGCTGTGATTTTGAAAAATCACAGCTGTCATCACCCCAACTGCTATCACCCCCATTGTCACCACACAGGGCAATCGGGAAGAGACAGGCAAAGCTGCGGGCTGAAATTGTTTGAATGGCCAAATAATAAGGGATATTCCCAGCCTGATAATATCAGCTCACAGCTATCTGCTTTACCTTGGCTGGCCATGAAAAATGAGGGGGGGGGGGACCATGTGTCATTTATTAAAATAATTTATTTATTAAAACCAGGTTAAAAGCACTTACAATGCATGGGCTTTTTTAACTGTGGATTTTTATTTTATTTTTCATTTTTACTTATATACAAGTCATTATACAGAAAAAATTCCTGACATTTCTTCCTGCAAAATCAATGTTATCTTTGGGTTTGTATGTTTTATTGTCAGGCCTTACAAGAGGAGAAATACTCTGACAACATTGTTCGCAGGAGCGACCTGTAAGTCGGAGATGCATCCAGGCATCCTCTCCATGCTGTTTCCATTCCATTTGAGTGGATTCCATTCATTTCAAAATTTTCCACGCCCTCCTGTTAGCGTCTTCTGAAAAAATGCTTGAGTTTCCCAGTGACTTTCATAATTGTTGTTGTGCAAGCATTTTAGTGCTCAATCATCACTATTGATAACCAAAATTTTGTTTCTGACTTTGTTATGATTCGTATGAATAAAATATATTTACCTGGGTGTAACCATAAACATTTAAGTGTTCTATTATCTGTAATGATGTCTTCGATGACTGATCACCAACTACTCCCACCAGTTTGCCATTACGGAGGCAAGAATAGTTGGGGATAATGTCTCCTGGACCAGATAAGATCTGTACTAAGTTCTCTATGGCTTTATTTTCATTGTTGCAGGAATCAGTCACATGGTATCCAAGGGAAACATTAGGTAAAATATATGGATTCTTGTTAATCTCATTTATGGCGAAAATAAAGGCCAGAATATATCTATAGAAGGACGGTAAAGGACTGTAAGTGGATAACAAAGAGAAAACAAACATTACTTAAGACTAGATTGAGATTGAATAATAAAGAAAAAAAATAAAACATTCTTTAAAATACTTGCTAAAACTTATCTTCCTTGATTCTCTGTTTGCATATTTATCTTTCTACTCTGGTTAGAGCCTGTTTATGCTCTCCTCTGAAGGGAGTATTATGCAACGTTGTAGGAAATCTTCAATTTCTTGGCAATTTCTCGCATGGAATAGCCTTCATTTCTAAGAACAAGAATAGACTGTCGAGTTTCACATGAAAGTTATTTTTTTTCTGGCCATTTTGAGAGTTTAGTGGAACCAACAAATGAAATGCTCCAGATTCTCAAATAGCTCAAAGGAAGGTCAGGTGTATAGGTTCTCTAATCAGCCAAACTGTTTTCAGCTTTGCTAAAATACTTGCACAAGGGTTTTCAATGGTATTTTAACCATGCATTAGCCTTCTTACACAGTTAGCAAACACAAAGTATCATAAGAACACTGGACTGATGGTGGTTGGAAATGGGCCTTTATACACCTATGATGATATTGCATTACAAACCAGACATTTGCAGCTAGAATAGTCATTAACAATGTATACAGTGTATTTCTGAATCATTTAATGTTAGTTTTATTAGAAAAAACTGTGCTTTTCTTTAAAAATAAGGACATTTTTTAGTGACTCCAAACTTTTGAACAGTAGTATATATATATATATATATATATATATATATATACAGTGCCTACAAGTAGTATTCAACCCCCTGCAGATTTAGCAGGTTTAACAAGATGCAAATAAGTTAGAGCCTTCAAACTTCAAACAAGAGCAGGATTTATTAACAGATGCATAAATCTTACAAACCAAAAAGTTTTGTTGCTCAGATAAATTTTTATAAATTTTAAACATAAAAGTGTGGGTCAATTATTATTCAACCCCTAGGTTTAATATTTTGTGGAATAACCTTTGTTTGCAATTACAGCTAATAATCGTCTTTTCTAAGACCTGATCAGGCTGGCACAGGTCTCTGGAGTTATCTTGGCCCACTCCTCCATGCAGATCTTCTCCAAGTTATCTAGGTTCTTTGGGTGTCTCATGTGGACTTTAATCTTGAGCTCCTTCCACAAGTTTTCAATTGGGTTAAGGTCAGGAGACTGACTAGGCCACTGTAACACCTTGATATTTTGCCTCTTGAACCAGGCCTTGGTTTTCTTGGCTGTGTGCTTTGGGTCGTTGTCTTGTTGGAAGATGAAATGACGACCCATCTTAAGATCCTCGATGGAGGAGTGGAGGTTCTTGGCCAAAATCTCCAGGTAGGCCGTGCTATCCATCTTCCCATGGATGCGGACCAGATGGCCAGGCCCCTTGGCTGAGAAACAGCCCCACAGCATGATGCTGCCACCACCATGCTTGACTGTAGGGATGGTATTCTTGGGGTCGTATGCAGTGCCATCCAGTCTCCAAACATCACGTGTGTGGTTGGCACCAAAGATCTCGATCTTGGTCTCATCAGACCAGAGAACCTTGAACCAGTCAGTCTCAGAGTCCTCCAAGTGATCATGAGCAAACTGTAGACGAGCCTTGACATGACGCTTTGAAAGTAAAGGTACCTTACGGGCTCGTCTGGAACGGAGACCATTGCGGTGGAGTACGTTACTTATGGTATTGACTGAAACCAATGTCCCCACTGCCTTGAGATCTTCCCGGAGCTCCTTCCTTGTTGTCCTTGGGTTAGCCTTGACTCTTCGGACAAGCTTGGCCTCGGCACGGGAGGAAACTTTCAAAGGCTGTCCAGGCTGTGGAAGGCTAACAGTAGTTCCATAAGCCTTCCACTTCCGGATGATGCTCCCAACAGTGGAGACAGGTAGGCCCAACTCCTTGGAAAGGGTTTTGTACCCCTTGCCAGCCTTGTAACCCTCCACGATCTTGTCTCTGATGGCCTTGGAATGCTCCTTTGTCTTTCCCATGTTGACCATGTTTGAGTGCTGTTCACAAGTTTGGGGAGGGTCTTAAATAGTCAGAAAAGGCTGGAAAAAGAGATAATTAATCCAAACATGTGAAGCTCATTGTTCTTTGTGCCTGAACTACTTCTTAATACTTTAGGGGAACCAAACAGAATTCTGGTGGGTTGAGGGGTTGAATATTAGATGACCCTCTGAAAAGACTTTTCCCAATTTAAAAAAAAAATAAACAAAGAAATAACATTCTTTTTTGCTGCAGTGCATTTCACACTTCCAGGCTGATCTACAGTCCAAGTGTCACAATGCCAAGTTAATTCCAAATGTGTAAACCTGCTAAATCTGCAGGGGGTTGAATACTACTTGTAGGCACTGTATATATATATATATATATATATATATATATATATATATATATATATATATATATACACTCACTGGCCACTTTATTAGGTACACCTGTCCAACTTCTTGTTAACACTTAATTTCTAATCAGCCAATCACATGTCGGCAACTCAGTGCATTTAGGCATGTAGACATGGTCAAGACAATCTCCTGCAATTCAAACCGAGCATCAGTATGGGGAAGAAAGGTGATTTGAGTGCCTTTGAACGTGGCATGGTTGTTGGTGCCAGAAGGGCTGGTCTGAGTATTTCAGAAACTGCTGATCTACTGGGATTTTCACGCACAACCATCTCTAGGGTTTACAGAGAATGGTCCGAAAAAGAAAAAAAATCCAGTGAGCGGCAGTTCTGTGGGCGGAAATGCCTTGTTGATGCCAGAGGTCAGAGGAGAATGGGCAGACTGGTTCGAGCTGATAGAAAGGCAACAGTGACTCAAATCGCCACCCGTTACAACCAAGGTAGGCCTAAGAGCATCTCTGAACGCACAGTGCGTCGAACTTTGAGGCAGATGGGCTACAGCAGCAGAAGACCACACCGGGTACCACTCCTTTCAGCTAAGAACAGGAAACTGAGGCTACAATTTGTACAAGCTCATCGAAATTGGACAGTAGAAGATTAGAAAAACGTTGCTTGGTCTGATGAGTCTCGATTTCTTCTGCGACATTCGGATGGTAGGGTCAGAATTTGGCGTAAACAACATGAAAGCATGGATCCATCCTGCCTTGTATGGAGCATCTTTGGGATGTGCAGCCGACAAATCTGCGGCAACTGTGTGATGCCATCATGTCAATATGGACCAAAATCTCTGAGGAATGCTTCCAGCACCTTGTTGAATCTATGCCACGAAGAATTGAGGCAGTTCTGAAGGCAAAAGGGGGTCCAACCCATTACTAGCATGGTGTACCTAATAAAGTGGCCGGTGAGTGTATATATATATATATATATCATGACTATGAAAATTGTACATTCACACTGAAGGCATCAAAACTATGAATTAACACATGTGGAATTATGTACTTAACAAAAAAGTGTGAAACAACTGAAAATATGTCTTATATTATAGGTTCTTCAAAGTAGCCACCTTTTGCTTTGATGACTGCTTTGCGCAATCTTGGCATTCTCTTGATGAGCTTCAAGAGGTAGTTACCAGGAATGGTCTTCCAACAATCTTGAAGGAGTTCCCAGAGTTGCTTAGCACTTGCTGGCCCTTTTGCCTTCACTCTGCGGTCCAGCTCACCCCAAGCCATCTCGATTGGGTTCAGATCTGGTGACAGGAGGCCAGGTCATCTGGCGTAGCACCCCATCACTCTCCTTCTTGGTCAAATAACCCTTACACAGCCTGGAGGTGTGTCTGGGGTAATTGTCCTGATGAAAAATAAATGATGGTACAACTAAACGCAAACCGGATGGAATAGCATGCCACTGCAAGATGCTGTTTTAGCCATGCTGCTTCAGTATGCCTTCAATTTTGAATAAATCCCTAACAGTGTCACCAGCAAAGCACCCCCACACCATCACACCTCCTCCTCCATGCTTCACGGTGGGAACCAGGCATGTAGAGTCCATCCGTTGACCTTTTCTGCGTCACACAAAGACACGGTGGTTGGAACCAAAGATCTCAAATTTGGACTCGTCAGACCAAATCACAGATTTCCACTGGTCTAATGTCCATTCCTTGTGTTCTGTAGCCCAAACAAGTCTCTTCTGCTTGTTGCCTGCCCTTAGCAGTGGTTTCCTAGCAGATATTTTACCATGAAGGCCTGCTGCACAAAAGTCTCGTCTTAACAGTTGTTGTAGAGATGTGTTTGCTGCTAGAACTGTGTGTGGCATTGACCTGGTTTCTAATCTGAGCTGCTGTTAATCTGCGATTTCTGAGGCTGGTGACTTGGATAAACTTATCCTCAGAAGCAGAGGTGACTCTTGGTCTTCCTTTCCTGGGGCGGTCCTCATGTGAGCCAGTTTCTTTGTAACGCTTGATGGTTTTTGCCACTGCACTTGGGGACACTTTCAAAGTTTTCCCAATTTTTCGGACTGACTGACCTTCATTTCTTAAAGTAATGATGGCCACTCGTTTTTCTTTACTTAGCTGCTTTTTTCTTGCCACAATACAAATTCTAACAGTCTATTCAGTAGGACTATCAGCTGTGTATCCACCAGACTTCTTCACAACACAACTGATGGTCCCAACCCCATTTATAAGGCAAGAAATCCCACTTATTAAACCTGACAGGGCACACCTGTGAAGTGAAAACCAACAGGGCACACCTGTGAAGTGAAAACCATTCCTGGTGACTACCTCTTAAAGCTCATCATGAGAATGCCAAGAGTGTGCAAAGCAGTCATCAAAGCAAAAGGTGGCTAGTGGCTACTTTGAAGAACCTAGAATATAAGGCATACTTTCAGATGTTTCACACTTTTTTGTTAAGTATATAATTCCACATGTGTTAATTCATAGTTTTGATGCCTTCAGTGTGAATGTACAATTTTCATAGTCATGATAAAAAAAATACAAAAATACAGAAAAATCTTTAAATGAGAAGGTGTGTCCAAACTTTTGGTCTGTACTGTATATATATAGTCATGCTCAAAAGTTTACATAACTCAGCAGATTTTTTGCTTTCTTGGCCTTTTTTCAAAGAGTATAAATGATAACACCAAAACTTTTTCTCCACTTATAGTTAGTGGTTGGGTGTAGCCATTTATTGTCAAACTACTGTGTTTACTCTTTTTAAGTCATAATGACAACCCAAAACATAAAAATGACCCTGATCAAAAGTTTACATATCCAATTTTTTAATACCGTGTCTTGCCCCCTCTAACATCAAGGACAGCTTGAAGTCTTTTGTGGTAGTTGTGGATGAGGTTCTTTATTTTCTTAAATGGTAAAGCTGCCCACTCTTCTTGGCAAAAAGCATTCAGTTCCTGCAAATTCCTGGGCTGTCTAGCATGAACTATGTGCTTGAGATCTCCCCTGAGAGGCTCAATGATATTGAGGTCAGGAGACTGAGATGACCACTCCAGAACGTTACCTTTTTTCTGCTGTAGCCAATGTCAGGTCGACTTGGTCTTGTGTTTTGGATCGTTGTCATGTTACATAGTTACATAGTTATTAAGGTTGAAGGAAGACTTTAAGTCCATCTAGTTCAACCCATAGCCTAACCTAACATGCCCTAACATGTTGATCCAGAGGAAGGCAAAAAAACCCATGTGGCAAAGAGTAAGCTCCATATTGGGGAAAAAATTCCTTCCCGACTCCACATACGGCAGTCAGACTAGTTCCCTGGATCAACGCCTTATCAAGGAATCTAGTATATATACCCTGTAACATTATACTTTTCCAGAAAGGTATCCAGTCCCCTCTTAAATTTAAGTAATGAATCACTCATTGCAACATCATACGGCAGAGAGTTCCATAGTCTCACTGCTCTTACAGTAAAGAATCCGCGTCTGTTATTATGCTTAAACCTTCTTTCCTCCAGACGTAGAGGATGCCCCCTTGTCCCTGTCTCAGGTCTATGATTAAAAAGATCATCAGAAAGGTCTTTGTACTGTCCCCTCATATATTTATACATTAAAATAAGATCACCCCTTAGTCTTCGTTTTTCCAAACTAAATAGCCCCAAGTGTAATAACCTATCTTGGTATTGCAGACCCCCGAGTCCTCTAATAACCTTGGTCGCTCTTCTCTGCACCCGCTCTAGTTCAGCTAGGTCTTTCTTATACACCGGAGACCAGAACTGTGCACAGTATTCTAAGTGTGGTCGAACTGGTGACTTGTATAGAGGTAAAATTATGTTCTCCTCATGAGCATCTATGCCTCTTTTAATACATCCCATTATTTTATTTGCCCTTGTAGCAGCTGCCTGACATTGGCCACTGAATATGAGTTTGTCATCCACCCATACACCCAGGTCTTTTTCATTGACGGTTTTGCCCAGAGTTTTAGAATTAAGCACATAGTTATACATCTTATTACTTCTACCAAAGTGCATGACCTTACATTTATCCCCATTAAAGCTCATTTGCCATTTATCAGCCCAAGCTTCTAGTTTACATAAATCATCCTGTAATATAAAATTGTCCTCCTCTGTATTGATTATCCTGCAGAGTTTAGTGTCATCTGCAAATATTGAAATTCTACTCTGAATGCCCCCTACAAGGTCATTAATAAATATGTTAAAAAAAGGGCCCAATACTGACCCCTGTGGTACCCCACTGCTAACCGCGACCCAGTCCGAGTGTGCTCCATTAATAACCACCCTTTGTTTCCTATCCCTGAGCCAGCTCTCAACCCACTTACACATATTTTCCGCTATCACCATTATTCTCATTTTATGTAACAACCTTTTGTGTGGCACCGTATCAAAAGCTTTGGAAAAGTCCATATACACTACGTCCACTGGGTTCCCTTGGTCCAGTCCGGAACTTACCTGTTCATAGAAGCTGATCAAATTAGTCTGACATGAACGGTCCCTAGTAAACCCGTGCTGATACTGGGTCATGAGGTTATTCCTCTTCAGATACTCCAGTATAGCATCTCTTAGAATGTTGGAACATCCAAATGCGTCCCATATGCAGCTTGCAGTCTGATGATTACAAATTTGCCTCCAGTATTTGCTGATAACATGCTGCATTCATCTTTCCTTCAACTTTGACCACGCTTCCTTTGCCTTTGTAGCTCACATATCCCCAAACCATCAGCGATTCACCTCTGCTTTAGAGTAGGAATGGTGTTCCTTTCATCATAGGCCTTTTTGACCTCTCTCCAAATGTAACATTTATGGTTGTGGCCAAAAAATTCAAGTTTGGTCTCATCACTACAAATTACCTTGTTCCAGAAGTTTTGAGGCTTGTCTCTGTGCTGTTTTCCTTATTGTAGGCGAGATACTTTGTGGCATTTGCGCAGTAATGGCTTTCTTCAGGCGACTCGACCATGCAGCCCATTTTCCTTCAAGTGCCTCCTTATTGTGCATCATGAAACAGCCACACCGCTAGTTTTCAGAGCGTCTTGTATTTCAGATTATGCTATTTGTGGACTTTTCTTTGCATTCCAAGCAATTTTCCTGGCAGTTATGGACAAAATTTTTGTTGGTCTACTTGACAATAGTTTGGTTTTTACAGAGCCCCTGATTTTCCTTTTTTTTACAGTTTGATCGCTGCTGACTAGCATTATCAATTCCTTGGATATCTTTTGGTATCCTTTTCCTGTTTTATACAGTTCAACTACCTTTTCTCATAGATCTGTTGATATTTTGCTTTCCCCATCACTCAATAATCAAGAAACATCAGTGGCTGGTTGAAAGGCTCAAGAGTGTGTCTGGATCCCCAAAATTCACTCAGCTTTTATGCACACAAAATGATTACAAGCAAACAGGTCACAGGTGAGGATGTTATCTTTAGTAGCAATTCAAACCCAAAAGTGTCAACTTCTGCGCATGTTATCAGGCCAAAATCACCAGAATATGTAAACTTTGACCAGGCTCATTTGGATGTTTTGGGTTGTCATAATGATTTATAAAGAGAAAACACAGTAGTGTGACAATAAATGGCTTCACCCAACCACTAACCATGAGTGGAGAAAAAGTTTTTGCATATTCTCCGAAAAAAGGCCAATAAAGAGAAATTTCTGACATGGTATGTAAAATTTTGAGCAGTGCATATATATATATGGGGTGTTAGGACATGTGACATAAATACTAATTTCAGCTCTCTTGATATTAAACAGTATGATGAGGAACATACAGGACAGCTAATGCATATCTCTCCCTCTCCTCGGTCATCTTCCCATCCTCCTTCAAACACTAACATTATTCCACTAATAAAGAAACCCACCCTCATCCCATACTACACAGACCAGTCTCCAACCTCCCCTTCATCTCTAAACTCTTGGAGTGCCTGGTCTACTCCCACCTCACCCGTTACCTCTCCACTCATTCCCTCCTAGACCCTTCACAGTCCGGCTTCCGCCCCCTACACTAGACAGAAACTGCACTCATCAAAGTGACCAATGACCTTCTGACAGCAGAGTGTAATGGTGACCACTCTCTGCTCATTCTTCTCGACCTCTCTACAGCTTTCGACACTGTTGACCACCATCTCCTACTCTCTAGGCTCCAGTCACTAGGCATTAAGGACTCTGCTCTCTCCTACTGTAGTTCTCTTCCTATCTTTCTGATCACTCCTTCAGTGTTCTGTTCTCTGGCTCCACTTCATCTCCTCTTCCTCTCACTGTCGGGATACCTCAGGGCTCAGTCCTTGGCCCCTTCTCTTCTCTCTCTACATGGTCCCAATTGGACAGGCCTTCAGCAGATTTGGCTTTCAGTACAGTCTTTATGCCGATGACACACAACTATACACGTCATCCCCTGACCTTACCCCAGCTGTACTACAGAACGCCAGTGACTGTCTGTCTGCAGTCTCTGACATCATGTCCGCCCTCTATCTGAAACTCAACCTCTCCAAAACTGAACTTCTTCTGCTCCTGCCATCTACTAACCTCCTCAAACCTGACATTTAACTTTTCGTGGGTGGCACCATAATAACACCCCAGCAGCAGGCGCGCTGTCTTGGTGTTACGTTTGACACCAATCTCTCCTTCACTTCCCATATACAATCTCTTGCCCGCTCGTGCCACTTACAACTAAAGAACATCTCTAGAATCCGCCCTTTTCTCAACATGGAAACAACAAAAACCCTCACTGTTGCCCTGATACACTCCCGCCTGGACTCCTGTAACACTCTATTAATTGGCCTCCCCCTTACTCGACTTTCCCCTCTTCAGTCTATCCTTAATGCAGCAACCAGGGTAATCTACCTGGCTAATCGGTATTCAGATGCAGCTGCTCTTCGCCAGTCACTACACTTGGCTGCCCATTCATTATAGGATCCAATTGAAAGTACTTGTTCTCACCCACAAAGCTCTTCACAGTGCAGCACCCCCTTACATCTCCTCAATTATTTCTATCAGCCTAGCCGACCGGTGCACTCTGTAAATTACTTCCGACAAACCCCTGCACTAAGGCCGGCCTCACACTAGCGAGTTTTACGGACATATGAGCGCATAAACTAAGTCCGTAAAATTCGCATTACACACGGCCCAATGAATCTCTATGGCCCAGCTCCTATCTGCCATATATTACGCATCCGTAATATACGGTCTTGTACGGCCGTAGAAAATCGCAGCATGCTGCGTTTGTCACCGTATTGTGCAAAAAAATCGCCAATGAAAGTCTATGGGGGTGAGAAAAATATGGATTCCACACGGACCAGCAGTGTGACTTGCGAGAAATACGCAGCGGTGTTAGTGAAAAGCCGGTAATTCAATTGCCGGCTTTTAATTTCTCTTTCCCAAACCCGACATGATATGAGACATGGTTTACTTACATTAAACCATCTCATATCCCCCTTTTTTTTGCATATTCCACACTACTAATGTTAGTAGTGTGCATGTGCAAAATTTGGGTGCTGTAGCTGCTAAAATAAAGGGTTAAATGGTGGAAAAAATTGGCGTGGGCTCCCGCGCAATTTTCTATGCCAGAGTGGTAAAGCCAGTGACTGAGGACAGATATTAATAGCCTAGAGAGGGTCCATGGTTATTGACCCCCCCTGGCTACAAACATCTGCCCCCAGCCACCCCAGAAAAGGCACATCTGGAAGATGCGCCTATTCTGGCACTTGGCCACTCTCTTCCCACTCCCGTGTAGCGGTGGGATATGGGGTAATGAAGGGTTAATGTCACCTTGCTATTGTAAGGTGACATTATGCCAGATTAATAATGGAGAGGCGTCAATTATGTCACCTATCCATTATTAATCCAATTGTATGAAAGGGTTAAAAAACACACACACACATTATTAAAAATTATTTTAATGAAATAAACACACAGGTTGTTTTAATATTTTATTGCTCTCTCAATCCACCTGAAGACCCTCGCTTGGCAAAATAATAAACCAACAATATACATACCTTCTGATGAACTGTCACATCCCACAAAGTAAATCCATCTGAAGGGGTTAAATCAATTTACAGGCAGGAGCTGTGCTAAAGCACTCGCTCGTACCTGTAAACCCCGGGTGCTGAAAGGAAAGCTGGGTGATCTGTACTTACATTGAGTCGCGGTGAGGCGCCCTCTGCTGGATGTTCTCATGAACTGCAGCCTTGGAAAAGTTCCCACGCTCGAGTTCATGTGAGTTCATCCTGCAGAGGGCGCCTCACCCCGACTCAAGGTAACTACAGATCACCCTGCTTTCCTTTCAGCACCCGGGGTTTACAGGTACGAGCGAGTGCTTTAGCACAGCTCCTGCCTGTAAATTGATTTAACCCCTTCAGATGGATTTACTTTGTGGGATGTGACAGTTCATCAGAAGGAGAAATGAGAAGCCGGCAATTGAATTAGCGGCTTTTCACATATATCACGCTGAATTAAATATAAATACAGAATATACAGTATATATATGTGTCTCAATGACATATATATATATATATATATATATATATATATATATATATATATATATACTGTATATATTTTTTAACGAACATTTGAGCACATAAATCCATTAGATGTCGGTTTTGCAAGCCTGCGAGAAAATATCGCAGTACGGATGCCATACGGATTACATACGGAGGATGCCATCCGCAAAATACGCTGACACACCCTGCCTACGGATGACATATGGACCACTATTTTGGGGACTTTTCTGCGTATTACGGCCGTAAAAAACGGACCATATTTTTATACGCTGAGTGTGAGGCCGGCCTAATCCGTTCCTCCCATTCCCGTCTCCAATACTTCTCCTGCGCTGCACCAATCCTCTGGAATGCTCTACCCCAAGAAATTAGGACCACTCACAATTTGCATAGTTTTAGGTGCTCCCTCAAAACATATTTCTTCAGAGCAGCCTATCACATTCCCTAATAAAAGTCATTTTATATGTAAGGGTACGAGTGTGGCCCAATTCACTATCTCCATCTATCCCCCACCCCCTGAAGATGGCTGGAACTTCACTGTAAATCATCATTGTAAATACACACCTGTACTTTGTATCTCCCCACCTCATTGTAGATTGTAAGCTCTCATGAGCAGGGTCATCTTATTGTGTTTTAATTATTGTATTGTTAACGTTGTTACTTATGACTGTTGTGTTTGAAACTGTTAAACTGTAAAGCGCTGCGGAATATGTTGGCGCTATATAAATAAAGATTATTATTATTATTATTATTATATCAAACAAAACAATATGTGATATTTGCGCTAAGTTCACCTATATGAAGCCATAAATAGTTAAAATAGTTAAAATACTGGGAAATGTCAGAAAACAAGGTTCCCCAAAAAGGACTGTGATTATCAAGATGTATTTACCTTAATATCAAAGAAAAGGAGATCTGTGTCCTAGTGCTGACATGCAGAAAGGTCCTTCACTCATGCACTGAAAGGTTGGTATCTGAAGCCTTCTCTGAATCTCTGTTCCAAAAATATCCAATATGTTGCAGAGCAAAATAGTAGTATAGGAGACGCTGTCTGTTATGACCCCAATGGCGAGGGTCTCAGAGGAACGTGGAAGTCTGCAGAATACAAAAATCCAGCTCATAGGGCAGTGGTAACTGGGTTGACCATATATCTACTCCTAACGCCAACACTAGAAGTAGCCGGGGATCATTCCTACGTTGATTCTAGATGACACGCGCCAGCCGGAGAATCTAGCTACCCCTAGTAGAGGAAAACAAAGACCTTTCTTGCCTCCAGAGAAGGGGACCCCAAAGCTGGATAGAAGCCCCCCACAAATAATGACGGTGAGGTAAGAGGAAATGACAAACACAGAAATGAACCAGGTTTAGCACAGAGAGGCCCGCTTACTGATAGCAGAATAAAGAAAGGTAACTTATATGGTCAACAAAAACCCTATCAAAATCCACACTGGAAATTCAAGAACCCCCGAACCGTCTAACGGTCCGGGGGGAGAACACCAGCCCCCTCGAGCTTCCAGCAAAGGTCAGGATATAGATTTGGAACAAGCTGGACAAAAATACAAAACCAAAACAAATAGCAAAAAGCAAAAGGCAGACTTAGCTGATATAACTGGAACCAGGATCAGTAGACAAGAGCACAGCAGACTAGCTCTGATAACTACGTTGCCAGGCATTGAACTGAAGGTCCAGGGAGCTTATATAGCAACACCCCTAACTAACGACCCAGGTGCGGATAAAAGGAATGACAGAAAAACCAGAGTCAAAAAACTAGTAACCACTAGAGGGAGCAAAAAGCAAATTCACAACAGTACCCCCCCCTTAGTGAGGGGTCACCGAACCCTCACCACGACCACCAGGGCGATCAGGATGAGCGGCATGAAAGGCACAAACTAAATCGGCCGCATGAACATCAGAGGCGACCACCCAGGAATTATCCTCCTGACCATAGCCCTTCCACTTGACCAGGTACTGAAGCCTCCGCCTGGAGAGGCGAGAATCCAAGATCTTCTCCACCACGTACTCCAACTCGCCCTCAACCAACACCGGAGCAGGAGGCTCAGCAGAAGGAACTACAGGCACAATGTACCGCCGCAACAAGGACCTATGAAATACATTGTGAATAGCAAACGACACAGGAAGATCCAGACGAAAAGATACAGGATTAAGGATTTCCAATATCTTGTAAGGCCCAATAAAACGAGGTTTAAATTTGGGAGAGGAGACCTTCATAGGAACAAAGCGGGAAGAAAGCCATACCAAATCCCCAACGCGTAGTCGGGGACCCACACCGCGGCGGCGGTTGGCAAAGCGCTGAGCCTTCTCCTGTGACAACTTCAAGTTGTCCACCACATGATTCCAGATCTGCTGCAACCTATCCACCACAGAATCCACCCCAGGACAGTCAGAAGGCTCCACATGACCCGAAGAAAAGCGAGGATGGAAACCAGAGTTGCAGAAAAAAGGCGAAACCAAGGTGGCGGAACTAGCCCGATTATTAAGGGCAAACTCAGCCAACGGCAAGAATGTCACCCAATCGTCCTGATCAGCAGAGACAAAACACCTCAAATAAGCCTCCAAAGTCTGATTGGTTCGCTCTGTCTGTCCATTAGTCTGAGGATGGAAAGCAGACGAAAACGACAAATCAATGCCCATCCTACTACAAAAGGATCGCCAGAACCTGGAAACGAACTGGGATCCTCTGTCTGACACAATATTCTCAGGGATGCCGTGCAAACGAACCACGTTCTGGAAAAACACAGGAACCAGATCGGAAGAGGAAGGCAGCTTAGGCAAAGGAACCAAATGGACCATCTTGGAGAAGCGATCACATATCACCCAGATAACGGACATGCCCTGAGATAGCGGAAGATCAGAAATGAAATCCATGGAGATATGTGTCCAAGGTCTCTTCGGGACAGGCAAGGGCAAGAGCAAACCGCTGGCACGAGAACAGCAAGGCTTAGCTCGAGCACAAGTCCCACAGGACTGCACAAATGACCGCACATCCCTTGACAAGGAAGGCCACCAAAAGGACCTGGCCACCAGATCTCTGGTGCCAAAAATTCCCGGGTGACCTGCCAACACCGAGGAATGAACCTCGGAAATGACTCTGCTGGTCCACTTATCCGGGACAAACAGTCTGTCAGGTGGACAAGACTCAGGTCTATCAGCCTGAAATCTCTGCAACACATGTCGCAGATCCGGAGAAATAGCTGACAAGATAACTCCATCTTTAAGAATACCAACAGGATCAGCGACTCCAGGAGCATCAGGCACAAAGCTCCTAGAAAGAGCATCGGCCTTCACATTCTTTGAACCTGGTAAATACGAGACAACAAAATCAAAGCGGGAGAAAAACAATGATCAGCGGGCCTGTCTCGGATTAAGGCGCTTAGCAGACTCGAGATACATCAGATTTTTGTGATCAGTCAAGACCACCACACGATGCTTAGCACCCTCGAGCCAATGACGCCACTCCTCAAATGCCCATTTCATGGCCAACAACTCCCGATTGCCCACATCATAATTTCGCTCGGCAGGCGAAAACTTCCTAGAGAAAAAGGCACAAGGTTTCATAACAGAGCAACCAGGGCCTCTCTGCGACAAAACGGCCCCTGCCCCAATCTCCGAAGCATCCACCTCAACCTGAAAGGGAAGTGAGACGTCAGGCTGGCACAAAACAGGCGCCGAAGTAAACCGGCGTTTCAACTCCTGGAAAGCCTCCACGGCAGTAGGAGCCCAGTTAGCTACATCGGAGCCCTTCTTGGTCATATCCGTCAAAGGTTTCACAATGCTAGAAAAATTAGCGATAAAACGACGGTAGAAGTTAGCGAAGCCCAAGAACTTCTGAAGACTCTTAACTGACGAGGGCTGAGTCCAATCAAGAATAGCTCGGACCTTGACTGGGTCCATCTCCACAGCAGAAGGGGAAAAAATGAACCCCAAAAAGGGAACCTTCTGTACACCAAAGAGACACTTTGAGCCCTTGACAAACAAAGAATTTTCACGCAAAATTTTAAAGACCAACCTGACCTGCTCCACATGCGAATCCCAATTATCAGAAAAAACCAAAATATCATCCAGATAAACAATCAAAAATTTATCCAGATACTTCCGGAAAATGTCATGCATAAAGGACTGAAAAACTGAAGGCGCATTGGAGAGCCCAAAAGGCATCACCAAGTACTCAAAATGACCTTCGGGCGTATTGAATGCGGTTTTCCATTCATCACCTTGCTTAATGCGCACAAGGTTGTACGCACCACGAAGGTCTATCTTGGTGAACCACTTGGCACCCTTAATCCGAGCAAACAAGTCAGACAACAGCGGTAAAGGATACTGAAATTTGACAGTGATCTTATTTAAAAGCCGATAATCAATACAAGGTCTCAAAGATCCGTCCTTTTTTGCCACAAAAAAGAATCCCGCACCAAGAGGGGAAGAAGACGGACGAATATGTCCTTTCTCCAGAGACTCCTTGATATATGAACGCATAGCGGTATGTTCAGGTACCGACAGATTAAACAGTCTTCCCTTAGGAAATTTACTGCCTGGGATCAAATCTATAGCACAGTCACAGTCCCTATGAGGAGGCAGTGCACTGGACTCAGACTCACTGAAGACATCCTGATAATCAGACAAATACTCCGGAACTTCCGAAGGCGTAGAAGAAGCAATAGACACAGGCAGGGAATCCCCATGAATACCACGACAGCCCCAACTTGAGACTGACATAGCCTTCCAGTCAAGGACTGGATTATGGGTCTGTAACCATGGCAGCCCCAAAACAACCAAATCATGCATTTTATGTAGAACGAGAAAACGTATCACCTCGCGGTGTTCAGGAGTCATGCACATGGTAACCTGTGTCCAATACTGCGGTTTATTTGCTGCCAATGGTGTAGCATCAATACCCCTAAGAGGGATAGGATTTTCTAATGGTTCAAGAGTAAAACCACAGCGCTTAGCAAATGAGAGATCCATGAGACTCAGGGCAGCACCTGAATCTACAAACGCCATGACAGGATAAGATGACAGTGAGCAAATCAAAGATACAGACAGAATAAATTTAGGTTGCAAATTACCAACGGTGACAGGACTAACAACCTTAGCTATACGTTTAGAGCATGCTGAGATAACATGTGTAGAATCACCACAGTAGTAGCACAAGCCATTCCGGCGTCTATGAATTTTCCGCTCATTTCTTGTCAGGATTCTATCACATTGCATTAAATCAGGTGTCTGTTCAGACAACACCATGAGGGAATTTGCGGTTTTTCTATCACATTGCACCGAATTAGGTGTCTGTTCAGACAACACCATGAGGGAATTTGCGGTTTTGCGCTCCCGCAACCGCCGGTCAATTTGAATAGCCAGTGCCATAGTATCATTCAGACCTGTGGGAATGGGAAAACCCACCATAACATTCTTAATGGCTTCAGAAAGGCCATTTCTAAAATTAGCGGCCAGTGCACACTCGTTCCAATGTGTCAGCACGGACCATTTCCGAAATTTTTGGCAATACACTTCAGCCTCGTCCTGCCCCTGAGACATAGCCAGCAAGGCCTTTTCTGCCTGAATCTCAAGATTGGGTTCCTCATAAAGTAAACCGAGCGCCAGAAAAAACGCATCAAGATCAGCCAATGCCGGATCTCCTGGCGCCAGCGAAAAAGCCCAATCCTGAGGGTCGCCCCGTAAGAACGAAATAACAATTTTTACTTGCTGAGCAGAATCTCCAGATGAACAGGGTCTCAGGGACAAAAACAATTTACAATTATTCACGAAATTCCTAAACTTAAACCTGTCTCCGGAAAACAGTTCAGGAATCGGTATTTTAGGTTCTGACCTAGGATTTCTGATAACATAGTCTTGTATGCCCTGCACACGAGTAGCCAGCTGGTCCACACTTGTAATCAAGGTCTGGACATTCATGTCTGCAGCAAGCATAGCCACTCTGAGGTAAAGGGGAAGAAGAAAAAAAAAAAAACTCAGAATCTTCTTTCTTATAATCCCTCTTCTGCAATGCATTAAACATTTAATACTGGCCTGGCAAACTGTTATGACCCCAATGGCGAGGGTCTCAGAGGAACGTGGAAGTCTGCAGAATACAAAAATCCAGCTCATAGGGCAGTGGTAACTGGGTTGACCATATATCTACTCCTAACGCCAACACTAGAAGTAGCCGGGGATCATTCCTACGTTGATTCTAGATGACACGCGCCAGCCGGAGAATCTAGCTACCCCTAGTAGAGGAAAACAAAGACCTTTCTTGCCTCCAGAGAAGGGGACCCCAAAGCTGGATAGAAGCCCCCCACAAATAATGACGGTGAGGTAAGAGGAAATGACAAACACAGAAATGAACCAGGTTTAGCACAGAGAGGCCCGCTTACTGATAGCAGAATAAAGAAAGGTAACTTATATGGTCAACAAAAACCCTATCAAAATCCACACTGGAAATTCAAGAACCCCCGAACCGTCTAACGGTCCGGGGGGAGAACACCAGCCCCCTCGAGCTTCCAGCAAAGGTCAGGATATAGATTTGGAACAAGCTGGACAAAAATACAAAACCAAAACAAATAGCAAAAAGCAAAAGGCAGACTTAGCTGATATAACTGGAACCAGGATCAGTAGACAAGAGCACAGCAGACTAGCTCTGATAACTACGTTGCCAGGCATTGAACTGAAGGTCCAGGGAGCTTATATAGCAACACCCCTAACTAACGACCCAGGTGCGGATAAAAGGAATGACAGAAAAACCAGAGTCAAAAAACTAGTAACCACTAGAGGGAGCAAAAAGCAAATTCACAACAGCTGTCCCAGCCGGTGACTAGCGTACTCTCCCAGAGCTTGGTAACTGCCGTGCACAGGCAGTGGCGGCCGCGTGTATAGAGCTAAAGCCAACAAGGTGCAGGACCTTGTGTGACGTCACAGTCACGTGATGTGTACACGTGACCAGCTGCAAAGCTGCTGAGCTGCGGAGCTACGGAGCTATGAGTAGCACACAGGACCAACTAATCCTACGCGTTTCAGAGTCACTGATTCCTTCATCAGGGCCCTGTGTGCTACTCGTAGCTCCGTAGCTCCGCAGCTGACAGATATCCTGACAGATATGTTTGATCCTGACAATTTAGATGTTGTAGTGAATGTTGAGTGCAGAGTCTACATGGTTAGTTATTGGGAAGGTGCTTCTACTGTCACCAACCGGAGCCCCGCAATGTGATCATCTGGTGCTCATGGGCTGCTTGGGCAGCTGGAGGTGTAACAAACAATGAAGGTTTGCTATGGATGGGAACTCTTCAGACCCAACAGTTGGGCTCACTAGGCTGCCTGTCGGTATATCACTGATGGGCATAATATAGACATATTGCAATATATAGTAGAGCCAATGAGAGTATGGTAGAGACAACTCTCATCATGGGACCAACAAGTTGTAAAAAATGAAAATGATGAAAATGTGTTCAGTAAATAAGATTATATTCCAATATACTTACAGTTTGCAAACTTGATCAATTGGCTGTTTCTGGTCCTTATCATAATAATAATGTACAGTGAATATTCCTCCAATGATCATATCTCCATCCTGGAAATAATTTGTATTTAACACAGGATAGTCTTTTCTAATAAAACAGTTTGGTCCTGAGCTTAGCTTCTGGCACTGTGTTACTATAAAGACGATGAAAATAATAACTATTACTAATAGCGACTTCCCCGACATCTCTGCAGGTAGGAGGCTCATCCATGGAATATTCCCTGGAATATAATCTAATCATTACAGATACATCTGTGCTGCAGCTTTCTGAATGTCGTGTACAGCAGTAGGTTCCTGAATGAGCCATCTTATATAGTGTGGATAGTAAATGTGAGAGATTGGGAGGGAATATTATTAGGACAATATTAATATAAAATCATCTGCTCTATGCAGTCATAAGGGAATCAAGCAAAAAGCAGAATTCTACTGAAGACTTACAAATATTTTCTTAGTAGAATCTGTTATACTAAGCTACAATATTTTGTTATTATCAGTGTTTTAAAAACATATCATAAAATTCAATAAATGTTCCATATTCTGTTTTCTGATGCTTCAGTGCCTTTACTTTTCAATTTCAGTTAAATCTAAAATATTTCAATTTAAGATGTAAATTGATAATTGATATCAATATTAATGTAATTATTAATCAGAATGATTGATAGTGATACAACTATGTGTATCCAGTCCACATGATGATTATAAATATATATAGCACATATAATACAGGATGTTTCATGTTTTATTTTGCATGAATTTAAAAATGTCTTACAGAAAACTGAACCCTTAAATTTGTATTCAAGGAAAAAGTAAAATTGATATAAAACCACTGGCTCTTACGAGCGAAGAAATACCGTATTTTTCGGACTACAAGATGCACTTTCCCCCCCCCAAAAAAAGGGGGGAAAATAGGGGGAGCGTCTTATACACTGTGTTCCAAATTATTATGCACATAGAGTTTAGGAGTGATAAGGTTAGAATTTTTTTGTTTGTCATTTAAACTCATTGATGGTGATGTGTGTCAGGGCTCTTTATATCACTGAAAGCAATTGCAGATACCTGTGCACATTAGTTTGGCAGGTGTGTCCGAATAAAGGCAAGACTACTTAAGAAGGCTGTTCCACATTATTAAGCAGCCTACATTTTTTGCCAAAATGGGAAAGAAAAAGGATGTGTCGGCTGCTGAGAAGCAACAAATTGTGGAGTATTTAGGTCAAGGCATGACTACAATCAACATTGCCAAGACACTTCATCGTGATCATCGCACAATCAAGAAGTATGTAGCTGATTCCCAGCACACACGTGTGCGTGCTGATAAGGAAAAATTGAGGACTCTTTCCAACAGGCAATTGCATAAGGTTAAAAGAGCAGCTGCAAAAATGCCTGGTCATAGCAGCAGACAAGTTTTTGAAGCTGCTGGTGCCTCCAATGTCCCCAGAACAACAAGATGCAGGGTCCTTCAGAGGTTTGCAGCTGTGCGTAAGCCATCCTGTCGATCACCTCTATCCACTGCACACAAGCAGAAACGGCTCCAGTGGGCCAAACGATACATGAAGACTGACTTCCAAACTGTTTTGTTCACCGATGAGTGCCGTGCAACGCTCGATGGTCCAGATGGATGGAGTGGAGGATGGCTGGTTGATGGACACCCCATGAAAACACGGCTAAGGCGCCAACAAGGAGGAGGTGGAGTAATGTTTTGGGCTGGAATCATGGGGAGAGAGATTGTCAGCCCTTTATGATCCCTGAAGGGGTAAAGATGAACTCCATAATCTATGTGAAGTTTCTAAAACAACAACAAGAAGAAGAACCGTGCTTTCCGCAGCAAGATCGTTTTCATGCATAATAATGCACCGTCTCATGCTGCAAAAAACACATCTGCATCTCTGGCTTCTATGGGCATAAAAGAGGACAAACTTATGGTGTAGCCACCATCTTCCCCTGACCTCAACCCCATTGAGAACCTCTGTAGCATCATCAAAAGAAGTGTCTATGATGGTGGGAGGCAGTTCACATCTAAGCAACAGCTCTGGGAGGGTATTCTGTCCCCATACAAAACAACTGAAGCAGAAACCATCCAAAAACTGACAAATTCAATGGACGAGAGAGTTCAGAAGCTTCTTTCGAACAAGGGGTCCTATGTGCAAATGTAACATCACCTAGAATAAAGTTTTCACTTGAAAACTGTTTGATTTCATTTTGTAATAAGCTAATAAGGCTTATAACTTCACAATTGACAACTTTTTTGTTCAAAATTAAAAAAAAAAGGTTAAAAACTCTGCTGTGCATAATAATTTGGAACATGCATTTTGAGTGTTTAATTTTCTTAAAAAGATACTGTTTTCATAGGCAGTTTGTTCCAAAACATTGCAATTATACTAGAATAGTAGATGACTGGAAAATAACAATGACTGCAATTCAGATAGGTAATTTAGAGAAAATATGAGGAAATATTATTTGCATAATAATTTGGAACACAATGTAGTCGTAATGCAGGCTTACCCTCAGTGGTGTGGTGGCGGTGGCACAGGTGCTACAGCAGAGGTGCGGTATGGCGTGCGCAGGGTCCCTTTCAAGCTGAGTTTGCAGATTTAGATCTCGGCTTCAGGAAAATGGCCACCGCGATCTCCATCTGCTCATGCGCGGCCTCCCATGGCCATTTTCCTGAAGCCCCGGGAAGGAGAGCACTCCATCTGCGTATGCGCAGCCTCAGGAAGATGGCTGCCACCACCGATAACAACATGATTCACCCAGCTCTGCTGCTTACAGGGCTGCTGCATCACCTGACCAGTGAAAGGGACCCTGCTCACGCCATACCGCACCTCTGCCATCGCCACACCACTACTGCAACCCCCCCATGGGCACCAGGCCGTGGCGTCGCCCACCTAAGCAGGAAGGGACCCTGCTAAGGTGCACGCCGTACTGCATCACCTCACCTCTGCCGCCACCATGCCTCCTGTGACCCTGCTCTGCCACCGCCAGCCCTCAGGTAAGATTCTGTAAATTCGGACAATAAGACGGACCCCCATCTTATAAAAAAATCTTTTTTTCTGCTATTTTCACCACAAATTTGGGGTGCGTCTTATGGTCCGGTGCGTCTTATAGTCTGAAAAATACGGTAAATGTGTAAATAGTATGTAACATTTTTATACATAGAAAAAATAAATGGTTATCCTCCTGGTAAAAATCTAAAATATTCACAGGTTTCACGGTATTTCCCTGAAAGACCTACCCCAAAAATACACTTTAGTATGATTTTACAGGATATTTGGAGTATGGTTGAAATATAAGCCCTACTCCAACAATAAGCCCTAGTTTGAGGCAGGGCTAGCCTTTAGAGCGGGGGAGGGAAAACTGGTTAATTGCCCAGGACCCTCACTTTCTTACGATTCCCCAGCATTTCTATTCTATGGTTAAAACTGCTTAAGGACTTTGATGACTTCACAGTCATCTGACCATAACATCACCAAAATTCATTTGACTGCAGGAATCTAGAAGAATCAGAGTGGACAGTCAGATATAGAAAGCCGGGCATTGTGTGCATATACTTGTATAAGTGCAGTGTGTATGATGACATGATTATATTTGAATAAATTAAGTTTTTTTCTTCAAGAAGAAATATGGATTACTTTTTATGGAAAAAATTGGACATTCCCTGAAAATAAGCTCTAACCCATCTTTCGGAGCAAAAAATAATATAATACATTGTCTTCTTTTTGGAGGAACACGATATATACAAGGAATCTGGACAACACAGTTCTTTTACAGGATATCTCCTTCGATATTAACATCAGCTTAAGTAAACCTGGAACAACTACAACTAAACAAAACCATCAATAAAAGAATGTCAATGACTTGGGAAAAGATGCATTAAAAAATATATTGTCAGACTAGGTATGGTTGGTAATAGATGCAAATAGAACCATAATCTATCACCATGGATATTCAGGAATGTATGAGCCTTAGAGATGAGCAAATCTGATGAAATTCGATTCTGTAGATTCAGTCGAATTTGTCCAGAAAAGTTTATTTCTATCGAATTAATTTGGCAAGAATCTAATAGCTGGTAAGATCCCAATATTATGCTCCAAGGTTTCTCCAGTACTTAGTTCATTTTATTTAGGTAGGTTAATAGGGAAGGGGTGACCCGTGGATGTATGGGTTCGGCAGATTCGGTATAACTTTAAAAAAAAGTTGGGTTTGGGTACCAAAACAGTACCCAAATTTGATCCTGAACCCAAACCGCATTCAAATGAATGGGGGCCCAAACATCCGGTAGTTCCCATGCTGTCATCTGCATGACAGCATGGGAAACAGGCTTTGACCAACAGGTAACCTTACTGAAGTCACTGCCAGTACAAGCCGCTTGGTTTTGCAGTTCCCATGCTGTCACACAGAGGATAGCAAGTGAGCCAGCAGTTGTGAACAGTTTGCAGCCAGTCAGGCATCGGCTGATGTCCGGCTGATGAATATTCTCATAATTTTACACCTGGTCTCGCTGATATCAGTGAGAGCAGGTGATGCTGATGAGAACATTCATCAGCTGGCACCTGTGCTTAGTAAGAAAAATGTCAATGAGATATATAATTATTGCAGTGCATGTGTAGCTTACTGTACCTACATTCAGCTAATAAAGAAATAAAATAAAAACTAGCTTGGGGTTCTCCTTCTTTTTAAAAAGCAGCTGAGGTAAAGCAGGCAACTGGAGGCTGGTTTCATTATTCTGGGTAGTGGGCAATAAACATGTAGGTTATTATTATCAGCTCACAGCTGTCTGCTTAGCCTTTACTGGTTTTTAAAAAGGGGTGATTTCACCAAGAAAGGACTTGAGGTTCCCCTTATTTCCCCTTATTTTTAATAGCCAGCAAAGGCTTAGCAGACAGCTGCAGGCTGATATTAATTAGCTGGAAAGTTGTCATGGATATTGGCCCCCTCCCAGACTAATAACATCAACCTTCATCCACCCCAGAAATGGCACATCGATTAGAAGCACAACATCTAGCACTTAGCCTCGTCTCTTCCTGCTTGCCTTGGTGTGTTGTCAAGTGAGATAATGATTTTGTGGCTGACGGCAGCTGTCTAATGTCCAATAACATTTTAGACCAGGAGTTAATAATGGAGAGGCATCTATCAAACACCTTAATTAATATCACCGTAGTGAAAAGTAATACACACACAGGGAAAAGTCCTTAAATTGGACAAAGCACTCCTGTTACCCATTTATTACCTTAAAAAAATAAAATAATTCAAAAGGGTCCTTTGTGAATCCATCCCATATCCAACAAATATACTCAACTCTGCTACTTTTAGACAGTGTGATGAGCAGTGAGATGAGTAATGAAACCGCTTAACATGCCAGCCGCAACACACTGACAGTAGCCAAGCAATCTGGCTACTGCAAAGAGTGAAGACATGAGTAATGTTATAGCAGTTCATAGCTGATGAACTGTGGTAATCTTACTGATGTCACCGCTTGCAGAGTGAGAAATTCATCCTGCTGTGAGAGTTGATGTCAGTGAGATTAATGCAGTTCATCAGCTATGATCTGTAATAACCTTATTGACGACAGTGCTTTCAGCATTAGAAATGTCTCACTCTACAAGCGATGATATCAGTAAGGATACTGCAGTTCATAGCCAATGAACTGCGATAACCTTGCTGATATCAACGCTCATCGCAACAGCCAGATTCACATGTTACTATCAGTGTGTGCTGGCTGTCTTGCTGAGTGGTCACAGTACTGATGTCACTGCTTAGCACTGCATCTGGATGTAGCAGAGTTATGGATTGTTGTGCGATGTGGGATGGAATTATGGTGGATCCCTTCGGATTTTTTTTTATTTTTAAAAGGTAATAAATGGGTAAAAGAGGGTCAAGGAGTGCTTTGTGAACATAAAAGATTTTTTCTATGTGTGTTCTTTGCTATAAATTGAAGTTAGTAATGGGGGTGTCATATAGATGCCTCTCCAATACCATCCCCTAGACTTGATGTCAGCTAACATTATGAAGCTGACTAGGCAAAGTGAAAAAGAGCCAGGCAAAGTGCCAGAATTGGTGCATCTAGTGGATCTGCCTTTTCTTCGGCCACTGCAGGCTGCTATTTTTAGGCTGCATAGGGCTAATTATCCATGGACCTTCACAACTTAAGAATACCTTCTGTATACTTTACCTTGGCTGGTTATCAAAAATACGTTAGACCCACATTGTTTTTTTTCTTTTATATATTTATTACAAATAAATAAATAAATACAAATATTAATAAATATATGAAAAATTATGTGCCATCCCCCTTTTTTAATATCTAGCCAAATGGAAATTGTCCCCTTCCCAGCCTAAGATGACAGTGCAGCTGCCTTAGAAATGGAGCATCCATTAGATGCGCCAATTCTGGGCTTAGCCTTGGCTTTTCCTGCTTTCCCTTGTGGGTTGGAAAGCGGGGTGATATTTTGGGGTTGATGTCAGCTGTGTAATGTCTGCTGACAACAAGTCCAGAGGTCAGTAACCTACTAAGTAAAAAGAAAAAAAAATACACTTAAACAAATCATTGTTCAGAGAACTCAACTCCATAGACTGGATAAGCAGCTACAGTACTTCTGGGTCTTGAGCTGTTCTTAGCGGATGTTGTGAACTGAGGTGTTGTCATTAACCCCTTTACACCCCCCAAGCCTGTTTGCACCTGATGACCAGGCCAAATTTTACAATTCTAGCCTGTGTAACTTTATGAGGTAATAACTTTGTAATGCTTCAATGGATCCCACTGAGACTCTTTTTTGTGACATATTGCATTTCAAGATGCTGGTAAAATCTCTTAGATATGACTTGTGCTTACTTGAGAAAAATTGGAAATTTGGCAAAAAATTAGAAAATTTAGCAATTTTACATTTTTAATTTTTATGCCCTTAAATCTGAGAGCTATGTCACACAAAATAGCTAATAAATAACATTTTCCACATGTCTACTTTACATCAACACAATTTTTGAAACATAACTTTTTTTTGTTAGGAAGTTAAAAGGGTTAAAAGTTGACTAGCGATTCCTCATTTTTCCAACAAAATTTACAAAATCATTTTTTAAGGGACAATATCACATTTGAAGTGACTTAGAGAGGCTTATATGACAAAAAAATACTTAAAAGTGACACCATTCTAAAAACTTCACTTCTCAAGGGGCTCAAAACCACATTCAGATATTTATTAACCTTACAGGTGCTTCACATAAATTAATGGAATGTGGAAGGAAAAAATGAACATTTAACTTTTTTCACAAAAATTTTAAAATATATTTTTTATTTTTGAAATGGTAACAGGAAAAAGTACAAGCCAAAATTTGTTGTGCAATTTTTCTTGAGCACGCTGATAACCCATATGTGGGGGGAAAGCACTTTGTGGGCCCACAGCAACGTTCAGAAGGAAGGAGCACTGTTTGACTATTTGAACGCAAATTGGTTGGTATCGAAAGTGGATGTCATGACCCTTTTGGAGAGTCCCTGGTGTGTCTAAACAGTGGATAGCCCATTTGGGAAGCTAGATCCCTCAAGTAACTTTACTAGATGTATGGTGAGCATCTTGAATCCCCAGGTGCTTCACAGAAAATTATAACATTTAGCTGTGAAAGCAAAAAAATTAAATTTTTGCAAACAAATGTTCTTTTAGCCAAAATTGTTTTATTTTCACACGGGTAACAGGAGAAAATTGGCCCCAAAAATTATTGTGCAATTTTTCCTGAGTATGCTGATATCATATATGTGCGGAAAAGTACTTTTTGAGTACAAGACAAGGCTCGGAAGGAAAGGAGCAGCGTTTGACTTTTTGAATGCAAAATTGGCTCAAATCATTAGCAGATGTTACTTTGTGCTTGGAGAACCCATGATGTGCTTAAACAGTGGAAACCTCCCACAAGTGACTCCATTTTGGAAAATAGACCCTTCAAGGAATGTATCTAGATGTGTGGTGAGCTCGTTTAACCCACAGGTGCATCACAGAAGTTTATATTGTTATGCTGTGAAAATAAAAAATCGAATTTTTCTCACAAAAAAAGTTATTTTAGACCCAATTTTTTATTTTCTCATGAGTAACAGGATAAAGTGCACCATACCATTTGTTATGCAATTTCACCTGAGTACGCTGATTCTCTATAGGTGGGAGAAAACTACTGTTTGGGCACACGGCAGGGCTCGGAAGTGAACAATCACCATTTGACTTTTTGAAAGCAAAATTTTCTGCAAACATTAGCGAATGTCATGTCTCATTTGAAGAGCCACTGATGTGTCTAAATAGTGGAAACCTCCCACAAGTTACATTATTTTGAGAAATAAACCCCTCAGGGAATGTATCTAGATGTGTGGTGAGCACCTTGAACCCCCAGGTACTTCACGGAATTTTACAATGTTGATCTGTGCAAATGAAAAATAAAACTTTTCCCACAAAAATGTTTTAATACCATTTTTTTTATTTTTTTTTTCATAAGGATAGCAGGAGAAAATGGAGCACAACATTTTTTGTGCAATTTCTTGAATATGCTCATACCACATATTTGGTGGAAATCTACGTTTAGGGACAGTGCAAAGCTCAGAAGTGAAAAAGCGCCATATTGGACTTCAGATTTTGCTGAAATGGTTTGGAAGAGCACAAGAACAGCAGAAACAACCAGATATACCTACATTTTACGGGCTAAACTCCCCAATGAACTCATTTATGGGTACAGTGATCGTATTGATCATAAAAATGTCTTAAAACATTATTTCTCTCAGTATTCTGGCATTTGGCAAATAATAATTATGGTAATCTTAATTGCCCTAAAATAGGAAAGGTTTATTCTGATTTCATGTCAGATATTGAAAAAAAACATGTAAATGTGTCTTTTTATATAGTGTATGGAAACTTCTGGTTTCAACTGTACGTGTTATTATTAGCTACACATGATCTTATCATCTTACCATTTATTGCATTTATCTTTTATACACAGTGTGCAAAGTTATTAGGCAACATGTATTTTTGATGATTCATTTTAATATTGAACATCTACAGTGCTGCTGGTCAATCCAAAGGGTTAATAAACCATCATATTTCAGAAAGCAAAAGTGAGGTTTTGTCTTTCTTGAGAGAATATCTACGTGTGCAGAATAATAACCAAACAGCTCAAAATGTACAAAAATACATCTCTGACATTTCCATAATAAATATCAGTGACCAATACTGAATAGCCATATATCCATGGAGTTTGTCTGTTTCTTACTCTGCTGATGATTATATTTCTGGCAGCGCCAACCACAGCCTACCAGACACTGAGCAGAGTGGGGACTGTTCTCCTTCACCGTAAATTTCCCACTTAAGAAGGGCCGACAAGTTCTCAATAGGGTTTAGGTCCCTTATGGAAGGAATTATATAATTATTATTTCCTCTTTAAGACCTTCACTGGCAGCCGAGTTGTGGAGACTTTAATACATGAGATGGAGCATTGTTCTGTGAAAAAAATCATGGTTTTCTTGAAAGATGCAGAGTGTTTCCTGTACCACTACTTGAAGAAAATGTGTTCTAAAAGTTGGCAGTAAGTTTGAAGGTTGATTTTGAGCCCATATTCAATCCAATAAAGTCCATCTAGCTCATCTGTAACAGTACCAGGCCAATCCACCACCCCATTTGCACCCTACTGGTTTTTTAGTTGAAATGAAAGTCTGTGTCTGTTACTTATACAGCTGCAGCCCATCCAACTGCTATGTCAGAAGTCAGTCTCATCTCATCAGCCCACTTATCCTTTCAAAAACCTTTCTTCAGATATTTCTTACCCCAGTTCTGATGTTTCCACTTCTGTGTCTTGTTCAGTGGTGGTTGGATCTCAGTCTCTTTACCTCGGCCATGAGCAATGAACACCTTGTACTTCTGTCTCTTGCTCAGTGGTGGTCTGGATTCAGAACTCCTTATATTGGTCATGTCGCTGAGCACTGTGCACCTTGCACTTCTGTGTCTTGTTCAGTGTTGGTCTGATGTCAGCCTTCTTTAACTTGGCCGTGCCTCTGAGCATTGAACACCTTGCACTTCTGTGTCTTGTTCAGTGTTGGTCTGATGTCAGCCTTCATTAACTTGGCAGTGTCTCTGAGCATTGAACACCTTGTACTCCTATGTCTTGTTCAGTGTTGGTCAGGTGTCAGCCTTCTTTACCTTGGCCGTGCTTCTGAGCACTGAACACCTTGTACTTCTGTGTCTTGTTCAGTGTTGGTCAGGTGTATAGTTGAGCGAATTTGGTCGCCGAATCTGAATTTTCAATATTCGTGCCATATTCGAACCCTATTCGTGCCGAATGTATGTCTGATGATCGGTTCAGAACATATTCGGTAATTTCTGCTCCCATTGATTCTAATGACATTTGGCTGTGTTCGACGAATATTGCAAAAACAATTTTCGCTTCCGATCATATTCATAACCGAATCTGAACAAATTCACTCAATTCCAGTCAGGTGTCAGCGTTCCTACTTTGGCCGTATCTCTGAGCACTGGACACCTTGTACTTCTGTGTCTTATCCAGTGTTGGTCAGGCGTCAGCCTTCCTTACCTTGGTCGTGTTTTTGAGCACTGAATACCTTGTACTTCTGTGTCTTGTTGAGTGGTGGTCGGGTGTCAGCCTACCTTACCTTGGACATGTCTTTGAGCACTGAACACCTTGTACCTCGGTGTCTTGTTGAGTGGTGGTCGGGTGTCAGCCTACCTTACCTTGGACATGTCTCTGAGCACTGAACACCTTGTACTTCTGTGTCTTGTACAGTATTGGTTGAGTGTCAGCCTTTCTCACCTTGGCCGTGTCTCTGAGCACTGAGAACCTTGTATGTCTCGCCTCCAGAGAGGTTGCGGTTCTGGAATATGACAAAACTGAAGGAAAATGGCTTCCTGGTCACTTCACGTTTGATTTTTTTTCAGTTCTTTGGCAGTCAATGCACAATTTTTTTCCTCAACACGGTGTTTGTGACCCTGTTAACTATTTGCAGTAAAAAGTTTGATGTTTCTGTGATCACCCCAATATCCTAGCCATTTCAGGAGTACCTGAACCCTCTGCAGTACTTATGTATCAGTTAAATCTCTTTTTTTTGGTCCATTTTGCCTGAGAAACACAAGCTCTTTAATAATTCTGCACACCTTGAAAAAGGTTGTTGATATCCTGAGTCTGCACCTCCTTGTTACACAAATGTGCATCACCTGATTGGCTTCAAGCCAATAAGCATTTAAGATTATTCAACATGGAGATTAAAAATCTACAGGAAAATGATAATATGAGCAGAGTACTCACTTTTTTATTAATTGTGCACACAGTATTTGCATATATACAATTATTTTCCATATGACAAAATCAAGCAGTTATATGGACTAAGCCATTGGCTAATTTATGTTTCTGGAGCCACACATGCTGATGACTTAATAAACTTACACAATTTTGGAGTGCCTTGTCTTCTCTCATTTAATCTCTCCCCTAAAGTAGAGCATCCAACCTAGACAGATATTGCCAGCCATATTATGTGTTTGGAGCTGTGTTGTGTCTGAACAACCAGTGTAATGAAGTATCTCAAATTCAGCACGATCATAGCACATTCAGATTCGTATTTGGTTTCCCAAGAACTTTTCGTCACTTGGCAAAATTCAGTCACAGTTCAGTAAATCATTGTGTTTCCACTAATGCTGTTGTTATGATTTTGGCTAGAATAGTGGTGTTGTATGATTCACGGGGGGACATGTTTGATGAGGGGAGGGGGTGTATTTAGATCAGAGTGTATTATTTTTTCACTTTTTTTCTTTAATAGCTTAATATACATACATTCCACCAGCTAATCAGGGTGCAGAACACATCCACAATGTCATGACACAAGGTCTTCTGTGATTGGCTGCCAAAGTCATGGGTCCCTGTTCATGTAAAAAGCGGACATCTTGTTTTGCTTTGCCATTTTCTCAGTGTCACAGTGTAGAGAGGCCGTTCCTGCTAATGCTGCTGCAGAAAGTGAACTTGTCAGTTAGCTAGATAGGATCCTGTCCTGCTGTGTGAAATCAATCTACTAGCACCTAACTAGATTGTGCAAGAACTGTGTTGCACTCTCTGCCCCATTTGCTAATTGAAAATAAATTGTAATAAAGCTGTGTTGCAGTGAGAAATCAGAAGGCCGGTTTTCCATCTAAAAATCATTAGGTCTAATATTGTGGTGCAGCTAGAAGGCCCACTTTGCTAATCCAATTCATTTAAAATCATGAATGACCAAGAAATCAAGGAACCAAAAGGCCACATTTCCTCTTAAAGGGAACCTGTCACCCCCCAGGGCGTTTTTAAGTAAAAGAGCCACCTTCACCAGCACTAAGGCTGCATTCTGTGAAGGTGGCTGTTATGTTTCCTACCCCTAGAAATGCAGAAATACAGATTTTTATAAATTGCCCGCCTTACCTCTATTGTGTCCGGGAGGTATGTTTTCTCCCCCAGTGTTACCCGTCTCAGAGCCGTCAATCATCTCCCTCTTTCATCTGTGCGCCGCCTCCTGTGTTCATGTTACTTGCCTGTGCCTGCGCTCTGCCAACATCTCTCGGGCATGCGCCGGGCATGCTGCTCAGGAACTTACATCAGGCAATGATGTACTGCTCTCGTGCCTGCGTGGAGCGGAAGCCACAGATCCCGCCCCACAGTGTGTTATGATGTATTTACACTGTGGGGCTGAGAATCTGGAGCCTGCTTAGTGAGGATCTCTGGAGGAAAGAGGAGGAGGGAGATGGGGACAGGCGCAGAGATAGATGTTCACTGCACAGGCACCAGATTCCCAGCCCCGCAGTGTGAACACATCATAACACACTGTGGGGCGGGATATGTGGCCTCAGTTCCACGTATGCTCAAGAGCAATACATTATCGCCTGATGTAATCTCCTGGGCAGTGCGCATGGCGCATGTCTTCATTTCTCAGGCATGCGCACGGCGCATGCCCGAGAAATGAAGGCAGAGCGCAGGCGCGAGGCATGTAACAGGAACACAGGTGGCGGTGCACAGATGCAAGAGAGAGATGATTGACAGCTCTGAGGGGAGTGACACCAGGGGTAAAAACAGGAAACAATAGAGGTATGGCGGGCAATTTATTAAAGTCTGTATTTCTGCATTCTTAGGGATAAGAAATATAACAGCCACCTTCACAGAATGCAGCCTTAGTGCTGCTGAATGTGGCTCTTTTACTTAAAATGCCCTAGGGGGGTGACAGGTTCCATTTAAAAATCATTAGACATAACGATGTTGTTCAGGCACATTATCTAAGAAAATAAATAGTGATTGTTCAAATAATGACAGGTAACTGACAGGTGTGGGCCTAAGGTTTTGAAACAGCAAGTTACAAGAGGGAAAGGGTACATTCAACATAAGTGGGAAAAAGCGAGGTAATGGTGGAAGGGGTAATAGGTTTGGTGTTCGACATGTATGTGGGTTAGGTGTTAATGTTAATGATAGCTCAACTGAACAAACACGGTCTCGTCCTACCCAAAGAGAACTGACAACATCTGTTACTGGACTGGCTACTTGACTCTCTTTCTTTGGCAAGTGCACAGTGGTATGCCTTGCCTTGTGTATGAGGCTCAGAATGAGCATGTGCTCCAGTATATGGCAAGCACTGCCTCAAGTGGCCTCTTCTACTCTTCCTCAGCCTTAACATCACACACAGTACAATCTTCAGAGCTGGCACCCAAACCACTCTTGTTTCCCCTGCGTCACAAATTTCCAAATGCCCAACTGACTGTGGGGAACCATAATTGGGCAATTCTGCAGAGCTGTTCACACATTCTATTCCATGGGCATCAGAGGTCTGCTCCAAAGATTCACAGAATCCAGAGGAGGAAAGCATCGCCTCCGATGCCCACATTTTTTTCATGTTGGATATGGGGCCAGATGAAGTAGGGTCCGAGCAGAATTCAGACCCTCTTACCAGACATTAACCACTCGGGGTGGAGGTAATCCTGATGAGACTCAGATACCAGAAGCACACGCAAACTATACTGTGGTAGGACAGGGCAGGAAGAGGAGTGTGACTCTCAGGATGAGGAATGTGAGAACAGAGATTATGATGATCAGGTTGTAGATCCCAATTGTTGTGAACCCAGAGGTATTCAGCTGAGTAGCTCAGCAGAGGAGGTGGAGGAGGAGGAAGACGAGAAGGTTACATTACTCTCTTGCACCACTCAAGTCTGTCCTCAACTCTGCTGCCCGGCTAATCCACCTCTCTCCTCACTAATCCCCTGCTTCTCCACTCTGCAAATACCTCCACTGGCTCCCAATTCCCCAACGAATCCAGTTATAACTACTAACACTGATCTACAAAGCCATCCACAACCTGTCCCCTCCCTATATCTATGAACAATTCTCCCACTATATTCCATTACGTAATCTTCGATCATACCAAGACTTTCTACTCAACTCCACAATTATTCATTCCTCACACAACCGCCTCCATGATTTCTCCCGATTATCCCCCATCCTCTGGAGTTCCACGCCTCAACACTTCCGATTATCCATCACCCTCGAATCCTTCAGACAGAACCTAAAAACTCATCTATTTAAGAAAGCCTACAGCCTGCAATAACCATTCTGCCGCCTCACCACCACCCGAGCAGCTGCCTCACCAACTACCCGAGTTGCCATGTCACCACCACCCGATATGCCGAGTCACCACCGCCAGAGCTGGCTCATCACCAAAAAACCAAGCTGCCGCATCACCATCGTCAGAGCTGCCGCGTCACTACTGCCAGCGCTGATGCATCACCATCGCCAGAGCTGCTGCGTCACCACCACCAGAACTGCCACCTCACTACCACCAGAGCTGCCATCTCACCACCACCAGAGCAGCTGCACCCCTGACCTTCTGTCTTTTCCACATTATCCCATAGAATGTAAGTCTGCAAGGTCAGAGTCCCCTCCCTTCTGTACCAGTCTGTCATTGTAAATTTCTTTACTGTAAATGATATCTATAAACCTGTACGTAACCCCTTTTCTCATGTACAGCACCATGGCATTAATTGCGCTACATAAATAAATAATAATAATAAAAAATAATAATAACCATGGGCAGGAGTGTTGCATCTCGCTGACTGTGACGGGGTGTGCGGCAGAGCAGGAAGGGACAACAGGCCGAGGGACGATCCAACGAGATTTATTAAAGCAGGGAGCATACAACATCAAATATCCATAATGTCCTTCAAGTCCACGAGAAGTCCACAATAAGTCCAAGTAAAGAAATAGATCTGGAGGTGCTTTCCAGTAATCCTGCACCCGATAAACAAAACAATAGTCCTTCCATGAGTCCAACAGAACAGATTTGGGGGCACCTCCCGATAATCCTTGTGCCAGCTAACAAAGCAATAGTCCACACGAGTCCAAGGGATCCCAAAACAATCTCACGAACGACGAGATATGTCCTCAGCTCAAGTCTCGCCCCGTTCGCTTCCGCAGTCACAGATGGACGTGGGGTCTTGCCTCAGCTAAGAATCCCCACTCCTTCTCCTTTAAGGATCAACTCACATCTGATCTCAAAAATAAGAATGGATTGTCTGAGCTCCTGGGATCCACCCATGAAGGGGGGTAGGGGTCACACCTTCTATTCAATGGTTGGGTCCACCAGAAGATTCTAGACTGGTCGGCTCTGCTTAGTCTATGTAGTATGTACATTTGACTAGCCACCTGCTGTGAGGAAGAATGGCTATTCTTCACTAGTGGTGTTGACAAAGTTTAATTACATTATAGCTTAGGGCTGCAAGTATTGGGGGAAGGAAACATATTGTTACAGGTGAACTCCCAGCACCAGAAAATACATAAATTACAGCTAATAGAAACCAGAGAACAGTTACATACATCAAATGGCATATTATTCAAATACAGGACAGGGCAAAAGTACATATCATGACACTGACTGGGTGACTCTGCTGGCTGTGGGGGCAGGTGGTCAAGGGGCTGCTCCACTAGTCTTTGAAAATCCAAGGCTTGCAGGAAAATTTCCTCCATTGCTTCTGGCTCCTCCACTTTCTCTAGGACTTACACCTGTGCCCTAAACCTCTCCCTTAGTCATGCAGGCATTCCAACAGTGTAGATAGAATCCCCTCAACTCCATACTGCACAGCTATTGCTCACCGCAATCAGGTAGGTAATCACGGTCACACAGCTCAAGAGTTTTGGACAGCTATCCAGGCTGAGTTAGAGCAATGGCTGTCTCCATTAAACCTGGAGCCAAGGTACGTTATGTGCAATAATGGTGCAAACCTGATGGTTGCCCTTTGCCGGAGCACCCTCACAGACAGGCCTTGCATGCCTCACATCCTCAACCTGGTGGTACAGCAATTTCCCGGCCTGGATGCGCTGCTGCAGAAAGCATGGCCACTGTGTTCTCACTTCTGATGATTGCAACCCGCAGGTAATCGACTTGCATCGTAACATAGGTCTTTCGGCCTACTGGTTAATAGTGTTGAGCATTCCGATACCGCAAGTATCGGGTATCGGCCGATACTTGCGGGTATCGGAATTCCGATACCGAGATCCGATACTTTTGTGGTATCGGGAATCGGTATCGGGATTAATATCAATGTCTAAAATAAAGAATTAAAATAAAAAATAGGGATATACTCACCTCTCCAGGGGCTCCTGGACTTTACCGCCGTAACCGGGAGCCGTTGTACCTAAGAATGCGCGCTTGAAGGGCCTTAGATGAGGTCACTGCGCTCTGATTGCTCCGTAGCGGTCGCGTGACCGCTACGCGACCAATCACAAAGCAGTGACGTCACCTAAGGTCTTTCAAGCGCTTGAAATACCTTAGAAGACGTCACTGCTTTGTGATTGGTCGCGTAGCGGTCACGCGACCGCTACGCGACCAATCAGAAGCTGCGGACGTCTTCTAAGGTATTTCAAGCGCTTGAAAGACCTTAGGTGACGTCACTGCTTTGTGATTGGTCGCGTAGCGGTCACGCGACCGCTACGGACCAATCAGAGCGCAGTGACCTCATCTAAGGCCCTTCAAGCGCGCATTCTTAGGTACAATGGCTCCCGGTTACGGCGGTAAAGTCCAGGCTGCGTCGGAGGGTGAGTATATCCCTATTTTTTATTTTAATTCTTTCTTTTACACATTGATATGGATCCCAGGGCCTGAAGGAGAGTTTCCTCTCCTTCAGACCCTGGGAACCATACAGGATACTGTCCGATACTTGGTGTCCCATTGACTTGTATTGGTATCGGGTATCAGTATCGGATTAGATCCGATACTTTGCCGGTATCGGCCGATACTTTCCGATACCGATACTTTCAAGTATCGGACGGTATCGCTCAACACTACTGGTTAACCATTTAATTTACGATGTTCCGATAAGGTGGAATTTCACTCTGCACATGTTGCAGCAACTGTGGCAGCAGCGACGGGCACTGGTGTATTATGTCTATATGCATACCTTGGGCCATACAGTTTGGACATGGTGCAAATCAAGCTTGCAGAGTGGGCATAGTTGAAGGACCTCTTCACCCTTCTGCACAGTTTGAAATGGCTATTAAGATGGTTAGCGTTGATGATGCTGTCATCAGCATTACTATTCTGTTCATCTACATGTTGGAGCACACTTTGAATTGTTTGCGTGATAAGGTGGTGGTCCCAGAGGAAGAGGTGGATGCAGAGAAGGATGTGTAAGGGATAACAATATTTCAAATTTCCAGACTGTCGTCAAACAGATGGGGGCAATGGAAGGGTGGCTTGCAATGATAGAAGGGGGATCATTGTACCATACAAACTGTTAGTGAAGGTGTCGGAGCCGAGAAACAAATTGAGGAGGACGAGGAGGAAGAGGTGATGGATGTGCAAGTCAGGAGATGAAGACGATAATGATACCCTCTTTGTTGTCTGTGGTTGATGGGAGGGGATGGGGAAGCAGCCTTGAGTGTTAACCCGTCACAACACACCATGCACTTGGACCTCATTAAAGCAACCAACACATGAGCGCCTTCATGCTGCAATATCTTCAACATGATGCCCATATTCTTAGGGTTAGAAATAGTGCTGACTACAGGGTTGCCACTCTGTTAGATCCATGGTACAATAGTAAATTTAAAGCATGCTCACAGACAATATTAAAAGTGTTTTTTCTAAAAAAGCAGTGAGGCACACAGTGTGCATAACTATCCAAGATGTCCAACTCCGGGAATATCAAGGTGTCTTGGCAAAAACATTGAGAGCAACAGCAGCAGTGCAAGTGACATAAGCAATTTCTTTGAGTTGTTTCACACAATTTTTGCACCAGCCCATGCACCAGCAGAACAAAGCACAAGTTTGACACTGTTGTGAATGACTGGACTGAACAGGATGATGCAGAGTATCTGGAGCTCAATATCAATGCCATCAGGGTGGATTTGGACCATTTTGCATTTTGGTCTTCAAAAATGGAAGAGTGGCCTGAGCTCGCCTGTCATGCCTTGGAGGTTTTGTCATGCCCCGGCAACCAGCATTCTTTCATAGAATCATAGAATCATAGAATGGTAGAGTTGGAAGGGACCTCCTAGGTCATCTGGTCCAACCCCCTGGTAATGCAGAATGCACTAAATCATCCCAGACAGATGTCTGTCCAGCCTCTGTTTGAAGACTTCCTTGGAAGAAGAACGCACCGCCTCTCGTGGCAGCCTGTTCTACTCATTGATCACCCTAACTGTTTTTTCTAATATCTAATCTGTGTCTCCTCCCATTCAGTTTCATCCCATTGCTTCTAGTCTTTCCTTGTGCAAATGAGAATAAAGATGATCCTTCTACAATGTGACATGTTGTGAACTGTGTTTCGGGGCTCCCTCTTGTGGTCACTAATGGTATTGTATGAGTCATGTCTTTCTGCAGGCTTGGACTTCAGCTGTTCCATTAATCTGTGGGTGTTCCCTATTTAGTCCTCCTTAGGACTCAGTCTCTTGCCTGGTAACGATGTATTCAGTTCTATTCTGACTCCTCTGGATTCCTTGCCATCTGTCTCATGCAAGAAAAGCTAAGTCCTGTTTGCATACTTTGGATCATTTGCATTATCAGTGTTTTTTGTCCAGCTTGCTCAAAATGTGATTTTCTAACTCGCTGGAAGCTCTAGGGTGCTGATATTCTCCCCTCACACCGTCAGTCGGTGCGGGGGTTCTTGAATATTCAGCGTGGATGTTTTTGCAGGGTTTTCTGCTGACCGCATAGTTCACTTTCTATTTTCTGCCTATCTAGATTAGTGGGCCTCACTTTGCTTAATCTAGTTCATCTCTACGTTTGTGTTTTCCTCTTACCTCACCGTTATTATTCGTTGGGGGCTTTCTACATCTTTGGGGTTAATTTCTCTAGAGGCAAGTGAGGTCTTATTTTCCCTCTAGGGGTAGTCAGTTCTCCGGCTGGCTCAAGACGTCTAGAATCAACGTAGGCACGTTCACCGGCTACTTCTAGTTGTGTGTGTTAGGATCAGGTATGCGGTTAGCCCAGTTTCCACCTCCCTAGAGCAGTTCTATGTTTTTTGCACACTGAGCCAGAATACCAGAGATCCTCTACCATTAGGATCATAAAAGTATACCAGGCCCCAAAGGAAATGTTTAATGCATCGCAGAAGCGGGATTAAAAAGAAGTTCTGAGGTTTTTTTTTTGTTTTTTGTTTTTTTGTTTTTTTTTGCTGCAGTTTGTTTAGCTTCTTCCATCCCCTTATACTCTGAGTGGTTTTGAGCTCTGCTGCAGACATGGATCTTCAGACTCTGACTTCTTGTGTGGATCAGCTTGCTGCAAGGGTGCAAAGCATTCAGGATTTTGTCACTCATAGTCCTATGTCTGAACCAAAAATGCCTATCCCTGAGCTATTTTTTGGAGATCGATCTAAGTTCCTGAATTTTAGGAATAATTGTAGATTGTTTCTGTCTCTGAGACCTCGTTCCTCTGGTGATTCCACTCAGCAAGTTAAAATTGTTATCTCCTTCTTGTGTGGCGACCCTCAAGATTGGGCTTTCTCTCTGGTGCCAGGAGATCCTGCATTGGTGAATGTCGATGCATTTTTTCTGGCGCTTGGTTTGCTTTATGAGGAGCCTAATCTTGAAAATCAAGCTGAAAAAGCATTGCTAGCTATATCTCAAGGTCAGGACGAAGCTGAGGTGTATTGTCAAAAATTTCGGAATTGGTCCGTGCTTATTCAATGGAATGAGTGTGCCCTGGCCGCAAATTTCAGAAATGGTCTTTCTGAAGCCATTAAGAATGTGATGGTGGGGTTTCCTATCCCTACAGGTCTGAATGATTCAATGGCTCTGGCCATTCAAATTGATCGGCGTTTGCGGGAGCGCAAATCTGCTAATCCTTTGGCGGTGCTGTCTGAACGGACACCTGATCCTATGCAATGTGACAGAATTCTGACCAGAGCCGAACGGCAAAATCATAGACGTCAAGAGGGGTTGTGTTTTTACTGTGGTGATTCAACGCATGTTATCTCAGCATGCTCTAAGCGCTTAAAAAGAGTTGTTAATCCTGTCACTAGGGTTGAGCGAAACGGGTCGGCAATTTTCAGAAGTCGCTGACTTTTGGCAAAGTCGGGTTTCATGAAACCCGACCCGACCCCTTTGTGGGGTCGGCCATGAAGTCGGCGATCTTCTGAATCTGGAATCGGAATTCCGATACCGATTCCCGATATGTTTAAGATATATATTAAGAATTCAGATTTAAGTGTAAAATAAAGAATTAAAATAAAAAATATCGCTATACTTACCCTCTGACGGGCCCTGGTACAAACCGGGAACCTTCCTTCCTTAGCATCAGCATTCCAGGACCTCGCGGTGATGTCGCGGTGACGTCGCGGCTTGTGATTGGTGCGCGGCCGCCCATGTGACCGTGACGTCACCGGAGGTCCTGGAAGGGCTGATTCTTAGGAAGGAAGGCTGCCGGAACGACGCAGGGCGTGTCCGAGAGTGAGGATATACCTAATAGGAATATACTCACCCTCGGCTTCGTTCCGGCAGCCTTCCTTCCTAAGAATCAGCCCTTCCAGGACCTCCGGTGACGTCACGGTCACATGGGCGGCCGCGCACCAATCACAAGCCGTGACGTCACCGCGACGTCACCGCGAGGTCCTGGAAGGCTGATTCTAAGGAAGGAAGGTTCCCGGTTAGTACCAGGGCCCGTCAGAGTGTAAGTATAGTGATATTTTTTATTTTAATTCTTTATTTTACACTTAAATATGGATCCCAGGGCCTGAAGGAGAGTTTCCGCTCCTTCAGACCCTGGGAACCATTGGAAACCCAATGCACTGCATTGGGTTTCGAGTTTCGGCCGACCCCGACTTTTTTATAGGATCGGCCGATTTCACTCGACCCGACTTTTGAAAAAGTCGGGTTTCGTGAAACCCAACCCGATCCCATAAAAGTAAAGGTCGCTCAACCCTACCTGTCACCATTGGTACTTTGCAGCCTAAATTTATTTTGTCTGTGACCTTAATTTGTTCATTATCTTCCTACCCAGTCATGGCTTTTGTGGATTCTGGTGCTGCTCTGAGTCTTATGGATTTGTCGTTTGCCAGGCGCTGTGGTTTTGTCCTGGAGCCTTTGGAATTTCCTATTCCTCTTAGAGGAATTGATGCTACGCCATTGGCGGAGAATAAACCTCAGTATTGGACGCAGGTGACCATGTGCATGACTCTTGTACATCAGGAGGTTATTCGCTTCCTTGTTCTGCATGATTTGCATGATGTGGTCATTTTGGGTCTGCCATGGCTACAGATCCATAATCCAGTTTTGGATTGGAAAGCTATGACTGTGTCAAGTTGGGGTTGTCGGGGGATTCATGATGACACTCCGGTGGTGTCTATTGCTTTTTCTACTCCTTCTGAGACCCCTGAGTTTTTGTCAGATTACCAGGATGTATTTAGTGAGCCCAAGTCCAGTGCCCTTCCTCCTCATAGGGACTGTGATTGTGCTATAAATTTGATTCCTGGTAGTAAATTTCCTAAGGGTCGACTCTTTAATTTGTCGGTACCAGAGCATGCCGCGATGCGGAGTTATATTAAGGAGTCTTTGGAGAAGGGACATATTCGCCCATCCTCTTCACCTCTTGGTGCAGGATTCTTTTTTGTGGCCAAGAAGGACGGGTCTTTGAGACCTTGTATTGATTATCGTCTTCTGAATAAGATCACTGTCAAATTTCAGTATCCTTTGCCATTGTTGTCTGATTTGTTTGCTCGGATTAAGGGTGCCAGTTGGTTCACCAAGATAGATCTTCATGGTGCGTATAACCTTGTGCGCATTAAGCAGGGAGATGAATGGAAAACAGCATTTAATATGCCCGAGGGTCATTTTGAGTACTTGGTGATGCCTTTTGGACTCTCTAATGCTCCTTCTGTGTTTCAGTCTTTCATGCATGATATCTTCCGGAAATATCTGGATAAATTTATGATTGTTTATCTGGATGATATTTTGTTTTTTTCTGATGATTGGGAGTCCCATGTGAACCAGGTCAGGATGGTGTTTCAGGTTCTGCGTGATAATGCTTTGTTTGTGAAGGGCTCAAAATGTCTCTTTGGAGTACAGAAGGTTTCTTTTTTGGGTTTTATTTTTTCCCCTTCTACCGTCGAGATGGACCCAGTCAAGGTCCGTGCCATTCATGACTGGACTCAGCCTACTTCTGTTAAGAGCCTTCAGAAGTTCTTGGGCTTTGCCAATTTTTACCGTCGTTTTATCGCTAATTTTTGTAGCGTAGTTAAACCTTTGATGGATATGACCAAGAAAGGTTCTGATGTTGCTAATTGGTCTCCTGTGGCCGTGGAGGCCTTTCGGGAGCTGAAGCCCCGGTTTACTTCAGCACCAGTCTTGTGCCAGCCAGACGTCTCTCTTCCCTTCCAGGTTGAAGTTGATGCTTCTGAGATTGGTGTGGGGGCTGTTTTGTCACAGAGAAGCTCTGATGGCTCTGTGATGAAGCCATGTGCTTTCTTTTCCAGAAAATTTTCGCCTGCTGAGCGGAACTATGATGTTGGTAATCGGGAGTTGTTGGCTATGAAGTGGGCATTTGAGGAGTGGCGACATTGGCTCGAGGGAGCTAAGCATCGTGTGGTGGTTTTGACTGATCATAAAAATCTGATTTATCTCGAGTCTGCCAAGCGTCTGAATCCTAGACAGGCTCGTTGGTCATTGTTTTTCTCCCGTTTTGACTTTGTGGTCTCATACCTGCCTGGTTCGAAGAACGTGAAGGCTGATGCGCTTTCTAGGAGTTTTGTGCCTGACTCTCCGGGAGTCTCAGAACCGGCTGGTATTCTCAGAGAGGGAGTGATTTTGTCTGCCATTTCCCCAGATTTGCGACGAGTGCTGCAGAAGTTTCAGGCTGATAGACCTGATCGTTGCCCACCAGAGAGACTGTTTGTCCCTGGTAGATGGACCAGCAGAGTTATTTCCGAGGTTCATTCTTCGGTGTTGGCAGGGCACCCTGGGATTTTTGGTACTAGAGATTTGGTGGCTAGGTCCTTTTGGTGGCCTTCCTTGTCATGGGATGTGCGTTCCTTTGTGCAGTCCTGTGGGATTTGTGCTCGGGCTAAGCCTTGCTGTTCTCGTGCCAGCGGGTTGCTTTTGCCCTTGCCTATCCCGAAGAGGCCTTGGACGCACATTTCCATGGATTTCATTTCGGATCTTCCAGTATCTCAGAAGATGTCTGTCATCTGGGTGGTGTGTGATCGTTTTTCTAAAATGGTCCATTTGGTGCCCTTACCTAAGTTGCCTTCTTCCTCCGATTTGGTTCCTTTGTTCTTTCAGAATGTGGTTCGTTTGCACAGCATCCCTGAGAATATTGTGTCTGACAGAGGATCCCAGTTTGTGTCCAGATTCTGGCGATCCTTTTGTGCTAAGATGGGTATTGACTTGTCGTTCTCATCGGCTTTTCATCCTCAGACTAATGGCCAAACCGAGCGAACTAATCAGACATTGGAAACTTATTTGAGATGTTTTGTTTCTGCTGATCAGGATGATTGGGTGACCTTTTTGCCTCTGGCCGAGTTTGCCCTTAATAATAGGGCTAGTTCTGCCACTTTGGTTTCGCCCTTTTTCTGCAATTCTGGTTTTCATCCTCGTTTTTCCTCGGGCCAGGTTGAACCTTCTGACTGTCCTGGGGTGGATTCGGTGGTGGATAGGTTGCAGCAGATTTGGAACCATGTGGTGGACAATTTGAAATTGTCACAGGAGACGGCTCAGCGTTTTGCCAACCGCCGCCGCGGTGTGGGTCCCCAACTTCGTGTTGGGGATTTGGTTTGGTTGTCTTCTCGGCATGTTCCTTTGAAGGTCTCCTCTCCTAAGTTCAAGCCTCGCTTTATCGGTCCTTATAAGATTTTGGAAATCCTTAACCCGGTGTCTTTTCGTTTGGACCTTCCATCGTCATTTGCTATTCATAATGTGTTCCATAGGTCCTTGTTGCGGCGGTACGTGGTGCCTGTGGTTCCTGCTGTTGAGCCTCCTGCCCCGGTTTTGGTTGAGGGCGAGTTGGAGTACGTGGTAGAGAAGATCTTGGATTCTCGTATCTCTAGACGTCGTCTTCAGTATTTGGTTAAGTGGAAGGGCTATGGTCAGGAGGATAATTCCTGGGTTGTCGCCTCTGATGTTCATGCGGCTGATTTGGTTCATGCCTTTCACGCTGCTCATCCTGATCGCCCTGGGAGTCTTGGTGAGGGTTCGGTGACCCCTCCTCAAGGGGGGGTACTGTTGTGAACTGTGTTTCGGGGCTCCCTCTTGTGGTCACTAATGGTATTGTATGAGTCATGTCTTTCTGCAGGCTTGGACTTCAGCTGTTCCATTAATCTGTGGGTGTTCCCTATTTAGTCCTCCTTAGGACTCAGTCTCTTGCCTGGTAACAATGTATTCAGTTCTATTCTGACTCCTCTGGATTCCTTGCCATCTGTCTCATGCAAGAAAAGCTAAGTCCTGTTTGCATACTTTGGATCATTTGCATTATCAGTGTTTTTTGTCCAGCTTGCTCAAAATGTGATTTTCTAACTCGCTGGAAGCTCTAGGGTGCTGATATTCTCCCCTCACACCGTCAGTCGGTGCGGGGGTTCTTGAATATTCAGCGTGGATGTTTTTGCAGGGTTTTCTGCTGACCGCATAGTTCACTTTCTATTTTCTGCCTATCTAGATTAGTGGGCCTCACTTTGCTTAATCTAGTGCATCTCTACGTTTGTGTTTTCCTCTTACCTCACCGTTATTATTCGTTGGGGGCTTTCTACATCTTTGGGGTTAATTTCTCTAGAGGCAAGTGAGGTCTTATTTTCCCTCTAGGGGTAGTCAGTTCTCCGGCTGGCTCGAGACGTCTAGAATCAACGTAGGCACGTTCACCGGCTACTTCTAGTTGTGTGTGTTAGGATCAGGTATGCGGTTAGCCCAGTTTCCACCTCCCTAGAGCAGTTCTATGTTTTTTGCACACTGAGCCAGAATACCAGAGATCCTCTACCATTAGGATCATAACAGTGACAGCCCTTGAGATATTTGTAGACAGCTACTAAGTCTCCTCTCAGCCTTCTTTTTTGCAAGCTAAACATTGCCAAATCCTGTAACAGTTCCTCATAGGACATGGCTTGCAGACCGGTCACCATTCTAGTCGCTCTTCTCTGAACTTGCTCGAGTTTGTTGATTTCACAGTATTCCAGATGAGGTCTGACCAAGGAGGAGTAGAGGGCAATAATGACTTCACGTGATCTAGACTGTATGCTTCTGTTAATGCAACCCAGAATTGCATTTGCCTTTTGCTGTGGCATCACACTGCTGACTCATGTTCAGTTTATGATCTATGAGTATACCCAAGTCTTTTTCACATGTGCTGTTGCTTAGCCTTATTCCTCTCATTCTGTATATACTTTTTCATTTTTATTGCCCCGATGTAGTGCTTTGCATTTTTCCCTGTTAAAAACTATTCTGTTAGTTGCTGCCCAGTACTCCAGTTTATTTATATCCTTTTGAATCTTCTCTCTCTTCTCTAGTATAAGCTATCCCTCCTAGCTTTGTGTCATCAAAAAAATGTAATCAGTTTACCCTCAATTCCTTCATCTAAATCATTGATAAAGATGTTGAACAATACAGGGCCCAGGACGGAACCCTGTGGTACCCCACTTGAGGATTCTTCCAACTGGATGTGCAGCCAATTATGAACACTCTTTGGGTCCGATCACCAAGCCAGTAATGAATCCACCTAGCAGTTGCCTTGTCTTGACTTAGTCATTTTTTCAATAAGGATGGTGTGAGATACTTTGTCAAATGCTTTGCTGAAGTAAAGATATACTATATCTACAGCATTTCCCAGATCCACCCAGTCAGGCATTCTGTCATAGAAGGAAATTAAATTAGTCTGATCTGACTTATTAGTTACAATCCTATGCTGACTCTGGTTAATCACTTCACTCTTATCCAGGTATTTACACACATGTTGTTTAATAATTTGTTCAAAGATCTTTTCTGGTATAGAAGTCAGACTTACCAGCCTATAGTTCCCTGGGTCCACCTTCTTCCCCTTTTTGTAGATAGGAACAACATTTGCTCTTTCTCAATCTTCTGAGACTTCTCCTGTTCTCCAAGAATTTTCAAATATTATGGAGAGTGGTTCAAAAATGTCTTCTGCTATCTCCTTCAGTACTCTGGGGTGTAATTCATCTGGACCTGGAGACTTGAATTAATTTATGTTAGCTAAGTGTTTCCTCACTATCTTTCTGTTTACAGATATCCTTGATTCTTCTATTCTGTTAATAGGACAGTGAAGATCAGTTGATGTTAAATTTCTTTTCTGAGAGAAAACAGCTGAAAAAAAGGAATTTAAAAGGTCAGCCTTCCCAACATCCTTTCTTACCATTTCATCATTTTCATCCTGTAAAAATCCTATAGCATCTTTGACTTTTCTTTTACTTTTCTTTTCCATCTTGAATGCGGCAGCCAGGGTCGTTTTTCTGTCCAGCCGCTTCACCGATGCCTCCATCTTGTGCCAGTCATTCTACAAATGACCTAAGACTAACATCCCCCATAATCCGAACCTCGCACCTCCATCTCCAAAACTTCTCTCGTGCTGCGCCAGCTCTCTGGAATGCACTTCCCCAGATGATCAGACTGATACCTAGCCCCGACCTATTCAAGCGCACTTTAAAAACCCATCTCTTCAAACAAGCCTACCACATCAACTACTCAGTAAACAAACTTTGCCCTGTTCCCTCCTTCCAAATATTACGCTGAATCTGCACCCTAATACATCTGTCTCCACACCCTCCATGCACATGATAACTGCACTTGATACTTGACTATTGCACTTAAACACACAGGCTGATGACCGGATCATGCAGCTTTGTATGAAAATCCCTATTTATTATAATTTCCAGAACAGAAATAATGAGCACTTTTCACCTATTGTGTCCCCCCCACTTTCTTGTAGATTGTAAGCTTGCAAGCAGGGACCTCACTCCTAATGTCACTATTTAAATATTTAAATTGTCTTAACTTGTACTGAATTTATTGTCTCTACATGTCCCTGCTTAATTGTAAAGTGCTGCGGAATATGTTGGCGCTATATAAATAAAAATTATTATTATTATTATTTTATTATTACTTTTGACATATCCCCAAAATCCTTTTTTATTGCTTTTGACGTCTCTTGCAAGCCTTAATTTATTGTCAGCTTTAGCTAATCTAATGCGCCCCCTGCAGGTTCTGCAAACAGCATTATATTCTTCTTTAGATATGCCTCCCTCTTTCCATTTGATAAACATTTATTTCTTCCTTTTTAGCATGTGTTTAAGTTCTGTATTCATCCATCCTGGTATCCTTAAATGCTTCGTATTCTTCCCTCTTTTTGGAATTGTTAATGTTTGTGCTTTGAGAATCTCATTTATCAAGATTTCCCATCATTTCTGGACATTTTTGCCCTTAAGCATATCCAGCCATTGGATCCCTCCGATTCTTTTTCTGAGTCATTTAAAATCTGCCTTTCACAGGTCTTCCTCCTCTAGTTATCCAAAATTCTTAAATAGCATGGTTGCTACTACCTCCTAGGGTCCCAGACACTCTTAGCTCCTCAACCATTTCCTCCCTGTTTATGAGGATTAGATCCAAGGTAGCAGATCCCCTTGTTTTCTCCCCTAAGTTTTGGATGACAAAGTTGTCAGAAAGAGAGTATAAGAATTTGCTTGACCTGTTAGTTTCGCCTGAGAGAGATTCCCAACAAATGTCTGGATAGCTGAAATCTCCCATGACCACTATGTCATATTTTTGGGAGAACTTGGCCATTTGCTGCATAAAGAGTCCATATCTTCAGCTTGCACAGGTGGCCTGCAGTAAATGCCTACAATTGTGTCCTTTCCATTGTTCTGTCCTTGTATTCTTACCCAAACAGTTTCCACAGAATTCCCAGTCTCTGAAGCTTCAATCTCTGTGCAGATATATGCTTTTCTAACATACAATGTAACACCTCCTCCTCGCTTATCAAGTCTGTTTCTTGCAAATAAATTGTATCCTTCTAGTCTTGTATTCCAATCATGTGTATCGTCCCACCAAGTTACAGTTATTCCAGTGACATATTTCTTCTCCTGTGTTAGTAGTTCCAGTTATCCTTGTTTGTTGCCCATGCCTTGTGCATTTGTATAGAAACATTTTAGTTTGTGATTGGTTTCTCTTCCTCCAATATTTTTTTATTTAGATTTTTTTGTCTTTGTTCTTCCCTTCCACTTCTAGTAGCAGAGTTCTCAATCGTATTTGAGAACATGTCTTCAGCGCTGCTGATGGTGTCCTCACGGATAAAGTTGTCCTCACGGATAAAGGCATCCAGCTTTCCCCTCAAAGTGTAGACCGCCTAACTTTCATAACAATAAACATGTCATGGATCTCAAATTACTTTTGCACCTAAGTTGTAAATTGGGCAGACTAGGCGATGGAAATGTTTTTAGTATCATGCATTGACACCTTTGTGGTGGCTTCTGTGCCAGTTGTGGCTTCAGCTGTTGATGCTGCAAAACATTTTGAAATGTGGAGACTTGAAGTTGTGTCTCCATATGTTTGACAAATCGAAACAAATCTTAAAAGGTTCGCTCATCTCTAATAATTATGACTCGACTATTAGCTGCATAATTTCTCAAGTAATGCTCAAGTAGACACTACAGGTGGTTAGACATATCTCTATTAGCGAGTTTAATTTTCATGATTGGGAACATGCATTGGACCAGTGGCAAGTAGTGTTGAGCATTCCGATACCGCAAGTATCGGGTATCGGCCGATACTTGCGGTATCGGAATTCCGATACCGGGATTCCGATACTTGCCGCGTATCGGATACCGGAATCGGAAGTTCTAAGATTCAAAAAGCAGAAATTCAGCCAATGAGATTGATTCCAAGTGTGGGCACATCCTGTTTAGCATGGAGGGCATGAAACTACTGGCAAGGCTGTGATTGGCTGGTGTAATGATGTCATGATGCAGTTTAAAAGTCGCTGGCGCCATTTTGCGATCACTCTGCTGTGAATTCAGTTAGTGACAGGACGCTGTTTGCTGACTGAGGGACAGTTTAGAGATAGCGATTTGCTTCTTTGTGCTTTCCAAAGGCTAATTTAGCAACCGCTGTGTTCACCTACTATTCACCTTGCTTTTGCCTTGTAGCGCTGTTTTCACAGCGATCTGCAGGGTCTGTGTGTGTGTGTGTGTGAGTGCAGCCCAGTCTCCAGTCTGAGTGCAGCCACATAGGCCATCCATAGTTGGTTGTATTCAGTTCAGGGAGGGTGGTTCATTGCCTCATACTGTTCCTTTTTTTTTTTTTTTTCCCAAGTAGTGTAGTCTGCTGCTAATTTATTCAAAAAAATCCTATTAGTGTCTTTCCACCCGTCTCCAGCTAATTTGTGGAAAAACACTACATAGGATAAAGTAGAGGAGGGTTTTTGGGCCTTGCAGCGCCGTTTACGGCTGTCTGCACGGTCTCCGTGTGACTGCAGCTCGCCCTGTAATCTGTGAGCAGCTGTAGCCTGGTTGTCTCCAGCTCAGGGTTTTTCACTGCGTCATACCGCCAAATCAATTTTCTTTTTTTTCAAAGTAGTGTAGTCTGCTGCTAATTAATTTAAAAAAATCCTATTAGTGTCTTTCCACCCGTCTCCAGCTAATTTGTGGAAAAACACTACATAGGATAAAGTAGAGGAGGGTTTTTGGGCCTTGCAGCGCCGTTTACGGCTGTCTGCACGGTCTCCGTGTGACTGCAGCTCGCCCTGTAATCTGTGAGCAGCTGTAGCCTGGTTGTCTCCAGCTCAGGGTTTTTCACTGCGTCATACCGCCAAATCAATTTTCTTTTTTTTCAAAGTAGTGTAGTCTGCTGCTAATTAATTTAAAAAAATCCTATTAGTGTCTTTCCACCCGTCTCCAGCTAATTTGTGGAAAAACACTACATAGGATAAAGTAGAGGAGGGTTTTTGGGCCTTGCAGCGCCGTTTACGGCTGTCTGCACGGTCTCCGTGTGACTGCAGCTCGCCCTGTAATCTGTGAGCAGCTGTAGCCTGGTTGTCTCCAGCTCAGGGTTTTTCACTGCGTCATACCGCCAAATCAATTTTCTTTTTTTTCAAAGTAGTGTAGTCTGCTGCTAATTAATTTAAAAAAATCCTATTAGTGTCTTTCCACCCGTCTCCAGCTAATTTGTGGAAAAACACTACATAGGATAAAGTAGAGGAGGGTTTTTGGGCCTTGCAGCGCCGTTTACGGCTGTCTGCACGGTCTCCGTGTGACTGCAGCTCGCCCTGTAATCTGTGAGCAGCTATAGCCTGGTTGTCTCCAGCTCAGGGTTTTTCACTGCGTCATACCGCCAAATCAATTTTCTTTTTTTTCCAAATAGTGTAGTCTGCTGCTAATTTATTCAAAAAAATCCTATTAGTGTCTTTCCACCCGTCTCCAGCTAATTTGTGGAAAAACACTACATAGGATAAAGTAGAGGAGGGTTTTTGGGCCTTGTAGCGCCGTTTACGTCTGTCTGCACGGTCTCCGTGTGACTGCAGCTCTATCTGTTGTCAGTTCAGCCCCCAAAAAATAAATAAATAATAAAGTTCACCAAACACACCAGTTACACCACTTTACATTTCTGTAGGCCACATTAGCTCATATTAAAGTCTAGTCCACACTTTAGATAATTAGTGCTTCTTATACCTGTTAGGAGGAGTTGCTCAGGAATAAGCACACAAATCCGTTAGTACTTTTCTGCTTATCTTTATCAGTCAACCAAGATGAAGAAGGCAGTGAGTAAGGCACGGGGGCGTGGGAGCCGTCGCGGAGCAGGGAGGGGACGTGGGGATTCTGTGCCTGCTGCGGGCACCGGTGACTCATCAGCACCCACTTTCACCAGGCAACAGTCGTTCATGCGAAGCTTTGTGTCCGAGCGCCGTACACCGCTGCTGCGTGAAGAACAAATTGAAGCTGTTGTCGGATGGATGGCAGCTAATGCATCAACTTCCATTAGTGCCACATCCTCTCAGACACAGAGCACTGGAGAGCAGCCATCTGTCTCTTCACCACCTGCCAAATTGCCCAGGCAGACAGAGAGCCCAGGACAGGAGCCGTCTCTACTTCTGTTCTCTGAATCTCTTGGCTTGGAAACAGGGGGCCAGCCAAGCAGCATTGGAGAAATGGAAGAAGAGGCAGGGTGCAGTGATGCCCAACAGCTTTTTCTGTCTTCCTCTGAAGAGGCGGGTGGGCCAGTGGCTCCGGTCACCACATCGCAGGCCGCATCAGCTGATGATGACACTCAGGTGCCACTTACTGGTGCGTGCTCTGCTGCTGAGACTACCCAGGAGGAGCAGTTGGGGGCAGAGGGTAGTGTAGATGATGAGGTCCTCGACCCATCTTGGCGTGAGGGACAGGAAGGTGGTGGGAGCAGCTCTGAGGAAGAGATTCCCCGTACGGCCCAAAGAGGGAGAGGGAGGGGGAAGACTGCGGATCCTGCAGCCTCCGCTTTGGCACCCGTTAGGAGCATGTCTCTTCCAAAAGCCAAAAAGGGCGCTCCCAAGACTTGCAGTGCCTGGTCCTTTTTTGACACAGTTGCAGATGACATTTGCTATGTCAGATGCAACGTGTGTCATCAAAAAGTCAAAAGAGGGAAAAATGTCAGCAACCTCAATACCTCCAACATGTGGAAACATGTGCGCAACAGGCACCCGGCGGAGTTAGAAAAACACACTGAAGAGGTAGGCCAACCAACAGCGGCAGCTACCACCTCTTCAGCTCGTGTTGCCTCTTCCTCTACCTCACACGCAGCTGGTTCGGCGTCCTCCCAGGATCGCCGTGGAAGAACCTCTGCCCCTGTTGTCCAGAGACCCGCTGTAATTCCACCCGCAGCGCCACTTTCCCAGTCATCCACACACTCCCAGCCCAGTCTACAGCCATCGGTAGTACAGGCATGGGAGAAAAGGCGGCCTTTCTCGTCAAACCACCCACGAGCACAGGCTCTGACTGCAGGCATTGCCAAACTTCTGTCACTGGAAATGCTGTCATTCAGGCTGGTGGAGACTGACAGCTTCCGTGACTTGATGTCATTGGCAGTCCCACAGTACAATGTGCCCAGCCGCTTTTACTTCAGCAGGCAAGCCGTCCCTGCCCTGCAGAAGCATGTGGAGGGACACATAAAACACGCGCTACTGAACGCCGTCAGTAGCAAGGTCCACCTCACCACCGATGCGTGGACCAGTCAACATGGACAGGGGCGATACCTTTCCCTCACTGCCCATTGGGTTAATGTCGTTGAGCCGGGTACAGACCGTGCGAGTGGCGCAGGACGTGTCCTGCCCACTCCAAGGATTGCAGGAATCCATTCTGTACGCATTGACTCCTCCTCTTACACCAGTTCCTCAGAATCATCGCTGCAGGAGCCGTCACAGTCCACCTCCACATGGACCCGTGATGAACGTGTACCTGTTACGACCGACATGAGCACAGCCGTGGCCAAACGTCAACAGGCCGTCTTGAAATTAATTTTCTTGGGGAATCGTAGCCACACAGCGCAGGAGCTCTGGAATGCCATCAAGCAGGAGAGCGATGTGTGGTTTGTGCCAGCGAATCTCCAGCCAGGCATGGTAGTGTGTGATAATGGCCGAAATCTGGTGGCAGCTCTGGGCCTCGGCAACCTCACTCACATCCCATGTCTGGCACATGTGCTCAATTTGGTCGTGCAGAGCTTTTTGAGGGACTATCCGGATCTTGATGCACTGCTGCACAAGGTCCGCCTAGAGTGTGCTCACTTGCGGCGTTCCAGCACGGCAAAAGCGCGCATTGCGGCTCTGCAGCGCCGACACCGCCTGCCGGAACATCGCATCATATGTGACCTACCTACCAGGTGGAATTCCACGTTACATATGTTGGAGCGGTTGTGTGAGCAGCAGCAAGCTGTAATGGAGTACCAGCTGCTTCAGGCGCAAAAAAGTCGCAGTCAGCGCCGTACAGACTTCACAACCACAGAGTGGGCCACTATGAATGACGTCTGCCAGGTTTTGCGTCCCTTTGATTATTCCACGCGGATGGCGAGTGCAGATGATGCACTAGTCAGCATGACTGTCCCCCTTATCTGCCTGCTTGAAAAATCACTGCAAGCGCTAAGGGATGATGTTGTGGAAGAGGTGGAGGATGAGGATTCACCATTTCCATCATCTTCTGGACAGTCAGCGCCACGTGGTTCCTCACAAACGCGTAGGCAGGGGACCGTTTGTGAGGAGGATGAGGAGGAGTCAATGGAGGAGGAAGACATCCGTCCAGAGGAGGGAGTTACACAATTGTCCAGTACTCAGTGTGTACAGCGAGGGTGGGGTGATGACGAGCGGGCAGAGATCACGCCTCCAGCAGGGGACAGCGTTTCTTGGGCAGTTGGCAGTCTGCAGCACATGGTGGATTACATGCTGCAGTGCCTGAGAAACGACCGCCGCATCGCCCACATTCTCAACATGTCTGATTATTGGGTGTTCACCCTCCTCGATCCTCGCTACCGGGACAACGTAGAAAGCCTCATCACACCGTTGAACCGGGAGCGAAAAATGCGGGAGTACCAAGACACACTGGTCAATTCCATCATCTTCTCCATTCCAACTGAGAGAAGTGCTGCTAGTGCATTCCAAAGCAGCTCAGTGCGTCCAGGCCGTGGTGGAGGCTCTGCACAAAGAGGGAGCAGAAGCAGTGCCTCTGCCCAAGGCAAGACCAGTATGGCCGAACTGTGGCACAGTTTTCTGTGCCCGCCACAAAAGTCTACACCATCACAGACGGCTCCAGTCAGCAGGAGGCAACGGTTCCGTCAGATGGTGACAGACTACATGTCTTGCCCTCTTGCTGTACTCCCAGACGGCTCTTCCCCTTTCAAGTTTTGGGTCTCAAAGCTGGATACATGGCCAGAGCTAAGCCAGTATGCATTGGAGGTGCTGTCTTGCCCTGCGGCCAGTGTATTATCGGAACGTGTCTTTAGTGCTGCAGGTGGTGTACTAACTGACCGTCGCATGCGACTATCCTCCGATAACGTTGACCGGCTTACTTTCCTGAAAATGAACAAGGCCTGGATCTCGCCGGAATTTGCCACTCCTCCTCCTGATTGAATAATTAGGTCACTGTATACGTTATCCAGGTCTCCTGTTGTGTTCATCTTTCTACCACCTGAACTTAAATTCCTGGGCTCCAACACCGCCAGTTGAGGCTCAGACGTGCCGTCTGCACAGTCAAAACATACGACCCAGTGTTATTGGGTTTCAGTAACGTCAGCTGATCCCCAGCTGTGTAGCCGGCAATGTGTCATGCGACCGCCACGCTGACACAACAACTGAAATGTAAGGGAATCTGTCCCCCCCCCCCCAAGGCGTTTGTTACTGAAAGAGCCACCTTGTGCAGCAGTAATGCTGCCCAAGGAAAAGGTAGCTATTTTTGTTTAGCTCCTTGCACACGCAGAACTTAACACTTATAAAATGTGTCCACTAATACCGTAAAACCGTCCCGGAGGTGGGACTTTCCTTCGTAATGTGACGCAGCCCAGCCGTCATTCCTACCCCCCCGGCGCCGCGCACCGGCTCCTCAGCGTTGTTTTATTCCGTCCAGGAGCCTGCGCTGTTATGTTATCCCGTGGCCAGGCACACTTAGCGCTGCCCGTCTTCTGGCATCATTTGGTGTCTGGATGGCTGCGCCTGTGCGGCCGCGCTGGCAGAGAGCCCGCCTCGCAGTGTCTTCTGATTTAATCCCACTGGGGGCCTGGGATCCATGGACATGCGCAGTGCATATCTGAACCTCCACCTCTCACTCATTTCCCTATGGCTTCTTCAGACTGTTCGGTGTCAGCTGGTCCCTAACAGCATGCCACGGCCGTGACACCGCACAGTCTGAAGAAGCCATAGGGAGATGAGTGAGAGGTGGACGTTCAGATATGCACTGCGCATGTCCATGGATCCCAGGCCCCCAGTGGGATTAAATCAGAAGACACTGCGAGGCGGGCTCTCTGCCAGCGCGGCCGCACAGGCGCAGCCATCCAGACACCAAATGATGCCAGAAGACGGGCAGCGCTAAGTGTGCCTGGCCACGGGATAACATAACAGCGCAGGCTCCTGGACGGAATAAAACAACGCTGAGGAGCCGGTGCGCGGCGCCGGGGGGGTAGGAATGACGGCTGGGCTGCGTCACATTACGAAGGAAAGTCCCACCTCCGGGACGGTTTTACGGTTGCAGGGGACACATTTTATAAGTGTTTAGTTCTGTGTTTGCAAGGAGCATGATGAAAAGAGCCACCTTTTCCTTTTGCATCTTTTGTGCTGCACAAGCTGGCTCTTTCAGCTACAAACGCCTTGGGGGGGGGTTAAAGGTTCCCTTTCGACTTTCTCAGGCTTCGGCCTACATTGTGTTCCTCTGCTTTTCCACCTGTCCCTGGGCTCCAACACCGCTAGTTGTTGCCTGGTAGTGCTGTACGCACAGTCCCAACAGTCGCTCCTCTGTTATTGGGGTTCAGTAACGTCAGCTGTTCCCCTGCTGTGTGTGTGGCAATCCCTCCTACCTCCTCCAACCTCCTCCTCCTCCACCTGTCCCTGGGCTCCAACACCGCCAGTTGCCGTCCAGAAGTGCTGTACGCACAGTCAACAGTCCCTCCTCTGTTATTGGGGTTCAGTAACGTCAGCTGTTCCCCTGCTGTGTGTGTGGCAATCCCTCCTACCTCCTCCAACCTCCTCCTCCTCCACCTGTCCCTGGGCTCCAACACCGCCAGTTGCCGTCCAGAAGTGCTGTACGCACAGTCAACAGTCCCTCCTCTGTTATTGGGGTTCAGTAACGTCAGCTGTTCCCCTGCTGTGTGTGTGGCAATCCCTCCTACCTCCTCCAACCTCCTCCTCCTCCACCTGTCCCTGGGCTCCAACACCGCCAGTTGCCGTCCAGAAGTGCTGTACGCACAGTCAACAGTCCCTCCTCTGTTATTGGGGTTCAGTAACGTCAGCTGTTCCCCTGCTGTGTGTGTGGCAATCCCTCCTACCTCCTCCAACCTCCTCCAACCTCCTCCTCCTCCACCTGTCCCTGGGCTCCAACACCGCCAGTTGCCGTCCAGAAGTGCTGTACGCACAGTCAACAGTCCCTCCTCTGTTATTGGGGTTCAGTAACGTCAGCTGTTCCCCTGCTGTGTGTGTGGCAATCCCTCCTACCTCCTCCAACCTCCTCCTCCTCCACCTGTCCCTGGGCTCCAACACCGCCAGTTGCCGTCCAGAAGTGCTGTACGCACAGTCAACAGTCCCTCCTCTGTTATTGGGGTTCAGTAACGTCAGCTGTTCCCCTGCTGTGTGTGTGGCAATCCCTCCTACCTCCTCCAACCTCCTCCTCCTCCACCTGTCCCTGGGCTCCAACACCGCCAGTTGCCGTCCAGAAGTGCTGTACGCACAGTCAACAGTCCCTCCTCTGTTATTGGGGTTCAGTAACGTCAGCTGTTCCCCTGCTGTGTGTGTGGCAATCCCTCCTACCTCCTCCAACCTCCTCCTCCTCCACCTGTCCCTGGGCTCCAACACCGCCAGTTGCCGTCCAGAAGTGCTGTACGCACAGTCAACAGTCCCTCCTCTGTTATTGGGGTTCAGTAACGTCAGCTGTTCCCCTGCTGTGTGTGTGGCAATCCCTCCTACCTCCTCCAACCTCCTCCTCCTCCACCTGTCCCTGGGCTCCAACACCGCCAGTTGCCATCCAGAAGTGCTGTACGCACAGTCAACAGTCCCTCCTCTGTTATTGGGGTTCAGTAACGTCAGCTGTTCCCCTGCTGTGTGTGTGGCAATCCCTCCTACCTCCTCCTACCTCCTCCAACCTCCTCCTCCTCCACGTGTCCCTGGGCTCCAACACCGCTAGTTGCCGTCCAGAAGTGCTGTACGCACAGAGCCAAACACCTCGCCAATGTGTTAGTGGGGTTCAGCACCGCCAGCTGTTCCCCTGCTGTGTATACGGCAACGTGTACTGCGACCGCCACGCAGACACAACAAGTTAAATGTAAGGGAACCTGACCCCCCCCCCCCCCAGGCGTTTGTTACTGAAGGAGCCACCTTGTGCAGCAGTAATGATGATGCAAAGGGAAAAAGTGCCTCTTTTCGTGATGCTCCTTGCACATGCTGAACCAAACACTTATGAAATGTGTCCCCACACAGCGTTACACCGTCCGGTAGGTGGAACTTTCCTTTGTCGTGTGACGCAGCACAGCCATCATTTTTACCCCCTTGGCGCCGTGCGCCCCCTCCTCAGCGTTGTTTGAATCTGTCCCGGAGCCTGCGCTGTTAGGTTAGCCCTTGGCCATGCACACATGTTGCGCTGCCCGTCTTCTGACCTCATTTGGTGTCAGGCTGGCTGCGCCTGTGCGGGTGCGCTGGCCGAGATCCCGCCTCGCAGTGTCGTCTAATGTAATCCCACCGCGGGCCTGTGATCCGTGCCCGTGCGCAGTGCATATCCTCTCCTCTCACTCCCCTCCCTACGGCTTCTTCAGACTGTGCGATGTCAGCTGGTCCCTAATAGCATGCCACGGCCGTGACACCGCACAGTCTGAAAAAGCCGTAGGGAGGGGAGTGAGAGGAGAGGATATGCACTGCGCACGGGCACGGATCACAGGCCCGCGGTGGGATTACATGAGACGACACTGCGAGGCGGGATCTCGGCCAGCGCACCCGCACAGGCGCAGCCAGCCTGACACCAAATGAGGTCAGAAGACGGGCAGCGCAACATGTGTGCATAGCCATGGGCTAACCTAACAGCGCAGGCTCCGGGACAGATTCAAACAACGCTGAGGAGGGGGCGCACGGCGCCAAGGGGGTAAAAATGATGGCTGTGCTGCGTCACACGACAAAGGAAAGTTCCACCTACCGGACGGTTTAACGCTGTGTGGGGACACATTTCATAAATGTTAGGTTCCGCATGTACAAGGACCATAATTAAAAGAGCTAAGTTTACCTTTTCCAGCATTAGTGCTGTACACAATGGCTCTTTCAGCTACAAACGCCTGGGGGGGGGGGGGGTTAAAGGTTTCCTTTCAACTTGCTCGAGTGCAGGCTTCGGCCTACACTCCGCTCCCCCTGCTCCTCCTGCTGACCCTGGGCTCTAACACCGCCAGTTTTTGCCCAGATGTGCTAGCTGCACAGAGAAAAACACCAGCCAATGTGTCAGTGGGGTCCAGCACCGCCAGCTGTTCCCCTGCTGTGCAGCCGGCAACGTGTCCTGCAAAAGCCACGCAGACACAACACACCCAAAGCTGCCGCCTGTGCAGGCTTCGGCCTACACTCCCCTCCCCCTGCTCCTCCTCCTCCTGCTCCTCCTCCTGCTGTCCCTGGGCTCTAACACACCGCCAGTTTTTGCCCAGATGTGCTAGCTGCACAGAGAAAAACACCAGCCAATGTGTCAGTGGGGTCCAGCACCGCCAGCTGTTCCCCTGCTGTGCAGCCGGCAACGTGTCCTGCAAAAGCCACGCAGACACAAGAACTGAAATTGAAGGGAACCTGTCCCCCCTCCCCCAGGCGTTTTTACGTTATCCAGCCACCTTGTACAGCGGTAATGCTGCATGTGTGCAAGGTGGCTCAGAAACGTATTCTCCTCGCACATGTGGAACTGAAAACACGTCTGCAATGTGTCCTCTGTGTGACCATTTAACCGTCCCGGTGGTGTGACTTTCCTTTGTAATGACACGCTGCAACCCCCTTGGTAGCGCTGCCCGTCTTCTGGCATCATTGTTTGGCTGCCTGCGCCTCTGCGGCCGCCCTGACCCACACAACGCCCCTCGGTGTCTTATTTATTGGGACTGCGAGGGTGTGATTGATGGGCAGGATCAGTGCATCAGTTCGCCTGTCCCTCCTCTCCTTCCGCCTTCTTCGGACTGTGCGGCTTCATGGCCGTGGCATGCGATAAGGGATCAGATGACGCCGCATAGTCTGAAGCAGGTGTAAGAACCCAAGCGAGAGGCGAACATATGTACTGCGCCAGGCCATGAATCCCAGCCCCGCAGTGTTTAAACTATGTCAATACACTGCGGGGCTGTGATTCATGGGCATCGCGAACCGCACCGGCCAACATTAAATGAGGTCAGAAGATGGGCAGCGCTAACAGCGCTAGGCCAGGGGATAACACGACAGCGCAGACTCCTGTACAGCAAATAACAACGCTCAGGAGGCTGCACCCAGCACCAAGGTGGGATTCTTGACACCTGTGCTGCGTCTCATTACAAAGGGAACTCTCGCCTCCATTACACAGTTTGACTGTATAAAGGGCTAAATGTTATACGTGTTCCATTCAGCGTGTGCAAGGAGAAAAATTACAAGAGCAACCTTTGACTTGCGCAGCACTGCTGCTGCATAAGCTGTGGCTCTTCTACTTTGTAACCCCTGAGGGGGGGTTAAAGGTGACTTTTGAAATCGGTTGAATTAGGCTTCGGCCTACACTCTGCTCCACCTGCAGAGCCCGGGCTCCAACAACGCTAGTTGCTGTCCGGAAGTGCTGGCTGCACAGAGCCAAACACCTCGCCAATGTGTCAGTGGGGTCCAGCACCGCCAGCTGTTCCCCTGCTGTGTAGCCGGCAACGTGTCCTGCAAAAGCCACGCAGACACAACACACCCAAAGCTGCCGCCTGTGCAGGCTTCGGCCTACACTCCCCTCCCCCTGCTCCTCCTCCTCCTGCTCCTCCTCCTGCTGTCCCTGGGCTCTAACACACCGCCAGTTTTTGCCCAGATGTGCTAGCTGCACAGAGAAAAACACCAGCCAATGTGTCAGTGGGGTCCAGCACCGCCAGCTGTTCCCCTGCTGTGCAGCCGGCAACGTGTCCTGCAAAAGCCACGCAGACACAAGAACTGAAATTGAAGGGAACCTGTCCCCCCTCCCCCAGGCGTTTTTACGTTATCCAGCCACCTTGTACAGCGGTAATGCTGCATGTGTGCAAGGTGGCTCAGAAACGTATTCTCCTCGCACATGTGGAACTGAAAACACGTCTGCAATGTGTCCTCTGTGTGACCATTTAACCGTCCCGGTGGTGTGACTTTCCTTTGTAATGACACGCTGCAACCCCCTTGGTAGCGCTGCCCGTCTTCTGGCATCATTGTTTGGCTGCCTGCGCCTCTGCGGCCGCCCTGACCCACACAACGCCCCTCGGTGTCTTATTTATTGGGACTGCGAGGGTGTGATTGATGGGCAGGATCAGTGCATCAGTTCGCCTGTCCCTCCTCTCCTTCCGCCTTCTTCGGACTGTGCGGCTTCATGGCCGTGGCATGCGATAAGGGATCAGATGACGCCGCACAGTCTGAAGCGGGTGTAAGGACCCGAGTGTGAGAGGCCAACATATGTGCTGCGCCAGGCCCTGAATCCCAGCCCCGCAGTGTTTTAACAATGTTAAGACACTGCGGGGCTGGGATTCATGGGCATCACGAACCGCACCGGCCAACATTAAATTAGGTCAGAAGATGGGCAGCGCTAACAGCGCTAGGCCAGGGGATAACACGACAGCGCAGACTCCTGTACAGCAAATAACAACGCTCAGGAGGCTGCACCCAGCACCAAGGTGGGATTCTTGACATCTGTGCTGCGTCTCATTACAAAGGGAACTCGCGCCTCCAACACAGTTTGACTGTATAAAGGGCTAAATGTTATACGTGTTTCATTCAGCGTGTGCAAGGAGAAAAATTACAAGAGCAACCTTTGACTTGCGCAGCACTGCTGCTGCATAAGCTGTGGCTCTTCTACTTTGTAACCCCTGAGGGGGGGTTAAAGGTGACTTTTGAAATCGGTTCAATTAGGCTTCGGCCTACACTCTGCTCCACCTGCAGAGCCCGGGCTCCAACAACGCTAGTTGCTGTCCGGAAGTGCTGGCTGCACAGAGCCAAACACCTCGCCAATGTGTCAGTGGGGTCCAGCACCGCCAGCTGTTCCCCTGCTGTGTAGCCGGCAACGTGTCCTGCAAAAGCCACGCAGACACAACACACCCAAAGCTGCCGCCTGTGCAGGCTTCGGCCTACACTCCCCTCCCCCTGCTCCTCCTCCTCCTGCTCCTCCTCCTGCTGTCCCTGGGCTCTAACACACCGCCAGTTTTTGCCCAGATGTGCTAGCTGCACAGAGAAAAACACCAGCCAATGTGTCAGTGGGGTCCAGCACCGCCAGCTGTTCCCCTGCTGTGCAGCCGGCAACGTGTCCTGCAAAAGCCACGCAGACACAAGAACTGAAATTGAAGGGAACCTGTCCCCCCTCCCCCAGGCGTTTTTACGTTATCCAGCCACCTTGTACAGCGGTAATGCTGCATGTGTGCAAGGTGGCTCAGAAACGTATTCTCCTCGCACATGTGGAACTGAAAACACGTCTGCAATGTGTCCTCTGTGTGACCATTTAACCGTCCCGGTGGTGTGACTTTCCTTTGTAATGACACGCTGCAACCCCCTTGGTAGCGCTGCCCGTCTTCTGGCATCATTGTTTGGCTGCCTGCGCCTCTGCGGCCGCCCTGACCCACACAACGCCCCTCGGTGTCTTATTTATTGGGACTGCGAGGGTGTGATTGATGGGCAGGATCAGTGCATCAGTTCGCCTGTCCCTCCTCTCCTTCCGCCTTCTTTGGACTGTGCGGCTTCATGGCCGTGGCATGCGATAAGGGATCAGATGACGCCGCACAGTCTGAAGCGGGTGTAAGGACCCGAGTGTGAGAGGCCAACATATGTGCTGCGCCAGGCCCTGAATCCCAGCCCCGCAGTGTTTTAACAATGTTAAGACACTGCGGGGCTGGGATTCATGGTCATCGCGAACCGCACCGGCCGACATTACATGATGCCAGAAGATGGGCAGCGCTAACGGCGCTAGGCCAGGGGATAACACGACAGCGCAGACTCCTGTACAGCAAATAACAACGCTCGGGAGGCTGCACCCAGCACCAAGGTGGGATTCTTGACACCTGTGCTGCGTCTCATTACAAAGGGAACTCTCGCCTCCATTACACAGTTTGACTGTATAAAGGGCTAAATGTTATACGTGTTCCATTCAGCGTGTGCAAGGAGAAAAATTACAAGAGCAACCTTTGACTTGCGCAGCACTGCTGCTGCATAAGCTGTGGCTCTTCTACTTTGTAACCCCTGAGGGGGGGTTAAAGGTGACTTTTGAAATCGGTTCAATTAGGCTTCGGCCTACACTCTGCTCCACCTGCAGAGCCCGGGCTCCAACAACGCTAGTTGCTGTCCGGAAGTGCTGGCTGCACAGAGCCAAACACCTCGCCAATGTGTCAGTGGGGTCCAGCACCGCCAGCTGTTCCCCTGCTGTGTAGCCGGCAACGTGTCCTGCAAAAGCCACGCAGACACAACACACCCAAAGCTGCCGCCTGTGCAGGCTTCGGCCTACACTCCCCTCCCCCTGCTCCTCCTCCTCCTGCTCCTCCTCCTGCTGTCCCTGGGCTCTAACACACCGCCAGTTTTTGCCCAGATGTGCTAGCTGCACAGAGAAAAACACCAGCCAATGTGTCAGTGGGGTCCAGCACCGCCAGCTGTTCCCCTGCTGTGCAGCCGGCAACGTGTCCTGCAAAAGCCACGCAGACACAAGAACTGAAATTGAAGGGAACCTGTCCCCCCTCCCCCAGGCGTTTTTACGTTATCCAGCCACCTTGTACAGCGGTAATGCTGCATGTGTGCAAGGTGGCTCAGAAACGTATTCTCCTCGCACATGTGGAACTGAAAACACGTCTGCAATGTGTCCTCTGTGTGACCATTTAACCGTCCCGGTGGTGTGACTTTCCTTTGTAATGACACGCTGCAACCCCCTTGGTAGCGCTGCCCGTCTTCTGGCATCATTGTTTGGCTGCCTGCGCCTCTGCGGCCGCCCTGACCCACACAACGCCCCTCGGTGTCTTATTTATTGGGACTGCGAGGGTGTGATTGATGGGCAGGATCAGTGCATCAGTTCGCCTGTCCCTCCTCTCCTTCCGCCTTCTTCGGACTGTGCGGCTTCATGGCCGTGGCATGCGATAAGGGATCAGATGACGCCGCACAGTCTGAAGCGGGTGTAAGGACCCGAGTGTGAGAGGCCAACATATGTGCTGCGCCAGGCCCTGAATCCCAGCCCCGCAGTGTTTTAACAATGTTAAGACACTGCGGGGCTGGGATTCATGGTCATCGCGAACCGCACCGGCCGACATTACATGATGCCAGAAGATGGGCAGCGCTAACGGCGCTAGGCCAGGGGATAACACGACAGCGCAGACTCCTGTACAGCAAATAACAACGCTCGGGAGGCTGCACCCAGCACCAAGGTGGGATTCTTGACACCTGTGCTGCGTCTCATTACAAAGGGAACTCTCGCCTCCATTACACAGTTTGACTGTATAAAGGGCTAAATGTTATACGTGTTCCATTCAGCGTGTGCAAGGAGAAAAATTACAAGAGCAACCTTTGACTTGCGCAGCACTGCTGCTGCATAAGCTGTGGCTCTTCTACTTTGTAACCCCTGAGGGGGGGTTAAAGGTGACTTTTGAAATCGGTTCAATTAGGCTTCGGCCTACACTCTGCTCCACCTGCAGAGCCCGGGCTCCAACAACGCTAGTTGCTGTCCGGAAGTGCTGGCTGCACAGAGCCAAACACCTCGCCAATGTGTCAGTGGGGTCCAGCACCGCCAGCTGTTCCCTTGCTGTGTAGCCGGCAACGTGTCCTGCAAAAGCCACGCAGACACAACACACCCAAAGCTGCCGCCTGTGCAGGCTTCGGCCTACACTCCCCTCCCCCTGCTCCTCCTCCTCCTGCTCCTCCTCCTGCTGTCCCTGGGCTCTAACACACCGCCAGTTTTTGCCCAGATGTGCTAGCTGCACAGAGAAAAACACCAGCCAATGTGTCAGTGGGGTCCAGCACCGCCAGCTGTTCCCCTGCTGTGCAGCCGGCAACGTGTCCTGCAAAAGCCACGCAGACACAAGAACTGAAATTGAAGGGAACCTGTCCCCCCTCCCCCAGGCGTTTTTACGTTATCCAGCCACCTTGTACAGCGGTAATGCTGCATGTGTGCAAGGTGGCTCAGAAACGTATTCTCCTCGCACATGTGGAACTGAAAACACGTCTGCAATGTGTCCTCTGTGTGACCATTTAACCGTCCCGGTGGTGTGACTTTCCTTTGTAATGACACGCTGCAACCCCCTTGGTAGCGCTGCCCGTCTTCTGGCATCATTGTTTGGCTGCCTGCGCCTCTGCGGCCGCCCTGACCCACACAACGCCCCTCGGTGTCTTATTTATTGGGACTGCGAGGGTGTGATTGATGGGCAGGATCAGTGCATCAGTTCGCCTGTCCCTCCTCTCCTTCCGCCTTCTTCGGACTGTGCGGCTTCATGGCCGTGGCATGCGATAAGGGATCAGATGACGCCGCATAGTCTGAAGCAGGTGTAAGAACCCAAGCGAGAGGCGAACATATGTACTGCGCCAGGCCATGAATCCCAGCCCCGCAGTGTTTAAACTATGTCAATACACTGCGGGGCTGTGATTCATGGGCATCGCGAACCGCACCGGCCAACATTAAATGAGGTCAGAAGATGGGCAGCGCTAACAGCGCTAGGCCAGGGGATAACACGACAGCGCAGACTCCTGTACAGCAAATAACAACGCTCAGGAGGCTGCACCCAGCACCAAGGTGGGATTCTTGACATCTGTGCTGCGTCTCATTACAAAGGGAACTCGCGCCTCCAACACAGTTTGACTGTATAAAGGGCTAAATGTTATACGTGTTTCATTCAGCGTGTGCAAGGAGCGAAATTAAAAGAGCAACCTTTGACTTGTGCAGCACTACTGCTGCATAAGCTGTGGCTCTTCTACTTTCTAACCCCTGAGGGGGGGTTAAAGGTTACCTTTGAAATTGGTTCAAGTAGGCTTCGGCCTACACTCTGCTCCCCCTGCAGAGCCCGGGCTACAACACCGCTCGTTGCTGTCCGGAAGTGCTGGCTGCACAGAGCCAAACACCTCGCCAATGTGTCAGTGGGGTCCAGCACCGCCAGCTGTTCCCCTGCTGTGCAGCCGGCAACGTGTCCTGCAAAAGCCACGCAGACACTTGCTCTTGTACCTTCTGCTCCACATCCTGGTTCCAGTACCGTCAGCTGGTTCCGGGCAGAGCCTTTGGCTTAGGTGCCTCCCTCTGGGTATCCGAGTTCCACCAACGTCAGGTGGTCCTTGGTAGTGCTTTCAGGCACGGGTACCTCCTGCTTAGTAACCGGGTTCCAGTAACGTCAGCTGGTCCTCGGTAGTTCCATTGGCTCTTGGACCTTCGGCTACCCATCCGGGTTCCAGCACCGTCAGCTGGTTCTCGGCAGTGTCTTTTGCTCTTGTACCTTCTGCTCCCCATCCTGGTTCCAGTACCGTCAGCTGGTTCCGGGCAGAGCCTTTGGCTTAGGTGCCTCCCTCTGGGTATCCGAGTTCCACCAACGTCAGGTGGTCCTTGGTAGTGCTTTCAGGCACGGGTACCTCCTGCTTAGTAACCGGGTTCCAGTAACGTCAGCTGGTCCTCGGTAGTTCCATTGGCTCTTGGACCTTCGGGTAGCCATCCGAGTTCCAGTTCCATCAGCTGGTTCTCGGCATTTTCTCAGCCTTCTTGTACCTTCTGCTACATTTCCAAGTTCAAGAGACTAAACACGATGACCCGGAAGAACACCCCTAAGATGACGACGACACCAGAGACGACAACCACCGTGATGACGACGACCCTGGAGACGATGACCCTGAAGACCACCCCGATGACGACGACCCCGGAGACCACCCCGATGACGACGACCCCGGAGACGACGACCCTGGAGACGACGACGACCTGGAAGACCAAGAAGCAGAAGAACAAGAGGCTGCAGAACAAAGAGCAGAAGGACATTAAGCATAACACAAAATATCAGAGCAAAAAAATATTATGTAAATTATAAGCAGAAGAAGACTAAGCAGTGTATGGGGGTGAGTCCGTTCCTCCTCGTGGTGCCCCTGGATAAAGCCTGATGCTGCAGGCCAAACTGAACGCGGACAAATGTAACTGGTTTGTGACAGGCAGAACGGAAGGTGTAATCTTCAAACTTTTATAGATAACAACTACGGGAATGCCTGTCACAAATAAGAATATGATGAAGAAGTTGAATATGATGAAGATAATAGTAAAATAAAAAGAATATGAACAATGTAACCCAAAAAATAATAGGTAGAAGATGAAGAAGAAGATGAATAAGGTGAAGAAGTTGATGTCAAAGAAGCTGATGATGAGGATAATTAAGAAGAAAGCGTGGGAGAAGTAAAAAAGAAGGTGAAGGGCGTGGAAGTAGTGAAACATCAATATCTGACATAAAAAAAAAAAAAAAAAAACATAGTCAAATTCTTTCTAACGCCGAACTTCATAAAAAAAAATTAAAAATCCTGCTATTCTATTACATTGGGCTAAACCTCTGTCCCTTTAATATCTCCGCCACGTCCCCCAATACATCCTACATTATTCTTAGTTGTTTTCCTTCATGTAGAATGAACCTACAAGTTTATAAAGGGTTTATTTTAATTCCGATATTTTCGTCCCATTGACTTGCATTGGGATCGGGTATCGGTATCGGATTGGATCCGATATTTTGACGGTATCGGCCGATACTTTCCGATACCGATACTTTCCGATATCGGAAAGTATCGCTCAACACTAGTGGCAAGATCTGACTTAGTTTGCTATGGGTGTACTGTCATGCCCAGTCTCTAGTATACTGTTAGAGAGGGTATTCAGCACCGCCAGTGACTTTGTAAAACCCTAGCAAACTAGATACTGCTCTGCAAATGTGGAAAATCGTACATTTATTAAAATGAACCAGATATGTTTCAGGCTGAATTTCATTCACCTTCTGCTCACACCTGTTATTATTTATACCATCTGGCTGCCTCCCTGTCTGACTTTGGCACAGTTCTGCTTCTGTCAATGTTGATGGCCCATGCTTACCTGGATATCTACTCTAAGTATAACATGTAATTTATGGTGTACTGCAGCTGTGATTGCTGCTGGTGGCCCTACACTGACACATTTCCTGTCTGCCCTATCACATTTTCATATAATGTGTCTACTACAACTTCTAATGCACATCCATACCAGCCTCACATCTCCTGGTAGTCAACTAAGTTTATACGTGCTATACTTTAATTCTGCTGCTAGGGCTGCAGTTACTGGCCCTACTCTGCCAGACATTTCTTTGCAAGTAGGAGTATTTTCATGATATTTTGACAAGCCATTGCTTATTTATTTTGAAAACAATTAATCTGTTCCTGCTCCCTGAAAACAGGGATAATTTTTAGACAACAAGGTACAAAACTTTATTAGTTTAAACATTCCATCCACGTTGCAAAATAAATATTGCTGGTGAGGACTGGTGTATTAAATCCAACATTTTTGTACAAAACTTTTGCTACATTTTTACACCATAAAAAGTGCAAAATCTACTTGATGAATAGTGACTTTTAGCTTGACGTGCAAGATGCTTTCTTTTCATAATTTTTACAACAAACATTTGCCTAAAATATTGCAATAAGCTCATTAAGATAAATTGAATGTATTTTATGTATTTGTTTAAGGTTTTCACTGCTACATAATTCTGAACCTCTAATTACACATTACAGAATTCTAGCAAAGATTTAAAATGGAAAATGTATAATTGGTCATTATGAAATTAAAGAAACTACACAATGGAAATATCTGAATACATTACATTGCTAAATACGATTTATGTGGTTAGATTTTCTCCTCCATATTTAGGCTTTTTTTTAACAAATTGTCCTTTGAATTTAAGTCTGGTCTCAGGATAATAATATAACATTTAGGGTAAAATATACAGGCCAAAATGCCAACACTAGAAGACAATATAGCAAATATCTCTACAAGAACTGAACTTTTTCCAGTTACACTTAAATAGGCCGGAATAAAAGCCACCCAGACACTGCAGACAACCAACATGCTGAAAGTGATGTATTTAGCTTCATTAAAGCTATCTGGCAAATTTCTTGCCAGAAAAGCGACCAAGAAACTTACTACAGCAAGAATACCAATGTAACCCAGAATTATGGAAAATGCTACTATTGAGCCTTCATTACACTGAAGAACAATTTTGTTCTCATACAAGTCAAAGTTGTTTTCTGGAAATGGAGGAGCAGTAGATAACCAGATAATGCAAAGTACAACTTGGATAAATGAACAAACAAACACTAAACAGTTGGTGATCTTTACTCCAATAAATTTTTGACAATTGCTCCCAGGTTTGGTGGCTTTGAAGGCCGTATAGACCATAATTGTCTTAGCCAAAATAGAAGAGATGCTTACTGAGAAGATGATCCCAAATAAAGTCTGACGAAGCATACACGTGACTCTTGTAGGACGATCAAGGAACAAAAATATACAGAGGAAGCTTAACATAATGGAGACAAGTAGGAGGAAGCTTAAGGTTTGGTTAGATGCTTTTACGACTGGAGTATCTCTAAATAAAGTGAAGATTCCCAAGATAACTGAAGTTTTGAGGAAAAGAGAAATAACAATGATAGTAATTATAAGAGTCATTGAGTCATCGGTATATGATAAAAATTCTGTCTCCTTTGGTGCACATTGATTGTTGTCATTTGGCCACTGGTCTCTTGGACACCTGATGCATAATCGCTTGTCTAAAAGAACAATATAAAAAAATCATTTTTGACACTGTGCAAATCTAGAGATCCTTAGCTAATGCTATTTTTGATAACTAGAGGATCTGACAATGTGGAGATTTGTAACTTCTGCTGGAAAAAAAAATGTTTGGTCTTTTTGCCAGGATAAGCCTTTCAAATTAAATACATGGAATAAATAGCAGTAAGATGTGACTTGATATGTTATCAGGGTCTGTTGTTAGAAAACCACAAGTTCTAATGGATGTAGTAAATAAATGAGTCTGACATTTACAATTACATCTACAGTCCTCTTTAATATAAGGCATTGGGTAATGTGATCCCTAGTCTGACAACCAGTCCAGTATGTGCCTTCAAGTGTAGAAAGAACGACTTGGACTAGAGTATCTAGAGTCCAACAGGCTCTAGTGCAAAATTTAGTCTTGAGCCCACTCCAGTATGTTCATCAAATTTATGGGTGCCTCTAGTGTTCTTGATCCTATAAAAACATGTGTGTTAGCTCACCCCACTCACTAGTCATTAGATATAGAATATATGCATCTCATAGATAACATAGTAGTACTTCCAAATAGTCGTCAGACTGGTATCGAATAACAAACATCACATATTGTTACTCAGCACCATCCTTTTACTGAAAAATGCATTATAGCAAGGCACAGTATACCAAGAAGATCACGTGAGGGATAAATACTACGACACCATGACCAGACCACAAATTCAGGGCTGCTTTTAGACAAAGTCGGGCCCTTGGCAATAGAATAAGTGGGGTCCCAAATGCTAACATATTGCACCACCACACAGAAACATTTCAGTTCTATGTATATGCGCTGAGTTCAGGCCCTTAGATGAGTGAGATCAGCAATATTGAACAATCACTATTAGATCAATTTGTCCTTTTTTATTTTTCAGTCGGTCAGGCCATGTTAGGGCTTGTTTTCTGTGGGACGAGTTGTACTTTTGAACAACACCATTTGTTTTACCATATCTTATACTGATCAGAACAAACTGAACCAAAACAATAATACATATATACCAACTGATACTAAGTGAATAAATGTCATCAATATTGCTGATATATCTGTGCAAAGGAGGAGGAATGGCGGACCCTTCAGATAGTTAGGGTACCGTCACACATTGAAATTTCCATCGCTACGACGTTACGATTCGTGACGTTCTAGCGATATCGTTACGATATCGCTGTGTCTGACACGCTACTGCGATCAGACACCCTGCTGAGAATCGTACGTCGTAGCAGATCGTTTGGAACTTTCTTTCGTCGCTTGATCACCCGCTGACATCGCTGGATCGTTGTGTGTGACAGCGATCCAGCGATGTCTTCGCTTGTAACCAGGGTAAACATCGGGTAACTAAGCGCAGGGCCGCGCTTAGTAACCCGATGTTTACCCTGGTTACAAGCGTAAACGTAAAAAAACAAACCGCACATACTCACCCGTCGGTGTCCTTCAGGTCCCTTGCCGTCTGCTTCCTGCTCTGAGTGCCGGCCGGAAAGTGAGAGCCGACGGGTGAGTATGTACGGTTTGTTTTTTTACGTTTACGCTGGTAACCAGGGTAAACATCGGGTTACTAAGCGCGGCCCTGCGCTTAGTTACCCGATGTTTACCCTGGTTACCCGGGGACTTCGGCATCGCTCCAGCGCCGTGATTGCAACGTGTGACCGCAGTCTACGATGCTGGAGCGATGATTATACGACGCTGCGACGTCACGAATCGTGCCGTCGCAGCGATGAAAATTTCAATGTGTGACGGTACCCTTAAATTGGAGCCAATAGAGAAACAAACAAATCTAGGTCACAACACAGTGATCAGGAGATGAAAGATAAAACACCTTTATGAGAGCAATTTGGTGAGATGATTACAAAGTTAATACAAGTGTCTTATGTACCCATGATAGCTACTGTGATTACATGAGGAATGCACACCAGGGAAACATTAATATGTCATGAAAAAGGAACGTGAAAATGTAATGAAAATGGAATATGGTATGTACCACACCAGTACAGACAACCACCAGGTAATCTAACACATTCCTGTATGGGGTACGTGCCAAACCATTACAGCCCACCACCAGGTAATCTAACACATTCCTGTATGTGGTACGTGCTGCCCTAGTACAGCCCACCACCAGGTAATCTAACACATTCCTGTATGTGGTACATTCCGCACCAGTACAGCCCACCACCAGGTAATCTAACACATTCCTGTATGGGGTACGTGCCAAACCATTACAGCCCACCACCAGGTTATCTAACACATTCCTGTATGGGGTACGTTCCGCACCAGTACAGCCCACCACCAGGTAATCTAACACATTCCTGTATGGGGTACATTCCGCACCAGTACAGCCCACCACTAGGAAATCTAAAACATTCCTGTATGGGGTACATGCCAAACCATTACAGCTCACCACCACGTAATCTAACACATTCCTGTATGGGGTATGTTCCGCACCAGTACAGCCCACCACCAGGTAATCTAACACATTCCTGTATGGGGTACGTGCCACACCAGTACAGCCCACCACCAGGTAATCTTACACATTCCTGCATGAGGTACATTCCGCACCAGTACAGCCCACCACCAGGAAATCTAACACATTCCTGTATGGGGTACATTCTGCACCAGTACAGCCCACCACCAGGTATTCTAACACATTCCTGTATGGGGTATGTTCCGCACCAGTACAGCCCACCACCAGGTAATCTAACACATTCCTGTATGGGGTACGTGCCACACCAGTACAGCCCACTACCAGGTAATCTAACACATTCCAGTATGGGGTACGTTCCACAACAGTACAGCCCACCACCAGGTAATCTAACACATTCCTGTATGGGGTACGTTCCACACCAGTACAGCCCACCACCAGGTAATCTAACACATTCCTGTATGGGGTACGTTCCACACCAGTACTGCCCACCACCAGGTAATCTAACACATTCCTGTATGGGGTAAGTTCCACACCAGTACAGCCCACCACCAGGTAATCTAACACATTCCTGTATGGGGTACGTGCCACACCAGTACAGCCCACCACCAGGTAATCTAACACATTCCTGTATGGGGTACGTTCCACACCAGTACAGCCCACCACCAGGTAATATAACACATTCCTGTATGGGGTACATTCCACACCAGTACAGCCCACCACCAGATAATCTAACACATTCCTGTATGGGGTACGTTCCGCACCAGTACAGCCCACCACCAGGTAATCTAACACATTCCAGTATGGGGTACGTTCCGCACCAGTACAGCCCACCACCAGGTAATCTAACACATTCCAGTATGGGGTACGTTCCACACCAGTACAGCCCACCACCAGGTAATCTAACACATTCCAGTATGGGGTACGTTCCACACCAGTACAGCCCACCACCAGGTAATCTAACACATTCCTGTATGGGGTACGTGCCACACCAGTACAGCCCACCACCAGGTAATCTAACACATTCCTGTATGGGGTACGTTCCACACCAGTACTGCCCACCACCAGGTAATATAACACATTCCTGTATGGGGTATGTTCCACACCAGTACAGCCCACCACCAGGTAATCTGTTGTGAACTATATTTGTTGGCTCCCTCTTGTGGTCACTAGCGGTATGGCACTTGGATTATCCTTCCCCAGGTTGGTACCCACCTGGTTCGTTAGGCCTTGGGTGTTCCTATTTAGACTTCCTGGAAACTCAGTCTAGTGCCTGGAATCGATGTAATCAGTCTATGTCTGTTTTCCTCCTGACTCCTGGTCCCTGAGTTTTGCAAGATAAGCTAAGTTCTGCTTTCTTATTTTTGTCCTTTTGCATTTGCTCTTATTTTGTTCCAGCTTGTTCAAAATGTGATTTCTGTTTTTGCTGGAAGCTCTAGGGGGCTGATATTCTCCCCCCACACCGTTAGTCGGTGCGGGGGTTCTTGGATCTTCAGCGTGGATATTTTTATAGGGTTTTTTGCTGACCACATAAGTCCTCTTCCTATTTTCTGCTGTTAATTAGTGGGCCTCTCTTTGCTAAATCTAGTTCATTCTTACGTTTGTCTTTTCTTCTTACCTCACCGTTATTATTTGTTGGGGGCTTGTATAATAACTTTGGGGTCTTTTCTCTGGAGGCAAGTGAGGTCTTATTTTCTCTGAAAGGGTTAGTTAGTTCTCCGGCTGGTGCGAGACGTCTAGAATCAATGTAGGTACGTTCCCCGGCTACTTCTAGTTGTTGTGCCAGGATCAGATATGCGGTCAGCCAAGTTACCACTTCCCTATGAGCTGGTTTTTGTGTTTGCGGACTTAGCTGGAACTCCTGAGATCCTCTACCACTAGGATCATAACAGTATTCCAGGCCAAAAAGAGAATATTTAATGCATTGCTGAAGCAGGATTAAAAGAAAAAAAAAGTTCTGAGTTTTTTTTTTTTTTCTCCTTCCCCTTTTTCTCTGAGTGGCTTGAAGCCCTGCTGCAGACATGAATGTTCAGACTCTGATTACTAGTGTGGATCAGCTTGCTGCACGAGTGCAGGGCATTCAGGATTTTGTTACTTGTAGTCCTATGTCAGAGCCTAAGATACCTATTCCTGAGCTGTTCTCTGGAGATCGATTTAAATTTAGGAATTTTAGGAATAATTGTAAATTGTTTCTATCTTTGAGACCTCGTTTGTCTGGAGACTCAGCTCAGCAAGTTAAAATTGTTATCTCCTTCTTGCGTGGCTACCCTCAGGAATGGGCCTTCTCATTGGCGCCAGGAGATCCTGCATTGGCAAATATTGATGTGTTTTTTCTGGCGCTCGGATTGCTTTATGAGGAGCCTAATCTTGAAATTCAGGCAGAAAAAGCATTGCTGGCTATCTCTCAGGGCCAGGATGAAGCTGAAGTGTATTGCCAAAAATTTCGGAAATGGTCCGTGCTTACTCAATGGAATGAGTGTGCTCTGGCCGCAAATTTCAGAGATGGCCTTTCTGAGGCCATTAAGAATGTGATGGTGGGGTTTCCCATCCCTACAAGTCTGAATGATTCTATGACTCTTGCCATTCAGATTGATCGGCGTTTGCGGGAGCGCAAATCTGCTAATTCTCTGGCAGTATTGTCTGAACGGACACCTGACTCAATGCAATGTGATAGAATTCAGACTAAAACTGAACGACAAAATCATAGACGTCAGAATGGGTTGTGTTTTTACTGCGGTGACTCTACACATGTTATCTCAGCATGCTCTAAACGCCTAACAAAGGTTGTTAGTCCTGTCGCCATTGGTAATTTGCAGCCTAAGTTTATTTTGTCTGTGACTTTAATTTGCTCATTGTCTTCCTACCCTGTTATGGCATTTGTGGATTCTGGTGCTGCCCTGAGTCTTATGGACTTGTCGTTTTCCAAGCGCTGTGGTTTTGTCCTGGAGCCTTTGGAAAATCCTATTCCTCTTAGAGGAATTGATGCTACGCCATTGGCGGAGAATAAACCGCAGTATTGGACACAAGTGATCATGTGCATGACTCCTGAACATCGGGAGGTGATTCGTTTTCTTGTTCTGCATAAAATGCATGATTTGGTCGTTTTGGGTCTGCCATGGTTACAGACCCATAATCCAGTTTTGGACTGGAAGGCTATGTCTGTGTCAAGTTGGGGTTGTCAGGGAATTCATTGCGATTCCCCGCCGGTCTCTATTGCCTATTCTACTCCTTCTGAAGTTCCGGAGTATTTATTGGACTATCAGGATGTATTCAGTGAGTCCAGGTCCAGTTCCCTTCCTCCTCATAGGGACTGTGACTGCGCTATAGATTTGATTCCTGGTAGTAAATTTCCTAAGGGACGATTATTTAATCTATCTGTACCTGAGCATGCCGAAATGCGTTCTTATATAAAGGAGTCTTTGGAGAAGGGACATATTCATCCATCTTCTTCCCCTCTTGGTGCGGGATTCTTTTTTGTGGCCAAGAAAGACGGGTCGTTGAGACCTTGTATTGACTATCGGCTTCTGAATAATATCACTGTCAAATTTCAGTATCCTTTGCCACTATTGTCGGACTTGTTTGCTCAGATTAAGGGTGCCAGTTGGTTCACCAAGATAGATCTTCGTGGTGCGTACAACCTTGTGCGCATTAAGCAGGGAGATGAATGGAAAACTGCGTTCAATATGCCCGAAGGTCATTTTGAGTACTTGGTGATGCCTTTTGGGCTCTCTAATGCTCCTTCAGTGTTTCAGTCCTTTATGCATGACATCTTCCGGAAGTATCTAGATAAATTTATGATTGTTTATCTGGATGATATTCTGTTTTTTTCTGATGATTGGGATTCTCATGTAAAGCAGGTCAGGATGGTGTTTCAGGTTTTGCGTGATAATGCTTTGTTTGTGAAGGGCTCAAAGTGTCTCTTTGGTGTGCAGAAGGTTTCCTTCTTGGGTTTTATTTTCTCCCCTTCTACTGTGGAGATGGACCCAGTCAAGGTCCGAGCTATTCATGATTGGACTCAACCCAAGTCTGATAAGAGTCTTCAGAAGTTCTTGGGTTTTGCTAATTTCTACCGTCGTTTTATTGCTAATTTTTCTAGCTTTGTTAAACCTTTGACGGATATGACCAAGAAAGGTTCTGATGTTGCTAATTGGGCTCCTGCAGCCGTGGAGGCTTTTCGGGAGCTGAAGCGCCGGTTTACTTCGGCGCCTGTTTTGTGCCAGCCTGATGTCTCACTTCCCTTTCAGGTTGAAGTGGATGCTTCTGAGATCGGTGCCGGAGCTGTTTTGTCGCAGAAAGGCCCTGGTTGCTCTGTGATGAGACCATGTGCTTTTTTCTCTAGGAAATTTTCGCCTGCTGAGCGAAACTATGATGTTGGTAATCGGGAGTTATTGGCCATGATGTGGGCATTTGAGGAGTGGCGTCATTGGCTGGAGGGAGCTAAGCATCGTGTGGTGGTCTTGACTGATCACAAAAATCTGATGTATCTCGAGTCTGCTAAGCGCCTGAATCCTAGACAGGCTCGTTGGTCATTGTTTTTCTCCCGTTTTGACTTTGTGGTCTCGTACCTGCCTGGTTCAAAGAATGTGAAGGCTGATGCTCTTTCTAGGAGCTTTGTGCCTGACTCTCCCAGCGTCTCAGAGCCAGCTGGTATTCTTAAAGAGGGAGTAATCTTGTCAGCCATTTCTCCTGATTTGCGACGTGTGTTGCAGAGATTTCAGGCTGGTAGACCTGACCCTTGCCCACCTGATAGATTGTTTGTTCCTGATAAATGGACCAGCAGAGTTATCTCTGAGGTTCATTCCTCGGTACTGGCAGGGCATCCTGGGATTTTTGGTACCAGAGATTTGGTGGCCAGGTCCTTTTGGTGGCCTTCCCTGTCACGGGATGTGCGTTCTTTTGTGCAGTCCTGTGGAATTTGTGCTCGGGCTAAGCCTTGCTGTTCTCGTGCCAGCGGGTTGCTTTTGCCCTTGCCCATCCCAAAGAGGCCTTGGACGCACATTTCCATGGATTTCATTTCAGATCTTCCGGTGTCTCAAGGAATGTCTGTCATCTGGGTGGTGTGTGATCGTTTTTCCAAGATGGTCCATTTGGTGCCCTTGCCTAAGTTGCCTTCCTCTTCTGATCTGGTTCCTTTGTTCTTTCAGAATGTGGTTCGCTTGCATGGCATTCCTGAGAATATCGTGTCTGACAGAGGATCCCAGTTTGTGTCCAGATTCTGGCGATCTTTTTGTGCTAAGATGGACATTGATTTGTCATTTTCATCTGCCTTTCATCCTCAGACTAATGGCCAAACGGAGCGAACTAATCAGACGCTGGAGGCTTATTTGAGATGTTTTGTTTCTGCGGATCAGGATGATTGGGTGACCTTCTTGCCATTTGCTGAGTTTGCCCTCAATAATCGGGCTAGTTCCGTTACTTTGGTTTCGCCATTTTTCTGCAACTCTGGTTTTCATCCGCGTTTTTCCTCGGGTCATGTTGAACCTTCTGACTGTCCTGGGGTGGATTCCGTGGTGGAAAGGTTGCAGCGGATTTGGAATCATGTGGTGGACAACTTAAAGTTGTCACAGGAGAAGGCTCAGCGTTTTGCCAACCGCCGCCGCGGTGTGGGTCCCGGACTTCGTGTTGGGGATTTGGTTTGGTTGTCTTCTCGGTTTGTCCCTCTGAAGGTTTCCTCTCCTAAGTTTAAGCCTCGCTTTATTGGTCCTTATAAAATTTTGGAAGTCCTTAATCCGGTGTCTTTTCGTTTGGATCTTCCTGTGTCGTTTGCCATTCACAATGTGTTCCATAGGTCTTTGTTGCGGCGGTACGTTGTGCCTATGTTTCCTGCTGTTGAGCCTCCTGCTCCGGTGTTGGTTGAGGGCGAGTTGGAGTACATGGTGGATCTTAGATTCTCATCTCTCTAGACGGAGGCTTCAGTATCTGGTCAAATGGAAGGGCTATGGTCAGGAGGATAATTCCTGGGTGGCCGCCTCTGATGTTCATGCGGCCGATTTGGTTCGTGCCTTTCACGCTGCTCATCCTGATCGCCCTGGTGGTCCTGGTGAGGGTTCGGTGACCCCTCCTTAAAGGGGGGGTACTGTTGTGAACTATATTTGTTGGCTCCCTCTTGTGGTCACTAGCGGTATGGCACTTGGATTATCCTTCCCCAGGTTGGTACCCACCTGGTTCGTTAGGCCTTGGGTGTTCCTATTTAGACTTCCTGGAAACTCAGTCTAGTGCCTGGAATCAATGTAATCAGTCTATGTCTGTTTTCCTCCTGACTCCTGGTCCCTGAGTTTTGCAAGATAAGCTAAGTTCTGCTTTCTTATTTTTGTCCTTTTGCATTTGCTCTTATTTTGTTCCAGCTTGTTCAAAATGTGATTTCTGTTTTTGCTGGAAGCTCTAGGGGGCTTATATTCTCCCCCCACACCGTTAGTCGGTGCGGGGGTTCTTGGATCTTCAGCGTGGATATTTTTATAGGGTTTTTTGCTGACCGCATAAGTCCTCTTCCTATTTTCTGCTATTAATTAGTGGGCCTCTCTTTGCTAAATCTAGTTCATTCTTACGTTTGTCTTTTCTTCTTACCTCACCGTTATTATTTGTTGGGGTCTTTTCTCTGGAGGCAAGTGAGGTCTTATTTTCTCTGAAAGGGTTAGTTAGTTCTCCGGCTGGTGCGAGACGTCTTGAATCAACGTAGGTACGTTCCCCGGCTACTTCTAGTTGTTGTGCCAGGATCAGATATGCGGTCAGCCAAGTTACCACTTCCCTATGAGCTGGTTTTTGTGTTTGCGGACTTAGCTGGAACTCCTGAGATCCTCTACCACTAGGATCATAACAGTAATCTAACACATTCCTGTATGGGGTACGTTCCGCACCAGTACAGCCCACCACCAGGTAACCTAACACATTCCAGTATGGGGTACGTTCCGCACCAGTAGAGCCCACCACCAGGTAATCTAACACATTCCAGTATGGGGTACGTTCCGCACCAGTACAGCCCACCACCAGGTAATCTAACACATTCCTGTATGGGGTACGTTCCACACCAGTACAGCCCACCACTAGGTAATCTAACACATTCCTGTATGGGGTACGTTCTGCACCAGGACAGCCCACCACCAGGTAATCTAACACATTCCTGTATGGGGTATGTGCCACACCAGTACAGCCCACCACCAGGTAATCTAACACATTCCTGTATGGGGTACGTTCCACACCAGTACAGCCCACCACCAGGTAATCTAACACATTCCAGTATGGGGTACGTGCCACACCAACCAGTACAGCCCACCACCAGGTGTGTGACCTGTATGACCCACATATTTTGATTGCACCTCTTACTTTTGCACCTTACTTATGCACCTGTGTGATTACAAGTACATATTGATTTAGTGCATTCCATTTTCATTCAATTTTTATGTAATGGTGTGCATTCCTCATGTAATCACAATACCGATCCTGGTCAATTTTTAAAATATTTTCCATTGTCCTGGTACTTTTCTCTAACATTTTTAAAAAATATTCTTCTAACTAGTTGATGGGAGAACCTGGGGATGTTCGGAGGTGAACATGTAAAAAAATGTTTTGTTTAGTTACCAAAATGTTACGTGAACCCGAACCCGGACTCCAACCCCATTTAGATGAGTCGGTGTCTTTCTTTCAAACAAATTATTTTATTCTAGCTGTGTCTTTTTCACATTCAACACCGTGTTCCAAATTATTATGCAAATTGGATTTAAGTGTCATAAAGATTTAATTGTTTTGTTTTTCAAATAAACTCTTGGATGGTATTTGAAGCTGGTGGTGCCTCTGGAGTCCCTCGAACCTCAAGGTGTAGGATCATTCAAAGTCTTGCTGTGGTGCATAAACCTACTATTCGGCCACCACTAAACAGTGTTCACAAGCAGAAATGGTTGCAGTTGGCCCAGACATACATGAAGACTAATTTTCAAACGGTCTTGTTTACTGATGAGTGTCGAGTAACCCTGGATGGTTCAGATGGATGGAGTAGTGGATGGTTGGTGGATGGCCACCATATCCCAACAAGGCTGCAACGTCAGCAAGGAGGTGGAGGAGTCATGTTTTGGGCCAAAATCATGGGGAAACAGCTGGTAGGGCCCTTTAAGGTTCCTGAAGGTGTGAAAATGACCTCTGCAAAGTAGATAGAGTTTCTGACTGACAACTTTCTTCCATGGTATAAAAAGCAGAAATGTGCCTTCAGGAGCAAAATCACCTTCATGCTGACAATGCAGCATCTCATGCTGCAAAGAATACCTCCGAGTCATTGGCTGCTATGGGCAGAAAAGGAGATAAACTCATGGTGTGGCCACCATCTTCCCCTGACCTCAACCCTATAGAGAACCTTTGGAGAATAATCAAGCAAAAGATCTATGAGGGTGGGAGACCGTTCACATCAAAACAGCAGCTCTGGGAGGCGATTCTGACTTCATGGAAAGAAATACAAGCAGAAACTCTCCAAGAACTCACAAGTTCAATGGATGCAAGAATTGTGAAGGAGATATCAAATAAGGGTCCTATGTTAACAAGTAACTTGGTCTGTTAGGAGGTTTTGGAGTTAAGTAGCTTTTTTGTTCAGTGAATGTGACCTCCTAATGCTGCAAATTCCAAAAATGAGCATTTTCAGTTCTTTATATCAAATGTTTAGAAATTCTACTGTGCCTAATAATAATTATTATTATTATTTATTGTTATAGCGCCATTTATTCCATGGCGCTTTACATGTGAGGAGGGGTAGCCTAATAATTTGGAACAGTGCATTTTGAGGTTTTATTCATTTTGGAGATTATACTGTTATCACTGGGAGGTTTTGTCAATAAAATTAAATGTATAATCTAACATGTGATGACTTTTATTAGACTGACTGTCATTTGCACCGAATATTTAGGAAAATCCGAGAAAAATGTAATTTGCATAATAATTTGGAACAGGTTAGTAATGGTGAGGCATCTTATAGACATCTCTCCATTACTAACCTGTGGGCTTGATGTCAGCGGCCATAAAACAGCTGACATAAACCCCACAAATATTACCCCACTTACGCCCACACCAGGGCAAGCGAGAAGAGCCGAGAAAAGTGCCAGAAATTTCTGGGGCAGCTGTGAGCTGCTAATTTTAGGCTACAGGAGCCAATATCCATGGCCTCTTAACAGCCTGAAAATACCAGCCCCCAGCTCATTGCTTTAGCTTGACCCCACATCATTTTTTAAAATTATTTATTTAAATCATTTGAAAAAATGGCATTGGGACATCTCTAATCAGCCATGATAAAGTTGACAGCTGAGAGTTTCAACCCGCAGCTGTCAGTTTTTGCTGCTTTGGTTATCAAAAATAGAAGAGACCCACATCATTTATTTTAGATGTATTTATAGCACAGGTACCAGCTGTTATCAGTGACAGCACCCATAGGCTGATGGGAGTAGTACTCTCTCATCATCCGATGCCTGTGACCGACGGTAAACTTTTTACCTCCGGTCACAGCTGCTGGCTTACATTATCACCTGACAGCATAGGAACTGCAGCTCTTCAGAGCCACCGATGTTTCTCGTGCTGTCATGCAATGACAGTTGTTGGAAACACCAGATGTTCGGGTTGCCAAACAGTAACACAGACTTCATAGAGAAGTCTGTGTTTGGGATCTGTGACAGAACACTAGGTTATTACAGTGGAGAGTGCTTTCTGTGCGGCTGTACATTTCAACTGAATGTGCATCTTAGGATGCATGTTCAGTGGAAAACTCCACTGGAGTTGGTGGGCCTCCAGGTCCCATTCTAACGGCAAACATCTCCCTGAATCTCCCTGATGACATCATTACCTACCAATTTTCTTCTGACAGCCGTCTACCCATTTCATGCCAACAGCACAACTACAAATGTAAAATAATCAGTTGTACACAAAAGGATGATTGTCAAATAAAAGTACTTATTCAGAGAGTGTAAAAAAGCTTATAAAGTGAAAAAACTGTCTGTGTAAAATTTACTGATATCTGTAAATGTAATATCAGCAAATTCTGCTTGAATGAAAAGTAGTAAATACCTGTCTCATTAGATATATCCCCATCAGAACACTTCAGACATTCGAAGCAGCACTTATGGCTTCCGTTAATTAGGATCCTTCGATAACCTGGTGGACAGTCCTCAGTGCACTTAGAGACTGGAATCTAAAGCATAAATGATCACATTTTTAAATGCAATACACGTGTTCTCAAACATGTGGAAGCTAAAAAACAATAAAATATTAAATATTTGAAACATTTTTTAATGCATTTTGCTATTATAAAAAATTCATTGCTTACATTTGGCCGCTGCCAGAGCAGCTATTAGCAGTTCAGTGGGGGTTGTCAAGTGTCAGATCCCCCACTGATTACTGTGAGGCGCTGACCATGGACTAAAGACTATTGGACATTTCTGTAAAGTGGAGTCCACAGCTCTATTGATTGCTGACTTTTTCCAGCACGGTGCATCAGTTGCATCAATATTATTGTTATTCTTATATTAGAGATCTGCTTGTTGTGTTACAGTATATTAGTGATTTGCTTGCTCATCAGTTTAGCCTCAGGAATCAATGTTTACATTCAGTGAGGGTAAGCAGAGGAAGACATGCAGGCTAGACCTTATGTACACATAAGGCCAAACCCATGATTAGTAATGAAGGAACCCTATCCATTGTTCTTCTAGCCAACAGTCCCATGGTGTGGATGGGGATGGTAGACCCAGGGGAGCCGTCACTACAGGGGGTGTCATATGTAGTTCCAAGTGATGGGCTTAAGGCTGAGTCACACATAACGATATCGTTAACGATATCGTTGCAACGTCACGCTTTTGGTGACGTAGCAATGATCCCGCTAACGATCTCGTTATTGCGACAGCGACCAACGATCAGGCCCCTGCTGGGAGATCGTTGGTTGATGGGAATGATCAGGACCTTTTTTTGGTCGCTGATCACCCACTGTCATCGCTGGATCGGCGTGTGTGACGCGGATCCAGCGATGTGTTCACTTGTAACCAGGGTAAATATCGGGTTGCTAAGCGTAGGGCCGCGCTTAGTAGCCCGATATTTACTCTGGTTACCATTGTAAAAGTAAAAAAAAAAACAGTACATACTCACATTCTGATGTCTGTCACGTCCCCTGACGTCCACAGGGTTAAAACTGCTTTCGGCAAGAGCACTGCTAATATGCACGCGCTGCTGCCGAGAGCTTCCCTGCACTGACTGTGTCAGCGTCGGCCGTAAAGCAGATCACAGCGGTGACGTCACCGCTGTTACTGCCGGCGCTGACACATTCAGTGCAGGGAAGCTCTCGGCAGCAGTGCGTGCATATTAGCAGCGCTCTTGCCGAAAGCAGTTTTAACCCTGTGGACGCCGGCGGGGGACGTGACAGACATCAGAATGTGAGTATGTAGTGTTTTTTTTTTTTTTTACTTTTACAATGGTAACCAGGGTAAATATCGGGTTACTAAGCGCGACCCTGCACTTAGTAACCCGATGTTTACCCTGGTTACCTGGGTGCTGCAGGGGGACTTTGGCATCATTGAAGACAGTTTTAACGATGCCGAAGTCGTTTCCCTGATCGTTGGTCGCTGGAGAGAGCTGTCTGTGTGACAGCTCCCCAGTGACCACACAACGACTTACCAACGATCACGGCCAGGTCGTATCGCTGGTCGTGATTGTTGGTAAGTCGTTTAGTGTAACGGTACCTTTATGGAATATGCTTGATTCTTTGTGCTAAAAGCAAAAGTTTTAGGGGGAGGAAGGAAAAGAAGCCAAGTTTAGTCAGTTTGGAGAGTGACTTCAAAGGGAGAGGATCAAGGATGACATTCTGAAGCAAATGGATGGATGGCCTATGGAGTTTTGGAGATCGGTTGCCAGCTGGGCTGGACACACGTGCTACTGGTAAGGGATCTGTCATCTGGATTTCAGGAACTTTTTTAACTGGTACTGTTGCTGTTGGGACACATGGGCTTTGTTTGTGTTACCTGTCATCTGAGGGAGAGTGGATTGTGACTACACTTTGTAGTATTTTGGACATATACCAGGAATTATTGTAAAACCATGAACATAAGGAAAAAAAGCAACATACGTTAAAGTTTAACTATTACTATTTAAAAGTCTTCATATCTGACATGTGCTGCACAGTGCTGCTAATCGGTGGTGGTCCAGACTCTAAATAGAAAGTTTATGTATAGGTATATAGTTCTATGACAGTAAATTATGGACCCACAGATTTAACATTGAATTGGACCCTTGTACCTCTCTGTATGTGTAGCTGATGGAAGAACTGGGACTTAAGAGTATTTTGACAGATTGGTGAGAGTCTCAGGACCCAAATCCCCACCAATCAGCAGCACTGCACAGTACACGTAATACATCATGGCCAAAAGTGTTGGATCCCTTGAAATTGTTCTGGAAAAGGAAGTATTTCTCCCAGAAAATTAAAATTATTGCAGTTACCCACGTTTTGTTATACCGATGTTTATTGCCTTTGTGTTTATAGGAACAATTTAAAAAAAAAACTGAGAAAAAAATGCAAATTGGACAGAATTTCACACAGAACTCCAAAAATGGGCAGGACATATTGTTGGCAACGTCACCTTAATATTTGGTTGCACCCTTGGGAATAAAGAACTGCAATTAATGGCTTCCGATAACCATCCACGAGCTTCTTACATCTCTCAACTGGAATTTTGCACCACTCTTCATACAAACTGCTCCAGGTCTCATATGTGAAGGCGACGTCTCCCAACAACAATTTTAAGATCTCTCCATGGGTGATCAATGGAATTTCGATTTGGACTCATTGCTCCCATTTCATAACTCTCCAGCGCTTTGTTTACATTTTATGATATAATTTTTGTATATTTTCATAGATCAGACTTTTACAAAAGCAATGATATCAAATATGTGTACTTTTTTAATTGCTTTTATTTCTTATTTTTTAACGGGGGAAATGGGCGTGTTTTAAACTTTTATTTTCTTAATTTGTTCCTATTTTTTAAAACATTTATTTGTTACTGTTCACCACATTTATTCCCCATAGGAACCTTGAACCTGCAATTGTCTAATCGCTTGTGCTATACACAGCAATGCCACAGTATTGCTGTATATAGTAAACATCATGGTCTCCTATGAACACTGTCTTTCATAGTGGATGATTGGTTAGAACAGCTCACCCCCCTGATGACGTGCTGTAAACAACTCTATAGCAGATTGAAAGTGGCATTTCACAGAATTCCAGCCGTGGGCAGAGCTCTGCTCCACCAGTGGCTGTTATGGGCAGATGATGGCTGAATAATTCAGCCATCATCTGCCAGGAAAGGAAACGAGCTTGACATGTGAGACAGGGAGATGGTAGATGACGTACGTAATACGTTATATGTCATTAAGGAATTACATTTGGTGAAGACTATTTACAGTATTATTGATATTGCATTTATTAAGTTATCTTCTGAAATCTGACTTTTGCACATCTGAAATCAGCCTTTTAGTAAAATATACAAATTTGAAGACCCTTTTCTTTTTGACATTTAAGAAAAGAATCATCTAGACAACATATAACATATAACGTATTACATGTTCAGCCAAATATATTAATGTGATCACACATGAACAGTGATTATAATGCCGACCTTCTAATTTTTCCATAATATTTCATCAGTCTGTATGAAGAGCTGATCTTCTTCTTGCACAGATAGATTAAATCTTCCAACATATTTTAAAATGAACTGAGATTGAAACCATATTCTAAAATTATTAATGTGATAGTACGAGGTCATTTCTCCCTTGTCATTAAAGTAAATTTCTTTTCCCTTCAAATCTTGGAAATTAAGTTTTCTTAAAAAATACTGAAATAAAAGAAACATAACTAAGAATAGGGAAAATAAACTTAGCACATAAAAGAACATATTGGATATATTTTGAGATTTGAAACAGAAGAGGCTGAAAATAGTGAGATGAACTGGGTGAACTGTTTTAATGTTACCTCCTATGCCACATCCTCCTCCTTCCTCTGGCTTTTTGTATTCCTCGGCATAGTGGGTAGCAATTGCAACCCATTGTGCAAATATTATGAGCCTAGATTTTTAAGTCAATTGTTCAATGCTTGAGTGTTTATGTAGTAAGTGTCCATATCACTACTGTCATATTTTCAGTAGGAATTAGTGGAGTAACTCTTCGCTGCCATAAAGATAAATTCCAGGAAAATGCCAATATGATTTGTGGTATTTCCTGACGAAGGGGACATAGGAAACCCGAAACGCGTTGAATAAACCACTTTGAATCCTTGACATTTTCCTGGAATTTATCCTTATGGCAGTGCAGAGTTACTCCACCAATTCCTACTGAACATATGACTGTATCAGGTCGTGGATCGACCTGTGGATCTGCAGCAGCCGCCATTCCTACATGCTTGTATCTCATCTTCACCAGGTGAGCAATTTTCTTGGTGTATCTACTCTGGTAACGTAGATAAGTCCCTATGGGGCCTTTTTATCTCCCCTTTTTCTTTGCAATAGCATGTCACTACTGTGGCATTGCTCCATAATTTCTGGAGTTCCCTATTTTTTTTTTTTTTTTAAAAAGCTTTGCTATATTGCTGGGAATTTTGCTATACTATTGGCCTTTTCTGCCTTAGGCTCGAGTCACATGCAGTTCTGCCTCATCACTGATTATTCTACTATACCTTTATTTTAAGACCTCTTGGTTGACATATTATTTAAAAAATTATGTATTTTAACCATGTCATAAAAATTTAAATAAAAAATATTTAAAACGTCCCTTCCTCCACAAAATATCAAATCTTCATGTAATTATTACTACTTTGTACGATAATGTGAATATGCCATGTTGGAGTATCTACCTTACTTTACAAGACACACGCTGTGGGACATTCGACCCACCTTCTCTTCTCTTCCAGCAGCACAGTGAAATTCAAGCCACTCATTGACCCTACCTCAGGAATGTCTTTGTTTGCTGACTCCAAAATGTAAATAGTAGAAAGAGGAGTGCATGCCATTACTCAGCCCACTCAGTGATGTCACGGCCTAATGGTATAAGACCCTGAGAGCTCAGTTTTCACTAACCTTTGACCAGGAAGCTAGCTGAGAGATGCTCTGTAATGCATTTTGATGCGCCCCTCCCCCGAGCCACAAGGTTTGCCATGATCTGACATGGTGAGAGAAATGTAATTGTTCTTTTCAATTTTAATTCCATTTTATTTGTAATTGCATTGTACATATATTTTGCTTTCTTTATAATATCTTTTTATACCTTGTAAACACTGCCTACCTTTTTTTTTGGAGTAAAATATATAATTTACTAGCTTGTCACTCCTGCTCTATAAATGAACTTTTGCGTACTCTGAAGTGAATTACACTACTGATTTGGGTTGGCTCCCGACCCATTAATCCTTTGAAAATCAGTGCTGGTGGCAGCATACTTTGTTCTGTGCGTTTGGGAGCCTTTTTAGGGATGGCGGCATTGATAATTATTGTTCCCGCCTGAGTGGGAGCAGTTATATCGCCCTTGCTGCAGCGAGCCCAATAGCCAGTGCATAGCAGGCAGCCTTTCTGGTGACCAATTACCCTAGGTGCAGTACCCTGATTGAACTGAGGGTAAGGAGGTGCCAGAGAGCTGCAAGTTCCTAACCGGAACTGGGAAGTGGGATATAGATAAATCCCCTTCGAAAGGAACCAGGGGCAACCAAAAGAACCCTTGACAAATTGGCGTTAGTGGTGTTGATGATAAAGGTATCTTCCCTGTGAATCTTGACATATTGGTGGGATCCCTGACATAGCCGGTGGGATCCGTGACATACTTCATCATGAAAAGCCAACAGATATACTCATATGTAGTCACATGACCAGGTTTAGACTACACTAAATCATTATGCACCATGGATTTATGTGTCATAAAGGTGTAATTTTTTCCCCCATAGCCTCATGAATGGTTTTTGTTTTGGGGTTCTTTGTATCACTGAAGTCAATCTAAAACCCCTGTTGTAAATACATTGCCAGGTGCCCAATTAAAGGAAAACTACTTGAGAAGGTTCCACATTATTAAGCAGTCCACAATTTTCAAGTAATATGGGAGATAAAAAGGATGTATCTGCTGACAAAAAATGTCAAATAGTGCAATGCCTAGAGCAAAGTATGAAAATAGGTATTTTGTGAAAACTTCTGTGTGATTATCGTACTGTGAAGAGATTTGTGGCTTATACAGAGCACAGGTGGGTTTGTGCAGATAAAGGCATAATAAGGAAGGTTTCCACCAAACAAATTCATTGGTTAAGAGAGTAGCTTCTAAGTACCATTACAAAGCAGCAAATAGGTATTTGAAGCTGCGGGTGCCTCTGGAATACTTCAAAGTGAAGGATCCTCCAGGTGTTTGCAGTTGTGCATACAACTACTATTAAGCCACCCCGTTCACAAACAGAAATGGTTGCATTGCCTCTGACATATATGTAGACTAACTGTAAAGCTGTATTGTCTACTGATGATGCCGTGTAACATTGGATGATCCAGATGGATGGAGTAGTGGATGATTGGTGGATAGCCACCATGTCCTAGCAAACCTGCAATGTCAGCCAATAGGAAACATGAAAACGCAAAACCAAAAAAGGCTCCGGGGGTTAGGGGGCTAATGGCTATATATACCTTTATTGTCTTCTCATGTTATCTTTGTTTTATATTATTGGAGGTGGAGGATGAGGAAGATGAGGAAGTTACGTTATGTCCTCCCACAAAGACACAAAATGAACCAACTACGACAAGCACTGCATCCTCAGCCCAAACTATGCCTGTGGCCAGCTTCGGTTGTGAGTGTGCAGTTCGCAAGGGCAGCAAGGGTTTTCTAGCCTGTGCATTTTTTGAGATGGCAAAAAATGACCAAACACAAGTTATCTGTCAAATTTGCAAAAAAAACCTCAGCAGTGGCAAAAATCACAATAATTTAACAACTACGGTACATGCATGCCTTTTTGTGGAAATCTCACTGTGCTAAACTGCGGACTAGTGGGCCTCGCCAACCGCCGGCCATTCCAGCAACCCCTTCTGCTGCTACTTTCTCCTCCATCACCATTCCAAGTGTTCACTCACAGGTCTCCAGCCACAGAAACTACAATTGTTTACCCACAACAGTTGGGGTGAGAGAGAGATGGTCAGCTGTTACGGAAGTAAACATGACTGCTGCTTTTGTGTCACCTAGCACAACATATCTTTCTCAATCCACCATAACATGTCTGCCTGTACCTCACTCACAGTCCAGCAGTTTGTCCTGTTCTCTGTACTCCTCCCTCAGCACAGCAGCCAGCTCTCGGTTCTGCAGTTGTGGTCACATAAAATAATGTTTCCTACTACACATGGCAAAGCTAAGAGCTTAAGAGCTTGAACTCCACCATCTGCCCTCTATTGTCCATGGAAATGCAGCCTTTCCACCTGGTGGATACAGATGATTTCCAAAACTTGATGGCTGTCGCAATCTCCCAGTACCAGTTGCCCAGGCGCCATAACTTCTCTGAGAAAGCTGTTCCCGCACTACACCAGCATGTCGCCGGCAACATCACCTGTAGTGTTCACTGAAAAAATCTATGTCTGTCAGGATGCATTTCACCACTGACAACTGGATGAGCAGACATGAGCATATCACTGACTGGGCACTGGGTGACTCTGGTGTCTGTGGGGGCAGATGGTAATGGGCTGCTCCACAAGTCTTTGAATCCCCAAAGCTTGAGGGACAAACCTCCGTGTCCAACAGTTCCTCCACTGCTTCTGCCTCCTCCCCCTCCTCTAGGGCCTCCACCTGTGCCCTCAACTTCTTCCTTAAGGTACCGTCACATTAAGCGACGCTGCAGCGATATAGACAACGATGCCGATCGCTGCAGCGTCGCTGTTTCGTCGTTGTGTGGTCGCTGGAGAGCTGTCACACAGACAGCTCTCCAGCGACCAACAATGCCGAAGTCCCCGGGTAACAAAGGTAAACATCGGGTTACTAAGCGCAGGGCTGCGCTTAGTAACCCGATGTTTACCCTGGTTACCAGTGTAAATGTAAAAAAAAACAAACACTACATACTTACATTCCGGTGTCTGTCGCGTCCCCCGGCGTCCGCTTCCCTGCACTGTGTAAGCGCCGTCCCTAAAGCAGAGGGGTGACGTCACCGCTATGCTCTGCTTTACGGCCGGCCGGTGCTGACACAGTGCAGGGAAGTGGACGCCGGGGGACGCGACAGACACCGGAATGTAAGTATGTAGTGTTTGGGTTTTTTTACATTTACACTGGTAACCAGGGTAAACATCGGGTTACTAAGCGCGGCCCTGCGCTTAGTAACCCGATGTTTACCCTGGTTACCAGGGAAGACATCGCTGAATCCGCGTCACACACTCCGATTCAGCGATGTCAGTGGGTGATCCAGTGACGAAATAAGGTGCTGGCCTCCTAGCTCCGACCAACGATGTCACAGCAAGATCCTGATCGCTGCTGCATGTCAAACACAACGATATCGCTATCCAGGACGCTGCAACGTCACGGATCGCTATCGTTATCGTTGTTAAGTTGTTCAGTGTGAAGGTACCTTTAATCAGACACACACCAGCAGTGCTGATAGAATCTCCCCCATCTCTGTTCCGCACAGCAATGGCTCATCGCAATCAGGCAGTGTATAAATTAATACGCCTTGGAGATCACAGTCACACAGCTCAAGAGATGTGGACAGGTTTTTGAGCATTGGCTTTCTCCACTAAACCTGGACTCATTGAAGGCTGTGTGAAATAATGGTACAAACCTGGTGGGGGCCCTGTTATGATCCGGTGACCTTGGAGCCGCATGAGAGACTTTCTCTGGAGTAGGTGGTAACTGTACTGACCGCAAACCCTAAACTGACACCGCAACTAGAAGTAGCCGTGGGGTGTACCGAACACGTCCTAGACACCTCGACACAGCCGGAGGACTAAATACCCCTATAGATAGAAATGGGAATTCTATCTTGCCTCAGAGCAGAACCCCAAAGGATAGGCAGCCCCCCACAAATATTGACTGTGAGTATAAGAGGAAAGACACACTCAGGCAGAAAACAGAATTTAGCAAAATAGGCACTTCTAGCTAAATAGAAAAGGATAGGACAGAATTCTAAGCGGTCAGTATTAAAACCCTAAAAATATCCACAGCAGATAATACAAATATTCTACATCTAACTAAAGACATAGAAAGTATATCTGCATCTCCTGAGAATCCAGCATGACTGAAAAATCCAAACAAAGTCTAAGCTAGACAAAAACACAATGAATTGCACTGAATTGCAAAGCACACTGCATGTGTGCCACAGAGACAAAAAAACAGACACTTATCTTAGCTGAATTGGCAGCAGGGCATCAGGAACCAGAGAGAGATGCAATCCCTCCAAGAACAATGGACAACTGGCCAGGAGTAATGGATCCTGCACACCTAAATACCTAGTAGAGCTGCAATCAGCAGAAACACCTGCCCAGGATTACAACCCCAAGACAACTGCACTACCACTAACAACCACCGGAGGGAGCCCAAGAGCAGAATTCACAACAGTACCCCCCCTTGAAGAGCGGTCACCGAACCCTCACCAGAGCCCCCAGGCCGATCAGGACGAGCCAGATGAAAGGCATGGACCAAATCAGCAGCATGGACATCAGAGGCAAAAACCCAAGAATTATCCTCCTGGCCATAACCCTTCCATTTGACAAGGTACTGAAGCCTCCACCTCGAAAAGCGAGAATCCAAAATCTTCTCAACCACATACTCCAACTCCCCAATAACCAACACAGGAGCAGGAGGATCAGCAGAGGGAACAACAGGCACCACATATTTCCACAACAAAGATCTATGGAAAACATTATGGATGGCAAAAGAGGCCGGAAGGGCCAAACGAAAAGACACCGGATTGATAATCTCAGAAATCCTATAAGGACCAATAAACCGAGGCTTAAACTTAGGGGAAGAAACCTTCATAGGAACATGACGGGAAGACAATCAGACCAAATCCCCAACCCGAAGCCGGGAACCAACACACCGACGACGGCTAGCAAAACGCTGAGCCTCCTCCTGTGACAACACCAAATTGTCCACCACATGAGCCCAAATCTGCTGCAACCTGTCAACCACAGAATCCACACCAGGACAATCAGAAGGCTCAACCTGCCCCGAAGAAAAACGAGGATGAAAACCAAAATTACAAAAGAAGGGCGAAACCAAGGTAGCCGAACTAGCCCGATTATTAAGGGCAAACTCGGCCAATGGCAAGAAAGCCACCCAATCATCCTGATCAGCAGACACAAAGCTATTATGACCTGGTGGTTAAGAGGCCACACTGATATGACCTGGTGGCTAAAACGCAACATGGAACGAGCTCTGAGAAGGTGGTATCTCTACTGACCGCAGTCCCTAATCCTAACCACCACACTAGTGATAGCCGTGGGATGTTCCTGACTCTCCCTAGACACCTCTTCACAGCCTAAGAACTAACTACCCCTAAAGAAGGAAATAGAAAGCTATCTAGCCTCAGAGAAAACCCCAAAAGGAAAGACAGCCCCCCACAAATATTGACTGTGAGTGGAGAGGGAAATGACGTACACAGAAATGAAATCAGATTTCAGCAAAGGAGGCCAATACTAAACTTGATAGACAGAGAGAAAAGGAAACTGTGCGGTCAGTATTAAAAACTACAAAATCCACGCAGAGTTTACAAAAATGAACTCCACACCGACTCACGGTGTGGAGGGGCAAATCTGCTTTCCCAGAGCTTCCAGCTAGCCTGAATATGACATAGTGACAAGCTGGACAAAAAGAGACATATTTGCAGAGCAATAGAGTCCAAGCAAATGGACAAACAAGAACTAGCAAAAACTTATCTTTTGCTGACAAGGACAGGCCATATGAGAAATCCAAGGAGAGAACCAAATCCAACCAAGAACAATGACAGCTGGCATGAACTAAAGCCCAGAGCAGGTTTAAATAACAAACCCAGGCAAGGCGATTAGTGAAGGCAGCTGCTACAGCTACCTAAAGGAGCAGCAGTTCCACTCAAAACCACCAGAGGGAGCCCAAGGGCAGAACTTACAAAAATATCATTAGCAACCACAGGAGGGAGCTCCAGAACGGAATTCACAACAGTACCCCCCCTTGAGGAGGGGTCACCGAACCCTCACCAGAGCTCCTAGGCCGATCAGGACGAGCCAAATGGAAAGCACTAACCAAATCGGCAGCATGAGCATCGGAGGCAACAACCCAAGAATTATCCTCCTGGCCATAACCCTTCCACTTGACCAGATACTGAAGCTTCCACCTCGAAAAATGAGAAACCAAAATCTTCTCCACCACATATTCTAATTTCCCCTCAACCAACACCGAAGCAGGAGGATCAACGGAGGGAACCATAGGTACCACATATCTCCGCAACAAGGATCTATGGAACACATTATGAATGGAAAAAGAAGCTGGAAGGGCCAAACGAAAAGACACCGGATTGATAATTTCAGAAATGTTATAAGGCCCAATAAAGCGAGGATAAAAATTGGCAAAGCCCAAAAATTTCTGAAGGCTCTTTACAGATGTAGGTTGAGTCCAATCATGAATGGCCTGGACTTTAACAGGATCCATTTCAATAGCCGAGGGAGAAAAAATGAAACCCAAAAAAGAAACCTTCTGAACTCCAAAGAGGCACTTAGACCCCTTCACAAACAATGCATTAGCATGAAGGGCCTGAAATACCATCCTAACCTGCTTCACATGAGACTCCCAATCATTGGAGAAAACCAAAATATCATCCAAATACACAATCATGAATTTATCCAGATACTTCCGGAAAATATCATGCAGAAAGGACTGAAATACCGATGGAGCATTAGAGAGCCCGAATGGCATCACAAGATATTCAAAATGGCCTTCGGGCGTATTAAATGCTGTTTTCCATTCATCACCTTGTTTAATACGCACGAGATTATACGCCCCTCGAAGGTCGATTTTAGTAAACCAACTGGCACCCTTAATCCGAGCAAACAAATCAGAAAGTAAAGGTACTGGAATTTGACAGTGATCTTATTGAGAAGGCGATAATCTACACAGGGTCTCAAGGAGCCATCCTTCTTGGCAACAAAAAAAAATCCCACTCCCAACGGTGATGAAGACGGGCGAATATGCCCCTTCTCCAAGAACTCCTTTACATAACTCCGCATAGCGGCATGCTCTGGCACAGACAGATTGAAAAGTTGGCCCTTAGGGAACTTACAGCCAGGAATCAAATTAATGGCACAATCGCAGTCCCTATGAGGAGGCAGGGAACTGGACTTGGGCTCATCAAATACATCCTGGAAATCTGACAAAAACTCAGGAACTTCAGAAGAAGGGGATGAGGAAATGGACATCAAAGGAATATCACTATGTATCCCCTGACAACCCCAACCAGTTACAGACATAGATCTCCAATCCAGCACTGGATTATGTACCTGTAACCATGGAAAACCCAGCACAACAACATCATGCAAATTATGCAACACCAAAAACCGAATATTTTCCTGATGTGCTGGAGCCATGTACATGGTTAACTGTGTCCAGTACTGAGGTTTATTCTTGGCCAATGGCGTAGCATCAATCCCCCTTAAGGGAATATGGCTCTGCAAAGACTCCAAGGAAAAACCACAGCACTTGGCAAATTCTAAGTCCATTAAGTTCAGGGCAGCGCCAGAATCCACAAATGCCATAACAGAAAAGGACGACAATGAGCAAATCAGGGTAACAGACAAGAGAAATTTAGGCTGTACAGTACTAATGGTAACAGACCCAGGGACCCTCTTAGTACGCTTAGGGCAATCAGAAATAGCATGAGCAGAATCACCACAGTAAAAACACAGCCCATTCTGACGTCTGAATTTCTGGCTTTCTGCTCTAGTCAAAATCCTATCACATTGCACAGGCTCAGGACTCTGCTCAGAGGACACTGCCATATGGTGCACCACCTTATACTCGCGCAAGCGCCGATCAATCTGAATGGCCAAAGACATTGACTCATTCAGACCAGCAGGCGTAGGAAACCCCACCATAACATCTTTAAGGGCTTCAGAAAGACCCTTTCTGAAAATCGCTGCCAGGGCATACTCATTCCATTTTGTGAGCACAGACCACTTTCTAAATTTCTGGCAGTATACTTCTGCTGCTTCCTGACCCTGACACAGAGCCAGCAAAGTTTTTTCTGCCTGATCCACAGAATTAGGCTCGTCATACAGCAGTCTGAGCGCTTGAAAAAATGCGTCAATATTGAGCAATGCAGGATTTCCTGGCTCAAGGGAGAATGCCCAGTCCTGCGGGTCGCCACGCAGCAAAGAAATAACAATCTTCACCTGCTGAATGGGGTCACCAGAGGAACGGGGTCTCAGAGCAAAAAACAATCTGCAATTATTTTTAAAGTTCAAAAATTTAGATCTATCCCCAGAAAATAAATCAGGAATAGGAATTCTAGGCTCTAATACCGGAGTCTGGAAAACAAAATCTTGGATACTCTGTACCCTTGCAGCGAGTTGATCCACGCGCAAGGACAGACCCTGAACCTCCATATCAGCACCAAAATCCTGAACCACCCAGAGATTAAGGGGAAAAAAAAGACAAAACAAGCTACAAAGGAAAAAAAAATGACTCAGAACTTTCTTTTCCCTCTTTTGAGATGCATTTAACACATTGTGAGCTGTTGTGAACTCTATTTCTGGGCTCCCTCTTGTGGTCACAAGTGGTACTGTGTGAGTGCTGTCTTTCTGCAGGTTTGTGACTGGCATCAGCTGTCTCGTTATCTATGGGCTGGTTTTCTATTTAAGCTCACTTGGACTCTCAGTCTATGCCTGCTGTCAATGTATTCAGTGCTATTCTGATTCCTTCTGACTACCTTGCTCCCAGTCTCTTCAAGAGAAGCTAAGTTTCCGTTTTGTTCATTTTTTGATCATCAGTGTTCTATTTGTTTCTTGTCCAGCTTGCTAATATGTGATTTCCCAGCTTGCTGGTAGCTCTAGGGGGCTGAGTTTCTCCCCCCACACCGTTAGTTGGTGTGGGGGTTCTTGAATTCTCAGCGTGGATATTTTGGTAGGGTTTTTTGCTGACCGCACAGTTTGCTATCTGTCTTCTGCTATCTAGTATTAGCGGGCCTCATTTGCTGAATCTGTTTTCATTCCTACATGTGTCTTTTCTCCTTACCTCACCGTTATTATTTGTTGGGGGCTTCCTATATCTTTGGGGTTATTTCTCTTGAGGCAAGTGAGGTCTTGCTTTCTCTTTAGGGGTAGTCAGTTTCTCAGGCTGCGTCGAGACGTCCAGGATTTTAGGCACGTTCACCGGCTACCTTTAGTGTGTTTGGATAGGATCAGGTTTTGCGGCCAGTCCAGTTACCATCTCCCTAGAGCTCGTGTCTATGTTTAATTACTTAGCTAGTATTTCCTGTGATCCCCAGCCACTGGGATCATAACAGTACAGCAGGCCACAAAAGTGTTTAATGCATCGCATGAAGTGGGATAAAAGAAGTCCTGAGTACAATTTTTTTTTTCCTCCTTTGCTGCAGTCTGCCTAGCTTCTCTCATCCCCTTAATCTCTGGGTGGTTTTGAGCTCAGCTGCAGACATGGATATTCTGAGTCTGACTTCTAGTGTGGATCATCTTGCTGCAAAGGTGCAAAATATTCAGGATTTTGTTGTTCATAGCCCTATGTCTGAGCCAAAGATACCTATTCCTGAGTTGTTTTCTGGAGATAGATCTAGGTTTCTGAATTTTAGGAATAATTGTAAATTGTTTCTATCTTTGAGACCTCGTTCCTCTGGTGATTCCGCTCAGCAAGTTAAAATTGTTATCTCCTTGTTACGCGGCGACCCTCAAGATTGCGCTTTCTCTCTGGCGCCAGGAGATCCTGCATTGCTGAATGTGGATGCGTTTTTTCTGGCGCTTGGACTGCTTTATGAGGAACCTAATCTTGAGAACCAGGCAGAAAAGGCTTTGCTGGCTATCTCTCAAGGTCAGGATGAAGCTGAGGTGTACTGTCAAAAATTTCGGAAATGGTCAGTGCTTACTCAATGGAATGAGTGTGCCCTGGCTGCAAATTTCAGAGAGGGTCTTTCTGAAGCCATTAAGAATGTTATGGTGGGGTTCCACACGCCTGCAAGTCTGAGTGATTCAATGGCTTTGGCCATTCAGATTGATCGGCGTTTGCGGGAGCGCAAATTTGCGCATCCTCTGGTGGTGTTCTCTGAACAGAGACCTGAGTCAATGCAATGTGACAGAATTCTGACTAGAATTGAGCAACAAAGTCATAGACGTCAAAATGGGTTGTGCTTTTACTGTGTGGTGATTCTACTCATGTTATCTCAGCATGCTCTAAGCGCTTAAAAAAAATCGCTAAACCTGTCACCATTGGTACTATACAGCCTAAGTTCATTTTGTCTGTTACTTTAATCTGTTCTTTGTCATCCTACTCGGTTATGGATTTTGTGGATTCAGGTGCTGCCCTGAATCTTATGGATTTGTCGTTTGCCAAGCGCTGTGGGTTTGTTCTGGAGCCTTTGGAATTTCCTATTCCACTGAGGGGAATAGATGCTACGCCATTGGCTGAGAATAAGCCTCAGTATTGGACTCAAGTGACCATGTGCATGACTCCTGTACATCAGGAGGTGATTCGCTTTCTTGTGCTGCATAATTTGCGTGATGTTGTAGTTTTGGGCCTGCCATGGCTGCAGGCCCATAATCCAGTTCTGGATTGGAAAGCTATGTCTGTGTCAAGTTGGGGTTGTCAGGGGATTCATGGCGATGTCCCTTTGGTGTCAATTGCTTCTTCCACTCCTTCTGAGGTCCCTGAGTTTTTGTCGGACTACCAGGATGTATTTGATGAGCCCAGATCCAGTGCCCTGCCTCCTCATAGGGATTGTGATTGTGCTATAAATTTGATTCCTGGCAGTAAGTTCCCTAAGGGACAACTTTTTAATTTGTCTATACCAGAACATGCCACGATGCGGAGTTATATAAAGGAGTCTTTGGCGAAGGGACATATTTGCCCATCCTCCTCCCCTCTTGGTGCAGGATTCCTTTTTGTGGCCAAGAAGGATGGTTCTCTGAGACCTTGTATAGATTATCGTCTTATAAATAAAATCACGGTCAAATTTCAGTATCCTTTGCCATTATTGTCTGATCTGTTTTCTCGGATTAAGGGATCCAGTTGGTTCACCAAGATAGATCTTCGTGGTGCATATAACCTTGTGCGTATCAAGCAGGGGGACGAATGGAAAACAGCATTTAATACGCCCAAAGGCCATTTTGAGTACTTGATGATGCCTTTTGGACTCTCTAATGCTCCTTCTGTGTTTCAGTCCTTTATGCATGCCATTTTCCGAGAATATCTGGATAAATTTATGATTGTGTATCTGGATGACATTTTGGTCTTTTCTAATGATTGGGAGTCCCATGTGAAGCAGGTCAGGATGGTGTTTCAGGTCCTGCGTGCTAATGCTTTATTTGTGAAGGGCTCAAAATGTCTCTTCGGAGTACAGAAGGTTTCCTTTTTGGGTTTTATTTTTTCTCCTTCTGCTATTGAGATTTACCCAGTCAAGGTCCAGGCTATTCATGACTGGACTCAGCCTACATCTGTTAAGAGTCTTCAGAAGTTCTTGGGTTTTGCTAATTTTTACCGTCGCTTCATCGCTAATTTTTCTGGCGTGGTTAAGCCCTTGACGGATTTGACCAAGAAAGGTTCTGATGTGACTAATTGGTCTCCTGCGGCAGTGGAAGCCTTTCGGGAGCTGAAGCGCCGGTTTTCTTCAGCTCCAGTCTTATGTCAGCCTGATGTCTCTCTTCCTTTCCAGGTCGAGGTGGATGCTTCTGAGATTGGAGCAGGGGCTGTTTTGTCGCAGAGAAGCTCTGATGGCTCTGTGATGAAGTCTTGTGCCTTCTTTTCAAGAAAGTTTTCGCCTGCCGAGCGGAATTATGATGTTGGTAATCGGGAGTTGTTTTGGCTATGAAGTGGGCATTTGAGGAGTGGCAACATTGGCTCGAGGGAGCTAGGCATCGTGTGGTGGTCTTGACTGATCACAAAAATCTGATTTATCTCGAGTCTGCCAAGCGCCTGAATCCTAGACAGGCTCGTTGGTCGTTGTTTTTCTCCCGTTTCGATTTCGTGGTCTCGTACCTGCCTGGTTCGAAGAACGTGAAGGCTGATGCCCTTTCTAGGAGTTTTGTGCCTGACTCTCCGGGAGTTTCAGAGCCGGCTGGTATCCTCAAAGAGGGAGTGATTTTGTCTGCCATTTCCCCAGATTTGCGACGAGTGCTGCAGAAATTTCAGGCTGATAGACCTGACCGTTGCCCACCAGAGAGACTGTTTGTCCCAGATAGATGGACCAGCAGAGTTATTTCCGAGGTTCATTCTTCGGTGTTGGCAGGTCATCCTGGGATTTTTGGTAAAAGAGATTTGGTGGCTAGGTGCTTCTGGTGGCCTTACTTGCCGCGGGATGTGCATTCCTTTGTGCAGTCCTGTGGGATTTGTGCTCGGGCTAAGCCTTGCTGTTCTCGTGCCAGCGGTTTGCTTTTGCCTTTGCCTGTCCCGAAGAGGCCTTGGATGCACATTTCCATGGATTTTATTTCAGATCTTCCAGTATCTCAGAGAATGTCTGTCATCTGGGTGGTGTGTGATCGTTTTTCTAAAATGGTCCATTTGGTGCCCTTGCCTAAGTTGCCGTCCTCCTCCGATTTGGTTCCTTTATTTTTTCAGAATGTGGTTCGCTTGCACGGCATCCCTGAAAATATTGTGTCTGACAGAGGATCCCAGTTTGTGTCCAGATTTTGGCGGATTTTTTGTGCTAAGATGGGCATTGATTTGTCTTTTTCGTCGGCCTCCCATCCTCAGACGAATGGCCAAACCGAGCGAACTAATCAGACGTTGGAAACTTATTTAAGATGTTTTGTTTCTGCTGATCAGGATGATTGGGTGACTTTTTTGCCATTGGCCGAGTTTGCCCTTAATAATCGGGCTAGTTCTGCTACTTTGGTTTCGCCTTTTTTCTGCAATTCTGGTTTTCATCCTCGTTTTTAATCAGGTCAGGTTGAGCCTTCTCACTGTCCGGGGGTGGATTCTGTGGTGGATAGGTTGCAGCAGATTTGGAACCATGTGGTGGACAATTTGAAGTTGTCACAGGAGAAGGCTCAGCGCTTTGCCAACCGCCGTCGCGGTATTGGTCCCCGACTTCGTGTTGGGGATTTGGTATGGTTGTCTTCTCGGTATGTTCCTATGAAGGTTTCCTCTCCTAAATTCAAGCCTCGCTTCATCGGTCCTTATAAGATTTTGGAAATCCTTAACCCGGTGTCTTTTCGTTTGGACCTCCCAGCATCGTTTGCCATTCATAATGTGTTCCATAGGTCTTTGTTGCGGAGGTATGTGGTGCCTGTGGTTCCTTCTGTTGAGCCTCCTGCTCCGGTGCTGGTTGAGGGCGAATTGGAGTACGTGATGGAGAAGATCTTGGATTCTCGTACTTCCAGACGGAGGCTTCAGTATTTAGTTAAGTGGAAGGGCTATGGTCAGGAGGATAATTCCTGGGTTGTCGCCTCTGATGTCCATGCGGCCGATTTGGTTCGTGCCTTCCATGCGGCTCATCCTGATCGCCCTGGGGGTCTTGATGAGGGTTCGGTGACCCCTCCTCAAGGGGGGGGTACTGTTGTGAACTCTATTTCTGGGCTCCCTCTTGTGGTCACAAGTGGTACTGTGTGAGTGCTGTCTTTCTGCAGGTTTGTGACTGGCATCAGCTGTCTCGTTATCTGTGGGCTGGTTTTCTATTTAAGCTCACTGGGACTCTCAGTCTATGCCTGCTGTCAATGTATTCAGTGCTATTCTGATTCCTTCTGACTACCTTGCTCCCAGTCTCTTCAAGAGAAGCTAAGTTTCCGTTTTGTTCATTTTTTGATCATCAGTGTTCTATTTGTTTCTTGTCCAGCTTGCTAATATGTGATTTCCCAGCATGCTGGTAGCTCTAGGGGGCTGAGTTTCTCCCCCCACACCGTTAGTTGGTGTGGGGGTTCTTGAATTCTCAGCGTGGATATTTTGGTAGGGTTTTTTGCTGACCGCACAGTTTGCTATCTGTCTTCTGCTAACTAGTATTAGCGGGCCTCATTTGCTGAATCTGTTTTCATTCCTACGTGTGTCTTTTCTCCTTACCTCACCGTTATTATTTGTTGGGGGCTTCCTATATCTTTGGGGTTATTTCTCTTGAGGCAAGTGAGGTCTTGCTTTCTCTTTAGGGGTAGTCAGTTTCTCAGGCTGTGTCGAGACGTCCAGGATTTTAGGCACATTCACCGGCTACCTTTAGTGTGTTTGGATAGGATCAGGTTTTGCGGCCAGTCCAGTTACCATCTCCCTAGAGCTCGTGTCTATGTTTAGTTACTTAGCTAGTATTTCCTGTGATCCCCAGCCACTGGGATCATAACAGTGAGCCAGCTGTACTGTTATGACCTGGTGGTTAAGAGGCCACACTGATATGACCTGGTGGCTAAAACGCAACATGGAACGAGCTCTGAGAAGGTGGTATCTCTACTGACCGCAGTCCCTAATCCTAACAACAACACTAGTAATAGCCGTGGGATGTTCCTGACTCTCCCTAGACACCTCTTCACAGCCTAAGAACTAACTACCCCTAAAGAAGGAAATAGAAAGCTATCTAGCCTCAGAGAAAACCCCAAAAGGAAAGACAGCCCCCCACAAATATTGACTGTGAGTGGAGAGGGAAATGACGTACACAGAAATGAAATCAGATTTCAGCAAAGGAGGCCAATACTAAACTTGATAGACAGAGAGAAAAGGAAACTGTGCGGTCAGTATTAAAAACTACAAAATCCACGCAGAGTTTACAAAAATGAACTCCACACCGACTCACGGTGTGGAGGGGCAAATCTGCTTTCCCAGAGCTTCCAGCTAGCCTGAATATGACATAGTGACAAGCTGGACAAAAAGAGACATATTTGCAGAGCAATAGAGTCCAAGCAAATGGACAAACAAGAACTAGCAAAAACTTATCTTTTGTTGACAAGGACAGGCCATATGAGAAATCCAAGGAGATAACCAAATCCAACCAAGAACAATGACAGCTGGCATGAACTAAAGCCCAGAGCAGGTTTAAATAACAAACCCAGGCAAGGCGATTAGTGAAGGCAGCTGCTACAGCTACCTAAAGGAGCAGCAGTTCCACTCAAAACCACCAGAGGGAGCCCAAGGGCAGAACTCACAAAAATACCATTAGCAACCACAGGAGGGAGCTCCAGAACGGAATTCACAACAAAAAGCATCTCAAATAAGTTTCCAAAGTCTGATTAGTTCGCTCGGTCTGGCCATTTGTCTGCGGACGAAACGCGGAAGAAAAAGACAAATCAATGCCCAGCCTAGCACAAAAGGCCCGCCAAAACCTAGAAACAAACTGGGGACCTCTGTCGGACACAATATTCTCCGGAATACCATGCAAACGAACCACATGCTGAAAAAGCAACGGAACCAAATCAGAAGAGGAAGGCAATTTAGGCAAAGGCACCAAATGAACCATCTTAGAGAACCGGTCACAAACCACCCAGATAACCGACATCTTCTGGGAAACCGGAAGATCTGAAATAAAATCCATAGAAATATGCGTCCAGGGCCTCTCAGGGACCGGCAAAGGCAAAAGCAACCCACTAGCATGGGAACAACAAGGCTTAGCCCGCGCACAAGTCCCACAGGACTGCACAAAAGAATGCACATCACGCGACAAAAAAGGCCACCAAAAGGACCTACCAACCAAATCTCTGGTACCAAAAATACCAGGATGGCCAGCCAACACCGAACAATGAACCTCAGAAATCACTCTACTAGTCCATCTGTCAGGAACAAACAGTTTGCCCACTGGACAGCGGTCAGGTTTGTCAGCCTGAAATTCCTGCAGAACCCGTCACAAATCAGGGGAAATGGCAGAAAGAACCACCCCCTCCTTCAGAATGCTGACCGGTTCAAGTACCTCAGGAGAATCAGGCAAAAAACTCCTAGAGAGGGCATCAGCCTTAATATTCTTAGAACCCGGAAGATACGAGACCACAAAATCAAAACGGGAGAAAAACAGGGACCATCGAGCCTGTCTAGGATTCAGCCGTTTGGCAGACTCGAGATAAATCAGATTTTTATGATCGGTCAAGACCACAATACGGTGCTTGGCTCCCTCAAGCCAATGTCGCCATTCCTCAAACGCCCACTTCATAGCCAACAACTCCCGATTGCCGACATCATAATTACGTTCAGCAGGCGAAAACTTATGGGAAAATAAGGCACACGGTTTCATCAAGGAACCAACAGAATTCCTCTGAGACAAAACGGCCCCTGCACCAATCTCAGAAGCGACAACCTCAACCTGAAACGGAAGAGAAACATCCGGCTGACGCAACACCGGGGCAGAAGTAAATCGGTGTTTAAGCTCCTGAAAGGCAGAGACAGCCACAGAGGACCAATTCGTTACATCAGCGCCTTTCTTCGTCAAATCGGTCAGGGGTTTAACCACACTGGAGAAGTTAGCAATGAAACGGTGATAAAAATTAGCAAAGCCCAAATTTTTCTGAAGGCTCTTCACGGATGTGGGCTGAATCCAATCATGAATGGCCTGAACCTTAACCGGATCCATCTCCATAGATGAGGGAGAAAAAATGAAGCCCAAAAAAGAAACCTTCTGCACTCCAAAGAGACACTTAGATCCCTTCACAAACAAAGCATTATCACGAAGGATCTGAAATACCATCCAGACCTGCTTCACATGAGACTCCCAATCATCGGAAAAAATTAAGATGTCATCCAAATATACAATCATGAATTTATCAAGATAATTCCGGAAGATATCATGCATGAAGGACTGAAAAACAGATGGAGCATTAGAGAGTCCGAATGGCATCACAAGGTATTCAAAATGGCCTTCGGGTGTATTAAACGCAGTTTTCCATTCATCACCCTGCTTAATACGAACAAGATTATATGCCCCCCGAAGGTCAATCTCAGTAAACCAACTAGCCCCCTTAATCCTAGCAAACAAATCGGAAAGCAAAGGTAAAGGGTATTGAAACTTGACCGTGATCTTATTCAAGAGGCGATAATCAATACAGGGTCTCAAGGAGCCATCCTTCTTAGCAACAAAAAAAAATCCCGCTCCCAACGGTGAAGAAGATGGCCAAATATGCCCTTTCTCCAAAGACTCCTTAACATAACTCCGCATGGCGGTATGTTCAGGCACAGACAGGTTGAAAAGTCGGCCCTTAGGAAACTTACAGCCTGGAATCAAGTCAATAGCACAATCACAGTCCCTATGCGGTGGAAGGGAACTGGACTTGGGCTCATCGAATACATCCTGAAAATCAGACAAAAACTCTGGAACTTCAGAAGAGGAGGAAGAGGAGATTGACATCAAAGGAACGTCATTATGAACCCCCTGAAAACCCCAGCTAGTCACATACATAGACTTCCAATCCAACACAGGATTATGTATCTGCAACCATGGAAAACCCAGCACAATAGCATCATGCAAATTATGCAACACCAGAAAACGACAATCTTCCTGATGGGCTGGTGCCATGCACATGGTCACCTGTATCCAAAACTGGGGTTTATTTTTAGCCAAAGGTGTAGCATCAATGCCCCTCAAAGGAATAGGGTTCTGCAAGGACTGCAAGGGGATACCACAACGCCTGGCAAATTCAAAGTCCATTAAGTTCAAAGCGGCTCCTGAAGCCACAAACGCCATGACAGAAAATGACGACAATGAGCAGATCAAGGTCACAGATAACAGAAATTTAGGTTGTACAGTACTGATGGTAACTGAACTAGCGATTCTCCTTGTACGCTTAGGGCAGACTGAAATGACATGAGAAGCATCGCCACAATAAAAACACAACCTATTCTGACGTCTGAATCCTTGTTGTTCCATTCTAGACAGAATCCTATCACACTGCATAGGCTCAGGCATCCGCTCTGAGGACAACGCCAGAGCGCACACAGTTCTGCGCTCCCGCAAGCGCCGATCAATCTGAATGGCCAGAGACATAGAATCACTCAGACCAACAGGCGTGGGAAACCCCACCATAACATCTTTAACAGATTCAGAAAGACCCTTTCTGAAAATTGCCGCCAAAGCATCCTCATTCCATTTAGTCAGCACAGACCATTTTCTAAATTTCTGACAATACAATTCTGCCGCTTCTTGACCCTGAGACAGGGCCAACAAGGTCTTCTCCGCTTGATCCACAGAATTTGGTTCATCATATAATAATCCTAGAGCCTGAAAAGAAGGGTCTACATTAAACAAGGCCGGATTCCCAGATTCCAGGGAAAATGCCCAATCCTGAGGGTCACCACGCAGCAGAGAGATGACAATTTTAACCTGCTGAATGGGATCACCAGAGGAACGAGGTTTCAGAGCAAAAAACAGTTTACAGTTGTTTTTAAAACTCAAAAATTTGGACCTGTCCCCAAAAAACAAATCAGGAGTAGGAATCCTAGGCTCTAAAAGCGGAGTCTGATCAATATAATCAGAAATACCCTGTACCCTAGCAGCAAGCTGGTCTACACGAGAAACTAATCCCTGAAAATCCATGCTAGCACAAGACTCCTCAGTCACCCAGAGGAAAAGAGGGAAGGAAAGACAAAACAAGCTACAGAAAAAAAAATGGCTCAACACCTTTCTTCCCTTCTACTGAGATGCATTTAACTCATTGTTGGCCAGTTGTACTGTTATGATCCGGTGACCTTGGAGCTCATGTGATTCCATGTGGGCGGTTCCTGGTGACGCGTTCCCTGGCCTTGCTTGACGCCCTCAGTGTCGCTCTGCCTCCTGGATACAGCCGATGTGCGCATGCGCCGTTACATGAGTCCTATTGTAACGGCGCTCCGGATTGGTTCCTTTAACATTTAAAACGCTGGCCCTTATTGATGATGCCATACCCCCGGAAGAAGGCACGAGGCCGAAACGCGGCGTTGGGGTGGGTGGCATCACGGTCCTGCAGGTAACAATCTTTTCACTGCTACTTTGTTTACAACCAACCTTTATTGGTGTACCCCCTTATCACTGGGATTTATCCAAATACATTGTTATACATGTATGTTTACTACATTTGGGGTGTACACTATTTAGGCTGAGTATGATGCTTCTGTAATCAGTTTTGCCTGCTGGTTTTTGTGGTGCCACCTTCATGGTGTGTTCCCTGTCATCTGTCCTGTGTTTTCTTTGTGTATTATCTTGTATTCAATAAAGTTGTTACTATGTTTTACTTTTGGTTCTTTTGGTGTTCTTTTTCTCATTGGTTTATACCTTTCTTCCCTTCTACTGAGATGCATTTAACTCATTGTTGGCCAGTTGTACTGTTATGATCCGGTGACCTTGGAGCCGCATGAGAGACTTTCTCAGGAGTAGGTGGTACCTGTACTGACCGCAAACCCTAAACTGACACCGCAACTAGTAGTAGCTGTGGGGTGTACCTAACACGTCCTAGACACCTCGACACAGCCGGAGGACTAAATTCCCCTATAGATAGAAATGGGAATTCTATCTTGCCTCAGAGCAGAACCCCAAAGGATAGGCAGCCCCCCACAAATATTGACTGTGAGTATAAGAGGAAAGACACACTCAGGCAGAAAACAGAATTTAGCAAAAGAGGCACTTCTAGCTAAATAGAAAAGGATAGGACAGAATTCTAAGCGGTCAGTATTAAAACCCTAAAAATATCCACAGCAGATAATACAAAAATTCTACATCTAACTAAAGACATAGAAAGTATATCTGCATCTCCTGAGAATCCAGCATGACTGAAAAATCCAAACAAAGTCTAAGCTGGACAAAAACACAATGAATTGCACTGAATTGCAAAGCACACTGCATGTGTGCCACAGAGACAAAAAACCAGACACTTATCTTAGCTGAATTGGCAGCAGGGCATGAGGAACGAGAGAGAGATGCAATCCCTCCAAGAACAATGGACAACTTGCCAGGAGTAATGGATCCTGCACTCCTAAATACCTAGTAGAGCTGCAATCAGCAGAAACACCTGCCCTGCATTACAACCCCAAGACAACTGCACTACCACTAACAACCACCGGAGGGAGCCCAAGAGCAGAATTCACAACAAGGCCCTATGCCGGGGTAACCTTACACATGTGCCTTGCATGGCTCACATCCTCAACCTGGTGGTACAGCAATTTCTTGTTCACTATCCTGGCCTGGATGTGCTGCTGCTGAAAACCCAGTTGCTGTATGCTCTCTTCCACCTATGGCACCATGCAGGTCATCAACTTGCATTGTTACAGAGGTCTTTTGGTCTACAGGTTGTTTGATTAGCAGTGCTCCGACATGCTGGAATTCCACTCTGCACATGTCGCAGCACCTGTGGCAGCAGTGACAAGCCCTGGTGCAGCATTTCATTTTAAATAGCCTGGGCCATCGCAGTCTGGATGTGGTGCAAATCACGCTTGTGGAGTGGGCACATGTGAAAGACATCTGCACCCTTCTGCACAGTTTTGAAATGGCTACTAAGATATTTAACTCTGAAAATGCCATAATCAGCATCACTATTCCAGTCATCTACATGCTGGAACACTATTTGAATAGTCTTCGTGAGGAAGAGGAAGAGTTGGAAGCAGAGGAGGATAGGGAAGGAATAACAATATCCCAAATTTGCATACAGCCGTCATACAGTCGGGTACCATGGGAGAGTTGCTTACAGCAATCAAGGTGGATAATGGTACCAGACAAACTGTTAGTGACGATGCAGGAGCCGAGGAACAAATTGAGGAGGATGAGGTACTGTATCAGTCAAGAGATGAAGAGGATGATGATATGCTCTCTGTTGTCCATGGTTGGAGGGAGGGGATGGAGGAAGCAACCTTTAGTGTTACCCTGCCACCAACACACCATGGACTTGGAACTCATGGAAGCGCCCGGCACATAAGCACCTTCTTGTTGCACTATCTTCAACACAATGCCCATATTCTTGGAGTTAGAAAAAGTGCTGACTACACGGTGCATGAGTAAATTTATCCAGATGCTTCCCCAATGGAAAGGGATGCCCACATGCTTGAGTATCAAAATATCCATGTAGACAATTTAAGAGTGGTTTTCCCCAAGATAACAGTGAAGCTCAAAGTGTGCATTGTAGACGTCCAACCCCTGAAACATCAAGGCATCATCACCAAAACATTAACAGCAGCACATTCTTTAGACCAGCTCGTGCACCAGCAGAACAGAGTACAAGTCTGGCACATTGTGAATAACTGGAGAGCATGGTGCAGGACTATCTGGAGCTTAAAATTAAAGCCATTGGGGGGATTGGACCCTTTTACATTTTGATCTTCGAAAATGGATGAGTTGCCTGAGCTCGCCTGTCACTCCTTGGTCTTCAGCGCTTCTGGTGGTGTCCTGACAGATAAGCGAATTTGGCTTGTCCCTCAAAGATCACCTTACTTTGATTAAAATGAACAAGTCATGGATCTCCGATAACTTGTGCATCCAAGTCGCATATTGGGCAGACTAGGCGATGATGTTGTTTTGGTGTCTTGTATCGATCTTGCGTTATTGCACACTGTACCACCTTTGTGTTGTTTTTTTGTGCCTGCTGTTGCTACTGCTGCTAATGTTACAAACAATTTTTTGAAATGTGGAGACTCCAAGTTGGGTCTCCATCTGGTGGGTTGCCTGTGGTGGAAGTTGTGTCAGAGGCCTATTATAAGTTTTCTACTCTGTGGAAATTGATGCCACTTTAGTGCTGTGTGACAATTATTTTTTTAAATGTGGAGACTTCAAGTTGGGCTTCCATCTGGTGAGTTTCCCTTGTAGGTAGGTCTCCCAGACAAGCAGGCCTGAACTTACTTTCAGTCAACTACCTGTTTTACTTTCCCTACATGTTTCTATCAATAGTAGTCTATAAAACTGATGCTTTTTCCATTTGAGTGTGGCTGGAATAAAAAAAAATGGAGGTGTTGCATGAGGTGTGAGGTCTCCCAGCTAAGAAGGCTTACACTGCTCCCTTAACCATAAGCTCCTTATTAAAACTTAAATTCCAAGCTGCAAATGCTGAGCCATGCCCTGGTAGCCCATACATGGCCCATGGCTGACTGCTGCTGTGCCATTATAACAGGTTCTACTGTGGGTCATTTGACCAGTTAACTGCCTGTGTTATTGTTCTTACATTTTTCTACCAATAGTACAGTATGAAACTAATGTTTTTCTCATCTGAGTGAGGCTGGAATAAAAAAAATGGAGGTATTGCATGAGGTGTGAGGACACCCAGCTAAGAAGGCTTACACTGCTACCCTTGCCAACATGTCCCTCATTAAAAGTTCAATTCCAAGCTTTAATTGCTGGGCCAGAGCCTGATACCTCATGCATGGCCCATGGCTGACTGCTGCTGTGCCATTTTCAAATTTCTACTGTGGGTCAATTGATGACACTTTTCCTGGTGTCTACCCCTAAAGCCTGGGTCACACTTGCAAGTGTGATGTGAGAAACTCGCATCAAAACCGGCACAGTCACCGGCACTTGGGACCGAAGTGTGCGGATGCATAGAAATACATGCAGCTGCACGCTCCCGAGCGCCGGCAGCAGTGCCAGGTAGTGATGCGAGACACTCACATCACACTCGCAAGCATGACCCTGACCTAATTTTAACTATTTGAGAAGCTTTTTATTACCCCTTAAGGTGTTGTCTATGCTTTTGGTTTTGCCTCCCATTGAATCTAAAGGTGTTCGGGCATGTTGGTTAAACTGTTTGGCAAACAGAGGTCCAAACCGAATCGAATCGAACCTTGAAAGGTTAGCTCTTCTCTTATTATGACCTAGTCAAAGCAGGAGACTTCAAAGATGCAGCATAATTGCACAGAAGGAAACAGATATAAACCATGTGCATGTTCATTTTTTATTCATTTTTTAAACCCTTCTTAGCACTTTTAAAGAGTATCTTATTTGCTAGCCAACCATCCTTTTGCTGGATTCATGTAATCAAATTGCAAAAAAAAGTAAATTTTGGTAGAATCCAAAATAGTTTGTGAAGTTTGAGGTTAGCACATTCTTTTGGTTTAGGCATTTCATACACCCACACCATTGAATGTAGATTTGTGTGATATGTGTGAGCTCTTCTCAATTAAAGCGATATTGACATGGAGTTGTTTTAAATGTTGGAAATCACAAGGTATTAAAGAAGAAAATGGTTCAGGAAAATTTTTAGTTTAGTCCATTTTTTAATCTTTTTTAATCATTTCCTGAAATTGTTTTACAGGTTGTATTCAACCTTTTTGTCCTAATGAATTATTTACAGCCATGTCCAGATTGAATTTTCTTTTTCCATCAGGCATTTCCAAACATTTTCAGAAAAAAATGCTCATGAAGTTTTTTTATGAATAAAAATTAAAAAGCAAGAATTATCCAAGTATTTTTGAAGCAGTTTTCAAAGAAAATTTTGGAGAGGATGTAACTTAAGAAAATTTTTCTCAAAAATTGTGTGATGGCAACCTTACAGATTTTCCGGAGTTCCTTTTGTTTGTAATTGTGACTAAATCTTCTTTACACATCTTTTTTAAGTACCTACAATAAAAGGTACTACTATTTGATCAATATGATGGACTACAAAGCAAATTGCTTAGTGTGGGAAGTAGAGATTAGAGAAGCCTTTAAAATTCAAAATCACATTTTTCCCCAAAATTTGATTAATGTCAAATCAATTTGCAGCAAGTAAAAAATACTCCGACTGCCCTGAGAAGATATGTAAACCCTGACATCTTTAGGACTGTGTCCAATTAATTTCTAGCACTTCTGTGTAAACAAAGTGAAAGCAATAACAATATGACATCAACATATGTGGCTACTGGTAAATGGATAGTAACTGTTCTGTGTCTTTCTCTCTCTGTTTCTACAGCTAAGCATGGAGTTATGATGTCCTTTCTCTATCCAAATTAATCACAAAATGGTTGCTGTATTCCCTGCATTTGCTTTTATACATGCTATTAATATTTCTCAGAATTGGGTGTGTTATATCATGTGATGTGATCACTGTAAAGCATCATGGGGAAGCTCACCTAGCTGCACCTTAGGTCATGTGAACCTTTTATGGCTGACGTAATCTTTATGAATGTATAAAATGAAAAAGGCCATTTTTGGTGATTTATTTGAGTCAAATTGCAAATAATTTAAATTAATTGGGTTAAATGTAATTCTGAAAAAATGGCCTAAATTTGATTTGCATCAAATTGACTCTATTATTTCTACTAGGAAATAATATTATTGTGATAAATTCCATTTAAGGTTCCTGTGTATTTACTTTCTGGAAAAATATGGATATTGGGTTAATTATTAAGTCTTTTATATTTTTCTGACTACCGGATAAGAAAAGTGTCCAATACATCTGGAAGCAAAAATGCTAAATTACCTTCAACATATATTTACAATTAAAATTTCTTGACATATGAAGAAGGCCTTCATGTAGAGCGTGAGCCATGGCATAGACAGCGGTATATACGTGATAGGTGGTTCTGAATGTTTCAGTGTAGTAATTATGGCTGCCAATATTTTGTAATTTTATTGTCCTGTTGCAACTCTTAAGTTTGTGTCCATAATAATTTTCAGCTAACATTTTTAGGATGGGGTTTGAAGGTTTACAGCTCAGGTATACCAATAGAATATGTTCAAGTATAGGATCATTTGGATGATTTTCAAGACTAATATCTTCTAAAAATGTTTTCAGTTGTGGAATCTTTATACTTGATGATGAAAATATGAGGCTTCTATCACACAATGCTTTACATTTTACTGATGAAAGAATGTTAATATTTGACCCCGCTGGTATAATCAGAGTCTTCACCTTTCCTGAAATGCTTTGCTCCTCAATAAATTGCACATTGAGAAATGAAATTGTGCCACAAAGTACAATAATGTTTGAGGTTGATTTTTGAAACATCCTTCTGTTCTTTTCATTGCTGTTTTCTTCATTTGTGAAATCATCAGTTTTCATTTTTAGAATAAACTCAATGCAAATATCATAAACTTCTGCCTGTTTCATTAATTCCTGACTTTGTGTGTAACCTCCATCATCATCAGAGGCAAGAACGCCAATCCATGTCCAATCAAAATGTTTGAGAAGTTTAACTATTGCCAGAAATTGAGTTTGGTCACTGGGAAGAGTTTGGAAGAAGGATGGATACAATTTCTTATTGGATAAAACTGGATTGGTGGCACCGTAGCTGATCTGAGAAAAATAGCAATTATGCATAAGAAATTTTAAGTAAATGTTAAATTAAATGTACAAAGATACAAAACCCTTATACATAAACAGTGGGGGAAATAAGTATTTGATCCCTTTTTTGGGGCTGGCGTAACGCACCAATTAATATAAAGGTATTAATAAGGTGCGTTCCCAGCCCGAGGTCCACCATGAAGAGATGTTGCCTGCTGCCTGGTAATGGCGGACACTATATGGCGGTGTAATAGATATACACAAAAAGGTTGATGTCACTCGGTATGTACAGAGGTTGACTCTGTTGCTTCACAGAGCCGCAATACCGTGGAATGTAAATTCCGTAGCCTATTCAAGCTGCACAGAAGTCAGCAGAGAGAGCGCTAGTGTATGGTCACAGGACTCAGCCCTAAGGAGGTGGGGTAAGAGTCCTTCTAGACCCACTAACGACGGCGTTGCACCTGCAATGTCAGAAGAAACGAACTAATAAATTTACTGCTCAGAGTGCGCGCAGCATCGTGCTGGCAAACGCCACTAACTGCCTTAACAAGGGAAGGAAAGCTCACTAACTGTGCATGGCATCGCACTGGCGAACGCCACTATATGATGCTGGTATATCGTGCACAGTGATGGATTGCACTAACTGGCGCTATGTCAGCTCCAATCACCCACACTCAGACAACAACTCTTGGAAAGGGGATCATTAGGAGCTTTCACCAGTAACATACACGCATCCACACACCACAATATCAGGTTATATTAGTGCATGGCCAAGCGGCCATGCAAACCTTTTATAGTCCCAGCCTTTTGGGACCTTGCCAGTGAACAAATCAGAGCTGCTTGAGGACCTGGACATGTGACTCCCGACTACCAATGAGTGATCATCTCCCGGGCATGCCCAGTAGACAAAAAGCAGGACTTAGTCCGAGGAGTGTCTGCTTGCTGCTGACTAATGCTGGTTACAATAGCTGGACCTGGGACTGCAGCAGATGCACAATATCAGCCTGAGCAAGACATTGGACTGACATCTCTGCTGAGCAGGCTCCTCTGTGGCTGAGGAAGAATGGGAGACCGCAGAGGACATGGTTCGAGATCCCCCTGTGCAGCGGTGGGAACTTGACACCTAACACCCGTGCTGAAATTGTAAGTTTGCCCATTGACAAAGACATGAACAGTCTATAATTTTAAGGGTAGGTTAATTTTAACATTGAGAGATAGAATATCAAAAATAAATTCCAGAAAATCATATTGTATAAATTATATAAATTTATTTGCATATTGCAGTGAGAAATAAGTGGTTAATCCCTCTGGCAAACAAGACTTAATACTTTGTGGCAAAACCCTCTTTGTCAAACAGTGGTCGTAAATGGCTGCACATCCAGTTGGAAGAACGTCTCAAATGGGGTACCACAGGGCTCTGTCCTGGGCCCTGTATTCTTCAACATCTTTATTAATGATTTAGATAAAGGAATTGAGGATACACTGATTAAAATTAATGATGAAATAAAACTAGGAGGGATAGCTAATACTCTAATTCTCTAATATTAGAGAAGAAAGAGAGAGACGATTCAAAAAGATAAATAAACTGGAACAGTGGGCAGCTACTAACATAATGGTTTTTAACAGGGAAAAATGCAAAGTACTACATCTGGGCAATAAAAATGAAAAAAGCATATACAGAATGGGAGGAGTAGGGCTAAGCAACAGCACATGTGAAAAAGATGTAGGTATACTAATAGATCATAAACTGAACATGAGTCAACAGTGTGATGCAGCAGCAAGAAAGGCAAATACAATTCTTGGATGTATTAACAGAAGCATACAGTCTAGATCACGTGAAGTCATTATTGGCCTTTACTCCTATTTGGTCAGACCTCATCTGGAATACTGTGTCCAGTTTTGGGCACCACATTTTAAAAAAGACATCAATAAACTCGAGCAAGTTCAGAGAAGAGCGACCAGAATGGTGACCGATCTGCAAACCATGTCCTATGAGGAACGGTTACAGGATTTGGGAATGTTTAGCTTGCAAAGAAGAAAACTGAGAGAAGACTTAATAGCTGTCTACAAATATATCACGGGCTTTCGCATTGTAGAAGGAAAATCTTTATTCTCATTTGCACAAGGAAAGACTAGAAGCAATGGGAAGCAACTGAATGGGAGGAGACAGATTGGATATTAGAAAAAACTTTTTGACAGTTAGGGTGATCAATGAGTGGAACAGGCTACCACGAGAGGTGGTGAGTTCTCTTTCCATGGAAATCTTCAAACAGAGGCTGGACAGACATCTGTCTGGGATGATTTAGTGAATCCTGCTTTGAGCAGGGGGTTGGACCAGATGACCCAGGAGGTCCCTTCCAACTCTACCATTCTATGATTCTATGAAATAGCTTACCCAAGACCAACAGTTACTTTTATTTTGCATTGCAATCACAGCTGTGACTGCAATGCACTCCCGTGGCCTCAATACGCTTCTGTTCGCATCCTGCGGGACACATAGTACTACGACCCCCAGGAAGAAGCTACATTGCGAAACGTGCGTCGGGGTATTCCTCCTCACGGCGATCCATAGCTGTGCAGGTAACCAACATGGTGCTGCTGCCTCTTTAATTTTTTTTCTTCTTTAGGAGTCCCCTAATATATCTGTATCTATATTTAGTCTAATTAATGCACTTGCACTTTATTAGGGCTTATTACCTTTACTTTACTAGACAGATATCACAACTAGTGCATTGCACAGTATTTATATATCTTATAATACGCATATTTCGAGGGCCATACATACGCACTTCAGTGGCTGATATATCTATACTTTATAGGCAGTTCTGTGTATATTCTGTGAAATTTTTCGGTTACACTCCAGAGCCTGCTGGTGCACCGTAGTTTTATACCTACTGTATTATCTGATTTTGATTTATATTTGACTGATACTCTCACTTATGCTATGGATTGCCTTGAGTTCACTCTGCCTTGTTTAAATTCCCTTTTTGCATAACTATGATGATTACTATTTTTAATTTATTATGAATAAAATTTCTTAAATTTTACTTTTTGGGTTTGCACTTCCCATCTTTTTTGGTTTATGTAATTTTGGAAGTATACCATATGAATTTATTGGTCTACCATCTTTGGATATCCAATACAAGTATAATACAGCCACATCGGAGTATAATGCAGCCCCATAAGGATATAATGCTACTGTCCCATAGAGTACAATGCAGCCCCCTGTAGGAATATAATGCAGTCCCATAGTCCAAAAAAAACACTGATTTAAAAAATAACTCATGGACCCCATAGAGGCCTCGTGGTCTGCAGCTTTATCAGTACAAAACTGGCTGAGGGCCCCTGGGGCACTGGTGACCCAAGGAAGATGCCTAGTCTGCCTGCCGCTAACAATTCCCCTGGACCCAATAGTTGAAAGTCACAGCAGAATTATGGAGTACGTGGTTTGGTCGGTCAGGTATTGCTTGACCATCTTTAAAAACTTTTCTCTCCTTGTCAAAAATACCCCGTCATCAGGACCTGGGAGCTTGGCTGGTGTCTTCAAATAGGCCTATGATAGTGTAGCCCTGCCTCTGCTGTGTGTCACCCTGCCCTCTCCTTGGTTGAGAAAGAAAGCTTGCAACTTGCCTCTAGAGTCTGATGGGAATTTTTTCTACATATTTTCCACAATGGCCTTCTGATAAAGCACATTTTAGAAGACCTCTCCACCTCAGAAAGAAGAGATGCAAAGTTCTCCTTGTAGCGTGGGTCTAGCAAGATGAAAAGCCAGGGTCACAAGAAAGTTAGCGGTATATAAAGTCAGCAATATGTGCCAAGCTTCATGCCACCAACACTTCCTTGTTTCCACCCAGATGACATCTCTCTATCTCCTTCTCTTCCTCCTTCCTCTCTGTCTCCTCATTCCCAATCTCAGCCCATCCACATAGACGGTACCAAGGTTGTGTGGCTACTAGCCTCTGTTATACTATCCACCAGCTCCTGTTCTTGCTCATCCTCCTCCTTAGCTTCCACCTCCTCATTGTTACCCAATCCACATTGAGCAGATAAGATGAGGCTTTGCTCGCTATAATCTTTGTGTTGTTTTCCTCCATCAGCACCTGGACGGCTTGCAAAGCTTCATGTTTAATTGTGAGCAGCGACTGTTTTAGTAGTCATAGAAATAGAATTGTTCTGCTGACTATGGAACCATGGCCAGTCACCATCTTTATGGAGTCCAAAAATGTCGGCCATCCATGCCCACTCCTTATTTGAAATGTCCGAAGGCTTACCAGAATACCGATAGGTGTGTTGGAGCTGGTACTCAACCACTAGCCTCTTCTGCTCACAAAACTTTGCAAGCATATGCAGTGTGGAGTTCCTGCTCCTGGTGATATTGCACACCAGTCGGTGAGCTGGCACTTGAATGCGCTGCTGCAGCACTACCAGAGCAACAGCAGCTGTAGTCGACTTGCGGAAATGGGCATTAACATGGCGTACCTTGACCAGAAGCTCTGGCAAATCTGGGAATGTTTTCAGAAACCGTTGAACTATCAAGTTGAGCACATGTGCCAAGCATGGCACAGCCGCCACCAGGTTATAACCATTATCAAACATGACCATTCTTGGTTGGAGGTTCAGTGGCAAAAAACATAGATCTGTCTGGTTTGTATTCCTTTAAGTAACTCTGCCGCTGAATGCAGTTTGTCTCCTAGACAAATTGGTTTCAGCAGGACCTGTTGCCACTGCACTGAGGCAGTGCTGCAGAGCTTCCAGCTGATGTGGATGACATGCTCTGAAATACCATATCAGAGATGGAGCAGGAGGGGGTGCAGGAATTGCTGTAGGAGGTGGGCGAAACCCTTATAGCAGTAGGTCCAGCAATCTTTGGTGTAGAGAGTACATGCTGACTTGCCAGGGTGTGACTCGGCCCCAGCCTTCACAATGTTCATTCAGCGTCATCAGGGAAATGTAGCATCCCTTGCCACAAGCATCTCTCTACTTGTTGGTCATTAAATTATGCTATCAAAAAAGCTTGGAGAACTTTTTAATAAAATCAACAATTCGTTATTAGTGTTGAGTATTCCGATACCGCAAGTATCGGGTATCGGCCGATATTTGCGGTATCGGAATTCCGATACTGAGTTCTGATATTTTTGCCATATCGGGACTCGGGATTGGAATGCATATTCATGTGTAAAGTAAAGAATAAAAATAAAAAATAGGGATATACTCACCCTCTGACGCGCCCTGGTGGTAACCGCTGCAACCGGCAGCCTCCGTTCCTAAGAATGAGCGAGCGAAGGACCTGCGATGACGTCGCGGTCTTGTGATTGGTCGCATGAGCGGTCACAGGAGCGGTCACGCGACCAATCACAAGCCGCCACGTCATCGAAGGTCCTTCACTCGCTCATTCTTAGGAACGGAGGCTGCCGGTTGCAGCAGTTACCACCAGGGCGCGTCAGAGGGTGAGTATATCCCTATTTTTTATTTTTATTCTTTATTTTACACATAAATATGGATCCCAGGGCCTGAAGGAGAGTTTCCTCTCCTTCAGACCCTGGGAACCATCCAGGATCACTTCCGATATTTGTGTCCTATTGACTTGTATTGGTATCGGGTATCAGTATCGGCGATATCCGATATTTTTCGGATATCGGCCGATACAATCCGATACCGATACTTTCAAATATCGGAAGGTATCGCTCAACACTATTCGTTATTAAACACAATAATTAATAAAACACATAGATTGTAAGTAGTACATGATTAGACATTACATGATACCTTCAAGTAAGAGGTGGTAAGAAATATTAGATAGTTCTTTAAAAATACATGATTATTATAGTTCCTTATATGCCTTTTTGCTTGATGACATCCCTTCGGAAGAAGCAAGAAAGCAAAACATGCGTTAGGGGGTTCGCACACATGGTCCTTCAGTTTGACTCGGTGGTATGTCACCCTAAGGGTTATATGCTTCTTTTTAATGTGGATTGCCTTGCACCAATATAATGCTGTTATATTGCACTTTGCACTTTATTTAACTTTTCTCTTTGTTTATACACTTTTGCAGTGATTATGAAATAGATTTAAAAGAGAAAAATATGGGTATTGGATGGTGCTTGGGATAATTTGCAAAAAGGCATATAAGGAACTATAGAAATGATTGCAGCGGTTTAAATCACCAATAGGATTTAATTCTGTCTATCTCAGTAGAGGGCAGTGTAATAATAGAAGAATATGAAAAATCATTATATATATATATATATATATATATATATATATATATATATATATATATAAAATTTCTGTATTGATTTTGTATGAATAAAACTGTGGAGATTTCTGACTGCAATTCTTGAGTAGGTTGTGGTGAATATAGTTCCACAGTCCAATATAATGAGGATGGTGTTTTTGTGAGAATAATCATATTTTTTTAAAGAACTATCTAATATTTTTACCACTTCTTACTTGAAGGTATCATGTAATGTCTAATCATGTACTACTTACAATCTATGTCTTTTATTAATTATTGTGTTTAATAAAGAATTGTTGCTTTTATTAAGAAGTTCTCCAAGTTTTTTTGATAGGATAATTTAATCATTGATTTAGGAAAATTAGTATTTTGTGCCCAAAACTATCAGATATATATTTGTTGGTCGTTAAGTGGACAATGCTAGTGGGTGTATTGGTAAAGGCATGGATGATGTTCCTGGACAAGTGCTGGTGCAAGGCGAGGACTCCACGCTGGAAGAAAAAGTGGTGGCTGCTGCCTCTGTGTCTACCAGCCTAAATGGCATAATTTCCATGGCAAGCAGCCTGGAAATGTGCCCATTTAGTATCTGGGCCTGTAGGTGGGTGGCTGGGAATACATTTTTCATTCCAAGACCTGGCATAGGGAAAGTTGAACGTTGGGCTGGGACAAGGATTTGCCTGATGATGGTAGTCAGAATGTGCAAGGTAAGGGGAAGGGAATAAGTCATCTGTGCCAGTGTTTTGGACAGGGGATTGTCAAGCACCTAGCACAGGGGAAGAGGCAGTGGTGTCGCCTGATGGCACCAATTGTGTACCCAGGTGTTCTGCACCTGAGTCGGGTTCTTAGATGACATGTGCCTGATCATTCTGGTTGGAGTTATCTTCTTAGACTTCAGGCCCCTGTTGATCTTTGCATAGTACAGGTTGCAAATTGACATTTTGTTTGTTTCATAACTCCCTTGAAAACCATCTCAGACTGGGGGACACCTAAGTCTTTGATGGAGAAATTCAGGACTGTCGGTGCTCTGCGGAACAGTTGCCCGCCTTCTCCCTCTGATAACCCCACTGATTCAACCTGTTTGTTTCGGTGCTGCTGATCTCTCCCACTCTTCACTGCTGGCCTTGCTCTGCATGCCAGCTTCCCAGATTGGGTTGGTGACTTCATCATCCACCACCTCGTCTTCCACCAATGCACCCTGGTAATATATGAAATATATTACAGGGCCGAGTGGCCACCTCAATGCTACCATAAAGCGTCAGGACACTCCGATAGATCGGCATGAAAATAGAAAAAGATGGATTCACAAGTCTGTCTTTAGAATGAATGCTAAATATTCTTTATTACTACATAAAACATCAACATTTAACAAAATATCTTTCATAAGTAGAAATAGTAATGTTTAAATGACAGGTAGATTTGTAAAGGACTTAGGTGTAACAAGTCTGCAAGTCAACACTAATCATTAGAGTGAAAGGACAGGGGAATCATGTTCCAGAGAAATAGACCCAAATTAAAGATAAGCTAATATGCCTCCTTTAAGAGGCCATAAGTATGATGGCTAGCTCAGCAATGATCCTTACTAGTGATGAGCGTGCATGCTCACCAATACTCGGTACTCACCCAAGCATCTCACTGCTCGAGATGCTCGGAGCTTCCCGAGTAATTTCACAGCCATATCAACTAACAGTCCTTCTGAGGACTAATCCAGTTGCATAGATATCAGTGCTAGGCAGTGTATGTGGCAGACTGCAGAACATACAGTATATCAACAGAGTACATTCCAGTTCTGTCTGCTGCTGCTTTTACAAATATTTCTAGACATAGCCCTAGGTATCAGGGGCCCGAAATAATTTTTCTTTGGATCTTAATCCTGATTATTTGCTTAAAAAGCAATCCAGAGAACACCATTTTTAGCTCCATTTGCTTGTTGGCCCTGCAAAATAAAGCCAGATCCTTTCCGTATTATAGTGCTAAAAATTTATCTATTTAAAACTGTTGTTTGTCCGTCACACAGAGCACATAGTGTGCTCAAAATTCTGCCATTTCTGGCCTCCATTTAAATTTTGCTGCAGTGTGTTAGCGAAATTATTGACACCAGTTTGCTGTTAAAAATAGTGACCTACAGGCCAGCTATTTAAAACTGTGGTTTGTCCGTCACACGGATCACATATAAGTGTGCTCCAAATTCAGCCATTTGTAATGAACATGGAAAATTTTGTCTTCAATTTAAAATGGGCAAAGTGCATGGCAAGGGGCAGGGAACTGGACATGATGATGATGGTGCATGCAGAGGCCGAGGCCATGGGCAAGCTGAAAGTGTGCCACAGCAAGCTCTCACATCTTCTCACTTGACCTTCCTGCCCCAAATACTAGGGGACCGCAGCACAACACTATTGAACCCAGAGCAGTGTCAAAAGGTTGTTGGTTGGATAGCAGATAATGATTCCCGTCACTACTGTCTTCCACATGGTCAAGTCTGAGTAGCTGTGAGTCTGGACCGCATATTCCTCACCCTGATCCTCCTTCCTACCACCATGCCGAGTGCCCGGAGACAAAGGATCCCACGCTTGGACACTCCGAAGAGCTGTTCACTTTTCCATTTATTGATTCGGGCCTCTCCACAGGTCCACTTGAAGCAGGGCAAGAGAAGATTGCATGTAGCGATGCCCAAATATTTGAGCAGCCACGGTCACACAAAGACAATGTGGGAAAGTGTCACAAGATGTGCATAATGGTGAGACACAATTGCCAGAAAGTCAGGAGGAGGACAAGGGTGCGGAAATGGAAGACGAGGTGGTGAATAATATAGTAACTGACCAATCTGGCAGGAGGACATGCAGAGCCAGGACAGCAGCACACAGAGAGAGGGTGCCAAACCACCCCAACAGGCAGGAACAATCAGTGTGGTGGCCGCAGACAGAAGGCGGGCAACCATTCCCAGTAACAAAAACACAACGGACATTGCCAGTTCAACTGTTAGCTCTTCCCGAGTCTGGTTGCTTTTTAAAGAGTCTGCTAATAACCCAAAAAAGGCCATTTGCACCACCTGCCAGGCCAGCATCAGCAGGGGTAGCAAAACTACCAGCCTGACCACCACCAGCATGATCAGGCACAAGGCAGCAAAGCACCCAACTTTGTGGTCCGAACCCCAGGCTCCAGGAACAGTGTGTGCGGGTGACAATACTGCTTCTTCCGCTGTTTGTGCGTGCTAGCCAATCCCCTTTTTATTCTGCATGCAAAGATGCCTCCTGCCCTGCACCCGTTATTTCACACACTCAGCTAGCACCATCAGCAAGCACGTGCAAATCCTTGTCCCAGTGCAGCTTTCAGTTGTCCTTACCGCAGTCCTTGGAAGGCAAGTGCAAATACGCAGCCAACACATCACAGGCTAAAGTACTAAATTCCCACATTTCATAACTGCTTGTGCCCAAAATGTTGCCTTTTAGGCTTGTGGAGACGGAAGCTTTCTGCTACCTGATGGCAGCGGCAGTCCCTCAGTGCTACGTCCCCAGCCACCACTTAATCTCCCTGTGTGCCGTCCCCGCATTACACAAACAAGTGTCCCACAACATTAGCCGTGCCCTCAACAATGCAGTTACTGGGAAAGTCCACCTAACCATGGACACATGGACAAGTGCTTGTGGGCAGTGATGATACATCTCAATGATGGCACACTGGGATAACCTAGTGGAAGCCGGGACCCAGTTGGACCTTGGGATGGAACACATCCCTGCCCTACATCAATATGGGTTGCCCCTACAGTGTACAACTCCTGCACCTCCACCTCCTCCTCTTCACCCTCCATCTCTGAAATGACCATATCAGTCACAAGCTGGAAGAACTGCAGCACTGCCTCAGCCAAGCAGCAACAGGCTGTGCTGAAGCTAATATGCTTAGGTGACAAACCACACAATGCTGAAGAGTTGTGGACAGGTCTGAAAGAGCAGGCAGATCTGTGGCTGACACCGCTGAACCTACAGCCAGGCATGGTTGTATGTGACAATGGTCGGAACCTGGTGGCAGCGCTGAGTTGAGGCGAGCTCACACATGTACCATGCCAGGCCAATGTGCTTAACCTCGTGGATCAGCGGTTTCTCTAAACCTACCCAGAGCTGCCAGATCTGCTTGTCAAAGTACACCGCCTGTGTGCCCATTTTAGAAAGTCAGCTACAGCTTCCGCCACCCAGCAGATGACGTTTATTCTGGGAAGGCTGTTTATTCCATTTCTTGACATCTTTTGGCAGAGTAATATCTTGGAAGGTTGTTATTTGCATTTAACTGGCACATTTAAATTGATGCATTTACCCTTTTCCCCTTCTCCATTATACTCTTGGAATAGTATTTGATGGTATGCTGTTTACATATATGCTGGAACATGGGTCTCTGGCTAACACACGGAACAGGGTATGGGCTGTAGGTTTATTATAAGCTAATGTGTACTTAGTATCTAAGATGGTTAGCGCTGATTATGCCATCATAAGCATCACTATTCCTGTCATTCATATCCTTGAGCAGACTTTGAATAGCCTGTGGAAGGTGATGGTGGTCCCAGTAGAAAAGTAGGAAACAGAGGAGGCTGCGGAAGGGATAACATTGTCTCGAAGTTCAAGACTGTCATCACACAGGCAGGTGCCAAGGGAGGGTGGAGTACTCAATCGAGGGGGTCTGGTGATGATAAGAGGCAAACTGTTATCAAAGGTGCAGGATCCGAGGAACTAATGGAAGAGGAAGAGGTGATGGGCGAGCAACTGTTGGATGAAGAGGATAATCCATCCCTCTCTGTTGTTGGGGTTGGTGGGAGGGAACAGAGGAATCAAATTTCATTGTTACCCAGCCACCAAAATAGTATGGGCTCGGACCTCATGGTAGAGCCCGACATATGATTGCCTTCTTGCTGCATTATCTGCAACATGATCCCATATAGTAATGATTAGGAATAATTCTGATTACTTGGTTGCCACTTTATTAGACTCATGTTATAAAACCAAATTTTCCCTGATGATTCCCGTCCTAGAATAGGACTTGAGAATGCTGGAGTATCGAAACATGCTTTTATACATGTTATGATCCGGTGACCTTGGAGCCGCATGAGACTTTCTCAGGAGTAGGTGGAACCTGTACTGACCGCAATCCCTAAACTGACACCGCAACTAGAAGTAGCCGTGGGGTGTACCTAACAATCCTAGACACCTCAACACAGCTGGAGGACTAAATACCCCTATAGATGGAAATGGGAATACTATCTTGCCTCAGAGCAGAACCCCAAAGGATAGGCAGCCCCCACGAATATTGACTGTGAGTACTAGAGGAAAGACATACGCAGGTAGGAAACAGGATTTATCAAAAGAGGCCACTCTTAGCTAAATAGGAAAGGATAGGACAGAATACTAAGCGGTCAGTATAAAACCCTAAAAATATCCACAGCAGATAATACAAGAATTCCACCATCTAACTAAAGACATGGAGCGTATATCTGCATCTCCTGAGAATGCAACTTGACTGTAAAAATCCTGACACAGTCCAAGCTGAACAAGAAAAGACAAATGAATAGCACTAAATAGTAAGCACACAGCATGTGTGCTGCAGAAACAAAAACCAGACACTTATCTTTGCTGATTTGGGAGCAGGGCAGGAAGACCAGAAAGAGATCCAAAACCTCAAAGAACAATGGACAACTGGCACGGACTAATGAATCCTGCAACCCTAAATACCCAGTCAGGCCTGCAATCAGCAGGAACACCTGACCAGGATTGCAAGCCAGGGACAACTGCAATACCACCAACAACCACCGGAGGGAACCCAAGAGCAGAATTCACAACAATACAACCTTAAGAGAGCTTTTCCCCAAAGAGCAGTGAAGCACACAGTTCGCATCGTAGCTGTAGACTTCCAGCTCTGGCCTGTCAATTCGTCAATGCCAAAACATTAGCAGCAGCAGTGGTGGAAGTGGAAGAAGCAATTTCTGTGAGTTCTTTGACACTTTTTTAGACCAACTCGTGCACAAGCACAACAGAGTCCAAGTCTTACACGTGGTAAACAAATGGAGAGGATGGTGCAGGAGTATCCAGAACTAAATATCAATACCATCAGGGAGGGTTTGGACCCTTTCACATTTTGATCTTCCAAAATGGAGAAGTGGCATGAGCTCGCCTCACATGCCTTGGAGGTTTTATCCTGCCTGACAGCCAGCGTTCTCTCAGAATGTGTCTTCAGCGTTGCTGGTGGTGTCCTGCAGGATAAGTGCATGCATTTGTCCCCTGAAGTGTTTACCGTCTAACTTTCGTTAAGAGGAACAAGTCATGGATCTCCAAGGACTTTTGCAGCACAATTACAGACTGTACAGACTAGGTGATATTGTATTTTTCAGTATGATACATTAATGTCACGTAACTGCACTCTGTGATATCTTTAGTGTTGCTTCTCTGGCTGCTGCAGCTGCTGATGTTAACTCAAATTTGTGAAAATGTAAACAGTCACGGTTGGTCTACATCTGCTGTGTTAGCTGTAGTGGAAGACATGTCTGTCCCAATTATACTATTTCTATTCTCGTGAAAGTTATTCCACTTTAATGGTATCAGGACCTCATTTTTTAAAATGTAAAAACTCCAATTTAGGCATCTATCTGCTGGATTGGGTGTAGTGAAGGACCTGTCGGTCCCTATTCTACTATTTCTGCTGTGGTGAAATTGATGCCACTTTTGTGCTGTATGCCAATACTTTTTGGACATGTGAACACTCCTGGTTGAGTGTTCATCTGCTGGATTGGGTGTAGAGAAAGACCTGTTGATCCCTATTAGACTATTTCTACTGTGGTGAAATTGATGCCACTTCTGTGGTGTAAGGCCCTCATTGATATCCGAAGTACCATCCCGTCCATGTGGGCTGGGCCCTTATGACCATGGAAGGGATAGAACATTGAAGCTGATTGGACGCGCACACGGATGGTGTGCGGCCGATCGGGGCTGGGTGTCAGCTGATTCTCACAGCTGACACCCGCACTAAGTGCCAGGAGCGGTCACGCACCGCTCCTGGCACATTAACCCCTGGGACACTGACATCAAACAGGATCACAGCATTCCGTGGCATAGAGAAGCATCGCGCAGGGAGGGGGCTCCCTGCGTGCTTCCCTGAAACCCTCAGAACAACGCGAAGTGATCACATTGTTCCAAGGGTTTCCTCCCTCAAGGCCCCCGGATCCAATATGGCTGCAGGTTCCTTTTGGGTCCTGCAAGGAGCTGGCTTCTCAGTGCCTGCTGAGAGCAGGGACCTGAAAAGCCTCCTTCAATGCCTATCAGATCGCTGATCTGACAAAATGCTGTGCAAACTGTCAGATCAGTGATCTGACTTTATACAGTGATGTCCCACCCTGGGACAATGTAAAAAAGTTAAAAAAAATTATACTGTGTAAAAATATATTTTTTTAAATTCCCAAATAAAGAAAAAAATAAATATTGTTCCGATAAATACATTTCTTTATGCAAATAAAAAAACCAATAAAAGTACAAATATTTAGTATTGCCACTTCCGTAACAACTCAACCTATAAAACTGACCCACTAGTTAACCCCTTCAGTGAACACCATAAAAAATAAATACAAAACAAGGCAAAAAACAATGCTTTATCATCATACCGCCGAACAAAAAGTGGAATAACACGCGATCAAAAAGACTGATATAAATAAACATGGTACCGCTGAAAATGTCATGTCACAAAAAATGAGCAGCCATACAGCATCATCAGCAAAAAAAATAAAAGTTATAGCTCTCAGAATAAAGCGATGCAAAAACAATTATTTTTTATATAAAATAGTACTTATTGTATAAAAGCACCAAGCATAAAAAATGATATAAATGATATAAATGAGGAATCGCTGTCATCGTACTTGCCCAAAGAATAAAACTTCCTTATCAATTTTACGACACGTGGATTGGTATAAATACCCCACCTAAAATAAATTCATGAATTTTTGTTCATTCTGCCTCACAAAAATCGGAATAAAAAGTCATGTGCCTGAAAATGGTACCAATTAAAACGACAACTCGTCCCGCAAAAAACAAGACCTCACATTACTCTGTGGGCCAAAATAGCTCTCAAAATGTGGTGATGCAAAAACTATTTTTTGCAAGAAAAAGCGTCTTTTAGCGTGTGACAGCTGCCAAACATAAAATTCCAATATAAAAACCCGCTATAAATAGTAAATTAAACCACCCTTTATCACCCCCAAAAATGTGTTTATATCCATTTTCCCATTAGGGTTAGGGCTAAAGTTATGTTTATGGTTGGGGCTAAAGTTAGGGTTAGGGGTCGAGTTCCCGCCTCTGCACAGGGGGAATCTCGGGCCATCTCCGCTGCGGTCTCCCATTCTTCTCCCGCTGCAGTGGAGACGTCCGTCCCAGCTTCTCGCTCAGTCTGACTCTGTACAAACAGTTAATGCTGCCTTTCCTGCTTCTGCCATTGAAGTCAGTGCTGGGCAGCGGTGAGCAGACGCTTCTGGGACTAAGTCCTGCTTTTCTCGTTCTGAGCATGCCCAGAGTAAGATCTCTCAGTGGAGATCGAGGGTCACATGATCAGATACTGCAGCTAATGCCATTGGTCCTTCAGGAAGGTCCTGTAGGTGCTCACGCTTTGTGGCAGCCTCTCATTGGTCCTTCTAGGAAGGTCCTGTACGTGCTGCAACTATTTAAGGCTCGCATGGCCGCACGGCCATGCGCTAGTATTGTTCTTTGTTATGTGCTTAGCACCAGTGTGGTCACGTGAGAGTGTGTTCAGGGACCCGTCTGAAATAAGCCCCTAGAATGCTGGCACCTCCGGCGAGGAGTTTGTGTTTGTATGTATTCAGGGACCTGGCTGAAATAAACCCCTAGAATGCTGGCACCTCCGGCGAGGAGTTTTGTGTGCATGTGTGACCACTGACTGCTCTCTGTTTGGGCAGTTAGTCTGTGCCTCTGTGAAGTCTAACAGGGCACAGTGCTTTGCTTTCACGGCTACTTGGTGAATTAACTGAGTTAGTCCATACCGCCATATAGTGTTGCCGTTTGCTAGCAGCAGGTACTCCTGCACGGTGGACCCCTGGCTGCGAACGCACCAATTTCAATAAAAACATCTCTATTTACTCGGTGCGTTCCACTAGCCCTAACAGGGTTGGAACTAAACTTAGGATTAGGGTTAAAGTTAGGGTTAGGTTTATGGTAGGGGCTAAAGTTAGGGTTAGGTTGGGGCTAAAGTTAGGGTTAGGGTTTAGGTTAGGGTTGGGATTACATTTACGGTTGGGATTAAGGTAAGGGTTGGGATTAGGGTTAGTGGTGTGTCAGGGTTAAGTATGTGGATAGGGTTATGGTTAGGGTTGGGATTATGGTTTGGTGTGTGGTGGGGTTAGGTGTTGTGAATTTGCTTTTTGCTCCCTCTAGTGGTTACTAGTTTTTTTGACTCTGGTTTTTCTGTCATTCCTTTTATCCGCACCTGGGTCGTTAGTTAGGGGTGTTGCTATATAAGCTCCCTGGACCTTCAGTTCTATGCCTGGCAACGTAGTTATCAGAGCTAGTCTGCTGTGCTCTTGTCTACTGATCCTGGTTCCAGTTATATCAGCTAAGTCTGCCTTTTGCTTTTTGCTATTTGTTTTGGTTTTGTATTTTTGTCCAGCTTGTTCCAAATCTATATCCTGACCTTTGCTGGAAGCTCTAGGGGGCTGGTGTTCTCCCCCCGGACCGTTAGACGGTTCGGGGGTTCTTGAATTTCCAGTGTGGATTTTGATAGGGTTTTTGTTGACCATATAAGTTACCTTTCTTTATTCTGCTATCAGTAAGCGGGCCTCTCTGTGCTAAACCTGGTTCATTTCTGTGTTTGTCATTTCCTCTTACCTAACCGTCATTATTTGTGGGGGGCTTCTATCCAGCTTTGGGGTCCCCTTCTCTGGAGGCAAGAAAGGTCTTTGTTTTCCTCTACTAGGGGTAGCTAGATTCTCCGGCTGGCGCGTGTCATCTAGAATCAACGTAGGAATGATCCCCGGCTACTTCTAGTGTTGGCGTTAGGAGTAGATATATGGTCAACCCAGTTACCACTGCCCTATGAGCTGGATTTTTGTACTCTGCAGACTTCCACGTTCCTCTGAGACCCTCGCCATTGGGGTCATAACAGTTAGGCATGTGCTGGGCTTAGAGCTGTAGCTATGGTTGTGATTAGGGTTAGGTGTGTGTTTGGGTTAGGGGTGTGGTTAGGGTTATGGTTAGGTTTGGGATCAGGCTTAGGGGTGTGGTGGGGTTAGGATTGGAGTTAGAATTAGGAAGTTTCCACTGTTTAGGCACATCAGGGGCTCTCCAAATGTGACATGGCATCCGATCTCAATTCCAGCCAATTCTGCATTGAAAAAGTCAAACAGTGCTCCTTCCCTTCCAAGCTCTGTTATGCACCCAAACAGTGGTTTTCCCTCACATATGGGATATCAACGTACTCAGGACAAATTGGACAACAACTTTTGTGGTCCAATGTCTCCTGTTACTCTTGTGAAAGTAAAAATTTGGGGGCTAAAAATCATTTTGTGGGGAAAAAAGGATTTTTTATTTTCACGGCTCTGCCTTATAAACTTAAGTGAAACACTTAGGGGCTTAAAGTTCTCACAACACATCTAGATAAGTTCGATGGCGGGTCTAGTTTCCAAAATGATGTCACTTGTGGGGAGTTTCTACTGTTTAGGCACATCAGTGGCTCTGCAAACGCAATATGACACCCTCAGACCTTTCCATCAAAGTCTGCATTCCAAAATGTCACTCCTTCCCTTCCAAGCTCTGCCGTGCGCCCAAACAGTAGTTTTCTCCCACATATGTAGTATCATCATACTCAGGACAAATTGCACAACTTTTGGCATCCAATTTCCCAGTTAACCTTGTGAAAATACAAAATTGGGGCTAAAAAATCATTTTTGCAGAAAAAAAATGATCTTTTTATTCTCACGGCTCTGTGTTATAAACTTTAGTGAAACACTTTGGGGTTCAAATTTCTCATAACACATCTAGATAAGTTCCTTGGGGGGTGTAATTTCCAATATGGGGTCACCTGTGGGGGGTTTCAACTGTTTAGGTACATCAGGGGCTCGGCAAACGCAACTTTATGCCCGCAGACAATTCCATCACAGTCTGCATTCCAAAACGGCGCTCCTTCCCTTCCGAGCGCTTCCATGTGCCCAAACAATGGTTCCCCCCACATATTGGGGATCAGCATACTCAGGACAAATTGAACAACAACTTTTGGGATTCAATTTCCCCGGATACCTTTGGGAAAATAAACAATTGCGAGCAAAAGATCATTTTTGTGTTATTTTCATGGCTCTACATTATATACTTCTGTGAAACAATTGGAGGCTCAAAGTGCTCACCACACATCTAAATATGTTCCTTTGGTGGTCTAATTTCCAAAATGAGGTCATTTGTTGGGGTTTCCACTGTTTAGACACATCAGGGGCTCTCCAAACGCGACATGGTGCCTGAACTCAATTCTAGCCAATTCTGCGTTGATAAAGTCAAATGGTGCACCTTCCCTTCAGAGCTCTGCCAGTTGCCCAAACAGTGGTTCCCCCCACATATGGGGCATCAGCATACTCAAATAAATTTTGCCACTATCATGAAATACAATATGTCTTGAGAAAAAAAAAGTCAGAATCACCAGGATCCGTTGAAGCGTTCCAGAGTTATATCCTCATAAAGGGACAGTGGTCAGTATTGTAAAAATTGGCCTGGTCATTAACATGCAAACCACCCTTGGGGGTAAAGGGGTTAAATGTGAACACACCTTGTAGGGTGTTCACTAGTGTTGAGCGATACCGTCCGATACTTGAAAGTATCGGTATCGGAAAGTATCGGCCGATACCGGCAAAGTATCGGATCTAATCCGATACCGATACCCGATACCAATACAAGTCAATGGGACTCAAGTATCGGACGGTATCCTGTATGGTTCCCAGGGTCTGAAGGAGAGGAAACTCTCCTTCAGGCCCTGGGATCCATATCAATGTGTAAAAGAAAGAATTGAAATAAAAAACAGGGATATACTCACCCTCCGACGCAGCCTGGACTTTACCGCCGTAACCGGGAGCCGTTGTACCTAAGAATGCGCGCTTGCAGGGCCTTAGATGAGGTCACTGCGCTCTGATTGGTCCGTAGCGGTCGCGTGACCGCTACGCGACCAATCACAAAGCACTGACGTCACCTAAGGTCTTTCAAGCGCTTGAAATACCTTAGAAGACGTCCGCAGCTTCTGATTGGTCGCGTAGCGGTCGCGTGACCGCTACACGACCAATCACAAAGCAGTGACGTCTTCTAAGGTATTTCAAGCGCTTGAAAGACCTTAGGTGACGTCACTGCTTTGTGATTGGTCGCGTAGCGGTCACGCGACCGCTACGGACCAATCAGAGCGCAGTGACCTCATCTAAGGCCCTGCAAGCGCGCATTCTTAGGTACAACGGCTCCCGGTTACGGCGGTAAAGTCCAGGAGCCGCCGGAGAGGTGAGTATATCCCTATTTTTTATTTTAATTCTTTATTTTACACATTGATATTAATCCCGATACCGATTCCCGATACCACAAAAGTATCGGATCTCGGTATCGGAATTCCGATACCCGCAAGTATCGGCCGATACCCGATACTTGCGGTATCGGAATGCTCAACACTAGTGTTCACCTGTTGGATTGGGTGTAGTGAAAGACCTGTTGGTCCCTAGTAGACTATTTCTACAGTGGTGAAATTGATGCCACTTTGGTGGTGTATGCCAATAGTTTTGAAAATGTGACTACTCCTTGTTGAATGTCCATCTGCTGATTTTGGTGTAGTGAAAGACCTGTCGGTCCCTATTCTACAATTTCTACTGTGGTGAAATTGATGCCACTTTGGTGGTGCTGACAATAATTTTTGGAAATGTGAACACTCCTGGTTAGGTCTCTTCCATGTTTGTTGCCTCCTGTAGCAGTAGGCCTCTGAGAACATCAGGACTCCACTTCCTTGCACTTAACTACCTGTGTTACTATCCTTAAATTTTTCTGACAATAGTAGTCTAGAAAATTGATATTTGTGTCACCTGAGTGTGGCTCAGCATGAAAGCAGGTAGAGGTGTTGCATGTGTTATCAGGGCTCCCAGCAAAGTGGCCCTACACTGATTCCTCACCCACCTCGTCTGACTGTGACATTAATTAGAAAGCTGTAAATGCTGCCCCAGACCCCGATACCTCATGCCTGGCTGATGGCTGCAGTTCCATGCTACAATTTGTACTGTGGATGAATTGAGGCCACTTTTCTAGTGTCTGTCCCTCATGTGATATGTTTTGGCAGCATTTGGGGCCGTTCTAAGGTGTTGTGCATGCGCTTGTTTTTGCAGCGCCCCAGAGTCCTGGTCGTTGCAGTAATGTCGCTCTGACACTAAGGGGAGTGATGTTACGTCTGATTACACTAAAGGAGTTCACCTGACCAGGTATCACACACACACTACACTTCACACTTCGGCCACCAGGGGGAGTGGTTCTATCTAGTAGTCCACTCCTCACACTCTGGTAAAACTGGGGGTTGGACAGGAAGTTAGCGAGAAAGTAGCTGGGAAGAGCTAGAGAGAGGACCTGTCAGAGGTGGGATCCTGGCAGAGTCCTAGAAAGGGACAGATCGTTACACAGTTGTGCCTGTGCCTTACAGCGGCAGACTCCTAAGAAAGGACAGGAAGCGAGGTTTATTGTGGAGAAGTGAGAAACGGAAATACAGCAAAAAGAAGATAATACCAGAAGGAGTCGTGCCTCAAGAACAGCAACATCCTTCTGAGACTCCACGCATTACTTTAAACTACGGCCGGGCAGTTAACCATAGGTTGGCTGTCTCACCATTACACCTAACGAAGACAACGGAGGCAAACTGTGGGAGAGGGGTGTCCCTAGGGTCCCTATAAAATAGCTCCAGGCCTACCCCGTCATACGGGTGCGTCCTAGCCATATCATCTGGGGGAAGGAGAGAGAGAAAGAACAGAGAAATACACGACAGTTGTGAGGACTATCCCGTGGTGCTCAGCACGGAAGTACTACAACACACAGGCGCTAGAAGGTAGACACTGATTTCCACCTGCAAAGGGAACTCTGGATGTGCCTTCGGACCGACCGGTCTCAGCCAGCCCTGTTCACAGTACTCTGGATTGAGGATCTTGAAGCCTTTAGTAAAGAGGTAAAGAGACTGCAACCCCGTGTCCTCGTTATTCACCGCGGCTTACACCACACACCATTATCTCATCTTTCATTGGACGCCCCTTAGGAGGGTCATGGACCGGGTCTAGCCACCATGACGACCCCAGAATTGAGACAGAGAGGCCCGGTACCGAGTGCCCCGCGGCCCTGCATCTGGGGGTGCTCCAAACTTGGCGTCACGAACAGGATCTACTTAAGCCTGAAGAATCAGGTCATATGTGCCTTGGAACTGTGTCTGAATTGTACTTGAACTGTGATTTATTGCAAAGACTGTGGATTGCCACTTGCCGCCAAAATCCGCCATAGCCGCGCACAAAGGAAGGAGCTATAGCTTCATGGGCGGAGCCGGATAAAAAAGAGCGCGGAACCAGAAGACGCAGTAAAGCGTCAATCCCGGAAGAAGAACACCAACTTCCAGCAGGTTAGCAGGGGGAAGGAGCGGCCATGTCTGAGTCAGGCGGAGCAGATGCAGCAGTCGCAGCGATAGACCCAGAAGCACCTTCGGTCCCTGCGGTAGACGCAGCCGCGGGCCTTTTACCACAGCCGGCTGCCGCAGAGCTCACCACCCCTATCCGCCAGCCGGAGGCTGCTGCGGCCACAACAGCCATAATGCCCTTCTCCGTGCAGTACCTACCTGGAGCAGCCTGGCTCCCGCGATACTCTGGAGAGTCACATACATTAACTGACTTTAAAGAGGGGATCTGCAGCCTGCTCGAGTTCTATCCCTTGACAGAGCCTCAGAAAATTCATATGATAACAGGCCAACTCTTTGGGGTGGCTCTGAGAGAAGTGAAGTCCTGGCCCGCCGTGGATAAAGGAACTGCACAGCAGGTCTTTGCAAAGCTTAAAGCCACCTTTGACACCCTCACCACTACGGAAATTAAGTTGACTTTCTATGGGTGCAAGCAGAGGCTGCAGGATAGCTTACGAGACTATGCCCTTAACCTCCAGGAGGCGCTGCGGGCCATCAAGCAAAGTGACCCCGGCAGCATGCAAGATGAAGATAAACTCCTGAAAGAGCGGTTCATTGAGGGGCTCCTGTGAAGCCACCAAAGGGGTCAACTGCACTTCCTGGCCATGCAGAATCCAGACCTGACTTATGCGCAATTCAAGGAAAAAGCCATCCAGGCGCTACAAGAGCGACAACCCAGCCGTGCAGTGCCTCCCAGGCTTCAAACTCTCACATACCACCAGGAGGTGGCGTCGGATGCCCCAGTCGCCACCGAGGCCGAAGCCCAGATCCTAGAGGACGATTCCCCCGCAGGACTCCGCCTCCAGATGCAGGAGTTGACCAAGAGCGTTGCTGCCCTAGCCCGGACCGTGCAGTCCCTACAGGAGGCCCCCAAGGAGAAGATCCAGCTGGCCTCCAGATGAGAGGATGTCCCCTGGATGCGACAGAGGAGGACTCCGCCGACCAGAGGCAGGGATAACAATCGCTTTCATCGGGACGGACGACCTATCTGCCGCCGCTGTCATCAGGTGGGCCACCTTGCAAGGTACTGTTATTTAAACGAGCAACCCCTGGGGCAGAGGGCCAACCCCCAGGAGTAGGACAATAAGGCCTGCAGCATTGGAGAGCCAAATACATTGGAGGGCGACCAGTTCTTCCTATTGTGATCGGCGGTATCCCAATGAACGCTTTGCTGGACACCGGTTCTCAGGTGACGACTATGCCTTACGTGCTTTATAAACGGTATTGGGAGGACACCAATATTACTCTTGGCCCCGATGACGATTTCACCATAATAGCCAGTAATGGCCAGCCATTGCCACAAGTGGGGTATAAAGAGGTCACCATCAAAGTGGGGCGGGTGGAATTGATGGCCCAAGGGATTGTAATTGTTGATATTGATCACCGTGAATGTAATCCCATGATGACCATTGGTACTAATGTTATAGAAAATTGTCTTGCAGAAGTTATTGTCCTATTACAACAGGTAGCAGAAACAGCTGGCTACAGTGAACAACGTGCCCTGCAGAAAGAAATCAGGGCCCTGATGCAAAGAGAGCAGGTGGAGCTGACTGGTGGTGAAATTGGTCGTGTCACAGTGAGTGATTCAAACCCCATTGCGATACCCCCCAGGAGTGAAATGTTAATATGGTGTCGGGCAGCCATAGGCCTCAGGGGTAAAGACTATCAGTCCCTGGTAGAACCCGTATATTCGGATAATAGGCCTACCCTCCTGACAGCCAGAGGGGTGGTTGACGTCCACAAGGGGAGGGTGCCAGTACGTGTTCTCAATTGTGGGGAGGAAGAAGTCCAGCTAGCCAAATATGCCACACTTGCCAAACTGTTTACTGCTAATAGTAGTGTGATACAGGCACCTGGGCCCTTGGTCCCGTCCAATCCGGCGGAGAACAATGGTTCTGCAGGGCAACCGAAGGATTGGTGTCGGGAATTACACGTGGGCACTGACTCTACCCCACCTCACCAGAAACAGGGGGCCTACAGGGTGGTTCATGAGTATGAGGGGGTCTTTAGCAAACACCCCCTAGATTTTGGGCAGGTAAAAAGGATCCAACATCATATCCCCACAGGGGATCACCGACCCATAAAAGAGAGATACCGTCTTTTACCCCCAGCTCATTATCAGTGTGCCAAGGACATGTTGCGAGAGATGAAGGAGGCTGGGGTAGTGAGGGACAGTTGTAGCCCCTGGGCAGCTCCATTAGTCCTCGTTAAGAAGAAAGATGGCACAATGAGAATGTGTGTGGATTATAGGCAGTTAAATCGCATTACACATAAAGATGCATACCCACTGCCCAGGATAGAGGAGTCCCTGGCCGCTTTAAAATCTGCTAACTACTTCTCTACCTTGTATCTCACCAGTGGGTACTGGCAGGTTCCCATGCAACTACAACTACATGCCCTTCGGATTGTGCAATGCCCCGGGGACGTTCCAGAGGATGATGGAGTGCTGTCTGGGGCACAAGAACTTTGAAACCGTACTGCTGTATCTGGACGATGTCATTGTCTTCTCTAAGACCTATGAAGACCATCTGAAGCACCTGGCCGAGGTGTTTGAAGCCCTGTCCAACTTTGGCTTAAAGGTGAAACCATCCAAATGCCACCTGCTGAAACCCAAGGTACAGTATCTAGGCCATGTGGTGAGTGCCGAAGGAATGGCCCCAGACCCCGACAAGGTTACGGTGGTTAAGGATTGGCCGAAACCCAGCAACCTCCATGAAGTCCGGCAGTTCCTCGGGTTGGTAGGCTATTACAGGAGGTTCATCAAGGACTTCACCAAGAAGGCCGCACCATTGCAAGATCTATTGGTGGGCCAATCCAAGAAGACCAAGGGGAAGAATACCCCATTTGATTGGAACGAAGGACTGGAGGGATCATTCACTTGCTTGAAGATGGCGCTGACGGGAGAAGAGGTACTGGCCTACCCTGAATATGATAAACCGTTTGTACTGTATACGGATGCCAGCAATGTAGGACTGGGAGCTGTGTTGTCCCAAATCCAGAAAGGCAAGGAGAGGGTAATCGCTTACACCAGCAGGAAACTTCGTCCCACGGAAAGGAACCCTGATAACTACAGTTCCTTCAAGTTGGAATTCCTCGCCATCGTTAGGGCAGTGACGGAGAGGTTCAAGCACTACCTGGCTTCAGCAAAATTCACCATCTTCACGGATAACAATCCACTAACACACTTGGACACCGCCAAACTCGGGGCCTTGGAACAGCAGTGGATGGCCCGGCTGTCCAATTACGACTTCACCATCAAGTACCAGGCAGGTCGGGCTATATTTATGCTCTCACCATCGTGAATCATTACTCCAGGTTCCTGGTGGTTGTACCTGTCAAGGATCTAATGGCCAGGACGGCCGCCAAAACCTTCCAGCAGTACTTCTGTAGGCCCCATGGGTACCCGGAGAAGGTACTGACCGATCAGGGGCCAGCATTTGAGGCGGAGGTGTTCCAGGAGTTCTGCAATCTGTACGGGTGTAAGAAGATCAGAACCACACCGTACCACCCACAAACCAACGGGATGTGTGAAAAGATGAACCAAGTGGTGATCGACTTATTGAAGACCTTGCCTGTAGAGGAACTGAACTTGTGGCCAACAAAGTTGCCCGACCTGGTAGACATGTACAACCACATCCCAGTGAATTCTACCAACTGCACTACGGCATACCTGATGCGAGGAAGGTCTAGTAAGTTGCCCGTTGATCTGGACATGGGGGTTCTAACCCCCGAAGATACCTTGCCCGATGTCGATTGGGATACGGAGAGGCGGCAAAGGTACCGCAAAGTACAGGAATGCGTGGAAAGGAGTCTCGCTCAGGCCAGGCAAAAACAGGAATGGGACTACAACCAGCATGCTCCTGCAATTCCCTTGCCACCTGGTGAACAGGTACTCAAGCGGAAGAGAAGGCTACACAAACTTGACGACCAATGGGAAGCGGAACCGTATACCATCCTGCCGTCCAATTTCGACAATATTAAAGTTTGTCTCATCAGCAAAGATGGAGGGGAAACCTCAACGGCAATATCCAGAGACCACCTTAAGGTATGCCCCGATAACTTGAGGGAGAAGGAAACAGATCCAAGAGCCTCTCCACCTGTAGAAGAGGAGAAGATGATACACACTGTTCTTGGCGATTTTCCCCAGTCTTGGACTCAAATAAATCAGGCCATCATGGTACCTGTCTTAACGTTTCGTCAACCGAACCGGCCTGAACTAGAGGTGATGCCAGATCCTCCAGCCCCGCAATCACCACAGACCCCGCAGGACGATGCCATGCCCACCGTCGGACCGGCGGAGCCTCCCTCTGCTATCGGCGAATCTGCCGTACCCACTGTTGGTAGCAGCAGCTCTGAGAGATCCAGCATGCCAGTGCTACCCAGACTTACTAGAAGCGCAGCTAGAAGTCAGTGCAGTACATCAGTGGTAGCAAGCATAGCGAGCCCTGCTAGGCCAATAGCAACCCCTGCACTACGGAGGTCTACACGTAGCACCAAGAATCAGACTCCCCTTCGCTACAAAACTTGGAGGTATTAACTAAAGTTGCTAATTGTGTAAATATCTTTGTTACAAGTTTAAAAATGGACAACGGAGCAGTGGACAGTGAATTGCTCCAAAACTTTCAAAAGGGACCCCTTTGTTTACCCGGGGTCCCTGCTGTTTTAAAGTTACAACCACTGAACTGGGAGTCATGAACTGTGCATGACCGAAACTTTTGCAACATTCAAGTGTTCTCACCTCCCATAAAGGGAAGCACTGTTATGTTTAATTGTTTATAGTATTTCAAAATTTTATGTGTTTTCTGTTAAAATGTATTGTTGTTCTTATTTTCCCAGTCCAGGAGTACTGGATTTAGCCGGGGGGAGTGCAGTGCCCCAGAGTCCTGGTCGTTGCAGTAATGTAACTCTGCCACTAAGGGGAGTGATGTTACGTCTGATTACACTAAAGGAGTTCACCGGACCAGGTATCACACACACACTGCACTTCACACTCCGGCCACCAGGGGGAGTGGTTCTATCTAGTAGGCCACTCCTCACGCTCTTGTAAAACTGAGGGTTGGACAGGAAGTTAGTAAGAAAGTAGCTGGGAAGAGCTAGAGAGAGGACCTGTCAGGGGTGGGATCCTGGCAGAGTCCTAGAAAGGGACAGATCGTTACGGAGTTGTGCCTGTGCCTTACAGCGGCAGACTCCTAAGAAAGGACAAGAAGCGAGGTTTATTGTGGAGAAGTGAGAAACGGAAATGCAGCAAAAAGGAGATAATACCAGAAGGAGTCGTGCCTCAAGATCAGCAACATCCTTCTGAGGCGCGTAGCCAGTGGCCGGAACGCCGAGAAAGTAAGAGACTCCACACATTACTTTAATGCGCTAGAAGGTAGACACTGATTTCCACCTGCAAAGGGAATTCTGGATGTGCCTTCGGACCGACCGGTCTCAGCCAGCCATGTTCACAGTACTCTGGATTGAGGATCTTGAAGCCTTCAGTAAAGAGGTAAAGAGACTGCAACCCTGTGTCCTCGTTATTCACCGCGGCTTACACCACGCACCATTATCTCATCTTTCATTGTACGCCCCTTAGCAGGGTCACGGACCGGGTCTAGCCACCATGACGACCCCAGAACTGAGACAGAGAGGCCCGGTACCGAGTACCCCCCGACACTGCATCTGGGGGTGCTCCATTTTTGCTTCCCATTGACTATAATGGTGTTCGGTTATGTTTGGCGACTATTCGACAAATTAATCGTCGAGTATTGCATATTCAGTGAACATAATCCGAATCGAGTATTGAAATATTCACTCATCTCTAATTTTTAGAATAAGCCAAATAACCAGAGAGCTTCCCAGCCTGATAATATCAGCTCACAGTTGTGTGTTTTAACTTTGCTGGCCATAACTCCACATCATTTTTAAAAATCATTTATTTATTAAAACCAGACCAAAAGCTGCTGAGTAAATGCATTGACAACGTATGTGCTTTTTTTTTTTTACTGTGGATTAACTGCATCTAATGCAAGGTGGTGTGGAGGAGGCGTTTTTTTTTTCTTTTTAAGTTTGACATATGCAAGACATTGTACAGAAAAAAATTGTCCTAAAATTTTTCCTGTAAAATTCATTTTATCTTTGGTTTTGTATGTGTTATTGTTAGGCCTTTATAGTGGAGTAACAACATTGTTCCTAGCAGCGACCTGTAAGTCAGGGATGCGTCCAGGTGTCTTCTCCGTGCTGCTTCCATTCCATTTGAGCAGTTATCACTAGTGATGAGCAAATATATTCGTTACTCGAGATCTCTCCAGCATGCTCGGGTGTCCTCCGAGTACTTTTTAGTGCTCGGAGATTTAGTTTTCATCGCCTTAGCTGAATGATTTACATCTGTTAGCCAGCATAAGAAAATGTGGGGGTTGCCTGGTTTCTAGGGAATCCCCACATGTAATCAAACTGGCTAGTAGCTGTAAATCATCCAGCTGCAGAGAAAAAAACTAAATCTCTGAGCACTAAAAAATACTCGGAGGACCCCTGAGCATGCTCGGGAAATCTTGAGTAACGAGTATATTTGCTCATCACTAGTTACCACCCATTCCAGAGTTTTCCCTGCCCCCCAGGCCTGTCCTTTGGAACTTCTGAAAAAATGCTCGAGTTTCCCAGTGACATCCATAATTGTTGTTGCTCATGTCATGGCCATCCAAGCATCCGACCTGCTTGATTCGAGTAACGAGCACTGGAGCATTTTAGTGCTTAATCATCAATATTAGTGATGAGCGAATATACTCATGACTCGAGATTTCCCGAGCATGCTCGTGTGTCCTCCGATTATTTGTAAGTACTCAGAGATTTAGTTTTCCTCAGCTGAATGTTTTATAGCTACTAGCCTGCTTGATTACATGTGGGGATTCCCTAGCAACCAGACAACCCCCACATGTACTTATGCTGGCTAACAGATGTAAATCATTCAGCTGCGGCGAGGAAAACTAAATCTCCGAGCACTAAAAAATACTCAGAGGACACCCGAGCGTGCTCGAGAAATCTCGAGTAACGATTATATTTGCTCATCACTAATCACTATTGATGACCAATATTTTGTTTCTGATTTTGTTATGATTCCTATGAATAAAATATATTTACCTGGGTGTAACCATAAATATTTAAATGTTCTATTATCTCTAATGACGTCTTTGATGACTGATCACCAACTACACCCACCAGTTTGCCATTACTGAGACAAGAATAGTTGGGGACTATGTCTCCTGGACCAGATAAGATCTTTAGTACATTCTCTATGGCTTTATTTTCATTGTTGCAGGAATCAGTCACATGGTATCCAAGAGTCACATTGGGTAAAATATATGGATTCTTGTTAATTTCATCTATGGCAAACATAAAGGCCAGAACATACTTATAGAAGGACGGTACAGGACTGCAATTGGATAACAAAGAGAATGCAAACATTACTTAAGACTAGATTGAGATAGAATAATAAATAAAAAATAAAGCATTCTTTAAAATACTTGATAGCATTTACTTTCCTTGATTCTCTGTATGCATATTGCTATTTTTACTTTTGAGAAAATCCATATTTTACAAGTTTGTACTATATATGTATATATATATATATATATATATATATATATATATATATATATATATATATATATATATATACTAGATGGTGGCCCGATTCTAATGCATCGGGTATTCTAGAATATGCATGTCCACGTAGTATATTGCACAGCCCACGTAGTATATTGCCCAGCCATGTAGTATATTGCCCAGTCACATAGTATATTGCCCAGCCACGTAGTATATTGCCCAGTGATGTAGTATATTGCCCAGCCACGTAGTATATTGCCCAGTCACATAGTATATTGCCCAGCCACGTAGTATATTGCCCAGTGATGTAGTATATTGCCCAGCCACGTAGTATATTGCCCAGTGATGTAGTATATTGCCCAGCCACGTAGTATATTGCCCAGTGACATGATATATTGCCCAGCCACGTAGTATATTGCCCAGTGACGTAGTATATTGCCCAGCCACATAGTATATTGCCCAGCCACGTAGTATATTGCCCAGTGACATAGTATATTGCCCAGCCACGCAGTATATTGCCCAGTGACGTAGTATATTGCCCAGCCACGTAGTATATTGCCCAGCCACGTAGTATATTGCCCAGTTATGTAGTATATTGCCCAGTGATGTAGTATACAGCACAGAGCCACATAGTATATTGCACAGCGACGTAGTGTACAGCACAGAGCCACGTAGTATATTGCCCAGCCACGTAGCATATTGCCCAGCTACGTAGTATATTGCCCAGCCACGAATGTTACAGGTTGAAAAATAAAAAATAAACATATACTCACCTTCCGAGGGCCCCTTGTAGTTCTGTTGCCTGTGTGCGGTGCAGGCGGCAGCTTCCAGTCCCAGGGTGTGATGACGTTTCAGTCACATGACCGTGACATCATGGCAGGTCCTTCTCGCGCAGGCCCTGTGATGACGTCACGGTCACATGACCTTGACATCATGGCAGGTCCTTCTCGCATACCATCCTTGCCAACGGAACCTGCCGCTTGCATGGAGCAGTCACCGGAGCGTTGCGAGGAGCGGGAAAGGCGGCGGAAGGTGAGTATATAATGATTTTTTATTTTTTTAATTATCTTTAACATTAGATGTTTTTACTATTGATGCTGCATAGGCAGCATCAATAGTAAAAATTTGGTCACACAGGGTTAATAGCAGCGGTAACGGAGTGAATTACCCGCGGCATAACGCGGTCCGTTACCGCTGGCATTAACCCTGTGTGAGCGGTGACTGCGGGGAGTATGGATCAGTCGCCGGGCACTGACTGCAGGGGAGTAGGGAGGGACTAATTGGACTGTGGCTGTCACTGATTGGTTGCGGCAGCCATGACAGGCAGCTGGCGAGACCAATCAGCGACTTGGATTCCATGACAGACAGATGCCGCGACCAATAAATATCTGTGACAGACAGACACACAGACAGAAAGACAGAAGTACCCCTTAGACAATTATATATATACTAGATTGTGGCCCGATTCTAACGCATCGGGTATTCTAGAAAATGCATGTCCCCGTAGTATATGGACAATGATGATTCCAGAATTCGACTGTGCCCGTCGCTGATTGGTCAAGGCAACCTTTATGACATCATCGTCGCCATGGCAACCATTATGACATCTACGTCGATACTGTGCCCATCGATGATTGGTCGAGGCCCAGGCGGCCTCAACCAATCACAGACGCGGGATTTCCAGGACAGACAGACAGACAGAAAAACCCTTAGACAATTATATATATAGATAGGGAAAAAATGGAAGAGCACAATGCTCACCAATGGTGGGTGCCTGGCCCCCCGGACAGAATGGTCCACTCATCTATCCAAGATGTATACAAAGGTAGTAAAAAGAAGGCAGCACTCCAAGACTTTCCAGTAGAAAAAATGTGAAGTTTTAATCGACCCACATCACTGCGCGACGTTTCCGCTCCATGAGCCTTTTTCAAGCCAAGGGAACGTCACGCAGTGATGTGGGTCGATTAAAACTTCACATTTTTTCTACTGGAAAGTCTTGGAGTGCTGCCTTCTTTTTACTACCTATATATATATATATATATATATATATATATATATATATATATATATATATATGTATGTATAAATATATATAAATATACAGTACAAACCAAAGGTTTGGACACACCTTCTCATTTAAAGATTTTTCTGTATTTTCATGACTATGAATGTTGTACATTCACACTGAAGGCATCAAAACTATGAATTAACACATGTGGAATTATATACTTAATCAAAAAGTGCGAAACAAATGAAAATGTGTGTTATATTCTAGGTTCCTCAAAGTAGCCATCTTGTGCTTTGATGACTGCTTTGCAAACTCTTGGCATTCTCTTGATGAGTTTCAAGAGGTAGTCACCAGGAATGGTCTTCCAACAATCTTGAAGGAGTTCCCAGAGATGCTTAGTAAACCATCAAGCGCTACAAAGAAACTGGCTCACATGAGGACCGCCCCAGGAAAAGAAGACCGAGAGTTACCTTTGCTTCTGAAGATAAGTTTATCTGAGTCACAAGCCTCAGAAATCGCAGGTTAACAGCAGCTCAGATTAGAGACCAGGTCAATGCCACACAGAGTTCTAGCAGCAGACACATCTCTACAACAACTGTTAAGAGGAGACTTTGTGCAGCTGGCCTTTATGGTAAAATAGCTGCTAGGAAACCACTGCTAAGGACAGGCAACAAGCAGAAGAGACTTGTTTGGGCTAAAAAACAAAAGGAATGGACATTAGACCAGTGGGAATCTGTGCTTTGGTCTGATGAGTCCAAATTTGAGATTTTTTATTCCAACCACCGTGTCTTTGTGCGATGCAGAAAAGGTGAACGGATGGACTCTACATGCGTGGTTCCCACCGTGAAGCATGGAGGAGGAGGTGTGATGGTGTGGGGGTGCTTTGCTGGTGACACTGTTGGGGATTTATTCAAAATTGAAGGCATACTGAACCAGCTCGGCTACCACAGCATCTTGCAGCAGCATACTATTCCATCCGGTTTGCGTTTAGTTGGACCATCATTTATTTTTCAAAAGGACAATGACCCCAAACACACCTCCAGGCTGTGTAAGGGCTATTTGACCAAGAAGGAGAGTGATGGGTTGCTACGCTAGATGACCTGGCCTCCACAGTCACCAGACCTGAACCCAATTGGGATGGTTTGGGGTGAGCTGGACCGCAGAGTGAATACAAAAGGGCCAACAAGTGCTAAGCATCTCTGGGAACTCCTTCAAGATTGTTGGACGACCATTCGCGGTGACTACCTCTTGAAGCTCATCAAGAGAATGCCAAGAGTGTGCAAAGCAGTCATCAAAGCAAAAGGTGGCTACTTTGAAGAACCTAGAATATAAGACATACTTTCAGTTTTTTCTCACTTTTTTGTTAAGTATATAATTCCACATGTGTTAATTCATAGTTTTGATGCCTTCAGTGTGAATGTACAATTTCCATAGTCATGAAAATACAGAAAAATCTTTAAATGAGAAGGTGTGTCCAAACTTTTGGTCTGTACTGCGTGTATATATATATATATATATATATATATACACTCACCGGCCACTTTATTAGGTACACCATGCTAGTAACGGGTTGGACCCCCTTTTGCCTTCAGAACTGCCTCAATTCTTCGTGGCATAGATTCAACAAGGTGCTGGAAGCATTCCTCAGAGATTTTGGTCCATATTGACATGATGGCATCACACAGTTGCCACAGATTTGTCGGCTGCACATCCCAAAGATGCTCCATACAAGGCAGGATGGATCCATGCTTTCATGTTGTTTACGCCAAATTCTGACCCTACCATCCGAATGTCGCAGCAGAAATCGAGACTCATCAGACCAAGCAACGTTTTTCCAATCTTCTACTGTCCAATTTCGATGAGCTTGTACAAATTGTAGCCTCAGTTTCCTGTTCTTAGCTGAAAGGAGTGGTACCCGGTGTGGTCTTCTGCTGCTGTAGCCCATCTGCCTCAAAGTTCGACGCACTGTGCGTTCAGAGATGCTCTTAGGCCTACCTTGGTTGTAACGGGTGGCGATTTGAGTCACTGTTGCCTTTCTATCAGCTCGAACCAGTCTGCCCATTCTCCTCTGACCTCTGGCATCAACAAGGCATTTCCGCCCACAGAACTGCCGCTCACTGGATTTTTTTTCTTTTTCGGACCATTCTCTGTAAACCCTAGAGATGGTTGTGCGTGAAAATCCCAGTAGATCAGCAGTTTCTGAAATACTCAGACCAGCCCTTCTGGCACCAACAACCATGCCACGTTCAAAGGCACTCAAATCACCTTTCTTCCCCATACTGATGCTCGGTTTGAACTGCAGGAGATTGTCTTGACCATGTCTACATGCCTAAATGCACTGAGTTGCCGCCATGTGATTGGCTGATTAGAAATTAAGTGTTAACAAGAAGTTGGACAGATGTACCTAATAAAGTGGCCGGTGAGTGTATATATATATATATATATATATATATATGTATATATATATATATACTGTATATATGTGTGTGTGTGTGTGTGTGTGTGTCGTGATGTCAATAGTGGCAGTTAGGACATGAAACATAAACTTCTGTTAAGTTATAAATGCATGTTCCTTCTCTCTTGATGTTAAAAAATTATGAAGAGGAACATACAAGACAGCCAATGGATATCAAACACTCCAATTCTAACTCATGGCCAATCTTCCAAGCTCTCAGTCTTACTTGTTTGGATGATTTTTATCTTGGAAAAATAATAGAGTGATTTTTCACATGTACCATGCAGCAGCCAATAATACCAACGTTTCGCAACTCCATTCAAAGGGTTTACGTCCGACTGCTGAAATATAAGTTCCCGGTATCGTACTCTTAATGATCTTCTATTGATGACATCCTGTTAATAGGTCATTAATACCTAGGCATGGACAAATCTTTCAGACACCACTCTTTGTCTATGCCCATCTGTCCCTCAGCTGAGATTGGAACAACAGGAAATGAACCCATGTGTTCCGCTGAAAGTGAAACATTTCATAGCTGTAGAGAAAGACATAGACCGCACACAAAGATCACACACTGATCTGCTGCCGCTAGACAAAATTTTACAAAACTGAATATAAAGTTCTTAGTTTAACATTCTGGTCAGACTGTATGATGCCCCCTGCCACATCATGGTGAACCTCTCACCTGATATTTAATAGTCTTAAAGATGAGGTTCCATGTGCCAACCACCACTGCAGCAATAGAGCACCAGCAGGGTTGATGACCTAGTACCTCGCAATACCATTGCTGCAAGATCACCCCTGATGCCAGACTACACCGTTCCACTGGCATAACACAACAAAAATGGCAGCCACACAGCACCATGTTGAATTTGGAACATTTGGGACTTTACATATGTGTTATTTTCAGGATTTGTACTTCTTTTTTTCTTCTGTCTCTCAAAAAACACCCTTAAACCTAAACACCAGTGTAAGCAATGTTTACTTGAGCTAATTTAAGCAGCTGTTCACACTGGATATAGTGAGTGCAGGTTCCCTATAGAAAGTCATGACAAATCACGTGTACTCACCATCACTTGTTGGTTCATGCCAGTCTCCTCTATAAGACATAAGACAAGCTCCAAAATACAAGGTAATGCTCGTAAACATCCTTTCTAACACATAGGATCAGAGATATGTTTGATCCTGACAATTTAGATGCTGTAGTCAATGTTAGGTGCAGAGTCTATATGGTTAATTGTTGGGTAGGGGCTTCTACTGTCACCCACCGGAGCCCCGCAATGTGGTCATCTGGTGCTAATGGGCTGCTTGGGCAGCTGGAGGCCCAACAAACATTCCAGGTCTGCTATGGATGGGAACTCTTCAGACCCTACATTTGAGCTCACTAGGCTGCCTGTCAGTATCTCACTGATGGGCTTAATGTAGACATATTGCAGTCTATTGCACAAAACCTACAAGAAACAAAATGAGCAAAAACCCTGCTGCAACTAAATAAGTAAAAAGAAAAAGTGCATTTAAATAACTCAGGGCTCTTAGTAATACTGTTTTTGGTCAAAATTAGCGTATTAGCCCCATAGCGTATTAGCCCCATAAAATGCTCCATAGAAACAATTACCCCATATAATGATACACAAAGGTTTAATATGGCCCCATAAGATGCTCCATAGAAACATTTGCCCCATATAATGTTGCATAAAGGCTGGTTATGGCCCCATAAGATGCTCCATAGAAACATTTACCCCATATAATGCTGCACAAGGGTTGATTATGGCCCCATAAGATGCTCTATAGAAATATTTGCCCCATGCAATGCTCGGTAAAGGTTGCTTATGGCCCCATAGGATGCTACATAGAAACATTTGCCCGATACAATGCTGCACAAGGGTTGATTATGGCCCCATAATATGCTCTATAGAAATATTTGCCCCATGCAATGCTCGGTAAAGGTTGCTTATGGCCCCATAGGATGCTACATAGAATATTATGCCCCATATGCATCTGCTGCGATTTAAAAAAAATTCATACTCACCTTTTGTCCTGAGCAGGTGGGGACACTGGCACATGCAATATTCACCTGTCCCCGTTCCATCGCCATGTCCCACTCCATCTTCCGGCTTTCTGCAGTGACTGTTCATGCAGAGGGCGGTGCGCACTAAACACGTCATCGCGCCCTCTGACCTGAATGTCACAGCCAGAGGACGTGGAAGACAGAGTGGCACGCAGCGGTGGAACCGGGACAGGTGAATATCGCAATGCTCATCCCCCCCCAATCATACTCACCCTCTCAACGCAGTCCCTGGCAGCTTCTCCGATGCGATGGTCTCTTCGGCGCCGGCAGCTTGTTCCTATGTTCAGCAGTCACTGGTACCGCTCATTAAAGTAATTAATGCGCTCCATTCCTATGAGGATGACTCCAGTATAAGCCGAGAAGGGCAATTTCAGCCTAAAAAAATGGGCTGAAGATCTCGGCTTATACTCGAGTATATACGGTATATTCCAATGTACTTACAGTTTACAGACTTGATCAATTGGCTTTTTATGGCGACAGTCATAATAATAATGCACAGTGAATATTCCTCCAATGATCATGCCTCCATCCTGGAAATAATTTGTATTTAACAGAGGATAGTCTTTTGAAATAAAACAGTTTGGTCCTGAGCTTAGCTTTTGGCTCTGTGTTACAATAAAGATGATGAAAATAATAACTATTACTAATAGCGACTTCCCTGACATCTCTGCAGGTAGGAGGCTCATCCATGGAATATTCCCTGGAATATAATCTAATCATAACAGATACATCTGTGCTGCAGCTTTCTGAATGTCGTGTACAGCAGTAAGTTCCTGAACGAGCCGTCTTATATAGTGTGGATGGTGCTTGTGAGAGATGGGGAGGGAATATTATTAGTACAATATTAATATAAAATCATCTGCTCTATGCAGTCACATGGGAATCAAGCCAAATGCAGAATTCTACTGAAGACTTACAAATGATTTCTTATTACAATCTGTTATACTAAGCTACAATATTTAGCTATAATCATTGTTTCAGAAACATATAAAATATAATAACTGTTCCATATTCTGTTTTCTGATGGTTCAGTCCCTTTACTTTTTAATTTCAGGTAAATCAAATATCTTCACAGTTAAGATGTAAATTGAACCTTGATATCAATATTAAAGTAATTATTAATCAGAATGACTAATATTGATAAAACTACTTCTATCCAGTGCACATGTTCATTATAAATATATATATACAGTAGCTATGGTTGGTACCAGATCCAAATAGAACAGAATCGATCACCATAGGGTATTCAGGAATGTTTCAGCTTTAGAAATAAGCAAATCTGATGAAATTCGATTACACAGATTCATTCAAATTTTTCCAGAAAATTCAATTTCTACTGAAATAATTTTGCAAGAATTTAATAGCTGGTAAGATCCTAATATTATGATCCGAGGACTCTCCAGTCCCCACATCATATTATTTAGATAGGTTGATAGAGAAGAGTGGACCCGTGGATGTTAGGCTTTGGTGGATTTGGCCTAACTTTATAAAAAAGTTTGGATTGGGTACCAAAATTGTACCCAAATTTGATCCCGAACCCGGAGCCCATTCAAATAGATGTGAGTCCGACCATGCGATAATTCTCATGCTGTCATCTGTGTGACAGCATGGGAAACACTGACTCTGACCAACAGGAAACCTTACTGCCGGTATCAGCTGCTGGGTATTGCGATTCAAACGCTGTCACACAGAGGACAACATGTGAGCCAGTATTTAGCACTTAGCCTCGGCTCTTCCCACTTGCCTTGGTGTGCTGGCAAGTGGGATAATGGATTTGTGGTTGATGTCAGCGGTGTAATGTCTACTGACATTGAGCCCAGGAGTTAATAATGGAGAGGTGTCTATCAGGCATTACTAACCCCTTACTGAAAAGTAACAAACACACAGCGAAAAGTTCTTTATTTGTACAAAGCACTCCCCGATCCTTTGTTACCTATTTCTTACCTTTTAAAAAATCAAATAATCCACAGTGAATCCATAACTTGTCTCATGAAAATACACAATTTTGCTATATCAAGACAGTGTGCTGAGCGGTGAGATGAGTAATGAAACCACTCAACACGCCAGCCGGAACACACTGAGAGTAGCCAAGCAATCCGGCTACTGCAAAGAGTGCTGACATCAGCAATATTATAGCAGTTCATAGCCAATGAACTGACATCTTAATGACATCACCGCTTGCAGAGTGAGAAATTCATCCTGCTGTGTAGGCAAGATTAATGCAGTTCATCGGCTTTGAACTGTGATAACGTTACTGACGTCAGTTCTTGCAGCATTAGAAATTTTTCACTCTGCAAGCGCTGATGTCGGTAAGGTTACTGCAGTTCATTGGCTATGAACTGCGATAACCTTGCTGATATCAGCGCTTGTCACAGCAGCCGATTTTGCACACTATTATCAGTGTCTGCAGGCTGTCTTGCTGAGTGGTCACAGTACTGGTGTCACCGCTTAACACTGCATCTGGATGTAGCAGATTTTGGGATCGTTTTGGGATGCATTGATGGTGGACCACTTTGGATTATTTCATTTTTTAAAGTTAATAAATGGGTAAAAGAGGGTTGAGGAGTGCTTTGTGCAAATAAAAGATTTTTTTCTGTGTGTGTTCTTTGCTTTAAACATGTGAGGTTATTAATGGTGGTTTCTTATAGATGCCTTTTCATTACTAACCTGTAGGCTTGATGTCAGCTGTCATTAGAAAGCTGACAGCAACCCCCAAAAATTACTCCGCTTGCCAACGCACCACGGCAAGCAAAAAAGAGCCAGACAAAGTGTCAGAGTTGGCCCATATAATGGATGTTCCTTTTCTAGGGCCAATGGGGGCTGCTATTTTTAGGCTAGGTAGGGCTAAATATTCATGAATCTTACCAACGTAATAAAACCAGCTGCATGCTTTACCTTGGCTGGTTATCAAAAATAGGGTTAACCTCACATCATTTTTTTTTCTTTTATATGTATTACAAATAAATAAATACAAAAGATTAATAAATACATAAATGAAAACATGATGTGATGTCCCCCATGGTTTTTTAATAACCAGCCAAATGAAAACAGATAGTTGTCAGCTGGTCTTATTATGCTGGAACTGGCAATGGAAATTGGCCCCTTCCCAGCCTATGATGACCAGACTGCAGCTGCCCCAGAAATGGCACATCCATTAGATGCACCAATGCTGGTGTTTAGCCTTGGCTCCTCCTGCTGGCTGTTGGGAACTGAGGTTAACCCCTTTACCCTCCCAAGACTGTTTGCAACTTGATGACCAGGCCATATTTTACAATTCTGGCCTGTGTAACTTTATGAGTTAATAACTTTGGAATGATTTCTGATTGTAATTTCTTAGATATGACTTGTGTTTACTCAGAAATTTGGCGAAAAATTTGAAAATTTAGCAATTTTTAAATTTAAATTTTTATGCCCTTAAATCAGAGAGTTATGTAATGCAAAATAGCTAATAAATAACATTTTCCACATGTCTACATTACATCAGCACCATTTTTGAGACATATGATAACTTTTTTTGTTAGGAAGGTAGAAGGGTTAATAGTTGACCAGTAGTGATGGGAGAGCATCAAAAAGCTCGGGTGCTCGTTGCTCGTGATGAGCAAATTGGAATGCTCGGGTGCTCGAACCGAGCAATGAGCCCAATGTAAGTCTATGGGAAATTTGAGAATTTTTGAAAAGGCATCCCCGGCGGTCTGCAGAAAGACTAGAAATTGCGGAAATAGATGAGAACTGTGCTCACATGACATGGAAAAAGCATGGGGAAGACCTCTGGAAGCTTTTCTGACTCCAAAGTCACTGCTGTGAACAATGTTGTCAGAGTCTTACTCCACTTTCACAGACTCACAATGAAACATACAAAAACAAAACCAAAATGGATTTTCCTGGGAAATATGATAAGGAACATCCTTTCCAGGGTAATGACTTGTATATAAGGCAAAATAAATAACCAAAAACAAAAATGCTCCTCCACCCCTTGGGCTATGTCCACACATAGCATTTTGTATGTGTTTTTCAACTTTAGCATTGCTTTCAACCAAGACAAATGAATTTACTAGGAAATTTCATTTTAACATTTTACAACCTTATCTGGCCATGTGATGTGTGACACATCATCAGACACATCCTATTTTATTTATGAAGGAGGGACTCTGAAAGTTACAAGGCCTATTTTTATAGGGCCATCAGGCAGCCTTTACTATCGTTAAAGGGCAAGCAGTCAGCCCTCACTATTCTTAGAGAGCCATCAGATGGCTATGCTTTGTTGTTCCCATTATTAAACAGTGGGTCTCCTATACTGTTATTGCATATGCATTGAGTGGCAGGGCTGCCCAAAATTTGGACACACCCCAATACCCCTTTGAAGAGACATACAGCAGGGCCTCATGAAAACAGTGTTCCCATTATTAGGAAGTGGGTCTCCCATAGTGTTTGCCTATGCATTGAAGCAACAGCTGCCAAATATTTGGTGAAACTCCAATGCCCCGTGGAAGAGATGTGGAGGTCAGAGTGTCTCCTGAAAACAATGTTCCCATTATTACGAAGTGGGTCTCTCATAGTGGTTTCCTATGCAGTGAATGCAAATGCTGCCAAAAATTTGGAGGGACTACAATGCTTCTTTGAAGAGATGTAGAGGAGGGCTTCATGAAAAATTTTTTCCCATTATTAGGAAGTGGGTCTCTCATAATGTTTGCCTATGCAGTGAAACAATAGCTGCCAAAAATTTGGAGAAACTCCAATGCCCCTTGGAAGAGACGTAGAGGTCAGAGGGCCTTCCGAAAACAATGTTCCCATTATTAGGAAGTTGGTCTTCCATAGTGTTTTCCTATGCAGTGAATGCAAGGGCTGCCAAAAATTTGGACCTACTACAATGCCCCTTGGAAGAGACGTAGAGGAGGGCCTCATAAAAAAATGTTCCTAATAGAAAGGAGCAAGTCTCCTAGACTTGTTATGCCCATGCACAAAGTATATGGGCTGACAAACATTTACCCCTGGGGGGTATACATGAACATACTGTATAGCAATTTTTTTATGGGCATCATAAGCACCCTTTAAATTTTTTTTGTGAGTGTTGCATCACAGACCACGGTCACCCTGGTGATATGGTGTGTAGGATGAGGATGAGGAGAAGGAGGAAGAGGACAGCAAATAGCCAAAATCAGGAAGTATATACTTTTATATTAGTTTATGTTTTGCTGCTATCTTTCGGTGGTATTGAGAAGTCTGGCCCAATCAAACCCTTGTTAATTTTTATGAGTCAGCCTTTCAGCATTTTCAGTTGACAGGCGGATGCACTTATCAGTTATAATTACACCAGCGGCACAAAAACCCACTCTGACAAAGCGCTAGCGGCAGGGCAGGCCAGGAACTCCAAGGTATATAAAGCCAGTACAAGTCACGCGTCCAGCTTAGATACAGAATAATTATAAGGTACAGAGGAACCACAGAGGATGTTGGTACGGTCAGCAAGGTGCTCTCTCAACGTCTTCCTAAACTTTGCACTCCTTGTGAGTGTACCCCATACCTCAGGGCCTGTGCGATGGGAGGGTCTGAGAAAACTCTCTCAGAACTTTGACAGTGTTCCCCTGCCTCTGTTGGATTGGAGTTGTGTCTCTCTCGCCTGTACTCCTTGGTTGTCCAACAAACTGTGACCTCTGCCACCAGCATTTTCAGATGGGAATTTTTTAATAATTCCACAACAAGAGACCTCTGGTATTGCCCCATTTTAGTAGACCTGTCCGTTTTGGGAATACGAGATTGAAAGTTCTCCTTGTAGCGTGGGTCTAGAAGTGTCACCAACCAGTAATGTGTAATAATTATAGGGGATAACTCAGGAGACTCTTTGCGTGGAACAAGACAACTACAGGACACAGTTTTATAAGTGGTAAAGTCTATATTATCACACGGTGATTCAAACAGGTGCAGAGAGAAACTCAAGTCCACAACACTTGGTGCAAATATCAAATGCAGCTCAGCAGTCTATAGGAAACTTCAGAGGAAAATGCAATCATGCAGAAAGTCTATGAAGCACAATTATTCTTGATGATACTTGACACGAATAAGTCCTTGCTTAGTCGAAAACACAGATAGATATGCTATAAGGTAGTTTAAATAATATCTTAGCTCAACCAGGGAGGTCTGGGTAATAGTCTCAGGCTCTTGCAGAGCAGCAACAGATTACATGTCCAGCAAATGCAGATGGAAGTAAACACGAGCAGCAGATGAAGGAGAATGTTAGCGGTCAAGTTCCCGCCTCTGCACAGGGGGAATCTCGGGTCATCTCCGCTGTGGTCTCCCATTCTTCTCCTGCCGCAGTGGAGGCTGCTCAGCGGAGACGTCGATCCCAGCGTCTCGCTCAGTCTGACTCTGTGAGGAGGATTACTGCTGCTTTTCCAGCTTCTGCCATTGAAGTCAGTGCTGGGCAGCGGCGAGCTGACGCTTTTGGGACTAAATCCTGCTTTTCTCCTCCTGAGCATGCCCAGGGTAAGATCTCTCATTGGAGATCGAGGGTCACATGCTTGGATACTGCAGCAAAGCCCATTGGTCCTCCAGGAAGGTCCTGAAGGTGCCCAGGCTTTGTGGCAGCTTCTCATTGGTCCTTCTAGGAAGGTCTTGTTCTGGCTGCAGCTATAAAAGGCTCGCATGGCCACACGGCCATGCGCTAGTATCTTTCTAAGTTATGTGCTTTGCGCCAGTGTGGTCATGTAAGATTGTGTTCAGGGACCCGGCTGAAATAAGCCCCTAGAATGCTGGCACCTCCGGTGAGGAGTGTGTGTGTGTGTATTCAGGGACCTAGCTGAAATAAGCCCCTAGAATGCTGGCACCTCCGGCGAGGAGTTTTGTGTGCATGCATGACCACTGACTGTTCTCTGTTGGGCAGTTAGCCTGTGCTCCTGTGAATGTATAAATGAACAGCGCTCCATCCAGGTGTAGAAATCTTCAAAGTATTTATTAAGCCATAAAAGACATAGCAGCGACGTTTCGACCATAAACTGGTCTTTATCAAGCATGCTTGATAAAGACCAGTTTATGGTCGAAACGTCGCTGCTATGTCTTTTATCGCTTAATAAATACTTTGAAGATTTCTACACCTGGATGGAGCGCTGTTCATTTATACATTGGATGGTCTTGGAATATCCAGGAAGGTTCCCTGGATGAGGAACGAGCGCCCCAGATAAGTGAGTGCTGTCAGCCCCTCTTGTATTTTCTGTGCTCCTGTGAAGTCTAACACGGCGCAGAGCTTTGCTTACATGGCTGCTCTGTGAGTTAACAGAGCTAGCCAAAACTGCTATATAGTGCTGCCATTTGCTAGCAGCAGGTTTTCCTGCACGGTGGACCCTGGGCTGCGAACGCATCAATAACAATAAAAAACTATATTTTCTTGGTGCGTTCCGCTAGCCCTAACAGAGAATTACTGGAACTGGTGCATGCAGCAGGAACTCAGAGCAGAGTAGCAGGATAACCCCACAGGTTCACAGGAGCAGGTACAGTATATAGCCAGGGAATCACCAGAGGTCAGGAGCTGGATGCAAGGCAGAATACTCTAGCACATACTGAAGGCTGGGGTGGAGTTTTATAGCAGGAAAACACAGTGCACATGAGACTAAAGACACCATCTTGGAAAAGGGCAGTAATGCACAAAAAGGTAATAAAAAATGTTCAGAGTCCTGACATTACTCCCTCCTTAGAAGCGGCCTCAGGACGATCCTGGACCTGGTTTCTCAGGGAATCTCTGATGAAAACAAGAAATCTTCTGTTGGGCATTGATGTTTTCCCCAGGTTCCCAAGAGTCTTCCTCAGGGAGATATCCCTGCCATCTTATCAGATATTGGAGCTGATTCCTGCGAATTCTGGAATCAACAATTTCCTCCACCACAAATTGTTTTTGCCCATCAATTACCACAGGCTGCGGAGGTGGCACAACACATCCCTTTAAGGTATTAGGAGATACAGGCTTTAGTAAAGATACATGAAAAACTGGGTGTACCTTCATAGTCCTAGGCAGCTTCAGCCGGCAGGCCACAGAGCTCACAATACCGTTGATCTTGAAAGGGCCAATTAAGGTCCAAGTTTTTGTGAAGGAACGTTTAACTTCAGATTCTTAGTTGCTAACCACACGGAATCTCCTACCTTCAACATGGGTGCAGGTTTACGGAATCTATCAGCCAATCTCTTATAACGTTCTTGAGCTGTGGTCAGGGATTCCTTCAGAACCTCCAGATTTTGCCTCATCGCAGTCAGCCTTTCCTCCACCGCCGGAATCGGAGAAATAATTGGAGACCTAGGTAAGGTACATGGATGATAACCCAGATTGGCAAAGTAAGGTGTAAATTTAGTGGAGGCGCTCTGAGAATTGTTATATGAAAATTCGGCTAATGGCAGCAACTCCAACCAATCATCCTGGAGATGGCTGACATAGCATCTTAGATATTGCTCCAGCGTCTGGTTGGTACGCTCAGTCTGACCATTTGTCTGGGGATGGTAAGCAGAAGAGAGACAGTCATTAATATTGAGTGCAGAGCAAAACCCCTTCCAGAATCTTGAAGTGAACTGCACTCCATGGTCAGAAATTATCTCATCCGGAACCCCATGCAACCGAAAGACATTCTGTATAACCAAGTTCACTGTATCTTTAGCTGAGGGGAGGCCGGTGCATGGCACAAAATGAGCAGCTTTATTCAGGCGATCAACTACCACCATGATTGTATTCATGCCCCCGGATGAAGGCAGCTCCACAATAAAGTCCATTGATATAGACCCCCAAGGATGGGACGGAACAGGAAATGGTTGTAGAAGACCCGTAGGTGCCACATGAGGAGTCTTGTAATGAGCACATACCTCGCAAGAGAGAACATAGTCCTTGGTATCCTTCAGGAAAGTTGGCCACAAGAAGAATCGGCTCAGGAACTCTTGTGTCTTCTGTACCCCCCTGTGACCAGCCAACTTGGAGTCATGTACCAACTTGAGGATCTGCAGACGGACGACCTCAGGGACGTAGATACGTCGATCTCTGAACCACATGCCACCCTTAAAGGCAAGATTAATATCCACAGGTGGGTTGGCCAGAAATACATCACCGTCATAGGCCTCCCTGCACTCCTTCCACAAGTCCTGATCGTGGATAACTACGATGAAATTGGCATCAGATAGAATGTTCTTGTACCGGGCTCTAGGTACAGAATCCGCAGCATGGATTCGGGATAAAGCATCAGCCTTCCCATTACGAGAACCTGGATGGTACGAGATAACAAAGTTAAATTGATTTAAAAATAAGTTCCAACGAGCCTGATGAGGAGAAAGACATCTAGCGGATCTAAGGAACTCTAAATTGCGATGATCAGTTAGCATTATGATCTGTTGTGCAGCTCCTTGCAGATGATGCCTCCATTCTTTGAATGCCGCAATAATAGCCAGCAATTCCTTGTCTCCCACGTCGTAATTCTTCTCTGCTGAGGTTAGTCTACAGGAAAAGAAAGCACAAGGATGTAGCAGACCCTTCTCTCCAGTTCTTTAGGAGAGAATAGCCCCCAAAGCATTATCAGAAGCGTCCACCTCCACAGTGAAAGAAAGTGTTGGATCTGGGTGTATCAACAGTGGTGCCGATGTGAAACAGATCTTAAGCCGATCAAAAGCTTTTTGAGCCTGTCAAGACCACTTAAAGAGCTTTTCCTTCTTTGTCAAGGAAGTAATGGAACGGACAATATTAGAAAAATTTCGAATGAAGCGTCTGTAGAAATTTGCAAAATCAATAAAGCATTGGACCTCCTTAACGTTCTTGGGTACCGGCCAGTCAAGGAGAGCCTGAATCTTACCAGATTCCATGTTCAGCCCCTGGGGATAGATGATATAAGCTAAGAACTGTATCTCAGAACGATAGAACTCACTTTTCTCCAGCTTAATATACAGATGGTTCTCTTTCAGACGTCTTAAAACAGTTTTGACATGTTCTTCATGTTCCTGTAGAGAGTCAGAAAAGATTAGTATATCGTCCAAATAGATCACTACAAACTGGTCCAAAAAATCTCTGAAAATGTCATTAGCAAGGTGTTGAAATGTTGCAGGGGCATTACAAAGCCCGAAGGGCATCACAAGAGATTCAAAGTGTCCATACTGGCAAATGAATGCTGTCTTCCACTCATCCCTTGGACGAATACGCACCAAATTATAAGCCCCACGAAGGTCCAGTTTAGAGAACACCTTAGCATGGCGGACTCTTTCCAGTAATTCAGGAATCAGAGGCAAAGGGTAACGGTTTCTTACGGTTACCTTATTGAGTTCCCGATAATCAACACAGGGTCTCAGGGTCCCATCCTTCTTCTTTACAAAAAAGATAGGTGCCCCTGCTGGTGAGGAAGAAGGACGTATGAAGCCTTTGGTCAGATTTTCATCAATATACTCCTTTAAGGCTTGAAGCTCAGGTGCCGCCAAAGGGTATACGTTACCAAAAGGAATAGCTGCTCTAGGAAGCAACTCAATGGGACAGTCATAATGCCTGTGTGGAGGAAGCTGATCTGCATTCTTCTTGTCACAGATGTCAGAGAACTCTTTACATGCTGGAGGTAAAGAAAATACCTGTACATGTGGTTCCGTAGCCGTGGACTCAGGGACAGCTTGTTAACGCTGAGTTGCTCCTTGTTGGAAAGATAATCTCCTTGGTCTCCCAGTTGATAATTGGGTTCTGAGAACGCAACCAAGGAATGCCTAAAACCACAGGAAAATGAGGAGAAGGAATTAGCAAGAAAGAAAGTTGCTCCTGATGATTAGGCTCCAACAAAATTTCAAGGGGTACGGTCTCCTGATCTACAGGCCCAGAGATTAAAGGTGACCCATCCACTGTTTCCATGGTAATTGGAGAGGCTCTTTGCTGAATTTCAATACCATGTTACTTGGCAAATGTGATATCCATGAAATTGCCACCTGCACCAGAGTCAATCATAGCTGCACTGGAAATCAACTGCCCTGAACACAGGATCTTAGTAGGGAGAGAACAGTGAGAGTTATTTTCCTTAAGCTCCTTGGGGGGTGAAGTCATAGAAAGTGAATGGAATACAGCATTTAAAGGCAGGCTACATTCAGAGATGTCAGATTCATCGTCACAGTTGTCATACTCTCCTACTGCTGCTAGCACCTTGTTAGGCCGTCTAGGACACTTAGGACAATTGATCAAGAAGTGGTCAGAATGGCTGCAGTAGAAACATAGACTTTCACGAAGGCGATGCTCCCAGCGCTCATTGATTTCGCCCCTCTGAACAGAATCAATTTGCATGGGCACCTTCTCCACCTCCCGAAATGTTTTACCTGCAGGCTCTTTGGAAGGAAGGGAAAAGTTAGAAATGTGAATATATGCAGCAAACTTCTCCTGCCTACGCTCAATAAGGCGAATGTCAATGCGCACACAATGCTGTATAAATGTCTCTAGCTCTTGTGGTTACTCAGAGTGAGCTAGTTCATCTTTTACAGTACTAGACAGACCCATTTTAAAAATAGGCAATTGTGCATAACTATCCCAATTGGTATCTACTAGTGTTGAGCATTTCGTTACCGCAAGTATCGGGTATCGGCCGATACTTGCGGTATCGGAATTCCGATACCGAGTTCCTCATTGAGGAGTTTAGGGCCTGCGATGACGTCGCGGCCTGTGATTGGTCGCGTGAGCGGTCACATGAGCGGCACGCGACCAATAACAAGCCGCAACGTCATCGAAGGTCCTAAACTGCTTATTCTTAGGAACGGAGGCTGCCGGTTACAATCGGTAAGGTCCAGGGGCCGCCGGAGGGGTGAGTATATCCATATTTTTTATTTTAATTCTTTATTTTTTACATGAATATGGATTCCAGGGCCTGAAGGAGAGTTTCCTCTCCTTCAGACCCTGGGAACCATCAAGGATAGCTTCCGATACTTGTGTCCCATTGACTTGTATTGGTATCGGGTATTGGTATCGGCGATATCCGATATTTTTTAGGTATCGGCCGATACTATCCGATACTTTAAAGTATCGGAAGGTATCGCTCAACACTAGTATCTACCGCTAATCTCCTGAATTCAATAGCATACTCAATAACAGAAAGTTTTGCCTGGCGTAAAGACAATAAAGCAGATTCAGCGGTTGCACGGCGATTCGGATCATCAAGCATTAATGCCAGAGCGGTCAATAAATCATCCAAGTTATTTAACCGTGGGTCACGAGACTCAATATTCGGATTCGCCCAGGCGAGTGCTCATGCTGTCAGCAGCATTATTACACACAATACTTTGGATCTATCATTAGGAAAACGGTCAGCATGCACATCAAAATATAGCATACATTTAAATCTGAATGGGGACAACTTAGGTGGGCTAGCTGGTGGCGGTTGCCCAGAGGGAAAAGTCGCTTGTGCAGCTATTTGCGTGCTTATGTCCTGAAAAGCCCATCCATAATGGGACTCTATGCCAGCAAGTTTGTTTTCCTGGGCTGCCATGCAGATGCTTAAGTCCGGCAAAGTCTGTCCAAACACTTGTTGATTGTGTCCAAAGCTTCCAAACTTCTTTTGCAGACCTTCCACATCTTTCTGCAGTGATCTAATTATGGAAAACATCTGCTATAGTCTGCTTTCTGCAGTCATTGTTCCAGCAGTCTCCATTTTTTTTTTAGGCTACAGTATCCTGTAATAATTATAGGGGATAACTCAGGAGACTCTTTGCTTGGAACAAGACAACTACAGGACACAGTTTTATAAGTGGTAAAGTCTATATTATCACACGGTGATTTAAACAGGTGCAGAGAGAAACTCAAGTCCACAACACTTGGTGCAAATATCAAATGCAGCTCAGCAGTCTATAGGAAACTTCAGAGGAAAATGCAATCACGCAGAAAGTCTATGAAGCACAATTATTCTTGAGGATACTTGACAGGAATAAGTCCTTGCTTAGTCCAAAACACAGATAGATAAGCTACATGTTAGGGAATGTTACGTTAGGCTATAGGTTGAACTAGATGGACTTACAGTCTTCCTTCAACCTTAATTACTATGTAACTATGTAACTATGTATAAGGCAGTTCAAATAATATCTTAGCTAAACCAGGGAGGTCTGGGTAATAGTCTCAGGTTCTTGCAGAGCACCAACAGCTTACATGTCCAGCAAATGCAGATGGAAGTAAACACAAGCAGCAGATGAAGGAGGATTACTAGAACTGGTGTATGCAGCAGGAACTCAGAGCAGAGTAGCAGGATAACCCCACAGGTTCACAGGAGCAGGTATATAACCAGGGAGTCACCAGAGGTCAGGAGCTGGATGCAAGGCAGAATACTCTAGCACAGACTGAAGGCTGGGGTGGAGTTTTATAGCAGGAAGACCCAGTGCACATGAGACCAAAGACACCATCTTGGAAAAGGGCAGTAATGCACAAAAAGGTAATAAAAAATGTTCAGAGTCCTGACATAATGACTGTAACCCAAAATTTTGAAAATGCAAGGGTCGCGGAAAAGGCAGCGTAACATAAACTCAGCCATGTGTGCCTGACTGCAAACAGGCAAGACATCTGTGTCCTCACCAAGAGGATGACTGACCATGCTCTCTTCCTTCTCCTCATTGTTCTCAGGTCATCCATGCTGAACAGATGGTATGAGAGTTGTGCATGAAACTAGCTCCTGTTTTTCCTCCTACTCCTCCTGTTGTGTATCCGCTTTTTGGGCTCCCCTGGTGGTTGCTGGTGGTACTGGTGACTTGTTTGCACTTTGCTTCTTCTGTTCACCTGCTTCCATCAGTGTTTGGGAGTTTCCTATTTAGCCTTGCTCTCCAGTCATTTCCTTGCCGGTCATCATTGTAACCAGAGCCTTCGGTTGCATGTTCCTGCTACTAGTCTGCTGATCAGCTAAGTGGACTTTGTCCTTTTGTTTTGTACCTTTTGTCCAGTTTGCAGTTTTTGTAATTTTCTGTAGCTGGAAGCTCTTGCGGGCTGAAATTGCCACTCCTGTGTCATGAGTTGACACAGGAGTCTTAAAGTAATTTCAGGATGGTTTTTGAAAGGGTTTTCAGTTGACCGTGAAGTCCTCTTTTGTATCCTTCTGCTATCTAGTAAGTGGACCTCTCTTTGCTAAATCTACTTTCATACTGTGTATGTCTTTTCCTCTTAATTCACCGTTATTACATGTGGGGGGCTGCTATCATCTTTTGGGGTATTTCCCTAGAGGTAAGCCAGGTCTGTTTCTTCCTCTACCAGGCGTAGTTAGTCCTCCGGCTGGCGCGTGGCATATAGGAAGCCGTAGGTATGCTCCCTGGCTACTGTTAGTTGTGTGGTAGATTTAGCTCACGGTCAACTCGAGTTTCCATCACCCGAGAGCTCGTTCGTTACTTATGTGTTTTTTACGTTCCCTTGCCATTGGGAACCATGACAGTATGATCGGCCTACAAAGTGTTAATTGTTTGGGCTGAAGCAGGAGAAAAAGAAGTGTTGAAAGGAAATTTTTTTTTTTTTCTTTCCCTCAGAGTTTTGCTGCCTAGCCCTTAATTGCTGTCTAGCTGCTTCTTACCTCCTCTTAACCCTTGAATGGCTCTGACCTTAGCTGTTTAACATGGATGTCCAGAGTTTGGCTGCAGGTTTAAATAATCTTGCTACGAAGGTTCAAAATTTACAAGATTTTGTTATACATGCTCCTATTTCTGAACCTAAAATCCCTACACCAGAGGTGTTTTCCGGAGATAGATCTCGTTTTTTGAATTTCAAATATAATTGTAAATTATTCCTTTCTCTCAGACCTCACTCCTCAGGAGATCCTGTCCAGCAGGTTAAGATTGTAATCTCTTTGCTGCGAGGTGACCCTCAAAATTGGGCATTTTCATTGGCACCAGGGGATCCTGCGTTGCTCAATGTGGATGCGTTTTTCCTGGCTTTAGGGTTGCTTTATGAGGAACCTAATTTGGAGATTCAAGCTGAAAAAGCTTTGATAGCCCTATCTCAAGGGCACGATGAAGCGGAGATATACTGCCAAAAATTTCGTAGGTGGTCTGTGCTTACTCAGTGGAATGAGTGCGCCTTAGCGGCAAATTTCAGAGAGGGCCTTTCTGATGCCGTTAAAGATGTTATGGTCGGGTTCCCTGCGCCTACAGGTCTGAATGAGTCCATGACAATGGCAATTCAGATCGATCGGCGTTTGCGGGAGCGCAAACCCGTGCACCATTTGGCGGTATCTTCTGAAGAGACGCCAGAGAAAATGCAATGTGACAGAGTTATGTCCAGAAGCGAGCGGCAGAATTATAGGCGTAAAAATGGGTTATGCTTCTATTGTGGTGATTCTGCTCATGTTATATCGGCATGCTCTAAGCGTACTAGGAAGGTTGACAAGTCCATTTCAATTGGCACTTTACAGTCCAAATTTATTTTGTCTGTAACCTTGATTTGTTCATTATCAGTTATTACCGTGGATGCCTATGTGGACTCGGGCGCCGCTCTGAGTCTTATGGACTGGTCCTTTGCCAGGCGCTGTGGGTTTGATTTAGAGCCTCTGGAAGTCCCTATACCTCTGAAGGGTATTGATTCTACACCTTTGGCTTGTAATAAACCACAGTTCTGGACGCAAGTGACTATGCGTATGACTCCAGACCATCAGGAGGTGATTCGCTTCCTTGTGTTGTACAATTTACATGATGTTTTGGTGCTTGGATTACCATGGTTACAGTCTCATAACCCAGTCCTTGACTGGAAGGCTATGTCTGTGTTAAGCTGGGGATGTCGGGGGGCTCATGGGGACACTCCTATGGTGTCCATTTCGTCATCTATTCCATCTGAGATTCCGGCATTTTTGTCTGATTATCGTGATATTTTTGAAGAGCCTAAGATTGGTTCACTCCCTCCTCACAGGGATTGTGATTGCGCCATAGATCTGATTCCTGGCAGTAAATTTCCAAAGGGTCGTTTGTTTAACCTATCTGTACCTGAACATGCTGCTATGCGCGAGTATATTAAGGAGTCCCTGGAAAAGGGACATATTCGTCCTTCTTCATAACCTTTAGGAGCCGTTTTTTTCTTTGTCTCTAAAAAGGATGGCTCTCTGAGGCCTTGTATTGATTATCGTCTCCTGAATAAAATTACAGTCAAATATCAGTATCCGTTGCCTTTGCTGACTGATTTGTTTGCTCGCATAAGGGGGGCTAAGTGGTTCTCTAAGATTGATCTTCGTGGGGCGTACAATTTGTTGCGAATTAAGCAGGGGGATGAGTGGAAGACCGCATTTAATACGCCTGAGGGCCATTTTGAGTATTTGGTAATGCCTTTCGGCCTTTCTAATGCACCTTCTGTCTTTCAGTCCTTAATGCATGATATTTTCCGGGAATATTTGGATAAATTTATGATTGTGTACTTGGATGATATTTTGATTTTTTCTGATGACTGGGTGTCTCATGTTCAGCAGGTCAGGAGGGTTTTTCAGGTTTTGCGGGAGAATTCTTTGTGTGTAAAGGGTTCAAAGTGTGTTTTTGGGGTTCAAAAAATTTCATTTTTGGGGTATATTTTTTCCCCTTCTTCTATTGAGATGGACCCTGTCAAGGTTCGGACTATTTACGACTGGACGCAGCCTACTTCTCTGAAGAGTCTCCAGAAATTCTTGGGCTTTGCTAATTTTTATCGTCGATTTATAGCTGTTTTTTCTGGCGTTGCTAAACCTCTGACGGATTTGACCAAAAAGGGTGCTGATGTTGCCAATTGGTCCCCTGCTGCCGTGGAGGCCTTTCGGGAGCTTAAGCACCGCTTTTTGTCTGCCCCTGTGTTGCGCCAGCCTGATGTTTCTCTTCCCTTTCAGGTTGAGGTCGATGCTTCCGAGATCGGTGCGGGGGCGGTTTTGTCGCAGAAAAGTTCCGACTGCTCAGTGATGAGACCTTGTGCGTTCTTTTCGCGAAGATTTTCGGCCGCCGAGCGAAACTATGATGTTGGTAATCGGGAGCTTTTGGCCATGAAGTGGGCATTTGAGGAGTGGCGTCATTGGCTTGAGGGTGCCAGACATCAGGTGGTAGTTTTGACTGATCACAAGAATTTAATTTATTTGGAGTCTGCCAGGCGCCTGAATCCTAGATAGTCACGTTGGTCGTTGTTCTTTTCCCGGTTTAATTTTGTGGTCTCGTACTTACCGAGTTCTAGGAATGTGAAAGCAGATGCTCTTTCTAGGAGTTTTGAGCCTGACTCTCCTGGGAATTCTGAACCTGTTGGTGTCCTTAAGGATGGAGTGGTTTTGTCTGCTGTCTCTCCAGATTTGCGACGTGCTTTGCAAGAATTTCAGGCGGATAGACCTGATCGTTGTCCGTCTGGTAGACTGTTTGTTCCTGACGAGTGGACCACTAGAGTCATCTCGGAAGTTCATTCTTCTACTCTGGCAGGTCATCCGGGAATTTTTGGCACCAGAGATTTGGTGGCTAGATCCTTCTGGTGGCCTTCCCTGTCTCGAGATGTGCGTGTTTTTGTGCAGTCTTGCGATGTGTGTGCTCGGGCCAAGCCTTGTTGTTCTAGGGCTAGTGGGTTGTTGTTGCCCTTGCCTATTCCGAAGAGGCCTTGGACGCACATCTCTATGGACTTTATCTCGGATCTCCCTGTTTCTCAGAAGATGTCTGTCATCTGGGTGGTGTGTGACCGTTTTTCTAAAATGGTTCATTTGGTGCCATTGCCTAAGTTGCCTTCCTCATCTGAGTTGGTCCCTCTGTTTTTTCAAAATGTGGTTCGCTTGCATGGTATTCCGGAAAACATAGTTTCTGACAGGGGTACCCAGTTCGTGTCTAGATTTTGGCGGGCAGTCTGTGCCAGGTTGGGCATTGATTTGTCCTTTTCGTCTGCATTCCATCCTCAGACCAATGGCCAGACGGAGCGAACTAATCAAACTTTGGAGACTTATTTGAGGTGTTTTGTGTCTGCGGATCAGGATGATTGGGTTGCCTTTCTGCCGTTGGCGGAGTTTGCTCTTAATAATCGGGCTAGTTCTGCCACTTTGGTTTCTCCTTTCTTTTGCAATTCAGGGTTTCATCCGCGTTTTTCATCTGGTCAGGTTGAATCTTCGGATTGTCCTGGAGTGGATGCGGTGGTGGATCGGTTGCATCGGATTTGGGGACAAGTGGTGGATAATTTGGAATTGTCCCAGGAGAGGACTCAGCAGTTTGCTAACCGTCGTCGTCGTGTTGGTCCCCACCTTCGCGTTGGGGACTTGGTGTGGTTGTCTTCCCGTTTTGTCCCTATGAGGGTTTCTTCTCCCAAATTTAAGCCTCGGTTCATCGGTCCTTATAGGATTTTGGAGATTCTTAACCCTGTTTCCTTTCGTTTGGACCTCCCGACATCTTTCGCTATCCATAATGTGTTCCATCGGTCGTTGTTGCGGCGATATGAGGTACCGGTGGTTCCTTCTACTGAACCTCCTGCTCCTGTGCTGGTGGAGGGTGAATTGGAGTACGTCGTGGAGAAGATCTTGGACTCCCGTATTTCCAGACGGAGACTTCAATATCTGGTTAAATGGAAAGGCTATGGTCAGGAAGATAATTCTTGGGTAACTGCCTCTGATGTTCATGCCTCGGATTTGGTTCGTGCCTTTCATAGGGCTCATCCAGATTGCCCTGGCGGTTCTTGTGAGGGTTCGGTGCCCCCTCCTTAAGGGGAGGGTACTGTTGTGTATCCGCTTTTTGGGCTCCCCTGGTGGTTGCTGGTGGTACTGGTGACTTGTTTGCACTTTGCTTCTTCTGTTCACCTGCTTCCATCAGTGTTTGGGAGTTTCCTATTTAGCCTTGCTCTCCAGTCATTTCCTTGCCGGTCATCATTGTAACCAGAGCCTTCGGTTGCATGTTCCTGCTACTAGTCTGCTGATCAGCTAAGTGGACTTTGTCCTTTTGTTTTGTACCTTTTGTCCAGTTTGCAGTTTTTGTAATTCTCTGTAGCTGGAAGCTCTTGTGGGCTGAAATTGCCACTCCTGTGTCATGAGTTGACACAGGAGTCTTAAAGTAATTTCAGGATGGTTTTTGAAAGGGTTTTCAGTTGACCGTGAAGTCCTCTTTTGTATCCTTCTGCTATCTAGTAAGTGGACCTCTCTTTGCTAAATCTACTTTCATACAGTGTATGTCTTTTCCTCTTAATTCACCGTTATTACATGTGGGGGGCTGCTATCATCTTTTGGGGTATTTCCCTAGAGGTAAGCCAGGTCTGTTTCTTCCTCTACCAGGCGTAGTTAGTCCTCCGGCTGGCGCGTGGCATATAGGAAGCCGTAGGTATGCTCCCTGGCTACTGTTAGTTGTGTGGTAGATTTAGCTCACGGTCAACTCGAGTTTCCATCACCCGAAAGCTCGTTCGTTACTTATGTGTTTTTTACGTTCCCTTGCCATTGGGAACCATGACATCCTCCTCCTCATTGTCACCTAATCAACGTTGAGATGAGATGAGGCTGGGATGTGTGTAATCACCCTGTATGGTTCCTAGCTCCATCTTATCGTGCTCCTCCTGCAATGCATCCCCTTTGATTGTGAGCAGAGTGCGTTTCAGAACCACAGATAAATGGGATGGTGACGCTTATTATGGCATCATAACTAGTGTTGCGCGATACCGTCCGATACTTGAAAGTATCAGTATCGGATAGTATCGGCCGATACCCGAAAAATATCGGATATCGCCGATACCGATACCCAATACCAATGCATTTCAATGGGACGCAAAGTATCGGAATGGTTCCCAGGGTCTGAAGGAGAGGAAACTCTCTTTCAGGCCCTGGGATCCATATTAATGTGTAAAATAAAGAATTAAAATAAAAAATATGGATATACTCACCTCTCCGGTGGCCCCTGGATCTTACCGATGTAACCGGGAGCCTCCGTTCCTAAGAATGAGCGCGTGAAGGGCCTTCGATGATGTCGCGGCTTCTGATTGGTCGCGTGACCGCTCATGTGACGGCTCACGCGACCAATCAGAAGCCGCGACGTCAGCCGCGACGTCATCGAAGGTCCTTCACGGGCTCATTCTTAGGAACGGAGGCTCCCGATTACAGCGGTAAGGTCCAGGGGCCGCCAGAAGGTGAGTCCCCATTACCCAGAGACTCCAGTACAAAAGCCTAACCATGACATACAAAGCCATCCACACCCTCTCTCCTCCATACATCTGTGACCTCGTCTCCCGGTACTTTCCTGCACGCAACCTCCGATCCTCACAAGATCTCCTTCTCTACTCCCCTCTTATCTCCTCTTCACACAATCACATACAAGATTTCTCTCGTGCATCCCCCCTACTCTGGAACTCTCTGCCACAACATATCAGACTCTCGCCTACCATCGAAACCTTCAAAAAGAACCTGAAGACCCACCTCTTCCGACAAGCCTACAACCTGCAGTAACCACCAATCGACCAAACCGCTCCACGACCAGCTCTATCCTCACCTACTGCATCCTCACCCATCCCTTGTAGATTGTGAGTCCTCGCGGGCAGGGTCCTCTCTCCTCCTGTTCCAGTTGTGACTTGTATTGTTCAAGATTATTGTACTTGTTTTTATTATGTACACCCCTCCTCACATGTAAAGCGCCATGGAAAAAATGGCGCTATAAGAATATATAATAATAATAATAATAATAATAATAATATATGGATATACTCACCTCTCCGGCGGCCCCTGGACCTTACCGCTGTAACCGGGAGCCTCCGTTCCTAAGAATGAGCCCGTGAAGGACCTTCGATGACATCGCGGCTGACGTCGCGACTTCTGATTGGTCGCGTGAGCGGTCACATGAGCGGTCACGTGACCAATCAAAAGCCGCGACGTCATTTAAGGCCCTTCACGCGCTCATTCTTAGGAACGGAGGCTCCCGGTTACATCGGTAAGATCCAGGGGCCACCGGAGAGGTGAGTATATCCATATTTTTAATTTTAATTCTTTATTTTACACATGAATATGGTTCCGATACCAATTCCCGATACCACAAAAGTATCGGAACTCGGTATCGGAATTCCGATACAGCAAGTATCGGCCGATACCCGATACTTGCGGTATCGGAATGCTGAACACTAATCATAACTGCTCACCATCTTGGTGGAGTCCTCAAAGTTTTGGGGAATGGTACTTATGTCTGACATCCGTGTCCACTCCTGAGGTCTTATGTGTGGAGTCTGAACTGAATACCGATAGCCTTGTTGATGCTGGTAGTCAACAACTGCAATCTCAATTTGCAGACACTGTGTTTCGGGGTACTGCCCCTCGTCATCTCGACATGCTTAGCATGTCGATCTCCGCAAGGAGAAACGATACTTCTTGGATAACGGTCTGACGCCTCTCACACAGCCAAACCAGATCTCCGCTTTGCACTGACGAAGGGAAGTACCCCGAAACACAGTGTCTGCAAATTGAGATTCTGGTTTGGCTATTATCCTAAGTCATGTGACAAGGCTCGTTAAAGGGTCATTATTGACTTAAAGGATTGCTACCTTCCAATAGGTGGCACTAGAGTTCTAGCTCGCTTCCTCTCTGAAGAGACAATTTGCATAATTAGCATATTACCCAGAGGAGCATTGTGGCTTTAAGTCTCCTCATCTCGGCATGCTTAGCATGTCGATCTCTGCAAGGAGAAACGATACTTCTTGGATTCCAGAAACAAGTAGCAGTGGATGTTACTAAGTAAATTAAAAACTGCCATTGTAGTGCCCAGTAAGTTGCAGTGACCAGTATTTTATGTCCAGTTCATTCTTCTGGAGGCATGCACCCATAAATTAGGCGGTCTCTCATCACTACAGAATTGCCAAATATGTGGATGCCAAATGTGGTTTAAGCACACTGAGGCTCAGAAGTGAGAGGATCATTTGGATTTGGAAGTGCAGAATTTGCTGGAATTCTTTTGAGGTGCGAGAAGCTATAGAGCTTTTGTAAAATCTTGATAGTACCAGTAATGTGGAAGCCCTTATATTTCCTTTGACAGGTGACATATCTGAGTATAGACTTGCTATTCTTGTGGATTGAGTTGAAGATTTTATTGTGAACATTTTACATAATATGTGTTATCACATTTATCCAGTGCTCTACGCTGAGAGCTTATTTTGTGGTTTCCATCTAAATCTCTGAGTGATGTGATTCAAAATCAACCCATAAGGGATCCATTCACTATAAGGGGGCAGCAGAGTTACTCTGGAATCCGTCTGGCCTCTGTTCAGCAATTTACTTCTTTTCAGAAGTGCACAAAACTGTGGCCAACGGCACATTTATGCATGCCTAAAAAGACGGACAGAGCTGGATCTCATGGCAGACAGCATCCACAGTGACTCCATGTGCCTCATTATAGGGAACCTTTTGCAGTTGGACCCATCTGAGAGATTTACATGGAAACCCTGGTGCAAGCGCTCAGCGCAGAGAGAAAGATAAATGTGCACCGAGTCTTACTTTGATCTTTGAGAGACAGAATAAAAAATCAATAGCAGGTGAATAATTGATTTTATCTATTTTATGTATAGTTTCTTGTGTAGTATAAGTAGTTTGATGACTTTATTTTATGGATTGGTGCAATTACAGCAATACCAGATTTACAGTGGGTTCAGTAAGTATTCATGCTCCTCTAAATTTTTCACTCTGTTTCATTAGTTATTTGGTAAATTCAAAAAAGTTCATTTTTTCTCATTAAGGTACACTCTGCACCCCATCTTGAAAAAAACAGAAATGTAGTAATCTTTGCAAATTTAATAAAAAAGAAAAACTGAGATATCACATGGCCATAAGTCTTCAGACCCATTGAACATTATTGAGTAGAAGCACCTTTTGAGCTAGTACAGCCGTGCGTCTTCTTGGGAATGATGCAACAAGTTTTTCACACCTGGATTTGGGGATCCTCTGCCATTCTTCCTTGCAGATCCTCTCCAGTTCCATCAGGTTGGATGGTGAACTTTGGTGGACAGCCATTTTCAGGTCTCTCCAGAGATGCTCAATTGGGTTTTAGGTCAGGGCTCTGGCTCGACAGTGAATGGTCACAGAGTTGTTTAGAAGCCACTCCTTTATTATTTTAGCTGTGTGCTGAGGGTCATTGTTTTGTTGGAAGGTGAACCTTCGGCCAAGTCTGAGGTCCAGAGCACTCTGGAAGAGGTTTTCATCGAGGATATCTCTGTACTTGGCCGCATTCATGTTTCCTTCAATGACAACCAGTCGTCCTGTCCCTGCAGCTGAAAAACACCCCCATAGCATGATGCTGCCACAGCCATGTTTCACTGTTGGGATTGTATTGGGCAGGTGATAAGCAGTGCCTGGTTTTCTCCACACATACCGCTTAGAATTATCACCAAAAAGATCTGTTTTCATCTCATCAGACCAGAGAATCTTATTTCTCATAGTCTGGGAGTCATTCACATGTTTTTTTTTAGCAAACTCTATGCGTGCTTTCATATGTCTTGCACTGAGGAGAGGCTTGTGTCAGGTCACTCTGCCATGAAGGTCTGACTTGTGGAGGGCTGCAGTGATAGTTGACTCTGTGGAACTTTCTCCCATCTCCCTACTGCATCTCTGGAGCTCAGCCACAAAGATCTTGGGGTTCTTCTATAACTCTCTCACCAAGGCTCTTCTCCCATGATTGCTCAGTTTGGCTGGATGGCCAGGTCTAGGAAGACTTCTGGTGGTCCCAAACTTCTTCCATTTAAGGATTATGGAGGCCACTGTGCTCTTTGGAACCTTGAGTACTGCAGAAATTATGTTGTAACCTTGGCCAGATCTGTGTCTTGCCACAATTCTGTCTCTGAGCTCCTTGGCCAGTTCCTTTGACCTCATGATTCTCATTTGGTCTGACATGCACTGTGAGCTGTGAGGTTTTATAGACAGGTGTGTGCCTTTCCAAATCACGTCCTATCAGTTTAAGTAAACACAGCTGGACTCCAATGAAGGAGTAGAACCTCAGTCTGACTCTGTCCAAAGGGTTACTGCTGCTTTTCCAGCTTCTGCCATTAAAGCCAGTACTGGGCAACGGCGAGCAGATGCTTCTGGGACTAAGTCCTGCTTTTCTCATTCTGAGCATGCCCAGAGTAAGATCTCTCTGTGGAGATCGAGGGTCACATGATCAGATACTGCAGCTAAATCCATTGGTCCTCCAGGAAGGTCCTGAAGGTGCTCAGGCTCTGTAGCAGCCTCTCATTGGTCCTTCTAGGAAGGTCCTGTTCTTGCTGCAGCTATTTAAGGTTCTCATGAACGCACGGCCATACGCTAGTATTGAATCAGTTTTGTGCATGCGCCAGTGTGGTCACATTTATGTGTGTGTTCAGGGACTCGGCTGAAATAAGCCCCTAGTATACCGGCACCTCCGGCGAGGAGATTGTGTGTGTGGATCTAGGGCCCCGGCTGAAATAAGCCCCTAGAATACCGGCTTCTCCGGTGAGGAGATTGTATGTGTGTGTGACCACAGACTGCCTTCATCTCGGCAGTTAGCTGTGACTCCTGTGGGGTTAAAAGGGCACAGCGTCTTGTTTCCGTGCGACTCTGTGAAGTAACAGAGGTTGCTTAAACCACCATATAGTGCCGTCACTTGCAAGCAGCAGGTTCCTCCTGCACGGTGGACCCCGGGCTGCAAACGCACCAATAATAACATCTATATTTACTCAGTGCGTTCCGCTAGCCCTAACAAGGTGTTAGGGGTCGAGTTCCCACAGCTTCATAGGGGAATCTCGAGCCATGCCTGCTGCGGTCTCCCATTCTGCATCAGCCGCAGTGGAGCCTGCTCAGCGGAGACGTCAGTCCCTGCGTCTCGCTCCACCTGATACTGTGCAAAGGGTTACTGCTGCCTTTCCAGGCTCTGCTTTTGTAGCCAGCACTGGTAAGCGGCGAGCAGGCTTTTCTGGGAATAAGTCCTGCTTTGCACACAATGAGCATGTCCATGGGAGGACCTCTCATTGAAGGTCGGGGGTAACATGCTTAGGTCCTGTAGCAGCTCCAATTGGACCACTAGGAAGGTCCTTGTCTGCTGCAGCTATATAAGGTTTGCATGGCCGCACGGCCATGCGCTAGTATCAACCTATGTTATGAGCTTTGGTACTTGGTGGTCATGTCTGCATGTGGTCAGGGTTGGCTGAAATAAGCCCCTAGAACACTGGCACCTCCAGTGAGGAGTTTTGTATGCTTGAATTCAAGGCCTGGCTGAAATAAGCCCCTAGAATACCGACACCTCCGGTGAGGAGTTGTTTGTGTGCTATGCTGTCTGCATGACCACTCTTTGCTTTGCTCAGTTAGGTATCTGTGATCCTCTGTGAGGTTAACAGGGCACAGTGTTTTCATATCTTTGCGATTCTGTGAAGTTAACAGCGTTTGCTTATACCACCATTGAGTGCCACCAATTACTTTGAAGCAGGTCTTTTTAGGACCTCGAGTCACCCATGATACGGCGCTCCAACTGCTGGCATTGACTCAGGGGTCGTTCCATGGTCAGCCATTTCGCCATCCGTTTCCGGACTCTAGCCTCTGAGCTGGAGTGGCCGGATAAAGCTCTCATCCTGGTGTTTTGGAGGGGGCTGGCTGACCATGTGAAGGACGCTTTGGCCACAAGGGAAGATTCCCACCACACTGGAGGAGTTAATAGCTATATCAAGTCGCATCGATCTTCATTTTCACGATCGAAGGTTGGAGCGAGCTCAGTGTAGGCAGAAGTTTCGGCCAGCTCCCACCTTCGCCAAACCTCTGGAATCTCCGGTCCAGGCGCCCGAGTCACATGACGCCATAGAGGTGTCACGAGCGGGATCCAAGTCCCGGTACGCTCGTGTACTTAAGGTCTGTCATATTTGCCAGCAGTCAAAACATCTTGCCTCCAGGTATTCTCAACGGTCGAGGGAACGTCGGCGTCTAAAGGTAGTTGGAGGTACACTAGACACGGAGACATTTTCCTCTATATTGTCCTTCAAGGGGACAATTACCTTAGGCCCATCCACTCTTATGGTAGAGCTTTGCGTGGACTCTGGGGCGGAAGGCAACTTTATGTCATCTGCTTTCGCCCAGCAACATGCAATACCCCTGGTGATGCTCGCCAAGCCTGTGACCGTTTGAGTGGTAAATGGGTCAACACTACACTCACAGGTTACACACCAAACCATTCCATTCACTCTCTCCATGTCTCCATCTCATCAGGAAATTATTTCCCTACTTGTCATTCCCGAGGGAATTGATGAGGTCCTGTTGGGGATACCATGGTTACGCTACCATTCTCCTCATATAGAGTGGTCCTCAGGGAGAATTCTGGGATGGAGTAAATTCTGTGATGGTAGATGTCAGAGAAAGTGCGTTCAGGTTGCTACAACTGAGGTACCCGCAGATCTTTCCTCTCTTCCCAAGCACTATTGGTTCTATACGGACGTGTTCTCCAAAAGGGCTGCGGTGACCCTTCCACCTCACTGCCCCTATGACTGTCCTATTGACCTCTTGCCTGGTGCAGAGCCTCCACGAGGTCGAGTCTATCTGTTATCTCTTCTGGAGACAGAGGCAATGTCCCAGTATATCCAAGAGAATCTGGCAAGAGGATTCATTAGGAAGTCAGTGTCACCTGCAGGGGCTGGGTTCTTCTTCGTACAGAAAAAGAGTGGAGAACTGCATCTATACATAGACTAAAGGGGACTTAACACCATTACCGTTAAGAATATGTACCCACTACCCCTGATATCTGAACTTTTTGATAGGCTATGGGGAGCAAGGGTATTTACTAAATTAGATCTGCGGGGTGCTTACAACCTGATTCGCATCTGTGAGGGGGACGAATGGAAGACGGCTTTTAACACCAGGGATGGGCACTATGAATATCTGATGATGCCCTTCGGGCTCTGTAACTTCCCAGCCATTTTCCAAGACTTTGTAAATTACATCTTCTGGGATATGCTCTCCACCTCGGTTGTAGTTTATTTGGATGATATTCTTATTTACTCTCCAGATATTGACTCCCACCGGAAAGATGTTTGGAAGGTCTTCGACCTCCTACGGGCTATCTCCCTCTATGCCAAGTTGGAGAAGTGTGTGTTTGAGCAGGAGTCCTTACCTTTCCTTGGCTATATCATCTCTGCCCAGGGATTGGCTATGGATCCTGCCAAGCTACAGGCTGTGATGGACTGGCAGGAACCCCATTCTCTCAAAGCAGTGCAGCACTTTATGGGTTTCATTAAGTACTTGTCATGATTCCCCAATGGCATGGGAACATCAGAAACACAAAATAACAGACTAGCCCTCGGGTGATGGAAACTCAAGCTGACCGTGACCTAAATCTACCACACAACTAACAGTAGCCAGGAAGCATTCCTACGGCTGCCTAGATGCCATGCGCCAGCCGGAGAACTAACTACGCCTGGAAGAGGAAGAAACAGACCTGGCTTACCTCTAGTGAAATTCCCCAAAGATGATAGTAGCCCCCACATATATTAACGGTGAGTTCAGAGGAAAAGACATACACAGTATGAAGGTAGATTTAGCAAAGCGAGGTCCACTTACTAGATAGAGGAAGGATACAAAAGAGGACTTCATGGTCAGCTGAAAAACCCTTTCAAAAACCCATCCTGAAATTACTTTAAGACTCCTGTGTCAACTCATGACACAGGAGTGGCAATTTCAGTCCACAAGAGCTTCCAGTAACAGGAAATGACAAACTGTAAACTGGACAAAAAATACAAAACAAAAAGGACAAGAGTCCACTTAGCTGATCAGCAGACTGGTAGCAGGAACATGCAACTGAAAGACTCAGGTTACAATGATTGACCGGCAAGGAAGTGACTGGAGAGCAAGGCTAAATAGGGAACTCCCAAAACTGATGGAAGCAGGTGAGCTGAGGCAGAAAAGAACACACAAGTCTCCAGTACCACCAGCCACCACTAGGGGAGCCAAAAAAGCGGATCACAACAGTACCCCCCCCTTAAGGAGGGGGCACCGAACCCTCACAAGAACCGCCAGGGCGACCTGGATGAGCCCTATGAAAGGCACGAACCAAATCCGAAGCATGAATATCAGAGGCAGTTACCCAAGAATTATCTTCCTGACCATAGCCCTTCCATTTAACCAGATACTGGAGTCTCCGCCTGGAAATACGGGAGTCCAAGATCTTCTCTATAACGTACTCCAATTCACCCTCAACCAGCACAGGAGCAGGAGGCTCAGCAGAAGGAACCACCGGCACCTCGTATCTCCGCAACAACGACCGATGGAACACATTATGGATAGCGAAAGATGCCGGGAGGTCCAAACGAAAGGAAACAGGGTTAATAATCTCCAAAATCCTATAGGGACCGATGAACCGAGGCTTAAATTTAGGAGAAGAAACCCTCATTGGGACAAAACGGGAAGACAACCACACCAAGTCCCCAACACGAAGGCGAGGACCAACCCGACGCTGGCGGTTAGCAAACCGCTGAGTCCTCTCCTGGGACAAATTCAAATTGTCCACCACTTGTTCCCAAATCCGATACAACCGATCCACCACAGCATCTACTCCAGGACAATCCGAAGACTCCGCCTGACCAGAAGAAAAACGGGGATGAAACCCCGAATTGCAAAAGAAAGGGAAAACCAAAGTGGCCGAACTAGCCCGATTATTAAGAGCAAACTCCGCCAACGGCAAAAAGGCAACCCAATCATCCTGATCCGCAGACACAAAACACCTCAAATACGTCTCCAAAGTCTGATTAGTTCGCTCCGTCTGGCCATTAGTCTGAGGATGGAAGGCAGACGAAAAAGACAAATCAATGCCCAACCTGGCACAGAATGGCCGCCAAAATCTAGAAACGAACTGGGTACCCCTATCAGAAACGATATTTTCAGGAATACCATGCAAGCGAACCACATTTTGAAAAAACAAAGGAACCAACTCAGACGAGGAAGGCAACTTCGGCAATGGCACCAAATGAACCATCTTAGAAAAACGGTCACACACCACCCAGATAACAGACATCCTCTGAGAGACAGGAAGATCAGAAATAAAGTCCATCGAGATGTGCGTCCAAGGCCTCTTCGGAATAGGCAAGGGCAACAACAACCCGCTAGCCCTAGAACAACAAGGCTTGGCCCGAGCACACACATCACAAGACTGCACAAAAACACGCACATCTCGAGACAGAGATGGCCACCAGAAGGATCTAGCCACCAAATCCCTGGTACCAAAAATTCCAGGATGACCCGCCAGCGTAGAAGAATGAACCTCCAAGATGACTCTACTGGTCCAATCATCAGGAACAAACAGTCTACCAGCAATCAGGTCTATCCGCCTGAAACTCTTGCAAAGCACGTCGCAGATCTGGGGAAATAGCGGATAATATCACCCCATCCTTAAGGATACCTGTAGGTTCCGAATCACCAGGGGAATCAGGCTCAAAACTCCTAGAAAGGGCATCTGCCTTCACATTCTTAGAACCTGGTAGATATGAGACCACAAAATTAAACCGAGAGAAAAACAACGACCAGCGCGCCTGTCTAGGATTCAGGCGCCTGGCAGACTCAAGATAAATCAGATTCTTGTGATCAGTCAAAACCACCACCTGATGTCTAGCACCCTCAAGCCAATGACGCCACTCCTCAAATGCCCACTTCATGGCCAAAAGCTCCCGATTACCGACATCATAATTTCTTTCGGCGGCAGAAAATTTTCGAGAAAAGAACGCACAAGGTCTCATCACTGAGCAATCGGAACTTTTCTGCGACAAAACCGCCCCCGCTCCGATCTCGGAAGCATCGACCTCAACCTGAAAGGGGAGAGAGACATCAGGCTGGCGCAACACAGGGGCAGATGAAAAGCGGCGCTTAAGTTCCCGAAAGGCCTCCACAGCGGCAGAGGACCAATTGGCAACATCAGCACCCTTCTTAGTCAAATCCGTAAGAGGCTTAGCAACACCAGAAAAACCAGTTATAAATTGATGATAAAAATTAGCAAAGCCCAAGAACTTCTGAAGACCCTTTAGAGAAGTAGGCTGCGTCCAGTCACAAATAGCCCAAACCTTGACAGGGTCCATCTCAACAGAAGAAGGGGAAAAAATGTACCCCAAAAAGGAAATCTTTTGAACCCCAAAAACACACTTAGAACCCTTTACACACAGAGAATTCTCCCGCAAGACCTGAAAAACCCTCCTGACCTGCTGAACATGAGACACCCAGTCCTCAGAAAAAATCAAAATATCGTCCAAATACACAATCATAAATTTATCCAGATATTCACGGAAAATATCATGCATAAAGGACTGAAAAACTGAAGGTGCATTAGAAAGGCCGAAAGGCATTACTAAATACTCAAAGTGGCCCTCAGGCGTATTAAATGCGGTTTTCCACTCATCCCCTTGCTTAATTCGCACCAAATTATACGCCCCACGAAGATCAATCTTGGAGAACCACTTAGCCCCCCTTATGCGAGCAAACAAATCAGTAAGCAGCGGCAACGGATACTGATATTTGACAGTAATTTTATTCAGGAGTCGATAATCAATACAAGGCTTCAGCGAGCCATCCTTTTTAGAGACAAAGAAAAACCCAGCTCCTAAAGGTGATGAAGAAGGACGAATATGTCCCTTTTCCAGGGACTCCTTAACATACTCTCGCATGGCAGCATGCTCAGGTACAGATAGGTTAAACAAACGACCCTTTGGAAATTTACTGCCTGGAATCAGATCTATGGCGCAATCACACTCTCTGTGGGGAGGGAGAGAACCAATTTTAGGCTCTTCAAAAATATCCCCAAAATCCGACAAAAATGCCGGAACCTCAGAGGGAATAGATGACGAGATAGAAACCAAAGGTATGTCCCCATGAGCCCCCCGACATCCCCAGCTTAACACAGACATAGTTTTCCAGTCCAGTACTGGGTTATGAGATTGCAACCATGGTAATCCAAGCACTAACACATCATGTAAATTATGCAACACGAGGAAGCGAATCATCTCCTGATGGTCTGGAGTCATACGCATAGTCACTTGCGTCCAGAACTGTGGTCTATTACAAGCCAGAGGAGTAGAATCAATACCCTTCAGAGGTATAGGAACTTCCAGAGGCTCCAAATCAAACCCACAGCGCCTGGCGAAGGACCAATCCATGAGACTCAGAGCGGCGCCAGAGTCCACATAGGCATCCACTGTAATAACTGATAATGAACAAATCAGAGTTACAGACAGAAGAAATTTAGACTGTAAAGTGCCAATAGAAACAGACTTGTCAACCTTCCTAGTACGTTTAGAGCATGCTGATATAACATGCGCGGAATCACCACAGTAGAAGCACAAGCCATTTTTGCGCCTATAATTCTGCCGCTCGCTTCTTGACAGAATTCTGTCACATTGCATTTTCTCTGGCGTCCCTTCAGAAGATACCGCCAAATGGTGCACGGGTTTGCGCTCCCACAAACGCCGATCAATCTGAATCGCCATTGTGATGGACTCATTCAGACCTGTGGGCATAGGAAACCCCACCATGACATCCTTAACGGCATCAGAAAGGCCTTCTCTGAAAATTGCCGCTAAGGCACACTCATTCCACTGAGTAAGCACAGACCATTTACGAAATTTTTGGCAGTATATCTCAGCTTCATCTTGCCCTTGAGACAGGGCTATTAAAGCTTTTTCAGCTTGAATCTCCAAATTAGGTTCCTCATACAGCAACCCTAAAGCCAGAAAAAACGCATCCACATTGAGCAACGCAGGATCCCCTGGTGTCAATGAAAATGCCCAATTTTGAGGGTCACCTCGCAGCAAAGAAATCACAATCTTAACCTGCTGAACAGGATCTCCAGAGGAGTGAGGTCTGAGAGAAAGGAATAATTTACAATTACATTTGAAATTCAGAAACCGAGATCTATCTCCGGAAAATACCTCTGGTGTAGGAATCTTAGGTTCAGAAATAGGAGTACGTATAACATAATCTTGTAAATTCTGAACCTTCGTAGCAAGATTATTTAAACCTGCAGCCAAACTCTGAGAGTCCATCCTTAAACCGGAGAGATCAGAGCCATTCAAGGATTAGAAGGAGAGAAAGGCAAGGCTGTAAATAGAGCAGAAATACAACTGAGCCAACTAAGTAGCAAACATGTGAGGAAAAAAAAAAAAAAATCTACAGACTTCTTTTACTCTCCTTTCTTCTGCCGATTACTTTAACAGAGTCCGGTCATACTGTCATGATTCCCCAATGGCATGGGAACATCAGAAACACAAAATAACAGACTAGCCCTCGGGTGATGGAAACTCAAGCTGACCGTAACCTAAATCTACCACACAACTAACAGTAGCCAGGAAGCATTCCTACGGCTGCCTAGATGCCATGCGCCAGCCGGAGAACTAACTACGCCTGGAAGAGGAAGGAACAGACCTGGCTTACCTCTAGTGAAATTCCCCAAAGATGATAGTAGCCCCCACATATATTAACGGTGAGTTCAGAGGAAAAGACATACACAGTATGAAGGTAGATTTAGCAAAGCGAGGTCCACTTACTAGATAGAGGAAGGATACAAAAGAGGACTTCACGGTCAGCTGAAAAACCCTTTCAAAAACCCATCCTGAAATTACTTTAAGACTCCTGTGTCAACTCATGACACAGGAGTGGCAATTTCAGTCCACAAGAGCTTCCAGTAACAGGAAATGACAAACTGTAAACTGGACAAAAAATACAAAACAAAAAGGACAAGAGTCCACTTAGCTGATCAGCAGACTGGTAGCAGGAACATGCAACTGAAAGACTCAGGTTACAATGATTGACCGGCAAGGAAGTGACTGGAGAGCAAGGCTAAATAGGGAACTCCCAAAACTGATGGAAGCAGGTGAGCTGAGGCAGAAAAGAACACACAAGTCTCCAGTACCACCAGCCACCACTAGGGGAGCCCAAAAAGCGGATCACAACAGTACTATCGCTAGTTCATTCCCCACTTCTCAACTTTGGTAGCTCCTTTGGTTGCCCTCACCAAGAAGGGAGCAAATCCCAAGTTGTGGTCGGAGGAGGTCTCCAAGGCCTTTCTCTCGATTAAGTCATACTTCGCTAGCCCTCCCTTCCTACATCTCCCAGATGTAGATAAGCCATTTATTATGGAGGTGGATGCCTCATCCATTGGTGCTGGAGCAGTTCTCTTCCAAAAGGATGTTCAGGGTCAGAAGCATCCTTGCTTCTTCTTCTCCAAGACCTTTTCATCAGTGGAGAGGAATTATTCCATCGGGGACAGGGAGTTGCTAGCGATGAAGTTGGCTTTCTCGGAGTGGAGACACCTCCTGGTGGGAGCTTGTTTTCCCTTCCAAGTGTTCACAGACCACAAGAACTTGATGTATTTAAAGACAGCCCAGCGGCTAAATTCTCGCCAGGCTAAATGGTCCCTGTTCTTCTCCTGGTTCCATTTAACCCTCCATTTTTTCTTTCCGGGGAGAAGAACATTCATGCCGATGCTCTCTCTTGCTCTGAAATGTTATCAGAGGAGGAGGAGCCTTGGCTTATTGTCCCTTCAGAGAGCCTAAGAACTGTGGCGCCGGTTTCGCTAGAGTCTGTGCACCCAGGCAAGACTTTCGTTCCATCTAATTTGCGACCAGATGTTCTCTCCTGGGCTCACTCGTCCAGGGTGGGTGGACATTTTGGGACCAAGAGGACATCTGAGCTCTTGGTGAGGATGTACTGGTGGCTGCATATGGCCCGTGACGTCGGGAACTATATTTGGGAGTGTGTCTCCTGTGCCAAGAATCGGTCTCTAGTAGGGTTGAGCGAAACAGATCGGCACTTTTCAAAAGTCGCCGACTTTTAGCAAAGTCGGGTTTCGTGAAACCCGACCTGATCCCACTCTGGGATCTGGTCGGCAGTACACGATCTTAGCTCCAAACTCGGGTTTCGTTTTTTATATATATATATATATATATATATATATATATATATATATATATATATATATATATATATATATACAGTATATATATATATATATATATATATATATATATATATATATATATATATATATATATATATATATATATATATATATATATATATATGTCATAAAGGGACACATATATATATTTATATTTACTTCAGCGCGAAAATGTTGAAAAGCCGGTAATTCAATTGCCGGCTTTTCATTTCTCCTGCCTAAACCCGACATGATATGAGACATGGTTTACATACAGTAAACCATCTCATATCCCCATTTTTTTTGCATATTCCACACTACTAATGTTAGTAGTGTGTATGTGCAAAATTTCGGCGCTGTAGCTATTAAATTTAAGGGTTAGATCGCGGAAAAATTTGGAGTGGGCTCCCGCGCAATTTTCTCCGCCAGAGCGGTAAAGCCAGTGACTGATGGCAGATATTAATAGCCAGGAGAGGGTCCATGGTTATTGGCTGTATGTCCTCATGAACTGCAGCCTGGGAACTTTTTCCCACGCTCCAGGTCATATGAGGACATCCACCAGGGGGCGCATCACCGCGACTGAAGGTAACTATAGGTCATAGACCTACATTTCCTTCATTCGCCAGGGCTTACAGACACGAGCACAGCTGCATTAGCAGGGCTCCTGCCTGTAAAATATTTTAACCCCTTCAGATGGATTACCTCGTGGGACGTGACAGGTCATCTGAAGGTATGTATATTGTGGGTTTATTATTTTGCCAAGCGAGGGTCTTCAAATGGATTGAGAGAGCAATAAAATATTAAAACAACCGGTGTGTTTATTTCATTAAAATACTTTTTAATCATGTGTGTGTGTTTTTTAACCCTTTCAAACAATTGGATTAATAATGGATAGGTGTCATAATTGACGCCTCTCCATTATTAATCTGGCTTAATGTCACCTTACAATAGCAAGGTGGCATTAACCCTTCATTACCCCATATCCCACCGCTACAGGGGAATGGGAAGAGAGTGGCCAAGTGCCAGAATAGGCGCATCTTCCAGATTTGCCTTTTCTGGGGTGGCTGGGGGCAGATGTTTGTAGCCACGGGGGGGCCAATAGCCATGGACCCTCTCCTGGATATTAATATCTGCCGTCAGTCACTGGCTTTACCGCTCTGGCGGAGAAAATTGCGCGGGAGCCCACACCATTTTTTTCCGCGATTTAACCCATAAATTTAATAGCTACAGCTAAAAAGGGGGATACGAGATGGTTTACTGTATGTAAACCATGTCTCATATTATGTCGGGTTTAGGCAGGAGAAATGAAAAGCCGGCAATTGAATTACCGGCTTTTCAACATTGTCGCGCTGAAGCAAATATTAAAAAAGTATGCTTCCCCATTGAAATGCATTGGGTTTCGTGTTTTGGCCGATCCCCGACCCCGACTTTTCAATAAGATCGGCCGATTTCACTCGACCCGACTTTTGAGAAAGTCGGGTTTCGTGAAACCCGACTCGATCTCAAAAAATGAAAAGTCGCTCAACCCTAGTCTCTAGAGATGAGCCACCTCCCTAGTGTTCGGGTTCGGTTCGGTTCATCGAACAGGGAGATGTTCGCCGAACTGTTCGTCGAACTGTTCGACGAACACCGTCGAACCCCATTGAAGCCAATGGCAGGCAAACACAAACACATACAAACACATGGAAAACACTTAGAAAACACATTAAAAGGTGTCCAAAAGCTAACAAACTGCTCAGAAGACACAACAAACACATGGAAAAGTCACAACTACACATAGTCATGCGAAAAGAAAAGAGGTGGAGGAGTAAAAGGAGGAGGAGACACAGATATAGGCATGTCATGCCCTTCTAAAGTTAAGAAAGGCTGGAGTAAAAATCTAAACTCACTCTACCAACACCCAGACGTCTTGACAAAAAAAAATAAAAATATATCTTTAAGTAGAATGGCGGCGGGTCCATTCAGAACATTTTCCTTAGAAGACGTAGTGGTATCCCCATTGGGAGTTGTGCCAAAAAATGAACCCACTACATTCAGACTAATCCACCATTTGTCATATCCAAAGGGCAGGTCAGTAAACAACAATGTCGACGCGGAACCAAGTACAGTACTATGTACTGTACCTCCTTTGACGAGGCAATCAGGTAGGTCAAGAAGTTGGGAAGGGGCACCCTAATGGCCAAAACAGACATTGAGGGGGTGTTCCGGTTACTACCTGTGCCTCTGAATAGTGTCCTCCCATTGGGCTGCTTCTGTGAAGGAGCATACAACATAGATCGCTGTTTGCCCATGGGGTGCTCCATATCCTGCTCACTATTTGAGGCGCTTAGTTACTTCCTCGAATGTGTCATCATGGACGTTTGTAAGGCGGCACATATTATCTATTACCTCGACGACTTCTTATGCCTTGGCCCAAAAGATTCGCCACAGTGTGAAAACACGCGGTAGTCCACCTGTGAGAAGGAGAGAGCTGGAGGGAGAGTGGACACCCCAGAGCCGAGGGGTTAGATTGAGAAAGAAAGAAGGCAGTGTAGCTTGCTTCATGGGTGGGGTACTCTGCGGAGTAGCAGAAATTGATACTAGGCCCAAAAGGATTTCCTTTGGGCAAATGCCATTAAAAAATAGTAGTTAGGTAAACAGGCGGTGTAGCTTGCTTCATAGGTGGGGTACTCTGCTGAGTAGCACAAAATTCTACTAGGCCCAAGAGGATTTCCTGGGCTAGATGCCATTACAAAATAGTAGATAGGTAAACAGGCGGTGTAGCTTGCTTCATGGGTGGAGTACGCTGCTGAGTTGCACCAAATTCTACTAGGCCCAAAAGGATTTCCTGGGCTAGATGCCGTTACAAAATAATAGTTAGGCAAACAGGCGGTGTAGCTTGCTTCATGGGTGGGGTACACTGCTGAGTTGCACCAAATTCTACTAGGCCCAAAAGGATTTCCTGGGCTAGATGCCGTTACAAAATAATAGTTAGGTAAACAGGCGGTGTAGCTTGCTTCATGGTCGGGGTACGCTGCTGAATTGCACCAAATTCTACAAGGCCCAAAAGGATTTCCTGGGCTAGATGCCGTTACAAAATAGTAGCTAGGTAAACAGGCAGTGTAGCTTGCTTCATGGGTGGGGTACGCTGCTCAGTTGCACCAAATTCTACTTTATCTGTCAGCACACCCCCAGCAGTGCTGAACACACGTTCAGAGAGAATGCTGGCTGTGGGGCACGACAAGATCTCCAAGGAGTGAGTGGCGAGCTCAGGCCATTTTTCAAGATTGGAAGCCCAAAATGAGCAAGGGTCCAGTTCCACAGTCATGGCATCGATGTTAACTTGGAGATACTCTTGCACCATCCTCTCTAGGCGTTGGCTGTGCGTCAGACTTCTTGTCTCCTGTGGCCTTGCAAAGGATGGTCTAAAAAAATATTGAAACGATTGGAAAAAATTGCTGTTGCCACCAGATACGACGTTACTGTTACGGTTTGAGTGATGACTCGATAGTCCCACGGTTGGCAAGTTAGAACTCAGAGATTCACTACGTGCACCACTGGTGTTTTGTAGAAAAGCAGATGTTAGATTCTGTAAAAGTCTCTGCTGATACTCCTGCATGCGTGAATCCCTTTCTATGGCAGGAATTATTTCACCAAATTTGCTTTTGTACCGGGGATCTAAGAGTGTGGCAACCCAGTAGTCGGCATTACTTCGGATTCTGACAATCGGAGGGTCATGTTGCAGGTAGTGCAGCAAGAAGGCACTCATGTGTCTTGCGCATCCAGGAGGACCAAGTCCTTGTTGTCTTGGTGGTGGCGAGGTGAGAATCATGCTTCCAGAGTCTGCCCTCTCCCCCCAACCTCGCACAACAGAAATTTTATCAAGGTCTCCCTCATCTGATGAGTCTTCCATGCCCAGTGCCAGTTCGTCCTCCACTACTTCCTCGCCTCCTGCACCTTCCTCAACAGTTTGGCTGCTACCATGCACCCTCAGTAATCCCTCTCCCCCAGCCTCCAATGCCAGCCGCCTTGGTGCTGCCAACCTTCTTGACCTTGGAGATATGATCCCTTCCGCATATGACTCCTCCTGTTCCTCCACCTCCTCCTCTTGTTCCACCACCTGACTCCGAACTCTGTGTAAGATGTGCTCCAGCATGTAAATCACCGGAATGGTCATGCTGATAATTGCATCGTCAGCACTAAGCATCTTCGTTGCTATTTCAAAACTGTGCAGAGGGGTGCATAGGTGCCTGATCTGAGACCACTCCTGCAGCTTGATTTGCCCTGTTATGGACCTGGTGGTTAGGAGCACCCGGAATGACCTGATGAGTAAACTAATAATCGGAACAAGCTCTGGGAAAGTGGGAACTCTGCTGACCGCAAACCCTACTCCTATCACACACACTAGAAATAGCCGTGGAGCGTACCTAACTCTCCCTAGACGCCTCTTCACAGCCTAAGAGCTAACTACCCCTAAAGATAGAAATAGAAGCCTAACCTTGCCTCAGAGAAATTCCCCAAAGGTAAAGGCAGCCCCCCACATATATTGACTGTGAGTTAAGAGGAAAGTCACAAACACAGGAATGAAACAGGTATTAGCAAAGGAGGCCAGACTTCACTAAATAGTCAGAGGAAAGAAAAGGAAACTATGCGGTCAGCACAAAAAACTACAAAAACCACGCAGAGTATGCAAAAAGACCCCCACACCGACTCACGGTGTGGAGGTGCAACACTGCACCCCAGAGCTTCCAGCTAGCAAGGAAATATCATGATAGCAAGCTGGACTAGAATTTAGCAGTACTAAGAAATATATTCAGGCAGCAGTAACAACAAATGAACTAGCAGGGACTTAGCTTCTGCTGGAGTAGACAGGTCTTCAGAGAAGTCCAAGAGAGATCTGAACCAATACTGAAACATTGACAGCTGGCATGAAGTAACGATCTGAGTAGAGTTAAATAGGGAAGCCAGCATAACAATAAACGAGGGCAGGTGAGAAAGCAAACCTCAGAGACCAGCAGTTCCGCTCAAGGCCACCAGAGGGAGTCCAAGAGCGGAACTAACCAAAGTACCATTCATGACCACAGGAGGGAGTCCGAGAAATGGAATTCACAACAGTACCCCCCCCTTGAGGAGGGGTCACCGAACCCTCACCAGGGCCCCCAGGACGATCAGGACGAGCCAAATGAAAGGCACGAACTAAATCGGCATCATGGACATCGGAGGCAACAACCCAGGAATTATCCTCCTGACCATAGCCCTTCCACTTAACCAGGTACTGGAGCTTCCGTCTCGAAATACGAGAATCCAAAATTTTTTCCACCACATACTCCAACTCCCCCTCAACCAACACCGGAGCAGGAGGATCAACGGAGGGAACCATAGGCGCCACATACCTCCGCAACAATGACCTATGGAACACATTATGGATGGCAAAGGAAGCTGGAAGGACCAAACGAAATGACACAGGGTTGAGAATTTCAGAAATTTTATAAGGACCAATGAAATGAGGCTTAAACTTAGGAGAAGAAACCTTCAGAGGAACATAACGAGAAGATAACCAAACCAAATCCCCAACACGAAGTCGAGGACCAACACAACGACGGCGGTTAGCGAAACGTTGTGCCTTCTCCTGGGACAACGTCAGATTGTCCACTACGTGAGTCCAAATTTGCTGCAATCTGTCCACCACAGAATCCACACCAGGACAGTCAGAAGGCTCAACCTGCCCTGAAGAAAAATGAGGATGAAAACCAGAATTGCAAAAAAAAGGCAAAACCAAAGTAGCCGAACTAGCCCGATTATTAAGGGTGAACTCAGCCAATGGCAAAAAGGTCACCCAATCATCCTGATCAGCAGAAACAAAGCATCTCAGATAGGTCTCCAAAGTCTGGTTGGTTCGTTCGGTTTGGCCATTTGTCTGAGGATGGAAAGCCGAAGAAAAAGACAAATCAATGCCCATCTTAGCACAAAAGGACCGCCAAAACCTAGAGACAAACTGGGACCCTCTGTCCGACACAATGTTCTCCGGAATGCCATGCAAACGAACCACATGCTGAAAGAACAATGGCACCAAATCAGAGGAGGAAGGTAATTTAGGCAAGGGTACCAAATGGACCATCTTAGAAAAGCGATCACAAACCACCCAGATGACAGACATCCTTTGAGAAACAGGAAGATCTGAAATAAAATCCATGGAAACATGCGTCCAGGGCCTTTTCGGGACCGGCAAGGGCAAAAGCAACCCACTGGCACGAGAACAGCAGGGCTTGGCCCGAGCACAAGTCCCACAAGACTGCACAAAAGAACGCACATCCCGTGACAAGGAAGGCCACCAAAAGGATCTAGCCACCAAATCCCTGGTACCAAAAATCCCAGGATGACCAGCCAACACCGAGCAATGAACCTCAGAAATAACTCTGCTAGTCCATCTATCAGGGACAAACAGTTTCTCCGCTGGACAACGGTCAGGTCAATCAGCCTGAAACTCCTGCAGCACCCGCCGCAAATCAGGGGAGATGGCAGACAGAATTACCCCCTCTTTGATAATACCAGCCGGCTCAGGGACTCCCAGAGAATCAAGCACAAAACTCCTAGAAAGGGCATCAGCCTTCACATTCTTAGAACCCGGAAGGTATGAAACCACAAAATCGAAACAGGAGAAAAACAGTGACCATCGAGCCTGTCTAGGATTCAACTGCTTGGCAGACTCGAGATAAGTCAAATTCTTGTGATCCGTCAAGACCACCACGCGGTGCTTGGCTCCCTCAAGCCAATGTCGCCACTCCTCAAATGCCCACTTCATAGCCAGCAGCTCCCGATTGCCAACATCATAATTACGCTCAGCAGGCGAAAATTTTCTAGAAAAGAAGGCACATGGCTTCATCACAGAGCCATCAGAACTTCTTTGAGACAAAACAGCCCCTGCTCCAATCTCAGAAGCATCAAAATCAACCTGAAAAGGGAGCGAAACATCTGGCTGACGCAACACAGGGGCCGAAGAAAAATGACGTTTCAGCTCCTGAAAAGCCTCCACGGCAGCAGAGGACCAATTCACCACATCAACACCTTTCTTTGTCAAATCAGTCAAAGGTTTAACCACACTAGAAAAATTAGCGATGAAGCGACGGTAAAAATTAGCAAAGCCCAGGAATTTCTGAAGACTCTTCACAGATGTAGGTTGAGTCCAATCATAAATGGCCTGAACTTTAACAGGATCCATCTCGATAGTAGAAGGGGAAAAAATGAAGCCCAAAAAGGAAACCTTCTGAACTCCGAAGAGACATTTAGACCCCTTCACAAACAAGGAATTAGCACGAAGGACCTGGAATACCATTCTGACCTGCTTCACATGAGACTCCCAATCATCTGAAAAGACCAAAATATCATCCAAATATACAATCATGAATGTATCCAGATACTTTCGGAAGATGTCATGCATAAAGGACTGAAACACAGATGGAGCGTTAGAAAGCCCGAATGGCATCACCAGGTACTCAAAATGGCCCTCAGGCGTATTAAATGCTGTTTTCCATTCATCGCTCTGTTTAATACGCACAAGGTTATACGCCCCTCGAAGATCTATCTTGGTGAACCAACTAGCCCCCTTAATCCGAGCAAACAAATCAGACAGCAGAGGCAAAGGGTACTGAAATTTAACCGTGATTTTATTGAGAAGGCGGTAGTCTATACAGGGTCTCAGAGAACCATCCTTCTTGGCCACAAAAAAGAACCCCGCTCACAACGGTGATGAAGACGGGCGAATATGCCCTTTCTCCAAGGACTCATTTATATAACTCCGCATAGCGGCATGTTCTGGCACTGTTAAATTGAAAAGTCGGCCCTTAGGAAACTTACTACCAGGGATCAAATTTATAGCACAATCACAATCCCTATGAGGGGGTAGGATACTGGATTTGGGCTCATCAAATACATCCCGGTAATCCGACAGAAACTCAGGGACATCAGAAGGAATGGATGAAGAAATTGACATCATCGGAACATTGCCATCTACCCCTTGACAACCCCAACTAGACACAGACATTGATTTCCAATCCAATACTGGATTATGAACCTGTAGCCATGGCAAACCCAACACGACCACATCATGCAAATTATGCAACACCAAAAAGCGAATATCTTCCTGATGTGCAGGAGCCATGCACATGGTCAACTGAGTCCAGTACTGCTTTTTATTCCTGGCCAAAGGCGTAGCATGAATTCCCCTTAATGGAATAGGATACTGCAAAGGCTCCAGGAAAAAGCCACAGCGCCTGGCAAACTCCAAGTCCATCAAATTCAGGGCAGCACCCGAATCCACAAATGCCATAACCGAGTAGGACGACAGAGAGCAAATCAAAGTAACAGACAGAAGAAATTTAGGCTGTACAGTAGCAATGGTGACAGACCTAGCGAACCGCTGAGTGCGCTTAGGACAATCAGAGATAGCATGAGTAGGGTCACCACAGTAAAAACACAGCCGATTCTGACGTCTGTGTTCTTGCCATTCAGTTCTGGTCAAAGTTCTATCACATTGCATAAGCTCAGGCCTCTGCTCAGAGGACACCGCCAAATGGTGCACAAATTTGCGCCCACGCAAACGCCGATCAATTTGAATGGCCAAGGACATTGATTCATTCAGACCAGCAGGAATGGGGAAGCCCACCATAACATCCTTAAGGGCCTCAGAGAGACCCTTTCTAAAAATTGCTGCCAGGGCACACTCATTCCATTGAGTAAGCACAGACCACTTTCTAAACTTCTGACAATATAGCTCCGCTTCATCCTGACCCTGGCACAAAGCCAGCAAGGTTTTCTCTGCCTGATCCACTGAATTCGGTTCGTCATAAAGCAATCCAAGCGCCAGAAAAAATGCATCTACATTAAGCAATGCGGGATCTCCTGGCGCTAGGGAAAATGCCCAGTCTTGAGGGTCGCCACGTAACAAAGATATAATAATTTTTACTTGCTGAATGGGGTCACCAGAGGAGCGGGGTTTCAAAGCAAGAAACAGTCTACAATTATTTTTGAAATTCAGAAACTTAGATCTATCCCCAGAAAACAAAATCAGGAATTGGAATTCTAGGCTCTAACATCGGATTCTGAACTACATAATCTTGAATGCTTTGGACCCTTGCAGCGAGTTGATCCACACAAGAGGACAGACCTTGAATATCCCTATCTACACCTGAGTCCTGAACCACCCAGAGATTAAGGGGAAAAGAGAGACAAAACACACTGCAAAGAAAAAAAAATGGGTTCAGAACTTCTCTTATCCCTCTTTTGAGATGCATTAGCACTTTGTGGCAAGCTGTACTGTTATGGACCTGGTGGTTAGGAGCACCCGGAATGCCCTGATGAGTAAACTAATAATTGGAACAAGCTCTGGGAAAGTGGGAACTCTGCTGACCGCAAACCCTACTCCTATCACACACACTAGAAATAGCCGTGGAGCGTACCTAACTCTCCCTAGATGCCTCTTCACAGCCTAAGAGCTAACTACCCCTAAAGATAGAAATAGAAGCCTAACCTTGCCTTAGAGAAATTCCCCAAAGGTAAAGGCAGCCCCCCACATATATTGACTGTGAGTTAAGAGGAAAGTCACAAACACAGGAATGAATCAGGTTTTAGCAAAGGAGGCCAGACTTCACTAAATAGTCAGAGGAAAGAAAAGGAAACTATGCGGTCAGCACAAAAAACTACAAAAACCACGCAGAGTATGCAAACAGACCCCCACACCGACTCACGGTGTGGAGGTGCAACACTGCACCCCAGAGCTTCCAGCTAGCAAGGAAATATCATGATAGCAAGCTGGACTAGAATTTAGCAGTACTAAGAAATATATTCAGGCAGCAGTAACAACAAATGAACTAGCAGGGACCCAAAGCAAAGGTAGCCCCCCACAAATATTGACTGTGAGTTAAGAGGAAGTAACAAACACAGGAATGAAACAGATTTTAGCAAAGGAGGCCGAATCTTCTCTAGACAGACAGAGGATAGGAAAGGGAACTATGCGGTCAGTATTAAAAACTACAAAACCACGCAGAGTGTGCAAAAAGACCTCCACACCGACTCACGGTGTGGAGGTGCAGCTCTGCACCCCCAGAGCTTCCAGCTAGCAAGGAAATATCATAATAGCAAGCTGGACTAGAAACATAGCATGTACTGAGAAATATATTCAAAAACCAATAAACAGCAAATGGACTAGCGAGGACTTATCTTCTGCTGGAGTAGACAGGTCCTCAGAGAAGTCCAAGAGAGGTCTGAACCAATACTGAAACATTGACAGCTGGCATGAAGTAAGGATCTGAGTAGAGTTAAATAGGGAAGCCAGCATAACAATAAACGAGGGCAGGTGAGAAAGCGAACCTCAGAGACCAGCAGTTCCGCTCAAAGCCACCAGAGGGAGTCCAAGAGCGGAACTAACCAAAGTACCATTCATGACCACAGGAGGGAGCCAGAGAAATGGAATTCACAACATTGCCCCACCTCTTGATCTCGTTGGCCCAGGCTATATGTCATAACATATTGCACCAGGGCTCATCGGTGCTGCCACAGTCGCTGCAACATGTGCAGAGTTGTATTCCACCATGTGGACATATCGCATTTCAGCCGGTGAACTGGCAGGCCCAATGACTTCTGTAGAGATGCAAGTCGTCGAGCTGCGGGATGCGAACGGTGGAAGTGAGCACACAGCGACCGTGCCCTCTGCAGAAGCCCATCTAGTTCAGGATAGTGGGATAAAAATTGCTGGACAACCAGTTTTAAAACGTGAGCCATACAAGGCACGTGTGTGACATTGCCCCGGTGAAGGGCCGCACCCAGTTTTGCAGCATTGTCGCACACAGCCTTCCCTGGCTGCAGGTTGAGTGGAGACAACCATTGATGGAACTCGGTCTCCAGAGCTGACCACAACTCCTCAGCTGTGTAACTCACATTTCCCAGACATTTCAATGTAAACACTGCCTGATGCCGTTGAGCCCTGGTGACAGCATAGTGAGGAGGTGTGCAGGATTCCTTCTGCGCAGTTACAACGCAGGTGGCATTACCAGACAGGCTTTGGGTGCAGGTGGAGGACCGAGAGGAGGTTGTGGAGGCAGAAGCAGTGGAGGAACTTCTAGATACAGAGGATCGATGAGCAACTCGTGGGGACGGCAAGACTTGGACAGCAGCCCCTTCTCCTGATGTCGCCATAGTTACCCAGTGCCCAGTCACCGATATGTAACGCCCCTGTCCATGTCTACTCGTCAAGTGTCTGTGGTAAAATGCACCCTGTCACACACAGAGTTTCTCAAGGAAGCAGTAATGTTGTGTGCGACATGCTGGTGTTGCGCAGGCAAAGCTTTCTTTGAGAAGTACTGGCGACTGGGCATCTGGTACTGGGGCACTGCGACATAAGGTCTTGAAAATCCTCTGTGTCCACCAGGCGGAAAGGCAGCATTTCTGTAGCCAACAGCTTGCAGATGGAGAAATTCAACCTCTTAGCTTTGTCATGGCTAGGAGGAAATGGTCTTTTACTTGTCCACATCTGAGGGACTGAGGGCTGGCTGCCGTGCTTAGACGGAGTTGAGTAGGGTGTCCCCGGCAAACTGCTGGTCTGTGAGGAAGGTGCAGACGGAGATGTTATGTTGCCTTGATCAAAATGTGGTGTCGATGTCGGAGAGCGCTCAACACCAGCAGGTGTTTCCACTTGCAAATGTCCTGACGACCTGCCAATCACACTGGCTGTTGCGTGTAAAGAGGTGGAAGGTCTGCTTCCAAAACCATGTGCGACTGCTGTCCCCACAGTCACAGAGGATGAAGAGGACATGGATGCACTTGATGGGGCAGAAGGTGGTTGACCTGGCCCACTAGGCCACATTGTAGCACAGTGAGCTTCCCACTGCAACTTATGCCTCATATCCATGTGACGGTTCATGCATGAAGTACTCAACCTAGTGATTTTTTGGCCTTTACTGAGATTTTGTTGACAAATCTAACAGACAACATGACTTGGGTCATCCTTTGCGATGTCAAAAAATGCCCAGGCTATGCAAAGCCTAGAGCCCGTGCGACCTGAAGAGCCACCACGACTTCTGGCCTGAGGCACAATTGGGGTTGAGGATGCAGTTGTTGACGTGCTTCCAGTACTCCGTCTCTGTTCAGGAAGGCGCACCATTACCTTGTCGTCAGACTCGTCACTAGCATCCTCCTCCACCTCCTCTGCTGACCTCATGGACTGGCGGACTGGGGGTTGACAGTAAGTGGGGTCTACAACCTTGTCATCATCTTCCTGTGTGTTCTCACACCTGTCGTCCTCAGAGCCAACCTCTTCCTGCCCCGACCGAAAAGTCAAGTTTTCGTTCCAATCAGGTATCTCAGTCTCATCATCATCTTCCTCATTGTCTCCACCAACAGGAGTTACAGTTTGGGAACGAGGGTCTACATTATGCTCAGAACCTTCTTCATCTGGGCCTGGATCCGACTCACAAAGATTCTGGGCATCAGTGCAGATCATTTCCTCGTCTGGATTCACAGAAGCCCTGGAGCAGACCTCTGATTCCCAGGCTATAGTATGCGTAAACAGCTCTACAGACTCAACCATGTGTGCTACCCCATGCTCAGACGGGCAGCTGGGGACTTGGGAAGCAAGTGCGATTGGGGTGACAACTCTGAGGACTGGTGTAGTTGTGATGTTGAAGTTGACATGGAGGAGAGCCCACTTGAACGAGCACTTGATATCCGTTCAAGCACCTGCTGTTTTTGTGCCTCATCTGGAATTTTTGGCGATGCTTGTAGCGATGGTCATAAGAAAGGGATCATATTAGATTGTCCATGAAAAGAAGTAGACGTCTTACTTTGGCTGGAAGATGGTCTTTCTTCTGCAGATGTTACTGTTGCTTTACCACCTACCCCATGGACACAACCTTTTTTTCCCTTTCCAACATGCCTATTCCCCTTTCCACCAGCAGCAGGCCTTTTGCCACTAATTTTAGTGCTTAATTGGCAACTCTGTATCTGAAGTTGTTGGCACAACAACCGATGGATGAAAACCGAGCAGAACTGAGTGGCCAAACTGTGGTACTAGGCCCAAAACTATCAACTGGATTAGATGCAGTGAAAATAGAGATACACAGGCGGTATAGTTTGTTTCACAAGCGGGCTACTCTGCTGACATGCAGACAATGCTACTAGGCCCAAAACTATCAACTGGAATAGATGCAGTGAAAATAGAGATACACAGGCGGTATAGTTTGTTTCACAGGCAGGCTACTCTGCTGACGTGCAGACAATGCTACTAGGCCCAAAACTATCAACTGGATTAGATGCAGTGAAAATAGAGATACACAGGGGGTATGGTTTGTTTCACAGGCGGGCTACTCTGCTGACGTGCAGACACTGCTACTAAGCCCAAAACCCCAAAACGATTTACTGCGTTAGATGCAGTAAAAATTTAGATACACAGGCGGTGTAGTTAGCTTCACAGGCAGGCTACTCTGCTGACGTGCAGACACTGCTACTAAGCCCAAAACGATTTACTGGGTTAGATGCAGTAAAAATTGAGATACACAGGCGGTGTAGCTAGCTTCACAGGTGGGCTACTCTGCTGACGTACAGACACTGCTACTAAGCCCAAAACCCCAAAATGATTTACTGGGTTAGATGCCGTAAAAATTGAGAAACATAGGTGGTGTAGCTAGCTTCACAGGCGGGCTACTCAGATGACTATCAGACAATGCTACTAGCCCAAAAGGATTGGCTGAGCTAGATTACACCAAATGCTGTGACTAACACTTGCACAGCACTGGCTCAGACCTGCCTGGCAAACAGTGCATTGAACTGCTGTAACCTACCCTGACAAAGGCTGATATTACAACTAGTCCCAACTCCCGACTCCCTAAACCTATCTCTCAGAAAATTTGCTGGCAAAAAAAGACTCTTTGACCATATAGCACCCACAGCATCAGTGGTGCCGTCTAACACTAAGCTGCAGCAGTGAGGAAATGGTGATGACGGGGCAAATGGCTGGTTCTCATTGGGCAAGGAGTGACATGTGACATACACAGCCAATGACACATGCACTTGCTTGTCTGCATCACATGCACATTGCTGTGTGTGTGTGCACTGCTGATAGGCTGAGAGACTGCACCGCCCCTCTGTAAATGCAGGAAAGAAAAAAAAATGGAGATAAGCGTTATTTCAGCACAGATCTATCCCCCACCCCCCCCCCACCCACTATACACTGAAACAGTCCATTAACAATGATAAACAGTTTTAATGTGCAAATCAAGCTACGCTTTTGGTGAATGAACAGTTATTGAACAGAAACTCGAACAGCCGAATTTTAAGCAAATTGTTCGGGTTCGTCGAACGACTCAAACACCACCCAAAACAGCTCAAATTTGAAATTGGCGAACAGTTCGACTTGAGCACCGCTCATCTCTATCGGTCTCCTCGGCAATGGCCTGCTTGACAACTTTACCCCCTGCCGGCGGCAGACAGGCCCTGGGAGATGGTCGGGATGGACTTCGTGGAAGGCTTACCCAAATCTCATAGCTGTACAGTTATCTGGGTAGTGACTGACCATTTTTCTAAGATGGTGCACTTGGTTCCGCTTCCACGGGTGCCCTCTGCACGGGCTTTAGCTGTGCTATTCGTCAAAGATGTTTTCCATCTACATGGCATGCCTGACAAAATTGTCAGTGACTGGGGTCCTCAGTTTGCATCTCGGTTCTGGAGAGAGCTCTGTCGTTTACTCAGCTGTTGTGAATCCGCTTTTTGGGCTCCCCTGGTGGTTGCTGGTGGTACTGGTGACTTGTGTGTGCTTTGCTGTCTCAGTTCACCTGCTCCCATCAGTGTTTGGGAGTTTCCTATTTAGCCTTGCTCTCCAGTCATTTCCTTGCCGGTCATCATTGTAACCAGAGCCTTCGGTTGCATGTTCCTGCTACTAGTCTGCTGATCAGCTAAGTGGACTTTGTCCTTTTGTTTTGTATCTTTTGTCCAGTTTGCAGTTTTTGTTATTCTCTGTAGCTGGAAGCTCTTGCGGGCTGAAATTGCCACTCCTGTGTCATGAGTTGACACAGGAGTCTTAAAGTAATTTCAGGATGGTTTTTTTTTTTAAACGGTTTTCAGTTGACCGTGAAGTCCTCTTTTGTATCCTTCTGCTATCTAGTAAGTGGACCTCTCTTTGCTAAATCTACTTTCATACTGTGTATGTCTTTTCCTCTTAACTCACCGTTATTACATGTGGGGGGCTGCTATCATCTTTTGGGGTATTTCCCTAGAGGTAAGCCAGGTCTGTTCCTTCCTCTACCAGGCGTAGTTAGTCCTCCGGCTGGCGCGTGGCATTTAGGAAGTCGTAGGTATGCTCCCTGGCTACTATTAGTTGTGTGGTAGATTTAGCTCACGGTCAGCTCGAGATTCCATCACCCAGAGCTCGTCCGTTATTTTTGTGTTCTGATGTTTCCCTGCCATTGGGAATCATGACAGTATGACCGGCCAATGTTAAAGTTATTGGCAGAAGAAAGGAGAGAAAAAAGAAGTCTGTAGATTTTTTTTTTCCCCTATGCTTGCTCCATAGTTGGATCAGTTGTATTTCAGCTCTAATTACAGCCTTTGCCTTTCTCTCCTTCTAATCCTTGAATGGCTCTGATCTCACCTGTTTAAAGATGGACCCTCAGAGTTTGGCTGTAGGTTTAAATAATCTTGCTACCAAGGTTCAAAATTTACAAGATTTTGTTATACATACTCCGATGTCTGAACCTAAAATTCCTACACCAGAGGTGTTTTCCGGAGATAGATCTCGGTTCCTAAATTTCAAATATAATTGTAAATTGTTCCTTTCTCTCAGACCTCACTCCTCTGGAGATCCTGTCCAGCAGGTTAAGATTGTAATCTCTTTGCTGCGAGGTGACCCTCAAAATTGGGCATTTTCATTGACACCAGGGGATCCTGCGTTGCTCAATGTGGATGCGTTTTTTCTGGCTTTAGGGTTGCTTTATGAGGAACCTAATTTGGAGATTCAAGCTGAAAAAGCTTTGATAGCCCTATCTCAAGGGCAAGATGAAGCTGAGATATACTGCCAAAAATTTCGTAGATGGTCTGTGCTTACTCAGTGGAATGAGTGCGCCCTGGCGGCAAATTTCAGAGAGGGCCTTTCTGATGCCGTTAAAGATGTTATGGTCGGGTTCCCTGCGCCCACAGGTCTGAATGAGTCCATGACAATGGCTATTCAGATTGATCGGCGTTTGCGGGAGCGCAAACCCGTGCACCATTTGGCGGTATCTTCTGAAGAGACGCCAGAGAAAATGCAATGTGACAGAATTCTGTCCGGAAGCGAGCGGCAGAATTATAGGCGTAAAAATGGGTTATGCTTCTATTGTGGTGATTCTGCTCATGTTATATCAGCATGCTCTAAACGTACAAGGAAGGTTGACAAGTCTATTTCAATTGGCACTTTACAGTCTAAATTTATTCTGTCTGTAACCTTGATTTGTTCATTATCAGTTATTACCGTGGATGCCTATGTGGACTCTGGCGCCGCTCTGAGTCTTATGGATTGGTCCTTTGCCAGGCGCTGTGGGTTTGATTTAGAGCCTCTGGAAGTCCCTATACCTCTGAAGGGTATTGATTCTACGCCTTTGGCTTGTAATAAACCACAATTCTGGACGCAAGTGACTATGCGTATGACTCCAGACCATCAGGAGGTGATTCGCTTCCTTGTGTTGTACAATTTGCATGATGTTTTGGTGCTTGGATTACCATGGTTACAATCTCATAACCCAGTCCTTGACTGGAAAACAATGTCTGTGTTAAGCTGGGGATGTCGGGGGGCTCATGGGGACATACCTTTGGTTTCCATTTCGTCATCTATTCCCTCTGAGATTCCGGCATTTTTGTCTGATTATCGTGATATTTTTGAGGAGCCAAAAATTGGTTCACTCCCTCCCCACAGAGATTGTGATTGCGCCATAGATCTGATTCCTGGCAGTAAATTTCCAAAGGGTCGTTTGTTTAACTTATCTGTACCTGAACATGCTGCTATGCGAGAGTATATTAAGGAGTCCCTGGAAAAGGGACACATTCGTCCTTCTTCATCTCCTTTCGGAGCTGGTTTTTTCTTTGTATCTAAAAAGGATGGCTCTCTGAGGCCTTGTATTGATTATCGACTCCTGAATAAAATTACAGTCAAATATCAGTATCCGTTGCCTTTGCTGACTGATTTGTTTGCTCGCATAAGGGGGGCTAAGTAGTTCTCTAAGATTGATCTTCATGGGGCGTTTAATTTGGTGCGAATTAAGCAGGGGGATGAGTGGAAAACCGCATTTAATATGCCTGAGGGCCATTTTGAGTATTTAGTAATGCCTTTCGGCCTTTCTAATGCACCTTCAGTCTTTCAGTCCTTAATGCATGATATTTTCCGTGAATATTTGGATAAATTTATGATTGTGTATTTGGATGATATTTTGATTTTTTCTGATGACTGGGAGTCTCATGTACAACAGGTCAGGAGGGTTTTTCAGGTTTTGAGGGAGAATTCTTTGTGTGTAAAGGGTTCAAAGTGTGTTTTTGGGGTTCAAAAGATTTCCTTTTTGGGGTACATTTTTTCCCCTTCTTCTATTGAGATGGACCCTGTCAAGGTTCGGGCTATTTGTGACTGGACGCAGCCTACTTCTCTTAAGAGTCTTCAGAAATTCTTGGGCTTTGCTAATTTTTATCGTCGATTTATAACTGGTTTTTCTGGCGTTGCTAAACCTCTGACGGATTTAACCAAAAAGGGTGCTGATGTTGCCAATTGGTCCCCTGCTGCTGTGGAGGCCTTTCGGGAGCTTAAGCGCCGCTTTTTGTCTGCCCCTGTGTTGCGCCAGCCTGATGTTTCTCTTCCCTTTCAGGTTGAGGTCGATGCTTCCGAGATCGGAGCGGGGGCGGTTTTGTCGCAGAAAAGTTCCGACTGCTCAGTGATGAGACCTTGTGCGTTCTTTTCTCGAAAATTTTCGGCCGCCGAGCGAAACTATGATGTTGGTAATCGGGAGCTTTTGGCCATGAAGTGGGCATTTGAGGAGTGGCGTCATTGGCTTGAGGGTGCCAGACATCAGGTGGTAGTTTTGACGGATCACAAGAATCTGATTTATCTAGAGTCTGCCAGGCGCCTGAATCCTAGACAGGCACGATGGTCGTTGTTTTTTTCTCGGTTTAATTTTGTGGTTTCATACTTACCGGGTTCTAAAAATGTTAAGGCAGATGCTCTTTCTAGGAGTTTTGAGCCTGACTCTCCTGGGTATTCTGAACCTGCTGGTGTCCTTAAGGATGGGGTGGTTTTGTCTGCTGTCTCCCCAGATCTGCGACGTGCTTTGCAAGAATTTCAGGCGGATAGACCTGATCGTTGTCCGCCTGGTAGACTGTTTGTTCCTGATGATTGGACCAGTAGAGTCATCTCGGAAGTTCATTCTTCTTCGCTGGCAGGTCATCCTGGAATTTTTGGTACCAGAGATTTGGTGGCTAGATCCTTCTGGTGGCCTTCCCTGTCTCGGGATGTGCCTGTTTTTGTGCAGTCTTGTGATGTGTGTGCTCGGGCCAAGCCTTGTTGTTCTAGGGCTAGTGGGTTATTGTTGCCCTTGCCTGTTCCGAAGAGGCCTTGGACGCACATCTCTATGGACTTTATTTCTGATCTCCCTGTTTCTCAGAAGATGTCTGTCATCTGGGTGGTGTGTGACCGTTTTTCTAAAATGGTTCATTTGGTACCATTGCCTAAGTTGCCTTCCTCATCTGAGATGGTCCCTCTATTTTTTCAAAATGTGGTTTGCTTGCATGGTATTCCGGAAAACATCGTTTCTGACAGGGGAACCCAGTTCGTGTCCAGATTTTGGCGGGCATTCTGTGCCAGGTTGGGCATTGATTTGTCTGTTTCGTCTGCATTCCATCCTCAGACTAATGGCCAGACGGAGCGAACTAATCAAACCTTGGAGACTTATTTGAGGTGTTTTGTGTCTGCTGATCAGGATCACTGGGTTGCCTTTTTGCCGTTGGCAGAATTTGCTCTTAATAATCGGGCTAGTTCTGCCACTTTGGTTTCTCCTTTCTTTTGCAATTCAGGGTTTCATCCTCATTTTTCATCTGGTCAGGTGGAATCTTCGGATTGTCCTGGAGTGGATGCGGTGGTGGATCGGTTGCATCGGATTTGGGGACAAGTGGTGGACAATTTGAAGTTGTCCCAGGAGAGGACTCAGCAGTTTGCTAACCGCCGTCGTCGTGTTGGTCCTCGCCTTCGTGTTGGGGACTTGGTGTGGTTGTCTTCCCGTTTTGTCCCTATGAGGGTTTCTTCTCCTAAGTTTAAGCCTCGGTTCATCGGTCCTTATAGGATTTTGGAGATACTTAACCCTGTGTCCTTTCGTTTGGACCTCCCGGCATCTTTCGCTATCCATAATGTATTCCATCGGTCGTTGTTGCGGAGATATGAGGTGCCGGTGGTTCCTTCTACTGAACCTCCTGCTCCTGTGCTGGTGGAGGGTGAATTGGAGTACGTTGTAGAGAAGATCTTGGATTCCCGTATTTCCAGACGGAGACTTCAATATCTGGTTAAATGGAAGGGCTATGGTCAGGAAGATAATTCTTGGGTAACTGCCTCTGATGTTCATGCCTCGGATTTGGTTCGTGCCTTTCATAGGGCTCATCCAGATCGCCCTGGCGGTTCTCGTGAGGGTTTGGTGCCCCCTCCTTAAGGGGGGGGTACTGTTGTGAATCCACTTTTTGGGCTCCCCTGGTGGTTGCTGGTGGTACTGGTGACTTGTGTGTGCTTTGCTGTCTCAGTTCACCTGCTCCCATCAGTGTTTGGGAGTTTCCTATTTAGCCTTGCTCTCCAGTCATTTCCTTGCCGGTCATCATTGTAACCAGAGCCTTCGGTTGCATGTTCCTGCTACTAGTCTGCTGATCAGCTAAGTGGACTTTGTCCTTTTGTTTTGTATCTTTTGTCCAGTTTGCAGTTTTTGTTATTCTCTGTAGCTGGAAGCTCTTGCGGGCTGAAATTGCCACTCCTGTGTCATGAGTTGACACAGGAGTCTTAAAGTAATTTCAGGATGGGTTTTTTTTAAAGGGTTTTCAGTTGACCGTGAAGTCCTCTTTTGTATCCTTCTGCTATCTAGTAAGTGGACCTCTCTTGGCTAAATCTACTTTCATACTGTGTATGTCTTTTCCTCTTAACTCACCGTTATTACATGTGGGGGGCTGCTATCATCTTTTGGGGTATTTCCCTAGAGGTAAGCCAGGTCTGTTCCTTCCTCTACCAGGCGTAGTTAGTCCTCCGGCTGGCGCGTGGCATTTAGGAAGTCGTAGGTATGCTCCCTGGCTACTATTAGTTGTGTGGTAGATTTAGCTCACGGTCAGCTCGAGATTCCATCACCCAGAGCTCGTCCGTTATTTTTGTGTTCTGATGTTTCCCTGCCATTGGGAATCATGACACTCAGCATTGAGCTGAATCTCTCTTCTGCTTATCATCCAGAGACAAATGGGTTGGTAGAGGGGGCCAACCAGACTCTGGTTACATACTTGCGACATTTTGTCTCCGTCAGGCAGGATGACTGGGCATCTTTGCTACCTTAGGTGGAATTTGCCATGAACAACGCCGTAGCCGACTCTACCGGGCAGACTCCATTTCTCCTTAATTACCGCCAGCATCCGCGTGTCCCTGTGCCCATGCCCGTGTCATCCACCGATTCTAAGGTGGCAGACAGGGTGGTGGAGGCACGTGACATTTGGGATCGCACACAGGACGCTATCCGGGCCTCCAAGGAGAGAATGAGGGTCTCTGCTGATGCACACCAGCGCCCCGCTCCAACCTTTGCTCCTGGCGACTTAGTGTGGCTCTCCACCCGTAACATCAGGCTGTGGGTTGAGTCCACTAAGTTTGCGCCTCGCTACATAGGCCCCCTTTCAAGGTTCTGAAACAGGTCAACCCTGTGATCTACCGTTTGGCTATTCCTCCGTGCCTTGGTATCACCGTCACCTTTCACGTTTCCCTCTAAAAGCATGTCTATTTGTCCCGGTTTTCCAAGTCATCTAATTCCATTCCAACATTATCTGGTGGACTGGAAAGGTCACGGATCAGAGGATAGAACATGGGAGCCTGTGGAGCACATTTGAGCATAGCGAGGCCCAAGGAGGGGGGTAATGTTAGGGGTAGAGTTCCAGCAGCTTCACAGGGGGAATCTCAAGCCATGTCTGCTGCGGTCTCCCATTCTGCATCAGCCGTAGTGGAGCCTGCTCAGCAGAGACATCAGTCCCAGTGTCTCGCTCAGCCTGATACTGTGCAAAGGATTACTGCTACCTTTCCAGGCTCTGCTTTTGTAGCCAGCACTGGTCAGTGGTGAGCAGTCTTTTCTGGGACTACGTCCTGCTTTGCACACTCTGAGCATGCAAAGGGGAGGACCTCTTATTGGAGGTCAGGGGTCAAACACTCAGCTCCCGTAGCAGCTCCAATTGGACCACTAGGAAGGTCCTTGTCTGCTGCAGCTATATAAGGTTTGCATGGCCGCATGGCAATGTACTAGTATCAACCTATGTTATGAGCTTTGCTACTTGGTGGTCATGTCTGCATGTGGTCAGGGTTGGCTGAAATAAGCCCCTAGAATACCGGCACCTCTGTTGAAGAGTTTTGTATGCTTGGATTCAGGGCCTGGCTGAAATAAGCCCCTAGAAAACCGGCACCTCTGGTGAGGAGTTGTTTGTGTGCTATGCTGTCTGCATGACCACTCTTTGCTTTGCTCAGTTAGGTGTTGTGAATTAGACTTTTTTGGCTCCCTCTTGTGGTCACTAGTGGTATGACTCTGAGATTGTCTTTCCCTAGTTTGGCACCCACCTGGGTCGTTAGTCCAGGGGTGTTGCTATATGAACTTCCTGAATTCTTAGTCTGGTGCCTGGCATCGTTGTAATCAGTCCTTTCTGTTTGCTCCTGTCTGCTGGTCCTGGTTCATGCAAAATTAAGCTAAGTCTTGCTTCCTTGTTTTTTGGTTATTTGTATTGCTCTTATTTTTTGTCCAGCTTGTACTAAAGGTGATTCCTGATTTTGCTGGAAGCTCTAGGGGGCTGGTATTCTCCCCCCGGGCTGTTAGACGGTTCGGGGGTTCTTGAATATCCAGCGTGGATATTTTTGATAGGGTTTTTGCTGACCGTATAAGTCATCTTACTATATTCTGCTATTAGTCAGTGGGCCTCTCTTTGCTAAATACCTAGTTCATTCTTACGTTTGTCTTTTCTTCTTACCTCACCGTTATTATTTGTTGGGGGCTTGTATCCAACTTTTGGGGTCTTTTCTCTGGAGGCAAGAAAGGTCTATCTTTTCCCTTCTAGGGTTAGTTAGTTCTCCGGCTGGCGCGAGACGTCTAGAACCAACGTAGGCACGTTCCCCGGCTGCTGCTATTTGTGGTGCTAGGATTAGCTATACGGTCAGCCCAGTTACCACTGCCCTATGAGCTGGTTTTTTGTGTTTGCAGACTTGGTATTTATTGCAGAGACCCTCTGCCATTGGGGTCATAACAGTATGCCAGGCCAAAGTTGAATGTTTAATGCATTGCAGAAGTGGGATAATAAGAAAGGAAATTCTGAGGTTTTTTTTTTCCTCTCTTTCTTCCTCCCCTTTACCTCTGAGTGGCTTAGGCTTGCTGCAGACATGAATGTCCAGACTCTGATTACAAGTGTGGATCAGCTTGCTGCTCGTGTGCAGGGCATACAAGATTTTGTTACCAGTAGTCCTATGTGTGAACCTAAAATACCTATTCCTGAACTGTTCTCTGGAGATCGATTTAAGTTTAGGAATTTCAGGAATAATTGTAAATTGTTTCTTTCTCTGAGACCCCATTCATCTGGAGACTCAGCTCAGCAAGTTAAAATTGTTATCTCTTTCTTGTGGGGCGACCCTCAGGATTGGGCTTTTTCGCTAGCGCCAGGAGATCCGGCATTGGCAAATATTGATGCGTTTTTTCTGGCGCTCGGATTGCTTTACGAGGAACCCAATCTTGAAATTCAGGCAGAAAAAGCCTTGCTGGCTATTTCTCAGGGCCAGGATGAAGCTGAAGTGTATTGCCAAAAATTTCGAAAATGGTCCGTGCTTACTCAGTGGAATGAGTGTGCTCTGGCCGCAAATTTCAGAAATGGCCTTTCTGAAGCCATTAAGAATGTGATGGTGGGTTTCTCCATTCCTACAAGTCTGAATGATTCCATGGCGCTGGCTATTCAAATTGACTGGCGTTTGCGGGAGCGCAAAACTGCTAATCCCCTGGTGGTGTTGTCTGAACAAACACCTGATTTAATGCAATGTGATAGAATTCAGACTAGAAATGAACGGAAAAATCATAGACGGCAGAATGGGTTGTGTTTTTACTGTGGTGATTCTACACATGTTATATCAGCATGCTCTTAACGCCTTACAAGGGTTGTTAGCCCTGTCGCCATTGGTAATTTGCAACCTAAATTTATTTTGTCTGTGACTTTAATTTGCTCATTGTCTTCCTACCCTGTTATGGTGTTTGTGGATTCAGGTGCTGCCCTGAGTCTTATGGATCTGTCGTTTGCCAAGCGCTGTGGTTTTGTTCTTGAGCCATTGGTAAATCCTATTCCTCTTAGAGGTATTGATGCTACGCCATTGGCGGAAAATAAACCGCAGTTTTGGACACAGGTAACCATGTGCATGACTCCTGAACATCGGGAGGTGATTCGTTTTCTTGTTCTGCATAAAATGCATGATTTGGTCGTTTTGGGTCTGCCATGGTTACAGACCCATAATCCAGTCTTGGATTGGAAGGCAATGTCTGTGTCAAGTTGGGGCTGTCAGGGAATTCATGGTGATTCCCCACCGGTGTCTATTGCTTCCTCTACTCCTTCGGAAGTTCCTGAGTATTTGTCTGATTATCAGGATGTATTCAGCGAGTCCAGGTCCAGTGCTCTTCCTCCTCATAGGGACTGTGACTGCGCTATAGATTTGATTCCGGGTAGTAAATTTCCTAAGGGAAGATTATTTAATCTGTCTGTAACTGAGCATACCAAAATGCGTTCGTATATCAAGGAATCTCTGGAGAAGGGGCATATCCGTCCTTCCTCTTCCCCTCTTGGTGCGGGATTCTTTTTTGTGGCCAAGAAGGACGGATCTTTGAGACCTTGTATTGACTATCGGCTTCTGAATAAAATCACTGTTAAATTTCAGTATCCTTTGCCTCTGTTGTCGGACTTGTTTGCCCGGATTAAAGGTGCCAAGTGGTTCACCAAGATAGATCTTCGTGGTGCGTACAACCTTGTGCGCATTAAGCAAGGAGATGAATGGAAAACTGCATTTAATACGCCCGAAGGTCATTTTGAGTACTTGGTGATGCCTTTTGGGCTCTCTAATGCTCCTTCAGTGTTTCAGTCCTTTATGCATGATATTTTCCGGAAGTATCTGGATAAGTTTATGATTGTTTATCTGGATGATATTCTGGTTTTTCTGATGATTGGGACTCGCATGTAGAGCAGGTCAGGATGGTGTTTCAGGTTTTGCGTGAGAATCCTTTGTTTGTTAAGGGCTCAAAGTGTCTCTTTGGAGTACAGAAGGTTCCCTTTTTGGGTTTTATTTTCTCCCCTTCTGCGGTGGAGATGGACCCAGCCAAGGTCCGAGCTATTCATGATTGGACTCAACCCACATCCGTTAAGAGTCTTCAGAAGTTCTTGGGCTTTGCTAACTTCTACCGTCGTTTTATCGCTAATTTTTCTAGCGTTGTTAAACCTTTGACGGATATGACCAAGAAAGGTTCTGATGTTGCTAACTGGGCTCCTGCAGCCGTGGAGGCTTTCCAGGAGTTGAAGCGCCGGTTTACTTCAGCGCCTGTTTTGTGCCAGCCTGATGTCTCACTTCCCTTTCAGGTTGTAGTGGATGCTTCTGAGATTGGGGCAGGCGCCGTTTTGTCGCAGAGAGGCCCTGGTTGCTCTGTAATGAGACCATGTGCTTTTTTCTCTAGGAAGTTTTCGCCTGCTGAGCGGAATTATGATGTTGGCAATCGGGAGTTGCTGGCCATGAAGTGGGCATTTGAGGAGTGGCGTCATTGGCTCGAGGGTGCTAAGCATCGTGTGGTGGTCTTGACTGATCACAAAAATCTGATGTATCTCGAGTCTGCTAAACGCCTGAATCCTAGACAGGCCCGTTGGTCATTGTTTTTCTCCCGTTTTGACTTTGTGGTCTCGTATTTAACAGGTTCAAAGAATGTGAAGGCTGATGCTCTTTCAAGGAGCTTTGTGCCTGACTCTCCTGGAGTCGCAGAACCAGTTGGTATTCTTAAAGAGGGAGTAATCTTGTCAGCCATTTCTCCGGATTTGCGACGTGTGTTGCAGAGATTTCAGGCTGGTAGACCTGACTCTTGTCCACCTGACAGACTGTTTGTTCCTGTTAAATGGACCAGCAGAGTCATTTCCGAGGTTCATTCCTCGGTGTTGGCAGGGCATCCGGGAATTTTTGGCACCAGAGATTTGGTGGCTAGGTCCTTTTGGTGGCCTTCCTTGTCACGGGATGTGCGGTCATTTGTGCAGTCCTGTGGGACTTGTGCTCGAGCTAAGCCTTGCTGTTCTCGTGCCAGCGGGTTGCTCTTGCCCTTGCCTGTCCCGAAGAGGCCTTGGACACACATTTCCATGGATTTCATTTCAGATCTTCCGGTGTCTCAGGGCATGTCTGTCATCTGGGTGGTATGTGATCGCTTTTCCAAGATGGTCCATTTGGTATCTTTGCCTAAGCTGCCTTCCTCTTCCGATCTGGTTCCTTTGTTCTTTCAGAATGTGGTTCGTTTACACGGCATTCCTGAGAATATCGTGTCTGACAGAGGATCCCAGTTTGTTTCCAGGTTCTGGCGATCCTTTTGTGCTAAGATGGGCATTGATTTGTCGTTTTCGTCTGCCTTTCATCCTCAGACTAATGGACAAACGGAGCGAACTAATCAAACTTTGGAGGCTTATTTGAGGTGTTTTGTTTCTGCGGATCAGGATGATTGGGTGACCTTCTTGCCGTTGGCTGAGTTTGCCCTTAATAATCGGGCTAGTTCCGCTACTTTGGTCTCGCCATTTTTCTGCAACTCTGGTTTCCATCCTCGTTTTTCCTCGGGACATGTGGAGCCTTCTGACTGTCCTGGGGTAGATTCTGTGGTGGATAGGTTGCAGCAGATTTGGAATCATGTGGTGGACAACTTGAAGTTGTCACAGGAGAAGGCTCAGCGTTTTGCCAACCGCCGCCGCGGTGTGGGTCCCCGACTTCGTGTTGGGGATTTGGTATGGCTGTCTTCTCGATTTGTTCATATGAAGGTCTCCTCTCCTAAATTCAAGCCTTGCTTCATCGGTCCTTACAAGATATTGGAAATCCTTAATCCTGTGTCCTTTCGCTTGGATCTTCCGGTGTCGTTTGCCATTCACAACGTGTTCCATAGGTCTTTGTTGCGGCGGTACGTTGTACCTGTGGTTCCTTCTGTGGAGCCTCCTGCTCCGGTGTTGGTTGAGGGCGAGTTGGAGTACGTGGTGGAGAAAATCTTGGATTCTCGTCTCTCCAGACGGAGGCTTCAGTGTCTGGTCAAGTGGAAGGGCTATGGTCAGGAGGATAATTCCTGGGTGGTTGCCTCTGATGTGCATGTGGCCGATTTAGTTTGTGCCTTTCACGCTGCTCATCCTGATCGCCCTGGTGGTCTTGGTGAGGGTTCGGTGACCCCTCCTTAAAGGGGGGGTACTGTTGTGAATTAGACTTTTTTGGCTCCCTCTTGTGGTCACTAGTGGTATGACTCTGAGATTGTCTTTCCCTAGTTTGGCACCCACCTGGGTCGTTAGTCCAGGGGTGTTGCTATATGAACTTCCTGAATTCTTAGTCTGGTGCCTGGCATCGTTGTAATCAGTCCTTTCTGTTTGCTCCTGTCTGCTGGTCCTGGTTCATGCAAAATTAAGCTAAGTCTTGCTTCCTTGTTTTTTGGTTATTTGTATTGCTCTTATTTTTTGTCCAGCTTGTACTAAAGGTGATTCCTGATTTTGCTGGAAGCTCTAGGGGGCTGGTATTCTCCCCCCGGGCCGTTAGACGGTTCGGGGGTTCTTGAATATCCAGCGTGGATATTTTTGATAGGGTTTTTGCTGACCGTATAAGTCATCTTACTATATTCTGCTATTAGTCAGTGGGCCTCTCTTTGCTAAATACCTAGTTCATTCTTACGTTTGTCTTTTCTTCTTACCTCACCGTTATTATTTGTTGGGGGCTTGTATCCAACTTTTGGGGTCTTTTCTCTGGAGGCAAGAAAGGTCTATCTTTTCCCTTCTAGGGTTAGTTAGTTCTCCGGCTGGCGCGAGACGTCTAGAACCAACGTAGGCACGTTCCCCGGCTGCTGCTATTTGTGGTGCTAGGATTAGCTATACGGTCAGCCCAGTTACCACTGCCCTATGAGCTGTTTTTTTGTGTTTGCAGACTTGGTATTTATTGCAGAGACCCTCTGCCATTGGGGTCATAACAGTTAGGTAGCTGTGATCCTCTGTGAGGTTAACAGGGCACAGCGATTCTGTGAAGTTAACAGAGTTCGCTTTTACATCCATAGAGTGTCATTAATTACTTTGTAGCAGATATCTCTGCATGGTGGACCGCGGGCTGCGAACACACCTTGTTGTTTCCTTCCTATACTCGGTGCATTCCGCTAGCCGTAACAGTAGGTTTCAAGGTTGATTTTGAGCCTTCATTCAATCCAGTAAAGTCCATCTAGCTCATCTTTAACAATACCAGCCCAATCCACCACCCCATCTGCACCTTGCTGGTGTTTGAGTTGAAATGAAAGTCTGTGTCTGTTACTGATCCTGCCACAGCCCACCCATCTGCTATGTAAGAAGTCAGTCTCATCTGATCAGTCCACTTATCCTTTTAAAAGCCTTTCTTCTGATATTTATTTGCTCAGTCCTGATGTTTCCACTTGTGTCCTGTTCAATGGTGGTTGGGTCTCATTCTCTATACCTCGATCATGAGAAATGAACACCTTGTACTTCTGTCTCTTGCTCAGTGGTGGTCGAGTGTCAGCCTCCTCACCTTGGCCGTGTCTTTGAGCATTGAACACCTTGTACTACTGTGTCTTGTTCAGTGTTGATCAGGTGTCAGCCGTTCTTACCTTTGCCATGTCTATGAGCACTGAACACCTTGTACTTCTTGTCTCCAAAGAGGTTGTAGTTCAGGAATATGACAAAACTGGAGGAAAATGGCTTCCTGGTCATTTCACGTTTGATTATTTTCAGCTTTTTGGCAGTCAGTGTGCATTTTTTTCTCAAAACAGTTTTTGTGACCCTGTTAACTATTTGCAGCAAAACTTTTGAAGTTTCTGTGATTGCCCCAATATCCTACCCATTTCTGGAGTACTTGATCCCTCTGTAATACTTATGTATCAGTTAAATCTCTTTTTTGGCCCATTTTGCCTGAGTAAAACAAGCTCCTTAATTATTCTGCTCACCTTGATAAAGGTTGTTGATACCCTGAGTCTGCACCTCCTCGTTACACAAATACACATCACCTGATCTGATTCAAACCAATAAGCATTTAAGTTTATTCAAGATGGAGATGAAAAATCTACAGGAAAATGATAATATCATCAAAATACTCACTTTTTTATGAATTGTGCACACAGTATTTGCATATATACAAATACTTTCCATATGCCAAAAACAAGCTGTGATATGGACCAAACCATTGGCTAATTTATGTTTCTGGAGCCACACATGCTGATGACTTAATAAAGTTACACAATTTTGGAGTGCCTTGCTTTCTCCTCTTTAATCTCTTCCCTAAAATAGAGCATCCAACCTAGAAATGTTCGCTAATCTCAAATTCACCACGAACATAGCACATTCAGATTCGTGTTCTGTTTCCTGAGAATTTTTCATTAGTTGGCAAAATTCAGTCACAGTTCGGTAAATCATTGCTCTTCCACTAATGCTATTGTTATGAATTTGTCTAGGATAGTGGTGCTGTATCCTCTTAATGACCGCCAATATGTCTTTTTACTGACCAGGGATATAAGAGAACAGCATCCCCATATAGTTGACAATCCGGCAGCTGTCGGCTGTACACTATAGCTAACAACTTGCTGCATTAGCCATGATCAGCGTTGGCACGGTCCATGTCTGTTTAACCTCTTAGATGCTGCTGTTAATAGTGACTACATCATATAAATGGTTAAGTGTGAGGGGTTCCTATTTATCCCCATTGGCACCCTGAGATCATATTTGTGTGGTCCTGATGTTTGTCATGGCAATTCACGGCCAAATAGCGACCTTAGAGTCTGCCGGCTACAGTGGCCTGTTCAGAAGTGAGCGAAATTTAGGTGGTAAAAATAAAATTGTTCATTTCTGTCATGCCACTTTACATTGATTCCTAAATCACCTGAAGGGTTAATAAAGTACCTGACAGCAGTTTTCAATATGTTGAGGGGTGCTGTTTTTAAAATGGTATGAGGGAAATGTTATTTATTAATGTTTTTCTGCGGTATAACTAGCTGGATTAAAGGGATAATCATTCTGTTAGGGTTGGCAGAACGCACCGAGAATATATACAGTGGGGCAAAAAAGTATTTAGTCAGTCAGCAATAGTGCAAGTTCCACCACTTAAAAAGATGAGAGGGGTCTGTAATTTACATCATAGGTAGACCTCAACTATGGGAGACAAACTGAGAAAAAAAAATCCAGAAAATCACATTGTCTGTTTTTTTTATCATTTTATTTGCATATTATGGTGGAAAATAAGTATTTGGTCAGAAACAAAATTTCATCTCAATACTTTGTAATCTATCCTTTGTTGGCAATGACAGAGGTCAAACGTTTTCTGTAAGTCTTCACAAGGTTGCCACACACTGTTGTTGGCATGTTGGCCCATTCCTCCATGCAGATCTCCTCTAGAGCAGTGATGTTTTTGGCTTTTCGCTTGGCAACACGGACTTTCAACTCCCTCCAAAGGTTTTCTATAGGGTTGAGATCTGGAGACTGGCTAGGCCACTCCAGGACCTTGAAATGCTTCTTACGAAGCCACTCCTTTGTTGCCCTGGCAGTGTGCTTTGGATCATTGTCATGTTGAAAGACCCAGCCACGTTTCATCTTCAATGCCCTTGCTGATGGAAGGAGGTTTGCGCTCAAAATCTCACGATACATGGCCCCATTCATTCTTTCATGTACCCGGATCAGTCGTCCTGGCCCCTTTGCAGAGAAACAGCCCCAAAGCATGATGTTTCCACCACCATGCTTTACAGTAGGTATGGTGTTTGATGGATGCAACTCAGTATTCTTTTTCCTTCAAACACGACAAGTTGTGTTTCTACCAAACAGTTCCAGTTTGGTTTCATCAGACCATAGGACATTCTCCCAAAACTCCTCTGGATCATCCAAATGCTCTCTAGCAAACTTCAGACGGGCCCGGACATGTACTGGCTTAAGCAGTGGGACACGTCTGGCACTGCAGGATCTGAGTCCATGGTGGCGTAGTGTGTTACTTATGGTAGGCCTTGTTACATTGGTCCCAGCTCTCTGCAGTTCATTCACTAGGTCCCCCCGCGTGGTTCTGGGATTTTTGCTCACCGTTCTTGTGATCATTCTGACCCCACGGGGTGGGATTTTGCGTGGAGCCCCAGATCGAGGGAGATTATCAGTGGTCTTGAATGTCTTCCATTTTCTAATTATTGCTCCCACTGTTGATTTCTTCACTCCAAGCTGGTTGGCTATTGCAGATTCAGTCTTCCCAGCCTGGTGCAGGGCTACAATTTTGTTTCTGGTGTCCTTTGACAGCTCTTTGGTCTTCACCATAGTGGAGTTTGGAGTCAGACTGTTTGAGGGTGTGCAAAGGTGTCTTTTTATACTGATAACAAGTTTAAACAGGTGCCATTACTACAGGTAATGAGTGGAGGAAAGAGGAGACTCTTAAAGAAGAAGTTAAAGGTCTGTGAGAGCCAGAAATCTTGATTGTTTGTTTCTGACCAAATACTTATTTTCCACCATAATATGCAAATAAAATGATAAAAAAACAGACCATGTGATTTTCTGGATTTTTTTTCTCAGTTTGTCTCCCATAGTTGAGGTCTACCTATGATGTAAATTACAGACGCCTCTCATCTTTTTAAGTGGTGGAACTTGCACTATTGCTGACTGACTAAATACTTTTTTGCCCCATGGTATATATGAATTATTAGGTGCGTTCGCAACCCGGGGTCCACTGTGCAGGAGAGGAACCTGCTGCTGGCAAATGGTGGCACTATATGGCGGTATAAGCGAACTCTGTTAACTCCACAGAGTCGCTAGGAACAAGATGCTGTGCCCTGTTAACCTCACAGAGGTACACAGCTACCAACCAGAGCAAACTGTGGTCATGCAGTCAGAGAAAACAGACAAACAACTCCTCACCGGAGGTGCCGGTATTCTAGCGGCTTATTTCAGCCAAGGCCCTGAATACACTCATACAAACTCCTCACTGGAGGTGCCGGTATTCTCGGTCCTTATTGCAGCCAAACCCTAACCACATCCAGACATGACCACACTGGCGCTGAGCTCATAGACATTGGTTTCATACTAGCGCATGGCCGTGCAGCCATGCAAACCTTTTATAGCTGCAGCAACTTCAGGACCTTCCTAGAGGACCAAAGGGAGCTGCTGCAGTATCTGAGCATGTGACCCCCGACCTCCAATGAGAGGTCTTACCCTGGGCATGCTCAGAAGGGGAAAAGCAGGACTTAGTCCCAGAGACATCTGCTCACCGCTGACCAGTACTGGCTACAAAGGCAGAGCCTGGAAGAACAGTAGTAACCAGTTGCCCAGTATCAGCCTGAGCCAGACGCTGGGATCGACATCTCCGCTGAGCAGGCTCCACTGTTGCTGAAGAAGAATGGGAGACCGCAGCGGAGGTGGTTCGAGAGTTGACCTGTGCAGAGGTGGGAACTCGACACCTAAAACATTCAAATTTTTAAAATTGCAATTACATTTTTGTCAATTTTTTTTATCATTTTATAAATAAACACAAAATATATTGACCAGAATTTACCATTATCATAAATTATAATGTGCCACAAATAAATATTCTCAAAATCACTGGGATTTGTTGAAGAATTCCAGACGTAATTACCACATAAAGTGACACTGGTCAGATTTTTTTAAAATTGGCTGTCACAAGGGTGTATGATTAGTGGAGGGAGGTGTATTTAGGTGAGAGGAACTGTGCAGTGTAATTGTTTTTTCACTTTTTTTCTATAATAAAATAATATATGTACATTCCTACAGCCAGTAAGGGCACAAAAAGCATTCACAACATCACGACACAAGGTCTTCTGTGATAAGCTGCCAAAGTCACGTGTCCCTGTCCATATAAAAAGTGGACATCTTGTTTTGCTAGCCCCATTTTCTCAGTGTCATAGTGCAGAAAAGCCACTCCTGCTAGTGCTGCTGCTGAAAGAGAACTTATTAGTTAGCTAGATAGAATCCTGTCCTGTGTGAAATCGATATTCCAACATCTAACTAGTGCAAAAATTGTGTTGCAGTATCAGGATTCCTCATTTGCTAATTGAAATCGATAGTGATAAAAATGTGTTTCAGTGAGAAATCAGAAGGCCACATTTCCTCCTAAAAATTGTTAGGTATAACAGTATTGGTCAGGCACACTATCTAAAAAAATAATTAGTGAATGTTTATTTAGTGACAGGTGATTCATAGGTGTGGGCCTAAGGTTATGAAGCAGCAAGTTACAAGTAGGAAATGGTACATCCAACATGAGTGGGAAAAAGCGAGGTCATGGTGGAAGTGGGAATAGGTTTGGTGTAAAGGTACCTTCACACTGAGGAACTTTCCAACGAGAACGACGACGATCCGTGACGTTGCAGCGTCCTGGATGGCGGTCTCATTGTGTTTGACATGCAGCAGCGATCTGGATCCCACTGTAAATATCGCTGGTCGGAGCTAGAAGTCCAGAACTGGATTTCGTCGCTGATCACCCGCTGTCATCGCTGGATCGGCATGTGTGACGCCGATCCAGAGATGTGTTCACTTGTAACCAGGGTAAACATCGAGTTACTAAGTGCAGGGCCGCGCTTAGTAACCCTGGTTACCATTGTAAAAGTAAAAAAAAAAACACTACATACTCACATTCTGATGTCTGTCACGTCCCCCGGCATCCACAGGGTTAAAATTGTTTTCAGCAGGAGCGCTTGCTAATGCTGCGCTGCTGCCGAGAGCTTCCTGCACTGACTGTGTCAGCGCCGGCCGTAAAGCAGAGCACAGCGGTGATGTCACCGCTGTTATTGCCGGCACTGACACATTCAGTGCAGGAAGCTCTCGGCAGCAGCGCAGCATTAGCAAGCGCTCCTGTCGAAAGCAGTTTTAACCCTGTGGACGCCGGCGGGGGACGTGACAGACATCAGAATGTGAGTATGTAGTGTTTATCTTTTTTTTACTTTTACAATGGTAACCAGGGTAAATATCGGGTTACTAAGCGCGGCCCTGCACTTAGTAACCCGATTTTTACCCTGGTTACCCGGGTGCTGCAGGGGGACTTCGGCATCGTTGAAGACAGTTTCAACGATGCCGAAGTCGTTCCCCTGATCATTGGTTGTTGGAGAAAGCTGTCGGTGTGACAGCTCCCCAGCGACCACACAACGACTTACCAACGATCACGGCCAGGTCGTATCGCTGGTCGTGATCGTTGGTAAGTCGTTTAGTGTAACGGTACCTTTAGACATGTATGTGGGTTAGTTGTTAATGTTAATGAATAGTGTTGAGCGATACCGTCCGATACTTGAAAGTATCGGTATCGGAAAGTATCGGCCGATACTGGCAAAGTATCGGATCCAATCCGATACCGATACCCGATACCAATACAAGTCAATGGGACTCAAGTATCGGACGGTATTCCTGATGGTTCCCAGGGTCTGAAGGAGAGGAAACTCTCCTTCAGGCCCTGGGAACCATATTAATGTGTAAAATAAAGAATTAAAATAAAAAATATCGCTATACTCACCTGTCCGACGCAGCCGGGACCTCAGCGAGGGAACCGGCAGCGTTGTTTGTTTAAAATTTGCGCTTTTACTTGGTTACGTGAAGTCCCGGCTTGTGATTGGTCAGGGCGGCCATGTTGCCGGGACGCGGACCAATCACAGCAAGCCGTGACGAAATTACGTCACGGCTTGCTGTGATTGGTCCGCGTCCCGGCAACATGGCCGCCATTAACCAATCACAAGCCGTGACGTCACGGGAGGCTGGACATGCGCGTATTTTGAAAAGCGCGCGTGTCCAGCCTCCAGTGACGTCCCGGCTTGTGATTGGTTAATGGCGGCCATGTTGCCGGGACGTCACTGGAGGCTGGACACGCGCGCTTTTCAAAATACGCGCATGTCCAGCCTCCCGTGACGTCCCGGCTTGTGATTGGTTAATGGCGGCCATGTTGCCGGGACGTCACTGGAGGCTGGACACGCGCGCTTTTCAAAATACGCGCATGTCCAGCCTCCCGTGACGTCCCGGCTTGTGATTGGTTAATGGCGGCCATGTTGCCGGGACGTCACTGGAGGCTGGACACGCGCGCTTTTCAAAATACGCGCATGTCCAGCCTCCCGTGACGTCCCGGCTTGTGATTGGTTAATGGCGGCCATGTTGCCGGGACGTCACTGGAGGCTGGACACGCGCGCTTTTCAAAATACGCGCATGTCCAGCCTCCCGTGACGTCCCGGCTTGTGATTGGTTAATGGCGGCCATGTTGCCGGGACGTCACTGGAGGCTGGACACGCGCGCTTTTCAAAATACGCGCATGTCCAGCCTCCCGTGACGTCCCGGCTTGTGATTGGTTAATGGCGGCCATGTTGCCGGGACGCGGACCAATCACAGCAAGCCGTGACGTAAGTTACCTTGCCACTTAACGCACAGCACACAGACACTAAGTAATTCAAAAATGACAAGCACTGCATCCTCAGCCATATATCTGGTTGTAGTAAATATAGGAAACTGAAATAAATAAATAATGAAGTAAATATCTGAACTGGTGCATAACCAAAAAAAAGACATATAGTAAATAGATCAATGGCTGCACTAAATTTTACTGTACTAAAGCAAGGAAATGTGCGATACATGAAATGTGAATAGCATAATGGCTTGTGAAATCTATGCACCAGTTCAGACTAGATTGCTGTTCAGTCAGTTTTCCTATATTTACTATGTACTATTTTTTCTGACTTGAACGCCCCGCCCTTCACCATGCTGTGATTTTAATTACATCCAAACACAGTTGGTTCCGACCTTCCTATAAATGCAGGCTTTACCATGTTATTAGCCATAGGTAAGTGTTCACACTAGGCAGAGAGGTCAGGTACCCATCCGTTTTGAGATTACCTTGACGTTTGGTGGATGGGCTCACAATTTTTGGCCAAATCTTGTGCTAAGCATCTCATGTGTTTTTTCATAGATTTCACAAGCCATTATGCTATTCACATTTCATGTATCGCACATTTCCTTGCTTTAGTACAGTAAAATTGAGTGCAGCCATTGATCTATTTACTATATGTCTTTTTTTGGTTATGCACCAGTTCAGACTAGATTGCTGTTCAGTCAGTTTTCCTATATTTACTATGTACTATTTTTTCTGACTTGAACGCCCCGCCCCTCACCATGCTGTGATTTTAATTACATCCAAACACAGTTGGTTCCGACCTTCCTATAAATGCAGGCTTTACCATGTTATTAGCCATAGGTAAGTGTTCACACTAGGCAGAGAGGTCAGGTACCCATCCGTTTTGAGATTACCTTGACGTTTGGTGGATGGGCTCACAATTTTTGGCCAAATCTTGTGCTAAGCATCTCATGTGTTTTTTCATAGATTTCACAAGCCATTATGCTATTCACATTGCATGTATCGCACATTTCCTTGCTTTAGTACAGTAAAATTGAGTGCAGCCATTGATCTATATATCTGGTTGTGGCCAGCACCGGTCATGAGCGTGCATTTTGAAGGGTGGTAAAGGTTGCCTAGTCTGGGCCTTTTTTGACACCACAAAGGATGACCCAACACACATTATCTGTAAAATTTTGCAAAAAAACCTCCGTAGAGTCAAAAATTGCAATAATTTTACAACTGCATGCATGAATAGGCACACAAGCGATTAAAGTACTTTAGTTTAGAAATCTCACTGCACAAAAATGCCGACTAGTGGGCCTCTCCAACCACCAGCCATCCCATCAACCACATCTGCTGCTTCTTCTGTCTTCCTCACAATGCCAAGTTTTCGCACACAGGTGGGCGAATGCAGAAAATCCACTTGTTTACCTGCTACAGTCAGGGTGAGTGAGATCCCAACAGCTGTTATGGAAGTGGACATGCTTGGTGTTTTTGTGTCACCTATCAAAACACATCTTTCTCAATCCACCATAACATCTCTGCCTGCACCTTACTCACAGTACAGCTATTTGTCCTGTTCACCTTACTCCAACCTCTTTCAACACAGCAGCCAGCCCTCAGTCCCACAGTTGTGGTATCATAAAATAATGTTTCCTCCTACACATGCCAAAGCTATGACCTTGAGCTCCACCATCTTCAACCTGTTGGCCACGAAAATGCTGCCTTTCCACCAGGTGGATACAGATGGTTTCAGAAAGTTTATGGCAATCGCAGTCCCCCAGTATCAGTTGCCCAGTCACCATTACTTTTCTAAGAAAACTGTGCCTGCACTAGCCTACCATGTCACAGACAACATCACCCGTTCCCTGAAAAAATATATGTCTGCAAGGGTGCATTTCACCACAGACTCCTGGATGAGCAAATATGGTCAGGGGCATTACATCTTGCTGACTGGGCACTGGGTGACTCTGGTAGCTGTGGGGACAGGTGGTCAAGGGGCTGCTTTACAAGTCTTTGATTCTCCAAGATTTGCTGGAAAACCGCCAGTATCTAACACTTCCTCCACTGCTTCTGGCTCCTCCACTTTTTCTAGGGCCTCCCCCTGAGCGCTCAACCTCTCGCTTAATCAGGCACGCGTTCCAGCAGTGCAGATAGAATCCCCCGACCTATGTACTGCTCAGCCATTGATCAGGCGTTGTTCAAATTTACATGCTTTAGGGTACCGTCACACATTGAAATTTCCATCGCTACGACGTTACGATTCGTGACGTTCTAGCGATATCGTTACGATATCGCTGTGTCTGACACGCTACTGCGATCAGACACCCTGCTGAGAATCGTACGTCGTAGCAGATCGTTTGGAACTTTCTTTCGTCGCTTGATCACCCGCTGACATCGCTGGATCGTTGTGTGTGACAGCGATCCAGCGATGTCTTCGCTTGTAACCAAGGTAAACATCGGGTAACTAAGCGCAGGGCCGCGCTTAGTAACCCGATGTTTACCCTGGTTACAAGCGTAAACGTAAAAAAACAAACCGTACATACTCACCCGTCGGTGTCCTTCAGGTCCCTTGCCGTCTGCTTCCTGCTCTGAGTGCCGGCCGGAAAGTGAGAGCAGATCACAGCGGTGCTGCGCTCTGCTCTCACTGTACGGCTGCACTCAGAGCAGGAAGCAGACGGCAAGGGACCTGAAGGACACCGACGGGTGAGTATGTACGGTTTGTTTTTTTACGTTTACGCTGGTAACCAGGGTAAACATCGGGTTACTAAGCGCGGCCCTGCGCTTAGTTACCCGATGTTTACCCTGGTTACCCGGGGACTTCGGCATCGCTCCAGCGCCGTGATTGCAACGTGTGACCGCAGTCTACGACGCTGGAGCGATGATTATACGACGCTGCGACGTCACGAATCGTGCCGTCGCAGCGATGAAAATTTCAATGTGTGACGGTACCCTTAGAGATCATAGTCACACAGCTCAAGAGTTGTAGACAGCTATCCAGGCCGAGTTAAAGCAATTGCTGTCTCCATTAAAACTGGAGGCAGGGAAGGTCATGTGCAATAACAATAAATAAAAATAACAATAAACAATAGCAATAGGTCATTGACTTGCATCACTACAGAAGTCTTTCAGCCTGCTGGTTAACTTTTTAAATTTTCAATGTTCCAATAAAGTGGAATTTCACTCTGCACATGTTGCAGCGATTGTGGCAGCAGCGATGATCCTTGGTATAGAATGTCTCTTTGCATAGCCTGGGCTAATGCAATCCAGAAGTGATGCAAATCACTCTTGCTGAGTGGACATAGATGAAGGACCTCTGCAGTCTTCTGCGCAATTTTGAAATGGCTGTTAAAGGGAACCTGTCACCCCCTCAGGCATTTGTAACTGAAAGAGCCACCTTGTGCAGCACAAATGCTGCATTCTGACAAGGTGGCTCTTTTATCTATGATGTTAGCACACACTGAAATAAACGTTTATAAAATGTGCCCCCTCATACCCTGAAATCGCCAGGGAGGCGGGTCTTTCCTTCCTAATTAGATGCAACACAGCCATCAATCCGAGCCTGTGCGTGCCGGGCACCACCTCCTCTTGCTGCACTATCATCCCCGGCGCCTGGGCGCAGGCGCCGGGGACGATAGTGCTGCAAGAGGAGGCGGCGCCCGGCACGCACAGGCCCGGAGTGACGGCTGTGCTGCGTCTGATTAGAAAGGAAAGACCCACCTCTCTGGCGATTTCAGGGTATGAGGGGGCACATTTTATAAACGTTTATTTCAGCATGTGCAGGCATCATAACTAAAAGAGCCACCTTGTCAGAATGCAGAATTTGTGCTGCACAAGGTGACTCTTTCAGTTACAAATGCCTGAGGGGGTGACAGGTTCCCTTTAAGATGGTTAATGTTTACAATGCCATCATCAGCATCACTATTCTGTTCACCTACATGCTGGAGCACACCTTGAATTGTCTGCTTGAGGAGGTGGTGGTCCCAGAGGAAGAGATGGAAGCAGATGAGGATGCATAAGGAATAACAATATTTCAATTTTCTGGACTGTCATCAAACAGGCGGGGGCAATGGGAGGATGGCTTTCAGTGATAGAAGGGGGCTCATGGTACCATACAAACTGTTAGTGAAGGTGTAGGAGCCGATGAACCAATGGAGGAGAACGAGGAGGAAAAGGTGATGGACACGCAACAGTGAGGCGATGAAGAGGATAATGATACCCTCCCTGTTGTCTGTGGTTGGCAGGAGGGAATGGGGGAAGAAAACTTTGAGTGTTACCATGCCACCAACACACCATGTACCTATACCTCATGGAAGCGTCTGACACATGAGTGCCTTCTTGCTGCATTAACTTCAACATGATGCCCGTGTTCTTAGGGTTAGAAATAGTGCTGACTACTGAGTTGCCATTCTGTTAGATCCACGGTACAATAGTAAATTTATCCAGATACCCCCCTCGGAATGGAATTCACAAGTTGGAGTATTGAAAAATGCTTGTAGTCAAGCTTAAAAGTGGTTTTCTCCAAGACAGCAGTGAGGCACACAGTGTGCATCAACATTGTACAAGTCCAACTCCGGGAATGTCAAGTCGTATTCACAAAAACATTAGCAGGATCAGCAGCAGTGTAAGTGACATAAGCAATTTCTGTGAGTCGTTTCACACATTTTTTGCACCAGCAAAACAAAGTACAAGTCTGACACATTGTGAATGACTGGAGAGGATGATACAGGAGCTCAACATCAATGCCATTAGGGTAGATTCAGACCATTTTGCATTTTGGTCTTCAAAAATTGAAGAGTGGCCTAAGCTTGCCTGTCACACCCTGAAGGATTTGTCATGCCTGGCAGCCAGCGTTCCCTCAGAGCATATCTTCAGTGCTGCTGATGGTATCCTGATGGATAAGGCTGTCCCCTCAAAGTGTTAACTGCCTAACTTTCATCAAAATGAACAGGTCATAGATCTCCAATGACTTTCGCACTCCAGTTGCAGACTGGGCAGAGTAGACGATGGAGTCGTTTTAGTGTCATGCATTGATCTTGCATTATTGCAGTCTGTTACACCTTTGTGGTGGCTTCGGCGCTTGTTGTGGCTAGTGCTGCTGATACTGCAAAAAATTTTTGAAATGTGGAGACTTGAAGTTGGGTCTCTATCTGGTTGGTTGCCTGTAGTAGAAGGTGTGTCAGAGGCTTATTATACTATTTAACTCTGTGTCAATTGATGCAACTTTAGTCATGTTTGACAATAATTTTTTGAAATGTAGAGAATCCAAGTTGGGTCTCCATCTGGTGGGTTGCCTATGTAAGTAGGTTTCCTCATCAGGAAGACAGACCTGTGTTTACTTTCACTCAACTACATGTTACTTTTCTTACATTTTTCTCCCATTAGTAATGTATGAAACTGATGTTTGTGCCGTCTTGAGTGTGGCTGGAAAAAAAAATTCAGGTGTTGCATAATGTATCATGGCTCCTTGCTGAAAAGGCTTACACTGCTCCCTTAACAACCAGGTCCTCATTGAAACTTCAATTCAAACATGTAAGTGCTGGCCCAGACCTTGATACTTAATGCATGGCCCTTGGCTGAATGCTGCTGTGTCAGTTGCAAATTCCTACTGTGGGTCAATAAATGCCATTTTTCATGGTGTCTGCACCTAATTTTACCTGTTTCTCCCATTAAATTCAATGGCTTTCTGGTACATTCGTCAAATTGCTAGGCGAATGTCTAAATGTTTGGCAAATCGAACCAAACCTTAAAAGGTTTGCTCATCTTTAATGATGATGACTCGACTATTATCTGCATACTTTCTCAAGTTATGCTCAAGTAAGCACTACAGATGATTAGACAAATCTCTATTAGTGAGCTGAAGTTTCGTGATTGGGAACATGCATTGGACCAGTGGCTAGATCTAACTTAATTTGCTACGGGTGTACTGTCATGCCCAGTCTCTAGTATACTGTTAGAGAGGGTATTCAGCAAGGCCAGTGGCTTTGTAAATCCCTAGCAGACTAGATACTGCTCTGCAAATGTGGGAAATCTTACATTTATGAAAATGAACCAGATATGTTTCAGCCAAATTTCATTCACCTACTGCTCACGCCAGTTATTATTTATACCATCTGCCTGCCTCCCTGTCTGACTTTGGCACAGTTCTGCTCCTTTCAAAGTTGATGGCCCATGCTTACCTGGACATGGAAATGATGCTGTACTGCTACTGCGAAATTCTGTTGCTGGCCCTACACTGACAGACATTTCCTGCATGCCCTATCACATTTTCATATAATGTGTCTCCTAGAACTGCACATCCATGCCAGCCTCACATCTACTGGTAGTCATCTAGGTTTATAAGTGCTTTGATTCTGCTGCTATGGCTGAGGTTACTGACCCTACTCTGCCAGACATTTCTTGGCAAGTAGGAGTATTTTTCATGACTTGTTGACAAGCTATTACTTCTTTACTTTGAAAACAATTAATCTGTTCCTGCTCCCTGAACCCTGAATACATGGATAATTTTTAGACAACAAGGTAAAAGACTTTGTCAATTTAAACATTTCATCCACTTTTGAAAATAAGTGTTGCTGGCGAGAACAATGCTTCCAAAATTTTTGCACAAAACTTTTGCTACGTTTTTACACCATAAAAACTACAAAATCTACTTGATGAATAGTCACCTTTATCTTGTTTTTTAATGACCTGCAAGCTTTTCTTTTCAAAATTTTGACAACAAACATTTGACTAAAATATTGTAATAAGTTCATTAGTTGTCTAAAAGATCAATTTAATGCATTTTATGTAATATTTTAAAGGTTTTCACTGTTACAGAATTCTGAACCACTGATTACTAGGGTTGAGCGACTTTTATTTTTATAGGATCGGGTCAGGTTTCACGAAACCCGACTTTCTCAAAAGTCGGGTCGAGTGAAATCGGCCGATCCTATAAAAAAGTCGGGGTCGGCCGAAACGCGAAACCCAATGCAGTGCAATGGGATACTATGGTTCCCAGGGTCTGAAGGAGAGGAAACTCTCCTTCAGGCCCTGGGATCCATATTTACGTGTAAAATAAAGAATTAAAATAAAAAAAATTGATATACTCACACTCTGGTAGTAACCGGCATCTTCCGTTCCTAAAAATGGTGCTTGAAAGACCTTTCGAATGCTTCACGGCTTGTGATTGGTCGCGGCGGCCCACGTGACCGCTGAGCGACCAATCACAAGCCGGTGACGTTATTCTCAGGTCCTGTTCTGGTTCTCAGGTACATGAGAATTAGGTCACGGCTTGTGATTGGTCGCTGAGCGGTCACGTGGGCCGCCGCGACCAATCACAAAGCCGTGACATCATCGGAAGGTCCTTCATGCGTTCATTCTTAAGAAGGAAGGCTGCCGGAAAGAAGCAGGGCACGTACGAGGGTGAGTATATACCTAATAGGAATATACTCACCCTCGGCTTCTTTCCGGCAGCCTTCCTTCTTAAGAATGAACGCGTGAAGGACCTTCCGATGACGTCACGGCTTTGTGATTGGTCGCGGCGGCCCACGTGACCGCTCAGCAACCAATCACAAGCCGTGACCTAATTCTCATGTACCTGAGAACCAGAACATGACCTGAGAATAACGTCACCGGCTTGTGATTGGTCGCTCAGCGGTCACGTGGGCCGCCGCGACCAATCACAAGCCGTGAAGCATTCGAAAGGTCTTTCAAGCGCCATTTTTAGGAACGGAAGATGCCGGTTACCAGCGGCAATGTCCAGGCTGCGTCGGAGAGGTGAGCATATCAATATTTTTTATTTTAATTCTTTATTTTACACTTAAATGTGGATTCTGATACCGATTTCCGATATCGCAAACATATCGGAACTCGGTATCGGAATCCCGATACCAGATTCAGAAGATCGCCGACCTCATGGCTGACCCCACACAGGGGTCGGGTCGGGTTTCATGAAACCCGACTTTGCCAAAAGTCGGCGACTTCTGAAAATGGTCGACCCGTTTCGCTCAACCCTACTGATTACACATAACAGAATTCTAGCAAAGACCTAAAATTGAAAATGTATAATTGGCCATTATTGGAATATAGAAACTACACAATGGAAATATCTGAGTACATTACATTGCTAGACATGATTTATGTGGTTAGATTTTCTCCTCCATATTTAGGCTTTTTTAACAAATTGTCCTTTGAATTTAAGTCTGGTCTCAGGATAATAATATAACATTTAGGGTAAAATATACAGGCCAAAATGCCAACACTTGAAGACAATATAGCAAATATCTCTACAAGAACTGAACTTTTTCCAGTTACACTTAAATAGGCCGGAATAAAAGCCACCCAGACACTGCAGACAACCAACATGCTGAAAGTGATGTATTTAGCTTCATTAAAGCTATCGGGCAAATTTCTTGCCAGAAAAGCGACCAAGAAACTTACTACAGCAAGAATGCCAATGTAACCCAGAATTAAGGAAAATGCTACTATTGAGCCTTCATTACACTGAAGAATAATTTTGTTCTCATACAAGTCAAAGTTGTTTTCTGGAAATGGTGGTGCAGTAGATAACCAGATAATGCAAAGTACAACTTGGGTAAATGAACAAACAAACACTAAACAGTTGGTGATTTTTACTCCAATAAATTTTCGACAATTGCTCCCAGGTTTGGTGGCTTTGAAGGCCGTGTAAACCATAATTGTCTTAGCCAGAATAGACGACATGGCTACTGAGAAGATGATCCCAAATAAAGTCTGACGAAGCATACACGTGAGTCTTGTAGGACAACCAAGGAACAAAAATATGCAGAGGAAGCTTAACATAATAGAGACAAGTAGGAGGAAGCATAAGGTTTGGTTAGATGCTTTTACGACTGGTGTATCTCTAAATAAAGTGAAGATTCCCAAGATAAATGAAGTTTTGAGGAAAAGAAAAAAAACAATGACAGTAATTATAAGAGTTATTGTGTCGTCGATATATGATAAAAATTCTGTCTCCTTTGGTGCACATTGATTGCTGTCATTTGGCCACTGGTCTCTAGGACACCTGATGCATGATCGCTTGTCTAAAGAAGGATATAAAAAATATAAAATTAAAGAATATATAAAAGTGCAGTGAGTTTTTTTTTATAGATTTCAGTTTTGGCACTGTGCAAATCTAGAGATCCTTAGCTAATGTTATTTCTGATAACCAGAGGATGTGACAATGTAGATATTTGTAACTTCTGCTGGAAGATAAGCCTTTCAAATTAAATAAATGGATTAAATAGATGTAAGATGTGACTTGATATGCCATCAGGGTCTGTTGTTAGTAGACTACAAGTGCTAACTGATATAGTAAATAAATGAGTCTGACATTTACAGTTACATTTACAGTCCTCTATAATATAAGAAGTTGGGTAATGCGATCCCTAGTCTGACAACCAGTCCAGTACATTCATTCAACTGTAGAACGAATGACATGCAGTAGTGTATCTAAAGTCTGACAGGCTCTGGTGGGAAATTTAGTCATGAGCCCACTCCATTATGTTCATCAAATGTACATGCCCCTCTAGTGTTTTTGATCCTATATAAACATATGTGATCACTTATCCATTTACTATTCATAAGATTTAAAATATATGAATCTCATAGAAAACATAACAATAAGATCATTTTCTAAGTAGTACTTTTAAATAGTAGTCAGACTGCTAGGCTCATGGAGACGGACGCTTTCCGCAACCTGATGGTGGCGTCTGTCCCAAGGTACTCGGTCCTCAGCCGCCATTATTTCTCCCAGTGTGTCATCCCGGCATTACACAAACAAGTGTTCCACAATATTAGCCGTGCCCTCAACAATGCTGTTACTGGAAAAGTCCACCTAAGCACGGACATTTGGACAAGTGCTTGTGGGCAGGGACGGTAGATCTCACTGATGGCACACTGGGTTAACATAGTGGAAGCCGGGACCCAGTCAGATCTTGGGATGGAACACATCCTTCCCACGCCGAGGATTGTTGGCCCTACTTAAATCAGGGTTGCCCCCACAGTCCACAGCTCCTCCATCTCCTCCTCCTCTTCAGCCTCCAACTCCGAAATGACCATGTCAGTCACAAGCTGGAAGCCAAGCGGCAATAGGCTGTGCTGAAGCTAATATGCTTAGGTAACATACCGCACAATGGTGACGAGTTGTGGACAGCTCTGAAAGAGCAGGCACATTGTGGCTGACACTGCTGAACCTACAGCCAGGCATGGTCATGTGTGACAATGACTGGAACCTGGTGGTGGCTCTGAGGCAAGGTGAGCTCACACACGTACCATGCCTGGCTTAGGTGCTTAACCTCTTTGTTTAATGGTTTCTCAAAAGCTACCCAGAGCTGCCGGATCTGCTTGTGAAAGTATGCCGCCTGTGTGCCCATTTTATAAAGTCAGCTACAGCTTCTGCCACCCTTGCCGTTCTTCAACAGTGTTTGCAGCTTCTGGCTCACTGACTGGTGTGTGATGGCCCTATCCATTGAAACTCTACACTACAGATGTTGGAAAGGATTTGTAAGCAAAAGAAGGCAGTTGTCGACTACCAGAATCCACATGGTCATCGGTATTCAGTTTAGACTCCACACATAAGACCTCAAGAGTGGACATGGATGTCAGACATATGTACCATCCTACCAAACTTTGAGGAGTCCACCAAGATGGTGTGCGGTGATGACGCCATAATTAGCATCACCATCCCACTTCTCTGTATTCTGAAAAGCTCTCTGTTAACAGTGGAAAAAGAAGCATTGCAGGCAGAGCACGATGAGATGGAACAAGGAACCATACACATAATTACACGCAGCCCAGCCTCATGTCATCCCAATGTGGATTGGTTGACAATGAGGAAGAGGAGGAGGAGGAGGAAGAACAAGAACTACAATAATGTGCTATAGACGGTCCTACAAGCACAACTGCCATACTGTCTGTTCAGCGTGGATGACCTGAGGACAGGGAGGAGGAGGAGGAGAGCATGGTCAGTCATCCTATTTGTGAGGACACAAAAGTTTTGGCTGTTAGCAGTCAGGCACGCATGGCTGACTTAATGTTGTTCTGCCTTTCTCGTGACCCTCGTATTCTCCAAATTTTTGGTGACAGTCATTACTGGTTGGTGACATTTCCAGGCCCATGCTACAAGGAGAAATTTCAAGCTCTTCTTTCAGAGGCAGACAGCTGTACTAAAACAGTGCAGTACCAGAAGGCCATTGTTGCGGAATTGTTAAAAAAATTCCCACCTGAAAACGCTGGTGGCAGAGGACACAGTTTGTTGGACAGCCAAGGAGTACAGGAGAGAGAGAAACAACTCCAGTCCAGCAGAGGCATGGGAACACTGGCCAAATTCTGGGAGAGTTTTCTCAGACCTTCCCATCGCACTGGCCCTGATGCGTGGGGTCCTCTCACAAGGAGTGCAAAGTTTTAGATGATGCTGAGGGAGGACCTTACTGACCATACCAACATCCTCCGTGATTCCTCTGTGCCTATTAATTATTGGGTATCCAAGCTGGACACGTAGCATGAACTGGCTCTCTACGCCTTGAAGGTCCTGTCCTGCCCTGCTGCTAGCGTTCTGTCAGTGCGGGTTTTTAGTGCCGCTGGTAGAATTATAACTGATAAGTCCATCCGCCTGTCACCTGAAAATGCTGAGAAAAAAATAGTCAGGCTGACTCTTATAAAAATGAACAAGGGCTGGATTGGGCTAGACTTCTCTACACCACCGAATGATAACAGCGAAACATATCCTCAAATCCAATGTCATTTTTAGGAGGTCTATTCCCATGCACCTCTTCACACCCATACATGGGTATACGCTTCCTGATTTTGCCTTTTTGCTGTTATCCTCCTCCTTCTCCTCATCAGCCACTCCTACTGGATCACCATGGTACTGTGGTCCATAATGCAACAGCCAAATTATTGTGTTAAAAATAGTGTTGAGCGATACCGTCCGATACTTGAAAGTATCGGTATCGGATAGTATCGGCCGATACCTGAAAAGTATCTGATATCGCCGATACCGATACCCGATACCAATACAAGTCAATGGGACACCAAGTATCGGAAGGTATCCTGATGGTTCCTAGGGTCTGAAGGAGAGGAAACTCTCCTTCAGGCCCTGAGATCCATATTACTGTGTAAAATAAAGAATTAAAATAAAAAATATTGATATACTCACATCTCCGGAGGCCCCTGGACATCACCGCTGGTAACCGGCAGCCTTCTTTGCTTAAAATGAGCGTGTTTAGGGCCTTCCATGACGTCACGGCTTCTGATTGGTTGCGTGCCGCTCATGTGACCGCCACGCGACCAATCACAAGCCGTGACGTAATTCTCAGGTCCTAAATTCTGAATTCTAGGAATTTAGGACCTGAGAATTACGTCACGGCTTGTGATTGGTCGCGTGGCGGTCACATGAGCGGCACGCGACCAATCAGAAGCCGTGACGTCATGGAAGGTGCTGAACGCGCTCATTTTAAGCAAAGCAGGCTGCCGGTTACCAGCGGTGATGTCCAGGGGCCTCCGGAGAGGTGAGTATATCAATATTTTTTATTTTAATTCTTTATTTTTTACATGGATATGGATCCCAGGGCCTGAAGGAGAGTTTCCTCTCCTTCAGACCCTGGGAACCATACACTGGGAGCTTCCGATTCCGATTCCCGATACCACAAAAGTATCGGATCTCGGTATCGGAATTCCGATACCGCAAGTATCGGCCGATACCCGATACTTGCGGTATCGGAATGCTCAACACTAGTTAAAAGGTGTTTTTGATGCTCGAAAAAAAAATGTTTACACATTATGTTGATGTGTACCCACCAGGGGGAAATGTTTGTCAGCCCACACACTTAGTTTATGTGCTTTACATGTATAGGAGACCCACTCCTTTAAACTGGGAATACATTTTTAGGAGGCCATCCTCCACTTTTCTCCCAACACCACCACTAGATCACCAGGGTGAATATGTTCCATGATGCAACAGCCAAGTTATTGTGCTAAAGGGTGTTTATGATGCCAGTAAAAAAATGTTTACACACTATGTTCATGTGTACCCCCCAGGGGCAAATGTTTGTCATCCCATGCACTTAGTGTATGGGCACTACAAATATTGGAGACCCTCTCCTTTAAATTGGAAAAATAATTTTTAGGAGGACATCCTCCACCTCTTTTCAGACACCACCACTAGCTCACCCGGGTGAATGTGTTCCATGATGCAACAGCCAAGTTATTTTTTTCAAGGCAGTTTATGATGTCTGTAAAGAAAATATATTTACACAGTATGTTGAATTTTAACCCCCGGGAGAAATGTTTGTCAGCCCACACACTTACTGCATGGGCATTACAATTATAGGAGACCAGGGGGATTGGGATGCTTGCAAATTTGGGGCAGGCCTTGCATTTACTTCATGGGCAAACTTTATGGGAGTACCTAATGACTAATAATGGGAACTTTTCATGTGGCCATTCAAGACATCGGTTCAAAGGTTTATTGGGGTGTGTGTAACGTTGGTCCTGGGCAGGACTTGCATTCAATACATAGGCAAACAGTATAGGAAGAACAAATGAATAATGGGAACTTTGGTTTCATGTGGACATCCAGGACGTGGGGTCAAACGTAGTGTTGAGCGATACCGTCCGATACTTGAAAGTATTGGTATCGGAAAGTATCGGCCGATACCGGCAAAGTATCGGATCTCGCCGATACCGATACCCGATACCAATACAAGTCAATGGGACTCAAGTATCGGAAGGTATCCCTTATGGTTCCCAGGGTCTGAAGGAGAGGAAACTCTCCTTCAGGCCCTGGGATCCATATGAATGTGTAAAATAAAGAATTAAAATAAAAAATATTGATATACTCACCTCTCCGACGCAGCCTGGACCTTACCGCTGTGAACCGGCAGCCTTCTTTGCTTAAAATCAGTACCTTCCATGTCGTCACGGCTTCTGATTGGTCGCGTGCCGCTCATGTGACCGCCACGCGACCAATCAGAAGCCATGACGTCATCCCTCAGGTCCTAAATTCCTAGAAGGGAATTTAGGACCTGAGGGATGACGTCGCGGCTTGTGATTGGTCGCGTGGCGGTCACATGAGCGGCACGTGACCAATCACAAGCCGTGACGTCATGGAAGGCCCTAAACGCGATCATTTTAAGCAAAGAAGGCTGCCGGTTCACAGCGGTAAGGTCCAGGCTGCGTCGGAGAGGTGAGTATATCAATATTTTTTATTTTAATTCTTTATTTTACACATTAATATGGTTCCGATACCGATTCCCGATACCACAAAAGTATCGGATCTCGGTATCGGAATTCCGATACCGCAAGTATCGGCCGATACCCAATACTTGCGGTATCGGAATGCTCAACACTAGTCAAACGCTTATGGGTGTGCGTGTAACTTTGAAGCAGGGCAGACCTTGCATTAAATGCATAAGCAAATAGTATGAGAGAAGTAAATGAATAATATAAACTTGGTTTTCCTGTGACCATCCAGTACATGGGTTCAAAGGCTTTTTGAGGTGCAGGTAACTTTGGGGCATGGCAGGACTTGCATTCTATTCATAATCAAACAGTATGGGAGTACCAAATGGATAATGTGAACTTGGCTTTCCTGTGGCCATCCAGTACGTGGGTTCAAAGGCTTATTGGGGTATGTGTAACTTTTTGGCAGGGCAGGCCATGCATTTAATGCATAAGCAAGCAGTATGGGAGTGCCAAATGAATAATGTGAACTTGGCTTTACTGTGGCCATCCAGTACGTGGGTTCAAATGCTTATTGGGGTATGTGTAACTTTGGGGCATGGCAGACCTTGCATTCAATGCATAAGCAAACAGTATGGCAGTACCAAATGAATAATCTGAACTTGGTTTTCTTGTGGCCATCCATTATGTGGGTTCAAAGGCTTATTGGGGTGTGTGTAACTTTGGGGCAGGGCAGACCTTGCATTCAATGCATAAGCAAACAGTATGGGAGTACCAAATGAATAATGTGAACTTGGCTTTCCTCTGGCCATCCAGTACATGTGTTCAAAGGCTTATTGGGGTGCATGTAACCTTGGTGCAGGGCAGGCTTTGCATTCAATGCATAAGCAAGCAGCATGATAGTACAAATTAATGCTGAGAACTTTGGTTGCATGTGTTCATCTATGACGTCTGTTCAATGGGTTGTTGGGGTCCGTCCAAATTTTAGGCAGCCCTGATACTCACTGCATATGCAATAACAGTATAAGGGACCCACTGTTTAATAGTGGGAACAACAAAGCATAGCCAGCTGATGGCTCTCTAAGAATAATGAGGGCCAACTGCTGGCCCTATAGAAATAGAATTTGTGACTTTCAGAGTCTCTCCTTCATAAATGATTCAGGATGTGTCTGATGATGTGTCACAGACCACATGGCCAAAAAAGGTTGTAAAATGTTAAAATCACATTTCCCAGTGAATAAATTTGTCTTGGTTGAATGGAATGCTAAAGTTGAAAAACGCATCAAAAACATTACGCGCAAACATAGCCCAAGTGGTGGAGGAACATTTTTTTGGGGGGTTGTTTATTTTGCCCTACATAAACATTATTACCCTGGAAAATATGTTTGTTAACATATTTCCCAGGAAAATCCATTTTGGCTTAGTTTTTGTATGTTTTATTGTGCGCCTGTAAAAGTGGTGTAAGACTCTGTTTCTGTTTCAGCAACAGGTTTCTGCTAATAACCAAGAAAAATTACCTTTCACAATTGGTGCAGAATCCAACCAGAGGAGAAGCACTTTTAGACCTAATACTATCTAATAGACCTGACAGAATAACAAATCTGCAGGTGGTCAGGCATCTAGGAAATAGCGACCACAATATTGTACAGTTTCACCTGTCTTTCACTAGGGGGACTTGTCAGGGAGTCACAAAAACACTGAACTTTAGGAAGGCAAAGTTTGACCAGCTTAGAGATGCCCTTAATCTGGTAGACTGGGACAATATCCTCAGTAATAAGAATACAGATAATAAATGGAAAATGTTTAAGAACATCCTAAATAGGCACTGTAAGCGGTTTATACCTTGTGGGAATAAAAGGACTAGAAATAGGAAAAACCCAATGTGGCTAAACAAAGAAGTAAGACAGGCAATTAACAGTAAAAAGAAAGCATTTGCACTACTAAAGCAGGATGGCACCATTGAAACTCTAAAAAACTATAGGGAGAAAAATACTTTATCTAAAAAACTAATTAAAGCTGCCAAAAAGGAAACAGAGAAGCACATTGCTAAGGAGAGTAAAACTAATCCCAAACTGTTCTTCAACTATATCAATAGTAAAAGAATAAAAACTGAAAATGTAGGCCCCTTAAAAAATAGTGAGGAAAGAATGGTTGTAGATGACGAGGAAAAGGCTAACATATTAAACACCTTCTTCTCCACGGTATTCACGGTGGAAAATGAAATGCTAGGTGAAATCCCAAGAAACAATGAAAACCCTATATTAAGGGTCACCAATCTATCCCAAGAAGAGGTGCGAAACCGGCTAAATAAGATTAAAATAGATAAATCTCCGGGTCCGGATGGCATACACCCACGAGTACTAAGAGAACTAAGTAATGTAATAGATAAACCATTATTTCTTATTTTTAGGGACTCTATAGCGACGGGGTCTGTTCCGCAGGACTGGCGCATAGCAAATGTGGTGCCAATATTCAAAAAGGGCTCTAAAAGTGAACCTGGAAATTATAGGCCAGTAAGTCTAACCTCTACTGTTGGTAAAATATTTGAAGGGTTTCTGAAGGATGTTATTCTGGATTATCTCAATGAGAATAACTGTTTAACTCCATATCAGCATGGGTTTATGAGAAATCGCTCATGTCAAACCAATCTAATCAGTTTTTATGAAGAGGTAAGCTATAGGCTAGACCACGGTGAGTCATTGGACGTGGTATATCTCGATTTTTCCAAAGCGTTTGATACCGTGCCACACAAGAGGTTGGTACACAAAATGAGAATGCTTGGTCTGGGGGAAAATGTGTGTAAATGGGTTAGTAACTGGCTTAGTGATAGAAAGCAGAGGGTGGTTATAAATGGTATAGTCTCTAACTGGGTCGCTGTGACCAGTGGGGTACCGCAGGGGTCGGTATTGGGACCTGTTCTCTTCAACATATTCATTAATGATCTGGTAGAAGGTTTACACAGTAAAATATTGATATTTGCAGATGATACAAAACTATGTAAAGCAGTTAATACAAGAGAAGATAGTATTCTGCTACAGATGGATCTGGATAAGTTGGAAACTTGGGCTGAAAGGTGGCAGATGAGGTTTAACAATGATAAATGTAAGGTTATACACATGGGAAGAAGGAATCAATATCACCATTACACACTGAACGGGAAACCACTGGGTAAATCTGACAGGGAGAAGGACTTGGGGATCCTAGTTAATGATAAACTTACCTGGAGCAGCAAGTGCCAGGCAGCAGCTGCCAAGGCAAACAGGATCATGGGGTGCATTAAAAGAGGTCTGGATACACATGATGAGAGCATTATACTGCCTCTGTACAAATCCCTAGTTAGACCGCACATGGAGTACTGTGTCCAGTTTTGGGCACCGGTGCTCAGGAAGGATATAATGGAACTAGAGAGAGTACAAAGGAGGGCAACAAAGTTAATAAAGGGGATGGGAGAACTACAATACCCAGATAGATTATCGAAATTAGGATTATTTAGTCTAGAAAAAAGACGACTGAGGGGCGATCTAATAACCATGTATAAGTATATAAGGGGACAATACAAATATCTCGCTGAGGATCTGTTTATACCAAGGAAGGTGACGGGCACAAGGGGGCATTCTTTGCGTCTGGAGGAGAGAAGGTTTTTCCACCAACATAGAAGAGGATTCTTTACTGTTAGGGCAGTGAGAATCTGGAATTGCTTGCCTGAGGAGGTGGTGATGGCGAACTCAGTCGAGGGGTTCAAGAGAGGCCTGGATGTCTTCCTGGAGCAGAACAATATTGTATCATACAATTATTAGGTTCTGTAGAAGGATGTGGATCTGGGGATTTATTATGATGGAATATAGGAATATAGGCTGAACTGGATGGACAAATGTCTTTTTTCGGCCTTACTAACTATGTTACTATGTTACTATGTTACTCTGACAACATTGTTTACAGAAGTGACCTAAAAGTCAGAAATGCTTCCAGGGGTATTCTCCATGATGTTCCCATGCCATTTGAGCACCGTTCCTACCGATTTCAGACTTTTTAGACCCTAAAAAGACCCCCGGGGGGTTGCAGTGTGAGGGAGCGCCAGAACAGTAATCGTGGCTGAGCATATGAGATCATGCGTGCTCTGGTCTCCTTTCACATAAAATGACCGTCCTTTAGTCAGTGTACTTGTCTCTCTGTTCTCCACCACTTCAATTTCTCCTCTGGGTTGCTGGAGATCTTCTCCATATATGCGCACAAACAGAGACACAGTTCAGTTGCAACTTAAAATGTTAAACTTTACTTGTTTCTCTTCACAGCACATCCTTATTCGATATAACAATAGCATAGGGTTTCATACAATCCTCATTCTCCACTTTCCCTGCACCTCTTCCTACAGTCTTCAGAACATGCCCAGGTCATACCGTCTCCTGCGGTAATGCAGCGTCCTCCTTGTTCAGGCTCACTATGCTCAGGCGTTCCCTTGTCCATTTCACAATGGATCTGAGGGCATCTGCCCATGCAGTGAGCTGCCACATTATAGAGCCACCTGAGTTCCTGTACTATTCTGACCTCATCTGTAGGCTCTGCTCCACCACTGCTGTCGCACTGCTGCTCAAGCTGTACTTCGGACCCACTGGGCCCTGGATGGCTGGTCTTTTAGCTTGTAATGTTATGGAGCTACTGACTAGCTCGGGCTCTACGACCCACCCAAGCTGTTCGGGATCCCTAGCTCCTCTGACTCTAACCAGGAAACTGTTCCTGCCTTACACCAGTTAACTCCTCCTATGATTAACTATTTAAAAGACTAAGTTGTAATGTACCCATCTAGTTGCCCAAATGAGGTACTAAATTGTCCCTAGACAACAATAGAAAATTATACACAATAATACATAACATTCATATAGCAGCAAACAGATGGAAGACACTATATACATGGCAGAATAAAATTACATTTGCATAGTGCAGTAAGCAGGATGTACTTAAAGGGGTAGGGGTGTGTACCAGTCTTTGTGACCCCCTACAGCATCTAAAATGCTCGGCTTTCCCATACACTTACATTGGGCTCGTTGCACGGGTCAAGCACCCAAGCATTCCAATTTGCTTGACCCGAGCAACGAGCACCCGAGTATTTTAGTGCTCGCTCATCACTGATGTTTATTTGATATTTATTTATTTTTTATTTTGAATGGGGCGAAAACTTATATTTACATTTTTACATTCTTAAACCACTGAGGAAAAATGAAAGGGGTGCTATGATTGGTTGCTACGCACACTAACATATTTTTTGGAAGCTGGGTTAACAAAATCTTCTCTGTCCACAGCAGCATCCATTAAGTTCTAGCCAAGTCACAGTGTCCCCCATACAGCAACAATATCCCCCAATAGGCTGACAGTAATAAAGTCTCTTACTTTCTACCATAATTTAATAAAGAAAATTCCTCATTCTGGCCTCCATCCTGTAATAAAGCCCCTGTCCATGCCTTTATTTTGTAATATTCTCCCCATCTCGTAATTATGTTTTCTATCCTGGCTCCAATCCTGTAATAACATTCCTCATCCTGTAATAATGTTCTTTGTTCTGTTATAATACCCACCATCCTGGCCCATATTCAGAAATAATGTTCCACATCCTAGACCTCAACCTGTAATAAAGTCCCCCATGCTATAATAATATCACACCTTCTGGCCTTAATCCTGTAATATTGTCCCAAGGCTTGACATAATGTCCCCTATAATTCCCTTCATTGCCTTTAGCTTGTAATAATGTCCCATATCTTGGTAACCATCTTGCAATAAGGTCCCTCCTCATGTAATATTGTCCGCCATACTAATAATCTCCTCCAACCTTTCCCCCATTCTGTAATAATGTACTCCATCCTGGCCCTTATCTTGTAATAATATCTCCCACTCTGGCCCTTATCCTGAAATAATGTAACCCATCTTTTAATAATGTGCACCATTCTGGACACCAACCTGTAATAATATTCACTGTCCTATAATAATGTCCTCTGTCCTGGCCCCTATCTGCCAATAATGTCCTCTATCCTGGCCCTAATTCTATAATAGTGTACCATCTCATGGCCCCCATGCTCTAACAATGTTCTCTATCCTTGCTCCCATCGTCTAACAATATTCTTTGCACTTGTCCCCATCCTTAATCCTGCAATAACATCTGCCATCCTAAACTAGCAACCCCTATTCTGTAATAATGTCATCATTAGTAAAAATGTTCCGAATCCTGGCCTCTGTTCTGTAATTACATGTCACATCTTGGCCTACATTCTTTAAGACAGTTTGCAATCGTGTCTTCTACCTTGTAATGCTGTGTCCCATGCTGGCCCCCATACTGTAATAAAGTCGCTCATTCTGTAATAATGTCTTCTGTCCTGGCTCCTAACCAGTAAAAATGTCTCTCCTCCAGTACTCTATCCTATAAAAATTAAATGTCTCTAATCCTGTACTCTATCCAGTAATAATGTCCCCCATCCTGTACTCTATCCTGTAATAATGTCCCCCAATCTTGACCAAATTCTAAAATAATGTCCTCTAAAAATATCCCCTATCCTGATCAATTTTTTTATATTTTCCATTGTCCTGCTACTCTTCTCTAACATTTAAAAAAAATATTAAGTTTACTAGTTGGGTGAACCTGTGGATGTTCGGGGATGAACATCTAAAAAAGTTTGGCTCGGGTACCAAAATGGTACGTGAACCCAAACCCAAACTTGGACCCCATTCGGATGAGTCAGTGTCTTTCTTTTAAATGAAGGATTTTTTCCTGACTCTTTTTTACAGTCTAACTATGGGGTTAGTAATGTGGAGGCATTTTACAGACGTCTCTCCATTACTATCCTGTGGGCTTGATGTCAGCAGCCATAAAACAGCTCAAATAAACCTCACAAATGTTACCCCACTTTCCACCACAACAGGGCAAGTTGGGAAGAGCCGGACAAAGTGCCATAATTTTCTGGGGCAGCTGTGAGATGCTATTTTTAGGCTACGGGGGCCAATATCCATGGTCCCTTACCAACCTGAGAATACCAGGCCCCAGCTGACTGCTTTAGCTTGACTGGTTGTCAAAATTGAGGGGGACCCCACACCCTTTTTTTAAATTATTTATTTAAATCATTTTAAAAAATGGCATTGGGACAACTCTATTCTTGTTAATCAGCAATAATAAAGTTGACAGCTGAGAGTTTCAACCCGCAGATGTCAGTTTTTCCTGCTTTGGTTTTCAAAAATAGAAGAGACCCACATCATTTATTTTTAGATGTATTTATAGCACAGGTGCCAGCTGTTATCAGTGACAGCACCCATAGGCTGATGGTCTCATCAGCCAACGCCTGTGACCGACGGTAAACTTTTTACCGCCGGTCACAGCTGCTGGCTTACATTATCACCTGACAGCATGGGATCTGCAGCTCTTTGATCAGCAGTAGTAATCTTACCGCTGATCAGAGCCACCGATATTTCTCGTGCTGTTATGCAATGACAGTTGTTGGAAACACCAGATGTTCGGGTTGCCGAACAGTAACACGAACTTCATAGAGAAGTCTGTGTTTGGGATCTGTGACTGAACACTAGGTTATTACAGTGGAGAGTGCTTTCTGTGTGGCTGTACATTTCAACTGAATGTTCATCTTAGGATGCATGTTCAGTGAAAAACTCCACTGGAGTTGGTGGGCCTCCAGGTCCCATTCTAATGGCAAACATCTCCCTGAATCTCCCTGATGACATCATTACCTACCAATTTTCTTCTGACAGCCGTCTACCAATTTCATGCCAACAGCACAACTACAAATGTAAAATAATCAGTTGTACACAAAAGGATGATTGTCAAATAAAAGTACTTATTCAGAGAGTATAAAAAAAGCTTATAAAATGAAAAAACTGTCTGTGTAAAATTTACTGATGTCTGTAAATGTAATATCAGCAAATTATTCTGGAATGAAAACTAATAAATACCTGTCTCATTAGATATATCCCCATCAGAACACTTCAGACATTCGAAGCAGCACTTATGGCTTCCGTTCATTAGGATCCTTCGATAACCTGGTGGACAGTCCTCAGTGCACTTAGAGACTGGAATCTAAAGCATAAATGATCACATTTTTAAATACAATACATGTGTTCTCAAACATGTGGAAGCTAAAAAACAATAAAATATTAAATATCTGAAACATTTTTTAATGCATTTTGCTATTATAAAAAACTCATTGATTACTTTTGGCTGCTGCCAGAGCAGCTATTAGCAGTTCAGTGGGGGTTGTCAGGTGTCAGATCCCCCACTGATTACAGTGAGGCGCTGACCATGGACTAAAGACTATTGGACATTTCTGTAAAGTGGAGTCCACAGCTCTATGGGTTGCCGACTTTTTCCAGCACGGTGCACCAGTTGCATCAATATTATTGTTATTCTTATATTAGAGATCTGCTTGTTGTGTTACAGTATATTAGTGATTTGCTTGCTCATCAGTTTAGTCTCAGGAATCAATGTTTACATTCAGTGAGGGTAAGCAGAGGAAGACATGCAGGCTAGACCTTATGTACACATAAGGCCAAACCCATGATTAGTAATGAAGGAACCCTATCCATTGTTCTTCCAGCCAACAGTCCCATGGTGTGGATGGGGATGGTAGACCCAGGGGAGCCGTCACTACAGGGGGTGTCATATGTAGTTCCAGGTGATGGGCTTAAGGTACCGTTACTCTAAACGACTTACCAACGATCACAACCAGCGATACGACCTGGCCGTGATCGTTGGTAAGTCGTTGTGTGGTCGCTGGGGAGCTGTCACACAGACAGCTCTCTCCAGTGACCAACGATCAGGGGAACGACTTCGGCATCGTTGAAACTGTCTTCAACGATGCCGAAGTCCCCCTGCAGCACCCGGGTAACCAGGGTAAACATCGGGTTACTAAGTGCAGGGCCGCGCTTAGTAACCCAATATTTACCCTGGTTACCATTGTAAAAGTTAAAAAAAACAAAACACTACATACTCAGATTTCGATGTCTGTCACGTCCCCCGCCGTCAGCTTCCCGCACTGACTGTGTCAGCGCTGGCCGTAAAGCAGAGCACAGCGGTGACATCACCGCTGTGCTCTGCTTTACGGCCGGCGCTCACACAGTCAGTGGACGCCGGGGGACGTGACAGACATCGGAATGTGAGTATGTAGTGTTTTTTTTTTAAACTTTTACAATGGTAACCAGGGTAAATATCGGGTTACTAAGTGCGGCCCTGCAATTAGTAACCCGATGTTTACCCTGGTTACAAGTGAACACATCGCTGGATCGGCGTCACACACACCGATCCAGTGATGACAGCGGGTGAACAGCAACCAAATAAAGGTCCTGATCATTACCTATGACCAACGATCTCCCAGCAGGGGCATGATCGTTGGTCGCTATCACACTATAACTGTCATGTCGGACGCTGTTCATACTAGGGCGTTCGACAGACAGTGGTAATTCCGCTTTTGTCCACTATGCACTCAGTGGCATCGGCTAGATTTTGTTTAGCTGGTCTGGGGTTAATTTAGCTGGTGCTAGGATTGGAAGCTGGGTCACGCCCACTGCCATTAAATTGTTCTTCTGAACATTGGGCGTCGCCGATTATAGCTTCTGTCTTGTTCTTGGTTATCTCAGTCTGGAGTGGTGGTCTAGGAAAAAGAGTTTCGTATCTGGTGGTGTATATTTCCCTTTGTCATATTTTCCTCCTTCTTATATTTGTATTTGTTTTGCCCTGTGCATTTATTGTGTATTCCTGAGTGACTTTCGGCGTGGTGTATATTTTCCGTTATCCTTGTCTGTGCTAACTGTGGGTATTGGTTAGTGGTCTCTTCACTGGGTGGTGGGTGGAGGTTTCAGCCTAGGGTTGAAACAGGAGACAGGGTGAGGGTAGAGGCCCAGACATGCACACCATCAGGGTAAACTCTGGGAGAGGGTCAGTCAGGGTTTCCCAGAGTTGAGGGAAATCGCAGGGGCCTGGGTTATTAGCTTTTGCCTACTTAGGCTTCCCGTGACAATAACGAGATTGTTAGTGGGATCGTTGCTACGTTACAAAAAGCGTGACATTGCAACAATATCGTTAACGAAATCGTTATGTGTGAAGGTACCTTTATGGAATATGCTTCATTCTTTGAGCTAAAAGCAAAAGTTTTAGGGGGAGGAAGGAAAAGAAGCCAAGTTTAGTCAGTTGGGAGAGTGACTTCAAAGGGAGAGGATCGAGGATGACATTCTGAAGCAAATGGATGGATGGCCTATGGAGTTTTGGAGATCGGTTGCCAGCTGGGCTGGACTCACCTGTTACTGGTAAGGGATCTGTCATCTGGATTTCAGGAACTTTCTTAACTGGAACTGTTGCTGTTGGGACACATGGGCTTTGTTTGTGTTACCTGTAGTGTTGAGCGATACCTTCCGATATGCAAAGGTATCGGTATCGGATTGGATCGGCCGATACCGGCAAAATATTGGATCTCGCCGATACGGATACCCGATACCAATGCATATCAATGGGGTACAAAATATCGGAATGGTTCCCAGGGTCTGAAGGAGAGGAAACTCTCCTTCAGGCCCTGGGATCCATATTCATGTATAAAATAAAGAAAAAAATAAAAAATATTGATATACTCACCCCTCCGGCGGCCCCTGCTCTTAGCGGTGCCTCCGTTCTTAAGAATGCAGACTTAAGGACCTTCGATGACGTTGCGGCTTGTGATTGGTCGCGTGACCGCTCATGTGACCGCTCACGCAACCAATCACAAGCCACGACGTCATCGCAGGTCCTAAACTCACTGCATTCTTAGGAACAGAGGCTGCCGGTTACATCGCTAAGATCCAGGGTCCGCTGGAGGGGTGAGTATATCCATATTTTTTATTTTAATTCTTTATTTTTTGCATGAATATGGATCCCAGGGCCTGAAGGAGAGTCTCCTCTCCTCCAGACCCTGGGAACCATACACTGGGAACTTCTAATTCCGATTTCCGATATCACAAAAATATTGGAACTCGGTATCGGAATTCCGATACAGCAAATATCGGCCGATACCCGATACTTGCGGTATCGGAATGCACAACACTAGTTACCTGTCATCTGAGGGAGAGTGGATTGTGACTACACTTTGTAGTATTTTGGACATATACCAGGAATTATTGTAAAACCATGAACATAAAGAAATATAACAACATACGTTAAAGTTTAACTATTACTATTTAAAAGTCTTCGTATCTGACATGTGCTGCACAGTGCTGCTAATCGGTGGTGGTCCAGACTCTAAATAGAAAGTTTATGTATAGGTATATAGTTCTATGACAGTAAATTATGGACCCACAGATTTAACATTGAATTGGACCCTTGTACCTCTCTGTACGTGTAGCTGATGGAAGAACTGGGACTTAAGAGTATTTTGACAGATTGGTGAGAGTCTCAGGACCCAAATCCCCACCACGCACTGCACAGTACATGTAATACAGTCATGGCCAAAAGTGTTGGATCCCTTGAAACTGTTCTGGAAAAGGAAGTATTTCTCCCAGAAAATTATTGCAGTTACCCACGTTTTGTTATACAGATGTTTATTGCTTTTGTGTTTATTGGAACAATTAAAAAAAAAAACTGAGAAAAAAATGCAAATTGGACAGAATTTCACACAGAACTCCAAAAATGGGCCGGACATATTGTTGGCAATGTCACCTTAATATTCGGTTGCACCCTTGGGAATAAAGAACTGCAATTAATGGCTTCCTATAACCATCCACGAGCTTCTTACATCTCTCAACTGGAATTTTGTACCACTCTTCTTACAAACTGCTCCAGGTCTCATATGTGAAGGCGACGTCTCCCAACAACAATTTTAAGATCTCTCCATGGGTGATCATCAATGGAATTTCGATTTGGACTCATTCCTCCCTTTTTATAACTCTCCAGGGCTTTGTTTACATTCCATGATTGAATTTTTTTCATATTTTCAGAGATCAGACTTTTACAAAAGCAATGATATCAAATATGTGTACTTTTTTAATTGCTTTTATTTCTTAATTTTTAACGGGGTAAATGGGCGTGTTTTAAACTTTTTATTTTCTTAATTTGTTCCTATTTTTTAAAACATTTATTTGTTACTGTTCAACGTATTTGATATTGCCCTTAGGAACCCTGAATCTGCAATTGTCTAATTACTTGTGCTATATACAGCAATGCCATAGTATTGCTGCATATAGTAAACATCATGGTCTCCTATGAACACAGTCTTTCATAGTGGATGATTGGTTAGAACAGCTCACCCCCCTGATGACGTGCTGTAAACACCGCTATAGCAGATTGAAAGCGGCATTTCACAGAATTACAACCATGGGCGGAGCTCTGCTCCACCAGTGGCTGTTATAGGCAGATGATGGCTGAATAAGTCAGCCACCATCTGCCGGGAAAGGATACGAGCTTGACATGTGAGACAGGGAGATGGCAGATGATGCACGTAATACGTTACATGTCATTTAAGGATTACATTTGGTGAAGACTATCTTCAGTATTATTGTTTGTGTATTTATTAAGTTAGCTTCTAAAATCTGACTTTTGCACATCTGAAATCAGCCTTTTAGAAAAATATACAAATTTGAAGATTCTTAGCTTTTTGACATTTCAGAAAAGAATCATCTAGACAACATATAGCATATAACTTATTACATGTTCAGCCAAATATATTAATGTGATCACACATGAACAGTGATTATAATGCCGACCTTCTCATTTTTCCATAATATTTCATCAGTCTGCATGAAGAGCTGATCTTCTTCTTGCACAGATAGATTAAATCTTCCAACATATTTTAAAATGAACTGAGATTGAAACAATATTTTAAAATTATTAATGTGATAGTACGAGGTCATTTCTCCCTTGTCATTAAAGTAAATTTCTTTTCCCTTCAAATCTTGGAAATTAAGTTTTCTTAAAAAAAACTGAAATAAATGAAACACAACTAAGAATAGGGAAAATAAACTTAGCATATAAAAGAACATATTGGATATATTTTGAGATTTGAAACAGAAGAGGCTGAAAACAGTGAGATGAACTGGGTGAACTGTTTTAATGTTACCTCCTATGCCACATCCTCCTCCTTCCTCTGGCTTTTTGTATTCCACGGCATAGTGGGTAGCAATTGCAACCCATTGTGCAAATATTATGAGCCTAGATTTTTAAGTCAATTGTTCAATGCTTGAGTGTTTATGCAGTAAGTGTCCATGTCACTACTGTCATATTTTCAGTAGGAATTAGTGGAGTAACTCTTCGCTGTCATAAAGATAAATTCCAGGAAAATGCCAATATGATTTGTGGTATTTCCTGATGAAGGGGACATAGGAACCCCGAAACGCGTTGAATAAACCACTTTGAATCCTTGGCATTTTCCCGGAATTTATCCTTATGGCAGTGCAGAGTTACTCCACCAATTGCTACTGAACATATGACTGTATCAGGTCGTGGATCGACCTGTGGATCTGCAGCAGCCGCCATTCCTACATGCTTGTATCTCATCTTCACCAGGTGAGCAATTTTCTTGGTGTATCTATTCTGGTAACGTAGATAAGTCCCTATTGGGCCTTTTTATCTCCCTTTTTTCTTTGCAATAGCATGTCACTACTGTGGCATTGCTTCATAGCTTCATAATTTCTGGAGTTCCCTATTTTTTTTTTTTTTTTTTAAAAAAAGCTTTGCTATATTGCTGGGAATTTTGCTACACTATTGGCCTTTTCTGCCTTAGGCTCGAGTCACATGCAGTTCTGCCTCATCACTGATTATTCTACTATACCTTTATTTTATGACCTCTTGGTTGACAAATTATTTAAAAAAATTATGTATTTCAACCATGTTATAAAAACTTAAATAAAAAATGTTTAAAAAGTCACTTCCTCCACAAAATATCAAATCTTCATGTAATTATTACTACTTTGTCATGATAATGTGAATATGCCATGTTGGAGTATCTACCTAACTTTACAAGACACATGCTGCGGGACATTCGACCCACCTTCTCTTCTCTTCCAGCAGCACAGAGAAATTCAAGCCACTCATTGACCCTACCTCAGGAATGTCTTTGTTTGGTGACTCCAAAATGTAAATAGTAGAAAGAAGAGTGCATGTCATTACTCACAGACAAGTGTGTAATGTGTGTACTCCAATACCGCACCCTCCTGTATACCTGCACTTCTGATGTCCTGACGGATGTATGTCATATATTCTCTCCAATAAAGTCCACGAACTTCACTGCTACCTTGGGGTGAGTGCCGCATATTCTTTTCTTCTTTGAACTTGCATGTCATTACTCAACCTACTCAGTCATGTCACGGCCTAATGGTATAAGACCATGAGAGCTCAGTTTTTACTAGCCTTTAACCAGGAAGCTAGCTGAGAGATGCTCTGTAATGCATTTTGATGTCGCCCCTCCCCCGAGCCACTTGGTTTGCCATGATCTGACATGGTGAGAGAAATGTAATAGTCCTTTTCAATTTTAATCCCATTTTATTTGTAATTGCATTGTACATATATTTTGTTTTCTTTATAACATCTTTTTATACCTTGTAAACACTGTCTACCTTTTTTTGGAGTAAAATATATAATTTACTAGCTTGTCTCCCCTGCTCTATAAATTAACTTTTGCATCCTCTGAAGTGAATTACGCTACTGATTTGGGTTGGCTACAGACCCGCTAATCCTTTGAAAATCAGAGCTGGTGGCAGCATACTTTGTTCTGTGCGTTTGGGAGGCTTTGTAGCGATGGCTGCATTGATAATTATTGTTCCCGCCTGAGTGGGAGTAGTTAAATCACCCTCGCTGCAGTGATCCCAATAGCCAGTGCATAGCAGGCATCCTTTCTGGTGACTAATTACCCTAGGTGCAGTACCCTGATTGAACTGAGGGTAAGGAGATGCCAGAGAGCTGAAAGTTCCTAACCGGAACTGGGAAGTGGGATATACTGTAGATAAATCCCCTTCGGAAGGAACCAGGGGCAACCAAAACAACCCTGGTTCGTGACAAATTGGCGTTAGTGGTGTTGATGATAAAGGTATCTTCCCCATGAATCTTGACATATTGGTGGAATCCCTGACATAGCCGGTGGGATTCGTGACATACTTCATCATGAAAAGCCAACAGATATACCCATATGTAGTCACATGACCAGGACTAGACTACACTAAATCATTATGCACCATGGATTTATGTGTCAAAAAGATGTAATTTTTCCCCCCATAGCCTCATGAATGGTTTGTGTTTCGGGGGTCTTTGTATCACTGAAGTCAATTTCAAACCACTGTGACAAATACATTGCCAGGTGTCCAATTAAAGGAAAACTACTTAAGAAGGTTCCACATTATTAAGCAGTTCACAATTTTAAAGTAATATGGGAGATAAAAAGGATGTATCTGCTGTCAAAAAATGTCAAATAGTGCAATGCCTAGAGCAAAGTATGAAAATATGTATTTTGTTAAAACTTCTGTGTGATGATCATACTGTGAAGAGATTTGTGGCTTATACACAGCACAGATGGGTTTGTGCAGATAAAGGCATAATAATGAAGGTTTCCACCAGACAAATTCATCGGATTAAGAGAGTAGCTTCTAAATACAATTACAAAGCAGCAAATAGGTATTTGAAGCTGCGGGTGCCTCTGGAATACCTCAATGTGTAGGATCCTCCAGTTGTTTGCAGTTGTGTAATAAAACTAAAAGCCACCCTGTTCACAAACAGATATGGTTGCATGGCCTCTGACATACATGTAGACTAACTGTAAAGCTGTATTGTCTACTGATGATGCCGTGTAACATTGGATGATCCAGATGGATGGAGTAGTGTATGGTTAGTGGATGGCTGCCATGTCCTAACAAACCTGCAACTTCAGCCAATAGGAAACACAAAAACGCAAAACCAAAAAAATGCTCCGGGGGTTAAGGGGTTAAATGCTATATATGCCTTTATTGTCTTCTCTTGTTATCTTTGTTTTAAATTATTGGAGGTGGAGAATGAGGAAGATGAGGAGGTTACGTTGCGTTTTCCCACACAGACACAAAATGAACCAACCACGGCAAGCACTGCATCCTCAGCCCAAACTATGCCTGTGACCAGCTTCGATTGTGAGTGTGCAGTTCGCAAGGGCAGCAAGGGTTTTCTAGCCTGTGCGTTTTTGGAGATGGCAAAAGATGAACAAACACAAGATATCTGTCAAATTTGCACAAAAAAAACCCTCAGTAGTGGCAAAAATCGCAATAATTTAACAACTAGGGTACATGCATGCCTTATTGTGGAAATCTTACTGCGCTAAAATGCGGACTAGTGGGCCTCGCCAACCACCGTCCATTCCATCAACCCCTTCTGCTGCTACTTTCTCCTCCATCACCATTCCAAGTGTTCACTCACAGGTCTCCAGCCACAGAAACTACAATTGTTTACCCACAACAGTTGGGGTGAGAGAAATGGTCAGCTGTTACGGAAGTAAACATGACTGCTCCTTTTGTGTCACCTAGCACAACACATCTTTCTCAATCCACCATAACATGTCTGCCTGTACCTCACTCACAGTCCAGCAGTTTGTCCTGTTTTCTGTAGTCCTCCCTCAGCACAGCAGCCAGCTCTCGGTTCTGCAGTTGTGGTCACATAAAATATAAAGTAATGTTTCCTACTACACATGGCAAAGCTAAGAGCTTAAGGACTTGAACTCCACCATCTGCCCTCTATTGTCCACGGAAATGCAGCCTTTCCACCTCGTGGATACAGATGATTTAAAATACTTGATGGCCATCGCAATCTCCCATTACCAGTTGCCCAGGCGCCATAACTTCTCTGAGAAAGCTGTTCCCGCACTACACTAGCATGTCGCCGACAACATCACCTGTTCACTGAAAAAATCTATGTCTGCCAGGATGCATTTAACCACTGACAATTGGATGAGCAAATATGGACATATCGCTGACTGGGCACTGGGTCACTCTGGTGTCTGTGGGGGCAGATGGTAATGGGCTGCTCCACAAGTCCTTGAATCCCCAAAGCTTGAGGGACAAACCTCCATGTCCAACAGTTCTTCCACTGCTTCTGCCTCCTCCACCTCCTCTAGAGCCTCCACCTGTGCCCTCAACTTCTTCCTTAATCAGACACACATTACAGCAGTGCAGAAAGAATCTCCCCCATCTCTGTTCTGCACAGCAATGGCTCATTGCAATCAGGCAGTGTATAAATTAATATGCCTTGGAGATCACAGTCACACAGTTCAAGAGATGTGGTCAGGTTTTTGAGCATTGGCTTTCTCCACTAAACCTGTACCCAGTGAAGGCTGTGTGCAATAATGGTATAAACCTGGTGGCGGCCCTATGCTGAGGCAACCTCACACATGTGCCTTGTATGGCTCACATCCTCAACCTGGTGGTACAGCAATTTCTTGTTCACTATCCTGACCTGGATGTGTTGCTGCAGAAAACCCAATCGCTGTATGCTCTCTTCCACTTATGGCACCATGCAGGTCATCAACTTGCATTGCTACAGAGGTCTTTTGGTCTACAGGTTGTTTGATTAGCAGTGCTCCGACATGGTGGAATTCCACTCTGCACGTGCCACAACACCTGTGGCAGCAGTGACAAGCCCTGGTGCAGCATGTCATTTTAAATAGCCTGGGCCAACACAGTCTGGACATGGTGCAAATCACGCTTGTGAGTGGGCACATGTGAAAGACCTCTGCACCCTTCTGCACAGTATTGAAATGGCTACTAAGATATTTAGCTCTGACAATTCCATAATCAGCATCACTGTTCCAGTCATCTACATGCTGGAGCACTATTTGAAAAGTCTCCGTGAGGAAGAGTTGGAAGCAGAGGAGGATAGGGAAGGAATAACAATATCTCAAATTTGCGGACTGCCGTCGTACAGTCGGGTGCCATGGGAGGGTTGCTTAAAGCAATCAAGGGGGCTAATGCTACCAGACAAACTGTTAGTGAAGATGCAGGAGCCGAGGAACAAATTGAGGAGGATGAGGTACTGTATCAGTCAAGAGATGAAGAGGATGATTATATGCTCTCTGTTGTCCGTGGTTGGAGGGAGGTGATGGAGGAAGCAACCTTGAGTGTTACCCTGCCACCAACACACCATGGACTTGGAACTCATGGAAGCGCCCGGCACATAAGCACCTTCTTGTTGCACTATCTTCAACACGATGCCCATATTCTTAGAGTTAGAAAACGTGCTGACTACATGGTGCAAGAGTAAATTTATCCAGATGCTTCCACACTGGAAAGGGATGCCCACATGCTTGAGTATCAAACTATGCGTGTAGGCAATTTATGAGTGGTTTTCCCCAAGATAACAGTGAAGCTCAAAGTGTGCATTGTATACGTCCAACCCCTGAAACATCAAGGCATCATCACCAAAAGATTAGCAGCAGCAGTGTAAGTGGCATAAGGAATTTCTGTGAGTCGTTTAACACATTCTTTAGACCAGCTCGTGCACCAGCAGAACAGAGTACAAGTCTGGCACATTGTGAATAACTAGAGAGGATGGGGCAGGACTATCTGGAGCTTAAAATTAAAGCCATCGGGGGATTGGACCCTTTTACATTTTGATCTTTGAAAATGGATGAGTTGCCTGAGCTCGCCTGTCACTCCTTGGTCTTCAGCGCCTCTGGTGGTGTCCTGACAGATAAGCGCATTCGACTTATCCCTCAAAGATCACCTTACTTTGATTAAAATGAACAAGTCATGGATCTCCGATAACTTGTGCATCCAAGTCGCAAATTGGGCAGACTAGGCGATGATGTTGTTTTTAGTGTCTTGTATCGATCTTGCGTTATTGCACACTGTACCACCTTTGTGTTGTTTTTTGTGCCTGCTGTTGCTACTGCTGCTAATGTTACAAACAATTTTTTGAAATGTGGAGACTCCAAGTTGGGTCTCCATCTGGTGGGTTGCCTGTGGTGGAAGTTGTGTCAGAGGCCTATTATAAGTTTTCTACTCTGTGTAAATTGATGCCACTTTAGTGCTGTGTGACAATTATTTTTTTAAATGTGGAGACTTCAAGTTGGGCTTCCATCTGGTGGGTTTCCCTTGTAAGTAGGTCTCCCAGACAAGCAGGCCTGAACTTACTTTCAGTCAACTACCTGTTTTACTTTCTCTACATTTTTCTATCAATAGTAGTCTATCAAAACTGATGTTTTTTTTCCATTTGAGTGTGGCTGGAACAAAAAAAATGGAAGTGTTGCATGAGGTGTGAGGTCTCCCAGCTAATAAGGCTTACACTGCTCCCTTAACCACAAGGTCCTTATTAAAACTTAAATTCCAAGCTGTAAATGCTGAGCCACACCCTGGTAGCCCATACATGGCCCATGGCTGACTGCTGCTGTGCCATTATAACAGGTTCTACTGTGGGTCAATTGACCAGTTAACTGCCTGTGTTACTGTTCTTACATTTTTCTACCAATAGTACTGTATGAAACTAATGTTTGTGCCATCTGAGTGTGGCTGGAATAAAAAAAAATGGAGGTATTGCATGAGGTGTAAGGACACCCAGCTAAGAAGGCTTACACTGCTACCCTTGCCAACAGGTCCTCATTAAAAGTTAAATTCTAAGCTGTAATTGCTGGGCTAGAGCCTGATACCTCATGCATGGCCCATGGCTGACTGCTGCTGTGCCATTTGCAAATTTCTACTGTGGGTCAATTGATGACACTTTTCCTGGTGTCTACTCCTAAAGCCTGGGTCACACTTGCAAGTGTGATGTGAGAAACTCGCATCAAAACCGGCACTGTCGCATTTCTATGCAGCCGCATACTTCGGTCCCGAGTGCTGGCAGCAGTGCCAGGTAGTGATGCGAGAGACTCACATCACACTCGCAAATGTGACCCTGACCTAATTTTAACTATTTGAGAAGCTTTTTATTACCCCTTAAGGTGTTGTCTATGCTTTTGGTTTTGCCTCCCATTGAATCTAAAGGTGTTCGGGCATGTTGGTTAAACTGTTTGGCAAACGGAGGACCATACCAAACCAAATCGAACCTTGAAAGGTTTGCTCTTCTCTTATTATGACCTAGTCAAAGCAGGAGACTTCAAAGATGCAGCATGATTGCACAGAAGGAAACAGATATAAACCATGTGTATATTCATTTTTTATTCATTTTTTAAACCCTTCTTAGCACATTTAAAGAGTATCTTATTTGCTAGCCAACCATCCTTTTGCTGGATTCATGTCATCAAATTGCAAAAAAAAAGTAAATTTTGGTAGTTCCTGCCAGTCCCTCCGTCTCTCCTGTACCCCATCCGTTCCTGTGTTCCTGCCTTGTTCCTTCCAGTATCTCCGTCTCTCCTGTACCCCGTCCATTCCTGTGTTCCTGCCTTGTTCCTGCCAGCCTCTACGTCTGCAGTACCCTGCCAAGTCCTGAGTCCCTGCGGTGTTCCTGTCTTCTCCTGTGTCTCTGCGGTACTCCTGTCAGACTTTGTGTTCTTGCATCTCTTGTGCTTCCTATTAGGACCTTGCCTCTTCCCTAGCCACTGTCGCTGCCATCAGCCTAGCGTCCCTTCTTTTCTGTCCTGGTCCACCAGCTCCCGTGGCGATAGTCCCTCACGGGCCTGCCCCTAACTCTCCCTGTACAGGGGGTGGTCCATCTGGTCAGCTCACCAGTGAGGGGTTTGTTGTCACGGTCCAAAGGGTCCACTTTTTCACCCTAAGCGTCACATACAGCTAAGCATTGAGTTGTGACGTCCTTTCTCTCTCCATATTAATCACAAAATGGTTGCTGCATTCCCTGCATTTGCTTTTATACATGCTATTGAAATTTCTCAGAATTGGGTGTGTTATATCATGTGATGTGATCGCTGTAAAGCATCATGGGGAAGCTCACCTAGCTGCACCTTAGGTCATGTGAACCTTTTGTGGCTGACGTAATCTTTATGAATGTATAAAATTAAAAAGGCCATTTTTGGTGATTTATTTGAGGCAAATTGCAAAATATTTAAATTCATTGGGTTAAATGTAATTCTAAAAAAATGGCCTAAATTTGATTTGCATCAAATTGACTCTATCATTTCTACTAGGAAATAATATTATTGTGATAAATTACATTTAAGGTTCCTGTGTATTTACTTTCTGGAAAAATATGGATATTGGGTTAATTATTAAGTCTTTTATATTTTTCTGACTACCAGAAAAGAAAAGTGTCCAATACATCTGGAAGCAAAAATGCTAAATTACCTGTAACATGTATTTACAATTAAAATTTCTTGGCATATGAAGAAGGCCTTCATGTAGAGCGTGAGCCATGGCATAGACAGCGGTATATACGTGATAGGTGGTGCTGAATGTTTCAGTGTAGTAATTATGGCTGCCAATATTTTGTAATTTAATTGTCCTGTTGCAATTATTAAGTTTGTGTCCATAATAATTTTCAGCTAACATTTTTAGGATGGGGTTTGAAGGTTTACAGCTCAGGTATACCAATAGAATATGTTCAAGTATAGGGTCATTTGGACGATTTTCAAGACTAATATCTTCTAAAAATGTTTTCAGTTGTGGGATCTTTATACTTGATGATGAAAATATGAGGCTTCTATCCCATGATGCTTTATGTTTAACTGATGAAAGAATTTCAATATTTGACCCCACTGGTATAATCAGAGTCTTCACCTTTCCTGAAATTCTTTGCTCCTCAATAAATTGCACAGTGAGAAATGAAATTGTGCCACAAAGTACAATAATGTTTGAGGTTGATTTTTGAAACATCCTTCTGTTCTTTTCATTGCTGTTTTCTTCATTTGTGAAATCATCAGTTTTCATTTTTAGAATAAACTCAATGCAAATATCATAAACTTCTGCCTGTTTCATTAATTCCTGACTTTGTGTGTAACCTCCATCATCATCGGAGGCAAGAACGCCAATCCATGTCCAATCAAAATGTTTGAGAAGTTTAACTATTGCAAGATATTGAGTTTGGTCACTGGGAAGAGTTTGGAAGTAGGATGGATACATCTGCTTATTGGATAAAACTGGATTGGTGGCACCATAGCTGATCTGAGAAAAATAGCAATTATGCATAAGAAATTTTAAGTAAATGTTAAATTAAATGTACAAAGACACAAAACCCTTATACATAAACAGTGGGGGAAATAAGTATTTGATCCCCTTGTTAGGGCTGGCATCACAAACCAATTAATATAAAGGTAGTAATAAGGTGCGTTCGCAGCCCGAGGTCCACCATGAAGAGATGTTGCCTGCTGCCTGGTAATGGCGGACACTATACGGCGGTGTAATAGATAAACACAAATGGGTTGATGTCACTCGGTATGTACAGAGGTTGACTCTGTTGCTTCACAGAGCCGCAATACCATGGAATGTAAATTCCGCAGCCTATTCAAGTCTCACAGAAGTCAGCAGAGTGAGCGCTAGTGTATGGTCACAGGACTCAGCCCTAAGGAGGTGGGGTAAGAGTCCTTCTAGACCCACTAACGACGGCGTTGTACCTGCAATGCCAGAAGAAACTAACTAATAAATTTACTGCTCAGAGTGCGCGCAGCATCGTGCTGGCAAACGCCACTAACTGCCTTAACAAGGGAAGGAAAGCTCACTAACTGTGCATGGCATCGCACTGGCGAACGCCACTATATGATGCTGGTATATCGTGCACAGTGATGGATTGCACTAACTGGCGCTATGTCAGCTCCAATCACCCACACTCAGACAACAACGGTTGGGAAGGGGATCATTAGGAGCTTTCACCAGTAACATACACGCATCCACACACCACAATATCAGGTTATATTAGTGCATGGCCAAGCGGCCATGCGAACCTTTTATAGTCCCAGCCTTCTGGGACCTTGCCAGTGAACAAATCAGAGCTGCTTGAGGACCTGGACATGTGACTCCCGACTACCAATGAGTGATCATCTCCCGGGCATGCCCAGTAGACAAAAAGCAGGACAGTCCCAGGAGTGTCTGCTTGCTGCTGACTAATGCTGGTTACAATAGCTGGACCTGGGACTGCAGCAGTAACAAGATGCACAATATCAGCCTGAGCAAGACGTTGGACTGACATCTCTGCTGAGCAGGCTCCTCTGTGGCTGAGGAAGAATGGGAGACCGCAGAGGACATGGTTCGAGATCCCCCTGTGCAGCGGTGGGAACTTGACATCTAATACCATGCTGAAATTGTAAGTTTGCCCATTGACAAAGACATGAACAGTCTATAATTTTAAGGGTAGGTTAATTTTAACATTGAGAGATAGAATATCAAAAATAAATTCCAGAAAATCATATTGTATAAATTATATAAATTTATTTGCATATTGTAGTGAGAAATAAGTGGTTAATCCCTCTGGCAAACAAGACTTAATACTTTGTGGCAAAACCCTCTTTGTCAAAGAGTGGTCGTAAATGGCTGCACATCTAGTTGGAAGAACGTCTCAAGTGGGGTACCACAGGGCTCTGTCCTGGGCCCTGTATTCCTCAACATCTTGCTTAATGATTTAGATGAAGGAATTGAGGATACACTGATTAAAATTAATGATGACATAAAACTAGGAGGGATAGCTAATACTCTAATTCTCTAATATTACAGAAGAAAGAGAGAGAGGATTCAAAAAGATAAATAAACTGGAGCAGTGGGCAGCTACTAACATAATGGTTTTTAACAGGGAAAAATGCAAAGTACTACATCTGGGCAATAAAAATGAAAAAAGTATATACAGAATGGGAGGAAGAGGGCTAAGCAACAGCACATGTGAAAAAGATTTGGGTATACTAATAGATCATAAACTGAACATGAGTCAACAGTGTGATGCAGCAGCAAAAAAGGCAAATACAATTCTTGGATGTATTAACAGAAGCATACAGTCTAGATCACGTGAAGTCATTAATGCCCTCTATTCCTCTTTGGTCAGACCTCATCTGGAATACTGTGTCCAGTTTTGGGCACCACATTTTAAAAAAGACATCAATAAACTCGAGCAAGTTCAGAGAAGAGCGACCAGAATGGTGACCGATCTGCAAACCATGTCCTATGAGGAACGGTTACAGGATTTGGGAATGTTTAGCTTGCAAAGAAGAAAACTGAGAGAAGACTTAATAGCTGTCTACAAATATATCACGGGCTTTCGCATTGTAGAAGGAAAATCTTTATTCTCATTTGCACAAGGAAAGACTAGAAGCAATGGGAAGAAACTGAATGGGAGGAGACAGGTTGGATATTAGAAAATACTTTTTGACAGTTAGGGTGATCAATGAGTGGAACAGGCTACAACGAGAGGTGGTGAGTTCTCTTTCCATGGAAGTCTTCAAACAGAGGCTGGACAGACATCTGTCTGGGTTGATTGCGTGAATCCTGCTTTGAGCAGGGGGTTGGACCAGATGACCCAGGAGGTCCCTTCCAACTCTACCATTCTATGATTCTATGAAATAGCTTACCCAAGACCAACAGTTACTTTTATTTTGCATTGCAATCACAGCTGTGACTGCAATGCACTCCTGTGGCCTCAATACTCTTCTGTTCGCATCCTGCGGGACACATAGTACTACGACCCCCAGGAAGAAGCTACATTGCGAAATGCGCGTCGGGGTATTCCTCCTTACGGCGATCCATAGCTGTGCTGGTAACCAACATGGTGCTGCTGCCTCTTTAATTTTGTTTCTTCTTTAGGAGTCCCCTAATATATCTGTATCTATATTCAGTCTAATTAATGCACTTGCACTTTATTAGGGCTTATTACCTTTACTTTACTAGACAAATATCACAACTAGTGCATTGCACAGTATTTATATATCTTATAATACGCATATTTCGGGGGCCATACATACGCACTTCAGTGGCTGATATATCTATATTTTATAGGCAGTTCTGTGTATATTCTGTGAAATTTTCCGGTTACATTCCAGAGCCTGCTGGTGCACCGTTGTTTTATACCTACTGTATTATCTGATTTTGATTTATATTTGATTGATACTCTCACTTATGCTATGGATTGCCTTGAGTTCACTCTGCCTTGTTTAAATTTCCTTTTTGCATAACTATGATGATTTCTATTTTTAATTTATTATGAATAAAATTTCTTAAATTTTACTTTTTGGGTTTGCACTTCCCTTCTTTTTTGGTTTATGTAATTTTGGAAGTATACCATATGAATTTATTGGTCTACCGTCTTTGGATATCCAATACAAGTATAATACAGCCACATGGGAGTATAATGCAGCCCCATAAGGATATAATGCAACTGTCCCATAGAGTACAATGCAGCCCCTGTATTAATATAACGCAGTCACATAGTCCAAAAAAATCACTGATTTAAAAAATAACTCACGGACCCCATAGAGGCCTCGTGGTCTGCAGCTTTAGCAGTACAAAACTGGCTAAGGGCCCCTGGGGCACTGGTCACCCAAGGAAGATGCCTAGTCTGCCTGCCGCTAACAATTACCCTGGACCCAATAGTTGAAAGTCACAGCAGAATTATGGAGTACGTTGGTTTGGTCAGTCAGATATTGCTTGAACGTCTTTAAAAACTTTTCTCTCCTTGTCAAAAATACCCCGTCATCAGGACCTGGGAGCTTGGCTGGTGTCTTCAAATAGGCCTATGATAGTGTAGCCCTGCCTCTGCAGTGTGTCACCCTGGCCTCTCCTTGGTTGAGAAAGAAAGCTTGCAACTTGCCTCTAGAGTCTGATGGGAATTTTTTCTACATATTTTTCACAATGGCCTTCTGATATAGCACATTTTAGAAGACCTCTCCACCTCAGAAAGAAGAGATGCAAAGTTCTCCTTGTAGCGTGGGTCTAGCAAGATGAAAAGCCAGGGTCACAAGAAAGGTAGCGGTATATAAAGTCAGCAATATGTGCCAAGCTTCATGCCACCAACACTTCCCTGTTTCCACCACGATGACATCTCTCTATCTCCTTCTCTTCCTCCTTCCTCTCTGTCTCCTCATTCCCAATTTCAGCCCATCCACATAGACGGTACCAAGGTTGCGTGGCTACTAGCCTCTGTTATACTATCCACCAGCTCCTGTTCTTGCTCATCCTCCTCCTTAGCTTCCACCTCCTTATTGTTACCCAATCCACATTGAGCAGATAAGATGAGGCTTTGCTCGCTACAATCTTTGTGTTATGTTTTCCTCCATCCGCACCTGGTCGGCTTGCAAAGCTTCATGTTTAATTGTGAGCAGCAACTGTTTTAGTAGTCATAGAAATAGAATGGTTCTGCTGACTATGGAACCATTGCCAGTCACTATCTTTACGGAGTCCAAAAATGTCGGCCATCCATGCCCACTCCTTAGTTGAAATGTCTGAAGGCTTACCAGAATACCGATAGGCGTGTTAGAGCTGGTACTCAACCACTAGCCTCTTCTGCTCACAAAACTTTGCAAGCATGTGCAGTGTGGAGTTCCTGCTCGTGGTGATATTGCACACCAGTCGGTGAGCTGGCACTTGCATGCGCTGCTGCAGCACTACCAGAGCAACAGCAGCTGTAGTCGACTTGCGGAAATGGGCATTAACATGCCGTACCTTGACCAGAAGCTCTGGCAAATCTGGGAATGTTTTCAGAAACCGTTGAACTATCAAGTTGAGCACATGTGCCAAGCATGGCACAGCCGCCACCAGGTTATACTCATTATCAAACATGACCATTCTTGGTTGGAGGTTCAGTGGCAAAAAACATAGATCTGTCTGGTTTGTATTCCTTTAAGTAACTCTGCCACTGAATGCAGTTTTTCTCCTAGACAAATTGGTTTCAGCAGAGCCTGTTGCCACTGCACTGAGGCAGTGCTGCAGAGCTTCCAGCTGATGTGGATGAAATGCTCTGAAATACCATATCAGAGATGGAGCAGGAGGGGGTGCAGGAACTGCTGTAGGAGGTGGGGGAAACCCTTATAGCAGTAGGTCCAGCAATCTTTGGTGTAGAGAGTACATGCTGACTTGCCAGGGTGTGACTCGGCCCCAGCCTCCACAATGTTCATTCAGCGTCGTCAGGGAAATGTAGCATCCCTTGCCACAAGCATCTCTCTACTTGTTGGTCGTTAAATTATCCTATCAAAAAAACTTGGAGAACTTTTTAATAAAATCAACAATTCGTTATTAAACACAATAATTAATAAAACACATAGATTGTAAGCAGTACATGATTAGACATTACATGATACCTTCAAGTAAGAAATATTAGATAGTTCTTTAAAAATACATGATTATTATAGTTCCTTATATGCCTTTTTGCTTGGTGACATCTCTTCGGAAGAAGCAAGAAAGCAAAACATGCGTTAGGGGGTTCGCTCACATGGTCCTTCAATTTGACTCAGTGGTATGTCACCCTAAGGGTTATATGCATCTTTTTGCTATGTGGATTGCCTTGCACCAATATAATGCTGTTTTATTGCACTTTGCACTTTAATTAACTTTTCTCTTTGTTTATACACTTTTGCAGTGATTATGAAATAGATTTAAAAGAGAAAAATATGGGTATTGGATGGTGCTTGGGATAATTTGCAAAAAGGCATATAAGGACCTATAGAAATGATTGCAGCCGGATATATGATTTAAATCACCAATAGGATGTAACTCTGTCTATCTCAGTAGAGGGCAGTGTAATAATAAAAGAATATGAAAAATCATCATATATATGTTATATATATATATATATATATATATATATATATATATATATATATATATAATTTCTGTATTGATTTTGTATGAATAAAACTGTGGAGATTTGTGACTGCAATTCTTGAGAAGGTTATGGTGAATATACTTCCACAGTCCAATATAATGAGGACGGTGTTTTTGTGAGAATAATCATATTTTTTAAAGAACTATCTAATATTTTTACCACTTCTTACTTGAAGGTATCATGTAATGTCTAATCATGTACTACTTACAATCTATGTGTTTTATTAATTATTGTGTTTAATAAAGAATTGTTGATTTTATTAAGAAGTTCTCCAAGTTTTTTTGATAGGATAATTTAATCATTGATTTAGGAAAATTAGTATTTTGTGCCAAAAACTATCAGATATATATTTGTTGGTCGTTAAATGGACAATGCTAGTAGGTGCATTGGTAAAGGCATGGATGATGTTCCTGGACAAGTGCTGGTGCAAGGCGAGGACTCCACGCTGGAAGAAAAAGTGGTGGCTGCTGCCTCTGTGTCTACCAGCCTAAATGGCAGAATTTCCATGGCAAGCAGCCTGGAAATGTGCCCATTTAGTATTTAGGCCTGTAGGTGGGAGCTGGGAATACATTTTTCATTCCAAGACCTGGCATAGGGAAAGTTGAACGTTGGGCTGGGACAAGGATTTGCCTGATGATGGTAGTCAGAATGTGCAAGGTAAGGGGAAGGGAATAAGTCATCTGTGCCAGTGTTTTGGACAGGGGATTGTCAAGCACCTAGCACAGGGGAACAGGCAGTGGTGTCGCCTGATGGCACCAATTGTGTACCCAGGTGTTCTGCCCCTGAGTCCGGTTCTTAGATGACATGTGCCTGATCATGCTGGTGGTAGTTATCATCTTGGAGTTCAGGCCCCTGTTGATCTTTGCATAGTACAGGTTGCAAATTGACATTTTGTTTGTTTCATAACTCCCTTGACAACCATCTCAGACTGGGGGACACCTAAGTCTTTCATGGAGAAATTCCGGACTGTCGGTGCTCTGCGGAACAGTTGCCCGTCTTCTCCCTCTGATAACCCCACTGATTCAACCTGTTTGTTTCGGTGCTGCTGCTCCCACTCTGCACTGCTGGCCTTGCTCTGCATGCCAGCTTCCCAGATTGGGTTGGTGACTTCATCATCCACCACCTTGTCTTCCACCAATGCACCCTGGTAATATATGAAATATATTACAGGGCCGAGTGGCCACCTCAATGCTACCATAAAGCGACAGGACACTCCGATAGATATGCATGAAAGTAGAAAAAGATGGATTCACAAGTCTGTCTTTAGAATGAATGCTAAATATTCTTTATTACTACATAAAACGTCAACATTTAACAAAATATCTTTCATAAGTAGAAATAGTAATGTTTAAATGACAGGTAGATTTGTAAAGGACTCAGGTGTAACAAGTCTGCAAGTCAACACTAATCATTAGAGTGAAAGGACAGGAGAATCATGTTCCAGAGAAATAGACCCAAATTAAAGATAAGCTAATATGCCTCCTTTAAGAGGCCATAAGTATGATGGCTAGCTCAGCAATGATCCTTACTAGTGATGCGCGTGCATGCTCACCAATACTCGGTACTCACCCAAGCATCTCACTGCTCGAGATGCTTGGAGCTTCCCGAGTAATGCCACAGCCATATCAACTAACAGTCCTTCTGAGGACTAATCCAGTTGCATAGATATCAGTGCTAGGCAGTGTATGTGGCAGACTGCAGAACATACAGTATATCAACAGAGTCCATTCCAGTTCTGTCTGCTGCTGCTGCTTTTACAAATATTTCTAGACATAGACCTAGGTATCAGGGGCCAGAAATAATTTTTCTTTGGATCTTAAACCTGATTATTTGCTTAAAAAGCAATCCAGAGAACACCATTTTTTAGCTCCATTTGCTTGTTGGCCCTGCAGAATAAAGCCAGATCCTCTCCGTATTATAGTGCTAAAAATTCATCTATTTAAAACTGGTTTGTCCGTCACACAGATCACATAGTGCGCTCAAAATTCTGCCATTTCTGGCCTCCATTTAAATTTTGCGGCAGGGTGTTAGTGAGATTATTGACACCAGTTTGCTGTTAAAAATAGTGACCTACACGCCAGCTATTTAAAACTGTGGTTTGTCCGTCACACGGATCACATATAAGTGTGCTCCAAATTCAGCCATTTGTAATGAACATGGAAAATTTTGTCTTCAATTTAAAATGGGCAAAGCGCATGGCAAGGGGCGGGGAACTGGACATGATGGTGATGGTGCATGCAGAGGCCGAGGCCATGGGCAAGCTGAAATTGTGCCACAGCAAGCTCCCACATCTTCTCACTTGACCTTCCTGCCCCAAATACTAGGGGATCGCAGCACAACACTATTGAACCCAGAGCAGTGTCAAAAGGTTGTTGGTTGGATAGCAGATAATGATTCCAGTAACTTTGCTGCAACCACCACTACTACCCTGTCTTCCACATGGGCAAGTCTGAGTAGCTGTGAGTCTGGACTGCATATTCCTCACCCAGATCCTCCTTCCTACCACCATGCCGAGTGCCTGGAGACAACGGTTCCCACGCTTGGACACTCCGAAGAGCTGTTCATTTTTCCATTTATTGATTCGGGCCTCTCTGTCATGATTCCCAATGGCAGGGAAGTAATAAATAACAGGACTAGCTCTAGGATGATGGAATCTAAGCTGACCGCGATGCTGAACCTAACGCACAACTAACAATAGCCGGGGAACATACCTGCGTTTTATCCCTAGATGTCGCGCACCAGCCGAAGATCTAGCTACCCCTAATAGAGGAAAACACAGACCTGGCTTGCCTCCAGGGAAACCCCAAAAGTGATAGCAGCCCCCAACATATAATGACAGTTAGTTGAGAGGAAAACACGTACGCAGTATGAATACAGGTTTAGCAAAGAGAGGCCCACTAACTAGATAGCAGAAAATACAAAAGAGGACTTCGCGGTCAACTCAAAACCCTACAAAATACCATCCTGAAATTACCTTAACTCCGATATCAACTCATGACACCGGAGTGGTCATTTCAGTTCTCTAGAGCTTCCAGCAGCAAGATTCAGATAAATGCACGCTGGACAAAACATACAAAAAATACAAAAGATCCAACTTAGCTGAATCAGCAGATTTAGGAGCAGGTAGCAAGCAACAGAGGAGCTCTGGTAACATTGATAGCCAGCACTAGAATGACTGAGAAGCCAGACTATATAGGAAACTCCCATTTCCTGATGGGAACAGGTGAACTGGAAATAAGGGACAGAAGTCAGCCAGTACCACCAGTAGCCACCAGAGGGAGCCCACAAACAGAATTCACAACACCTCTCCACAGGTCCACTTGAAGCAGGGCAAGAGAAGATTGCATGTAGCGATGCCCAAATATTTGAGCAGCCACGGTCACACGAAGGCAATGTGGGAAAGTGTCACAAGATGTGCATGATGGTGAGACACTGTTATGGTTCTCAATGGCAAGAGAACATAGCCCAGCATACATATGAACTAGCTCTTGGAAGGATGGAAACTTAAACTGACCATGAACTAAACCTGCCGCACAACTAACAGTAGCCGGGTAGCGTGCCTACGTTTTATCCCTAGACGCTCAGCGCCAGCCGGAGGACTAACTAATCCTGGCAGAGGAAAATACAGTCCTGGCTCACCTCTAGAGAAATTTCCCTGAAAGGCAGACAGAGGCCCCCACATATATTGGCGGTGATTTTAGATGAAAATGACAAACGTAGTATGAAAATAGGTTTAGCAAAATCGAGGTCCGCTTACTAGATAGCAGGAAGACAGAAAGGGCACTTTCATGGTCAGCTGAAAACCCTATCAAAATACCATCCTGAAATTACTTTAAGACTCTAGTATTAACTCATAACATCAGAGTGGCAATTTCAGATCACAAGAGCTTTCCAGACACAGAAAGGCTTCTGATTACAATGTTGACCGGCATGGAAGTGACAGAGGAGCAAGGTTAAATAGCGACTCCCACATCCTGATGGGAACAGGTGAACAGAGGGGATGATGCACACAAGTTCAATTCCACCAGTGGCCACCGGGGGAGCCCAAAATCCAATTTCACAACAGTACCCCCCCCTCAAGGAGGGGGCACCGAACCCTCACCAGAACCACCAGGGCGATCAGGATGAGCCCTATGAAAGGCACGGACCAGATCGAAGGCATGAACATCAGAGGCAGTCACCCAAGAATTATCCTCCTGACCGTATCCCTTCCATTTGACCAGATACTGGAGTTTCCGTCTGGAAACACGAGAGTCCAAGATTTTTTCCACAACGTACTCCAACTCGCCCTCAACCAACACCGGAGCAGGAGGCTCAACGGAAGGCACAACCGGTATCTCATACCTGCGCAATAATGACCGATGAAAAACATTATGAATAGAAAAAGATGCAGGGAGGTCCAAACGGAAGGACACAGGGTTAAGAATCTCCAATATCTTGTACGGGCCGATGAACCGAGGCTTAAACTTAGGAGAAGAAACCCTCATAGGGACAAAACGAGAAGACAACCACACCAAGTCCCCGACACAAAGCCGAGGACCAACCCGACGCCGGCGGTTGGCAAAAAGCTGAGTCTTCTCCTGGGACAACTTCAAATTGTCCACTACCTGCCCCCAAATCTGATGCAACCTCTCCACCACAGCATCCACTCCAGGACAATCCGAAGATTCCACCTGACCGGAGGAAAATCGAGGATGAAACCCCGAATTACAGAAAAAAGGAGACACCAAGGTGGCAGAGCTGGCCCGATTATTGAGGGCAAACTCCGCTAAAGGCAAAAAAGCAACCCAATCATCCTGATCTGCAGACACAAAACACCTCAAATATGTCTCCAAAGTCTGATTCGTCCGCTCGGTCTGGCCATTAGTCTGAGGATGGAAAGCAGACGAGAAAGACAAATCTATGCCCATCCTAGCACAGAATGCCCGCCAAAATCTAGACACGAATTGGGTTCCTCTGTCAGAAACGATATTCTCCGGAATACCATGCAAACGAACCACATTTTGAAAAAACAGAGGAACCAACTCGGAAGAAGAAGGCAACTTAGGCAGGGGAACCAAATGGACCATCTTAGAGAAATGGTCACACACCACCCAGATGACAGACATCTTCTGAGAAACAGGAAGATCCGAAATAAAATCCATCGAGATGTGCGTCCAAGGCCTCTTCGGGATAGGCAAGGGCAACAACAATCCACTAGCCCGAGAACAACAAGGCTTGGCCCGAGCACAAACGTCACAAGACTGCACAAAGCCTCGTACATCTCGTGACAGGGAAGGCCACCAGAAGGACCTTGCCACCAAATCCCTGGTACCAAAGATTCCAGGATGACCTGCCAACGCAGAAGAATGAACCTCAGAAATGACTTTACTGGTCCAATCATCAGGAACAAACAGTCTACCAGGTGGGCAACGATCAGGTCTATCCGCCTGAAACTCCTGCAAGGCCCGCCGCAGGTCTGGAGAAACGGCAGACAATATCACTCCATCCTTAAGGATACCTGTAGGTTCAGAATTACCAGGGGAGTCAGGCTCAAAACTCCTAGAAAGGGCATCCGCCTTAACATTCTTAGAACCCGGTAGGTATGACACCACAAAATTAAACCGAGAGAAAAACAACGACCAGCGCGCCTGTCTAGGATTCAGGCGTCTGGCGGACTCAAGATAAATTAAATTTTTGTGGTCGGTCAATACCACCACCTGATGTCTAGCCCCCTCAAGCCAATGACGCCACTCCTCAAAAGCCCACTTCATGGCCAAAAGCTCCCGATTCCCAATATCATAATTCCGCTCGGCGGGCGAAAATTTACGAGAAAAAAAAGCACAAGGTTTCATCACGGAGCAGTCGGAACTTCTCTGCGACAAAACCGCCCCAGCTCCGATTTCAGAAGCGTCGACCTCAACCTGAAAAGGAAGAGCAACATCAGGCTGACGCAACACAGGGGCGGAAGAAAAGCGGCGCTTAAGCTCCCGAAAGGCCTCCACAGCAGCAGGGGACCAATCAGCAACATCAGCACCCTTCTTAGTCAAATCAGTCAATGGTTTAACAACATCAGAAAAACCAGCAATAAATCGACGATAAAAGTTAGCAAAGCCCAAAAATTTCTGAAGACTCTTAAGAGAAGAGGGTTGCGTCCAATCACAAATAGCCTGATCCTTGACAGGATCCATCTCGATGGAAGAGGGGGAAAAATTATATCCCAAGAAGGAAATCTTTTGAACCCCAAAAACGCACTTAGAACCCTTCACACACAAGGAATTAGACCGCAAAACCTGAAAAACCCTCCTGACCTGCTGGACATGAGAGTCCCAGTCATCCGAAAAAATCAGAATATCATCCAGATACACAATCATAAATTTATCCAAATAATCACGGAAAATGTCATGCATAAAGGACTGAAAGACTGAAGGGGCATTTGAAAGGCCAAAAGGCATCACCAAATACTCAAAGTGGCCCTCGGGCGTATTAAATGCGGTTTTCCACTCATCCCCCTGCTTAATTCGCACCAAATTATACGCCCCACGGAGATCTATCTTAGAGAACCACTTGGCCCCTTTTATGCGAGCAAACAAATCAGTCAGCAGTGGCAACGGATATTGATATTTAACCGTGATTTTATTCAAAAGCCGATAATCAATACACGGCCTCAAAGAGCCATCTTTCTTAGACACAAAGAAAAAACCGGCTCCTAAGGGAGATGACGAAGGACGAATATGTCCCTTTTCCAAGGACTCCTTTATATATTCTCGCATAGCAGCATGTTCAGGCACAGACAGATTAAATAAACGACCCTTAGGGTATTTACTACCCGGAATCAAATCTATGGCACAATCGCACTCCCGGTGCGGAGGTAATGAACCAAGCTTAGGTTCTTCAAAAACGTCACGATAGTCAGACAAGAATTCAGGAATCTCAGAGGGAATAGATGATGAAATGGAAACCAAAGGTACGTCCCCATGCATCCCCTTACATCCCCAGCTTAACACAGACATAGCTTTCCAGTCGAGGACTGGGTTATGAGATTGCAGCCATGGCAATCCAAGCACCAACACATCATGTAGATTATACAGCACAAGAAAGCGAATAATCTCCTGATGATCCGGATTAATTCGCATAGTTACTTGTGTCCAGTATTGTGGTTTATTACTAGCCAATGGGGTGGAGTCAATCCCCTTCAGAGGTATAGGAGTTTCAAGAGGCTCTAAATCATACCCACAGCGTTTGGCAAAGGACCAATCCATAAGACTCAAAGCGGCGCCAGAGTCGACATAGGCGTCCGCGGTAATAGATGATAAAGAACAAATCAGGGTCACAGATAGAATAAACTTAGACTGAAAAGTGCCAATTGAAACTGACTTATCAAGCTTCTTAGTGCGCTTAGAGCATGCTGATATAACATGAGTTGAATCACCACAATAAAAGCACAACCCATTTTTTCGTCTAAAATTCTGCCGTTCGCTTCTGGACAGAATTCTATCACATTGCATATTCTCTGGCGTCTTCTCAGTAGACACCGCCAAATGGTGCACAGGTTTGCGCTCCCGCAGACGTCTATCGATCTGGATAGCCATTGTCATGGACTCATTCAGACCCGCAGGCACAGGGAACCCCACCATAACATCCTTAATGGCATCAGAGAGACCCTCTCTGAAATTCGCCGCCAGGGCGCACTCATTCCACTGAGTAAGCACAGACCATTTACGGAATTTTTGGCAGTATATTTCAACTTCATCTTGCCCCTGAGATAGGGACATCAAGGCTTTTTCCGCCTGAAGCTCTAAATGAGGTTCCTCATAAAGCAACCCCAAGGCCAGAAAAAACGCATCCACATTGAGCAACGCAGGATCCCCTGGAGCCAATGCAAAAGCCCAATCTTGAGGGTCGCCCCGGAGCAAGGAAATCACAATCCTGACCTGCTGTGCAGGATCTCCAGCAGAGCGAGATTTCAGGGACAAAAACAACTTGCAATTATTTTTGAAATTTTGAAAGCAAGATCTATTCCCCGAGAAAAATTCAGGCAAAGGAATTCTAGGTTCAGATATAGGAACATGAACAACAAAATCTTGTAAATTTTGAACTTTCGTGGTGAGATTATTCAAACCTGCAGCTAAACTCTGAATATCCATTTTAAACAGGTGAACACAGAGCCATTCCAGGATTAGAAGGAGAGAGAGAGGAAGGCTGCAATATAGGCAGACTTGCAAGTGATTCAATTGAAAGCACACTCAGAACTGAAGGAAAAAAAAAAAAAAAAAAAAAAATTTCAGCAGACTTCTTTTTTCTCTCCTTTCTCTGCCAATTAATTTAACCCTTTGTAGGCCGGTCAAACTGTTATGGTTCTCAATGGCAAGAGAACATAGCCCAGCATACATATGAACTAGCTCTTGGAAGGATGGAAACTTAAACTGACCATGAACTAAACCTGCCGCACAACTAACAGTAGCCGGGTAGCGTGCCTACGTTTTATCCCTAGACGCTCAGCGCCAGCCGGAGGACTAACTAATCCTGGCAGAGGAAAATACAGTCCTGGCTCACCTCTAGAGAAATTTCCCCGAAAGGCAGACAGAGGCCCCCACATATATTGGCGGTGATTTTAGATGAAAATGACAAATGTAGTATGAAAATAGGTTTAGCAAAATCGAGGTCCGCTTACTAGATAGCAGGAAGACAGAAAGGGCACTTTCATGGTCAGCTGAAAACCCTATCAAAATACCATCCTGAAATTACTTTAAGACTCTAGTATTAACTCATAACATCAGAGTGGCAATTTCAGATCACAAGAGCTTTCCAGACACAGAAAGGCTTCTGATTACAATGTTGACCGGCATGGAAGTGACAGAGGAGCAAGGTTAAATAGCGACTCCCACATCCTGATGGGAACAGGTGAACAGAGGGGATGATGCACACAAGTTCAATTCCACCAGTGGCCACCGGGGGAGCCCAAAATCCAATTTCACAACAGACACAATTGCCAGAAAGTCAGGAGGAGGACCAGGGTGCGGAAATGGAAGACAAGGTGGTGAATAATATAGTAACTGACCCAATCTGGCAGGAGGACATGCAGAGCCAGGACAGCAGCACACAGAGGGAGGGTGCCAAACCACCCCAACAGGCAGGAACAAGCAGTGTGGTGGCCACAGACAGAAGGCGGGCAACCATTCCCAGTAACAAAAACACAACGGACATTGCCAGTTCAACTGTTAGCTCTTCCCGAGTCTGGTTGCTTTTTAAAGAGTCTGCTAATAACCCCAAAAAGGCCATTTGCACCACCTGCAAGGCCATCATCAGCAGGGGTAGCAAAACTACCAGCCTGACCACCACCAGCATGATCAGGCACAAGTCAGCAAACACCCAACTTTGTGGTCCGAACCCCAGGCTCCAGGAACAGTGTGTGCGGGTGACACTACTGCTTCTTCCGCTGTTTGTGCGTGCTAGCCAATCCCATTTTTATTCTGCATGCAAAGATGCCTCCTGCCCTGCACCTGTTATTTCACACACTCAGCTAGCACCATCAGCAAGCACGTTCAAATCCTTGTCCCAGTGCAGCTTTTAGTTGTCCATACCCCAGTCCTTGGAAGGGAAGTGCAAATACGCAGCCAACACATCACAGGCCATAGTACTAAATTCCCACATTTCATAACTGCTTGTGCTCAAAATGTTGCCTTTTAGGCTTCTGGAGATGGAAGCTTTCTGCTACCTGATGGCAGTGGCAGTCCCTCAGTGCTATGTCCCCAGCCACCACTTAATCTCCCGGCGTGCCATCCTCGCATTACACAAACACGTGTCCCACAACATTAGCCGTGCCCTCAACAATGCAGTTACTGGGAAAGTCCACCTAACCATGGACATATGGACAAGTGCTTGTGGGCAATGATGATACATCTCAATGATGGCACACTGGGTTAACCTAGAGGAAGCCAGGACCCAGTTGGACCTTGGGATGGTACACATCCTTGCCCTACATCAATATGGGTTGCCCCTACAGTGTACAGCTCCTGAACCTCCACCTCCTCCTCTTCACCCTCCATCTCTGAAATGACCATATCAGTCACAAGCTGGAAGAACTGCAGCACTGCCTCAGCCAAGCAGCAACAGGCTGTGCTGAAGCTAATATGCTTAGGTGACAAACCGCACAATGCGGAAGAGTTGTGGACACGTCTGAAAGAGCAGGCAGATCTGTGGCTGACACCGCTGAACCTACAGCCAGGCATGGTTGTATGTGACAATGTCCGGAACCTGGTGGCAGCGCTGAGTTGAGGCGAGCTCACACATGTACCATGCCAGGCCAATGTGCTTAACCTCATGGTTCAGCGGTTTCTCTAAACCTACCCAGAGCTGCCAGATCTGCTTGTCAAAGTACACCGCCTGTGTGTCCATTTTAGAAAGTCAGCTACAGCTTCCACCACCCAGCAGATGACGTTTATTCTGGGAAGGCTGTTTATTCCATTTCTTGACATCTTTTGGCAGAGTAATATCTTGGAAGGTTGCTATTTGCATTTAACTGGTACATTTAAATTGATGCATTTACCCTTTTCCCCTTCTCCATTATACTCTTGGAATAGTATTTGATGGTATGCTGTTTACATATATGCTGGAACATGGGTCTCTGGCTAACACACGGAAAAGGGTATGGGCTGTAGCTTTATTATAAGCTAATGTGTACTGTAGTAATGTCACATGTGTGACTTTTTAAAGTTTTTAAAGAGTTTTTTGTGTGGATTTGTAACTAATAATTTTTGTATTTTTGTTATTTTGTGTAGGGATTCTTCCTGTATGGCCTACCTCTTTTTCTCAGTGACACAGTGGAATTCCACTCTTTACGTGTTGCAGCAACGAGCTCTGATGCAGTAAGTTATGTCGCATAGCCTGTGCCAATGCAGTACGGAGGTGGCACATATCACGTTACAGAGTGGGCACAGATTAACGACCTCTGCACCCTTCTGCACAGTTTTGAGATGGCTACTAAGATGGTTAGCGCTGACGATGTCGTCATAAGCATCACTATTCCGGTCATTCATATCCTTGAGCAGACTTTGAATAGGCTGTGGAAGGAGATGGTGGTCCCAGTAGAAAAGTAGGAAACAGAGGAGGCTGCGGAAGGGATAACATTGTCTCGAAGTTCAAGACTGTCATCACACAGGCAGGTGCCAAGGGAGGGTGGAGTACTCGATCGAGGGGGTCTGGTGAAGATAAGAGGCAAACTGTTATCGAAGGTGCAGGATCCGAGGAACAAATGGAAGAGGAAGAGGTGATGGGCGAGCAACTGTTGGATGAAGAGGATAATCCATCCCTCTCTGTTGTTGGGGTTGGTGGGAGGGAACAGAGGAATCAAATTTCATTGTTACCCAACCACCAAAATAGTATGGGCTCGGACCTCATGGTAGAGCCTGACATATGAGTGCTTCTTGCTGCATTATCTGCAACATGATCCCCATATAGTAATGATTAGGAATAATTCTGACTACTGGGTTTCCACTTTATTAGACTCATGTTATAAAACCAAATTTTCCCCGACGATTCCCGTCCTAGAATAGGACTTGAGAATGCTGGAATATTGAAACATGCTTTTATACAACCTTAAGAGAGCTTTTCCCCAAAGAGCAGTGAAGCACACAGTTCGCATCGTAGCTGTAGACTTCCAGCTCTGGCCTGTCAATTCGTCAATGCCAAAACATTAGCAGCAGCAGTGAAGGAAGTGGAAGAAGCAATTTCTGTGAGTTCTTTGACACTTTTTTAGACCAACTCGTGCACAAGCACAACAGAGTCCAAGTCTTACACGTGGTAAACAAATGGAGAGGATGGTGCAGGAGTATCCAGAACTAAATATCAATACCATCAGGGAGGGTTTGGACCCTTTCACATTTTGATCTTACAAAATGGAGGAGTGGCATGAGCTCACCTCACATGCCTTGGAGGTTTTATCCTGCCCGACAGCCAGTATTCTCTCAGAATGTGTCTTCAGCGTTGCTGGTGGTGTCCTGCAGGATAAGTGCATGCATTTGTCCCCTGAAGTGTTTACCGTCTAACTTTCATTAAGAGGAACAAGTAATGGATCTCTAAGGACTTTTGCAGCACAATTACAGACTGTACAGACTAGGTGATATTGTATTTTTCAGTATGATACATTAATGTCACGTAACTGCACTCTGTGATATCTTTAGTGTTGCTTCTCTGGCTGCTGCAGCTGCTGATGTTAACTCAAATTTGTGAAAATGTAAACAGTCACGGTTGGTCTACATCTGCTGTGTTAGCTGTAGTGGAAGACATGTCTGTCCCAATTATACTATTTCTATTCTCGTGAAAGTTATTCCACTTTAATGGTGTCAGGCCCAAGTTAGGCATCTATCGGCCCCTATTCTACTATTTCTGCTGTGGTGAAATTGATGCCACTTTTGTGCTGTATGCCAATACTTTTTGGACATGTGAACACTCCTGGTTGAGTGTTCATCTGCTGGATTGGGTGTAGAGAAAGACCTGTTGATTCCTATTAGACTATTTCTACTGTGGTGAAATTGAAGCCACTTCTGTGGTGTAAGGCCCTCATTGATATCCAAAGTACCATCCCGTCCATGTGGGCTGGGCCCGTATGACCATGGAAGGGATAGTACGTTGAAGCTGATCGGCCGCGCACACGGATGGTGTGCGGCCGATCGGGGCCGGGTGTCAGCTGATTCTCACAGCTGACACCCGGCACTAATTGCCGGGAGCGGTCATGCACCGCTCCTGGCATGTTAACCCCCGGGACACTGACATCAAACAGGATCACAGCATTCCATGGCATAGAGAAGCATCGCACAGGGAGGGGGCTCCCAGCGTGCTTCCCTGAAACCCTTAGAACAACGCGACGTGATCACATTGTTCCAAGGGTCTCCTCCCTCAAGGCCCCTGGATCCAAGATGGCCACAGGGTCCTTTTGGGTCCTGCAGGGAGCTGGCTTCTCAGTGCCTGCTGAGAGCAGGGACCTGAAAAGCCTCCTTCAATGCCTGTCAGATCGCTGATCTGACAAAATGCTGTGCAAACTGTCAGATCAGTGATCTGACTTTATACAGTGATGTCCCACCCTGGGACAATGTAAAAAAGTAAAAAAAAAATTATACTGTGTAAAAATATATTTTTTTAAATTCCCAAATAAAGAAAAAAATAAATAAATATTGTTGCAATAAATACATTTATTTATGCAAATAAAGAAAACAATAAAAGTACAAATATTTAGTATTGCCACTTCCATAACGACTCAACCTAAACAACTGACCCACTAGTTAACCCCTTCAGTGAACACCATAAAAAATAAATAAAAAACAAGGCAAAAAACAATGCTTTATCATCATACCGCCGAACAAAAAGTGGAATAACACGCGATCAAAAAGATGGATATAAATAAACATGGTACCCCTGAAAATGTCATGTCGCAAAAAATGAGCAGCCATACAGCATCATCAGCAAAAAAAAATTAAAAGTTATAGCTCTCAGAATAAAGCGATGCAAAAACAATTATTTTTTATATAAAATAGTTCTTATTGTATAAAAGCACCAAGCATAAAAAATGATATAAATGAGGAATCGCTGTCATCGTACTGCCCCAAAGAATAAAACTGCCTTATCAATTTTACGACACGTGGATTGGTATAAATACCCCACCTAAAAGAAATTCATGAATTTTTGTTCATTCTGCCTCACAAAAAATCGGAATAAAAAGCGATAAAAACCTCATGAGCCTGAAAATGGTACCAATTAAAACGACAGCTCGTCCCGCAAAAAACAAGACCTCATATGACTCTGTGGGCCAAAATAGGTCTCAAAATGTGGTGATGCAAAAACTATTTTTTGCAAGAAAAAGCGTCTTTTAGCGTGTGACATCTGCCAAACATAAAATTCCAATATAAAAACCGCTATAAATGGTAAATTAAACCACCCTTTATCACCCCCAAAAATGTGTTTATCTCCATTTTCCCATTAGGGTTAGGGCTAAAGTTAGGGGTCGAGTTCCCGCCTCTGCACAGGGGGAATCTCAGGCCATCTCTGCTGCGGTCTCCCATGCTTCTCCTGCCGCAGTGGAGCCTGCTCAGCGGAGACATCGGTCTCAGCGTCTCGCTCAGTCTGACTCTGTACAAATAGTTACTGCTGCCTTTCATGCTTCTGCCACTGAAGTCAGTGCTGGGCAGTGGCGAGCAGACACTTCTGGGACTAAGTCCTACTTTTCTCGTTCTGAGCATGCCCAGAGTAAGATCTCTCAGTGGAGATCGAGGGTCACATGATCAGATACTGCAGCTAAGGCCATTGGTCCTTCAGGAAGGTCCTGTAGGTGCTCACGCTCTGTGGCAGCCTTTCATTGGTCCTTCTAGGAAGGTCCTGTACGTGCTGCAACTATTTAAGGCTCGCTTGGCCGCACGGCCATGCGCTAGTATTGTTCTTTGTTATGTGCTTAGCACCAGTGTGGTCACGTCAGAGTGTGTTCAGAAATGTGAAAAAAGCCCCTAGAATGCTGGCACCTCCGGCGAGGAGTTTGTGTTTGTATGTATTCAGGGACCTGGCTGAAATAAGGCCCTAGAATGCTGGCACCTCCGGTGAGGAGTTTTGTGTGCATACGTGACCACTGATGGCTCTCTGTTTGGGCAGTTAGCCTGTGCCTCTGTGAAGTCTAACAGGGCACAGTGCTTTGCTTTCACGGCTACTCGGTGAATTAACTGCCATATAGTGCCGCCGTTTGCTAGCAGCAGGTACTCCTGCACGGTGGACCCCGGGCTGCGAACACACAAATGTCAATAAAAACATCTCTATTTACTCGGTGCATTCTGCTAGCCCTAACAGGGTTGGGACTAAAGTTAGGTTTAGGGTAGGGGCTGAAGTTAGGGTTAGGGTTGGGGCTAAAGTTAGGGTTAGGGTTTAGATTAGAGTTAGGGTTGGGATAACGTTTACGGTTCGGATTAAGGTAAGGGTTGGGATTAGGGTTAGTGGTGTGTCAGGGTTAAAGATGTGGATAGGGTTATGGTTAGGGTTGGGATTATGGTTTGGTGTGTGTTGTGGGGTTAGGCATGTGCTGGGCTTAGAGTTGTGGCTAGGGGTGTGATTAGGGTTAGGGGTGTGTTTGGGTTAAAGGTGTTGTTAGGGTTATGGTTAGGTTTGGGATTAGGGTTAGGGGTGTGGTGGGGTTAGGGTTGGAGTTAGAATTGGGAAGTTTCCACTCTTTAGGCACATCAGGGGCTCTCCAAACGTGACATGGCATCCGATCTCAATTCCAGCCAATTCTGTGTTGAAAAAGTCAAACAGTGCTCCTTCCCTTCCAAGCTCTGCCATGCACCCAAAAAGTGGTTTTCCCCCACATATGGGGTATCAACGTACTCAGGATAAATTGGACAACAACTTTTGTGGTCCAATGTCTCCTGTTACCCTTGTGAAAGTAAAAATTTGGGGGCTAAAAAATCATTTTGTGGGGAAAAAATAATTTTTTATTTTCACGGCTCTGCCTTATAAACTTAAGTGAAACACTTGGGGGCTTAAAGTTCTCACAACACATCTAGATAAGTTCGATGGCGGGTCTAGTTTCCAAAATGATATCACTTGTGGGGCGTTTCTACTGTTTAGGCACATCAGTGGCTCTGCAAACGCAACATGACACCCGCAGACCTTTCCATCAAAGTCTGCATTCCAAAATGTCACTACTTCCCTTCCAAGCTCTGCCGTGCGCCCAAACAGTAGTTTTCTCCCACATATGGAGTATCACCGTACTCAGGACAAATTGCACAACTTTTGGAATCCAATTTCCCTGTTAACCTTGTGAAAATACAAAACTGGGGCTATAAATTCATTTTTGCAGAAAAAAAATGATCTTTTTATTCTCACGGCATTGCTATAAACTTTAGTGAAACACTTTGGGGTTCAAATTTCTCATAACACATCTAGATAAGTTCCTTGGGGGGTCTAGTTTCCAATATGGGGTCACCTGTGGGGGGTTTCAACTGTTTAGGTACATCAGGGGCTCGGCAAACGCAACTTGATGCCCGCAGACAATTCCATCACAGGCTGCTTTCCAAAACAGCGCTCCTTCCCTTCCGAGCTCTTCCGTGTGCCCAAACAATGGTTCCCCCCACATATGGGGGATCAGCATACTCAGGACAAATTGCTCAACAACTTTTGGGATCCAATTTCCCTGGATACCCTTGGGAAAATAAACAATTGCGAGCTAAAGATCATTTTTGTGTAAAAAAAAATATTTTTTTTATTTTCATGGCTCTACATTATATACTTCTGTGAAACAATTGGAGGCTCAAAGTGCTCACCACACATCTAGATACATTCCTTTGGTGGTCTAATTTCCAAAATGGGGTCATTTGTTGGGGTTTCCACTGTTTAGGCACATCAGGGGCTCTCCAAACGCGACATGGTGTCTGAACTCAATTCTAGCCAATTATGCGTTGAAAAAGTCAAACGGTGCTCCTTCCCTTCAGAGCTCTGCCAGGCGCCCAAACAGTGGTTCCCCCCACATATGGGGCATCATCATACTCAAATAAATGTGAAATACTCAAAGAATCCCGAAGTGTCTGTCAGCCATATCCTCCTTCCTCACCTCTCGCTTCCTAAAACTCAATGTAGACAAAGCCGAATTCATCATTTTTCCCCCACCTCACGTATCCCCCCTACCCAATCTATCTATTATGGTGAACGGCATCACGCTCTCTTCCGCTCCTGAAATCCGCTGCCTTGGAGTAACTCTTGACTCTGCCCCATCCTTCAAACCTCACGTCCAAGCTCTTGCCACCTCCTGTCGCCTCCAACTCAAAAATATTGCCAGAATCCATTCCTTCCTCAGTCCACAATCTACCAAAACTCTTGTGCATGCTCTCATCATCTCCCACCTCGATTACTGCAACACCCTCCTCTGTGGCCTCCCCGCTAACTCTCTTGCACCACTCCAGTCTGTCCTCAACTCTGCTGCCCGCCTAATCCACCTCTCTCCTCGCTACTCCCCTGCTTCTCCCCTCTGCAAATCCCTCCACTGGCTCCCAATCCCCCAACGAATCCAGTTCAAACTACTAACACTGATCTACAAAGCCATCCACAACCTGTCCCCTCCCTATATCTCTGAACTAATCTCCCACTATCTTCCCTCAGGTAATCTTCGTTCATCCCAAGACCTCCTACTCTCCTCCACACTTATTCGTTCCTCACACAATCGCCTCCAAGATTTCTCCCGAATATCCCCCATCCTCTGGAATTCCATGCCTCAACACGTCCGATTAACCACCACCCTCGGATCCTTCAGATGGAACCTGAAAACCCATCTCTTCAGGAAAGCCTACAGCCTACAATAACCGAGCCGCCGCCTCACCACCACCAGAGCCGCCGCCGCCGCCTCACCACTACCTTCTGTCTCTTCCACACTATCCCATAGAATGTAAGTCCGCAAGGACAGGGTCCTTCCCCTCTGTACCAGTGTGTCACTGTAAACCTGTTTACTGTAAATGATATCTATAACTCTGTATGTAACCCCTTTCTCATGTACAGCACCATGGAATTAATGGTGCTATATAAATAAATAATAATAATAATAATAATGTTACCACTATCATGAAGTACATGGGGCAAACAGGAAAAGAAATCCAGCTTCCAAAAATATCAAAATTTATTGAGGATAAAATCCAAAGTCCAATGACATGGTTCACAGGAGAATGTGTAGCAGCAAGCTACGCGTTTCGAACAACAAGTTCTTTTTCAAAGCTTTGAAAAAGAACTTGTTGTTCGAAACGCGTAGCTTGCTGCTACACATTCTCCTGTGAACCATGTCATTGGACTTTGGATTTTATCCTCAATAAATTTTGATATTTTTGGAAGCTGGATTTCTTTTCCTGTTTGCCCCATTGTTGTACGTGATGACTGCACGATATCTGGGCTTCCCCACAACAAATGCCTAATGGGTGAGCTGGTTTTTCACTATTTTTCTTTTATCATGAAGTACAATATGTCTTGAGGAAAAAAAAGTCAGAATCACCAGGATCCGTTGAAGCGTTCCAGAGTTATATCCTCATAAAGGGACAGTAGTCAGTATTGTAAAAATTGGCCTGGTCATTAACATGCAAACCACCCTTGGGGGTAAAGGGGTTAAATGTGCACATACCTTGTAGGGTGTTCACCTGTTGGATTGGGTGTAGTGAAAGACCTGTTGGTCCCTAGTAGACTATTTCTACAGTGGTGAAATTGATGCCACTTTGGTGGTGTATGCCAATAGTTTTGAAACTGTGACTACTCCTTGTTGAATGTCCATCTGCTGATTTTGGTGTAGTGAAAGACCTGTCGGTCCCTATTCTACAATTTCTACTGTGGTGAAATTGATGCCACTTTGGTGGTGCTGACAATAATTTTTGGAAATGTGAACACTCCTGGTTAGGTCTCTTCCATGCGTGTTGCCTCCTGTAGCAGTAGGCCTCTGAGAACATCAGGACTCCACTTCCTTGCACTTAACTACCTGTGTTACTATCCTTAAATTTTTCTGACAATAGTAGTCTAGAAAATTGATATTTGTGTCACCTGAGTGTGGCTCAGCATGAAAGCAGGTAGAGGTGTTGCATGTGTTATCAGGGCTCCCAGCAAAGTGGCCCTACACTGATCCCTCACCCACCTCGTCTGACTGTGACATTAACTGGAAAGCTGTAAATGCTGCCCCAGACCCCGATACCTTATGCCTGGCTGATGACTGCAGTTCCATACTACAATTTGTACTGTGGATGAATTGAGGCCACTTTTCTAGTGTCTGTCCCTCATGTGATATGTTTTGGCAGCATTTGGGGCCGTTCTAAGGTGTTGTGCATGTGCTTGTTTTTGCTTCCCATTGACTATAATGGTGTTCGGTTATGTTTGGCGAATATTCAACAAATTAATCGTCGAGTATTGCAAGTTCGGCGAACATAATCCGAATCGAATATTGAAATATTCACTCATCTCTAATTGTTAGAATAAGCCAAATAACCAGAGAGCTTCCCAGCCTGATAATATCAGCTCACAGTTGTGTGTTTTACCTTTGCTGGCCATAACCCCACATGATTTTTAAAAATCATTTATTTATTAGAACCAGACCAAAAGCTGCTAAGTAAACGCATTTACAAAGTATGTGCTTTTTTTTTTTTTACTGTGGATTAACTGCATCTAATGCAAGGTGGTGTGGAGGAGGCATTTTTTTTTTCTTTTTAAGTTTGACTTATATGCAAGACATTGTACAGAAAAAAATTGTCCTAAAATTTTTCCTGTAAAATTCATTTTATCTTTGGTTTTGTATGTGTTATTGTTAGGCCTTTATAGTGGAGTAACAACATTGTTCCTAGCAGCGACCTGTAAGTCAGGGATGCGTCCAGGTGTCTTCTCCGTGCTGCTTCCATTCCATTTGAGCAGTTATCACTAGTGATGAGCAAATATATTCGTTACTCGAGATCTCTCCAGCATGCTCGGGTGTCCTGCGAGTATTTTTTAGTGCTCGGAGATTTAGTTTTCATTGCCTTACCTGAATGATTTACATCTGTTAGCCAGCATAAGTAAATGTGGGGGTTGCCTGGTTGCTAGGGAATCCCCACATGAAATCAAACTGGCTAGTAGCTGTAAATCATCCAGCTGCAGAGAAAAAAACTAAATCTCTGAGCACTAAAAAATACTCGGAGGACCCCTGAGCGTGCTCGGGAAATCTTGAGTAACGAGTATATTTGCCCATCACTAGTTACCACCCATTCCAGAGTTTTCCCTGCCCCCCAGGCCTGTCCTTTGGAACTTCTGAAAAAATGCTTGAGTTTCCCAGTGACATCCATAATTGTTGTTGCTCATGTCGTGGCCATCCATGCATCCGACCTGCTTGATTCGAGTAACGAGCACTGGAGCATTTTAGTGCTTAATCATCAATATTAGTGATGAGCGAATATACTCGTGACTCGAGATTTCCCTAGCACGCTCGTGTGTCCTCCGAGTATTTGAAAGTACTCTGAGATTTAGTTTTCCTCGCCTCAGCTGAATGATTTACAGCTACTAGCCTGCTTGATTACATGTGGGGGTTCCCTAGCAACCAGACAACCCCCACATGTACTTATGCTGGCTAACAGATGTAAATCATTCAGCTGTGGCGATGAAAACTAAATCTCCGAGCACTAAAAAATACTCAGAGGACACCCGAGCATGCTCGAGAAATCTCGAGTAACGAGTATATTTGCTCTTCACTAATCACTATTGATGACCAATATTTTGTTTCTGATTTTGTTATGATTCCTATGAATAAAATATATTTACCTGGGTGAAACCATAAATATTTAAATGTTCTATTATCTCTAATGACGTCTTCGATGACTGATCGCCAACTACACCCACCAGTTTGCCATTACTGAGACAAGAATAGTTGGGGACTATGTCTCCTGGACCAGATAAGATCTGTAGTACATTCTCTATGGCTTTATTTTTATTGTTGCAGGAATCAGTCACATGGTATCCAAGAGTCACATTGGGTAAAATATATGGATTCTTGTTAATTTCATCTATGGCAAACATAAAGGCCAGAACATACTTATAGAAGGACGGTACAGGACTGTAATTGGATAACAAAGAGAATGCAAACATTACTTAAGACTAGATTGAGATAGAATAATAAATAAAAAATAAAGCATTCTTTAAAATACTTGATAGCACTTACTTTCCTTGATTCTCTGTATGCATATTCCTATTTTTACTTTTGAGAAAATCCATATTTTACAAGTTTGTACTTTATATGTATATATATTTATATATATATATATATATATATATATATATATATATATATATATATATATATATATATATATATATATATATATATATATATATATATAATAAATATAAATATATATATATATATACTAGATGGTGGCCCGATTCTAACGCATCGGGTATTCTAGAATATGCATGTCCACGTAGTATATTGCACAGCCCACGTAGTATATTGCCCAGCCACGTAGTATATTGCCCAGTCACGTAGTATATTGCCCAGTCACGTAGTATATTGCCCAGCCACGTAGTATATTGCCCAGCCACATAGTATATTGCCCAGTCACGTAGTATATTGCCCAGTCACGTGGTATATTGCCCAGTGATGTAGTATATTGCCCAGCCATGTAGTATATTGCCCAGCCACGTAGCATATTGCCCAGCTACGTAGTATATTGCCCAGCCACGTAGTATATTGCCCAGCCACGTAGCATATTGCCCAGCTACGTAGTATATTGCCCAGCCACATAGTATATTGCCCAGCCACGTAGTATATTGCCCAGTCACGTAGTATATTGCCCAGCCATGTATGTCACAGGTTAAAAAATAAAAAAAAAACATATACTCACCTTCCGAGGGCCCCTTGTTGTTCTGTCGCATGTGTGCGGTGCAGGCGGCAGCTTCCGGTCCCAGGGTGTGATGACGTTTCGGTCACATGACCATGACATCAGGGCAGGTCCTTCTCGCATACCATACTTGCCACCGGAACCTGCCGCTTGCATGGAGCAGTCACCGGAGCGTCACGAGGAGCGGGAAAGGCGGCGGAAGGTGAGTTTGTAATGATTTTTTATTTTTTTAAATTATCTTTAACATTAGATGTTTTTACTATTGACGCTGCGTAGGCAGCATCAATAGTAAAAATTTGGTCACACAGGGTTAATAGCAGCGGTAACGGAGTGAATTACCCGCGGCATAACGCGGTCCGTTACCGCTGGCATTAACCCTTTGTGAGCGGTGACTGCGGGGAGTATGGAGCGGGCGCCGGGGACTGACTGCAGGGGGGTAGGGAGGGACTAATCGGACTGTGGCTGTCGCTGATTGGTCGCGGCAGCCATGACAGGCAGCTGGCAAGACCAATCAGCGACTTGGATTCCATGACAGAGAGAGGCTGCGACCAATGAATATCCGTGACAGACAGACACACAGACAGAAAGACAGAAGTACCCCTTAGACAATTATATAGTAAACTAGATTGTGGCCCGATTCTAACGCATCGGGTATTCTAGAATATGCATGTCCCCGTAGTATATGGACAATGATGATTCCAGAATTCGTGGCAGACTGTGCCCGTCGCTGATTGGTCAAGGCAACCTTTATGACATCATCGTCACCATGCTGTGCCCGTCGCTGATTGGTCGCAGCCTGGCGGCCTCGACCAATCAGACTCGCGGGATTTCCATGACAGACAGACAGAAAAACCCTTAGACAATTATATATATATATATATATATATATATATATATATATATATATATATATATATATATATACAGAACAAACCAAAAGTTTGGACACACCTTCTCATTTAAAGATTTTTCTGTATTTTCATGACTATGAATATTGTACATTCACACTCAAGGCAACAAAACTATGAATTAACACATGTGGAATTATATACTTAACAAAAAAGTGTGAAACAAATGAAATTATGTCTTATATTCTAGGTTCCTCAAAGTAGCCATCTTGTGCTTTGATGACTGCTTTGCACACTCTTGGCATTCTCTTGATGAGTTTCAAGAGGTAGTCACCGGGAATGGTCTTCCAACAATCTTAAAGGAGTTCCCAGAGATGCTTAGTAAACCATCAAGCGCTACAAAGAAACTGCCTCACATGAGGTCCGCCCCAGGAAAGGAAGACCAAGAGTCACCTCTGCTTCTGAGGATAAGTTTATCCGAGTCACCAACCTCAGAAATCTCAGGTTAACAGCAGCTCAGATTAGAGACCAGGTCAATACCACACAGAGTTCTAGCAGCAGACACATCTCTACAACATCTGTTAAGAGGAGTCTTTGTGCAGCAGGCCTTCATGGTAAAATAGCACTAGGAAACCACTGCTTAGGACAGGCAACAAGCAGAAGAGACTTGTTTGGGCTAAAAAACACAAGGAATGGACATTAGATCAGTGGAAATCTGTGCTTTGGTCTGATGAGTCCAAATTTGAGATCTTTGATTCCAACCACCGTGTCTTTGTGCGATGCAGAAAAGGTGAACGGATGGACTCTACATGCCTGGTTCCCACCGTGAAGCATGGAGGAGGAGGTGTGATGGTGTGGGGGTGCTTTGCTGGTGACACTGTTGGGGATTTATTCAAAAATTGCATACTGGACCGGCATGGCTACCACAGCATATTGCAGCAGCATACTATTCCATTCGGTTTGCGTTTAGTTGGACCATCATTTATTTTTCAAAAGGACAATGACCCAAACACACCTCCAGGCTGTGTAAGGGCTATTTGACCAAGAATGAGAGTGATGGGGTGCTACGCCAGATGACCTGGCCTCCACAATCACCAGACCTGGACCCAATCGAGATGGTTTGGGGTGAGCTGGACCGCAGAGTGAATACAAAAAGGCCAACAAGTGCTAAGCATCTCTGGGAACTCCTTCAAGATTGTTGGAAGACCATTTCCGGTGACTACCTCTTGAAGCTCATCAAGAGAATGCTAAGAGTGTGCAAAGCAGTCTTCAAAGCAAAAGGTGGCTACTTTGAAGAACCTAGAATATAAGACATACTTTCAGTATTTTCTCACTTTTTTGTTAAGTATATAATTCCACATGTGTTAATTCATAGTTCTGATGCCTTCAGTGTGAATGTACAATTTTCATAGTCATGAAAATACAGAAAAATCTTTAAATGAGAAGGTGTGTCCAAACTTTTGGTCTGTACTGTATATATATATATATATATATATATATATATATATATATATATATATATATATATTATACATGTATACTGTATATATGTGTGTGTGTGTGTGTGTGTGTGTGTGTGTGTGTGTGTGTGTGTGTGTGTGTGTGCGTGTGTGTGTGTGTCGGGATGTCAATAGTGGCAGTTAGGACATGAAACATAAACTTCTGTTAAGTTATAAATGCATGTTCCATCTCTCTTGATGTTAAAAAATTATGAAGAGGAACATACAGGACAGCCAATGGATATCAAACACTCCAATTCTAACTCATGGCAAATCTTCCAAGCTCTCAGTCTTACTTGTTTGGATGATTTTTATCTTGGAAAAATAAAAGAGTGATTTTTCACGTGTACCATGCAGCAGCCAATAATACCAACGTTTCGCAACTCCATTCAAAGGGTTTACGTCCGACTGCTGAAATATAAGTTCCCGGCATCGTACTCTTAATGATCTGCTATTGATGACATCCTGTGAATAGGTCATTAATACCTAGGCATAGACAAATCTTTCAGACACCACTCTTTGTCTATTCCCATCTGTCCCTCAGCTGAGATTGGAACAACAGGAAATGAACCCATGTGTTCCGCTGAAGGTGAAACATTTCATAGCTGTAGAGAAAGACATAGACCGCACACAAAGATCACACACTGATCTAATGCCGCTAGACAAAATTTTACAAAACTGAATATAAAGTTCTTAGTTTAACATTCTGGTCAGACTGTATGATGCCCCCTGCCACATCATGGTGAACCTCTCACCTGACATTTCATAGTCTTATAGATGAGGTTCCATGTGCCAACCACCACTGCAGCAATAGAGCACCAGCAGGGTTGATGACCTAGTACCTCGCAATACCATTGCTGCAAGATCACCCCTGATGCCAGACTACACCGTTCCACTGGCATAACACAACAAAAATGGCAGCCACACAGCACCATGTTGAATTTGGAACATTTGGGACTTTACATATGTGTTATTTTCAGGATTTTTACTTTTTTTTTTCATCTGTCTCTCAAAAAACACCCTTAAACCTAAACACCAGTGTAAGCAATGTTTTCTTGTGCTAATTTAAGCAGCTGTTCACACTGGATATAGTGAGTGCAGGTTCCCTATAGAAAGTCATGACAAATCACGTGTACTCACCATCACTTGTTGGTTCATGCCAGTCTCCTCTATAAGACATAAGACAAACTCCAAAATACAAGGTAATGCTCGTAAACATCCTTTCTAACACATAGGATCAGAGATATGTTTGATCCTGACAATTTAGATGCTGTAGTCAATGTTAGGTGCAGAGTCTATATGGTTAATTATTGGGTAGGGGCTTCTACTGTCACCCACCGGAGCCCTGCAATGTGATCATCTGGTGCTAATGGGCTGCTTGGGCAGCTGGAGGCCTAACAAACATTCCAGGTCTGCTATGGATGGGAACTCTTCAGACCCTACATTTGAGCTCACTAGGCTGCCTGTCAGTATCTCACTGATGGGCTTAATATAGACATATTGCAGTCTATTGCACAAAACCTACAAGAAACAAAATGAGCAAAAACCCTGCTGCAACTAAATAAGTAAAAAGAAAAAGTGCATTTAAATAACTCAGGTCTCTTAGTAATACTGTTTTTGGTCAAAATTAGCGTATTAGCCCCATAAAATGCTCCATAGAAACAATTACCCCATATAATGATGCACAAAGGTTTATTATGGCCCCATAAGATGCTCCATAGAAACATTTACCCCATATAATGCTGCATAAAGGTTGATTATGGCCCCATAAGATGCTCCATAGAAACATTTGCCCCATACAATGCTGCACAAGGGTTGATTATGGCCCCATAAGATGCTCCATAGAAACATTTGCCCCATACAATGCTGCACAAGGGTTGATTATGGCCCCATAAGATGCTCTATAGAAACATTTGCCCCATGCAATGCTCGGTAAAGGTTGATTATGGCCCCATAGGATGCTACATAGAATATTATGCCCCATATGCATCTGCTGCGATTTAAAAAAAAAAATTCATACTCACCTTTTGTCCTGAGCAGGCGGGGACACCGGCACATGCAATATTCACCTGTCCCCGTTCCATCGCCATGTCCCACTCCATCTTCCGGCTTTCTGCAGTGACTGTTCAGGCAGAGGGCGGTGCGCACTAAACACGTCATCGCGCCCTCTGACCTGAATGTCACAGCAAGAGGATGTGGAAGACAGAGCGGCACGCAGCGGTGGAAACGGGACAGGTGAATATCGCAATGCTCATCCTCCCCATCATACTCACCCTCTCAACGCAGTCCCTGGCAGCTTCTCCGATGCGATGGTCTCTTCGGCACCGGCAGCTTGTTCCTATGTTCAGCGGTCACTGGTACCGCTCATTAAAGTAATGAATATGCGCTCCATTCCTATTAGGATGACTCCAGTATGAGCCGAGAAGGGCAATTTCAGCCTAAAAAATGGGCTGAAGATCTCGGCTTATACTTGAGTATATACGGTATATTCCAATATACTTACAGTTTACAGACTTGCTCAATTGGCTTTTTATGGCGACAGTCATAATAATAATGCACAGTGAATATTCCTCCAATGATCATATCTCCGTCCTGGAAATAATTTGTATTTAACAGAGGATAGTCTTTTCTAATAAAACAGTTTGGTCCTGAGCTTAGCTTCTGGCTCTGTGTTACTATAAAGACGATGAAAATAATAACTATTACTAATAGCGACTTCCCTGACATCTCTGCAGGTAGGAGGCTCATCCATGGAATATTCCCTGGAATATAATCTAATCATAACAGATACATCTGTCCTGCAGCTTTCTGAATGTCGTGTACAGCAGTAGGTTCCTGAACGAGCCGTCTTATATAGTGTGGATGGTGCTTGTGAGAGATTGGGAGGGAATAATATTAGGACAATATTAATATAAAATCATCTGCTCTATACAGTCATAAGGGAATCAAGCAAAAAGCAGAATTGTACTAAAGACTTACAAATGATTTCTTATTACAATCTGTTATACTAAGCTACAATATTTAGCTATAATCATTGTTTCAGAAACATATCATAAAATATAATAAACGTTCCATATTCTGTTTTCTGATGGTTCAGTCCCTTTACTTTTTAATTTCAGGTAAATCAAATATCTTCACAGTTAAGATGTAAATTGAATTTTGAAATCAATATTAAAGTAATTATTCATCAGAATGACTAATATTGATAAAACTACTTCTATCCAGTGCACATGTTGATTATAAATATATATATATACAGTACAGACCAAAAGTTTGGACACACCTTCTCATTTAAAGATTTTTCTGTATTTTCATGACTATGAAAATTGTACATTCACACTGAAGGCATCAAAACTATGAATTAACACATGTGGAATTATATACTTAACAAAAAAGTGTGAAACAACTGAAAATGTGTCTTATATTCTAGGTTCTTCACAGTAGCCACCTTTTGCTTGAGGATGACTACTTTGCACACTCTTAGCATTCTCTTGATGAGATTAAAGAGGTAGTCACCGGAAATGGTCATCCAACAATTTAGAAGGAGATCTCAGAGATTCTTAGCACTTGTTGTCCCTTTTTCCTTCACTCTGCGGTCCAGCTCACCCCAAACCATCCCGATTGGGTTCAGGTCTGGTGAATGTGGAGGCCAGGTCATCTGGCATACCCATCACTCTCCTTCTTGGTCAAATAGCCCTTACACAGCCTGGAGGTGTGTTTGGGGTCATTGTCCTTTTGAAAAATAAATGATGGTCCAACTAAACGCAAACCAGATGGAATAGCATGCTGCTGTAAGATGCTGTGGTAGCCATGCTGGTTCAGTATGCCTTCAATTTTGAATAAATCCCCAACAGTGTCACCAGCAAAGCACCCCCACGCCATCACACCTTCTCCTCCATGTTCACGGTGGGAACCAGGCATGTAGAGTCCATCCATTGACCTTTTCTGCGTCGCACAAAGACACGGAGGTTGGATCCAAAGATCTCAAATTTGGACTCATCAGACCAAAGCATAGATTTCCACTGCTCTAATGTCCATTCCTTGTGTTCTTTAGCCCAAACAAGTCTCTTCTGCTTGTTGCCTGTCCTTAGAAGTGGTTTCATAGCAGCTATTTTACCATGAAGGCCTGCTGCACAAAGTCTCCTCTTAACAGTTGTTGTAGAGATGTGTCTGCTGCTAGAACTCTGTGTGGCATTGACCTGGTCTCTAATCTGAGCTGCTGTTAACCTGCGATTTCTGAGGCTGGTGACTCAGATAAACTTATCCTCAGAAGCAGAGGTGACTCTTGGTCTTCCTTTCCTGGGGCGGTCCTCATGTGAGCCAGTTTCTTTGTAGAGCTTGATGGTTTTTGCAACTGCACTTTTGGACACTTTCAAAGTTTTCCCAATTTTTCCAACTGACTGACCTTCATTTCTAAAAGTAATGATGGCCAGTCATTTTTTCTTGCCATAATACAAATTCTAACAGTCTATCCAGTAGGACTATCAGCTGTATATCCACCAGATGTCTGCTCAATACAACTGATGGTTCCAACCCCATTTATAAGGCAAGAAATCCCACTTATTAAACCTGACAGGGCACACCTGTGAAGTGAGAACCATTCCTGGTGACTACCTCTTGAAGCTCATCAAGAGAATTCCAAGAGTGTGCAAAGCAGTCATCAAAGCAAATGGTGGCTACTTTGAAGAACCTAGAATATAAGACATATTTTCAGTTGTTTCACACTTTTTTTTGTTAAGTATGTAATTCCACATGTGTTAATTCATATTTTGATGCCTTCAGTGTGAATTTACAATTTTCATAGTCATGCAAATACAGAAAAATCTTTAATTGAGAAGGTGTGTCCAAACTTTTGGTCTGTACTGTAGCTATGGTTGGTACCAGATCCAAATAGAACAGAATCGATTACCATAGGGTATTCAGGAATGTTTCAGCATTAGAAATAAGCAAATCTGAGGAAATTCGATTACACAGATTCATTCAAATTTTTCCAGAAAATTCAATTTCTACTGAATTAATTTTGCAAGAATTTAATAGCTGATAAGATCCTAATATTATAATCCGAGGACTCTCCAGTCCCCACATCATTTTACTTAGATAGGTTAATAGAGAAGAGTGGACCCGTGGATGTTAGGGTTTGGTGGATTTGGCCTAACTTTATAAAAAAGTTTGGTTTGGGTACCAAAATTGTACCCAAATTTGATCCCGAACCTGGACCCCATTCAAATAGATGGGGGTCCGACCATGCGATAGTTCTCATGCTGTCATCTGTGTGACAGCATGGGAAACACTGACTCTGACCAACAGGTAACCTTACTGCTGGTAACAGCTGGATATTGCGATTCAAACATATGAGCCAGTATTTAGCACTTAGCCTCGGCTCTTCCCACTTGCCTTGGTGTGCTGGCAAGTGGGATAATGGATTTATGGTTGATGTCAGCGGTGTAATGTCTACTGACATTGAGCCCAGGAGTTAATAATGGAGAGGTGTCTATCAGGCATTACTAACCCCTTACTGAAAAGTAACAAACACACAGCGAAAAGTTCTTTATTTGTACAAAGCACTCCCCGATCCTCTGTTACCCATTTATTACCTTTTAAAAAATCAAATAATCCACAGTGAATCCATTCCTTTTCTCACAAAGATACCCAATTTTGCTACATCAAGACAGTGTGCAGTGAGATGAGTAATGAAACCACTCAACACGCCAGCCGGAACACACTGAGAGTAGCCAAGCAATCCAGCTACTGCAAAGAGTGATGACATCAGCAATATTATAGCAGTTCATAGCCAATGAACTGTGATAATCTTACTGACATCACCGCTTGCAGAGTGAGAAATTCATCCTGCTGTGTAGGTAAGATTAATGCAGTTCATCGGCTAAGAACTGTGATAACGTTACTGACGTTAGTTCTTGCAGCATTAGAAATTTTTAACTCTGCAAGTGCTGATGTCGGTAAGGTTACTGCAGTTCATTGGCTATGAACTGTGATAACCTTGCTGATATCAGCGCTTGTCGCAGCAGCCGATTTCGCACACTATTATCAGCGTCTGCAGGCTGTCTTGCTGAGTGGTCACAGTACTGATGTCACCGCTTAACACTGCATTTGGATGTAGCAGATTTTGGGATCGTTTTGGGATGCATTGATGGTGGACCACTTTGGATTATTTCATTTTTTAAAGTTAATAAATGGGTAAAAGTGGGTTGAGGAGTGCTTTGTGCAAATAAAAGATTTTTTTTTGCGTGTGTTCTTTGCTTTAAACATGTGAGGTTAGTAATGGTGGTTTCTTATAGATGCCTTTTCATTACTAACCTGTAGGCTTGATGTCAGCTGTCATTAGAAAGCTGACAGCAACCCCCAAAAAGAGCGAAAAAGAGCCAGGCAAAGTGTCAGAATTGGCCCATATAATGTATGTTCCTTTTCTAGGGCCAATGGGGGCTGCTATTTTTAGGCTGGGTAGGGCTAAATATTCATGAATCTTCCCAACATAATAAAACCAGCTGCATGCTTTACCTTGGCTGGTTATCAAAAATAGGGTTAACCTCACATCGTTTTTTATTTCTTTTATATGTATTACAAATAAATAAATACAAAAGATTATTAAATACATAAATGAAAACATGATGTGATGTCCCCCCCTGGTTTCTTAATAACCAGCCAAATGAAAATAGGTAGTTGTCAGCTGGTCTTATTATGCTGGAACTGGCAATGGAAATTGGCCCCTTCCCAGCCTATGATGACTAGACTGCAGCTGCCCCAGAAATGGCACATCCATTAGATGCACCAATGCTGGTGTTTAGCCTTGGCTCCTCCTGCCGGCTGTTGGGAACTGAGGTTACGTCATTAACCCCTGTACCCTCCCAAGACTGTTTGCAACTTGATGACCAGGCCATATTTTACAATTCTGGCCTATGTAACTTTATGAGTTAATAACTTTGGAATGATTTCTGATTGTAATTTCTTAGATATGACTTGTGTTTACTCAGAAATTTGGCGAAAAATTTGAAAATTTAGCAATTTTTAAATTTAAATTTTTATGCCCTTAAATCAGAGAGTTATGTAATGCAAAATAGCTAATAAATAACATTTTCCCCATGTCTACATTACATCAGCACCATTTTTGAGACATATGATAACTTTTTTTGTTAGGAAGGTAGAAGGGTTAATAGTTGACCAGTAGTGATGGGAGAGCATCAAAAAGCTCGGGTGCTCGTTGCTCGTGATGAGCAAATTGGAATGCTCGGGTGCTCGAACCGAGCAATGAGCCCAATGTAAGTCTATGGGAAATTTGAGAATTTTTGAAAAGGCATCCCCGGCGGTCTGCAGAAAGACTAGAAATTGCGGAAATAGATGAGAACTGTGCTCACATGACATGGAAAAAGCATGGGGAAGACCTCTGGAAGCTTTTCTGACTCCAAAGTCACTGCTGTGAACAATGTTGTCAGAGTCTTACTCCACTTTCACAGACTCACAATGAAACATACAAAAACAAAACCAAAATGGATTTTCCTGGGAAATTGGGAAATATGATAAGGAACATCCTTTCCAGGGTAATGACTTGTATATAAGGCAAAATAAATAACCAAAAACAAAAATGCTCCTCCACCCCTTGGGCTATGTCCACACATAGCATTTTGTATGTGTTTTTCAACTTTAGCATTGCTTTCAACCAAGACAAATGAATTTACTAGGAAATTTCATTTTAACATTTTACAACCTTATCTGGCCATGTGATGTGTGACACATCATCAGACACATCCTATTTTATTTATGAAGGAGGGACTCTGAAAGTTACAAGGCCTATTTTTATAGGGCCATCAGGCAGCCTTTACTATCATTAAAGGGCAAGCAGTCGGCCCTCACTATTCTTAGAGAGCCATCAGATGGCTATGCTTTGTTGTTCCCATTATTAAACAGTGGGTCTCCTATACTGTTATTGCATATGCATTGAGTGGCAGGGCTGCCCAAAATTTGGACACACCCCAATACCCCTTTGAAGAGACATACAGCAGGGCCTCATGAAAACAGTGTTCCCATTATTAGGAAGTGGGTCTCCCATAGTGTTTGCCTATGCATTGAAGCAACAGCTGCCAAATATTTGGTGAAACTCCAATGCCCCGTGGAAGAGATGTGGAGGTCAGAGTGTCTCCTGAAAACAATGTTCCCATTATTACGAAGTGGGTCTCTCATAGTGGTTTCCTATGCAGTGAATGCAAAGGCTGCCAAAAATTTGGAGGGACTACAATGCTTCTTTGAAGAGATGTAGAGGAGGGCTTCATGAAAAATTTTTTCCCATTATTAGGAAGTGGGTCTCTCATAATGTTTGCCTATGCAGTGAAACAATAGCTGCCAAAAATTTGGAGAAACTCCAATGCCCCTTGGAAGAGACATAGAGGTCAGAGGGCCTTCCGAAAACAATGTTCCCATTATTAGGAAGTTGGTCTTCCATAGTGTTTTCCTATGCAGTGAATGCAAGGGCTGCCAAAAATTTGGACCTACTACAATGCCCCTTGGAAGAGACGTAGAGGAGGGCCTAATAAAAAAAATGTTCCTAATAGAAAGGAGCAAGTCTCCTAGACTTGTTATGCCCATGCACAAAGTATATGGGCTGACAAACATTTACCCCTGGGGGGTATACATGAACATACTGTATACCAATTTTTTTATGGGCATCATAAGCACCCTTTAAATTTTTTTTGTGAGTGTTGCATCACAGACCACGGTCACCCTGGTGATATGGTGTGTAGGATGAGGATGAGGAGAAGGAGGAAGAGGACAACAAATAGCCAAAATCAGGAAGTATATACTTTTATATTAGTTTATGTTTTGCTGCTATCTTTCGGTGGTATTGAGAAGTCTGGCCCAATCAAACCCTTGTTCATTTTTATGAGTCAGCCTTTCAGCATTTTCAGTTGACAGGCGGATGCACTTATCAGTTATAATTACACCAGCGGCACAAAAACCCACTCTGACAAAGCGCTAGCGGCAGGGCAGGCCAGGACCTCCAAGGTATATAAAGCCAGTACAAGTCACGCGTCCAGCTTAGATACAGAATAATTATAAGGTACAGAGGAACCACAGAGGATGTTGGTACAGTCAGCAAGGTGCTCTCTCAACGTCTTCCTAAACTTTGCACTCCTTGTGAGTGTACCCCATACCTCAGGGCCTGTGCGATGGGAGGGTCTGAGAAAACTCTCTCAGAACTTTGACAGTGTTCCCCTGCCTCTGTTGGATTGGAGTTGTGTCTCTCTCGCCTGTACTCCTTGGTTGTCCAACAAACTGTGACCTCTGCCACCAGCGTTTTCAGATGGGAATTTTTTAATAATTCCACAACAAGAGACCTCTGGTATTGCCCCATTTTAGTAGACCTGTCCATTTTGGGAATACGAGATTGAAAGTTCTCCTTGTAGCGTGGGTCTAGAAGTGTCACCAACCAGTAATGTGTAATAATTATAGGGGATAACTCAGGAGACTCTTTGCGTGGAACAAGACAACTACAGGACACAGTTTTATAAGTGGTAAAGTCTATATTATCACACGGTGATTCAAACAGGTGCAGAGAGAAACTCAAGTCCACAACACTTGGTGCAAATATCAAATGCAGCTCAGCAGTCTATAGGAAACTTCAGAGGAAAATGCAATCATGCAGAAAGTCTATGAAGCACAATTATTCTTGATGATACTTGACACGAATAAGTCCTTGCTTAGTCGAAAACACAGATAGATATGCTATAAGGTAGTTTAAATAATATCTTAGCTCAACCAGGGAGGTCTGGGTAATAGTCTCAGGCTCTTGCAGAGCAGCAACAGATTACATGTCCAGCAAATGCAGATGGAAGTAAACACGAGCAGCAGATGAAGGAGAATGTTAGCGGTCAAGTTCCCGCCTCTGCACAGGGGGAATCTCGGGTCATCTCCGCTGTGGTCTCCCATTCTTCTCCTGCCGCAGTGGAGGCTGCTCAGCGGAGACGTCGGTCCCAGCGTCTCGCTCAGTCTGACTCTGTGAGGAGGATTACTGCTGCTTTTCCAGCTTCTGCCATTGAAGTCAGTGCTGGGCAGCGGCGAGCTGATGCTTTTGGGACTAAATCCTGCTTTTCTCCTCCTGAGCATGCCCAGGGTAAGATCTCTCATTGGAGATCGAGGGTCACATGCTTGGATACTGCAGCAAAGCCCATTGGTCCTCCAAGAAGGTCCTGAAGGTGCCCAGGCTTTGTGGCAGCTTCTCATTGGTCCTTCTAGGAAGGTCTTGTTCTGGCTGCAGCTATAAAAGGCTCGCATGGCCACACGGCCATGCGCTAGTATCTTTCTAAGTTATGTGCTTTGCGCCAGTGTGGTCATGTAAGATTGTGTTCAGGGACCCGGCTGAAATAAGCCCCTAGAATGCTGGCACCTCCGGTGAGGAGTGTGTGTGTGTGTATTCAGGGACCTAGCTGAAATAAGCCCCTAGAATGCTGGCACCTCCGGCGAGGAGTTTTGTGTGCATGCATGACCACTGACTGTTCTCTGTTGGGCAGTTAGCCTGTGCTCCTGTGAATGTATGAACAGCGCTCCATCCAGGTGTAGAAATCTTCAAAGTATTTATTAAGCCATAAAAGACATAGCAGCGACGTTTCGACCATAAACTGGTCTTTATCAAGCATGCTTGATAAAGACCAGTTTATGGTCGAAACGTCGCTGCTATGTCTTTTATGGCTTAATAAATACTTTGAAGATTTCTACACCTGGATGGAGCGCTGTTCATTTATACATTGGATGGTCTTGGAATATCCAGGAAGGTTCCCTGGATGAGGAACGAGCGCCCCAGATAAGTGAGTGCTGTCAGCCCCTCTTGTTTTTTCTATGCTCCTGTGAAGTCTAACAGGGCGCAGAGCTTTGCTTACATGGCTGCTCTGTGAGTTAACAGAGCTAGCCAAAACTGCTATATAGTGCTGCCATTTGCTAGCAGCAGGTTTTCCTGCACGGTGGACCCTGGGCTGCGAACGCATCAATAACAATAAAAAACTATATTTTCTTGGTGCGTTCCGCTAGCCCTAACAGAGAATTACTGGAACTGGTGCATGCAGCAGGAACTCAGAGCAGAGTAGCAGGATAACCCCACAGGTTCACAGGAGCAGGTACAGTATATAGCCAGGGAATCACCAGAGGTCAGGAGCTGGATGCAAGGCAGAATACTCTAGCACAGACTGAAGGCTGGGGTGGAGTTTTATAGCAGGAAAACACAGTGCACATGAGACCAAAGACACCATCTTGGAAAAGGGCAGTAATGCACAAAAAGGTAAGAAAAAATGTTCAGAGTCCTGACATTACTCCCTCCTTAGAAGCGGCCTCAGGACGATCCTGGACCTGGTTTCTCAGGGAATCTCTGATGAAAATGAGAAATCTTCTGTTGGGCATTGATGTTTTCCCCAGGTTCCCAAGAGTCTTCCTCAGGGAGATATCCCTGCCATCTTATCAGATATTGGAGCTGATTCCTGCGAATTCTGGAATCAACAATTTCCTCCACCACAAATTGTTTTTGCCCATCAATTACCACAGGCTGCGGAGGTGGCACAACACATCCCTTGAAGGTATTAGGAGATACAGGCTTTAGTAAAGATACATGAAAAACTGGGTGTACCTTCATAGTCCTAGGCAGCTTCAGCCGGCAGGCCACAGAGCTCACAATACCGTTGATCATGAAAGGGCCAATTAAGGTCCAAGTTTTTGTGAAGGAACGTTTAACTTCAGATTCTTAGTTGCTAACCACACGGAATCTCCTACCTTGAACATGGGTGCAGGTTTACGGAATCTATCAGCCAATCTCTTATAACGTTCTTGAGCTGTGGTCAGGGATTCCTTCAGAACCTCCAGATTTTGCCTCATCGCAGTCAGCCTTTCCTCCACTGCCGGAATCAGAGAAATAATTGGAGACCTAGGTAAGGTACATGGATGATAACCCAGATTGGCAAAGTAAGGTGTAAATTTAGTGGAGGCGCTCTGAGAATTGTTATATGAAAATTCGGCTAACGGCAGCAACTCCAACCAATCATCCTGGAGATGGCTGACATAGCATCTTAGATATTGCTCCAGCGTCTGGTTGGTACGCTCAGTCTGACCATTTGTCTGGGGATGGTAAGCAGAAGAGAGACAGACATTAATATTGAGTGCAGAGCAAAACCCCTTCCAGAATCTTAAAGTGAACTGCACTCCATGGTCAGAAATTATCTCATCCGGAACCCCATGCAACCGAAAGACATTCTGTATAACCAAGTTCACTGTATCTTTAGCTGAGGGGAGGCCGGTGCATGGCACAAAATGAGCAGCTTTATTCAGGCGATCAACTACCACCATGATTGTATTCATGCCCCCGGATGAAGGCAGCTCCACAATAAAGTCCATTGATATAGACCCCCAAGGATGGGACGGAACAGGAAATGGTTGTAGAAGACCCGTAGGTGCCACATGAGGAGTCTTGTAATGAGCACATACCTCGCAAGAGAGAACATAGTCCTTGGTATCCTTCAGGAAAGCTGGCCACAAGAAGAATCGGCTCAGGAACTCTTGTGTCTTCTGTACCCCCCTGTGACCAGCCAACTTGGAGTCATGTACCAACTTGAGGATCTGCAGACGGACGACCTCAGGGACGTAGATACGTCGATCTCTGAACCACATGCCACCCTTAAAGGCAAGATTAATATCCACAGGTGGGTTGGCCAGAAATGCATCACCGTCATAGGCCTCCCTGCACTCCTTCCACAAGTCCTGATCGTGGATAACTACGATGAAATTGGCATCAGATAGAATGTTCTTGTACCGGGCTCTAGGTACAGAATCCGCAGCATGGATTCGGGATAAAGCATCAGCCTTCCCATTACGAGAACCTGGATGGTACGAGATAACAAAGTTAAATTGATTTAAAAATAAGTTCCAACGAGCCTGATGAGGAGAAAGACATCTAGCGGATCTAAGGAACTCTAAATTGCGATGATCAGTTAGCATTATGATCTGTTGTGCAGCTCCTTGCAGATGATGCCTCCATTCTTTGAATGCCGCAATAATAGCCAGCAATTCCTTGTCTCCCACGTCGTAATTCTTCTCTGCTGAGGTTAGTCTACAGGAAAAGAAAGCACAAGGATGTAGCAGGCCCTTCTCTCCAGTTCTTTAGGAGAGAATAGCCCCCAAAGCATTATCAGAAGCGTCCACCTCCACAGTGAAAGAAAGTGTTGGATCTGGGTGTATCAACAGTGGTGCCGATGTGAAACAGATCTTAAGCCGATCAAAAGCTTTTTGAGCCTGTCAAGACCACTTAAAGAGCTTTTCCTTCTTTGTCAAAGAAGTAATGGGACGGACAATATTAGAAAAATTTTGAATGAAGCGTCTGTAGAAATTAGCAAAATCAATAAAGCATTGGACCTCCTTAACGTTCTTGGGTACCGGCCAGTCAAGGAGAGCCTGAATCTTACCAGATTCCATGTTCAGCCCCTGGGGATAGATGATATAAGCTAAGAACTGTATCTCAGAATGATAGAACTCACTTTTCTCCAGCTTAATATACAGATGGTTCTCTTTCAGACGTCTTAAAACAGTTTTGACATGTTCTTCATGTTCCTGTAGAGAGTTAGAAAAGATTAGTATATCGTCCAAATAGATCACTACAAACTGGTCCAAAAAATCTCTGAAAATGTCATTAGCAAGGTGTTGAAATGTTGCAGGGGCATTACAAAGCCCGAAGGGCATCACAAGAGATTCAAAGTGTCCATACTGGCAAATGAATGCTGTCTTCCACTCATCCCCTGGACGAATACGCACCAAATTATAAGCCCCACGAAGGTCCAGTTTAGAGAACACCTTAGCATGGCGGACTCTTTCCAGTAATTCAGGAATCAGAGGCAAAGGGTAACGGTTTCTTACGGTTACCTTATTGAGTTCCCGATAATCAACACAGGGTCTCAGGGTCCCATCCTTCTTCTTTACAAAAAAGATAGGTGCCCCTGCTGGTGAGGAAGAAGGACGTATGAAGCCTTTGGTCAGATTTTCATCAATATACTCCTTTAAGGCTTGAAGCTCAGGTGCCGCCAAAGGGTATACGTTACCAAAAGGAATAGCTGCTCTAGGAAGCAACTCAATGGGACAGTCATAATGCCTGTGTGGAGGAAGCTGATCTGCATTCTTCTTGTCACAGATGTCAGAGAACTCTTTACATGCTGGAGGTAAAAAAAATACCTGTACATGTGGTTCCGTAGCCGTGGACTCAGGGACAGCTTGTTAACGCTGAGTTGCTCCTTGTTGGAAAGATAATCTCCTTGGTCTCCCAGTTGATAATTGGGTTCTGAGAACGCAACCAAGGAATGCCTAAAATCACAGGAAAATGAGGAGAAGGAATTAGCAAGAAAGAAAGTTGCTCCTGATTATTAGGCTCCAACAAAATTTCAAGGGGTACGGTCTCCTGATCTACAGGCCCAGAGATTAAAGGTGACCCATCCACTGTTTCCATGGTAATTGGAGAGGCTCTTTGCTGAATTTCAATACCATGTTCCTTGGCAAATGTGATATCCATGAAATTGCCACCTGCACCAGAGTCAATCATAGCTGCACTGGAAATCAACTGCCCTGAACAAAGGATCTTAGTAGGGAGAGAACAGTGACAGTTATTTTCCTTAAGCTCCTTGGGGGGTGAAGTCATAGAAAGTGAATGGAATACAGCGTTTAAAGGCAGGCTACATTCAGAGATGTCAGATTCATCGTCACAGTTGTCATACTCTCCTACTGCTGCTAGCACCTTGTTAGGCCGTCTAGGACACTTAGGACAATTGATCAAGAAGTGGTCAGAATGGCTGCAGTAGAAACATAGACTTTCACGAAGGCGATGCTCCCAGCGCTCATTGATTTCGCCCCTCTGAACAGAATCAATTTGCATGGGCACCTTCTCCACCTCCCGAGATGTTTTACCTGCAGGCTCTTTGGAAGGAAGGGAAAAGTTAGAAATGTGAATATATGCAGCAAACTTCTCCTGCCTACGCTCAATAAGGCGAATGTCAATGCGCACACAATGCTGTATAAATGTCTCTAGCTCTTGTGGTTACTCAGAGTGAGCTAGTTCATCTTTTACAGTACTAGACAGACCCATTTTAAAAATAGGCAATTGTGCATAACTATCCCAATTGGTATCTACTAGTGTTGAGCATTCCGTTACCGCAAGTATCGGGTATCGGCCGATACTTGCGGTATCGGAATTCCGATACCGAGTTCCTCATTGAGGAGTTTAGGGCCTGCGATGACGTCGCGGCCTGTGATTGGTCGCGTGAGCGGTCACATGAGCGGCACGCGACCAATCACAAGCCGCGACGTCATCGAAGGTCCTAAACTGCTTATTCTTAGGAACGGAGGCTGCCGGTTACAATCGGTAAGGTCCAGGGGCCGCCGGAGGGGTGAGTTTATCCATATTTTTTATTTTAATTCTTTATTTTTTACATGAATATGGATCCCAGGGCCTGAAGGAGAGTTTCCTCTCCTTCAGACCCTGGGAACCATCAAGGATAGCTTCCGATACTTGTGTCCCATTGACTTGTATTGGTATCAGGTATTGGTATCGGCGATATCCGATATTTTTTAGGTATCGGCCGATACTATCCGATACTTTAAAGTATCGGAAGGTATCGCTCAACACTAGTATCTACCGCTAATCTCCTGAATTCAATAGCATACTCAATAACAGAAAGTTTTGCCTGGCGTAAAGACAATAAAGCATATTCAGCGGTTGCACGGCGATTCGGATCATCAAGCATTAATGCCAGAGCGGTCAATAAATCATCCAAGTTATTTAACCGTGGGTCACGAGACTCAATATTCGGATTCGCCCAGGCGAGTGCTCATGCTGTCAGCAGCATTATTACACACAATACTTTGGATCTATCATTAGGAAAACGGTCAGCATGCACATCAAAATATAGCATACATTTAAATCTGAATGGGGACAACTTAGGTGGGCTAGCTGGTGGCGGTTGCCCAGAGGGAAAAGTCGCTTGTGCAGCTATTTGCGTGCTTATGTCCTGAAAAGCCCATCCATAATGGGACTCTATGCCAGCAAGTTTGTTTTCCTGGGCTGCCATGCAGATGCTTAAGTCCGGCAAAGTCTGTCCAAACACTTGTTGATTGTGTCCAAAGCTTCCAAACTTCTTTTGCAGACCTTCCACATCTTTCTGCAGTGATCTAATTATGGAAAACATCTGCTATAGTCTGCTTTCTGCAGTCATTGTTCCAGCAGTCTCCATTTTTTTTTTAGGCTAGAGTATCCTGTAATAATTATAGGGGATAACTCAGGAGACTCTTTGCTTGGAACAAGACAACTACAGGACACAGTTTTATAAGTGGTAAAGTCTATATTATCACACGGTGATTTAAACAGGTGCAGAGAGAAACTCAAGTCCACAACACTTGGTGCAAATATCAAATGCAGCTCAGCAGTCTATAGGAAACTTCAGAGGAAAATGCAATCACGCAGAAAGTCTATGAAGCACAATTATTCTTGAGGATACTTGACAGGAATAAGTCCTTGCTTAGTCCAAAACACAGATAGATATGCTACATGTTAGGGAATGTTAGGTTAGGCTATAGGTTGAACTAGATGGACTTACAGTCTTCCTTCAACCTTAATAACTATGTAACTATGTAACTATGTATAAGGCAGTTCAAATAATATCTTAGCTAAACCAGGGAGGTCTGTGTAATAGTCTCAGGTTCTTGCAGAGCACCAACAGCTTACATGTCCAGCAAATGCAGATGGAAGTAAACACAAGCAGCAGATGAAGGAGGATTACTAGAACTGGTGTATGCAGCAGGAACTCAGAGCAGAGTAGCAGGATAACCCCACAGGTTCACAGGAGCAGGTATATAACCAGGGAGTCACCAGAGGTCAGGAGCTGGATGCAAGGCAGAATACTCTAGCACAGACTGAAGGCTGGGGTGGAGTTTTATAGCAGGAAGACCCAGTGCACATGAGACCAAAGACACCATCTTGGAAAAGGGCAGTAATGCACAAAAAGGTAATAAAAAATGTTCAGAGTCCTGACATAATGACTGTAACCCAAAATTTTGAAAATGCAAGGGTCGCGGAAGAGGCAGCGTAACATAAACTCAGCCATGTGTGCCTGACTGCAAACAGGCAAGACATCTGTGTCCTCACCAAGAGGATGACTGACCATGCTCTCTTCCTCCTCCTCATTGTTCTCAGGTCATCCATGCTGAACAGATGGTATGAGAGTTGTGCATGAAACTAGCTCCTGTTCTTCCTCCTACTCCTCATCCTCATTGTCACCTAATCAACGTTGAGATGAGATGAGGCTGGGATGTGTGTAATCACCCTGCATGGTTCCTAGCTCCATCTTATCGTGCTCCTCCTGCAATGCATCCCCTTTGATTGTGAGCAGAGTGCGTTTCAGAACCACAGATAAATGGGATGGTGACGCTTATTATGGCATCATAACTAGTGTTGAGCGATACCGTCCGATACTTGAAAGTATCGGTATCGGATAGTATCGGCCGATACCCGAAAAATATCGGATATCGCCGATACCGATACCCAATACCAATGCATTTCAATGGGACGCAAAGTATCGGAATGGTTCCCAGGGTCTGAAGGAGAGGAAACTCTCCTTCAGGCCCTGGGATCCATATTAATGTGTAAAATAAAGAATTAAAATAAAAAATATGGATATACTCACCTCTCCGGTGGCCCCTGGATCTTACCGATGTAACTGGGAGCCTCCGTTCCTAAGAATGAGCACGTGAAGGGCCTTCGATGATGTCGCGGCTTCTGATTGGTCGCATGACCGCTCATGTGACGGCTCACGCGACCAATCAGAAGCCGCGACGTCAGCCGCGACGTCATCGAAGGTCCTTCACGGGCTCATTCTTAGGAACGGAGGCTCCCGATTACAGCGGTAAGGTCCAGGGGCCGCCAGAAGGTGAGTCCCCATTACCCAGAGACTCCAGTACAAAAGCCTAACCATGACATACAAAGCCATCCACACCCTCTCTCCTCCATACATCTGTGACCTCGTCTCCCGGTACTTTCCTGCACGCAACCTCCGATCCTCACAAGATCTCCTTCTCTACTCCCCTCTTATCTCCTCTTCACACAATCGCATACAAGATTTCTCTCGTGCATCCCCCCTACTCTGGAACTCTCTACCACAACATATCAGACTCTCGCCTACCATCGAAACCTTCAAAAAGAACCTGAAGACCCACCTCTTCCGACAAGCCTACAACCTGCAGTAACCACCAATCGACCAAACCGCTGCACGACCAGCTCTATCCTCACCTACTGCATCCTCACCCATCCCTTATAGATTGTGAGCCCTCGCGGGCAGGGTCCTCTCTCCTCCTGTTCCAGTTGTGACTTGTATTGTTCAAGATTATTGTACTTGTTTTTATTATGTACACCCCTCCTCACATGTAAAGCGCCATAGAAAAAATGGCGCTATAAGAATATATAATAATAATAATAATAATAATAATAATAATATATGGATATACTCACCTCTCCGGCGGCCCCTGGACCTTACCCTGTAACCGGGAGCCTCCGTTCCTAAGAATGAGCCCGTGAAGAACCTTCGATGACATCGCGGCTGACGTCGCGGCTTCTGATCGCGTGAGCGGTCACATGAGCGGTCACATGACCAATCAAAAGCCGCGACATCATTTAAGGCCCTTCACTCGCTCATTCTTAGGAACGGAGGCTCCCGGTTACATCGGTAAGATCCAGGGGCCACCGGAGAGGTGAGTATATCCATATTTTTTTATTTTAATTCTTTATTTTACACATGAATATGGTTCCGATACCAATTCCCGATACCACAAAAGTATCGGAACTCGGTATCGGAATTCCGATACAGCAAGTATCGGCCGATACCCGATACTTGCGGTATCGGAATGCTGAACACTAATCATAACTGCTCACCATCTTGGTGGAGTCCTCAAAGTTTTGGGGAATGGTACTTATGTCTGACATCCGTGTCCACTCCTGAGGTCTTATGTGTGGAGTCTGAACTGAATACCGATAGCCTTGTTGATGCTGGTAGTCAACAACTGCAATCTCAATTTGCAGACACTGTGTTTCGGGGTACTGCCCCTCGTCATCTCGACATGCTTAGCATGTCGATCTCCGCAAGGAGAAACGATACTTCTTGGATAACGGTCTGACGCCTCTCACACAGCCAAACCAGATCTCCGCTTTGCACTGACGAGGGGAAGTACCCCGAAACACAGTGTCTGCAAATTGAGATTCTGGTTTGGCTATTATCCTAAGTCATGTGACAAGGCTCGTTAAAGGGTCATTATTGACTTAAAGGATTGCTACCTTCCAATAGGTGGCACTAGAGTTCTAGCTCGCTTCCTCTCTGAAGAGACAATTTGCATAATTAGCACATTACCCAGAGGAGCATTGTGGCTTTAAGTCTCCTCATCTCGGCATGCTTAGCATGTCGATCTCTGCAAGGAGAAACGATACTTCTTGGATTCCAGAAACAAGTAGCAGTGGATGTTACTAAGTAAATTAAAAACTGCCATTGTAGTGCCCAGTAAGTTGCAGTGACCAGTATTTTATGTCCAGTTCATTCTTCTGGAGGCATGCACCCATAAATTAGGCGGTCTCTCATCACTACAGAATTGCCAAATATGTGGATGCCAAATGTGGTTTAAGCACACTGAGGCTCAGAAGTGAGAGGATCATTTGGATTTGGAAGTGCAGAATTTGCTGGAATTCTTTTGAGGTGCGAGAAGCTATAGAGCTTTTGTAAAATCTTGATAGTACCAGTAATGTGGAAGCCCTTATATTTCCTTTGACAGGTGACATATCTGAGTATAGACTTGCTATTCTTGTGGATTGAGTTGAAGATTTTATTGTGAACATTTTACATAATATGTGTTATCACATTTATCCAGTGCTCTACGCTGAGAGCTTATTTTGTGGTTTCCATCTAAATCTCTGAGTGATGTGATTCAAAATCAACCCATAAGGGATCCATTCACTATAAGGGGGCAGCAGAGTTACTCTGGAATCCGTCTGGCCTCTGTTCAGCAATTTACTTCTTTTCAGAAGTGCACAAAACTGTGGCCAACGGCACATTTATGCATGCCTAAAAAGACGGACAGAGCTGGATCTCATGGCAGACAGCGTCCACAGTGACTCCATGTGCCTCATTATAGGGAACCTTTTGCAGTTGGACCCATCTGAATCATGTATTTCAGAGATTTACATGGAAACCCTGGTGCAAGCGCTCAGCGCAGAGAGAAAGATAAATGTGCACCGAGTCTTACTTTGATCTTTGAGAGACAGAATAAAAAATCAATAGCAGGTGAATAATTGATTTTATCTATTTTATGTATAGTTTCTTGTGTAGTATAAGTAGTTTGATGACTTTATTTTATGGATTGGTGCAATTACAGCAATACCAGATTTACAGTGGGTTCAGTAAGTATTCATGCTCCTCTAAATTTTTCACTCTGTTTCATTACAGTTATTTGGTAAATTCAAAAAAGTTCATTTTTTCTCATTAAGGTACACTCTGCACCCCATCTTGAAAAAAACAGAAATGTAGTAATCTTTGCAAATTTAATAAAAAAGAAAAACTGAGATATCACATGGCCATAAGTCTTCAGACCCATTGCTCATTATTGAGTAGAAGCACCTTTTGAGCTAGTACAGCCGTGCGTCTTCTTGGGAATGATGCAACAAGTTTTTCACACCTGGATTTGGGGATCCTCTGCCATTCTTCCTTGCAGATCCTCTCCAGTTCCATCAGGTTGGATGGTGAACTTTGGTGGACAGCCATTTTCAGGTCTCTCCAGAGATGCTCAATTGGGTTTTAGGTCAGGGCTCTGGCTCGACAGTGAATGGTCACAGAGTTGTTTAGAAGCCGCTCCTTTATTATTTTAGCTGTGTGCTGAGGGTCATTGTTTTGTTGGAAGGTGAACCTTCGGCCAAGTCTGAGGTCCAGAGCACTCTGGAAGAGGTTTTCATCGAGGATATCTCTGTACTTGGCCGCATTCATGTTTCCTTCAATGACAACCAGTCGTCCTGTCCCTGCAGCTGAAAAACACCCCCATAGCATGATGCTGCCACAGCCATGTTTCACTGTTGGGATTGTATTGGGCAGGTGATAAGCAGTGCCTGGTTTTCTCCTCACATACCGCTTAGAATTATCACCAAAAAGATCTATTTTCATCTCATCAGACCAGAGAATCTTATTTCTCATAGTCTGGGAGTCATTCACATGTTTTTTTTAGCAAACTCTATGCGTGCTTTCTTATGTCTTGCACTGAGGAGAGGCTTGTGTCAGGTCACTCTGCCATGAAGGTCTGACTTGTGGAGGGCTGCAGTGATAGTTGACTCTGTGGAACTTTCTCCCATCTCCCTACTGCATCTCTGGAGCTCAGCCACAAAGATCTTGGGGTTCTTCTATAACTCTCTCACCAAGGCTCTTCTCCCATGATTGCTCAGTTTGGCTGGATGGCCAGGTCTAGGAAGACTTCTGGTGGTCCCAAACTTCTTCCATTTAAGGATTATGGAGGCCACTGTGCTCTTTGGAACCTTGAGTACTGCAGAAATTATGTTGTAACCTTGGCCAGATCTGTGTCTTGCCACAATTCTGTCTCTGAGCTCCTTGGCCAGTTCCTTTGACCTCATGATTCTCATTTGGTCTGACATGCACTGTGAGCTGTGAGGTTTTATAGACAGGTGTGTGCCTTTCCAAATCACGTCCTATCAGTTTAAGTAAACACAGCTGGACTCCAATGAAGGAGTAGAACCTCAGTCTGACTCTGTCCAAAGGGTTACTGCTGCTTTTCCAGCTTCTGCCATTAAAGCCAGTACTGGGCAACGGCGAGCAGATGCTTCTGGGACTAAGTCCTGCTTTTCTCATTCTGAGCATGCCCAGAGTAAGATCTCTCTGTGGAGATCGAGGGTCACATGATCAGATACTGCAGCTAAATCCATTGGTCCTCCAGGAAGGTCCTGAAGGTGCTCAGGCTCTGTAGCAGCCTCTCATTGGTCCTTCTAGGAAGGTCCTGTTCTTGCTGCAGCTATTTAAGGTTCTCATGAACGCACGGCCATACGCTAGTATTGAATCAGTTTTGTGCATGCGCCAGTGTGGTCACATTTATGTGTGTGTTCAGGGACTCGGCTGAAATAAGCCCCTAGTATACCGGCACCTCCGGCGAGGAGATTGTGTGTGTGGATCTAGGGCCCCGGCTGAAATAAGCCCCTAGAATACCGGCTTCTCCGGTGAGGAGATTGTATGTGTGTGTGACCACAGACTGCCTTCATCTCGGCAGTTAGCTGTGACTCCTGTGGGGTTAAAAGGGCACAGCGTCTTGTTTCCGTTCGACTCTGTGAAGTAACAGAGGTTGCTTAAACCACCTTATAGTGCCGTCACTTGCAAGCAGCAGGTTCCTCCTGCACGGTGGACCCCGGGCTGCAAACGCACCAATAATAACATCTATATTTACTCAGTGCGTTCCGCTAGCCCTAAAAAGGTGTTAGGGGTCGAGTTCCCACAGCTTCACAGGGGAATCTCGAGCCATGCCTGCTGCGGTCTCCCATTCTGCATCAGCCGCAGTGGAGCCTGCTCAGCGGAGACGTCAGTCCCTGCATCTCGCTCCGCCTGATACTGTGCAAAGGGTTACTGCTGCCTTTCCAGGCTCTGCTTTTGTAGCCAGCACTGGTAAGCGGCGAGCAGGCTTTTCTGGGAATAAGTCCTGCTTTGCACACACTGAGCATGTCCATGGGAGGACCTCTCATTGAAGGTCGGGGGTAACACGCTTAGGTCCTGTAGCAGCTCCAATTGGACCACTAGGAAGGTCCTTGTCTGCTGCAGCTATATAAGGTTTGCATGGCCGCACGGCCATGCGCTAGTATCAACCTATGTTATGAGCTTTGGTACTTGGTGGTCATGTCTGCATGTGGTCAGGGTTGGCTGAAATAAGCCCCTAGAACACTGGCACCTCCAGTGAGGAGTTTTGTATGCTTGAATTCAAGGCCTGGCTGAAATAAGCCCCTAGAATACCGACACCTCCGGTGAGGAGTTGTTTGTGTGCTATGCTGTCTGCATGACCACTCTTTGGTTTGCTCAGTTAGGTATCTGTGATCCTCTGTGAGGTTAACAGGGCACAGTGTTTTCATATCTTTGCGATTCTGTGAAGTTAACAGAGTTTGCTTATACCACCATTGAGTGCCACCAATTACTTTGAAGCAGGTCTTTTTAGGACCTCGAGTCACCCATGATACGGTGCTCCAACTGCTGGCATTGACTCAGGGGTCGTTCCATGGTCAGCCATTTCGCCATCCGTTTCCGGACTCTAGCCTCTGAGCTGGAGTGGCCGGATAAAGCTCTCATCCTGGTGTTTTGGAGGGGGCTGGCTGACCATGTGAAGGACGCTTTGGCCACAAGGGAAGATTCCCACCACACTGGAGGAGTTAATAGCTATATCAAGTCGCATCGATCTTCATTTTCACGATCGAAGGTTGGAGTGAGCTCAGTGTAGGCAGAAGTTTCGGCCAGCTCCCACCTTCGCCAAACCTCTGGAATCTCCAGTCCAGGCGCCCAAGTCACATGACGCCATAGAGGTGTCACGAGCGGGATCCAAGTCCCGGTACGCTCGTGTACTTAAGGTCTGTCATATTTGCCAGCAGTCAAAACATCTTGCCTCCAGGTGTTCTCAACGGTCGAGGGAACGTCGGCGTCTAAAGGTAGTTGGAGGTACACTAGACACGGAGACATTTTCCTCTATATTGTCCTTCAAGGGGACAATTACCTTAGGCCCATCCACTCTTATGGTAGAGCTTTGCGTGGACTCTGGGGCGGAAGGCAACTTTATGTCATCTGCTTTCGCCCAGCGACACGCAATACCCCTGGTGATGCTCGCCAAGCCTGTGACCGTTTGAGTGGTAAATGGGTCAACACTACACTCACAGGTTACACACCAAACCATTCCATTCACTCTCTCCATGTCTCCATCTCATCAGGAAATTTTTTCCCTACTTGTCATTCCCGAGGGAATTGATGAGGTCCTGTTGGGGATACCATGGTTACGCTACCATTCTCCTCATATAGAGTGGTCCTCAGGGAGAATTCTGGGATGGAGTAAATTCTGTGATGGTAGATGTCAGAGAAAGTGCGTTCAGGTTGCTACAACTGAGGTACCCGCAGATCTTTCCTCTCTTCCCAAGCACTATTGGTTCTATACGGACGTGTTCTCCAAAAGGGCTGCGGTGACCCTTCCACCTCACTGCCCCTATGACTGTCCTATTGACCTCTTGCCTGGTGCAGAGCCTCCACGAGGTCGAGTCTATCTGTTATCTCTTCTGGAGACAGAGGCAATGTCCCAGTATATCCAGGAGAATCTGGCAAGAGGATTCATTAGGAAGTCAGTGTCACCTGCAGGGGCTGGGTTCTTCTTCGTACAGAAAAAGAGTGGAGAACTGCATCTATGCATAGACTAAAGGGGACTTAACACCATTACCGTTAAGAATATGTACCCACTACCCCTGATATCTGAACTTTTTGATAGGCTATGGGGAGCAAGGGTATTTACTAAATTAGATCTGCGGGGTGCTTACAACCTGATTCGCATCCGTGAGGGGGACGAATGGAAGACGGCTTTTAACACCAGGGATGGGCACTATGAATATCTGATGATGCCCTTCGGGCTCTGTAACTTCCCAGCCATTTTCCAAGACTTTGTAAATTACATCTTCTGGGATATGCTCTCCACCTCGGTTGTAGTTTATTTGGATGATATTCTTATTTACTCTCCAGATATTGACTCCCACCGGAAAGATGTTTGGAAGGTCTTCGACCTCCTACGGGCTATCTCCCTCTATGCCAAGTTGGAGAAGTGTGTGTTTGAGCAGGAGTCCTTACCTTTCCTTGGCTATATCATCTCTGCCCAGGGATTGGCTATGGATCCTGCCAAGCTACAGGCTGTGATGGACTGGCAGGAACCCCATTCTCTCAAAGCAGTGCAGCACTTTATGGGTTTCATTAAGTACTATCGCTAGTTCATTCCCCACTTCTCAACTTTGGTAGCTCCTTTGGTTGCCCTCACCAAGAAGGGAGCAAATCCCAAGTTGTGGTCGGAGGAGGTCTCCAAGGCCTTTCTCTCGATTAAGTCATACTTCGCTAGCCCTCCCTTCCTACATCTCCCCGATGTAGATAAGCCATTTATTATGGAGGTGGATGCCTCATCCATTGGTGCTGGAGCAGTTCTCTTCCAAAAGGATGTTCAGGGTCAGAAGCATCCTTGCTTCTTCTTCTCCAAGACCTTTTCATCAGTGGAGAGGAATTATTCCATCGGGGACAGGGAGTTGCTAGCGATGAAGTTGGCTTTCTCGGAGTGGAGACACCTCCTGGTGGGAGCTTGTTTTCCCTTCCAAGTGTTCACAGACCACAAGAACTTGATGTATTTAAAGACGGCCCAGCGGCTAAATTCTCGCCAGGCTAAATGGTCCCTGTTCTTCTCCTGGTTCCATTTAACCCTCCATTTTTTCTTTCCGGGGAGAAGAACATTCATGCCGATGCTCTCTCTTGCTCTGAAGTGTTATCAGAGGAGGAGAAGCCTTGGCTTATTGTCCCTTCAGAGAGCCTAAGAACTGTGGCGCCGGTTTCGCTAGAGTCTGTGCACCCAGGCAAGACTTTCGTTCCATCTAATTTGCGACCAGATGTTCTCTCCTGGGCTCACTCGTCCAGGGTGGGGGGACATTTTGGGACCAAGAGGACATCTGAGCTCTTGGTGAGGATGTACTGGTGGCTGCATATGGCCCGTGACGTCGGGAACTATATTTGGGAGTGTGTCTCCTGTGCCAAGAATCGGTCTCTAGTAGGGTTGAGTGAAACAGATCGGCACTTTTCAAAAGTCGCCGACTTTTAGCAAAGTCGGGTTTCGTGAAACCCGACCTGATCCCACTCTGGGATCGGGTCGGCGGTACAAGATCTTAGCTCCAAAGTCGGGTTTCGTTTTTTTTATTTTTTAATATATATATATATATATATATATATATATATATATATATATATCATAAAGGGACACATATATATATTTATATTTACTTCAGCGCGATAATGTTGAAAAGCCGGTAACTCAATTGCCAGCTTTTCATTTCTCCTGCCTAAACCCGACAGGATATGAGACATGGTTTACATACAGTAAACCATCTCATATCCCCATTTTTTTTGCATATTCCACACTACTAATGTTAGTAGTGTGTATGTGCAAAATTTCGGCGCTGTAGCTATTAAATTTAAGGGTTAAATCGCGGAAAAAATTGGCGTGGGCTCCCGCGCAATTTTCTCCGCCAGAGCGGTAAAGCCAGTGACTGATGGCAGATATTAATAGCCAGGAGAGGGTCCATGGTTATTGCCCCCCCCCGTGGCTAAAAACATCTGCCCCCAGCCACCCCAGAAAAGGCAAATCTGGAAGATGCGCCTATTCTGGCACTTGGCCACTCTCTTCCCACTCCTGTGTAGTGGTGGGATATGGGGTAATGAAGGGTTAATGCCACCTTGCTATTGTAAGGTGACATTAAGCCAGATTAATAATGGAGAGGAGTCAATTATGACACCTATCCATTATTAATCCAATTGTTTGAAAGGGTTAAAAAAAACACACACACACATGATTAAAAAGTATTTTAATTAAATAAACCCACCGGTTGTTTTAATATTTTATTGCTCTCTCAATCCATTTGAAGACCCTTGCTTGGCAAAATAATAAACCTACAATATACATACCTTCAGATGACCTGTCACGTCCCACGAGGTAATCCATCTGAAGGGGTTAAAATATTTTACAGGCAGGAGCCCTGCTAATGCAGCTGTGCTCGTGCTTGTAAGCCCCGGCGAATGAAGGAAATGTAGGTCAATGACCTATAGTTACCTTCAGTCGCGGTGATGCGCCCCCTGCTGTATGTCCTCATGAACTGCAGCCTGGGAACTTTTTCCCACGCTCCAGGTCATATGAGGACATCCACCAGGGGGCGCATCACCGCGACTGAAGGTAACTATAGGTCATAGACCTACATTTCCTTTATTCGCCAGGGCTTACAGACACGAGCACAGCTGCATTAGCAGGGCTCCTGCCTGTAAAATATTTTAACCCCTTCAGATGGATTACCTCGTGGGACGTGACAGGTCATCTGAAGGTATGTATATTGTGGGTTTATTATTTTGCCAAGCGAGGGTCTTCAAATGGATTGAGAGAGCAATAAAATATTAAAACAACCAGTGTGTTTATTTCATTAAAATACTTTTTAATCATGTGTGTGTGTTTTTTAACCCTTTCAAACAATTGGATTAATAATGGATAGGTGTCATAATTGATGCCTCTCCATTATTAATCTGGCTTAATGTCACCTTACAATAGCAAGGTGGCATTAACCCTTCATTACCCCATATCCCACCGCTACAGGGGAATGGGAAGAGAGTGGCCAAGTGCCAGAATAGGCGCATCTTCCAGATTTGCCTTTTCTGGGGTGGCTGGGGGCAGATGTTTGTAGCCACGGGGGGCCAATAACCATGGACCCTCTCCTGGATATTAATATCTGCCGTCAGTCACTGGCTTTACCGCTCTGGCGGAGAAAATTGCACGGGAGCCCATGCCATTTTTTTCCGCAATTTAACCCATAAATTTAAGAGCTACAGCGCCAAAATTTTACACATACACACTACTAACATTAGTAGTGTGGAATATGCAAAAAAAAGGGGGATATGAGATGGTTTACTGTATGTAAACCATGTCTCATATCATGTCGGGTTTAGGCAGGAGAAATGAAAAGCCGGCAATTGAATTACCGGCTTTTCAACATTGTCGCGCTGAAGCAAATATTAAAAAAGTATGCTTCCCCATTGAAATGCATTGGGTTTCATGTTTTGGCCGATCCCCGACCCCGACTTTTCAATAAGATCGGCCGATTTCACTCGACCCGACTTTTGAGAAAGTCGGGTTTCGTGAAACCCGACTCGATCTCAAAAAATGAAAAGTCGCTCAACCCTAGTCTCTAGAGATGAGCCACCTCCCTAGTGTTCGGGTTCGGTTCGGTTCATCGAACAGGGAGATGTTCGCCGAACTGTTCGTCGAACTGTTCGACGAACACCGTCGAACCCCATTGAAGCCAATGGCAGGCAAACACAAACACATACAAACACATGGAAAACACATAGAAAACACATTAAAAGGTGTCCAGAAGCTAACAAACTGCTCAGAAGACACAACAAACACATGGAAAAGTCACAACTACACATAGTCATGCGAAAAGAAAAGAGGTGGAGGAGTAAAAGGAGGAGGAGACACAGATATAGGCATGTCATGCCCTTCTAAAGTTTAGAAAGGCTGGAGTAAAAATCTAAACTCACTCTACCAACACCCAGACGTCTTGACAAAAAAAAATAAAAATATATCTTTAGGTAGAATGGCGGCGGGTCCATTCAGAACATTTTCCTTAGAAGACGTAGTGGTATCCCCATTGGGAGTTGTGCCAAAAAATGAACCCACTACATTCAGACTAATCCACCATTTGTCATATCCAAAGGGCAGGTCAGTAAACGACAATGTCGACGCGGAACCAAGTACAGTACTATGTACTGTACCTCCTTTGACGAGGCAATCAGGTAGGTCAAGAAGTTGGGAAGGGGCACCCTAATGGCCAAAACAGACATTGAGGGGGTGTTCCGGTTACTACCTGTGCCTCTGAATAGTGTCCTCCCATTGGGCTGCTTCTGTGAAGGAGCATACAACATAGATCGCTGTTTGCCCATGGGGTGCTCCATATCCTGCTCACTATTTGAGACGTTTAGTTACTTCCTCGAATGTGTCATCATGGACGTTTGTAAGGCGGCACATATTATCTATTACCTCGACGACTTCTTATGCCTTGGCCCAAAAGATTCGCCACAGTGTGAAAACACGCGGTAGTCCACCTGTGAGAAGGAGAGAGCTGGAGGGAGAGTGGACACCCCAGAGCCGAGGGGTTAGATTGAGAAAGAAAGAAGGCAGTGTAGCTTGCTTCATGGGTGGGGTACTCTGCGGAGTAGCAGAAATTGATACTAGGCCCAAAAGGATTTCCTTTGGGCAAATGCCATTAAAAAATAGTAGTTAGGTAAACAGGCGGTGTAGCTTGCTTCATAGGTGGGGTACTCTGCTGAGTAGCACAAAATGCTATTAGGTACAAATCGATTTCCTGGGCTAGATCAGTTTAAAATTAGTAATTAGATCAACAGGCAATGTAGCTTGCTTCATGGGTGGGGTACGCTGCTGAGTGGCACTAAATTCTACTAGGCCCAAAAGGATTTCCTTGGCTAGATGCCATTACAAAATAGTAGATAGGTAAACAGGCGGTGTAGCTTGCTTCATGGGCGGAGTACGCTGCTGAGTTGCACCAAATTCTACTAGGCCCAAAAGGATTTCCTGGGCTAGATGCCGTTACAAAATAATAGTTAGGCAAACAGGCAGTGTAGCTTGCTTCATGGGTGGGGTACATTGCTGAGTTGCACCAAATTCTACTAGGCCCAAAAGGATTTCCTGGGCTAGATGCCGTTACAAAATAATAGTTAGGTAAACAGGCGGTGTAGCTTGCTTCATGGTCGGGGTACGCTGCTGAGTTGCACCAAATTCTACAAGGCCCAAAAGGATTTCCTGGGCTAGATGCCGTTACAAAATAGTAGCTAGGTAAACAGGCAGTGTAGCTTGCTTCATGGGTGGGGTACGCTGCTCAGTTGCACCAAATTCTACTTTATCTGTCAGCACACCCCCAGCAGTGCTGAACACACGTTCAGAGAGAATGCTGGCTGTGGGGCACGACAAGATCTCCAAGGAGTGAGTGGCGAGCTCAGGCCATTTTTCAAGATTGGAAGCCCAAAATGAGCAAGGGTCCAGTTCCACAGTCATGGCATCGATGTTAACTTGGAGATACTCTTGCACCATCCTCTCTAGGCGTTGGCTGTGCATCAGACTTCTTGTCTCCTGTGGCCTTGCAAAGGATGGTCTAAAAAAATATTGAAACGATTGGAAAAAATTGCTGTTACCACCAGATACGACGTTACTGTTACGGTTTGAGTGATGACTCGATAGTCCCACGGTTGGCAAGTTAGAACTCAGAGATTCACTACGTGCACCACTGGTGTTTTGTAGAAAAGCAGATGTTAGATTCTGTAAAAGTCTCTGCTGATACTCCTGCATGCGTGAATCCCTTTCTATGGCAGGAATTATTTCACCAAATTTGCTTTTGTACCGGGGATCTAAGAGTGTGGCAACCCAGTAGTCGGCATTACTTCGGATTCTGACAATCGGAGGGTCATGTTGCAGGTAGTGCAGCAAGAAGGCACTCATGTGTCTTGCGCATCCAGGAGGACCAAGTCCTTGTTGTCTTGGTGGTGGCGAGGTGAGAATCATGCTTCCAGAGTCTGCCCTCTCCCCCCAACCTCGCACAACAGAAATTTTATCAAGGTCTCCCTCATCTGATGAGTCTTCCATGCCCAGTGCCAGTTCATCCTCCACTACTTCCTCGCCTCCTGCACCTTCCTCAACAGTTTGGCTGCTACCATGCGCCCTCAGTAATCCCTCTCCCCCAGCCTCCAATGCCAGCTGCCTTGGTGCTGCCAACCTTCTTGACCTTGGAGATATGATCCCTTCCGCATATGACTCCTCCTGTTCCTCCACCTCCTCCTCTTGTTCCACCACCTGACTCCGAACTCTGTGTAAGATGTGCTCCAGCATGTAAATCACCGGAATGGTCATGCTGATAATTGCATCGTCAGCACTAAACATCTTCGTTGCTATTTCAAAACTGTGCAGAGGGGTGCATAGGTGCCTGATCTGAGACCACTCCTGCAGCTTGATTTGCCCTGTTATGGACCTGGTGGTTAGGAGCACCCGGAATGACCTGATGAGTAAACTAATAATCGGAACAAGCTCTGGGAAAGTGGGAACTCTGCTGACCGCAAACCCTACTCCTATCACACACACTAGAAATAGCCGTGGAGCGTACCTAACTCTCCCTAGACGCCTCTTCACAGCCTAAGAGCTAACTACCCCTAAAGATAGAAATAGAAGCCTAACCTTGCCTCAGAGAAATTCCCCAAAGGTAAATGCAGCCCCCCACATATATTGACTGTGAGTTAAGAGGAAAGTCACAAACACAGGAATGAAACAGGTTTTAGCAAAGGAGGCCAGACTTCACTAAATAGTCAGAGGAAAGAAAAGGAAACTATGCGGTCAGCACAAAAAACTACAAAAACCACGCAGAGTATGCAAAAAGACCCCCACACCGACTCACGGTGTGGAGGTGCAACACTGCACCCCAGAGCTTCCAGCTAGCAAGGAAATATCATGATAGCAAGCTGGACTAGAATTTAGCAGTACTAAGAAATATATTCAGGCAGCAGTAACAACAAATGAACTAGCAGGGACTTAGCTTCTGCTGGAGTAGACAGGTCCTCAGAGAATTCCAAGAGAGATCTGAACCAATACTGAAACATTGACAGCTGGCATGAAGTAACGATCTGAGTAGAGTTAAATAGGGAAGCCAGCATAACAATAAACGAGGGCAGGTGAGAAAGCAAACCTCAGAGACCAGCAGTTCCGCTCAAAGCCACCAGAAGGAGTCCAAGAGCGGAACTAACCAAAGTACCATTCATGACCACAGGAGGGAGTCCGAGAAATGGAATTCACAACAGTACCCCCCCCTTGAGGAGGGGTCACCGATCCCTCACCAGGGCCCCCAGGATGATCAGGACGAGCCAAATGAAAGGCACAAACTAAATCGGCATCATGGACATCGGAGGCAACAACCCAGGAATTATCCTCCTGACCATAGCCCTTCCACTTAACCAGGTACTGGAGCTTCCGTCTCGAAATACGAGAATCCAAAATTTTTTCCACCACATACTCCAACTCCCCCTCAACCAACACCGGAGCAGGAGGATCAACGGAGGGAACCATAGGCGCCACATACCTCCGCAACAATGACCTATGGAACACATTATGGATGGCAAAGGAAGCTGGAAGGACCAAACGAAATGACACAGGGTTGAGAATTTCAGAAATTTTATAAGGACCAATGAAACGAGGCTTAAACTTAGGAGAAGAAACCTTCAGAGGAACATAACGAGAAGATAACCAAACCAAATCCCCAACACGAAGTCGAGGACCAACACAACGACGGCGGTTAGCGAAACGTTGTGCCTTCTCCTGGGACAACGTCAGATTGTCCACTACGTGAGTCCAAATTTGCTGCAATCTGTCCACCACAGAATCCACACCAGGACAGTCAGAAGGCTCAACCTGCCCTGAAGAAAAATGAGGATGAAAACCAGAATTGAAAAAAAAAGGCGAAACCAAAGTAGCCGAACTAGCCCGATTATTAAGGGCGAACTCAGCCAATGGCAAAAAGGTCACCCAATCATCCTGATCAGCAGAAACAAAGCATCTCAGATAGGTCTCCAAAGTCTGGTTGGTTCGTTCGGTTTGGCCATTTGTCTGAGGATGGAAAGCCGAAGAAAAAGACAAATCTATGCCCATCTTAGCACAAAAGGACCGCCAAAACCTAGAGACAAACTGGGACCCTCTGTCCGACACAATGTTCTCCGGAATGCCATGCAAACGAACCACATGCTGAAAGAACAATGGCACCAAATCAGAGGAGGAAGGTAATTTAGGCAAGGGTACCAAATGGACCATCTTAGAAAAGCGATCACAAACCACCCAGATGACAGACATCCTTTGAGAAACAGGAAGATCTGAAATAAAATCCATGGAAACATGCGTCCAGGGCCTTTTCGGGACCGGCAAGGGCAAAAGCAACCCACTGGCAGGAGAACAGCAGGGCTTGGCCCGAGCACAAGTCCCACAAGACTGCACAAAAGAACGCACATCCCGTGACAAGGAAGGCCACCAAAAGGATCTAGCCACCAAATCCCTGGTACCAAAAATCCCAGGATGACCAGCCAACACCGAGCAATGAACCTCAGAAATAACTCTGCTAGTCCATCTATCAGGGACAAACAGTTTCTCCGCTGGACAACGGTCAGGTCTATCAGCCTGAAACTCCTGCAGCACCCGCCGCAAATCAGGGGAGATGGCAGACAAAATTACCCCCTCTTTGATAATACCAGCCGGCTCAGGGACTCCCGGAGAATCAAGCACAAAACTCCTAGAAAGGGCATCAGCCTTCACATTCTTAGAACCCGGAAGGTATGAAACCACAAAATCGAAACGGGAGAAAAACAGTGACCATCGAGCCTGTCTAGGATTCAACTGCTTGGCAGACTCGAGATAAGTCAAATTCTTGTGATCCGTCAAGACCACCACGCGGTGCTTGGCTCCCTCAAGCCAATGTCACCACTCCTCGAATGCCCACTTCATAGCCAGCAGCTCCCGATTGCCAACATCATAATTACGCTCAGCAGGTGAAAATTTTCTAGAAAAGAAGGCACATGGCTTCATCACAGAGCCATCAGAACTTCTTTGAGACAAAACAGCCCCTGCTCCAATCTCAGAAGCATCAAAATCAACCTGAAAAGGGAGCGAAACATCTGGCTGACGCAACACAGGGGCCGAAGAAAAATGACGTTTCAGCTCCTGAAAAGCCTCCACGGCAGCAGAGGACCAATTCACCACATCAACACCTTTCTTTGTCAAATCAGTCAAAGGTTTAACCACACTAGAAAAATTAGCGATGAAGCGACGGTAAAAATTAGCTAAGCCCAGGAATTTCTGAAGACTCTTCACAGATGTAGGTTGAGTCCAATCATAAATGGCCTGAACTTTAACAGGATCCATCTCGATAGTAGAAGGGGAAAAAATGAAGCCCAAAAAGGAAACCTTCTGAACTCCGAAGAGACATTTAGACCCCTTCACAAACAAGGAATTAGCACGAAGGACCTGGAATACCATTCTGACCTGCTTCACATGAGACTCCCAATCATCTGAAAAGACCAAAATATCATCCAAATATACAATCATGAATCTATCCAGATACTTTCGGAAGATGTCATGCATAAAGGACTGAAACACAGATGGAGCGTTAGAAAGCCCGAATGGCATCACCAGGTACTCAAAATGGCCCTCAGGCGTATTAAATGCTGTTTTCCATTCATCGCCCTGTTTAATACGCACAAGGTTATACGTCCCTCGAAGATCTATCTTGGTGAACCAACTAGCCCCCTTAATCCGAGCAAACAAATCAGACAGCAGAGGCAAAGGGTACTGAAATTTAACCGTGATTTTATTGAGAAGGCGGTAGTCTATACAGGGTCTCAGAGAACCATCCTTCTTGGCCACAAAAAAGAACCCCGCTCACAACGGTGATGAAGACGGGCGAATATGCCCTTTCTCCAAGGACTCATTTATATAACTCCGCATAGCGGCATGTTCTGGCACTGTTAAATTGAAAAGTCGTCCCTTAGGAAACTTACTACCAGGGATCAAATTTATAGCACAATCACAATCCCTATGAGGGGGTAGGATACTGGATTTGGGCTCATCAAATACATCCCGGTAATCCGACAGAAACTCAGGGACATCAGAAGGAATGGATGAAGAAATTGACATCATCGGAACATTGCCACGTACCCCTTGACAACCCCAACTAGACACAGACATTGATTTCCAATCCAATACTGGATTATGAACCTGTAGCCATGGCAAACCCAACACGACCACATCATGCAAATTATGCAACACCAAAAAGCGAATATCTTCCTGATGTGCAGGAGCCATGCACATGGTCAACTGAGTCCAGTACTGCTTTTTATTCCTGGCCAAAGGCGTAGCATGAATTCCCCTTAATGGAATAGGATACTGCAAAGGCTCCAGGAAAAAGCCACAGCGCCTGGCAAACTCCAAGTCCATCAAATTCAGGGCAGCGCCCGAATCCACAAATGCCATAACCGAGTAGGACGACAGAGAGCAAATCAAAGTAACAGACAGAAGAAATTTAGGCTGTACAGTAGCAATGGTGACAGACCTAGCAAACCGCTGAGTGCGCTTAGGACAATCAGAGATAGCATGAGTAGGGTCACCACAGTAAAAACACAGCCGATTCTGACGTCTGTGTTCTTGCCGTTCAGTTCTGGTCAAAGTTCTATCACATTGCATAAGCTCAGGCCTCTGCTCAGAGGACACCGCCAAATGGTGCACAAATTTGCGCCCACGCAAACGCCGATCAATTTGAATGGCCAAGGACATTGATTCATTCAGACCAGCAGGCATGGGGAAGCCCACCATAACATCCTTAAGGGCCTCAGAGAGACCCTTTCTAAAAATTGCTGCCAGGGCACACTCATTCCATTGAGTAAGCACAGACCACTTTCTAAACTTCTGACAATATAGCTCCGCTTCATCCTGACCCTGGCACAAAGCCAGCAAGGTTTTCTCTGCCTGATCCACTGAATTCGGTTCGTCATAAAGCAATCCAAGCACCAGAAAAAATGCATCTACATTAAGCAATGCGGGATCTCCTGGCGCTAGGGAAAATGCCCAGTCTTGAGGGTCGCCACGTAACAAAGAAATAATAATTTTTACTTGCTGAATGGGGTCACCAGAGGAGCGGGGTTTCAAAGCAAGAAACAGTCTACAATTATTTTTGAAATTCAGAAACTTAGATCTATCCCCAGAAAACAAAATCAGGAATTGGAATTCAAGGCTCTAACATCGGATTCTGAACTACATAATCTTGAATGCTTTGGACCCTTGCAGCGAGTTGATCCACACAAGAGGACAGACCTTGAATATCCCTATCTACACCTGAGTCCTGAACCACCCAGAGATTAAGGGGAAAAGAGAGACAAAACACACTGCAAAGAAAAAAAAATGGGTTCAGAACTTCTCTTATCCCTCTTTTGAGATGCATTAGCACTTTGTGGCCAGCTGTACTGTTATGGACCTGGTGGTTAGGAGCACCCGGAATGACCTGATGGGTAAACTAATAATCGGAACAAGCTCTGGGAAAGTGGGAACTCTGCTGACCGCAAACCCTACTCCTATCACACACACTAGAAATAGCCGTGGAGCGTACCTAACTCTCCCTAGATGCCTCTTCACAGCCTAAGAGCTAACTACCCCTAAAGATAGAAATAGAAGCCTAACCTTGCCTCCGAGAAATTCCCCAAAGGTAAATGCAGCCCCCCACATATATTGACTGTGAGTTAAGAGGAAAGTCACAAACACAGGAATGAAACAGGTTTTAGCAAAGGAGGCCAGACTTCACTAAATAGTCAGAGGAAAGAAAAGGAAACTATGCGGTCAGCACAAAAAACTACAAAAACCACGCAGAGTATGCAAAAAGACCCCCACACCGACTCACGGTGTGGAGGTGCAACACTGCACCCCAGAGCTTCCAGCTAGCAAGGAAATATCATGATAGCAAGCTGGACTAGAATTTAGCAGTACTAAGAAATATATTCAGGTAGCAGTAACAACAAATGAACTAGCAGGGACCCAAAGCAAAGGTAGCCCCCCACAAATATTGACTGTGAGTTAAGAGGAAGTAACAAACACAGGAATGAAACAGATTTTAGCAAAGGAGGCCGAATCTTCTCTAGACAGACAGAGGATAGGAAAGGGAACTATGCGGTCAGTATTAAAAACTACAAAAACCATGCAGAGTGTGCAAAAAGACCTCCACACCGACTCACGGTGTGGAGGTGCAGCTCTGCACCCCCAGAGCTTCCAGCTAGCAAGGAAATATCACAATAGCAAGCTGGACTAGAAACATAGCATGTACTGAGAAATATATTCAAAAACCAATAAACAGCAAATGGACTAGCGAGGACTTATCTTCTGCTGGAGTAGACAGGTCCTCAGAGAAGTCCAAGAGAGGTCTGAACCAATACTGAAACATTGACAGCTGGCATGAAGTAACGATCTGAGTAGAGTTAAATAGGGAAGCCAGCATAACAATAAACGAGGGCAGGTGAGAAAGCAAACCTCAGAGACCAGCAGTTCCGCTCAAAGCCACCAGAGGGAGTCCAAGAGTGGAACTAACCAAAGTACCATTCATGACCACAGGAGGGAGTCCGAGAAATGGAATTCACAACATTGCCCCACCTCTTGATCTCGTTGGCCCAGGCTATATGTCATAACATATTGCACCAGGGCTCGTCGGTGCTGCCACAGTCGCTGCAACATGTGCAGAGTTGTATTCCACCATGTGGACACATCGCATTTCAGCCGGTGAACTGGCAGGCCCAATGACTTCTGTAGAGATGCAAGTCGTCGAGCTGCGGGATGCGAACGGTGGAAGTGAGCACACAGCGACCGTGCCCTCTGCAGAAGCCCATCTAGTTCGGGATAGTGGGATAAAAATTGCTGGACAACCAGGTTTAAAACGTGAGCCATACAAGGCACGTGTGTGACATTGCCCCGGTGAAGGGCCGCACCCAGGTTTGCAGCATTGTCGCACACAGCCTTCCCTGGCTGCAGGTTGAGTGGAGACAACCATTGATGGAACTCGGTCTCCAGAGCTGACCACAACTCCTCAGCTGTGTGACTCACATTTCCCAGACATTTCAATGTAAACACTGCCTGATGCCGTTGAGCCCTGGTGACAGCATAGTGAGGAGGTGTGCAGGATTCCTTCTGCGCAGTTACAACGCAGGTGGCATTACCAGACAGGCTTTGGGTGCAGTTGGAGGACCGAGAGGAGGTTGTGGAGGCAGAAGCAGTGGAGGAACTTCTAGATACAGAGGATCGATGAGCAACTCGTGGGGACGGCAAGACTTGGACAGCAGCCCCTTCTCCTGATGTCGCCATAGTTACCCAGTGCCCAGTCACCGATATGTAACGCCCCCTGTCCATGTCTACTCGTCCAAGTGTCTGTGGTAAAATGCACCCTGTCACACACAGAGTTTCTCAAGGAAGCAGTAATGTTGTGTGCTACATGCTGGTGTTGCGCAGGCAAAGCTTTCTTTGAGAAGTACTGGCGACTGGGCATCTGGTACTGGGGCACTGCGACATAAGGTCTTGAAAATCCTCTGTGTCCACCAGGCGGAAAGGCAGCATTTCTGTAGCCAACAGCTTGCAGATGGAGAAATTCAACCTCTTAGCTTTGTCATGGCTAGGAGGAAATGGTCTTTTACTTGTCCACATCTGAGGGACTGAGGGCTGGCTGCCGTGCTTAGACGGAGTTGAGTAGGGTGTCCCCGGCAAACTGCTGGTCTGTGAGGAAGGTGCAGGCGGAGATGTTATGTTGCCTTGATCAAAATGTGGTGTCGATGTCGGAGAGCGCTCAACACCAGCAGGTGTTTCCACTTGCAAATGTCCTGACGACCTGCCAATCACACTGGCTGTTGCGTGTAAAGAGGTGGAAGGTCTGCTTCCAAAACCATGTGCGACTGCTGTCCCCACAGTCACAGAGGATGAAGAGGACATGGATGCACTTGATGGGGTAGAAGGTGGTTGACCCGGCCCACTAGGCCACATTGTAGCACAGTGAGCTTCCCACTGCAACTTATGCCTCATATCCATGTGACGGTTCATGCATGAAGTACTCAACCTAGTGATTTTTTGGCCTTTACTGAGATTTTGTTGACAAATCTAACAGACAACATGAGTTGGGTCATCCTTTGCGATGTCAAAAAATGCCCAGGCTATGCAAAGCCTAGAGCCCGTGCGACCTGAAGAGCCACCACGACTTCTGGCCTGAGGCACAATTGGGGTTGAGGATGCAGTTGTTGACGTGCTTCCAGTACTCCGTCTCTGTTCAGGAAGGCGCACCGTTACCTTGTCGTCAGACTCGTCACTAGCATCCTCCTCCACCTCCTCTGCTGACCTCATGGACTGGCGGACTGGGGGTTGACAGTAAGTGGGGTCTACAACCTTGTCATCATCTTCCTGTGTGTTCTCACACCTGTCGTCCTCAGAGCCAACCTCTTCCTGCCCCGACCGAAAAGTCAAGTTTTCGTTCCAATCAGGTATCTCAGTCTCATCATCATCTTCCTCATTGTCTCCACCAACAGGAGTTACAGTTTGGGAACGAGGGTCTACATTATGCTCAGAACCTTCTTCATCTGGGCCTGGATCCGACTCACAAAGATTCTGGGCATCAGTGCAGATCATTTCCTCGTCTGGATTCACAGAAGCCCTGGAGCAGACCTCTGATTCCCAGGCTATAGTATGCGTAAACAGCTCTACAGACTCAACCATGTGTGCTACCCCATGCTCAGATGGGCAGCTGGGGACTTGGGAAGCAAGTGCGATTGGGGTGACAACTCTGAGGACTGGTGTAGTTGTGATGTTGAAGTTGACATGGAGGAGAGCCCACTTGAACGAGCACTTGATATCCGTTCAAGCACCTGCTGTTTTTGTGCCTCATCTGGAATTTTTGGCGATGCTTGTAGCGATGGTCATAAGAAAGGGATCATATTAGATTGTCCATGAAAAGAAGTAGACGTCTTACTTTGGCTGGAAGATGGTCTTTCTTCTGCAGATGTTACTGTTGCTTTACCACCTACCCCATGGACACAACCTTTTTTTCCCTTTCCAACATGCCTATTCCCCTTTCCACCAGCAGCAGGCCTTTTGCCACTAATTTTAGTGCTTAATTGGCAACTGTGTATCTGAAGTTGTTGGCACAACAACCGATGGATGAAAACCGAGCAGAACTGAGTGGCCAAACTGTGGTACTAGGCCCAAAACTATCAACTGGATTAGATGCAGTGAAAATAGAGATACACAGGCGGTATAGTTTGTTTCACAGGCAGGCTACTCTGCTGACGTGCAGACAATGCTACTAGGCCCAAAACTATCAACCGGATTAGATGCAGTGAAAATAGAGATACACAGAGGGTATGGTTTGTTTCACAGGCGGGCTACTCTGCTGACGTGCAGACACTGCTACTAAGCCCAAAACCCCAAAACGATTTACTGCGTTAGATGCAGTAAAAATTGAGATACACAGGCGGTGTAGCTAGCTTCACAGGCAGGCTACTCTGCTGACATGCAGACACTGCTACTAAGCCCAAAACGATTTACTGGGTTAGATGCAGTAAAAATTGAGATACACAGGCGGTGTAGCTAGCTTCACAGGTGGGCTACTCTGCTGACGTACAGACACTGCTACTAAGCCCAAAACCCCAAAATGATTTACTGGGTTAGATGCCGTAAAAATTGAGAAACATAGGTGGTGTAGCTAGCTTCACAGGCGGGCTACTCAGATGACTATCAGACAATGCTACTAGCCCAAAAGGATTGGCTGAGCTAGATTACACCAAATGCTGTGACTAACACTTGCACAGCACTGGCTCAGACCTGCCTGGCAAACAGTGCATTGAACTGCTGTAACCTACCCTGACAAAGGCTGATATTACAACTAGTCCCAACTCCCGACTCCCTAAACCTATCTCTCAGAAAATTTGCTGGCAAAAAAAGACTCTTTGACCATATAGCACCCACAGCATCAGTGGTGCCGTCTAACACTAAGCTGCAGCAGTGAGGAAATGGTGATGACGGGGCAAATGGCTGGTTCTCATTGGGCAAGGAGTGACATGTGACATACACAGCCAATGACACATGCACTTGCTTGTCTGCATCACATGCACATTGCTGTGTGTGTGTGCACTGCTGATAGGCTGAGAGACTGCACCGCCCCTCTGTAAATGCAGGAAAGAAAAAAAAATGGAGATCAGCGTTATTTTAGCACAGATCTATCCCCCGCCCCCCCCACCCACTATACACTGAAACAGTCCATTAACAATGATAAACAGTTTTAATGTGCAAATCAAGCTAGGCTTTTGGTGAATGAACAGTTATCGAACAGAAACTCGAACAGCCGAATTTTAAGCAAATTGTTCGGGTTCATCGAACGACTCAAACACCACCCAAAACAGCTCAAATTTGAAATTGGCGAACAGTTCGACTTGAACACCGCTCATCTCTATCGGTCTCCTCAGCAATGGCCTGCTTGGCAACTTTACCCCCTGCCGGCGGCAGACAGGCCCTGGGAGATGGTCGGGATGGACTTCGTGGAAGGCTTACCCAAATCTCATAGCTGTACAGTTATCTGGGTAGTCACTGACCATTTTTCTAAGATGGTGCACTTGGTTCCGCTTCCACGGGTGCCTTCTGCACGGGCTTTAGCTGTGCTATTCGTCAAAGATGTTTTCCATCTACATGGCATGCCTGACAAAATTGTCAGTGACTGGGGTCCTCAGTTTGCATCTCGGTTCTGGAGAGAGCTCTGTCGTTTACTCAGCATTGAGCTGAATCTCTCTTCTGCTTATCATCCAGAGACAAATGGGTTGGTAGAGGGGGCCAACCAGACTCTGGTCACATACTTGCGACATTTTGTCTCCGTCAGGCAGGATGACTGGGCATCTTTGCTACCTTAGGTGGAATTTGCCATGAACAACGCCGTAGCCGACTCTACCGGGCAGACTCCATTTCTCCTTAATTACCGCCAGCATCCGCGTGTCCCTGTGCCCATGCCCGTGTCATCCACCGATTCTAAGGTGGCAGACAGGGTGGTGGAGGCACGTGACATTTGGGATCGCGCACAGGACGCTATCCGGGCCTCAAAGGAGAGAATGAGGGTCTCTGCTGATGCACACCAGCGCCCCGCTCCAACCTTTGCTCCTGGCGACTTAGTGTGGCTCTCCACCCGTAACATCAGGCTGTGGGTTGAGTCCACTAAGTTTGCGCCTCGCTACATAGGCGCCCTTTCAAGGTTCTGAAACAGGTCAACCCTGTGATCTACCGTTTGGCTATTCCTCCGTGCCTTGGTATCACCGTCACCTTTCACGTTTCCCTCTAAAAGCACGTCTATTTGTCCCGGTTTTCCAAGTCATCTAATTCCATTCCAACATTATCTGGTGGACTGGAAAGGTCACGGATCAGAGGATAGAACATGGGAGCCTGTGGAGCACATTTGAGCGTAGCGAGGCCCAAGGAGGGGGGTAATGTTAGGGGTAGAGTTCCAGCAGCTTCACAGGGGGAATCTCGAGCCATGTCTGCTGCGGTCTCCCATTCTGCATCAGCCGTAGTGGAGCCTGCTCAGCGGAGACATCAGTCCCAGTGTCTCGCTCAGCCTGATACTGTGCAAAGGATTACTGCTACCTTTCCAGGCTCTGCTTTTGTAGCCAGCACTGGTCAGTGGTGAGCAGTCTTTTCTGGGACTACGTCCTGCTTTGCACACTCTGAGCATGCAAAGGGGAGGACCTCTTATTGGAGGTCAGGGGTCAAACACTCAGCTCCCGTAGCAGCTCCAATTGGACCACTAGGAAGGTCCTTGTCTGCTGCAGCTATATAAGGTTCGCATGGCCGCATGGCAATGTACTAGTATCAACCTATGTTATGAGCTTTGCTACTTGGTGGTCATGTCTGCATGTGGTCAGGGTTGGCTGAAATAAGCCCCTAGAATACCGGCACCTCTGTTGAAGAGTTTTGTATGCTTGGATTCAGGGCCTGGCTGAAATAGGCCCCTAGAATACCGGCACCTCTGGTGAGGAGTTGTTTGTGTGCTATGCTGTCTGCATGACCACTCTTTGCTTTGCTCAGTTAGGTGTTGTGAATTAGACTTTTTTGGCTCCCTCTTGTGGTCACTAGTGGTATGACTCTGAGATTGTCTTTCCCTAGTTTGGCACCCACCTGGGTCGTTAGTCCAGGGGTGTTGCTATATGAACTTCCTGAATTCTTAGTCTGGTGCCTGGCATCGTTGTAATCAGTCCTTTCTGTTTGCTCCTGTCTGCTGGTCCTGGTTCATGCAAAATTAAGCTAAGTCTTGCTTCCTTGTTTTTTGGTTATTTGTATTGCTCTTATTTTTTGTCCAGCATGTACTAAAGGTGATTCCTGATTTTGCTGGAAGCTCTAGGGGGCTGGTATTCTCCCCCCGGGCCGTTAGACGTTTCGGGGGTTCTTGAATATCCAGCGTGGATATTTTTGATAGGGTTTTTGCTGACCGTATAAGTCATCTTACTATATTCTGCTATTAGTCAGTGGGCCTCTCTTTGCTAAATACCTAGTTCATTCTTACGTTTGTCTTTTCTTCTTACCTCACCGTTATTATTTGTTGGGGGCTTGTATCCAACTTTTGGGGTCTTTTCTCTGGAGGCAAGAAAGGTCTATCTTTTCCCTTCTAGGGTTAGTTAGTTCTCCGGCTGGCGCGAGACGTCTAGAACCAACGTAGGCACGTTCCCCGGCTGCTGCTATTTGTGGTGCTAGGATTAGCTATACGGTCAGCCCAGTTACCACTGCCCTATGAGCTGGTTTTTTGTGTTTGCAGACTTGGTATTTATTGCAGAGACCCTCTGCCATTGGGGTCATAACAGTATGCCAGGCTAAAGTTGAATGTTTAATGCATTGCAGAAGTGGGATAATAAGAAAGGAAATTCTGAGTTTTTTTTTTCCTCTCTTTCTTCCTCCCCTTTACCTCTGAGTGGCTTAGGCTTGCTGCAGACATGAATGTCCAGACTCTGATTACAAGTGTGGATCAGCTTGCTGCTCGTGTGCAGGGCATACAAGATTTTGTTACCAGTAGTCCTATGTCTGAACCTAAAATACCTATTCCTGAACTGTTCTCTGGAGATCGATTTAAGTTTAGGAATTTCAGGAATAATTGTAAATTGTTTCTTTCTCTGAGACCCCGTTCGTCTGGAGACTCAGCTCAGCAAGTTAAAATTGTTATCTCTTTCTTGCGGGGCGACCCTCAGGATTGGGCTTTCTCGCTAGCGCCAGGAGATCCGGCATTGGCGAATATTGATGCGTTTTTTCTGGCGCTCGGATTGCTTTACGAGGAACCCAATCTTGAAATTCAGGCAGAAAAAGCCTTGCTGGCTATTTCTCAGGGCCAGGATGAAGCTGAAGTGTATTGCCAAAAATTTCGGAAATGGTCCGTGCTTACTCAGTGGAATGAGTGTGCTCTGGCCGCAAATTTCAGAAATGGCCTTTCTGAAGCCATTAAGAATGTGATGGTGGGTTTCTCCATTCCTACAAGTCTGAATGATTCCATGGCGCTGGCTATTCAAATTGACCGGCGTTTGCGGGAGCGCAAAACTGCTAATCCCCTGGTGGTGTTGTCTGAACAAACACCTGATTTAATGCAATGTGATAGAATTCAGACTAGAAATGAACGGAAAAATCATAGACGGCAGAATGGGTTGTGTTTTTACTGTGGTGATTCTACACATGTTATATCAGCATGCTCTAAACGCATTACAAGGGTTGTTAGCCCTGTCGCCATTGGTAATTTGCAACCTAAATTTATTTTGTCTGTGACTTTAATTTGCTCATTGTCTTCCTACCCTGTTATGGCGTTTGTGGATTCAGGTGCTGCCCTGAGTCTTATGGATCTGTCGTTTGCCAAGCGCTGTGGTTTTGTTCTTGAGCCATTGGTAAATCCTATTCCTCTTAGAGGTATTGATGCTACGCCATTGGCGGAAAATAAACCGCAGTTTTGGACACAGGTAACCATGTGCATGACTCCTGAACATCGGGAGGTGATTCGTTTTCTTGTTCTGCATAAAATGCATGATTTGGTCGTTTTGGGTCTGCCATGGTTACAGACCCATAATCCAGTCTTGGATTGGAAGGCAATGTCTGTGTCAAGTTGGGGCTGTCAGGGAATTCATGGTGATTCCCCACCGGTGTCTATTGCTTCCTCTACTCCTTCGGAAGTTCCTGAGTATTTGTCTGATTATCAGGATGTATTCAGCGAGTCCAGGTCCAGTGCTCTTCCTCCTCATAGGGACTGTGACTGCGCTATATATTTGATTCCGGGTAGTAAATTTCCTAAGGGAAGATTATTTAATCTGTCTGTACCTGAGCATACCGCAATGCGTTCAAATATCAAGGAATCTCTGGAGAAGGGGCATATCCGTCCTTCCTCTTCCCCTCTTGGTGCGGGATTCTTTTTTGTGGCCAAGAAGGACGGATCTTTGAGACCTTGTATTGACTATCAGCTTCTGAATAAAATCACTGTTAAATTTCAGTATCCTTTGCCTCTGTTGTCGGACTTGTTTGCCCGGATTAAAGGTGCCAAGTGGCTCACCAAGATAGATCTTCGTGGTGCGTACAACCTTGTGCGCATTAAGCAAGGAGATGAATGGAAAACTGCATTTAATACGCCCGAAGGTCATTTTGAGTACTTGGTGATGCCTTTTGGGCTCTCTAATGCTCCTTCAGTGTTTCAGTCCTTTATGCATTATATTTTCCGGAAGTATCTGGATAAGTTTATGATTGTTTATCTGGATGATATTCTGTTTTTTTCTGATGATTGGGACTCGCATGTAGAGCAGGTCAGGATGGTGTTTCAGGTTTTGCGTGAGAATCCTTTGTTTGTTAAGGGCTCAAAGTGTCTCTTTGGAGTACAGAAGGTTCCCTTTTTGGGTTTTATTTTCTCCCCTTCTGTGGTGGAGATGGACCCAGTCAAGGTCCGAGCTATTCATGATTGGACTCAACCCACGTCCGTTAAGAGTCTTCAGAAGTTCTTGGGCTTTGCTAACTTCTACCGTCGTTTTATCGCTAATTTTTCTAGCGTTGTTAAACCTTTGACGGATATGACCAAGAAAGGTTCTGATGTTGCTAACTGGGCTCCTGCAGCCGTGGAGGCTTTCCAGGAGTTGAAGCGCCGGTTTACTTCAGCGCCTGTTTTGTGCCAGCCTGATGTCTCACTTCCCTTTCAGGTTGTAGTGGATGCTTCTGAGATTGGGGCAGGCGCCGTTTTGTCGCAGAGAGGCCCTGGTTGCTCTGTAATGAGACCATGTGCTTTTTTCTCTAGGAAGTTTTCGCCTGCTGAGCGGAATTATGATGTTGGCAATCGGGAGTTGCTGGCCATGAAGTGGGCATTTGAGGAGTGGCGTCATTGGCTCGAGGGTGCTAAGCATCGTGTGGTGGTCTTGACTGATCACAAAAATCTGATGTATCTCGAGTCTGCTAAACGCCTGAATCCTAGACAGGCCCGTTGGTCATTGCTTTTCTCCCGTTTTGACTTTGTGGTCTCGTATTTACCAGGTTCAAAGAATGTGAAGGCTGATGCTCTTTCAAGGAGCTTTGTGCCTGACTCTCCTGGAGTCGCAGAACCAGTTGGTATTCTTAAAGAGGGAGTAATCTTGTCAGCCATTTCTCCGGATTTGCGACGTGTGTTGCAGAGATTTCAGGCTGGTAGACCTGACTCTTGTCCACCTGACAGACTGTTTGTTCCTGTTAAATGGACCAGCAGAGTCATTTCCGAGGTTCATTCCTCGGTGTTGGCAGGGCATCCGGGAATTTTTGGCACCAGAGATTTGGTGGCTAGGTCCTTTTGGTGGCCTTCCTTGTCGCGGGATGTGCGGTCATTTGTGCAGTCCTGTGGGACTTGTGCTCGAGCTAAGCCTTGCTGTTCTCGTGCCAGCGGGTTGCTCTTGCCCTTGCCTGTCCCGAAGAGGCCTTGGACACACAATTCCATGGATTTCATTTCAGATCTTCCGGTGTCTCAGGGCATGTCTGTCATCTGGGTGGTATGTGATCGCTTTTCCAAGATGGTCCATTTGGTATCTTTGCCTAAGCTGCCTTCCTCTTCCGATCTGGTTCCTTTGTTCTTTCAGAATGTGGTTCGTTTACACGGCATTCCTGAGAATATCGTGTCTGACAGAGGATCCCAGTTTGTTTCCAGGTTCTGGTGATCCTTTTGTGCTAAGATGGGCATTGATTTGTCGTTTTCGTCTGCCTTTCATCCTCAGACTAATGGACAAACGGAGCGAACTAATCAAACTTTGGAGGCTTATTTGAGGTGTTTTGTTTCTGCGGATCAGGATGATTGGGTGACCTTCTTGCCGTTGGCTGAGTTTGCCCTTAATAATCGGGCTAGTTCCGCTACTTTGGTCTCGCCATTTTTCTGCAACTCTGGTTTCCATCCTCGTTTTTCTTCGGGACATGTGGAGCCTTCTGACTGTCCTGGGGTAGATTCTGTGGTGGATAGGTTGCAGCAGATTTGGAATCATGTGGTGGACAACTTGAAGTTGTCACAGGAGAAGGCTCAGCGTTTTGCCAACCGCGGCCGCGGTGTGGGTCCCCGACTTCGTGTTGGGGATTTGGTATGGCTGTCTTCTCGATTTGTTCCTATGAAGGTCTCCTCTCCTAAATTCAAGCCTCTCTTCATCGGTCCTTACAAGATATTGGAAATCCTTAATCCTGTGTCCTTTCGCTTGGATCTTCCGGTGTCGTTTGCCATTCACAACGTGTTCCATAGGTCTTTGTTGCGGCAGTACGTTGTACCTGTGGTTCCTTCTGTGGAGCCTCCTGCTCCGGTGTTGGTTGAGGGCGAGTTGGAGTACGTGGTGGAGAAAATCTTGGATTCTCGTCTCTCCAGACGGAGGCTTCAGTATCTGGTCAAGTGGAAGGGCTATGGTCAGGAGGATAATTCCTGGGTGGTTGCCTCTGATGTGCATGCGGCCGATTTAGTTCGTGCCTTTCACGCTGCTCATCCTGATCGCCCTGGTGGTCTTGGTGAGGGTTCGGTGACCCCTCCTTAAAGGGGGGGTACTGTTGTGAATTAGACTTTTTTGGCTCCCTCTTGTGGTCACTAGTGGTATGACTCTGAGATTGTCTTTCCCTAGTTTGGCACCCACCTGGGTCGTTAGTCCAGGGGTGTTGCTATATGAACTTCCTGAATTCTTAGTCTGGTGCCTGGCATCGTTGTAATCAGTCCTTTCTGTTTGCTCCTGTCTGCTGGTCCTGGTTCATGCAAAATTAAGCTAAGTCTTGCTTCCTTGTTTTTTGGTTATTTGTATTGCTCTTATTTTTTGTCCAGCTTGTACTAAAGGTGATTCCTGATTTTGCTGGAAGCTCTAGGGGGCTGGTATTCTCCCCCCGGGCCGTTAGACGGTTCGGGGGTTCTTGAATATCCAGCGTGGATATTTTTGATAGGGTTTTTGCTGACCGTATAAGTCATCTTACTATATTCTGCTATTAGTCAGTGGGCCTCTCTTTGCTAAATACCTAGTTCATTCTTACGTTTGTCTTTTCTTCTTACCTCACCGTTATTATTTGTTGGGGGCTTGTATCCAACTTTTGGGGTCTTTTCTCTGGAGGCAAGAAAGGTCTATCTTTTCCCTTCTAGGGTTAGTTAGTTCTCCGGCTGGCGCGAGACGTCTAGAACCAACGTAGGCACGTTCCCCGGCTGCTGCTATTTGTGGTGCTAGGATTAGCTATACGGTCAGCCCAGTTACCACTGCCCTATGAGCTGGTTTTTTGTGTTTGCAGACTTGGTATTTAATGCAGAGACCCTCTGCCATTGGGGTCATAACAGTTAGGTACCTGTGATCCTCTGTGAGGTTAACAGGGCACAGCGATTCTGTGAAGTTAACAGAGTTCGCTTTTACATCCATAGAGTGTCATTAATTACTTTGTAGCAGATATCTCTGCATGGTGGACCGTGGGCTGCGAACGCACCTTGTTGTTTCCTTCCTATACTCGGTGCATTCCGCTAGCCCTAACAGTAGGTTTCAAGGTTGATTTTGAGCCTTCATTCAATCCAGTAAAGTCCATCTAGCTCATCTTTAACAATACCAGCCCAATCCACCACCCCATCTGCACCTTGCTGGTGTTTGAGTTGAAATGAAAGTCTGTGTCTGTTACTCATCCTGCCACAGCCCACCCATCTGCTATGTAAGAAGTCAGTCTCATCTGATCAGTCCACTTATCCTTTTAAAAGCCTTTCTTCTGATATTTATTTGCTCAGTCCTGATGTTTCCACTTGTGTCCTGTTCAATGGTGGTTGGGTCTCATTCTCTATACCTCGATCATGAGAAATGAACACCTTGTACTTCTGTCTCTTGCTCAGTGGTGGTCGAGTGTCAGCCTCCTCACCTTGGCCGTGTCTTTGAGCATTGAACACCTTGTACTACTGTGTCTTGTTCAGTGTTGATCAGGTGTCAGCCGTTCTTACCTTTGCCATGTCTATGAGCACTGAACACCTTGTACTTCTTGTCTCCAAAGAGGTTGTAGTTCAGGAATATGACAAAACTGGAGGAAAATGGCTTCCTGGTCATTTCACGTTTGATTATTTTCAGCTTTTTGGCAGTCAGTGTGCATTTTTTTCTCAAAACAGTTTTTGTGACCCTGTTAACTATTTGCAGCAAAACTTTTGAAGTTTCTGTGATTGCCCCAATATCCTACCCATTTCTGGAGTACTTGATCCCTCTGTAATACTTATGTATCAGTTAAATCTCTTTTTTGGCCCATTTTGCCTGAGTAAAACAAGCTCCTTAATTAATCTGCTCACCTTGATAAAGGTTGTTGATACCCTGAGTCTGCACCTCCTCGTTACACAAATACACATCACCTGATCTGATTCAAACCAATACGCATTTAACCCCTTAATGACAGCCAATACGTCTTTTAACTGACCTGAGATATAAGAGAATAGCCTCCCCACACAGGAGACAATGCAGCAGCTGCCGGCTGTACACTATAGCTGACAACTTGCTGTATCAGCCACGATCAGTGTTTGCACCATGCATATCTGTTTAACCCCTTAGATGCTGCTGTCAATAGTGACTACATCATTATAAATGGTTAACAGAGTGTGGGGGCTTCCTCTTTATCCCAATTGGTGCCCTCAGATCATGATTGTGTGGTCCTGATGTTTGCCATGGCAATTCATGACCAAATAGTGGCCTAAGAATCTAACGGCTGTAGTAATCTGTTCAGAAGTTAGAGACATTTAGGTGATAAAAATACACATTTTCATTTCTGTCATGCCACTTTGCATTAATTCCTGTAAAGCACCTGAAGAGTTAATAAACTACCTGACTGCAGTTTTCAATATATCAGGGGGTGCTGATTTAAAAATGGTATCACGTTTGGGGGTTTCCCAGTATAAGGGATCCCTAAAGTCACTTCAAACATGGATAAGTCTCTAAAAAAATAAATTTTGTAAATTTCCTTGAAAAAATGAAAAATTGCTGCTACATTTTTAATCCTCCTAAAATGCTAACAAAATAAAATAACATTTTACAAATGATGCTGATGTAAAGCAGACATGTGGGAAATGTTATTTAATAATGGTTTGCTATGGTATGGCCATCTGTATTAAAGGGATAATCATTCAAATTTAGAAAATTGCTAATTTTTTAACATTTTTCTTATGTTTTGTGTTTATTTATAAAAAATATCAAAAATTTATTGACCTAAATTTACCATTATCATAAAGTATAATGTGTCACGAAAAAACAATCTCAAAATCACTGGGATTTGTTGAAGCGTTGCAGAGTTATTACCACATAAAGTGACACTGGTCAGATTTCAAAAATTTGGCTCCGTCACTAAGGGGTTAAGTTTATTCAAGATGGAGATGAAAAATCTACAGGAAAATGATAATATCATCAAAATACTCACTTTTTTATGAATTGTGCACACAGTATTTGCATATATACAAATACTTTCCATATGCCAAAAACAAGCTGTGATATGGACCAAACCATTGGCTAATTTATGTTTCTGGAGCCACACATGCTGATGACTTAATAAAGTTACACAATTTTGGAGAGAATTTTTCATTAGTTGGCAAAATTCAGTCACAGTTCGGTAAATCATTGCTCTTCCACTAATGCTATTGTTATGAATTTGTCTAGGATAGTGGTGCTGTATCCTCTTAATGACCGCCAATATGTCATTTTACTGACCAGGGATATAAGAGAACAGCATCCCCATATAGTTGACAATCCGGCAGCTGTCGGCTGTACACTATAGCTAACAACTTGCTGCATTAGCCATGATCAGCGTTGGCACGGTCCATGTCTGTATAACCTCTTAGATGCTGCTGTTAATAGTGACTACATCATATAAATGGTTAAGTGTGAGGGGTTCCTATTTATCCCCATTGGCACCCTGAGATCATATTTGTGTGGTCCTGATGTTTGTCATGGCAATTCACGGCCAAATAGCGACCTTAGAGTCTGCCGGCTGCAGTGGCCTGTTCAGAAGTGAGCGAAATTTAGGTGGTAAAAATAAAATTGTTCATTTCTGTCATGCCACTTTACATTGATTCCTAAATCACCTGAAGGGTTAATAAAGTACCTGACAGCAGTTTTCAATATGTTGAGGGGTGCTGTTTTTAAAATGGTATGAGGGAAATGTTATTTATTAATGTTTTTCTGCGGTATAACTAGCTGGATTAAAGGGATAATCATTCTGTTAGGGTTGGCAGAACGCATCGAGAATATATACCGTGGGGCAAAAAAGTATTTAGTCAGTCAGCAATAGTGCAAGTTCCACCACTTAAAAAGATGAGAGGGGTCTGGAATGGGCCAACATGCCAACAACAGTGTGTGGCAACCTTGTGAAGACTTACAGAAAACGTTTGACCTCTGTCATTGCCAACAAAGGATATTTTACAAAGTATTGAGATGAAATTTTATTTCTGACCAAATACTTATTTTCCACCATAATATGCAAACAAAATGATAAAAAAACAGACCATGTGATTTTCTGGATTTTTTTTTCTCAGTTTGTCTCCCATAGTTGAGGTCTACCTATGATGTAAATTACAGACGCCTCTCATCTTTTTAAGTGGTGGAACTTGCACTATTGCTGACTGACTAAATACTTTTTTGCCCCACTGTATATATGAATTATTAGGTGCGTTCGCAACCCAGGGTCCACTGTGCAGGAGAGGAACCTGCTGCTGGCAAATGGCGGCACTATATGGCGGTATAAGCGAACTCTGTTAACTCCACAGAGTCGCTAGGAACAAGATGCTGTGCCCTGTTAACCTCACAGAGGTACACAGCTACCAACCAGAGCAAACTGTGGTCATGCAGTCAGAGAAAACAGACAAACAACTCCTCACCGGAGGTGCCGGTATTCTAGCGGCTTATTTCAGCCAAGGCCCTGAATACACTCATACAAACTCCTCACTGGAGGTGCCGGTATTCTCGGTCCTTATTGCAGCCAAACCCTAACCACATCCAGACATGACCACACTGGCGCTGAGCTCATAGACATTGGTTTCATACTAGCGCATGACCGTGCAGCCATGCAAACCTTTTATAGCTGCAGCAACTTCAGGACCTTCCTAGAGGACCAAAGGGAGCTGCTGCAGTATCTGAGCATGTGACCCCCGACCTCCAATGAGAGGTCTTACCCTGGGCATGCTCAGAAGGGGAAAAGCAGGACTTAGTCCCAGAGACATCTGCTCACCGCTGACCAGTACTGGCTACAAAGGCAGAGCCTGGAAGAACAGTAGTAACCAGTTGCCCAGTATCAGCCTGAGCCAGACGCTGGGATCGACATCTCCGCTGAGCAGGCTCCACTGTTGCTGCAGAAGAATGGGAGACCGCAGCGGAGGTGGTTCGAGAGTTGACCTGTGCAGAGGTGGGAACTCGACACCTAAAACAAATTTTGAAAATTGCAATTACATTTTTGTCAATTTTTTTATCATTTTATAAATAAACACAAAATATATTGACCAGAATTTACCATTATCATAAATTATAGTGTGCCACGAATAAATATTCTCAAAATCACTGGGATTTGTTGAAGAATTCCAGACGTAATTACCACATAAAGTGACACTGGTCAGATTTTTTTAAAATTGGCTGTCACAAGGGTGTATGATTAGTGGAGGGAGGTGTATTTAGGTGAGAGGAACTGTGCAGTGTAATTGTTTTTTCACTTTTTTTCTATAATAAAATAATATATGTACATTCCTACAGCCAGTAAGGGCACAAAAAGCATTCACAACATCACGACACAAGGTCTTCTGTGATAAGCTGCCAAAGTCACGTGTCCCTGTCCATATAAAAAGTGGACATCTTGTTTTGCTAGCCCCATTTTCTCAGTGTCATAGTGCAGAAAAGCCACTCCTGCTAGTGCTGCTGCTGAAAGAGAACTTATTAGTTAGCTAGATAGAATCCTGTCCTGTGTGAAATCGATATTCCAACATCTAACTAGTGCAAAAATTGTGTTGCAGTATCAGGATTCCTCATTTGCTAATTGAAATCGATAGTGATAAAAATGTGTTTCAGTGAGAAATCAGAAGGCCACATTTCCTCCTAAAAATTGTTAGGTATAACAGTATTGGTCAGGCACACTATCTAAAAAAATAATTAGTGAATGTTTATTTAGTGACAGGTGATTCATAGGTGTGGGCCTAAGGTTATGAAGCAGCAAGTTACAAGTAGGAAATGGTACATCCAACATGAGTGGGAAAAAGCGAGGTCATGGTGGAAGTGGGAATAGGTTTGGTGTAAAGGTACCTTCACACTGAGGAACTTTCCAACGAGAACGACGACGATCCGTGACGTTGCAGCGTCCTGGATGGCGGTCTCATTGTGTTTGACATGCAGCAGCGATCTGGATCCCACTGTGATATCGCTGGTCGGAGCTAGAAGTCCAGAACTGGATTTCGTCGCTGATCACCCTGTTGTGAATTTGCTTTTTGCTCCCTCTAGTGGTTACTAGTTTTTTGACTCTGGTTTTTCTGTCATTCCTTTTATCCGCACCTGGGTCGTTAGTTAGGGGTGTTGCTATATAAGCTCCCTGGTCCTTCAGTTCAATGCCTGGCAACGTAGTTATCAGAGCTAGTCTGCTGTGCTCTTGTCTACTGATCCTGGTTCCAGTTATATCAGCTAAGTCTGCCTTTTGCTTTTTGCTATTTGTTTTGGTTTTGTATTTTTGTCCAGCTTGTTCCAAATCTATATCCTGACCTTTGCTGGAAGCTCTAGGGGGCTGGTGTTCTCCCCCCGGACCGTTAGACGGTTCGGGGGTTCTTGAATTTCCAGTGTGGATTTTGATAGGGTTTTTGTTGACCATATAAGTTACCTTTCTTTATTCTGCTATCAGTAAGCGGGCCTCACTGTGCTAAACCTGGTTCATTTCTGTGTTTGTCATTTCCTCTTACCTCACCGTCATTATTTGTGGGGGGCTTCTATCCAGCTTTGGGGTCCCCTTCTCTGGAGGCAAGAAAGGTCTTTGTTTTCCTCTACTAGGGGTAGCTAGATTCTCCGGCTGGTGCGTGTCATCTAGAATCAACGTAGGAATGATCCCCGGCTACTTCTAGTGTTGGCGTTAGGAGTAGATATATGGTCAACCCAGTTACCACTGCCCTATGAGCTGGATTTTTGTATTCTGCAGACTTCCACGTTCCTCTGAGACCCTCGCCATTGGGGTCATAACAGTTTGCCAGGCCAGTATTAAATGTTTAATGCATTGCAGAAGAGGGATTATAAGAAAGAAGATTCTGAGTTTTTTTTTTCTCCTTCCCCTTTACCTCAGAGTGGCTATGCTTGCTGCAGACATGAATGTCCAGACCTTGATTACAAGTGTGGACCAGCTGGCTACTCGTGTGCAGGGCATACAAGACTATGTTATCAGAAATCCTAGGTCAGAACCTAAAATACCGATTCCTGAACTGTTTTCCGGAGACAGGTTTAAGTTTAGGAATTTCGTGAATAATTGTAAATTGTTTTTGTCCCTGAGACCCTGTTCATCAGGAGATTCTGCTCAGCAAGTAAAAATTGTTATTTCGTTCTTACGGGCGACCCTCAGGATTGGGCTTTTTCGCTGGCGCCAGGAGATCCGGCATTGGCTGATCTTGATGCGTTTTTTCTGGCGCTCGGTTTACTTTATGAGGAAACCAATCTTGAGATTCAGGCAGAAAAGGCCTTGCTGTCTATGTCTCAGGGGCAGGACGAGGCTGAAGTGTATTGCCAAAAATTTCGGAAATGTTCCGTGCTGACACATTGGAACGAGTGTGCACTGGCCGCTAATTTTAGAAATGGCCTTTCTGAAGCCATTAAGAATGTTATGGTGGGTTTTCCCATTCCCACAGGTCTGAATGATACTATGGCACTGGCTATTCAAATTGACCGGCGGTTGCGGGAGCGCAAAACCGCAAATTCCCTCATGGTGTTGTCTGAACAGACACCTAATTCGGTGCAATGTGATAGAAAAACCGCAAATTCCCTCATGGTGTTGTCTGAACAGACACCTGATTTAATGCAATGTGATAGAATCCTGACTAGAAATGAGCGGAAAATTCATAGACGCCGGAATGGCTTGTGCTACTACTGTGGTGATTCTACACATGTTATCTCAGCATGCTCTAAACGTATAGCTAAGGTTGTTAGTCCTGTCACCGTTGGTAATTTGCAACCTAAATTTATTCTGTCTGTAACTTTGATTTGCTCACTGTCATCTTATCCTGTCATGGCGTTTGTAGATTCAGGTGCTGCCCTGAGTCTCATGGATCTCTCATTTGCTAAGCGCTGTGGATTTACTCTTGAACCATTAGAAAATCCTATTCCTCTTAGGGGTATTGATGCTACACCATTGGCAGCAAATAAACCGCAGTATTGGACTCAGGTTACCATGTGCATGACTCCTGAACACCGCGAGGTGATACGTTTCCTGGTTTTACATAAAATGCATGATTTGGTCGTTTTAGGGCTGCCATGGTTACAGACCCATAATCCAGTCCTGGACTGGAAGGCTATGTCAGTCTCAAGTTGGGGCTGTCGTGGTATTCATGAGGATTCCCTGCCTGTGTCTATTGCTTCTTCTACGCCTTCGGAAGTTCCGGAGTATTTGTCTGATTATCAGGATGTCTTCAGTGAGTCTGAGTCCAGTGCACTGCCTCCTCATAGGGACTGTGACTGTGCTATAGATTTGATCCCAGGCAGTAAATTTCCTAAGGGAAGACTGTTTAATCTGTCGGTACCTGAACATACCGCTATGCGTTCATATATCAAGGAGTCTCTGGAAAAAGGACATATTCGTCCGTCTTCTTCCCCTCTTGGTGCGGGATTCTTTTTTGTGGCAAAAAAGGACGGATCTTTGAGACCTTGTATTGATTATCGGCTTTTAAATAAGATCACTGTCAAATTTCTGTATCCTTTACCGCTGTTGTCTGACTTGTTTGCCCGGATTAAGGGTGCCAAGTGGTTCACCAAGATAGACCTTCGTGGTGCGTACAACCTTGTGCGCATTAGGCAAGGTGATGAATGGAAAACCGCATTCAATACGCCCGAAGGTCATTTTGAGTACTTGGTGATGCCTTTTGGGCTCTCCAATGCGCCTTCAGTTTTTCAGTCCTTTATGCATGACATTTTCCGGAAGTATCTGGATAAATTTTTGATTGTTTATCTGGATGATATTTTGTTTTTTTCTGATAATTGGGATTCGCATGTGGAGCAGGTCAGGTTGGTCTTTAAAATTTTGCGTGAAAATTCTTTGTTTGTCAAGGGCTCAAAGTGTCTCTTTGGTGTACAGAAGGTTCCCTTTTTGGGGTTCATTTTTTCCCCTTCTGCTGTGGAGATGGACCCAGTCAAGGTCCGAGCTATTCTTGATTGGACTCAGCCCTCGTCAGTTAAGAGTCTTCAGAAGTTCTTGGGCTTCGCTAACTTCTACCGTCGTTTTATCACTAATTTTTCTAGCATTGTGAAACCTTTGACGGATATGACCAAGAAGGGCTCCGATGTAGCTAACTGGGCTCCTGCTGCCGTGGAGGCTTTCCAGGAGTTGAAACGCCGGTTTACTTCGGCGCCTGTTTTGTGCCAGCCTGACGTCTCACTTCCCTTTCAGGTTGAGGTGGATGCTTCGGAGATTGGGGCAGGGGCCGTTTTGTCGCAGAGAGGCCCTGGTTGCTCTGTTATGAAACCTTGTGCCTTTTTCTCTAGGAAGTTTTCGCCTGCCGAGCGAAATTATGATGTGGGCAATCGGGAGTTGTTGGCCATGAAATGGGCATTTGAGGAGTGGCGTCATTGGCTCGAGGGTGCTAAGCATCGTGTGGTGGTCTTGACTGATCACAAAAATCTGATGTATCTCGAGTCTGCTAAACGCCTTAATCCGAGACAGGCCCGCTGGTCATTGTTTTTCTCCCGCTTTGATTTTGTTGTCTCGTATTTACCAGGTTCAAAGAATGTGAAGGCCGATGCTCTTTCTAGGAGCTTTGTGCCTGATGCTCCTGGAGTCGCTGATCCTGTTGGTATTCTTAAAGATGGAGTTATCTTGTCAGCTATTTCTCCGGATCTGTGACGTGTGTTGCAGAGATTTCAGGCTGACAGACTGTTTGTCCCGGATAAGTGGACCAGCAGAGTCATTTCCGAGGTTCATTCCTCGGTGTTGGCAGGTCACCCGGGAATTTTTGGCACCAGAGATCTGGTGGCCAGGTCCTTTTGGTGGCCTTCCTTGTCAAGGGATGTGCGGTCATTTGTGCAGTCCTGTGGGACTTGTGCTCGAGCTAAGCCTTGCTGTTCTCGTGCCAGCGGTTTGCTCTTGCCCTTGCCTGTCCCGAAGAGACCTTGGACACATATCTCCATGGATTTCATTTCTGATCTTCCGCTATCTCAGGGCATGTCCGTTATCTGGGTGATATGTGATCGCTTCTCCAAGATGGTCCATTTGGTTCCTTTGCCTAAGCTGCCTTCCTCTTCCGATCTGGTTCCTGTGTTTTTCCAGAACGTGGTTCGTTTGCACGGCATCCCTGAGAATATTGTGTCAGACAGAGGATCCCAGTTCGTTTCCAGGTTCTGGCGATCCTTTTGTAGTAGGATGGGCATTGATTTGTCGTTTTCGTCTGCTTTCCATCCTCAGACTAATGGACAGACGGAGCGAACCAATCAGACTTTGGAGGCTTATTTGAGGTGTTTTGTCTCTGCTGATCAGGACGATTGGGTGACATTCTTGCCGTTGGCTGAGTTTGCCCTTAATAATCGGGCTAGTTCCGCCACCTTGGTTTCGCCTTTTTTCTGCAACTCTGGTTTCCATCCTCGCTTTTCTTCGGGTCATGTGGAGCCTTCTGACTGTCCTGGGGTGGATTCTGTGGTGGATAGGTTGCAGCAGATCTGGAATCATGTGGTGGACAACTTGAAGTTGTCACAGGAGAAGGCTCAGCGCTTTGCCAACCGCCGCCGCGGTGTGGGTCCCCGACTACGCGTTGGGGATTTGGTGTGGCTTTCTTCCCGCTTTGTTCCTATGAAGGTCTCCTCTCCCAAATTTAAACCTCGTTTTATTGGGCCTTACAAGATATTGGAAATCCTTAATCCTGTATCTTTTCGTCTGGATCTTCCTGTGTCGTTTGCTATTCACAATGTATTTCATAGGTCCTTGTTGCGGCGGTACATTGTGCCTGTAGTTCCTTCTGCTGAGCCTCCTGCTCCGGTGTTGGTTGAGGGCGAGTTGGAGTACGTGGTGGAGAAGATCTTGGATTCTCGCCTCTCCAGGCGGAGGCTTCAGTACCTGGTCAAGTGGAAGGGCTATGGTCAGGAGGATAATTCCTGGGTGGTCGCCTCTGATGTTCATGCGGCCGATTTAGTTCGTGCCTTTCATGCCGCTCATCCTGATCGCCCTGGTGCTCGTGGTGAGGGTTCGGTGACCCCTCACTAAGGGGGGGGTACTGTTGTGAATTTGCTTTTTGCTCCCTCTAGTGGTTACTAGTTTTTTGACTCTGGTTTTTCTGTCATTCCTTTTATCCGCACCTGGGTCGTTAGTTAGGGGTGTTGCTATATAAGCTCCCTGGTCCTTCAGTTCAATGCCTGGCAACGTAGTTATCAGAGCTAGTCTGCTGTGCTCTTGTCTACTGATCCTGGTTCCAGTTATATCAGCTAAGTCTGCCTTTTGCTTTTTGCTATTTGTTTTGGTTTTGTATTTTTGTCCAGCTTGTTCCAAATCTATATCCTGACCTTTGCTGGAAGCTCTAGGGGGCTGGTGTTCTCCCCCCGGACCGTTAGACGGTTCGGGGGTTCTTGAATTTCCAGTGTGGATTTTGATAGGGTTTTTGTTGACCATATAAGTTACCTTTCTTTATTCTGCTATCAGTAAGCGGGCCTCACTGTGCTAAACCTGGTTCATTTCTGTGTTTGTCATTTCCTCTTACCTCACCGTCATTATTTGTGGGGGGCTTCTATCCAGCTTTGGGGTCCCCTTCTCTGGAGGCAAGAAAGGTCTTTGTTTTCCTCTACTAGGGGTAGCTAGATTCTCCGGCTGGCGCGTGTCATCTAGAATCAACGTAGGAATGATCCCCGGCTACTTCTAGTGTTGGCGTTAGGAGTAGATATATGGTCAACCCAGTTACCACTGCCCTATGAGCTGGATTTTTGTATTCTGCAGACTTCCACGTTCCTCTGAGACCCTCGCCATTGGGGTCATAACACACCCGCTGTCATCGCTGGATCGGCATGTGTGACGCCGATCCAGAGATGTGTTCACTTGTAACCAGGGTAAACATTGAGTTACTAAGTGCAGGGCCGCGCTTAGTAACCCTGGTTACCATTGTAAAAGTAAAAAAAAAAAAACACTACATACTCACATTCTGATGTCTGTCACGTCCCCCGGCATCCACAGGGTTAAAATTGTTTTCAGCAGGAGCGCTTGCTAATGCTGCGCTGCTGCCGAGAGCTTCCTGCACTGACTGTGTCAGCGCCAGCCGTAAAGCAGAGCACAGCGGTGACGTCACCGCTGTTATTGCCGGCACTGACACATTCAGTGCAGGAAGCTCTCGGCAGCAGCGCAGCATTAGCAAGCGCTCCTGTCGAAAGCAGTTTTAACCCTGTGGACGCCGGCGGGGGACGTGACAGACATCAGAATGTGAGTATGTAGTTTTTTTTTTTTTACTTTTACAATGGTATCCAGGGTAAATATCGGGTTACTAAGCGCGGCCCTGCACTTAGTAACCCGATTTTTACCCTGGTTACCCGGGTGCTGCAGGGGGACTTCGGCATTGTTGAAGACAGTTTCAACGATGCCGAAGTCGTTCCCCTGATCATTGGTTGTTGGAGAAAGCTGTCGGTGTGACAGCTCCCCAGCGACCACACAACGACTTACCAACGATCACGGCCAGGTCGTATCGCTGGTCGTGATCGTTGGTAAGTCGTTTAGTGTAACGGTACCTTTAGACATGTATGTGGGTTAGTTGTTAATGTTAATGAAAGTTCAACTGAACAAACACCCTCTTGTCCTGGACAAAGACAACTGACAACATCTGTTACTTAACTGGCTACTTGACTCCCTTTCTTTGGCACCTGCACAGTGGTATTCCTCACATATGAGACTGAGAATGAGCATGTGCTCCAGTATATGGCAAGCGCTGCATCAAATGGCCTCTCCTCCTCTTCCTCCACCTTAACATTGCACACAGTACAATCCTTCAGAGATGGCACCCAAATCACCTTTATTTACCCCTGCTTCACAAATTTCCAAATGCCCAACTGACTGAACCACAGTTGGGCCACTCTGCAGAGCTACTCACACATTCTGTCCCATGGGCACCAGGGGTTTGCTCCAAAGATTCACAGAATCCAGAGGAGGAAAGCATCTGCACCGATGCCCACATTTTTTCATGTTGGATCTGGGGCTGGATGAAGTAGGGTCAGAGCAGAATCCCGACCCTCGTCACCAGACGTTAACCACCGGGGGGAGGTAATCCTGTTGAGACTCAGATACGAAAGGTGCACACAGACTATACTGTGGTAGGACAGGGTAGGAAGAAGAGGAGATTAACTCTCAGGGTGAGGAGTGTGAAAACAGAGAGGATGATGATGAGGTTTTACATCCCACTTGGTGTGAACCCAGAGGTATGCAGTTGAGTAGCTCAGTAGAGGAAGTTGAGGAAGATGAGGAAGTTACCTTGCCACTTAACGCACAGCACACAGACACTAAGTAATTCAAAAATGACAAGCACTGCATCCTCAGCCATATATCTGGTTGTAGTAAATATAGGAAAACTTACTGAACAGCAATCTAGTCTGAACTGGTGCATAACCAAAAAAAGACATATAGTAAATAGATCAATGACTGCACTCAATTTTACTGTACTAAAGCAAGGAAATGTGCGATACATGAAATGTGAATAGCATAATGGCTTGTGAAATCTATGAAAAAACACATGAGATGCTTAGCACAAGATTTGGCCAAAAATTGTGAGCCCATCCACCAAACGTCAACGTAATCTCAGATCGGATGGGTACCTGACCTCTCTGCCTAGTGTGAACACCTACATATGGCTAATAACATGGTAGAGCCTGCATTTATAGGAAGGTCGGAACCAACTGTGTTTGGATGTAATTAAAATCACAGCATGGTGAAGGGCGGGGCGTTCAAGTCAGAAAAATAGTACATAGCAAATATAGGAAAACTGACTGAACAGCAATCTAGTCTGAACTGGTGCATAACAAAAAAAAAAGACATATAGTAAATAGATCAATGGCTGCACTAAATTTTACTGTACTAAAGCAAGGAAATGTGCGATACATGAAATGTGAGCCCAGGTTACCCGGGGACTTCGGCATCGCTCCAGCGCCGTGATTGCAACGTGTGACCGCAGTCTACGACGCTGGAGCGATGATTATACGACGCTGCGACGAATCGTGCCGTCGCAGCGATGAAAATTTCAATGTGTGACGGTACCCTTAGAGATCATAGTCACACAGCTCAAGAGTTGTAGACAGCTATCCAGGCCGAGTTAAAGCAATTGCTGTCTCCATTAAAACTGGAGGCAGGGAAGGTCATGTGCAATAACAATAAATAAAAATAACAATAAACAATAGCAATAGGTCATTGACTTGCATCACTACAGAAGTCTTTCAGCCTGCTGGTTAACTTTTTAAATTTTCAATGTTCCAATAAAGTGGAATTTCACTCTGCACATGTTGCAGCGATTGTGGCAGCATCGATGATCCTTGGTATAGAATGTCTCTTTGCATAGAATGGGCTAATGCAATCCAGAAGTGATGCAAATCACTCTTGCTGAGTGGACATAGATGAAGGACCTCTGCAGTCTTCTGCGCAATTTTGAAATGGCTGTTAAAGGGAACCTGTCACCCCCTCAGGCATTTGTAACTGAAAGAGTCACCTTGTGCAGCACAAATGCTGCATTCTGACAAGGTGGCTCTTTTATCTATGATGTTAGCACACACTGAAATAAACGTTTATAAAATGTGCCCCCTCATACCCTGAAATCGCCAGGGAGGCGGGTCTTTCCTTCCTAATTAGATGCAACACAGCCATCAATCCGAGCCTGTGCGTGCCGGGCACCACCTCCTCTTGCTGCACTATCATCCCCGGCGCCTGGGCGCAGGCGCCGGGGACGATAGTGCTGCAAGAGGAGGCGGCGCCCGGCACGCACAGGCCCGGAGTGACGGCTGTGCTGCGTCTGATTAGAAAGGAAAGACCCACCTCTCTGGCGATTTCAGGGTATGAGGGGGCACATTTTATAAACGTTTATTTCAGCATGTGCAGGCATCATAACTAAAAGAGCCACCTTGTCAGAATGCAGAATTTGTGCTGCACAAGGTGACTCTTTCAGTTACAAATGCCTGAGGGGGTGACAGGTTCCCTTTAAGATGGTTAATGTTTACAATGCCATCATCAGCATCACTATTCTGTTCACCTACATGCTGGAGCACACCTTGAATTGTCTGCTTGAGGAGGTGGTGGTCCCAGAGGAAGAGATGGAAGCAGATGAGGATGCATAAGGAATAACAATATTTCAATTTTCTGGACTGTCATCAAACAGGCGGGGGCAATGGGAGGATGGCTTTCAGTGATAGAAGGGGGCTCATGGTACCATACAAACTGTTAGTGAAGGTGTAGGAGCCGATGAACCAATGGAGGAGAACGAGGAGGAAAAGGTGATGGACACGCAACAGTGAGGCGATGAAGAGGATAATGATACCCTCTCTGTTGTCTGTGGTTGGCAGGAGGGAATGGGGGAAGAAAACTTTGAGTGTTACCATGCCACCAACACACCATGTACCTATACCTCATGGAAGCGTCTGACACATGAGTGCCTTCTTGCTGCATTAACTTCAACATGATGCCCGTGTTCTTAGGGTTAGAAATAGTGCTGACTACTGAGTTGCCATTCTGTTAGATCCACGGTACAATAGTAAATTTATCCAGATACCCCCCTCGGAATGGAATTCACAAGTTGGAGTATTGAAAAATGCTTGTAGTCAAGCTTAAAAGTGGTTTTCTCCAAGACAGCAGTGAGGCACACAGTGTGCATCAATATTGTACAAGTCCAACTCCGGGAATGTCAAGTCGTATTCACAAAAACATTAGCAGGATCAGCAGCAGTGTAAGTGACATAAGCAATTTCTGTGAGTCGTTTCACACATTTTTTGCACCAGCAAAACAAAGTACAAGTCTGACACATTGTGAATGACTGGAGAGGATGATACAGGAGCTCAACATCAATGCCATTAGGGTAGATTCAGACCATTTTGCATTTTGGTCTTCAAAAATTGAAGAGTGGCCTAAGCTTGCCTGTCACACCCTGAAGGATTTGTCATGCCTGGCAGCCAGCGTTCCCTCAGAGAATATCTTCAGTGCTGCTGATGGTATCCTGATGGATAAGGCTGTCCCCTCAAAGTGTTAACTGCCTAACTTTCATCAAAATGAACAGGTCATAGATCTCCAATGACTTTCGCACCCCAGTTGCAGACTGGGCAGAGTAGACGATGGAGTCGTTTTAGTGTCATGCATTGATCTTGCATTATTGCAGTCTGTTACACCTTTGTGGTGGCTTCGGCGCTTGTTGTGGCTAGTGCTGCTGATACTGCAAAAAATTTTTGAAATGTGGAGACTTGAAGTTGGGTCTCTATCTGGTTGGTTGCCTGTAGTAGAAGGTGTGTCAGAGGCTTATTATACTATTTAACTCTGTGTCAATTGATGCAACTTTAGTCATGTTTGACAATAATTTTTTGAAATGTAGAGAATCCAAGTTGGGTCTCCATCTGGTGGGTTGCCTATGTAAGTAGGTTTCCTCATCAGGAAGACAGACCTGCGCTTACTTTCACTCAACTAAATGTTATTTTTCTTACATTTTTCTCCCATTAGTAATGTATGAAACTGATGTTTGTGCCGTCTTGAGTGTGGCTGGAAAAAAAAATTCAGGTGTTGCATAATGTATCATGGCTCCTTGCTGAAAAGGCTTACACTGCTCCCTTAACAACCAGGTCCTCATTGAAACTTCAATTCAAACATGTAAGTGCTGGCCCAGACCTTGATACTTAATGCATGGCCCTTGGCTGAATGCTGCTGTGTCAGTTGCAAATTCCTACTGTGGGTCAATAAATGCCATTTTTCATGGTGTCTGCACCTAATTTTACCTGTTTCTCCCATTAAATTCAATGGCTTTCTGGTACATTCGTCAAATTGCTCAGCGAATGTCTAAATGTTTGGCAAATCGAACCAAACCTTAAAAGGTTTGCTCATCTTTAATGATGATGACTCGACTATTATCTGCATACTTTCTCAAGTTATGCTCAAGTAAGCACTACAGATGATTAGACAAATCTCTATTAGTGAACTGAAGTTTCGTGATTGGGAACATGCATTGGACCAGTGGCTAGATCTAACTTAATTTGCTACGGGTGTACTGTCATGCCCAGTCTCTAGTATACTGTTAGAGAGGGTATTCAGCAAAGCCAGTGGCTTTGTAAAACCCTAGCAGACTAGATACTGCTCTGCAAATGTGGGAAATCTTACATTTATGAAAATTAACCAGATATGTTTCAGCCAAATTTCATTCACCTACTGCTCACGCCAGTTATTATTTATACCATCTGCCTGCCTCCCTGTCTGACTTTGGCACAGTTCTGCTCCTTTCAATGTTGATGGCCCATGCTTACCTGGACATGGAAATGATGCTGTACTGCTACTGCGAAATTCTGTTGCTGGCCCTACACTGACAGACATTTCCTGCATGCCCTATCACATTTTCATATAATGTGTCTCCTAGAACTGCACATCCATGCCAGCCTCACATCTCCTGGTAGTCATCTAGGTTTATAAGTGCTTTGATTCTGCTGCTATGGCTGAGGTTACTGACCCTACTCTGCCAGACATTTCTTGGCAAGTAGGAGTATTTTTCATGACTTGTTGACAAGCTATTACATCTTTACTTTGAAAACAATGAATCTGTTCCTGCTCCCTGAACCCTGAATACATGGATAATTTTTAGACAACAAGGTAAAAGACTTTGTCAATTTAAACATTTCATCCACTTTTGAAAGTAAGTGTTGCTGGCGAGAACAATGCTTCCAAAATTTTTGCACAAAACTTTTGCTACGTTTTTACACCATAAAAACTACAAAATCTACTTGATGAATAGTCACCTTTATCTTGTTTTTTAATGACCTGCAAGCTTTTCTTTTCAAAATTTTGACAACAAACATTTGACTAAAATATTGTAATAAGTTCATTAGTTGTCTAAAAGATCAATTTAATGCATTTTATGTAATATTTTAAAGGTTTTCACTGTTACAGAATTCTGAACCACTGATTACTAGGGTTGAGCGACTTTTATTTTTATAGGATCGGGTCAGGTTTCACGAAACCCGACTTTCTCAAAAGTCGGGTCGAGTGAAATCGGCCGATCCTATAAAAAAGTCGGGGTCGGCCGAAACGCGAAACCCAATGCAGTGCAATGGGATACTATGGTTCCCAGGGTCTGAAGGAGAGGAAACTCTCCTTCAGGCCCTGGGATCCATATTTACGTGTAAAATAAAGAATTAAAATAAAAAAAATTGATATACTCACACTCTGGTAGTAACCGGCATCTTCCGTTCCTAAAAATGGCGCTTGAAAGACCTTTCGAATGCTTCACGGCTTGTGATTGGTCGCGGCGGCCCACGTGACCGCTGAGCGACCAATCACAAGCCGGTGACGTTATTCTCAGGTCCTGTTCTGGTTCTCAGGTACATGAGAATTAGGTCACGGCTTGTGATTGGTCGCTGAGCGGTCACGTGGGCCGCCGCGACCAATCACAAAGCCGTGACATCATCGGAAGGTCCTTCACGCGTTCATTCTTAAGAAGGAAGGCTGCCGGAAAGAAGCAGGGCACGTACGAGGGTGAGTATATACCTAATAGGAATATACTCACCCTCGGCTTCTTTCCGGCAGCCTTCCTTCTTAAGAATGAACGCGTGAAGGACCTTCCGATGATGTCACGGCTTTGTGATTGGTCGCGGCGGCCCACGTGACCGCTCAGCAACCAATCACAAGCCGTGACCTAATTCTCATGTACCTGAGAACCAGAACAGGACCTGAGAATAACGTCACCGGCTTGTGATTGGTCGCTCAGCGGTCACGTGGGCCGCCGCGACCAATCACAAGCCGTGAAGCCTTCGAAAGGTCTTTCAAGCGCCATTTTTAGGAACGGAAGATGCCGGTTACCAGCGGCAATGTCCAGGCTGCGTCGGAGAGGTGAGCATATCAATATTTTTTATTTTAATTCTTTATTTTACACTTAAATGTGGATTCTGATACCGATTTCCGATATCGCAAACATATCGGAACTCGGTATCGGAATCCCGATACCAGATTCAGAAGATCGCCGACCTCATGGCTGACCCCACACAGGGGTCGGGTCGGGTTTCATGAAACCCGACTTTGCCAAAAGTCGGCGACTTCTGAAAATGGTCGACCCGTTTCGCTGAACCCTACTGATTACACATAACAGAATTCTAGCAAAGACCTAAAATTGAAAATGTATAATTGGCCATTATTGGAATATAGAAACTACACAATGGAAATATCTGAGTACATTACATTGCTAGACATGATTTATGTGGTTAGATTTTCTCCTCCATATTTAGGCTTTTTTAACAAATTGTCCTTTGAATTTAAGTCTGGTCTCAGGATAATAATATAACATTTAGGGTAAAATATACAGGCCAAAATGCCAACACTTGAAGACAATATAGCAAATATCTCTACAAGAACTGAACTTTTTCCAGTTACACTTAAATATGCCGGAATAAAAGCCACCCAGACACTGCAGACAACCAACATGCTGAAAGTGATGTATTTAGCTTCATTAAAGCTATCGGGCAAATTTCTTGCCAGAAAAGCGACCAAGAAACTTACTACAGCAAGAATGCCAATGTAACCCAGAATTAAGGAAAATGCTACTATTGAGCCTTCATTACACTGAAGAATAATTTTGTTCTCATACAAGTCAAAGTTGTTTTCTGGAAATGGTGGTGCAGTAGATAACCAGATAATGCAAAGTACAACTTGGGTAAATGAACAAACAAACACTAAACAGTTGGTGATTTTTACTCCAATAAATTTTCGACAATTGCTCCCAGGTTTGGTGGCTTTGAAGGCCGTGTAAACCATAATTGTCTTAGCCAGAATAGACGACATGGCTACTGAGAAGATGATCCCAAATAAAGTCTGACGAAGCATACACGTGAGTCTTGTAGGACAACCAAGGAACAAAAATATGCAGAGGAAGCTTAACATAATAGAGACAAGTAGGAGGAAGCATAAGGTTTGGTTAGATGCTTTTACGACTGGTGTATCTCTAAATAAAGTGAAGATTCCCAAGATAAATGAAGTTTTGAGGAAAAGAAAAAAAACAATGACAGTAATTATAAGAGTTATTGTGTCGTCGATATATGATAAAAATTCTGTCTCCTTTGGTGCACATTGATTGCTGTCATTTGGCCACTGGTCTCTAGGACACCTGATGCATGATCGCTTGTCTAAAGAAGGATATAAAAAATATAAAATTAAAGAATATATAAAAGTGCAGTGAGTTTTTTTTTATAGATTTCAGTTTTGGCACTGTGCAAATCTAGAGATCCTTAGCTAATGTTATTTCTGATAACCAGAGGATGTGACAATGTAGATATTTGTAACTTCTGCTGGAAAATAAGCCTTTCAAATTAAATAAATGGATTAAATAGATGTAAGATGTGACTTGATATGCCATCAGGGTCTGTTGTTAGTAGACTACAAGTGCTAACTGATATAGTAAATAAATGAGTCTGACATTTACAGTTACATTTACAGTCCTCTATAATATAAGAAGTTGGGTAATGCGATCCCTAGTCTGACAACCAGTCTAGTACATTCATTCAACTGTAGAACGAATGACATGCAGTAGTGTATCTAGAGTCTGACAGGCTCTGGTGGGAAATTTAGTCATGAGCCCACTCCATTATGTTCATCAAATGTACATGCCCCTCTAGTGTTTTTGATCCTATATAAACATATGTGATCACTTATCCATTTACTATTCATAAGATTTAAAATATATGAATCTCATAGAAAACATAACAATAAGATCATTTTCTAAGTAGTACTTTTAAATAGTAGTCAGACTGCTAGGCTCATGGAGACGGACGCTTTCCGCAACCTGATGGTGGCATCTGTCCCAAGGTACTCGGTCCTCAGCCGCCATTATTTCTCCCAGTGTGTCATCCCGGCATTACACAAACAAGTGTTCCACAATATTAGCCGTGCCCTCAACAATGCTGTTACTGGAAAAGTCCACCTAAGCACGGACATTTGGACAAGTGCTTGTGGGCAGGGACGGTAGATATCACTGATGGCACACTGGGTTAACATAGTGGAAGCCGGGACCCAGTCAGATCTTGGGATGGAACACATCCTTCCCACGCCGAGGATTGTTGGCCCTACTTAAATCAGGGTTGCCCCCACAGTCCACAGCTCCTCCATCTCCTCCTCCTCTTCAGCCTCCAACTCCGAAATGACCATGTCAGTCACAAGCTGGAAGCCAAGCGGCAATAGGCTGTGCTGAAGCTAATATGCTTAGGTAACATACCGCACAATGGTGACGAGTTGTGGACAGCTCTGAAAGAGCAGGCACATTGTGGCTGACACTGCTGAACCTACAGCCAGGCATGGTCATGTGTGACAATGACTGGAACCTGGTGGTGGCTCTGAGGCAAGGTGAGCTCACACACGTACCATGCCTGGCTTAGGTGCTTAACCTCTTTGTTTAATGGTTTCTCAAAAGCTACCCAGAGCTGCCGGATCTGCTTGTGAAAGTATGCCGCCTGTGTGCCCATTTTATAAAGTCAGCTACAACTTCTGCCACCCTTGCCATGCTTCAACAGTGTTTGCAGCTTCTGGCTCACTGACTGGTGTGTGATGGCCCTATCCATTGAAACTCTACACTACAGATGTTGGAAAGGATTTGTAAGCAAAAGAAGGCAGTTGTCGACTACCAGAATCCACATGGTCATCGGTATTCAGTTTAGACTCCACACATAAGACCTCAAGAGTGGACATGGATGTCAGACATATGTACCATCCTACCAAACTTTGAGGAGTCCACCAAGATGGTGTGCGGTGATGACGCCATAATTAGCATCACCATCCCACTTCTCTGTATTCTGAAAAGCTCTCTGTTAACAGTGGAAAAAGAAGCATTGCAGGCAGAGCACGATGAGATGGAACAAGGAACCATACACATAATTACACGCAGCCCAGCCTCATGTCATCCCAATGTGGATTGGTTGACAATGAGGAAGAGGAGGAGGAGGAGGAAGAACAAGAACTACAATAATGTGCTATAGACGGTCCTACAAGCACTACTGCCATACTGTCTGTTCAGCGTGGATGACCTGAGGACAGGGAGGAGGAGGAGGAGAGCATGGTCAGTCATCCTATTTGTGAGGACACAAAAGTTTTGGCTGTTAGCAGTCAGGCACGCATGGCTGACTTAATGTTGTTCTGCCTTTCTCGTGACCCTCGTATTCTCCAAATTTTTGGTGACAGTCATTACTGGTTGGTGACATTTCCAGGCCCATGCTACAAGGAGAAATTTCAAGCTCTTCTTTCAGAGGCAGACAGCTGTACTAAAACAGTGCAGTACCAGAAGGCCATTGTTGCGGAATTGTTAAAAAAATTCCCACCTGAAAACGCTGGTGGCAGAGGACACAGTTTGTTGGACAGCCAAGGAGTACAGGAGAGAGAGAAACAACTCCAGTCCAGCAGAGGCATGGGAACACTGGCCAAATTCTGGGAGAGTTTTCTCAGACCTTCCCATCGCACTGGCCCTGATGCGTGGGGTCCTCTCACAAGGAGTGCAAAGTTTTAGATGATGCTGAGGGAGGACCGTACTGACCATACCAACATCCTCCGTGATTCCTCTGTGCCTATTAATTATTGGGTATCCAAGCTGGACACGTAGCATGAACTGGCTCTCTACGCCTTGAAGGTCCTGTCCTGCCCTGCTGCTAGCGTTCTGTCAGTGCGGGTTTTTAGTGCCGCTGGTAGAATTATAACTGATAAGTCCATCCGCCTGTCACCTGAAAATGCTGAGAAAAAAATAGTCAGGCTGACTCTTATAAAAATGAACAAGGGCTGGATTGGGCTAGACTTCTCTACACCACCGAATGATAACAGCGAAACATATCCTCAAATCCAATGTCATTTTTAGGAGGTCTATTCCCATGCACCTCTTCACACCCATACATGGGTATACGCTTCCTGATTTTGCCTTTTTGCTGTTATCCTCCTCCTTCTCCTCATCAGCCACTCCTACTGGATCACCATGGTACTGTGGTCCATAATGCAACAGCCAAATTATTGTGTTAAAAATAGTGTTGAGCGATACCGTCCGATACTTGAAAGTATCGGTATCGGATAGTATCGGCCGATACCTGAAAAGTATCTGATATCGCCGATACCGATACCCGATACCAATACAAGTCAATGGGACACCAAGTATCGGAAGGTATCCTGATGGTTCCTAGGGTCTGAAGGAGAGGAAACTCTCCTTCAGGCCCTGAGATCCATATTACTGTGTAAAATAAAGAATTAAAATAAAAAAATATTGATATACTCACATCTCCGGAGGCCCCTGGACATCACCGCTGGTAACCGGCAGCCTTCTTTGCTTAAAATGAGCGCGTTTAGGGCCTTCCATGACGTCACGGCTTCTGATTGGTTGCGTGCCGCTCATGTGACCGCCACGCGACCAATCACAAGCCGTGACGTAATTCTCAGGTCCTAAATTCTGAATTCTAGGAATTTAGGACCTGAGAATTACGTCACGGCTTGTGATTGGTCGCGTGGCGGTCACATGAGCGGCACGCGACCAATCAGAAGCCATGACGTCATGGAAGGTGCTGAACGCACTCATTTTAAGCAAAGCAGGCTGCCGGTTACCAGCGGTGATGTCCAGGGGCCTCCGGAGAGGTGAGTATATCAATATTTTTTATCTTAATTCTTTATTTTTTACATGGATATGGATCCCAGGGCCTGAAGGAGAGTTTCCTCTCCTTCAGACCCTGGGAACCATACACTGGGAGCTTCCGATTCCGATTCCCGATACCACAAAAGTATCGGATCTCGGTATCGGAATTCCGATACCGCAAGTATCGGCCGATACCCGATACTTGCGGTATCGGAATGCTCAACACTAGTTAAAAGGTGTTTTTGATGCTCGAAAAAAAAATGTTTACACATTATGTTGATGTGTACCCACCAGGGGGAAATGTTTGTCAGCCCACACACTTAGTTTATGTGCTTTACATGTATAGGAGACCCACTCCTTTAAACTGGGAATACATTTTTAGGAGGCCATCCTCCACTTTTCTCCCAACACCACCACTAGATCACCAGGGTGAATATGTTCCATGATGCAACAGCCAAGTTATTGTGCTAAAGGGTGTTTATGATGCCAGTAAAAAATGTTTACACACTATGTTCATGTGTACCCCCCCAGGGGCAAATGTTTGTCATCCCATGCACTTAGTGTATGGGCACTACAAATATTGGAGACCCTCTCCTTTAAATTGGAAAAATAATTTTTAGGAGGACATCCTCCACCTCTTTTCAGACACCACCACTAGCTCACCCGTGTGAATGTGTTCCATGATGCAACAGCCAAGTTATTTTTTTCAAGGCAGTTTATGATGTCTGTAAAGAAAATATATTTACACAGTATGTTGAATTTTAACCCCCGGGAGAAATGTTTGTCAGCCCACACACTTACTGCATGGGCATTACAATTATAGGAGACCAGGGGGATTGGAATGCTTGCAAATTTGGGGCAGGCCTTGCATTTACTTCATGGGCAAACTTTATGGGAGTACCTAATGACTAATAATGGGAACTTTTCATGTGGCCATTCAAGACATCGGTTCAAAGGTTTATTGGGGTGTGTGTAACGTTGGTCCTGGGCAGGACTTGCATTCAATACATAGGCAAACAGTATAGGAAGAACAAATGAATAATGGGAACTTTGGTTTCATGTGGACATCCAGGACGTGGGGTCAAACGTAGTGTTGAGCGATACCGTCCGATACTTGAAAGTATCGGTATCGGAAAGTATCGGCCGATACCGGCAAAGTATCGGATCTCGCCGATACCGATACCCGATACCAATACAAGTCAATGGGACTCAAGTATCGGAAGGTATCCCTTATGGTTCCCAGGGTCTGAAGGAGAGGAAACTCTCCTTCAGGCCCTGGGATCCATATGAATGTGTAAAATAAAGAATTAAAATAAAAAATATTGATATACTCACCTCTCCGACGCAGCCTGGACCTTACCGCTGTGAACCGGCAGCCTTCTTTGCTTAAAATCAGTACCTTCCATGACGTCACGGCTTCTGATTGGTCGCGTGCCGCTCATGTGACCGCCACGCGACCAATCAGAAGCCATGACGTCATCCCTCAGGTCCTAAATTCCCTTCTAGGAATTTAGGACCTGAGGGATGACGTCGCGGCTTGTGATTGGTCGCGTGGCGGTCACATGAGCGGCACGTGACCAATCACAAGCCGTGACGTCATGGAAGGCCCTAAACGCGATCATTTTAAGCAAAGAAGGCTGCCGGTTCACAGCGGTAAGGTCCAGGCTGCGTCGGAGACTTGAGTATATCAATATTTTTTATTTTAATTCTTTATTTTACACATTAATATGGTTCCGATACCGATTCCCGATACCACAAAAGTATCGGATCTCGGTATCGGAATTCCGATACCGCAAGTATCGGCCGATACCCGATACTTGCGGTATCGGAATGCTCAACACTAGTCAAACGCTTATGGGTGTGCGTGTAACTTTGAAGCAGGGCAGACCTTGCATTAAATGCATAAGCAAATAGTATGAGAGAAGTAAATGAATAATATAAACTTGGTTTTCCTGTGACCATCCAGTACATGGGTTCAAAGGCTTTTTGAGGTGCAGGTAACTTTGGGGCATGGCAGGACTTGCATTCTATTCATAATCAAACAGTATGGGAGTACCAAATAAATAATGTGAACTTGGCTTTCCTGTGGCCATCCAGTACGTGGGTTCAAAGGCTTATTGGGGTATGTGTAACTTTTTGGCAGGGCAGGCCATGCATTTAATGCATAAGCAAGCAGTATGGGAGTGCCAAATGAATAATGTGAACTTGGCTTTACTGTGGCCATCCAGTACGTGGGTTCAAATGCTTATTGGGGTATGTGTAACTTTGGGGCATGGCAGACCTTGCATTCAATGCATAAGCAAACAGTATGGCAGTACCAAATGAATAATCTGAACTTGGTTTTCTTGTGGCCATCCATTATGTGGGTTCAAAGGCTTATTGGGGTGTGTGTAACTTTGGGGCAGGGCAGACCTTGCATTCAATGCATAAGCAAACAGTATGGGAGTACCAAATGAATAATGTGAACTTGGCTTTCCTCTGGCCATCCAGTACATGTGTTCAAAGGCTTATTGGGGTGCATGTAACCTTGGTGCAGGGCAGGCTTTGCATTCAATGCATAAGCAAGCAGCATGATAGTACAAATTAATGCTGAGAACTTTGGTTGCATGTGTTCATCTATGACGTCTGTTCAATGGGTTGTTGGGGTCCGTCCAAATTTTAGGCAGCCCTGATACTCACTGCATATGCAATAACAGTATAAGGGACCCACTGTTTAATAGTGGGAACAACAAAGCATAGCCAGCTGATGGCTCTCTAAGAATAATGAGGGCCAACTGCTGGCCCTATAGAAATAGAATTTGTGACTTTCAGAGTCTCTCCTTCATAAATGATTCAGGATGTGTCTGATGATGTGTCACAGACCACATGGCCAAAAAAGGTTGTAAAATGTTAAAATCACATTTCCCAGTGAATAAATTTGTCTTGGTTGAATGGAATGCTAAAGTTGAAAAACGCATCAAAAACATTACGCGCAAACATAGCCCAAGTGGTGGAGGAACATTTTTTTGGGGGGTTGTTTATTTTGCCCTACATAAACATTATTACCCTGGAAAATATGTTCGTTAACATATTTCCCAGGAAAATCCATTTTGGCTTAGTTTTTGTATGTTTTATTGTGCGCCTGTAAAAGTGGTGTAAGACTCTGACAACATTGTTTACAGAAGTGACCTAAAAGTCAGAAATGCTTCCAGGGGTATTCTCCATGATGTTCCCATGCCATTTGAGCACTGTTCCTACCGATTTCAGACTTTTTAGACCCTAAAAAGACCCCCGGGGGGTTGCAGTGTGAGGGAGCGCCAGAACAGTAATCGTGGCTGAGCATATGAGATCATGCGTGCTCTGGTCTCCTTTCACATAAAATGACCGTCCTTTAGTCAGTGTACTTGTCTCTCTGTTCTCCACCACTTCAGGTTCTCCTCCGGGTTGCTGGAGATCTTCTCCATATATGCGCACAAACAGAGACACAGTTCAGTTGCAACTTAAAATGTTAAACTTTACTGGTTTCTCTTCGCAGCACATCCTTATTCGATATAACAATAGCATAGGGTTTCATACAATCCTCATTCTCCACTTTCCCTGCACCTCTTCCTACAGTCTTCAGAACATGCCCAGGTCATACCGTCTCCTGCGGTAATGCAGCGTCCTCCTTGTTCAGACTCACTATGCTCAGGCGTTCCCTTGTCCGTTTCACAATGGATCTGAGGGCATCTGCCCATGCAGTGAGCTGCCACATTATAGAGCCATCTGAGTCCCCATACTATTCTGACCTCATCTGTAGGCTCTGCTCCACCACTGCTGTCGCACTGCTGCTCAAGCTGTACTTCGGACCCACTGGGCCCTGGATGGCTGGTCTTTTAGCTTGTAATGTTATGGAGCTACTGACTAGCTCGGGCTCTACGACCCACCCAAGCTGTTTGGGATCCCTAGCTCCTCTGACTCTAACCAGGAAACTGTTCCTGCCTTACACCAGTTAACTCCTCCTATGATTAACTATTTAAAAGACTAAGTTGTAATGTACCCGTCTAGTTGCCCAAATGAGGTACTAAATTGTCCCTAGACAACAATAGAAAATTATACACAATAATACATAACATTCATATAGCAGCAAACAGATGGAAGACACTATATACATGGCAGAATAAAATTACATTTGCATAGTGCAGTAAGCAGGATGTACTTAAAGGGGTAGGGGTGTGTACCAGTCTTTGTGACCCCCTACAGCATCTAAAATGCTCGGCTTTCCCATACACTTACATTGGGCTCGTTGCACGGGTCAAGCACCCAAGCATTCCAATTTGCTTGACCCGAGCAACGAGCACCCGAGTATTTTAGTGCTCGCTCATCACTGATGTTTATTTGATATTTATTTATTTTTTATTTTGAATGGGGCGAAAACTTATATTTACATTTTTACATTCTTAAACCACTGAGGAAAAATGAAAGGTGTGCTATGATTGGTTGCTACGCACACTAACATATTTTTTGGAAGCTGGGTTAACAAAATCTTCTCTGTCCACAGCAGCATCCATTAAGTTCTAGCCAAGTCACAGTGTCCCCCATACAGCAACAATATCCCCCAATAGGCTGACAGTAATAAAGTCTCTTACTTTCTACCATAATTTAATAAAGAAAATTCCTCATTCTGGCCTCCATCCTGTAATAAAGCCCCTGTCCAGGCCTTTATTTTGTAATATTCTCCCCATCTCGTAATTATGTTTTCTATCCTGGCTCCAATCCTGTAATAACATTCCTCATCCTGTAATAATGTTCTTTGTTCTGTTATAATACCCACCATCCTGGCCCATATTCAGAAATAATGTTCCACATCCTAGACCTCAACCTGTAATAAAGTCCCCCATGCTATAATAATATCACACCTTCTGGCCTTAATCCTGTAATATTGTCCCAAGGCTTGACATAATGTCCCCTATAATTCCCTTCATTGCCTTTAGCTTGTAATAATGTCCCATATCTTGGTAACCATCTTGCAATAAGGTCCCTCCTCATGTAATATTGTCCGCCATACTAATAATCTCCTCCAACCTTTCCCCCATTCTGTAATAATGTACTCCATCCTGGCCCTTATCTTGTAATAATATCTCCCACTCTGGCCCTTATCCTGAAATAATGTAACCCATCTTTTAATAATGTGCACCATTCTGGACACCAACCTGTAATAATATTCACTGTCCTATAATAATGTCCTCTGTCCTGGCCCCTATCTGCCAATAATGTCCTCTATCCTGGCCCTAATTCTATAATAGTGTACCATCTCATGGCCCCCATGCTCTAACAATGTTCTCTATCCTTGCTCCCATCGTCTAACAATATTCTTTGCACTTGTCCCCATCCTTAATCCTGCAATAACATCTGCCATCCTAAACTAGCAACCCCTATTCTGTAATAATGTCATCATTAGTAAAAATGTTCCGAATCCTGGCCTCTGTTCTGTAATTACATGTCACATCTTGGCCTACATTCTTTAAGACAGTTTGCAATCGTGTCTTCTACCTTGTAATGCTGTGTCCCATGCTGGCCCCCATACTGTAATAAAGTCGCTCATTCTGTAATAATGTCTTCTGTCCTGGCTCCTAACCAGTAAAAATGTCTCTCCTCCAGTACTCTATCCTATAAAAATTAAATGTCTCTAATCCTGTACTCTATCCAGTAATAATGTCCCCCATCCTGTACTCTATCCTGTAATAATGTCCCCCAATCTTGACCAAATTCTAAAATAATGTCCTCTAAAAATATCCCCTATCCTGATCAATTTTTTTATATTTTCCATTGTCCTGCTACTCTTCTCTAACATTTAAAAAAAATATTAAGTTTACTAGTTGGGTGAACCTGTGGATGTTCGGGGATGAACATCTAAAAAAGTTTGGCTCGGGTACCAAAATGGTACGTGAACCCAAACCCAAACTTGGACCCCATTCGGATGAGTCAGTGTCTTTCTTTTAAATGAAGGATTTTTTCCTGACTCTTTTTTACAGTCTAACTATGGGGTTAGTAATGTGGAGGCATTTTACAGACGTCTCTCCATTACTATCCTGTGGGCTTGATGTCAGCAGCCATAAAACAGCTCAAATAAACCTCACAAATGTTACCCCACTTTCCACCACAACAGGGCAAGTTGGGAAGAGCCGGACAAAGTGCCAGAATTTTCTGGGGCAGCTGTGAGATGCTATTTTTAGGCTACGGGGGCCAATATCCATGGTCCCTTACCAACCTGAGAATACCAGGCCCCAGCTGACTGCTTTAGCTTGACTGGTTGTCAAAATTGAGGGGGACCCCACACCCTTTTTTTAAATTATTTATTTAAATCATTTTAAAAAATGGCATTGGGACAACTCTATTCTTGTTAATCAGCAATAATAAAGTTGACAGCTGAGAGTTTCAACCCGCAGATGTCAGTTTTTCCTGCTTTGGTTTTCAAAAATAGAAGAGACCCACATCATTTATTTTTAGATGTATTTATAGCACAGGTGCCAGCTGTTATCAGTGACAGCACCCATAGGCTGATGGTCTCATCAGCCGACGCCTGTGACCGACGGTAAACTTTTTACCGCCGGTCACAGCTGCTGGCTTACATTATCACCTGACAGCATGGGATCTGCAGCTCTTTGATCAGCAGTAGTAATCTTACCGCTGATCAGAGCCACCGATATTTCTCGTGCTGTTATGCAATGACAGTTGTTGGAAACACCAGATGTTCGGGTTGCCGAACAGTAACACGAACTTCATAGAGAAGTCTGTGTTTGGGATCTGTGACTGAACACTAGGTTATTAAAGTGGAGAATGCTTTATGTGCGGCTGTACATTTCAACTGAATGTTCATCTTAGGATGCATGTTCAGTGAAAAACTCCACTGGAGTTGGTGGGCCTCCAGGTCCCATTCTAATGGCAAACATCTCCCTGAATCTCCCTGATGACATCATTACCTACCAATTTTCTTCTGACAGCCGTCTACCAATTTCATGCCAACAGCACAACTACAAATGTAAAATAATCAGTTGTACACAAAAGGATGATTGTCAAATAAAAGTACTTATTCAGAGAGTATAAAAAAAGCTTATAAAATGAAAAAACTGTCTGTGTAAAATTTACTGATGTCTGTAAATGTAATATCAGCAAATTATTCTGGAATGAAAACTAATAAATACCTGTCTCATTAGATATATCCCCATCAGAACACTTCAGACATTCGAAGCAGCACTTATGGCTTCCGTTCATTAGGATCCTTCGATAACCTGGTGGACAGTCCTCAGTGCACTTAGAGACTGGAATCTAAAGCATAAATGATCACATTTTTAAATACAATACATGTGTTCTCAAACATGTGGAAGCTAAAAAACAATAAAATATTAAATATCTGAAACATTTTTTAATGCATTTTGCTATTATAAAAAACTCATTGATTACATTTGGCTGCTGCCAGAGCAGCTATTAGCAGTTCAGTGGGGGTTGTCAGGTGTCAGATCCCCCACTGATTACAGTGAGGCGCTGACCATGGACTAAAGACTATTGGACATTTCTGTAAAGTGGAGTCCACAGCTCTATGGGTTGCCGACTTTTTCCAGCACGGTGCACCAGTTGCATCAATATTATTGTTATTCTTATATTAGAGATCTGCTTGTTGTGTTACAGTATATTAGTGATTTGCTTGCTCATCAGTTTAGTCTCAGGAATCAATGTTTACATTCAGTGAGGGTAAGCAGAGGAAGACATGCAGGCTAGACCTTATGTACACATAAGGCCAAACCCATGATTAGTAATGAAGGAACCCTATCCATTGTTCTTCCAGCCAACAGTCCCATGGTGTGGATGGGGATGGTAGACCCAGGGGAGCCGTCACTACAGGGGGTGTCATATGTAGTTCCAGGTGATGGGCTTAAGGTACCGTTACTCTAAACGACTTACCAACGATCACAACCAGCGATACGACCTGGCCGTGATCGTTGGTAAGTCGTTGTGTGGTCGCTGGGGAGCTGTCACACAGACAGCTCTCTCCAGTGACCAACGATCAGGGGAACGACTTCGGCATCGTTGAAACTGTCTTCAACGATGCCGAAGTCCCCCTGCAGCACCCGGGTAACCAGGGTAAACATCGGGTTACTAAGTGCAGGGCCGCGCTTAGTAACCCAATATTTACCCTGGTTACCATTGTAAAAGTTAAAAAAAACAAAACACTACATACTCAGATTTCGATGTCTGTCACGTCCCCCGCCGTCAGCTTCCCGCACTGACTGTGTCAGCGCTGGCCGTAAAGCAGAGCACAGCGGTGACATCACCGCTGTGCTCTGCTTTACGGCCGGCGCTCACACAGTCAGTGGACGCCGGGGGACGTGACAGACATCGGAATGTGAGTATGTAGTGTTTTTTTTTTAAACTTTTACAATGGTAACCAGGGTAAATATCGGGTTACTAAGTGCGGCCCTGCAATTAGTAACCCGATGTTTACCCTGGTTACAAGTGAACACATCGCTGGATCGGCGTCACACACACCGATCCAGTGATGACAGCGGGTGAACAGCGACCAAATAAAGGTCCTGATCATTACCTATGACCAACGATCTCCCAGCAGGGGCATGATCGTTGGTCGCTATCACACTATAACTGTCATGTCGGACGCTGTTCATACTAGGGCGTTCGACAGACAGTGGTAATTCCGCTTTTGTCCACTATGCACTCAGTGGCATCGGCTAGATTTTGTTTAGCTGGTCTGGGGTTAATTTAGCTGGTGCTAGGATTGGAAGCTGGGTCACGCCCACTGCCATTAAATTGTTCTTCTGAACATTGGGCGTCGCCGATTATAGCTTCTGTCTTGTTCTTGGTTATCTCAGTCTGGAGTGGTGGTCTAGGAAAAAGAGTTTCGTATCTGGTGGTGTATATTTCCCTTTGTCATATTTTCCTCCTTCTTATATTTGTATTTGTTTTGCCCTGTGCATTTATTGTGTATTCCTGAGTGACTTTCGGCGTGGTGTATATTTTCCGTTATCCTTGTCTGTGCTAACTGTGGGTATTGGTTAGTGGTCTCTTCACTGGGTGGTGGGTGGAGGTTTCAGCCTAGGGTTGAAACAGGAGACAGGGTGAGGGTAGAGGCCCAGACATGCACACCATCAGGGTAAACTCTGGGAGAGGGTCAGTCAGGGTTTCCCAGAGTTGAGGGAAATCGCAGGGGCCTGGGTTATTAGCTTTTGCCTACCTAGGCTTCCCGTGACAATAACGAGATTGTTAGTGGGATCGTTGCTACGTTACAAAAAGTGTGACATTGCAACAATATCGTTAACGAAATCGTTATGTGTGAAGGTACCTTTATGGAATATGCTTCATTCTTTGAGCTAAAAGCAAAAGTTTTAGGGGGAGGAAGGAAAAGAAGCCAAGTTTAGTCAGTTGGGAGAGTGACTTCAAAGGGAGAGGATCGAGGATGACATTCTGAAGCAAATGGATGGATGGCCTATGGAGTTTTGGAGATCGGTTGCAAGCTGGGCTGGACTCACCTGTTACTGGTAAGGGATCTGTCATCTGGATTTCAGGAACTTTCTTAACTGGAACTGTTGCTGTTGGGACACATGGGCTTTGTTTGTGTTACCTGTAGTGTTGAGCGATACCTTCCGATATGCAAAGGTATCGGTATCGGATTGGATCGGCCGATACCGGCAAAATATTGGATCTCGCCGATACGGATACCCGATACCAATGCATATCAATGGGGTACAAAATATCGGAATGGTTCCCAGGGTCTGAAGGAGAGGAAACTCTCCTTCAGGCCCTGGGATCCATATTCATGTATAAAATAAAGAAAAAAATAAAAAATATTGATATACTCACCCCTCCGGCGGCCCCTGCTCTTAGCGGTGCCTCCGTTCTTAAGAATGCAGACTTAAGGACCTTCGATGACGTTGCGGCTTGTGATTGGTCGCGTGACCGCTCATGTGACCGCTCACGCAACCAATCACAAGCCACGACGTCATCGCAGGTCCTAAACTCACTGCATTCTTAGGAACAGAGGCTGCCGGTTACATCGCTAAGATCCAGGGTCCGCTGGAGGGGTGAGTATATCCATATTTTTTATTTTAATTCTTTATTTTTTGCATGAATATGGATCCCAGGGCCTGAAGGAGAGTCTCCTCTCCTCCAGACCCTGGGAACCATACACTGGGAACTTCTAATTCCGATTTCCGATATCACAAAAATATTGGAACTCGGTATCGGAATTCCGATACAGCAAATATCGGCCGATACCCGATACTTGCGGTATCGGAATGCACAACACTAGTTACCTGTCATCTGAGGGAGAGTGGATTGTGACTACACTTTGTAGTATTTTGGACATATACCAGGAATTATTGTAAAACCATGAACATAAAGAAATATAACAACATACGTTAAAGTTTAACTATTACTATTTAAAAGTCTTCGTATCTGACATGTGCTGCACAGTGCTGCTAATCGGTGGTGGTCCAGACTCTAAATAGAAAGTTTATGTATAGGTATATAGTTCTATGACAGTAAATTATGGACCCACAGATTTAACATTGAATTGGACCCTTGTACCTCTCTGTACGTGTAGCTGATGGAAGAACTGGGACTTAAGAGTATTTTGACAGATTGGTGAGAGTCTCAGGACCCAAATCCCCACCACGCACTGCACAGTACATGTAATACAGTCATGGCCAAAAGTGTTGGATCCCTTGAAACTGTTCTGGAAAAGGAAGTATTTCTCCCAGAAAATTATTGCAGTTACCCACGTTTTGTTATACAGATGTTTATTGCTTTTGTGTTTATTGGAACAATTAAAAAAAAAAACTGAGAAAAAAATGCAAATTGGACAGAATTTCACACAGAACTCCAAAAATGGGCCGGACATATTGTTGGCAATGTCACCTTAATATTCGGTTGCACCCTTGGGAATAAAGAACTGCAATTAATGGCTTCCTATAACCATCCACGAGCTTCTTACATCTCTCAACTGGAATTTTGTACCACTCTTCTTACAAACTGCTCCAGGTCTCATATGTGAAGGCGACGTCTCCCAACAACAATTTTAAGATCTCTCCATGGGTGATCATCAATGGAATTTCGATTTGGACTCATTCCTCCCTTTTTATAACTCTCCAGGGCTTTGTTTACATTCCATGATTGAATTTTTTTCATATTTTCAGAGATCAGACTTTTACAAAAGCAATGATATCAAATATGTGTACTTTTTTAATTGCTTTTATTTCTTAATTTTTAACGGGGTAAATGGGCGTGTTTTAAACTTTTTATTTTCTTAATTTGTTCCTATTTTTTAAAACATTTATTTGTTACTGTTCAACGTATTTGATATTGCCCTTAGGAACCCTGAATCTGCAATTGTCTAATTACTTGTGCTATATACAGCAATGCCATAGTATTGCTGTATATAGTAAACATCATGGTCTCCTATGAACACAGTCTTTCATAGTGGATGATTGGTTAGAACAGCTCACCCCCCTGATGACGTGCTGTAAACACCGCTATAGCAGATTGAAAGCGGCATTTCACAGAATTACAACCATGGGTGGAGCTCTGCTCCACCAGTGGCTGTTATAGGCAGATGATGGCTGAATAAGTCAGCCACCATCTGCCGGGAAAGGATACGAGCTTGACATGTGAGACAGGGAGATGGCACATGATGCACGTAATACGTTACATGTCATTTAAGGATTACATTTGGTGAAGACTATCTTCAGTATTATTGTTTGTGTATTTATTAAGTTAGCTTCTAAAATCTGACTTTTGCACATCTGAAATCAGCCTTTTAGAAAAATATACAAATTTGAAGATTCTTAGCTTTTTGACATTTCAGAAAAGAATCATCTAGACAACATATAGCATATAACTTATTAAATGTTCAGCCAAATATATTAATGTGATCACACATGAACAGTGATTATAATGCCGACCTTCTCATTTTTCCATAATATTTCATCAGTCTGCATGAAGAGCTGATCTTCTTCTTGCACAGATAGATTAAATCTTCCAACATATTTTAAAATGAACTGAGATTGAAACAATATTTTAAAATTATTAATGTGATAGTACGAGGTCATTTCTCCCTTGTCATTAAAGTAAATTTCTTTTCCCTTCAAATCTTGGAAATTAAGTTTTCTTAAAAAATACTGAAATAAATGAAACACAACTAAGAATAGGGAAAATAAACTTAGCATATAAAAGAACATATTGGATATATTTTGAGATTTGAAACAGAAGAGGCTGAAAACAGTGAGATGAACTGGGTGTACTGTTTTAATGTTACCTCCTATGCCACATCCTCCTCCTTCCTCTGGCTTTTTGTATTCCACGGCATAGTGGGTAGCAATTGCAACCCATTGTGCAAATATTATGAGCCTAGATTTTTAAGTCAATTGTTCAATGCTTGAGTGTTTATGCAGTAAGTGTCCATGTCACTACTGTCATATTTTCAGTAGGAATTAGTGGAGTAACTCTTCGCTGTCATAAAGATAAATTCCAGGAAAATGCCAATATGATTTGTGGTATTTCCTGATGAAGGGGACATAGGAACCCCGAAACGCGTTGAATAAACCACTTTGAATCCTTGGCATTTTCCCGGAATTTATCCTTATGGCAGCGCAGAGTTACTCCACCAATTGCTACTGAACATATGACTGTATCAGGTCGTGGATCGACCTGTGGATCTGCAGCAGCCGCCATTCCTACATGCTTGTATCTCATCTTCACCAGGTGAGCAATTTTCTTGGTGTATCTACTTTGGTAACGTAGATAAGTCCCTATTGGGCCTTTTTATCTCCCTTTTTTCTTTGCAATAGCATGTCACTACTGTGGCATTGCTTCATAGCTTCATAATTTCTGGAGTTCCCTATTTTTTTTTTTTTTTTTTAAAAAAAGCTTTGCTATATTGCTGGGAATTTTGCTACACTATTGGCCTTTTCTGCCTTAGGCTCGAGTCACATGCAGTTCTGCCTCATCACTGATTATTCTACTATACCTTTATTTTATGACCTCTTGGTTGACAAATTATTTAAAAAAATTATGTATTTCAACCATGTTATAAAAACTTAAATAAAAAATGTTTAAAAAGTCACTTCCTCCACAAAATATCAAATCTTCATGTAATTATTACTACTTTGTCATGATAATGTGAATATGCCATGTTGGAGTATCTACCTAACTTTACAAGACACATGCTGCGGGACATTCGACCCACCTTCTCTTCTCTTCCAGCAGCACAGAGAAATTCAAGCCACTCATTGACCCTACCTCAGGAATGTCTTTGTTTGGTGACTCCAAAATGTAAATAGTAGAAAGAAGAGTGCATGTCATTACTCACAGACAAGTGTGTAATGTGTGTACTCCAATACCGCACCCTCCTGTATACCTGCACTTCTGATGTCCTGACGGATGTATGTCATATATTCTCTCCAATAAAGTCCACGAACTTCACTGCTACCTTGGGGTGAGTGCCGCATATTCTTTTCTTCTTTGAACTTGCATGTCATTACTCAACCTACTCAGTCATGTCACGGCCTAATGGTATAAGACCATGAGAGCTCAGTTTTTACTAGCCTTTAACCAGGAAGCTAGCTGAGAGATGCTCTGTAATGCATTTTGATGTCGCCCCTCCCCCGAGCCACTTGGTTTGCCATGATCTGACATGGTGAGAGAAATGTAATAGTCCTTTTCAATTTTAATCCCATTTTATTTGTAATTGCATTGTACATATATTTTGTTTTCTTTATAACATCTTTTTATACCTTGTAAACACTGTCTACCTTTTTTTGGAGTAAAATATATAATTTACTAGCTTGTCTCCCCTGCTCTATAAATTAACTTTTGCATCCTCTGAAGTGAATTACGCTACTGATTTGGGTTGGCTACAGACCCGCTAATCCTTTGAAAATCAGAGCTGGTGGCAGCATACTTTGTTCTGTGCGTTTGGGAGGCTTTGTAGCGATGGCTGCATTGATAATTATTGTTCCCGCCTGAGTGGGAGTAGTTAAATCACCCTCGCTGCAGTGATCCCAATAGCCAGTGCATAGCAGGCATCCTTTCTGGTGACTAATTACCCTAGGTGCAGTACCCTGATTGAACTGAGGGTAAGGAGATGCCAGAGAGCTGAAAGTTCCTAACCGGAACTGGGAAGTGGGATATACTGTAGATAAATCCCCTTCGGAAGGAACCAGGGGCAACCAAAACAACCCTGGTTCGTGACAAATTGGCGTTAGTGGTGTTGATGATAAAGGTATCTTCCCCATGAATCTTGACATATTGGTGGAATCCCTGACATAGCCGGTGGGATTCGTGACATACTTCATCATGAAAAGCCAACAGATATACCCATATGTAGTCACATGACCAGGACTAGACTACACTAAATCATTATGCACCATGGATTTATGTGTCAAAAAGATGTAATTTTTCCCCCCATAGCCTCATGAATGGTTTGTGTTTCGGGGGTCTTTGTATCACTGAAGTCAATTTCAAACCACTGTGACAAATACATTGCCAGGTGTCCAATTAAAGGAAAACTACTTAAGAAGGTTCCACATTATTAAGCAGTTCACAATTTTAAAGTAATATGGGAGATAAAAAGGATGTATCTGCTGTCAAAAAATGTCAAATAGTGCAATGCCTAGAGCAAAGTATGAAAATATGTATTTTGTTAAAACTTCTGTGTGATGATCATACTGTGAAGAGATTTGTGGCTTATACACAGCACAGATGGGTTTGTGCAGATAAAGGCATAATAATGAAGGTTTCCACCAGACAAATTCATCGGATTAAGAGAGTAGCTTCTAAATACAATTACAAAGCAGCAAATAGGTATTTGAAGCTGCGGGTGCCTCTGGAATACCTCAATGTGTAGGATCCTCCAGTTGTTTGCAGTTGTGTAATAAAACTAAAAGCCACCCTGTTCACAAACAGATATGGTTGCATGGCCTCTGACATACATGTAGACTAACTGTAAAGCTGTATTGTCTACTGATGATGCCGTGTAACATTGGATGATCCAGATGGATGGAGTAGTGTATGGTTAGTGGATGGCTGCCATGTCCTAACAAACCTGCAACTTCAGCCAATAGGAAACACAAAAACGCAAAACCAAAAAAATGCTCCGGGGGTTAAGGGGTTAAATGCTATATATGCCTTTATTGTCTTCTCTTGTTATCTTTGTTTTAAATTATTGGAGGTGGAGAATGAGGAAGATGAGGAGGTTACGTTGCGTTTTCCCACACAGACACAAAATGAACCAACCACGGCAAGCACTGCATCCTCAGCCCAAACTATGCCTGTGACCAGCTTCGATTGTGAGTGTGCAGTTCGCAAGGGCAGCAAGGGTTTTCTAGCCTGTGCGTTTTTGGAGATGGCAAAAGATGAACAAACACAAGATATCTGTCAAATTTGCACAAAAAAAACCCTCAGTAGTGGCAAAAATCGCAATAATTTAACAACTAGGGTACATGCATGCCTTATTGTGGAAATCTTACTGCGCTAAAATGCGGACTAGTGGGCCTCGCCAACCACCGTCCATTCCATCAACCCCTTCTGCTGCTACTTTCTCCTCCATCACCATTCCAAGTGTTCACTCACAGGTCTCCAGCCACAGAAACTACAATTGTTTACCCACAACAGTTGGGGTGAGAGAAATGGTCAGCTGTTACGGAAGTAAACATGACTGCTCCTTTTGTGTCACCTAGCACAACACATCTTTCTCAATCCACCATAACATGTCTGCCTGTACCTCACTCACAGTCCAGCAGTTTGTCCTGTTTTCTGTAGTCCTCCCTCAGCACAGCAGCCAGCTCTCGGTTCTGCAGTTGTGGTCACATAAAATATAAAGTAATGTTTCCTACTACACATGGCAAAGCTAAGAGCTTAAGGACTTGAACTCCACCATCTGCCCTCTATTGTCCACGGAAATGCAGCCTTTCCACCTCGTGGATACAGATGATTTAAAAAACTTGATGGCCATCGCAATCTCCCATTACCAGTTGCCCAGGCGCCATAACTTCTCTGAGAAAGCTGTTCCCGCACTACACTAGCATGTCGCCGACAACATCACCTGTTCACTGAAAAAATCTATGTCTGCCAGGATGCATTTAACCACTGACAATTGGATGAGCAAATATGGACATATCGCTGACTGGGCACTGGGTCACTCTGGTGTCTGTGGGGGCAGATGGTAATGGGCTGCTCCACAAGTCCTTGAATCCCCAAAGCTTGAGGGACAAACCTCCATGTCCAACAGTTCTTCCACTGCTTCTGCCTCCTCCACCTCCTCTAGAGCCTCCACCTGTGCCCTCAACTTCTTCCTTAATCAGACACACATTACAGCAGTGCAGAAAGAATCTCCCCCATCTCTGTTCTGCACAGCAATGGCTCATTGCAATCAGGCAGTGTATAAATTAATATGCCTTGGAGATCACAGTCACACAGTTCAAGAGATGTGGTCAGGTTTTTGAGCATTGGCTTTCTCCACTAAACCTGTACCCAGTGAAGGCTGTGTGCAATAATGGTATAAACCTGGTGGCGGCCCTATGCTGAGGCAACCTCACACATGTGCCTTGTATGGCTCACATCCTCAACCTGGTGGTACAGCAATTTCTTGTTCACTATCCTGACCTGGATGTGTTGCTGCAGAAAACCCAATCGCTGTATGCTCTCTTCCACTTATGGCACCATGCAGGTCATCAACTTGCATTGCTACAGAGGTCTTTTGGTCTACAGGTTGTTTGATGAGCAGTGCTCCGACATGGTGGAATTCCACTCTGCACGTGCCACAACACCTGTGGCAGCAGTGACAAGCCCTGGTGCAGCATGTCATTTTAAATAGCCTGGGCCAACACAGTCTGGACATGGTGCAAATCACGCTTGTGAGTGGGCACATGTGAAAGACCTCTGCACCCTTCTGCACAGTATTGAAATGGCTACTAAGATATTTAGCTCTGACAATGCCATAATCAGCATCACTGTTCCAGTGAAGGCTGTGTGCAATAATGGTATAAACCTGGTGGCGGCCCTATGCTGAGGCAACCTCACACATGTGCCTTGTATGGCTCACATCCTCAACCTGGTGGTACAGCAATTTCTTGTTCACTATCCTGACCTGGATGTGTTGCTGCAGAAAACCCAATCGCTGTATGCTCTCTTCCACTTATGGCACCATGCAGGTCATCAACTTGCATTGCTACAGAGGTCTTTTGGTCTACAGGTTGTTTGATGAGCAGTGCTCCGACATGGTGGAATTCCACTCTGCACGTGCCACAACACCTGTGGCAGCAGTGACAAGCCCTGGTGCAGCATGTCATTTTAAATAGCCTGGGCCAACACAGTCTGGACATGGTGCAAATCACGCTTGTGAGTGGGCACATGTGAAAGACCTCTGCACCCTTCTGCACAGTATTGAAATGGCTACTAAGATATTTAGCTCTGACAATGCCATAATCAGCATCACTGTTCCAGTCATCTACATGCTGGAGCACTATTTGAAAAGTCTCCGTGAGGAAGAGTTGGAAGCAGAGGAGGATAGGGAAGGAATAACAATATCTCAAATTTGCGGACTGCCGTCGTACAGTCGGGTGCCATGGGAGGGTTGCTTAAAGCAATCAAGGGGGCTAATGCTACCAGACAAACTGTTAGTGAAGATGCAGGAGCCGAGGAACAAATTGAGGAGGATGAGGTACTGTATCAGTCAAGAGATGAAGAGGATGATTATATGCTCTCTGTTGTCCGTGGTTGGAGGGAGGTGATGGAGGAAGCAACCTTGAGTGTTACCCTGCCACCAACACACCATGGACTTGGAACTCATGGAAGCGCCCGGCACATAAGCACCTTCTTGTTGCACTATCTTCAACACGATGCCCATATTCTTAGAGTTAGAAAACGTGCTGACTACATGGTGCAAGAGTAAATTTATCCAGATGCTTCCACACTGGAAAGGGATGCCCACATGCTTGAGTATCAAACTATGCGTGTAGGCAATTTATGAGTGGTTTTCCCCAAGATAACAGTGAAGCTCAAAGTGTGCATTGTATACGTCCAACCCCTGAAACATCAAGGCATCATCACCAAAAGATTAGCAGCAGCAGTGTAAGTGGCATAAGGAATTTCTGTGAGTCGTTTAACACATTCTTTAGACCAGCTCGTGCACCAGCAGAACAGAGTACAAGTCTGGCACATTGTGAATAACTAGAGAGGATGGGGCAGGACTATCTGGAGCTTAAAATTAAAGCCATCGGGGGATTGGACCCTTTTACATTTTGATCTTTGAAAATGGATGAGTTGCCTGAGCTCGCCTGTCACTCCTTGGTCTTCAGCGCCTCTGGTGGTGTCCTGACAGATAAGCGCATTCGACTTATCCCTCAAAGATCACCTTACTTTGATTAAAATGAACAAGTCATGGATCTCCGATAACTTGTGCATCCAAGTCGCAAATTGGGCAGACTAGGCGATGATGTTGTTTTTAGTGTCTTGTATCGATCTTGCGTTATTGCACACTGTACCACCTTTGTGTTGTTTTTTGTGCCTGCTGTTGCTACTGCTGCTAATGTTACAAACAATTTTTTGAAATGTGGAGACTCCAAGTTGGGTCTCCATCTGGTGGGTTGCCTGTGGTGGAAGTTGTGTCAGAGGCCTATTATAAGTTTTCTACTCTGTGTAAATTGATGCCACTTTAGTGCTGTGTGACAATTATTTTTTTAAATGTGGAGACTTCAAGTTGGGCTTCCATCTGGTGGGTTTCCCTTGTAAGTAGGTCTCCCAGACAAGCAGGCCTGAACTTACTTTCAGTCAACTACCTGTTTTACTTTCTCTACATTTTTCTATCAATAGTAGTCTATCAAAACTGATGTTTTTTTTCCATTTGAGTGTGGCTGGAACAAAAAAAATGGAAGTGTTGCATGAGGTGTGAGGTCTCCCAGCTAATAAGGCTTACACTGCTCCCTTAACCACAAGGTCCTTATTAAAACTTAAATTCCAAGCTGTAAATGCTGAGCCACACCCTGGTAGCCCATACATGGCCCATGGCTGACTGCTGCTGTGCCATTATAACAGGTTCTACTGTGGGTCAATTGACCAGTTAACTGCCTGTGTTACTGTTCTTACATTTTTCTACCAATAGTACTGTATGAAACTAATGTTTGTGCCATCTGAGTGTGGCTGGAATAAAAAAAAATGGAGGTATTGCATGAGGTGTAAGGACACCCAGCTAAGAAGGCTTACACTGCTACCCTTGCCAACAGGTCCTCATTAAAAGTTAAATTCTAAGCTGTAATTGCTGGGCTAGAGCCTGATACCTCATGCATGGCCCATGGCTGACTGCTGCTGTGCCATTTGCAAATTTCTACTGTGGGTCAATTGATGACACTTTTCCTGGTGTCTACTCCTAAAGCCTGGGTCACACTTGCAAGTGTGATGTGAGAAACTCGCATCAAAACCGGCACTGTTGCATTTCTATGCAGCCGCATACTTCGGTCCCGAGTGCTGGCAGCAGTGCCAGGTAGTGATGCGAGAGACTCACATCACACTCGCAAATGTGACCCTGACCTAATTTTAACTATTTGAGAAGCTTTTTATTACCCCTTAAGGTGTTGTCTATGCTTTTGGTTTTGCCTCCCATTGAATCTAAAGGTGTTCGGGCATGTTGGTTAAACTGTTTGGCAAACGGAGGACCATACCAAACCAAATCGAACCTTGAAAGGTTTGCTCTTCTCTTATTATGACCTAGTCAAAGCAGGAGACTTCAAAGATGCAGCATGATTGCACAGAAGGAAACAGATATAAACCATGTGTATATTCATTTTTTATTCATTTTTTAAACCCTTCTTAGCACATTTAAAGAGTATCTTATTTGCTAGCCAACCATCCTTTTGCTGGATTCATGTCATCAAATTGCAAAAAAAAAGTAAATTTTGGTAGTTCCTGCCAGTCCCTCCGTCTCTCCTGTACCCCATCCGTTCCTGTGTTCCTGCCTTGTTCCTTCCAGTATCTCCGTCTCTCCTGTACCCCGTCCATTCCTGTGTTCCTGCCTTGTTCCTGCCAGCCTCTACGTCTGCAGTACCCTGCCAAGTCCTGAGTCCCTGCGGTGTTCCTGTCTTCTCCTGTGTCTCTGCGGTACTCCTGTCAGACTTTGTGTTCTTGCATCTCTTGTGCTTCCTATTAGGACCTTGCCTCTTCCCTAGCCACTGTCGCTGCCATCAGCCTAGCGTCCCTTCTTTTCTGTCCTGGTCCACCAGCTCCCGTGGCGATAGTCCCTCACGGGCCTGCCCCTAACTCTCCCTGTACAGGGGGTGGTCCATCTGGTCAGCTCACCAGTGAGGGGTTTGTTGTCACGGTCCAAAGGGTCCACTTTTTCACCCTAAGCGTCACATACAGCTAAGCATTGAGTTGTGACGTCCTTTCTCTCTCCATATTAATCACAAAATGGTTGCTGCATTCCCTGCATTTGCTTTTATACATGCTATTGAAATTTCTCAGAATTGGGTGTGTTATATCATGTGATGTGATCGCTGTAAAGCATCATGGGGAAGCTCACCTAGCTGCACTTTAGGTCATGTGAACCTTTTGTGGCTGACGTAATCTTTATGAATGTATAAAATTAAAAAGGCCATTTTTGGTGATTTATTTGAGGCAAATTGCAAAATATTTAAATTCATTGGGTTAAATGTAATTCTAAAAAAATGGCCTAAATTTGATTTGCATCAAATTGACTCTATCATTTCTACTAGGAAATAATATTATTGTGATAAATTACATTTAAGGTTCCTGTGTATTTACTTTCTGGAAAAATATGGATATTGGGTTAATTATTAAGTCTTTTATATTTTTCTGACTACCAGAAAAGAAAAGTGTCCAATACATCTGGAAGCAAAAATGCTAAATTACCTGTAACATGTATTTACAATTAAAATTTCTTGGCATATGAAGAAGGCCTTCATGTAGAGCGTGAGCCATGGCATAGACAGCGGTATATACGTGATAGGTGGTGCTAAATGTTTCAGTGTAGTAATTATGGCTGCCAATATTTTGTAATTTAATTGTCCTGTTGCAATTATTAAGTTTGTGTCCATAATAATTTTCAGCTAACATTTTTAGGATGGGGTTTGAAGGTTTACAGCTCAGGTATACCAATAGAATATGTTCAAGTATAGGGTCATTTGGACGATTTTCAAGACTAATATCTTCTAAAAATGTTTTCAGTTGTGGGATCTTTATACTTGATGATGAAAATATGAGGCTTCTATCCCATGATGCTTTATGTTTAACTGATGAAAGAATTTCAATATTTGACCCCACTGGTATAATCAGAGTCTTCACCTTTCCTGAAATTCTTTGCTCCTCAATAAATTGCACAGTGAGAAATGAAATTGTGCCACAAAGTACAATAATGTTTGAGGTTGATTTTTGAAACATCCTTCTGTTCTTTTCATTGCTGTTTTCTTCATTTGTGAAATCATCAGTTTTCATTTTTAGAATAAACTCAATGCAAATATCATAAACTTCTGCCTGTTTCATTAATTCCTGACTTTGTGTGTAACCTCCATCATCATCGGAGGCAAGAACGCCAATCCATGTCCAATCAAAATGTTTGAGAAGTTTAACTATTGCCAGATATTGAGTTTGGTCACTGGGAAGAGTTTGGAAGTAGGATGGATACATCTGCTTATTGGATAAAACTGGATTGGTGGCACCATAGCTGATCTGAGAAAAATAGCAATTATGCATAAGAAATTTTAAGTAAATGTTAAATTAAATGTACAAAGACACAAAACCCTTATACATAAACAGTGGGGGAAATAAGTATTTGATCCCCTTGTTAGTGCTGGCATCACAAACCAATTAATATAAAGGTAGTAATAAGGTGCGTTCGCAGCCCGAGGTCCACCATGAAGAGATGTTGCCTGCTGCCTGGTAATGGCGGACACTATACGGCGGTGTAATAGATAAACACAAATGGGTTGATGTCACTCGGTATGTACAGAGGTTGACTCTGTTGCTTCACAGAGCCGCAATACCATGGAATGTAAATTCCGCAGCCTATTCAAGTCTCACAGAAGTCAGCAGAGTGAGCGCTAGTGTATGGTCACAGGACTCAGCCCTAAGGAGGTGGGGTAAGAGTCCTTCTAGACCCACTAACGACGGAGTTGTACCTGCAATGCCAGAAGAAACTAACTAATAAATTTACTGCTCAGAGTGCGCGCTGCATCGTGCTGGCAAACGCCACTAACTGCCTTAACAAGGGAAGGAAAGCTCACTAACTGTGCATGGCATCGCACTGGCGAACGCCACTATATGATGCTGGTATATCGTGCACAGTGATGGATTGCACTAACTGGCGCTATGTCAGCTCCAATCACCCACACTCAGACAACAACGGTTGGGAAGGGGATCATTAGGAGCTTTCACCAGTAACATACACGCATCCACACACCACAATATCAGGTTATATTAGTGCATGGCCAAGCGGCCATGCGAACCTTTTATAGTCCCAGCCTTCTGGGACCTTGCCAGTGAACAAATCAGAGCTGCTTGAGGACCTGGACATGTGACTCCCGACTACCAATGAGTGATCATCTCCCGGGCATGCCCAGTAGACAAAAAGCAGGACAGTCCCAGGAGTGTCTGCTTGCTGCTGACTAATGCTGGTTACAATAGCTGGACCTGGGACTGCAGCAGTAACAAGATGCACAATATCAGCCTGAGCAAGACGTTGGACTGACATCTCTGCTGAGCAGGCTCCTCTGTGGCTGAGGAAGAATGGGAGACCGCAGAGGACATGGTTCGAGATCCCCCTGTGCAGCGGTGGGAACTTGACATCTAATACCATGCTGAAATTGTAAGTTTGCCCATTGACAAAGACATGAACAGTCTATAATTTTAAGGGTAGGTTAATTTTAACATTGAGAGATAGAATATCAAAAATAAATTCCAGAAAATCATATTGTATAAATTATATAAATTTATTTGCATATTGTAGTGAGAAATAAGTGGTTAATCCCTCTGGCAAACAAGACTTAATACTTTGTGGCAAAACCCTCTTTGTCAAAGAGTGGTCGTAAATGGCTGCACATCTAGTTGGAAGAACGTCTCAAGTGGGGTACCACAGGGCTCTGTCCTGGGCCCTGTATTCCTCAACATCTTTCTTAATGATTTAGATGAAGGAATTGAGGATACACTGATTAAAATTAATGATGACATAAAACTAGGAGGGATAGCTAATACTCTAATTCTCTAATATTACAGAAGAAAGAGAGAGAGGATTCAAAAAGATAAATAAACTGGAGCAGTGGGCAGCTACTAACATAATGGTTTTTAACAGGGAAAAATGCAAAGTACTACATCTGGGCAATAAAAATGAAAAAAGTATATACAGAATGGGAGGAAGAGGGCTAAGCAACAGCACATGTGAAAAAGATTTGGGTATACTAATAGATCATAAACTGAACATGAGTCAACAGTGTGATGCAGCAGCAAAAAAGGCAAATACAATTCTTGGATGTATTAACAGAAGCATACAGTCTAGATCACGTGAAGTCATTAATGCCCTCTATTCCTCTTTGGTCAGACCTCATCTGGAATACTGTGTCCAGTTTTGGGCACCACATTTTAAAAAAGACATCAATAAACTCGAGCAAGTTCAGAGAAGAGCGACCAGAATGGTGACCGATCTGCAAACCATGTCCTATGAGGAACGGTTACAGGATTTGGGAATGTTTAGCTTGCAAAGAAGAAAACTGAGAGAAGACTTAATAGCGGTCTACAAATATATCACGGGCTTTCGCATTGTAGAAGGAAAATCTTTATTCTCATTTGCACAAGGAAAGACTAGAAGCAATGGGAAGAAACTGAATGGGAGGAGACAGGTTGGATATTAGAAAATACTTTTTGACAGTTAGGGTGATCAATGAGTGGAACAGGCTACAACGAGAGGTGGTGAGTTCTCTTTCCATGGAAGTCTTCAAACAGAGGCTGGACAGACATCTGTCTGGGTTGATTGCGTGAATCCTGCTTTGAGCAGGGGGTTGGACCAGATGACCCAGGAGGTCCCTTCCAACTCTACCATTCTATGATTCTATGAAATAGCTTACCCAAGACCAACAGTTACTTTTATTTTGCATTGCAATCACAGCTGTGACTGCAATGCACTCCTGTGGCCTCAATACTCTTCTGTTCGCATCCTGCGGGACACATAGTACTACGACCCCCAGGAAGAAGCTACATTGCGAAATGCGCGTCGGGGTATTCCTCCTTACGGCGATCCATAGCTGTGCTGGTAACCAACATGGTGCTGCTGCCTCTTTAATTTTGTTTCTTCTTTAGGAGTCCCCTAATATATCTGTATCTATATTCAGTCTAATTAATGCACTTGCACTTTATTAGGGCTTATTACCTTTACTTTACTAGACAAATATCACAACTAGTGCATTGCACAGTATTTATATATCTTATAATACGCATATTTCGGGGGCCATACATACGCACTTCAGTGGCTGATATATCTATATTTTATAGGCAGTTCTGTGTATATTCTGTGAAATTTTCCGGTTACATTCCAGAGCCTGCTGGTGCACCGTTGTTTTATACCTACTGTATTATCTGATTTTGATTTATATTTGATTGATACTCTCACTTATGCTATGGATTGCCTTGAGTTCACTCTGCCTTGTTTAAATTTCCTTTTTGCATAACTATGATGATTTCTATTTTTAATTTATTATGAATAAAATTTCTTAAATTTTACTTTTTGGGTTTGCACTTCAATTCTTTTTTGGTTTATGTAATTTTGGAAGTATACCATATGAATTTATTGGTCTACCGTCTTTGGATATCCAATACAAGTATAATACAGCCACATGGGAGTATAATGCAGCCCCATAAGGATATAATGCAACTGTCCCATAGAGTACAATGCAGCCCCTGTATTAATATAACGCAGTCACATAGTCCAAAAAAATCACTGATTTAAAAAATAACTCACGGACCCCATAGAGGCCTCGTGGTCTGCAGCTTTAGCAGTACAAAACTGGCTAAGGGCCCCTGGGGCACTGGTCACCCAAGGAAGATGCCTAGTCTGCCTGCCGCTAACAATTACCCTGGACCCAATAGTTGAAAGTCACAGCAGAATTATGGAGTACGTTGGTTTGGTCAGTCAGATATTGCTTGAACGTCTTTAAAAACTTTTCTCTCCTTGTCAAAAATACCCCGTCATCAGGACCTGGGAGCTTGGCTGGTGTCTTCAAATAGGCCTATGATAGTGTAGCCCTGCCTCTGCAGTGTGTCACCCTGGCCTCTCCTTGGTTGAGAAAGAAAGCTTGCAACTTGCCTCTAGAGTCTGATGGGAATTTTTTCTACATATTTTTCACAATGGCCTTCTGATATAGCACATTTTAGAAGACCTCTCCACCTCAGAAAGAAGAGATGCAAAGTTCTCCTTGTAGCGTGGGTCTAGCAAGATGAAAAGCCAGGGTCACAAGAAAGGTAGCGGTATATAAAGTCAGCAATATGTGCCAAGCTTCATGCCACCAACACTTCCCTGTTTCCACCACGATGACATCTCTCTATCTCCTTCTCTTCCTCCTTCCTCTCTGTCTCCTCATTCCCAATTTCAGCCCATCCACATAGACGGTACCAAGGTTGCGTGGCTACTAGCCTCTGTTATACTATCCACCAGCTCCTGTTCTTGCTCATCCTCCTCCTTAGCTTCCACCTCCTTATTGTTACCCAATCCACATTGAGCAGATAAGATGAGGCTTTGCTCGCTACAATCTTTGTGTTATGTTTTCCTCCATCCGCACCTGGTCGGCTTGCAAAGCTTCATGTTTAATTGTGAGCAGCAACTGTTTTAGTAGTCATAGAAATAGAATGGTTCTGCTGACTATGGAACCATTGCCAGTCACTATCTTTATGGAGTCCAAAAATGTCGGCCATCCATGCCCACTCCTTAGTTGAAATGTCTGAAGGCTTACCAGAATACCGATAGGCGTGTTAGAGCTGGTACTCAACCACTAGCCTCTTCTGCTCACAAAACTTTGCAAGCATGTGCAGTGTGGAGTTCCTGCTCGTGGTGATATTGCACACCAGTCGGTGAGCTGGCACTTGCATGCGCTGCTGCAGCACTACCAGAGCAACAGCAGCTGTAGTCGACTTGCGGAAATGGGCATTAACATGCCGTACCTTGACCAGAAGCTCTGGCAAATCTGGGAATGTTTTCAGAAACCGTTGAACTATCAAGTTGAGCACATGTGCCAAGCATGGCACAGCCGCCACCAGGTTATACTCATTATCAAACATGACCATTCTTGGTTGGAGGTTCAGTGGCAAAAAACATAGATCTGTCTGGTTTGTATTCCTTTAAGTAACTCTGCCGCTGAATGCAGTTTTTCTCCTAGACAAATTGGTTTCAGCAGAGCCTGTTGCCACTGCACTGAGGCAGTGCTGCAGAGCTTCCAGCTGATGTGGATGAAATGCTCTGAAATACCATATCAGAGATGGAGCAGGAGGGGGTGCAGGAACTGCTGTAGGAGGTGGGGGAAACCCTTATAGCAGTAGGTCCAGCAATCTTTGGTGTAGAGAGTACATGCTGACTTGCCAGGGTGTGACTCGGCCCCAGCCTCCACAATGTTCATTCAGCGTCGTCAGGGAAATGTAGCATCCCTTGCCACAAGCATCTCTCTACTTGTTGGTCGTTAAATTATCCTATCAAAAAAACTTGGAGAACTTTTTAATAAAATCAACAATTCGTTATTAAACACAATAATTAATAAAACACATAGATTGTAAGCAGTACATGATTAGACATTACATGATACCTTCAAGTAAGAAATATTAGATAGTTCTTTAAAAATACATGATTATTATAGTTCCTTATATGCCTTTTTGCTTGGTGACATCTCTTCGGAAGAAGCAAGAAAGCAAAACATGCGTTAGGGGGTTCGCTCACATGGTCCTTCAATTTGACTCAGTGGTATGTCACCCTAAGGGTTATATGCTTCTTTTTGCTATGTGGATTGCCTTGCACCAATATAATGCTGTTTTATTGCACTTTGCACTTTAATTAACTTTTCTCTTTGTTTATACACTTTTGCAGTGATTATGAAATAGATTTAAAAGAGAAAAATATGGGTATTGGATGGTGCTTGGGATAATTTGCAAAAAGGCATATAAGGACCTATAGAAATGATTGCAGCCGGATATATGATTTAAATCACCAATAGGATGTAACTCTGTCTATCTCAGTAGAGGGCAGTGTAATAATAAAAGAATATGAAAAATCATCATATATATGTAATATATATATATATATATATATATATATATATATATATATATATATATATATATATATATATATATAATTTCTGTATTGATTTTGTATGAATAAAACTGTGGAGATTTGTGACTGCAATTCTTGAGAAGGTTATGGTGAATATACTTCCACAGTCCAATATAATGAGGACGGTGTTTTTGTGAGAATAATCATATTTTTTAAAGAACTATCTAATATTTTTACCACTTCTTACTTGAAGGTATCATGTAATGTCTAATCATGTACTACTTACAATCTATGTGTTTTATTAATTATTGTGTTTAATAAAGAATTGTTGATTTTATTAAGAAGTTCTCCAAGTTTTTTTGATAGGATAATTTAATCATTGATTTAGGAAAATTAGTATTTTGTGCCAAAAACTATCAGATATATATTTGTTGGTCGTTAAATGGACAATGCTAGTAGGTGCATTGGTAAAGGCATGGATGATGTTCCTGGACAAGTGCTGGTGCAAGGCGAGGACTCCACGCTGGAAGAAAAAGTGGTGGCTGCTGCCTCTGTGTCTACCAGCCTAAATGGCAGAATTTCCATGGCAAGCAGCCTGGAAATGTGCCCATTTAGTATTTAGGCCTGTAGGTGGGAGCTGGGAATACATTTTTCATTCCAAGACCTGGCATAGGGAAAGTTGAACGTTGGGCTGGGACAAGGATTTGCCTGATGATGGTAGTCAGAATGTGCAAGGTAAGGGGAAGGGAATAAGTCATCTGTGCCAGTGTTTTGGACAGGGGATTGTCAAGCACCTAGCACAGGGGAACAGGCAGTGGTGTCGCCTGATGGCACCAATTGTGTACCCAGGTGTTCTGCCCCTGAGTCCGGTTCTTAGATGACATGTGCCTGATCATGCTGGTGGTAGTTATCATCTTGGAGTTCAGGCCCCTGTTGATCTTTGCATAGTACAGGTTGCAAATTGACATTTTGTTTGTTTCATAACTCCCTTGACAACCATCTCAGACTGGGGGACACCTAAGTCTTTCATGGAGAAATTCCGGACTGTCGGTGCTCTGCGGAACAGTTGCCCGTCTTCTCCCTCTGATAACCCCACTGATTCAACCTGTTTGTTTCGGTGCTGCTGCTCCCACTCTGCACTGCTGGCCTTGCTCTGCATGCCAGCTTCCCAGATTGGGTTGGTGACTTCATCATCCACCACCTTGTCTTCCACCAATGCACCCTGGTAATATATGAAATATATTACAGGGCCGAGTGGCCACCTCAATGCTACCATAAAGCGACAGGACACTCCGATAGATATGCATGAAAGTAGAAAAAGATGGATTCACAAGTCTGTCTTTAGAATGAATGCTAAATATTCTTTATTACTACATAAAACGTCAACATTTAACAAAATATCTTTCATAAGTAGAAATAGTAATGTTTAAATGACAGGTAGATTTGTAAAGGACTCAGGTGTAACAAGTCTGCAAGTCAACACTAATCATTAGAGTGAAAGGACAGGAGAATCATGTTCCAGAGAAATAGACCCAAATTAAAGATAAGCTAATATGCCTCCTTTAAGAGGCCATAAGTATGATGGCTAGCTCAGCAATGATCCTTACTAGTGATGCGCGTGCATGCTCACCAATACTCGGTACTCACCCAAGCATCTCACTGCTCGAGATGCTTGGAGCTTCCCGAGTAATGCCACAGCCATATCAACTAACAGTCCTTCTGAGGACTAATCCAGTTGCATAGATATCAGTGCTAGGCAGTGTATGTGGCAGACTGCAGAACATACAGTATATCAACAGAGTCCATTCCAGTTCTGTCTGCTGCTGCTGCTTTTACAAATATTTCTAGACATAGACCTAGGTATCAGGGGCCAGAAATAATTTTTCTTTGGATCTTAAACCTGATTATTTGCTTAAAAAGCAATCCAGAGAACACCATTTTTTAGCTCCATTTGCTTGTTGGCCCTGCAGAATAAAGCCAGATCCTCTCCGTATTATAGTGCTAAAAATTCATCTATTTAAAACTGGTTTGTCCGTCACACAGATCACATAGTGCGCTCAAAATTCTGCCATTTCTGGCCTCCATTTAAATTTTGCGGCAGGGTGTTAGTGAGATTATTGACACCAGTTTGCTGTTAAAAATAGTGACCTACACGCCAGCTATTTAAAACTGTGGTTTGTCCGTCACACGGATCACATATAAGTGTGCTCCAAATTCAGCCATTTGTAATGAACATGGAAAATTTTGTCTTCAATTTAAAATGGGCAAAGCGCATGGCAAGGGGCGGGGAACTGGACATGATGGTGATGGTGCATGCAGAGGCCGAGGCCATGGGCAAGCTGAAATTGTGCCACAGCAAGCTCCCACATCTTCTCACTTGACCTTCCTGCCCCAAATACTAGGGGATCGCAGCACAACACTATTGAACCCAGAGCAGTGTCAAAAGGTTGTTGGTTGGATAGCAGATAATGATTCCAGTAACTTTGCTGCAACCACCACTACTACCCTGTCTTCCACATGGGCAAGTCTGAGTAGCTGTGAGTCTGGACTGCATATTCCTCACCCAGATCCTCCTTCCTACCACCATGCCGAGTGCCTGGAGACAACGGTTCCCACGCTTGGACACTCCGAAGAGCTGTTCATTTTTCCATTTATTGATTCGGGCCTCTCTGTCATGATTCCCAATGGCAGGGAAGTAATAAATAACAGGACTAGCTCTAGGATGATGGAATCTAAGCTGACCGCGATGCTGAACCTAACGCACAACTAACAATAGCCGGGGAACATACCTGCGTTTTATCCCTAGATGTCGCGCACCAGCCGAAGATCTAGCTACCCCTAATAGAGGAAAACACAGACCTGGCTTGCCTCCAGGGAAACCCCAAAAGTGATAGCAGCCCCCAACATATAATGACAGTTAGTTGAGAGGAAAACACGTACGCAGTATGAATACAGGTTTAGCAAAGAGAGGCCCACTAACTAGATAGCAGAAAATACAAAAGAGGACTTCGCGGTCAACTCAAAACCCTACAAAATACCATCCTGAAATTACCTTAACTCCGATATCAACTCATGACACCGGAGTGGTCATTTCAGTTCTCTAGAGCTTCCAGCAGCAAGATTCAGATAAATGCACGCTGGACAAAACATACAAAAAATACAAAAGATCCAACTTAGCTGAATCAGCAGATTTAGGAGCAGGTAGCAAGCAACAGAGGAGCTCTGGTAACATTGATAGCCAGCACTAGAATGACTGAGAAGCCAGACTATATAGGAAACTCCCATTTCCTGATGGGAACAGGTGAACTGGAAATAAGGGACAGAAGTCAGCCAGTACCACCAGTAGCCACCAGAGGGAGCCCACAAACAGAATTCACAACACCTCTCCACAGGTCCACTTGAAGCAGGGCAAGAGAAGATTGCATGTAGCGATGCCCAAATATTTGAGCAGCCACGGTCACACGAAGGCAATGTGGGAAAGTGTCACAAGATGTGCATGATGGTGAGACACTGTTATGGTTCTCAATGGCAAGAGAACATAGCCCAGCATACATATGAACTAGCTCTTGGAAGGATGGAAACTTAAACTGACCATGAACTAAACCTGCCGCACAACTAACAGTAGCCGGGTAGCGTGCCTACGTTTTATCCCTAGACGCTCAGCGCCAGCCGGAGGACTAACTAATCCTGGCAGAGGAAAATACAGTCCTGGCTCACCTCTAGAGAAATTTCCCTGAAAGGCAGACAGAGGCCCCCACATATATTGGCGGTGATTTTAGATGAAAATGACAAACGTAGTATGAAAATAGGTTTAGCAAAATCGAGGTCCGCTTACTAGATAGCAGGAAGACAGAAAGGGCACTTTCATGGTCAGCTGAAAACCCTATCAAAATACCATCCTGAAATTACTTTAAGACTCTAGTATTAACTCATAACATCAGAGTGGCAATTTCAGATCACAAGAGCTTTCCAGACACAGAAAGGCTTCTGATTACAATGTTGACCGGCATGGAAGTGACAGAGGAGCAAGGTTAAATAGCGACTCCCACATCCTGATGGGAACAGGTGAACAGAGGGGATGATGCACACAAGTTCAATTCCACCAGTGGCCACCGGGGGAGCCCAAAATCCAATTTCACAACAGTACCCCCCCCTCAAGGAGGGGGCACCGAACCCTCACCAGAACCACCAGGGCGATCAGGATGAGCCCTATGAAAGGCACGGACCAGATCGAAGGCATGAACATCAGAGGCAGTCACCCAAGAATTATCCTCCTGACCGTATCCCTTCCATTTGACCAGATACTGGAGTTTCCGTCTGGAAACACGAGAGTCCAAGATTTTTTCCACAACGTACTCCAACTCGCCCTCAACCAACACCGGAGCAGGAGGCTCAACGGAAGGCACAACCGGTATCTCATACCTGCGCAATAATGACCGATGAAAAACATTATGAATAGAAAAAGATGCAGGGAGGTCCAAACGGAAGGACACAGGGTTAAGAATCTCCAATATCTTGTACGGGCCGATGAACCGAGGCTTAAACTTAGGAGAAGAAACCCTCATAGGGACAAAACGAGAAGACAACCACACCAAGTCCCCGACACAAAGCCGAGGACCAACCCGACGCCGGCGGTTGGCAAAAAGCTGAGTCTTCTCCTGGGACAACTTCAAATTGTCCACTACCTGCCCCCAAATCTGATGCAACCTCTCCACCACAGCATCCACTCCAGGACAATCCGAAGATTCCACCTGACCGGAGGAAAATCGAGGATGAAACCCCGAATTACAGAAAAAAGGAGACACCAAGGTGGCAGAGCTGGCCCGATTATTGAGGGCAAACTCCGCTAAAGGCAAAAAAGCAACCCAATCATCCTGATCTGCAGACACAAAACACCTCAAATATGTCTCCAAAGTGTGATTCGTCCGCTCGGTCTGGCCATTAGTCTGAGGATGGAAAGCAGACGAGAAAGACAAATCTATGCCCATCCTAGCACAGAATGCCCGCCAAAATCTAGACACGAATTGGGTTCCTCTGTCAGAAACGATATTCTCCGGAATACCATGCAAACGAACCACATTTTGAAAAAACAGAGGAACCAACTCGGAAGAAGAAGGCAACTTAGGCAGGGGAACCAAATGGACCATCTTAGAGAAATGGTCACACACCACCCAGATGACAGACATCTTCTGAGAAACAGGAAGATCCGAAATAAAATCCATCGAGATGTGCGTCCAAGGCCTCTTCGGGATAGGCAAGGGCAACAACAATCCACTAGCCCGAGAACAACAAGGCTTGGCCCGAGCACAAACGTCACAAGACTGCACAAAGCCTCGTACATCTCGTGACAGGGAAGGCCACCAGAAGGACCTTGCCACCAAATCCCTGGTACCAAAGATTCCAGGATGACCTGCCAACGCAGAAGAATGAACCTCAGAAATGACTTTACTGGTCCAATCATCAGGAACAAACAGTCTACCAGGTGGGCAACGATCAGGTCTATCCGCCTGAAACTCCTGCAAGGCCCGCCGCAGGTCTGGAGAAACGGCAGACAATATCACTCCATCCTTAAGGATACCTGTAGGTTCAGAATTACCAGGGGAGTCAGGCTCAAAACTCCTAGAAAGGGCATCCGCCTTAACATTCTTAGAACCCGGTAGGTATGACACCACAAAATTAAACCGAGAGAAAAACAACGACCAGCGCGCCTGTCTAGGATTCAGGCGTCTGGCGGACTCAAGATAAATTAAATTTTTGTGGTCGGTCAATACCACCACCTGATGTCTAGCCCCCTCAAGCCAATGACGCCACTCCTCAAAAGCCCACTTCATGGCCAAAAGCTCCCGATTCCCAATATCATAATTCCGCTCGGCGGGCGAAAATTTACGAGAAAAAAAAGCACAAGGTTTCATCACGGAGCAGTCGGAACTTCTCTGCGACAAAACCGCCCCAGCTCCGATTTCAGAAGCGTCGACCTCAACCTGAAAAGGAAGAGCAACATCAGGCTGACGCAACACAGGGGCGGAAGAAAAGCGGCGCTTAAGCTCCCGAAAGGCCTCCACAGCAGCAGGGGACCAATCAGCAACATCAGCACCCTTCTTAGTCAAATCAGTCAATGGTTTAACAACATCAGAAAAACCAGCAATAAATCGACGATAAAAGTTAGCAAAGCCCAAAAATTTCTGAAGACTCTTAAGAGAAGAGGGTTGCGTCCAATCACAAATAGCCTGATCCTTGACAGGATCCATCTCGATGGAAGAGGGGGAAAAATTATATCCCAAGAAGGAAATCTTTTGAACCCCAAAAACGCACTTAGAACCCTTCACACACAAGGAATTAGACCGCAAAACCTGAAAAACCCTCCTGACCTGCTGGACATGAGAGTCCCAGTCATCCGAAAAAATCAGAATATCATCCAGATACACAATCATAAATTTATCCAAATAATCACGGAAAATGTCATGCATAAAGGACTGAAAGACTGAAGGGGCATTTGAAAGGCCAAAAGGCATCACCAAATACTCAAAGTGGCCCTCGGGCGTATTAAATGCGGTTTTCCACTCATCCCCCTGCTTAATTCGCACCAAATTATACGCCCCACGGAGATCTATCTTAGAGAACCACTTGGCCCCCTTTATGCGAGCAAACAAATCAGTCAGCAGTGGCAACGGATATTGATATTTAACCGTGATTTTATTCAAAAGCCGATAATCAATACACGGCCTCAAAGAGCCATCTTTCTTAGACACAAAGAAAAAACCGGCTCCTAAGGGAGATGACGAAGGACGAATATGTCCCTTTTCCAAGGACTCCTTTATATATTCTCGCATAGCAGCATGTTCAGGCACAGACAGATTAAATAAACGACCCTTAGGGTATTTACTACCCGGAATCAAATCTATGGCACAATCGCACTCCCGGTGCGGAGGTAATGAACCAAGCTTAGGTTCTTCAAAAACGTCACGATAGTCAGACAAGAATTCAGGAATCTCAGAGGGAATAGATGATGAAATGGAAACCAAAGGTACGTCCCCATGCATCCCCTTACATCCCCAGCTTAACACAGACATAGCTTTCCAGTCGAGGACTGGGTTATGAGATTGCAGCCATGGCAATCCAAGCACCAACACATCATGTAGATTATACAGCACAAGAAAGCAAATAATCTCCTGATGATCCGGATTAATTCGCATAGTTACTTGTGTCCAGTATTGTGGTTTATTACTAGCCAATGGGGTGGAGTCAATCCCCTTCAGAGGTATAGGAGTTTCAAGAGGCTCTAAATCATACCCACAGCGTTTGGCAAAGGACCAATCCATAAGACTCAAAGCGGCGCCAGAGTCGACATAGGCGTCCGCGGTAATAGATGATAAAGAACAAATCAGGGTCACAGATAGAATAAACTTAGACTGAAAAGTGCCAATTGAAACTGACTTATCAAGCTTCTTAGTGCGCTTAGAGCATGCTGATATAACATGAGTTGAATCACCACAATAAAAGCACAACCCATTTTTTCGTCTAAAATTCTGCCGTTCGCTTCTGGACAGAATTCTATCACATTGCATATTCTCTGGCGTCTTCTCAGTAGACACCGCCAAATGGTGCACAGGTTTGCGCTCCCGCAGACGTCTATCGATCTGGATAGCCATTGTCATGGACTCATTCAGACCCGCAGGCACAGGGAACCCCACCATAACATCCTTAATGGCATCAGAGAGACCCTCTCTGAAATTCGCCGCCAGGGCGCACTCATTCCACTGAGTAAGCACAGACCATTTACGGAATTTTTGGCAGTATATTTCAACTTCATCTTGCCCCTGAGATAGGGACATCAAGGCTTTTTCCGCCTGAAGCTCTAAATGAGGTTCCTCATAAAGCAACCCCAAGGCCAGAAAAAACGCATCCACATTGAGCAACGCAGGATCCCCTGGAGCCAATGCAAAAGCCCAATCTTGAGGGTCGCCCCGGAGCAAGGAAATCACAATCCTGACCTGCTGTGCAGGATCTCCAGCAGAGCGAGATTTCAGGGACAAAAACAACTTGCAATTATTTTTGAAATTTTGAAAGCAAGATCTATTCCCCGAGAAAAATTCAGGCAAAGGAATTCTAGGTTCAGATATAGGAACATGAACAACAAAATCTTGTAAATTTTGAACTTTCGTGGTGAGATTATTCAAACCTGCAGCTAAACTCTGAATATCCATTTTAAACAGGTGAACACAGAGCCATTCCAGGATTAGAAGGAGAGAGAGAGGAAGGCTGCAATATAGGCAGACTTGCAAGTGATTCAATTGAAAGCACACTCAGAACTGAAGGAAAAAAAAAAAAAAAAAAAAATTTTCAGCAGACTTCTTTTTTCTCTCCTTTCTCTGCCAATTAATTTAACCCTTTGTAGGCCGGTCAAACTGTTATGGTTCTCAATGGCAAGAGAACATAGCCCAGCATACATATGAACTAGCTCTTGGAAGGATGGAAACTTAAACTGACCATGAACTAAACCTGCCGCACAACTAACAGTAGCCGGGTAGCGTGCCTACGTTTTATCCCTAGACGCTCAGCGCCAGCCGGAGGACTAACTAATCCTGGCAGAGGAAAATACAGTCCTGGCTCACCTCTAGAGAAATTTCCCCGAAAGGCAGACAGAGGCCCCCACATATATTGGCGGTGATTTTAGATGAAAATGACAAATGTAGTATGAAAATAGGTTTAGCAAAATCGAGGTCCGCTTACTAGATAGCAGGAAGACAGAAAGGGCACTTTCATGGTCAGCTGAAAACCCTATCAAAATACCATCCTGAAATTACATTAAGACTCTAGTATTAACTCATAACATCAGAGTGGCAATTTCAGATCACAAGAGCTTTCCAGACACAGAAAGGCTTCTGATTACAATGTTGACCGGCATGGAAGTGACAGAGGAGCAAGGTTAAATAGCGACTCCCACATCCTGATGGGAACAGGTGAACAGAGGGGATGATGCACACAAGTTCAATTCCACCAGTGGCCACCGGGGGAGCCCAAAATCCAATTTCACAACAGACACAATTGCCAGAAAGTCAGGAGGAGGACCAGGGTGCGGAAATGGAAGACAAGGTGGTGAATAATATAGTAACTGACCCAATCTGGCAGGAGGACATGCAGAGCCAGGACAGCAGCACACAGAGGGAGGGTGCCAAACCACCCCAACAGGCAGGAACAAGCAGTGTGGTGGCCGCAGACAGAAGGCGGGCAACCATTCCCAGTAACAAAAACACAACGGACATTGCCAGTTCAACTGTTAGCTCTTCCCGAGTCTGGTTGCTTTTTAAAGAGTCTGCTAATAACCCCAAAAAGGCCATTTGCACCACCTGCAAGGCCAGCATCAGCAGGGGTAGCAAAACTACCAGCCTGACCACCACCAGCATGATCAGGCACAAGTCAGCAAACACCCAACTTTGTGGTCCGAACCCCAGGCTCCAGGAACAGTGTGTGCGGGTGACACTACTGCTTCTTCCGCTGTTTGTGCGTGCTAGCCAATCCCATTTTTATTCTGCATGCAAAGATGCCTCCTGCCCTGCACCTGTTATTTCACACACTCAGCTAGCACCATCAGCAAGCACGTTCAAATCCTTGTCCCAGTGCAGCTTTTAGTTGTCCATACCCCAGTCCTTGGAAGGGAAGTGCAAATACGCAGCCAACACATCACAGGCCATAGTACTAAATTCCCACATTTCATAACTGCTTGTGCTCAAAATGTTGCCTTTTAGGCTTCTGGAGATGGAAGCTTTCTGCTACCTGATGGCAGTGGCAGTCCCTCAGTGCTATGTCCCCAGCCACCACTTAATCTCCCGGCGTGCCATCCTCGCATTACACAAACACGTGTCCCACAACATTAGCCGTGCCCTCAACAATGCAGTTACTGGGAAAGTCCACCTAACCATGGACATATGGACAAGTGCTTGTGGGCAATGATGATACATCTCAATGATGGCACACTGGGTTAACCTAGAGGAAGCCAGGACCCAGTTGGACCTTGGGATGGTACACATCCTTGCCCTACATCAATATGGGTTGCCCCTACAGTGTACAGCTCCTGAACCTCCACCTCCTCCTCTTCACCCTCCATCTCTGAAATGACCATATCAGTCACAAGCTGGAAGAACTGCAGCACTGCCTCAGCCAAGCAGCAACAGGCTGTGCTGAAGCTAATATGCTTAGGTGACAAACCGCACAATGCGGAAGAGTTGTGGACACGTCTGAAAGAGCAGGCAGATCTGTGGCTGACACCGCTGAACCTACAGCCAGGCATGGTTGTATGTGACAATGTCCGGAACCTGGTGGCAGCGCTGAGTTGAGGCGAGCTCACACATGTACCATGCCAGGCCAATGTGCTTAACCTCATGGTTCAGCGGTTTCTCTAAACCTACCCAGAGCTGCCAGATCTGCTTGTCAAAGTACACCGCCTGTGTGTCCATTTTAGAAAGTCAGCTACAGCTTCCACCACCCAGCAGATGACGTTTATTCTGGGAAGGCTGTTTATTCCATTTCTTGACATCTTTTGGCAGAGTAATATCTTGGAAGGTTGCTATTTGCATTTAACTGGTACATTTAAATTGATGCATTTACCCTTTTCCCCTTCTCCATTATACTCTTGGAATAGTATTTGATGGTATGCTGTTTACATATATGCTGGAACATGGGTCTCTGGCTAACACACGGAAAAGGGTATGGGCTGTAGCTTTATTATAAGCTAATGTGTACTGTAGTAATGTCACATGTGTGACTTTTTAAAGTTTTTAAAGAGTTTTTTGTGTGGATTTGTAACTAATAATTTTTGTATTTTTGTTATTTTGTGTAGGGATTCTTCCTGTATGGCCTACCTCTTTTTCTCAGTGACACAGTGGAATTCCACTCTTTACGTGTTGCAGCAACGAGCTCTGATGCAGTAAGTTATGTCGCATAGCCTGTGCCAATGCAGTACGGAGGTGGCACATATCACGTTACAGAGTGGGCACAGATTAACGACCTCTGCACCCTTCTGCACAGTTTTGAGATGGCTACTAAGATGGTTAGCGCTGACGATGTCGTCATAAGCATCACTATTCCGGTCATTCATATCCTTGAGCAGACTTTGAATAGGCTGTGGAAGGAGATGGTGGTCCCAGTAGAAAAGTAGGAAACAGAGGAGGCTGCGGAAGGGATAACATTGTCTCGAAGTTCAAGACTGTCATCACACAGGCAGGTGCCAAGGGAGGGTGGAGTACTCGATCGAGGGGGTCTGGTGAAGATAAGAGGCAAACTGTTATCGAAGGTGCAGGATCCGAGGAACAAATGGAAGAGGAAGAGGTGATGGGCGAGCAACTGTTGGATGAAGAGGATAATCCATCCCTCTCTGTTGTTGGGGTTGGTGGGAGGGAACAGAGGAATCAAATTTCATTGTTACCCAACCACCAAAATAGTATGGGCTCGGACCTCATGGTAGAGCCTGACATATGAGTGCTTCTTGCTGCATTATCTGCAACATGATCCCCATATAGTAATGATTAGGAATAATTCTGACTACTGGGTTTCCACTTTATTAGACTCATGTTATAAAACCAAATTTTCCCCGACGATTCCCGTCCTAGAATAGGACTTGAGAATGCTGGAATATTGAAACATGCTTTTATACAACCTTAAGAGAGCTTTTCCCCAAAGAGCAGTGAAGCACACAGTTCGCATCGTAGCTGTAGACTTCCAGCTCTGGCCTGTCAATTCGTCAATGCCAAAACATTAGCAGCAGCAGTGAAGGAAGTGGAAGAAGCAATTTCTGTGAGTTCTTTGACACTTTTTTAGACCAACTCGTGCACAAGCACAACAGAGTCCAAGTCTTACAAGTGGTAAACAAATGGAGAGGATGGTGCAGGAGTATCCAGAACTAAATATCAATACCATCAGGGAGGGTTTGGACCCTTTCACATTTTGATCTTACAAAATGGAGGAGTGGCATGAGCTCACCTCACATGCCTTGGAGGTTTTATCCTGCCCGACAGCCAGTATTCTCTCAGAATGTGTCTTCAGCGTTGCTGGTGGTGTCCTGCAGGATAAGTGCATGCATTTGTCCCCTGAAGTGTTTACCGTCTAACTTTCATTAAGAGGAACAAGTAATGGATCTCTAAGGACTTTTGCAGCACAATTACAGACTGTACAGACTAGGTGATATTGTATTTTTCAGTATGATACATTAATGTCACGTAACTGCACTCTGTGATATCTTTAGTGTTGCTTCTCTGGCTGCTGCAGCTGCTGATGTTAACTCAAATTTGTGAAAATGTAAACAGTCACGGTTGGTCTACATCTGCTGTGTTAGCTGTAGTGGAAGACATGTCTGTCCCAATTATACTATTTCTATTCTCGTGAAAGTTATTCCACTTTAATGGTGTCAGGCCCAAGTTAGGCATCTATCGGCCCCTATTCTACTATTTCTGCTGTGGTGAAATTGATGCCACTTTTGTGCTGTATGCCAATACTTTTTGGACATGTGAACACTCCTGGTTGAGTGTTCATCTGCTGGATTGGGTGTAGAGAAAGACCTGTTGATTCCTATTAGACTATTTCTACTGTGGTGAAATTGAAGCCACTTCTGTGGTGTAAGGCCCTCATTGATATCCAAAGTACCATCCCGTCCATGTGGGCTGGGCCCGTATGACCATGGAATGGATAGTACGTTGAAGCTGATCGGCCGCGCACACGGATGGTGTGCGGCCGATCGGGGCCGGGTGTCAGCTGATTCTCACAGCTGACACCCGGCACTAATTGCCGGGAGCGGTCATGCACCGCTCCTGGCATGTTAACCCCCGGGACACTGACATCAAACAGGATCACAGCATTCCATGGCATAGAGAAGCATCGCACAGGGAGGGGGCTCCCAGCGTGCTTCCCTGAAACCCTTAGAACAACGCGACGTGATCACATTGTTCCAAGGGTCTCCTCCCTCAAGGCCCCTGGATCCAAGATGGCCACAGGGTCCTTTTGGGTCCTGCAGGGAGCTGGCTTCTCAGTGCCTGCTGAGAGCAGGGACCTGAAAAGCCTCCTTCAATGCCTGTCAGATCGCTGATCTGACAAAATGCTGTGCAAACTGTCAGATCAGTGATCTGACTTTATACAGTGATGTCCCACCCTGGGACAATGTAAAAAAGTAAAAAAAAAATTATACTGTGTAAAAATATATTTTTTTAAATTCCCAAATAAAGAAAAAAATAAATAAATATTGTTGCAATAAATACATTTATTTATGCAAATAAAGAAAACAATAAAAGTACAAATATTTAGTATTGCCACTTCCATAACGACTCAACCTAAAAAACTGACCCACTAGTTAACCCCTTCAGTGAACACCATAAAAAATAAATAAAAAACAAGGCAAAAAACAATGCTTTATCATCATACCGCCGAACAAAAAGTGGAATAACACGCGATCAAAAAGATGGATATAAATAAACATGGTACCCCTGAAAATGTCATGTCGCAAAAAATGAGCAGCCATACAGCATCATCAGCAAAAAAAAATTAAAAGTTATAGCTCTCAGAATAAAGCGATGCAAAAACAATTATTTTTTATATAAAATAGTTCTTATTGTATAAAAGCACCAAGCATAAAAAATGATATAAATGAGGAATCGCTGTCATCGTACTGCCCCAAAGAATAAAACTGCCTTATCAATTTTACGACACGTGGATTGGTATAAATACCCCACCTAAAAGAAATTCATGAATTTTTGTTCATTCTGCCTCACAAAAAATCGGAATAAAAAGCGATAAAAACCTCATGAGCCTGAAAATGGTACCAATTAAAACGACAGCTCGTCCCGCAAAAAACAAGACCTCATATGACTCTGTGGGCCAAAATAGGTCTCAAAATGTGGTGATGCAAAAACTATTTTTTGCAAGAAAAAGCGTCTTTTAGCGTGTGACATCTGCCAAACATAAAATTCCAATATAAAAACCGCTATAAATGGTAAATTAAACCACCCTTTATCACCCCCAAAAATGTGTTTATCTCCATTTTCCCATTAGGGTTAGGGCTAAAGTTAGGGGTCGAGTTCCCGCCTCTGCACAGGGGGAATCTCAGGCCATCTCTGCTGCGGTCTCCCATGCTTCTCCTGCCGCAGTGGAGCCTGCTCAGCGGAGACATCGGTCTCAGCGTCTCGCTCAGTCTGACTCTGTACAAATAGTTACTGCTGCCTTTCATGCTTCTGCCACTGAAGTCAGTGCTGGGCAGTGGCGAGCAGACACTTCTGGGACTAAGTCCTACTTTTCTCGTTCTGAGCATGCCCAGAGTAAGATCTCTCAGTGGAGATCGAGGGTCACATGATCAGATACTGCAGCTAAGGCCATTGGTCCTTCAGGAAGGTCCTGTAGGTGCTCACGCTCTGTGGCAGCCTTTCATTGGTCCTTCTAGGAAGGTCCTGTACGTGCTGCAACTATTTAAGGCTCGCTTGGCCGCACGGCCATGCGCTAGTATTGTTCTTTGTTATGTGCTTAGCACCAGTGTGGTCACGTCAGAGTGTGTTCAGAAATGTGAAAAAAGCCCCTAGAATGCTGGCACCTCCGGCGAGGAGTTTGTGTTTGTATGTATTCAGGGACCTGGCTGAAATAAGGCCCTAGAATGCTGGCACCTCCGGTGAGGAGTTTTGTGTGCATACGTGACCACTGACGGCTCTCTGTTTGGGCAGTTAGCCTGTGCCTCTGTGAAGTCTAACAGGGCACAGTGCTTTGCTTTCACGGCTACTCGGTGAATTAACTGCCATATAGTGCCGCCGTTTGCTAGCAGCAGGTACTCCTGCACGGTGGACCCCGGGCTGCGAACACACAAATGTCAATAAAAACATCTCTATTTACTCGGTGCATTCTGCTAGCCCTAACAGGGTTGGGACTAAAGTTAGGTTTAGGGTAGGGGCTGAAGTTAGGGTTAGGGTTGGGGCTAAAGTTAGGGTTAGGGTTTAGATTAGAGTTAGGGTTGGGATAACGTTTACGGTTCGGATTAAGGTAAGGGTTGGGATTAGGGTTAGTGGTGTGTCAGGGTTAAAGATGTGGATAGGGTTATGGTTAGGGTTGGGATTATGGTTTGGTGTGTGTTGTGGGGTTAGGCATGTGCTGGGCTTAGAGTTGTGGCTAGGGGTGTGATTAGGGTTAGGGGTGTGTTTGGGTTAAAGGTGTTGTTAGGGTTATGGTTAGGTTTGGGATTAGGGTTAGGGGTGTGGTGGGGTTAGGGTTGGAGTTAGAATTGGGAAGTTTCCACTCTTTAGGCACATCAGGGGCTCTCCAAACGTGACATGGCATCCGATCTCAATTCCAGCCAATTCTGTGTTGAAAAAGTCAAACAGTGCTCCTTCCCTTCCAAGCTCTGCCATGCACCCAAAAAGTGGTTTTCCCCCACATATGGGGTATCAACGTACTCAGGATAAATTGGACAACAACTTTTGTGGTCCAATGTCTCCTGTTACCCTTGTGAAAGTAAAAATTTGGGGGCTAAAAAATCATTTTGTGGGGAAAAAATAATTTTTTATTTTCACGGCTCTGCCTTATAAACTTAAGTGAAACACTTGGGGGCTTAAAGTTCTCACAACACATCTAGATAAGTTCGATGGCGGGTCTAGTTTCCAAAATGATATCACTTGTGGGGCGTTTCTACTGTTTAGGCACATCAGTGGCTCTGCAAACGCAACATGACACCCGCAGACCTTTCCATCAAAGTCTGCATTCCAAAATGTCACTACTTCCCTTCCAAGCTCTGCCGTGCGCCCAAACAGTAGTTTTCTCCCACATATGGAGTATCACCGTACTCAGGACAAATTGCACAACTTTTGGAATCCAATTTCCCTGTTAACCTTGTGAAAATACAAAACTGGGGCTATAAATTCATTTTTGCAGAAAAAAAATGATCTTTTTATTCTCACGGCATTGCTATAAACTTTAGTGAAACACTTTGGGGTTCAAATTTCTCATAACACATCTAGATAAGTTCCTTGGGGGGTCTAGTTTCCAATATGGGGTCACCTGTGGGGGGTTTCAACTGTTTAGGTACATCAGGGGCTCGGCAAACGCAACTTGATGCCCGCAGACAATTCCATCACAGGCTGCTTTCCAAAACAGCGCTCCTTCCCTTCCGAGCTCTTCCGTGTGCCCAAACAATGGTTCCCCCCACATATGGGGGATCAGCATACTCAGGACAAATTGCTCAACAACTTTTGGGATCCAATTTCCCTGGATACCCTTGGGAAAATAAACAATTGCGAGCTAAAGATCATTTTTGTGTAAAAAAAAATATTTTTTTTATTTTCATGGCTCTACATTATATACTTCTGTGAAACAATTGGAGGCTCAAAGTGCTCACCACACATCTAGATACATTCCTTTGGTGGTCTAATTTCCAAAATGGGGTCATTTGTTGGGGTTTCCACTGTTTAGGCACATCAGGGGCTCTCCAAACGCGACATGGTGTCTGAACTCAATTCTAGCCAATTATGCGTTGAAAAAGTCAAACGGTGCTCCTTCCCTTCAGAGCTCTGCCAGGCGCCCAAACAGTGGTTCCCCCCACATATGGGGCATCATCATACTCAAATAAATGTGAAATACTCAAAGAATCCCGAAGTGTCTGTCAGCCATATCCTCCTTCCTCACCTCTCGCTTCCTAAAACTCAATGTAGACAAAGCCGAATTCATCATTTTTCCCCCACCTCACGTATCCCCCCTACCCAATCTATCTATTATGGTGAACGGCATCACGCTCTCTTCCGCTCCTGAAATCCGCTGCCTTGGAGTAACTCTTGACTCTGCCCCATCCTTCAAACCTCACGTCCAAGCTCTTGCCACCTCCTGTCGCCTCCAACTCAAAAATATTGCCAGAATCCATTCCTTCCTCAGTCCACAATCTACCAAAACTCTTGTGCATGCTCTCATCATCTCCCACCTCGATTACTGCAACACCCTCCTCTGTGGCCTCCCCGCTAACTCTCTTGCACCACTCCAGTCTGTCCTCAACTCTGCTGCCCGCCTAATCCACCTCTCTCCTCGCTACTCCCCTGCTTCTCCCCTCTGCAAATCCCTCCACTGGCTCCCAATCCCCCAACGAATCCAGTTCAAACTACTAACACTGATCTACAAAGCCATCCACAACCTGTCCCCTCCCTATATCTCTGAACTAATCTCCCACTATCTTCCCTCAGGTAATCTTCGTTCATCCCAAGACCTCCTACTCTCCTCCACACTTATTCGTTCCTCACACAATCGCCTCCAAGATTTCTCCCGAATATCCCCCATCCTCTGGAATTCCATGCCTCAACACGTCCGATTAACCACCACCCTCGGATCCCTCAGATGGAACCTGAAAACCCATCTCTTCAGGAAAGCCTACAGCCTACAATAACCGAGCCGCCGCCTCACCACCACCAGAGCCGCCGCCGCCGCCTCACCACTACCTTCTGTCTCTTCCACACTATCCCATAGAATGTAAGTCCGCAAGGACAGGGTCCTTCCCCTCTGTACCAGTGTGTCACTGTAAACCTGTTTACTGTAAATGATATCTATAACTCTGTATGTAACCCCTTTCTCATGTACAGCACCATGGAATTAATGGTGCTATATAAATAAATAATAATAATAATAATAATGTTACCACTATCATGAAGTACATGGGGCAAACAGGAAAAGAAATCCAGCTTCCAAAAATATCAAAATTTATTGAGGATAAAATCCAAAGTCCAATGACATGGTTCACAGGAGAATGTGTAGCAGCAAGCTACGCGTTTCGAACAACAAGTTCTTTTTCAAAGCTTTGAAAAAGAACTTGTTGTTCGAAACGCGTAGCTTGCTGCTACACATTCTCCTGTGAACCATGTCATTGGACTTTGGATTTTATCCTCAATAAATTTTGATATTTTTGGAAGCTGGATTTCTTTTCCTGTTTGCCCCATTGTTGTACGTGATGACTGCACGATATCTGGGCTTCCCCACAACAAATGCCTAATGGGTGAGCTGGTTTTTCACTATTTTTCTTTTATCATGAAGTACAATATGTCTTGAGGAAAAAAAAGTCAGAATCACCAGGATCCGTTGAAGCGTTCCAGAGTTATATCCTCATAAAGGGACAGTAGTCAGTATTGTAAAAATTGGCCTGGTCATTAACATGCAAACCACCCTTGGGGGTAAAGGGGTTAAATGTGCACATACCTTGTAGGGTGTTCACCTGTTGGATTGGGTGTAGTGAAAGACCTGTTGGTCCCTAGTAGACTATTTCTACAGTGGTGAAATTGATGCCACTTTGGTGGTGTATGCCAATAGTTTTGAAACTGTGACTACTCCTTGTTGAATGTCCATCTGCTGATTTTGGTGTAGTGAAAGACCTGTCGGTCCCTATTCTACAATTTCTACTGTGGTGAAATTGATGCCACTTTGGTGGTGCTGACAATAATTTTTGGAAATGTGAACACTCCTGGTTAGGTCTCTTCCATGCGTGTTGCCTCCTGTAGCAGTAGGCCTCTGAGAACATCAGGACTCCACTTCCTTGCACTTAACTACCTGTGTTACTATCCTTAAATTTTTCTGACAATAGTAGTCTAGAAAATTGATATTTGTGTCACCTGAGTGTGGCTCAGCATGAAAGCAGGTAGAGGTGTTGCATGTGTTATCAGGGCTCCCAGCAAAGTGGCCCTACACTGATCCCTCACCCACCTCGTCTGACTGTGACATTAACTGGAAAGCTGTAAATGCTGCCCCAGACCCCGATACCTTATGCCTGGCTGATGACTGCAGTTCCATACTACAATTTGTACTGTGGATGAATTGAGGCCACTTTTCTAGTGTCTGTCCCTCATGTGATATGTTTTGGCAGCATTTGGGGCCGTTCTAAGGTGTTGTGCATGTGCTTGTTTTTGCTTCCCATTGACTATAATGGTGTTCGGTTATGTTTGGCGAATATTCAACAAATTAATCGTCGAGTATTGCAAGTTCGGCGAACATAATCCGAATCGAATATTGAAATATTCACTCATCTCTAATTGTTAGAATAAGCCAAATAACCAGAGAGCTTCCCAGCCTGATAATATCAGCTCACAGTTGTGTGTTTTACCTTTGCTGGCCATAACCCCACATGATTTTTAAAAATCATTTATTTATTAGAACCAGACCAAAAGCTGCTGAGTAAACGCATTTACAAAGTATGTGCTTTTTTTTTTTTTACTGTGGATTAACTGCATCTAATGCAAGGTGGTGTGGAGGAGGCATTTTTTTTTTCTTTTTAAGTTTGACTTATATGCAAGACATTGTACAGCAAAAAATTGTCCTAAAATTTTTCCTGTAAAATTCATTTTATCTTTGGTTTTGTATGTGTTATTGTTAGGCCTTTATAGTGGAGTAACAACATTGTTCCTAGCAGCGACCTGTAAGTCAGGGATGCGTCCAGGTGTCTTCTCCGTGCTGCTTCCATTCCATTTGAGCAGTTATCACTAGTGATGAGCAAATATATTCGTTACTCGAGATCTCTCCAGCATGCTCGGGTGTCCTGCGAGTATTTTTTAGTGCTCGGAGATTTAGTTTTCATTGCCTTACCTGAATGATTTACATCTGTTAGCCAGCATAAGTAAATGTGGGGGTTGCCTGGTTGCTAGGGAATCCCCACATGAAATCAAACTGGCTAGTAGCTGTAAATCATCCAGCTGCAGAGAAAAAAACTAAATCTCTGAGCACTAAAAAATACTCGGAGGACCCCTGAGCGTGCTCGGGAAATCTTGAGTAACGAGTATATTTGCCCATCACTAGTTACCACCCATTCCAGAGTTTTCCCTGCCCCCCAGGCCTGTCCTTTGGAACTTCTGAAAAAATGCTTGAGTTTCCCAGTGACATCCATAATTGTTGTTGCTCATGTCGTGGCCATCCATGCATCCGACCTGCTTGATTCGAGTAACGAGCACTGGAGCATTTTAGTGCTTAATCATCAATATTAGTGATGAGCGAATATACTCGTGACTCGAGATTTCCCTAGCACGCTCGTGTGTCCTCCGAGTATTTGAAAGTACTCTGAGATTTAGTTTTCCTCGCCTCAGCTGAATGATTTACAGCTACTAGCCTGCTTGATTACATGTGGGGGTTCCCTAGCAACCAGACAACCCCCACATGTACTTATGCTGGCTAACAGATGTAAATCATTCAGCTGCGGCGATGAAAACTAAATCTCCGAGCACTAAAAAATACTCAGAGGACACCCGAGCATGCTCGAGAAATCTCGAGTAACGAGTATATTTGCTCTTCACTAATCACTATTGATGACCAATATTTTGTTTCTGATTTTGTTATGATTCCTATGAATAAAATATATTTACCTGGGTGAAACCATAAATATTTAAATGTTCTATTATCTCTAATGACGTCTTCGATGACTGATCGCCAACTACACCCACCAGTTTGCCATTACTGAGACAAGAATAGTTGGGGACTATGTCTCCTGGACCAGATAAGATCTGTAGTACATTCTCTATGGCTTTATTTTTATTGTTGCAGGAATCAGTCACATGGTATCCAAGAGTCACATTGGGTAAAATATATGGATTCTTGTTAATTTCATCTATGGCAAACATAAAGGCCAGAACATACTTATAGAAGGACGGTACAGGACTGTAATTGGATAACAAAGAGAATGCAAACATTACTTAAGACTAGATTGAGATAGAATAATAAATAAAAAATAAAGCATTCTTTAAAATACTTGATAGCACTTACTTTCCTTGATTCTCTGTATGCATATTCCTATTTTTACTTTTGAGAAAATCCATATTTTACAAGTTTGTACTTTATATGTATATATTTATATATATATATATATATATATATATATATATATATATATATATATATATATATATATATATATATATAATAAATATAAATATATATATATATACTAGATGGTGGCCCGATTCTAACGCATCGGGTATTCTAGAATATGCATGTCCACGTAGTATATTGCACAGCCCACGTAGTATATTGCCCAGCCACGTAGTATATTGCCCAGTCACGTAGTATATTGCCCAGTCACGTAGTATATTGCCCAGCCACGTAGTATATTGCCCAGCCACATAGTATATTGCCCAGTCACGTAGTATATTGCCCAGTCACGTGGTATATTGCCCAGTGATGTAGTATATTGCCCAGCCATGTAGTATATTGCCCAGCCACGTAGCATATTGCCCAGCTACGTAGTATATTGCCCAGCCACGTAGTATATTGCCCAGCCACGTAGCATATTGCCCAGCTACGTAGTATATTGCCCAGCCACATAGTATATTGCCCAGCCACGTAGTATATTGCCCAGTCACGTAGTATATTGCCCAGCCATGTATGTCACAGGTTAAAAAATAAAAAAAAAACATATACTCACCTTCCGAGGGCCCCTTGTTGTTCTGTCGCATGTGTGCGGTGCAGGCGGCAGCTTCCGGTCCCAGGGTGTGATGACGTTTCGGTCACATGACCATGACATCAGGGCAGGTCCTTCTCGCATACCATACTTGCCACCGGAACCTGCCGCTTGCATGGAGCAGTCACCGGAGCGTCACGAGGAGCGGGAAAGGCGGCGGAAGGTGAGTTTGTAATGATTTTTTATTTTTTTAAATTATCTTTAACATTAGATGTTTTTACTATTGACGCTGCGTAGGCAGCATCAATAGTAAAAATTTGGTCACACAGGGTTAATAGCAGCGGTAACGGAGTGAATTACCCGCGGCATAACGCGGTCCGTTACCGCTGGCATTAACCCTTTGTGAGCGGTGACTGCGGGGAGTATGGAGCGGGCGCCGGGGACTGACTGCAGGGGGGTAGGGAGGGACTAATCGGACTGTGGCTGTCGCTGATTGGTCGCGGCAGCCATGACAGGCAGCTGGCAAGACCAATCAGCGACTTGGATTCCATGACAGAGAGAGGCTGCGACCAATGAATATCCGTGACAGACAGACACACAGACAGAAAGACAGAAGTACCCCTTAGACAATTATATAGTAAACTAGATTGTGGCCCGATTCTAACGCATCGGGTATTCTAGAATATGCATGTCCCCGTAGTATATGGACAATGATGATTCCAGAATTCGTGGCAGACTGTGCCCGTCGCTGATTGGTCAAGGCAACCTTTATGACATCATCGTCACCATGCTGTGCCCGTCGCTGATTGGTCGCAGCCTGGCGGCCTCGACCAATCAGACTCGCGGGATTTCCATGACAGACAGACAGAAAAACCCTTAGACAATTATATATATATATATATATATATATATATATATATATATATATATATATATATATATATATATACAGAACAAACCAAAAGTTTGGACACACCTTCTCATTTAAAGATTTTTCTGTATTTTCATGACTATGAATATTGTACATTCACACTCAAGGCAACAAAACTATGAATTAACACATGTGGAATTATATACTTAACAAAAAAGTGTGAAACAAATGAAATTATGTCTTATATTCTAGGTTCCTCAAAGTAGCCATCTTGTGCTTTGATGACTGCTTTGCACACTCTTGGCATTCTCTTGATGAGTTTCAAGAGGTAGTCACCGGGAATGGTCTTCCAACAATCTTAAAGGAGTTCCCAGAGATGCTTAGTAAACCATCAAGCGCTACAAAGAAACTGCCTCACATGAGGTCCGCCCCAGGAAAGGAAGACCAAGAGTCACCTCTGCTTCTGAGGATAAGTTTATCCGAGTCACCAACCTCAGAAATCTCAGGTTAACAGCAGCTCAGATTAGAGACCAGGTCAATACCACACAGAGTTCTAGCAGCAGACACATCTCTACAACATCTGTTAAGAGGAGTCTTTGTGCAGCAGGCCTTCATGGTAAAATAGCACTAGGAAACCACTGCTTAGGACAGGCAACAAGCAGAAGAGACTTGTTTGGGCTAAAAAACACAAGGAATGGACATTAGATCAGTGGAAATCTGTGCTTTGGTCTGATGAGTCCAAATTTGAGATCTTTGATTCCAACCACCGTGTCTTTGTGCGATGCAGAAAAGGTGAACGGATGGACTCTACATGCCTGGTTCCCACCGTGAAGCATGGAGGAGGAGGTGTGATGGTGTGGGGGTGCTTTGCTGGTGACACTGTTGGGGATTTATTCAAAAATTGCATACTGGACCGGCATGGCTACCACAGCATATTGCAGCAGCATACTATTCCATTCGGTTTGCGTTTAGTTGGACCATCATTTATTTTTCAAAAGGACAATGACCCAAACACACCTCCAGGCTGTGTAAGGGCTATTTGACCAAGAAGGAGAGTGATGGGGTGCTACGCAAGATGACCTGGCCTCCACAGTCACCAGACCTGAACCCAATCGGGATGGTTTGGGGTGAGCTGGACCGCAGAGTGAATACAAAAAGGCCAACAAGTGCTAAGCATCTCTGGGAACTCCTTCAAGATTGTTGGAAGACCATTTCCGGTGACTACCTCTTGAAGCTCATCAAGAGAATGCTAAGAGTGTGCAAAGCAGTCTTCAAAGCAAAAGGTGGCTACTTTGAAGAACCTAGAATATAAGACATACTTTCAGTATTTTCTCACTTTTTTGTTAAGTATATAATTCCACATGTGTTAATTCATAGTTCTGATGCCTTCAGTGTGAATGTACAATTTTCATAGTCATGAAAATACAGAAAAATCTTTAAATGAGAAGGTGTGTCCAAACTTTTGGTCTGTACTGTATATATATATATATATATATATATATATATATATATATATATATATATATATAATATACATGTATACTGTATATATGTGTGTGTGTGTGTGTGTGTGTGTGTGTGTGTGTGTGTGTGTGTGTGTGTGTGTGTGTGTGTGTGTGTGCGTGTGTGTGTGTGTGTGTCGGGATGTCAATAGTGGCAGTTAGGACATGAAACATAAACTTCTGTTAAGTTATAAATGCATGTTCCATCTCTCTTGATGTTAAAAAATTATGAAGAGGAACATACAGGACAGCCAATGGATATCAAACACTCCAATTCTAACTCATGGCAAATCTTCCAAGCTCTCAGTCTTACTTGTTTGGATGATTTTTATCTTGGAAAAATAAAAGAGTGATTTTTCACGTGTACCATGCAGCAGCCAATAATACCAACGTTTCGCAACTCCATTCAAAGGGTTTACGTCCGACTGCTGAAATATAAGTTCCCGGCATCGTACTCTTAATGATCTGCTATTGATGACATCCTGTGAATAGGTCATTAATACCTAGGCATAGACAAATCTTTCAGACACCACTCTTTGTCTATTCCCATCTGTCCCTCAGCTGAGATTGGAACAACAGGAAATGAACCCATGTGTTCCGCTGAAGGTGAAACATTTCATAGCTGTAGAGAAAGACATAGACCGCACACAAAGATCACACACTGATCTAATGCCGCTAGACAAAATTTTACAAAACTGAATATAAAGTTCTTAGTTTAACATTCTGGTCAGACTGTATGATGCCCCCTGCCACATCATGGTGAACCTCTCACCTGACATTTCATAGTCTTATAGATGAGGTTCCATGTGCCAACCACCACTGCAGCAATAGAGCACCAGCAGGGTTGATGACCTAGTACCTCGCAATACCATTGCTGCAAGATCACCCCTGATGCCAGACTACACCGTTCCACTGGCATAACACAACAAAAATGGCAGCCACACAGCACCATGTTGAATTTGGAACATTTGGGACTTTACATATGTGTTATTTTCAGGATTTTTACTTTTTTTTTTCATCTGTCTCTCAAAAAACACCCTTAAACCTAAACACCAGTGTAAGCAATGTTTTCTTGTGCTAATTTAAGCAGCTGTTCACACTGGATATAGTGAGTGCAGGTTCCCTATAGAAAGTCATGACAAATCACGTGTACTCACTATCACTTGTTGGTTCATGCCAGTCTCCTCTATAAGACATAAGACAAGCTCCAAAATACAAGGTAATGCTCGTAAACATCCTTTCTAACACATAGGATCAGAGATATGTTTGATCCTGACAATTTAGATGCTGTAGTCAATGTTAGGTGCAAAGTCTATATGGTTAATTGTTGGGTAGGGGCTTCTACTGTCTCCCACCGGAGCCCTGCAATGTGGTCATCTGGTGCTAATGGGCTGCTTGGGCAGCTGGAGGCCCAACAAACATTCCAGGTCTGCTATGGATGGGAACTCTTCAGACCCTACATTTGAGCTCACTAGGCTGCCTGTCAGTATCTCACTGATGGGCTTAATGTAGACATATTGCAGTCTATTGCACAAAACCTACAAGAAACAAAATGAGCAAAAACCCTGCTGCAACTAAATAAGTAAAAAGAAAAAGTGCATTTAAATAACTCAGGTCTCTTAGTAATACTGTTTTTGGTCAAAATTAGCGTATTAGCCCCATAAGATGCTCCATAGAAACATTTGCCCCATACAATGCTGCACAAAGGCTGGTTATGGCCCCATAAGATGCTCTATAGAAATATTTTCCCCATACAATGCTGCACAAAGGTTGATTATGGCCCCATAAGATGCTCCATAGAAACATTTGCCCCATACAATGCTGCACAAGGGTTGATTATGGCCCCATAAGATGCTCTATAGAAACATTTGCCCCATGCAATGCTCGGTAAAGGTTGATTATGGCCCCATAGGATGCTACATAGAATATTATGCCCCATATGCTTCTGCTGCGATTTAAATAAAAAATTACATACTCACCTTTTGTCCTGAGCAGGCGGGGACACCGGCACATGCAATATTCACCTGTCCCCGTTCCATCGCCATGTCCCACTCCATCTTCCGGCTTTCTGCAGTGACTGTTCAGGCAGAGGGTGGCGCGCACTAAACACGTCATCGCACCCTCTGACCTGAATGTCACAGCAAGAGGATGTGGAACACAGAGCGGCACGCAGCGGTGGAACCGGGACAGGTGAATATCGCAATGCTCATCCTCCCCATCATACTCACCCTCCCAACGCAGTCCCTGGCAGCTTCTCCGATGCGATGGTCTCTTCGGCACCGGCAGCTTGTTCCTATGTTCAGCGGTCACTGGTACCGCTCATTAAAGTAATGAATATGCGCTCCATTCCTATGAGGATGACTCCAGTATGAGCCGAGAAGGGCAATTTCAGCCTAAAAAATGGGCTGAAGATCTCGGCTTATACTTGAGTATATACGGTATATTCCAATATACTTACAGTTTACAGACTTGCTCAATTGGCTTTTTATGGCGACAGTCATAATAATAATGCACAGTGAATATTCCTCCAATGATCATATCTCCGTCCTGGAAATAATTTGTATTTAACAGAGGATAGTCTTTTCTAATAAAACAGTTTGGTCCTGAGCTTAGCTTTTGGCTCTGTGTTACAATAAAGATGATGAAAATAATAACTATTACTAATAGCGACTTCCCCGACATCTCTGCAGGTAGGAGGCTCATCCATGGAATATTCCCTGGAATCTAATCTAATCATAACAGATACATCTGTGCTGCAGCTTTCTGAATGTCGTGTACAGTAGTTGGATCCTGAATGAGCCGTCTTATATAGTGTGGATGGTGCTTGTGAGAGATGGGGAGGGAATATTATTAGGACAATATTAATATAAAATCATCTGCTCTATACAGTCACATGGGAATCAAGCAAAAAGCAGAATTGTACTAAAGACTTACAAATGATTTCTTATTACAATCTGTTATACTAAGCTACAATATTTAGCTATAATCATTGTTTCAGAAGCATATCATAAAATATAATAAACGTTCCATATTCTGTTTTCTGATGGTTCAGTCCCTTTACTTTTTAATTTCAGGTAAATCAAATATCTTCACAGTTAAGATGTAAATTGAATTTTGATATCAATATTAAAGTAATTATTCATCAGAATGACTAATATTGATAAAACTACTTCTATCCAGTGCACATGTTGATTATAAATATATATATACAGTACAGACCAAAAGTTTGGACACACCTTCTCATTTAAAGATTTTTCTGTATTTTCATGACTATGAAAATTGTACATTCACACTGAAGGCATCAAAACTATGAATTAACACATGTGGAATTATATACTTAACAAAAAAGTGTGAAACAACTGAAATTATGTCGTATATTCTAGGTTCTTCAAAGTAGCCACCTTTTGCTTTGATGACTGCTTTGCACTCTCTTGGCATTCTCTTGATGAGCTTCAAGAGGTAGTCACCGGGAATGGTCATCCAACAATTTAGAAGGAGATCTCAGAGATTCTTAGCACTTGTTGTCCCTTTTTCCTTCACTCTGCAGTCCAGCTCACCCCAAACCATCCCGATTGGGTTCAGGTCTGGTGAATGTGGAGGCCAGGTCATCCGGCGTAGCCCCATCACTCTCCTTCTTGGTCAAATAGCCCTTACACAGCCTGGAGGTGTGTTTGGGGTCATTGTCCTTTTGAAAAATAAATGATGGTCCAACTAAACGCAAACCAGATGGAATAGCATGCTGCTGTAAGATGCTGTGGTAGCCATGCTGGTTCAGTATGCCTTCAATTTTGAATAAATCCCCAACAGTGTCACCAGCAAAGCACCCCCACGCCATCACACCTTCTCCTCCATGTTCACGGTGGGAACCAGGCATGTAGAGTCCATCCATTGACCTTTTCTGCGTCGCACGAAGACACGGAGGTTGGATCCAAAGATCTCAAATTTGGACTCATCAGACCAAAGCATAGATTTCCACTGCTCTAATGTCCATTCCTTGTGTTCTTTAGCCCAAACAAGTCTCTTCTGCTTGTTGCCTGTCCTTAGAAGTGGTTTCATAGCAGCTATTTTACCATGAAGGCCTGCTGCACAAAGTCTCCTCTTAACAGTTGTTGTAGAGATGTGTCTGCTGCTAGAACTCTGTGTGGCATTGACCTGGTCTCTAATCTGAGCTGCTGTTAACCTGCGATTTCTGAGGCTGGTGACTCAGATAAACTTATCCTCAGAAGCAGAGGTGACTCTTGGTCTTCCTTTCCTGGGGCGGTCCTCATGTGAGCCAGTTTCTTTGTAGAGCTTGATGGTTTTTGCAACTGCACTTTTGGACACTTTCAAAGTTTTCCCAATTTTTCCAACTGACTGACCTTCATTTCTAAAAGTAATGATGGCCAGTCGTTTTTTCTTGCCATAATACAAATTCTAACAGTCTATCCAGTAGGACTATCAGCTGTATATCCACCAGATGTCTGCTCAATACAACTGATGGTTCCAACCCCATTTATAAGGCAAGAAATCCCACTTATTAAACCTGACAGGGCACACCTGTGAAGTGAGAACCATTCCTGGTGACTACCTCTTGAAGCTCATCAAGAGAATTCCAAGAGTGTGCAAAGCAGTCATCAAAGCAAATGGTGGCTACTTTGAAGAACCTAGAATATAAGACATATTTTCAGTTGTTTCACACTTTTTTTTGTTAAGTATGTAATTCCACATGTGTTAATTCATATTTTGATGCCTTCAGTGTGAATTTACAATTTTCATAGTCATGCAAATACAGAAAAATCTTTAATTGAGAAGGTGTGTCCAAACTTTTGGTCTGTACTGTAGCTATGGTTGGTACCAGATCCAAATAGAACAGAATCGATTACCATAGGGTATTCAGGAATGCTTCAGCATTAGAAATAAGCAAATCTGAGGAAATTCGATTACACAGATTCATTCAAATTTTTCCAGAAAATTCAATTTCTACTGAATTAATTTTGCAAGAATTTAATAGCTGATAAGATCCTAATATTATAATCCGAGGACTCTCCAGTCCCCACATCATTTTACTTAGATAGGTTAATAGAGAAGAGTGGACCCGTGGATGTTAGGGTTTGGTGGATTTGGCCTAACTTTATAAAAAAGTTTGGTTTGGGTACCAAAATTGTACCCAAATTTGATCCCGAACCTGGACCCCATTCAAATAGATGGGGGTCCGACCATGCGATAGTTCTCATGCTGTCATCTGTGTGACAGCATGGGAAACACTGACTCTGACCAACAGGTAACCTTACTGCTGGTAACAGCTGGATATTGCGATTCAAACATATGAGCCAGTATTTAGCACTTAGCCTCGGCTCTTCCCACTTGTCTTGGTGTGCTGGCAAGTGGGATAATGGATTTGTGGTTGATGTCAGCGGTGTAATGTCTACTGACATTGAGCCCAGGAGTTAATAATGGAGAGGTGTCTATCAGGCATTACTAACCCCTTACTGAAAAGTAACAAACACACAGCGAAAAGTTCTTTATTTGTACAAAGCACTCCCCGATCCTCTGTTACCCATTTATTACCTTTTAAAAAATCAAATAATCCACAGTGAATCCATTCCTTTTCTCACAAAGATACCCAATTTTGCTACATCAAGACAGTGTGCAGTGAGATGAGTAATGAAACCACTCAACACGCCAGCCGGAACACACTGAGAGTAGCCAAGCAATCCAGCTACTGCAAAGAGTGATGACATCAGCAATATTATAGCAGTTCATAGCCAATGAACTGTGATAATCTTACTGACATCACCGCTTGCAGAGTGAGAAATTCATCCTGCTGTGTAGGTAAGATTAATGCAGATCATCGGCTAAGAACTGTGATAACGTTACTGACGTTAGTTCTTGCAGCATTAGAAATTTTTAACTCTGCAAGTGCTGATGTCGGTAAGGTTACTGCAGTTCATTGGCTATGAACTGCGATAACCTTGCTGATATCAGCGCTTGTCGCAGCAGCCGATTTCGCACACTATTATCAGCGTCTGCAGGCTGTCTTGCTGAGTGGTCACAGTACTGATGTCACCGCTTAACACTGCATTTGGATGTAGCAGATTTTGGGATCGATTTGGGATGCATTGATGGTGGACCACTTTGGATTATTTCATTTTTTAAAGTTAATAAATGGGTAAAAGAGGGTTGAGGAGTGCTTTGTGCAAATAAAAGATTTTTTTTTTGCGTGTGTTCTTTGCTTTAAACATGTGAGGTTAGTAATGGTGGTTTCTTATAGATGCCTTTTCATTACTAACCTGTAGGCTTGATGTCAGCTGTCATTAGAAAGCTGACAGCAACCCCCAAAAAGAGCGAAAAAGAGCCAGGCAAAGTGTCAGAATTGGCCCATATAATGGATGTTCCTTTTCTAGGGCCAATGGGGGCTGCTATTTTTAGGCTGGGCAGGGCTAAACATTCATGAATCTTCCCAACATAATAAAACCAGCTGCATGCTTTACCTTGGCTGGTTATCAAAAATAGGGTTAACCTCACATCGTTTTTTATTTCTTTTATATGTATTACAAATAAATAAATACAAAAGATTATTAAATACATAAATGAAAACATGATGTGATGTCCCCCCCTGGTTTCTTAATAACCAGCCAAATGAAAATAGATAGTTGTCAGCTGGTCTTATTATGCTGGAACTGGCAATGGAAATTGGCCCCTTCCCAGCCTATGATGACCAGACTGCAGCTGCCCCAGAAATGGCACATCCATTAGATGCACCAATGCTGGTGTTTAGCCTTGGCTCCTCCTGCTGGCTGTTGGGAACTGAGGTTAACCCCTTTACCCTCCCAAGACTGTTTGCAACTTGATGACCAGGCCATATTTTACAATTCTGGCCTGTGTAACTTTATGAGTTAATAACTTTGGAATGATTTCTGATTGTAATTTCTTAGATATGACTTGTGTTTACTCAGAAATTTGGCGAAAAATTTGAACATTTAGCAATTTTTAAATTTAAATTTTTATGCCCTTAAATCAGAGAGTTATGTAATGCAAAATAGCTAATAAATAACATTTTCCACATCTCTACATTACATCAGCACCATTTTTGAAACATATGATAACTTTTTTTTGTTAGGAAGGTAGAAGGGTTAATAGTTGACTAGTAGTGATGGGAGAGCATCAAAAAGCTTGGGTGCTCATTGCTCGTGATGAGCAAATTGGAATGCTCGGGTGCTCGAACCGAGCAATGAGCCCAATGTAAGTCTATGGGAAATTTGAGAATTTTTGAAAAGGCCCCCCCGGCGGTCTGCAGAAAGACTAGAAATTGCGGAAATAGATGAGAACTGTGCTCACATGACATGGAAAAAGCATGGGGAAAACCTCTGGAAGCTTTTCTGACTCCAAGGTAACTGCTGTGAACAATGTTGTCAGAGTCTTACTCCACTTTCACAGACTCACAATAAAACATACAAAAACAAAACCAAAATGGATTTTCCTGGGAAATATGATAAGGAACATCCTTTCCAGGGTAATGACTTGTATATAAGGCAAAATAAATAATCAAAAACAAAAATGCTCTTCCACCCCTTGGGCTGTGTCCACACATAGCATTTTGTATGCGTTTTTCAATTTTAGCATTGCGTTCAACCAAGACAAATGAATTTACTAGGAAATTTCATTTTAACATTTTACAACCTTATCTGGCCATGTGATGTGTGACACATCATCAGACACATCCTATTTTATTTATGAAGGAGGGACTCTGAAAGTCACAAGGCCTATTTTTATAGGGCCATCAGGCAGCCTTTACTATCGTTAAAGGGCAAGCAGTCAGCCCTCACTATTCTTAGAGAGCCATCAGATGGCTATGCTTTGTTGTTCCCATTATTAAACAGTGGGTCTCCTATACTGTTATTGCATATGCATTGAGTGGCAGGGCTGCCCAAAATTTGGACAAACCCCAATACCCCTTTGAAGAGACATACAGCAGGGCCTCATCAAAACAGTGTTCCCATTATTAGGAAGTGGGTCTCCCATAGTGTTTGCCTATGCATTGAAGCAACGGCTGCCAAATATTTGGTGAAACTCCAATGCCCCGTGGAAGAGATGTTGAGGTCAGAGTGCCTCCTGAAAACAATGTTCCCATTATTACGAAGTGGTTCTCTCATAGTGGTTTCCTATGCAGTGAATGCAAAGACTGCCAAAAATTTGGAGGGACTACAATGCTTCTTTGAAGAGATGTAGAGGAGGGCCTCATGAAAAAAATGTTCCCATTATTAGGAAGTGGGTCTCTCATAATGTTTGCCTATGCAGTGAAACAATAGCTGCCAAAAATTTGGAGAAACTCCAGTGCCCCTTGGAAGAGACGTAGAGGTCAGAGGGCCTTCCAAAAACAATGTTCCCATTATTAGGAAGTTGGTTTTCCATAGTGTTTTCCTATGCAGTGAATGCAAGGGCTGCCAAATATTTGACCTACTACAATGCCCCTTGGAAGAGACGTAGAGGAGGGCCTCAAAAAAATGTTCCTGATAGAAAGGAGCGAGTCTCCTAGACTTGTAATGCCCATGCACAAAGTATATCGGCTGACAAACATTTACCCCTGGGGTATACATGAACATACTGTATACAAATTTTTTTATGGGCATCATAAGCACCCTTTAAAAAATTTTTGTGAGTGTTGCATCACAGACCACGGTCACCCTGGTGATATGGTGTGAAGGATGAGGATGAGGAGAAGGAGGAAGAGGACAGCAAATTCCAAAATCAGGAAGCATATACTTTTAGATTAGTTTATGTTTTGCTGCTATCTTTCGGTGGTATTGAGAAGTCTGGCCCAATCAAACCCTTGTTCATTTTTATGAGTCAGGCTGTCAGCATTTTCAGTTGACAGGTGGATGCACTTATCAGTTATAATTACACCAGCGGCACAAAAACCCACTCTGACAAAGCGCTAGCGGCAGGGCAGGCCAGGACCTCCAAGGTATATAAAGCCAGTACAAGTCACGCGTCCAGCTTAGATACAGAATAATTATAAGGCACAGAGGAACCACAGAGGATGTTGGTACGGTCAGCAAGGTGCTCTCTCAGTGTCTTCCTAAACTTTGCACTCCTTGTGAGTGTACCCCATACCTCAGGGCCTGTGCGATGGGAGGGTCTGAGAAAACTCTCTCAGAACTTTGACAGTGTTCCCCTGCCTCTGTTGGATTGGAGTTGTGTCTCTCTCGCCTGTACTCCTTGGTTGTCCAACAAACTGTGACCTCTGCCGCCAGCGTTTTCAGATGGGAATTTTTTTAATAATTCCACAACAAGAGACCTCTGGTATTTCCCCATTTTAGTAGACCTGTCCGTTTTGGGAAAACGAGATGGAAAGTTCTCCTTGTAGCGTGGGTCTAGAAGTGTCACCAACCAGTAATGTGTAATAATTATAGGGAATAACTCAGGAGACTCTTTGCGTGGAACAAGACAACTACAGGACACAGTTTTATAAGTGGTAAAGTCTATATTATCACACGGTGATTCGAACAGGTGCAGAGAGAAACTCAAGTCCACAGCACTTGGTGCAAATATGAAATGCAGCTCAGCAGTCTATAGGAAACTTCAGAGGAAAATGCAATCACGCAGAAAGTCTATGAAGCACAGTTATTCTTGAGGATACTTGACACGAATAAGTCCTTGCTTAGTCGAAAACACAGATAGATATGCTATAAGGCAGTTCAAATAATATCTTAGCTCAACCAGGGAGGTCTGGGTAATAGTCTCAGGCTCTTGCAGAGCACCAACAGCTTACATGTCCAGCAAATGCATGTGGAAGTAAACACGAGCAGCAGATGAAGGAGAATGATAGGGGTCGAGCTCCCGCCTCTGCACAAGGGGAATCTCGGGCCATCTCCGCTGCTGTCTCCCATTCTTCTGCCGCAGTGGAGGCTGCTCAGCGGAGACGTCGGTCCCAGCGTCTCGCTCAATCTGACTCTGTGAGGAGGATTACTGCTGCTTTTCCAGCTTCTGCCATTGAAGTCAGTGCTGGGCAGCGGCGAGCAGACGCTTTTGGGACTAAGTCCTGCTTTTCTCCTTCTGAGCATGCCCAGGGTAAGATCTCTCATTGGAGTTCGAGGGTCACATGCTTGGATACTGCAGCAAAGCCCATTAGTCCTCCAGGAAGGTCCTGAAGGTGCTCAGGCTTTGTGGCAGCTTCTTATTGGTCCTTCTAGGAAGGTCTTGTTCTGGCTGCAGCTATAAAAGGCTCGCATGGCCGCACGGCCATGCACTAATATCTTTCTAAGTTATGTGCTTTGCTTCAGTGTGGTCATGTAAGATTGTGTTCAGGGACCCGGCTGAAATAAGCCCCTAGAATGCTGGCACCTCAGGCGAGGAGTTTGTGTGTGTGTGTATTCAGAGACCTAGCTGAAATAAGCCCTTAGAATGCTGGCAACTCCGGCGAGGAGTTTTGTGTGCATGCATGACCACTGACTGCTCTCTGTTGGGCAGTTAGCCTGTGCTCCTGTGAAGTCTAACAGGGCGCAGAGCTTTGCTGTCAAGGCTGCTCTGTGAGTTAACAGAGCTAGCCAAAACCACTAAATAGTGCTGCCATTTGCTAGCAGCAGGTTTTCCTGCACGGTGGACCCCGGGCTGCGAACGCATCAATAACAATAAAAAACTATATTTTCTCAGTGCCTTTCGCTAGCCCTAACAGAGGATTACTGGAACTGGTGTATGCAGCAGGAACTCAGAGCAGAGTAGAAGGATAACCCCACAGGTTCACAGGAGCAGGTATATAGCCAGGGAATCACCAGAGGTCAGGAGCTGGATGCAAGGCAGAATACTCTAGCACAGACTGAAGGCTGGGGTGGAGTTTTATAGCAGGAAGACACAGTGCACATGAGACCAAAGATGCCATCTTGGAAAAGGGCAGTAATGCACAAAAAGTTAATAAAAAATGTTCAGAGTCCTGACATTACTCCCAGCTTAGAAGCGGCCTCAGGACGATCCTGGACCTGGTTTCTCAGGGAATCTCTGATGAAAAAGAGAAATCTTCTGTTGGGCATTGATGTTTTCTACAGGTTACCAAGAGTCTTCCTCAGGGGGATATCCCTGCCATCTTATCAGATATTGGAGCTGATTCCTGCAAATTCTGGAATCAACAATTTCCTCCACCACAAATTGTTCTTGCCCATCAATCACCACAGGCTGCAGAAGTGGCATAACACTTCCCTGGAAGGTATTAGGAGATACAGGCTTTAGTAAAGATACATGAAAAACTGAGTGTGCCTTCATAGTCCTAGGCAGCTTCAGCCGGCAGGCCACAGAGCTCACAATACCATTGATCTTGAAAGGGCCAATGAATTTCTGTCCAAGTTTTGTGAAGGAACGTTTAACTTCAGATTCTTAGTTGCTAACCACACGGAATCTCCTACCTTGAACATGGGTGCAGGTTTACAGAATTTATCAGCCGATCTCTTATAACATTCTTGAGCTGTGGTCAGGGATTCCTTCAGAACCTCCAGATTTTGCCTCATCACAGTCAGCCTTTCCTCCACTGCCGGAATCGGAGAAATAATTGGAGACCTAGGTAAGGTACATGGATGATAACCCAGATTGGCAAAGAAAGGTGTAAATTTAGTGGAGGCGCTCTGAGAATTGTTATATGAAAATTCGGCTAACGGCAGCAACTCCAACCAATCATCCTGGAGATGGCTGACATAGCATCTTAGATATTGTTCCAGCGTCTGGTTGGTATGCTCAGTCTGACCATTTGTCTGGGGATGGTAAGCAGAAGAGAGACAGACATTATTATTGAGTGTAGAGCAAAACCCCTTCCAGAATCTTGAAGTGAACTACACTCCACGGTCAGAGATTATCTCATCTGGAACCCCATGCAACCGAAAGACATTCTGTATAACCAAGTTCACTGTATCTTTAGCTGAGGGGAGGCCGGTGCATGGAACAAAATGAGCAGCTTTAGTCAGGCGATCAACTACCACCATGATTGTATTCATGCCCCCCAATGTAGGCAGCTCCACAATAAAGTCTATTGATATACGGGACGGGACGGGACGGAACAGGTAATGGTTGTAAAAGACCCGTAGGTGCCACATGAGGAGTCTTGTAACAAGCACATACCTCGCAAGAGAGAACATAGTCCATGGTATCCTTCAGGAAAGTTGGCCACAAGAAGAATCGGCTCAGGAACTCTTGTGTCTTCTGTACCCCCCTGTGACCAGCCATCTTGGAGTCATGTACCAACTTGAGGATCTGCAGACGGATGACCTCAGGGAAGTAGGTATGTCGATCTCTGAACCACATGCCACCCTTAAAGGCAAGATTAATATCCACAGGTGGGTTGGCCAGAAATACATCACCGTCATAGGCCTCCCTGCACTCCTTCCACAAGTCCTGATCGTGAATAACTCCGATGAAATTGGCATCAGATAGAATGGTCTTGGACGGGGCTCCAGGTACAGAATCCGCAGCATGGATTCGGGATAAAGCATCAGCCTTCCCATTACGAGAACCTGGATGTTACGAGATAACAAAGTTAAATTGATTTAAAAATAAGTTCCAACGAGCCTGATGAGGAGAAAGACATCTAGCGGATCTAAGGAACTTTAAATTGCGATGGTCAGTTAGCACTATGATCTGTTGTGCAGCTCCTTGAATTTACTCCAGAAAGAACTCTCCTTCTGTCCCACTCCCAACTGGGATAGTTTCCAGCTGGAGAGGGACCTACAACGCTTCTACCGGCTGGTGAGACTTTAGACTCATTTCGGGACTCTGGCGGGGAACTCCGAGAACAGAGTGTCTCCACAGAGAGACGTCTCTGTTGCGGAGATCCCCCTTTCATCCTTGGGATTGAGGAACCCCAGTTCCTTCAACCCACCACAATCGTTTCACGCGACTGAAACTTTTATTTCTTTTGTGGATAGAGAGATTAAGGATTTAGCACACCAACACCGGTTAGGCTTTTTTCCAACACGCACAAATCTCACGCTGTCTGAGAAACAAGCACTCACATCTTTACACAACAATAAAACCATAGTCATCAAGCCAGCGGACAAGGGTGGGGCTACGGTCATTATGGACCGCTCCCTATACTCAAACGAAATACTATGCCAACTAGCAGATTCCGACACATATAGGATCATCCCTAGGGACCCCACCTTTGATATCCGTAAGAAAATTCAGTCCCTACTCAACACCTATGTGGACAATGGCACCATCGATCCACAGACAGCCAAATTCCTTTCAAAGCCTTATCCTGTAACCCCAGTATTCTACATCCTCCCAAAGATCCATAAGTCACTAACCAATCCCCCGGGCTGCCCTATTGTGGCCTCTACTGACTCCATACTCTCGCCACTTTCGGTCTTCTTGGAAAAGATCCTCACACCTCTAGTGAAGACCACCAGATCTTTTCTCCTAGACGCCGGACATTTTCTTCATGTCATCCAACAACTTAATACCATACCTCCTGTCACGATTCACACCGTGACTATCAAGATCCCTTAGCCACGGCCAGCAGTTTGTCACAAAATCCACAGGGATTCCTGACCACTGTCACCAATATGTCATGGATTGGGGTGACTTTAGACCAACAGACGGCTATCACATGTGCAGGGGGGCTTATCTTAGTTATCCCACCACTGCCACAATGTGATAAAAAAAAACACACAAGGCTATTGACCTCTTAGTTTACAGCAGGGGCTAATTCTGGGTATCCCACTGCTCTTCAATACACCATGAACTGCAGGGATTTATGTATCCTGCTTACAGTTCCACTTAACACTTGCAGCTCTCTGGCGCACCCTTTACCCGCAGGTCAGATTAGGTACTGCACCTAGGGTAATTAGTCGCCAGAAAGGCTGCCTGCTATGTACGGGCTATTGGGCACGCTGCAGCGACGCGATAAACTACTCCCGCTCAGGCAGGGACAATAATTATCAAGCCGCAGTCGCTACAGTGACACCCAAAGGCCTGCACAGTACACGGTATTACTGCCACCAGCTTCGATTCAACGGGTCCGAAGCTAACCCAAAACAGTAGCAAAAATTCCCTTCAAGAAGACTTAGGGTACGTTTTTAGAGCATGGAGAAAGAACTGGCATGAAATAATATACCCCACAAAATGTAGGCAGTGCTTTATCAAAATATTTTACAAAGATGTTACAAATGAGACAATTGCAACTATGTACAAGGTAATTATAAAAAAACAGGGAATATCATGAGAAATAACACTTACAGTTGTTCAAAGCATTGCAGGCAACAGGCTAGGGGAACTTTCCATCTATCCCAGTGCATCAGGGCGTGCACTCTGGGCTCTTCAGGTAAAAACTCAAATCTCACACTCTTGGATGCCGGCCAGCACTTAAAACATACAGCCTGTGACCTCACAGAAAGGGCTGGCTTTTCCAAACCCTCCTACTTCTTCAGGGTTACTCACCATGCATTAAATATATCTGATGCCCGTAAACTTCGCTCCAGAACATGTCATAGTCATATCAAACCCAGCATTCATCTCGGATTAACGTGAGCATTTTAATGAGATCATATATGTCCTATCTGGGATACATATTTGCAGAGAAATCCCTACTTCTTTATTAGATGGAGTTAGAAGCCCATGTTTCGAGGGATGGGTAGATCCTCCGAGTGTGATGATGACGATATATTTTTGAATTCCTATCTCCCATGGTTGGCCTAATATCTTACAAAAACCAAACAAAGAACTTTCATGGATTCTAGAAGTTTCTCATCCAGTTAAAGCTGGTCACTTTCCACTACGACTGAATGCCGGTCGTAAATACCTTCGTGAGGGGGATGAAAGCTTGTGAGCTGAAAGTCAGGAATTTGCAGCTACAAGCTGTTGCAGAGACAGTCCAAGAAGGTGGGCTTAGCCCACAGCATGCTAGCAAGAGAACTAAACTTATATGATATTTCATACCATATCGATCGTGACACCTCCCCCTTTTGGAGTGTGCTAGGGAGGTAGAACCCCACGGTATGCCTCCATTCGCACCTCAGTGGGTTCACCCTGGCGGGACAGTCCATCTGCATTCCCATGCTCTTTGCCCGCTTTGTGTTTAATGGTGAAGTCAAATTGCTGAAGGGCAAGGCTCCAGCGCAGCAACCTGTCGTTGGTTCCACACATGGCGTTTAGCCAGCGCAGAGGGTTGTGGTCGGTCACCACCATGAAGGTGCGACCGTACAAGTAGGGCTGCAAGCGCTGCTGGGCCCAGACTATGGCCAGGCATTCCTTCTCGATGGTGGAGTAGGCCACTTCCCTCGGCAAAAGTTTCCGGCTCAGGTACAACACGGGGTGCTCTTGGTCCTCCGAGTCAACCTGGCTGAGCACAGCACCGAGGCCAAACTCGCTGGCATCCGTCTGTACCAGGAACGGTCGACTGCTGTCGACCGCTTTCAACACAGGGGCGTTGCACAGTGCGGTTTTCAATGCCTGGAAGGCCCCCTCACAACCATCTGTCCAGTTGACGATGTGGGGTAGCTTCTTCCTGGTGAGGTCCATCAAAGGTTTTGCCAGGCTACTATAGTGCTGCACAAAGCGCCTATAGTACCCTGCAGTGCCCAGGAAGTACATCACCTGTTTCTTGGTCCCAGGAGTGGGCCAGTTCACGATCGTGCCCACTTTCTCAGGCTCTGATTTCAGGGTGCCTCCGCCTACCCGGTGCCCCAGGTAGTGGACCTCCCTCATGCCCATCTGGCACTTTCCCGGCTTGATAGTCCTGCTCGGTGAATTCGCCTGAGCACCTCCTCGAGATGCTGCAGGTGTTCCCCCCAGGAGGGACTGAAGATGGCAATGTCATCCAAGTACACCACAGCGTACTTCTCCAGTCCCTGAAGCAGGAGGTTGACCATCCGCTGGAAAGTGGCAGGGGCATTCTTCATGCCGAAGGGCATGACCGTGGACTCGTACAGTCCAAAGGGTGTGATAAAGGCGGACTTCTCCTGTGCCTCAGGGCTCAGGGGAATCTGCCAGTATCCGCGACTCAGATCCATTATTGTCAGGTACTTTGCGCCAGCTAACTTCTCAAGCAGCTCCTCTATGCACGGCATTGGGTGCGCGTCAGAGGCTGTAATGGCGTTGAGCCCCCTGTAGTCCACGTAGAACCGGGTGGTCCGGTCCTTTTTTCGTACGAGCACTACAGGTGAGGCCCATGCGCTCTTTGACCGTCGAATCACCCCCAGCTGTAACATCTCATCGATCTCCTGGCTCATAATCTGCTGCACCTGGTCAGAGATTCGATAGGGTGTTCGCCGTAGTGGGGCGTGTTTCCCGGTGTCCACCTCGTGGACTGCTAACTCAGTCCTTCCAGGCCGGTTCAAGAACACGACCCGGAAGGGTTCCAGTGTGGTTTGCAACTGCAACCGCTGTGGTTCATCTAGCGAGGCGCTTACCTCCACGTCCTCAATGGACCCATTGGCCTTGGATTGGGCCAGCATGTCCAGGAGGGTGTCTTCCTCCCCATTTTTGGGCAAGCTGCAGACCGGTAGGACGAAAGGTTCACGTTCGTGATGAGCCTTCATCATGTTGATGTGAAAGGCCTTTCGCCTACCCCGAGCGTGGTCAAGCGTGACCACGTAGGTGACCGGGTTGAGCTGTTGGTGGACGACGTACGGGCCCTCCCAGGCTGCCTGAAGCTTATCCGTTGGTACGGGGACCAGCACCCACACCTTTTGACCCACGTGGTAGGTCCGCTCCCGGGCGTTCTGGTCGTACCAGTGCTTCTGATCAGCCTGAGCCTGCGTCATGTTGTCATGCACCAACTGCGTCAAGGTCTGCATCTTGTCACGGAAGCGCACGACATACTCCACTATGGACACTTCAGAAGGGTTCGGCTCCTCTTCCCAGGATTCTCTTACCAACCCAAGGGGTCCCCGGACTCGCCTGCCGTACAGGAGCTCAAAGGGAGAGAACCCCGTCGAGGCCTGCGGAACCTCTCGGTAAGCGAATAGCAGGTGTGGGAGGTACCGCTCCCAGTCGCGCCCTTGAGTCTCAACCAGCATGCGTAGCATCTGTTTGAGGGTACCATTGAAGCGTTCACACAAGCCATTGGTCTGTGGGTGATACGCACTCGATACCAGGTGCTTCACCTGTATTTTCTTACAGAGAGCCTCCATTAGGCGAGACATAAATTGGGTCCCTTGATCAGTAAGCATTTCCCTGGGAAATCCTACACGTGAAAAGATAGCCAACAGGGCATCCACCACCTTATCTGCCCTAGGTTACGACAGAGCTACTGCCTCTGGGTACCGGGTAGCGTAGTCTACCACAGTAAGGATATATCGCTTTCCAGAGCTGCTGGGGACTGCCAGCGGGCCCACAATGTCCACCGCGATCCTCTGGAAAGGCTCCTCTATCACTGGCAAAGGGATCAGGGGAGCCTGAAAAGCAGGCCCCGCCTTCCCCACTCTTTGACAGGTGACACAGGAGCGGCAGTAGTTTGACACATCTGTCCCCATCTTAGGCCAATAGAAGTGTTGAGACAGCCGGGCCTTAGTTTTTCTGATCCCCAAGTGTCCAGCTAGCGGGATCTCATGGGCAATCCGCAACAACTCACCCCGGAATTGCTGCGGGACGACCAGCTGTCTTTCCCTCAACCACTCCTTTTGTGCTTCTCCGGGTACTGTCTCCCGGTACAACCTTCCTCCTTCCCAGAACACCTTCTCCTTATCAGTCTTGGAGAAGCGCGTCCCGGCGAGTTGTCTCAAACTCTCTAGGCTCGCATCTGTGTGCAGAGCGGCCTGAAACTCCTGGCTTCTTGGTAGCAACACGACCTCCCACAGTGACGTGCTGTACGTTATCACACACCCTCCCAACCACACCACCCACCAAAAGAACTGCTGCATTAGGCCCTGGGGCCTTGGCTGGGAGGTTCTTCTGCTTGACTGGACACTGGGGACTGATATGACCAGGCTGCCTGCAGTGGTAACTCTGGCGAAGTTCGGTGGTAGGCCTGATGCTGTCGGCCACAGGGACAGGACCTCTGGGGTGTTGGCTGGCAGGGGTACTGGCGTTGGTTGCAGGCTTACCCCCTCTCCAGCTGGTGGTGACTGGCTTCCGCACTTCCGATCTAAGGTTGGCCTCATAGGCATCGGCAATCTGCACTGCTTTCATCACATCTTTGGATTCTCTGTCCATCACAAACTGTCGCACCTCAGCTGGACAAAGATGAAAGAACTGGTCTTTGATCATCAGGTCTCGCAGCTGTGCAAAGGTGGTCACTGACAGTCCTTGGGTCCACTGGTCAAAGTGGGTCCCCAGTCCATGCACCACATCACTGTAACTGTCGTGTGGGCCACGTTGGAGAGTCCGGAACTTCTTACGGTACACCTCGGGTGTAAGCTGGTACTTGGCTATGAGGGCCTGCTTGATAGCCTCATAGTCACCATCTTGTTCTTGAGGGAGTGCAGCAAACGCCTCCAGAGCTTTGCCTCTCAGCCCTGGTGTCAGGCATCGTGCCCATTCATCTGTAGGCAGTCAGTACTGTCTGCAGGCTTTCTCAAAGGCCCGCAGAAAAGTGTCCAAGTCCCCATCCTTTTCCATAACAGGAAAGTGGTCGGGCCGGGGCTTTGGTGTCTGAGCGCTGCTGGGCTCACGGCTCTGGGCGGTGGAAGGCGTCCCCCCCTGCCGGAGCATCTCCAGTTCATGTTCTCACTGGGCTTGGCGCTCGGCTCGCTGGGCCTCTCGCTCTGCTCTCTCTGCCTCTCGCTGGGACTCTCGCTCGGCTCGCTCCTGGTATTGCTGGATCAGCTGCAGGCGTCTCTCTAGGTCATCTGTGGAGCATTGTTGCAGAGCCAGCTGCAGGAGGAGGTCTGCGCCCCCCTGGTTGCCAGTAGGGCCCATATTCAGTGGTTGGACCTCTGCTGCAGCACCATGTTCACTTGTGCTGGCTTCTGCAGCCTCTGTGCTCTGTGGCCTGGCTTGGTCTGCTTGAAATTGCATCAGTTCAGCGACCATTTGAGCCTTGTTCTTACCCTGGGGGTTCAGGCCATGGTACGTGCATATCCCAGCAAGGGTGTCCTTCTTCTGCTGGTTGTACCAGGCTTCTCCTTTCGCAGCCATGGTTGCCAAATAAAAGATAGGATAGAAAAATGAAGAGAAAGGGAGGGGATAATTACCAGTACACACAATTGTCTCACAACTAATAAACACTGAGTTCGTTCTCCAAACTTATTTGCGCAGAGTCCCCGCAAGAACTTTCTGCAAGTTTTTAGTGAGAGGAATGATTGCTCAAACCAAATCACTAATGCTCTAATATCCCACTGCCTTGCCACCAATTGTCACGATTCATGCCGTGACTGTCAAGATCCCTTAGCCGCGGCCAGCAGTTTGTCACAAAATCCACAGGGATTCCTGACCACTGTCACCAATATGTCACGGATTGGGGTGACTTTAGACCAACAGACGGCTATCACATGTGCAGGGGGGCTTATCTTAGTTATCCCTCCACTGCCACAATGTGATAAAAAAAACCACACACAAGGCTATTGACCTCTTAGTTTACAGTAGGGGCTTATTCTGGGTATCCCTCTGCTCTTCAATACACCATGAACTTCAGGGATTTATGTATCCCGCTTACAGTTCCACTTAACACTTGCAGCTCTCTGGCGCCCCCTTTACCCGCAGGTCAGATTAGGTACTGCACCTAGGGTAATTAGTCGCCAGAAAGGCTGCCTACTATGTACGGGCTATTGGGCACGCTGCAGCGATGCGATAAACTACTCCCGCTCAGGCAGGGACAATAATTATCAAGCCGCAGTCGCTACAGTGACACCCAAAGGCCTGCACAGTACACGGTATTACTGCCACCAGCTTCGATTCAACGGGTCCGAAGCTAACCCAAAACAGTAGCGTAAATTCCCTGAACCTGAACCTCAACACTCAACTAACAGTAGCCGGGGAAAGTTCCTGGGGGGCCCCTAGACGTCTCGCGCCAGCCGGAGATCTAGCTTCCCCTATCAGAAGAATCACAGACCTATCTTGCCTCCAGAGAAATATTCCCACAGAAATAGCAGCCCCCCACATATAATGACGGTGAAATGAGAGGAAGGCACAAACGTAGTTATGAAAACAGATTCAGCAAAATGAGGCCCGCTTAAGCTAGATAGCAGAGGATACAAAAGGTGAACTGCGCGGTCAGCTTAAAACCCTTCAAAATACCATCCTGAAATTACTTGAACTCATGTGCCAACTCATGGTACATGAGTGGTAATTTCAGACCACTAGAGCAACCAGCAGCAGAGAATTACATATCTGCAAGCTGGACTAAAAACATGAAAGCAAACATGAAACAGGGAAATCCAGACTTAGCTTGTCTTGAAGGCTTTAGGAGCAGGTAGCAAAGGTAACAGAGACACACTGATACATTGATAGCCGGCAAGGGAATGACAGGAAAGCCAGGTTAAATAGGAAACACCCAGCCTCTGATGGACAGGTGGAAACCAGAGACCGCAACCCACCAAAGTCACCCAGTACCAGTTGTAACCACCAGAGGGAGCCCAAAAACAGAATCCACAACAGTACCCCCCCCCTTGAGGAGGGGTCACCGAACCCTCACGAGAACCCCCAGGGCGATCAGGATGAGCTCTATGGAAGGCGCGGACCAAATAAGTCGCATGAACATCAGAGGCGACCACCCAGGAATTATCCTCCTGACCATAACCCTTCCACTTAACCAAATACTGGAGTTTACGTCTGGAAACACGAGAATCCAAGATCTTCTCAACAACATACTCCAATTCTCCCTCCACCAGCACCGGAGCAGGAGGCTCAACCGAAGGAACAACGGGCACCTCATACCTCCGCAATAACGACCGATGGAACACATTATGAATAGCAAACGATGCTGGGAGATCCAAATGAAAAGATACAGGGTTAAGAATCTCCAAGATCTTATAAGCACCAAAACCACCAAGGATAGGAGACTACCAGAAAACGACGAAGGACATAAATCCGAAACGCGCGTCGGGCGCACGCAGGTCCAGGTCTCTTCTACCCCCCAGGTATATATGACAATATATTTCTTCCATATAGTGCTGTGCTACCTATTATCCACATATAGTTATGGACTGTTTGGTCTGACCACAGTCAGTTACACGTGTGCACTTTATACTATTAGGTTGTTTATATCCCTTGCTAACAAGCACCCTTTTGCACTATCTTGCACAGTATTTTGGAGCACTTCTTTTTTTTGCAATTTTTGCACAGCATTACAAATTTAAATTGCTATTTGCACATTATTTAATTTTTTAACCTTTTGGGTGTTATATCACTCTTTTTAACCTTGTGTACCTTATGATAGCATAGCCTAAAAAGAAGCTATTATACTGGGAGTGGTGTAATTAAGAGTATATATTTCCTGGACTTTGCAAACAAAAACTATATATGTTTTTAATTGTTATTTTAAAAATACAATATACAAATTTTATGTAATTGTTGCCAATCTTATTAATAAAGGCATATTCTCTAAATTTATTCCCATGCTCATTTATTTTCTGGTAGTCTCCTATCCTTGGTGGTTTTGGTGTTTATTTTTCCATTACAGTGGTTTCCACTGGTGATAACTCACAGTGCACCCTGACCACGGCTATAACTTTATTAAGAATATTCTTTGGATCTAATTAATTCTGTGGATCAGTTTGGGTTATCTGTGTTTAACAAGATCTTATAAGGACCGATGAACCGAGGCTTGAACTTGGGAGAAGAGACCTTCATAGGGACAAAACGAGAAGACAACCACACCAAGTCCCCAACACGAAGTCGGGGACCCACGCGGCGACGGCGATTAGCAAACTGCTGAGCCTTCTCCTGAGACAACTTCAAATTGTCCACCACCTGATTCCAAATCTGATGTAGCCTGTCCACCACCACTTCCACTCCAGGACAATCCGAAGGCTCCACCTGACCAGAGGAAAAACGAGGATGAAACCCCGAATTACAAAAGAAAGGAGAAACCAAAGTAGCAGAACTAGCCCGATTATTAAGGGCAAATTCGGCCAGTGGCAAAAAGGCAACCCAGTCATCTTGATCAGCAGAAACAAAACACCTTAAATAAGTTTCCAAGGTCTGATTAGTTCGCTCCGTCCGGCCATTCGTCTGAGGATGGAATGCAGACGAGAAAGACAAATTAATGCCCATCTTAGCACAAAACGTCCGCCAAAATCTAGACACAAACTGGGATCCCCTGTCAGAAACGATATTCTCCGGAATCCCATGCAAACGAACCACGTTCTGAAAAAACAAAGGGACCAACTCAGAGGAGGAAGGCAACTTAGGCAAGGGTACCAAATGAACCATCTTAGAAAAGCGGTCACACACAACCCAGATAACGGACATTTTCTGTGAGACAGGGAGATCTGAAATAAAATCCATGGAAATGTGCGTCCAAGGCCTCTTCGGGATAGGCAAGGATAACAACAACCCACTGGCCCGAGAACAGCAAGGCTTAGCCCGAGCACACACTTCACAAGACTGCACAAAGGTGCGCACATCCCTTGACAAGGAAGGCCACCAAAAAGACCTGGCCACCAAGTCTCTAGTACCAAATATTCCAGGATGACAGAAGAATGGACCTCGGAGATGACTCTACTGGTCCAATCATCCGGAACAAACAGTCATTCTGGTGGACAACGATCAGGTTTATCCGCCTGAAACTCCTGCAATGCACGTCGCAAGTCTGGGGAGATGGCGGACAATATTACCCCATCCCTAAGGATACCAGTAGGCCCAGAATTTCAATGAGAGTCAGGCACAAAACTCCTGGAAAGAGCATCTGCCTTCACATTCTTTGAACCTGGCAGGTATGAAACCACAAAATTGAAACGAGAAAAAAACAACGACCAACGGGCCTGTCTAGGATTCAGACGCCTGGCAGACTCAAGGTAAATCAGATTTTTGTGATCAGTCAAGACCACCACACGATGTCTAGCACCCTCAAGCCAATGACGCCACTCCTCAAATGCCCACTTCATGGCCAAAAGCTCCCGATTACCCACATCATAATTGCGCTCGGCGGGCGAGAATTTTCTAGAAAAGAACGCACATGGCTTCATCACCGAGCCATCAGAACTTCTCTGTGACAAAACCACCCCCGCACCAATCTCGGAAGCATCAACCTCAACCTGAAAAGGAAGTGAAACATCTGGTTGACATAACACAGGAGCAGAAGAAAACCGGCGCTTAAGTTCCTGAAAGGCCTCCACAGCCGCAGGAGACCAATCAGCAACATCAGCACCCTTTTTAGTCAAATCAGTCAAAGGTTTAACAACACTGGAAAAATTAGTAATGAACCGACGATAAAAATTAGCAAAACCCAAGAACTTCTGAAGACTCTTAACAGATGTAGGTTGTGTCCAGTCACAAATCGCCTGAACCTTGATGGGATCCATCTCAATAGTAGAAGGAGAAAAAATGTACCCCAAAAAAGAAATCTTCTGGACTCCGAAGAGACATTTTGAGCCCTTCACAAACAGAGAATTGGCCCGCAGGACTTGAAACACCTTCCTGACCTGTAGAACATGAGACTCCCAGTCATCAGAAAACACCAAAATATCATCCAAATACACAATCATAAACTTATCCAGATATTCACGGAAAATATTGTGCATAAAGGACTGAAAGACTGAAGGAGCATTAGAAAGTCCAAAAGGCATTACCAAATACTCAAAATGGCCCTCAGGCGTATTAAATGCGGTTTTCCACTCATCACCCTGCTTTATCCGCACAAGATTATACGCACCGCGAAGATCTATCTTAGTGAACCACCTAGCCCCCTTAATGCGAGCAAACAAATCAGTCAATAATGGCAATGGATACTGATATTTGACTGTAATCTTATTCAGAAGGCGATAATCTATACAAGGCCTCAGGGAACCATCTTTTTTAGCCACGAAAAAAAAACCTGCTCCCAGAGGGGACAAAGATGGACGAATATGTCCCTTTTCCAAGGACTCCTTAATATAATTCCGCATAGCAGTATGCTCTGGCACTGACAGATTAAATAAACGACCCTTAGGGAATTTACTGCCAGGAATTAATTCTATAGCACAGTCACAATCCCTATGAGGAGGGAGCGAATTGAGCTTAGGCTCCTCAAAAACATCCCGATAGTCAGACAAAAACGCAGGGACCTCAGAAGGAGTAGATGAAGCGATTGAAATCAGAGGTGCATCATCATGAACCCCCTGACATCCCCAGCTTAACACAGACATTGTTTTCCAATCCAGGACTGGATTATGAGTTTGTAACCATGGCAGGCCAAGCACTAGTACATCATGTAAATTATACAGTACAAGGAAGCGAATCAACCTCCTGATGAACGGGAGTCATGCGCATGGTCACTTGTGTCCAGTACTGCAGTTTATTCATAGCCAATGGTGTAGAGTCAATTCCCTTCAAAGGAATAGGAACTTCCAGAGGCTCCAGACTAAAACCGCAGCGTTTGGCAAATGACCAATCCATAAGACTCAGGGCAGCGCCCGAATCCACATAGGCATCAACGGAAATGGATGATAGTGAACAAATCAGAGTTACAGACAAAATGAACTTAGACTGCAGAGTACTAATGGCAAAAGATTTATCAACCTTTTTTGTGCGTTTAGAGCATGCTGATATAACATGAGCTGAATCACCACAATAAAAACACAATCCATTTTTCCGCCTATAATTTTGCCGTTCACTTCTGGACTGAATTCTATCACATTGCATAGTCTCAGGTGCCTGTTCAGAAGACACCGCCAACTGGTGCACAGGTTTGCGCTCCCGTAAACGCCGATCACTCTGAATGGCCATAGTCATAGACTCATTCAGACCTGTAGGAGCAGGGAACCCCACCATAATATCCTTAATGGCCTCAGAAAGACCATCTCTGAAGTTTGCAGCCAGGGCGCACTCATTCCACTGAGTAAGCACCGACCATTTCCGAAATTTTTGACAATATACTTCCGCTTCATCATGCCCCTGAGAGAGGGCTAATAAAGCCTTTTCAGCCTGAATCTCCAGGTTAGGTTCCTCATAGAGCAATCCCAGTGCCAGAAAAAACGCATCCACACTGAGCAATGCAGGATCCCCTGGTGCCAATGCAAATGCCCAATTCTGAGGGTCGCCCCGCAGGAAAGATATTACAATCTTGACCTGCTGAGCAGGGTCTCCAGAGGAGCGAGATTTCAAAGAAAGAAACAATTTGCAATTGTTCCTGAAATTCAGGAAGGTAGATCTATCTCCAGAAAAAAACTCTGGAATAGGAATTCTAGGTTCAGACATAGGAGTGTGAACAACAAAATCCTGTATGTTTTGAACTCTTGCAGCAAGATTATTCAGGCTGGAAGCCAAACTCTGGACATCCATGTTAAACAGCTAAGGTCAGAGCCATTCAAGGGTTAAGAGGAGGTAATAAGCAGCTAGACAGCAATTAAGGGCTAGGCAGCAAAACTCTGAGGGAAAAAAAAAAAAAAAAATCCCTTCAACACTTCTTTTTCTCCTGCTTCAGCCCAAACAATTAACACTTTGTGGGCCGGCTATACTGTCATGATCCCAATGGCTGGGAATTTGTCAACATAACACGGGCAAAAACAAGATGAGCTCTAGGGTGATGGAACCTGAGCTGACCGCGATCCTGAACCTCAACACTCAACTAACAGTAGCCGGGGCACGTTCCTGGGGGCCCCTAGACGTCTCGCGCCAGCCGGAGATCTAGCTTCCCCTATCAGAAGAATCACAGACCTATCTTGCCTCCAGAGAAATATTCCCACAGAAATAGCAGCCCCCCACATATAATGACGGTGAAATGAGAGGAAGGCACAAACGTAGTTATGAAAACAGATTCAGCAAAATGAGGCCCGCTTAAGCTAGATAGCAGAGGATACAAAAGGTGAACTGTGCGGTCAGCTTAAAACCCTTCAAAATACCATCCTGAAATTACTTGAACTCATGTGCCAACTCATGGTACATGAGTGGTAATTTCAGACCACTAGAGCAACCAGCAGCAGAGAATTACATATCTGCAAGCTGGACTAAAAACATGAAAGCAAACATGAAACAGGGAAATCCAGACTTAGCTTGTCTTGAAGGCTTTAGGAGCAGGTAGCAAAGGTAACAGAGACACACTGATACATTGATAGCCGGCAAGGGAATGACAGGAAAGCCAGGTTAAATAGGAAACACCCAGCCTCTGATGGACAGGTGGAAACCAGAGACCGCAACCCACCAAAGTCACCCAGTACCAGTTGTAACCACCAGAGGGAGCCCAAAAACAGAATCCACAACAGACACCCAAAGGCCTGCACAGTACACGGTATTACTGCCACCAGCTTCGATTCAACGGGTCCGAAGCTAACCCAAAACAGTAGCAAAAATTCCCTTCAAGAAGACTTAGGGTACGTTTTTAGAGCATGGAGAAAGAACTGGCATGAAATAATATACCCCACAAAATGTAGGCAGTGCTTTATCAAAATATTTTACAAAGATGTTACAAATGAGACAATTGCAACTATGTACAAGGTAATTATAACAAAACAGGGAATAACATAAGAAATAACACTTACAGTTGTTCAAAGCATTGCAGGCAACAGGCTAGGGGAACTTTCCATCTATCCCAGTGCATCAGGGCGTGCACTCTGGGCTCTTCAGGTAAAAACTCAAATCTCACACTCTTGGACACCGGCCAGCACTTAAAACCTACAGCCTGTGACCTCACAGAAAGGGCTGGCTTTTCCAAACCCTCCTACTTCTTCAGGGTTACTCACTATGCATTAAATATATCTGATGCCCGTAACTTCGCTCCAGAACATGTCATAGTCATATCAAACCCAGCATTCATCTCGGATTAACGTGAGCATTCTAATGAGATCAAATATGTCCTATCTGGGATACATATTTGCAGATAAATCCCTACTTCTTTATTAGATGGAGTTAGAAGCCCGTGTTTCGAGGGATGGGTAGATCCTCCGAGTGTGATTATGATGATATATTTTTGAATTCCTATCTCCCATGGTTGGCCTAATATCTTACAAAAACCAAACAAAGAACTTTCATGGATTCTAGAAGTTTCTCATCCAGTTAAAGCTGGTCACTTTCCACTATGACTGAATGCCGGTCGTAAATACCTTGGTGAGGGGGATGAAAGCTTGTGAGCTGAAAGTCAGGAATTTGCAGCTACAAGCTGTTGCAGAGACAATTCAAGAAGGGGGCTTAGCCCACAGCATGCTAGCAAGAGAACTAAACTTATATGATATTTCATACCATATCGTGACACCACCTGACAGCCTCCTAGTGACAATGGATGTCAATAGTCTCTATACCTCTATTTCCCATTAAAAAGGGCATTGCAGCGACTAGGTCATTACTAGAGACATCCACTCTTTCTACTAACTCCACACAATTCTGTCTTGACCTACTAAGGCTGGTCCTATATGAGAAATTCTTTCTATATGAAGATACTTACTACATTCAACAACAAGGGACCGCTATGGGATCAAATGTGGCGCCCGCGTATGCTAATGCGTACATGAATGCATTTGAATTGGATTTCGTCTATACTGACGGCCGATTCAAACACTACATATAATGTTACCATCGCTATATAGATGATATATTCTTCATCTGGACGGGGCCCACGGAAACACTGTTAGCATTCCATCAGTCCCTCAATGGCATCTACCCGGAACTCCAGTTCACAATGCACCATGACCCCAAACAGATCTCTTTCTTGGATACCCTGGTATGCAAGAATGACCAGGGCTTCCTGTCAACTGATCTATATTCCAAGCCTACAGACTGTAATAGCCTTCTCTACTATTCCAGCAGCCAACCCAAGGCAACACGCAATAGCCTTCCCCGCTCCCAATTTACTAGGGTGTCCAAAATGGTCTCTGACCCTGACATCCTCCACAAACGCCTCGAGAGCATGTCAAATAAATTTCGAGAGCGGAACTACCCCCAACTAGGGTTGAGCGAAACGGGTCGGCCATTTTCAGAAGTCGCCGACTTTTGGCAAAGTCGGGTTTCATGAAACCCGACCCGACCCCTGTGTGGGGTCGGCCATGAGGTCGGCGATCTTCTGAATCTGGGATCGGAATTCCGATACCGAGTTTCAATATGTTTGCGATATCGGGAATCGGTATCGGAATCCATATTTAAGTGTAAAATAAAGAATCAAAATAAAAAATATTGATATACTCACCCTCTGGCGTGCCCTGGTGCTAACTGGCAGCCTTCCTTCCTAAGAATCAGCGCGTGAATGGCCTGCGGTGACATCACGGCTTGTGATTGGTCGCGTGGCGGTCACATGGGCCGTCGCGACCAATCACAAAGCCGTGACGTCATCTTAAGGTCCTTCACGCGCTGATTCTTAGGAAGGAAGGTGTTATGATCCTAGTGGTAGAGGATCTCAAGAGTTCCAGCTAAGTCCGCAAACACAAAAACCAGCTCATAGGGAAGTGGTAACTTGGCTGACCGCATATCTGATCCTGGCACAACAACTAGAAGTAGCCGGGGAACGTACCTACGTTGATTCTAGACGTCTCGCACCAGCCGGAGAACTAACTAACCCTTTCAGAGAAAATAAGACCTCAATTGCCTCCAGAGAAAAGACCCCAAAGATATATACAAGCCCCCAACAAATAATAACGGTGAGGTAAGAAGAAAAGACAAACGTAAGAATGAACTAGATTTAGCAAAGAGAGGCCCACTAATTAATAGCAGAAAATAGGAAGAGGACTTATGCGGTCAGCAAAAAACCCTATAAAAATATCCACGCTGAAGATCCAAGAACCCCCGCACCGACTAACGGTGTGGGGGGAGAATATCAGCCCCCTAGAGCTTCCAGCAAAAACAGAAATAACATTTTGAACAAGCTGGAACAAAATAAGAGCAAATGCAAAAGGACAAAAATAAGAAAGCAGAACTTAGCTTATCTTGCAAAACTCAGGGACCAGGAGTCAGGAGGAAAACAGACATAGACTGATTACATCGATTCCAGGCACTAGACTGAGTTTCCAGGAAGTCTAAATAGGAACACCCAAGGCCTAACGAACCAGGTGGGTACCAACCTGGGGAAGGATAATCCAAGTGCCATACCGCTAGAGACCACAAGAGGGAGCCAACAAATATAGCTCACGACAGTACCCCCCCTTTAAGGAGGGGTCACCGAACCCTCACCAAGACCACCAGGGCGATCAGGATGAGCAGCGTGAAAGGCACGAACCAAATCGGCCGCATGAACATCAGAGGCGGCCACCCAGGAATTATCCTCCTGACCATAGCCCTTCCATTTGACCAGATACTGAAGCCTCCGTCTAGAGAGACGAGAATCTAAGATCTTCTCCACCACGTACTCCAACTCGCCCTCAACCAACACCGGAGCAGGAGGCTCAACAGCAGGAACCATAGGCACAACGTACCGCTGCAACAAAGACCTATGGAACACATTGTGAATGGCAAACGACACAGGAAGATCCAAACGAAAAGACACCAGATTAAGGACTTCCAAAATTTTATAAGGACCAATAAAGCGAGGCTTAAACTTAGGAGAGGAAACCTTCAGAGGGACAAACCGAGAAGACAACCAAACCAAATCCACAACACGAAGTCGGGGACCCACACCGCGGCGGCGGTTGGCAAAACGCTGAGCCTTCTCCTGTGACAACTTTAAGTTGTCCACCACATGATTCCAAATCCGCTGCAACCTATCCACCACGGAATCCACCCCAGGACAGTCAGAAGGTTCAACATGACCCGAGGAAAAACGCAGATGAAAACCAGAGTTGCAGAAAAATGGCGAAACCAAAGTAGTGGAACTAGCCCGATTATTGAGGGCAAACTCAGCCAATGGCAAGAAGGTCACCCAATCATCCTGATCCGCAGAAACAAAACATCTCAAATAAGCCTCCAGCGTCTGATTAGTTCGCTCCGTTTGGCCATTAGTCTGAGGATGAAAGGCAGATGAAAATGACAAATCAATGCCCATCTTAGCACAAAAAGATCGCCAGAATCTGGACACAAACTGGGATCCTCTGTCAGACACGATATTCTCAGGAATGCCGTGCAAACGATCCACATTCTGAAAGAACAAAGGAACCAGATCGGAAGAGGAAGGCAACTTAGGCAAGGGCACCAAATGGACCATCTTGGAAAAACGATCACACACCACCCAGATGACAGACTTTCCTTGAGACACCGGAAGATCTGAAATGAAATCCATGGAAATGTGCGTCCAAGGCCTCTTCGGGACGGGCAAGGGCAAAAGCAACCCGCTGGCATGAGAACAGCAAGGCTTAGCCCGAGCACAAATCCCACAGGACTGCACAAAAGAACGCACATCCCGCGACAGGGAAGGCCACCAAAAGGACCTAGCCACCAAATCTCTGGTACCAAAAATCCCAGGATGCCCTGCCAGCACCGAGGAATGAACCTCAGAGATAACTCTGCTGGTCCATTTATCAGGAACAAACAATCTATCAGGTGGGCAAGGGTCAGGTCTACCAGCCTGAAATCTCTGCAAAACACGTCGCAAATCAGGAGAAATGGCCGACAAGATTACTCCCTCTTTAAGAATACCAGCTGGCTCTGAGACGCCGGGAGAGTCAGGCACAAAGCTCCTAGAAAGAGCATCAGCCTTCACATTCTTTGAACCAGGCAGGTACGAGACCACAAAGTCAAAACAGGAGAAAAACAACGACCAACGAGCCTGTCTAGGATTCAGGCGCTTAGCAGACTCGAGATACATCAGATTTTTGTGATCAGTCAAGACCACCATACGATGCTTAGCTCCCTCGAGCCAATGACGCCACTCCTCAAATGCCCACTTCATGGCCAATAACTCCCGATTACCAACATCATAGTTCCGCTCAGCAGGCAAAAATTTCCTAGAGAAAAAAGCACATGGTCTCATCACAGAGCAACCAGGGCCTTTCTGCGACAAAACAGCTCCGGCACCGATCTCAGAAGCATCCACTTCAACCTGAAAGGGAAGTGAGACATCAGGCTGACACAAAACAGGCGCCGAAGTAAACCGGCGCTTCAGCTCCCGAAAAGCCTCCACGGCTGCAGGAGCCCAATTAGCAACATCAGAACCTTTCTTGGTCATATCCGTCAAAGGTTTAACAACGCTAGAAAAATTAGCAATAAAACGACGGTAGAAATTAGCAAAACCCAAGAACTTCTGAAGACTCTTAACAGACGTGGGTTGAGTCCAATCATGAATAGCTCGGACCTTGACTGGGTCCATCTCCACAGTAGAAGGGGAGAAAATAAAACCCAAGAAGGAAACCTTCTGCACTTCAAAGAGACACTTTGAGCCCTTCACAAACAAAGCATTATCACGCAAAACCTGAAACACCATCCTGACCTGCTTTACATGAGAATCCCAATCATCAGAAAAAACCAGAATATCATCCAGATAAACAATCATAAATTTATCTAGATACTTCCGGAAGATGTCATGCATAAAGGACTGAAACACTGAAGGAGCATTAGAGAGCCCAAAAGGAATCACCAAGTACTCAAAATGACCTTCGGGCGTATTGAACGCAGTTTTCCATTCATCTCCCTGCTTAATGCGCACAAGGTTGTACGCACCACGAAGATCTATCTTGGTGAACAAACTGGCACCCTTAATCCGAGCAAACAAGTCCGACAATAGTGGCAAAGGATACAGAAATTTGACAGTGATATTATTCAGAAGCCGACAGTCAATACAAGGTCTCAAAGACCCGTCTTTCTTGGCCACAAAAAAGAATCCCGCACCAAGAGGGGAAGAAGATGCACGAACGTAAGAATGAACTAGATTTAGCAAAGAGAGGCCCACTAATTTATAGCAGAAAATAGGAAGAGGACTTATGCGGTCAGCAAAAAACCCTATAAAAATATCCACGCTGAAGATCCAAGAACCCCCGCACCGACTAACGGTGTGGGGGGAGAATATCAGCCCCCTAGAGCTTCCAGCAAAAACAGAAATAACATTTTGAACAAGCTGGAACAAAATAAGAGCAAATGCAAAAGGACAAAAATAAGAAAGCAGAACTTAGCTTATCTTGCAAAACTCAGGGACCAGGAGTCAGGAGGAAAACAGACATAGACTGATTACATCGATTCCAGGCACTAGACTGAGTTCCCACAAGTCTAAATAGGAACACCCAAGGCCTAACGAACCAGGTGGGTACCAACCTGGGGAAGGATAATCCAAGTGCCATAACGCTAGAGACCACAAGAGGGAGCCAACAAATATAGTTCACAACAGGAAGGCTGCCAGAAAGAAGCCGAGGGTGAGTATATACCTAATAGGAATATACTCACCCTCGGACGCGCCCTGCTTCTTTCCGGCAGCCTTCCTTCCTAAGAATCAGCGCGTGAAGGACCTTAAGATGATGTCATGGCTTTGTGATTGGTCGCGACGGCCCATGTGACCGCCACGCGACCAATCACAAGCCGCGGACGTCATTCTCAGGTCCTAAATTCCTAGAATTTAGAATTCTAGGAATTTAGGACCTGAGAATGACGTCCGCGGCTTGTGATTGGTCACGTGGCGGTCACATGGGCCGTCGCAACCAATCACAAAGCCGTGACGTCACGGAAGGCCCTGGACGCGCTCATTTTAACCAAAGCAGGCCGCCGGTTCCCTCGGTAAGTTGCAGGGGCCGCCGGACAGGTGAGTATATCAATATTTTTTATTTTAATTCTTTATTTTACACTTAAATATGGATCCCAGGGCCTGAAGGAGAGTTTCCTCTCCTTCAGACCCTGGGAACCATAGTATCCCATTGCAGTGCATTGGGTTTTGGGTTTCGGACGACCCCGACCCTGACTTTTTTATAGGATTGGCCGATTTCACTCGACCCGACTTTTGAGAAAGTCGGGTTTCGTGAAACCCGACCCGATCCTATAAAAGTTAAGGTCGCTCAACCCTACCCCCACACATCTACTTGATCAGGAGAAAACACGGGTGTTGAATCCTCAACCTCCACCCCTGAGAGAATAAAACACTGATAGGGTACCTTTCGTTCATACTTTCCACCCCTTCATGCCAAAATTTGAAGCAGTCATCAAAAAACACTGACCTCTATTAACAAGAGCCTACCCTAACATAGACAGCTTTTCCCGGCCGGCCCTTATGTGCAATAGACGGGCACCCAATGTCAGAGACTGACTTGTTCAGGCTGACATTGGTAGTGCACGCCCTACTGCCAGCCAAGGGGTACTCTCCACACGCCGCTATGGGACATTTCCTTCCCTTAATTGTGCCTCGTGCTCAAACATCATCAAATCTGACAATATTACCCACCCCAGAACAGGAAAGTCTTACCCCATACAGGGTTACTATACTTGCAACTCAAATTTTGTGATATATGTTATAAAATGTCCTTGCGGCCTGCTTTATGTTGGGGATACTAATCAACACATCAAGGATAGGATAGCTAGCCATAAGTCTACCATCCACTGTGGGAAAACTTGGCTCCTCATCCCAGACCATTTTGTCAAATCCAGGCACCCGATAGCCCAATTAAAATATCAGATTATCGAACAGGTACCCAGACCTAGAAGAGGAGGCGACCATATCAGATTGCTCAAACTCAAAGAAACCTTCTGGATCCACAAACTAGAAACACTGACCCCAAAGGGACAGAGAGATAGATTGGCTGCTATAATGCCCTACTAACCTGTTATAATGCCCAACTAACCTTTATTTCTCTTACAGACACGTTGAGTCTACTTCCCTCTAGGTGAGTCTCCTTTTCAATTTTCATCAACCCCCCCTCCATTTATGCTAATGTCTGCCATTTTTTTGCCCATACACTAATACAGCAGGGACATTTCACTACCAATTTTACAATCGGTTTAGCAGCTCCGTATTGTACTCTTTGCCCCATTCTTTAACCTCCTTTCATCAGGCTTATATGCGTGTGTTCACATATGCTGTCCCTCTATGGCATCTACTATAATATATGTTACCTCCACCGCTCTATTTGCACCCATTACATAACTATGCTCCTCTCCATATTGGGTTAGTGTGTGTCATGCGTTATTAGCGCTGCCATTTGCCGCTATTATGTACACCCTACCGCAGGGACATTCCAACCCCGGTTTAGCAGCCTCTATTCTACTCCAGGCCCCCTCCCTTTCGAGCATTCTCCTGGCAGACTCTGCCCACATACCAGCGCTACCACTAGTGGCCACTGCACATGCACGTGACGCCACTTCCGGTTTCGCGGCCGCATTTCCGGTCTGGCGGTACCGCTGGCGCTACTTAAAACCGGCCATGAGTCCCCATACTGCAGACCACCCCGAGCAAGGCACGGGTGTGCCGCTCCTTCACTCCACCATATCGGACTCAGCAGGTATGTCCCCCATAATTATGCACCACGCCACCACAGCTTCCCTTCCCCCACCCATTACAATTGCACTTTTTTGCAGTACCCCGGGAGCCAGGACATTCAACATCCCACATCTCCCTAGTACATCCTACCATACTGGGCATAGATGTACTCTGGCTCAAGGACAATACAGGAACTCTTTATTGCTTGGACCACACACAATATTCCAGCCACCTACTCTGACCTTCCTCCTTCCCTATATCATTACTTCTAGGTCCAGCACGACTAATCCTGCCTCACCAGTGAGGGTGTGTTGGCTACTTCCCCTTTTTTTCTAGTACACTACAATGAGTTCCACACGGAAGTACTGCAGCTTCTAGCCTTAACAGGTATCCCATCTTACTTGTCTTTATTATGCCACCAGTAGAACGACTTTACCTATGCCATCTTACATCACTCCTCTACTTTTAGGCACAACTTATGCGCTACAACGCTACCCCTGGATGTTCAATGATTCGCCATTTGCCTCCATCCTCATGCACTGTATTGTCATTGACACCGATGCGCCTTCCTGTGACACCATAGGTATCATTATATTACTTCTCCTGGGCAGATATAACCTTCTGGACCTAGCACACATCTTTTATCATTTACCATATTATAATGCCCCTTACCCTGCTCCGTTTAAATTACCAATTTAAATTATTTACAGTATCTATACGTTTACACCATTTTTTCTCCCATCAGACATCCCATTATAGTCATCAGTATCCAGGACCCCTAGGCTGTCATTATGCTCTATTCTAATGCTGCTCTATTTATCACAGTGACAGGATTTATACTGAAAGATTGCCTAACTGCTTTCTTCTTTATGTACGCAATTTTTGGAAACCAAGGTAATCCGTCGCTCCCTACATTCCCCTATACACCTGTTTTCCCTCTTGCTTAGCGATACTCTCTCAAGTAACCTCGGCGATTATTCTCTGTACATATTTAGCTTTTTTTGTTAGTGTGTCTGTTTTACTTGGAAATATTTAGATTTTGGTGATTGTAAATATCTTCTTTCGTTTTTCTATCATGTATTTGTCCTTAATGATATTTTGCCATACTATGACCAGTTACTTATACTGTTTCTTTATCTCCCAAGTAACCCCATGAATAAGACCCTTCTGGGTCGAAACGTTGGGTTTTTGTCCAATCTGAATTCATTGTGCTACTGTTTATTCCATGGCAACTTTTCTTTTTTTGTAATAAACTTGTTGAACACTTTTTTGCATCATATCGAGTCAGAGTGTGCGGTAATTCTTGGTTATGCAATTTTGTTTCCAGACATGAACCCCAGGTGGTTGACTCCGTTGACTGTGAGTCAAACCTCATCAGCATAGATTCGACTGCTGTTCGGTCTACAGTTGAAATTATGAGGATTCGTGATCAATTTGCTAGTTACTTGACACATGAAGGCCTTGTTCCATGGCAAGACATACACGTGTGAAAATGTTGAAGCCTGATGTTATAGCCTGATGTTATTGGTGAAATGTGTGGGGCAATTTTTGTTTGTTTGAGTTCCCATAACCTTATTTATCTAGTGTAAAAAGTTAAAGTCATATTATGTAGTGTAAGGCCATGTGCACACGTTCAGTATTTTTCGCGGTTTTTTTGCGTTTTTTCGCTATAAAAACGTGATAAAAACGCGAAAAAAACGCTAACATATCCCTCCCATTATTTTCAGTGTATTCCGCATTTTTTGTGCAAATGTAGCCTTTTTTCCGCGAAAAAATCGCATTGCGGAAAAAAAAGCAACATGTTCATTAAAATGCGGAATTGCAGGGGATTCCCCACACCTGGAAGTGCATTGATCTGCTTACTTCCCGCACGGGGCTGTGCACACCATGCGGGAAGTAAGCAGATTATGTGCAGTTGGTACCCAGGGTGGAGGAGAGGAGACTCTCCTCCACGGACTGGGCACCATATAATTGGTCCAAATAAAAGAATTAAAATAAAAAATAGTCCTATACTCACCTTCGATGTCTTCCCGCCTCTCCGCTGCATGCTGCCGCTTCGGTTTCTATAGCTGGTGTGCGGTGAAGGACCTGCGATGACGTCACGGTCTTGTGATTGGTCGAGACCGGTCATGTGACCGCTCACGTGACCGCGACGTCATGGACCACACCGGCATCTATAGGAACGGACGACTGCAGGTGAGTATAACCATTTTTTTTAATTTTTTTATTATTTTTAAACATTCTATCTTTTACTATAGATGCTGCATAGGCTGCATCTATAGTAAAAAGATGGTCACACTTGTCAAACGCTATGTTTGACAAGTGTGACCAACCTGTCAGTCAGTTTTCCAAGCGATGCTACAGATCGCTTGGAAAACTTTAGCATTCTGCAAGCTAATTACGCTTGCAGAATGCTAAAAAAACGCGAAAAAAACTGAAATAAAACGCAAAAAAAAATGCGGATTTCTTGCAGAAAATTTCCGGTTTTCTTCAGGAAATTTCTGCAAGAAATCCGGACGTGTGCACATACCCTAAAAAGTTAAAGCCATACAAGAATTAGAAGTTTTAAAGTAACAGTTTAATATAAATGTTAGAAAATTTTTCAAATGCAGTGTTGCTAGACGTTTTTAACATATGATATCCCATAGGGATGAACAAAACCATACACCAAAAATTGGCTGAAATGAAATTAAACACAAAAAATGTAAACGATGAAATTGAAACAGGTTGGTCACAGTAAACAGTACTTTATAGACTGTGATACTGCGCCGGCGTATTGTCTGCCCAGCTGTACGATGGACTGCTACATTGCCTCTGCTGTTCCATGCTCGGTTCACCCCGGCCTCTGTATTGTGGGTTGTAGGCCGGCATGTCCATGCTTCTTGTTCTCGATGAAGTGGGTTCCTGGGGGCCCACAAATTCCTCCAGTAGGTCATTCAGTCTTTTCCTAAACCTAATGTTTCTGTGTGCCGGGATATTTTGAGCTACAGGCACATAGGACAAAAAAAGGAGCTTCCACTCATTGGCTGCATATACAGACTCACGGGATTGCAAGTCCGTAATTTCCCACCTCAGGTCTCTGTGTTCACTGTGACACATATCTTCTACCCGTTGGAGTCCATCGACAATTATGGCATCAGCTTCATCTTTTTGGGATGCTGTTATGACCTGGTGGGTACGGAGCGGTACTGAGATGACCTAGTGGGCAAAACAAAAGTAGTACTAGCTCTGAGGAGGTGGTAACTTTACTGACCGCAATCCCTACTCCTAACACCAACACTAGAAATAGCCGTGGAGCGTACCTAACTCTGCCTAGATGCCTCTGCACAGCCTAAGAACTAGCTACCCCTGAAGATGGAAACGGAAAGCTATCTCACCTCAGAGAAACCCCCAAAGGAAGATAGCCCCCCACAAATATTGACGGTGAGTGGAGAGGGAAATGGCAAACTCAGAAATGAAACTAGTTTTTTTTAGCAAAGGAGGCCAGTACTATCTAAATAGACAGAGATAGAAAAGGTTACTGTGCGGTCAGTATAAAAACTAAAAATCCACGCAGAGTTTACAAAAATAACCACCACACCGACTCACGGTGTGGAGGGGCAAATCTGCGACGCCAGAGCTTCCAACTAGCCGGAATATTTCATAATGACAAGCTGGACAAAGAGACATAAATTGAACTGAACAAAAGGTCATAAGCAGGGAAACACCCAAAAACTAGCAGACTTATCTTAAGCTGGAAATGGACTGGCCAACAGAGAACTTCCAAGAAAGGACAGAATCCACAGGAAATACATTGACAGCTGGCATCCACTACAGCCAAAAGCCCAGTTAAATAACAAGGCCAGGAAACCAATTAGTGAACGCAGCTGCTAAGTTCCACTTGAAACCACCAGAGGGAGCCCAAGAGCAGAACTCCCAAAAATACTATTAGCAACCACAGGATGGAGCCCAAGAATGGAATTCACAACAGGATGTTCGCTTGCATCCACGCTGTGCTTGCAAACGGGCACTGACACCAGAAGACACTGTACTTCTCTCCACAGATGGTGGCTCGCTCATGCCATCTTCAGCGCCCATCTGCTGGCTTGGTTCCAGTGGAGATAGCTCCGGTTCCTCTGCCTCTCTAGGCGCAGCGGTACTGCATATCGTTCTGTAACCAAAAAAAACAACTTAATTCTTTTAATTTAAACTATTTTGTCTCGCACACCTAAAAAATCTTTTTACTTACGAGCGCTGCGACAAAGTTTTTTGCAGAAAGATCAATTGCTCATAATGCACATATGGGGTGACCCGTTTGCCACCAGATCCACTGGGTGTGGTTTGGCTGTTGCGGAAGTCACGTACAAAGCGATCTCTAATCGATCTCCAACGGGAATGGACAGCATCGGCTTTAAAGAATTTTTTTTTTAGATAAATAGATAATAGATAGATAGATAGATAGATAGATAGATAGTAGATAGATAGTTGATAGATAAATAGTAGATAGATAGTGGATAGATAGTTGTTAGATAGTTGATAGATAGATAGTTGATAAATAGTGGATAGATAGATAGATAGATAGATAGATAGATAGATAGATAGATAGATAAATAATACAAAAAAAAATTTTAGTAAGTTTTATAGTAGATTTAGTAGATTTTTTTTTTAAATTATTAAAAAAAAAATGTGTGACTGTTTGCAATCTTTACATTTTGCAAGTTAAGTTACTTGCTATTACTTATTATTACGAAAATGGAGCAAAGGACAAAGAAAAAGCTTCAAATTTGGTGTTCCAATGGTGTGGAGAGAGCCAAAAAATCATCATGATGACTGTTATTTCTGTGCAGTGCAAGTGCAAGGATTCAATAAGCATAAGAAACGAAAATGGGAGTAACATGGAATCTGCAAGAAGGCCTGTCCCTCATTGTGAAGATGTGCCTGTACCTGTGTTTACCATAAATAACAGTCATCATGATGATTTTTTGGCTCTCTCCACACCATTGGAACACCAAATTTGAAGCTTTTTCTTTGTCCTTTGCTCCATTTTCGTAATAATTCGATACATGCTTTGCACACTATGTGTGGTGCCCAAAACTTGTCTTGGTCCCCAAGCATAACCCCAAAATAGGCAAAATACACTTTTTTTACGAAGTCTGTTATGTTTCTTCTATGTTTTGGCAGTGTGTATTCACCACAAATGTAACAGAATGAGTCTGGATCGTTAAGACAACTTCTTCTTGATGAGTTCATGCTTTTCACTGGAAAACAGACAACAACATAAAGTTAGTGCAAAAATCAAGCTATGAACAAACTTTTAGAACACTAATTAACACAAAACTATATTGAGAACTGCTCAGTTCAAGTACTAATCCAAAGAAATTAATGAGATGATGCGTCGCATTTACCAACAAGTGCAATAAATAAGATACCAAAAATCTCAAAAACTTGAGCCAATCTGGCAAAACTGATGACATATTCAGAATCAGCACCCCAAAAATACCCCAAATTCGATGAAATATCTTTGGCACCAAAAATGCTGTTGACCAGTGTAATAGATAGATAGTGGATAGACAGATTGTAGATAAATAGTGGATAGATAGATTGTAGATAGATAGTGGATAGATAGTAGATAAATAGTGGATATGTTTGATTAGCTTTTTTTTTGTGGATTTTTTTCTTTTAGTAGATTTATTAGTGTGATATTTACCACTGGGAGGTGTGGCGATGACAGGCGGTGAGGCTGCTTTTTTTTCCTCTGTCCTTCTTGTTCAACAACCTGTGTTGTAGTTTAAAAAAAAATAAAAATGTACAATTCTTGTATCAATAAATTTGTGCGTGAAAACCACAAATTGTATGCCATGTACCTTTGTCGCTTTGGCCTGTTTCTTGGGGGGGGGCTAGCAGGCTCGGGCTCCGATGACTCCTATTTGCAATAAAAACATGATTATACACGTGCTTACCTCAATACACTGGAGTGACAAACAACAACATGTGGCTTTTTAACCCCTTTCTGACATTGGACATACTATCCCGTCGAGGTGGGGTGGGCCCGTATGACCACCAACGGGATAGTATGTCATATGCGATCGGCCGCGCTCACGGGGGGAGCGCGGCCGGGTGTCAGCTGCCTATCGCGGCTGGGTGTCAGCTGCCTATCACAGCTGACATCCGGCACTATGTGCCAGGAGCGGTCACGGACCGCCCCTGGCACATTAACCCCTGGCACACCGCGATCAAACATGATTGCGGTGTGCCGGCGGTACAGGGAAGCATCACGCAGGGAGGGGGCTCCCTGTGGGCTTCCCTGAGACCCCCGGAGCAATGCGATGTGATCGCGTTGCTGTGAGGGTCTCTTTCCTCTCTTTCCTGCAGCAGACCCGGATCCAAAATGGCCACGGCATCTGGGTCCTGCAGGGAGGGAGGTGGCTTACCAAGTGCCTGCTCAGAGCAGGAGCTGGTAAACCTGCAGCACTGGAACTCAGATTGGTGATCTGACAGAGTGCTGTGCAAACTGTCAGATCAGCGATCTGTGATGTCCCCCCTGGGACAAAATAAAAAGGTAAAAAAAAAATTTCCACATGTGTAAAAAAAATAGAAAAAATAATTTTCTAAATAAAGAAAAAAAATATATATATTATTCCAAAAAAAAATTTTTTTTTTTAAATAAAAAAAAAAAAAACAATGAAAGTACACATATTTAGTATCGCCATGTCCGTAAAGACCCAACCTATAAAACTATATCACTAGTTAACCCCTTCAGTGAACACCGTAAAAAAAAAACGAGGCAAAAAACAACGCTTTATTCTCAAACCGCCAAACAAAAAATGGAATAACACGCGACTAAAAAGACGGATATAAATAACCATGGTACCGCTGAAAACATCATCTTGTCCCACAAAAAACGAGCCACCATACAGCATCATCAGCAAAAAAGTAAAAAAGTTATAGTCCTCAGAATAAAGCAATGCAAAAATAATTATTTTTTCTATAAAATAGTTTATATCGTATAAAAGCGCCAAAACATACAAAAATGATATAAATGAGATATCGCTGTAATCGTACTGACCCGAAGAATAAAACTGCTTTATCAATTTTACCAAACGCGGAACAGTATAAATGCCTCCCCCAAAAGAAATTCATGAATAGCTGGTTTTTGGTCATTCTGCCTCACAAAAATCGGAATAAAAAGCAATAAAAAAATCTCCTGTGTCCGAACATGTTACCAATAAAAACGTCAACTCTTCCTGCAAAAAACAAGACCTCACATGACTCTGTGGACTCAAATATGGAAAATTATAGCTCTCAAAATGTGGTAATGCAAAAAATATTTTTTGCAATAAAAAGCGTCTTTCAGAGTGTGACGGCGGCCAATCATAAAAATCCGCTAAAAAACCCGCTATAAAAGTAAATCAAACCCCCATTCATCACACCCTTATTTAGGGAAAAAATAAAAAAAATTAAAACATGTATTTATTTCCATTTTCCCATTAGGGTTAGGGCTAGGGTTAGGGTTAGGGCTAGGGTTAGGGTTAGGGTTAGGTTAGGGTTAGGGCTAGGGTTAGGGTTAGGGCTAGGGTTAGGGTTGGGGCTAGGGTTAAGGCTACAGTTAGGGTTGGGGCTAAAGTTAGGGTTAGGGTTGGGGCTAAAGTTAGGGTTAGGGTTTGGATTACATTTACGGTTGAGAATAGGGTTGGGATTAGGGTTAGGGGTGTGTCTGGGTTAGAGGTGTGGTTAGGGTTACAGTTGGGATTAGGGTTAAGGGTGTGTTTGGATTAGGGTTTCAGTTATAATTGGGGGTATCCACTGTTTAGGCACATCAGGGGCTCTCCAAATGCGACATGGCGTCCGATCTCAATTCCAGCCAATTCTGCGTTGAAAAAGTAAAACAGTGCTCCTTCTGTTATGATCTGGTGACCCTGGAGCCGCATGAGACGTTCTCTGGAGTAGGTGGAACCTGTACTGACCGCAATCCCTGAACTGACACCGCAACTAGAAGTAGCCGTGGGATGTACCTAACACGTCCTAGACACCTCGACACAGCCGGAGGACTAAATACCCCTATAGATGGAAAAGGGAATTCTATCTTGCCTCAGAGCAGAACCCCAAAGGATAGGCAGCCCCCCACAAATATTGACTGTGAGTATAAGAGGAAGGACATACGCAGGCAGAAAGCAGGATTTAGCAAAAGAGGCACTTCTAGCTAAATAGAAAAGGATAGGACAGAATTCTAAGCGGTCAGTATTAAAACCCTAAAAATATCCACAGCAGAAAATACTAAATATTCTACATCTAACTAAAGACATAGAATGTATATCTGCCTCTCCAGAGAATCCAGCATGACTGAAAAATCCAAACAAAGTCTAAGCTGGACAAAAACACAATGAATTGCACTGAGATGTAAAGCACACTGCAAGTGTGCTACAGAGACAAAGAAAACAGACACTTATCTTAGATGAATTGACAGCAGGGCATGAGGAGCCAGACAGAGATGCAATCCCTCCAAGTACAATGGACAACTGGCAGGGAATCATGCATCCTGCACACCTAAATACCTAGCAGAGCTGCAATCAGCAGAAATACCTGCCCTGGATTACAACCCAGAGACAACTGCACTACCACCAAGAACCACCGGAGGGAGCCCAAGAGCAGAGTTTACAACAGTACCCCCCCTTGAAGAGGGGTCACCGAACCCTCACCAGAGCCCCCAGGCTGATCAGGACGAGCCAGATGAAAGGCACGGACCAAATCAGCAGCATGGACATCAGAGGCAAAAACCCAAGAATTATCCTCCTGGCCATAACCCTTCCATTTGACCAAATACTGAAGCTTCCGCCTCGAAAAACGAGAATCCAAAATCTTCTCAACCACATACTCCAACTCCCCATCAACCAACACAGGGGCAGGAGGATCAACAGAGGGAACAACGGGCACCACATATTTCCGCAATAAAGATCTATGGAAAACATGGATGGCAAAAGAGGCCGGAAGGGCCAAATGAAAAGACACCGGATTGATAATCTCAGAAATCCTATAAGGACCAATAAACCGAGGCTTAAACTTAGGGGAAGAAACCTTCATAGGAACATGACGGGAAGACAACCAGACCAAATCCCCAACCCGAAGCCGGGAACCAACACGCCGACGACGGTTAGCAAAACGTTGAGCCTCCTCCCGAGACAACACCAAATTGTCCACCACATGAGCCCATATCTGCTGCAACCTGTCAACGTCAGAATCCACACCAGGTCAATCAAAAGGCTCAACCTGCCCTGAAGAAAAACGAGGATGAAAACCAAAATTACAAAAGAAGGGCGAAACCAAGGTAGCCGAACTAGCCCGATTATTAAGGGCAAACTCGGCCAATGGCAAGAAAGCCACCCAATCATCCTGATCAGCAGACACAAAGCATCTCAAATAAGTTTCCAAAGTCTGATTAGTTCGCTCGGTTTGGCCATTTGTCTGAGGATGAAACGCGGAAGAAAAAGACAAATCAATGCCCAGCCTAGCACAAAAGGCCTGCCAAAACCTAGAAACAAACTGGGAACCTCTGTCGGACACAATATTCTCCGGAATACTATGCAAACGAACCACATGCTGAAAAAACAACGGAACCAAATCAGAAGAGGAAGGCAATTTAGGCAAAGGCACCAAATGAACCATCTTGGAGAACCGGTCACAAACCACCCAGATAACCGACATCCTCTGGGAAACCAGAAGATCTGAAATAAAATCCATAGAAATATGTGTCCAGGGCCTCTTAGGGACCGGCAAAGGCAAAAGCAACCCACTAGCACAGGAACAACAAGGCTTGGCCCGTGCACAAGTCCCACAGGACTGCACAAAAGAACGCACATCACGCGACAAAGAAGGCCACCAAAAGGACCTACCAACCAAATCTCTGGTACCAAAAATACCAGGATGGCCAGCCAACACAGAACAATGAACCTCAGAAATCACTCTACTAGTCCATCTATCAGGAACAAATAGTTTCCCCAGTGGACAGCGGTCAGGTTTGTCAGCCTGAAATTCCTGAAGAACCCGTCGTAAATCAGGGGAAATGGCAGAAAGGACCACCCCTTCCTTCAGAATGCCTACCGGTTCAAGGACCTCAGGAGAATCAGGCAAAAAACTCTGAGAGAGGGCATCAGCCTTAATATTCTTAGAACCAGGAAGATACGAGACCACAAAATCAAAACGGGAGAAAACAGGGACCATTGAGCCTGTCTAGGATTCAGCCATTTGGCAGACTCGAGGTAAATCAGATTTTTATGATCGGTCAAGACCACAATACGGTGCTTGGCTCCCTCAAGCCAATGTCACCATTCCTCAAACGCCCACTTCATAGCCAATAACTCCCGATTGCCGACATCATAATTGCGTTCAGCAGGCGAAAACTTACGGGAAAAGAAGGCACAAGGTTTCATCAAGGAACCATCAGAATTCCTCTGAGACAAAACGGCCCCTGCGCCAATCTCAGAAGCGTCAACCTCAACCTGAAACGGAAGAGAAACATCCGGCTGACGCAACACCGGGGCCGAAGTAAATCGGCGTTTAAGCTCCTGAAAGGCAGAGACAGCCACAGAGGACCAATTCGTCACATCAGCGCCTTTCTTCGTCAAATCAGTCAGGGGTTTAACCACACTGGAGAAGTTAGCAATGAAACGGCGATAAAAATTAGCAAAGCCCAAAAATTTCTGAAGGCTCTTCATGGAAGTGGGCTGAATCCAATCATGAATGGCCTGTACCTTAACCGGATCCATCTCTATAGATGAGGGAGAGAAAATGAAGCCCAAAAAAGAAACCTTCTGCACTCCAAAGAGACACTTAGACCCCTTCACAAATAAAGCATTATCACGAAGGATCTGAAATACCATCCTGACCTGTTTCACATGAGACTCCAAATCATCGGAAAAAATCAAAATGTCATCCAAATATACAATCATGAATTTATCAAGATAACTCCGGAAGATATCATGCATGAAGGACTGAAAAACAGATGGAGCATTAGAGAGCCCGAATGGCATCACAAGGTATTCAAAATGGCCTTCCGGCGTATTAAACACAGTTTTCCATTCATCACCCTGCTTAATACGAACTAGATTATATGCCCCTCGAAGGTCAATCTTAGTAAACCAACTAGCCCCCTTAATCCTAGCAAACAAATCGGAAAGCAAAGGCAAGGGGTATTGAAACTTGACCGTGATCTTATTCAAAAGGCTATAATCAATACAGGGTCTCAAGGAGCCATCCTTCTTAGCAACAAAAAAAAATCCCGCTCCCAACGGTGAAGAAGATGGCCGAATATGCCCTTTCTCCAAAGACTCCTTAACATAACTCCACATGGCGGTATGTTCAGGCACAGACAGGTTGAAAAGTCAGCCCTTAGGAAACTTACAGCCCGGAATCAAGTCAATTGCACAATCACAGTCCCTATGCGGTGGAAGGGAACTGGACTTGGGCTCGTTGAATACATCCTGAAAATCAGACAAAAACTCTGGAATTTCAGAAGAGGAGGAAGAGGAGATTGACATCAAAGAAACGTCATTATGAATCCCCTGACAACACCAACTAGTCACAGACATAGATTTCCAATCCAACACCGGATTATGTACCTGCAACCATGGAAAACCCAGCACAATAGCATCATGCAAATTATGCAACACCAGAAAACGACAATCTTCCTGATGGGCCGGCGCCATGCACATGGTCACCTGTGTCCAAAACTGAGGTTTATTTTTAGCCAAAGGTGTAGCATCAATGCCCCTTAAAGGAATAGGGTTCTGGAAAGACTGCAAGGGAAAACCACAACGCTTGGCAAATTCAAAGTCCATTAAGTTCAAAGCGGCGCCTGAATCCACAAACGCCATGACAGAAAATGACGACAATGAGCAGATCAAGGTCACAGATAACAGAAATTTAGGTTGTACAGTACTGATGGTAACTGAACTAGCGATTCTCTTTGTACGCTTAGGGCAGACTGAAATGACATGAGAAGCATCGCCACAGTAAAAACACAACCTATTCTGACGTCTGAATCACGTCATAGAATCACTCAGACCAACAGGCGTAGGAAACCCCACCATAACATCTTTAACAGATTCAGAAAGACCCGTTCTGAAAATTGCCGCCAAAGCATACTCATTCCATTTAGTCAGCACATACCATTTTCTAAATTTCTGAAAAAACAATTCTGAACAAGGTCTTCTCCGCATGATCCACAGAATTTGGTTCATCATATAACAACCCTAGAGCCTGAAAAAAGGCGTCTACATTAAGCAAGGCCGGATTCCCAGAATCCAGGGAAAATGCCCAATCCTGAGGACTGCCACGCAGCAGGGAGATGACAATTTTAACCTGCTGAATGGGATCACCAGAAGAACGAGGTTTCAGAGCAAAAAACAGTTTACAGTTGTTTTTGAAACTCAAAAATTTGGACCTGTCCCCAAAAAACAAATCAGGAGTAGGAATCCTAGGCTCTAAAATCGGAGTTTGAACAATATAATCTGAAATATCCTGTACCCTAGCAGCAAGCTGGTCTACACGAGAAGCTAATTCCTGAACATCCATGCTAGCACAAGACTCCTCAGTAGTGTTGAGCGATACCTTCCGATATCGGAAAGTATCGGTATCGGAAAGTATCGACCGATACAGTCAAAGTATCGGATCTCGCCGATTCCGATACCCGATACCAATGCAAGTCAATGGGACGAAAATATCGGAATTAAAATAAACCCTTTCTTTCCTTGCAGGTTCATTCTACATGAAGGAAAACAACTAAGAATAATGTAGGATGTATTGGGGGAGGTGGTGGAGACATTAAAGGCATAGAGGTTTAGCCCAATCAAATAGAATAGCAGGAATTTTAAAAAATTTTTAAGACGTTCGGAGTTACAAAGATATTGACTATGTTAAGATTTTTTTTATTTTGTCAGATATTGATGTTTCACTACTTCCACGCCCTTCACCCTCTTTTTACTTCTCCCACACTTTCTTCTTCATCATCATCAGCATCTTTGACATCAAGTTCTTCTTCACCTTATTCATCTTCTTCTTCATCTTCTACCTATAATTTTTTTTTGTTACATTGTTCATATTCTTTTTATTTAACTCTTATTCTTCTTCAAGTTCTTCATCATATTCTTATTTGTGACAGGCATTCCCGTAGTTGTTATCTATAAAAGTTTGAAGATTACACCTTCCGTTCTGCCTGTCACAAAAGAGTTACATTTGTCCGCGTTCAGTTTGGCCTGCAGCATCAGGCTTTATCCAGGGGCACCACGAGGAGGAACGGACTCACCCCCATACACTGCTTAGTCTTCTTCTGCTTATAATTTAGATAATATCTTTTGCTCTGATATTTTGTGTTATGCTTAATGTTCTTCTGCTCTTTGTTCTGCAGCCTCTTGTTCTTCTGCTTCTCGGTCTCCCATGTCGTCGTCGTCGTCTCCAGGGTCGTCGTCTCCGGGGTCGTCGTCATCGGGGTGGTCTTCATGGTCATCGTCTCCAGGGTCGTCGTCATCTCAGTGGTTGTCGTCATCATCTTAGGGGTGGTCTTCCGGGTCGTCGTCTTTAGGGTCTTGAACTTGGAAATGTAGCAGAAGGTACAAGAAGGCGGAGAAAATGCCGAGAAACAGCTGATGGAACTGGAACTCGGATGGCTACCCGAAGGTCCAAGAGCCAATGGAACTACCGAGGACCATCTGACGTTACTGGAACCCGGTTACTAAGCAGGAGGTACCCGTGCCTGAAAGTACTACCAAGGACCACCTGACGTTGGTGGAACTCGGATACCCAGAAGGAGGCACCTAAGCCAAAGGCTCTGCCCGGAACCAGCTGATGGTACTGGAACCAGGATGGGGAGCAGAAGGTACAAGAGCAAAAGACACTGCCGAGAACCAGCTGACAGTATTGGAACCCGGATGGGTAGCCGAAGGTCCAAGAGCCAATGGAACTACCGAGGACCAGCTGATGTTACTGGAACCCGGTTACTAAGCAGGAGGTACCCGTGCCTGAAAGCACTACCAAGGACCACCTGACGTTGGTGGAACTCGGATACCCAGAGGGAGGCACCTAAGCCAAAGGCTCTGCCCGGAACCAGCTGACAGTACTGGAACCAGGATGGGGAGCAGAAGGTACAAGAGCAAAAGACACTGCCGAGAACCAGCTGACGGTACTGGAACCCGGATGGGTAGCCGAAGGTCCAAGAGCCAATTGAACTACCGAGGACCAGCTGACGTTACTGGAACCCAGTTACTAAGCAGGAGGTACCCGTGCCTGAAAGCACTACCAAGGACCACCTGACGTTGGTGGAACTTGGCTACCCAGAGGGAGGCACCTAAGCCAAAGGCTCTGCCCGGAACCAGCTGACGATACTGGAACCAGGATGGGGACCTATTCAAGCTTGTCTTCTTACAGCCCCAACTAGTGGGTTTGGAGCAAAGGGTCAGCAGGGGGAGCAGAGTGTAGGCCGAAGCCTGCACTGGAGGCATTTGGAGGTCTGTTATGTCTGCGTGGCATTTGCAGGACACGTTGCCAGCTACACAGCAGGGGAACAGCTGGCGGTGCTGAACCCCACTGACAGAGTGGCGGGTGTTTTGCTCTGTGCAGCCAGCACTTCTGGGCACCAACTGGCAGTGTTAGAGCCCAGGGACAGCAGGAGGAGAGGGAGCATAGTGTAGGCCGAAGCCTAATTGAACCAATTTTAAAGGTAACCTTTAACCCCCCCTCAGGTGTTACAAACTAGAAGAGCCACACCTTGGGCAGCAGTAATGCTGCCCAAGTCAAAGGTTGCTCTTTTAATTTTGTTCCCTGCACATGCTGAGTGAAACACGTACCACATTTAGGCTCTTATACAGTCAAAACTGTCTTGGAGGAGGGAGTTCCCTTCTTAATGAGATGCAGCACAGCTGGCAAAAATACCACCTTGGTGCTTGGCGCGGCCTCCTGAGCATCGCATTTTGCTGTACAGGAGTCTGCGCTGTTGAGTTATCCCTTGGCCATGCACTGCCCGTCTTCTGACATCATTTCATGTCGGGTGGTGCGGTTCGCGATGCCCATGAATCCCAGCCCAGCAGTGTCTTTACATTGTTAAAACACTGCGGGGCTGGGATTCATGGCCTTGCGCAGTACATATGTTTGCCTCTCACTCGGGTCCTTACACCTGCTTCAGACTGTGCGGCGTCAGCTGATCCCTTATTGCATGCCACGGCCATGAAGCCGCACAGTCTGAAGAAGGCGGAAGGAGATGAGTGACAGGCGAACATATGCACTGCTCATGCCCGTCAATCACACCCTCGCAGTCAAAATAAATAAGACACCGAGGGGCGTTGTGACGGGCAGGGCGGCCGCAGAGGTGCAGCCAGCCAAAAAATGATGTGAGAGGACGGGCAGCGCTACCAAGGGGGGTGCAGCGTGTCATTACAAAGGAAAGTCACACCTGAGGGACGTTTTAATGGTGTCAGGGGACACATTTTAGACGTGTTCAGTTCCACGTGTGCAAGGAGAATAAGTTTATGAGCCACCTAGCACAAATGCAGGATGACTGCTGTACAAGGTGGCTGTAATACATACAAAGGCCTGGGGGGGGGACAGGTTCCCTTCAATTTCAGTTCTTGTGTATGCGTGGCTTTTGCAGGACACGTTGCCAGCTACACAGCAGGGGAACAGCTGGCGGTGCTGAACCCCACTGACATATTGGCTGGTGTTTTTCTCTGTGCAGCCAGCACTTCCGGGCCCCAACTGGAGTTGTTAGAGCCCAGGGTCAGCAGGAGGAGTAGAGGGAGCAGAGTGTAGGCCGAAGCCTGCACTGGCGGCAGCTTTGTGTCTGCGTGGCTTTTGCAGGACACGTTGCCGGCTACACAGCAGGGGAACAGCTGGCGTTACTGAACCCCACTGACACATTGGCGAGGTGTTTGGCTCTGTGCAGCCAGCACTTCTGGGCCCCAACTGGTGTTGTTAGAGCCCAGGGTCAGCAGGAGGAGTAGAGGGAGCAGAGTGTAGGCCAAAGCCTGCACTGGCGGCAGCTTTGTGTCTGCGTGGCGTTTGCAGGACACGTTGCAAGCTACACAGCAGGGGAACAGCTGACGGTGCTGAACCCCACTGACAGAGTGGCGGGTGTTTTGCTCTGTGCAGCCAGCACTTCCGGGCCCCAACTGGCGGTGTTAGAGCCCAGGCTCTGCGGGAGGAGCAGAGTGTAGGCCGAAGCCTAATTGAACCAATTTTAAAGGTAACCTTTAACCCCCCCTCAGGGGTTACAAACTAGAAGAGCCACACCTTGGGCAGCAGTAATGCTGCACAAGTCCAAGGTTGCTCTTTTCAATTTTGTTCCTTGCACACGCTGAAAGAAACACGTATAACATTTAGCCCCTTATACAGTCAAACTGTCTTGGAGGCGGGAGTTTCCTTCTTAATGAGACGCAGCCCAGCTGTCAAAAATCCAACCTTGGTGCTGGGCGCAGCCTCCTGAGCGTCATTATTTGCTGTACAGGAGTCTGCGCTGTCGTGTTATCCCTTGGCCTTGCGCTGTTAGCGCTGCCCGTCTTCTGACATCATTTAATGTCGGCCGGTGCGGTTCGCGATGGCCATGAATCCCAGCCCCGCAGTGTCTTTTCCTTAATTCACACTGCGGGGCTGGGATTCATGGCCTTGCACAGTACATACAGTTAGGTCCATATATATTTGGACAGAGACAACATTTTTCTAATTTTGCTTATAGACATTACCACAATGAATTTTAAACAAAACAATTCAGATGCAGTTGAAGTTCAGACTTTCAGCTTTCATTCGAGGGTATCCACATTAAAATTGGATGAAGGGTTTAGGAGTTTCAGCTCCTTAACATGTGCCACCCTGTTTTTAAAGGGACCAAAAGTAATTGGACAATTGACTCCAAGGCTATTTCATGAACAGGTGTGGGCAATCCCTTCGTTATGTCATTCTCAATTAAGCAGATAAAAGGCCTGGAGTTGATTTGAGATGTGGTGTTTGCATTTGGAAGGTTTTGCTGTGAAGTAAACATGCGGTCAAAGGAGCTCTCCACGCAGGTGAAACAAGCCGTCCTTAAGCTGCGAAAACAGAAAAAACCCATCTGAGAAATTGCTACAATATTAGGAGTGGGACAATCTACAGTTTGGTACATCCTGAGAAAGAAAGAAAGCACTGGTGAACTCATCAATGCAAAAAGACCTGAGCGCCCACGTAAGACAACAGTGGGGGATGATCGCAGAATAATCTCCATGGTGAAGAGAAACCCCTTCACAACAGCCAACCAAGTGAACAAGACTCTCCCGGAGGTCGGCGTATCAATATCCAAATCTACCATAAAGAGAAGACTGCATGAAAGTAAATACAGAGGGTTCACTGCACGGTGCAGCCACTCATAAGCATCAAGAATAAAAAGGCTAAAAAACATCTAAAAAAGCCAGCACAGTTCAGGAAGAACATTCTTTGGACAGATGAAACCATGATCAACCTCTACCAGAATGATGGAAAGAGAAATGTATGGCGAAGGCGTGGTACAGCTCACGATCCAAAGCATACCACCTCATCTGTAAAACACGGCGGAGGCAGTGTGATGGCTTGAGCATGCATGGCTGCCAGTGGCACTGGGTCACTAGTGTTTATTGATGATGTGACACAGGACAGAAGCAGCCGAATGAATTCTGAGGTCTTCCGAGCCGCCACACTGTGTGCTCAGATCCAGCCAAATGCAGCCAAACTGATTAGTCGTCGTTTCATCCTACAGACAGACAATGACCCAAAACATGAAGCCAAAGCAACCCAGGAGTTAATTAAATCAAAGAAGTGGAATATTCTTGAATGGCCAAGTCAGTCACCTGATCTCAACCAAATTGAGCATGCATTTCACTTGTTAAAGACTAAACTTCAGACAGAAAGGCCCACAAACAAACAGCAACTGAAAACCACAGCAGTGAAAGCCTGGCAGAGCATCAAAAAGGAGGAAACACAGCGTCTGGTGATGTCCATGAGTTCAAGACTTCAGGCAGTCATTGCCAGCCAAGGGTTTTCAACCAAGTACTAAAAATGAACATTTTATTTAAAATTATTGAATCTGTCCAATTACTTTTGGTCCTTTTAAAAACAGGGTGGCACATGTTAAGGAGCTGAAACTCTTAAACCCTTCATCCGATTTTAATGTGGATACCCTCAAATGAAAGCTGAAAGTCTGAAGTTCAACTGCATCTGAATTGTTTTGTTTAAAATTCATTGTGGTATTGTCTATAACGAAAACTAGAAAAATGTTGTCTCTGTCCAAATATATATGGACCTAACTGTATGTGCGCCTCTCACACTTGGGTCCTTACACCTGCTTCAGACTGTGCGGCGTCAGCTGATCCCTTATCGCATGCCACGGCCATGAAGCCGCACAGTCTGAAGATGGCGGAAGGAGATGAGTGACAGCCTGGTGAAGATATGCACTGCTCATGCCCGTCAATCACACCCTCGCAGTCAAAATAAATAAGACACCGATGGGGCGTTGTGTCGGGCAGGGCGGCCGCAGAGGCGCAGCCAGCCAAACAATGATGTGAGAAGACGGGCAGCGCTACCAAGGGGGTTGCAGCGTGTCATTACAAAGGAAAGTCACACCTCAGGGACGGTTTAATGGTCTCAGAGGACACATTTTAGACATGTTTCGTTCGGCCTGTGCAAGGAGAATAACTTAGTGAGCTACCTTGTACAAATGCAGCATTACTGCTGTACAAGGTGGCTGTTATACATACAAACGCCTGGGGGGACATGTTCCCTTCAATTTCAGTTCTTGTGTCTGCGTGGCTTTTGCAGGACACGTTGCCAGCTACACAGCAGGGGAACAGCTGGCGGTGCTGAACCCCACTGACACATTGGCGGGTGTTTTGCTCTGTGCAGCCAGCACTTCCGGGCCCCAACTGGCGATGTTAGAGCCCAGGGTCAGCAGGAAGAGCAGAGTGTAGGCCGAAGCCTGCACTGGAGCAAGTTGAAAGGGAACCTTTAACCCCCCCCCCCAAGGCGTTTGTAGCTGAAGGAGCCATCTTGTACAGCACTAATGCTGAAAAAGCTAAACTTAGCTCTTTTAATTATGGTCCTTGCAAACGCTGAACTTGACACTTATGAAATGTGTCCCCTCCCACCGTTAAACCGTCTGGTAGGTGGAACTTTCATTTGTCATGTGACGCAGCACAGCCGTCATTCTTACCCCCTTGGCGCCGTGCGCCGCCTCCTCAGCGTTGTTTGAATCTGTCCCGGAGCCTGCGCTGTTATGTTAGCCCTTGGCCATGCACACATTTTGCGCTGCCCGTCTTCTGACATCATTTGTTGTCAGGCTGGCTGCGCCTGTGTGGCCGCGCTGGCCAAGAACCCGCCTCGCTGTGTCATCTAATGTAATCACTCTGCGGACCTGTGATCCATGGGCATGAGCAGTGCATATCCTCGCCTCTCACTCCCCTCCCTATGGCTTCTTCAGACTATGCGGCGTCACGGCCGTGGCATGCTATTAGGGATCAGCTGGCGGCGCACAGTCTGAATAAGGCGTAGGGAGATGAGTGAGAGGCGGAGGTTAAGAAATGCACTGCGCATGTCCATGGATCACAGGCCCGCAGTGGGATTAAATCAGAAGACACTACGAGGCGGGATCTCGTCCAGTGCGGCCGCACAGGCGCAGCCAGCCTGACACCAAATAATGTCAGAAGACGGGCAGCGCTAAGTGTGCATGGCCAAGCGCTAACATAACAGCGCAGGCTCCGGGACAGATTCAAACAACGCTGAGGAGGCGCAGCACGGCGCCAAGGGGGTAAGAATGACGGCTGTGCTGCGTCACATGACAAATGAAAGTTCCACCTACCGGACGGTTTAACGGTGTGAGGGGACACATTTTATAAGTGTTAGGTTCAGCATGTGCAAGGAGCACCACGAAAAGAGGCACTTTTTCCTTTTGCATCATTACTGCTGCACAAGGTGGCTCTTTCAGTAACAAACGCCTGGGGGGGGACAGGTTCCCTTAAATTTAAGTTGTTGTGCCTGCGTGGCAGTCGCATGACACGTTGCCGTATACACAGCAGGGGAGCAGCAGGCATTACTGAACCCCACTAACACATTGGCGAGGTGTTTGGCTCTGTGCGGACAGCACTTCCGGACAACAACTAGCGGTGTTGGAGCTGTTGTGAACTCTATTTCTGGGCTCCCTCTTGTGGTCACAAGTGGTACTGTGTGAGTGCTGTCTTTCTGCAGGTTTGTGACTGGCATCAGCTGTCTCGTTATCTGTGGTCTGGTTTTCTATTTAAGCTCACTTAGACTCTCAGTTCATGCCTGCTGTCGTTGTATTCAGTGCTATTCTGATTGCTCCTGTCTACATCCGTAATCAGTCTCTCCAAGAGAAGCTAAGTTTTGTTTGCTTATTTTTGCTCATCTGTGTTCAAGATGTGTCCTAGTATATGATGTGTTTAGTCCAGCTTGCTAATATGTGATTTCCCTGCTTGCTGGTGCTCTGGGGTGCTGAGTTGCTCCCCCCACATCGTTAGTTGGTGTGGGGGTTCTCGCATTCTCTGCGTGGATATTTTTGCATAGGGTTTTTTACTGACCGCACAGATCCCTTGCTATTTTCTGCTATCTAGCGTTAGCGGGCCTCATTTGCTTAATCTGTTTCATCTCTGCGTTTGTCTTTTCCTCTTAACTCACCGTTATTATTTGTGGGGGCTTCTATATCTTTGGGGTTATTTCTCTGAGGCAAGTGAGGTCTGTACTTTCTCTTTAGGGGTAGTCAGTTTCTCAGGCCGTGATGAGACATCTAGGATTTCAGGATACGTTCCACGGCTACCTTTAGTGTGTTTGGTTAGGATCAGGTTTTGCGGTCAGTCCAGTTACCACATCCCCAGAGCTCGTCCTATTATCTCTCATTTAGCTGGTTAGATTTGTGATCCTAAGCCACTGGGATCATAACAGTACAGCAGGCCTGAAAAGTGTTTAATGCATCGCAGAAGTGGGATAAGAGAAGTCCTGAGTACAATTTTTTTTTTTCCTCTCCCTTTGCTGCAGTCTGTCCAGCTTCTCTCATCCCCTTAATCTCTGGGTGGCTTTGATTTCAGCTGCAGACATGGATATTTAGAGTCTGACTTCTAGTGTGGATCATCTTGCTGCAAGGGTGCAAAGCATTCAGGATTTTGTTGTTCACAGTCCTATGTCTGAGCCAAAAGTACCTATTCCTGAGTTGTTTTCTGTAGATAGATCTAGGTTTCTGAATTTTAAGAATAATTGTAAATTATTTCTTTCTTTGAGACCTCATTCCTCTGGTGATTCCGCTCAGCAAGTTAGAATTGTTATCTCCCTGTTACGTGGCGACCCGCAAGATTGGGCTTTCTCCCTGGCGCCGGGAGATCCTGCATTGCTGAATGTGGATGCGTTTTTTCTGGCGCTTGGATTGCTTTATGAGGAACCTAATCTTGAGAACCAGGCAGAAAAGGCCTTGCTAGCTCTCTCTCAGGGCCAGGATGAAGCTGAGGTATATTGTCAAAAATTTTGGAAATAGTCGGTGCTTACTCAATGGAATGAGTGTGCCCTGGCTGCAAATTTCAGAGAAGGTCTGTCTGAAGCCATTAAGAATGTTATGGTGGGGTTCCCCACGCCTGCAATTCTGAATGACTCAATGGCTTTGGCCATTCAGATTGATCGGCGTTTGCGGGAGTGCAAATCTGCGCACCATCTGGCGGTGTTTTCTGAACAGAGACCTGAGTCTATGCAATGTGACCGAATTCTGACCAGAATTGAGCGGCAAAATCATAGACGTCAAAATGGGTTGTGCTTTTACTGTGGTGATTCAACTCATGCTATCTCAGCATGCTCTAAGCGCGTAAAAAAAATCGCTAAATCTGTCACCGTTGGAACTATACAGCCTAAATTCATTTTGTCTGTTACTTTAATTTGTTCTTTGTCATCCTACTCGGTTATGGCTTTTGTGGATTCAGGTGCTGCCCTGAACCTGATGGATTTGTCATTTGCCAAGCGCTGTGGTTTTGTCCTGGAGCCTTTGGAATTCCCTATTCCACTGAGGGGTATTGATGCTACACCATTGGCTGAGAATAAGCCTCAGTATTGGACTCAAGTGACCATGTGCATGACTCCTGTACATCAGGAGGTGATTCGCTTTCTTGTGCTGCATAATCTGCATGATGTGGTCGTTTTGGGTCTGCCATAGCTGCAGGCCCATAATCCAGTTCTGGATTGGAAAGCTATGTCTGTTTCAAGTTGGGGTTGCCAGGGGATTCATGGCGATGCTCCTTTGGTGTCAATTGCTTCTTCCACTCCTTCTGAGGTCCCTGAGTTTTTGTCGGACTACCAGGATGTATTTGATGAGCCCAGATCCGGTGCCCTGCCTCCTCACAGGGATTGTGATTGTGCTATAAATTTGATTCCTGGTAGTAAGTTCCCTAAGGGACGACTTTTTAATTTGTCTGTACCAGAACATGCCGCAATGCGGAGTTATATAAAGGAGTCTTTAGAGAAGGGACATATTCGCCCGTCCTCCTCCCCTCTTGGTGCAGGATTCTTTTTTGTGGCCAAGAAGGATGGTTCTCTGAGACCTTGTATAGATTATCGTCTTCTAAATAAAATCACGGTCAATTTTCAGTATCCTTTGCCATTATTATCTGATCTCTTTGCTCGGATTAAGGGGTCCAGTTGGTTCACCAAGATAGATCTTCGTGGTGCGTATAACCTTGCGCGTATTAAGCAGGGGGATGAATGGAAAACAGCATTTAATACGCCCGAAGGCCATTTTGAGTACTTGGTGATGCCTTTTGGACTCTCTAATGCTCATTCTGTGTTCCAGTCCTTCATGCATGACATCTTCCGAGAATATCTGGATACATTTATGATTGTGTATCTGGATGACATTTTGGTCTTTTCTGAGGACTGGGAGTCCCATGTGAAGCAGGTCAGGATGGTATTTCAGGTCCTGCGTGCTAATGCCTTATTTGTGAAGGGCTCAAAATGTCTCTTCGGAGAACAGAAGGTTTCCTTTTTGGGTTTTATTTTTTCTCCTTCTACTATTGAGATGGACCCAGTCAAGGTCCAGGCTATTCATGACTGGACTCAGCCTACATCTGTTAAGAGTCTTCAGAAGTTCTTGGGTTTTGCTAATTTTTACCGTCGCTTCATTGCTAATTTTTCTGGTGTGGTTAAACCCTTGACGGATTTGACCAAGAAGGGTTCTGATGTGACTAATTGGTCTCCTGCGGCAGTGGAAGCCTTTCGGGAGCTGAAGCGCCAGTTTTCTTCAGCTCCAGTCTTATGTCAGCCTGATATCTCTCTTCCTTTCCAGGTCGAGGTGGATGCTTCTGAGATTGGAGCAGGGGCTGTTTTGTCGCAGAGAAGCTCTGATGGCTCTGTGATGAAGCCTTGTGCCTTCTTTTCAAGAAAGTTTTCACCTGCTGAGCGGAATTATGATGTTGGTAATCAGGAGTTGTTGGCTATGAAGTGGGCATTTGAGGAGTGGCGACATTGGCTCGAGGGAGCTAGGCATCGTGTGGTGGTCTTGACTGATCACAAAAATCTGATTTATCTCGAGTCTGCCAAGCGCCTGAATCCTAGACAGGCTCGTTGGTCGTTGTTTTTCTCCCGTTTCAATTTCGTGGTCTCGTACCTGCCTGGTTCGAAGAACGTGAAGGCTGATGCCCTTTCTAGGAGTTTTGTGCCTGACTCTCCGGGAGTTTCAGAGCCGGCTGGTATCCTCAAAGAGGGAGTGATTTTGTCTGCCATTTCCCCAGATTTGCGACGAGTGCTGCAGAAATTTCAGGCTGATAGACCTGACCGTTGCCCACCAGAGAGACTGTTTGTCCCAGATAGATGGACCAGCAGAGTTATTTCCGAGGTTAATTCTTCGGTGTTGGCAGGTCATCCTGGGATTTTTGGTACCAGAGTGTTGTGAACTCTGTTTTCGGGCTCCCTCTTGTGGTCACTTGTGGTATGGTGTGCCTTTTGCTTTGGGCTCCCCCTGGTGGCCTTGTTTGTTATCCTGCTGGTCTCTGGCTATCAGCTGGTTCGTTATCCTCTGGGAGGTTCCTATATAGCTCTGTTTTACTTTCACTTGTTGACGGCTGTCGATGTAATCAGTGCTACTCAGATTCCTTCTGACTATCTTGCTCCCAGTCCATCCAGGATAAGCTAAGTTTTGTTTGCTCATTTTTAGATCAGCAGTGTTTATCATGTTTTCTGTTCCAGCTTGCTGAAATGTAATTCCCTCGCTTGCTGGTTGCTCTAGTGGGCTGAGTTTCTCCCCACACACCGTTAGTTGGTGTGTGGGTTCTTGAAATCTCAGGATGGATATTTTGTAAGGGTTTTTTATTGATCGCATAGACCCCTGCTCTATTTTCTGCTTTCTAGTACTAGTGGGCCTCTTTTGCTGAATCTGTTTTCATCCCTATGTATGTGCCTTCTTCTTACTTCACCGTTAATATTTGTTGGGGGCTTCTATATCTTTGGGGATTATTTCTCTGGAGGCAAGCAAGGTCTTTCTTTCTCTTTAGGGGTAGCTAGTTCCTCAGGCTGGCTCGAGACGTCTAAGAATTTTTTAGGCACGTTCACCGGCTACCTCTAGTTGTTTTGGATAGGTTCAGATTTGCGATCAGTCCAGTTACCATCTCCCTAGAGCTCGTCCTTAGTTTAATCACTTGCTGATCTATTTGTGATCCTCCGGCACTTGGGATCATAACAGTACAGCCGGCCAGTAAAGTGTTAATTGCATGGCAGAAGCAGGAGAAAAGAAGCCTTGAGAATTTTTTTTTTTTTGTTGCCGTGTGTCTAGCTGCTGTGGCTAGCTTCTCTCCTCCTCTTAATCTTGGTGTGGCTCTGAGTTCAGCTGCTGACATGGATGTCCAGAGCTTGGCTTCCAGTCTGGATCATCTTGCTGCTAGGGTTCAAAGTATTCAGGATTTTGTTGTTCACAGTCCTATGTCAGAGCCTAGAATACCTATTCCGGAGTTGTTTTCTGGAGACAGATCTAGGTTCCTGAATTTTAGGAACAATTGTAAGTTGTTTCTTTCTTTGAAACCTCGTTCCTCTGGTGATGCCGTTCAGCAAGTTAAGATTATCATTTCCTTTTTGCGTGGTGACCCCCAAGATTGGGCCTTCGCATTGGCGCCAGGGGATCCTGCATTGCTTAGTGTAGATGCGTTTTTTCTAGCCCTTGGATTGCTCTATGAGGAACCTAATCTTGAGAACCAGGCTGAAAAAACTTTATTGGCCCTCTCGCAGGGGCAAGATGAAGCAGAGGTGTACTGCCAGAAATTTCGGAAATGGTCGTTGCTTACTCAGTGGAATGAGTGTGCCCTGGCTGCAAATTTCAGAGAAGGTCTTTCTGAAGCCATTAGGAATGTCATGGTGGGGTTCCCTACGCCTGCAGGTCTGAATGAGTCAATGACTCTGGCCATTCAGATTGATCGGCGTTTGCGGGAGCGCAAACCTGTGCACCATTTGGCGGTGTCTTCTGAACAGACACCTGAATCTATGCAATGTGACAGAATTCTGACCAGAAGTGAACGGCAAAATTATAGACGGCAAAATGGGTTGTGCTTTTACTGTGTTGACTCAGCTCATGTTATCTCAGCATGCTCTAAGCGCAAAAAAAAGGTTGATAAATCTGTCACCATTGGTACTTTACAGCCTAAGTTCATTTTGTCTGTTACCCTGATTTGTTCCCTGTCATCTTACCCGGTTAATGCTTTTGTAGATTCAGGTGCCGCCCTGAGTCTTATGGATTGGTCATTTGCCAGGCGCTGTGGTTTTGATTTGGAGCCTTTAAAATTTCCTATTCCACTAAGGGGAATTGATTCTACACCATTGGCTATGAATAGACCTCAGTACTGAACACAAGTGACCATGTGCATGACTCCTGTTCATCGGGAGGTGATTCGCTTTCTTGTACTGCATAATTTGCATGATGTCGTCGTGTTGGGTCTACCATGGTTGCAGACTCATAATCCAGTCCTGGATTGGAAAGCTATGTCGGTGTCAAGTTGGGGTTGTCAGGGAATTCATGGTGACGCTCCTGTGGTGTCAATTGCTTCGTCCACTCCTTCTGAAGTCCCTACGTTTTTGTCAGACTACCAGGATGTATTTGAGGAGCCCAAACTCAATTCTCTACCTCCTCATAGGGACTGTGATTGTGCTATAAATTTGATTCCTGGTAGTAAGTTTCCTAAGGGACGTCTTTTCAATTTATCTGTGCCGGAGCATGCTGCCATGCGGAGTTATATAAAGGAGTCTTTAGAGAAGGGACATATTCGCCCGTCCTCATCCCCTCTTGGTGCAGGATTCTTTTTTGTGGCTAAAAAGGATGGTTCCCTGAGACCCTGTATTGATTATCGCCTTTTGAATAAAATCACGGTCAAATTTCAGTATCCTTTGCCATTGTTAACTGATTTGTTTGCTCGCATTAGGGGGTCTAGTTGGTTCACCAAGATAGATCTTCGTGGTGCGTATAACCTTGTGCGTGTAAAACAGGGTGATGAATGGAAAACTGCATTTAATACGCCTGAAGGCCATTTTGAGTACTTGGTGATGCCTTTTGGACTTTCTAATGCTCCTTCAATCTTTCAGTCCTTTATGCATGATATCTTCCGTGAATATCTGGATAAGTTTATGATTGTGTATCTGGATGCTATTCTGGTTTTTTCGGATGATTGGGAGTCTCATGTTAAGCAGGTCAGGATGGTCTTTCAGGTCCTACGTGACAATGCTTTATTTGTGAAGGGCTCAAAATGTCTTTTTGGAGTCCAGAAGATTTCTTTTTTGGGTTTCATTTTTTCTGCTTCTACTATTGAGATGGACCCAGTCAAGGTTCAGGCTATTCATGACTGGACGCAGCCTACATCTGTTAAGAGTCTTCAGAAGTTCTTGGGTTTTGCAAATTTTTACCGTTGCTTCGTAGCTAATTTTTCTGGCGTTGTTAAGCCTTTGACGGATTTGACCAAGAAGGGATCTGATGTGACTAATTGGTCTTCTGCGGCTGTGGAGGCCTTTCGGGAGCTGAAGCGTCGGTTTTCTTTGGCTCCGGTCTTGTGTCAGCCAGATGTCTCACTTCCCTTCCAGGTGGAGGTTGATGCTTCCGAGATTGGAGCAGGGGCTGTTTTGTCACAGAGAAGCCCCGATGGCTCTGTGATGAAGCCATGTGCTTTCTTTTCAAGAAAGTTTTCGCCTGCCGAGCGGAATTATGATGTCGGTAATCGGGAGCTGTTGGCTATGAAGTGGGCATTTGAGGAGTGGCGACATTGGCTCGAGGGAGCTAAACATCGTGTGGTGGTCTTGACTGACTCCAAGAATTTGATTTATCTCGAGTCGGCCAAGCGGCTGAATCCCAGACATAATTACATAGTTACATAGTTATTAAGGTTGAAGGAAGACTGTAAGTCCATCTAGACAGGCTCGTTGGTCGTTGTTTTTCTCTCGTTTTGATTTCATGGTCTCGTACCTGCCGGGTTCGAAGAATGTGAAAGCTGATGCTCTTTCTAGGAGTTTTGTGCCTGACTCTCCTGGAGATTCTGAGCCGGCTGGTATCCTTAGAGAAGGGGTGATTTTGTCTGCCATCTCCCCAGATTTGCGACGTGTGCTGCAAGAGTTTCAGGTGGATAGACCTGACCGCTGTCCACCGGAGAGACTGTTTGTCCTGGATAGATGGACCAACAGAGTCATCTCCGAGGTTCATTCTTCGGTGTTGGCGGGCCATCCTGGAATATTTGGTACCAGAGACTTAGTGGCCAGGTCTTTTTGGTGGCCTTCCTTGTCGCAGGATGTGCGTTCCTTTGTGCAGTCTTGTGGAATTTGTGCTCGGGCGAAGCCTTGCTGTTCTTGTGCCAGTGGTTTACTGTTACCTTTGCCTGTCCCGAAGAGGCCTTGGATGCACATTTCCATGGATTTTATTGCTGAATCTGTTTTCATCCCTATGTATGTGCCTTCTTCTTACTTCACCGTTAATATTTGTTGGGGGCTTCTATATCTTTGGGGATTATTTCTCTGGAGGCAAGCAAGGTCTTTCTTTCTCTTTAGGGGTAGCTAGTTCCTCAGGCTGGCTCGAGACGTCTAAGAATTTTTTAGGCACGTTCACCGGCTACCTCTAGTTGTTTTGGATAGGACCAGATTTGCGATCAGTCCAGTTACCATCTCCCTAGAGCTCGTCCTTAGTTTAATCACTTGCTGATCTATTTGTGATCCTCCGCCACTTGGGATCAGAACACCAGAGATTTGGTGGCTAGGTCCTTCTGGTGGCCTTCCTTGTCACGGGATGTGCGTTCCTTTGTGCAGTCCTGTGGGATTTGTGCTCGGGCTAAGCCTTGCTGTTCTCGTGCCAGCGGTTTGCTTTTGCCTTTGCCTGTCCCGAAGAGGCCTTGGACGCACATTTCCATGAATTTTATTTCAGATCTTCCAGTATCCCAGAGAATGTCTGTCATCTGGGAGGTGTGTGATCGTTTTTCCAAAATGGTCCATTTGGTGCCCTGTTGTGAATTAGACTTTTTTGGCTCCCTCTTGTGGTCACTAGTGATATGACTCTGGGATTGTCTTTCCTCAGTTTGGCACCCACCTGGGTCGTTAGTCCAGGGGTGTTGCTATATTAACTTCCTGAATTCTCAGTCTGGTGCTTGGCATCGTTGTAATCAGTCCTTTCTGTTTGCTCCTGTCTGCTGATCCTGGTTCTTGCAAAATTAAGCTAAGTCTTGCTTCTTTGATTTTTGGTTATTTGCATTGCCCTTATTTTTTGTCCAGCTTGTACTAAATGTGATTCCTGATTTTGCTGGAAGCTCTAGGGGGCTGGTATTCTCCCCCCGGGCCGTTAGACGGTTCGGGGGTTCTTGAATATCCAGCGTGGAAATTTTGATAGGGTTTTTGCTGACCGTATAAGTCATCTTACTATATTCTGCTATTAGTCAGTGGGCCTCTCTTTGCTAAATACCTAGTTCATTCTTACGTTTGTCTTTTCTTCTTACCTCACCGTTATTATTTGTTGGGGGCTTGTATCCAACTTTTGGGGTCTTTTCTCTGGAGGCAAGAAAGGTCTATCTTTTCCCTTCTAGGGTTAGTTAGTTCTGCGGCTGGCGCGAGACGTCTAGAACCAACGTAGGCACGTTCCCCGGCTGCTGCTATTTGTGGTGCTAGGATTAGATATACGGTCAGCCCAGTTACCACTGCCCTATGAGCTGTTTTTTTGTGTTTGCAGACTTGGTATTTATTTCTGAGACCCTCTGCCATTGGGGTCATAACAGTATGCCAAGCCAACATTGAATGTTTAATGCATTGCAGAAGTGGGATAATAAGAAAGGAAATTCTGAGTTTTTTTTTTCTTTCTTCCTCCCCTTTACCTCTGAGTGGCTTATGCTTGCTGCAAACAAGAATGTCCAGACTTTGATTACAAGTGTGGATCAGCTTGCTGCTCGTGTGCAGAGCATACAAGATTTTGTTACCAGTAGTCCAATGTCTGAACCTAAAATACCTATTCCTGAACTGTTCTCTGGAGACCGATTTAAGTTTGGGAATTTAAGGAATAATTGTAAATTGTTTCTATCTCTGAGACCCCGTTCGTCTGGAGACTCAGCTCAGCAAGTTAAAATTGTTATCTCTTTCTTGCGGGGCGACCCTCAGGATTGGGCTTTCTCGCTAGCACCAGGAGATCCGGCATTGGTGAATATTGATGCGTTTTTTCTGGCGCTCGGATTGCTTTACGAGGAACCCAATCTTGAAATTCAGGCAGAAAAAGCCTTGCTGGCTATTTCTCAGGGCCAGGATGAAGCTGAAGTGTATTGCCAAAAATTTCGGAAATGGTCCGTGCTTACTCAGTGGAATGAGTGTTCTCTGGCCGCAAATTTCAGAAATGGCCTTTCTGAAGCCATTAAGAATGTGATGGTGGGTTTCTCCATTCCTACAAGTCTGAATGATTCCATGGCGCTGGCTATTCAAATTGATCGGCGTTTGCGGGAGCGCAAAACTGCTAATCCTCTGGTGGTGTTGTCTGAACAGACACCTGATTTAATGCAATGTGATAGAATTCAGACTAGAAATGAACGGAAAAATCATAGACGTCAGAATGGGTTGTGTTTTTACTGTGGTGATTCTACACATGTTGTATCAGCATGCTCTAAACGCCTAACAAGGGTTGTTAGCCCTGTCGCCATTGGTAATTTGCAACCTAAATTTATTTTGTCTGTGACTTTAATTTGCTCATTGTCTTCCTACCCTGTTATGGCGTTTGTGGATTCAGGTGCTGCCCTGAGTCTTATGGATCTGTCATTTGCCAGGCGCTGTGGTTTTGTTCTTGAGCCATTGGTAAATCCTATCCCTCTTAGAGGTATTGATGCTACGCCATTGGTGGAAAATAAACAGCAGTTTTGGACACAGGTAACCATGTGTATGACTCCTGAACATCGGGAGGTGATTCGTTTTCTTGTTCTGCATAAAATGCATGATTTGGTCGTTTTGGGTCTACCATGGTTACAGACTCATAATCCAGTCTTGGATTGGAAGGCAATGTCTGTGTCAAGTTGGGGCTGTCAGGGAATTCATGGTGATTCCCCGCCAGTGTCTATTGCTTCCTCTACTCCTTCGGAAGTTCCTGAGTATTTGTCTGATTTTCAGGATGTATTCAGCGAGTCCAGGTCCAGTGCTCTGCCTCCTCATAGGGACTGTGACTGCGCTATAGATTTGATTCCAGGTAGTAAATTTCCTAAGGGAAGACTATTTAATCTGTCTGTACCTGAGCATACCGCAATGCGTTCATATATCAAGGAATCTCTGGAGAAGGGGCATATCCGTCCATCCTCTTCCCCTCTTGGTGCGGGATTCTTTTTTGTGGCCAAGAAGGACGGATCTTTGAGACCTTGTATTGACTATCGGCTTCTGAATAAAATCACTGTTAAATTTCAGTATCCTTTTCCTCTGTTGTCGGACTTGTTTGCCCGGATTAAAGGTGCCAAGTGGTTCACCAAGATAGATCTTCGTGGTGCGTACAACCTTGTGCGCATTAAGCAGGGAGATGAATGAAAAACTGCATTTAATACGCCCGAAGGTCATTTTGAGTACTTGGTGATGCCTTTTGGGCTCTCTAATGCTCCTTCAGTGTTTCAGTCCTTTATGCACGATATTTTCCGGAAGTATCTGGATAAATTTATGATTGTTTATCTGGATGATATTCTGTTTTTTTCTGATGATTGGGACTCGCATGTAGAGCAGGTCAGGATGGTGTTTCAGGTCTTGCGTGAGAATGCTTTGTTTGTTAAGGGCTCAAAGTGTCTCTTTGGAGTACAGAAGGTTCCCTTTTTGGGTTTTATTTTTTCCCCTTCTGCGGTGGAGATGGACCCAGTCAAGGTCCGAGCTATGCATGATTGGACTCAACCCACGTCAGTTAAGAGTCTTCAGAAGTTCTTGGGTTTTGCTAACTTCTACCGTCGTTTTATCGCTAATTTTTCTAGCGTTGTTAAACCTTTGACGGATATGACCAAGAAAGGTTCTGATGTTGCTAACTGGGCTCCTGCAGCCGTGGAAGCTTTCCAAGAGTTGAAGCGCCGGTTTACTTCAGCGCCTGTTTTGTGCCAGCCTGATGTCTCACTTCCCTTTCAGGTTGAAGTGGATGCTTCTGAGATTGGGGCAGGGGCCGTTTTGTCGCAGAGAGGCCCTGGTTGCTCTGTTATGAGACCATGTGCTTTTTTCTCTAGGAAGTTTTCACCTGCTGAGCAGAATTATGATGTTGGCAATCGGGAGTTGCTGGCCATGAAGTGGGCATTTGAGGAGTGGCGTCATTGGCTCGAGGGTGCTAAGCATCGTGTGGTGGATAGGTTGCAGCAGATTTGGAATCATGTGGTGGACAACGTAAAGTTGTCACAGGAGAAGGCTCAGCGTTTTGCCAACCGCCGTCGCGGTGTGGGTCCCCGACTTCGTGTTGGGGATTTGGTATGGCTGTCTTCTCGATTTGTTCCTATGAAGGTCTCCTCTCCTAAATTTAAGCCTCGCTTCATCTGTCCTTACAAGATATTGGAAATCCTTAATCCTGTGTCCTTTCGCTTGGATCTTCCGGTGTCGTTTGCCATTCACAACGTGTTCCATAGGTCTTTGTTGCGGCGGTACGTTGTACCTGTGGTTCCTTCTGTTGAGCCTCCTGCTCCGGTGTTGGTTGAGGGCGAGTTGGAGTACGTGGTGGAGAAGATCTTGGATTCTCGTCTCTCCAGGCGGAGGCTTCAGTATCTGGTCAAGTGGAAGGGCTATGGTCAGGAGGATAATTCCTGGGTGGTTGCCTCTGATGTGCATGCGGCCGAATTAGTTCGGGCCTTTCACGCTGCTCATCCTGATCGCCCTGGTGGTCTTGGTGAGGGTTCGGTGACCCCTCCTTAAAGGGGGGTACTGTTGTGAATTAGACTTTTTTGGCTCCCTCTTGTGGTCACTAGTGATATGACTCTGGGATTGTCTTTCCTCAGTTTGGCACCCACCTGGGTCGTTAGTCCAGGGGTGTTGCTATATTAACTTCCTGAATTCTCAGTCTGGTGCTTGGCATCGTTGTAATCAGTCCTTTCTGTTTGCTCCTGTCTGCTGATCCTGGTTCTTGCAAAATTAAGCTAAGTCTTGCTTCTTTGATTTTTGGTTATTTGCATTGCTCTTATTTTTTGTCCAGCTTGTACTAAATGTGATTCCTGATTTTGCTGGAAGCTCTAGGGGGCTGGTATTCTCCCCCCGGGCCGTTAGACGGTTCGGGGGTTCTTGAGTATCCAGTGTGGAAATTTTGATAGGGTTTTTGCTGACCGTATAAGTCATCTTACTATATTCTGCTATTAGTCAGTGGGCCTCTCTTTGCTAAATACCTAGTTCATTCTTACGTTTGTCTTTTCTTCTTACCTCACCGTTATTATTTGTTGGGGGCTTGTATCCAACTTTTGGGGTCTTTTCTCTGGAGGCAAGAAAGGTCTATCTTTTCCCTTCTAGGGTTAGTTAGTTCTCCGGCTGGCGCGAGACGTCTAGAACCAACGTAGGCACGTTCCCCGGCTGCTGCTATTTGTGGTGCTAGGATTAGATATACAGTCAGCCCAGTTACCACTGCCCTATGAGCTGGTTTTTTGTGTTTGCAGACTTGGTATTTATTTCTGAGACCCTCTGCCATTGGGGTCATAACAGTGCCCTTGCCTAAGTTGCCTTCCTCCTCCGATTTGGTTCCTTTATTTTTTCAGAATGTGGTTCGCTTGCACGGCATCCCTGAAAATATTGTGTCTGACAGAGGATCCCAGTTTGTGTCCAGATTTTGGCGGATTTTTTGTGTTAAGATGGGCATTGATTTGTCTTTTTCGTCGGCCTTCCATCCTCAGACGAATGGCCAAACCGAGCGAACTAATCAGACGTTGGAAACTTATTTAAGATGTTTTGTTTCTGCTGATCAGGATGATTGGGCGACTTTTTTGCCATTGGCCGAGTTTGCCCTTAATAATCGGGCTAGTTCTGCTACTTTGGTTTCGCCTTTTTTCTGCAATTCTGGTTTTCATCCTCGTTTTTCCTCGGGTCAGGTTGAGCCTTCTGACTGTCCGGGGGTGGATTCTGTGGTGGATAGGTTGCAGCAGATTTGGAACCATGTGGTGGACAATTTGAAATTGTCACAGGAGAAGGCTCAGCGCTTTGCCAACCGCCGTCGCGGGGTTGGTCCCCGACTTCGTGTTGGGGATTTGGTATGGCTGTCTTCTCGGTATGTTCCTATGAAGGTTTCCTCTCCTAAATTCAAGCCTCGCTTCATCGGTCCTTATAAGATTTTGGAAATCCTTAACCCGGTGTCTTTTCGTTTGGACCTCCCAGCATCGTTTGCCATTCATAATGTGTTCCATAGGTCTTTGTTGCGGAGGTATGTGGTGCCTGTGGTTCCTTCTGTTGAGCCTCCTGCTCCGGTGCTGGTTGAGGGCGAATTGTAGTACGTGGTGGAGAAGATCTTGGATTCTCGTGTTTCCAGACGTAGGCTTCAGTATTTAGTTAAGTGGAAGGGCTATGGTCAGGAGGAAAATTCCTGGGTTGTCGCCTCTGATGTTCATGTGGCCGATTTGGTCCGTGCCTTCCATGCGGCTCATCCTGATCGCCCTGGGGGTCTTGATGAGGGTTCGGTGACCCCTCCTCAAGGGGGGGGTACTGTTGTGAACTCTATTTCTGGGCTCCCTCTTGTGGTCACAAGTGGTACTGTGTGAGTGCTGTCTTTCTGCAGGTTTGTGACTGGCATCAGCTGTCTCGTTATCTGTGGTCTGGTTTTCTATTTAAGCTCACTTGGACTCTCAGTTTATGCCTGCTGTCGTTGTATTCAGTGCTATTCTGATTGCTCCTGTCTACATCCGTAATCAGTCTCTCCAAGAGAAGCTAAGTTTCGTTTGCTTATTTTTGCTCATCTGTGTTCAAGATGTGTCCTAGTATATGATGTGTTTAGTCCAGCTTGCTAATATGTGATTTCCCTGCTTGCTGGTGCTCTGGGGTGCTGAGTTGCTCCCCCCACATCGTTAATTGGTGTGGGGGTTCTCGCATTCTCTGCGTGGATATTTTTGCATAGGGTTTTTTTACTGACCGCTCAGATCCCTTGCTATTTTCTGCTATCTAGCGTTAGTGGGCCTCATTTGCTTAATCTGTTTCATCTCTGCGTTTGTCTTTTCCTCTTAACTCACCGTTATTATTTGTGGGGGCTTCTATATCTTTGGGGTTATTTCTCTGAGGCAAGTGAGGTCTGTACTTTCTCTTTAGGGGTAGTCAGTTTCTCAGGCCGTGACGAGACGTCTAGGATTTCAGGATACGTTCCACGGCTACCTTTAGTGTGTTTGGTTAGGATCAGGTTTTGCGGTCAGTCCAGTTACCACATCCCCAGAGCTCGTCCTATTATCTCTCACTTAGCTGGTTAGATTTGTGATCCTAAGCCACTGGGATCATAACATGGAGCCCAGGGACAGAAGGAGGAGGAGGTGGAGGAGAGAGAAGGGATTGCCACACACACAGCTGGGGAACAGCTGACGTTACTGAACCCCAATAACAGAGGAGCAACTGTTGACTGTGCGGACAGCACTTCCAGGCAACAACTAGCGGTGTTGGAGCCCAGGGACAGAAGGAGGAGGAGGTGGAGGAGAGAGTAGGGATTGCCACACACACAGCTGGGGAACAGCTGACGTTACTGAACCCCAATAACACGGCAGCAAGTGTTGACTGTGCGGACAGCACTTTCAGGCACCAACTAGCGGTGTTGGAGCCCAGGGACAGCAGGAGGACCAGAGGAACACAGTGTAGGCTGAAGCCTGATTGGAGAAAGTCGAAAGGGAACCTTTAACCCCCCCAAGGCTTTTGTAGCTGAAAGAGCCAGCTTGTGCAGCACAAAGGATTCAAAAGGAAAAGGTGGATCTTTTCATTTTGCTCCTTGCAAACACAGAACTAAACACTTATAAAATGTGTCCCCTGATACCGTGAGACCGTCCCGGAGGTGGGACTTTCCATCGTAATGTGACGCAGCACAGCCGTCATTCTTACCCCCTTGGCGCCGTGCGCCGCCTCCTCATCGTTGTTTGATTCCGTCCCGAAGCCTGCGCTGTTATGTTATCCCTTGGCCAGGCACACTTAGCGCTGCCCATCTTCTGACATCATTTGGTGTCAGTCTGGCTGCGCCTGTGCGTCCGCGCTGGCCGAGATCCCACCTCGCAGTGACGTCTAATGTAATCCCACCGCGGGCCTGGGATCCGTGGCCATGCGCAGTGCATATCCTCGCTTCTCACTCCCCTCCCTCCGGCTTCTTCAGACTGTGCGGTGTCACGGCCGTGGCATGCTATTAGGGATCAGCTGACGGCGCACAGTCTGAAGAAGGTGAAGGGAGATGAGTGAGAGGCGGAGGTGAAGATATGCACTGCGCATGCCCATGGATCCCAGGCCCGCAGTGTGATTAAATCAGAAGACACTGCAAGGCGGGATCTCGGCCAGCGCGGACGCACAGGCGCAGTCAGGTTGACACCAAATGATGTCAGAAGAGGGGCAGCGCTAAGTGTGCCTGGCCAAGGGATAACATAACAGTGCAGGCTTCGGGACAGAATCAAACAACGCTGAGGAGGCGGCGCACGGCGCAAAGGGGGTAAGAATGACGGCTGTGCTGCGTCACATTACGAAGGAAAGTCCCACCTACGGGACGGTTTTACGGTATCAGTGGACACATTTTATAAGTGTTAAGTTCTGCGTGTGCAAGGAGCTAAACAAAAATAGCTACCTTTTCCTTGTGCAGCATTACTGCTGCCCAAGGTGGCTCTTTCAGTAACAAACGCCTGGGGGGGACAGGTTCCCTTACATTTCAGTTGTTGTGTCAGCGTGGCGGTCGCAGGACACATTGCCGGCTACACAGCTGGGGATCAGCTGACCTTACTGACACCCAATAACACTGGGTCATATGTTTTGACTGTGCAGACGGCACTTCTGAGCCTCAACTGGCGGTGTTGGAGCCCAGGAATTAAAGTTCAGGTGGTAGAAAGATGAACACAACAGGAGACCTGGATACTGTAGACAGTCACCTAATTATTTAATCAGGAAGAGGAGTGGCAAATTCCTGCGAGATCCAGGCTTGGTTCATTTTCAGGAAAGTAAGCCGGTCAACGTTATATGAGGATAGTCGCATGCAATGGTCAGTTAGTACACCACCTGCAGCACTCAAGACGCGTTCCGATAATACACTAGCCACAGGGCAAGCCAGCACCTCCAATGCATACTTGCTTAGCTCTGGCCATGTATCCAGCTTTGAGACCCAAAACTTGAAAGGGGAAGAGCCGTCTGGGAGTACAGCAAGAGGGCAAGACATGTAGTCTGTCACCATCTGACGGAACCGTTGCCTCCTGCTGACTGGAGCTGTCTGTGATGGTGTAGACTTTTGTGGCGGGCACACAAAACTGTGCCACAGTTGGGCCATACTGGTCTTGCCTTGGGCAGAGGCACTGCTTCTGCTCCCTCTTTGTGCAGAGCCTCCTCCACTGCCTGGACGCACTGAGCTGCTTTGTAATGCACTAGCAGCACTTCTCTCAGTTGGACTGGAGAAGATGATGGAATTCACCAGTGTGTCTTGGTACTCCCGCATTTTTCGCTCCCGGTTCAATGGTGTGATGAGGCTTTCTACATTGTCCCGGTAGCGAGGATCGAGGAGGGTGAACACCCAATAATCAGACATGTTGAGAATGTGGGCGATGCGGCGGTCGTTTCTCAGGCACTGCAGCATGTAATCCACCATGTGCTGCAGACTGCCAACTGGCCAAGAAACGCTGTCCCCTGCTTGAGGCGTGATCTCTGCCCGCTCGTCATCACCCCACCCTCGCTGTACACACTGACTACTGGACAATTGTGTAACTCCCTCCTCTGGATGGATGTCTTCCTCCTCCATTGACTCCTCCTCATCCTCCTCCTCACAAAGTGTCCCCTGCCTACGCCTTTGTGAGGAACCACGTGGCGCTGACTGTCCAGAAGATGATGGAAATGGTGAATCCTCATCCTCCACCTCTTCCACAACATCATCCCTTAGCGCTTGCAGTGATTTTTCAAGCAGGCAGATAAGGGGGACAGTCATGCTGACTAGTGCATCATCTGCACTCGCCATCTGTGTGGAATAATCGAAGGGACGCAAAACCTGGCAGACGTCCTTCATAGTGGCCCACTCTGTGGTTGTGAAGTCTGAACGGCGCGGAGTGCGACTTCTTTGCGCCTGATGCAGCTGGTACTCCATTACTGCTTGCTGCTGCTCACACAACCGCTCCAACATATGTAACGTGGAATTCCACCTGGTAGGTAGGTCACATATGATGCGATGTTCCGGGAAGGCAGAATCGGCGCTGCAGAGCTGCAATGCGCAATTTTGCCGTGCTGGAACGCCGCAAGTGAGCACACTCTAGGCGGGCCTTGTGCAGCAGTGCATCAAGATCCGGATAGTCCCTCAAAAAACTCTGCACGACCAAATTGAGCACATGTGCCAGACATGGGATGTGAGTGAGGTTGCCGAGGCCCAGAGCTGCCACCAGATTTCGGCCATTATCACACACTACCATGCCTGGCTGGAGATTCGCTGGCACAAACCACACATCGCTCTTCTGATTGATGGCATTCCAGAGCTCCTGCGCTGTGTGGCTTCGATTCCCCAAAGAAATTAATTTCAAGACGGCCTGTTGATGTTTGGCCACGGCTGTGCTCATGTAGGTCGTAACAGGTAAACGTTCACGGGTCCATGTGGAGGTGGACTGTGACGGCTCCTGCAGCGACGATTCTGAGGAACTTGTGTAAGAGGAGGAGTCAATGCGTACAGACTGGATTCCTGCAATCCTGGGAGTGGGCAGGACACGTCCTGCGCCACTCGCACGATCTGTACCCGGCTCAACAACATTAACCCAATGGGCAGTGAGGGAAAGGTATCGCCCCTGTCCATGTTGACTGGTCCATGCATCGGTGGTGAGGTGGACCTTGCTACTGACAGCGTTCAGTAGCACGTGTTTTATGTGTCCCTCCACATGCTTGTGCAGGGCAGGGACGGCTTGCCTGCTGAAATAAAAGCGGCTGGGCACATTGTACTGTGGGACTGCCAATGACATCAAGTCACGGAAGCTGTCAGTCTCCACCAGCCTGAATGACAGCATTTCCAGTGACAGAAGTTTGGCAATGCCTGCAGTCAGAGCCTGTGCTCGTGGGTGGTTTGCCGAGAAAGGCCGCCTTTTCTCCCATGCCTGTACTACCGATGGCTGTAGACTGGCCTGGGAGTGTGAGGATAACTGGGAACGTGGTGCTGCGGGTGGAATTACAGTGGGTCTCTGGACAACAGTGCCAGAGGTTCTTCCACGGCGATCCTGGGAGGAAGCCGAACCAGCTGCGTGTGAGCTGGAGGAAGAGGCAACACGAGCTGAAGAGGTGGTAGCTGCCGCTGTTGGTTGGCCTAGCTCTTCAGTGTGTTTTTGTAACTCCGCCGCGTGCCTTGTCCGCACATGTTTCCACCTGTTGGAGGTATTGAGGTTGCTGACATTTCTCCCTCTTTTGACTTCGTGATGACACACCTTGCATTTGACATAGCAAATGTCATCTGCAACTGTGTCAAAAAAGGACCAGGCACTGCAAGTCTTGGGAGCGCCCTTTTTGGCTCTTGGAAGAGACAGGCTCATAACTGGTGCCAAAGTGGAGGCTACAGGATCCGCATTCTTCCCCCTCCCTCTCCCTCTTTGGCCCGTTCGGGGAATCTCTTCCTCAGAGCTGCTCCCACCACCTTCCTGTCCCTCACGCCAAGAAGGGTCAAGGACCTCGTCATCTACACTACCCTCTGCCACCAACTGCTCCTCCTGGGTAGTCTCAGCAGCAGAGCACGCACCAGAAAGTGGCACCTGAGTGTCATCAGCGGATGCGTCCTGCGATGTGGTGACCGGAGGCACTGGCCAACCCGCCTCTTCAGACTCAGAGAGAAAAAGCTGTTGGGCATCACTGCACACTGCCTCCTCTTCCATTTCTCCAATGCTTCTTGGCTGGCCCCCTGTTTCCAAGCCAAGAGATTCAGAGAACAGAAGTAGAGACGGCTCCTGTCTTGGGCCCTCTGTCTGCCTGGGCAATTTGGCAGGTGGTGAAGAGACAGATGGGTGCTCTCCAGTGCTCTGTGTCTGAGAGGATGTGGCACTAATTGAAGTCGATGCGTTAGCTGCCATCCATCCGACAATGGCTTCAATTTGGTCTTCACGCAGCAGCGGTGTACGGCGCTCTCCAACAAAGCTGTGCATGAAGGACTGTTCCCTGCTGAAACTGGGTGATGATGAGTCACCGGTGCCCACAGCAGGCACAGAATCCCCACGTCCTCTCCCTGCTCCGCGCCCACGTGCCTTACTCCCTGCCTTCTTCATCTTGGTTGACTGATATAGATAAGCAGAAAAGTACTAACGGCTTTGTGTGCTTATTCCTGAACAGCTCCTAACAGGTATAAGAAACACTAATTTTCTAAAGTGTGGACTAGACTTTAATATGAGCTAATGTGGCAACTGTAAAGTGGTGTGTTTGGTGAACTTTATTATTTATTTATTTTTTGGGGGCTGAACTTACAACAGGGAGAGCTGCAGTCACACGGAGACCGTGCAGACAGCCGTAAATGGCGCTGCAAGGCCCAAAAACACTCCTCTACGTTATCCTATGTAGTGTTTTTCCACAATTTAGCTGGATACGGGTGGAAAGACACTAATAGGAATTTTTTGAAAAAATGTGCAGCAGCCTGCACTACTTAAAGAAAAGGAAAATGGATTTTACGGTATGACGCAGTGACGCACCCTGAGCTGGATACAACCGGCTATGGCTGCACACAGACTACAGGGCGAGCTGCAGTCACACGGAGACCGTGCAGACAGCCGTAAACGGCACTGCAAGGCCCAAAAACACTCCTCTACGTTATCCTATGTAGTGTTTTTCCACAATTTAGCTGGATACGGGTGGAAAGACACTAATAGGAATTTTTTGAAAAAATGTGCAGCAGCCTGCACTACTTAAAGAAAAGGAAAATGGATTTTACGGTATGACGCAGTGACGCACCCTGAGCTGGATACAACCGGCTATGGCTGCACACAGACTACAGGGCGAGCTGCAGTCACACGGAGACCGTGCAGACAGCCGTAAACGGCGCTGCAAGGCCCAAAAACACTCCTCTACGTTATCCTATGTAGTGTTTTTCCACAATTTAGCTGGATACGGGTGGAAAGACACTAATAGGAATTTTTTGAAAAAATGTGCAGCAGCCTGCACTACTTAAAGAAAAGGAAAATGGATTTTACGGTATGACGCAGTGACGCACCCTGAGCAGGATACAACCAGCTGTGGCTGCACACAGACTACAGGGCGAGCTGCAGTCACACGGAGACCGTGCAGACAGCCGTAAACGGCGCTGCAAGGCCCAAAAACACTCTTCTACGTTATCCTATGTAGTGTTTTTCCACAATTTAGCTGGATACGGGTGGAAAGACACTAATAGTAAATCAGCTGGGTAATTAATCCAAAAAAGAAATATAGAAGCTATAGCAATTGGATATATTAAAACTTAGCCTTTAATAAATAGCATAAAATACAAATACGCACAATAAAATATTAGTGAGTTAATAGTGCCCTAAACCCAAACACAGGACGAAAAAAGACCAATATACAAAACATATAAAGTTTTAAAACATTGACTGCACTATTATTTTGATTACCAGTGGACCAGAAGGCTGTCACTAGTCCTGATTTTTTTTAAATATATATTCAACACTCTCAAAGAGGTGCAAACAATGAGGTGCTCCCTACTTTATTGGAGTCCACATATCCTTATATGTTATAAATCAATAATGTACATAGGCAATGGTTGCCTTTATTTTATTGGCCAAACAAAAGCCACACACATCTATCAGACCAGTTAAATAGTGTCAGTCAAATGAAAAATTAGCAGCATGTCACTGTAGGCTTCATAAGGCATAAAGATGCCTAAAGGACTGGGTCACATCTAAAGGAACTCCTGCTTCCTCATCAATATTAGATAAGCGTTCACAAATGTGATCCAGTGTACCAAGGCAATATCACTTTTTTCTTAGAAGCACATCCACCAAGTGCTCCTAGGGCACAATAACCAATATGAGCTGTGCCAAGCAAAAATAACCCACTGCTGCAGTAACCGTGGTCATATCACCTTTATCTTGATGACACATAGCATATACATAAAGTGCTTCAAAGGCACACTAATCAATGTAAAGTGTGTCATAAAGAATAGAGCCACTGCTGTGGATCGATCTCACCCGCATCTGGAGAGTTTACTTTGCCATAAATATAGACCCTCAGTCGGAAGAGATCCAAAAAAGAAGCCGTGACGATGGACAGGGTATCCCGACGCGTTTCATCCTATCAGAATCATCAGGGGAGTAGCAGGGTCTAACAAGGCTGCCTTACCGATCTCCCTCGTTCCTGTACTATTTCAAGGTACCGACCTGTAGCGCGTGGGGGAAAGAACTCCGCCCCCAGCGTGTGACGCGTCTTAGGTCATATGATGAACTTCCGGTATGGGATGGGACGCTCGTCTGTAGCAATGGAGCGCAAGCCGCTCAAGCAGGTGGAACGCAAGGTTTTCACCCACTGCGCATGCGGCACTCTTACAGCTCTCCAGGGCCCCAATCCTCGTATTATAAATATGCAACATGTTAACCAGAGCGGTATAACCGGCACATTGAAAAGCCCCAGGTAAAACGGGGGTCTCAAATATATACATGGACCCATCCGTAATATACAACAGGGTACACTAATAGGACGGCTTTCTTTTTGGCATATTGATGCCGTCCTATACCCAAGAAATGGCATGATTCAGGGTTAAACTATACCATTATTAAAAAGACACCCAAAACAACAGGTACTGAGGCCAGATATGTCAGAGAGATATTCTACAAAAAATATTATGTTGTAACTGGCTCCATTTAATGAGTTTTGAATTTTAGATTTTTGAATTTTAAGGGCTATGAATTCCTTTAACATAAATGCGACACCACAATGGCCTACAACGTGATATGGAAAAAGAAAGAGATGAGGAAGGGGGGTGCAGAGGTCCCTGTAAACCCTATAGAAGGGAGGCCCTACTGTAAACTGTACCCTGCCTGTCAGCGGAGGTTGGCACCCTAGGAGAAAAAACGCAGAGAAACGGCGCCCCCACTCAACGACGGCTGTCCCAAACTAAAAATCCCTATCTTATCCCTAGGTAGTGCACGGGAGATAGGAAAGTAGACAACCTTAAAGATACCTAATTTATTTTTGCATTCAGTTTTTTATTATTCTGATTCCTTTGTGAGATTATTTTTCAAGCTCACCCTAAAGACTGAAGCCTGCCTAACGTGGGGGTTGGCGCACTAGAAGATCCTGCGCCAAAAGACGCCCCCACTCAAACGACGGCTATCCCTTTTCTAGAGCAACCCTAAGGGACATATACAGGGGACGGCTTATAAAAAGCAACTGTAGGATTGCAGTTCGTTCAAACCCTTCGGTTGCACTGTTTGAAGCGTAAATATCCACCTACTCTCCCTTTGAAGAATAATTTTGTCCCAATCTCCTCCTCTTATAGGTGGAGATATTTTGTCAATACCAATAAAGTGGATTTTCTTGGGGTTGCCCTGATGGAAGTGGTTCATATGGGTGGCTACAGGGGTTTCTCTTTTATGGACCATATCCCGAAGATGCTCCCCCACCCTTTTTCGGAATTCCCTCTTCGTCTTTCCCACATATTCCAACCCGCATTCACAAGTGGCTTTATATACTACCCCTTTAGTACGGCAGTTGATGAAGTGCCGGATGGAGTAGGAGGTACCGGTTACATTACTCTGGAAAGTTTTTGTAGGCATAATGGAGGCACATGCCTTACAGGAACCACATCTGTGGCAACCCTTTGTTTGATTCAACCATGTTATTCTATTTTCTGGTTGATAATGGCTGTGAACCAGTCTATCCGAGAGGGATCTACCCTTTTTATAGGTAATCTGAGGCCCCTTAGTGATGTATTTGCATATATCACTGTCCATCTGTAAGATGGACCAGTGCTTCATTAGTACATTCTTCACATCCTTTGCTCCATTTGAGAACCTCGTAATAAAACGGATAACATTATCCTCATCGGTTTTGGGTTTTGGGATCAATAGTTGTTTTCTTTCTTTTTTTAACGTGTCCTTATAGGCCCTATTGAGGATCCCTTCTGGGTAACCCCTCTCCAAAAATCTATTTCTGAGGTCATCCGCTTGTTCCCGAAAGGTATCAACACTCGAGCAATTTCTGCGGATTCTCAGGTATTGACCTTTCGGTATGCCTTTTTTCAATGGGATGGGATGGTTACTTTCCCATCTAAGGAGAGAGTTGGTGGCTGTTTCTTTTCGATGTGTCTTAGTGCCTATCTCCCCATTAGGTTTCCTTTCAATGCAGATATCTAGGAACGCTAGGTTCGTTGAATTGACCTCGTAGGTGAAGCGAAGTCCTAAATTATTGATGTTGAGGCTCTTAACAAAGATCCCAAATTCCATAGCGCTGCCTTTCCAAATTACAAGGACATCGTCCATATATCGTAGCCAAAGTACTATTCTCTCGTCCGGGGCCATGGTAGGGTTCCCAAAGACCTCCGTTTCCTCCCACCAGCCCAGGAGCAGATTTGCATACGAGGGCGCACAGGGGCTGCCCATTGCAGTGCCCCTGAGCTGGTGGAAGTACTTGCGATCGAATAGAAATACATTTTTGGTCAAGCAAAATTCCAAGGCCTCCAAAATGAATTTATTATGTTTTTCATATTGTATCCCTCTTGTACTCAGATAGTGGTTCACAGCCATCAGGCCTTTGTCATGTGGGATGGAGGAATATAGTGCCTCTACATCAATGCTCCCCAGTATCATATCAGGATCTAGATAAATACCATCTAGTTTACTTAGTAAGTCTGTGGTGTCGCGTACAAAGGAATTCAATGAGCCAACAAATGGTTTTAAAATATTGTCTATGTATACACCTAGTCTTTCAGTGAGACTGTTGTTACCGGAGACAATAGGTCTTCCCTTCAGGGGATTTGTACCCTTGTGCACTTTCGGAAGACAGTAGAAAGTGGGTACCACTGGGTTTTTTGGCATGAGAAAATCCCTCTCATCCTTGCCTAGAACACCCTCCTCGTACCCTCTCCTAACAATAGATTTTAGTTCCTCCCCGAACAAATCCAAAGGATTATTTGTCAGAATCCTATATTCCTCTTTTCTGTCCAGCAGGGAAAGACACATGTCACGGTAATCGGTGGTATTCATAATGACTACATTGCCCCCTTTATCTGAGGGTTTTATGGTGATACTGTGGTCTTTCTCCAGATTACATAGACAAGCCATTTCACCCCTGGACAGATTATGTGGATTTTTTTGTTGCCTGTTAGATAGTTTCATAACATCCTCAGTTACCAAATTTAAAAAGATGTCAATGGCACTTAGATCTCCTGTTGGAGGGGGCATTTTAGAGCTCTTATTCTTGAGGACAGTAAAGGGACCCAACCCATCTAGGTTGGGATCCGGATCACCGAGATGGAACAAAAGGTGGACATCTCTGAGAAGATCGTCCGGAATGCCTAAATCGGCACATTGTTTTTGATCCTCTCTGAGAAAAATTTTTTTCCATTTCAGGCGTCTGACAAACAAATTTAAATCTTTTATTATCTCAAATGTGTCCATGTCTGAGGTTGGGACAAAGGACAGGCCCCTGCCCAGGAGATTGTATTCCTCCTTACTTAGTGGTCTGGAGGACAAATTTATAACCTGTGTATTTAAGTGGGCGGGTTCGATCGGCTTCGGAGAGGGTAACTTAGGTCTAAAAAACTGTTTTTGGGCGGGGATCTTCTACTATTGCCTCGCCCCCAATTGTTACCTCTTCCTTTGCCCCTTCCTCTACCCCTTTGCCCACTTGGTCTGGCCTCACTGTCTGACACTTCTGCTTCAGAGGAAGAGACGTCGGTCTCTGTTCTACGTGGAAATTTACTAGTAGAGAAGGAGTATGCTTTGTTGTCTTTAAATTCTTGAAGGTCTCTTATAAAGAATTTATGTTTTTTATCCTTCAGATGATACTGGAATCTCTCCACTGAGTTCTGTAATTGTAACTCCTTCTTGGAGAAATGTGGTTCTGATGAAAAATTTTTTGTAATCTCTACTTGTTCTTTTAAAGAATCATTCAGAGCATTCAGATTTAGTTTTTCTTCCTCTAGCAGAAGTCTCATCAGTCTCAGTGAGCTATCAGTAGCCTCCTTCTCCCACTTTGCTAATAACCCTGGATTTTTATAGCGATACCCCGGTGCTAAAGTGATTCGGAGGTGTCTAGGAACAATACCTGATTTAATATAATTGTCCAATGTCTGTACTTCCCACCAGGAAGCTATTTGGTCTTTATATGTCTTAGTCAGCTCTTTGAAAGCTGCGTTAAAAGATGGGACATATTTCTTTTGTGTATAGGCTCTCTCTGAAAACACATCTTTGGCCTCAGTGAACCAAACATTGGTGTCAATACCAGTGGTAAGGAATCCTGCCATGCCACATATACTAGTAAATCAGCTGGGTAATTAATCCAAAAAAGAAATATAGAAGCTATAGCAATTGGATATATTAAAACTTAGCCTTTAATAAATAGCATAAAATACAAATACGCACAATAAAATATTAGTGAGTTAATAGTGCCCTAAACCCAAACACAGGACGAAAAAAGACCAATATACAAAACATATAAAGTTTTAAAACATTGACTGCACTATTATTTTGATTACCAGTGGACCAGAAGGCTGTCACTAGTCCTGATTTTTTTTAAATATATATTCAACACTCTCAAAGAGGTGCAAACAATGAGGTGCTCCCTACTTTATTGGAGTCCACATATCCTTATATGTTATAAATCAATAATGTACATAGGCAATGGTTGCCTTTATTTTATTGGCCAAACAAAAGCCACACACATCTATCAGACCAGTTAAATAGTGTCAGTCAAATGAAAAATTAGCAGCATGTCACTGTAGGCTTCATAAGGCATAAAGATGCCTAAAGGACTGGGTCACATCTAAAGGAACTCCTGCTTCCTCATCAATATTAGATAAGCGTTCACAAATGTGATCCAGTGTACCAAGGCAATATCACTTTTTTCTTAGAAGCACATCCACCAAGTGCTCCTAGGGCACAATAACCAATATGAGCTGTGCCAAGCAAAAATAACCCACTGCTGCAGTAACCGTGGTCATATCACCTTTATCTTGATGACACATAGCATATACATAAAGTGCTTCAAAGGCACACTAATCAATGTAAAGTGTGTCATAAAGAATAGAGCCACTGCTGTGGATCGATCTCACCCGCATCTGGAGAGTTTACTTTGCCATAAATATAGACCCTCAGTCGGAAGAGATCCAAAAAAGAAGCCGTGACGATGGACAGGGTATCCCGACGCGTTTCATCCTATCAGAATCATCAGGGGAGTAGCAGGGTCTAACAAGGCTGCCTTACCGATCTCCCTCGTTCCTGTACTATTTCAAGGTACCGACCTGTAGCGCGTGGGGGAAAGAACTCCGCCCCCAGCGTGTGACGCGTCTTAGGTCATATGATGAACTTCCGGTATGGGATGGGACGCTCGTCTGTAGCAATGGAGCGCAAGCCGCTCAAGCAGGTGGAACGCAAGGTTTTCACCCACTGCGCATGCGGCACTCTTACAGCTCTCCAGGGCCCCAATCCTCGTATTATAAATATGCAACATGTTAACCAGAGCGGTATAACCGGCACATTGAAAAGCCCCAGGTAAAACGGGGGTCTCAAATATATACATGGACCCATCCGTAATATACAACAGGGTACACTAATAGGACGGCTTTCTTTTTGGCATATTGATGCCGTCCTATACCCAAGAAATGGCATGATTCAGGGTTAACCTATACCATTATTAAAAAGACACCCAAAACAACAGGTACTGAGGCCAGATATGTCAGAGAGATATTCTACAAAAAATATTATGTTGTAACTGGCTCCATTTAATGAGTTTTGAATTTTAGATTTTTGAATTTTAAGGGCTATGAATTCCTTTAACATAAACGCGACACCACAATGGCCTACAACGTGATATGGAAAAAGAAAGAGATGAGGAAGGGGGGTGCAGAGGTCCCTGTAAACCCTATAGAAGGGAGGCCCTACTGTAAACTGTACCCTGCCTGTCAGCGGAGGTTGGCACCCTAGGAGAAAAAACGCAGAGAAACGGCGCCCCCACTCAACGACGGCTGTCCCAAACTAAAAATCCCTATCTTATCCCTAGGTAGTGCACGGGAGATAGGAAAGGATTTTACGGTATGACGCAGTGACGCACCCTGAGCTGGATACAACCGGCTATGGCTGCACACAGACTACAGGGCGAGCTGCAGTCACACGGAGACCGTGCAGACAGCCGTAAACGGCGCTGCAAGGCCCAAAAACACTCCTCTACGTTATCCTATGTAGTGTTTTTCCACAATTTAGCTGGATACGGGTGGAAAGACACTAATAGGAATTTTTTGAAAAAATGTGCAGCAGCCTGCACTACTTAAAGAAAAGGAAAATGGATTTTACGGTATGACGCAGTGACGCACCCTGAGCAGGATACAACCAGCTGTGGCTGCACACAGACTACAGGGCGAGCTGCAGTCACACGGAGACCGTGCAGACAGCCGTAAACGGCGCTGCAAGGCCCAAAAACACTCTTCTACGTTATCCTATGTAGTGTTTTTCCACAATTTAGCTGGATACGGGTGGAAAGACACTAATAGGAATTTTTTGAAAAAATGTGCAGCAGCCTGCACTACTTGAAAAAAAAAAAAAAAGAAAATAGAACAGTATGAGGCAGTGAACCACCCTCCCTGGACTGAATACAACCAGCTATGGCCTATGGCTGCACACAGACTAGAGAGTGGGCTGCACACACACACACAGAGACCTTGCAGATCGCTGTGAAAACAGCGCTGCAAGGCAAAAGCAAGGTGATTAGTAGGTGAACACAGCGGTTGCTAAATTAGCCTTGGAAAAGAACAATGAAGCAAATCGCTATCTCAACTGGCCCTCAGTCAGCACACAGCGTCCTGTCACTAACTGAGTTCACAGCAGAGTGAGCGCAAAATTGCGCCAGCGACTTTTAAACTGCAGCATGACATCATTTCAGCAGCCAATCACAGCCTTGCCAGTAGTTACATGCCCACCATGCTGAACAGGATGTGCCCACACTCAGAATCATTCCTCATTGGCTGAATTCGTGCAGTTTGAATCCTGGGAACTTCCGATTCCGGTATCCGATATGCGGCAAGTATCGGATCTCAGTATCGGAATTCCGATACCGCAAGTATCGGCCGAATGCTCAACACTACTCCTCAGTCACCCAGAGGAAAAGAGGGAAGGAAAGACAAAACAGGCTAGAGAAAAAAAATGGCTCAACACCTTTCTTCCCTTCTTCTGAGATGCATTTAACTCATTGCGGGCCAGTTGTACTGTTATGATCCGGTGACCCTGGAGCCGCATGAGACGTTCTCTGGAGTAGGTGGAACCTGTACTGACCGCAATCCCTGAACTGACACCGCAACTAGAAGTAGCCGTGGGATGTACCTAACACATCCTAGACACCTCGACACAGCCGGAGGACTAAATACCCCTATAGATGGAAAAGAGAATTCTATCTTGCCTCAGAGCAGAACCCCAAAGGATAGGCAGCCCCCCACAAATATTGACTGTGAGTATAAGAGGAAGGACATACGCAGGCAGAAAACAGGATTTAGCAAAAGAGGCACTTCTAGCTAAATAGAAAAGGATAGGACAGAATTCTAAGCGGTCAGTATTAAAACCCTAAAAATATCCACAGAAGAAAATACTAAATATTCTACATCTAACTAAAGACATAGAATGTATATCTGCCTCTCCAGAGAATCCAGCATGACTGAAAAATCCAATTAAAGTCTAAGCTGGACAAAAACACAATGAATTGCATTGAGATGTAAAGCACACTGCAAGTGTGCTACAGAGACAAAGAAAACAGACACTTATCTTAGCTGAATTGACAGCAGGGCATGAGGAGCCAGACAGAGATGCAATCCCTCCAAGTACAATGGACAACTGGCAGGGAATCATGCATCCTGCACACCTAAATACCTAGCAGAGCTGCAATCAGCAGAAACACCTGCCCTGGATTACAACCCAGAGACAACTGCACTACCACCAAGAACCACCGGAGGGAGCCCAAGAGCAGAATTCACAACAGTACCTCCCCTTGAAAAGGGGTCACGAACCCTCACCAGAGCCCCCAGGCCGATCAGGACGAGCCAGATGAAAGGCTCGGACCAAATCAGCAGCATGGACATCAGAGGCAAAAACCCAAGAATTATCCTCCTGGCCATAACCCTTCCATTTGACCAGATACTGAAGCTTCCGCCTCGAAAAACGAGAATCCAAAATCTTCTCAACCACATACTCCAACTCCCCATCAACCAACACAGGGGCAGGAGGATCAACAAAGGGAACAACGGGCACCACATATTTCCGCAATAAAGATCTATGGAAAACATTATGGATGGCAAAAGAGGCCGGAAGGGCCAAACGAAAAGTCACCGGATTGATAATCTCAGAAATCCTATAAGGACCAATAAACCGAGGGTTAAACTTAGGGGAAGAAACCTTCATAGGAACATGACGGGAAGACAGCCAGACCAAATCCCCAATCTGAAGCCGGGAACCAACACGCCGACGACGGTTAGCAAAACGTTGAGCCTCCTCCTGAGACAACACCAAATTGTCCACCACATGAGCCCATATCTGCTGCAACCTGTCAACGACAGAATCGACACCAGGACAATCAGAAGGCTCAACCTGCCCTGAAGAAAAACGAGGATGAAAACCAAAATTACAAAAGAAGGGCGAAACCAAGGTAGCCGAACTAGCCCGATTATTAAGGGCAAACTCGGCCAATGGCAAGAAAGCCACCCAATCCTCCTGATCAGCAGACACAAAGCATCTCAAATAAGTTTCCAAAGGCTGACTAGTTCGCTCGGTTTGGCCATTTGTCTGAGGATGAAACGCGGAAGAAAAAGACAAATCAATGCCCAGCCTAGCACAAAAGGCCCGCCAAAACCTAGAAACAAACTGGGAACCTCTGTCGGACACAATATTCTCCGGAATACCATGCAAACGAACCACATGCTGAAAAAACAATGGAACCAAATCAGAAGAGGAAGGCAATTTAGGCAAAGGCACCAAATGAACCATCTTGGAGAACCGGTCACAAACCACCCAGATAACCGACATCCTCTGGGAAACCGGAAGATCTGAAATAAAATCCATAGAAATATGCGTTCAGGGCCTCTCAGGGACCGGCAAAGGCAAAAGCAACCCACTAGCATGGGAACAACAAGGCTTGGCCCGTGCACAAGTCCCACAGGACTGCACAAAAGAATGCACATCACGTGACAAAGAAGGCCACCAAAAGGACCTACCAACCAAATCTCTGGTACCAAAAATACCAGGATGGCCAGCCAACACAGAACAATGAACCTCAGAAATCACTCTACTAGTCCATCTATCAGGAACAAATAGTTTCCCCAGTGGACAGCGGTCAGGTTTGTCAGCCTGAAATTCCTGAAGAACCCGTCGTAAATCAGGGGAAATGGCAGAAAGGACCACCCCTTCCTTCAGAATGCCGACTGGTTCAAGGACCTCAGAAGAATCAGGCAAAAAACTCCTAGAGAGGGCATCAGCTTTAATATTCTTAGAACCAGGAAGATACGAGACCACAAAATCAAAACGGGAGAAAAACAGGGACCATCGAGCCTGTCTAGGATTCAGCCGTTTGGCAGACTCGAGGTAAATCAGATTTTTATGATCGGTCAAGATCACAATACGGTGCTTGGCTCCCCCAAGCCAATGTCGCCATTCCTCAAACGCCCACTTCATAGCCAATAACTCCCGATTGCCGACATCATAATTGCGTTCAGCAGGCGAAAACTTACGGGAAAAGAAGGCACAAGGTTTCATCAAGGAACCATCAGAATTCCTCTGAGACAAAACGGCCCCTGTGCCAATCTCAGAAGCGTCAACCTCAACCTGAAACGGAAGAGAAACATCCAGCTGACGTAACACCGGGGCCGAAGTAAATCAGCGTTTAAGCTCCTGAAAGGCAGAGACAGCCGCAGAGGACCAATTCGTCACATCAGCGCCTTTCTTTGTCAAATCGGTCAGGGGTTTAACCACACTGGAGAAGTTAGCAATGAAACGGCGATAAAAATTAGCAAAGCCCAAAAATTTATGAAGGCTCTTCATGGAAGTGGGCTGAATCCAATCATGAATGGCCTGTACCTTAACCGGATCCATCTCTATAGATGAGGGAGAAAAAATGAAGCCCAAAAAAGAAACCTTCTGCACTCCAAAGATACAGAATTCACAACATGCTTCCCTTCCGAGCTCTCCCGTGCGCACAAACAGGGGTTTACCCCAACATATGGGGTATCAGTGTACTCAGGACACATTGCAGAACATCTTTTGGGGTCCAATTTCTCCTGTTACCCTTGGGAAAATACAAAACTGGGGGCTAAAAAGAATTTTTGTGGAAACATTTTTTTTTTTATTTTCACGGCTCTGCGTTATTAACTGTAGTGAAACACTTGGGGGTTCAAAGCTCTCACAGCACATCTAGATGAATTCCTTAGGGGGTCTAATTTCCAAAATGGTGTCACTTGTGGGGCTTTCTGCTGTTTAGGTACATTAGGGGCTCTGCAAACACAATGTGACGCCTGCAGACCATTCCATCTAAGACTGCATTCCAAATGGCGCTCCTTCCCTTCCGAGCCCTTCCATGCGCCCAAACGGTGGTTCCCCCCCACATATGGGGTATCAGCGTACTTAAGACAAATTGACAACAACTTTTGGGGTCCAATTTCTCCTGTTACCCTTGGGAAAATACAAAACTGCGGGCTAAAAAATAATTTTGGGGGGTAATTTTTTGTTTTTATATTTTCACGGCTCTGCGTTCTAAACTGTAGTGAAACACTTGGGGGTTCAAAGTTCTCACAACACAACTAGATAAGTTCCTTGGGGGGTCTAGTTTCCAATATTGGGTCACTTGTGGGGGGTTTCTACTGTTTTGGTACATTAGGGGCTCTGCAAACGCAATGTGACGCCTGCAGACCAATCCATCTAAGTCTGCATTCCAAATGATGCTCCTTCCCTTCCGAGCTCTGCCATGCGCTCAAACGGTGGTTCTCCCCACATATGGGGTATCATCGTACTCAGGACAAATAGGACCACAATATTTGGGGTCCAATTTCTCCTGTTACCCTTGGAAAAATACAAAACTGGGGGCTAAAAAATAATTTTTGTGGAAAAAAATATTTTTTATTTTCATGGCTCTGCGTTATAAACTGTAGTGAAACACTTGGGGGTTCAAAGCTCTCACAACATATCTAGATGAGTTCCTTAGAGGGTCTACGTTCCAAAATGGTGTCACTTGTGGGGGTTTCTACTGTTTAGGTACATTAGGGGCTCTGCAAACGCAATGTGACGCCTGCAGACCATTCCATCTAAGTCTGCATTCCAAATGGCACTCCATCCCTTCCGAGCCCTCCCATGTGCCCAAACGGTGGTTCCCCCCCCACATATGGGGTATCAGCGTGCTCACGATAAATTGAACAACAACATTTGGGGTCCAATTTCTCCTGTTACCCTCGGGAAAATACAAAACTTGGGGCTAAAAAATAATTTTTGTGGGAAAAAATGTTTGTTTTATATTTACGGCTCTGCATTATAAACTTCTGTGAAGCCCTTGGTGGGTCAAAGTGCTCACCACACCTCTAGATAAGTTCCTTCGGGGGTCTACTTTCCAAAATGGTGTTAATTGTGGGGGGTTTCAATGTTTAGACACATCAGTGGTTCTCCAAACGCAACATGGCGTCCCATCTCATTTCCTGTCAATTTTGCATTGAAAAGTCAAACGGCGCTCCTTCCCTTCCGAGCTCTCCCATGCGCCCAAACAGTGGTTTACCCCGACATATGGGGTATCAGCGTACTCAGGACAAATTGTACAACATCTTTTGCAGTCCAATTTCTTCTCTTACCCTTGGGAAAATAAAAAATTGGGGGCGAAAATATCATTTTTGTGAAAAAATATGATTTTTTATTTTTACGGTTCTGCATTATAAACTTCTGTGAAGCACTTGATGGGTCAAAGTGCTCACCACACCTCTAGATAAGTTCCTTAAGGGGTGTAATATCCAAAATGGTGTCAATTGTGGGGGGTTTCAATGTTTAGGCACATCAGGGGCTCTCCAAACACAACATGGTGTCCGATCTTAATTCCTGTCAATTTTGCATTGAAAAGTCAAACGGCGCTCCTTCCCTTCCGAGCTCTCCCATGTGCCCAAGCAGTGGTTTACCCCCACATGTGGAGTATCAGCGTACTCAGGACAAATTGTACAACAACTTTTGTTGTCCAATTTCTTCTCTTACCCTTGGGAAAATAAAAAATTGGGGACGAATATATAATTTTTGTGAAAAAATATGATTTTTTATTTTTACGGTTCTGCATTACAAACTTCTGTGAAGCACTTGGTGGATCAAAGTGCTCACCACACCTCTAGATAAGTTCCTTACAGGGTCTACTTTCAAAAATGGTGTCAATTGTGGGGGTTTCAATGTTTAGGCACATCAGTGGCTCTCCAAACGCAGAAAGAAGCAGACTGGGCCAATAATGGTATGCACACCCACAAATATTTATATCAAACAATTTTATTAAACCTCAGAACAAGACATGTACGAATAAAACCAATTAAAAAGGTCTAAATACATGACCACATACCCTCACCCATAAATATATGGCATAAATAAGCCTGACGTATGAAAAAATGTAAATACATAAATACAAAATGTATAAACATGTATATGCAAAGCCTCCTGTACACAGAATATTCCCTCAAATGACAACAAAGTATATGCAATAACATATGCTCAATGGGAGCAAATAAGTCAATCCCAACACACCAAATGACCGATGGTCATACCAATAATGCCTCCCCAGTGGTAATATCAAAATGAATAGTGATGAATACCATTCATGCATCAAAATGGTGATACCATATGCACAAAGGTTCAAGAAAGACAGGTGGGGATTACTTTCCCTGGGGTATTGGAGATAGGCACCCAAAGGTCATGTCCCAGCGGTATACCTATCCGGTCAGTCGTCAGTGGTCAGCAGAAGTCTGTCATAGAGAGCAATGCCCGGGTAAGACAGGAGACAAAATGTAGGGGTGAGGTAACAAGCCTTTGGGCTTGTTACCTCACCCCTACATTTTGTCTCCTGTCTTACCCGGGCATTGCTCTCTATGACAGACTTCTGCTGACCACTGACGACTGACCGGATAGGTATACCGCTGGGACATGACCTTTGGGTGCCTATCTCCAATACCCCAGGGAAAGTAATCCCCACCTGTCTTTCTTGAACCTTTGTGCATATGGTATCACCATTTTGATGCATGAATGGTATTCATCACTATTCATTTTGATATTACCACTGGGGAGGCATTATTGGTATGACCATCGGTCATTTGGTGTGTTGGGATTGACTTATTTGCTCCCATTGAGCATATGTTATTGCATATACTTTGTTGTCATTTGAGGGAATATTCTGTGTACAGGAGGCTTTGCATATATATGTTTATACATTTTGTATTTATGTATTTACATTTTTTCATACGTCAGGCTTATTTATGCCATATATTTATGGGTGAGGGTATGTGGTCATGTATTTAGACCTTTTTAATTGGTTTTATTTGTACATGTCTTGTTCTGAGGTTTAATAAAATTGTTTGATATAAATATTTGTGGGTGTGCATACCATTATTGGCCCAGTCTGCTTCTTTCTTTGTTTCTATTATTCATTTACTGGCCAGGTTTTGCACCCTACTCCCTCCTGATTTATGCAGGGGTGCACCACTTACATTTAGTATTACAGTGGCTCTCCAAACGCAACGTGGCGTCCCATCTCAATTCCTGTCAATTTTGCATTGAAAAGTCAAATGGCGCTCCTTCTCTTTCGAGCTCTCCCATGCGCCCAAACAGTGGTTTACCCCCACATATGGGGTATCAGCAGGACAAATTGTACAACATCTTTTGTGGTCCATTTTCTCTTGTAAACCTTAGTAAAATAAAACATATTGGAGCTGAAGTAAATTTTTTGTGTAAAAAAGTTAAATGTTCATTTTTATTTAAACATTCCAAAAATTCCTGTGAAACACCTGAAGAGTTAATAAACTTTTGAATGTGGTTTTGAGCACCTTGAGTGGTGCAGTTTTTAGAATGGTGTCACACTTGGGTATTTTCTATCATATAGACCCCTCAAAATGACTTCAAATGAGATGTGGTCCAAAAAAAAAATTGTGTTGTAAAAATGAGAAATTGCTGGTCAACTTTTAACCCTTATAACTCCCTATCAAAAAACAATTTTGTCTTCAAAATTGTGCTGATGTAAAATAGACATGTGGGAAATGTTACTTATTAAGTATTTTGTGTGACATATGGAGCGCCCCCAGACGCAGGGCCGCGGGGTACTCGGTACTGGGCCTCTCTGTCTCGGTCTTGGGGTTGTCACGGTGGCTAGACCCGGTCCGTGACCCTGCTAAGGGGCATCCAATGAAAGGTGTGAAGGTGGTGTGTGGTGTAGGTCACGATGAATAACGAGGACACAGGGTTGCAGTCTCTTTACCTCTTTACTGAAGGGTTCAGGATCCTCAATCCAGAGTACTGCTAACAGGGCTGGCTGAGACCAGCCGGTCCGAAGGCACATCCAGAGCTCACTTTGCAGGTGGAAATCAGTGCCTACCTTCTAGTGCCTGTGTGTTGTAGTACTTCCCTGCTGAGCAACACGGGATAGTCCTCACAACTGTTGTGTCTGTTTCTGATGTTCTTTCTCACAACTTGTATCTGTTCTGATGTTCTTCTCCATCCCCCAGATGATATGGCTAGGACGCACCCGTATGACGGGTAGGCCTGGAGTTCTCCCGGCACCCTAGTGATGCCCCTCTCCCACAGTTGTCCCCTATGTCTGCTTAGGGGATTTAGGTGAGACAGCCAACCTATAGTTAACTGTCCTGCCGTTGGTTTGAAGTAATGCTTGGAGCCCAATACTTCCTCGGCGTTCCGGCCACCGGCTACGCACCTCAGTAGGATGTTGCCTCGATCTTACGGCACGACTCCTACTGGTATTATCTCCTTTTTGCTGTGATCTCGTATCTCACTCTTCACAATAAACCTCGCTTCTTGTCCTTTCTTGAGATACCGCCGCAATGTAGTGCAGGCGCGGTTCCTTAACACTCTGTCTTGTTCGCTAGGCCTCTGTCAGGATCCCACCCCTGACAGGGACCCCCCTGGATCTTTCCCCGCAACACCCTCTGCCACAGGATGTTGCCTGGTTCCAACCCAGTCAGCTTCTCTCTAACTTCCTATCCAACCCCCAGTTTTACCAGATTGTGAGGAGTGGCCTAATACATAGTACCCTTTGCTCCCCCTGGAGGCCAGACTGTGAAGTGTATTGGTGTCTGTGATACCTGGTCAGGTGAACTCCTTAGGTGCCATCGGACATACCATCACTTCCCTTAGTGGCGGAGCAACAGTACTGCAACGACCAGGACTCTGGGGCGCTGCACATATCTCTGTGATTTAATTGCATAAAAATTCAAAGTTGGAAAATTGTGAAATTTTCTAATTTTTTGCCAAATTTCCATTTTTTTCACAAATAAACACAGGTAACATCAAAGAAATTTTACCACTATCATGAAGTACAATATGTCACGAGAAAACATTGTCAAAACCACCAGGATCCGTTGAAGCGTTCCAGAGTTATAATCTCATAAAGGGACAGTAGTCAGAATTGTAAAAATTGGCCTGGTCATTAACGTGCAAACCACCCTTGGGGGTGAAGGGGTTAAAGTGCAAGCCTACCATTTGTGAAGAAAACACGGCAGACACCCTGCTGCTGCTGCTTGACTCACACTCCGACATCTGTGTGCAAACAAAACAATACATTGTTAACAAACACACATCCGACTGGCACTACACACTCCCATGATGTATACAGAGATATAATATAATAATACATAGAATTGTACTTACATTGCCTCTGATCTCTTGCAATACACTCTCACAATGTGCTGCAGGGCTGTGGAAACTGGGTAGTAGTGTCACTCCTCCTAAAAATGGCTGAAATCATATTTCCTGTCACATGACCACATGGACCACCTTCAAACGCAATTCAAGCGTATGGTTTTATTTGGGAATTTTGCCTGATTTGCGTCTGGCTGAGTTTGCAATAGCCTTCAATGGCAGAATTAACGCTTCGGTTAGTCTTGCGTTAGCTTGACCAGACCCGAAAACGCTGCAAGCCGCGTTCCAAGGTCCGTCATAAAAAAACGTAATGTGACAAACGCATGCCAATTTTGGCATGCATCACGATGCGTCAGACAATGCAAGTCTATGGGTGCATTACAATGTCCGTTACATTGCGTTTTCACTACTTAAAAACGTGTCCGTTAGACCGACTCACCTAGCGCAATGTGAATTTATCCTAACTTTCATCAAAATGAACAAGTCATGGATCTCCAATGACTTTCGCACCCCAGTTGCAGACTGGGCAGAGTAGGCGATGGAGTAATTTTTAGTGTCATGCATTGATCTTGCATTATTGCAGTCTGTTACACCTTTGTGGTGGCTTCTGCGCTTGTTGTGGCTAGTGCTGCTGATGCTGCAAAAATTTTTTGAAATGTGGTGACTTGAAGTTGGGTCTCTATCTGGTTGGTTGCCTGTAGTAGAAGATGTGTCAGAGGCTTATTATACTATTTTACTCTGTGTCAATTGATGCCACTTTAGTCATGTTTGACAATAATTTTTTGAAATGTCGAGAATCCAAGTTGGGTCTCCATCTGGTGGGTTGCCAGTAAGTAGGTTTCCTCATCAGGAAGACAGACCTGCGCTTACTTTCACTCAACTACATGTTACTTTTCTTACATTTTTCTCCCATTAGTAATGTATGAAACTGATGTTTGTGCCGTCTTGAGTGTGGCTGGAAAAAAAAATTAAAGCGTTGCATAATGTATCATGGCTCCTTTTTGAAAAGGTATGTGACATAAATTCCCCTTAAAATATTAAATCTTTAATAGAATACCTTAAAAATACCACTTCCCAGTGAGAACAGAAAAAATATATATTGATATGGACTACAAAAAATGCTAGGTGCACCTAACCTGATAGATGACCCTCTGCTATACTGCTATCCCTGCCTGGCAGTGGAGGTTGGCACCCTGATAGAGTATTTGGCACCCCCACTCCGCGGCGGCTGTAACCTGCTAGCCCTGTTGAATAACTAGCCAGCTATAGGTGAGAAAACAATGAGCAATTTAAAGATATGAAGAAAGCAGGAGTAGAAAAACTAAGGTGCACACTAAATAAGAACACTGTCAACCTCCATTCTTAAAATCCCACTAAAAACAATGTACTAGGGACATATAGCCAATTTGGCTAGTAAAATATTGATGTAGTTGTCCTCAGTACAGTTACAAAAAAACGGCAAATAACTTTATGCATAATTAGTGGGAGAAAAAGGACAATTCTTTTTGACAGGAGGAAGGACATACGATATAAATGACCTGGTTCAGTCCAGATGATAGACTGTGCATGCCCACACCATCTGGCAGATATTACACATTAGTTATGATGACTGCATACAAGAATATATCATAAGCACCTGCAGCCAAACACAGCAAAATATAGGTGCCAATAGACAATAATGACAGGTGATCAATGTCTACACCTGACGCACAGTACAGCGGACCATAGACATAGATGATATAGAAAACAGCCAAGGAAAGGGGGAATTACTCCCCAAAGACAAAACACTTAGCTGTCAGTAAGACGCCCCGACGCGTTTCCCCGTCATACGGTTCCTCAGGGGGCAATAACGGATGCAATGAACCGGAGGTCAATGATGTAGGTGCCCTGATGACGGGACAGACCAAAAGGTCTGTTTGAAAAGGCTTACACTGCTCCCTTAACAACTATGTCCTCATTGAAACTTCAATTCAAACATGTAAATGCTGGCCCAGACCTTGATACTTAATGCATGGCCCTTGGCTGACTGCTGCTGTGCCAGTTGCAAATTCCTACTGTGGGTCAATATATGCCATTTTTCATGGTGTCTGCGCCTCATTTTATCTGTTTCTCCCATTAAATTCAATGGCATTCTGGTACATTCGTCAAATTGCTAGGCGAATGTCTAAATGTTTGGCAAATTGAACCAAACTTTAAAAGGTTCGCTCATCTTTAATGATGATTACTCAACTATTATCTGCATATTTTCTCAAGTTATGCTCAAGTAAGCACTACAGGTGATTAGACAAATCTCTATTAGCGAGCTGAAGTTTCGTGATTGGGAACATGCATTGGACCAGTGGCAAGATCTAACTTAATTTGCTACGGGTGTACTGTCATGCCCAGTCTCTAGTATACTGTAAGAGAGGGTATTCAGCAAGGCCAGTGGCTTTGTAAAACCCTAGCAGACTAGATACTGCTCTGCTAATGTGGGAAATCTTACATTTATCAAAATGAACCAGATATGTTTCAGGCCAAATTTCATTCACCTGCTGCTCATGTCAATTATTATTTATACCATCTTCCTGCCTCCCTGTCTGACTTTGGCACAGTTCTGCTCCTTTCAATGTCGATGGCCCATGCTTACCTGGACATGGAAATGATGCTGTACTGCTACTGCGAAATTCTGTTGCTGGCCCTACACTGACAGACATTTCCTGCATGCCCTATCACATTTTCATATAATGTGTCTCCTAGAACTGCACATCCATGCCAGCCTCACATCTCCTGGTAGTCATCTAGGTTTATAAGTGCTTTGATTCTGCTGCTATGGCTGAGGTTACTGACCCTACTCTGCCAGACATTTCTTGGCAAGTAGGAGTATTTTTCATGACTTGTTGACAAGCTATTACTTCTTTACTTTGAAAACAATGAATCTGTTCCTGCTCCCTGAATACATGGATAATTTTTAGACAACAAGGTAAAAAACTTTGTCAATTTAAACATTTCATCCACTTTTGAAAAGAAGTGTTGCTGGCGAGAACAATGCTTCCAAAATTTTTGCACAAAACTTTTGCTACGTTTTTACACCATAAAAAGTACAAAATCTACTTGATGAATAGTCACCTTTATCTTGTTTTTTAATGACCTGCAAGCTTTTCTTTTCAAAATTTTGACAACAAACATTTGACTAAAATATTGTAATAAGTTCATTAGTTGTCTAAAAGATCAATTTAATGCATTTTATGTAATATTTTAAAGGTTTTCACTGTTACTGAATTCTGAACCACTGATTACACATAACAGAATTCTAGCAAAGACCTAACATTGAAAATGTATAATTGGCCATTATGGGAATATAGAAACTACACAATGGAAATATCTGAGTACATTACATTGCTAGACATGATTTATGTGGTTAGATTTTCTCCTCCATATTTAGGCTTTTTTAACAAATTGTCCTTTGAATTTAAGTCTGGTCTCAGGATAATAATATAACATTTAGGGTAAAATATACAGGCCAAAATGCCAACACTTGAAGACAATATAGCAAATATCTCTACAAGAACTGAACTTTTTCCTGTTACACTTAAATAGGCCGGAATAAAAGCCACCCAGACACTGCAGACAACCAGCATGCTGAAAGTGATGTATTTAGCTTCATTAAAGCTATCGGGCAAATTTCTTGCCAGAAAAGCGACCAAGAAACTTACTACAGCAAGAATACCAATGTAACCCAGATTTAAGGAAAATGCTACTATTGAGCCTTCATTACACTGAAGAATAATTTTGTTCTCATACAAGTCAAAGTTGTTGTCTGGAAATGGCGGAGCAGTAGATAACCAGATAATGCAAAGTACAACTTGGGTAAATGAACAAACAAACACTAAACAGTTGGTGATTTTTACTCCAATAAATTTTCGACAATTGCTTCCAGGTTTGGTGGCTTTGAAGGCCGAGTAGACCATAATTGTCTTAGCCAGAATAGACGACATGGCTACTGAGAAGATGATCCCAAATAAAGTCTGACGAAGCATACACGTGAGTCTTGTAGGACAACCAAGGAACAAAAATATGCAGAGGAAGCTTAACATAATAGAGACAAGTAGGAGGAAGCATAAGGTTTGGTTAGATGCTTTTACGACTGGTGTATCTCTAAATAAAGTGAAGATTCCCAAGATAAATGAAGTTTTGAGGAAAAGAAAAATAACAATGACAGTAATTATAAGAGTTATTGTGTCGTCGATATATGATAAAAATTCTGTCTCCTTTGGTGCACATTGATTGTTGTCATTTGGCCACTGGTCTCTAGGACACCTGATGCACGATCGCTTGTCTAAAGAAGGATATAAAAAATATAAAATTAAAGAATATATAAAAGTGCAGTGAGTTTTTTTTTTTATAGATTTCAGTTTTGGCACTGTGCAAATCTAGAGATCCTTAGCTAATGTTATTTCTGATAACCAGAGGATGTGACAATGTAGATATTTGTAACTTCTGCTGGAAGATAAGCCTTTCAAATTAAATAAATGGATTAAATAGATGTAAGATGTGACTTGATATGCCATCAGGGTCTGTTGTTAGTAGACTACAAGTGCTAACTGATATAGTAAATAAATGAGTCTGACATTTACAGTTACATTTACAGTCCTCTATAATATAAGAAGTTGGGTAATGCGATCCCTAGTCTGACAACCAGTCCAGTACATTCATTCAACTGTAGAACGAATGACATGCAGTAGTGTATCTAGAGTCTGACAGGCTCTGGTGGGAAATTTAGTCATGAGCCCACTCCATTATGTTCATCAAATGTACATGCCCCTCTAGTGTTTTTGATCCTATACAAACATATGTGATCACTTATCCATTTACTATTCATAAGATTTAAAATATATGAATCTCATAGAAAACATAACAATAAGATCATTTTCTAAGTAGTACTTTTAAATAGTAGTCAGACTGCTAGGCTCATGGAGACGGACGCTTTCCGCAACCTGATGGTGGCGTCTGTCCCAAGGTACTCGGTCCTCAGCCGCCATTATTTCTCCCAGTGTGTCATCCCGGCATTACACAAACAAGTGTTCCACAATATTAGCCGTGCCCTCAACAATGCTGTTACTGGAAAAGTCCACCTAAGCACGGACATTTGGACAAGTGCTTGTGGGCAGGGACGGTAGATATCACTGATGGCACACTGGGTTAACATAGTGGAAGCCGGGACCCAGTCAGATCTTGGGATGGAACACATCCTTCCCATGCCGAGGATTGTTGGCCCTACTTAAATCAGGGTTGCCCCCACAGTCCACAGCTCCTCCATCTCCTCCTCCTCTTCAGCCTCCAATTCCGAAATGACCATGTCAGTCACAAGCTGGAAGCCAAGCGGCAATAGGCTGTGCTGAAGCTAATATGCTTAGGTAACATACCACACAATGCTGACGAGTTGTGGACAGCTCTGAAAGAGCAGGCACATTGTGGCTGACACTGCTGAACCTACAGCCAGGCATGGTCATGTGTGACAATGACTGGAACCTGGTGGTGGCTCTGAGGCAAGGTGAGCTCACACACGTACCATGCCTGGCTTAGGTGCTTAACCTCTTTGTTTAATGGTTTCTCAAAAGCTACCCAGAGCTGCCGGATCTGCTTTTGAAAGTACGCCGTCTGTGTGCCCATTTTATAAAGTCAGCTACAACTTCTGCCACCCTTGCCGTGCTTCAACAGTGTTTGCAGCTTCTGGCTCACTGACTGGTGTGTGATGGCCCTATCCATTGAAACTCTACACTACAGATGTTGGAAAGGATTTGTAAGCAAAAGAATGCAGTTGTCGACTACCAGAATCCACATGGTCATCGGTATTCCGTTTAGACTCCACACATAAGACCTCAAGAGTGGACATGGATGTCAGACATATGTACCATCCTACCAAACTTTGAGGAGTCCACCAAGATGGTGTGCGGTGATGACGCCATAATTAGCATCACCATCCCACTTCTCTGTATTCTGAAAAGCTCTCTGTTAATAGTGGAAAAAGAAGCATTGCAGGCAGAGCACGATGAGATGGAGCAAGGAACCATACACATAATTACACGCAGCCCAGCCTCATGTCATCCCAATGTGGATTGGTTGACAATGAGGAAGAGGAGGAGGAGGAGGAAGAACAAGAACTACAATAATGTGCTATAGACGGTCCTACAAGCACAACTGCCATACTGTCTGTTCAGCGTGGATGACCTGAGGACAGGGAGGAGGAGGAGGAGAGCATGGTCAGTCATCCTATTTGTGAGGACACAAAAGTTTTTGCTGTTAGCAGTCAGGCACGCATGGCTGACTTAATGTTGTTCTGCCTTTCTCATGACCCTCGTATTCTCCAAATTTTTGGTGACAGTCATTACTGGTTGGTGACATTTCCAGGCCCATGCTACAAGGAGAAATTTCAAGCTCTTCTTTCAGAGGCAGTCAGCTGTACTAAAACAGTGCAGTACCAGAAGGCCATTGTTGCGGAATTGTTAAAAAAATTCCCACCTGAAAATGCTGGTGGCAGAGGACACAGTTTGTTGGACAGCCAAGGAGTACAGGAGAGAGAGAAACAACTCCAGTCCAGCAGAGGCATGGGAACACTGGCCAAGTTCTGGGAGAGTTTTCTCAGACCTTCCCATCGCACTGGCCCTGAGGCGTGGGGTCCTCTCACAAGGAGTGCAAAGTTTTAGATGATGCTGAGGGAGGACCGTACTGACCATACCAACATCCTCCGTGATTCCTCTGTGCCTATTAATTATTGGGTATCCAAGCTGGACACGTAGCATGAACTGGCTCTCTACGCCTTGAAGGTCCTGTCCTGCCCTGCTGCTAGCGTTCTGTCAGTGCGGGTTTTTAGTGCCGCTGGTAGAATTATAACTGATAAGTCCATCCGCCTGTCACCTGAAAATGCTGACAGGCTGACTCTTATAAAAATGAACAAGGGCTTGATTGGGCTAGACTTCTCTACACCACCGAATGATAACAGCGAAACATATCCTCAAATCCAATGTCATTTTTAGGAGGTCTATTCCCATGCACCTCTTCACACCCATACATGGGTATACACTTCCTGATTTTGCCTTTTTGCTGTTATCCTTCTCCTTCTCCTCATCAGCCACTCCTACTGGATCACCATGGTACTGTGGTCCATAATGCAACAGCCAAATTATTGTGTTAAAAGTAGTGTTGAGCGATACCGTCCGATACTTGAAAGTATCGGTATCGGATAGTATCGGCCGATACCTGAAAAGTATCGGATATCGCCGATACCGATACTCGATACCAATACAAGTCAATGGGACACCAAGTATCGGAAGGTATCCTGATGGTTCCCAGGGTCTGAAGGAGAGGAAACTCTCCTTCAGGCCCTGGGATCCATATTACTGTGTAAAATAAAGAATTAAAATAAAAAATATTGATATACTCACCTCTCCGGAGGCCCCTGGACATCACCGCTGGTAACCGGCAGCCTTCTTTGCTTAAAATGAGCGCGTTTAGGGCCTTCCATGACGTCACGGCTTCTGATTGGTTGCGTGCCGCTCATGTGACCGCCACGCGACCAATCACAAGCCGTGACGTAATTCTCAGGTCCTAAATTCTGAATTCTAGGAATTTAGGACCTAAGAATTACGTCACGGCTTGTGATTGGTCGCGTGGCGGTCACATGAGCGGCACGCGACCAATCAGAAGCCGTGACGTCATGGAAGGTGCTGAACACGCTCATTTTAAGCAAAGCAGGCTGCCGGTTACCAGCGGTGATGTACAGGGGCCTCCGGAGAGGTGAGTATATCAATATTTTTTATTTTAATTCTTTATTTTTTACATGGATATGGATCCCAGGGCCTGAAGGAGAGTTTCCTCTCCTTCAGACCCTGGGAACCATACACTGGGAACTTCGATTCCGATTCCCGATACCACAAAAGTATCGGATCTCGGTATCGGAATTCCGATACCGCAAGTATCGGCCGATACCCGATACTTGTGGTGTCGGAATGCTCAACACTAGTTAAAAGGTGTTTTTGATGCTCGAAAAAAAAATGTTTACACATTATGTTGATGTGTACCCACCAGGGGGAAATGTTTGTCAGCCCACACACTTAGTTTATGTGCTTTACATGTATAGGAGACCCACTCCTTTAAAATGGGAAAACATTTTTAGGAGGCCATCCTCCACTTTTCTCCCAACACCACCACTAGATCACCAGGGTGAATATGTTCCATGATGCAACAGCCAAGTTATTTTGCTAAAGGGTGTTTATGATGCCAGTAATAAAATGTTTACACACTATGTTCATGTGTACCCCCCAGGGGCAAATGTTTGTCATCCCATGCACTTAGTGTATGGGCACTACAAATATTGGAGACCCTCTCCTTTAAATTGGAAAAATAATTTTTAGGAGGACATCCTCCACCTCTCTTCAGACACCACCACTAGCTCACCCGGGTGAATGTGTTCCATGATGCAACAGCCAAGTTATTTTTTTCAAGGCAGTTTATGATGTCTGTAAAGAAAATATATTTACACAGTATGTTGAATTTTAACCCCCGGGAGAAATGTTTGTCAGCCCACACACTTACTGCATGGGCATTACAATTATAGGAGACCAGGGGGATTGGGATGCTTGCAAATTTGGGGCAGGCCTTGCATTTACTTCATGGGCAAACTTTATGGGAGTACCTAATGACTAATAATGGGAACTTTTCATGTGGCCATTCAAGACGTCGGTTCAAAGGTTTATTGGGGTGTGTGTAACGTTCGTCCTGGGCAGGACTTGCATTCAATACATAGGCAAACAGTATAGGAAGAACAAATGAATAATGGGAACTTTGGTTTCATGTGGACATCCAGGACGTGGGGTCAAACGTAGTGTTGAGCGATACCGTCCGATACTTGAAAGTATCGGTATCGGAAAGTATCGGCCGATACCGGCAAAGTATCGGATCTCGCCGATACCGATACCCGATACCAATACAAGTCAATGGGACTCAAGTATCGGAAGGTATCCCTTATGGTTCCCAGGGTCTGAAGGAGAGGAAACTCCTAGAAATTCCTAGAAGGGAATTTAGGACCTGAGGGATGACGTCGCGGCTTGTGATTGGTCGCGTGGCGGTCACATGAGCGGAACGCGACCAATCACAAGCCGTGACGTCATGGAAGGCCCTAAACGCGCTCATTTTAAGCAAAGAAGGCTGCCGGTTCACAGCGGTAAGGTCCAGGCTGCGTCGAAGAGGTGAGTGTATCAATATTTTTTATTTTAATTCTTTATTTTACACATTAATATGGTTCCGATACTGATTCCCGATACCACAAAAGTATCGGATCTCGGTATCGGAATTCCGATACCGCAAGTATCGGCCGATACCCGATACTTGCGGTATCGGAATGCTCAACACTAGTCAAACGCTTATGGGTGTGCGTGTAACTTTGAAGCAGGGCAGACCTTGCATTAAATGCATAAGCAAATAGTATGAGAGAAGTAAATGAATAATATAAACTTGGTTTTCCTGTGACCATCCAGTACATGGGTTCAAAGGCTTTTTGAGGTGCAGGTAACTTTGGGGCATGGCAGGACTTGCATTCTATTCATAATCAAACAGTATGGGAGTACCAAATGGATAATGTGAACTTGGCTTTCCTGTGGCCATCCAGTACGTGGGTTCAAAGGCTTATTGGGGTATGCTTAACTTTTTGGCAGGGCAGGCTATGCATTTAATGCATAAGCAAGCAGTATGGGAGTGCCAAATGAATAATGTGAACTTGGCTTTACTGTGGCCATCCAGTACGTGGGTTCAAAGGCTTATTGGGGTGTGTGTAACTTTGGGGCAGGGCAGACCTTGCATTCAATGCATAAGCAAACAGTATGGGAGTACCAAATGAATAATGTGAACTTGGCTTTCCTGTGGCCATCCAGTACATGTGTTCAAAGGCTTATTGGGGTGCATGTAACCTTGGTGCAGGGCAGGCTTTGCATTCAATGCATAAGCAAGCAGCATGATAGTACAAATTAATGCTGGGAACTTTGGTTGCATGTGGTCATCTATGACATCTGTTCATTGGGTTGTTGGGGTCCGTCCAAATTTTAGGCAGCCCTGCTACTCACTGCATATGCAATAACAGTATAAGGGACCCACTGTTTAATAATGGGAACAACAAAGCATAGCCAGCTGATGGCTCTCTAAGAATAATGAGGGCCAACTGCTGGCCCTATAGAAATAGAATTTGTGACTTTCAAAGTCTCTCCTTCATAAATGATTCAGGATGTGTCTGATGATGTGTCACAGACCACATGGCCAAAAAGGGTTGTAACATGTTAAAATCACATTTCCCAGTGAATAAATTTGTCTTGGTTGAATGGAATGCTAAAGTTGAAAAACACATCAAAAACATTACGCGCAAACATAGCCCAAGTGGTGGAGGAACATTTTTTTGAGGGGTTGTTTATTTTGCCCTACATAAACATTATTACCCTGGAAAATATGTTCGTTAACATATTTCCCAGGAAAATCCATTTTGGCTTAGTTTTTGTATGTTTTATTGTGCGCCTGTAAAAGTGGTGTAAGACTCTGACAACATTCTTTACAGAAGTGACCTAAAAGTCAGAAATGCTTCCGGGGGTATTCTCCATGATGTTCCCATGCCATTTGAGCACTGTTCCTACCGATTTCAGACGTTTTTAGACCCTAAAAAGACCTCCAGGGGGTTGCAGTGTGAGGGAGCGCCAGAACAGTAATCGTGGCTGAGCATATGAGATCATGCGTGCTCTGGTCTCCTTTCACATAAAATGACCGTCCTTTAGTCAGTGTACTTGTCTCTCTGTTCTCCACCACTTCAATTTCTCCTCTGGGTTGCTGGAGATCTTCTCCATATATGCGCACAAACAGAGACACAGTTCAGTTGCAACTTAAAATGTAAAACTTTACTTGTTTCTCTTCGCAGCACATCCTTATTCGATATAACAATAGCATAGGGTTTCATACAATCCTCATTCTTCACTTTCCCTGCACCTCTTCCTACAGTCTTCAGTACATGCCCAGGTCATACCGTCTCCTGCGGTAATGCAGCGTCCTCCTTGTTCAGACTCACTATGCTCAGGCGTTCCCTTGTCCGTTTCACAATGGATCTGAGGGCATCTGCCCATGCAGTGAGCTGCATGTAGCCAGAAAATTACCGCACACTCTGATTGGGTATGATGCAAAAAAAAGTGTTCAATACGTTTATTACAGAAAAAAAGATTGCCATGAAGTGAACAGAAACACAATGAATTCAGATTCGACCAAACAAAACAAAAACAAAGGGTTTGGTCGAATCTGAATTCATTGTGTTTCTGTTCACTTCATGGCAATCTTTTTTTCTGTAATAAACGTATTGAACACTTTTTTTTGCATCATACCCAATCAGAGTGTGCGGTAATTTTCTGGCTACATGACCCTTTGGACCCTCGGGTCTGTCTTACCAGCACCTCGCATTGTTTTTGATCAGAGTGCATACCATTATTTTCTCTACATGCAGTGAGCTGCCACATTATAGAGCCATCTGAGTCCCCATACTATTCTGACCTCCGCTGTAGGCTCTGCTCCACCACTGCTGTCGCACTGCTGCTCAAGCTGTACTTCGGACCCACTGGGCCCTGGATGGCTGGTCTTTTAGCTTGTAATGTTACGGAGCTACTGACTAACTCGGGTTCTACGACCCACCCAAGCTGTTCGGGATCCCTAGCTCCTCTGACTCTAACCAGGAAACTGTTCCTGCCTTACACCAGTTAACTCCTCCTATGATTAACTATTTAAAAGACTAAGTTGTAATGTACCCGTCTAGTTGCCCAAATGAGGTACTAAATTGTCCCTAGACAACAATAGAAAATTATACACAATAATACATAACATTCATATAGCAGCAAACAGATGGAAGACACTATATACATGGCAGAATAAAATTACATTTGCATAGTGCAGTAAGCAGGATGTACTTAAAGGGGTAGGGGTGTGTACCAGTCTTTGTGACCCCCTACAGCATCTAAAATGCTCGGCTTTCTCATAGACTTACATTGGGCTCATTGCACGGGTCAAGCACCCAAGCATTCCAATTTGCTTGACCCGAGCAACGAGCACCCGAGTATTTTAGTGCTCGCTCATCACTGATGTTTATTTGATATTTATTTATTTTTTATTTTGAATGGGGCGAAAACTTATATTTACATTTTTTTAATATTTCTAAAACCATTTTTTTTTATTTTTCATATGCTTCAATATTCTCCATAGGAGACTAGAAGCTGTGATCATCCAACCGCCTGTGCTACACATAGCAGGGTGGTGTTCATATCTTTCTAACAATGACAATCACAGGGGACTCCTGCTGACCACGGGTTGTCATGCCAACCTATCGGCGAACCGTGGTCATGTTACATTGCCGATGGGCGGTATGAGCGAGCAGCCATATTAATCCTGCACTTCTTGTTCTGAATCTTCTGAATGAGGCATATCTTCAAGTTTCTCTGGAGGTGAAGGGACTGTGAGGCACAAGGCGAATCACTGACGGTAGGTCTGAGAATATAATTTCCTTCTTATTTTAAAGTTGAATCCCTCCACATTGCAAACATAAAAGTAGTCGTCATCACTATGATTTTGTGTTTCCTTCCAGATCATAGAGATGCCATAACTAAAGCGCTCTTTCTTCCCTTTAGACCACTGTCGTAGTTCTTCTACACAAACAGAAAACACTACATGTGGAGCCCACGACTTGTCCTAATCACCTAGTTTTACACCAAAGTACGCATAATACACTTTTCTACTGAAGCCTGAACTATTCCTATAATGTTTCTTCATTACAAAACAATGGCAAATGTAGCAAAAGTTGTTGGGGGATTACAACACCCCCATTGTAGCCATTACAAGCACTAAATACTGAAAGGAAACGAGGTACGCACAGCACCTCAGACTTATGAACTTTATCTAAAAGAAAATCTGCCTTTGCTCCCAATAATAACCAATCACAGTGCAGCTTTCAGTTCTTAAACCACTGAGGAAAAATGAACTCTGTGCTATGATTGGTTGCTATGCACACTAACATATTTTTTGGAAGCTGGGTTAACAAAATCTTCTCTGTCCACAGCAGCATCCATTAAGTTCTAGCCAAGTCACAGTGTCCCCCATACAGCAACAATATCCCCCAATAGGCTGACAGTAATAAAGTCTCTTACTTTCTACCATAATTTAATAAAGAAAATTCCTCATTCTGGCCTCCATCCTGTAATAAAGCCCCTGTCCAGGCCTTTATTTTGTAATATTCTCCCCATCTCGTAATTATGTTTTCTATCCTGGCTCCAATCCTGTAATAACATTCCTCATCCTGTAATAATGTTCTTTGTTCTGTTATAATACCCACCATCCTGGCCCATATTCAGAAGTAATGTCTCACATCCTAGACCTCAACCTGTAATAAAGTCCCCCATGCTATAATAATATCACACCTTCTGGACTAAATCTTGTAATATTGTCCCAAGGCATAATGACATAATGTCCCCTATAATTCCCTTCATTGCCTTTAGCTTGTAATAATGTCCCATATCTTGGTAACCATCTTGCAATAAGGTCCCTCCTCATGTAATATTGTCCGCCATACTAATAATCTCCTCCAACCTTTCCCCCATTCTGTAATAATGTACTCCATCCTGGCCCTTATCTTGTAATAATATCTCCCACTCTGGCCCTTATCCTGAAATAATGTAACCCATCTTGTAATAATGTGCACCATTCTGGACACCAACCTGTAATAATATTCACTGTCCTATAATAATGTCCTCTGTCCTGGCTCCTATCTGCCAATAATGTCCTCTATCCTGGCCCTAATTCTATAATAGTGTACCCTCTCATGGCCCCCATGCTCTAACAATGTACTCCATCCTTGCTCCCATCATCTCACAATATTCTTTGCACTTGTCCCCATCCTTCATCCTGCAATAACATCTGCCATCCTAAACTAGCAACCCCTATTCTGTAATAATGTCATCATTACTAAAAATGTTCCGAATCCTGGCCTCTGTTCTGTAATTACATGTCACATCTTGGCCTACATTCTTTAAGACAGTTTGCAATCGTGTCTTCTACCTTGTAATGCTGTGCCCCATGCTGGCCCCCATACTGTAATAAAGTCGCTCATTCTGTAATAATGTCTTCTGTCCTGGCTCCTAACCAGTAAAAATGTCTCTCCTCCAGTACTCTATCCTATAAAAATTAAATGTCTCTAATCCTGTACTCTATCCTGTAATAATGTCCCCCATCCTGTACTCTATCCTGTAATAATGTCCCCCAATCTTGACCAAATTCTAAAATAATGTCCTCTAAAAATATCCCCTATCCTGATCAATTTTTTTATATTTTCCATTGTCCTGCTACTCTTCTCTAACATTTAAAAAAAATATTTCCTTACTAGTTGGGTGAACCTGTGGATGTTCGGGGATGAACATCTAAAAAAGTTTGGCTCGGGTACCAAAATGGTACGTGAACCCAAACCCAAACTTGGACCCCATTCGGATGAGTCAGTGTCTTTCTTTTAAATGAAGGATTTTTTCCTGACTCTTTTTTACAATCTAACTATGGGGTTAGTAATGTGGAGGCATTTTACAGACGTCTCTCCATTACTATCCTGTGGGCTTGATGTCAGCAGCCATAAAACAGCTCAAATAAACCTCACAAATGTTACCCCACTTTCTATCACAACAGGGCAAGTTGGGAAGAGCCGGACAAAGTGCCAGAATTTTCTGGGGCAGCTGTGAGATGCTATTTTTAGGCTACGGGGGCCAATATCCATGGTCCCTTACCAACCTGAGAATACCAGGCCCCAGCTGACTGCTTTAGCTTGACTGGTTGTCAAAATTGAGAGGGACCCCACACCCTTTTTTTAAATTATTTATTTAAATCATTTTAAAAAATGGCATTGGGACAACTCTATTCTTGTTAATCAGCAATAATAAAGTTGACAGCTGAGAGTTTCAACCCGCAGATGTCAGTTTTTCCTGCTTTGGTTTTCAAAAATAGAAGAGACCCACATCATTTATTTTTAGATGTATTTATAGCACAGGTGCCAGCTGTTATCAGTGACAGCACCCATAGGCTGATGGTCTCATCAGCCGACGCCTGTGACCGACGGTAAACTTTTTACCGCCGGTCACAGCTGCTGGCTTACATTATCACCTGACAGCATGGGATCTGCAGCTCTTTGATCAGCAGTAGTAATCTTACCGCTGATCAGAGCCACCGATGTTTCTCGTGCTGTTATGCAATGACAGTTGTTGGAAACACCAGATGTTCGGGTTGCCGAACAGTAACACGGACTTCATAGAGAAGTCTGTGTTTGGGATCTGTGACGGAACACTAGGTTATTACAGTGGAGAATGCTTTATGTGCGGCTGTACATTTCAAATGAATGTGCATCTTAGGATTCATGTTCAGTGGAAAACTCCACTGGAGTTGGTGGGCCTCCAGGTCCCATTCTAATGGCAAACATCTCCCTGAATCTCCCTGATGACATCATTACCTACCAATTTTCTTCTGACAGCCGTCTACCCATTTCATGCCAACAGCACAACTACAAATGTAAAATAATCAGTTGTACACAAAAGGATGATTGTCAAATAAAAGTACTTATTCAGAGAGTATAAAAAAAGCTTATAAAATGAAAAAACTGTCTGTGTAAAATTTACTGATGTCTGTAAATGTAATATCAGCAAATTATTCTGGAATGAAAACTAATAAATACCTGTCTCATTAGATATATCCCCATCAGAACACTTCAGACATTCGAAGCAGCACTTATGGCTTCCGTTCATTAGGATCCTTCGATAACCTGGTGGACAGTCCTCAGTGCACTTAGAGACTGGAATCTAAAGCATAAATGATCACATTTTTAAATACAATACACGTGTTCTCAAACATGTGGAAGCTAAAAAACAATAAAATATTAAATATCTGAAACATTTTTTAATGCATTTTGCTATTATAAAAAATTGATTGCTTACATTTGGCTGCTGCCAGAGCAGCTATTAGCAGTTCAGTGGGGGTTGTCAGGTGTTAGATCCCCCACTGATTACTGTGAGGCGCTGACCATGGACTAAAGATTATTGGACATTTCTGTAAAGTGGAGTCCACAGCTCTATGGGTTGCCGACTTTTTCCAGCACGGTGCACCAGTTGCATCAATATTATTGTTATTCTTATATTAGAGATCTGCTTGTTGTGTTACAGTATATTAGTGATTTGCTTGCTCATCAGTTTAGTCTCAGGAATCAATGTTTACATTCAGTGAGGGTAAGCAGAGGAAGACATGCAGGCTAGACCTTATGTACACATAAGGCCAAACCCATGATTAGTAATGAAGGAACCCTATCCATTGTTCTTCCAGCCAACAGTCCCATGGTGTGGATGGGGATGGTAGACCCAGGGGAGCCGTCACTACAGGGGGTGTCATATGTAGTTCCAGGTGATGGGCTTAAGGTACCGTTACTCTAAACGACTTACCAACGATCACGACCAGCGATACGACCTGGCCGTGATCGTTGGTAAGTCGTTGTGTGGTCGCTGGGGAGCTGTCACACAGACAGCTCTCTCCAGTGACCAACGATCAGGGGAACGACTTCGGCATCGTTGAAACTGTCTTCAACGATGCCGAAGTCCCCCTGCAGCACCCGGGTAACCAGGGTAAACATCGGGTTACTAAGTGCAGGGCCGCGCTTAGTAACCCGATATTTACCCTGGTTACCATTGTAAAAGTAAAAAAAAAAAACACCACATACTCACATTCCGATGTCTGTCACGTCCCCCGCCGTCAGCTTCCCGCACTGACTGTGTCAGCGCTGGCCGTAAAGCAGAGCACAGCGGTGACGTCACCGCTGTGCTCTGCTTTACGGCCGGCGCTCACACAGTCAGTGCGGGAAGCTGACGGCGGGGGACGTGACAGACATCGGAATGTGAGTATGTAGTGTTTTTTTTAAACTTTTACAATGGTACCAGGGTAAATATCGGGTTACTAAGTGCGGCCCTGCAATTAGTAACCCGATGTTTACCCTGGTTACAAGTGAACACATCGCTGGATCGGTGTCACACACACCGATCCAGTGATGACAGCGGGTGAACAGCGACCAAATAAAGGTCCTGATCATTACCTACGACCAACGATCTCCCAGCAGGGGCATGATCGTTGGTCGCTGTCACACTATAACTGTCATGTCGGACGCTGTTCATACTAGGGCGTTCGACAGACAGTGGTAATTCTGCTTTTGTCCACTATGCACTCAGTGGCGTCGGCTAGATTTTGTTTAGCTGGTCCGGGGTTAATTTAGCTGGTGCTAGGATTGGAAGCTGGGTCACGCCCACTGCCATTAAATTGTTCTTCTGAACATTGGGCGTCGGCGATTATAGCTTCTGTCTTGTTCTTGGTTATCTCGGTCTGGAGTGGTGGTCTAGGAAAAGGAGTTTTGTATCTGGTGGTGTATATTTCCCTTTGTCATATTTTCCTCCTTCTTATATTTGTATTTGTTTTGCCCTGTGCATTTATTGTGTATTCCTGAGTGACTGCGGCGTGGTGTATATTTTCCGTTATCCTTGTCTGTGCTAACTGTGGGTATTGATTAGTGGTCTCTTCACTGGGTGGTGGGTGGAGGTTTCAGCCTAGGGTTGAAACAGGAGACAGGGTGAGGGTGGAGGCCCAGACATGCACACCATCAGGGTAAACTCTGGGAGAGGGTCAGTCAGGGTTTCCCAGAGTTGAGGGAAATCACAGGGGCCTGGGTTATTAGATTTTGCCTACCTAGGCTCCCCGTGACAATAACGAGATTGTTAGCGGGATCGTTGCTACGTTACAAAAAGCGTGACATTTCAACGATATTGTTAACGAAATCGTTATGTGTGAAGGTACCTTTATGGAATATGCTTCATTCTTTAAGCTAAAAGCAAAAGTTTTAGGGGGAGGAAGGAAAAGAAGCCAAGTTTAGTCAGTTGGGAAAGTGACTTCAAAGGGAGAGGATCGAGGATGACATTCTGAAGCAAATGGATGGATGGCCTATGGAGTTTTGGAGATCGGTTGCCAGCTGGGCTGGACTCACCTGCTACTGGTAAGGGATCTGTCATCTGGATTTCAGGAACTTTCTTAACTGGAACTGTTGCTGTTGGGACACATGGGCTTTGTTTTTGTTACCTGTAGTGTTGAGCGATACCTTCCGATATGCAAAGGTATCAGTATCGGATTGGATCGGCCGATACCGGCAAAATATCGGATCTCGCCGATACGGATACCCGATACCAATGCATATCAATGGGATACAAAATATCGGAATGGTTCCCAGGGTCTGAAGGAGAGGAAACTCTCCTTCAGGCCCTGGGATCCATATTCATGTATACAATAAAGAATAAAAATAAAAAATATTGATATACTCACCCCTCCGGCGGCCCCTGCTCTTAGCGGTGCCTCCGTTCTTAAGAATGCAGAGTTAAGGACCTTCGATGATGTCGCGGCTTGTGATTGGTCGCGTGACCGCTCATGTGACCAATCACAAGCCACGACGTCATCGCAGGTCCTAAACTCACTGCATTCTTAGGAACGGAGGCTGCCGGTTACATCGCTAAGGTCCAGGGTCCGCTGGAGGGGTGAGTATATCCATATTTTTTATTTTAATTCTTTATTTTTTGCATGAATATGGATCCCAGGGCCTGAAGTAGAGTCTCCTCTCCTCCAGACCCTGGGAACCATACACTGGGAACTTCTAATTCCGATTTCCGATATCACAAAAATATTGGAACTCGGTATCGGAATTCCGATACATCAAATATCGGCCGATACCCGATACTTGCGGTATCGGAATGCACAACACTAGTTACCTGTCATCTGAGGGAGAATGGATTGTGACTAGTGTTGAGCGATACTTTCCGATATCGGAAAGTATCGGTATCGGAAAGTATCGGCCGATACCGTCACAGTATCGGAATCCAATCCGATACCGATACCCGATCCCAATGCAAGTCAATGGGACGAAAATATCGGAATTAAAATAAACCCTTTCTTTCCTTGTAGGTTAATTCTACATGAAGGAAAACAACTAAGAATAATGTAGGATGTATTGGGGGAGGTGGCGGAGACATTAAAGGCACAGGGGTTTATCCCAATCAAATAGAATAGCAGTATTTTTAATTTTTTTATGACGTTCGGCGTTAGAAAGAATTTGACTATGTTAATTTTTTATTTATTTTGTCAGATATTGATGTTTCACTACTTCCACGCCCTTCACCCTATTTTTTACTTCTCCCACACTTTCTTCTTCATTATCCTCATCATCAGCTTCTGTGACATCAACTTCTTCACCTTATTCATCTTCTTCTTTTCTACGTATATATATATTTTTTTTTTTACATTGTTCATATTCTTTTTATTTAACTATTATCTTTTTTATATTCAACTTCTTCATCATATTCTTATTTGTGACAGGCATTCCCGTAGTTGTTATCTATAAAAGTTTGAAGATTACACCTTCCGTTCTGCCTGTCACAAAACAGTTACATTTGTCCGCGTTCAGTTTGGCCTGCAGCATCAGGCTTTATCCAGGGGCACCACGAGGAGGAACGGACTCACCCCCATACACTGCTTAGTCTTCTTCTGCTTATAATTTAGATAATATCTTTTGCTCTGATATTTAGTCTTATGCTTAATGTTCTTCTGCTCTTTGTTCTGCAGCCTCTTGTTCTTCTGCTTCTCGGTCTTCCAGGTTGTCGTCGTCATCTCCAGGGTCGTCATCTCCAGGGTCGTCGTCATCGGGGTCGTCGTCATCGGGGTCGTCGTCATCGGGGTCGTCTTCAGGGTCATCGTCTCCAGGGTCGTCGTCATCTCGGTGGTTGTCGTCTCTGGTGTCGTCATCATCTTAGGGGTGGTCTTCCGGGTCATCGTCTTTCGGGTCTTGAACTTGGAAATGTAGCAGAAGGTACAAGAAGGCTGAGAAAATGCCGAGAAACAGCTGATGGAACTGGAACTCGGATGGCTACCCGAAGGTCCAAGAGCCAATGGAACTACCGAGGACCAGCTGACGTTACTGGAACCCGGTTACTAAGCAGGAGGTACCCGTGCCTGAAAGCACTACCAAGGACCACCTGACGTTGGTGGAACTCGGATACCCAGAGGGAGGCACCTAAGCCAAAGGCTCTGCCCGGAACCAGCTGACGGTACTGGAACCAGGATGGGGAGCAGAAGGTACAAGAGCAAAAGACACTGCCGAGAACCAGCTGACGGTACTGGAACCCGGATGGGTAGCCGAAGGTCCAAGAGCCAATGGAACTACCGAGGACCAGCTGACGTTACTGGAACCCGGTTACTAAGCAGGAGGTACCCGTGCCTGAAAGCACTACCAAGGACCACCTGACGTTGGTGGAACTCGGATACCCAGAGGGAGGCACCTAAGCCAAAGGCTCTGCCCGGAACCAGCTGACGGTACTGGAACCAGGATGGGGAGCAGAAGGTACAAGAGCAAAAGACACTGCCGAGAACCAGCTGACGGTACTGGAACCCGGATGGGGACCTATTCAAGCTTGTCTTCCTAGGGCCCCAACTGGCGGTGTGTTAGAGCCCAGGGACAGCAGGAGGAGGAGCAGGGGGAGGGGAGTGTAGGCCGAAGCCTGCACTGGCGGCAGCTTTGGGTGTGTTGTGTCTGCGTGGCTTTTGCAGGACACGTTGCCGGCTACACAGCAGGGGAACAGCTGGCGGTGCTGGACCCCACTGACACATTGGCGAGGTGTTTGGCTCTGTGCAGCCAGCACTTCCGGACAGCAACTAGCGTTGTTGGAGCCCGGGCTCTGCAGGTGGAGCAGAGTGTAGGCCGAAGCCTAATTGAACCGATTTCAAAAGTCACCTTTAACCCCCCCTCAGGGGTTACAAAGTAGAAGAGCCACAGCTTATGCAGCAGCAGTGCTGCGCAAGTCAAAGGTTGCTCTTGTAATTTTTCTCCTTGCACACGCTGAATGGAACACGTATAACATTTAGCCCTTCATACAGTCAAACTGTGTAATGGAGGCGAGAGTTCCCTTTGTAATGAGACGCAGCACAGGTGTCAAGAATCCCACCTTGGTGCTGGGTGCAGCCTCCCGAGCGTTGTTATTTGCTGTACAGGAGTCTGCGCTGTCGTGTTATCCCCTGGCCTAGCGCCGTTAGCGCTGCCCATCTTCTGGCATCATGTAATGTCGGCCGGTGCGGTTCGCGATGACCATGAATCCCAGCCCCGCAGTGTCTTAACATTGTTAAAACACTGCGGGGCTGGGATTCAGGGCCTGGCGCAGCACATATGTTCGCCTCTCACACTCGGGTCCTTACACCCGCTTCAGACTGTGCGGCGTCATCTGATCCCTTATCGCATGCCACGGCCATGAAGCCGCACAGTCCGAAGAAGGCGGAAGGAGAGGAGGGACAGGCGAACTGATGCACTGATCCTGCCCATCAATCACACCCTCGCAGTCCCAATAAATAAGACACCGAGGGGCGTTGTGTGGGTCAGGGCGGCCGCAGAGGCGCAGCCAGCCAAACAATGATGCCAGAAGACGGGCAGCGCTACCAAGGGGGTTGCAGCGTGTCATTACAAAGGAAAGTCACACCACCGGGACGGTTAAATGGTCACACAGAGGACACATTTCAGACGTGTTTTCAGTTCCACATGTGCGAGGAGAATACGTTTCTGAGCCACCTTGCACACATGCAGCATTACCGCTGTACAAGGTGGCTGGATAACGTAAAAACGCCTGGGGGAGGGGGGACAGGTTCCCTTCAATTTCAGTTCTTGTGTCTGCGTGGCTTTTGCAGGACACGTTGCCGGCTGCACAGCAGGGGAACAGCTGGCGGTGCTGGACCCCACTGACACATTGGCTGGTGTTTTTCTCTGTGCAGCTAGCACATCTGGGCCCCAACTGGCGGTGTGTTAGAGCCCAGGGACAGCAGGAGGAGGAGCAGGAGGAGGAGGAGCAGGGGGAGGGGAGTGTAGGCCGAAGCCTGCACTGGCGGCAGCTTTGGGTGTGTTGTGTCTGCGTGGCTTTTGCAGGACACGTTGCCGGCTACACAGCAGGGGAACAGCTGGCGGTGCTGGACCCCACTGACACATTGGCGAGGTGTTTGGCTCTGTGCAGCCAGCACTTCCGGACAGCAACTAGCGTTGTTGGAGCCCGGGCTCTGCAGGTGGAGCAGAGTGTAGGCCGAAGCCTAATTGAACCGATTTCAAAAGTCACCTTTAACCCCCCCTCAGGGGTTACAAAGTAGAAGAGCCACAGCTTATGCAGCAGCAGTGCTGCGCAAGTCAAAGGTTGCTCTTGTAATTTTTCTCCTTGCACACGCTGAATGGAACACGTATAACATTTAGCCCTTTATACAGTCAAACTGTGTAATGGAGGCGAGAGTTCCCTTTGTAATGAGACGCAGCACAGGTGTCAAGAATCCCACCTTGGTGCTGGGTGCAGCCTCCCGAGCGTTGTTATTTGCTGTACAGGAGTCTGCGCTGTCGTGTTATCCCCTGGCCTAGCGCCGTTAGCGCTGCCCATCTTCTGGCATCATGTAATGTCGGCCGGTGCGGTTCGCGATGACCATGAATCCCAGCCCCGCAGTGTCTTAACATTGTTAAAACACTGCGGGGCTGGGATTCAGGGCCTGGCGCAGCACATATGTTCGCCTCTCACACTCGGGTCCTTACACCCGCTTCAGACTGTGCGGCGTCATCTGATCCCTTATCGCATGCCACGGCCATGAAGCCGCACAGTCCGAAGAAGGCGGAAGGAGAGGAGGGACAGGCGAACTGATGCACTGATCCTGCCCATCAATCACACCCTCGCAGTCCCAATAAATAAGACACCGAGGGCTGTTGTGTGGGTCAGGGCGGCCGCAGAGGCGCAGCCAGCCAAACAATGATGCCAGAAGACGGGCAGCGTTACCAAGGAGCTTGTTGCGTGTGTCAATACAAAGTCAAATCACACCTGAGGGACGTTTTAATGGTCACAGAGGACACATTTTAGACGTGTTCACTTCAACATGGGCAAGGAGAATAAGTTTCTGAGCCACCTTGAACACATGCAGCATTACTGCTGTTCAAGGTAGCTGTAAAACATAGAAACACCTGGGGGAGGGGGGACAGGTTCCCTTCAATTTCAGTTCTTGTGTCTGCGTGGCGGTCGCAGGACACGTTGCCGGCTACACAGCAGGGGAACAGCTGGCGGTGCTGAACCCCACTGACACATTGGCTGGTGTTTTTCTCTGTGCAGCTAGCACATCTGGGCCCCAACTGGCGGTGTTAGAGCCCAGGGTCAGCAGGAGGAGCAGGGGGAGCGGAGTGTAGGCCGAAGCCTGCACTCGAGCAAGTTAAAAGGAAACCTTTAACCCCCCCCCCCCCCCCCAGGCGTTTGTAGCTGAAAGAGCCATTGTGTACAGCACTAATGCTGGAAAAGGTAAACTTAGCTCTTTTAATTATGGTCCTTGTACGTGCGGAACCTAACATTTATGAAATGTGAAATGTGTCTCCTCACAGCGTTAAACCGTCCGGTAGGTGGAACTTTCCTTTGTCGTGTGACGCAGCACAGCCATCATTTTTACCCCCTTGGCGCCGTGCGCCGCCTCCTCAGCGTTGTTTGAATCTGTCTGTGACTGTGCGGTGTCACGGCCGTGGCATGCTATTAGGGACCAGCTGACATCGCACAGTCTGAAGAAGCCGTAGGGAGGGGAGTGAGAGGAGAGGATATGCACTGCGCACGGGCACGGATCACAGGCCCGTGGTGGGATTACATTAGACGACACTGCGAGGCGGGATCTCGGCCAGCGCACCCGCACAGGCGCAGCCAGCCTGACACCAAATGAGGTCAGAAGACGGGCAGCGCAACATGTGTGCATGGCCAAGGGCTAACCTAACAGCGCAGGCTCCGGGACAGATTCAAACAACGCTGAGGAGGGGGCGCACGGCGCCAAGGGGGTAAAAATGATGGCTGTGCTGCGTCACACGACAAAGGAAAGTTCCACCTACCGGACGGTTTAACGCTGTGTGGGGACACATTTCATAAGTGTTTGGTTCAGCATGTGCAAGGAGCATCACGAAAAGAGGCACTTTTTCCCTTTGCATCATTACTGCTGCACAAGGTGGCTCCTTCAGTAACAAACGCCTGGGGGGGGGGGGTCAGGTTCCCTTACATTTAACTTGTTGTGCCTGCGTGGCGGTCGCAGTACACGTTGCCGTATACACAGCAGGGGAACAGCTGGCGGTGCTGAACCCCACTAACACATTGGCGAGGTGTTTGGCTCTGTGCGTACAGCACTTCTGGACGGCAACTAGCGGTGTTGGAGCCCAGGGACAGGTGGAGGAGGAGGAGGTTGGAGGAGGTTGGAGGGATTGCCACACACACAGCAGGGGAACAGCTGACGTTACTAAACCCCAATAACAGAGGAGGGACTGTTGACTGTGCGTACAGCACTTCTGGACGGCAACTGGCGGTGTTGGAGCCCAGGGACAGGTGGAGGAGGAGGAGGTTGGAGGAGGTTGGAGGAGGTAGGAGGGATTGCCACACACACAGCAGGGGAACAGCTGACGTTACTGAACCCCAATAACAGAGGAGGGACTGTTGACTGTGCGTACAGCACTTCTGGACGGCAACTGGCGGTGTTGGAGCCCAGGGACAGGTGGAGGAGGAGGAGGTTGGAGGAGGTTGGAGGAGGTAGGAGGGATTGCCACACACACAGCAGGGGAACAGCTGACGTTACTGAACCCCAATAACAGAGGAGGGACTGTTGACTGTGCGTACAGAACTTCTGGACGGCAACTGGCGGTGTTGGAGCCCAGGGACAGGTGGAGGAGGAGGAGGTTGGAGGAGGTTGGAGGAGGTAGGAGGGATTGCCACACACACAGCAGGGGAACAGCTGACGTTACTGAACCCCAATAACAGAGGAGGGACTGTTGACTGTGCGTACAGCACTTCTGGACGGCAACTGGCGGTGTTGGAGCCCAGGGACAGGTGGAGGAGGAGGAGGTAGGAGGAGGTAGGAGGGATTGCCACACACACAGCAGGGGAACAGCTGATGTTACTGAACCCCAATAACAGAGGAGGGACTGTTGACTGTGCGTACAGCACTTCTGGACGGCAACTGGCGGTGTTGGAGCCCAGGGACAGGTGGAGGAGGAGGAGGTTGGAGGAGGTTGGAGGAGGTAGGAGGGATTGCCACACACACAGCAGGGGAACAGCTGACGTTACTGAACCCCAATAACAGAGGAGGGACTGTTGACTGTGCGTACAGCACTTCTGGATGGCAACTGGCGGTGTTGGAGCCCAGGGACAGGTGGAGGAGGAGGAGGTAGGAGGAGGTAGGAGGGATTGCCACACACACAGCAGGGGAACAGCTGACGTTACTGAACCCCAATAACAGAGGAGGGACTGTTGACTGTGCGTACAGCACTTCTGGACGGCAACTGGCGGTGTTGGAGCCCAGGGACAGGTGGAGGAGGAGGAGGTTGGAGGAGGTTGGAGGAGGTAGGAGGGATTGCCACACACACAGCAGGGGAACAGCTGACGTTACTGAACCCCAATAACAGAGGAGGGACTGTTGACTGTGCGTACAGCACTTCTGGACGGCAACTGGCGGTGTTGGAGCCCAGGGACAGGTGGAGGAGGAGGAGGTTGGAGGAGGTTGGAGGAGGTAGGAGGGATTGCCACACACACAGCAGGGGAACAGCTGACGTTACTGAACCCCAATAACAGAGGAGGGACTGTTGACTGTGCGTACAGCACTTCTGGACGGCAACTGGCGGTGTTGGAGCCCAGGGACAGGTGGAGGAGGAAGAGGTAGGAGGAGGTAGGAGGGATTGCCACACACACAGCAGGGGAACAGCTGACGTTACTGAACCCCAATAACAGAGGAGGGACTGTTGACTGTGCGTACAGCACTTCTGGACGGCAACTGGCGGTGTTGGAGCCCAGGGACAGGTGGAGGAGGAGGAGGTTGGAGGAGGTAGGAGGGATTGCCACACACACAGCAGGGGAACAGCTGACGTTACTGAACCCCAATAACAGAGGAGGGACTGTTGACTGTGCGTACAGCACTTCTGGACGGCAACTGGCGGTGTTGGAGCCCAGGGACAGGTGGAGGAGGAGGAGGTTGGAGGAGGTAGGAGGGATTGCCACACACACAGCAGGGGAACAGCTGACGTTACTGAACCCCAATAACAGAGGAGGGACTGTTGACTGTGCGTACAGCACTTCTGGACGGCAACTGGCGGTGTTGGAGCCCAGGGACAGGTGGAGGAGGAGGAGGTTGGAGGAGGTTGGAGGAGGTAGGAGGGATTGCCACACACACAGCAGGGGAACAGCTGACGTTACTGAACCCCACTAACACATTGGCGAGGTGTTTGGCTCTGTGCGTACAGCACTTCTGGACGGCAACTAGCGGTGTTGGAGCCCAGGGACAGGTGGAGGAGGAGGTTGGAGGAGGTTGGAGGGATTGCCACACACACAGCAGGGGAACAGCTGACGTTACTAAACCCCAATAACAGAGGAGGGACTGTTGACTGTGCGTACAGCACTTCTGGACGGCAACTGGCGGTGTTGGCGCCCAGGGGCAGGTGGAGGAGGAGGAGGTTGGAGGAGGTAGGAGGGATTGCCACACACACAGCAGGGGAACAGCTGACGTTACTGAACCCCAATAACAGAGGAGGGACTGTTGACTGTGCGTACAGCACTTCTGGACGGCAACTGGCGGTGTTGGAGCCCAGGGACAGGTGGAGGAGGAGGAGGTTGGAGGAGGTTGGAGGAGGTAGGAGGGATTGCCACACACACAGCAGGGGAACAGCTGACGTTACTGAACCCCAATAACAGAGGAGGGACTGTTGACTGTGCGTACAGCACTTCTGGACGGCAACTGGCGGTGTTGGAGCCCAGGGACAGGTGGAGGAGGAGGAGGTTGGAGGAGGTTGGAGGAGGTAGGAGGGATTGCCACACACACAGCAGGGGAACAGCTGACGTTACTGAACCCCAATAACAGAGGAGGGACTGTTGACTGTGCGTACAGCACTTCTGGACGGCAACTGGCGGTGTTGGAGCCCAGGGACAGGTGGAGGAGGAGGAGGTTGGAGGAGGTTGGAGGAGGTAGGAGGGATTGCCACACACACAGCAGGGGAACAGCTGACGTTACTGAACCCCAATAACAGAGGAGGGACTGTTGACTGTGCGTACAGCACTTCTGGACGGCAACTGGCGGTGTTGGAGCCCAGGGACAGGTGGAAAAGCAGAGGAACACAATGTAGGCCGAAGCCTGAGAAAGTCGAAAGGGAACCTTTAACCCCCCCCCAAGGCGTTTGTAGCTGAAAGAGCCAGCTTGTGCAGCACAAAAGATGCAAAAGGAAAAGGTGGCTCTTTTCATCATGCTCCTTGCAAACACAGAACTAAACACTTTTAAAATGTGTCCCCTGAAGCCGTGAAACCGTCCCGGAGGTGGGACTTTCCTTCGTAATATGACGCAGCACAGCCATCATTACTACCCCCCCGCCGCCGTGCCCCGGCTCCTCAGCGTTGTTTGATTCCGTCCCGGAGCCTGCGCTGTTATGTTATCCCGTGGCCAGGCACACTTAGCGCTGCCCGTCTTCTGACATCATTTGGTGTCAGGCTGGCTGCGCCTGTTCGGCCGCGCTGGCCGAGAGCCCGCCTCGCAGTGTCTTCTGATGTAATCCCACTGGGGGCCTGGGATCCATGGCCATGCGCAGTGCATATCCTCGCCTCTCACTCCCCTCCCTATGGCTTCTTTTTCAGACTGTGCGGTGTCACGGCCGTGGCATGCTATTAGGGACCAGCTGACACCGAACAGTCTGAAGAAGCCATAGGGAGATGAGTGAGAGGTGGAGGTTCAGATATGCACTGCGCATGTCCATAGATCCCAGGCCCCCAGTGGGATTAAATCAGAAGACACTGCGCCGGGGGGGTAGGAATGACGGCTGTGCTGCGTCATATTACGAAGGAAAGTCCCACCTCCGGGACGGTTTTACGGTATCAGTGGACACATTTTATAAGTGTTAAGTTTTGCGTGTGCAAGGAGCAAAACCAAAATAGCTACCTTTTTCCTTGTGCAGCATTACTGCTGCACAAGGTGGCTCTTTCAGTAACAAACGCCTTGGGGGGGGGGGGACAGATTCCCTTACATTTCAGTTGTTGTGTCAGCGTGGCGGTCGCATGACACATTGCCGGCTACACAGCTGGGGATCAGCTGACGTTACTGAAACCCAATAACACTGGGTCGTATGTTTTGACTGTGCAGACGGCACATCTGAGCCTCAACTGGCGGTGTTGGAGCCCAGGAATTTAAGTTCAGGTGGTAGAAAGATGAACACAACAGGAGACCTGGATAACGTATACAGTGACCTAATTATTTAATCAGGAGGAGGAGTGGCAAATTCCTGCGAGATCCAGGCCTTGTTCATTTTCAGGAAAGTAAGCCGGTCAACGTTATCGGAGGATAGTCGCATGCGACGGTCAGTTAGTACACCACCTGCAGCACTAAAGACACGTTCCGATAATACACTGGCCGCAGGGCAAGACAGCACCTCCAATGCATACTGGCTTAGCTCTGGCCATGTATCCAGCTTTGAGACCCAAAACTTGAAAGGGGAAGAGCCGTCTGGGAGTACAGCAAGAGGGCAAGACATGTAGTCTGTCACCATCTGACGGAACCGTTGCCTCCTGCTGACTGGAGCCGTCTGTGATGGTGTAGACTTTTGTGGCGGGCACAGAAAACTGTGCCACAGTTGGGCCATACTGGTCTTGCCTTGGGCAGAGGCACTGCTTCTGCTCCCTCTTTGTGCAGAGCCTCCACCACTGCCTGGACGCACTGAGCTGCTTTGGAATGCACTAGCAGCACTTCTCTCAGTTGGAATGGAGAAGATGATGGAACTGACCAGTGTGTCTTGGTACTCCCGCATTTTTCGCTCCCGGTTCAACGGTGTGATGAGGCTTTCTACGTTGTCCCGGTAGCGAGGATCGAGGAGGGTGAACACCCAATAATCAGACATGTTGAGAATGTGGTCGATGCGGCGGTCGTTTCTCAGGCACTGCAGCATGTAATCCACCATGTGCTGCAGACTGCCAACTGCCCAAGAAACGCTGTCCCCAGCTGGAGGCGTGATCTCTGCCCGCTCGTCATCACCCCACCCTCGCTGTACACACTGAGTACTGGACAATTCGGGAACTCCCTCCTCTGGACGGATGTCTTCCTCCTCCATTGACTCCTCCTCATCCTCCTCACAAACTGTCCCCTGCCTACGCGTTTGTGAGGAACCACGTGGCGCTGACTGTCCAGAAGATGATGGAAGTGGTGAATCCTCATCCTCCACCTCTTCCACAACATCATCCCTTAGCGCTTGCAGTGATTTTTCAAGCAGGCAGATAAGGGGGACAGTCATGCTGACTAGTGCATCATCTGCACTCGCCATCCGCGTGGAATAATCAAAGGGACGCAAAACCTGGCAGACATCCTTCATAGTGGCCCACTCTGTGGTTGTGAAGTCTGTACGGCGCTGACTGCGACTTTTTTGCGCCTGATACAGCTGGTACTCCATTACAGCTTGCTGCTGCTCACACAACCGCTCCAACATATGTAACGTGGAATTCCACCTGGTAGGTAGGTCACATATGATGCGATGTTCCGGCAGGCGGTGTCGGCGCTGCAGAGCCGCAATGCGCGCTTTTGCCGTGCTGGAACGCCGCAAGTGAGCACACTCTAGGCGGACCTTGTGCAGCAGTGCATCAAGATCCGGATAGTCCCTCAAAAAACTCTGCACGACCAAATTGAGCACATGTGCCAGACATGGGATGTGAGTGAGGTTGCCGAGGCCCAGGGCTGCCACCAGATTTCGGCCATTATCACACACTACCATGCCTGGCTGGAGATTCGCTGGCTCAAACCACACATCGCTCTCCTGCTTGATGGCATTCCAGAGCTCCTGCGCTGTGTGGCTACGATTCCCCAAAAAAATTAATTTCAAGACGGCCTGTTGATGTTTGGCCACGGCTGTGCTCATGTCGGTCGTAACAGGTACACGTTCATCACGGGTCCATGTGGAGGTGGACTGTGACGGCTCCTGCAGCGATGATTCTGAGGAACTGGTGTAAGAGGAGGAGTCAATGCGTACAGAATGGATTCCTGCAATCCTTGGAGTGGGCAGGACACGTCCTGCGCCACTCGCACGGTCTGTACCCGGCTCAACTACATTAACCCAATGGGCAGTGAGGGAAAGGTATCGCCCCTGTCCATGTTGACTGGTCCACGCATCGGTGGTGAGGTGGACCTTGCTACTGACGGCGTTCAGTAGCGCGTGTTTTATGTGTCCCTCCACATGCTTGTGCAGGGCAGGGACGGCTTGCCTGCTGAAGTAAAAGCGGCTGGGCACACTGTACTGTGGGACTGCCAATGACATCAAGTCACGGAAGCTGTCAGTCTCCACCAGCCTGAATGACAGCATTTCCAGTGACAGAAGTTTGGCAATGCCTGCAGTCAGAGCCTGTGCTCGTGGGTGGTTTGACGAGAAAGGCCGCCTTTTCTCCCATGCCTGTACTACCGATGGCTGTAGACTGGGCTGGGAGTGTGTGGTTGACTGGGAAAGTGGTGCTGCGGGTGGAATGACAGCGGGTCTCTGGACAACAGGGCCAGAGGTTCTTCCACGGCGATCCTGGGAGGAAGCCGAACCAGCTGCGTGTGAGCTAGAGGAAGAGGCAACACGAGCTGAAGAGGTGGTAGCTGCCGCTGTTGGTTGGCCTAGCTCTTCAGTGTGTTTGTCTAACTCCGCCGGGTGCCTGTTGCGCACATGTTTCCACATGTTGGAGGTATTGAGGTTGGCGACTTTTTGACCTCTTTTGATTTTTTGATGACACACCTTGCATCTGACATAGCAAATGTCATCTGCAACTGTGTCAAAAAAGGACCAGGCACTGCAAGTCTTGGGAGCCCCCCTTTTGACTTTTGGAAGAGACATGCTCCTTACGGGTGCCAAAGCGGAGGCTGCAGGATCCGCAGTCTTCCCCCTCCCTCTCCCTCTTTGGGCCGTACGGGGAATCTCTTCCTCAGAGCTGCTCCCACCACCTTCCTGTCCCTGACGCCAAGATGGGTCAAGGACCTCATCATCTACACTACCCTCTGCCCCCAACTGCTCCTCCTGGGTAGTCTCAGCAGCAGAGCACGCACCAGTAAGTGGCACCTGAGTGTCATCATCAGCTGATGCGGCCTGCGAGGTGGTGACCGGAGCCACTGGCCCACCCGCCTCTTCAGAGGAAGACAGAAAAAGCTGTTGGGCATCACTGCACCCTGCCTCTTCTTCCATTTCTCCAATGCTGCTTGGCTGGCCCCCTGTTTCCAAGCCAAGAGATGATTCAGAGAACAGAAGTAGAGACTGCTCCTGTCCTGGGATCTCTGTCTGCCTGGGCAATTTTGCAGGTGGTGAAGAGACAGATGGCTGCTCTCCAGTGCTCTGTGTCTGAGAGGATGTGGCACTAATGGAAGTTGATGCATTAGCTGCCATCCATCCCACAACGGCTTCAATTTGGTCTTCACGCAGCAGCGGTGTACGGCGCTCGGCGACAAAGCTGCGCATGAACGACTGTTCCCTTGTGAAAGTGGGTGCTGATGACTCACCGGTGCCCGCAGCAGGCACAGAATCCCCACGTCCCCTCCCTGCTCCGCGCCCACGCCCACGCCCACGTGCCTTACTCACTGCCTTCTTCATCTTGGTTGACTGATAAAGATAAGCAGAAAAGTACTAACGGCTTTGTGTGCTTATTCCTGAGCAACTCCTCCTAACAGGTATAAGACACACTAATTTTCTAAAGTGTGGACTAGACTTGAATATGAGCTAATGTGGCCTACACAAATGTAAAGTGGTGTAACTGGTGTGTTTGGTGAACTTTATTATTTATTTATTTTTTGGGGGCTGAACTGACAACGGATAGAGCTGCAATCACACGGAGACCGTGCAGACAGCCGTAAACGGCGCTGCAAGGCCCAAAAACCCTCCTCTACTTTATCCTATGTAGTGTTTTTCCACAAATTAGCTGGAGACGGGTGGAAAGACACTAATAGGATTTTTTAAAATAAATTAGCAGCAGACTACACTACTTTGAAAAAAAAGAAAATTGATTTGGCGGTATGACGCAGTGAAAAACCCTGAGCTGCAGACAACCAGGCTACGGCTGCTCACAGACTACAGGGCGAGCTGCAGTCACACGGAGACCGTGCAGACAGCCGTAAACGGCGCTGCAAGGCCCAAAAACCCTCCTCTACTTTATCCTATGTAGTGTTTTTCCACAAATTAGCTGGAGACGGGTGGACAGACACTAATAGGATTTTTTAAAATAAATTAGCAGCAGACTACACTACTTTGAAAAAAAAGAAAATTGATTTGGCGGTATGACGCAGTGAAAAACCCTGAGCTGGAGACAACCAGGCTATAGCTGCTCACAGATTACAGGGCGAGCTGCAGTCACACGGAGACCGTGCAGACAGCCGTAAACGGCGCTGCAAGGCCCAAAAACCCTCCTCTACTTTATCCTATGTAGTGTTTTTCCACAAATTAGCTGGAGACGGGTGGAAAGACACTAATAGGAATTTTTGGAAAAAATGTGCAGCAGCCTGCACTACTTCAAAAAAAAAAAAAAAAAGGACAGTATGAGGCAATGAACCACCCTCCCTGAACTGAATACAACCAGCTATGGATGGCCTATGTGGCTGCACTCAGACTAGAGAGTGGGCTGCACTCACACACACACACAGAGAGACCTTGCAGATCGCTGTGAAAACAGCGCTACAAGGCAAAAGGAAGGTGAATAGTAGGTGAACACAGCGGTTGCTAAATTAGCCTTTGGAAAGCACAAAGAAGCAAATCGCTATCTCTAAACTGTCCCTCAGTCAGCAAACAGCGTCCTGTCACTAACTGAATTCACAGCAGAGTGATCGCAAAATGGCTCCAGCGACTTTTAAACTGCATCATGACATCATTTCAGCAGCCAATCACAGCCTTGCCAGTAGTTTCATGCCCTCCATGCTAAACAGGATGTGCCCACACTTGGAATCTTTCTCATTGGCTGAATTTCTGAATTTTGAATCATTGAACTTCCGATTCCGGTATCCGATACGCGCCAAGTATCGGAATCCCGGTATCGGAATTCCGATACCGCTAGTATCGGCCGATACCCGATACTTGCGGTATCGGAATGCTCAACACGAATTGTGACTACACTTTGTAGTATTTTGGACATATACCAGGAATTATTGTAAAACCATGAACATAAAGAAATATAACAACATACGTTAAAGTTTAACTATTACTATTTAAAAGTCTTCATATCTGACATGTGTGGCACAGTGCTGCTAATCGGTGGTGGTCCAGACTCTAAATAGAAAGTTTATGTATAGGTATATAGTTCTATGACAGTAAATTATGGACCCACAGATTTAACATTGAATTGGACTCTTGTACCTCGTGTGTATTTTCACAGATTGGTGAGAGTCTCAGGACCCAAATCCCCACCAATCAGCAGCACTGCACAGTACATGTAATACAGTCATGGCCAAAAGTGTTGGATCCCTTGAAACTGTTCTGGAAAAGGAAGTATTTCTCCCAGAAAATTATTGCAGTTACCCACGTTTTGTTATACCGATGTTTATTGCTTTTGTGTTTATTGGAACAATTAAAAAAAAAAAACTGAGAAAAAAATGCAAATTGGACAGAATTTCACACAGAACTCCAAAAATGGGCAGGACATATTGTTGGCAATGTCACCTTAATATTTGGTTGCACCCTTGGGAATAAAGAACTGCAATTAATGGCTTCCTATAACCATCCACGAGCTTCTTACGTCTCTCAACTGGAATTTTGCACCACTCTTCTTACAAACTGCTCCAGGTCTCATATGTGAAGGCGAAGTCTCCCAACAACAATTTTAAGATCTCTCCATGGGTGATCTCAATGGAATTTCGATTTGGACTCATTCCTCCCATTTCATAACTCTCCAGCGCTTTGTTTACATTCTATGATTTAATTTTTTTCATATTTTCAGAGATCAGACTTTTACAAAAGCAATGATATCAAATATGTGTACTTTTTTAATTGCTTTTATTTCTTAATTATTAACAGGGGAAATGGGCGTGTTTTAAACTTTTTATTTTCTTAATTTGTTCCTATTTTTTAAAACATTTATTTGTTACTTTTCAACGTATTTGATATTGCCCTTAGGAACCCTGAATCTGCAATTGTCTAATTACTTGTGCTATATACAGCAATGCCATAGTATTGCTGTATATAGTAAACATCATGGTCTCCTATGAACACAGTCTTTCATAGTAGATGATTGGTTAGAACAGCTCACCCCCCTGATGACGTGCTGTAAACACCGCTATAGCAGATTGAAAGCGGCATTTCACAGAATTACAACCATGGGCGGAGCTCTGCTCCACCAGTGGCTGTTATAGGCAGATGATGGCTGAATAATTCAGCCATCATCTGCCGAGAAAGGATACGAGCTTGACATGTGAGACAGGGAGATGGCAGATGATGCACGTAATACATTACATGTCATTTAAGGATTACATTTGGTGAAGACTATCTTCAGTATTATTGTTTGTGTATTTATTAAGTTAGCTTCTAAAATCTGACTTTTGCACATCTGAAATCAGCCTTTTAGTAAAATATACAAATTTGAAGATGCTTAGCTTTTTGACATTTCAGAAAAGAATCATCTAGACAACATATAACATATAACTTATTAAATGTTCAGCCAAATATATTAATGTGATCACACATGAACAGTGATTATAATGCCGACCTTCTCATTTTTCCATAATATTTCATCAGTCTGCATGAAGAGCTGATCTTCTTCTTGCACAGATAGATTAAATCTTCCAACATATTTTAAAATTAACTGAGATTGAAACAATATTTTAAAATTATTAATGTGATAGTACGAGGTCATTTCTCCCTTGTCATTAAAGTAAATTTCTTTTCCCTTCAAATCTTGGAAATTAGGTTTTCTTAAAAAATACTGAAATAAATGAAACACAACTAAGAATAGGGAAAATAAACTTAGCATATAAAAGAACATATTGGATATATTTTGAGATTTGAAACAGAAGAGGCTGAAAACAGTGAGATGAGCTGGGTGTACTGTTTTAGTGTTGCCTCCAATGCCTCATCCTCCTCCTTCCTCTGACTTTTTGTATTCCACGGCATAGTGGGTAACAATTGCAACCCATTGTGCAAATATTATGAGCCTAGATTTTTAAGTCAATTGTTCAATGCTTGAGTGTTTATGCAGTAAGTGTCCATGTCACTACTGTCATATTTTCAGTAGGAATTAGTGGAGTAACTCTTCGCTGTCATAAAGATAAATTCCAGGAAAATGCCAATATGATTTGTGGTATTTCCTGATGAAGGGGACATAGGAACCCCAAAACGCGTTGAATAAACCACTTTGAATCCTTGGCATTTTCCCGGAATTTATCCTTATGGCAGCGCAGAGTTACTCCACCAATTCCTACTGAACATATGACTGTATCAGGTCGTGGATCGACCTGTGGATCTGCAGCAGCCGCCATTCCTACATGCTTGTATCTCATCTTCACCAGGTGAGCAATTTTCTTGGTGTATCTATTCTGGTAACGTAGATAAGTCCCTATTGGGCCTTTTTATCTCCCTTTTTTCTTTGCAATAGCATGTCACTACTGTGGCATTGCTTCATAGCTTCATAATTTCTGGAGTTCCCTATTTTTTTTTTTTTTTTTTAAAAAGCTTTGCTATATTGCTGGGAATTTTGCTATACTATTGGCCTTTTCTGCCTTAGGCTCGAGTCACATGCAGTTCTGCCTCATCACTGATTATTCTACTATACCTTTATTTTATGACCTCTTGGTTGACAAATTATTTAAAAAAATTATGTATTTCAACCATGTTATAAAAACTTAAATAAAAAATGTTTAAAAAGTCACTTCCTCCACAAAATATCAAATCTTCATGTAATTATTACTACTTTGTCATGATAATGTGAATATGCCATGTTGGAGTATCTACCTAACTTTACATGACACATGCTGCGGGACATTCGACCCACCTTCTCTTCTCTTCCAGCAGCACAGTGAAATTCAAGACACTCATTGACCCTACCTCAGGAATGTCTTTGTTTGGTGACTCCAAAATGTAAATAGTAGAAAGAAGAGTGCATGTCATTACTCACAGACAAGTGTGTAATGTGTGTACTCCAATACCGCACCCTCCTGTATACCTGCACTTCTGATGTCCTGACGGATGTATGTCATATATTCTCTCCAATAAAGTCCACGAACTTCACTGCTACCTTGGGGTGAGTGCCGCATATTCTTTTCTTCTTTGAACTTGCATGTCATTACTCAACCTACTCAGTCATGTCACGGCCTAATGGTATAAGACCATGAGAGCTCAGTTTTTACTAGCCTTTAACCAGGAAGCTAGCTGAGAGATGCTCTGTAATGCATTTTGATGTCGCCCCTCCCCCGAGCCACTTGGTTTGCCATGATCTGACATGGTGAGAGAAATGTAATAGTCCTTTTCAATTTTAATCCCATTTTATTTGTAATTGCATTGTACATATATTTTGTTTTCTTTATAACATCTTTTTATACCTTGTAAACACTGTCTACCTTTTTTTGGAGTAAAATATATAATTTACTAGCTTGTCTCCCCTGCTCTATAAATTAACTTTTGCATCCTCTGAAGTGAATTACGCTACTGATTTGGGTTGGCTACAGACCCGCTAATCCTTTGAAAATCAGAGCTGGTGGCAGCATACTTTGTTCTGTGTGTTTGGGAGGCTTTGTAGCGATGGCTGCATTGATAATTATTGTTCCCGCCTGAGTGGGAGTAGTTAAATCACCCTCGCTGCAGTGATCCCAATAGCCAGTGCATAGCAGGCATCCTTTCTGGTGACTAATTACCCTAGGTGCAGTACCCTGATTGAACTGAGGGTAAGGAGATGCCAGAGAGCTGAAAGTTCCTAACCGGAACTGGGAAGTGGGATATACTGTAGATAAATCCCCTTCGGAAGGAACCAGGGGCAACCAAAACAACCCTGGTTCGTGACAAATTGGCGTTAGTGGTGTTGATGATAAAGGTATCTTCCCCGTGAATCTTGACATATTGGTGGAATCCCTGACATAGCCGGTGGGATTCGTGACATACTTCATCATGAAAAGCCAACAGATATACCCATATGTAGTCACATGACCAGGACTAGACTACACTAAATCATTATGCACCATGGATTTATGTGTCATAAAGATGTAATTTTTCCCCCCATAGTCTCATGAATGGTTTGTGTTTCGGGGGTCTTTGTATCACTGAAGTCAATCTCAAACCCCTGTGACAAATACATTGCCAGGTGTCCAATTAAAGGAAAACTACTTAAGAAGGTTCCACATTATTAAGCAGTTCACAATTTTAAAGTAATATGGGAGATAAAAAGGATGTATCTGCTGTCAAAAAATGTCAAATAGTGCAATGCCTAGAGCAAAGTATGAAAATATGTATTTTGTTAAAACTTCTGTATGATGATCATACTGTGAAGAGATTTGTGGCTTATACACAGCACAGATGGGTTTGTGCAGATAAAGGCATCATAATGAAGGTTTCCACCAGACAAATTCATCGGATTAAGAGAGTAGCTTCTAAATACAATTACAAAGCAGCAAATAGGTATTTGAAGCTGCGGGTGCCTCTGGAATACCTCAATGTGTAGGATCCTCCAGTTGTTTGCAGTTGTGTAATAAAACTAAAAGCCACCCTGTTCACAAACAGATATGGTTGCATGGCCTCTGACATACATGTAGACTAACTGTAAAGCTGTATTGTCTACTGATGATGCCATGTAACATTGGATGATCCAGATGGATGGAGTAGTGGATGTTTGGTGGATGGCTGCCATGTCCTAACAAACCTGCAACTTCAGCCAATAGGAAACACAAAAACGCAAAACCAAAAAAGCGCTCCGGGGGTTAAGGGGTTAAATGCTATATATGCCTTTATTGTCTTCTCTTGTTATCTTTGTTTTAAATTATTGGAGGTGGAGAATGAGGAAGATGAGGAGGTTACGTTGCGTTTTCCCACACAGACACAAAATGAACCAACCACGGCAAGCACTGCATCCTCAGCCCAAACTATGCCTGTGACCAGCTTCGATTGTGAGTGTGCAGTTCGCAAGGGCAGCAAGGGTTTTCTAGCCTGTGCATTTTTGGAGATGGCAAAAGATGAACAAACACAAGTTATCTGTCAAATTTGCACAAAAAAACCCCTCAGTAGTGGCAAAAATCGCAATAATTTAACAACTAGGGTACATGCATGCCTTATTGTGGAAATCTTACTGCGCTAAAATGCGGACTAGTGGGCCTCGCCAACCACCGTCCATTCCATCAACCCCTTCTGCTGCTACTTTCTCCTCCATCACCATTCCAAGTGTTCACTCACAGGTCTCCAGCCACAGAAACTACAATTGTTTACCCACAACAGTTGGGGTGAGAGAAATGGTCAGCTGTTACGGAAGTAAACATGACTGCTCCTTTTGTGTCACCTAGCACAACACATCTTTCTCAATCCACCATAACATGTCTGCCTGTACCTCACTCACAGTCCAGCAGTTTGTCCTGTTTTCTGTAGTCCTCCCTCAGCACAGCAGCCAGCTCTCGGTTCTGCAGTTGTGGTCACATAAAATATAAAGTAATGTTTCCTACTACACATGGCAAAGCTAAGAGCTTAAGGACTTGAACTCCACCATCTGCCCTCTATTGTCCACGGAAATGCAGCCTTTCCACCTCGTGGATACAGATGATTTAAAAAACTTGATGGCCATCGCAATCTCCCATTACCAGTTGCCCAGGCGCCATAACTTCTCTGAGAAAGCTGTTCCCGCACTACACTAGCATGTCGCCGACAACATCACCTGTTCACTGAAAAAATCTATGTCTGCCAGGATGCATTTAACCACTGACAATTGGATGAGCAAATATGGACATATCGCTGACTGGGCACTGGGTCACTCTGGTGTCTGTGGGGGCAGATGGTAATGGGCTGCTCCACAAGTCCTTGAATCCCCAAAGCTTGAGGGACAAACCTCCATGTCCAACAGTTCTTCCACTGCTTCTGCCTCCTCCACCTCCTTTAGAGCCTCCACCTGTGCCCTCAACTTCTTCCTTAATCAGACACACATTACAGCAGTGCAGAAAGAATCTCCCCCATCTCTGTTCTGCACAGCAATGGCTCATTGCAATCAGGCAGTGTATAAATTAATATGCCTTGGAGATCACAGTCACACAGCTCAAGAGATGTGGTCAGGTTTTTGAGCATTGGCTTTCTCCACTAAACCTGTACCCAGTGAAGGCTGTGTGCAATAATGGTATAAACCTGGTGGCGGCCCTATGCTGAGGCAACCTCACACATGTGCCTTGTATGGCTCACATCCTCAACCTGGTGGTACAGCAATTTCTTGTTCACTATCCTGACCTGGATGTGTTGCTGCAGGAAACCCAATCGCTGTATGCTCTCTTCCACTTATGGCACCATGCAGGTCATCAACTTGCATTGCTACAGAGGTCTTTTGGTCTACAGGTTGTTTGATTAGCAGTGCTCCGACATGGTGGAATTCCACTCTGCACGTGCCACAGCACCTGTGGCAGCAGTGACAAGCCCTGGTGCAGCATGTCATTTTAAATAGCCTGGGCCAACACAGTCTGGACATGGTGCAAATCACGCTTGTGAGTGGGCACATGTGAAAGACCTCTGCACCCTTCTGCACAGTATTGAAATGGCTACTAAGATATTTAGCTCTGACAATGCCATAATCAGCATCACTGTTCCAGTCATCTACATGCTGGAGCACTATTTGAAAAGTCTCCGTGAGGAAGAGTTGGAAGCAGAGGAGGATAGGGAAGGAATAACAATATCTCAAATTTGCGGACTGCCGTCGTACAGTCGGGTGCCATGGGAGGGTTGCTTAAAGCAATCAAGGGGGCTAATGCTACCAGACAAACTGTTAGTGACAATGCAGGAGCCGAGGAACAAATTGAGGAGGATGAGGTACTGTATCAGTCAAGAGATGAAGAGGATGATTATATGCTCTCTGTTGTCCGTGGTTGGAGGGAGGTGATGGAGGAAGCAACCTTGAGTGTTACCCTGCCACCAACACACCATGGACTTGGAACTCATGGAAGCGCCCGGCACATAAGCACCTTCTTGTTGCACTATCTTCAACACGATGCCCATATTCTTAGAGTTAGAAAACGTGCTGACTACATGGTGCAAGAGTAAATTTATCCAGATGCTTCCACACTGGAAAGGAATGCCCACATGCTTGAGTATCAAACTATGCGTGTAGGCAATTTATGAGTGGTTTTCCCCAAGATAACAGTGAAGCTCAAAGTGTGCATTGTATACGTCCAACCCCTGAAACATCAAGGCATCATCACCAAAACATTAGCAGCAGCAGTGTAAGTGGCATAAGGAATTTCTGTGAGTCGTTTAACACATTCTTTAGACCAGCTCGTGCACCAGCAGAACAGAGTACAAGTCTGGCACATTGTGAATTAGAGAGGATGGGGCAGGACTATCTGGAGCTTAAAATTAAAGCCATCGGGGGATTGGACCCTTTTACATTTTGATCTTTGAAAATGGATGAGTTGCCTGAGCTCGCCTGTCACTCCTTGGTCTTCAGCGCCTCTGGTGGTGTCCTGACAGATAAGCGCATTCGACTTATCCCTCAAAGATCACCTTACTTTGATTAAAATGAACAAGTCATGGATCTCCGATAACTTGTGCATCCAAGTCGCAAATTGGGCAGACTAGGCGATGATGTTGTTTTTAGTGTCTTGTATCGATCTTGCGTTATTGCAGACTGTGCCACCTTTGTGTTGTTTTTTGTGCCTGCTGTTGCTACTGCTGCTAATGTTACAAACAATTTTTTGAAATGTGGAGACTCCAAGTTGGGTCTCCATCTGGTGGGTTGCCTGTGGTGGAAGTTGTGTCAGAGGCCTATTATAAGTTTTCTACTCTGTGTAAATTGATGCCACTTTAGTGCTGTGTGACAATTATTTTTTTAAATGTGGAGACTTCAAGTTGGGCTTCCATCTGGTGGGTTTCCCTTGTAAGTAGGTCTCCCAGACAAGCAGGCCTGAACTTACTTTCAGTCAACTACCTGTTTTACTTTCTCTACATTTTTCTATCAATAGTAGTCTATCAAAACTGATGTTTTTTTTCCATTTGGGTCTGGCTGGAATAAAAAAAAGGAAGTGTTGCATGAGGTGTGAGGTCTCCCAGCTAATAAGGCTTACACTGCTCCCTTAACCACAAGGTCCTTATTAAAACTTAAATTCCAAGCTGTAAATGCTGAGCCACACCCTGGTAGCCCATACATGGCCCATGGCTGACTGCTGCTGTGCCATTATAACAGGTTCTACTGTGGGTCAATTGACCAGTTAACTGCCTGTGTTACTGTTCTTACATTTTTCTACCAATAGTACTGTATGAAACTAATGTTTGTGCCATCTGAGTGTGGCTGGAATAAAAAAAAATGGAGGTATTGCATGAGGTGTAAGGACACCCAGCTAAGAAGGCTTACACTGCTACCCTTGCCAACAGGTCCTCATTAAAAGTTAAATTCTAAGCTGTAATTGCTGGGCTAGAGCCTGATACCTCATGCATGGCCCATGGCTGACTGCTGCTGTGCCATTTGCAAATTTCTACTGTGGGTCAATTGATGACACTTTTCCTGGTGTCTACTCCTAAAGCCTGGGTCACACTTGCAAGTGTGATGTGAGAAACTCGCATCAAAACCGGCACTGTCGCATTTCTATGCAGCCGCATACTTCGGTCCCGAGTGCTGGCAGCAGTGCCAGGTAGTGATGCGAGAGACTCACATCACACTCGCAAATGTGACCCTGACCTAATTTTAACTATTTGAGAAGCTTTTTATTACCCCTTAAGGTGTTGTCTATGCTTTTGGTTTTGCCTCCCATTGAATCTAAAGGTGTTCGGGCATGTTGGTTAAACTGTTTGGCAAACGGAGGACCATACCAAACCAAATCGAACCTTGAAAGGTTTGCTCTTCTCTTATTATGACCTAGTCAAAGCAGGAGACTTCAAAGATGCAGCATGATTGCACAGAAGGAAACAGATATAAACCATGTGTATATTCATTTTTTATTCATTTTTTAAACCCTTCTTAGCACATTTAAAGAGTATCTTATTTGCTAGCCAACCATCCTTTTGCTGGATTCATGTCATCAAATTGCAAAAAAAAAGTAAATTTTGGTAGTTCCTGCCAGTCCCTCCGTCTCTCCTGTACCCCATCCGTTCCTGTGTTCCTGCCTTGTTCCTTCCAGTACCTCCGTCTCTCCTGTACCCCGTCCATTCCTGTGTTCCTGCCTTGTTCCTGCCAGCCTCTACGTCTGCAGTACCCTGCCGAGTCCTGAGTCCCTGCGGTGTTCCTGTCTTCTCCTGTGTCTCTGCGGTACTCCTGTCAGTCTTTGTGTTCTTGCATCTCTTGTGCTTCCTATTAGGACCTTGCCTCTTCCCTAGCCACTGTCGCTGCCATCAGCCTAGCGTCCCTTCTTTTCTGTCCTGGTCCACCAGCTCCCGTGGCGATAGTCCCTCACGGGCCTGCCCCTAACTCTCCCTGTACAGGGGGTGGTCCATCTGGTCAGCTCACCAGTGAGGGGTTTGTTGTCACGGTCCAAAGGGTCCACTTTTTCACCCTAAGCGTCACATACAGCTAAGCATTGAGTTGTGACGTCCTTTCTCTCTCCATATTAATCACAAAATGGTTGCTGCATTCCCTGCATTTGCTTTTATACATGCTATTGAAATTTCTCAGAATTGGGTGTGTTATATCATGTGATGTGATCGCTGTAAAGCATCATGGGGAAGCTCACCTAGCTGCACCTTAGGTCATGTGAACCTTTTGTGGCTGACGTAATCTTTATGAATGTATAAAATTAAAAAGGCCATTTTTGGTGATTTATTTGAGGCAAATTGCAAAATATTTAAATTCATTGGGTTAAATGTAATTCTAAAAAAATGGCCTAAATTTGATTTGCATCAAATTGACTCTATCATTTCTACTAGGAAATAATATTATTGTGATAAATTCCATTTAAGGTTCCTGTGTATTTACTTTCTGGAAAAATATGGATATTGGGTTAATTATTAAGTCTTTTATATTTTTCTGACTACCAGAAAAGAAAAGTGTCCAATACATCTGGAAGCAAAAATGCTAAATTACCTGTAACATGTATTTACAATTAAAATTTCTTGGCATATGAAGAAGGCCTTCATGTAGAGCGTGAGCCATGGCATAGACAGCGGTATATACGTGATAGGTGGTGCTGAATGTTTCAGTGTAGTAATTATGGCTGCCAATATTTTGTAATTTAATTGTCCTGTTGCAATTATTAAGTTTGTGTCCATAATAATTTTCAGCTAACATTTTTAGGATGGGGTTTGAAGGTTTACAGCTCAGGTATACCAATAGAATATGTTCAAGTATAGGGTCATTTGGACGATTTTCAAGACTAATATCTTCTAAAAATGTTTTCAGTTGTGGGATCTTTATACTTGATGATGAAAATATGAGGCTTCTATCCCATGATGCTTTATGTTTAACTGATGAAAGAATTTCAATATTTGACCCCACTGGTATAATCAGAGTCTTCACCTTTCCTGAAATTCTTTGCTCCTCAATAAATTGCACAGTGAGAAATGAAATTGTGCCACAAAGTACAATAATGTTTGAGGTTGATTTTTGAAACATCCTTCTGTTCTTTTCATTGCTGTTTTCTTCATTTGTGAAATCATCAGTTTTCATTTTTAGAATAAACTCAATGCAAATATCATAAACTTCTGCTTGTTTCATTAATTCCTGACTTTGTGTGTAACCTCCATCATCATCGGAGGCAAGAATGCCAATCCATGTCCAATCAAAATGTTTGAGAAGTTTAACTATTGCCAGATATTGAGTTTGGTCACTGGGAAGAGTTTGGAAGTAGGATGGATACATCTGCTTATTGGATAAAACTGGATTGGTGGCACCATAGCTGATCTGAGAAAAATAGCAATTATGCATAAGAAATTTTAAGTAAATGTTAAATTAAATGTACAAAGACACAAAACCCTTATACATAAACAGTGGGGGAAATAAGTATTTGATCCCCTTGTTAGGGCTGGCATCACATACCAATTAATATAAAGGTAGTAATAAGGTGCGTTCGCAGCCCGAGGTCCACCATGAAGAGATGTTGCCTGCTGCCTGGTAATGGCGGACACTATACGGCGGTGTAATAGATAAACACAAATGGGTTGATGTTAGGGTTGAGCGACTTTCATTTTTTTAAGATCGAGTAGGGTTTTGGGAAACCCGATTTTGTCCAGAGTCGAGTCGAGTGCAGTCGGCCGATTATCGCTAAAAGTCGGGGATCGACCGAAACACGAAACCCAATGCAAGTCAATGGGGAAGCATAGTCGGCAGTGAGTGGAGGCCAGGAAAACACCTACAGTGCCCATTTTAATGCCAAAAACATCCATTCTTGTTTCTGAAGCTTGCCAATCTTAATTAACTGTATAATAATAGTTGGGCATAGGGAATTGGGGGAAAGTTGTGGGGGGAGTAGGGCTGGCTCAAGTTTTTCGTGGGCCCAGGAAATGCGGACTACGTCACGGCGGTGTTGCAGGGAAAGGTAAGTATTTAAACGTTGCAAGTGCTGTGATCCTGAGCAAGCAGGGGGGGGCCCACTCATTCGCATTGGCACTGGCACAGGGCCCCTCAAAGTACGGCGGTGTGTTTGCATGGCGGGGGCGCCTCCCACCAGCAGCGACACTTTTGCGTACTCTGAGGGGCCCTGTGCCAGTGACGTCGCCAACGAGTATGCCCCCCCACCTGATGAAGGAACCTGCACTTTCATCTGCACCTTCCTCTTTGTCCCTGTGTAAGGTGGTATAACATGCGGGAAGGGGAACCTTACTTTCAGCAGGGTCAGATTCTGGCTGTGTAGAGTACAAGGGGAATGTAGTGGTCTAGGTCAATGTACCAGCAGACTCATTTAGCAGTGGCTGGGCAATGGGCAGGATGAGGAGGAAACAGATATAGGGCCAAAGAATAAAGTAGGCTAAATGCAGTTCAAAATTGGTAACAGGACTAAACAGGCGGGATTGCTTTGTTCAGTGGAGTAGCAAACCCAAGAGCAGCAGACACTGTTTCAAGGGCCTAACCACACTAGTAGGCCAAATGCAGTTTAATATCTGATAGTATAGGGCGAAAGCCAGAATGTGGAAGCTCAGCTTTGTTCAGTTGAGGACAACACCAGGGAGGGGCAGACACCTTTAGTAGGCCGGAAAAGCCTATTGCATTTTTTAAAATGGTAATTTGGAGCAGAAGGTTGAAGCTCAGCTTTATTTAGTTGAGGACAACACCAGGCAGGGGCACACAGACAGACACCTTTAGTAGGCCGGAAAAGCCTATTGCATTTTTTAAAATGGTAATTTGGAGCAGAAGGTTGAAGCTCAGCTTTATTTAGTTGAGGACAACACCAGGCAGGGGCACACAGACAGTCACCTTTAGTAGGCCGGAAAAGCCTATTGCATTTTTTAAAATGGTAATTTGGAGCAGAAGGTTGAAGCTCAGCTTTATTTAGTTGAGGACAACACCAGGCAGGGGCACACAGACAGACACCTTTAGTAGGCCGGAAAAGCCTATTGCATTTTTTAAAATGGTAATTTGGAGCAGAAGGTTGCAGCTCAGCTTTATTTAGTTGAGGGCAACACCAGGGAGGGGCACACAGACAGACACCTTTAGTAGGCCGGAAAAGCCTATTGCATTTTTTAAAATGGTAATTTGGAGCAGAAGGTTGAAGCTCAGCTTTATTTAGTTGAGGACAACACCAGGCAGGGGCACACAGACAGACACCTTTAGTAGGCCGGAAAAGCCTATTGCATTTTTTAAAATGGTAATTTGGAGCAGAAGGTTGAAGCTCAGCTTTATTTAGTTGAGGGCAACACCAGGGAGGGGCAGAAGCCGTTAGTAGGCCCTAACCACCATTTTGTTTTTTTAAAAACCACTTAATGAGAGCCGGAAGGTTGAAGCTCAGCTTTATTCAGTTGAGGACAACACCAGGCAGGGGCACACAGACAGACACCTTTAGTAGGCCGGAAAAGCCTATTGCATTTTTTAAAATGGTAATTTGGAGCAGAAGGTTGAAGCTCAGCTTTATTTAGTTGAGGACAACACCAGGCAGGGGCACACAGAGAGACACCTTTAGTAGGCCGGAAAAGCCTATTGCATTTTTTAAAATGGTAATTTGGAGCAGAAGGTTGAAGCTCAGCTTTATTTAGTTGAGGGCAACACCAGGGAGGGGCAGAAGCCGTTAGTAGGCCCTAACCACCATTTTGTTTTTTAAAAACCACTTAATGAGAGCCGGAAGGTTGAAGCTCAGCTTTATTCAGTTGAGGACAACACCAGGCAGGGGTACACAGACAGACACCTTTAGTAGGCCGGAAAAGCCTATTGCATTTTTTAAAATGGTAATTTGGAGCAGAAGGTTGAAGCTCAGCTTTATTTAGTTGAGGACAACACCAGGCAGGGGCACACAGACAGACACCTTTAGTAGGCCGGAAAAGCCTATTGCATTTTTTAAAATGGTAATTTGGAGCAGAAGGTTGAAGCTCAGCTTTATTTAGTTGAGGGCAACACCAGGGAGGGGCAGAAGCCGTTAGTAGGCCCTAACCACCATTTTGTTTTTTAAAAACCACTTAATGAGAGCCGGAAGGTTGAAGCTCAGCTTTATTCAGTTGAGGACAACACCAGGCAGGGGCACACAGACAGACACCTTTAGTAGGCCGGAAAAGCCTATTGCATTTTTTAAAATGGTAATTTGGAGCAGAAGGTTGAAGCTCAGCTTTATTTAGTTGAGGGCAACACCAGGGAGGGGCAGAAGCCGTTAGTAGGCCCTAACCACCATTTTGTTTTTTAAAAACCACTTAATGAGAGCCGGAAGGTTGAAGCTCAGCTTTATTCAGTTGAGGACAACACCAGGCAGGGGCACACAGACAGACACCTTTAGTAGGCCGGAAAAGCCTATTGCATTTTTTAAAATGGTAATTTGGAGCAGAAGGTTGAAGCTCAGCTTTATTTAGTTGAGGACAACACCAGGCAGGGGCACACAGACAGACACCTTTAGTAGGCCGGAAAAGCCTATTGCATTTTTTAAAATGGTAATTTGGAGCAGAAGGTTGAAGCTCAGCTTTATTTAGTTGAGGGCAACACCAGGCAGGGGCACACAGACAGACACCTTTAGTAGGCCGGAAAAGCCTATTGCATTTTTTAAAATGGTAATTTGGAGCAGAAGGTTGAAGCTCAGCTTTATTTAGTTGAGGACAACACCAGGCAGGGGCACACAGACAGACACCTTTAGTAGGCCGGAAAAGCCTATTGCATTTTTTAAAATGGTAATTTGGAGCAGAAGGTTGAAGCTCAGCTTTATTTAGTTGAGGGCAACACCAGGGAGGGGCAGAAGCCGTTAGTAGGCCCTAACCAAAGTTGAAGGCCAAATGCAGTTTAATTTCTGATACTATAGGCCGAAAGCCAGAAGGTGGAAGCTCCGATTTAGACAGTGGAGGACAATTTGAATTAGGGACTGCAGACAGACTTAGTAGGCTGTCCCCTGTGGACCATGCATCCAACACATTAACCCATTGCGCCGTAATGGACACGTAATCTTCCGTGGCCATGCCTACAGGTCCATGCGTCTGTTGTCAGGTGCACCTTTGTACTCACAGATTGCCAGAGTGCATGGACAATGCGGTCTTCTACATGCTGGTGGAGGGTTGGGATGGCTTTTCTCGCAAAAGAAGTGTCGACTGGTTAGCTTGTAGCGTGGTACAGCGTAGTCCATCATGGCCTTATTAATAGTAAATAAAATATATAACTAGGCTCTATGAACTTTTAAATAGGTTCCAGGGGTACACGGGCAGCATTGGTGTGGTCAGTGGAGGAGTATTGCAAGTAGGGGCTGCAGACAGGCTATCAAAGGCCTAAAATACCAAACAGTAGGCACTCATGGCAGTTTTACATCGGTTACATGGATACACAGGCAGGCACTCCAGGCAGCATTGTGGTCAGTGGAGGAGTATTGCAAGTAGGGGCCGCAGACAGGCTATCAAAGGCCTAAAATAACAAACAGTAGGCAGTCATGGCAGTTTTACATCGGTTACATGGATACACAGGCAGGCAATCCAGGCAGCATTGTGGTCAGTGGAGGAGTATTGCAAGTAGGGGCCGCAGACAGGCTATCAAAGGCCTAAAATAACAAACAGTAGGCAGTCATGGCAGTTTTACATCGGTTACATGGATACACAGGCAGGCACTCCAGGCAGCATTGTGGTCAGTGGAGGAGTATTGCAAGTAGGGGCCGCAGACAGGCTATCAAAGGCCTAAAATAACAAACAATAGGCTCATTGCAGTTTTACAGCGGTTACATGGATAGACGGGCAGGCAGCTTGGTGGTGAGTGGAGGAGTATTTAAAGTAGGGACCGCAGACAGGCTTCAAAGGCCTAACATAAGAAAATGGGCTGGCTGTAGGCACTTTATAATTGGTTCCAGGGGTACACGGGCAGCAGTGGTCTGGCCAGTGGAGGACTAGTGGAAGGAGGGACCGCAGACAGGCTTCAAAGGCCTAACATAAAAAAATGGGCTGGCTGTAGGCACTTTATAATTGGTTCCAGGGGTACACGGGCAGCAGTGGTCTGGCCAGTGGAGGACTAGTGGAAGGAGGGACCGCAGACAGGCTTCAAAGGCCTAACATAAAAAAATGGGCTGGCTGTAGGCACTTTATAATTGGTTCCAGGGGTACACGGGCAGCAGTGGTCTGGCCAGTGGAGGACTAGTGGAAGGAGGGACCGCAGACAGGCTTCAAAGGCCTAACATAAAAAAATGGGCTGGCTGTAGGCACTTTATAATTGGTTCCAGGGGTACACGGGCAGCAGTGGTCTGGCCAGTGGAGGACTAGTGGAAGGAGGGACCGCAGACAGGCTTCAAAGGCCTAACATAAAAAAATGGGCTGGCTGTAGGCACTTTATAATTGGTTCCAGGGGTACACGGGCAGCAGTGGTCTGGCCAGTGGAGGACTAGTGGAAGGAGGGACCGCAGACAGGCTTCAAAGGCCTAACATAAAAAAATGGGCTGGCTGTAGGCACTTTATAATTGGTTCCAGGGGTACACGGGCAGCAGTGGTCTGGTCAGTGGAGGACTAGTGGAAGGAGGGACCGCAGACAGGCTTCAAAGGCCTAACATAAAAAAATGGGCTGGCTGTAGGCACTTTATAATTGGTTCCAGGGGTACACGGGCAGCAGTGGTCTGGTCAGTGGAGGACTAGTGGAAGGAGGGACCGCAGACAGGCTTCAAAGGCCTAACATAAAAAAATGGGCTGGCTGTAGGCACTTTATAATTGGTTCCAGGGGTACACGGGCAGCAGTGGTCTGGCCAATGGAGGACTAGTGGAAGGAGGGACCGCAGACAGGCTTCAAAGGCCTAACATAAGAAAATGGGCTGGCTGTAGGCACTTTATAATTGGTTCCAGGGGTACACGGGCAGCAGTGGTCTGGCCAGTGGAGGACTAGTGGAAGGAGGGACCGCAGACAGGCTTCAAAGGCCTAACATAAAAAAATGGGCTGGCTGTAGGCACTTTATAATTGGTTCCAGGGGTACACGGGCAGCAGTGGTCTGGCCAGTGGAGGACAAGTGGAAGGAGGGACCGCAGACAGGCTTCAAAGGCCTAACATAAAAAAATGGGCTGGCTGTAGGCACTTTATAATTGGTTCCAGGGGTACACGGGCAGCAGTGGTCTGGCCAGTGGAGGACTAGTGGAAGGAGGGACCGCAGACAGGCTTCAAAGGCCTAACATAAAAAAATGGGCTGGCTGTAGGCACTTTATAATTGGTTCCAGGGGTACATGGGCAGCAGTGGTCTGGCCAGTGGAGGACTAGTGGAAGGAGGGACCGCAGACAGGCTTCAAAGGCCTAACATAAAAAAATGGGCTGGCTGTAGGCACTTTATAATTGGTTCCAGGGGTACACGGGCAGCAGTGGTCTGGCCAGTGGAGGACTAGTGGAAGGAGGGACCGCAGACAGGCTTCAAAGGCCTAACATAAGAAAATGGGCTGGCTGTAGGCACTTTATAATTGGTTCCAGGGGTACACGGGCAGCAGTGGTCTGGCCAGTGGAGGACTAGTGGAAGGAGGGACCGCAGACAGGCTTCAAAGGCCTAACATAAAAAAATGGGCTGGCTGTAGGCACTTTATAATTGGTTCCAGGGGTACACGGGCAGCAGTGGTCTGGCCAGTGGAGGACTAGTGGAAGGAGGGACCGCAGACAGGCTTCAAAGGCCTAACATAAAAAAATGGGCTGGCTGTAGGCACTTTATAATTGGTTCCAGGGGTACACGGGCAGCAGTGGTCTGGCCAGTGGAGGAGTAGTGGAAGGAGGGACCGCAGACAGGCTTCAAAGGCCTAACATAAAAAAATGGGCTGGCTGTAGGCACTTTATAATTGGTTCCAGGGGTACACGGGCAGCAGTGGTCTGGTCAGTGGAGGACTAGTGGAAGGAGGGACCGCAGACAGGCTTCAAAGGCCTAACATAAAAAAATGGGCTGGCTGTAGGCACTTTATAATTGGTTCCAGGGGTACACGGGCAGCAGTGGTCTGGTCAGTGGAGGACTAGTGGAAGGAGGGACCGCAGACAGGCTTCAAAGGCCTAACATAAAAAAATGGGCTGGCTGTAGGCACTTTATAATTGGTTCCAGGGGTACACGGGCAGCAGTGGTCTGGTCAGTTGAGGACTAGTGGAAGGAGGGACCGCAGACAGGCTTCAAAGGCCTAACATAAAAAAATGGGCTGGCTGTAGGCACTTTATAATTGGTTCCAGGGGTACACGGGCAGCAGTGGTCTGGCCAGTGGAGGACTAGTGGAAGGAGGGACCGCAGACAGGCTTCAAAGGCCTAACATAAAAAAATGGGCTGGCTGTAGGCACTTTATAATTGGTTCCAGGGGTACACGGGCAGCAGTGGTCTGGCCAGTGGAGGACTAGTGGAAGGAGGGACCGCAGACAGGCTTCAAAGGCCTAACATAAAAAAATGGGCTGGCTGTAGGCACTTTATAATTGGTTCCAGGGGTACACGGGCAGCAGTGGTCTGGCCAGTGGAGGACTAGTGGAAGGAGGGACCGCAGACAGGCTTCAAAGGCCTAACATAAAAAAATGGGCTGGCTGTAGGCACTTTATAATTGGTTCCAGTGGTACACGGGCAGCAGTGGTCTGGCCAGTGGAGGACTAGTGGAAGGAGGGACCGCATACAGGCTTCAAAGGCCTAACATAAAAAAATGGGCTGGCTGTAGGCACTTTATAATTGGTTCCAGGGGTACACGGGCAGCAGTGGTCTGGTCAGTGGAGGACTAGTGGAAGGAGGGACCGCAGACAGGCTTCAAAGGCCTAAAATAACAAACAATAGGCTCATGGCAGTTTTACAGCGGTTACATGGATACACGGGCAGCTTGGTGGTGAGTGGAGGAGTAGTGCAAGGAGTGTCTGTCCCAGTACTCCCAAAATATAAATAGATGTTAATGTCTCGCAAAACAACCAAAACAAAAAAAAAGGTGGCATACTTAGGTACAGGGGTGGGCTCATCTGCTGAGTTTCTGACATAGTAATTTGGCAGTAACTATTTAATGGTGCCAATATAGGACACAGACACAGACTACTTTAAGTTGCATCATAGATGTCTACAAATGTGTATTGTCAGTGCCAGACATTGAATGATGTCAGCGAATAGACTAAAGATTGGTGGAGCTGTGCGACATAATTTTGCATGTGGTAGAGCACATTTTGAGCTGGGGTAGGGGGGAACTCTCTAGAGGCCGGCGGGACCGCCCCAGGGCCCCTCATGTTACAACGGTGTGTCTGACGTTGGGTGCGCACCACCACCGCCAGAGACACTACATTGTACTATGAGGGACCCAGTAGCAATGCCGTCAACCAAAAGCGAGCACACCCACCTCTTCAGACAAACAGCAGTCTCACGGGTGCTTGCGCCAAGTCGCGATACCACGGCCCCGTGTGGGGAGTTTGGCCATTTAGGGAGGTGTAAACATGTCGTATGCTGTACAATCAGCTGCAGCAAATTAGACATTAGAAAAGTAATTCACAGGCAAGAGCCTTTCATAGGAAAGCTAGGTGTCGGCCGGGCAAGGTGGGGCAAAAGATTTCGAAATCCAGTTGTGGTTCATTTTAATGAATGTTAGATCGTCAACATTTTGGGTAGCCAGACGAGTCCTTTTTTCGGTTAATATTGAACCTGCAGCACTGAATACTCTTTCTGATAGGACACTTGCTGCCGGGCAAGCAAGCTCCTGCAATGCATATTCTGCCAATTCTGGCCAGGTGTCTAATTTGAAGGCCCAGTAATCAAATGGGAATGACGGTTGAGGGAGAACATCGATAAGGGATGAAAAATAGTTAGTAACCATACTGGACAAATGTTGTCTCCTGTCACTTTCAATTGATGCAGCAGTACCTGTCCTGTCTGCGGTCATAGCAAAATCACTCCACAACCTGGTCAGAAAACCCCTCTGTCCAACACCACTTCTGATGTGTGCACCCCTAACACTCCTAGTCTGCTGCCCCCTGGAGCTCGTGTGAGAACGATCACGTGCGCTGTGTGCTGGGAATGCCTGAAGCAAACGGTCAACAAGAGTTGATTGTTTGGTTGCTAATATTAGTTCCAAGTTCTCATGTGGCATAATATTTTGCAATTTGCCTTTATAGCGTGGATCAAGGAGGCAGGCCAACCAGTAATCGTCATCGTTCATCATTTTCGTAATGCGTGTGTCCCTTTTTAGGATACGTAAGGCATAATCCGCCATGTGGGCCAAAGTTCCAGTTGTCAAATCTCCGGTTGTGATTGGTTGAGGGGCAGTTGCAGGCAAATCTACGTCACTTGTGTCCCTCAAAAAACCAGAACCCGGCCGTGACACGCAACCAATTTCCTGTGCCCCCGGGAAAGGTTCGGCATTAAAAATATACTCATCCCCATCATCCTCCTCGTCCTCCACCTCCTCTTCGCCCGCTACCTCGTCCTGTACACTGCCCTGACCAGACAATGGCTGACTGTCATCAAGGCTTTCCTCTTCCTCTGGTGCAGACGCCTGCTCCTTTATGTGCGTCAAACTTTGCATCAGCAGACGCATTAGGGGGATGCTCATGCTTATTACGGCGTTGTCTGCACTAACCAGCCGTGTGCATTCCTCAAAACACTGAAGGACTTGACACATGTCTTGTATCTTCGACCACTGCACACCTGACAACTCCATGTCTGCCATCCTACTGCCTGCCCGTGTATCCTCCCACAAATAAATAACAGCACGCCTCTGTTCGCACAGTCTCTGAAGCATGTGCAGTGTTGAGTTCCACCTTGTTGCAACGTCTATGATTAGGCGATGCTGGGGAAGGTTCAAAGACCGCTGATAGGTCTGCATACGGCTGGCGTGTACAGGCGAACGTCGGATATGTGAGCAAAGTGCACGCACTTTGAGGAGCAGGTCGGAGAACCCAGGATAAGTTTTCAATAAGCACTGCACCACCAGGTTTAAGGTGTGAGCCAGGCAAGGAATGTGTTTCAGTTGGGAAAGGGAGATGGCAGCCATGAAATTCCTTCCGTTATCACTCACTACTTTGCCTGCCTCAAGATCTACTGTGCCCAGCCACGACTGCGTTTCTTGTTGCAAGAACTCGGACAGAACTTCCGCGGTGTGTCTGTTGTCGCCCAAGCACTTCATAGCCAATACAGCCTGCTGACGCTTGGCAGTAGCTGGCCCATAATGGGACAACTGGTGTGCAACAGTGTCATCTGCCGATGGAGTGGTTGGCAGACTGCGTTCTGTGGAAGAGCTGTAGCTTCTGCAGGAGGACGAGGAGGAGGAGGAGGAGGGGGTGCGAACGCCTACAGCCAACTGTTTCCTAGACCGTGGGCTAGGCACAACTGTCCCTAAATTGATGTCGCCTGTGGACCCTGCATCCACCACATTCACCCAGTGTGCCGTGATGGACACATAACGTCCCTGGCCATGCCTACTGGTCCATGCATCTGTAGTCAGGTGCACCTTTGTACTCACAGATTGCCTGAGTGCATGGACGATGCGCTGTTTAACATGCTGGTGCAGGGCTGGGATGGCTTTTCTGGAAAAAAAGTGTCGACTGGGTAGCTCGTATCGTGGTTCAGCGTACTCCATCAGGGCTTTGAAAGCTTCGCTTTCAACTAACCGGTAGGGCATCATCTCTAACGAGATTAGTCTAGCTATGTGGGCGTTAAAACCCTGTGTACGCGGATGCGAGGATAAGTACTTCCTTTTTCTAACCAGAGTCTCATGTAGGGTGAGCTGGACTGGAGAGCTGGAGATCGTGGAACTTTCGGGTGTGCCGGTGTACATGGCAGACTGAGAGACGGTTGGAGACGGTATTGTTTCCGCCGGTGCCCTAGATGCAATATTTCCTCCTACAAAACTGGTGGTTCCCTGACCCTGACTGCTTTTGGCTGGCAAAGAAACCTGCACAGATACTGCCGGTGGTGCAGAAAATGGTGGCCTTACAGTGACGGAAGGGATGTTGCGTTGCTGACTAGCTTCATTGGCCAAGGGTGCTACAACCTTGAGGGACGTTTGGTAGTTAGTCCAGGCTTGAAAATGCATGGTGGTTAAGTGTCTATGCATGCAACTAGTATTTAGACTTTTCAGATTCTGACCTCTGCTTAAGCTAGTTGAACATTTTTGACAAATGACTTTGCGCTGATCTGTTGGATGTTGTTTAAAAAAATGCCAGACTGCACTCTTCCTAGACTCGGATCCCTTTTCAGGGATTGCAGACTGAGCTTTAACCGGATGGCAACGCTGTGCTCCAACAGGTTTTGGCTTTGACACGCGTTTTGGGCCAGATACGGGCCCGGCAGATGGAACCTGTTGCGATGTTGATGCCTGCTGCGGCCCCTCCTCCACCTCCGCTTCTGAACTACTGCCGCCTGCACCCTGTTCCCCCAATGGCTGCCAATCGGGGTCAATAACTGGGTCATCTATTACCTCCTCTTCGAGCTCGTGTGCAACTTCGTCTGTGTCACTGTGTCGGTCGGTGGTATAGCGTTCGTGGCGGGGCAACATAGTCTCATCAGGGTCTGATTGTGGATCTGTACCCTGAGAGGGCAATGTGGTGGTCTGAGTCAAAGGAGCAGCATAGTACTCTGGCTGTGGCTGTGCATCAGTGCACTCCATGTCAGAATATACTTGTAATGGGCATGGCCTGTTAAATGTTTCACTTTCTAAGCCAGGGACGGTATGTGTAAAGAGCTCCATGGAGTGACCCGTTGTGTCGCCTGCTGCATCCTTCTCTCTTGTTGTAGTTTTTGCTGAGGAGGACAAGGAAGCGACTTGTCCCTGACCGTGAACATCCACAAGCGACACGCTGCTTTTACATTTACCAGTTTCGTAAGAGGAGGCAAAAGAGCTAGAGGCTGAGTCTGCAATGTAAGCCAAAACTTGCTGTTGCTGCTCCGCCTTTAAAAGCGGTTTTCCTACTCCCAGAAAAGAGAGCGTTCGAGGCCTTGTGTAGCCTGACGACGAAACTGGCTCCACAGCTCCAGACTTAGGTGGAATATTTTTATCCCCACGACCACCTGATGCTCCACTACCACTACCATCATTACCAGCTGACAATGAACGCCCACGACGACCTCTTGCACCAGACTTCCTCATTGTTTTAAAATCTTAACCAAAGTAACTTTATTTGTTGCTGTCAAACAACTTACACGGTGAGCTATAACTTCAGTATGATTTCAATATCCCTTAACAGGTTGGTGAGACCACAAGGAAAATCAGGCACAATGTTACACACTCTGTTTTCTGTGGCACAAAATCACAGAGATGACACACACGCAGGACTGTCACTCAAGCACTAATGTCAATATTAATCTCCCACCTAATTTATTTTTTTTTTTTTCTCAGGGAGACTTTAGAAACCAAATAATATTAAAAAAAAAAAAAAAAAAAAGGCTTTCTATGGCCCACAATTAGAGAGAGAGAGGTGGCACACCCAGGAGTCAAGACTGGCACACAAGCTGAAAGGGCAATATTACTCTCCCACTGTTTTTTTATGTATTTTTTGTTTTTTAAGGGAGACTTTAGAAACCCAATAATATTTAAAAAAAAAAATAAATAGGCTTTCTATGGCCCACTGAATGAGAGGGAGAGAGGTGGCACACCCAGGAGTCAAGACTGGCACACAAGCTGAAAGGGCAATATTACTCTCCCACTGTTTTTTTATGTATTTTTTGTTTTTTAAGGGAGACTTTAGAAACCCAATAATATTTTAAAAAAAAAATAAATAGGCTTTCTATGGCCCACTAAATGAGAGGGAGAGAGGTGGCACACCCAGGAGTCAAGACTGGCACACAAGCTGAAAGGGCAATATTACTCTCCCACTGTTTTTTTATGTATTTTTTGTTTTTTAAGGGAGACTTTAGAAACCCAATAATATTTAAAAAAAAAAATAAATAGGCTTTCTATGGCCCACTGAATGAGAGGGAGAGAGGTGGCACAACCAGGAGTCAAGACTGGCACACAAGCTGAAAGGGCAATATTACTCTCCCACTGTTTTTTTATGTTTTTTTTTTTTTTTTCAGGGAGACTTTAGAAACCAAATAATATTAAAAAAACAAAAAAAAAAAATAGCCTTTCTATGGCCCACTGAATGAGAGAGAGAGGTGGCACACCCAGGAGTCAAGACTGGCACACAAGCTGAAAGGGCAATATTACTCTCCCACTGTTTTTTTATGTTTTTTTTTTTTTTTTCAGGGAGACTTTAGAAACCAAATAATATTAAAAAAAAAAAAAAAAAGGCTTTCTATGGCCCACAATTAGAGAGAGAGAGGTGGCACACCCAGGAGTCAAGACTGGCACACAAGCTGAAAGGGCAATATTACTCTCCCACTGTTTTTTTATGTATTTTTTGTTTTTTAAGGGAGACTTTAGAAACCCAATAATATTTAAAAAAAAAAATAAATAGGCTTTCTATGGCCCACTGAATGAGAGGGAGAGAGGTGGCACACCCAGGAGTCAAGACTGGCACACAAGCTGAAAGGGCAATATTACTCTCCCACTGTTTTTTTATGTATTTTTTGTTTTTTAAGGGAGACTTTAGAAACCCAATAATATTTAAAAAAAAAAATAAATAGGCTTTCTATGGCCCACTGAATGAGAGGGAGAGAGGTGGCACACCCAGGAGTCAAGACTGGCACACAAGCTGAAAGGGCAATATTACTCTCCCACTGTTTTTTTATGTTTTTTTTTTTTTTTTCAGGGAGACTTTAGAAACCAAATAATATTAAAAAAAAAAAAAAAATAAATAGGCTTGCTATAGCCCACTGAATGAGAGATAGCACACACAGCAGTGACACACAAGCCCTGACTGAGGCCAATATTTTTCTCCCACTGATTGATGTAGTGTTTTTGTGTTGAGGTAGAATTTAGAACACAAATCACGGAAAAAATAAATAGGCTTTCTATGGCCCACTCAGTGAGAGATGGCACACACAGGGATGGCACTGTAGCAGAAATGCCAATCTTAATCTCCCACAAAAAGAACAAAAAAAAAACAGGGACTGTCCTACAATTACTATCTCCCTGCAGTAATGTAAGCCAGGTATGGCAGGCAGCAATAGGAGTGGACTGATGCACAAATTAAATAAAAAGTGTGGACAAACAAAAAAGATAGCTGTGCAGAAAGGAAGGAACAAGAGGATATGTGCTTTGAAAAAAGCAGTTGGTTTGCACAGTGGCGTACACACAGCAATACAGCTATCACGGAGCCTTCTAGGGTAGCCCAATGAGCTACAGCGCTGAGGGAAAAAAAAATAAAAAATAGCTTCCACAGTCCCTGCACACCGAAGGTGGTGTTGGACAGTGGAAATCGCTGCAGCACAAGCGGTTTGGTGGTTAGTGGACCCTGCCTAACGCTCTCCCTGCTTCTGACGAAGCGGCAGCAACCTGTCCCTAAGCTCAGATCAGCAGCAGTAAGATGGCGGTCGGCGGGAACGCCCCTTTATAGCCCCTGTGACGCCGCAGACAGCAAGCCAATCACTGCAATGCCCTTCTCTAAGATGGTGGGGACCAGGATCTATGTCATCACGCTGCCCACACTCTGCGTTCACCTTCATTGGCTGAGAAATGGCGCTTTTCGCGTCATTGAAACGCGACTTTGGCGCGAAAGTCGCGTACCGCATGGCCGACAAGCACAGGGGTCGGATCGGGTTTCATGAGACGCCGACTTAGCCAAAAGTCGGCGACTTTTGAAAATGATCGACCCGTTTCGCTCAACCCTAGTTGATGTCACTCGGTATGTACAGAGGTTGACTCTGTTGCTTCACAGAGCCGCAATACCATGGAATGTAAATTCCGCAGCCTATTCAAGTCTCACAGAAGTCAGCAGAGTGAGCGCTAGTGTATGGTCACAGGACTCAGCCCTAAGGAGGTGGGGTAAGAGTCCTTCTAGACCCACTAACGACGTCGTTGTACCTGCAATGCCAGAAGAAACTAACTAATAAATTTACTGCTCAGAGTGCGCGCAGCATCGTGCTGGCAAACGCCACTAACTGCCTTAACAAGGGAAGGAAAGCTCACTAACTGTGCATGGCATCGCACTGGCGAACGCCACTATATGATGCTGGTATATCGTGCACAGTGATGGATTGCACTAACTGGCGCTATGTCAGCTCCAATCACCCACACTCAGACAACAACGGTTGGGAAGGGGATCATTAGGAGCTTTCACCAGTAACATACACGCATCCACACACCACAATATCAGGTTATATTAGTGCATGGCCAAGCGGCCATGCAAACCTTTTATAGTCCCAGCCTTCTGGGACCATGCCAGTGAACAAATCAGAGCTGCTTGAGGACCTGGACATGTGACTCCCGACTACCAATGAGTGATCATCTCCCGGGCATGCCCAGTAGACAAAAAGCAGGACAGTCCCAGGAGTGTCTGCTTGCTGCTGACTAATGCTGGTTACAATAGCTGGACCTGGGACTGCAGCAGTAACAAGATGCACAATATCAGCCTGAGCAAGACGTTGGACTGACATCTCTGCTGAGCAGGCTCCTCTGTGGCTGAGGAAGAATGGGAGACCGCAGAGGACATGGTTCGAGATCCCCCTGTTCAGCGGTGGGAACTTGACATCTAACACCATGCTGAAATTGTAAGTTTGCACATTGACAAAGACATGAACAGTCTATAATTTTAAGGGTAGGTTAATTTTAACATTGAGAGATAGAATATCAAAAATAAATTCCAGAAAATCATATTGTATAAATTATATAAATTTATTTGCATATTGTAGTGAGAAATAAGTGGTTAATCCCTCTGGCAAACAAGACTTAATACTTTGTGGCAAAACCCTCTTTGTCAAAGAGTGGTCGTAAATGGCTGCACATCTAGTTGGAAGAACGTCTCAAGTGGGGTACCACAGGCCTCTGTCCTGGGCCCTGTATTCCTCAACATCTTTCTTAATGATTTAGATGAAGGAATTGAGGATACACTGATTAAAATTAATGATGACATAAAACTAGGAGGGATAGCTAATACTCTAATTCTCTAATATTAGAGAAGAAAGAGAGAGAGGATTCAAAAAGATAAATAAACTGGAACAGTGGGCAGCTACTAACATAATGGTTTTTAACAGGGAAAAATGCAAAGTACTACATCTGGGCAATAAAAATGAAAAAAGTATATACAGAATGGGAGGAAGAGGGCTAAGCAACAGCACATGTGAAAAAGATTTGGGTATACTAATAGATCATAAACTGAACATGAGTCAACAGTGTGATGCAGCAGCAAAAAAGGCAAATACAATTCTTGGATGTATTAACAGAAGCATACAGTCTAGATCACGTGAAGTCATTAATGCCCTCTATTCCTCTTTGGTCAGACCTCATCTGGAATACTGTGTCCAGTTTTGGGCACCACATTTTAAAAAAGACATCAATAAACTCGAGCAAGTTCAGAGAAGAGCGACCAGAATGGTGACCGATCAGCAAACCATGTCCTATGAGGAACGGTTACAGGATTTGGGAATGTTTAGCTTGCAAAGAAGAAAACTGAGAGAAGACTTAATAGCTGTCTACAAATATATCACGGGCTTTCGCATTGTAGAAGGAAAATCTTTATTCTCATTTGCACAAGGAAAGACTAGAAGCAATGGGAAGAAACTGAATGGGAGGAGACAGGTTGGATATTAGAAAATACTTTTTGACAGTTAGGGTGATCAATGAGTGGAACAGGCTACAACGAGAGGTGGTGAGTTCTCTTTCCATGGAAGTCTTCAAACAGAGGCTGGACAGACATCTGTCTGGGATGATTTAGTGAATTCTGCTTTGAGCAGGGGGTTGGACCAGATGACCCAGGAGGTCCCTTCCAACTCTACCATTCTATGATTCTATGAAATAGCTTACCCAAGACCAACAGTTACTTTTATTTTGCATTGCAATCACAGCTGTGACTGCAATGCACTCCTGTGGCCTCAATACTCTTCTGTTCGCATCCTGCGGGACACATAGTACTACGACCCCCAGGAAGAAGCTACATTGCGAAATGCGCGTCGGGGTATTCCTCCTTACGGCGATCCATAGCTGTGCTGGTAACCAACATGGTGCTGCTGCCTCTTTAATTTTGTTTCTTCTTTAGGAGTCCCCTAATATATCTGTATCTATATTCAGTCTAATTAATGCACTTGCACTTTATTAGGGCTTATTACCTTTACTTTACTAGACAAATATCACAACTAGTGCATTGCACAGTATTTATATATCTTATAATACGCATATTTCGGGGGCCATACATACGCACTTCAGTGGCTGATATATCTATATTTTATAGGCAGTTCTGTGTATATTCTGTGAAATTTTCCGGTTACATTCCAGAGCCTGCTGGTGCACCGTTGTTTTATACCTACTGTATTATCTGATTTTGATTTATATTTGATTGATACTCTCACTTATGCTATGGATTGCCTTGAGTTCACTCTGCCTTGTTTAAATTTCCTTTTTGCATAACTATGATGATTTCTATTTTTAATTTATTATGAATAAAATTTCTTAAATTTTACTTTTTGGGTTTGCACTTCCCTTCTTTTTTGGTTTATGTAATTTTGGAAGTATACCATATGAATTTATTGGTCTACCGTCTTTGGATATCCAATACAAGTATAATACAGCCACATGGGAGTATAATGCAGCCCCATAAGGATATAATGCAACTGTCCCATAGAGTACAATGCAGCCCCTGTATTAATATAACGCAGTCACATAGTCCAAAAAAATCACTGATTTAAAAAATAACTCACGGACCCCATAGAGGCCTCGTGGTCTGCAGCTTTAGCAGTACAAAACTGGCTAAGGGCCCCTGGGGCACTGGTCACCCAAGGAAGATGCCTAGTCTGCCTGCCGCTAACAATTACCCTGGACCCAATAGTTGAAAGCCACAGCAGAATTATGGAGTACGTTGGTTTGGTCAGTCAGATATTGCTTGAACGTCTTTAAAAACTTTTCTCTCCTTGTCAAAAATACCCCGTCATCAGGACCTGGGAGCTTGGCTGGTGTCTTCAAATAGGCCTATGATAGTGTAGCCCTGCCTCTGCAGTGTGTCACCCTGGCCTCTCCTTGGTTGAGAAAGAAAGCTTGCAACTTGCCTCTAGAGTCTGATGGGAATTTTTTCTACATATTTTTCACAATGGCCTTCTGATATAGCACATTTTAGAAGACCTCTCCACCTCAGAAAGAAGAGATGCAAAGTTCTCCTTGTAGCGTGGGTCTAGCAAGATGAAAAGCCAGGGTCACAAGAAAGGTAGCGGTATATAAAGTCAGCAATATGTGCCAAGCTTCATGCCACCAACACTTCCCTGTTTCCACCATGATGACATCTCTCTATATCCTTCTCTTCCTCCTTCCTCTCTGTCTCCTCATTCCCAATTTCAGCCCATCCACATAGACGGTACCAAGGTTGTGTGGCTACTAGCCTCTGTTATACTATCCACCAGCTCCTGTTCTTGCTCATCCTCCTCCTTAGCTTCCACCTCCTTATTGTTACCCAATCCACATTGAGCAGATAAGATGAGGCTTTGCTCGCTACAATCTTTGTGTTATGTTTTCCTCCATCCGCACCTGGTCGGCTTGCAAAGCTTCATGTTTAATTGTGAGCAGCAACTGTTTTAGTAGTCATAGAAATAGAATGGTTCTGCTGACTATGGAACCATTGCCAGTCACTATCTTTATGGAGTCCAAAAATGTCGGCCATCCATGCCCACTCCTTATTTGAAATGTCTGAAGGCTTACCAGAATACCGATAGGCGTGTTAGAGCTGGTACTCAACCACTAGCCTCTTCTGCTTACAAAACTTTGCAAGCATATGCAGTGTGGAGTTCCTGCTCCTGGTGATATTGCACACCAGTCGGTGAGCTGGCACTTGCATGCGCTGCTGCAGCACTACCAGAGCAACAGCAGCTGTAGTCGACTTGCGGAAATGGGCATTAACATGCCGTACCTTGACCAGAAGCTCTGGCAAATCTGGGAATGTTTTCAGAAACCGTTGAACTATCAAGTTGAGCACATGTGCCAAGCATGGCACAGTCGCCACCAGGTTATAACCATTATCAAACATGACCATTCTTGGTTGGAGGTTCAGTGGCAAAAAACATAGATCTGTCTGGTTTGTATTCCTTTAAGTAACTCTGCCGCTGAATGCAGTTTGTCTCCTAGACAAATTGGTTTCAGCAGGACCTGTTGCCACTGCACTGAGGCAGTGCTGCAGAGCTTCCAGCTGATGTGGATGACATGCTCTGAAATACCATATCAGAGATGGAGCAGGAGGGGGTGCAGGAACTGCTGTAGGAGGTGGGCGAAACCCTTATAGCAGTAGGTCCAGCAATCTTTGGTGTAGAGAGTACATGCTGACTTGCCAGGGTGTGACTCGGCCCCAGCCTCCACAATGTTCATTCAGCGTCGTCAGGGAAATGTAGCATCCCTTGCCACAAGCATCTCTCTACTTGTTGGTCGTTAAATTATCCTATCAAAAAAGCTTGGAGAACTTTTTAATAAAATCAACAATTTGTTATTAAACACAATAATTAATAAAACACATAGATTGTAAGTAGTACATGATTAGACATTACATGATACCTTCAAGTAAGAAATATTAGATAGTTCTTTAAAAATACATGATTATTATAGTTCCTTATATGCCTTTTTGCTTGGTGACATCTCTTCGGAAGAAGCAAGAAAGCAAAACATGCGTTAGGGGGTTCGCTCACATGGTCCTTCAGTTTGACTCAGTGGTATGTCACCCTAAGGGTTATATGCATCTTTTTGCTATGTGGATTGCCTTGCACCAATATAATGCTGTTTTATTGCACTTTGCACTTTAATTAACTTTTCTCTTTGTTTATACACTTTTGCAGTGATTATGAAATAGATTTAAAAGAGAAAAATATGGGTATTGGATGGTGCTTGGGATAATTTGCAAAAAGGCATATAAGGACCTATAGAAATGATTGCAGCCGGATATATGATTTAAATCACCAATAGGATGTAACTCTGTCTATCTCAGTAGAGGGCAGTGTAATAATAAAAGAATATGAAAAATCATCATATATATGTAATATATATATATATATATATATATATATATATATATATATATATATATATATATATATATATATATATATATAAAATTTCTGTATTGATTTTGTATGAATAAAACTGTGGAGATTTGTGACTGCAATTCTTGAGAAGGTTATGGTGAATATACTTCCACAGTCCAATATAATGAGGTATGGTGTTTTTGTGAGAATAATCATATTTTTTTAAAGAACTATCTAATATTTTTACCACTTCTTACTTGAAGGTATCATGTAATGTCTAATCATGTACTACTTACAATCTATGTGTTTTATTAATTATTGTGTTTAATAAAGAATTGTTGATTTTATTAAGAAGTTCTCCAAGTTTTTTTGATAGGATAATTTAATCATTGATTTAGGAAAATTAGTATTTTGTGCCAAAAACTATCAGATATATATTTGTTGGTTGTTAAATGGACAATGCTAGTAGGTGCATTGGTAAAGGCATGGATGATGTTCCTGGACAAGTGCTGGTGCAAGGCGAGGACTCCACGCTGGAAGAAAAAGTGGTGGCTGCTGCCTCTGTGTCTACCAGCCTAAATGGCAGAATTTCCATGGCAAGCAGCCTGGAAATGTGCCCATTTAGTATTTGGGCCTGTAGGTGGGTGGCTGGGAATACATTTTTCATTCCAAGACCTGGCATAGGGAAAGTTGAACGTTGGGCTGGGACAAGGATTTGCCTGATGATGGTAGTCAGAATGTGCAAGGTAAGGGGAAGGGAATAAGTCATCTGTGCCAGTGTTTTGGACAGGGGATTGTCAAGCACCTAGCACAGGGGAAGAGGCAGTGGTGTCGCCTGATGGCACCAATTGTGTACCCAGGTGTTCTGCCCCTGAGTCCGGTTCTTAGATGACATGTGCCTGATCATGCTGGTGGTAGTTATCTTCTTGGAGTTCAGGCCCCTGTTGATCTTTGCATAATACAGGTTGCAAATTGACATTTTGTTTGTTTCATAACTCCCTTGACAACCATCTCAGACTGGGGGACACCTAAGTCTTTGATGGAGAAATTCTGGACTGTCGGTGCTCTGCGGAACAGTTGCCCGTCTTCTCCCTCTGATAACCCCACTGATTCAACCTGTTTGTTTCATAGTTACATAGTTACATAGTTATTGAGGTTGAAGGAAGACTTTAAGTCCATCTAGTTCAACCCATAGCCTAACCTAACATGCCCTAACATGTTGATCCAGAGGAAGGCAAAAAAACCCCATGTGGCAAAGAGTAACTCCACCATGGGGAAAAAAATTCCTTCCCGACTCCACATACGGCAATCAGACTAGTTCCCTGGATCAACGCCTTATCAAGGAATCTAGTGTATATACCCTGTAATATTATACTTTTCCAGAAAGGTATCCAGTCCCCTCTTAAATTTAATTAATGAATCACTCATTACAACATCATACGGCAGAGAGTTCCATAGTCTCACTGCTCTTACAGTAAAGAATCCGCATCTGTTATTATGCTTAAACCTTCTTTCCTCCAGACGTAGAGGATGCCCCCTTGTCCCTGTCTCAGGTCTATGATTAAAAAGATCATCAGAAAGGTCTTTGTACTGTCCCCTCATATATTTATACATTAAAATAAGATCACCCCTTAGTCTTCGTTTTTCCAAACTAAATAGCCCCAAGTGTAATAACCTATCTTGGTATTGCAGACCCCCAAGTCCTCTAATAACCTTGGTCGCTCTTCTCTGCACCCGCTCTAGTTCAGCTATGTCTTTCTTATACACCGGAGACCAGAACTGTGCACAGTATTCTAAGTGTGGTCGAACTAGTGACTTGTATAGAGGTAAAATTATGTTCTCCTCATGAGCATCTATGCCTCTTTTAATACATCCCATTATTTTATTTGCCTTTGTAGCAGCTGCCTGACACTGGCCACTGAATATGAGTCTGTCATCCACCCATACACCCAGGTCTTTTTCATTGATGGTTTTGCCCAGAGTTTTAGAATTAAGCACATAGTTATACGTCTTATTACTTCTACCCAAGTGCATGACCTTACATTTATCCCCATTAAAGCTCATTTGCCATTTATCAGCCCAAGCTTCTAGTTTACATAAATCATCCTGTAATATAAAATTGTCCTCCCCTGTATTGATTACCCTACAGAGTTTAGTGTCATCTGCAAATGTTGAAATTCTACTCTGAATGCCCCCTACAAGGTCATTAATAAATATGTTAAAAAGAAGAGGGCCCAATACTGACCCCTGTGGTACCCCACTGCTAACCGCGACCCAGTCCGAGTGTGCTCCATTAATAACCACCCTTTGTTTCCTATCCCTGAGCCAGCTCTCAACCCACTTACACATATTTTCCCCTATCCCCATTACTCTCATTTTATGTATCAACCTTTTGTGTGGCACCGTATCAAAAGCTTTGGAAAAGTCCATATACACTACGTCCACTGGGTTCCCTTGGTCCAGTCCGGAACTTACCTCTTCATAGAAGCTGATCAAATTAGTCTGACATGAGCGGTCCCTAGTAAACCCGTGCTGATACTGGGTCATGAGGTTATTCCTCTTCAGATACTCCAGTATAGCATCCCTTAGAATGCCCTCCAGGATTTTACCCACAGTAGAGGTTAAACTTACTGGCCTATAATTACCGAGTTCAGTTTTTGCCCCTTTTTTGAATATTGGCACCACATTTGCTATACGCCAGTCCTGTGGTACAGACCCTGTTATTATGGACTCTTTAAAGATTAAAAATAATGGTCTATCAATGACTGTACTTAGTTCCTGCAGTACTCGGGGGTGTATCCCATCCGGGCCCGGAGATTTGTCAATTTTAGTGATTTTTAGACGCCGCTGTACTTCCTGCTGGGTTAAGCAGGTGACATTTAATGGGGAATTTTTATCACTAGTCATATTGGCTGCCATGGGATTTTCTTTTGTAAATACTGATGAAAAAAAGTCATTTAGTAGATTGGCTTTTTCCTCATCCTCATCCACCATTTCACCCAGACTATTTTTAAGGGGGCCAACACTGTCATTTTTTAGTTTCTTACTATTTATGTAGTTAAAGAATATTTTGGGGTTATTTTTGCTCTCTCTAGCAATGAGTCTCTCTGTCTCAATCTTTGCTGCCTTGATTTGCTTTTTACAGAATTTATTTAATTTTCTGTATTTATTTAATGCCTCATCACTACCTACTTCCTTTAATTCTCTAAATGCTTTCTTTTTGTTCCTTATTGCGCCCCTAACAGCTCTATTTAGCCATATTGGTTTCCTCCTATTTCTAGTATGTTTATTCCCATACGGTATATACTGTGCACAGGTCCTATCCAGGATGCTAATAAACGTCTCCCATTTTCTTTGTGTATTTTTGTGTCTCAGGATATCGTCCCAGTTAATTGCACCAAGATCCTCTCTCATCCGTTGGAAATTTGCCCTCCTGAAGTTTAGTGTCCTTGTCACCCCCCTACTACCCATCTTATTAAAGGTTACATGAAAACTTATTATTTTATGATCACTATTCCCCAAGTGACCCCCAACCCTTATATTTGATATGCGGTCTGGCCTGTTGGTTAATATTAGATCTAGCAGTGCCCCCCTCCTTGTTGGGTCCTGAACCAGCTGTGAAAGGTAATTGTCTCTCATAGTTGTCAAAAACCGATTACCTTTGCTGGAACTGCAGGTTTCTGTTCCCCAATCTATTTCAGGGTAGTTGAAGTCCCCCATAATAATGACTTCTCCTTGAGTCGCAGCTTCATCTATTTGCTTTACGAGGAAATTCTCCATTGCTTCCATTATTTTTGGAGATTTATAACAAACCCCTATCAGTAATTTATTATTTTTTCCCCCTCCCCTTATCTCCACCCACAGGGACTCCACATTTTCATTAAATTCACCTATATTATCACGCAGGATGGGTTTTAAGGAAGATTTTACATATAGACACACCCCTCCCCCTCGCTTATCTGTACGGTCATTTCTGAACAGGCTATAGCCCTGCAAGTTAACAGCCCAGTCATGGCTCTCATCCAGCCACGTCTCAGATATCCCCACCATGTCATAATTATGCTCCAACAACATTAGTTCTAATTCGTCCATTTTGTTGGCGAGGCTTCTGGCATTAGTATACATGCACTTGATGTTACTCTCTGTACCTCTATTCTTTCTTAAATTAATAACTGTTCTAACCCCACCCCCCATGCCACCGCCACCCCCAACTTCCTTATCGTTGCTGCTGATCTCTCCCACTCTGCACTGCTGGCCTTGCTCTGCATGCCAGCTTCCCAGATTGGGTTGGTGACTTCATCATCCACCACCTTGTCTTCCACCAATGCACCCTGGTAATATATGAAATATATTACAGGGCCGAGTGGCCACCTCAATGCTACCATAAAGCGACAGGACACTCCGATAGATATGCATGAAAGTAGAAAAAGATGGATTCACAAGTCTGTCTTTAGAATGAATGCTAAATATTCTTTATTACTACATAAAACGTCAACATTTAACAAAATATCTTTCATAAGTAGAAATAGTAATGTTTAAATGACAGGTAGATTTGTAAAGGACTCAGGTGTAACAAGTCTGCAAGTCAACACTAATCATTAGAGTGAAAGGACAGGAGAATCATGTTCCAGAGAAATAGACCCAAATTAAAGATAAGCTAATATGCCTCCTTTAAGAGGCCATAAGTATGATGGCTAGCTCAGCAATGATCCTTACTAGTGATGTGCGTGCATGCTCACCAATACTCGGTACTCACCCAAGCATCTCACTGCTCGAGATGCTTGGAGCTTCCCGAGTAATGCCACAGCCATATCAACTAACAGTCCTTCTGAGGACTAATCCAGTTGCATAGATATCAGTGCTAGGCAGTGTATGTGGCAGACTGCAGAACATACAGTATATCAACAGAGTCCATTCCAGTTCTGTCTGCTGCTGCTGCTTTTACAAATATTTCTAGACATAGCCCTAGGTATCAGGGGCCAGAAATAATTTTTCTTTGGATCTTAAACCTGATTATTTGCTTAAAAAGCAATCCAGAGAACACCATTTTTTAGCTCCATTTGCTTGTTGGCCCTGCAGAATAAAGCCAGATCCTCTCCGTATTATAGTGCTAAAAATTCATCTATTTAAAACTGGTTTGTCCGTCACACAGATCACATAGTGCGCTCAAAATTCTGCCATTTCTGGCCTCCATTTAAATTTTGCGGCAGGGTGTTAGTGAGATTATTGACACCAGTTTGCTGTTAAAAATAGTGACCTACAGGCCAGCTATTTAAAACTGTGGTTTGTCCGTCACACGGATCACATATAAGTGTGCTCCAAATTCAGCCATTTGTAATGAACATGGAAAATTTTGTCTTCAATTTAAAATGGGCAAAGCGCATGGCAAGGGGCGGGGAACTGGACATGATGGTGATGGTGCATGCAGAGGCCGAGGCCATGGGCAAGCTGAAATTGTGCCACAGCAAGCTCCCACATCTTCTCACTTGACCTTCCTGCCCCAAATACTAGGGGACCGCAGCACAACACTATTGAACCCAGAGCAGTGTCAAAAGGTTGTTGGTTGGATAGCAGATGATTCTAGTAACTTTGCTGCAACCACCACTACTACCCTGTCTTCCACATGGGCAAGTCTGAGTAGCTGTGAGTCTGGACTGCATATTCCTCACCCAGATCCTCCTTCCTACCACCATGCCGAGTGCCCGGAGACAACGGATCCCACGCTTGGACACTCCGAAGAGCTGTTCATTTTTCCATTTATTGATTCGGGCCTCTCTGTCATGATTCCCAATGGCAGGGAAGTAATAAATAACAGGACTAGCTCTAGGATGATGGAATCTAAGCTGACCGCAATGCTGAACCTAACGCTCAACTAACAATAGCCGGGGAACATACCTGCGTTTTATCCCTAGATGTCGCGCACCAGCCGAAGATCTAGCTACCCCTAATAGAGGAAAACACAGACCTGGCTTGCCTCCAGGGAAACCCCAAAAGTGATAGCAGCCCCCAACATATAATGACGGTTAGTTGAGAGGAAAACACGTACGCAGTATGAATACAGGTTTAGCAAAGAGAGGCCCACTAACTAGATAGCAGAAAATACAAAAGAGGACTTCGCGGTCAACTCAAAACCCTACAAAATACCATCCTGAAATTACCTTAACTCCGATATCAACTCATGACACCGGAGTGGTCATTTCAGTTCTCTAGAGCTTCCAGCAGCAAGATTCAGATAAATGCACGCTGGACAAAACATACAAAAAATACAAAAGATCCAACTTAGCTGAATCAGCAGATTTAGGAGCAGGTAGCAAGCAACAGAGGAGCTCTGGTAACATTGATAGCCGGCACTAGAATGACTGAGAAGCCAGACTATATAGGAAACTCCCATTTCCTGATGGGAACAGGTGAACTGGAAATAAGGGACAGAAGTCAGCCAGTACCACCAGTAGCCACCAGAGGGAGCCCACAAACAGAATTCACAACACCTCTCCACAGGTCCACTTGAAGCAGGGCAAGAGAAGATTGCATGTAGCGATGCCCAAATATTTGAGCAGCCACGGTCACACGAAGGCAATGTGGGAAAGTGTCACAAGATGTGCATGATGGTGAGACACAATTGCCAGAAAGTCAGGAGGAGGACCAGGGTGCAGAAATGGAAGACAAGGTGGTGAATAATATAGTAACTGACCCAATCTGGCAGGAGGACATGCAGAGCCAGGACAGCAGCACACAGAGGGGGGTGCCAAACCACCCAAACAGGCAGGAACAAGCAGTGTGGTGGCCGCAGACAGAAGGCGGGCAACCATTCCCAGTAACAAAAACACAACGGACATTGCCAGTTCAACTGTTAGCTCTTCCCGAGTCTGGTTGCTTTTTAAAGAGTCTGCTAATAACCCCAAAAAGGCCATTTGCACCACCTGCCAGGCCAGCATCAGCAGGGGTAGCAAAACTACCAGCCTGACCACCACCAGCATGATCAGGCACAAGTCAGCAAAGCACCCAACTTTGTGGTCCGAACCCCAGGCTCCAGGAACAGTGTGTGCGGGTGACACTACTGCTTCTTCCGCTGTTTGTGCGTGCTAGCCAATCCCCTTTTTATTCTGCATGCAAAGATGCCTCCTGCCCTGCACCTGTTATTTCACACACTCAGCTAGCACCATCAGCAAGCACGTTCAAATCCTTGTCCCAGTGCAGCTTTTAGTTGTCCATACCCCAGTCCTTGGAAGGGAAGTGCAAATACGCAGCCAACACATCACAGGCCATAGTACTAAATTCCTACATTTCATAACTGCTTGTGCTCAAAATGTTGCCTTTTATGCTTCTGGAGATGGAAGCTTTCTGCTACCTGATGGCAGTGGCAGTCCCTCAGTGCTATGTCCCCAGCCACCACTTAATCTCCCGGTGTGCCATCCTCGCATTACACAAACACGTGTCCCACAAAATTAGCCGTGCCCTCAACAATGCAGTTACTGGGAAAGTCCACCTAACCATGGACATATGGACAAGTGCTTGTGGGCAATGATGATACATCTCAATGATGGCACACTGGGTTAACCTAGAGGAAGCCAGGACCCAGTTGGACCTTGGGATGGTACACATCCTTGCCCTACATCAATATGGGTTGCCCCTACAGTGTACAGCTCCTGAACCTCCACCTCCTCCTCTTCACCCTCCATCTCTGAAATGACCATATCAGTCACAAGCTGGAAGAACTGCAGCACTGCCTCAGCCAAGCAGCAACAGGCTGTGCTGAAGCTAATATGCTTAGGTGACAAACCGCACAATGCTGAAGAGTTGTGGACAGGTCTGAAAGAGCAGGCAGATCTGTGGCTGACACCGCTGAACCTACAGCCAGGCATGGTTGTATGTGACAATGTCCGGAACCTGGTGGCAGCGCTGAGTTGAGGCGAGCTCACACATGTACCATGCCAGGCCAATGTGCTTAACCTCATGGTTCAGCGGTTTCTCTAAACCTACCCAGAGCTGCCAGATCTGCTTGTCAAAGTACACCGCCTGTGTGTCCATTTTAGAAAGTCAGCTACAGCTTCCACCACCCAGCAGATGACGTTTATTCTGGGAAGGCTGTTTATTCCATTTCTTGACATCTTTTGGCAGAGTAATATCTTGGAAGGTTGCTATTTGCATTTAACTGGTACATTTAAATTGATGCATTTACCCTTTTCCCCTTCTCCATTATACTCTTGGAATAGTATTTGATGGTATGCTGTTTACATATATGCTGGAACATGGGTCTCTGGCTAACACACGGGACAGGGTATGGGCTGTAGCTTTATTATAAGCTAATGTGTACTGTAGTAATGTCACATGTGTGACTTTTTAAAGTTTTTAAAGAGTTTTTTGTGTGGATTTGTAACTAATAATTTTTGTATTTTTGTTATTTTGTGTAGTGATTCTTCCTGTATGGCCTACCTCTTTTTCTCAGTGACACAGTGGAATTCCACTCTTTACGTGTTGCAGCAACGAGCTCTGATGCAGTAAGTTATGTCGCATAGCCTGTGCCAATGCAGTACGGAGGTGGCACATATCACGTTACAGAGTGGGCACAGATTAACGACCTCTGCACCCTTCTGCACAGTTTTGAGATGGCTACTAAGATGGTTAGCGCTGACGATGTCGTCATAAGCATCACTATTCCGGTCATTCATATCCTTGAGCAGACTTTGAATAGGCTGTGGAAGGAGATGGTGGTCCCAGTAGAAAAGTAGGAAACAGAGGAGGCTGCGGAAGGGATAACATTGTCTCGAAGTTCAAGACTGTCATCACACAGGCAGGTGCCAAGGGAGGGTGGAGTACTCGATCGAGGGGGTCTGGTGAAGATAAGAGGCAAACTGTTATCGAAGGTGCAGGATCCGAGGAACAAATGGAAGAGGAAGAGGTGATGGGCGAGCAACTGTTGGATGAAGAGGATAATCCATCCCTCTCTGTTGTTGGGGTTGGTGGGAGGGAACAGAGGAATCAAATTTCATTGTTACCCAGCCACCAAAATAGTATGGGCTCGGACCTCATGGTAGAGCCCGACATATGAGTGCTTCTTGCTGCATTATCTGCAACATGATCCCCATATAGTAATGATTAGGAATAATTCTGACTACTGGGTTTCCACTTTATTAGACTCATGTTATAAAACCAAATTTTACCCGACGATTCCCGTCCTAGAATAGGACTTGAGAATGCTGGAATATTGAAACATGCTTTTATACAACCTTAAGAGAGCTTTTCCCCAAAGAGCAGTGAAGCACACAGTTCGCATCGTAGCTGTAGACTTCCAGCTCTGGCCCGTCAATTCGTCAATGCCAAAACATTAGCAGCAGCAGTGAAGGAAGTGGAAGAAGCAATTTCTGTGAGTTCTTTGACACTTTTTTAGACCAACTCGTGCACAAGCACAACAGAGTCCAAGTCTTACAAGTGGTAAACAAATGGACAGGATGGTGCAGGAGTATCCAGAACTAAATATCAATACCATCAGGGAGGGTTTGGACCCTTTCACATTTTGATCTTACAAAATGGAGGAGTGGCATGAGCTCACCTCACATGCCTTGGAGGTTTTATCCTGCCCGACAGCCAGTGTTCTCTCAGAATGTGTCTTCAGCGTTGCTGGTGGTGTCCTGCAGGATAAGTGCATGCATTTGTCCCCTGAAGTGTTTACCGTCTAACTTTCATTAAGAGGAACAAGTAATGGATCTCTAAGGACTTTTGCAGCACAATTGCAGACTGTACAGACTAGGTGATATTGTATTTTTCAGTATGATACATTAATGTCACGTAACTGCACTCTGTGATATCTTTAGTGTTGCTTCTCTGGCTGCTGCAGCTGCTGATGTTAACTCAAATTTGTGAAAATGTAAACAGTCACGGTTGGTCTACATCTGCTGTGTTAGCTGTAGTGGAAGACATGTCTGTCCCAATTATACTATTTCTATTCTCGTGAAAGTTATTCCACTTTAATGGTGTCAGGCCCAAGTTAGGCATCTATCGGCCCCTATTCTACTATTTCTGCTGTGGTGAAATTGATGCCACTTTTGTGCTGTATGCCAATACTTTTTGGACATGTGAACACTCCTGGTTGAGTGTTCATCTGCTGGATTGGGTGTAGAGAAAGACCTGTTGATTCCTATTAGACTATTTCTACTGTGGTAAAATTGAAGCCACTTCTGTGGTGTAAGGCCCTCATTGATATCCAAAGTACCATCCCGTCCATGTGGGCTGGGCCCGTATGACCATGGAAGGGATAGTACGTTGAAGCGGATCGGCCGCGCACACGGATGGTGTGCGGCCGATCGGGGCCGGGTGTCAGCTGATTCTCACAGCTGACACCCGGCACTAATTGCCGGGAGCAGTCATGCACCGCTCCTGGCATGTTAACCCCCGGGACACTGACATCAAACAGGATCACAGCATTCCATGGCATAGAGAAGCATCGCACAGGGAGGGGGCTCCCTGCGTGCTTCCCTGAAACCCTTAGAACAACGCGACGTGATCACATTGTTCCAAGGGTCTCCTCCCTCAAGGCCCCCGGATCCAAGATGGCCACAGGGTCCTTTTGGGTCCTGCAGGGAGCTGGCTTCTCAGTGCCTGCTGAGAGCAGGGACCTGAAAAGCTTCCTTCAATGCCTGTCAGATCGCTGATCTGACAAAATGCTGTGCAAACTGTCAGATCAGTGATCTGACTTTATACAGTGATGTCCCACCCTGGGACAATGTAAAAAAGTAAAAAAAAAATTATACTGTGTAAAAATATATTTTTTTAAATTCCCAAATAAAGAAAAAAATAAATAAATATTGTTGCAATAAATACATTTATTTATGCAAATAAAGAAAACAATAAAAGTACAAATATTTAGTATTGCCACTCAACGACTCAACCTAAAAAACTGACCCACTAGTTAACCCCTTCAGTGAACACCATAAAAAATAAATAAAAAACAAGGCAAAAAACAATGCTTTATCATCATACCGCCGAACAAAAAGTGGAATAACACGCGATCAAAAAGATGGATATAAATAAACATGGTACCCCTGAAAATGTCATGTCGCAAAAAATGAGCAGCCATACAGCATCATCAGCAAAAAAAATTAAAAGTTATAGCTCTCAGAATAAAGCGATGCAAAAACAATTATTTTTTATATAAAATAGTTCTTATTGTATAAAAGCACCAAGCATAAAAAATGATATAAATGAGGAATCGCTGTCATCGTACTGCCCCAAAGAATAAAACTGCCTTATCAATTTTACGACACGTGGATTGGTATAAATACCCCACCTAAAAGAAATTCATGAATTTTTGTTCATTCTGCCTCACAAAAATCGGAATAAAAAGCGATAAAAACCTCATGAGCCTGAAAATGGTACCAATTAAAACGACAGCTCGTCCCGCAAAAAACAAGACCTCATATGACTCTGTGGGCCAAAATAGGTCTCAAAATGTGGTGATGCAAAAACTATTTTTTGCAAGAAAAAGCGTCTTTTAGCGTGTGACATCTGCCAAACATAAAATTCCAATATAAAAACCGCTATAAATGGTAAATTAAACCACCCTTTATCACCCCCAAAAATGTGTTTATCTCCATTTTCCCATTAGGGTTAGGGCTAAAGTTAGGGGTCGAGTTCCCGCCTCTGCACAGGGGGAATCTCAGGCCATCTCCGCTGCGGTCTCCCATGCTTCTCCTGCCGCAGTGGAGCCTGCTCAGCGGAGACATCGGTCCCAGCGTCTCGCTCAGTCTGACTCTGTACAAATAGTTACTGCTGCCTTTCATGCTTCTGCCACTGAAGTCAGTGCTGGGCAGTGGCGAGCAGACACTTCTGGGACTAAGTCCTGCTTTTCTCGTTCTGAGCATGCCCAGAGTAAGATCTCTCAGTGGAGATCGAGGGTCACATGATCAGATACTGCAGCTAAGGCCATTGGTCCTTCAGGAAGGTCCTGTAGGTGCTCACGCTCTGTGGCAGCCTTTCATTGGTCCTTCTAGGAAGGTCCTGTACGTGCTGCAACTATTTAAGGCTCGCTTGGCCGCACGGCCATGCGCTAGTATTGTTCTTTGTTATGTGCTTAGCGCCAGTGTGGTCACGTCAGAGTGTGTTCAGAAATGTGAAAAAAGCCCCTAGAATGCTGGCACCTCCGGCGAGGAGTTTGTGTTTGTATGTATTCAGGGACCTGGCTGAAATAAGGCCCTAGAATGCTGGCACCTCCGGTGAGGAGTTTTGTGTGCATACGTGACCACTGACGGCTCTCTGTTTGGGCAGTTAGCCTGTGCCTCTGTGAAGTCTAACAGGGCACAGTGCTTTGCTTTCACGGCTACTCGGTGAATTAACTAAGTTAGTCCATACCGCCATATAGTGCCGCTGTTTGCTAGCAGCAGGTACTCCTGCACGGTGGACCCCGGGCTGCGAACACACAAATGTCAATAAAAACATCTCTATTTACTCGGTGCATTCTGCTAGCCCTAACAGGGTTGGGACTAAAGTTAGGTTTAGGGTAGGGGCTGAAGTTAGGGTTAGGGTTGGGGCTAAATTTAGGGTTAGGGTTTAGATTAGAGTTAGGGTTGGGATAACGTTTACGGTTCGGATTAAGGTAAGGGTTGGGATTAGGGTTAGTGGTGTGTCAGGGTTAAAGATGTGGATAGGGTTATGGTTAGGGTTGGGATTATGGTTTGGTGTGTGTTGTGGGGTTAGGCATGTGCTGGGCTTAGAGTTGTGGCTAGGGGTGTGATTAGGGTTAGGGGTGTGTTTGGGTTAAAGGTGTGGTTAGGGTTATGGTTAGGTTTGGGATTAGGGTTAGGGGTGTGGTGGGGTTAGGGTTGGAGTTAGAATTGGGAAGTTTCCACTCTTTAGGCACATCAGGGGCTCTCCAAACGTGACATGGCATCCGATCTCAATTCCAGCCAATTCTGTGTTGAAAAAGTCAAACAGTGCTCCTTCCCTTCCAAGCTCTGCCATGCACCCAAAAAGTGGTTTTCCCCCACATATGGGGTATCAACGTACTCAGGATAAATTGGACAACAACTTTTGTGGTCCAATGTCTCCTGTTACCCTTGTGAAAGTAAAAATTTGGGGGCTAAAAAATCATTTTGTGGGGAAAAAATAATTTTTTATTTTCACGGCTCTGCCTTATAAACTTAAGTGAAACACTTGGGGGCTTAAAGTTCTCACAACACATCTAGATAAGTTCAATGGCGGGTCTAGTTTCCAAAATGATATCACTTGTGGGGCGTTTCTACTGTTTAGGCACATCAGTGGCTCTGCAAACGCAACATGACACCCGCAGACCTTTCCATCAAAGTCTGCATTCCAAAATGTCACTACTTCCCTTCCAAGCTCTGCCGTGCGCCCAAACAGTAGTTTTCTCCCACATATGGAGTATCACCGTACTCAGGACAAATTGCACAACTTTTGGAATCCAATTTCCCTGTTAACCTTGTGAAAATACAAAACTGGGGCTATAAAATCATTTTTGCAGAAAAAAAATGATCTTTTTATTCTCACGGCATTGCTATAAACTTTAGTGAAACACTTTGGGGTTCAAATTTCTCATAACACATCTAGATAAGTTCCTTGGGGGGTCTAGTTTCCAATATGGGGTCACCTGTGGGGGGTTTCAACTGTTTAGGTACATCAGGGGCTCGGCAAACGCAACTTGATGCCCGCAGACAATTCCATCACAGGCTGCTTTCCAAAACAGCGCTCCTTCCCTTCCGAGCTCTTCCATGTGCCCAAACAATGGTTCCCCCCACATATGGGGGATCAGCATACTCAGGACAAATTGCTCAACAACTTTTGGGATCCAATTTCCCTGGATACCCTTGGGAAAATAAACAATTGCGAGCTAAAGATCATTTTTGTGTAAAAAAAAAATATTTTTTTTATTTTCATGGCTCTACATTATATACTTCTGTGAAACAATTGGAGGCTCAAAGTGCTCACCACACATCTAGATACATTCCTTTGGTGGTCTAATTTCCAAAATGGGGTCATTTGTTGGGGTTTCCACTGTTTAGGCACATGAGGGGCTCTCCAAACGCGACATGGTGTCTGAACTCAATTCTAGCCAATTATGCGTTGAAAAAGTCAAACGGTGCTCCTTCCTTTCAGAGCTCTGCCAGGCGCCCAAACAGTGGTTCCCCCCACACATGGGGCATCATCATACTCAAATAAATGTGAAATACTCAAAGAATCCCGAAGTGTCTGTCAGCCATATCCTCCTTCTTCACCTCTCGCTTCCTAAAACTCAATGTAGACAAAGCCGAATTCATCATTTTTCCCCCACTTCACGTATCCCCCCTACCCAATCTATCTATTATGGTGAACGGCATCACGCTCTCTTCCGCTCCTGAAATCCGCTGCCTTGGAGTAACTCTTGACTCTGCCCCATCCTTCAAACCTCACGTCCAAGCTCTTGCCACCTCCTGTCGCCTCCAACTCAAAAATATTGCCAGAATCCATTCCTTCCTCAGTCCACAATCTACCAAAACTCTTGTGCATGCTCTCATCATCTCCCACCTCGATTACTGCAACACCCTCCTCTGTGGCCTCCCCACTAACTCTCTTGCACCACTCCAGTCTGTCCTCAACTCTGCTGCCCGCCTAATCCACCTCTCTCCTCGCTACTCCCCTGCTTCTCCCCTCTGCAAATCCCTCCACTGGCTCCCAATCCCCCAACGAATCCAGTTCAAACTACTAACACTGATCTACAAAGCCATCCACAACCTGTCCCCTCCCTATATCTCTGAACTAATCTCCCACTATCTTCCCTCACGTAATCTTCGTTCATCCCAAGACCTCCTACTCTCCTCCACACTTATTCGTTCCTCACACAATCGCCTCCAAGATTTCTCCCGAATATCCCCCATCCTCTGGAATTCCATGCCTCAACACGTCCGATTAACCACCACCCTCGGATCCTTCAGATGGAACCTGAAAACCCATCTCTTCAGGAAAGCCTACAGCCTACAATAACCGAGCCGCCGCCTCACCACCGCCAGAGCCGCCGCCGCCGCCTCACCACTACCTTCTGTCTCTTCCACACTATCCCATAGAATGTAAGTCCGCAAGGACAGGGTCCTTCCCCTTTGTACCAGTGTGTCACTGTAAACCTGTTTACTATAAATGATATCTATAACTCTGTATGTAACCCCTTTCTCATGTACAGCACCATGGAATTAATGGTGCTATATAAATAAATAATAATAATAATAATGTTACCACTATCATGAAGTACATGGGGCAAACAGGAAAAGAAATCCAGCTTCCAAAAATATCAAAATTTATTGAGGATAAAATCCAAAGTCCAATGACATGGTTCACAGGAGAATGTGTAGCAGCAGGCTACGCGTTTCGAACAACAAGTTCTTTTTCAAAGCTTTGAAAAAGAACTTGTTGTTCGAAACGCGTAGCTTGCTGCTACACATTCTCCTGTGAACCATGTCTTTGGACTTTGGATTTTATCCTCAATAAATTTTGATATTTTTGGAAGCTGGATTTCTTTTCCTGTTTGCCCCATTGTTTTACGTGATGACTGCACGATATCTGGGCTTCCCCACAACAAATGCCTAATGGGTGAGCTGGTTTTTCACTATTTTTCTTTTATCATGAAGTAAAATATGTCTTGAGAAAAAAAAAGTCAGAATCACCAGGATCCGTTGAAGCGTTCCAGAGTTATATCCTCATAAAGGGACAGTAGTCAGTATTGTAAAAATTGGCCTGGTCATTAACATGCAAACCACCCTTGGGGGTAAAGGGGTTAAATGTGCACATACCTTGTAAGGTGTTCACCTGTTGGATTGGGTGTAGTGAAAGACCTGTTGGTCCCTAGTAGACTATTTCTACAGTGGTGAAATTGATGCCACTTTGGTGGTGTATGCCAATAGTTTTGAAACTGTGACTACTCCTTGTTGAATGTCCATCTGCTGATTTTGGTGTAGTGAAAGACCTGTCGGTCCCTATTCTACAATTTCTACTGTGGTGAAATTGATGCCACTTTGGTGGTGCTGACAATAATTTTTGGAAATGTGAACACTCCTGGTTAGGTCTCTTCCATGTGTGTTGCCTCCTGTAGCAGTAGGCCTCTGAGAACATCAGGACTCCACTTCCTTGCACTTAACTACCTGTGTTACTATCCTTAAATTTTTCTGACAATAGTAGTCTAGAAAATTGATATTTGTGTCACCTGAGTGTGGCTCAGCATGAAAGCAGGTAGAGGTGTTGCATGTGTTATCAGGGCTCCCAGCAAAGTGGCCCTACACTGATCCCTCACCCACCTCGTCTGACTGTGACATTAACTGGAAAGCTGTAAATGCTGCCCCAGACCCCGATACCTCATGCCTGGCTGATGGCTGCAGTTCCATGCTACAATTTGTACTGTGGATGAATTGAGGCCACTTTTCTAGTGTCTGTCCCTCATGTGATATGTTTTGGCAGCATTTGGGGCCGTTCTAAGGTGTTGTGCATGCGCTTGTTTTTGCTTCCCATTGACTATAATGGTGTTCGGTTATGTTTGGCGAATATTCAACAAATTAATCGTCGAGTATTGCAAATTCGGCGAACATAATCCGAATCGAATATTGAAATATTCACTCATCTCTAATTGTTAGAATAAGCCAAATAACCAGAGAGCTTCCCAGCCTGATAATATCAGCTCACAGTTGTGTGTTTTACCTTTGCTGGCCATAACCCCACATGATTTTTAAAAATCATTTATTTATTAGAACCAGACCAAAAGCTGCTGAGTAAACGCATTTACAAAGTATGTGCTTTTTTTTTTTTTTACTGTGGATTAACTGCATCTAATGCAAGGTGGTGTGGAGGAGGCATTTTTTTTTTCTTTTTAAGTTTGACTTATATGCAAGACATTGTACAGAAAAAAATTGTCCTAAAATTTTTCCTGTAAAATTCATTTTATCTTTGGTTTTGTATGTGTTATTGTTAGGCCTTTATAGTGGAGTAACAACATTGTTCCTAGCAGCGACCTGTAAGTCAGGGATGCGTCCAGGTGTCTTCTCCGTGCTGCTTCCATTCCATTTGAGCAGTTATCACTAGTGATGAGCAAATATATTCGTTACTCGAGATCTTTCCAGCATGCTCGGGTGTCCTGCGAGTATTTTTTAGTGCTCGGAGATTTAGTTTTCATTGCCTTACCTGAATGATTTACATCTGTTAGCCAGCATAAGTAAATGTGGGGGTTGCCTGGTTGCTAGGGAATCCCCACATGAAATCAAACTGGCTAGTAGCTGTAAATCATCCAGCTGCAGAGAAAAAAACTAAATCTCTGAGCACTAAAAAATACTCGGAGGACCCCTGAGCATGCTCGGGAAATCTTGAGTAACGAGTATATTTGCCCATCACTAGTTACCACCCATTCCAGAGTTTTCCCTGCCCCCCAGGCCTGTCCTTTGGAACTTCTGAAAAAATGCTTGAGTTTCTCAGTGACATCCATAATTGTTGTTGCTCATGTCGTGGCCATCCAAGCATCCGACCTGCTTGATTCGAGTAACGAGCACTGGAGCATTTTAGTGCTTAATCATCAATATTAGTGATGAGCGAATATACTCGTGACTCGAGATTTCCCTAGCACGCTCGTGTGTCCTCCGAGTATTTGAAAGTACTCTGAGATTTAGTTTTCCTCACCTCAGCTGAATGATTTACAGCTACTAAACTGCTTGATTACATGTGGGGATTCCCTAGCAACCAGACAACCCCCACATGTACTTATGCTGGCTAACAGATGTAAATCATTCAGCTGCGGCGATGAAAACTAAATCTCCGAGCACTAAAAAATACTCAGAGGACACCCGAGCGTGCTCGAGAAATCTCGAGTAACGAGTATATTTGCTCATCACTAATCACTATTGATGACCAATATTTTGTTTCTGATTTTGTTATGATTCCTATGAATAAAATATATTTACCTGGGTGAAACCATAAATATTTAAATGTTCTATAATCTGTAATGACGTCTTCGATGACTGATCGCCAACTACACCCACCAGTTTGCCATTACTGAGACAAGAATAGTTGGGGACTATGTCTCCTGGACCAGATAAGATCTGTAGTACGTTCTCTATGGCTTTATTTTTATTGTTGCAGGAATCAGTCACATGGTATCCAAGAGTCACATTGGGTAAAATATATGGATTCTTGTTAATTTCATCTATGGCAAACATAAAGGCCAGAACATACTTATAGAAGGACGGTACAGGACTGCAATTGGATAACAAAGAGAATGCAAACATTACTTAAGACTAGATTGAGATAGAATAATAAATAAAAAATAAAGCATTCTTTAAAATACATGATAGCACTTACTTTCCTTGATTCTCTGTATGCATATTCCTATTTTTACCTTTGAGAAAATCCATATTTTACAAGTTTGTACTTTATATGTATATATATATATATATATATATATATATATATATATATATATATATATATATATATATATATAATAAATATAAATATATATATATATATATACTAGATGGTGGCCCGATTCTAACGCATCGGGTATTCTAGAATATGCATGTCCACGTAGTATATTGCACAGCCCACGTAGTATATTGCCCAGCCACGTAGTATATTGCCCAGTCACGTAGTATATTGCCCAGCCACGTAGAATATTGCCCAGCCACATAGTATATTGCCCAGTCACGTAGTATATTGCCCAGTCACGTGGTATATTGCCCAGTGATGTAGTATATTGCCCAGCCACGTAGTATATTGCCCAGCCACGTAATATATTGCCCAGTCACGTAGTATATTGCCCAGTCACGTAGCATATTGCCCAGCTACGTAGTATATTGCCCAGCCACATAGTATATTGCCCAGCCACGTAGTATATTGCCCAGTCACGTAGTATATTGCCCAGTCACGTGGTATATTGCCCAGTGATGTAGTATATTGCCCAGCCACGTAGTATATTGCCCAGCCACGTAATATATTGCCCAGTCACGTAGTATATTGCCCAGTCACGTAGCATATTGCCCAGCTACGTAGTATATTGCCCAGCCACATAGTATATTGCCCAGCCACGTAGTATATTGCCCAGTCACGTAGTATATTGCCCAGTCACGTGGTATATTGCCCAGTGATGTAGTATATTGCCCAGCCACGTAGTATATTGCCCAGCCACGTAATATATTGCCCAGTCACGTAGTATATTGCCCAGTCACGTAGCATATTGCCCAGCTACGTAGTATATTGCCCAGCCACATAGTATATTGCCCAGCCACGTAGTATATTGCCCAGTCACGTAGTATATTGCCCAGTCACGTGGTATATTGCCCAGTGATGTAGTATATTGCCCAGCCACGTAGTATATTGCCCAGCCACGTAGCATATTGCCCAGCTACGTAGTATATTGCCCAGCCACGTAGCATATTGCCCAGCTACGTAGTATATTGCCCAGCCACATAGTATATTGCCCAGCCACGTAGTATATTGCCCAGTCACGTAGTATATTGCCCAGCCACATAGTATATTGCCCAGCCACGTAGTATATTGCCCAGTCACGTAGTATATTGCCCAGCCATGTATGTCACAGGTTAAAAAATAAAAAATAAACATATACTCACCTTCCGAGGGCCCCTTGTTGTTCTGTCGCATGTGTGCGGTGCAGGCGGCAGCTTCCGGTCCCAGGGTGTGATGACGTTTCGGTCACATGACCATGACATCATGGCAGGTCCTTCTCGCATACCATACTTGCCACCGGAACCTGCCGCTTGCATGGAGCAGTCACCGGAGCGTCACGAGGAGCGGGAAAGGCGGCGGAAGGTGAGTTTGTAATGATTTTTTATTTTTTTAAATTATCTTTAACATTAGATGTTTTTACTATTGACGCTGCGTAGGCAGCATCAATAGTAAAAATTTGGTCACACAGGGTTAATAGCAGCGGTAACGGAGTGAATTACCCGCGGCATAACGCGGTCCGTTACCGCTGGCATTAACCCTTTGTGAGCGGTGACTGCGGGGAGTATGGAGCAGGCGCCGGGGACTGACTGCAGGGGAGTAGGGAGGGACTAATCGGACTGTGGCTGTCGCTGATTGGTCGCGGCAGCCATGACAGGCAGCTGGCAAGACCAATCAGCGACTTGGATTCCATGACAGAGAGAGGCTGCGACCAATGAATATCCATGACAGACAGACACACAGACAGAAAGACAGAAGTACCCCTTAGACAATTATATAGTAAACTAGATTGTGGCCCGATTCTAATGCATCGGGTATTCTAGAATATGCATGTCCCCGTAGTATATGGACAATGATGATTCCAGAATTTGTGGCAGACTGTGCCCGTCGCTGATTGGTCAAGGCAACCTTTATGACATCATCATCACCATGCTGTGCCCGTCGCTGATTGGTCGAAGCCTGGCGGCCTCGACCAATCAGACTCGCAGGATTTCCATGACAGACAGACAGACAGAAAAACCCTTAGACAATTATATATATATATATACAGTACAAACCAAAAGTTTGGACACACCTTCTCATTTAAAGATTTTTCTGTATTTGAATATTGTACATTCACACTCAAGGCAACAAAACTATGAATTAACACATGTGGAATTATATACTTAACAAAAAAGTGTGAAACAAATGAAATTATGTCTTATATTCTAGGTTCCTCAAAGTAGCCATCTTGTGCTTTGATGACTGCTTTGCACACTCTTGGCATTCTCTTGATGAGTTTCAAGAGGTAGTCACCGGGAATGGTCTTCCAACAATCTTAAAGGAGTTCCCAGAGATGCTTAGTAAACCATCAAGCGCTACAAAGAAACTGCCTCACATGAGGACCGCCCCAGGAAAGGAAGACCAAGAGTCACTTCTGCTTCTGAGGATAAGTTTATCCGAGTCACAAACCTCAGAAATCTCAGGTTAACAGCAGCTCAGATTAGAGACCAGGTCAATACCACACAGAGTTCTAGCAGCAGACACATCTCTACAACATCTGTTAAGAGGAGTCTTTGTGCAGCAGGCCTTCATGGTAAAATAGCACTAGGAAACCACTGCTTAGGACAGGCAACAAGCAGAAGAGACTTGTTTGGGCTAAAAAACACAAGGAATGGACATTAGATCAGTGGAAATCTGTGCTTTGGTCTGATGAGTCCAAATTTGAGATCTTTGATTCCAACCACCGTGTCTTTGTGCGATGCAGAAAAGGTGAACGGATGGACTCTACATGCCTGGTTCCCACCGTGAAGCATGGAGGAGGAGGTGTGATGGTGTGGGGGTGCTTTGCTGGTGACACTGTTGGGGATTTATTAAAAAATTGCATACTGGAGCGGCATGGCTACCACAGCATATTGCAGCAGCATACTATTCCATTCGGTTTGCGTTTAGTTGGACCATCATTTATTTTTCAAAAGGACAATGACCCAAACACACCTCCAGGCTGTGTAAGGGCTATTTGACCAAGAAGGAGAGTGATGGGGTGCTACGCAAGATGACCTGGCCTCCACAGTCACCAGACCTGAACCCAATCGGGATGGTTTGGGGTGAGCTGGACCGCAGAGTGAATACAAAAAGGCCAACAAGTGCTAAGCATCTCTGGGAACTCCTTCAAGATTGTTGGAAGACCATTTCCGGTGACTACCTCTTGAAGCTCATCAAGAGAATGCTAAGAGTGTGCAAAGCAGTCTTCAAAGCAAAAGGTGGCTACTTTGAAGAACCTAGAATATAAGACATACTTTCAGTTTTTTCTCACTTTTTTGTTAAGTATATAATTCCACATGTGTTAATTCATAGTTTTGATGCCTTCAGTGTGAATGTACAATTTTCATAGTCATGAAAATACAGAAAAATCTTTAAATGAGATGGTGTGTCCAAACTTTTGGTCTGTACTGTATATATATATATATATATATATATATATATATATATATATATATATATATTATACATGTATACTGTATATATGTGTGTGTGTGTGTGTGTGTGTGTGTGTGTGCGTGTGTGTGTGTGTGTGTCGTGATGTCAATAGTGGCAGTTAGGACATGAAACATAAACTTCTGTTAAGTTATAAATGCATGTTCCTTCTCTCTTGATGTTAAAAAATTATGAAGAGGAACATACAGGACAGCCAATGCATATCAAACACTCCAATTCTAACTCATGGCCAATCTTCCAAGCTCTCAGTCTTACTTGTTTGGATGATTTTTATCTTGGAAAAATAAAAGAGTGATTTTTCACGTGTACCATGCAGCAGCCAATAATACCAACGTTTCGCAACTCCATTCAAAGGGTTTACGTCCGACTGCTGAAATATAAGTTCCCGGCATCGTACTCTTAATGATCTGCTATTGATGACATCCTGTGAATAGGTCATTAATACCTAGGCATGGACAAATCTTTCAGACACCACTCTTTGTCTATTCCCATCTGTCCCTCAGCTAAGATTGGAACAACAGGAAATGAACCCATGTGTTCCGCTGAAAGTGAAACATTTCATAGCTGTAGAGAAAGACATAGACCGCACACAAAGATCACACACTGATCTAATGCCGCTAGACAAAATTTTACAAAACTGAATATAAAGTTCTTAGTTTAACATTCTGGTCAGACTGTATGATGCCCCCTGCCACATCATGGTGAACCTCTCACCTGACATTTCATAGTCTTAAAGATGAGGTTCCATGTGCCAACCACCACTGCAGCAATAGAGCACCAGCAGGGTTGATGACCTAGTACCTCGCAATACCATTGCTGCAAGATCACCCCTGATGCCAGACTACACCGTTCCACTGGCATAACACAACAAAAATGGCAGCCACACAGCACCGTGTTGAATTTGGAACATTTGGGACTTTACATATGTGTTATTTTCAGGATTTTTACTTTTTTTTTTCTTCTGTCTCTCAAAAAACACCCTTAAACCTAAACACCAGTGTAAGCAATGTTTTCTTGTGCTAATTTAAGCAGCTGTTCACTCTGGATATAGGGAGTGCAGGTTCCCTATAGAAAGTCATGACAAATCACGTGTACTCATCATCACTTGTTGGTTCATGCCAGTCTCCTCTATAAGACATAAGACAAGCTCCAAAATACAAGGTAATGCTCGTAAACATCCTTTCTAACACATAGGATCAGAGATATGTTTGATCCTGACAATTTAGATGCTGTAGTCAATGTTAGGTGCAGAGTCTATATGGTTAATTGTTGGGTAGGGGCTTCTACTGTCTCCCACCGGAGCCCTGCAATGTGGTCATCTGGTGCTAATGGGCTGCTTGGGCAGCTGGAGGCTTAACAAACATTCCAGGTCTGCTATGGATGGGAACTCTTCAGACCCTACATTTGAGCTCACTAGGCTGCCTGTCAGTATCTCACTGATGGGCTTAATGTAGACATATTGCAGTCTATTGCACAAAACCTACAAGAAACAAAATGAGCAAAAACCCTGCTGCAACTAAATAAGTAAAAAGAAAAAGTGCATTTAAATAACTCAGGGCTCTTAGTAATACTGTTTTTGGTCAAAATTAGCGTATTAGCCCCATAGCGTATTAGCCCCATAAAATGCTCCATAGAAACATTTACCCCATATAATGCTGCATAAAGGTTGATTATGGCCCCATAAGATGCTCCATAGAAACATTTACCCCATATAATGCTGCATAAAGGTTGATTATGGGCCCATAAGATGCTCCATAGAAACATTTGCCCCATACAATGCTGCACAAAGGCTGGTTATGGCCCCATAAGATGCTCTATAGAAATATTTTCCCCATACAATGCTGCACAAAGGTTGATTATGGCCCCATAAGATGCTCTATAGAAACATTTGCCCCATGCAATGCTCGGTAAAGGTTGATTATGGCCCCATAGGATGCTACATAGAATATTATGCCCCATATGCTTCTGCTGCGATTTAAAAAAAAAATTACATACTCACCTTTTGTCCTGAGCAGGCGGGGACACCGGCACATGCAATATTCACCTGTCCCCGTTCCATCGCCATGTCCCACTCCATCTTCCGGCTTTCTGCAGTGACTGTTCAGGCAGAGGGCGGTGCGCACTAAACACGTCATCGCACCCTCTGACCTGAATGTCACAGCAAGAGGATGTGGAAGACAGAGCGGCACGCAGCGGTGGAACCGGGACAGGTGAATATTGCAATGCTCATCCTCCCCATCATACTCACCCTCCCAACGCAGTCCCTGGCAGCTTCTCCGATGCGATGGTCTCTTCGGCACCGGCAGCTTGTTCCTATGTTCAGCGGTCACTGGTACCGCTCATTAAAGTAATGAATATGCGCTCCATTCCTATGAGGATGACTCCAGTATGAGCCGAGAAGGGCAATTTCAGCCTAAAAAATGGGCTGAAGATCTCGGCTTATACACGAGTATATACGGTATATTCCAATATACTTACAGTTTACAGACTTGCTCAATTGGCTTTTTATGGCGACAGTCATAATAATAATGCACAGTGAATATTCCTCCAATGATCATATCTCCGTCCTGGAAATAATTTGTATTTAACAGAGGATAGTCTTTTCTAATAAAACAGTTTGGTCCTGAGCTTAGCATTTGGCTCTGTGTTACAATAAAGATGATGAAAATAATAACTATTACTAATAGCGACTTCCCCGACATCTCTGCAGGTAGGAGGCTCATCCATGGAATATTCCCTGGAATATAATCTAATCATAACAGATACATCTGTGCTGCAGCTTTCTGAATGTCGTGTACAGCAGTAGGTTCCTGAACGAGCCGTCTTATATAGTGTGGATGGTGCTTGTGAGAGATGGGGAGGGAATATTATTAGTACAATATTAATATAAAATCATCTGCTCTATACAGTCACATGGGAATCAAGCAAAAAGCAGAATTGTACTAAAGACTTACAAATGATTTCTTATTACAATCTGTTATACTAAGCTACAATATTTTGCTATAATCATTGTTTCAGAAGCATATAAAATATAATAAACGTTCCATATTCTGTTTTCTGATGGTTCAGTCCCTTTACTTTTTAATTTCAGGTAAATCAAATATCTTCACAGTTAAGATGTAAATTGAATTTTGATATCAATATTAAAGTAATTATTCATCAGAATGACTAATATTGATAAAACTACTTCTATCCAGTGCACATGTTGATTATAAATATATATATACAGTACAGACCAAAAGTTTGGACACACCTTCTCATTTAAAGATTTTTCTGTATTTTCATGACTATGAAAATTGTACATTCACACTGAAGGCATCAAAACTATGAATTAACACATGTGGAATTATATACTTAACAAAAAAGTGTGAAACAACTGAAAATATGTCTTATATTCTAGGTTCTTCAAAGTAGCCACCTTTTGCTTGAGGATGACTACTTTGCACACTCTTAGCATTCTCTTGATGAGATTAAAGAGGTAGTCACCGGAAATGGTCATCCAACAATTTAGAAGGAGATCTCAGAGATTCTTAGCACTTGTTGTCCCTTTTTCCTTCACTCTGCGGTCCAGCTCACCCCAAACCATCCCGATTGGGTTCAGGTCTGGTGAATGTAGAGGCCAGGTCATCTGGCATACCCATCACTCTCCTTCTTGGTCAAATAGCCCTTACACAGCCTGGAGGTGTGTTTGGGGTCATTGTCCTTTTGAAAAATAAATGATGGTCCAACTAAACGCAAACCAGATGGAATAGCATGCTGCTGTAAGATGCTGTGGTAGCCATGCTGGTTCAGTATGCCTTCAATTTTGAATAAATCCCCAACAGTGTCACCAGCAAAGCACCCCCACGCCATCACACCTTCTCCTCCATGTTCACGGTGGGAACCAGGCATGTAGAGTCCATCCATTGACCTTTTCTGCGTCGCACAAAGACACGGAGGTTGGATCCAAAGATCTCAAATTTGGACTCATCAGACCAAAGCATAGATTTCCACTGCTCTAATGTCCATTCCTTGTGTTCTTTAGCCCAAACAAGTCTCTTCTGCTTGTTGCCTGTCCTTAGAAGTGGTTTCATAGCAGCTATTTTACCATGAAGGCCTGCTGCACAAAGTCTCCTCTTAACAGTTGTTGTAGAGATGTGTCTGCTGCTAGAACTCTGTGTGGCATTGACCTGGTCTCTAATCTGAGCTGCTGTTAACCTGCGATTTCTGAGGCTGGTGACTCAGATAAACTTATCCTCAGAAGCAGAGGTGACTCTTGGTCTTCCTTTCCTGGGGCGGTCCTCATGTGAGCCAGTTTCTTTGTAGAGCTTGATGGTTTTTGCAACTGCACTTTTGGACACTTTCAAAGTTTTCCCAATTTTTCCAACTGACTGACCTTCATTTCTAAAAGTAATGATAGCCAGTCGTTTTTTCTTGCCATAATACAAATTCTAACAGTCTATCCAGTAGGACTATCAGCTGTATATCCACCAGATGTCTGCTCAATACAACTGATGGTTCCAACCCCATTTATAAGGCAAGAAATCCCACTTATTAAACCTGACAGGGCACACCTGTGAAGTGAGAACCATTCCTGGTGACTACCTCTTGAAGCTCATCAAGAGAATTCCAAGAGTGTGCAAAGCAGTCATCAAAGCAAATGGTGGCTACTTTGAAGAACCTAGAATATAAGACATATTTTCAGTTGTTTCACACTTTTTTTTGTTAAGTATATAATTCCACATGTGTTAATTCATATTTTTGATGCCTTCAGTGTGAATTTACAATTTTCATAGTCATGCAAATACAGGAAAATCTTTAAATGAGAAGGTGTGTCCAAACTTTTGGTCTGTACTGTAGCTATGGTTGGTACCAGATCCAAATAGAACAGAATCAATCACCTTAGGGTATTCAGGAATGTTTCAGCATTAGAAATAAGCAAATCTGATGAAATTCGATTACACAGATTCATTCAAATTTTTCCAGAAAATTCAATTTCTACTGAATTAATTTAGCAAGAATTTAATAGCTGGTAAGATCCTAATATTACAATCCGAGGACTCTCCAGTCCCCACATAATTTTATTTAGATAGGATAATAGAGAAGAGTGGACCCGTGGATGTTAGGGTTTGGTGGATTTGGCATAACATTATAAAAAAGTTTGGTTTGGGTACCAAAATTGTACCCAAATTTGATCCCGGACCCCATTCAAATAGATGGGGGTCCGACCATGCGATAGTTCTCATGCTGTCATCTGTGTGACAGCATGGGAAACACTGACTCTGACCAACAGGAAACCTTACTGCCGGTATCAGCTGCTGGGTATTGCGATTCAAACGCTGTCACAGAGGACAACATGTGAGCCAGTATTTAGCACTTAGCCTCGGCTCTTCCCACTTGCTTGGTGTGCTGGCAAGTGGGATAATGGATTTGTGGTTGATGTCAGCGGTGTAATGTCTACTGACATTGAGCCCAGGGGTTAATAATGGAGAGGTGTCTATCAGGCATTACTAACCCCTTACTGAAAAGTAACAAACACACAATGAAAAGTTCTTTATTTGTACAAAGCACTCCCCGATCCTCTGTTACCCATTTCTTACCTTTTAAAAAATCAAATAATCCACAGTGAATCCATTCCTTGTCTCACGAAGATACACAATTTTGCTATATCAAGACAGTGTGCTGAGCGGTGAGATGAGTAATGAAACCACTCAACACGCCAGCCGGAACACACTGAGAGTAGCCAAGCAATCCGGCTACTGCAAATAGTGATGACATCAGCAATATTATAGCAGTTCATAGCCAATGAACTGTGATAATCTTACTGACATCACCGCTTGCAGAGTGAGAAATTCATCCTGCTGTGAGAGGTAACGTAGGTAAGATTAATGCAGTTCATCGGCTTTGAACTGTGATAACGTTACTGACGTCAGTTCTTGCAGCATTAGAAATTTTTCACTCTGCAAGCGCTGATGTCGGTAAGGTTACTGCAGTTCATTGGCTATGAACTGCGATAACCTTGCTGATATCAGCGCTTGTCACAGCAGCTGATTTCGCACACTATTATCAGTGTCTGCAGGCTGTCTTGCTGAGTGGTCATAGTACTGGTGTCACCTCTTAACACTGCATCTGGATGTAGCAGATTTTGGGATCGTTTTGGGATGCATTGATGGTGGACCACTTTGGATTATTTCATTTTTTAAAGTTAATAAATGGGTAAAAGAGGGTTGAGGAGTGCTTTGTGCAAATAAAAGATTTTTTTCTGTGTGTGTTCTTTGCTTTAAACATGTGAGGTTAGTAATGGTGGTTTCTTATAGATACCTTTTCATTACTAACCTGTAGGCTTGATGTCAGCTGTCATTAGAAAGCTGACAGCAACCCCCCAAAATTACTCTGCTTGCCAACGCACCACGGCAAGTGAAAAAGAGCCAGGCAAAGTGTCAGAGTGGGCCCATATAATGGATGTTCCTTTTCTAGGGCCAATGGGGGCTGCTATTTTTAGGCTGGGTAGGGCTAAATATTCATGAATCTTCCTTGGCTGGTTATCAAAAATAGGGTTAACCTCACATCGTTTTTTTTTCTTTTATATATATATATATTACAAATAAATAAATAAATACAAAAGATTAATAAATACATAAATGAAAACATGATGTGATGTCCCCCCCCTGTTTTTTAATAACCAGCCAAATGAAAACAGATAGTTGGCAGCTGGTCTTATTATGCTGGAACTGGCAATGGAAATTGGCCCCTTCCCAGCCTATGATGACCAGACTGCAGCTGCCCCAGAAATGGCACATCCATTAGATGCACCAATGCTGGTGTTTAGCCTTGGCTCCTCCTGCCGGCTGTTGGGAACTGAGTTTACATCATTAACCCCTTTACCCTCCCAAGACTGTTTGCAACTTGATGACCAGGCCATATTTTACAATTCTGGCCTGTGTAACTTTATGAGTTAATAACTTTGGAATGATTTCTGATTGTAATTTCTTAGATATGACTTGTGTTTACTCAGAAATTTGGCGAAAAATTTGAAAATTTAGCAATTTTAAAATTTTAATTTTTATGCTTTTAAATCAGAGAGTTATGTAATGCAAAATAGCTAATAAATAACATTTTCCACATGTCTACATTACATCAGCACCATTTTTGAAACATATGATAACTTTTTTTTGTTAGGAAGGTAGAAGGGTTAATAGTTGACCAGTAGTGATGGGAGAGCTGTTATGGACTGGTGATTTAGGAGCGACATGCGACTAGCTCTGAGCAGGTGGTAACTATACAGACCGCAGTTCCTGATCTTAACACAACACTAGAAGTAGCCGTGGGATGTTCCTGTCACTCCATGGACACCTCGTCACAGCCGGAGAACTAGCTACCCCTAAAGGTAGAAATAGGAAAGCTGTCTTGCCTCAGAGAAAATCCCCAAAGGATAGGACAGCCCCCCACAAATAATGACTGTGAGAGGAGAAGGAAATTACATACATAGTATGAAACAAGATTTAGCAAAGGAGACCACTTCTAGCTAGATAGATAGTACAGGAAAGAACACTGTGCGGTCAGTAATAAAAACTAGAAAAAGTCCACCGCAGAGATATGCAAAAATCTCCACACCTGACTAAAGGTGTGGAGGGCAAAATCTGCAGCCCAGAGCTTCCAGCTTAGCTGAATAGATCCATACTGATAAGCTGGACAAATGAACAAAACATAGAATGTGCTGAACAATAAGACCACAACAAGTGGACTGCAAAAGGACAAGCAAGGACTTATCTTTGCTGAAAGGGTCAGAGTGTCAGGGAAATCCAAAAGAGCCGTGACTCCAAGCAGGAATAATTGACAACTGGCATTGATTGAGGAATAAAGCCAGACTAAAATAGCCGAGCATAAAGACGATCAGTGGAAGCAGCTGCTGATGCTAAATCCAAGAAGCAGCTATACCACTTAAAACCACAGGAGGGAGCCCAAGAGCAGAATTCACAAAAGTGCTACTTACAACCACCGGAGGGAGCCCAAGAGCGGAATTCACAACAGAGAGAATCAAAAAGCTTGGGTGCTTGTTGCTCGTGATGAGCAAATTGGAATGCTTGGGTGCTCGAACCGAGCAATGAGCCCAATGTAAGTCTATGGGAAATTTGAGAATTTTTGCAAAGGCACCCCCGGCAGTCTGCAGAAAGACTAGAAATTGTGGAAATCGATGAGAACTGTGCTCACATGACATGGAAAAATCATGGGGAAGACCTCTGGAAGCTTTTCTGACTCCAAGGTCACTGCTGTGAACAATGTTGTCAGAGTCTTACTCCACTTTCACAGACTCACAATAAAACATACAAAAACAAAACCAAAATGGATTTTCCTGGGAAATATGATAAGGAACATCCTTTCCAGGGTAATGATTTGTATGTAAGGCAAAATAAATAACCAAAAACAAAAATGCTCCTCCACCCCTTGGGCTATGTCCACACATAGCATTTTGTATGCGTTTTTCAACTTTAGCATTGCTTTCAACCAAGACAAATGAATTTACTAGGAAATTTCATTTTAACATTTTACAACCTTATCTGGCCATGTGATGTGTGACACATCATCAGACACATCCTATTTCATTTATGAGGGAGGGACTCTGAAAGTCACAAGGCCTATTTTTATAGGGCCATCAGGCAGCCTTTACTATCGTTAAAGGGCAAGCAGTCGGCCCTCACTATTCTTAGAGAGCCATCAGATGGCTATGCTTTGTTGTTCCCATTATTAAACAGTGGGTCTCCTATACTGTTATTGCATATGCATTGAGTGGCAGGGCTGCCCAAAATTTGGACACACCCCAATACCTCTTTGAAGAGACATACAGCAGGGCCTCATGAAAACAGTGTTCCCATTATTAGGAAGTGGGTCTCCCATTGTGTTTGCCTATGCATTGAAGCAACGGCTGCCAAATATTTGGTGAAACTCCAATGCCCCATGGAAGAGATGTAGATGTCAGAGTGCCTCCTGAAAACAATGTTCCCATTATTACGAAGTGGGTCTCTCATAGTGTTTTCCTATGCAGTGAATGCAAAGGCTGCCAAAAATTTGGAGGGACTAAAATGCTTCTTTGAAGAGATGTAGAGGAGGGCCTCATGAAAAAAATGTTCCCATTATTAGGAAGTGGGTCTCTCATAATGTTTGCCTATGCAGTGAAACAATAGTTGCCAAAAATTTGGAGAAACTCCAATGCCCCTTGGAAGAGACGTAGAGGTCAGAGGGCCTTCCGAAAACAATGTTCTCATTATTAGGAAGTGGGTCTCCCATAGTGTTTTCCTATGCAGTGAATGCAAGGGCTGCCAAAAATTTGGACCTACTACAATGCCCCTTGGAAGAGACGTAGAGGAGGGCCTCATAAAAAAAAGTTCCTAATAGAAAGGAGTGAGTCTCCTAGACTTGTAATGCCCATGCACAAAGTATATGGGCTGACAAACATTTACCCCTGGGGGGTATACATGAACATACTGTATACCAATTTTTTTTATGGGTATCATAAGCACCCTTTAAAAAACTTTTGTGAGTGTTGCATCACGGACCACGGTCACCCTGGTGATATGATGTGAAGGATGAGGATGAGGAGAAGGAGGAAGAGGACAGCAAATAGCCAAAATCAGGAAGCATATCTACTATATAATTGTCTAAGGGTCACTTCCGTCTGTCCTTCTGTCTGTCTGTAACGTTTATTTGTTCGCTGATTGGTCTCAGCAGATGCCTGTCATGGCTGCCGCGACCAATCAGTGACGCGCACAGTCTAGAAGAAAATGGCCGCTCCTTACTCCCCGCACTCACTGCCCGGCGCCCGCATACACCCCTCCGCTCACCGCTCACACAGGGTTAATGCCGGCGGTAACGGTCCGCGTTATTCCGCGGGTAACGCACTCCATTACCGCCGCTATTAACCCTGTGTGACCAACTTTTTTACTATTGACGCAGCCTATGCAGCGCCAATAGTTAAAAATAATAAAAAAATAAAAAATGATTATATACTCACCTACGCCGCCTTTCCCGCTCCTCGCGATGCAACCGGCACGTTCCGCTGCACGGATAGTCTGGCAGAAGGACCTGCCATGACGTCACGGTCATGTGACCGCGACGTCATCACAAGTCCTGCACGCCTGCGCTGAAAGGACCTGCCGTGACGTCATGGTCATGTGAGCGCGACACCATCACGTGACCGCGACGTCATCACAGCCTGGGACCGGAAGTTGCCGGCTGCACCCGACACAGGCAACACAGCTACAACGCGACAGCGGAAGGTGAGTATGTTTATTTTTTATTTTTTTAACCTGTGTCATACGTGGCTGGGCAATATACTACATAGCTGTGCAATATACTACATGGGCTGTGCAATATACTACGTGGCTCTGTGCTGTATACTACATTACTGGGCATTATACTACGTCACTGAGCAATATACTATGTGGCTGGCCAATATACTACGTAACTGGGCAATATACTACGTGGCTCTGTGCTGTATACTACATCACTGGGCAATATACAATGGAACTGGGCAATATACTATGTCACTAGGCAATATACTACGTGGCTCTGTGCTGTATACTACGTGGGCTGGGCAATATACTACGTGGCAGGGCAATATACTATGTGGCTCTGTGCTGTATACTACATGGGCTGGGCAATATACTACGTGACTGGGCAATTTACTACGTGGCTGGCAAATATACTACATAACTGGGCAATATACTATGTGGCTCTGTGCTGTATACTACGTCACTGGGCAATATACAATGGAACTGGGCAATATACTACGTCACTAGGCAATATACTACGTGGCTCTTTGCTGTATACTACGTGGGCTGGGCAATATACTACGTGGCTGGGCAATATACTATGTGGCTCTGTGCTGTATACTACGTGGGCTGGGCAATATACTACGTGACTGGGCAATATACTACGTGGCTGGGCAATATACTATGTGGCTGGGCAATATACTACGTGGCTGAGCAATATACTACGTGACTGGGCAATATACTATGTGGCTGGGCAATATAGTACGTGGCTGGGCAATATACTACATGGCTGGGCAATATACTACGTGGCTGGGCAATATACTACGTGACTGGGAAACATACTACGTGGCTCGGCAATATACTACGTGGACATACATATTCTAGAATATCCGATGCGTTAGAATCGGGCCACCATCTAGTACTTTTATATTAGTTTATGTTTTGCTGCTATCTTTCGGTGGTATTGAGAAGTCTGGCCCAATCAAACCCTTGTTCATTTTTATGAGTCAGCCTGTCAGCATTTTCAGTTGACAGGCGGATGCACTTATCAGTTATAATTACACTAGCGGCACAAAAACCCATTCTGACAAAGTGCAGGGCAGGCCAGGACCTCCAAGGTATATAAAGCCAGTACAAGTCACGCGTCCAGCTTAGATACAGAATAATTATAAGGCACAGAGGAACCACAGAGGATGTTGGTACGGTCAGCAAGGTGCTCTCTCAGTGTCTTCCTAAACTTTGCACTCCTTGTGAGTGTACCCCATACCTCAGGGCCTGGGGTCTGAGAAAACTCTCTGAGAACTTTGACAGTGCTCCCCTGCCTCTGTTGGATTGGAGTTGTGTCTCTCTCGCCTGTACTCCTTGGTTGTCCAACAAACTGGGACCTCTGCCGCCAGCGTTTTCAGATGGGAATTTTTTTAATAATTCCACAAAAAGAGGCCTCTGGTATTGCCCCATTTTAGTAGACCTGTCCGTTTTGGGAACACAAGATGGAAAGTTCTCCTTGTAGCGTGGGTCTAGATGTGTCACCAACCAGTAATGGTGTAATAATTATAGGGGATAACTCAGGAGACTCTTTGCGTGGAACAAGACAAATACAGGACACAGTTTTATAAGTGGTAAAGTCTATATTATCACACGGTGATTCAAACAGGTGCAGAGAGAAACTCAAGTCCACAACACTTGGTGCAAATATCAAATGCAGCTCAGCAGTCTATAGGAAACTTCAGAGAAAAATGCAATCACGCAGAAAGTCTATGAAGCGCAATTATTCTTGAGGATACTTGACATGAATAAGTCCTTGCTTAGTCCAAAACACAGACAGATATGCTATAAGGCAGTTCAAATAATATCTTAGCTCAACCAGGGAGGTCTGGGTAATAGTCTCAGGCTCTTGTAGAGCACCAACAGCTTACATGTCCAGCAAATGCAGATGGAAGTAAACACGAGCAGCAGATGAAGGAGGATGTTAGGGGTCGAGTTCCCACCTCTGCACAGGGGGAATCTTGGGCCATCTCCGCTGCGGTCTCCCATTCTTCTCCTGCCACAGTGGAGGCTGCTCAGCGGAGACGTTGGTCCCAGCGTCTTGCTCAATCTGACTCTGTGAGGAGGATTACTGCTGCTTTTCCAGCTTCTGCCATTGAAGTCAGTGCTGGGCAGTGGGGAGCAGATGCTTTTGGGACTAAGTCCTGCTTTTCTCCTTCTGAGCATGCCCAGGGTAAGATCTCTCATTGGAGATCCGGGGTCACATGCTTGGATACTGCAGCAAAGCCCATTGGTCCTCCAGGAAGGTCCTGAAGGTGCTCAGGCTTTGTGGCAGCTTCTCATTGGTCCTTCTAGGAAGGTCTTGTTCTGGCTGCAGCTATAAAAGGCTCGCATGGCTGCACGGCCATGCGCTAGTATCTTTCTAAGTTATGTGCTTTGCGCCAGTGTGGTCATGTAAGATTGTGTTCAGGGACCCGGCTGAAATAAGCCCCTAGAATGCTGGCACCTCCGGTGAGGAGTTTGTGTGTGTGTGTGTATTCAGGGACCTAGCTGAAATAAGCCCCTAGAATGCTGGCACCTCCAGCGAGGAGTTTTGTGTGCATGCATGACCACTGACTGCTCTCTGTTGGGCAGTTAGCCTGTGCTCCTGTGAAGTCTAACAGTTCGCAGAGCTTTGCTTTCATGGCTGCTCTGTGAGTTAACAGAGCTAGCCAATACCGCTATATAGTGCTGCCATTTGCTAGCAGCAGGTTTTCCTGCGCGGTGGTCCCTGGGCTGCGAACGCATCAATAACAAAGAAAAACTATATTTTCTCGGTGCGTTCCGCTAGCCCTAACAGAGGATTACTGGAACTGGTGCATGCAGCAGGAACTCAGAGCAGAGTAGCTGGATAACCCCACAGGTTCACAGGGATAGCTTCTGTTAACGCTGAGTTGCTCCTTGTTGGAAAGATAATCTCCTTGATTTCCCAGTTGATAATTTGGTTCTGAGAACGCAACGAAGGAATGCCTAAAATCACAGGGTAATGAGGAGAAGAAATTAGCAAGAAAGAAAGTTGCTCCTGATGATTAGGCTCCAACAAAATTTCAAGGGGTATGGTCTCCTGATCTACAGGCCCAGAGATTAAAGGTGACCCATCCACTGTTTCTATGGTAATTGGAGAGGCTCTTTGCTGAATTTCAATACCATGTTCCTTGGCAAATGCGATATCCATGAAATTGCCACCTGCACCAGAGTCAATCATAGCTGCACTGGAAATCCACTGTCCTGAACACAGGATCTTAGTAGGGAGAGAACAGTGAGAGTTCTATTCCTTAATCTCCTTGGGGGTGAAGTCATAGAAAGTGAATGGAATACAGCGTTTAAAGGCAGGCTACATTCAGAGATGTCAGATTCATAATCAAAGTTGTCACACTCTCCTACTGCTGCTAGCACCTTTTTAGACCGTCTAGGACACTTAGGACAATTGATCAAGAAGTGGTCAGACTGGCCGCAGTAGAAACATAGACTTTCACGAAGGTGATGCTTCATTGATCTCGCCCTTCTGAACGGAATCAATTTGCATGGGCACCTCCTCCACCTCCCGAGATGTTTTACCTGCAGGCTCTTTGGAAGGAAGGGAAAAGTTAGAAATACGATTATATGCAGCAAACTTCTCCTGCCTACGCTCAGTAAGGCGAATGTCAATGTGCACACAATGCTGTATGAATGTCTCTAGCTCTTGTGGTGACTCAGAGCGAGCTAGTTCATCTTTTACAATACTAGACAGACCCCTTTTAAAAATAGGCAATTGTGCATAACTGTCCCAATAGGTATCTACCGCTAATCTCCTGAATTCAGTAGCATACTCAATAACAGAACGTTTTGCCTGGTGTAAAGACAATAAAGCAGACTCAGCGGTTGCATGGCAATTCGGATCATCAAAAATTAATGCCATAGCGGCCAAGAAATCATCCAAGTTATTTAACCGTGGGTCACGAGACTCAATCATCGGATTCGCCCAGGCGAGCGCTCGTGGGGTCAGCAGCATTATTACACACAATAATTTGGATCTATCATTAGGAAAACGGTCAGCATGCACATAAAAATATAGCATACATTTAAATCTGAATGGAGCAACTTAGGTGGGCCAGCTGGTGGCGGTTGCCCAGAGGCAAAAGTCGCTTGTGCAGCTATTTGCGTGCTTATGTCCTGAAAAGCCCGTCCATACTGGGACTCTATGTCAGCAAGTTTGTTTTCCTGGGCTGCCATGCGGGTGCTTAAGTCCTGCAAAGTCTGTCCAAACACTTGTTGATTGTGTTCAAAGCTTCCAAACTTCTTTTGCAGACCTTCCACATCTTTCTGCAGTGATCTAATTATAGAAAACACCTGCTGTAGTCTGCTTTCTGCAGTCATTGTTCCAGCAGTCTCCATTTTTTTTTTAGGCTAGAGTATCCTGTAATAATTATAGGGGATAACTCAGGAGACTCTTTGCATGGAACAAGACAACTACAGGACACAGTTTTATAAGTGGTAAAGTCTATATTATCACACGGTGATTCAAACAGGTGCAGAGAGAAACTCAAGTCCACAACACTTGGAGTAAATATTAAACGCAGCTTAGCAATATATAGGAAACTTCAGAGGAAAATGCAATCAAGCAGAAAGTCTATGAAGCACAGTTATTCTTGAGGATACTTGACACAAATAAGTCCTTGCTTTGTCCAAATCACAGATAGATGTGCTATAAGGCACTTCAAATAATATCTTAGCTCAACCAGGGAGGTCTGGGTAATAGTCTCAGGTTCTTGCAGAGCACCAACAGCTTACATGTCCAGCAAATGCAGATGGAAGCAAACACGAGCAGCAGATGAAGGAGGATTACTGGAACTGGTATATGCAGCAGGAACTCAGAGCAGAGTAGCAGGATAACCCCACAGGTTCACAGGAGCAGGTATATAACCAGGAAGTCACCAGAGGTCAGGAGCTGGATGCAAGGCAGAATACTCTAGCACAGACTGAAGGCTGGAGTGGAGTTTTATAGCAGGAAGACCCAGTGCACATGAGACCAAAGACGCCATCTTGGAAAAGGGCAGTAATGCACAAAAAAGTAATAAAAAATGTTCAGAGTCCTGACATAATGACTGTAACCCAAAATTTTGAAAACGCAAGGGTCGCGGAAAATGCAGCGTAACATAAACTCAGCCATGGGTGCAGACTGCAAACAGGCAAGACATCTGTGTCCTCACCAATAGGATGACTGACCATGCTCTCTTCCTCCTCCTCATTGTTCTCAGGTCATCCATGCTGAACAGATGGTATGAGAGTTGTGCATGAAACTAGCTCCTGTTCTTCCTCCTACTCCTCCTCCTCATTGTCACCTAATCAACGTTGAGATGAGATGAGGCTGGGATTTGTGTAATCACCCTGTATGGTTCCTAGCTCCATCTTATCGTGCTCCTCCTGCAATGCATCCCCTTTGATTGTGAGCAGAGTGCATTTCAGAACCACAGAGAAGTGGGATGGTGATGCTTATTACGGCATCATAACCACTCACCATCTTGGTGGAGTCCTCAAAGTTTTGGTTAATGGTACTTAATGTCTGACATCCATGTCCACTCCTGAGGTCTTATGTGTGGAGTCTGAACTGAATACCGATAGCCTTGTTGATGCTGGTATTAGGGTTGAACAAGTAATAAAATGTTCAATTCTCTAGTTGCCTACTCCTGGCCTAATGGATATTGATCATGTGCACTAAAGAAATACACCAGACACAGTCAGCTGTAACTCTCCTTGATCAATGTGTGGCTCAGCTCCAAGAAGGGAAGTTTATTAGTCAAACACAAGTTTATATATCTCCTGTAAGGGGGCTCGGTTAGCTCTAAAATGGGAGTGATCGGATATATTCCATTGGTTAGTGGGTTGGGCATGAGCAAGTCCATGGGCGGATCCATGAGGTCATCAGGGTGGGTTGGTCCGTGAGGTCATCAGGGTGGGCGTCACTGTGGGTGGATCCATGAGGTCATCAGGGTGGGCGTCATCTTGGATACCAGAGCACACGGCATGCTGATACAGGAAATGGCGGCCATCTTTAGTGTCTCACTTTGTCTGAGGAAAACTTATGTAAGGTTAAACAATACATGTTATGGGTTGCTCCTCTCAATTACCTTATGTGTTGAGGTTAATTAAGTATTTGATCTTATGGCTCTCCTCAACACTGGTAGTCAACAACTGCAATCTCAATTTGCAGACACTGTGTTCCGGGGTACTGCCCCTGGTCATCTTGGCATGCTTAGCATGTCGATCTCCGCAAGGAGAAACGATACTTCTTGGATAACGGTCTGACGCCTCTCACACAGCCAAACCAGATCTCCGCTTTGCACTGACGAGGGGCAGTAACCCGAAACACAGTGTCTGCAATTTGAGATTCTGGTTTGGCTATTATCCTAAGTCATGTGACAAGGCTCGTTAAATGGTCAATATTGACTTGAAGGATTGCTACCTTCCAATAGTTGGCACTAGAGTTCTAGCTTGCTTCCTCTCTGAAGAGACAATTTGCATAATTAGCACATTACCCAGAGGAGCATTGTGGCTTTAAGTCTCCTCATCTCGGCATGCTTAGCATGTCGATCTCTGCAAGGAGAAATGATACTTCTTGGATTCCAGAAACAAGTAGCAGTGGATGTTACTAAGTAAATTAAAAACTGCCATTGTAGTGCCCAGTAAGTTGCAGTGACCAGTATTTTATGTCCAGTTCATTCTTCTGGAGGCATGCACCCATAAATTAGGCAGTCTCTCATCACTACAGAATTGCCAAATATGTGAATGCCAAATGTGGTTTAGGCACACTGAGGCTCAGAAGTGAGAGGATCATTTGGATTTGGAAGTGCAGAATTTGCTGGATTTCTTTTGAGGTGTGAGAAGCTATAGAGCTTTTGTAAAATCTTGATAGTACCAGTAATGTGGAAGCCCTTATATTTCCTTTGACAGGTGACATATCTGAGTATAGACTTGCTATTCTTGTGGATTGAGTTGAAGCTTTTATTGTGAACATTTTACATAATATGTGTTATCACATTTATCCAGTGTTCTACGCTGAGCACTTATTTTGTGGTTTCCATCTAAATCTCTGAGTGATGTGATTCAAAATCAACCCATAAGGGATCCATTCACTATAAGGAGGCAGCAGAGTTACTCTGGAATCCATCTGGCCTCTGTTCAGCAGTTTACTTCTTTTCAGAAGTGCACAAAACTGTGGCCAACGGCACATTTATGCATGCCTAAAAAGACGGACAGAGGTGGATCTCATGGCAGACAGCGTCCACAGTGACTCCATGTGCCTCATTATAGGGAATCTTTTGCAGTTAGTTCCATCTGAATCATGTATTTCAGAGATTTACACGGAAACCCTAGTGCAAGCGCTCAGCGCAGAGAGAAGGATAAATGTGCACCGAGTCTTACTTTGATCTTTGAGAGACAGAATAAAAAATCAATAGCAGGTGAATAATTGATTTTATCTATTTTATATATAGTTTCTTGTGTAGTATAAGTAATTTGATGACTTTCTTTTATGGATTGGTGCAATTACAGGAATACCAGATTTACAGTGGGTTCAGTAAGTATTCATGCTCCTTTAAATTTTTCACTCTGTTTCATTACAGTTATTTGGCAAATTCAAAAAAGTTCATTTTTTCTCATTAATGTACACTCTGCACCCCATCTTGAAAAAAACAGAAATGTAGTAATTTTTGCAAATTTAATAAAAAAGAAAAACTGAGAGGCAGAAGCACCTTTTGAGCTAGTACAGCCGTGCGTCTTCTTGGGAATGATGCAACAAGTTTTTCACACCTGGATTTGGGGATCCTCTGCCATTCTTCCTTGCAGATCCTCTCCAGTTCCATCAGGTTGGATGGTGAACTTTGGTGGACAGCCATTTTCAGGTCTCTGCAGAGGTGCTCAATTGGGTTTTAGGTCAGGGCTCTGGATCGACAGTGAATGGTCACAGAGTTGTTTTGAAGCCACTCCTTTATTATTTTAGCTGTGTGCTGAGGGTCATTGTTTTGATGGAAGGTGAACCTTCGGCCAAGTCTGAGGTCCAGAGCACTCTGGAAGAGGTTTTCATCGAGGATATCTCTGTACTTGGCCGCATTCATGTTTCCTTCAATGACAACCAGTCGTCCTGTCCCTGCAGCTGAAAAACACCCCCATAGCATGATGCTGCCACAGCCATGTTTCACTGTTGGGATTGTATTGGGCAGGTGATGAGCAGTGCCTGGTTTTCTCCACCCATACCACTTAGAATTATCACCAAAAATATCTATTTTCATCTCATCAGACCAGAGAATCTTATTTCTCATAGTCTGGGAGTCCTTCATGTGTTTTTTAGCAAAATCTATGTGGCTTTCATATGTCTTGCACTGAGGAGAGTCTTCCGTTGGGCCACTCTGCCATAAAGGCCTGACTGGTGGAGAGCTGCAGTGATAGTTGACTCTGTGGAACTTTCTCCCATCTCCCTACTGCATCTCTGGAGCTCAGCCACAAAGATCTTGGGGTTCTTCTATAACTCTCTCACCAAGGCTCTTCTGATGATTGCTCAGTTTGACTGGATGGCCAGGTCTAGGAAGACTTCTGGTGGTCCCAAACTTCTTCCATTTAAGGATTATGGAGGCCACTGTGCTCTTAGGAGCCTTGAGTACTGCAGAAATTCTGTTGTAATCTTGGCCAGATCTGTGCCTTGCCACAATTCTGTCTCTGAGCTCCTTGGCCAGTTCCTTTGACCTCATGATTCTCATTTGGTCTGACATGCACTGTGAGCTGTGAGGTTTTATAGACAGGTGTGTGCCTTTCCAAATGACGTCCTATCAGTTTAAGTAAACACAGCTGGACTCCAATGAAGGAGTAGAACCATCTCAAGGAGGATCACAAGGAAATGGACAGCATGGGACTTACATATGAGTGTCTGAGCAAAGGTTCTGAATATGTAAGACCATGTGATACCTCAGTTTTTCTTTTTTATTCCATTTTCAAAAATTACTACATTTCTGGGGGTTTTTCAGTCAAGATGGGGTGAAAAATTAACTTTTTTGAATTTACCAAATAGCTGCAGTTAAACAAAGAGTGAAAAATGTAAAGGGGTCTTAATACTTTCCATAACAGCTGTATATCAGGTTTTTATGCTTGGCTGCTGTAACACACTAAAAAAAGGCTTTACATTGCCATATTTTAAGTGCTATAATTTTTCCATATTTCTGCCAACATATTCATGTGAGAGCTTGTTTTTTGTGGGACAAGTTGATGCTTTTAATTGGTACCACTTTTGGTCACATAACTTTTTTTATCGATTTCTATTCTGATTTTTAGGAGGCAGAGTATAGAAAAACAAGCAATTCAGGATTTTTGTTTTAATTCCATTCTGCGTGTGGTAAAATTGATAAGGCAGCTTAATTCTTTAGGTCAGTACGATTACAGCGATAAAACATCTATATATTTTTTTTATATTTTGGCACTTATACACAATAAAAACTTTTTCACAGAAAAAATTATTATTTTTGCATCGCACCATTCTGAGAGCTATAACTTTTTTTTTTTTTCCTCTGACAGAGCTGTATAGCAGACTGTTTTTTGCAGGACAAGATGACATTTATAATGATACTATTGTTATTTACAATCATCTTTCGGTAATTTCGGTAATATGATGAAAGGCATTAATTTTTGCACTGTTTTTTATGTATTTTTTTCACGCTGTTCACTGAAGCAGTTAACTAGTGGGAACGTTTTACAGGCAGGTTGTTAGGCCTGGGAATGCACCAAATAAATATAAAGATAGTAATAAGGTGCGTTGCAGCCCGGAGTCCACGGTGCAGAGATGTAAACTGCTGCTCGGTAATGGCAGACACTATATGGGGGTACAGTACCGAACACACACGGGTCAACCATCACCTGGTGTGTACTGCAGCTACTGTTACTTCACAGAGCCGCTAATTATATTTAGCGCACAGAGTGTGTGCGACGCCGTACTGGCAAATGCCACTAACAACGCAAAATAAAGAGATTTGGCGCACTGAGTGCACACAACGTCGCACAGGCGAACGCCAAACTGATGCTAACTACTGTGGAGTGCAGACTGAATGCACAGTGGCCTACAGGCAAAGCCAATACTTGGCGTTGTCTCCGACTCCAATCACTCAGTTCACATACACAACCAGAGGGAAGGGGATCATTAGGAGCTTTCACCTTAGACATGCTTGCACACACACCACGATTATAGGATATACTAGTGCACGACCATGTGGCTGTGCAATCCTTTTATAGCCACAGCCTTCCGGGACCTTGCTGATGGCCCAATCAGAGCTGCTTGAGGACCAGAGCATGTGACCTCTGACCACCAATGAGCGGTCATTTAACGGGCATCCTCAGTTTGAGAAAAGCAGGACTTCTTCCCACGAGTGTCTGCTCGCCGCTGACTAATGCTGGTTGCTGTAGCTGAACGGGGGCCATTTTCCTGAAGCCAAGTTCACAGATTGAGATCCCGGCTTCAGGAAAATGACCACTGTGATCTCCATCTGTGACTGCGCTGAGACAAACCCTATAAGACTTGCAGCATTATTTTCAGCAATAGGTGTCCTACAAAGTATTGACTCAGGGGTTTGACTCATTTTGACTTATCTATCCCTTTTTAATTGTAACTCTTATTTTAACTCAATTTATTTTTCTACTGAAATCACTTGTGAAATTTCCATAATAATTGATGGAGAAGCAGGCATATCCAGCAGCCTTAGGGCATATCCAGCAGCCTTAGTTCACGTGGAAATTAGCCTTGAAATGAGAATCTACAGGATTTAGAAAAGTAGCTATAAGTGAGATTTACCAGTCTCTCCTTTGTTCCTACTCGTCATTTATAGGAAGTATAAAGTACATACATGTCCCAAGACTGCTTTTAGGAAATTGGCTCCAGATTTTTATGGAATGTCAATGACCACTAAAGCCCCATTGTGCACTAATAATGCTGAGCATTTGAACCCGTAGTTCGAAATTCTAATACTATTTTGTTTGAATACAAAAAGTTGAAACCAGAAGTTTACATACACTATAAAAAAGACACATATACATGTTTTTCTCAATATCTAACGTGAAATCAGAATAAACCTTTCCCATTTTAGGTCATTAGGATTTCCATTATAATATAATAATATATATTTGTCAAATGCCAGAATAATGAGAGAGAGAATGTTTAATTCCTTTTTATTACTTACTGCAAAGTCAAAAGTTTACATACATTTCATTAGTATTTGGTCAAACGTTTTTGATAACCTCCCACCATTTCTCACAATAGTTGGTTGGAATTTGGGCCCATTCCAAGCTATGTTACCATTTTGGCAGTATGCTTCGGGTCATTGTTCATTTGGAAGGCTGATTTCCACACAAGCTTTAGCATCCTGGCTGATGTCTTGAGATGTTGCTTCATTATTGCCACACAATCTTCTTTTCTCATGATACCATCTATTTAGTGAAGTGCACAAGTCCCTCCTGCAGCAAAACAACCCCACAGCATGATGCTGCCACCCGTATTTCACATTTGGGATTGTGTCCTTAGGCTTTCAAGCTTCTCCCTTTTTCCTCCAAATGTAACGATGGTCATTATGCCCAAAAAGTTCAATTTTTTGTTTCATGAGACTACAGGACATATCTCAAAAAATTAAGGTGTTTGTTCATTTGCAAACATTTCTTTTGGAGCAATGGCTTCTTTCTGGCAGAATGGCTTTTCAGCCCATGTTGATACAGTACTCGTTTCACTGTGGATATTGATGCAATCTTACAGCTTGCGCCATCATCTTCCCATGGTCTTTTCCTTTTGTCCTTGGGATGATAAGCCCATGTCGGACCAAAGCACATTAATCTCTGGGACACAGAACCTGTTACCTTCCTGAGCAGTATGATAAATGGACATTACCATCTTGTTGGTACCTGCGTATAATTGTTTGTACAGATGAGCGAGGCACCTTCAAGTATTTTGAAATTGTACCCAAGGATGAGCCAGACTTGTGCAAGTCCACAATTCTCTTCTTGATATCTTGGCTGATTTCTTTAGACTTCCCCATTATTCTACACAAACAAGCACTGTGTTTCAGGTGTGCATTAAAATATATCCACAGGTGTGTCTCTAATTAACTCAAATGTTGCCAAAAAAACCCTTCCAAACATATGATATCATAATATGGGCAGTTCAAAATTGTTTAAAAGCATAGTATTCTTAGTGCATATAAACTTTAGACTTTGCAGTAAGTAATACAAATGCCTTAAAATATTCTCTCCCTTTATTCTGGAATTTGGCAAATATTAATAATTATGGTAATCCTAATTAAGCTTAAACGGGAAAGGTTTTTTTTCTGATTTTGCTTCTGATATTCAGTAAAACATGCAGATGTGTCTTGTTATATAGTGTATGTAAACTTCTGGTTTCAAATGTATTTGTTATTATTAAGTACACATGAGCTTATCATCTTACCATTTATTGCATTTATCTTTTATACACAGTGTGCAAAGTTATTAGGCAATATGTATTTTTGATGATTCATTTTATTCTACAACATCTACAGTGCTGTTGGTCAACCCAAAGGATTAGTAAACCTTCATATTTCAAAAAGTTCTAATGAGGTTTTGTCTTCCTTAGAATATTTGTGTATGCAGAGAAATAATCAAACCTCTCAAAATGTACAAAAATACATCTCTGACATTTCTATAATAAATATCAGTGGCCAATACTGAATAGCCATATATCCATGGAGTTTGTTTCTTACTCTGTTGATTATTATCTTCTTGAGAGCACCAACCACAGCCTACCAGACACTGATCAGAGAGGGGACTGTTCTCCTTCACCATAACTTTGCCACTTAAGAAGAGCCGACAAGTTCTCACAAGGGTATAGGTTTAGTATGGAAGGAACCATATGATTATTATTTCATGTTTAAGGCCATTACTGGCAGCCGAGCTGTGGAGACTTCAATGCATGATATTGGGGCATTGTCCTCCATAAAAATCATGGTTTTCTTGATAGATACATTTTTTTCCTTACCACTACTTGAAGAAAATGTGTTCTAAAGGTTGGTAGTAGGTGTTAGGGGTCGAGTTCCTGCTGCTGCACAGGGGGAATCTCGAGCCATGTCTGCTGCGGTCTCTCATTCTGCATCAGCCGCAGTGGAGCCTGCTCAGCAGAGACATCGGTCCCAGCTCCACCATCTTCAATCTGTTGGCCACGAAAATGCTGCCTTTCCACCAGGTGGCTGCAGATGGTTTCTGAAAGTTGATGGCAATTGCTGTCCCCCAGTATCAGTTGCCCAGTCACCATTACTTTTCTAAGAACTGTGACTGCGCTAGCCTACCATGTCGCAGACAACAGCACCCGTTCCATGAAAAAATATATGTCTGCAAGGGTGCAGTTCACCACTGACTCCTGGATGAGCAAACATGGGCAGGGGCAGACTCTGTTGGCTGTGGGGATAGGTGGTCATGGGGCTGCTCCACAAGTCTTTGATTCTCCAAGGTTTGCTGGAAAACCGCCAGTACCTAACACTTCCTCCACTGCTTCTGGCTCCTCCACTTTCTCTAGGGCCTCCACCTGAGCCCTCAACCTCTCGCTTAATCAGGCACGTGTTCCAACAGTGCAGATAGAATCCCCCGACCTACGAACTGCTCAGCCATTGATCACCGCAATCAGGCATTGTTCAAATTTACATGCTTTAGAGATCACACTCACACAGCTCAAGAGTTGCAGACAGCTATTCAGGCTGAGTTAAAGCAATTGCTGTCTCCATTAAAACTGGAGGCAGGGAAGGTCATGTGCAATAACAATAACTATAAATAAAAATAACAATAAACAATAGCAATAGGTCATTGACTTGCATCGCTACAGAAGTCTTTCAGCCTGCTGGTTAACTTTTTAAATTACAGTGTTCCAATAAAGTGGAATTTCCCTCTGCACATGTTGCAGCAATTGTGGCAGCAGCGATGATCCCTGGTATAGAATGTCTTTTTGCATAGCCTGGGCTAACACAATCCAGAAGTGATGCAAATCACTCTTGCTGAGTGGGCATAGATGAAGGACCTCTGCAGTCTTCTGCGCAATTTTGAAATGGCTGTTAAGATGGTTAGTGTTGACAATGCCATCATCAACATCTCTATTCTGTTCACCTACATGCTGGAGCACACCTTGAATTGTCTGCGTGAGGAGGTGGTGGTCCCAGAGGAAGAGGTGGAAGCAGATGAGGATGCATAAAGAATAACAATATTTCAATTTTCCGGACTGTCGTCAAACAGGTGGGGGCAATGGGAGGATGGTTTTCAGTGATAGAAGGGGGCTCATGGTACCATACAAACTGTTAGTGAAGGTGTAGGAGCCGATGAACCAACGGAGGAGGATGAGGAGGAAAAGGTGATGGACACGCAACAGTCAGGTGATGAAGAGGATAATGATACCCTCTCTGTTGTCTGTGGTTGTCAGGATGGGACGGGGGAAGAAAATTTTGAGTGTTACCATGCCACCAACACACCATGGACCTATACCTCATGGAAGCGTCTGCCAGTGTCTTCTTGCTGCATTAACTTCAACATGATGCCCGTGTTCTTAGGGTTAGAAATAGTGATGACTACTGGGTTGCCATTCTGTTAGATCCACGGTACAATAGTAAATTTATCCAGATACCCCCCTCAGAAAGGAATTTGCATGTTGGAGTCTTGAAATATGCTTGTAGCCAAGCTTAAAAGTGGTTTTCCCCAAGACAGCAGTGAGGCACACAGTGTGCATCAATATTGTACAAGTCCAACTCCGGGAATGTCAAGTCGTATTCACAAAAACATTAGCAGAAGCAGCAGCAGTGTAAGTAACATAAGCAATTTCTGAGCCGTTTCACACATTTTTTGCACCAGCCCATGCACCAGCAAAACAAGGTACAAGTCTGACACATTGTGAATGACTAGAGAGGATGATACAGGAGCTCAACATCAATGCCATTAGGGTAGATTCAGACCATTTTGCATGTTGGTCTTCAAAAATTGAAGAGTGGCCTAAGCTCGCCTCTCACGCCCTGGAGGATGTGTCATGCCTAGCAGCCAGTGTTCTCTCAGAACATGTCTTCAGCGCTGCTGATGGTGTCCTGATGGATAAGGGCATCCGGTTGTCCCCTCAAAGTGTTAACTGCCTAACTTTCATCAGAATGAACAAGTCATGGATCTCCACTGACTTTCGCACCCCAGTTGCAGACTGGGCAGAGTGGACCATGGAGTCGTTTTTAGTGTCATGCATTGATCTTGCATTATTGCAGTCTGTTACACCTTTGTGGTGGCTTCAGCACTTGTTGTGGCTAGTGCTGCTGATGCTGCAAAAAATTTTTGAAATGTGGAGACTTGAAGTTGGGTCTCTATCTGGTGGGTTGCCTGTAGTAGAAGGTGTGTCAGAGGCTTATTATTAGTGTTGAGCGATACCTTCCGATACTCAAAGGTGTCGGTATCGGATGGTATCGGCTGATATCCGAAAAATATCGGATATCGCCGATACCGATACCCGATACCAATGCAAGTCAATGGGACACAAGTATCGGAAGGTATCCTGGATGGTTCCCAGGGTCTGAAGGAGAGGAAACTCTCCTTCAGGCCCTGGGATCCATATTCATGTGTAAAATAAAGAATAAAAATAAAAAATAGAGATATACCCACCCACTGACGCGCCCTGGTAGTAACCGCTGTAACCGGCAGCCTCCGTTCCTAAGAATGAGGAGTTTAGGACCTGCGATGACGTCGCGGCTTGTGATTGGTCATGTGACCGCTCATGTGACTGCTCATGCGACCAATCACAAGCCACGATGTCATCGCAGGTCCTAAACTCCTCATTCTTAGGAACGGAGGCTGCCGGTTACATCGGTAAGGTCCAGGGGCCGCCGGAGAGGTGAGTATATCCATATTTTTTATTTTAATTCTTTATTTTTTACATGAATATGGATCCCAGGGCCTGAAGGAGAGTCTCCTCTCCTCCAGACCCTGGGAACCATACACTGGGAACTTCCGATTCCGATTTCCGATATCACAAAAATATTGGAACTCGGTATCGGAATTCCGATACCGCAAGTATCGGCCGATACCCGATACTTGCGGTATCGGAATGCTCAACACTACTTATTATACTATTTTACTCTGTGTCAATTGATGCTACTTTAGTCATGTTTGACAATAATTTTTTGAAATGTAGAGAATCCAAGTTGGGTCTCCATCTGGTGGGTTGCCAGTAAGTAGGTTTCCTCATCAGGAAGACCTGCACTTACTTTCACTCAACTACATGCTACTTTTCTTACATTTTTCTCCCATTAGAAATGTATGAAACTGATGTTTGTGCTGTCTTGAGTGTGGCTGGAAAAAAAAATTCAGGAGTTGCATAATGTATCATGGCTCCTTGCTGAAAAGGCTTACACTGCTCCCTTAACAACCAGGTCCTCATTGAAACTTCAATTCAAACATGTAAGTGCTGGCCCAGACCTTGATACTTAATGCATGGCCCTTGGCTGACTGCTGCTGTGCCAGTTGCAAATTCCTACCGTGGGTCAATTAATGCCATTTTCATGGTGTCTGCACCTAATTTTACCTGTTTCTCCCATTAAATTCAATGGCATTCTGGCACATTCATCAAATTGCTCAGCGAATGTCTAAATGTTTGGCAAATTGAATCAACTCTTAAAAGGTTTGCTCATCTTTAATGATGATTACTCAACTATTATCTGCATACTTCCTCAAGTTATGCTCAAGTAAGCACTACAGGTGATTAGTCAAATCTCTATTAGCGAGCTGAAGTTTCGTGATTGGGAACATGCATTGGACCAGTGGCAAGATCTAACTTAATTTGCTACGGGTGTACTCTCATGCCCAGTCTCTAGTATACTGTTAGAGAGGGTATTCAGCATGGCCAGTGGCTTTGTAAAACCCTAACAGACTAGATACTGCTCTGCAAATGTGGAAAATCTTACATTTATCAAAATGAACCAGATATGTTTCAGGCCAAATTTCATTCACCTGCTTCTCATGTCAATTATTATTTATACCATCTGCCTGCCTCCCTGTCTGACTTTGGCACAGTTCTGCTGCTGTCAATGTCGATGGCCCATGCTTACCTGGACATGTAAATTATGCTGTACTGCTACTGCGAATTTCTGTTGCTGGCCCTACACTCACAGACATTTCCTGCATGCCCTAACACATTTTCATATGTGTCTCCTAGAACTGCACATCCATGCCAGCCTCACATCTCCTGGTAGTCATCTAGGTTTATAAGTGCTTTGATTCTGCTGCTATGGCTGTGATTACTGACCCTACTCTGCCAGACATTTCTTTGCAAGTAGGAGTATTTTTCATGACTTGTTGACAAGCTATTACGTCTTTACTTTGAAAGCAATGAATCTGTTCCTGCTCCCTGAATACATGGATAATTTTTAGACAACAAGGTAAAAAACTTTGTTAATTTAAACATTTCATCCACTTTTCAAAAGAAGTGTTGCTGGCGAGAACATTGCGTCCAAAATTTTTGCACAAAACTTTTGCTACATTTTTACACCATAAAAAGTACAAAATCTACTTGATGAATAGTCACCTTTATCTTGTTTTTTAATGACCTGCAAGCTTTTAGTTTCAAAATTTTGACAACAAACATTTGACTAAAATATTGTAATAAGTTTTTTTTAAACAATGATTTTATTGGATTATAACAAATATTACATGTGATTGCATGTTGAAGATACAGAGAAAAGTCCACATCAAATATAATAAGAATATAGTGGATTACATGTCTGTGTATTAATGGTAGAACGAGAATCAAAATAATATCAACACAACATAAACTTTAGAAACTGTGAATTAAAACTTGCAGGATTTAATTAAAAAAGAGATCATCCAAAGTCGGCTTAATGAGAGACCATTTACCCCATCTTGCCTGGAACCGCTCCTCTGTTGAATGAAGGGTGTAATGAATTTTTTCATACGTTTGTTGGTTATCTACAAACATGATCAAGATCTTGATGTCAGGAACAAGCTTACTCTTCCAACCCTTCGCTATGTGAAAAGCCGCAGACATCAAGATATTGCATATCAAAAATTTGTTAGTTTTAAATTGTGACATATTGAGGAAGAGCAGCGCCAAGGACGGGTCAGGGGCAACAGCATTATCATGGATTAGTGAGATTATTTTAAAGATATCTCTCCAGAAGAGTGAAAGCTTAGGACAGGACCAGAAAACATGTAGAATGTTGGCTTGTAGGTTACAATCCCTCCAGCAAACGCCTGATTCTCCTTTGTAGAAGTGTTTGAGCCTAGAGGGTGTCATATAATACCTATGTATCAGTTTAAAATGAGACTCAATGATGTTGGTACATTTAGAGGATCTGTTTGGGAGCCTGAGGGCTATCTCCCATTGGGATGGGGTAATTAGGGTATTTAAACTAGTCTCCCACTTTTCGAAACAACCTGTATCGTTAAATATCAATTTTTTTGTCAACATATTATAAAAAGAGGCTAGGCAACTTTTGTTGTTGGGAGAGGGATTATTGAGGAAATTCAAAATGGATTGATTTATTAGTATTGGTTTAGACGAAGTCCAAGCCATCTTCCTATATTCCTCCTTGAGAAGGTGGAAAAGCATAAAATCTGAGTGTGGTAGTTTAAATCTTTCTCTAATTATATTAAATGGGGCCAATTTATTATTCTCAAACAGATCCTCCACGTATTTTATTTTTTGAGTCGACCAGTTTATAAATAAATGTCTCAAAGAAGGTCTCACTGGAAGCAAGAAGGGTGTCTTCAGCTCTGCTATCGAGTGGGGGAAAGAGCTGTGTTTTTTAGAACAGAGGTGTAACCAACTTTTTAGTGAAGCTTGTAGAATGGGGTCTGAAATAAGACTTAAATCTCTCGGATTGGAGAGGAGGCTTCTTAAAAGCAAAAGAGGTTCACCATTCGGCATCTGTTGTCTCTCCATTTTTGCCCAGTCTGGACTATCACTGATGTTGAACCATTTCTTAGTTTGATCTAGAAGGGTTGCGTGGTAGTAAGCCGACAGATCCGGAAGGGCCACACCACCTTTTTCTCTTGCCTTTACAAGTGTATTTTTTTTGACCCTAGGTCTCTTTCCATTCCACACAAATCGATTTAACTGTTGGGAGAATCTGGTCAGGATGTGAGGAGCAAGAGGGACCGGGATGCAACGGTAGAAATATAAGACCTTGGGTAAGTACAACATCTTATAGAGTATAATTCTCCCAAGCCATGAGGGTGCCAATGTCGTAGCTCTTTTCATTTTTTGCTCTAAATCGCCAAGAAGCCAGTCCGCGTTGACTAGAGAAATTTTATTTATGTTTTTTGTTAAGAGGATACCTAAATAGGTAATCTTGGTACAGTTCCAGTTCAGCGCAAATTGTTGTCTCAACGAGAAGGCTACTAATGGATTTAATGACATGGAGAGAACATTGGTTTTATGTCATGATCTCAATGGCAAGAGAACATAGCATAAGCATATATAGGAACTAGCTCTTGGAAGATGGGAACTGAGCTGACCATGAACTAAACCTAACGCACAACTAGCAGTGGCCGGGTAGCATGCCTACGTTGATTCTAGATGCCCAGCCCAGCCGGAGGACTAAATAAAGCTAGCAGAGGAAAATATTAGTCCTAGCTCACCTCTAGAGAAATACCCCGAAAGGAGACAGAGGCCCCCCACATGTATTGGCGGTGAGTTGAGATGAAATAACAAACGTAGTATGAAAATAGGTTTAGCAAATTTGAGGTCCACTTACTACATAGCAGAAGACAGAAAGGACACTTTCATGGTCAGCTGAAAACCCTATCAAAAAACACCATCCAGAAATTACTTTAAAACTCTGGCATTAACTCATAACACCAGAGTGGCAATTCCCGTTCACAAGAGCTTTTCAGACACAGTAACGAAACTACAGCTGTGAACTGGAACAAAATGCAAAAACAAACATGGACAAGAGTCCAACTTATCTAGTAGTTGTCTAGGAGCAGGAACAAGCACAGAGAGGCTTCTGATAACATTGTTGACCGGCAAGCAACTAACAGAGCAGCAAGGTTATATAGCGACTCCCACATCTTGATGGGAACAGGTGAACAGAGAAGATGAAGACACCAGTTCAATTCCACCAGTAGCCACCGGGGGAGCCCAGAATCCAAATTCACAACAGTACCCCCCCCTCAAGGAGGGGGCACCGAACCCTCACCAGAACCACCAGGGCGATCAGGATGGGCCCTATGAAAGGCACGAACCAGATCGGAGGCATGAACATCAGATGCATTCACCCAAGAATTATCCTCCTGGCCGTATCCCTTCCACTTGACCAGATACTGGAGTCTCCGTCTGGAAACACGAGAGTCCAAGATTTTCTCCACAACGTACTCCAACTCACCCTCAACCAACACCGGAGCAGGAGGCTCAACGGAAGGCACAACCGGTACCTCATACCTGCGCAATAATGACCGATGAAAAACGTTATGAATAGAAAAGGATGCAGGGAGGTCCAAACGGAAGGAAACAGGGTTAAGAATCTCCAATATCTTATACGGACCGATAAACCGAGGCTTAAACTTAGGAGAAGAGACCCTCATAGGGACAAAACGAGAAGACAACCACACCAAATCCCCAACAGAAAGCCGAGGACCAACACGACGGTGGCGGTTGGCAAAAAGCTGAGTCTTCTCCTGGGACAACCTCAAATTGTCCACCACCTGCCCCCAGATCTGATGCAATCTCTCCACCACAGCATCCACTCCAGGACAATCCGAAGATTCCACCTGACCAGAGGAAAATCGAGGATGAAACCCCGAATTACAGAAAAACGGGGACACCAAAGTGGCAGAGCTGGCCCGATTATTGAGAGCGAACTCCGCCAATGGCAAAAAAGCAACCCAATCATCCTGGTCAGCAGACACAAAACACCTCAGATATGTCTCCAGGGTCTGATTAATCCGCTCGGTCTGGCCATTCGTCTGAGGATGGAAAGCGGACGAAAAAGATAAATCTATGCCCATCCTAGCACAGAATGCCCGCCAAAATCTAGACACGAATTGGGTCCCTCTGTCAGAAACGATATTCTCAGGAATACCATGCAAACGAACAACATTTTGAAAAAACAGAGGAACCAACTCGGAAGAAGAAGGTAACTTGGGCAGAGGAACCAAATGGACCATCTTAGAAAAACGGTCACACACCACCCAGATGACAGACATCTTCTGAGAAACAGGCAGATCTGAAATAAAATCCATCGAGATGTGCGTCCAAGGCCTCTTAGGAATAGGCAAGGGCAACAATAATCCACTAGCCCGAGAACAACAAGGCTTGGCCCGAGCACAAACGTCACAAGACTGCACAAAGCCTCGCACATCTCGTGACAGGGAAGGCCACCAGAAGGACCTTGCCACCAAATCCCTGGTACCAAAAATGCCAGGATGACCTGCCAACGCAGAAGAATGAACCTCAGAGATGACTCTACTGGTCCAATCATCAGGAACAAACAGTTTATCAGGTGGGCAACGATCAGGTCTCTCCGCCTGAAACTCATGCAAGGCCCGCCGCAGGTCTGGAGAAACGGCTGACAATACCACTCCATCCTTAAGGATACCTGTGGGCTCAGAGTTACCAGGCGAGTCAGGCTCAAAACTCCTAGAAAGGGCATCCGCCTTAACATTCTTAGAACCCGGTAGGTATGACACCACAAAATTAAACCGAGAGAAAAATAATGACCAGCGCGCCTGTCTAGGATTCAGGCGCCTGGCGGTCTCAAGATAAATCAAATTTTTGTGGTCAGTCAATACCACCACCTGATGTCTGGCCCCCTCAAGCCAATGGCGCCACTCCTCAAAAGCCCACTTCATGGCCAAAAGCTCCCGATTCCCAACATCATAATTCCGCTCAGCGGGCGAAAATTTACGGGAAAAGAAGGCACAAGGCCTCATCACGGAGCAGTCAGAACTTTTCTGCGACAACACTGCCCCAGCTCCGATCTCAGAAGCGTCGACCTCAACCTGAAAAGGTAGAGCAACATCAGGCTGACGCAACACAGGGGCAGAGGAAAAACGGCGCTTAAGCTCCCGAAAGGCCTCCACAGCATCAGGGGACCAATCAGCAACATCAGCACCCTTCTTAGTCAAATCGGTCAATGGCTTAGCAATATCCGAAAAACCAGCAATAAATCGACGATAAAAGTTAGCAAAGCCCAAAAATTTCTGAAGACTCTTAAGAGAAGAGGGCTGCGTCCAATCACAAATGGCTTGAACCTTGACAGGATCCATTTCAATGGAAGAGGGGGAAAAAATATATCCCAAAAAGGAAATCCTCTGTACCCCAAAAACACACTTAGAACCCTTCACACACAAAGAATTAGACCGCAAAACCTGAAAAACCCTCCTGACTTGCTGGACATGAGAGTCCCAGTCATCCGAAAAAATCAGAATATCATCCAGATACACAATCATAAATTTATCCAAATAATCGCGAAAAATATCATGCATAAAGGACTGGAAAACTGACGGAGCATTAGAAAGACCAAAAGGCATCACTAAATACTCAAAGTGGCCCTCGGGCGTATTAAATGCGGTTTTCCACTCATCCCCCTGCCTGATTCGCACCAAATTATACGCCCCACGAAGGTCAATCTTAGAGAACCACTTGGCCCCCTTTATGCGAGCAAACAAATCAGTCAGCAACGGCAATGGGTATTGATATTTAACAGTGATTTTATTCAAAAGCCGATAATCAATACATGGTCTCAAAGAGCCGTCTTTTTTTGACACAAAGAAAAAACCGGCTCCTAAGGGAGATGACGATGGACGAATATGTCCCTTTTCCAAGGACTCCTTTATATATTCTCGCATAGCAGCATGTTCAGGCACAGACAGATTAAATAAACGACCCTTTGGGTATTTACTACCCGGGATTAAATCTATGGCACAATCGCACTCTCGGTGCGGAGGTAACGAACCAAGCTTGGATTCTTCAAAGACGTCACGATAGTCAGACAGGAACTCAGGAATTTCAGAGGGAATGGATGATGAAATGGAAACCACAGGTACATCCCCATGAGCCCCCTTACATCCCCAGCTCAACACAGACATAGCTCTCCAGTCGAGGACTGGGTTGTGAGATTGCAGCCAAGGCAATCCTAGCACCAAATCATCATGTAGATTATACAGCACCAGAAAGCGAATAATCTCCTGGTGATCCGGATTAATACGCATAGTTACTTGTGTCCAGTATTGTGGTTTATTATTAGCCAATGGGGTGGAGTCAATCCCCTTCAAAGGAATAGGAGTCTCCAAAGGCTCTAAATCATACCCACAGCGTTTGGCCAAGGACCAATCCATAAGACTCAAAGCGGCGCCAGAGTCGACATAGGCGTCCGTGGTAATAGATGACAAAGAGCAAATCAGGGTCACAGATAGAATAAATTTAGATGGTAAGGTGCAAATGGAAACAGATTTACCAAGCTTTTTAGTGCGCTTAGAGCATGCTGATATAACATGAGTAGAATCACCACAATAGAAACACAACCCATTTTTCCGTCTAAAATTCTGCCGCTCGCTTCGGGACAGAATTCTATCACACTGCATACTCTCTGGCGACTTCTCAGTGGACACCGCCAGATGGTGCACTGGTTTGCGCTCCCGCAAACGCCTATCGATCTGAATAGCCATTGTCATGGACTCATTCAGACCCGCAGGCACAGGGAACCCCACCATAACATCCTTAATGGCATCAGAGAGACCCTCTCTGAAAGTCGCCGCCAGGGCGCACTCATTCCACTGAGTAAGCACAGACCATTTACGGAATCTTTGGCAGTAAATTTCCGCTTCATCTTGCCCCTGAGATAGGGACATCAAAGTTTTTTCTGCCTGAAGCTCCAAATGAGGTTCGTCATAAAGCAACCCCAAGGCCAGAAAAAACGCATCCACATTGAGCAAGGCAGGATCCCCTGGTGTCAATGAAAAAGCCCAGTCTTGAGGGTCGCCCCGGAGCAAGGAAATCACAATCCTGACCTGCTGTGCAGGGTCTCCGGCAGAGCGAGATTTCAGAGACAAAAATAATTTGCAATTATTTCGAAAATTCTGAAACCCGGATCTATTCCCCGAGAAAAATTCCGGCAAAGGAATTCTCGGCTCAGATACAGGTGCATGACAAACAAAATCTTGCAAATTTTGTACCTTCGTGGCGAGATTATTCAAACCTGCAGTTACACTCTGAAGATCCATTACAAACAGGTGGACACAGAGCCATTCAAGGGTTAAGAGGAGGTAAGAAGCAGCTAGACAGCAATTAAGGGCTAGGCAGCAAAACTCTGAGGGGAAAAAAAAAAAAATTTCCCTTCAACACTTCTTTTTCTCCTGCTTCAGCCCAAACAATTAACACTTTGCGGGCCGGTCAAACTGTCATGATCTCAATGGCAAGAGAACATAGCATAAGCATATATAGGAACTAGCTCTTGGAAGATGGGAACTGAGCTGACCATGAACTAAACCTAACGCACAACTAGCAGTGGCCGGGTAGCATGCCTACGTTGATTCTAGATGCCCAGCCCAGCCGGAGGACTAAATAAAGCTAGCAGAGGAAAATATTAGTCCTAGCTCACCTCTAGAGAAATACCCCGAAAGGAGACAGAGGCCCCCCACATGTATTGGCGGTGAGTTGAGATGAAATAACAAACGTAGTATGAAAATAGGTTTAGCAAATTTGAGGTCCACTTACTACATAGCAGAAGACAGAAAGGACACTTTCATGGTCAGCTGAAAACCCTATCAAAAAACACCATCCAGAAATTACTTTAAAACTCTGGCATTAACTCATAACACCAGAGTGGCAATTCCCGTTCACAAGAGCTTTCCAGACACAGTAACGAAACTACAGCTGTGAACTGGAACAAAATGCAAAAACAAACATGGACAAGAGTCCAACTTATCTAGTAGTTGTCTAGGAGCAGGAACAAGCACAGAGAGGCTTCTGATAACATTGTTGACCGGCAAGCAACTAACAGAGCAGCAAGGTTATATAGCGACTCCCACATCTTGATGGGAACAGGTGAACAGAGAAGATGAAGACACCAGTTCAATTCCACCAGTAGCCACCGGGGGAGCCCAGAATCCAAATTCACAACAGTTTTACTCAGATTTACTTTATAGTATGAGACAAGTCCAAACTCGGCCAGCAGTCTCCAAACTTCCTTAAGGGAGTCATAGGGATCGGTGAGTGTCAAAATAATGTCATCAGCATATAAATTTAATTTAAATTTATTGTTGCCCCAAGTGATGCCCTTTATATTTTCTGATTCTCTGATGGCCTGGGCCAATGGTTCTATACTAAGAATAAAAATCAGAGGGGACAGGGGGCATCCCTGTCTAGTGCCATTTGTTATAATAAATCTGTCTGATTGTGTGTTGTTGACTACTACTGTGGCGGAAGGACATGAGTACAAGGTCTTCACACTTGTAATAAAGGAGGTACTAAAGTTCATCCTTCGAAGAACATCGAACGCGAATTCCCAATTTAATCTGTCAAAAGCTTTTTCCGCGTCGAGTGTAACAAACAGACTGGGAATCCGCGTCCGACTACAATGAGACATAAGGTGAATTAGTTTTCTAGTACTATCGGCCGTTTGCCGGCCCTTTATAAAACCCACTTGGTCTGAATGAACAATTTCCGGTAATATGTCCTGTATCCTAACAGCTATCATTTTTGCATATAATTTTATATCTGCATTGAGCAGGGAAATGGGTCTGTAGTTTTCTAATTTACTTGGGTCTTTGTCAGGCTTTGGGATAACAGTTATCTGGGCTCGTAGCATGTCCTCTCTGCATTTCCCATTTTGTCTTATGTATTCTAAGGCCTTAGTCAAATATGGGGTGAGTATTTTTTGGTAATGTTGATAATATTCGTTAGGAAGGCCGTCGGGACCAGGTGTCTTATTTTTACTAGTTTTTTTTATAGTTCTAGATACTTCCTCTTCTGTGAAAGGAATATCCAGAGATTCCTTTTGTTCCTCAGAGAGGGCTTTGATGTTTATTTTGTCCAAGAATTTTTTAATGTCTAATTTAGTGGGGACAACAAAGTCTTTATGGTCTTTTAGGTTATATAATTTTTTATAAAAAATTTCAAATTCTTTAGCTATGTCTTTTGGCTTGTAAACTACTTTACCTAAGGGGAGGGATATTTTATCTATTGACTTCCGGGCATGTATGGGTTTAAATTTGTTTGCCATAATTTTAGAGGGTTTATTGTTATTGGTGAAGTAACCTGCCTTTAGAATTAATCTTTTTCTCTCATATTGAGAAATGAGTAGTTTTCTCAATTCTATTCTCGCTAGGTTTAATTCGTTGAATTTGTTAAAGGTGGGGTCTAACTGTGCGTTTCTTTCTAATTTATCAATATTATCAATAAGTTCTGATTGTTTTGCATTCCTTAGCCTTTTTAGTTTGGCCCCTAGTTGTATCATTGCTCCTCTTATTGTACACTTATGAGCCAACCAGAGTATCTCAGGGCAGATGTCTTTGGTATCGTTTAATTTAAAATAGTCTTTCAAAGCAAGCTCAATCAAGTCTGAGTTTTCTTTAGTATTGATAAGAAATTTGTTCATCTTCCAGTTAAACATAGTGATCTCTTTTGTTGGCATACGTAACGTTAATAAAATTGGGGCATGGTCTGACCAAGTTATGGGACCTGTGTGGAAGTTTAAATACGAGTCTACTAAGGACAGACTAGTTAGAATATAATCTATTCTACTGAAAGATTTATGTTGAGGGGAAAAATGCGTATATTCCCTAGAGGAAGCATTTAATAGTCTACAACTATCGTGCAGACCTGTCCCCTTAAGCCAGTGTTTTAGGTTTCTTGTTTTGTGAAAAGAAAGTGTTACTGAGCTGTCTAGTAGGGGGTCTACAATTAAATTAAAATCTCCTCCCCATATTACATGCCCTATGCTGAAGGATTCTAGTTTTCTTTTGAAGCTGTTTAGGAACCCTATCTGTCTAGTATTGGGGACATAGGTATTGACTATGGTAATGGAATTACCCCCAACAGTACCAGATATGGCTAAATATCTTCCCCCTGGGTCTTGAAGGACAGCAGTTTGTATAAATTGTAAGTCCGCATGGAGGGCGATCGCCACCCCCGCTTTTTTTTTTGTACTATTGGCGAAGAAAATTGTTGGGTATTTCTTATGTTTAAATCTGCCGTTATCTTCATTCAGAAGATGGGTCTCTTGTAGCATAATAATATCAGCTTTAAGGCCAATAGCCTCTCTCCATACTGTGAATCTCTTGTATGGGAGATTTAGGCCATTTACATTGTAGGACAATATTTTTAAATCCATATACGATAGTGTACAGAAAAATGCATGAAATATACAACAGTGACCAAACAAATATGACTACCAAAAACCCGACTAGTAGGTACCCATAAAACATTCTGATACCCGCTCAATGAGTTTTGAAACATTGACTCCTGGAAAGACGAGTCCCACAACAATTTATAACCGCAAGGATGATCTCCGTGAAGTGTACCTGCATAAAAGTAAACAGTAATAAACGCATAGAAATTTGTACAAAACTGAAGAAGCACACTGAAGAGTGTGGGGCTAAGAGAGCGGCAGCTCATTTAGCAGGTGGGGGTAACAAATTGGCCAAATAATCAGGTTGACCTATGCAATTTAGTTATCTCCTGCGAAAGACATGCACCGTGGAGAGATGTTTTGCAGGCTCCCTGGCGTTTTCCCTGCGAACTGGGCCCTGGATGGGGGGTAACCCAAGATCCTGTATAAATCTCTCCGCATTTCTGGCATCTGTGAGGGCGAAGGTAACACCGTCTCTCATTACTAGGAGTTTTGTGGGAAATCCCCATTTGTATAGGACCTTGTTCTTTCTCAAGTGGTCTGTTACATTGAATAGATCCCTTCTTTTTTGTAGCGTGGCTCTAGAGAAGTCTGCAAAAATTTTTACTCTCTCATAGGGTTTAGACAGTGGGGTTTGTCTACTTCTCCTCAGGATCTCTTCCTTTACAGTAAAATAGTGAAAAAAAGCTATCACATCTCGAGGAGCCTTTTCCGGGGCATATTTTGATTTTGGGAGACGGTGAATTCTCTCGATTAGCAGATCTTCTCTAGAGGCACGAGGAAGTATAGTTTTTAGTATATTAACAGTGTGATCATTTAGGTCTTTGTCCTTTATGTTTTCAGGAATTCCACGAAATTTAAGATTATTTCTGCGACTCCTGTCTTCATGCTCTATTTGTCTGGATTTGAGGAAGACTACCTCTTCTTCCAGAGCATAGTGAGAGTCTATGAGTAGATTATGAGATGTGACTAATTCGCCCATTTTTTTTTCCAGGTGATCCACTCTGTCACCCAGCTCATCAATGTTTTTTTGTAGGGCTTGTCTGTCTGAGTAGAGTTTGTCCTGGAAGGATTGTGCAAGTATGCAAATCATATCTTTAATAAATTTCTCTGAGGCATTGGATGAGGAAGCCTCCACAGCATATAATGCTTTCAGTAAATCCGGGTTAGATTGAGCATTAACTTGTGCATTAGTCTGCCAGGTCGAATAAGAGATATTGGGTGACTTAGCTCGTGGAGAGATGTCATTAGAAGAATGGATTGGTAAATCTTTATTGCATTCTATTAATTCCTCCTGGTTCTGAATGGATGTAAGTGACTGCACATTCACTGCCGCTATTATGGGTGAAAGCGGTAGATCCGAGATTAAAGACACATCTGGGCAAGAAGATGATGCTCTGATCGGGGATAGGAGGGTGTTGGGCAGGCTGCGAAGGTGTTCAGACATGATGGGAAAAGTCTTTTTTGTTGATGAGCGCAGAACGCGGACGAGACCACTCTCTATGTCATTGTATGGTGCGAGCGCATTGATCTTGGGGGACCGCGACCGATCGCGTGATCTCGGGCGGGAGTGCGCAGCCTGTGTCGGGTTGATGATTTTAGGCTGAGAAACGCTGGTTTTGTCTCTCTGCATCGCGGCGCTTATGTGGGGGGACTCTCTGTGGACACGGGCGCTAGAAATCGGGTGCTCCCGCAGAGATTTCGCCATATAGCGGGGCGAGCTAGTGGAGTATCCGGGCTTGCCACTTCCGTGATGGTGGGTCTCGCGGCCGGCACTGCTCTCGCGGGAACTCTGCTTATAGCTCGGACTGCTTACTTTCTGGGCTTTAAAAGTACTTGCCTTAGCTTTTGAGTCCTCGAGCTTCTCCCGGTCTGCCGCTCCTTTGTTGTTGGCTTTGAAGTCTGCATGTCGCTTGGTCTGAGACTGCATTGGAGAGGGGGGACTTCCTTTCTCTGCCCTGGAATCTCGACCGGCGCCATCTTGGTGTCCCTGGCCCAGGTTTGGGCAAGCAGGCTTTTCCATTTTTGAGGTATTTTTTTTGTCTTTGTGCATCTCTGCTGTGTTCCTATCGACTCTACAGACGTTCCTATTGTTTTAATTGTAGAAATCCGGTGCATATGCTTGTTGTATTCGCTAGCATAGGCCACCTGGGATGGGAGCTCACTGTCCTGACGTCCTCTCGGTAGTAGCGCTGGCCACGCCCCCTCAAATATTGTAATAAGTTCATTAGTTGTCTAAAAGATCAATTTAATGCATTTTATGTAATATTTTAAAGGTTTTCACTGTTACTGAATTCTGAACCACTAATTATACATAACAGAATTCTAGCAAATACCTAAAATTGAAAATGTATAATTGGCCATTATGGGAATATAGAAACTACACAATGGAATTATCTGAATACATTACATTGCTAAACATGATTTATGTGGTTAGATTTTCTCCTCCATATTTAGGCTTTTTTAACAAATTGTCCTTTGAATTTAAGTCTGGTCTCAGGATAATAATATAACATTTAGGGTAAAATATACAGGCCAAAATGCCAACACTTGAAGACAATATAGCAAATATCTCTACAAGAACTGAACTTTTTCCAGTTACACTTAAATAGGCCGGAATAAAAGCCACCCAGACACTGCAGACAACCAACATGCTGAAAGTGATGTATTTAGCTTCATTAAAGCTATCTGGCAAATTTCTTGCCAGAAAAGCAACCAAGAAACTCACTGCAGCAAGAATACCAATATAACCCAGAATTATGGAAAATGCTACTATTGAGCCTTCATTACACTGAAGAACAATTTTGTCCACATACAAGTCAAAGTTGTTTTCTGGAAATGGTGGTGCAGTAGATAACCAGATAATGCAAAGTACAACTTGGATAAATGAACAAACAAAGACTAAACAATTGGTGATCTTTACTCCAATAAATTTTCGACAATTGCTTCCAGGCTTGGTGGCTTTGAAGGCCGAGTAGACCATAATTGTCTTAGCCAGAATAGACGACATGGCTACTGAGAAGATGATCCCAAATAAAGTCTGACGAAGCATACACGTGAGTCTTGTAGGACGATCAAGGAAGAAAAATATACAGAGGAAGCTTAACATAATAAAGACAAGTAGGAGGAAGCTTAAGGTTTGGTTAGATGCTTTTACGACTGGTGTATCTCTAAATAAAGTGAAGATTCCCAAGATAACTGAAGTTTTGAGGAAAAGAGAAATAACAATAATAGTAATTGTAAGAGTTATTGTGTCATCGGTATATGATAAAAATTCTGTCTCTTTTGGTGCACATTGATTGTTGTCATTTGGCCACTGGTCTCTTGGACACCTGATGCATGATCGCTTGTCTAATAGAAGGATTTAAAAAAATTAGTTTTGACACTGTGCAAATCTAGAGATCCTTAGCTAATGCTATTTCTGATAACTAGAGGATCTGACAACGTGGAGATTTGTAACTTCTGCTGGAAATAAAAAAAATGTTTGGTCTTTTTGCCAGGATAAGCCTTTTAAATTAAATACATGGAATAAATAGCAGTAAGATGTGACTTGATAAATCAACAGGTTCTGTTGTTAGAAAACCCAACCCCGGACTCCAACCCCATTTAGATGAGACAGTGTCTTTCTTTCAAACAAAGGATTTTATTCTAGCTGTGTCTTTTTCACATTGTACACTGTGTTCCAAATTATTATGCAAATTGGATTTAAGTGTCATAAAGATTTAATTGTTTTGTTTTTCAAATAAACTCTTGGATGGTATTTGAAGCTGCTGGTGGCTCTGGAGTTCCTCAAACCTCAAGGTGTAGGATCCTTCAAAGTCTTGCTGTGGTGCATAAACCTACTGTTCGGCCACCACTAAACAGTGTTCACAAGCAGAAACGGTTGCAGTGGGCCAAGATATACATGAAGACTAATTTTCAGTCTTGTTTACTGATGAGTGTCACGTGTTGTGAACTGTGTTTCTGGGCTCCCTCTGGTGGTCACTAACGGTATTGTGTTAGGTATGTCTTGTTGCAGGCCTGAGCTCCAGCTGTGTCGTTAAGCAGTGGGTGTTTCCTATTTGAGTCTCCTCTGGACTCAGTCTCTTGCCTGGCATCGTTGTATCCAGACCTATTTGGTCTCCTCCGGATTCCTTTCAGTCTGCCTCATGCAAGAAAAGCTAAGTCTGTTTTGTACAATTTGGATTGTTTGCATTATTCAGTGTTTTTGTCCAGCTTGCTTTACATTTGATTTTTGACTCGCTGGAAGCTCTAGGGGGCTGATATTCTCCCTCCACACCGTCAGTCGGTGTGGGGATTCTTGAATGTTCAGCGTGGATGTTTTGTAGGGTTTTCTGCTAACCGCATAGTCCACTATCTATTTTCTGCTATCTAGACTATTGGGCCTCACTTTGCTGAATCTAGTTCATCTCTACGTTTGTGTTTTCCTCTTGCCTCACCGTTATTATTTGTTGGGGGCTTTCTATATCTTTGGGGTTCAATTTCTCTGGACGCAAGCGAGGTCATATTTTTTCCCTCTAGGGGTAGTCAGTTCTCCGGCTGGCTCGAGACATCTAGAACCAACGTAGGCACGTTCACCGGCTACTTTTAGTTGTTTGTGTCAGGATCAGGTATGCGGTTAGCCCAGTTTCCACCTCCCTAGAGCAGTATTTATATTTTTGCTATCTTGCCGGAATATCAGAGATCCTCTGCCATTGGGATCATAACAGAATGTCAGGCCAAAAGAAAATGTTTAATGCATCGCAGAAGCGGGATTAAAAAGAAGTTCTGAGGTTTTTTGTTTTTTTTTTGCTGCAGTTTACCTAGCTTCTTCCATCCCCTTTTTCTCTGAGTGGCTGAAACTCTGCTGCAGATATGAATGTCCAGACTTTGACTTCTAGTGTGGATCAGCTTGCTGCTAGGGTGCAAAGCATTCAGGATTTTGTTATCCATAGCCCTATGTCTGAACCAAAAATACCTATTCCTGAGCCGTTTTTTGGAGATAGATCTAAATTCCTGAATTTTAGGAATAATTGTAAATTGTTTCTGTCTCTGAAACCTCGTTCCACTGGTGATTCCGCTCAGCAAGTTAAGATTGTTATTTCCTTCTTGCGCGGCGACCCTCAGGATTGGGCCTTCTCTCTGGCGCCAGGAGATCCTGCATTGGTGAATGTTGATGCGTTTTTTCTGGCACTTGGTTTGCTTTATGAGGAGCCTAATCTTGAAAATCAGGCTGAAAAAATGTTGCTGGTTATCTCTCAGGGTCAGGACGAAGCTGAGGTATATTGCCAAAAATTTTGGAAATGGTCCGTGCTTACTCAATGGAATGAGTGTGCACTGGCCGCAAATTTCAGAAATGGTCTTTCTGAAGCCATTAACCCCTTCACCCCCGGAGCTTTTTCCGTTTTTCCGTTTTCGTTTTTCGCTCCCCTCCTTCCCAGAGCCATAACTTTTTTATTTTTCCGTCAATTTGGCCATGTGAGGGCTTATTTTTTGCGGGACGAGTTGTACTTTTGAACGACATCATTGGTTTTACCATGTCGTGTACTAGAAAACAGGAAAAAAATTCCAAGTGCAGTGAAATTGCAAAAAAAGTGCAATCCCACACTTGTTTTTTGCTTGCCTATTTTGCTAGGTTCACTAAATGCTAAAACTGACCTGCCATTATGATTCTCCAGGTCAGTACGAGTTCATAGACACCTAACATGACTAGGTTATTTTTCACCTAAGTGGTGAAAAAAAATTCCAAACTTTGCAAAAAACAAAACAAAACAAAATTGCGCCATTTTCCGATACTCGTAGCGTCTCCATTTTTCGTGATCTGGGGTCAGGTGAGGGCTTATTTTTTGCGTGCCGAGCTGGCATTTTTAATGATAGCATTTTGGTGCAGATACGTTCTTTTGATCGCCCGTTATTGCATTTTAATGCAATGTCGTGGCGACCAAAAAAAGTAAATCTGGCGTTTCGATTTTTTTTCTCATTACGCCGTTTAGCGATCAGGTTAATGCTTTTTTTTTATTGATAGATCGGGCGATTCTGAACGCGGCGATACCAAATATGTGTAGGTTGGTTTTTTTTTTTATTGATTTATTTTGATTGGGGCGAAAGGGGGGTGATTTAAACTTTTATATTTTTTTTATTTTTTTCACATTTTTTTTAACTTTTTTTTTAAACTTTTACCATGCTTCTATAGCCTCCATGGGAGGCTAGAAGCAGGCACAGCCCGATCGGCTCTGCTACATAACAGCGATCATCAGATCGCTGTTATGTAGCTAAAATGCAGGTGTGCTGTGAGCGCCGACCACAGGGTGGCGCTCACAGCCACCGGCGATCAGTAACCATAGAGGTCTCCAGGACCTCTATGGTTACAATGTACAAGCATCGCCGACCCCCGATCATGTGACGGGGGTCGGCGATGCGCTCATATCCGGCCGCACGGCCGGATGCGGTAGTTAAATGCCGCTGTCTGCGTTTGACAGCGGCATTTAACTAGTTAATAGCGGCGGGTGATCGCGATTTCACCCGCCGCTATTGCGCGCACATGTCAGCTGTAAAAAACAGCTGACATGTCACGACTTTGATGTGCGCTCACCGCCGGAGCGCACATCAAAGCGGGGGTCCCGACATGTGACGTACTATACCGTCACATGTCGGGAAGGGGTTAAAGATGTGATGGTGGGGTTTCCTATCCCTACAGGTCTAAATGATTCAATGGCTCTAGCCATTCAAATTGATCGACGTTTGCGGGAGCGCAAATCTGATAATCCTTTGGCGGTGCTGTCTGAACGGTCACCTGATTCTATGCAATGTGACAGAATTCTGACCAGAGCCGAGCGACAAAATCATAGACGTCAAAATGGGTTGTGTTTCTACTGTGGTGATTCAACACATGTTATCTCAGCATGCTCTAAACGTTTAAAGAAAAAAGTTAATCCTGTCGCCATTGGTACTTTTCAGCCTAAGTTTATTTTGTCTGTGACTTTAATTTGTTCATTATCTTCTTACTCAGTTATGGCTTTTGTGGATTCTGGTGCTGCTTTAAGTCTGATGGATTTGTTGTTTGCCAAGCGCTGCGGTTTTGTCCTGGAGCCTTTGGAAAATCCTATTCCTCTTAGAGGAATTGATTCTACGCCATTGGCAGAGAATAAACCTCAGTATTGGACGCAGGTGACCATGTGCATGACTCCTGTACATCAGGAGGTGATTCGTTTTTTGGTACTGCATAAAATGCATGATGTTGTCGTTTTGGGTCTGCCATGGTTACAGGCCCATAATCCAGTTTTAGATTGGAAAGCTATGACTGTGTCTAGTTGGGGGTGTCAGGGGATTCATGGCGATTCTCCATTGGTGTCTATTGCTTCTTCTACTCCTTCTGAGATCCCTGAGTTTTTTCAGACTTTCAGGATGTATTTGATGAGGCCAGGTCCAGTGCCCTTCCTCCTCATAGGGACTGTGATTGTGCTATAGATTTGATTCCTGGTAGTAAGTTTCCTAAGGGACGACTCTTTAATTTATCTGTGCCAGAGCATGCCGCGATGCGGAGTTATATAAAGGAGTCTTTGGAGAAGGGACATATTCGCCCATCCTCGTCCCCTCTTGGTGCAGGATTCTTTTTTGTGGGCAAGAAAGACGGCTCTCTGAGACCTTGTATTGATTATCGTCTTCTGAATAAGATCACTGTTAAATTTCAGTATCCTTTGCCATTGTTGTCTGATTTGTTTGCTCGGATTAAGGGATCCAGTTGGTTCACCAAGATAGATCTTCGTGGTGCGTATAACCTTGTGCGCATAAAGCAGGGAGATGAATGGAAAACGGCATTTAATACGTCTGAGGGTCATTTTGAGTACCTGGTGATGCCTTTCGGATTATCTAATGCTCCTTCTGTGTTTCAGTCCTTCATGCATGACATCTTCCGGAAATATCTGGATAAATTTATGATTATTTATCTGGATGATATTTTGGTTTTTTCTGATGATTGGGAGTCCCATGTGAACCAGGTCAGGATGGTGTTTCAGGTTTTGCGGGAGAATGCTCTATTTGTGAAGGGCTCAAAATGTATCTTTGGGGTACAGAAGGTTTCTTTTTTGGGTTTTATTTTTTCCCCTTCTACTGTGGAGATGGACCCAGTTAAGGTCCGTGCCATTCATGACTGGACTCAGCCCACGTCTGTTAAGAGCCTGCAGAAGTTCTTGGGCTTTGCTAATTTTTACCGTCGTTTTATCGCTAATTTCTCCAGCGTGGTTAAACCTTTGACGGATATGACCAAGAAGGGTTCTGATGTTGCGAATTGGTCTCCTGCGGCCGTGGAGGCCTTTCGGGAGCTGAAGCGTCGGTTTACTTCAGCGCCAGTCTTGTTCCAGCCGGATGTCTCTCTTCCCTTCCAGGTTGAAGTTGATGCTTCTGAAATTGGTGCAGGGGCTGTTTTGTCACAAAAAAGTTCTGATGGCTCCGTGATGAAGCCATGCGCCTTCTTTTCAAGGAAATTTTCGCCTGCTGAGCGGAACTACGATGTTGGTAATCGGGAGTTGTTGGCCATGAAGTGGGCATTTGAGGAGTGGCGACATTGGCTCGAGGGAGCTAGACATCGTGTGGTGGTCTTGACTGATCATAAAAATCTGATTTACCTCGAGTCTGCCAAGCGCCTGAATCCTAGACAGGCCCGTTGGTCGTTGTTTTTCTCCCGTTTTGACTTTGTGGTCTCGTACCTGCCTGGTTCGAAGAACGTGAAGGCTGATGCACTTTCTAGGAGTTTTGTGCCTGATTCTCCGGGAGTCTCTGAGCCGGCTGGTATTCTCAGAGAGGGAGTAATTTTGACTGCCATTTCCCCAGATTTGCGACGAGGGCTGCAAAAATTTCAGGCTGATAGGCCTGATCGTTGTCCACCAGAGAGATTGTTTGTCCCTGATGGATGGACCAACAGAGTTATTTCTGAGGTTCATTCTTTGGTGTTGGCGGGACATCCTGGGATTTTCGGTACCAGAGATTTGGTGGCCAGGTCCTTTTGGTGGCCTTCCTTGTCGCGGGATGTGCGTTCTTTTGTGCAGTCCTGTGGGATTTGTGCTCGGGCTAAGCCTTGCTGTTCTCGTGCCAGCGGGTTGCTTTTGCCCTTGCCTATCCCAAAGAGGCCTTGAACGCACATTTCCATGGATTTCATTTCGGATCTTCCGGTGTCTCGGAAGATGTCTGTCATCTGGGTGGTGTGCGATCGTTTTTCTAAAATGGTCCATTTGGTGCCCTTGCCTAAGTTGCCTTCCTCCTCTGATTTGGTTCCTTTGTTCTTTCAGAATGTGGTTCGTTTGCATGGCATCCCTGAGAATATTGTATCTGACAGAGGATCCCAGTTTGTGTCCAGATTCTGGCGATCCTTTTGTGCTAAGATGGGTATTGATTTGTCTTTTTCGTCGGCTTTTCATCCTCAGACTAATGGCCAGACCGAGCGAACTAATCAGACGTTAGAGAATTATTTGAGATGTTTTGTTTCTGCTGATCAGGACGACTGGGTTACCTTTTTGCCACTGGCCGAGTTTGCCCTTAATAATCGGGCTAGTTCTGCCACCTTGGTTTCACCCTTTTTCTGCAACTCTGGTTTTCATCCTCATTTCTCCTCGGGTCAGGTTGAACCTTCTGACTGTCCTGGGGTTGATTCTGTGGTGGATAGGTTGCAGCGGATTTGGAACCATGTGGTGGACAATTTGAAATTGTCACAAGACAAGGCCCAGCGGTTTGCCAACCGCCGCCGCGGTGTGGGTCCCCGACTTCGTGTTGGGGATTTGGTTTGGTTGTCTTCTCGGCATGTTCCTTTGAAAGTCTCCTCTCCTAAGTTCAAGCCTCGCTTTATCGGTCCTTATAAGATTTTGGAAATCCTTAACCCGGTGTCTTTTCGCTTGGACCTTCCAGCATCTTTTGCTATTCATAATGTGTTTAATAGGTCCTTGTTGCGGCGGTACGTGGTGCCTATGGTTCCTGCTGTTGAGCCTCCTGCCCCGGTTTTGGTTGAGGGCGAGTTGGAGTACGTGGTGGAGAAGATTCTGGATTCTCGTATCTCTAGACGGAAACTCCAGTATTTAGTTAAGTGAAAAGGCTATGGTCAGGAGGATAATTCCTGGGTTGTCGCCTCTGATGTTCATGCGGCTGATTTGGTTCATGCCTTTCACGCTGCTCATCCTGATCGCCCTGGGGGTCTTGGTGAGGGTTCGGTGACCCCTCCTCAAGGGGGGGTACTGTTGTGAACTGTGTTTCTTGGCTCCCTCTGGTGGTCACTAACGGTATTGTGTTAGGTATGTCTTGTTGCAGGCCTGAGCTCCAGCTGTGTCGTTAAGCAGCGGGTGTTTCCTATTTGAGTCTCCTCTCGACTCAGTCTCTTGCCTGGCATCGTTGTATCCAGACCTATTTGGTCTCCTCCGGATTCCTTTCAGCCTGCCTCATGCAAGAAAAGCTAAGTCTGTTTTGTACAATTTGGATTGTTTGCATTATTCAGTGTTTTTGTCCAGCTTGCTTTACATTTGATTTTTGACTCGCTGGAAGCTCTAGGGGGCTGATATTCTCCCTCCACACCGTCAGTCGGTGTGGGGGTTCTTGAATGTTCAGCGTGGATGTTTTGTAGGGTTTTCTGCTAACCGCATAGTCCACTATCTATTTTCTGCTATCTAGACTATTGGGCCTCACTTTGCTGAATCTAGTTCATCTCTACGTTTGTGTTTTCCTCTTGCCTCACCGTTATTATTTGTTGGGGGCTTTCTATATCTTTGGGGTTCAATTTCTCTGGAGGCAAGCGAGGTCTTATTTTTTCCCTCTAGGGGTAGTCAGTTCTCCGGCTGGCTCGAGACGTCTAGAACCAACGTAGGCACATTCACCGGCTACTTTTAGTTGTTTGTGTCAGGATCAGGTATGCGGTTAGCCCAGTTTCCACCTCCCTAGAGCAGTATTTATATTTTTGCTATCTTGCCGGAATATCAGAGATCCTCTGCCATTGGGATCATAACAGTCACGTAACCCTGGATGGTCCAGATGAGTGGAGTAGCGAATGGCTGGTGGATGGCCACCATGTCTCAACAAGGCTGCAACGTCAGCAAGGAGGTGTTTTGGGCCAGAATCATGGGGAGACAGCTGGTAGGGCCCTATAAGGTTCCCAAAGTTGTGAAAATGACCTCTGCAAAGTGTATAGAGTTTCTGATTGACAACTTTCTTCCATGGTATAAAAAGCAGAAGAGTGCCTTCAGGAGCAAAATCATCCTCATGCTGACAAAGCACCATCTTATGTAAAGAATAATTCTGAGTCATTGGCTGCTATGGGCATAAAAGGAGATAAACTCAATGTGTGTCCACCATCCTCCCCTGACCTCAACCCTATAGAGAACCTTTGGAGAATCATCAAGCAAAAGATCTATGAGTAGTGTTGAGCATTCCGATACCGCAAGTATCGGGTATCGGCCGATACTTGCTGTATCGGAATTCCGATACCGAGATCCGATACTTTTGTGGTATCGGGAATCGGTATCGGGATCGATATTAATGTGTAAAATAAAGAATAAAAATAAAAAATATTGATATACTCACCCTCTGACGCGCTCTGGTTGTAACCGCCAGCCTCCGTTCATAAGAATGAGCGCTTGAAAGACCTTAGATGATGTTGCGGCCTGTGATTGGTCGTGGAGCGGTCACGTGACCGCCACGCGACCAATCACAAGCCGTGACGTCATCTAAGGTCTTTCAAGCGCTCATTCTTAGGAACGAAGGCTGGCGGTTACAACCAGGGCGTGTCAGAGGGTGAGTATATCAATATTTTTTATTTTTATTCTTTATTTTACACATTAATATGGATCCCAGGGCCTGAAGGGGAGTTTCCTCTCCTTCAGACCCTGGGAACCATCAGGATACCTTCCGATACTTGGTGTCCCATTGACTTGTATTGGTATCGGGTATCGGTATCGGCGATATCCGATACTTTTCGGGTATCGGCCGATAATATCCGATACCGATACTTTCAAGTATCGGACGGTATCGCTCAACACTATCTATGAGGGTGAGAGGCAGTTCACATCAAAACAGCAGCTCTGGGAGGCGATTCTGACTTCATGCAGAGAAATACAAGCAGAAACTCTCCAAAAACTCACAAGTTTAGATGCAAGAGATCCTAGGAATTTAGGACCTGAGAATGATGTCGCGGCTTGTGATTGGTCGCGTGGCGGTCACATGAGCGGCATGCGACCAATCAGAAGCCGTAACGTAATGGAAGGCCCTAAACGCGCTCATTTTAAGCAAAGAAGGCTGCCGGTTAACAGCGGTAAGGTGCAGGGGCCTCCGGAGAGGTGAGTATATCAATATTTTTTATTTTAATTCTTTATTTTACACATTAATATGGATCCGATACCGATTCCCGATACCACAAAAGTATCGGAACTCAGTATCGGAATTCCGATACCGCAAGTATCGGCCGATACCTGATACTTGCGGTATCGGAATGCTCAACACTACCCTTGACCGATTTGACGAAGAATGGCGCTGATGTGGCTAATTTGTCCTCTGCGGCTGTCTCTGCCTTTCAGGAGCTTAAACGCCGATTTACTTCGGCCCCGGTGTTGCGTAAGCCTGATGTTTCTCTTCCGTTTCAGGTTGAGGTTGACGCTTCTGAGATTGGGGCAGAGGCCGTTTTGTCCCAGAGGGTTCCTGTTGGTTCCTTGATGAAACCGTGTGCCTTCTTTTCCCATAAGTTTTCACCTGCTGAACGCAATTATGATGTCGGCAATCGGGAATTGTTGGCTTTGAAGTGGGCGTTTGAGGAGTGGCGACATTGGCTTGAGGGAGCTAAGCACCGTATTGTGGTCTTGACCGATCATAAGAATCTGATTTACCTCGAGTCTGCCAGATGGCTGAATCCTAGACAGGCTTGATGGCCTTTGTTTTTTTCCTGTTTTGATTTTGTGGTCTTGTATCTTCCGGGTTCTAAGAATATTAAGGCTGATGCCCTCGCTAGGAGTTTTTTGCCTGATTCCCCTGAGGTCCTTGAACCGGTCGGCATTCTGAAAGAAGGGGTGGTCCTTTCTGCCATTTCCCCTGATTTACGACGGGTTCTTCAGGAATTTCAGGCTGACAAACCTGACCGCTGTCCAGTGGGGAAACTGTTTGTTCCTGACAGATGGACTAGTAGAGTGATTTCTGAGGTTCATTGTTCTGTGTTGGCTGGTCATCCTGGTATTTTTGGTACCAGAGATTTGGTTGGTAGGTCCTTTTGGTGGCCTTCGTTGTCACGTGATGTGCGTTCTTTTGTGCAGTCCTGTGGGACTTGTGCTCGGGCCAAGCCTTGTTGTTCCCATGCTAGTGGGTTGCTTTTGCCATTTCCAGTTCCTGAGAGGCCCTGGACGCATATTTCTATGGATTTTATTTCTGATCTTCCGGTTTCCCAGAGGATGTCGGTTATCTGGGTTGTTTGTGACCAGTTCTCTAAGATGGTTCATTTGGTGCCTTTGCCTAAATTGCGTTCCTCTTCAGATTTGGTTCCGTTGTTTTTTCAGCATGTGGTTCGTTTGCATGGTATTCCGGAGAATATTGTGTCCGATAGAGGTTCCCAGTTTGTTTCTAGGTTTTGGCGGGCCTTTTGTGCTAGGTTGGGCATTGATTTGTCTTTTTCTTCCGCATTTCATCCTCAGACAAATGGCCAGACCGAGCGAACTAATCAGACTTTGGAAACTTATTCGAGATGCTTTGTGTCTGCTGATCAGGATGATTGGGTGGCTTTCTTGCCATTGGCCGAGTTTGCCCTTAATAATCGGGCTAGTTCGGCTACTTTGGTTTCGCCCTTCTTTTGTAATTTTGGTTTTCATCCTCATTTTTCTTCGGGGCAGGTTGTGCCTTCTGACTGTCCTGGTGTTGATTCGGTGGTTGACAGGTTGCAGCAGATTTGGGCTTATGTGGTGGACAATATGGTGTTGTCTCAGGAGGAGGCTCAACGTTTTGCTAACCGTCGTCGGTGTGTTGGTTCCCGGCTTCAGGTTGGGGATCTGGTCTGGTTGTCTTCCCGTCATGTTCCGTTTTTCAGCAAGAATTCAGACAGAGCAGTCTGCTCTAGACTTTACTGACCACTATTTAAGTAACCAATCCAGCATAGTCAACTAATATTAAAACATAACTTTTACTCACTTATAGTTAAAATTGGCACCAGACAACAAACAATAACCATATATATAAAGTGCTCAAAAATACCAGTGCACATAAAAAAGGTTTGGTCTCACCCAGTTGCTGAGTCCTATTTCCTGGGATCAGGCTTGCGTTTTTGAGACCCAACTGAGGGCATTTCAGGGGGAGAATACTGGGATCTGACTTCCCTGTCGTGCCCACTGTAAGAGACTCCCGCCCTAACAAGGGCAGTACCCAAGTGTGGAACTGCCTTCAAATACCCATGGAACATATGGCCTCCCTGGGTGTTGTGTATATCGCTTCCCAACGCGTTTCCCCCCCTGTTCAGGGGGTTCGTCAGGGGAAGTAATTCAAATTGGTCGTCTCCTGCAGTGGCTAGTGAGACCCTTCTCTATATTACGTGTCTCTCTCTGAGGGTATGCGATCTCTGAGTTCCTCATGTATCTGCTGTCTTTAAATAGGGTAGTAAATGGGACCATATGACTTCTGGCGTGTTTCATCATTTCCCCCTCGTATAGTCGCCATTATCCACGTGTTACTATGCGGTATGTTGTGTTAGGCGCCATAATTCTCAATACGCCCGTTACCTTACATTTTATCCACGGCCGTATCTTGTATTCGGCGCATGCGCAAATACTATTGCTCCGATCATGTGACCGTAGGTCCTTTTCAGTAAAGTATACCCCGGCGCCTTTGCGCATGTCTATTCTAAGGTCCTATCGCCTCCAGCCATCCAAACCAAGGCGGCAGTAGCGCATTCCATCATTTACAGCCTAATTAAATCTTGTCTGCCGCAACAAATTTATTTTTCATTCTACTGGCAATGTCTTTTGTCAGTATTCAGTATTTAATTCTAATGGATGTAACATTTGTACACTATCGTTTATATTCTGTCTCCATTACCACCCTAAAAAAAAAATTTTTATACCTTACACTGTACCTGAATAAGACTACTATATCTTTTTAGTAGTTTCTACCTATTGATCATGGGCAGTGCATTAATAATACCTATATTCCCTGTATATACAGTTTAGGTACAGTTTCAGAAGTCTCATCTTGAGAATACTTTTGAGGTTTCTTTCTGACCGTATTTATTGTCACCTGCTAAGAAACTTGGCATATCTACTGTTAACCTGTGTACTGGCCGTGACCGAAAGATAGCGTCACTATTTATAAAAAGCAACTAAAATTAAGCTGTTCATTAAGTCCCAGTGGTTGTTGGGTGTCCAGCCGGTGTATTCAAAGGCATTCGCTTTGTAGGATCAGTTTATCATAGTTCCCTCCTTTTAAGGGTGGTTTAACTTGATCTATGCCCATAAATCTCACCACTTCACATTTACCTTCATGAAACTGATTTACATGTTTTGCAAGCGGCGTATCTCTGTCATTTTGTATATCTCCTAGATGTTCCCCTACTCTTTTTTTAAATTCTCTGATAGTCTTCCCTATGTAGGATTTGCCACATATGCATGAAGCCTTATAGATCACTCCCATGGTTTTGCAGTTGATGAATTGTCTAATTGTAAACTTCTCCTGTGTCGTGTCATTTCTAAATTCCTTCCCTGTTTGTATGTTTTTACATGTCACACATAGTCCACATTTGTAGCATCCCTTAGGTTTTTCGGGCAGCCATGTTCTCTTTGCTGCCAGTCTAGTCAGAAGACTGTGTACCAATCTATCTTTAAGGGATCTACCTTTTCTATATGTGATTTGCGGTGCTTTACCAATCACATCCCTCAGGTCTCGGTCCATTTGTAAAATATTCCAGTATTTGTTTAAAATCTTACGTACTGTGGGTGCCCCATTATCATAGGTTGTAATCAACCGAATTAGACCCTGATTTTCTTTGTTTCTTACTTTTGGTTTTAGTAAGCTTTCTCTGGGTTGTGTTTGTACAAATTTAAATTATTCCCTTAAGATTTGATCAGGATATCCCCTCCTCTGGAATCTCTCTCTGAGATCTTTTGCCTTCGTCTTGTAGTCCTTCTCATCAGAGCAATTTCTTTTCAATCTTAAATATTGCCCTTTTGGGATTCCCCTTTTTTGGGGAGTCGGGTGGTGACTGTCCCACCTCAACAGGGGTTGTCATTCGTGCCGACGACAGACATGGTAACATTCGATGTAATTAAGGATATAAATTTGTTTGTAAGAAAGTTGAGATGGCACAAATTTTTTAAAGAAAAAGATCTCAAAACCTGCCAAGAGCTTGGTATCCCTCTTGAGATATTGCAAGACGTTCAGTGTTTGACTAATCTAGACGAGATAGCACCAACATCTATAGGATTGGGCCCATTTACCTCCCTTAAAAAATCTAGTACAAAAATGCCTCCAACTAGAGGAGATGTGTCTGCTGTTGATGTTTTTCTTAGCATGGTTACAAAGGATATTAGAGAGATGGGGAAAACACATGTACCCTTTAATCTTTCAAGAGGTCAAATGGAGGCATTACATGATCTTGAAAAAGATACCTCCATAGTCATTAAACCCTCAGACAAAGGGGGAAATATAGTCATAATGGACTTGGAACAATATAAGGACATGTGTCTTCACATACTGAATGATACATCAACTTATGAAGTGATTAGAGAAAATACCATACCCCTATGTATGAGTGACCTTATGAAACTTTTATTACAAGCTAAATCCCTTAAACTAATTAGTCAAGAAGAACTCGAGTTTCTCCTCCTTGAATTTCCGGTCATGCCTACGTTTTATAGTTTACCGAAGGTGCACAAAGGGTATACCCCTCTAAAAGGTAGACCGATCGTCTCTGGGGTAGGAAGTGTCTGTAGTGGTATTGGGGTGTATATTGATCAAATTTTGAAACCATTTGTGAATACATTGCCCTCATTTATAAGGGATACAACAGACCTCCTCCAGAGACTGGAAGGAATACCGATTGAGAGAGAAACCATGCTGGCAAGCATTGACGTAGAAGCCCAATATTCCTCAATACCCCATGAATATGGGATTAAGGGAGTGGAATATTTTCTGGGATCAAGAGGGTGCCAGTTTGATGAACACAATAAGTTTGTGGTTGAACTCCTGGAATTTTCTCTGAGAAATAATTTTTTCGTATTTGACAATCAAACCTACCACCAGCTCAGGGGCACTGTGATGGGTAATCCATCAGCACCAAGTTACGCAAATTTGCTCCTGGGCTGGTGGGAGGACACGGTAGTCTTCTCAGATGAACTCAATGAATTCACCAGATCTATTGATCTTTGGGTGAAATTCATTGACGACGTCTTTATATTGTGGAAAGGTACAAAGGAAATGTTTGATCTATTTGTGGCGTCTTTGAATATCAACAAAATTGGTCTCCGATTTACTTATGTCATAGAGGTACAAAGTTTACCATTCTTAGATATTTGTATCAGTAAAACTAAAGAGGGGACACTTTGAGTACCTCCATTTATCATAAGCCAACTTCCACAAACTCTCTGTTGAGGTGGGACAGTCACCACCCGACTCCCCAAAAAAGGGGAATCCCAAAAGGGCAATATTTAAGATTGAAAAGAAATTGCTCTGATGAGAAGGACTACAAGATGAAGGCAAAAGATCTCAGAGAGAGATTCCAGAGGAGGGGATATCCTGATCAAATCTTAAGGGAATCATTTAAATTTGTACAAACACAACCCAGAGAAAGCTTACTAAAACCAAAAGTAAGAAACAAAGAAAATCAGGGTCTAATTCGGTTGATTACAACCTATGATAATGGGGCACCCACAGTACGTAAGATTTTAAACAAATACTGGAATATTTTACAAATGGACCGAGACCTGAGGGATGTGATTGGTAAAGCACCGCAAATCACATATAGAAAAGGTAGATCCCTTAAAGATAGATTGGTACACAGTCATCTGACAAGACCGGCAGCAAAGAGAACATGGCTGCCCGAAAAACCTATGGGATGCTACAAATGTGGACTATGTGTGACATGTAAAAACATACAAACAGGGAAGGAATTTAGAAATGACTCGACACAGGAGAAGTTTACAATTAGACAATTCATCAACTGCAAAACCATGGGAGTGATCTATAAGGCTTCATGCATATGTGGCAAATCCTACATAGGGAAGACTATCAGAGAATTTAAAAAAAGAGTAGGGGAACATCTAGGAGATATATGAAATGACAGAGATACGCCGCTTGCAAAACATGTAAATCAGTTTCATGAAGGTAAATGTGAAGTGATGAGATTTATGGGCATAGATCAAGTTAAACCACCCTTAAGAGGAGGGAACTATGATAAACTGATCCTACAAAGCGAATGCCGTTGGATACACCGGCTGGACACCCAACAACCCCTGGGACTTAAGGAACAGCTTAATTTTAGTTGCTTTTTATAAATAGTGACGCTATCTTTCGGTCACGGCCAGTACACAGGTTAACAGTAGATATGCCAAGTTTCTTAGCAGGTGACAATAAATACGGTCAGAAAGAAACCTCAAAAGTATTCTCAAGATGAGACTTCTGAAACTGTACCTAAACTGTATATACAGGGAATATAGGTATTATTAATCCACTGTCCATGATCAATAGGTAGAAACTACTAAAAAGATATAGTAGTCTTATTCAGGTACAGTGTAAGGTATCAAAAATTTTTTTTTAGGGTGGTAATGGACACAGAATATAAACGATAGTGTACAAATGTTACATCCATTAGAATTAAATACTGAATACTGACAAAAGACGTTGCCAGTAGAATGAAAAATAAATTTGTTGCGGCAGACAAGATTTAATTAGGCTGTAAATGATGGAATGCGCTACTGCCACCTTGGTTTGGATGGCTGGAGGCGATAGGACCTTTGAATAGACATGCGCAAAGGCGCCGGGGTATACTTTACTGAAAAGGACCTACGGTCACATGATCGTAGCAATAGTATTTGCGCATGCGCCGAATACAAGATACGGCCGTGGATAAAATGTAAGGTAACGGGCGTATTGAGAATTATGGCGCCGTAACACAACATACCGCATAGTAACACGTGGATAATGGCGCCTATACGAGGGGGAAATGATGAAACATGCCAGAAGTCATATGGTCCCATTTACTACCCTATTTAAAGACAGCAGATACATGAGGAACTCAGAGATCGCATACCCTCAGAGAGAGACACGTAATATAGAGAAGGGTCTCACTAGCCACTGCAGGAGACGACCAATTTGAATTACTTCCCCTGATGAACCCCCTGAACAGGGGGGGAAACGCGTTGGGATGCGATATACACAACACCCAGGGAGGCCATATGTTCCATGGGTATTTGAAGGCAGTTCCACACTCGGGTACTGCCCTTGTTAGGACGTGAGTCTCTTACAGTGGGCACGACAGGGAAGTCAGATCCCAGTATTCTCCCCCTGAAATGCTCTCAGTTGGGTCTCAAAAATGCAAGCCTGATCCCAGGAAATAGGACTCAGCAACTGGGTGAGACCAAACCTTTTTTATGTGCACTGGTATTTTTGAGCACTTTATATATATGGTTATTGTTTGTTGTCTGGTGCCAATTTTAACTATAAGTGAGTAAAAGTTATGTTTTAATATTAGTTGACTATGCTGGATTGGTGGCTTCCCGTCATGTTCCTATGAAGGTTTCTTCTCCTAAGTTTAGGCCTCGGTTTATTGGTCTTTATGAGATTTCTGAGATTATTAATCCTGTGTCTTTTCGATTGGCGCTTCCGGCCTCTTTTACTATCCATAATGTCTTCCATAGATCTTTATTGCGGAAATATGTGGAACCCGTTGTTCCCTCTGTTGATCCTCCGGCCCCTGTGTTGGTTGATGGGGAGTTGGAGTATGTGGTTGAGAGGATTTTGGATTCTCGTTTTTCGAGGCGGAGGCTTCAGTATCTTGTCAAATGGAAGGGTTATGGCCAGGAGGATAATTCTTGGGGTTTTGCCTCTGATGTCCATGCTGCTGATTTGGTCCGTGCCTTTCATCTGGCTCGTCCTGATCGGCCTGGGGGCTCTGGTGAGGGTTCGGTGCCCCCTCCTCAAGGGGGGGGTACTGTTGTGAATTCTGCTCTTGGGTTCCCTCCGGTGGTTATTGGTGGTATTGCAGTTGTCCCTGGGTTGCAATCCTGGTCAGGTGTCCCTGCTGATTGCAGGTCTGACTGGGGTATTTAGGGTTGCAGGATTCATAAGTCCTTGCCAGTTGTCCATTGTTCCTGGAGGTTTTGGATCTATGTCTGGTTTCTTCTGCCCTGCTGCCAAATCAGCAAAGATAAGTGTCTGGTTTTTGTTTCTGCAGCACACATGCTGTGTGCTTACTATTCAGTGCTATTCATTTGTCTTTTATTGTCCAGCTTAGACTGTGTCAGGATTTTTACAGTCAAGTTGGATTCTCAGGAGATGCAGATATACGCTCCATGTCTTTAGTTAGATGGTGGAATTTTTGTATTATCTGCTGTGGATATTTTTAGGGTTTTATACTGACCACTTAGCATTCTGTCCTATCCTTTCCTATTTAGCTAGAGTGGCCTCTTTTCCTGAATCCTGTTTCCTGCCTGCGTATGTCTTTCCTCTAATACTCACAGTCAATATTCGTGGGGGGCTGCCTATCTTTTGGGGTTCTGCTCTGAGGCAAGATAGTATTCCCATTTCATCTATAGGGGTATTTAGTCCTCCGGCTGTGTCGAGGTGTCTAGGATGTGTTAGGTACATCCCACGGCTACTTCTAGTTGCGGTGTCAGTTTAGGGATTGCGGTCAGTACAAGTTCCACCTACTCCTGAGAAAGTCTCATGCGGCTCCAAGGTCACCGGATCATAACCGAAATTCTACTGTGCCTAAAAATTTGAAGCAGTGCATTTTGAGTTTTTATTCATTTTGGAGATTATACTGTTATCATTGGGAGGTTTGTTCAATAAAATGTGATGTATACTCTAACGGGTGATGACTTTTATTTGACTGACTGTCATTTGCACCAAACATTTAGGAAAATCCGAGAAAAATGTCATTTGCATAATAATTTGTAACATGGTGTAAATATGACGTTAGTAATGGTGAGGCATCTTATAGACATCTCTCCATTACTAACCTGTGGGCTTGATGTCAGCAGCCATAAAACGGCTGAAATAAACCCCACAAATATTACCCCACTTACCCCCACACCAGGGCAAGCGAGAAGAGCCGAGCAAAGTGCCAGAAATTTCTGGGCAGCTGTGAGCTGCTAAATTTAGGCTACAGGAGCCAATATCCATGGCCTCTTAACAGCCTGAAAATACCAGCCCCCAGCTCATTGCTTTAGCTTGACCCCACATCATTTTTTTAAAATTATTTATTTAAATCATTTGAAAAAATGGCATTGGGACAACTCTATTCTTGTTAATCAGCCATGATAAAGTTGACAGCTGAGAGTTTCAACCCGCAGATGTCAGTTTTTCCTGCTTTGGTTATCAAAAATAGAAGAAACCCACATCATTTATTTTAGATGTATTTATAGCACAGGTGCCAGCTGTTATCAGTGACAGCACACACAGGCTGATGGGAGTAGTACTCTCTCATCAGCCGACGCCTGTGACCGATGGTAAACTTTTTACCGCCGGTCACAGCTGCTGGCTTACATTATCACCTGACAGCATAGGAACTGCAGCTCTTTGATCAGCAGTAATAATTATACCGCTGATCAGAGCCACCGATGTTTCTCGTGCTGTCATGCAATGACAGTTGTTGGAAACACCAGATGTTCGGGTTGCTGAACAGTAAGGGTACTGTCACACATTGGCACTTTGATCGCTACGACGGTACGATCCGTGACGTTCCAGCGATATCCATACGATATCGCTGTGTCTGACACGCAGCAGCGATCAGGGATCCTGCTGAGAATCGTACGTCGTAGCAGATCGTTTGGAACCTTCTTTCGTCGCTGGATCTCCCGCTGTCATCGCTGGATCGTTGTGTGTGACAGCGATCCAGCGATGCGTTCGCTTGTAACCAGGGTAAACATTGGGTTACTAAGCGCAGGGCCGCGCTTAGTAACCCAATGTTTACCATGGTTACCAGCGTAAAAGTAAAAAAAAAAAACAGTACATACTCACATTCCGGTGTCTGTCCCCCGGCGTTCTGCTTCTCTGCACTGTGAGCGCCGGCCGGCCGGAAAGTGAGCACAGCGGTGACGTCACTGCTGTGCTTTCTGGCTGTCACAGACACAGTGGAGAGAAGCAGAACGCCGGGGGACAGACACCGGAATGTGAGTATGTACGGTTTGTTTTTTTTTACTTTTACGCTGGTAACCAGGGTAAACATTGGGTTACTAAGCGCGGCCCTGCGCTTAGTAACCCGATGTTTACCCTGGTTACCAGGGGCCTTCGGCATCGTTGGTCGCTGGAGAGCTGACTGTGTGACAGCTCCCCAGCGACCACTCAATCACTTACCAACGATCACGGCCAGGTCGTATCGCTGGTCGTGATCGTTGGTAAATCGTTTAGTGTGACAGTACCCTAACACGGACTTCATAGAGAAGTCTGTGTTTGGGATCTGTGACGGAACACTAGGTTATTACAGTGTAGAGTGCTTTCTGTGCGGCTGTACATTTTAACTGAATGTGCATCTTAGGATGCATGTTCAGTGGAAAACTCCACTGGAGTTGGTGGGCCTCCCGGTACCATTCTATGATGGCGAACATCTCCCTGAATCTCCCTGATGACACCATTACCTACCAATTTTCTTCTGACAGCTGTCTACCCATTTCATGCCAACAGCACAACTACAAATGTAAAATAATCAGTTGTACACAAAAGGATGATTGTCAAATAAAAGTACTTATTCAGAGAGTATAAAAAAAGCTTATAAAATGAAAAAAACTGTCTGTATAAAATTTACGGATATCTGTAAATGTAATATAAGCAAATTCTGCTTGAATGAAAAGTAATGAATACCTGTCTCATTAGATATTTCCCCATCAGAACACTGCAGACATTCAAAGCAGCACTTATGGCTTCCGTTCATTAGGATCCTTCGATAACCTGGTGGACAGTCCTCAGTGCACTTAGAGACTGGAATCTAAAGCATAAATTATCACTTTTTTAAATACAATATAAGTGTTCTCAAACATGTGGAAGCTAAAAAACAATAAAATATTAAATATCTGAAAAAATGTTTAATGCATTTTGCTATTATAAAAAATTAATTGCTTACATTTGGCCGCTGCCAGAGCAGCTATCATTAGTTGAGTGGGGGTTGTCAAGTGTCAGATCCCCCACTGATTACTGTGAGGTGCTGACCATGGACTAAAGACTATTGGACATTTCTGTAAAGTGGAGTCCACAGCTCTATTGATTGCCGACTTTTTCCAGCACGGTGCACCAGTTGCATCAATATTATTGTTGTATTATATTAGAGATCTGCTTGTTGTGTTACAGTACATTAGTGATTTGCTTGCTCATCAGTTTAGCCTCAGGAATCAATGTTTTCACTCAGTGAGGGTAAGCAGAGGAAGACATGCAGGCTAGACCTTATGTACACATAAGGCCAAACCCATGATTAGTAATGAAGGAACCCTATCCCATTGTTCTTCCAGCCAACAGTCCCATGGTGTGGATGGGGATGGTAGACCCAGGGGAGCCGTCACTACAGGGGGTGTCACATGTAGTTCCAAGTGATGGGCTTATGGAATATGATTTATTCTTTGAGCTAAAAGCAAATGTTTTAGGGGGAGGAAGGAAAAGAAGCCAAGTTTAGTCAGTTGGGAGACTGACTTTGAAGGGAGAGGATCAAGGATGGCATTCTGAAGCAAATGGATGGATGGCCTATGGAGTTTTGGAGATCGGTGGCCGGCTGGGCTGGACACACGTGCTACTGGTAAGGGATCTGTCATCTGGATTTCAGGAACTTTCTTAACTGGAACTGTTTCTGTTGGGACACACGGCCTTTGTTTGTGCAACCTGTCATCTGAAGGAGCGTGGATTGTAGTATTTTGGACATATACCAGGAGTTATTGTAAAACCATGAACATAAGGAAAAAAAGCAACATACGTTAAAGTTTAACTATTACTATTTAAAAGTCTTCATATCTGACATGTGCTGCACAGTGCTGCTAATCGGTAGTGGTCCAGACTCTAAATAGAAAGTTTATGTATAGGTATATGGTTCTATGACAGTAAATTATGGACCCACAGATTTAACATTGAATTGAACCCTTGTACCTCTCTGTATGTGTAGCTGATGGAAGAACTGGGACTTAAGAGTATTTTGACAGATTGGTGAGAGTCTCAGGACCCAAATCCCCACCAGTCAGCAGCACTGCACAGTACACGTAATACAGTCATGGCCAAAAGTAGTGTTGAGCGATACCGTCCGATACTTGAAAGTATCGGTATCGGATAGTATCGGCCGATACCCGAAAAGCATCAGATATCGCCGATACCGTTACCCGATACCAATACAAGTCAATGGGACACCAAGTATCGGAAGGTATCCTGATGGTTCCCAGGGTCTGAAGGAGAGGAAATTCTCCTTCAGGCCCTGGGATCCATATTAATGTGTAAAATAAAGAATTAAAATAAAAAATATTGATATACTCACCTCTCCGGAGGCCCCTGCACCTTACCGCTGTTAACCGGCAGCCTTCTTTGCTTAAAATGAGCGCGTTTAGGGCCTTCCATGACGTCACGGCTTCTGATTGGTCGCGTGCCGCTCATGTGACCGCCACGCTGGTCACAAGCCGCGACATCATTCTCAGGTCCTAAATTCCTAATTCTAGGAATTTAGGACCTGAGAATGACGACTTCCAATAACCATCCACGAGCTTCTTATGTCTCTCAACTGGAATTTCGCACCACTCTTTTTACAAACTGCTCCAGGTCTCATATGTGAATGTGAAGGCGACATCTCCCAATTTTAAGATCTCTCCACGGGTGATGAATGGAGTTTCGATTTGGACTCATTGCTCCCATTTCATAACTCTCCAGGGCTTTGTTTACATTCTATGATTGAATTTTTTTCATATTTTCATAGATCAGACTTTTACAAAAGCAATGATATCAAATATGTGTACTTTTTTCATTGCTTTTATTTCTTAATTTTTAATGGGGGAAATGGGTGTGTTTTAAACTTTTTATTTTCTTAATTTGTTCCTATTTTTTAAAACATTTATTTGTTACTGTTCAATGTATTTGTTATTCCCCTTAGGAACCCTGAATCTGCAATTGTCTAATCACTTGTGCTATATACAGCAATGCCACAGTATTGCTGTATATAGTAAACATCATGGTCTCCTATGAACACAGTCTTTCATAGTGGATGATTGGTTAGAACAGCTCACCCCCCTGATGATGTGCTGTAAACACCGCTATAGCAGATTGAAAGCGGCATTTCACAGATTTACAACCATGGGCGGAGCTCTGCTCCACCAGTGGCTGTTATAGGCAGATGATGGCTGAATAATTCAGCCATCATCTGCCGGGAAAGGATACGAGCTTGACATGTGAGACAGGGATATGGCAGATGATGCACGTAATACATTACATGTCATTTAAGGATTACATTTGGTGAAGACTATCTTCAGTATTATTGTTTGTGTATTTATTAAGTTAGCTTCTAAAATCTGACTTTTGCACATCTGAAATCAGCATTTTAGTAAAATATACAAATTTGAAGACTCTTAGCTTTTTGACATTTAACCCTAGAACGCATACCTGGGGCCTCGCAGGCCTGCCAGGTTACTTGTTTTCTATTTTCTGTAAAAGTACTTTAGTTAGAATTTTGAAAATCTAGGTAATCCTCAGGTATATAGTTGTTAGTAATTTCCAGTTATTCATATATTTTTATGTTACAGACATTTCGGTATAACAACCTTTTTTTGGGACTACCCCATGTTCACGCACCTGAGGCCTTTTAGGCCTGTACTAGGTTTACATGTGATACTCAGTCTTTTTGTCTGTATTGTTGCTGGGGAAGAACTTTTATGACTATGCTAAATGATTGGAGAGTATTCGTGCAAAAGGCAGACTAAACGTTGGCCTGTTGCCCTTTTTTCCAATATCCTTGATGTGTCAGCCCTCAATAGCTACATTGTTTATTGTCAAACTAATCCAGAATTCCATGCCAACAGGAAAGACAAGAGACGTCTATTTTTGACAGAACTTTGTTATGAACTTTTGATGCCTACTATGATGGAGAGAAGCAGCATGATATGCTTATCAAGGCAAATTACGGAGGCAATGATCCGATGTGGAATATGCTTTCAGGAACAGCCAGAGCAAAGAGAAAAAAAAAGAAAACGCTGCTATATTTGACCAGTAAAGAAGGAAAGAAAATCGGAGCGTTTCTGTTCTACTTGCGGACAAAATGTATGCAAGGAACATTCAGCCGAAAAAATAATATGTGAGAATTGTCGGGGGAATATGTAAAGTTACAAATAAATATTCCTGCACCAAGTTTGCTACAACCAAAAAATGTTTTCATAAAAAAATTGCATATAGAATGGCTATATTTGGCGTGCCCGTTTACTTACTTTTTTGCTGTTTTATGCACATAATTATGTTTTGAAATATACACATCTTAGGCTGTGTTCCCAGTAGCGCTGGGGTTCACCAGAAGGGGATCCATAATGGATCTGACCTCCTGGTAACTCCAGCTAAGGCTGCCGGAATGGCGAGATTCCGCCGGCCTTAGCTGGGGTCACCAGGAGGTCAGATCCATTACGATTCCCCTCCTGGTGGACCCCAGCGCTAGTTGGAATGCATCCTTAACTTGCAATTGTAAAACTTTGAAAAGTATTTTTATTTGAGTTATTCCATGATAATTGTAAACAGGCCTAAAAGGCCCCAGGTGCGTGAATGTGTAGATTTCTCTGGGTATGCGTTCTAGGGTTAAGAAAAGAATCATCTACACAACATATAACATATAACTTATTACATGTTCAGCCAAATATATTAATGTGATCACACGTGAACAGGGATTATAATGCCGACCTTCTCATTTTTCCATAATATTTCATCAGTCTGCATGAAGAGCTGATCTTCTTCTTGCACAGATAGATTAAATATTCCAACATATTTTAAAATGAACTGAGATTGAAACCATATTCTAAAATTATTAATGTGATAGTACGAGGTCATTTCTCCCTTGTCATTAAAGTAAATGTCTTTTCCCTTCAAATCTTGGAAATTAAGTTTTCTTAAAAAATACTGAAATAAATGAAACATAACTAAGAATAGGAAAAATAAACTTAGCATGTAAAAGAACATATTGGATATATTTTGAGATTTGAAACAGAAGAGGCTGAAAACAGTGAGATGAGCTGGGTGAACTGTTTTAGTGTTGCCTCCAATGCCTCATCCTCCTCCTTCCTCTGGCTTTTTGTATTCCTCGGCATAGTGGGTAACAATTGCAACCCATTGTGCAAATATTATGAGCCTAGATTTTTAAGTCAATTGTTCAATGCTTGAGTGTTTATGTGATTTGGCTTTTATCCTAAGTCATATTGCACGACTCGTTAAAGGGTTGATTGTGACTTGTAGGATCGCTACTTCCAATAGGTGGCGCTGTAGAGTTTAAGTCCTCTTTTTCTCAGAAGAGGCAATTTGCACATGTCACTACTGTCATATTTTCAGTAGGAATTAGTGGAGTAACTCTTCGCTGCCGTAAGGAAAAATTCTAGGAAAAGGCCAATATGATTTGTGGTATTTCCTGATGAAGGGGACATAGGAACCCCAAAACGCGTTGAATAAACCACTTTGAATCCTTGGCATTTTCCCGGAATTTATCCTTATGGCAGTGCAGAGTTACTCCACCAATTCCTACTGAACATATGACTGTATCAGGTCGTGGATTGACCTGTGGATCTGCAGCAGCCGCCATTCCTACATGCTTGTATCTCATCTTCACCAGGTGAGCAATTTTCTTGGTATATCTACTCTGGTAACGTAGATAAGACCCTATTGCGCCTTGTTATCTCCCCTTTTTTCTTTGCAATAGCATGTCACTACTGTGGCATTGCTTCATAGCTTCATAATTTCTGGAGTTCCCTATTTAAAAAAAAAAAAAAAAAAGCTTTGCTATATTGCTGGGAATTTTGCTATACTATTGGCCTTTTCTGCCTTAGGCTCGAGTCACATGCAGTTCTGCCTCATCACTGATTATTCTACTATACCTTTATTTTATGACCTCTTGGTTGACAAATTATTTAAAAAATTATGTATTTTAACCATGTCATAAAAATTTAAATAAACAAAATTTAAAACATCCCTTTTTCCACAAAATATCAAATCTTCATGTAATTATTACTACTTTGTCATGATAATGTGAATATGCCATGTTGGAGTATCTACCTTACTTTACAAGACACATGCTGCGGGACATTCGACCCACCTTCTCTTCTCTTCCAGCAGCACAGTGAAATTCAAGCCACTCATTGACCCTACCTCAAGAATGTCTTTGTTTGGTGACCCCAAAATGTAAATAGTAGAAAGAGGAGTGCATGTCATTACTCAGCCCACTCAGTGATGTCACGGCCTAATGGTATAAGGCTATGTGCACACTTTGCGGTGTGCTCTGCGGGTTCTCCCGCAGCGGATATGATAAATCTGCAGGGCAAAACCGCTGCGGTTATCCCTGCAGATTTATCGCGGTTTGTTTTGCGGTTTACGCTGCGGGTTTACTCCTATACTATTGATGCTGCATATGCAGCAATATGCACCATCAATAGTAATGTTAAAAATAATAAAAATTGGTTTTATACTCACCCTCTGACGTCTCGATCTCCTCGGCGCTGCACGCGGCGGTCCGGTTCCAAAGATGCTGTGCGAGAAGGACCTTCGTGACGTCACGGTCATGTGACCGCGACGTCATCTCAGGCCCTGCTCGCACAGCAACCCTGCGACCGGACGGCCGCGTGCAGCGCTGAGAGGTGAGTATAACATCATTTTTTATTTTAATTCTTTTTTTTACACTATTTATGGTTCCCAGGGCATGGAGGAGAGTCTCCTCTCCACCACCCCGGGTAGCAACCGCACATTATCCATTTACTTCCTGCATCGTGGGCACAGCCCCATGCACTGAAGTAAGTGGATCAATGCATTAATATGTGTACAGAATCGCTGCAATTCTGCACAAAGAAGTGACATGCTGCGGGTTGTAAACCGTTGCGTTTCTGCGCGGTTTTTCCTGCAGCATGTGCACAGCGGTGTACGTTTTCCATAGGGTTTACATGTTAATGTAAACGCAATGGAAACTGCTGCGGACCCGCAGCTGCAGAAACGCTGCGGATCCGCGGTAAAACCCGCAAAGTGTGAACATGGCCTAAGACCCTGAGAGCTCAGTTTTCACTAACCTTTGACCAGGAAACTAGCTGAGAGACGCTCTGTAATGCATTTTGATGTCGCCCCTCCCCCGAGCCACAAGGTTTGCCATGATCTGACATAGTAAGAGAAATGTAATTGTTCTTTTCAATTTTAATCCCATTTTATTTGTAATTGCATTGTACATATATTTTGTTTTCTTTATAATATCTTTTTATACCTTGTAAACACTGCCTACCTTTTTTTTGAGTAAAATATATAATTTACTAGCTTGTCACTCCTGCTCTATAAATGAACTTTTGCGTACTCTGAAGTGAATTACACTACTGATTTGGGTTGCTCTGGACCCGTTAATCCTTTGAGAATCAGAGCTGGTGGCAGCATACTTTGTTCTGTGCATTTGGGAGGCATTGATAATTATTGTTCCCGCCTGAGTGGGAGTAGTTATATCGCCCTTACTGCAGCGAGCCCAATAGCCAGTACATAGCAGGCAGTCTTTCTGGTGACTAATTACCCTAGGTGCAGTACCCTGATTGAACTGAGGGTAAGGAGGCGCCAGAGAGCTGCAAGTTCCTAACCGGAACTGGGAAGTGGGATATAGATAAATCCCCTTTGGAAGGAACCAGGGGCAACTAAAACAACCCTGGTTCATGACAAATTGGCGTTAGTGGTGTTGATGATAAAGGTATCTTCCCCGTGAATCTTGACATATTGGTGGGATCCCTGACATAGCCGGTGGGATCCCTGACATATTTTATCATGAAAAGCCAACAGATATACTCATATGTAGTCACATGACCAGGACTAGGCTACACTAAATCATTATGCACCATGGATTTATGTGTCATAAAGATGTAATTTTTTTCCCCCATAGCCTCATGAATGGTTTGTGTTTTGGGGTTCTTTGTATCACTGAAGTCAATCTCAAACCCCTGTGATAAATACATTGCCAGGTGCCCAATTAAAGGAAAACTACTTAAGAAGGTTCCACATTATTAAGCAGTCCACAATTTTCAAGTAATATGGGAGATAAAAAGGATGTATCTGCTGTCAAAAAATATCAAATAGTGCAATGCCTAGAGCAAAGTATGAAAATAGGTATTTTGTGAAAACTTCTGTGTGATTCTCGCACTGTGAAGAGATTTGTGGCTTATACAGAGCACAGATGGGTTTGTGCAGATAAAGGCATAATAAGGAAGGTTTCCACCAAACAAATTCATTGGATTAAGAGAGTAGCTTCTAAATACCATTACAAAGCAGCAAATAGGTGTTTGAAGCTGCGGGTGCCTCTGAAATACCTCAAGGTGTAGGATCCTCCAGGTGTTTGCAGTTGTGCATAAAACTACTATTAAGCCACCCCGTTCACAAACAGAAATGGTTGCATGGCCTCTAACATACATGTAGACTAACTGTAAAGCTGTATTGTCTACTGATGATGCTGTGTAACATTGGATGATCCAGATGGATGGAGTAGTGGATGATTGGTGGATGGCCACCATGTCCTAGCAAACCTGCAATGTCAGCCAATAGGAAAGACGAAAACACAAAACCAAAAAAAGCTCCGGGGATTAGGGGGCTAATGGCTAAATATACCTTTATTGTCTTCTCATGTTATCTTTGTTTTACATTATTGGAGGTGGAGGATGAGGAAGATGAGGAGGTTACGTTATGTCTTCCCACAGAGACACAAAATGAACCAACTTCAACAAGCACTGCATCCTCAGCCCAAACTATGCCTGTGACCAGCTTCGGTTGTGAGTGTACAGTCCTCAAGGGCAGCAAGGGTTTTCTAGCCTGTGCGTTTTTGGAGATGGCAAAAGATGACCAAACACAAGTTATCTGTCAAATTTGCAAAAAAAACCTCAGCAGTTGCAAAAATCGCAATAATTTAACAACTACGGTACATGCATGTATTTTTGTGGAAATCTCACTGTGCTAAAATGCGGACTAGTGGGCCTCACCAACCGCCGGCCATTCCAGCAACCCCTTCTGCTGCTACTTTCTCCTCCATCACCATTCCAACTGTTCACTCACAGGTCTCCAGCCACAGAAACTACAATTGTTTACCCACAACAGTTGGGGTGAGAGAGAGATGGTCAGCTGTTACAGAAGTAAACATGACTGCTGCTTTTGTGTCACCTAGCACAACACATCTTTCTCAATCCACCATAACATATCTGCCTGTACCTCACTCACAGTCCAGCAGTTTGTCCTGTTCTCTGTACTCCTCCATCAGCACAGCAGCCAGCTCTTGGCTCTGCAGTTGTGGTAACATAAAATAATGTTTCCTACTACACATGGGAAAGCTAAGAGCTTAAGAGCTTGAACTCCACCATCTGCCCTCTATTGTCCACGGAAATGCAGCCTTTCCACCTGGTGGATACAGATGATTTCCAAAACTTGATGGCCGTCGCAATCTCCCAGCACCAGTTGCCCAGGCGCTATAACTTCTCTGAGAAAGCTTGTCCCACACTATACCAGCATGTCGCTGACAACATCACCTGTTCACTGAAAAAATCTATGTCTGTCAGGATGCATTTCACCACTGACAACTGGATGAGCAAACATGGACATATCACTGACTGGGCACTGGGTGACTCTGGTGTCTGTGGGGGCAGATGGTAATGGGCTGCTCCACAAGTCCTTGAATCCCCAAAGCTTGAGGGACGAACCTCCATGTCCAACAGTTCCTCAACTGCTTCTGCCTCCTCCACCTCCTCTAGGACCTCCACCTGTGCCCTCAACTTCTTCCTTAATCAGACACACATTCCAGCAGTGCTGATAGAATCTCCCCCATCTCTGTTCTGCACAGTAATGGCTCATCGCAATCAGGCAGTGTATAAATTAATATGCCTTGGAGATCACAGTCACACAGCTCAAGAGATGTGGACAGGTTTTTGAGCATTGGCTTTCTCCACTAAACCTGGACTCATTGAAGGCTGTGTGCAATAATGGTACAAACCTGGTGGGGGCCCTATGCCGGGGCAACCTCACACATGTGCCTTGCATGGCTCACATCCTCAACCTGGTGGTACAGCAATTTCTTGTTCACTATCCTGGCCTGGATGTGCTGCTGCAGAAAACCCAGTTGCTGTATGCTCTCTTCCACTTATGGCACCATGCAGGTCATCAACTGGCATTGCTACAGAGGTCTTTTGGTCTACAGGTTGTTTGATGAGCAGTGCTCTGACATGGTGGAATTCCACTCTGCACATGTCGCAGCACCTGTGGCAGCAGTGACAAGCCCTGGTGCAGCATGTCATTTACAATAGCCTGGGCCAATGCAGCCTGGACATGGTGCAAATCACGCTTGTGGAGTGGGCACATGTGAAAGACCTCTGCACCCTTCTGCACAGTTTTGAAATGGCTACTAAGATATTTAGCTCTGACAATGCCATAATCAGCATCACTATTCCAGTCATCTACATGCTGGAGCACTATTTGAATAGTCTCCGTGAGGAAGAGGAAGAGTTGGAAGCAGAGGAGGATAGGGAAGGAATAACAATATCTCAAATTTGCGAACAGCCGTCGTACAGTCGGGTGCCATGGGAGGGTTGCTTACAGCAATCAAGGGGGATAATGGTACCAGACAAACTGTTAGTGACGATGCAGGAGCCGAGGAACAAATTGAGGAGGATGAGGTACTGTATCAGTCAAGAGATGAAGAGGATGATGATATGCTCTCTGTTGTCCGTGGTTGGAGGAAGGGGATGGAGGAAGCAACCTTGAATGTTACCCTGCCACCAACACACCATGGACTTGGAACTCATGGAAGCGCCCGGCACATAAGCACCTTCTTGTTGCACTATCTTCAACACGATGCCCATATTCTTAGAGTTAGAAAAAGTGCTGACTACACGGTGCAAGAGTAAATTTATCCAGATGCTTCCACACTGGAAAGGGATGCCCACATGCTTGAGTATCAAAATATCTGTGTAGACAATTTTAGAGTGGTTTTCCCAAAGATAACAGTGAAGCTCAAAGTGTGCATCCCAGTTGTAGACGTCCGACCCCTGGAACATCAAGGCATCATCACCAAAACATTAACAGCAGCAGTGTAAGTGGCATAAGGAATTTCTGTGAGTCGTTTAACAAATCCTTTAGACCAGCTTGTGCACCAGCAGAACAGAGTACAAGTCTGGCACATTGTGAATAACTGGAGAGCATGGTGCAGGACGATCTGGAGCTTAAAATTAAAGCCATTGGGGGGATTGGACCCTTTTACATTTTGATCTTCGAAAATGGATGAGTTGCCTGAGCTCGCCTGTCACTCCTTGGTCTTCAGCACCTCTGGTGGTGTCCTGACAGATAAGCACATTCGACTTATCCCTCAAAGATCACCTTACTTTGATTAAAATGAACAAGTCATGGATCTCTGATAACTTGTGCATCCAAGTCGCATATTGGGCAGACTAGGCGATGATGTTGTTTTTAGTGTCTTGTATCGATCTTGTGTTATTGCAGACTGTGCCACCTTTGTGTTGTTTTTTGTGCCTGCTGTTGCTACTGCTGCTAATGTTACAAACAATTTTTTGAAATGTGGAGACTCCAAGTTGTGTCTCCATCTGGTGGGTTGCCTGTGGTGGAAGTTGTGTCAGAGGCCTATTATAAGTTTTCTACTCTGTGGAAATTGATGCCACTTTAGTGCTGTGTGACAGTTATTTTTTTAAATGTGGAGACTTCAAGTTGGGCTTCCATCTGGTCAGTTTCCCTTGTAAGTAGGTCTCCCAGACAAGCAGGCCTGAACTTTCTTTCAGTCAACTACCTGTTTTACTTTCCCTACATTTTTCTATCAATAGTAGTCTATAAAACTGATGCTTTTTCCATTTGAGTGTGGCTGAAATAAAACAAAAATGTAGGTGTTGCATGAGGTGTGAGGTCTCCCAGCTAAGAAGGCTTACACTGCTCCCTTAACCATAAGGTCCTTATTAAAACTTAAATTCCAAGCTGCAAATGCTGAGCCACACCCTGGTAGCCCATACATGGCCCATGGCTGACTGCTGCTGTGCCATTATAACAGGTTCTACTGTGGGTCAATTGACCAGTTAACTGCCTGTGTTACTGTTCTTACATTTTTCTACCAATAATACTGTATGAAACTAATGTTTGTGCCATCTGAGTGAGGCTGGAATAAAAAAAATGAAGGTATTGCATGAGGTGTGAGGACACCCAGCTAAGAAGGCTTACCCTGCTACACTTGCCAAGATGTCCCTCATTAAAAGATCAATTCCAAGCTGTAATTGCTGGGCCAGAGCCTGATACCTCATGCATGGGCCATGGCTGACTGCTGCTGTGCCATTTTCAAATTTCTACTGTGGGTCAATTGATGCCACTTTTCCTTTTGTCTACCCCTAAAGCCTGGGTCACATTTGCAAGTGTGATGTGAGAAACTCGCATCAAAACCGGCACTGTCGCCATCACTCGGGACCGAAGTGTGCGGATGCATAGAAATACATGCAGCTGCACGCTCCCGAGTGTCGGCAGCAGTGCCAGGTAGTGATGCGAGACACTCACATCACACTTGCAAGCGTGACCCTGACCTAAATTTTACTATTTGAGAAGCTTTTTATTACCCATTAAGGTGTTGTCTATGCTTTTGGTTTTGCCTCCCATTGAATCTAAAGGTGTTCGGGCATGTTGGTTAAACTGTTTGGCAAACGGAGGTCCAAACCGAACCGAATCGAACCTTGAAAGTTTTGCTCATCTCTTATTATGACCTAGTCAAAGCAGGAGACTTCAAAGATGCAGCGTGATTGCACAAAAGGAAACAGATATAAACCATATGTATATTCATTTTTTATTCACTTTTTAAACCCTTCTTAGCACTTTTAAAGAGTATCATATTTGCTAGCCAACCATCCTTTTGCTGGATTCATGTGATCAAATTGCAAAAAAAAGTAAATTTTGGTAGAATCCAAAATAGTTTGTGAAGTTTGAGGTACTCATTTCTAGTTAGCACATTCTTTTGGTTTGGGCATTTTATACACCCACACCATTGAATGTAGATTTGTGTGATATGTGTGAGCTCTTCTCAATTAAGGCGATGTTGACATGGAGTTGTTTTAAATGTTTAAAACCACAAGGTATTAAAGAAGAAGCTGGTTCAGGAAATTTTTTAGTTTAGTCCATTTTTGTAGATATCTTTTTTAATCATTTCCTGAAATTGGTTTACAGGTTGTATTCAACCTTTTTGTCCTAATGAATTATTTACAGCCATGTCCAGATTGAATTTTCTTTTTCCATCAGGCATTTCCAAACATTTTCAGAATACAAAATGCTCATGAAGTTCTTTTTATGAATAAAAATTAAAAAGCAAGAATTGTCCAAGTATTTTTGAAGCAGTTTTCAAAGAAAATTTTGGAGAGGATGTAACTTAAGAAATTTTTTCTCAAAAATTGTGTGATGGCAACCTTACAGATTTTCTGGAGTTCCTTTTGTTTGCAATTGTGACTAAATCTTCTTTACACATCTTTTTTAAGTACCTACAATACAAGTTACTACTATTTGATGAATAAGATGGACTACAAAGCAAATTGCTTAGTGTGGGAAGTAGAGATAAGAGAAGCCTTTAAAATTCAAAATCAAATTTTTCCCCAAAATTTGATTCATGTCAAATCAATTTGCAGCATGTAAAAAATACTCCGACTGCCCTGAGAAGATATGTAAACTCTGACATCTTTAGGACTGTGTCCAATTAATTTCTAGCACTTCTGTGTAAACAAAGTGAAAGCAATAACAAAATGACCTCAACATATGTGGCTACTGGTAAATGGATATTAACTGTTCTGTGTCTTTCTCTCTCTGTCTCTACAGCTAAGCATGGAGTTGTGACGTCCTTTTTCTATCCATATTAATCACAAAATGGTTGCTGCATTCCCTGCATTTGCTTTTATACATGCTATTAAAATTTCTCAGAATTGGGTGTGTTATATCATGTGATGTGATCGCTGTAAAGCATCATGGGGAAGCTCCCCTAGCTGCACCTTAGGTCATGTGAACCTTTTATGGCTGACGTAATCTCAATGAATGTATAAAATGAAAAAGGCCATTTTTGGTGATTTATTTGAGTCAAATTGCAAATTATTTAAATTAATTGGGTTAAATGTAATTCTAAAAAAAATGGCCTAAATTTGATTTGCATCAAATTGACTCTATCATTTTTACTAGGAAATAATATTATTGTGATAAATTCCATTTAAGGTTCCTGTGTATTTACTTTCTGGAAAAAAATGGTTATTGGGTTAATTATTAAGTCTTTTATATTTTTCTGACTACCAGATAAGAAAAGTGTCCAATACATCTGGAAGCAAAAATGCTAAATTACCTTCAACATGTATTTACAATTAAAATTTATTGGCATATGAAGAAGGCCTTCATGTAGAGCGTGAGCCATGGCATAGACAGCGGTATATACGTGATAGGTGGTTCTGAATGTTTCAGTGTAGTAATTATGGCTGTCAATGTTTTGTAATTTAATTGTCCTGTTGCAACTCTTAAGTTTGTGTCCATAATAATTTTCAGCTAACATTTTTAGGATGGGGTTTGAAGGTTTACAGCTCAGGTATACCAATAGAATATGTTCAAGTATAGGGTCATTTGGATGATTTTCAAGACTAATATCTTCTAAAAATGTTTTCAGTTGTGGGATCTTTATACTTGATGATGAAAATATGAGGCTTCTATCACACGAAGCTTTACATTTTACTGATGAAAGAATGTTAATATTTGACCCCGCTGGTATAATCAGAGTCTTCACCTTTTCTGAAATGCTTTGCTCCTCAATAAATTGCACAGTGAGAAATGAAATTGTGCCACAAAGTACAATAATGTTTGAGGTTGATTTTTGAAATATCCTTCTGTTCTTTTCATTGCTGTTTTCTTCATTTGTGAAATCATCAGTTTTCATTTTTAGAATAAACTCAATGCAAATATCATAAACTTCTGCCTGTTTCATTAATTCCTGACTTTGTGTGTAACCTCCATCATCATCGGAGGCAATAACGCCAATCCATGTCCAATCAAAATGTTTGAGAAGTTTAACTATTGCCAGATATTGAGTTTGATCACTGGGAAGAGTTTGGAAGAAGGATGGATACAATTTCTTATTGGATAAAAGTGGATTGGTGGCACCGTAGCTGATCTGAGAAAAATAGCAATCATGCATAAGAAATTTTAAGTAAATGTTAAATTAAATGTACAAAGACACAAAACCCTTATACATAAACAGTGGGGGAAATAAGTATTTGATCCCTTTGTTAGGGCTGGCGTAACGCACCAATTAATATAAAGGTAGTAATAAGGTGCGTTCGCAGCCCGAGGTTCATCGTGCAGAGATGTTGCCTGCTGCCTGGTAATGGCGGACACTATACGGTGGTGTAATAGATAAACACAAATGGGTTTATGTCACTCGGTATGTACAGAGGTTGACTCTGTTGCTTCACAGAGCCGCAATACCGTGGAATGCAAATTCCGCAGCCTATTCAAGCCTCACAGAAGTCAGCAGAGTGAGCGCTAGTGTATGGTCACAGGACTCAGCCCTAAGGAGGTTGGGTAAGAGTCCTTCTAGACCCACTAACGACGGCGTTGCACCTGCAATGCCAGAAGACACTAACTAATACACTTAGTGCTCAGAGTGCGTGCAGCATTGTACTGGCAAATGCCACTAACTGCCTTTTACAAAGGAAGGAAAGCTCACTAACTGTGCATGGCATCACACTGGCGAACACCACTATATGACATTGGTATATCGTGCACATGTGACTCCCAACCACCAATGAGTGGTCATCTCCCAGGCATGCCCAGTAGACAAAAAGCAGGACTTAGTCTCAGGAGTGTCTGCTTGCAGCTGACTAATGCTGGTTACAATAGCTGGACCTGGGACTGCAGCAGTAACCAGATGCACAATATCAGCCTGAGCAAGTCGTGGAATTGACATCTCTGCTGAGCAGGCTCCTCTGTGGCTGAGGAAGAACGGGAGACCACAGAGGACATAGTTCAAAATTCCCCTTGAGCGGCGGCAGGAACTCGATACCTAACACACGTGCTCAATTTGTAAGTTTGCCCATTGACAAAGCAATTGGAACAAAATTTTAAGGGTAGGTTAGTTTTAACATTGAGAGATAGAATATCAAAAATAAATTCCAGAAAATCATATTTATAAATTATGAAATTGTATAAATTTATTTGTATATTGCAGTGAGATATAAGTGTTTAATCCCTCTGGCAAACAATACTTAATACTTGGTGGCAAAACCCTCTTTGTCAAAGAGTGGTCGTAAATGGCTGCACATCCAGTTGGAAGAACATCTCAAGTGGGGTACCACAGGGCTCTGTCCTGGGCCCTGTATTCTTCAACATCTTTATCAATGATTTAGATGAAAGAATTGAGGGTAAACTGATTAAATTTGCTGATGATACAAAGCTAGGACGGATAGCTAATACTAGAGAAGAGAGAGAGGATTCAAAAAGATATAAACAAAATGGAGCAGTGGGCAGCTACTAACAGAATGGTTTTTAATGGGGAAAAATACAAAATACTGCATCTGGGCAATAAAAATGAAAAAAGCCTATACAGAATGGGAGGAAGAGGGCTAAGCAACAGCACATGTGAAAAAGACTTGGGTGTACTAATAGATCATAAACTGAACATGAGTTAACAGTGTGATGCAGCAGCAAAAAAGGCAAATACAATTCTGGGATGTAACAGAACAGAAGTTTACAGTCTAGATCACGTGAAGTCATTATTGCCCTCTATTCCTCTTTGGTCAGACTTCATCTGGAATACTGTGTCCAGTTTTGGGCGTCACATTTTAAAAAAGACATCAACAAACTCGAGAAAGTTCAGAGAAGAGTGACCAGAATGGTGACCGGTCTGAAAACCATGTCCTATGAGGAACGGTTACAGGATTTGGGAATGTTTAGCTTGCAAAAAAGAAGACTGAGAGGAGACTTAATAGCTGTCTACAAATATCTCAAGGGCTGTCACATTGTAGAAGAATCATCTTTATTCTCATTTGCACAAGGAAAGACTAGAAACAATAGGATGAAACTGAATGGGAGGAGACACAGATTAGATATTAGAAAAAACTTTTTGACAGTTAGGGTGATCAATGAGTGGAGCAGGCTGCCACAAGAGGTGGTGAGTTCTCTTTCCATGGAAGTCTTCAAACAGAGGCTGGACAGACATCTGTCTGGGATGATTTAGTGAATCCTGCATTGAGCAGGGGGTTGGACCAGATGACCCAGGAGGTCCCTTCCAACTCTAACATTCTATGATTCTATGAAATAGCTTACCCAAGACCAAGAGTTACTTTTATTTTGCATTGCAATCACAGCTATGCCTGTGACTGCAGTGCACTCCCGTGTCCTCAATACGCTTCTGTTCGCATCCTGCGGGACACATAGTGACCCTCACATATGACACCAGTTACTGCCTCACAGTACCCTTAGGACAGTTGGATTCCCATTTTGAATCACAGTCTAGCACTCTAGTGAAAGGCAAGCAACGGCAGGCCCAGTAGCAGCAGTACAGTCTTTGATTATTATTTTATTATTATTTATTTATAAAGCACCATTGATTCCATGGTGCTGTACATGAGAAGGGGTTACATACAAGTTACAGATATCACTTACAGAAAACAAACTTACAATGACAGACTGATACAGAGGGGTGAGGACCCTGCCCTTGCGGGCTTACAATCTGCAGGATTAAGGGGAAGGAGACTGTAGGTTGGGGGTTTCAGGAGCTCCGGTGTTGGTGAGGCGGTAGCTTCGGTGGTGATGAGGAGGCAATGGGGTCAGTGCAGGCTGTAGGCGCTCCTGAAGAGATGAGTTTTCAGGTTCCATCTGAAGGATCCGAGTGTGGTAGATAACAGGACGTGTTGGGGCAGTGAATTCCAGAGGATGGGGGATATTCGGCAGAAGTCTTGGAGGCGATTGGATGAGGAGCGAATAAGTGTGGAGGAGAGAAGGAGGTCTTGGGAGGACCAGAGATTACGTGAGGGAATATATATGGAGATTAGTTAAGAGATATATAGAGGAGACAGGTTATGGATGGCTTTGTAGGTCAGTATTAGTAATTTGAACTGGATACGCTGAGGGAATGGGAGCCAGTGAAGAGATTTGCAGAGGGGGGAAGAGGAGGACTAGCGAGGAGAGAGATGGATTAGTCGGGCAGCAGAGTTAAGGATGGACTGGAGAGGTGCAAGGGTGTTAGCAGGGAGGCCGCAGAAAAGGATGTTGCAGTAGTCAAGGCGGGAGATGATGAGGGCATGCACAAGCATTTTAGTGGATTGAAGGTTAAGGAGATATTTTTGAGCTGGAGGCAACAGGAGGTGGAAAGAGCTTGGATGTGCGGTTTGAAGGACAGGGCAGAGTCGAAGGTTACTCCGAGGCAGCGGACTTCCGGTACGGGGGAAAGCATGATGTCATTGATTGCGATAGATAGGTCGGATATGGAAGATATGTGGGATGGAGGAAAGATGATGAGTTCAGATTTGTTCACATTGAGTTTGAGGAAGCGAGAGGAGAAGAAGGAGGATATGGCTGATAAGCACTCTGGGATTCTGGACAGCAGAGCGGTGACATCTGGGCCAGAGAGGTAGATCTGAGTGTCATCAGCATAGAGGTGGTACTGGAATCCATGGGACTTTATGAGTTGTCCCAAGCCAAGTGTATAGATTGAGAAGAGTAGGGGTCCTAAAACAGAGCCTTGGGGGACTCCAACAGAGAGAGGGTGGGATGAGGAGGTAGTGTGGGAGTGGGAGACGCTGAAAGTGCGGTTGGAAAGGTACTAGGCCATCCAGGATAGGGCGAGATCTTTTATGCCAAAGGAGGAGAGGATCTGTAGTAGGAGGCAGTGGTCAACTGTATCAAAAGCAGAGGACAGGTCTAGAAGGAGGAGTACCGAGTATTGTCCAGTAACTTTGGCGGTAAGTAGGTCGTTAGTGATTTTGGTCAGGGCAGTCTCAGTTGAGTGGTGGGGGCGGAAACCAGATTGTAGATTGTCGAACAACAAGTTAGATGAGAGGTGGGAGGAAAGTTCAGCGTGGATGTGCTGCTCCAGGAGTTTGGAAGCGAATGGGAGCAGCGATATTGGGCGATAGCTGGACATGGCAGTTGGATCGAGGGTTGGCTTTTTAAGGATAGGCTTGATTGTGTCATGTTTGAACGCAGAAGGGAAGGTGCCAGAAGTTAGTGATAGGTTGAACAGGTGGGTTAGGGAAGGGATAAGTGTGGTGGTGAGGTTGGGGAGGAGGTGGGATGGGATGGGGTCGAGCGCACAGGTGGTGAGGTGCGATTTGGAGAGGAGACAGTTAAGCCCCCACTCAGTGATATTGGATAGGGATGTTATGGAGTTTGGGCATTGGTCTGGTATGCAAAGGGGTTGTGGTGGTTGAACAATGAAGACTTGTCTTGTTTGGTCGATCTTATTTTTAAAGTGTGTGGCAAAGTCCTCAGCAGAGATGAGGGAGGTTGGAGGGGGCAGTGGGGGCGGAGGAGGGAGTTAAAGGTTTTGAATAACTGTTTGGGGTTGTAGGATAGGGAAGATACGAGGGTTGTGAAGTAGGCCTGTTTAGCAGAGGTGAGAGCAGATTTAAAAGTGAGTGTTGCCTGTTTGAATGCAGTGAAATCATCTTGCGAGTGTGTTTTCTTCCAACGCCGCTCCGCAACCCTGGACACTTTCCGGAGCTTTTTAGTGGTGTTATTGTGCCAAGGTTGTCTATTGATACGTCGCACTCTGCCATGGACGAGAGGGGCAACCGTGTCAATAGCTGATGCGAGAGTGGCATTGTAGAAAGCAGTGGCAGTGTCTGTGTCGTGGAGTGAGGATATGGATGCCAGTGGTAGGATGGAGTCAGAGAGTGTGTGGGTGTCTAGGTGTGCAAGGTTTCCGAGGGGGTGCGCATGTTGCTGGACATGGATGACCGGTGAGGAGGACAGGGATGAGAAGGTGAGCAGATGGTGGTCGGATAGAGGGAGAGGGGAGGTGGTGAAGTTAGATAGAGAGCAGAGACGGGTGAATACCAGGTCTAGTGTATGCCCGTCCGTGTGGGTGGCTGCGGAGGACCATTGAGTAAGTCCAAAGGATGAGGTAAGGGACAGAAGTTTGGAGGCTGTTGACTGAAGGTTATCAATGGGAATGTTGAAGTCACCCATGATGATGGTGGGAATGTCAGGAAAGAGAAAGTGAAGAAGCCAGGTGGAGAATTGGTCAATAAAGGCAGTGGTCGGGTCTGGAGGTCGGTATATGATGGCCACTTGGAGGTTGGAGGGGGAGTAGATGCGGACAGAATGGACTTCAAAAGAGGGGAGAATAAGGGAGGGAGGAGGCGGGATTGGATTAAAGGTGCAGTTTGAGGAAAGGAGAAGACCCACTTCTCCACCATGTTTGTTGCCGGGTCGAGGAGTGTGGGTGAGGTGGAGGCCTCCGTAACATAGCGCAGCAGGGGAGGCGCAGTCAGAGGGTGTTAGCCATGTTTCTGTGAAGCCAAGGAAGGCAAGATTGCAGGAGAGAAAAAGGTCTTGAATCACATGAAGCTTATTGCAGATTGAGCGGGCATTCCAGAGTGCTCCAGAGAGAGGGAGCAGGGGGGTGGGCGTCAGGGGCACAGGTTTTATGTTGGAAAGATTGCGGTAGTTCATGTTGGATAGGGAGTGATAGGAGGGAGTAGTAATGGGAGGTATGAGATGTGGGAGTCCAGGGATGGGAGATATGTCTCCAGCAGTGAGGAGAAGCAGAGAGAGAGAGCGCAGGTGGGAGGAAGAGAGTGGCTGACTTGTTTTATGTTCTCTTAGGACAGATTTGAGGTTGAGGATCAGGTCAGCAGAGGAGGTCAGGTGGGGAGGTAAGAGGGAGGGGGAGATGATTATTAGGTTAGAGAGTGCTGGGCTTTGTGATAGCGAAGGAGAGAGAGGACTAGTGGAGCAAACACTGTAGGGGCATATGTAAACATGGGGAAAGAGTAAGGGTACCGTCACACATTGAAATTTCCATCGCTACGACGTTACGATTCGTGACGTTCTAGCGATATCGTTACGATATCGCTGTGTCTGACACGCTACTGCGATCAGACATCACGCTGAGAATTGTACGTCGTAGCAGATCGTTTGGAACTTTCTTTCGTCGCTTGATCACCCGCTGACATCGCTGGATCGTTGTGTGTGACAGCGATCCAGCGATGTCTTCGCTTGTAACCAGGGTAAACATCGGGTAACTAAGCGCAGGGCCGCGCTTAGTAACCCGATGTTTACCCTGGTTACAAGCGTAAACGTAAAAAAACAAACCGTACATACTCACCCGTCGGTGTCCTTCAGGTCCCTTGCCGTCTGCTTCCTGCTCTGAGTGCCGGCCGGAAAGTGAGAGCAGAGCGCAGCGGTGCTGCGATCTGCTCTCACTGTGCGGCTGCACTCAGAGCAGGAAGCAGACGGTAAGGGACCTGAAGGACACCGACGGGTGAGTATGTACTGTTTGTTTTTTTACGTTTACGCTGGTAACCAGGGTAAACATCGGGTTACTAAGCGCGGCCCTGCGCTTAGTTACCCGATGTGTACCCTGGTTACCCGGGGACTTCGGCATCGCTCCAGCGCCGTGATTGCAACGTGTGACCGCAGTCTACGACGCTGGAGCGATGATTATACGACGCTGCGACGTCACGAATCGTGCCGTCGCAGCGATGAAAATTTCAATGTGTGACGGTACCCTTAGATGAGTTCATAGAAAAGCTAGATCCAAGTAATAAGAAGTGCTTACTCAGCAGACATACCCAAAAGAGAGAGAACATAGAGTGGGGTCCTGACTCCTGCCGTGACTAACTGCCATTGAAATAACTGCGGCATCTGTATGCTTAGCTGCCGTGATGCTTTGCTGCTGGGATGCGCGTGCCTGACCCCACACGCGTGTCCCCCTTAAGATGCTACTAAATTATAAAACACAATGGGCAGGCAGCCATTAAATTTAGGGCTGGTGTGGCTGTGCAGTGACAAAGGCAGAGACATTAGGTACACAGTTGAGTTTGCCTGACATACCACACTGTCACGCTCACAGGTGGCACACATGATTCGTAGACTCACTGTGCTGTGAGGCCGGGCTTACCTAAGAGGGGCATAGCTAAGCAGCTACCTGCTATTCACTGGAGCTCCAGCTGGTGGAGTCAGGCTTGAGCTGCAGGTAGTCACATGGTACCACTCCTAAGAAGTCCCCGGTACTGCAGATAGGTAGGGGGAAGGGGAAACATACAGAGGAACATGCATGAGTGTTACTGTACCCCTTTAGCCCCCTCTATAATGCAGCCCCATAGGAGTATATTTCAGCCCCCATAGGAGTATAATACAACCTCCATAGGAATGTAATAAAACCCCACAGAGTATAATACAGCTCCATAGAAATATAGTGCAGCCCCATAGGTGTATAATGCAGCTCCATAGGATATAATGCAGTTCCCATAGGAGTATGATGCGGCCCCCCCATTAGAAGTATAATTCAGCCCCATAGAAATTTAATGCAACCCAATAGGAGTATAATACAGCCACATCGGTGTATAATGCAGCCCCATAAGGATATAATGCAGCCCCTGTAGGAATATAACGCAGTCCCATAGTCCAAAATAATCACTGATTTAAAAAAATAACTCACGGACCCTATAGAGGCCTCGAGGTCTGCAGCTTTAGCAGCACATCACTGGCTGAGGGCCCCTGGGGAAGTGGTGACCCAAGGCAGATGCATAGTCTGCCTGCGCCTATCAATTACCCTGGACCCAATAGTTGAAAGTCACAGTGGAATTGTGGAGTATGTTGGTTTCGTTGGTTAGGTATTGCTTGACCCTCTTTAAAAACTTTTCTCTCCTTGTCAAAAATACCCTGTCATCAGGCCCTGGGAGCTTGGCTGGTGTCTTCAAACAGGCCTATGATAGTGTAGCCCTGCCTCTGCAGTGTGTCACCCTGGCCTCTCCTTGGTTGAGAAAGAAAGCTTGCAACTTGCCTCTAGAGTCTGATGGGAATTTTTCAGCATATTTTCCACAATGACCTTCTAATATAGCACCATTTTAGAAGACCTCTCCACCTCAGAAAGAAGAGATGCAAAGTTCTCCTTGTAGCGTGGGTCTAGTTAGATGAAAAGCCAGGGTCACAAGAAAGGCAGCGGAATATAAAGTTGGCAATATGTGCCAAGCTTCATACCACCAACACATCCCTGTTTCCACCATGATTACATCTCTATCTCCCCCTCTTCCTCCTCCCTCTCTGCCTCCTCATTCCCAATCTCAGCCCATCCACATAGATGATACCAAGGCTGTGTGGCTACTGGCCTCTGTTATACTATCCACTAGCTCCTGTTCTTGCTCATCCTCCTCCTTAGTTTCCACCTCCTCATTGCAAAGCTTCATGTTTAATTGTGAGCAGCGACTGTTTTAGTAGTCATAGAAATAGAATAGTTCTGCTGACTATGGAACCATTGCCAGTCACCATCTTTATGGAGTCCAAAAACTTCGGCCATCCATGCCCACTCCTTAGTTGAAATGTCCGAAGGCTTACCAGAATACCGATAGAATTGTTGGAGCTGGTGCTCAACCACTGGCTTCTTCTGCTCACAAAACTTTGCAAGCATGTGCAGTGTGGAATTCCTGCTCGTGGTGATACTGCACACCAGTCGGTGAGCTGGCACTTGCATGCGCTGCTGCAGCACTACCAGAGCAACAGCAGCTGTAGTCGCCTTGCAGAAATGGGCATTAACATGGCGTACCTTGACCAGAAGCTCTGGCAAATCTGGGTATGTTTTCAGAAACCATTGAACTATCAAGTTGAGCACATGTGCCAAGCAAGGCACAGCCGCCACCAGGTTATACCCATTATCAAACATGACCATTCTTGGTTGGAGGTTCAGTGGCAAAAAACAGATCTGTCTGGTTTGTATTCCTTTAAGTAACTCTGCCACAGAATGTAGTTTGTCTCCTAGACAAATTGGTTTCAGCAGAGCCTGTTGCCACTGCACTGAGGCAGTGCTGCAGAGCTTCCAGCTGATGTGGATGACATGCTCTGAAATACCATATCAGAGATGGAGCAAGAGGGGGTGCAGGAACTGCTGTAGGAGTTGGGCGAAACCCTTATAGCAGTAGGTCCAGCAATCTTCGGTGTACAGAGCACATGCACCTTGTCAGGGTGTGACTCGGCCCCAGCCTCCACAATGTTCATTCAGCGTCGTCAGGGAAATGTAGCATCCCTGGCCACAAGCATTTCTCTACTTGTTGGTCGCTAAATTATCCTACCAGAAAAACTTGGAGAACTTTTTAATAAAATCAACAATTCTTTATTAAACACAATAAATAATAAAACATATAGATTGTAAGTAGTACATGATTAGACATTACATGATACCTTCAAGTAAGAAGTGGTAGAAATATTAGATCTTTAAAAATACTTGATTATTATAGTTCCTTATATGCTTTTTGCTTGATGACATCCCTTCGAAATAAGCAAGAAAGCAAGACATGCGTTAGGGGGTTGGCACACCTGGTCCTTCAGTTTGACTCAGTGGTATGCCACCCTAAGGGTTATATGCATCTTTTTGCTATGTGGATTGCATTGCACCAATATAATGCTGTTATATTGTACTTTACACTTTAATTAACTTTTCTCTTTGTTTATACACTTTTTCAGTTATTATGATATAGATTTAAAAGAGTAATATATGGGTATTGGATAGTGCTTGGGATAATTTGCAAATAGGCGTATAAGGAACTATAGAAATGATTGCAGCCGGATATATGGTTGAAATCACCAATAGGATGTAATTCTGTCTATCCCAGTAGAGGGCAGTGTAATAATAAAAGAATATGAAAAATCTTCCTATATATATAAAATTTCTGTATTGATTTTGTACGAATAAAACTGTGGAGATTTGTGACTGAAATTCTTGAGACGGTTATGGTGAATATAGTTCCACAGTCCAATATAATGAGGACAGTGTTTTTGTGTGAATAATCATGTGTTTTTAAAGAACTAATATTTCTACCACTTCTTACTTGAATGTATCATGTAATATCTAATCATGTACTACTTACAATCTATGTGTTTTATTAATTATTGTGTTTAATAAAGAATTGTTGATTTTATTAAGAAGTTCTCCAAGTTTTTTTGATAGGATAATTTAATCATTGATTTAGGAGAATTCGTATTTTGTGCCCAAAACTATTGGATATATATTTGTTGGTCGTTAAGTGGACAATGCTAGTAGGTGCTGTATCTGTGTCTGCTGTGCTGGAGTACCTCTTTTAGTACCACGCCGTGCTTTAGGAGGTCCACTCTGTTTTGGCTGGATTCTGAACGAAGGACGCTGACTGGAATGGCTTCATTACATGGGCGCATATAAAATATCACTGCTTCTCCACGTATTTCCAGTGTGACAACTCTTTACTCACAGGACACAGAATATATATCACAACAGATACAGAGGGCAGGCCAATTCAAAAGCGGCAGGCCAGACATACATTACAATAGCCGCAGGTGGCCGGAGCCTGCCATTATTTACTGTGGGAGTTACAAAGGTGGGGAAGGACAGAAGGGGGATATCGTGTCCCCTCTGTCCAGGGGGCGCAGATGGTGGGCTGATGCATAAGGGACCTGCCTCTCATATGGAACCTATTATACATACATATAACTGCATAACATTCTGGGTGCTGGGTGATTCTGTAACATGGCTCCCCCTTTCAGCGACGCAATCGGCATACACAGTCTGATCCTTTACGCATCGGTTTGGGGATGACCAAAGTTTATGGGGTTGGTACAAGTTCCGTTTGTCGACTTAGACCCGATTAAGCCACACTCGGGGATTATGGTCCGTTAGGAGGGAAAACTGTCGTCCATACAAATATGGTTGCAACTTTTTGAGTGCCCATACTACTGTCAGGCACTCCTTCTCGATGGCCGCATAGCTTACTTCACGAGGCAGTAGTTTCCGACTCAGGTAAGCTACCGGATGTTCTTGGCTGTCCGGCCCGACTTGGCTCAGTACTGCCCCCAATCCAAACATAGAATTGTCTGTGTGAACAAGGAAACATTTAGTTGAATCGGGTGCGGCCAATACACGGGTATTGGTGAGGGCGTCCTTTAGCTGGCGGAAGGCTTCCTCACACTCTGAGTTCTAGGTTACCTGACGGGGTTGGTTCTTACGGGTCAGATCAGTGAGGGGCTTGGCTACACTGCTGTAATTGGTGACGAATTTCCTGTAATACCCTGCTGTCCCTAGAAACGCCATGACCTGGGTATTTGTGCGTGGGGTGGGCCATTTGGCTATGGCCTCAATCTTGGCTGGTTCTGGTCGCTGTTTCCCACTTCCCACCCAATGTCCTAAATACTGAACCTCCGCTTTGCCCACGTGACACTTGTTTGGGTTCAGGGTGATTCCAGCCTTGTGGATCCTGTCTAATACTGTCTCTAGGTGATTTAGATGCTCTTCACATGTCGCGCTGTAGATGGCGATGTCATCCAGGTAGGCACACGCATAGTCCTGGAGACCATCCAGAAGCCAGTCAGCCAGCCTCTGGAAGGTCTCAGGAGCATTCTTCATCCCGAATGGCATAACTCGAAACTGGAATAAACCAAACGGGGTGACAAATGCAGACTTGAGAATAGCGTCAGGACTAAGGGGAATCTGCCAGTAGCTTTTGCATAGATCGATGGTGGTCAAATACTTTGCCCCCGCCAGCCGGTCTAACAGCTCATCCATGCGCGGCATGGGATACGCATCCGTCACTGTTTTCTCATTGAGCCTGCGATAGTCTACACAAAACCGTGTAGTCCAATCCTTATTGGGCACTAACACTACGGGGGATGCCCAGGGACTATCTGATTCTTCAATGACCCCTAAATGCACCATCTCTCGTATCTCTTGTCACATCCCTTCTCGTACAGACTCAGGGACGCAGAAGGGGGGTTGTCTCAGGGGGGTCTGATCCTGGGTCTCAACCTTGTGTTGTGCCAGGAGAGTGTACCCCGGTCTCCCTGAAAACACCCTCTGTCGCTGCCTCAACAACGCCTCTGCCTGCTGTCTCTCCCGGGGACCTAGGTCTTCACCCCAGTGTACCTGGTCCCATGTTTTAGACTGAGTCCTCTCCCTTAAGACATCAGGCAAACGGAGTCTGGCTAAATCCTCTGCTTCAGGTGCACAGATGGCCACTACCTCTTCAGGGTGCTCCCGGTAGGGCTTCAGCATGTTCACGTGGAACATGCGGATAACCCTGGGGTCGTCACTATCGGCGACATTATAGGTGGTGTCGGCTATTTTCCCCACTACCTGGTAGGGCCACTGCCATGCAGCTTGGAACTTGTTCTGCCTAGTGGGTTCTAACACCAGGACCTTCGGTCCTATCTCAAAGGTTCGTTCTCTGGCCCTCCGATCGTACCTTACGTGCTGGCGCCGTTGGGCCACCTTGTTGTGAACTCTATTTTTGGGCTCCCTCTAGTGGTCACAAGCGGTACTGTGTAGTGTTGTCTTTCTGCAGGTTGCAGCATCAGCTGGTTCGTTATCCTTGGTTGGTTTCCTATTTAGCTCACCTGGATACTCAGTTCCTTGCCTGCTATCAATGTATTCAGTGCTCTTCAGATTCCTTGTGTCTACCTTGCTCCCAGTCTCTCCAAGACAAGCTAAGTTTTTGTTTGATCATTTTTTGATTATCAGCGTTCATTATGTTTTTAGTCCAGCTTGCTAAAATGTGATTTCCTTGCTTGCTGGTTGCTCTAGGAGACTGAGTTTCTCCCCCCACACCGTTAGTTGGTGTGGGGGTTCTTGAAATCTCAGAGTGGATATTTTGTAAGGGGTTTTTACTGACCGCATAGATTCCCTTTTCTATTTTCTGCTATCTAGTATTAGTGGGCCTCATTTGCTGAATCTGCTTTCACCCCTGTGTATGTGCCTTCCTCTTACCTCACCGTTATTATTTGTTGGGGGCTTCTATATCTTTGGGGATTATTTCTCTGGAGGCAAGAGAGGTCTTTCTTTCTCTCTAGGGGTAGTTAGTTCCTCAGGCTGGCTCGAGACGTCTAGGATTTTTAGGCACGTTCACCCGCTACTTCTAGTGTGTTTGGATAGGTTCAGATTTGCGGTCAGTCCAGTTTAGCACCTCCCTAGAGCTTGTCCTATGTTTGTTACTTAGCTGGAGTAATTTGTGATCCTCAACCACTAAGGATCATAACAGTATAGCAGGCCAAAAAGTGTTTAATGCATCGCAGAAGTGGGATAAAAAGAAGACCTGAGTACATTTTTTTTTTCCTCCCGCTTTTCCTTAGCTGCAGTCCGTTTAGCTTCTTTCATCCCCTTGAACTCTGGGTGGTTTTGAGCTCAGCTGCAGACATGAATGTTCAGACTCTGACTTCTAGTGTGGATCATCTTACTGCACGGGTGCAAAGTATTCAGAATTTTGTTATTCGTAGCCCTATGTCAGAACCAAAGATACCCATTCCTGAGTTGTTTCTGGAGATAGATCTAGGTTTCTAAATTTTAAGAATAATTGTAAGTTATTTCTGTCTCTGAGACCTCGTTCCTCTGGTGATTCCGCTCAGCAAGTTAAAATTGTTATCTCCTTGTTGCGTGGCGACCCTCAAGATTGGGCTTTCTCTCTGGCACCAGGATATCCTGCATTGCTTAATGTAGATGCATTTTTTCTGGCTCTTGGACTGCTTTATGAGGAGCCTAATCTTGAGAATCAGGCAGAAAAAGCGTTGCTGGCTATCTCTCAAGGTCAGGATGAAGCAGAGGTGTATTGTCAAAAATTTCGGAAATGGTCGGTGCTTACTCAATGGAATGAGTGTGCCCTGGCTGCAAATTTCAGAGAAGGTCTTTCTGAGGCCGTTAAGAATGTTATGGTGGGGTTTCCCACCCCTACAAGTCTGAGTGATTCTATGGCTTTAGCCATTCAGGTTGATCGGCGTTTGCGGGAGCACAAATCTGCTCATCCTTTGGCGGTATTTTCTGGACAGAGACCTGAGTCTATGCAATGTGACCGAACTCTGACCAGAATTGAGCGACAAAGTCATAGACGTCAAAATAGGTTGTGCTTTTACTGTGGTGATTCTACTCATGTTATCTCAGCATGCTCTAAATGCTTAAAAAAAATCGCTAAACCTGTCACCATTGGTACTATACAGCCTAAATTTATTTTGTCTGTTACTTTGATTTGTTCTTTGTCGTCCTACCCGGTTATGGCTTTTGTGGATTCGGGTGCTGCCCTGAATCTGATGGTTTTGTCCTGGAGCCTTTGGAATTTCCTATTCCTCTGAGGGGAATTGATGCTACGCCATTGGCTGAGAATAAGCCTCAGTATTGGACGCAAATGACCATGTGCATGACTCCCGTACATCAGGAGGTGATTCGCTTTCTTGTTCTGCATAATTTGCATGATGTTGTCGTTTTGGGTCTGCCATGGCTGCAAGCTCATAATCCAGATTTAGATTGGAAAGCTATGTCTGTGTCAAGTTGGGGTTGTCAGGGAATTCATGGCGATACTCCGTTGGTGTCTATTGCTTCTTCCACTCCTTTTGAGGTCCCTGAGTTTTTGTCTGACTACCAGGATGTATTTGATGAGCCCAGGTCCAGTGCCCTGCCCCTCATAGGGATTGTGACTGTGCTATAAATTTAATTCCTGGTAGTAAATTCCCTAAGGGACGACTTTTTAATTTGTCTATACCAGAGCATGCCACGATGCGGAGTTATATAAAGGAGTCTTTGGAGAAGGGACATATTCGCCCATCCTCTTCCCCTCTTGGTGCAGGATTTTTTTTTTGTGGCCAAGAAGGACGGTTCTTTGAGACCTTGTATAGATTATCATCTTCTGAATAAAATTACAGTCAAATTTCAGTATCCTTTGCCACTATTGTCTGATTTGCTTGCTCGGATTAAGGGTGCCAGTTGGTTCACCAAGATAGATCTCCGTGGTGCGTATAACCTTGTGCGCATTAAGCAGGGAGATGAATGGAAAACAGCATTTAATACGCCAGAAGGCCATTTTGAGTACTTAGTGATGCCTTTTGGACTCTCTAATGCTCCTTCTGTGTTTCAGTCCTTCATGCATGACATCTTCCGAGAATATCTGGATAAATTTATGATTGTTTATCTGGATGACATTTTGGTCTTTTCTGATGATTGGGATTCCCATGTGAAGCAGGTCAGGATGGTGTTTCAGGTCCTGCGTGCTAATGCTTTATTTGTGAAGGGCTCAAAATGCCTCTTCGGAGTACAGAAGGTCTCCTTTTTGGGTTTTATTTTTTCTCCTTCTACTGTGGAGATGGACCCAGTCAAGGTCCAGGCTATTCATGACTGGACTCAGCCCACGTCTGTTAAGAGTCTTCAGAAGTTCTTGGGTTTTGCTAATTTTTACCGTCGTTTCATCGCTAATTTTTCTAGCGTGGTTAAACCTTTGACGGATTTGACCAAGAAGGGTTCTGATTTGACTAATTGGTCTCCTGCTGCCGTGGAGGCCTTTCGGGAGCTGAAGCACCGGTTTTCTTCAGCTCCAGTCTTATGTCAGCCAGATGTCTCTCTCCCCTTCCAGGTCGAGGTTGATGCTTCTGAGATTGGAGCAGGGGCTGTTTTGTCGCAGAGAAGCTCTGATGGCTCTGTGATGAAGCCATGTGCTTTCTTTTCAAGAAAGTTTTCGCCTGCCGAGCGGAATTATGATGTTGGTAATCGGGAGTTGTTGGCTATGAAGTGGGCATTTGAAGAGTGGCAACATTGGCTCGAAGGAGCTAAACATCGTGTGGTGGTCTTGACTGATCACAAAAATCTGATTTACCTTGAATCTGCCAAGTGCCTGAATCCTAGACAGGCTCGTTGGTCATTGTTTTTCTCCCGTTTCAACTTCGTGGTCTCATACCTGCCTGGTTCGAAGAACGTGAAAGCTGATGCACTTTCTAGGAGTTTTGTGCCTGACTCTCCGGGAGTTTCTGAGCCGGTTGGTATATTCTGAGAGGGAGTGATTTTGTCTGCCATTTCCCCGGATTTGCGACGAGTGCTGCAGAAGTTTCAGGCGGATAGACCTGACCGTTGTCCACCAGAGAGACTGTTTGTCCTGGATAGATGGACCAGCAGAGTTATTTCCGAGGTTCATTCTTCGGTGTTGGCGGGTCATCCTGGGATTTTTGGTACCAGAGATTTGGTGGCTAGGTCCTTCTGGTGGCCTTCCTTTTCGCGGGATGTGCGTTCCTTTGTGCAGTCTTGTGGGATTTGTGCTCGGGCTAAGCCTTGCTGTTCTCGTGCCAGCGGTTTGCTTTTGCCTTTGCCTGTTCCGAAAAGGCCTTGGACACACATTTCCATGGATTTTATTTTGGATCTTCCAGTATCTCAGAAAATGTCTGTCATCTGGGTGGTGTGTGATCGTATTTCCAAGATGGTCCATTCGGTGCCCTTGCCTAAGTTGCCTTCTTCCTCCGATTTAGTTCCTCTATTTTTTCAGAATGTGGTTCGCTTGCACGGCATTCCTGAAAATATTGTGTCTGATAGAGGATCCCAGTTTGTGTCCAGGTTTTGGCTGACTTTTTGTGCTAAGATGGGCATTGATTTGTCTTTTTCGTCGGCCTTCCATCCTCAGACTAATGGCCAAACCGAGCGAACTAATCAGACGTTGGAAACTTATTTGAGATGTTTTGTTTCTGCTGATCAGGATGATTGGGTGACTTTTTTGCCTTTGGCCGAGTTTGCCCTTAATAATCGGGCTAGTTCTGCTACTTTGGTTTCGCCTTTTTTCTGCAATTCTGGTTTCCATCCTCGTTTTTCCTCGGGTCAGGTTGAGCCTTCTGACTGTCCTGGGGTGGATTCTGTGGTGGATAGGTTGCAGCAGATTTGGAACCATGTGGTGGACAATTTGAGGTTGTCACAGGAGAAGGCTCAGCGCTTTGCCAACCGCCGCCGCGGTGTGGGTCCCCGACTTCGTGTTGGGGATTTGGTGTGACTGTCTTCTCGGTATGTTCCTATGAAGGTCTCCTCTCCTAAATTCAAGCCTCGCTTCATCGGTCCTTATAAGATCTTGGAAATCCTTAACCCGGTCTCTTTTCGTTTGGATCTCCCAGCATCGTTTGCCATTCATAATGTGTTCCATAGGTCTTTGTTGCGGAGGTATGTGGTACCTGTGGTTCCTTCTGTTGAGCCTCCTGCTCCGGTGCTGGTCGAGGGCGAATTGGAGTACGTGGTGGAGAAGATTTTGGATTCTCGTATCTCTAGATGGAGGCTTCAGTATTTGGTTAAGTGGAAGGGCTATGGTCAGGAGGATAATTCCTGGGTTGTCGCCTCTGATGTTCATGCGGCCGATTTGGTTCGTGCCTTCCACGCGGCTCATCCCGATCGCCCTGGGGGTCTTGATGAGGGTTTGGTGACCCCTCCTCAAGGGGGGGGGGTACTGTTGTGAACTCTATTTTTGAGCTCCCTCTAGTGGTCACAAGCGGTACTGTGTAGTGTTGTCTTTCTGCAGGTTGCAGCTTCAGCTGGTTCGTTATCCTTGGTTGGTTTCCTATTTAGCTCACCTGGATACTCAGTTCCTTGCCTGCTATCAATGTATTCAGTGCTCTTCAGATTCCTTGTGTCTACCTTGCTCCCAGTCTCTCCAAGACAAGCTAAGTTTTTGTTTGATCATTTTTTGATTATCAGCGTTCATTATGTTTTTAGTCCAGCTCGCTAAAATGTGATTTCCTTGCTTGCTGGTTGCTCTAGGGGACTGAGTTTCTCCCCCCACACCATTAGTTGGTGTGGGGGTTCTTGAAATCTCAGAGTGGATATTTTGTAAGGGTTTTTTACTGACCGCATAGATTCCCTTTTCTATTTTCTGCTATCTAGTATTAGTGGGCCTCATTTGCTGAATCTGCTTTCACCCCTGTGTATGTGCCTTCCTCTTACCTCACCGTTATTATTTGTTGGGGGCTTCTATATCTTTGGGGATTATTTCTCTGGAGGCAAGAGAGGTCTTTCTTTCTCTCTAGGGGTAGTTAGTTCCTCAGGCTGGCTCGAGACGTCTAGGATTTTTAGGCACGTTCACCGGCTACTTCTAGTGTGTTTGGATAGGTTCAGATTTGCGGTCAGTCCAGTTTGCCACCTCCCTAGAGCTTGTCCTATGTTTGTTACTTAGCTGGAGTAATTTGTGATCCTCAACCACTAAGGATCATAACACCACCTGCAGGTTCCCACGCACAGCCTGGGTCAGCTCCTGTAGGTGGTCCCGGAATTCCAGCACATATGGTACAATAAGTACCCCTTCTATGGTGACCTCCCCTTCCCAGTGTTCTAGCACTAAATCTAGGGGTCCCCTTACCTGCCTCCCGTATACCAGTTCAAATGGGGAGAACCCCGTGGATTCTTGGGGTACCTCCTGATAGGCAAACCGGAGGTGTGGCAAGAATTTCTCCCAGTACCTATAGGTCCTGGTAAAAGTCCAAATGAGTTGTTTCAACGTTCCTTTAAAGCGTTTACACAACTCATTGGTTTGCAGGTGGTACGGAGCGCTCCTAATGGACTTTACAACGCACAGCTTCCACAGATGGTTGGTCACTTCTGATGTAAAATGGGTACCCTGGTCCGAGATAATCTCCCAGGGAAATCCAACCCATGAGAAAACCAGGAGCAGGACAGCCGCCACCGTCTCTGCCAATAGGTTAGGTAACGCATCTGCCTCTGGATACCGTGTGGCATAATCTACCACTGTCAATATATACCTTTTCCCTGACGGACTAGGTTTGGCTAATGGCCCTATCAGATTGACCGCTAGGGTTGAGCGAAACGGGTCGATCATTTTCAAAAGTCGCCGACTTTTGGCTAAGTCGGCGTCTCATGAAACCCGATCCGACCCCTGTGCTTGTCGGCCATGCGGTACGCGACTTTCGCGCCAAAGTCGCGTTTCAATGACGCGAAAAGCGCCATTTCTCAGCCAATGAAGGTGAACGCAGAGTGTGGGCAGCGTGATGACATAGATCCTGGTCCCCACCATCTTAGAGAAGGGCATTGCAGTGATTGGCTTGCTGTCTGCGGCGTCACAGGGGCTATAAAGGGGCGTTCCCGCCGACCGCCATCTTACTGCTGCTGATCTGAGCTTAGGGACAGGTTGCTGCCGCTTCGTCAGAAGCAGGGAGAGCGTTAGGCAGGGTCCACTAACCACCAAACCGCTTGTGCTGCAGCGATTTCCACTGTCCAACACCACCTTCGGTGTGCAGGGACTGTGGAAGCTATTTTTTTTTTTTTCCCCTCAGCGCTGTAGCTCATTGGGCTGCCCTAGAAGGCTCCGTGATAGCTGTATTGCTGTGTGTACGCCACTGTGGAAACCAACTGCTTTTTTCAAAGCACATATCCTCTTGTTCCTTCCTTTCTGCACAGCTATCTTTTTTGTTTGTCCACACTTTTTATTTAATTTGTGCATCAGTCCACTCCTATTGCTGCCTGCCATACCTGGCTTACATTACTGCAGGGAGATAGTAATTGTAGGACAGTTTTTTTTTTTTTTTTGTTTTTTTTTGTGGGAGATTAAGATTGGCATTTCTGCTACAGTGCCATCCCTGTGTGTGCCATCTCTCACTGAGTGGGCCATAGAAAGCCTATTTATTTTTTCCGTGATTTGTGTTCTAAAATCTACCTCAACACAAAAACACTACATCAATCAGTGGGAGAAAAATATTGGCCTCAGTCAGGGCTTGTGTGCCACTGCTGTGTGTGCTATCTCTCATTCAGTGGGCAGCAAGCCTATTTTTTTTTTTTTTTTTTTAATATTATTTGGTTTCTAAAGTCTCCCTGAAAAAAAAAAAAACCCTAAAAAAACAGTGGGAGAGTAATATTGCCCTTTCAGCTTGTGTGCCAGTCTTGACTCCTGGGTGTGCCACCTCTCTCCCTCTCATTCAGTGGGCCATAGAAAGCCTATTTATTTTTTTTTTAAATATTATTGGGTTTCTAAAGTCTCCCTTAAAAAACAAAAAATACATAAAAAAACAGTGGGAGAGTAATATTGCCCTTTCAGCTTGTGTGCCAGTCTTGACTCCTGGGTGTGCCACCTCTCTCCCTTTCATTCAGTGGGCCATAGAAAGCCTATTTATTTTTTCCGTGATTTGTGTTCTAAATTCTACCTCAACACAAAAACACTACATCAATCAGTGGGAGAAAAATATTGGCCTCAGTCAGGGCTTGTGTGCCACTGCTGTGTGTGCTATCTCTCATTCAGTGGGCTATAGCAAGCCTATTTTTTTTTTTTTTTTTTAATATTATTTGGTTTCTAAAGTCTCCCTGAAAAAAAAAAAAAAACCTAAAAAAACAGTGGGAGAGTAATATTGCCCTTTCAGCTTGTGTGCCAGTCTTGACTCCTGGGTGTGCCACCTCTCTCCCTCTCATTCAGTGGGCCATAGAAAGCCTATTTATTTATTTTTTTAAATATTATTGGGTTTCTAAAGTCTCCCTTAAAAAACAAAAAATACATAAAAAAACAGTGGGAGAGTAATATTGCCCTTTCAGCTTGTGTGCCAGTCTTGACTCCTGGGTGTGCCACCTCTCTCCCTCTCATTCAGTGGGCCATAGAAAGCCTATTTATTTTTTTTTTTAAATATTATTGGGTTTCTAAAGTCTCCCTTAAAAAACAAAAAATACATAAAAAAACAGTGGGAGAGTAATATTGCCCTTTCAGCTTGTGTGCCAGTCTTGACTCCTGGGTGTGCCACCTCTCTCCCTCTCATTCAGTGGGCCATAGAAAGCCTATTTATTTTTTTTTTTAAATATTATTGGGTTTCTAAAGTCTCCCTTAAAAAACAAAAAATACATAAAAAAACAGTGGGAGAGTAATATTGCCCTTTCAGCTTGTGTGCCAGTCTTGACTCCTGGGTGTGCCACCTCTCTCCCTCTCATTCAGTGGGCCATAGAAAGCCTATTTATTTTTTTTTTTAAATATTATTGGGTTTCTAAAGTCTCCCTTAAAAAACAAAAAATACATAAAAAAACAGTGGGAGAGTAATATTGCCCTTTCAGCTTGTGTGCCAGTCTTGACTCCTGGGTGTGCCACCTCTCTCTCTCATTCAGTGGGCCATAGAAAGGCTATTTTTTTTTTGGTTTTTTTAATATTATTTGGTTTCTAAAGTCTCCCTGAAAAAAAAAAAAAAAACATACAAAAAACAGTGGGAGAGTAATATTGCCCTTTCAGCTTGTGTGCCAGTCTTGACTCCTGGGTGTGCCACCTCTCTCCCTTTCATTCAGTGGGCCATAGAAAGCCTATTTATTTTTTTTTTAAAATATTATTGGGTTTCTAAAGTCTCCCTTAAAAAACAAAAAATACATAAAAAAACAGTGGGAGAGTAATATTGCCCTTTCAGCTTGTGTGCCAGTCTTGACTCCTGGGTGTGCCACCTCTCTCCCTTTCATTCAGTGGGCCATAGAAAGCCTATTTATTTTTCCCGTGATTTGTGTTCTAAATTCTACCTCAACACAAAAACACTACATCAATCAGTGGGAGAAAAATATTGGCCTCAGTCAGGGCTTGTGTGCCACTGCTGTGTGTGCTATCTCTCATTCAGTGGGCTATAGAAAGCCTATTTATTTTTTATTTTTTTTTAATATTATTTGGTTTCTAAAGTCTCCCTGAAAAAAAAAAAATACCTAAAAAAACAGTGGGAGAGTAATATTGCCCTTTCAGCTTGTGTGCCAGTCTTGACTCCTGGGTGTGCCACCTCTCTCCCTCTCATTCAGTGGGCCATAGAAAGCCTATTTTTTTTTTTTTTTAATATTATTGGGTTTCTAAAGTCTCCCTTAAAAAACAAAAAATACATAAAAAAACAGTGGGAGAGTAATATTGCCCTTTCAGCTTGTGTGCCAGTCTTGACTCCTGGGTGTGCCACCTCTCTCTCTCATTCAGTGGGCCATAGAAAGGCTATTTTTGTTTTTGTTTTTTTAATATTATTTGGTTTCTAAAGTCTCCCTGAAAAAAAAAAAACATACAAAAAACAGTGGGAGAGTAATATTGCCCTTTCAGCTTGTGTGCCAGTCTTGACTCCTGGGTGTGCCACCTCTCTCCCTTTCATTCAGTGGGCCATAGAAAGCCTATTTATTTTTCCCATGATTTGTGTTCTAAATTCTACCTCAACACAAAAACACTACATCAATCAGTGGGAGAAAAATATTGGCCTCAGTCAGGGCTTGTGTGCCACTGCTGTGTGTGCTATCTCTCATTCAGTGGGCTATAGAAAGCCTATTTATTTTTTATTTTTTTTTAATATTATTTGGTTTCTAAAGTCTCCCTGAAAAAAAAAAAAAAAACCTAAAAAAACAGTGGGAGAGTAATATTGCCCTTTCAGCTTGTGTGCCAGTCTTGACTCCTGGGTGTGCCACCTCTCTCCCTCTCATTCAGTGGGCCATAGAAAGCCTATTTATTTTTTTTTTTAAATATTATTGGGTTTCTAAAGTCTCCCTTAAAAAACAAAAAATACATAAAAAAACAGTGGGAGAGTAATATTGCCCTTTCAGCTTGTGTGCCAGTCTTGACTCCTGGGTGTGCCACCTCTCTCTCTCATTCAGTGGGCCATAGAAAGGCTATTTTTTTTTGGGTTTTTTTAATATTATTTGGTTTCTAAAGTCTCCCTGAAAAAAAAAAAAAAAACATACAAAAAACAGTGGGAGAGTAATATTGCCCTTTCAGCTTGTGTGCCAGTCTTGACTCCTGGGTGTGCCACCTCTCTCCCTTTCATTCAGTGGGCCATAGAAAGCCTATTTATTTTTTTAAAAAAATATTATTGGGTTTCTAAAGTCTCCCTTAAAAAACAAAAAATACATAAAAAAACAGTGGGAGAGTAATATTGCCCTTTCAGCTTGTGTGCCAGTCTTGACTCCTGGGTGTGCCACCTCTCTCCCTTTCATTCAGTGGGCCATAGAAAGCCTATTTATTTTTCCCGTGATTTGTGTTCTAAATTCTACCTCAACACAAAAACACTACATCAATCAGTGGGAGAAAAATATTGGCCTCAGTCAGGGCTTGTGTGCCACTGCTGTGTGTGCTATCTCTCATTCAGTGGGCTATAGAAAGCCTATTTATTTATTTATTTATTTTCTTATTATTTGGTTTCTAAAGTCTCCCTGAAAAAAAAAAATACATAAATTAGGTGGGAGATTAATATTGACATTAGTGCTTGAGTGACAGTCCTGCGTGTGTGTCATCTCTGTGATTTTGTGCCACAGAAAACAGAGTGTGTAACATTGTGCCTGATTTTCCTTGTGGTCTCACCAACCTGTTAAGGGATATTGAAATCATACTGAAGTTATAGCTCACCGTGTAAGTTGTTTGACAGCAACAAATAAAGTTACTTTGGTTAAGATTTTAAAACAATGAGGAAGTCTGGTGCAAGAGGTCGTCGTGGGCGTTCATTGTCAGCTGGTAATGATGGTAGTGGTAGTGGAGCATCAGGTGGTCGTGGGGATAAAAATATTCCACCTAAGTCTGGAGCTGTGGAGCCAGTTTCGTCGTCAGGCTACACAAGGCCTCGAACGCTCTCTTTTCTGGGAGTAGGAAAACCGCTTTTAAAGGCGGAGCAGCAACAGCAAGTTTTGGCTTACATTGCAGACTCAGCCTCTAGCTCTTTTGCCTCCTCTTTCGAAACTGGTAAATGTAAAAGCAGCGCGTCGCTTGTGGATGTTCACGGTCAGGGACAAGTCGCTTCCTTGTCCTCCTCAGCAAAAACTACAACAAGAGAGAAGGATGCAGCAGGCGACACAACGGGTCACTCCATGGAGCTCTTTACACATACCGTCCCTGGCTTAGAAAGTGAAACATTTAACAGGCCATGCCCATTACAAGTAGATTCTGACATGGAGTGCACTGATGCACAGCCACAGCCAGAGTACTATGCTGCTCCTTTGACTCAGACCACCACATTGCCCTCTCAGGGTACAGATCCACAATCAGACCCTGATGAGACTATGTTGCCCCGCCACGAACGCTATACCACCGACCGACACAGTGACACAGACGAAGTTGCACACGAGCTCGAAGAGGAGGTAATAGATGACCCAGTTATTGACCCCGATTGGCAGCCATTGGGGGAACAGGGTGCAGGCGGCAGTAGTTCAGAAGCGGAGGTGGAGGAGGGGCCGCAGCAGGCATCAACATCGCAACAGGTTCCATCTGCCGGGCCCGTATCTGGCCCAAAACGCGTGTCAAAGCCAAAACCTGTTGGAGCACAGCGTTGCCATCCGGTTAAAGCTCAGTCTGCAATCCCTGAAAAGGGATCTGAGTCTAGGAAGAGTGCAGTCTGGCATTTTTTTAAACAACATCCAACTGATCAGCGCAAAGTCATCTGTCAAAAATGTTCAACTAGCTTAAGCAGAGGTCAGAATCTGAAAAGTCTAAATACTAGTTGCATGCATAGACACTTAACCACCATGCATTTTCAAGCCTGGACTAACTACCAAACGTCCCTCAAGGTTGTAGCACCCTCGGCCAATGAAGCTAGTCAGCAACGCAACATCCCTTCCGTCACTGTAAGGCCACCATTTTCCGCACCACCGGCAGTATCTGTGCAGGTTTCTTTGCCAGCCAAAAGCAGTCAGGGTCAGGGAATCACCAGTTTTGTAGGAGGAAATATTGCATCTAGGGCACCGGCGGAAACAATACCGTCTCCAACCGTCTCTCAGTCTGCCATGTACACCGGCACACCCGAAAGTTCCACGATCTCCAGCTCTCCAGTCCAGCTCACCCTACATGAGACTCTGGTTAGAAAAAGGAAGTACTTATCCTCGCATCCGCGTACACAGGGTTTTAACGCCCACATAGCTAGACTAATCTCGTTAGAGATGATGCCCTACCGGTTAGTTGAAAGCGAAGCTTTCAAAGCCCTGATGGAGTACGCTGAAACACGATACGAGCTACCCAGTCGACACTTTTTTTCCAGAAAAGCCATCCCAGCCCTGCACCAGCATGTTAAACAGCGCATCGTCCATGCACTCAGGCAATCTGTGAGTACAAAGGTGCACCTGACTACAGATGCATGGACCAGTAGGCATGGCCAGGGACGTTATGTGTCCATCACGGCACACTGGGTGAATGTGGTGGATGCAGGGTCCACAGGCGACATCAATTTAGGGACAGTTGTGCCTAGCCCACGGTCTAGGAAACAGTTGGCTGTAGGCGTTCGCACCCCCTCCTCCTCCTCCTCCTCGTCCTCCTGCAGAAGCTACAGCTCTTCCACAGAACGCAGTCTGCCAACCACTCCATCGGCAGATGACACTGTTGCACACCAGTTGTCCCATTATGGGCCAGCTACTGCCAAGCGTCAGCAGGCTGTATTGGCTATGAAGTGCTTGGGCGACAACAGACACACCGCGGAAGTTCTGTCCGAGTTCTTGCAACAAGAAACGCAGTCGTGGCTGGGCACAGTAGATCTTGAGGCAGGCAAGGTAGTGAGTGATAACGGAAGGAATTTCATGGCTGCCATCTCCCTTTCCCAACTGAAACACATTCCTTGCCTGGCTCACACCTTAAACCTGGTGGTGCAGTGCTTATTGAAAACTTATCCTGGGTTCTCCGACCTGCTCCTCAAAGTGCGTGCACTTTGCTCACATATCCGACGTTCGCCTGTACACGCCAGCCGTATGCAGACCTATCAGCGGTCTTTGAACCTTCCCCAGCATCGCCTAATCATAGACGTTGCAACAAGGTGGAACTCAACACTGCACATGCTTCAGAGACTGTGCGAACAGAGGCGTGCTGTTATTTATTTGTGGGAGGATACACGGGCAGGCAGTAGGATGGCAGACATGGAGTTGTCAGGTGTGCAGTGGTCTAAGATACAAGACATGTGTCAAGTCCTTCAGTGTTTTGAGGAATGCACACGGCTGGTTAGTGCAGACAACGCCGTAATAAGCATGAGCATCCCCCTAATGCGTCTGCTGATGCAAAGTTTGACGCACATAAAGGAGCAGGCGTCTGCACCAGAGGAAGAGGAAAGCCTTGATGACAGTCAGCCATTGTCTGGTCAGGGCAGTGTACAGGACGAGGTAGCGGGCGAAGAGGAGGTGGAGGACGAGGAGGATGATGGGGATGAGTATATTTTTAATGCCGAACCTTTCCCGGGGGCACAGGAAATTGGTTGCGTGTCACGGCCGGGTTCTGGTTTTTTGAGGGACACAAGTGACGTAGATTTGCCTGCAACTGCCCCTCAACCAATCACAACCGGAGATTTGACAACTGGAACTTTGGCCCACATGGCGGATTATGCCTTACGTATCCTAAAAAGGGACACACGCATTACGAAAATGATGAACGATGACGATTACTGGTTGGCCTGCCTCCTTGATCCACGCTATAAAGGCAAATTGCAAAATATTATGCCACATGAGAACTTGGAACTAATATTAGCAACCAAACAATCAACTCTTGTTGACCGTTTGCTTCAGGCATTCCCAGCACACAGCGCACGTGATCGTTCTCACACGAGCTCCAGGGGGCAGCAGACTAGGAGTGTTAGGGGTGCACACATCAGAAGTGGCGTTGGACAGAGGGGTTTTCTGACCAGGTTGTGGAGTGATTTTGCTATGACCGCAGACAGGACAGGTACTGCTGCATCAATTGAAAGTGACAGGAGACAACATTTGTCCAGTATGGTTACTAACTATTTTTCATCCCTTATCGATGTTCTCCCTCAACCGTCATTCCCATTTGATTACTGGGCCTCCAAATTAGACACCTGGCCAGAATTGGCAGAATATGCATTGCAGGAGCTTGCTTGCCCGGCAGCAAGTGTCCTATCAGAAAGAGTCCTATCAGAAAGAGTATTCAGTGCTGCAGGTTCAATATTAACCGAAAAAAGGACTCGTCTGGCTACCCAAAATGTTGACGATCTAACATTCATTAAAATGAACCACAACTGGATTTCGAAATCTTTTGCCCCACCTTGCCCGGCCGACACCTAGCTTTCCTATGAAAAGCTCTTGCCTGTGAATTACTTTTCTAATGTCTAATTTGCTGCAGCTGATTGTACAGCATACGACATGTTTACACCTCCCTAAATGGCAAAACTCCCCACACGGGGCCGTGGTATCGCGACTTGGCGCAAGCACCCGTGAGACTGCTGTTTGTCTGAAGAGGTGGGTGTGCTCGCTTTTGGTTGACGGCATTGCTACTGGGTCCCTCATAGTACAATGTAGTGTCTCTGGCGGTGGTGGTGCGCACCCAACGTCAGACACACCGTTGTAACATGAGGGTCCCTGGGGCGGTCCCGCCGGCCTCAAGAGAGTTCCCCCCTACCCCAGCTCAAAATGTGCTCTACCACGTCCAAAATTATGTCGCACAGCTCCACCAATCTTTAGTCTATTCGCTGACATCATTCAATGTCTGGCACTGACAATACAAATTTGTAGACATCTATGATGTAACTTAAAGTAGTCTGTGTCTGTGTCCTATATTGGCACCATTAAATAGTTACTGCCAAATTACTATGTCAGAAACTCAGTAGATGAGCCCACCCCTGTACCGAAGTATGCCACCTTTTTTTTTGTTGTGGTTGTTTTGCGAGACATTAACATCTATTTATATTTTGGGAGTACTGGGACAGACACTCCTTGCACTACTCCTCCACTCACCACCAAGCTGCCTGTGTATCCATGTAACCGCTGTAAAGCTGCCATGAGCCTATTGTTTGTTATTTTAGGCCTTTGATAGCCTGTCTGCGGTCCCTACTTTAAATACTCCTCCACTGACCACCAAGCTGCCTGCCCGTGTATCCATGTAACCGCTGTAAAACTGCCATAAGCCTATTGTTTGTTATTTTAGGCCTTTGATAGCCTGTCTGCGGTCCCTACTTTAAATACTCCTCCACTCACCACCACCAAGCTGCCTGCCCGTGTATCCATGTAACCGCTGTAAAACTGCCATGAGCCTATTGTTTGTTATTTTAGGCCTTTGATAGCCTGTCTGCGGCCCCTACTTGCAATACTCCTCCACTGACCACAATGCTGCCTGGAGTGCCTGCCTGTGTATCCATGTAACCGATGTAAAACTGCCATGACTGCCTACTGTTTGTTATTTTAGGCCTTTGATAGCCTGTCTGCAGCCCCTACTTGCAATACTCCTCCACTGACCACACCAATGCTGCCCGTGTACCCCTGGAACCAATTATAAAGTGCCTACAGCCAGCCCATTTTCTTATGTTAGGCCTTTGAAGCCTGTCTGCGGTCCCTACTTTAAATACTCCTCCACTGACCACCAAGCTGCCTGCCCGTGTATCCATGTAACCGCTGTAAAACTGCCATGAGCCTATTGTTTGTTATTTTAGGCCTTTGAAGCCTGTCTGCGGTCCCTCCTTCCACTAGTCCTCCACTGACCAGACCACTGCTGCCCGTGTACCCCTGGAACCAATTATAAAGTGCCTACAGCCAGCCCATTTTCTTATGTTAGGCCTTTGAAGCCTGTCTGCGGTCCCTACTTTAAATACTCCTCCACTCACCACCACCAAGCTGCCTGCCCGTGTATCCATGTAACCGCTGTAAAACTGCCATGAGCCTATTGTTTGTTATGTTAGGCCTTTGATAGCCTGTCTGCGGTCCCTACTTTAAATACTCCTCCACTGACCACCAAGCTGCCTGCCCGTGTATCCATGTAACCGCTGTAAAACTGCCATAAGCCTATTGTTTGTTATTTTAGGCCTTTGATAGCCTGTCTGCGGTCCCTACTTTAAATACTCCTCCACTCACCACCACCAAGCTGCCTGCCCGTGTATCCATGTAACCGCTGTAAAACTGCCATGAGCCTATTGTTTGTTATTTTAGGCCTTTGATAGCCTGTCTGCGGTCCCTACTTTAAATACTCCTCCACTCACCACCACCAAGTTGCCTGCCCGTGTATCCATGTAACCGCTGTAAAACTGCCATGAGCCTATTGTTTGTTATTTTAGGCCTTTGATAGCCTGTCTGCGGCCCCTACTTGCAATACTCCTCCACTGACCACAATGCTGCCTGGAGTGCCTGCCTGTGTATCCATGTAACCGATGTAAAACTGCCATGACTGCCTACTGTTTGTTATTTTAGGCCTTTGATAGCCTGTCTGCAGCCCCTACTTGCAATACTCCTCCACTGACCACACCAATGCTGCCCGTGTACCCCTGGAACCTATTTAAAAGTTCATAGAGCCTAGTTATATATTTTATTTACTATTAATAAGGCCATGATGGACTACGCTGTACCACGCTACAAGCTAACCAGTCGACACTTCTTTTGCGAGAAAAGCCATCCCAACCCTCCACCAGCATGTAGAAGACCGCATTGTCCATGCACTCTGGCAATCTGTGAGTACAAAGGTGCACCTGACAACAGACGCATGGACCTGTAGGCATGGCCACGGAAGATTACGTGTCCATTACGGCGCAATGGGTTAATGTGGTGGATGCATGGTCCACAGGGGACAGCCTACTAAGTCTGTCTGCAGTCCCTAATTCAAATTGTCCTCCACTGTCTAAATCGGAGCTTCCACCTTCTGGCTTTCGGCCTATAGTATCAGAAATTAAACTGCATTTGGCCTTCAACTTTGGTTAGGGCCTACTAACGGCTTCTGCTCCTCCCTGGTGTTGCCCTCAACTAAATAAAGCTGAGCTTCAACCTTCTGCTCCAAATTACCATTTTGAAAAATGCAATAGGCTTTTCCGGCCTACTAAAGGTGTCTGTCTGTGTGCCCCTGCCTGGTGTTGTCCTCAACTAAATAAAGCTGAGCTTCAACCTTCCGGCTCTCATTAAGTGGTTTTAAAAAAAAAAAATGGTGGTTAGGGCCTACTAACGGCTTCTGCCCCTCCCTGGTGTTGTCCTCAACTAAATAAAGCTGAGCTTCAACCTTCCGGCTCTCATTAAGTGGTTTTAAAAAAAAAAATGGTGGTTAGGGCCTACTAACGGCTTCTGCCCCTCCCTGGTGTTGTCCTCAACTAAATAAAGCTGAGCTTCAACCTTCCGGCTCTCATTAAGTGGTTTTAAAAAAAAAAATGGTGGTTAGGGCCTACTAACGGCTTCTGCCCCTCCCTGGTGTTGTCCTCAACTAAATAAAGCTGAGCTTCAACCTTCCGGCTCTCATTAAGTGGTTTTTTAAAAAAAAATGGTGGTTAGGGCCTACTAACGGCTTCTGCCCCTCCCTGGTGTTGTCCTCAACTAAATAAAGCTGAGCTTCAACCTTCCGGCTCTCATTAAGTGGTTTTTAAAAAAAAAATGGTGGTTAGGGCCTACTAACGGCTTCTGCCCCTCCCTGGTGTTGTCCTCAACTAAATAAAGCTGAGCTTCAACCTTCCGGCTCTCATTAAGTGGTTTTAAAAAAAAAAAAATGGTGGTTAGGGCCTACTAACGGCTTCTGCCCCTCCCTGGTGTTGTCCTCAACTAAATAAAGCTGAGCTTCAACCTTCCGACTCTCATTAAGTGGTTTTAAAAAAAAAAATGGTGGTTAGGGCCTACTAACGGCTTCTGCCCCTCCCTGGTGTTGTCCTCAACTAAATAAAGCTGAGCTTCAACCTTCTGCTCCAAATTACCATTTTAAAAAATTCAATAGGCTTTTCCGGCCTACTAAAGGTGTCTGTCTGTGTGCCCCTGCCTGGTGTTGCCCTCAACTAAATAAAGCTGAGCTTCAACCTTCTGCTCCAAATTACCATTTTGAAAAATGCAATAGGCTTTTCCGGCCTACTAAAGGTGTCTGTCTGTGTGCCCCTGCCTGGTGTTGTCCTCAACTAAATAAAGCTGAGCTTCAACCTTCCGGCTCTCATTAAGTGGTTTTAAAAAAAAAAATGGTGGTTAGGGCCTACTAACGGCTTCTGCCCCTCCCTGGTGTTGTCCTCAACTAAATAAAGCTGAGCTTCAACCTTCCGGCTCTCATTAAGTGGTTTTAAAAAAAAAAAATGGTGGTTAGGGCCTACTAACGGCTTCTGCCCCTCCCTGGTGTTGTCCTCAACTAAATAAAGCTGAGCTTCAACCTTCCGGCTCTCATTAAGTGGTTTTAAAAAAAAAAATGGTGGTTAGGGCCTACTAACGGCTTCTGCCCCTCCCTGGTGTTGTCCTCAACTAAATAAAGCTGAGCTTCAACCTTCCGGCTCTCATTAAGTGGTTTTAAAAAAAAAAATGGTGGTTAGGGCCTACTAACGGCTTCTGCCCCTCCCTGGTGTTGTCCTCAACTAAATAAAGCTGAGCTTCAACCTTCCGGCTCTCATTAAGTGGTTTTAAAAAAAAAAATGGTGGTTAGGGCCTACTAACGGCTTCTGCCCCTCCCTGGTGTTGTCCTCAACTAAATAAAGCTGAGCTTCAACCTTCCGGCTCTCATTAAGTGGTTTTAAAAAAAAAAATGGTGGTTAGGGCCTACTAACGGCTTCTGCCCCTCCCTGGTGTTGTCCTCAACTAAATAAAGCTGAGCTTCAACCTTCCGGCTCTCATTAAGTGGTTTTAAAAAAAAAAATGGTGGTTAGGGCCTACTAACGGCTTCTGCCCCTCCCTGGTGTTGTCCTCAACTAAATAAAGCTGAGCTTCAACCTTCTGCTCCAAATTACCATTTTGAAAAATGCAATAGGCTTTTCCGGCCTACTAAAGGTGTCTGTCTGTGTGCCCCTGCCTGGTGTTGCCCTCAACTAAATAAAGCTGAGCTTCAACCTTCTGCTCCAAATTACCATTTTGAAAAATGCAATAGGCTTTTCCGGCCTACTAAATGTGTCTGTCTGTGTGCCCCTGCCTGGTGTTGTCCTCAACTAAATAAAGCTGAGCTTCAACCTTCTGCTCCAAATTACCATTTTAAAAAATGCAATAGGCTTTTCCGGCCTACTAAAGGTGTCTGTCTGTGTGCCCCTGCCTGGTGTTGCCCTCAACTAAATAAAGCTGAGCTTCAACCTTCTGCTCCAAATTACCATTTTGAAAAATGCAATAGGCTTTTCCGGCCTACTAAAGGTGTCTGTCTGTGTGCCCCTGCCTGGTGTTGCCCTCAACTAAATAAAGCTGAGCTTCAACCTTCTGCTCCAAATTACCATTTTGAAAAATGCAATAGGCTTTTCCGGCCTACTAAAGGTGTCTGTCTGTGTGCCCCTGCCTGGTGTTGTCCTCAACTAAATAAAGCTGAGCTTCAACCTTCCGGCTCTCATTAAGTGGTTTTAAAAAAAAAAATGGTGGTTAGGGCCTACTAACGGCTTCTGCCCCTCCCTGGTGTTGTCCTCAACTAAATAAAGCTGAGCTTCAACCTTCCGGCTCTCATTAAGTGGTTTTAAAAAAAAAAAATGGTGGTTAGGGCCTACTAACGGCTTCTGCCCCTCCCTGGTGTTGTCCTCAACTAAATAAAGCTGAGCTTCAACCTTCCGGCTCTCATTAAGTGGTTTTAAAAAAAAAATGGTGGTTAGGGCCTATTAACGGCTTCTGCCCCTCCCTGGTGTTGTCCTCAACTAAATAAAGCTGAGCTTCAACCTTCCGGCTCTCATTAAGTGGTTTTAAAAAAAAAAATGGTGGTTAGGGCCTACTAACGGCTTCTGCCCCTCCCTGGTGTTGTCCTCAACTAAATAAAGCTGAGCTTCAACCTTCCGGCTCTCATTAAGTGGTTTTAAAAAAAAAAATGGTGGTTAGGGCCTACTAACGGCTTCTGCCCCTCCCTGGTGTTGTCCTCAACTAAATAAAGCTGAGCTTCAACCTTCCGGCTCTCATTAAGTGGTTTTAAAAAAAAAAATGTTGGTTAGGGCCTACTAACTGCTTCTGCCCCTCCCTGGTGTTGTCCTCAACTAAATAAAGCTGAGCTTCAACCTTCCGGCTCTCATTAAGTGGTTTTAAAAAAAAAAATGGTGGTTAGGGCCTACTAACGGCTTCTGCCCCCTCCCTGGTGTTGTCCTCAACTAAATAAAGCTGAGCTTCAACCTTCTGCTCCAAATTACCATTTTGAAAAATGCAATAGGCTTTTCCGGCCTACTAAAGGTGTCTGTCTGTGTGCCCCTGCCTGGTGTTGCCCTCAACTAAATAAAGCTGAGCTTCAACCTTCTGCTCCAAATTACCATTTTGAAAAATGCAATAGGCTTTTCCGGCCTACTAAAGGTGTCTGTCTGTGTGCCCCTGCCTGGTGTTGTCCTCAACTAAATAAAGCTGAGCTTCAACCTTCTGCTCCAAATTACCATTTTAAAAAATGCAATAGGCTTTTCCGGCCTACTAAAGGTGTCTGTCTGTGTGCCCCTGCCTGGTGTTGCCCTCAACTAAATAAAGCTGAGCTTCAACCTTCTGCTCCAAATTACCATTTTGAAAAATGCAATAGGCTTTTCCGGCCTACTAAAGGTGTCTGTCTGTGTGCCCCTGCCTGGTGTTGTCCTCAACTAAATAAAGCTGAGCTTCAACCTTCCGGCTCTCATTAAGTGGTTTTAAAAAAAAAAAATGGTGGTTAGGGCCTACTAACGGCTTCTGCCACTCCCTGGTGTTGCCCTCAACTAAATAAAGCTGAGCTTCAACCTTCTGCTCCAAATTACCATTTTGAAAAATGCAATAGGCTTTTCCGGCCTACTAAAGGTGTCTGTCTGTGTGCCCCTGCCTGGTGTTGCCCTCAACTAAATAAAGCTGAGCTTCAACCTTCTGCTCCAAATTACCATTTTGAAAAATGCAATAGGCTTTTCCGGCCTACTAAAGGTGTCTGTCTGTGTGCCCCTGCCTGGTGTTGTCCTCAACTAAATAAAGCTGAGCTTCAACCTTCCGGCTCTCATTAAGTGGTTTTAAAAAAAAAAATGGTGGTTAGGGCCTACTAACGGCTTCTGCCCCTCCCTGGTGTTGCCCTCAACTAAATAAAGCTGAGCTTCAACCTTCTGCTCCAAATTACCATTTTGAAAAATGCAATAGGCTTTTCCGGCCTACTAAAGGTGTCTGTCTGTGTGCCCCTGCCTGGTGTTGCCCTCAACTAAATAAAGCTGAGCTTCAACCTTCTGCTCCAAATTACCATTTTGAAAAATGCAATAGGCTTTTCCGGCCTACTAAAGGTGTCTGTCTGTGTGCCCCTGCCTGGTGTTGTCCTCAACTAAATAAAGCTGAGCTTCAACCTTCCGGCTCTCATTAAGTGGTTTTAAAAAAAAAAATGGTGGTTAGGGCCTACTAACGGCTTCTGCCCCTCCCTGGTGTTGCCCTCAACTAAATAAAGCTGAGCTTCAACCTTCTGCTCCAAATTACCATTTTAAAAAATGCAATAGGCTTTTCCAGCCTACTAAAGGTGTCTGCCCCTCCCTGGTGTTGTCCTCAACTGAACAAAGCTGAGCTTCCACATTCTGGCTTTCGCCCTATACTATCAGATATTAAACTGCATTTGGCCTACTAGTGTGGTTAGGCCCTTGAAACAGTGTCTGCTGCTCTTGGGTTTGCTACTCCACTGAACAAAGCAATGCCGCCTGTTTAGTCCTGTTACCAATTTTGAACTGCATGTAGCCTACTTTATTCTTTGGCCCTATATCTGTTTCCTCCTCATCCTGCCCATTGCCCAGCCACTGCTAAATGAGTCTGCTGGTACATTGACCTAGACCACTACATTCCCCTTGTACTCTACACAGCCAGAATCTGTCCCTGCTGAAAGTAAGGTTCCCCTTCCCGCATGTTATACCACCTTACACAGGGACAAAGAGGAAGGTGCAGATGAAAGTGCAGGTTCCTTCATCAGGTGGGGGGGCATACTCGTTGGCGACGTCACTGGCACAGGGCCCCTCAGAGTACGCAAAAGTGTCGCTGCTGGTGGGAGGCGCCCCCGCCATGCAAACACACCGCCGTACTTTGAGGGGCCCTGTGCCAGTGGCAATGCGAACGAGTGGGCCCCCCCCTGCTTGCTCAGGATCACAGCACTTGCAACTTTTAAATACTTACCTTTGCCTGCAACACCGCCGTGATGTAGTCCGCATTTCCTGGGCCCACGAAAAACTTGAGCCAGCCCTACTCCCCCCACAACTTTCCCCCAATTCCCTATGCCCAACTATTATTATACAGTTAATTAAGATTGGCAAGCTTCAGAAACAAGAATGGATGTTTTTGGCATTAAAATGGGCACTGTAGGTGTTTTCCTGGCCTCCACTCACTGCCGACTATGCTTCCCCATTGACTTGCATTGGGTTTCGTGTTTCGGTCGATCCCCGACTTTTAGCGATAATCGGCCGACTGCACTCGACTCGACTCTGGACAAAATCGGGTTTCCCAAAACCCTACTCGATCTTAAAAAAATGAAAGTCGCTCAACCCTATTGACCGCTACTCGGCTAAATGGTTCCTCCACAATGGGGAGGGGGTGTAATTTGGCCTGGCAGCGATCTCCTCTCTTGCCAATGCGCTGGCAACTGTCACAGGTCTGGCAGTACTGATAAACATCATAGGTTTCCCCCGGCCAAAAGAAGTTTTGTGTCAGACCATGCCTGGTGCGACTGATGCCAAAGTGCCCGGTCAAGGGTATGTCATGAGAGATTCGCAGTAACTCCTGCCTGTACTTCTTGGGAACTACAGCTGTTGTTTTATAGTGGGGCTCGTCCCTGTGTGGTGCTGCTCGGTAACCTGGTAGAGGAGTCCCTGCCGCCATACAAACTGCTCTCCTTCCAGTACTCCTCTCCCCTCCTGTGCCTTCCCACAATATCCCTCTAATGAAGGATCCTCAAGTAAGTCCTTCTTAAATGGGAATACGTGTAGGGCTGGGGTGTCTAACCTGGGCCTCCTCTGAGTGTGATTTTGCCACCGCAGCTCGAGCTTGTCTCCGAAGTGGTCATGGGATATATCTCAGCCAGAGGGGCAACCGACAAGGCAGACAACATAGGCCCCAAGTCATTTCTTAGCAAGACATCTGCAGACAATTCCTCCATCAAGCCGACCTCAACCAGGCCATCCCCGACTCCCCAGTTCAGGTGAATCCTGGCAGTGGGCAGTCGATGTATGACTCCCCCTGCTACACGGACTGCCACTGTCCAGGCCGTCTTCTCTTGGTCCCGGACGAGATGAGGCTTCACAAGGGTCAAAGTTGCTCCTGGAATCTCTTAGTCCCTGCATTCATTTCTCATTAACCCACACGACCTGTTGATGCTGTTGTCGATTATCTGCCCGGGCCGCCTGCACGGGGTCTACTTCATGCAGCACTTCCTCCATCTCTTCCATCCCCTGGTTAGTCATAGCCCCCAATGCCAGATCAGCTTCACCTTGGTAGCAGTGTACAGTGGCCCGGCTGGAGGTAGCTGTTCCCACCTTTGGCCACTGGATACGCTGAGTCCGGTTGGGACATTGTCTTTTCAGTTGGCCCAGCTGATGGCAGGTGTGGCATCGCGCCCCAGGGGGACTGTTGTAGGTCGGGTTTTGAGCTGGTCCCCCGACAATCTTCTGTGGTTTGGGGGCCTCCAGTTCCATGGGAGGACCCCTAGCGACCATCTTTGATCTGGCCGACTGAGACCTCCTGGCATCATGGTGTTCGTCGGCCAGATGAGCGGCCTCCTCAACAGTCGTTGGTCATCTGTCCCGAAGCCATTCCTGTGTCTCGGGGGTTAGTCCATTAAAGAATCGCTCTAACAAGAAGAGCTGGAGGACGTCCTCCTTAGTGGTTGCTTGGCTCCCTTGTACCCACTGTAGCAGTGACCACCGTAATTTACAGGCCCATTCAGCGTAAGTATCAGTTACCTGTTTTATAAGTCCGCGGAACTTTTGGCAGTTTGCCCCTGGTGTCAGCGCATATCGGGCCAAGATCACGTCTTTGATCCGCTCATAGTCCACACAGTCCTCATCAGGTACCCTGCGATAGGCGTCCGCTGCCCGGCCTGTCAGCTTGCTGGCCAGAATCTGAACCTGTTCCTCTGGCTTCACTTGATGCAGGGAACACTGCCGCTCAAAGTCCTGCAGAAAGCCATCAATGTCTTCCTCTGCCTCCCCCAACTGTCGGAAGGCATTATACTGGATTTTTTTGAGGCTTACTGTTGAAGGTACCTGGGCGAAAGCTAGAGCTCTCCCTGCTCGCTGACTCTCCTCTCTCCGCTCTGCCATCTCCATCTTGGCTAGCTCTATCCTCATCTGCTCTGCCATCTTTTCCTTCAGATCCGTAGGCACATCAGCCATCACCTCTTCTATGAGCTCTACTGCAGGGTTTGGGCCATAGAACGCCAGTCTGTTCTTTACCTCCCTCTGGAATTCAGTCTCCTCCACGTTTGCATTGGGGGGCGCTGCACTGTCGTGTTCCATGATGGCTGCTATCAAATCCGCTTTTGTTTTGATGCTTGCAATTAACCCTCGAGCTTTCACCAGGTCTTTTAATGTAGTCCTCTTTAACTTCTGGTAGTTGTTTTCCTTTCATTCCTTTCCTCCTGTAGATGGGGTATCACATCCCACTGTCTGCCACCAGTGTAACGGTGTCTGCTGTGCAGGAGTACCTCTTTCAGTACCACCCCATGCTTTAGGAGGTCCACTCTGTTTTGGCTGGATTCTGAACGAAGGACACTGACTGGAATGGCTTCATTACATGGGCGCATATAAAATATCACTGCTTTTCTACGTATTTCCAGTGTGACAACTCTTTACTCACAGGACACAGAATATATATCACAACAGATACAGAGGGCAGGCCAATTCAAAAGCGGCAGGCCAGACATACGTTACAATAGCCGCAGGTGGCCGGAGCCTGCCGATATTTACTGTGGGAATTACAAAGGTGGGGAAGGACAGAAGGAGGATTGTTTGGCTGGTGGTTAGGAGTGCTAGAAATGACCAGATGAGCAAACTAGCAATACAGGACGAGCTCTGGGAAGTGGGATCTCTGCTGACCGCAACCCCTCATCCTATCCCAACAACTAGAAATAGCCGTGGAGCGTTCCTGACTCTGCCTAGACGCCTCTTCACAGCCTAAGAGCTAACTACCCCTAAAGACAGCAAATACAGCCTACCTTGCCTCAGAGAAATTCCCCAAAGAAATAGGCAGCCCCCACATATATTGACAGTGAGTTAAGATGGAAGTCACAAACACAGGAATGAAATAGGTTTCAGCATAGGAGGCCAGGCTAACTAAACAGACAGAGGATAGAAAAGGTATCTTTGCGGTCAGCATAAAAAACTAACAAAAAACCACGCAGAGTGTGCAAAAGAAACCACCGCACCGACTCACAGCGCGGTGGTGCCACTCTGCATCCCAGAGCTTCCAGCTAACAAGATTAAATCATAATAGCAAGCTGGACAAAAACACAGTGGTAACAAATAAGCTAGCAGGGACTTAGCTTTTGCTGAAATAGACAGGTCATCTGAAAGATCCAAGAGAACTGAACCAGTACTAGGACATTGACAGCTGGCATCAAGTAAAGATCTGAGTGGAGTTAAATAGAGCAGCCAGCCAAGGCCTGAATGAGATCAGCTGGAGAAGGAATCTCAGAACCAGCAGCTCCACTCACAGCCACCAGGGGGAGTCCATGAACAGAACTCACCGAAGTACCATTCACAACCACAGGAGGGAGCTCGAGACCAGAATTCACAACAGTACCCCCCCCCCTTGAGGAGGGGTCACTGAACCCTCACCAGAGCCTCCAGGCCGCTCCGGACGAGCCAAATGAAAGGCACAAACAAGATCGGCAGCATGAACATCAGAGGCAACTACCCAGGAATTATCCTCCTGGCCATAACCTTTCCACTTGACTAGGTACTGAAGTTTCCGTCTCGAAATACGAGAATCCAAAATCTTCTCCACCCCATACTCCAACTCCCCCTCAACCAACACCGGGGCAGGAGGATCAATGGAGGGAACCATAGGAGCCACATATCTCTGCAACAACGACCTATGGAACACATTATGGATGGCGAAAGAAGCTGGAAGGTCCAAACGAAATGACACAGGATTAATAATTTTAGAAATCTTATAAGAACCAATGAAACTAGGCTTAAACGTAGGAGATGAAACCTTCATAGGAACAAAACGAGACGACAACCAAACCAAATCCCCAACACGAAGTCGGGGACCAACACAGCGACGGCGGTTAGCGAAACGTTGAGCCTTCTCCTGGGACAATGTCAAATTGTCCACTACGTGAGTCCAAATTTGCTGCAACCTGTCCACCACGGAATCCACACCAGGACAGTCCGAAGGCTCAACCTGCCCTGAAGAAAAACGAGGGTGGAAACCAGAATTACAGAAAAAAGGCGAAACCAAAGTGGCCGAGCTGGCCCGATTATTAAGGGCGAACTCAGCCAAAGGCAAGAAGGACACCCAATCGTCCTGATCAGCAGAAACAAAGCATCTCAGATATGTTTCCAAAGTCTGATTGGTTCGTTCGGTTTGGCCATTTGTCTGAGGATGGAAAGCTGAAGAAAAAGACAAATCAATGCCCATCTTAGCACAAAAGGACCGCCAAAATCTTGAAACAAACTGGGAACCTCTGTCCGACACGATGTTCTCTGGAATGCCATGTAAACGAACCACATGCTGGAAAAACAATGGAACCAAATCAGAGGAGGAAGGCAATTTAGGCAAGGGTACCAAATGGACCATCTTGGAGAAGCGATCACAAACCACCCAGATAACTGACATCCTCTGAGAGACAGGGAGATCCGAAATAAAATCCATGGAAATATGCGTCCAGGGCCTTTTCGGGACCGGCAAGGGCAAAAGCAGCCAACTGGCACAAGAACAGCAGGGCTTAGCCCGAGCACAAGTCCCACAGGACTGCACAAAATAACGCACATCTCGTGACAAGGAAGGCCACCAAAAGGATCTAGCCACCAAATCTCTGGTACCAAAGATTCCAGGATGACCAGCCAACACCGAACAATGAACCTCAGAGATAACTCTACTAGTCCATCTATCAGGGACAAACAGCTTCTCCGCTGGACAACGGTCAGGTCTATCAGCCTGAAACTCCTGCAGCACCTGCCGCAAATCAGGGGAGATGGCAGACAAAATTACCCCCTCTTTGAGAATACCAGCCGGCTCAGGAACTCCCGGAGAATCAGGCACAAAACTCCTTGAAAGGGCATCAGCCTTCACATTCTTAGAACCCGGAAGGTACGAAACCACAAAATTGAAGCGGGAGAAAAACAGCGACCATCGAGCCTGTCTAGGATTCAACCGCTTGGCAGACTCGAGATAAGTCAGATTCTTGTGATCCGTCAAGACCACCACGCGATGTTTGGCTCCTTCAAGCCTATGTCGCCACTCCTCAAACGCCCACTTCATAGCCAACAACTCTCGATTACCCACATCATAATTGCGCTCAGCAGGCGAAAACTTTCTAGAAAAGAAAGCACATGGTTTCATCACAGAGCCATCAGAACCTCTTTGAGACAAAACAGCCCCTGCTCCAATCTCAGAAGCATTCACCTTGACCTGAAATGGGAGCGAAACATCTGGCTGACACAACACAGGGGCAGAAGAAAAACGACGCTTCAGCTCCTGAAAAGCCTCAACGGCTGCAGAGGACCAATTGACCACATCAGCACCTTTCTTGGTCAAATCAGTCAATGGTTTAACAAAACTAGAAAAATTAGCGATGAAGCGACGGTAAAAATTAGCAAAGCCCAGAAATTTCTGAAGGCTCTTCACAGAAGTAGGCTGAGTCCAATCATAAATGGCCTGAACTTTAACAGGGTCCATCTTGATAGTAGAAGGGGAAAAAATGAAGCCCAAAAATGAAACCTTCTGAACTCCAAAGAGACATTTAGACCCCTTCACAAACAAGGAATGAGCACGAAGGACCTGGAACACCATTCTGACCTGCTTCACATGAGACTCCCAATCGTCCGAAAAGACCAAAATATCATCCAAATATACAATCATGAATCTATCCAGGTACTTTCGGAAGATGTCATGCATAAAGGACTGAAACACAGATGGAGCATTAGAAAGCCCGAATGGCATCACCAAGTACTCAAAATGGCCCTCGGGCATATTAAATGCTGTTTGCCATTCATCGCCCTGTTTAATACGCACAAGGTTATACGCCCCTCGAAGATCTATCTTGGTGAACCAGCTAGCCCCCTTAATCCGAGCAAACAAATCAGACAGTAGCGGCAAAGGGTACTGAAATTTGACGGTGATTTTATTAAGAAGGCGGTAATCTATACAAGGTCTCAGAGAACCATCCTTCTTGGCCACAAAAAAGAACCCTGCTCCCAACGGTGACGACGACGGGCGAATATGCCCTTTCTCCAAGGACTCCTTTATATAACTCCGCATTGCAGCGAGTTCTGGCACAGATAAATTAAACAGTCAGCCCTTCGGAAACTTACTACCAGGAATCAAATTAATAGCACAATCGCAATCCCTATGAGGAGGTAGGGCACTGGATTTGGGCTCATCAAATACATCCCGGTAATCTGACAAGAACTCAGGGACTTCAGAAGGATGGGAAGACGAAATAGACAACAATTGGACATCCCCATGTACCCCTTGACAACCCCAACTGGATACAGACATTGATTTCCAATCCAATACAGGATTATGGACCTGTAGCCATGGCAAACCTAAAACGACCACATCATGCAGATTATGCAACACCAAAAAGCGAATATCCTCCTGATGTGCAGGAGCCATGCACATGGTCAATTGAGTCCAGTACTGAGGCTTATTCTTGGCCAAAGGTGTAGCATCAATTCCTCTCAATGGAATAGGATACTGCAAGGGCTCCAAGAAAAAACCAAAGCGCCTGGCAAACTCCAAGTCCATCAAATTCAGGGCAGCGCCTGAATCCACAAATGCCATGACAGAATAGGACGACACAGAGCAAATCAGAGTAACGGACAAAATAAATTTTGGCTGTACAGTACCAATGGTGGCAGACCTAGCGAACCATTTAGTGCGCTTAGGACAATCAGAGATAGCATGAGTGGAGTCACCACAGTAAAAACACAGCCCATTCTGACGTCTGTATTCTTGCCGTTCAGCTCTGGTCAAGGTCCTATCACATTGCATAGGCTCAAGCTTCTGCTCAGAAAACACCGCCAAATGGTGCACATTTTTGCGCTCACGTAAGCGTCGATCGATCTGAATGGCCAAGGACATAGACTCATTCAGACCATCAGGCGTGGGGAATCCCACCATTACATCCTTAAGGGCTTCAGAAAGACCCTTTCTGAAAATTGGCTCCAGGGCACACTCATTCCACTGAGTAAGCACAGACCACTTTCTGAACTTCTGACAATATACCTCCGCTTCATCCTAACCCTGACACAAAGCCAGCAAAATTTTCTCTGCCTGATCCACTGAATCTGGTTCATCATAAAGCAATCCAAGCGCCAGAAAAAACGCATCTACATTACGCAATGCAGGATCTCCTGGCGCAAGGGAAAAAGCCCAGTCTTGAGGGTCGCCACGTAGCAAAGAAATAATGATTTTTACTTGCTGAATGGGGTCACCAGAGGAGCGGGGTTTCAAAGCAAAAAACAGTCTACAATTATTTTTGAAATTCAGGAACTTAGATCTATCCCCAGAAAACAAATCAGGAATTGGAATTCTGGGTTCTAACATCGGGTTCTGAACTACAAAATCTTGTATGCTTTGTACCCGTGCAGTGAGTTGATCCATACAAGAGGACAGACCTTGAATGTCCATATCTACACCTGTGTCCTGAACCACCCAGAGGTTAAGGGGAAAAGAAATACAAAACACACTGCAGAGAAAAAAAAATGGTCTCAGAACTTCTCTTATCCCTCTATTGAGATGCATTAACACTTTGTTGGCCAGCTGTACTGTTATGTTTGGCTGGTGGATAGGAGCGCTAGAAATGACCAGATGAGCAAACTAGCAATACAGGACGAGCTCTGGGAAGTGGGAGCTCTGCTGACCGCAACCCCTAATCCTATCCCAACAACTAGAAATAGCCGTGGAGCGTTCCTGACTCTGCCTAGACGCTTCTTCACAGCCTAAGAGCTAACTACCCCTAAAGACAGAAAATATAGCCTACCTTGCCTCAGAGAAATTCCCCAAAGAAATAGGCAGCCCCCACATATATTGACTGTGAGTTAAGATGGAAGTCACAAACACAGGAATGAAATAGTTTTCAGCATAGGAGGCCAGGCTAACTAAACAGACAGAGGATAGAAAAGGTATCTTTGCGGTCAGCATAAAAAACTAACAAAAAACCACGCAGAGTGTGCAAAAGAAACCACCGCACCGACTCATGGCGCGGTGGTGCCACTCTGCATCCCAGAGCTTCCAGCTAACAAGATTAAATCATAATAGCAAGCTGGACAAAAACACAGTGGTAACAAATAAGCTAGTAGGGACTTAGCTTTTGCTGAAATAGACAGGTCATCTGAAAGATCCAAGAGAACTGAACCAGTACTAGGACATTGACAGCTGGCATCAAGTAAAGATCTGAGTGGAGTTAAATAGAGCAGCCAGCAAAGGCCTGAACGAGATCAGCTGGAGAAGGAATCTCAGAACCAGCAGCTCCACTCACAGCCACCAGAGGGAGTCCATGAATAGAACTCACCGAAGTACCATTCACAACCACAGGAGGGAGCTCGAGAACAGAATTCACAACAGGGGATATCTTGTCCCCTCTGCCCAGGGGGCGCAGCCGGTGGGCTGATGCATTAGGGACCTGCCTCTCACATGGAACCTATTATATATACATATAACTGCATAACATATTCTGGGTGCTGGGTGATTCTGTAAAAGGTGGATTGGTAAAGGCATGGATGATGTTCCTGGACAAGTGCTGGTACAAGGCGAGGATGCCGGGAGAAAAAGTGGTGGCTGTGGACCACGTATGAAGTGATACCTGCCGCCTCTGTGTCTACCAGCCTAAATGGCATTATTTCCATGGCAAGCAGCCTGGAAATGTGCCCATTTAGTATTTGGGCCTGTAGGTGGGAGCTGGGAATACATTTTTCATTCCAAGGCCTGGCGTAGGGACAGTTGAACGTTGGGCTGGGACAAGGATTTGCCTGATGATGGTAGTCAGAATGTGCAAGGTAAGGTGAAGGGAATAAGTCATCTGTGCCAGTGTTTTGGACAGGGGATTGTCATGCACCTAGCACAGGGGAAGAGGCAGTGGAGTCACCCAATGGCACCAATTGTGTACCCAGGTGTTCTGCCCCTGAGTCGGGTTCTTAGATGACATGTGCATGATCATGCTGGTGGTAGTTAGCTTCTTACAGTTCAGGCACCTGTTGATCTTTGCATGGTACAGGTTGCAAATTGACATTTTGTTTGTTTCTTAACACCCGTTAAAACCATCTCAGACTGGGGGACACCTAAGTCTTTGATGGAGAAATTCAGGATTGTCGGTGCTCTGCGGAACAGTTGCCCACCTTCTCCCTCTGATAACCCCACTGATTCAACCTATTTGTTTCGGTGCTGCTGATCTCTCCCACTCAGCACTGCTGGCCTTGTTCTGCATGCCAGCTTCCCAGATTGGGTTGGTGACTTCATCATCCACCACCTCGTCATCCACCAATGCACCCTGGTAATATATGGCCACCTCAATGCTACCATAAAGCAACAGGACACTCCAATGGGTATGCATGAAAATAGAAAAAGATGGATCCAACAAGTCTGTCTTTAGAATGAATGGTAAATATTCTTTATTACTACATAAAACATCAACATTTAACAAAATATCTTTTTTTTATTTTTTTTTCCTTTAAATGTTTATTTTATTTTCCAAGAAAACACATAACAACACAAACATATAATATTCCAATACAAATTATAATTACAACACAAAAAAAAAAATTATATATATATATATATTATAACAACTGTTTTAGGACAAATGGTATTTACTCGCTGTCCAGGTTTGCCAAATCTTTGCTACCTTTTTTCTCCTAGTGCGAGACTGAGACAACATTAATTCATATTTACAGTTCACATTCAGCTTTTCGGTCAGCTCTTTTAGGGTTGGAGGAAAGGTCTCCTTCCATTTTCTAGCCAACAATATTCGAGCTGCTATCAGTATATGTGATATCAACCCTCTAATTTGTTTAGGAAATATTTCCAAACCGATGTGTAAAATCACCATTGAGGGTGTAATTTGTGCCGTTACCCCTGAAATCTCCATAATCAGCTTCAACACACTGCCCCAAAAGGATAGAAGCCTCGGGCACGAGTACCAGATATGTCTCTGGTTGCCTACTTGTCCACATCCTCGCCAACATAAATGGGAGGATTGCGGATTAAATTTTGCAATTCTCTCTGGGCATAGATACCATCTCATTTGAGTCTTCTTTAATTGTTCCACGTGATTTATACAGGATGACACTCTCTTAACCTCCTTTATGCTATTTCCCCATAGTTCTAATTCTAATACCTCCCATAACTCTAGTTCCCATTTTTCCATATAAGGTAATTTAATCTCTTCAACTGGGTTAATTAAAGCTCTATAAAACACTGATATTCCTTTTATAGTTGGACCTGATGTTACTATGAGTTTTCCCATCTTTCCCTCTCCCATAGTGCCAGAATATCTCGCTTTTACAATTTTATTTAAAAAATTCCTAATTTGTAAATAATGATAAAAATATTTTCATATTCCGGTATATTTATTGGCTAATTGATCAAAAGGGATAACTCCAGTGATTTCCATTATGTCTGCTAAAGTTTGTATACCCGCTCCTCGCCATTGTTGGAGGTTTAAATAAGGAATATGGGGCTCAATGGCATATATTGATAATGTTTCACATGGTATCCCTAGCAGCAAGGGCAATAACAATCTCCATAACCTAATTGCCGCCTGCATTGTTGGCAATAAGGGGGAGGTGGGTCCCATTTGAATTAACTCTGTTTCTAGCGCCAGACGCGTGGAACCCCGTCTAGAATAAAATTTTTCTATCTGCATCCATCTGTGGTTTCCATTCATCTGCCACCATTCTTTTAAACCCACTAATATTGAGGCTCTATGATATGCCATTAAATCCGGGACTCCCATCCCCCCTACTTCCATAGGAAGATATAGTGACGCCCTTGCTACGCGTGATTTCTTATATGCCCATATATATTTACTAACTAGTAGTTGTAAATCATTAATATATTTTTTTGGTATATTTAGGGGGAGGGTCCTAAAATAATACAAAATCTTTGGTAAGACTATCATTTTGAAAGCATTAATACAGGCTATCCAAGAAGTGGTGATTTTATGCATATCTTCTAATAAAATTTTAATTTGTGTATGTAGATTTGTAAAGTTTACTTTTATTATCTGATCTGTAGTTGTCAACATTATCCCTAAATAGGGAATTCCTTCTTTTAACCACTGAAATGAAAATAATTTCTTCATATCTTGTATAGACTCTATTGACATTGCCACTGGAAGAATTGATGATTTATTCAGGTTTAATTTATAAAATGATATCTCACTGAATTCTTTCAGCTCCTCTAAGACTGTCGATAAGGACTGTTCACACAAGAGATAATAATATCATCCGCATAAAGACTTATTTTATGAGCTTCCTTCCCTACCATTACCCCTGAAATTAAAGGCGAGATCCTAATCCTTTCCGCCAGTGGTTCCATACATAGAACAAAGATTATTGGGGACAGGGGGCAGCCCTGTCGCGTCCCGTTTGTTATATAAAAAGGTTCCGATAGAGCATCCGCCGTCCACACTCTTGCCGAAGGGGCCGCATATATGGCTAAAATAGCTGCGAGAATTGATCCTCCCAACCCAAATTTTTCCAGAACTGCCCGGACATATCCCCAGTGCACCCTGTCAAAGGCCTTCTCTGCGTCCAATGACAGGAATGCACTGGGGAGGCCTGACAGCTCCGCAATCCGAACTAAATCTATCATTCGGCGTATTCCATCTTTCGCCTCTCTACCCCTCACAAACCCTACCTGGTCTGGTGAGACCAGATCTGGAATAATCTGATTTAAACGAGAGGCTAACATTTTGGTAAAAATTTTTATATCGGTGTTCAAGAGGGCTATAGGTCTAAAATTTTCTGGGGTTATGGGTGTTTTACCGGGTTTCGGTAAAGTGACAATGGTAGCCTCCAAGTTGACTTTAGCGATTGACCCCTCGTCCTTCCACCTCGAAAATATTCTCAATAAGAAAGGAACTAGCTCCTCCTGAAAAGTTTGATAATAATAATTAGGAAATCCATCCGGCCCAGGCGCGCTAGCCCTCTTAGATTGTTTTATGGTCGAAATAATCTCTTCTTTTGTAAAGGGGGCATTCAGATAGCTCAATTGCTCATCTGAAATCTTAGGGAGATTCACGGATCTAAGATAATTTTTTATTCCCTGCGCCGAGGGTTGTGGGATCCCCGGGTCACTCCCCAGATTATACAGCTTTGTGTAATATTTAACAAATTCCTCAGCTATTCCCATAGGGTTTCTCACATGAGACCCATCTGACTTCAAAATATATTCAATCCTATTCTTTATCTCTCTTTTTTTTATTCTTCGAGCAAGGAGGGCCCCCCCTTTGTCCCCAGCGGAATACCACTTCATTTTTAATTTACGCATGTTATGCGCATGCGCAGACAACATTGAATCTCGCAATGTAAATCTGATTGAAAATATTTCAGTAGTGATTGGAGGGGTAACCACCTTCTTGTTGATAGATTCTAAGGTTTGCAATCTGCCCAAAAGTTCTCTTTTTTCCTTCTCCTTTCCTTGTTTCAGGATAGACGCTTGTTGTAATAACACCCCCCTTATAAACGCTTTATGTGCCATCCACAAGGTTTCATCATTGATCTCCCCATTGTCATTTTTATCAAAATATTCCCTTACTGCAGAACCTATTATCGAAGATACCTTTTCATTCAGGAGTATTTCCTCATTCATGCGCCACCTGAATATGGGCGTATGTTGATAAGACAATGAAATCTTAAGATATATGGGGGCGTGATCCGACCATGTTATCAGACCAATCTTTGCTTCCATACTCCTTAATAAAATGTTATCATCCACCAGGAAATAATCTATTCTGCTGTATGTGTGGTGTCGGTGGGAGAAAAAAGTATAATCTCTTTCTGATGCTTGGACATATCTCCAATAATCATGATAATGAAATTCGAGAGCTAATGATCTCAACTCCCCTCGACTCCGCACTCCCCCTCGAGAACTATCCATCTCTCTGCTCATAGGAAGATTAAAATCCCCACACACTATTTTACCTCCTTTTCCAACTGCCTGTATTTTTTTAAATACCTTTCTAATGAATTTTCCTTGGCCTCTGTTCGGTGCATATATTGTCGCTAATGTATGTAATATCCCATTTAAAGTACAGGACAAAATCAAAAATCTCCCTTCTGAATCTTCATATGTCTGTAACACTTCACATGCCACTGTGTGTTTAATTACAATACAGACCCCACATTTTTTAACCGTATTATTAGAAAAAAAAATATGTGGAAACTGATTATGATGAAATCTCCCATTATCTATTTCAAGCAGATGTGTCTCCTGTAAACAAATTATTTCTGCTTGTGATTTTAACACCTCTGACCAAACCATGCTCCTTTTACTAGGGGAATTCATGCCTTTAACATTTAATGACATTATTTTTATACTCATTACAACATATATGTATCTTCTGCTATAAAGTCCTCCACCTCCTTACCCTTTGAACTAATCCTATTAAATACACTGGTATCCAACACTATAAAACAAGCAGTTATCTCCGTCTCTTTCAGACCCAAAGCTGCACTGAAATATACAAAAAAAAAAAAAAAAAAAAAACACGAAAATTAAAGCAACATATATTCAATGTCCTATGGTTGATCACAAATACCATAGGGGAGGCCCTGTACCTCGGGCAGCGGGCAGAAAAAAAACATCTGCCTTATTGGGGTCTGGAAAACAAGATTTGTCTCCAGATAATGTCTAGAGGTCCGGCCACGAGGCCTGCATTCTCGCTCCATTAGACTTTATACTTTAGACCATTCATTTGTTACTTTCTTCCCTTTTCCCACTTTAACAGGGGCACAGGCAATTTTCCACGCTGCTAATTTCTCCTCAGCTGATATAAGTGAGGTACAAGTCACTATATTACCTTCATATGTTATATGGAGTTTCACAGGATTAAACCCCCATTTATATCTAATGTTAGCGTCCCTCAAGGCTGCGCATACATGTGCATACTCTCTGCGCTTTGCCAGTGTTGCTGCTGATAAGTCTGAATACACCTGTAACCCTTGAAATTCCGTAGGGAGTGTAAGGGGCTTTCTTGTTTGTTGTATAAATGCTTCCTTGGTGGGAAAACGCAGCAATCTGACCAAAGTGTCTCTAGGATATGTAGAATCCAGGTGTCTTGGTCTTGGAATCCTGTGAACCCTTTCAATAAGCAATTCTGCAGGCGAAAAGTCAGGTAGCACCAAAGCCAAAAATCTTAACACAAAGGGGGCCAGCTGTTTATCTATTATGTCCTCCGGAATACCTCGAACTCTGATATTCTGCCTTCTGGATCTGTCTTCTAAATCATTTAATTTGTCATACACTTTAGACAACTCACTTTTTAAAATCTCATTTTCATCCACAAGAGCATTAATGGTTGTCGTGTATTCTCCCATTTTAGATTCGATATGGGCTGTTCTATCTCCCAGGGAATCCACATCTTTCCTCATCTCACTTAGCATTTCGTACAGATCTTCTTTCAATGATGCCCGCACTTTAGCTATAAACTCATTCATATCCCCTTTTGTCAGTGGGGGTGAGCTGCTACTGCTGCTGCCCTCATTGTGCTGGGATGGTGCAGTGCTTCTCCCACTTCTCCCCCCTTCTCTCTGAGGGGAGCGTGGCTCACTAGGTGGAGTAGCTGGAATTACCTTTCCTCTCCCTTGTACTGTCTGGCCTCCGGGATAGAAGTCTGGCAGCCTTGGAGGTGATGTTTGTTTGCTCTTCCCCAGGGTCACCATGTAGCTGGAGATGATAAGCAGTAATCAGCAGTAATCAGATCCTCTGGCAGGAACAACTGGCACTCAGTACAGCTCTGTGAGAAAGATAAAGCAGCTTTGGTGTCTCTCAATGCAGCTTCAGCACGGGAAGCAGCTATAATAGAAAAGTCCTTGGCAGCAAAAAAACTCTGTAAGCCGGCATGAGCTGCTGACAGCCTCGTGGCCTGGAGCCTCACAGACTAGGCGTCGGTCACATCAGCATCCGGTCACGCCCCCCAGAAGAAATTCACCTCTCACTGTTCTGCGTGCTGCTCCCTACGCCAAAATATCTTTCATAAGTAGAAATAGTATTGTTTAAATGACAGGTAGATTTGTAAAGGACTCAGGTGTAACAAGTCTGCAAGTCAACACTAATCATTAGACTGAAAGGACAGGAGAATCATGTTCCTGGGAAATAGACCCAAATTAAAGATAAGTTAATATGCCTCCTTTAAGAGGCCATAAGTATGATGGCTAGCTCAGGAATGATCCTCACTAGTGATGAGCGTGCATGCTCACTGTTGTGAATTCTGTTCTCGAGCTCCCTCCTGTGGTTATGAATAGTACTTCGTTGAGTTCTGTTCATGGACTCCCTCTGGTGGCTGTGAGTGGAGCTGCTGGTTCTGAGATTCCTTCTCCAGCTGATCTCATTCAGGCCTTGGCTGGCTGCTCTATTTAACTCCACTCAGATCTTTACTTGATGCCAGCTGTCAATGTCCTAGTACTGGTTCAGTTCTCTTGGATCTTTCAGATGACCTGTCTATTTCAGCAAAAGCTAAGTCCCTGCTAGCTTATTTGTTACCATTGTGTTTTTGTCCAGCTTGCTATTATGATTTAATCTTGTTAGCTGGAAGCTCTGGGATGCAGAGTGGCACCACCGCGCCGTGAGTCGGTGCGGTGGTTTCTTTTGCACACTCTGCGTGGTTTTTTGTTAGTTTTTTATGCTGACCGCAAAGATACCTTTTCTATCCTCTGTCTGTTTAGTTAGTCTGGCCTCCTATGCTGAAACCTATTTCATTCCTGTGTTTGTGACTCCCATCTTAACTCACAGTCAATATATGTGGGGGCTGCCTATTTCTTTGGGGAATTTCTCTGAGGCAAGGTAGGCTGTATTTTCTATCTTTAGGGGTAGTTAGCTCTTAGGCTGTGAAGAGGCATCTAGGCAGAGTCAGGAACGCTCCACGGCTATTTCTAGTTGTTGTGATAGGATTAGGGGTTGCGGTCAGCAGAGTTCCCACTTCCCAGAGCTCGTCCTGTATTGCTAGTTTGCTCATCTGGTCATTTCTAGTGCTCCTAACCACCAGCCAAACATAACAGTACAGCTGGCCTACAAAGTGTTAATGCATCTCAAAAGAGGGATAAGAGAAGTTCTGAGACCATTTTTTTTTCTCTGCAGTGTGTTTTGTATTTCTTTTCCCCTTAACCTCTGGGTGGTTCAGGACACAGGTGTAGATATGGACATTCAAGGTCGGTCCTATTGTGTGGATCAACTCACTGCAAGGGTACAAAGCATTCAAGATTATGTAGTTCAGAACCCGATGTTAGAACCCAGAATTCCAATTCCTGATTTGTTTTCTGGGGATAGATCTAAGTTCCTGAATTTCAAAAATAATTGTAGACTGTTTTTTGCTTTGAAACCCCGCTCCTCTGGTGACCCCATTCAGCAAAGTGAAAATCATTATTTCTTTGCTACGTGGCGACCCTCAAGACTGGGCATTTTTCCTTGCGCCAGGAGATCCTGCATTGCGTAATGTAGATGCGTTTTTTCTGGCGCTTGGATTGCTTTATGATGAACCAGATTCAGTGGATCAGGCAGAGAAAATTTTGCTGGCTTTGTGTCAGGGTCAGGATGAAGCGGAGGTATATTGTCAGAAGTTCAGAAAGTGGTCTGTGCTTACTCAGTAGAATGAGTGTGCCCTGGCGGCAATTTGCAGAAAGGGTCTTTCTGAAGCCCTTAAGGATGTTATGGTGGGATTCCCCACGCCTGCTGGTCTGAATTAGTCTATGTCCTTGGCCATTCAGATCGATCGACGCTTACATGAGCGCAAAAATGTGCACCATTTGGTGGTGTTTTTTGAGCAGAAGCTTGAGCCTATGCAATGTGATAGGACTTTGACCAGAGCTGAACGGCAAGAATACAGACGTCAGAATGGGCTGTGTTTTTACTGTGGTGACTCCACGCATGCTATCTCTGATTGTCCTAAGCGCACTAAACGGTTTGCTAGGTCTGCCACCATTGGTACTGTACAGCCAAAATTTATTTTGTCCGTTACTCTGATTTGCTCTTTGTCGTCCTATTCTGTTATGGCATTTGTGGATTCAGGCGCTGCCCTGAATTTGATGGACTTGGAGTTTGCCAGGCGCTGTGGGTTTTCTTTGGAGCCCTTGCAGTATCCTATTCCATTGAGAGGAATTGATGCTACACCTTTGGCCAAGAATAAGCCTCAGTACTGGACTCAATTGACCATGTGCATGGCTCCTGCACATCAGGAGGATATTAGTGTTTTGGTGTTGCATAATCTGCATGATGTGGTCGTTTTGGGTTTGCCATGGCTACAGGTCCATAATCCTGTATTGGATTGGAAATCAATGTCAGTATCCAGTTGGGGTTGTCAAGGGGTACATGGGGATGTCCCATTGTTGTCTATTTCGTCTTCCCATCCTTCTGAAGTCCCTGAGTTCTTGTCAGATTACCGGGATGTATTTGATGAGCCCAAATCCAGTGCCCTACCTCCTCATAGGGATTGCGATTGTGCTATTAATTTGATTCCTGGTAGTAAGTTTCCGAAGGGCTGACTGTTTAATTTATCTGTGCCAGAACTCGCTGCTATGCGGAGTTATATAAAGGAGTCCTTGGAGAAAGGGCATATTCGCCCGTCGTCGTCACCGTTGGGAGCAGGGTTCTTTTTTGTGGCCAAGAAGGATGGTTCTCTGAGACCTTGTATAGATTACCGCATTCTTAATAAAATCACCGTCAAATTTCAGTACCCTTTGCCGCTGCTGTTTGATTTGTTTGCTCGGATTAAGGGGGCTAGCTGGTTCACCAAGATAGATCTTCGAGGGGCGTATAACCTTGTGCGTATTAAACAGGGCGATGAATGGCAAACAGCATTTAATACGCCCGAGGGCCATTTTGAGTACTTGGTGATGCCATTCGGGCTTTCTAATGCTCCATCTGTGTTTCAGTCCTTTATGCATGACATCTTCCGAAAGTACCTGGATAGATTCATGATTGTATATTTGGATGATATTTTGGTCTTTTCGGACGATTGGGAGTCTCATGTGAAGCAGGTCAGAATGGTGTTCCAGGTCCTTCGTGCTCATTCCTTGTTTGTGAAGGGGTCTAAATGTCTCTTTGGAGTTCAGAAGGTTTCATTTTTGGGCTTCATTTTTTCCCCTTCTACTATCGAGATGGACCCTGTTAAAGTTCAGGCCATTTATGATTGGACTCAGCCTACTTCTGTGAAGAGCCTTCAGAAATTTCTGGGCATTGCTAATTTTTACCGTTGCTTCATCGCTAATTTTTCTAGTGTTGTTAAACCATTGACTGATTTGACCAAGATAGGTGCTGATATGGTCAATTGGTCCTCTGCGGCCATTGAGGCTTTTCAGGAGCTGAAGCATCGTTTTTCTTCTGCCCCTGTGTTGTGTCAGCCAGATGTTTCGCTCCCGTTTCAGGTCGAGGTGGATGCTTCTGAGATTGGAGCAGGGGCTGTTTTGTCTCAAAGAGGTTCTGATGGCTCTGTGATGAAACCATGTGCTTTCTTTTCTAGAAAGTTTTCGCCTGCTGAGCGCAATTATGATGTGGGTAATCGAGAGTTGTTGGCTATGAAGTGGGCGTTTGAGGAGTGGCGACATTGGCTTGAAAGAGCCAAACATCGCGTGGTGGTCTTGACGGATCACAAGAATCTGACTTATCTCGAGTCTGCCAAGCGGTTGAATCCTAGACAGGCTCGATGGTCGCTGTTTTTCTCCCGCTTCAAGTTTGTGGTTTCGTACCTTCCGGGTTCTAAGAATGTGAAGGCTGATGCCCTTTCAAGGAGTTTTGTGCCTGATTCTCTGGGAGTTCCTGAGCCGGCTGGTATTCTCAAAGAGGGGGTAATTTTGTCTGCCATCTCCCCTGATTTGCGGCGGGTGCTGCAAGAGTTTCAGGCTGATAGACCTGAACGTTGCCCAGCGGAGAAGCTGTTTGTCCCTGATAGATGGACTAGTAGAGTTATCTCTGAGGTTCATTGTTCGGTGTTGGCTGGTCACCCTGGAATCTTTGGTACCAGAGATTTGGTGGCTAGATCCTTTTGGTGGCCTTCCTTGTCACGAGATGTGCGTTCTTTTGTGCAGTCCTGTGGGACTTGTGCTCGGGCTAAGCTCTGCTGTTCTCGTGCCAGTGGGTTGCTTTTGCCCTTGCCGGTCAAGAAAAGGCCCTGGACGCATATTTCCATGGATTTTATTTCGGATCTCCCTGTCTCTCAGAGGATGTCAGTTATCTGGGTGGTTTGTGATCCCTTCTCTAAGATGGTCCATTTGGTACCTTTGCCTAAGTTGCCTTCCTCCTCTGATTTGGTTCCATTGTTTTTCCAGCATGTGGTTCGTTTACATGGCATTCCGGAGAACATCGTGTCGGACAGAGGTTCCCAGTTTGTTTCAAGATTTTGGCGGTCCTTTTGTGCTAAGATGGGCATTGATTTGTCTTTTTCTTCAGCTTTCCATCCTCAGACAAATGGCCAAACCGAACGAACCAATCAGACTTTGGAAACATATCTGAGATGCTTTGTTTCTGCTGATCAGGATGATTGGGTGTCCCTCTTGCCTTTGGCTGAGTTCGCCCTTAATAATCGGGCCAGCTCGGCCACTTTGGTTTCGCCTTTTTTTTGTAATTCTGGTTTCCACCCTCGTTTTTCTTCAGGGCAGGTTGAGCCTTCGGACTGTCCTGGTGTGGATTCCGTGGTGGACAGGTTGCAGCAAATTTGGACTCACGTAGTGGACAATTTGACATTGTCCCAGGAGAAGGCTCAACGTTTCGCTAACCGCCGTCGCTGTGTTGGTCCCCGACTTCGTGTTGGGGATTTGGTTTGGTTGTCGTCTCGTTTTGTTCCTATGAAGTTTTCGTCTCCTAAGTTTAAGCCTCGTTTCATTGGTCCTTATAAGATTTCTAAAATTATTAATCCTGTGTCATTTCGTTTGGACCTTCCAGCTTCTTTCGCCATCCATAATGTGTTCCATAGGTCATTGTTGCGGAGATATGTGGCTCCTATGGTTCCCTCCGTTGATCCTTCTGCCCCGGTGTTGGTTGAGGGGGAGTTGGAGTATGTGGTGGAGATGATTTTGGATTCTCGTATTTCGAGATGGAAACTTCAGTACCTAGTCAAGTGGAAAGGTTATGGTCAGGAGGATAAATCCTGGGTAGTTGCCTCTGATGTTCATGCTGCCGATCTTGTTCATACCTTTCATTTGGCTCATCCGGAGCGGCCTGGAGGCTCTGGTGAGGGTTCGGTGACCCCTCCTCATGGGGGGGTACTGTTGTGAATTCTGTTCTTGAGCTCCCTCCTGTGGTTATGAATAGTACTTCGGTGAGTTCTGTTCATGGACTCCCTCTGGTGGCTGTGAGTGGAGCTGCTGGTTCTGAGATTCCTTCTCCAGATGATCTCGTTCAGGCCTTGGCTGGCTGCTCTATTTAACTCCACTCAGATCTTTACTTGATGCCAGCTGTCAATGTTCTAGTACTGGTTCAGTTCTCTTGGAACTTTCAGATGACCTGTCTATTTCAGCAAAAGCTAAGTCCCTGCTAGCTTATTTGTTACCATTGTGTTTTTGTCCAGCTTGCTATTATGATTTAATCTTGTTAGCTGGAAGCTCTGGGATGCAGAGTGGCACCACCGCGCCGTGAGTCGGTGCGGTGGTTTCTTTTGCACACTCTGCGTGGTTTTTTGTTAGTTTTTTATGCTGACCGCAAAGATACCTTTTCTATCCTCTGTCTGTTTAGTTAGTCTGGCCTCCTATGCTGAAACCTATTTCTTTCCTGTGTTTGTGACTCCCATCTTAACTCACAGTCAATATATGTGGGGGCTGCCTATTTCTTTGGGGAATTTCTCTGAGGCAAGGTAGGCTGTATTTTCTATCTTTAGGGGTAGTTAGCTCTTAGGCTGTGAAGAGGCGTCTAGGCAGAGTCAGGAACGCTGCACGGCTATTTCTAGTTGTTGTGATAGGATTATGGGTTGCGGTCAGCAGAGTTCCCACTTCCCAGAGCTCGTCCTGTATTGCTAGTTTGCTCATCTGGTCATTTCTAGTGATCCTAATCACCAGCCAAACATAACAGCTCACCACTACTCGGTACTCAACCGAGCATTTCACTGCTCGAGATGCTCAGAGCTCTCCGAGTATTTCTGGGGTTGCTCAGTGGGAGTTCTGGTCCCTGCCCTGCATGTTTGGCACTCTTTAGAGAGCCAAAGAACATGCAGGGATTGTCTGCCACACACGTTAATGCCACAGCCATATCAACTATCAGTCCTTCTGAGGACTAATCCAGCTGCATAGATATCAGTGCTAGGCAGTGTATGTGGCAGACTAGTTACCCATTTGTAATGGAATATCCAGACTGGGTCCCGGTCCCGTACCCCAACACGTGTTTCGCGTTCACGTGTGCCGCTTCCTCAGGGGGCGTGGCTAAATCCGGCTCTCTATCCGGTATATATACGTGTTTAATTAGATCACATGTGATGTTAACAAAAGAAAAAGGGGCGTGCGCTGCGGTGAACCGCAAGTGACTATGCCGTGCAGCGCCTCAAACCTTGATCTCGTCAGGCAAGGCCGGGTCACATGAGCGGGTCGGCACCACGCCCACCCCACATGACACCGGACCGCCGGCGAAAGAGAGGAAATCCGAGGCAAATGTTATGTGCAAATAACTGTAATACTACTCGAAATAAAGTGCAAAGGTAAATATTACGTGTCAAACGTAATTACGTGGCAAACGCATATACATACGTTATAAAAGTGAAAGGTGCATAAGTGACTTGTGCAAGATACTATATCAGTACAATACCAGTCTGGATATTCCATTACAAATGGGTAACTAGTTTATTTATTTCCATCAATACATTCAGTATGGGCAATATCAATGTGGCACATGATGGCGGTATTTAGCTTGGCAATTTAGCCTTGTAAAGAGTATTAAACTCTGTTATGTGCTGCAATATTGGGCCTTTTTTTGCTGGTACATATTGGACTTTGTTATTACCTATGTCCTTTCTTGTGTCCTGGTTTATGGGTTGCACCTTTATAGTCACTTTTTAGTAACCTTGTGAATTTACCAATTTATATGTATTGAATGTACATTTGTTCCAAAATAAGATTTTTATTAGTCTTATAATAAAGGATATTTCTTTCTATCCAGACTTATGTAGATGTGTAGTGAGCACTTTGAACCGCCAAGTGCTTCACAGAAGTTTATAACGTAGAGCCATGAAAATAAAAAATCGCATTTGTTTACACAAAAATGATTTTTCGCCCACAAATTCTTATTTTCACAAGGGTAACAGGAGAAATTAGCCCACAAAAGTTGTTGTGCAATTTCTCCTGAGTACATTGATACCCATATGTGGGGGTAATCCACTGTTTGGGCGCACCGCAGAGCTTGGAAGAGAAGGAGTGCCGTTTTACTTTTTCAATGTAGAATTGGCTGGAACTGAGAATGGACGCCATGTCGCGTTTGGAGAGCCCTTGATGTGCCTAAACAGTAGAAAACCCCCACAAGTGACCCCATTTTGGAAACTAGACCCCCCATGGAACTTATCTAGATGTGTGGTGAGAACATTGAATGCCCAAGTGCTTCACAGAAGTTTATAATTCAGAGTCGTGAAAATAAAAAATATATTTTTTTTCCACAAAAAATATTTTTTAGCCCCAAGTTTTTATTTTCACAAGGGTAACGAGAAATTGGACAGCAAAAGTTGTTGTACAATTTGTCCTGAGTATGCTGGTACCCCATATGTGGGGGTAAACCACTGTTTGGGTGCACGGCAGAGCTAGGAAGGGAAGGAGCGCCGTTTTGGAATGCAGACTTTGATAGAATGGTCTGCGGGCGTTATGTTGCGTTTGCAGAGCCCCTGATGTACCTAAACAGTAGAAACCCCCCACACGTGACCCGATTTTGGAAACTAGACCCCCAAGGAACTTATCTAGATATGCGGTGAGAACTTTGAATGCCCAAGTGCTTCACAGAAGTTTATAAGGCAGAGTCGTGAAAATAAAAAATATTTTTATTTTCCACAAAAAAGATTTTTTAGCCCCCAAATTTTTATTTTCACAAGGGTAACAAGAGAAATTGGACCCCAAACGTTGTTGTGCAATTTGTCCTGAGTATGCTGGTACCCCATATGTGGGGGTAAACCACTGTTTGGGTGCACGGCAGAGCTCAGAAGGGAAGGAACACTGTTTTGGAATGCAGACTTTGATAGAATGGTCTGCGGGCTGTTGTGAATTAGACTTTTTTGGCTCCCTCTTGTGGTCACTGGTGATATGACTCTGGGATTGTCTTTCTCAGTTTGGCACCCACCTGGGTCGTTAGTCCAGGGGTGTTGCTATATAAGCTTCCTGGATTCTCAGTCCAGTGCCTGGCATCGTTGTAATCAGATCCTTTCTGTTTGCTCCTGTCTGCTGGTCCTGGTTCTTGCAAAATTAAGCTAAGTCGTGCTTCCTTGTTTTTTGGTTATTTGTATGGCTCTTATTTTCTGACCAGCTTGTACTAAATGTGATTCTTGATTTTGCTGGAAGCTCTAGGGGGCTGGTATTCTCCCCCGGGCCGTTAGACGGTTCGGGGGTTCTTGAGTATCCAGCGTGGAAATTTTGATAGGGTTTTTGGAAAATTTCGGAAATGGTCCGTGCTTACTCAGTGGAATGAGTGTGCTCTGGCCGCAAATTTCAGAAGTGGCCTTTCTGAAGCCATTAAGAATGTGATGGTGGGTCTCTCCATTCCTACAAGTCTGAATGATTCCATGGCGCTGGCTATTCAAATTGACCGGCGTTTGCGGGAGCGCAAAACTGCTAATCCTCTGGTGGTGTTGTCTGAACAAATACCTGATTTAATGCAATGTGATAGAATTCAGACTAGAAATGAACGGAAAAATCATAGACGTCAGAGTGGGTTGTGTTTTTACTGTGGTGATTCTACACATGTTATATCAGCATGCTCTAAACGCCTAACAAGGGTTGTTAGCCCTGTCGCCATTGGTAATTTGCAACCTAAATTTATTTTGTCTGTGACTTTAATTTGCTCATTGTCTTCCTACCCTGTTATGGCGTTTGTGGATTCAGGTGCTGCCCTGAGTCTTATGGATCTGTCATTTGCCAAGCGCTGTGGTTTTGTTCTTGAGCCTTTGGTAAATCCTATCCCTCTTAGAGGTATTGATGCTACACCATTGGCGGAAAATAAACCGCAGTTTTGGACACAGGTAACCATGTGCATGACTCCTGAACATCGGGAGGTGATTCGTTTTCTTGTTCTGCATAAAATGCATGATTTGGTCGTTTTGGGTCTGCCATGGTTACAGACAAATAATCCAGTCTTGGATTGGAAGGCAATGTCTGTGTCAAGTTGGGGCTGTCAGGGAATTCATGGTGATTCCCCGCCGGTGTCTATTGCTTCCTCTACTCCTTCGGAAGTTCCTGAGTATTTGTCTGATTATCAGGATGTATTCAGCGAGTCCAGGTCCAGTGCTCTGCCACCTCATAGGGACTGTGACTGCGCCATAGATTTGATTCCAGGTAGTAAATTTCCTAAGGGAAGACTATTTAATCTGTCTGTACCTGAGCATACCGCAATGCGTTCGTATATCAAGGAGTCTCTGGAGAAGGGGCATATCCGTCCATCCTCTTCCCCTCTTGGTGCGGGATTCTTTTTTGTGGCCAAGAAGGACGGATCTTTGAGACCTTGTATTGACTATCGGCTTCTGAATAAAATCACTGTTAAATTTCAGTATCCTTTGCCTCTGTTGTCGGACTTGTTTGCCCGGATTAAAGGTGCCAAGTGGTTCACTGTTGTGAATTAGACTTTTTGGCTCCCTCTTGTGGTCACTAGTGGTATGACTCTGGGATTGTCTTTTTTCTGTTTGGCACTCACCTGGGTCGTTAGTCCAGGGGTGTCGCTATATTAACTTCCTGGATCCTTAGTCCAGTGCCTGGCATCTTTGTAATCAGATCCTTCTTTTGCTCCTGTCTGCTGGTCCTGGCTCTTGCAAAATTAAGCTAAGTCTTGCTTCTTTGTTTTTTGAGTTACTTGCTTTGCTACTATTTTTGTCCAGCTTGTACTAAATGTGATTTCTGACCTTGCTGGAAGCTCTGGGGGGCTGGTGTTCTCCCCCCGGCCGTTAGACGGTTCGGGGGTTCTTGAATATCCAGCGTGGATATTTTAATAGGGTTTTTGCTGACCATATAAGTCATCTTTAGTGTTGAGCATTCCGATGCTGCAAGTATCGGGTATCGGCCGATACTTGCTGTATCGGAATTCCGATACCGGGATTCCGATACTCTTGTGGTATCGGGTATCGGGTATCGGAACAACATTAATGTTAAAATGTGTAAAATAGAGAATTAAAATAAAAAATATCGCTATACTCACCTGTCCGACGCAGCCGGGACCTCAGCGCAGGAACCGGCAGCGTTGTTTGTTTAAAATTCCCGCTTTTACATGGTTACGCGAAGTCCCGGCTTGTGATTGGTCAGGGCGGCCATGTTGCCGGGCCGCGGACCAATCACAGCAAGCCGTGACGAAAATACGTCACGGCTTGCTGTGATTGGTCCGCGTCCCGGCAACATGGCCGCCATTAACCAATCACAAGCCGTGACGTCACGGGAGGCTGGAAACGCGCTCATTTTAAAAAGGGCGCGTGTCCAGCCTCCCGTGACGTCACGGCTTGTGATTGGTTGCGTCGCGGTCAACCAATCACAAGCCGGGAGGCTGGACACGCGCCCATTTCAAAATGAGCGCGTCCAGCCTCCCGGCTTGTGATTGGTTGATCGCGGCGCAACCAATCACAAGCCGTGACGTCACGGGAGGCTGGACACGCGCCCATTTCAAAATGAGCGCGTCCAGCCTCCCGGCTTGTGATTGGTTGATCGCGGCGCAACCAATCACAAGCCGTGACGTCACGGGAGGCTGGACACGCGCCCATTTCAAAATGAGCGCGTCCAGCCTCCCGGCTTGTGATTGGTTGATCGCGGCGCAACCAATCACAAGCCGTGACGTCACGGGAGGCTGGACACGCGCCCATTTCAAAATGAGCGCGTGTCCAGCCTCCCGTGACGTCCCGGCTTGTGATTGGTCAGGGCGGCCATATTGCCGGGACGCGGACCAATCACAGCAAGCCGTGACGTAATTTCGTCACGGCTTGCTGTGATTGGTCCGCGTCCCGGCAACATGGCCGACCTGACCAATCACAAGCCGGGAATTCACGTAACCAAGTAATAGCGCGATTTTTAAACAAACAACGCTGCCGGTTCCCTCGCTGAAGTCCCGGCTGCGTCGGACAGGTGAGTATAGCGATATTTTTTATTTTAATTCTTTCTTTTACACATTTATATGGTTCCCAGGGCCTGAAGGAGAGTTTCCTCTCCTTCAGACCCTGGGAACCATCAGGAATACCGTCCGATACCTGAGTCCCATTGACTTGTATTGGTATCGGGTATCGGTATCGGATTGGATCCGATATTTTGCCGGTATCGGCCGATACTTTCCGATACCGATACTTTCAAGTATCGGACGGTATCGCTCAACACTAGTCATCTTACTATATTCTGCTATTAGCTAGTGGGCCTCTCTTTGCTAAATACCTGGCTCATTCTTATGTTTGTCTTTTCCTCTTACCTCACCGTTATTATTTGTTGGGGGCTTGTATCCTACTTTTGGGGTCTTTTCTCTGGAGGCAAGAAAGGTCTTTCTTTTCCCTTCTAGGGTTAGTTAGTTCTCCGGCTGGCGTGAGACGTCTAGAACCAACGTAGGCACGTTTCCCGGCTACTTCTGTTTGTGGTGCTAGGATTAGATATATGGTCAGCCCAGTTACCACTGCCCTATGAGCTGGTTTTTTGTGTTTGCAGACTTGGTATTTATTCCTGAGACCCTCTGCCATTGGGGTCATAACAGTATGCCAGGCCTACATTGAATGTTTAATGCATTGCAGAAGTGGGATATAAGAAAGGAAATTCTGAATTTTTTTTTTTTCCTCTCTTCCTCCCCTTTACCTCTGAGTGGCTTGAGCTTGCTGCAGACATGAATGTCCAGACCTTGATTACAAGTGTGGACCAGCTTGCTGCTCGTGTGCAAAGCATACAAGATTTTGTTACCAGTAGTCCTATGTCTGAACCTAAAATACCTATTCCTGAACTGTTTTCTGGAGACCGATTTAAGTTTAGGAATTTCAGGGATAATTGTAAATTGTTTCTATCCCTGAGACCCCGTTCATCTGGAGATTCAGTTCAGCAAGTTAAAATTATTATCTCTTTTTTACGGGTCGACCCTCAGGATTGGGCCTTCTCGCTAGCGCCAGGAGATCCGGCATTTGTCAAATACTGATGCGTTTTTTCTGGCGCTCGGATTGCTTTACGAGGAACCCAATCTTGAGGTTCAGGCAGAAAAAGCCTTGCTGGCTATTTCTCAGGGCCAGGATGAAGCTGAAGTGTATTGACAAAAATTTCGAAAATGGTCCGCGCTTACTCAGTGGAATGAGTGTGCTCTGGCCGCAAACTTCAGAAATGGCCTTTCTGAAGCCATTAAGAATGTGATGGTGGGTTTCTCCATTCCTACAAGTCTGAATAATTCCATGGCGCTGGCTATTCAAATTGACCGGCGTTTGCGGGAGCGCAAAACCGCTAATCCTCTGGTGGTGTTGTCTAAACAAACACCTGATTTGATGCAATGTGATAGAATTCAGACCAGAAATGAGCGGAAAAATCATAGACGTCAGAATGGGTTGTGTTTTTACTGTGGTGATTCTACACATGTTATATCAGCATGCTCTAAACGCCTAACAAGGGTTGTTAGTCCTGTCGCCATTGGTAATTTGCAACCTAAATTTATTTTGTCTGTGACTTTAATTTGCTCATTGTCCTCCTACCCTGTTATGGCGTTTGTGGATTCAGGTGCTGCCCTGAGTCTTATGGATCTGTCATTTGCCAAGCGCTGTGGTTTTGTTCTTGAGCCGTTGGTTAATCCTATCCCTCTGAGGGGTATTGATGCTACGCCATTGGCGGAAAATAAACCGCAGTTTTGGACACAGGTAACCATGTGCATGACTCCTGAACATCGGGAAGTGATTCGTTTTCTTGTTCTGCATAAAATGCATGATTTGGTTGTTTTGGGGTTGCCATGGTTACAGACTCATAATCCAGTCTTGGATTGGAAGGCAATGTCTGTGTCAAGTTGGGGCTGTCAGGGTATTCATGGTGATTCCCCGCCGGTGTCTATTGCTTCCTCTACTCCTTCGGAAGTTCCTGAGTATTTGTCTGATTATCAGGATGTGATCAGCGAGTCCAGGTCCAGTGTTCTGCCTCCTCATAGGGACTGTGACTGTGCCATAGATTTGATTCCAGGTAGCAAATTTCCTAAGGGAAGACTATTTAATCTGTCTGTACCTGAGCATACCGCAATGCGTTCGTATATCAAGGAATCTCTGGAGAAGGGGCATATCCGTCCTTCCTCTTCCCCTCTTGGTGCGGGATTCTTTTTTGTGGCCAAGAAGGACGGATCTTTGAGACCTTGTATTGACTATCGGCTTTTGAATAAAATCACTGTTAAATTTCAGTATCCTTTGCCTCTGTTGTCAGACTTGTTTGCCCGAATTAAAGGTGCCAAGTGGTTCACCAAGATAGATCTTCGTGGTGCGTACAACCTTGTGCGCATTAAGCGAGGAGATGAATGGAAAACCGCGTTTAATACGCCCGAAGGTCATTTTGAGTACTTGGTGATGCCTTTTGGGCTCTCTAATGCTCCTTCAGTGTTTCAGTCCTTTATGCATGATATTTTCCGGAAGTATCTGGATAGATTTATGATCGTTTATCTGGATGATATTCTGGTTTTTTTTTGATGACTGGGACTCGCATGTAGAGCAGGTCAGGATGGTGTTTCAGGTTTTGCGTGAGAATGCTTTATTTGTTAAGGGCTCAAAGTGTCTCTTTGGAGTACAGAAGGTTCCCTTTTTGGGGTTTATTTTTTCCCCTTCTGCGGTGGAGATGGACCCAGTCAAGGTCCGTGCTATTCATGACTGGACTCAACCCACGTCAGTTAAGAGTCTTCAGAAGTTCTTGGGTTTTGCTAACTTCTACCGTCGTTTTATTGCTAATTTTTCTAGCATTGCTAAACCTTTGACGGATATGACCAAGAAAGGTTCTGATGTTGCTAACTGGGCTCCTGCAGCCGTGGAGGCTTTCCAGGAGTTGAAGCGCCGGTTTACTTCGGCACCTGTTTTGTGCCAGCCTGATGTCTCACTTCCCTTTTAGGTTGAAGTGGATGCTTCTGAGATTGGGGCAGGGGCCGTTTTGTCGCAGAGAGGCCCTGGTTGCTCTGTGAAGAGACCTTGTTCCTTTTTCTCTAGGAAGTTTTCGCCTGCTGAGCGGAATTATGATGTTGGCAATCGGGAGTTGTTGGCCATGAAGTGGGCATTTGAGGAGTGGCGTCATTGGCTCGAGGGTGCTAAGCATCGTGTGGTGGTCTTGACTGATCACAAAAATTTGATGTATCTCGAGTCTGCTAAACGCCTGAATCCTAGACAGGCCCGCTGGTCATTGTTTTTCTCCCGTTTTGACTTTGTGGTCTCATATTTACCAGGTTCAAAGAATGTGAAGGCTGATGCTCTTTCAAGGAGCTTTGTGCCTGACTCTCCGGGAGTCGCAGAACCAGTTGGTATTCTTAAAGAGGGAGTTATCTTGTCAGCCATTTCTCCGGATTTGCAACGTGTGTTGCAGAGATTTCAGGCTGGTAGACCTGACTCTTGTCCACCTGACAGACTGTTTGTTCCTGATAAGTGGACCAGCAGAGTCATTTCCGAGGTTCATTCCTCGGTGTTGGCAGGGCATCCAGGAATTTTTGGCACCAGAGATCTGGTGGCTAGGTCCTTTTGGTGGCCTTCCTTGTCACGGGATGTGCGGTTGTTTGTGCAGTCCTGTGGGACTTGTGCTCGAGCTAAGCCTTGCTGTTCGCGTGCCAGCGGGTTGCTCTTGCCCTTGCCTGTCCCGAAGAGGCCTTGGACACACATTTCCATGGATTTCATTTCAGATCTCCCGGTGTCTCAGGGCATGTCTGTCATCTGGGTGGTATGTGATCGCTTTTCTAAGATGGTCCATTTGGTACCTTTGCCTAAGCTGCCTTCCTCTTCCAATCTGGTTCCTGTGTTCTTTCAGAATGTGGTTCGTTTACACGGCATTCCTGAGAATATTGTGTCTGACAGAGGATCCCAGTTTGTTTCCAGGTTCTGGCGATCCTTTTGTGCTAGGATGGGCATTGAGTTGTCGTTTTCGTCTGCCTTTCATCCTCAGACTAATGGACAAACGGAGCGAACTAATCAGACTCTGGAGGCTTATTTGAGGTGTTTTGTTTCTGCGGATCAGGATGATTGGGTGACCTTCTTGCCGTTGGCTGAGTTTGCCCTTAATAATTGGGCTAGTTCCGCTACATTGGTTTCGCCATTTTTCTGCAACTCTGGTTTCCATCCTCGTTTTTCCTCGGGACATGTGGAGCCTTCTGACTGTCCTGGGGTAGATTCTGTGGTGGATAGGTTGCAGCAGATCTGGAATCATGTGGTGGACAACTTAAAGTTGTCACAAGAGAAGGCTCAGCGTTTTGCCAACCTGCCAACCCCCGCCGTGGTGTGGGTCCCTGACTTCGTGTTGGGGATTTGGTATGGCTGTCTTCTCGATTTGTTCCTATGAAGGTCTCCTCTCCTAAATTTAAGCCTCGCTTCATCGGTCCTTACAAGATATTGGAAATCCTTAATCCTGTGTCCTTTCGCTTTGATCTTCCTGTGTCGTTTGCCATTCACAACGTGTTCCATAGGTCTTTGTTGCGGCGGTACGTTGTACCTGTGGTTCCTTCTGTTGAGCCTCCTGCTCCGGTGTTGGTTGAGGGCGAGTTGGAGTACGTGGTGGAGAAGATCTTGGATTCTCGTCTCTCCAGGCGGAGGCTTCAGTATCTGGTCAAGTGGAAGGGCTATGGTCAGGAGGATAATTCCTGGGTGGTTGCCTCTGATGTGCATGCGGCCGATTTAGTTCGTGCCTTTCACGCTGCTCATCCTGATCGCCCTGGTGGTCTTGGTGAGGGTTCGGTGACCCCTCCTTAAAGGGGGGGTACTGTTGTGAATTAGACTTTTTGGCTCCCTCTTGTGGTCACTAGTGGTATGACTCTGGGATTGTCTTTTTTCTGTTTGGCACTTACCTGGGTCGTTAGTCCAGGGGTGTCGCTATATTAACTTCCTGGATCCTTAGTCCAGTGCCTGGCATCGTTGTAATCAGATCCTTCTTTTGCTCCTATCTGCTGGTCCTGGCTCTTGCAAAATTAAGCTAAGTCTTGCTTCTTTGTTTTTTGAGTTACTTGCTTTGCTACTATTTTTGTCCAGCTTGTACTAAATGTGATTTCTGACCTTGCTGGAAGCTCTGGGGGGCTGGTGTTCTCCCCCCGGCCGTCAGACGGTTCGGGGGTTCTTGAATATCCAGCATGGATATTTTAATAGGGTTTTTGCTGACCATATAAGTCATCTTACTATATTCTGCTATTAGCTAGTGGGCCTCTCTTTGCTAAATACCTAGCTCATTCTTATGTTTGTCTTTTCCTCTTACCTCACCGTTATTATTTGTTGGGGGCTTGTATCCTACTTTTGGGGTCTTTTCTCTGGAGGCAAGAAAGGTCTTTCTTTTCCCTTCTAGGGTTAGTTAGTTCTCCGGCTGGCGCGAGACGTCTAGAACCAACGTAGGCACGTTCCCCGGCTACTTCTATTTGTGGTGCTAGGATTAGATATATGGTCAGCCCAGTTACCACTGCCCTATGAGCTGGTTTTTTGTGTTTGCAGACTCGGTATTTATTCCTGAGACCCTCTGCCATTGGGGTCATAACAGTTCACCAAGATAGATCTTCGTGGTGCGTACAACCTTGTGCGCATTAAGCAGGGAGATGAATGGAAAACTGCATTTAATACGCCCGAAGGTCATTTTGAGTACTTGGTGATGCCTTTTGGGCTCTCTAATGCTCCTTCAGTGTTTCAGTCCTTTATGCATGATATTTTCTGGAGGTATCTGGATAAATTTATGATTGTTTATCTGGATGATATTCTGTTTTTTTCTGATGATTGGGACTCGCATGTAGAGCAGGTCAGGATGGTATTTCAGGTTTTGCGTGAGCATGCTTTGTTTGTTAAGGGCTCAAAGTGTCTCTTTGGAGTACAGAAGGTTCCCTTTTTGGGGTTTATTTTTTCCCCTTCTGCGGTGGAGATGGACCCAGTCAAGGTCCGAGCTATTCATGATTGGACTCAGCCCACGTCAGTTAAAAGTCTTCAGAAGTTCTTGGGTTTTGCTAACTTCTACCGTCGTTTTATCGCTAATTTTTCTAGCGTTGTTAAACCTTTGACGGATATGACCAAGAAAGGTTCTGATGTTGCTAACTGGGCTCCTGCAGCCATGGAAGCTTTCCAAGAGTTGAAGCGCCGGTTTACTTCGGCGCCTGTTTTGTGCCAGCCTGATGTCTCACTGCCCTTTCAGGTTGAAGTGGATGCTTCTGAGATTGGGGCAGGGGCCGTTTTGTCGCAGAGAGGCCCTGGTTGCTCTGTAATGAGACCATGTGCCTTTTTCTCTAGGAAGTTTTCGCCTGCTGAGCGGAATTATGATGTTGGCAATCGGGAGTTGTTGGCCATGAAGTGGGCATTTGAGGAGTGGCGTCATTGGCTCGAGGGTGCTAAGCATCGTGTGGTGGTCTTGACTGATCACAAAAATCTGATGTATCTCGAGTCTGCTAAACGCCTGAATCCTAGACAGGCCCGCTGGTCATTGTTTTTCTCCCGTTTTGACTTTGTGGTCTCGTATTTACCAGGTTCAAAGTATGTGAAGGCTGATGCTCTTTCATGGAGCTTTGTGCCTGACTCTCCTGGAGTCGTAGAACCAGTTGGTATTCTTAAAGAGGTAGTTATCTTGTCAGCCATTTCTCTGGATTTGCGACGTGTGTTGCAGAGATTTCAGGCTGGTAGACCTGACTCTTGTCCACCTGACAGACTGTTTGTTCCTGATAAGTGGACCAGCAGAGTCATTTCCGAGGTTCATTCCTCGGTGTTGGCAGGGCATCCGGGAATTTTTGGCACCAGAGATCTGGTGGCTAGGTCCTTTTGGTGGCCTTCCTTGTCACGGGATGTGCGGTCATTTGTGCAGTCCTGTGGGACTTGTGCTCGAGCTAAGCCTTGCTGTTCTCGTGCCAGCGGGTTGCTTTTGCCCTTGCATGTCCCGAAGAGGCCTTGGACACACATTTCCATGGATTTCATTTCAGATCTTCCGGTGTCTCAGGGCATGTCTGTCATCTGGGTGGTATGTGATCGCTTTTCCAAGATGGTCCATTTGGTATCTTTGCCTAAGCTGCCTTCCTCTTCCGATCTGGTTCCTTTGTTCTTTCAGAATGTGGTTCGTTTACACGGCATTCCTGAGAATATTGTGTCTGACAGAGGATCCCAGTTTGTTTCCAGGTTCTGGCGATCCTTTTGTGCTAAGATGGGCATTGATTTGTCGTTTTCGTCTGCCTTTCATCCTCAGACTAATGGACAAACGGAGCGAACTAATCAGACTCTGGAGGCTTATTTGAGGTGTTTTGTTTCTGCAGATCAGGATGATTGGGTGACCTTCTTGCCGTTGGCTGAGTTTGCCCTTAATAATCGGGCTAGTTCCGCTACTTTGGTTTCGCCTTTTTTTTGCAACTCTGGTTTCCATCCCCGTTTTTCCTCGGGACATGTGGAGCCTTCTGACTGTCCTGGGGTAGATTCCGTGGTGGATAGGTTGCAGCAGATCTGGAATCATGTGGTGGACAACTTGAAGTTGTCACAGGAGAAGGCTCAGCGTTTTGCCAACCGCCGCCGCGGTGTGGGTCCCCGACTTCGTGTTGGGGATTTGGTATGGCTGTCTTCTCGATTTGTTCCTATGAAGGTCTCCTCTCCTAAATGTAAGACTCGCTTCATCGGTCCTTACAAGATATTGGAAATCCTTAATCCTGTGTCCTTTCGCTTGGATCTTCCGGTGTCGTTTGCCATTCACAACGTGTTCCATAGGTCTTTGTTGCGGCGGTACGTTGTACCTGTGGTTCCTTCTGTTGAGCCTCCTGCTCCGGTCTTGGTTGAGGGCGAGTTGGAGTACGTGGTGGAGAAGATCTTGGATTCTCGTCTCTCCAGGCGGAGGCTTCAGTATCTGGTCAAGTGGAAGGGCTATGGTCAGGAGGATAATTCCTGGGTGGTTGCCTCTGATGTGCATGCGGCCGACTTAGTTTGTGCCTTTCACGCTGCTCATCCTGATCGCCCTGGTGGTCTTGGTGAGGGTTCGGTGACCCCTCCTTAAAGGGGGGGTACTGTTGTGAATTAGACTTTTTTGGCTCCCTCTTGCGGTCACTGGTGATATGACTCTGGGATTGTCTTTCTCAGTTTGGCACCCACCTGGGTCGTTAGTCCAGGGGTGTTGCTATATAAGCTTCCTGGATTCTCAGTCCAGTGCCTGGCATCGTTGTAGTCAGATCCTTTCTGTTTGCTCCTGTCTGCTGGTCCTGGTTCTTGCAAAATTAAGCTAAGTCGTGCTTCCTTGTTTTTTGGTTATTTGTATGGCTCTTATTTTCTGTCCAGCTTGTACTAAATGTGATTCCTGATTTTGCTGGAAGCTCTAGGGGGCTGGTATTCTCCCCCCGGGCCGTTAGACGGTTCGGGGGTTCTTGAGTATCCAGCGTGGAAATTTTGATAGGGTTTTTGCTGACCGTATAAGTCATCTTACTATATTCTGCTATTAGTCAGTGGGCCTCTCTTTGCTAAATATCTAGTTCATACTTACGTTTGTCTTTTCTCCTTACCTCACCGTTATTATTTGTGGGGGGCTTGTATCCAACTTTTGGGGTCTTTTCTCTGGAGGCAAGAAAGGTCTATCTTTTCCCTTCTAGGGTTAGTTAGTTCTCCGGCTAGCGCGAGACGTCTAGAACCAACATAGGCACGTTCCCCGGCTGCTGCTATTTGTGGTGCTAGGATTAGATATACGGATAGCCCAGTTACCACTGCCCTATGAGCTGGTTTTTTATGTTTGCAGACTTGGTATGTACTTTTGAGACCCTCTGCCATTGGGGTCATAACAGCGGGCGTTATGTTGCGTTTGCAGAGCCCCTGATGTACCTAAACAGTAGAAACCCCCCACAAGTGACCCCATTTTGGAAACTAGACCCCCCAAGGAACTTATCTAGATATGTGGTGAGAACTTTGAATGCCCAAGTGCTTCACAGAAGTTTATAATGCAGAGTCGTGAAAATATATATATTTTCTTTCCACAAAAAAGATTTTTTAGCCCCAAGTTTTTATTTTCACAAGAATAACAGGAGAAATTAGACCACTAAAGTTGTTGTCCAATTTATCCCGAGTACCCTGATGCCCCACATGTGGGGGAAAACAACTGTTTGGGCGCACGGCAGAGCTCAGAAGGGAGGAAGCACCATTTGACTATTTGAGCGCAAAATTGGCTGTCGTGTTTGGAGACCCCCTGATGTACCTAAACAGTGGAAACCCCCCAATTCTAAATCCAACCCTAACCCCAACACACCCGTAACCCTAATCCCAACCCGATCCATAATGCTAATCACAACCCTAACGATAATCACAACCCTAACCCCAAAACAACCCTATTCTCAACCCTAACCATAACCCTAATCAAAACCCTAAATTCAACACACCCCTAATCCTAATCTCAACCCTAACCTCAAACCTAACCCTAATCCCAATACACCCCTAACCCTAATCCCAACCCTAACCTTAACCCTAATCCCAAACCTAACCCTAATCCCAAACATAACCCTAATGCCATCCCTAAACCTAATATCAACCCTAATCCAAACTCTAACCCTAATCCCAACCCTTGCCCTAACATTAGCCCCAACCCTTGCCCTAACTTTAGCCCCAACCCTAACCGTAATCATAAATTTAGCCCCAACCCTAACCCTAGCTCTAACCCTAATTTTAGCCCCAACCCTAGCCCTAAGCCTAACTTTAGCCCTAACCCTAACCCTAAATTAAGCCCCAACCCTAACCCTAACCCTAAATTAAACCCTAACCCTAGCCCTAACTTTAGCCCCAACCCTAACACTAGCCCTAAGGCTACTTTCACACTTGTGTCGTGTGGCATCTGTCGCAATCCGTCGTTTTGAACAAAAAACGGATCCTGCAAATGTGCCCGCAGGATGCCTTTTTTGCCCATAGACCTGTATTGCCGACGGATGGCAGCACGTCGCGTCCGTCGTGCACTGGATTCATTGTGTTTTGGCGGACCGTCATCACAAAGAAATTGTAACCTTTTTTTTGTACGTCGCGTCTGCCATTTCTGCTCATGCGTGGCCGTAACTCTGCCCCCTCCTCCCCAGGACATAGACTGGGCAGTGGATGCGTTGAAAAACTGCATCCGCTGCCCACGTTGTGTACGTACCGACGCAAGTGTGAAAGAAGCCTAACCCTCGCCCTAACCCTAACCCTAGCCCTAACCCTAACCCTAAATTTAGCCCCAGCCCTAACCCTAAATTTAGCCCCAACCCTAACCCTAACCCTAATTTTAGCCCCAACTCCTCTCTCTTGCCGGCCAGCAGATGGCGGCGGATAGCGGGCGCACTGCACATGCGCCCAGTGAAATTGATGCCACTTTTGTGCTGTATGCCAATACTTTTTGGACATGTGAACACTCCTTGTGCGGCTGATCGGGGCCGGATGTCAGCTGATTCTCACAACTGACACCCGGCACTAATTGCCGGGAGCGGTCACTCACCGCTCCTGGCACTTTAACTCCTGGAACACTGTCATCAAACAGGATCGCAGCGTTCCATGGCATAGAGAAGCATCGCGCAGGAAGGGGGCTCCCTGCGTGCTTCCCTGAAACCCTCAGAACAACGCAATGTGATCACATTGTTCCAAGGGTCTCCTTCCTCAAAGCCCCCGGATTCAAGATGGCCACAGGGTCCTTTTGGGTCCTTCAGGGAGTTGACTTCTCAGTGCCTGCTAAGAGCAGGGACCAAAAAGCCTCCTTCACTGCCTGTCAGATCGCTGATCTGACACAATGCTGTGCAAACAGTGATGTTCCATCCTGGGACAATGTAAAAAAGTTTTTAAAAAATTATACTGTGTAAAAATATATTTTTTTAAATTCCCAAATAAAGAAAAAAATAAATAAATATTGTTCCAATAAATACATTTCTTTATGCTATTAAAAAAAAACAATAAAAGTACACATATTTAGTATGGCCGCTTCCGTAACGACCCAACCTATAAAACTGTCCCACTAGTTAACCCCTTTAGTGAACACCATAAAAAAAAAACGAGGCAAAAAATGCTTTATCGTCATACCGCCGAACAAAAAGTGAAATAAGACCCGATCAAAAAGACTGATATGAATAAACATGGTACCGCTGAAAACATGATGTCGCAAAAAATGAGCAGCCAAACAGCATCATCAGCAAAAAAAATTAAACAGTTATTGCTCTCAGAATAAATCGATTCAAAAACAATTATATTTTATATAAAATAGTTCTTATTGTATAAAAGCAACAGGCATAAAAAATGATATAAATGAGGTATCGCTGTTATCGTACTGCACCAAAAAATAACACTGCCTTATCAATTTTACCACACGTGGAATGGTATAAATACCCCACCCAAAAGAAATTCATGAATTGCTGGTTTTTGTTTATTCTGCCTCACAAAAACCGGAATAAAAAGCGATAAAAAAATGTCATGTGCCCGAAAATGGTACCAATTAAACCGACAACTCGCCCCGCCAAAAACAAGACCTCACATGACTCTGTGGGCCAAAATAGCTCTTAAAATGTGGTGATGCAAAAACTATTTTTTGCAAGAAAAAGCGTCTTTTAGCGTGTGACAGCTGCCAAGCATAAAATTCCAATATAAAAACCCTGCTATATATAGTAAATTAAACCACCCTTTTCAACCCCAAAAATATTTTTATTTCCATTTTCTCATTAGGTTAGGGCTAAAGTTATGGTTATGGTTTGGGCTAAAGTTAGGGTTAAGGTTGGGACTAAAGTTAGGGTTAGGGTAGGGGCTAAAGTTAGAGTTAGGGTTGGGGCTAAAGTTAGGGTTAGGATTTGGATTAGGGTTAGGGTTGGGATTAAGTTTACGGTTGGGATTAGGGTAAGGGTTGGGATTAGGGTAAGGGGCGTGTCAGGGTTAGGATGTGGATTATGGTTAGGGGTGTGTTGGGGTTAGGCGTGTGCTGGACTTAGAATTTTGGCTAGGGTTGTGATTAGGGTTAGGGGTGTGTTTGGGTTAGGGGTGTGGTTAGGATTATGGTTAGGGTTGGGATTAGAGTAAGGGGTGTGGTGGGGTTAGGGTTGGAGTTAGAATTGGGAAGTTTCCACTGTTTAGGCACGTCAGAGGCTCTCCAAACGTGACATGGCATCCGAATTCCAGCCAATTCTGCATTGAAAAAGTCAAACAGTGATCTTCCCTTCCGAGCTCTGCTATGCACCCAAACAGAGGTTTACCACACATATGGGGTATCAACATACTCTGGACAAATTGGAAAACAACTTTTGTTGTCCAATTTCTCCTGTTACCCTTGTGAAAATAAAAATTTGAGGGCTAAAAATCATTTTGTGGGGAAAAAAGGATTTTTTATTTTCACGGCTCTGCCTTATAAACTTAAGTGAAACACTTGGGGGCTTAAAGTTCTCACAACACATCTAGATAAGTTCGCTGGGGGGTGTAGTTTCCAAAATGATGTCACTTGTAGGGAGTTCTACTGTTTAGGCACATCAGTGGCTCTGCAAACGCAACATGACGCATTCCATCAAAGTCTGCATTCCAAAACGTCACTACTTCCCTTCCGAGCTCTGCCATGCGCCCAAACAGTAGTTTTCTCTCACATATGGGGTATCATCATACTCAGGACAAAGTGCACAACTTTTGGCATCCAATTTTCCTTTTAACCTTGTGAAAAAACAAAATTGGGGCTAAAAAATCATTTTTGCGGAAAAAAATGATGTTTAATTCTCACGGCTCTGCATTATAAGCTTTAGTGAAACACTTTTGGGGTTCAAATTTCTCACAACACATCTAGATAAGTTCCTTGGGGGGGTCTAGTTTACAACATGGGGTCACCTGTGGGGGATTTCAACTGTTTAGGTACATCAGGGCTCGACAAACGCAACTTGATGCCCGCAGATAATTCCATCACAGTCTGCATTCCAAAACGGCGCTCCTTCCTTTCCAAGCTCTTCCATTTGCCCAAACAGTGGTTCCCCCCACATATGGTGGATAAGCATACTCAGGACAAATTGCACATCAACTTTTGGGATCCAATTTCTTCGGATACCCTTGGGAAAATAAAAAATTGCGAGCTAAAAGATCATTTTTGTGTAAAAAAAATTTTTTTTTTATTTTCTTGGCTCTACATTATATACTTCTGTGAAACAATTGGAGGCTCAAAGTGCTAACCACACATCTAGATAAGATCCTTTGGTGGTCTAATTTCCAAAATGGGGTCATTTGGGGGGCTTCCACTGTTTAGGCACATCAGGGGCTCTCCAAACGCGACATGATGTCTGATCTCAATTCTACCCAATTCTGCGTTGAAAAATTCAAATGGTGCTCCTTCCCTTCAGAGCTCTGCCAGGCACCCAAACAGTGGTTCCCCCCCACATATTGGGCATCAGCATACTCAAGACAAATTGCACAACAACTTTTGTGATCCAATTTCTTCTGTTACCCTTGGTAAAATAAAATAAATTGGATCTGAAGTATATTTTTTGCGAAAAAAAGTTAAATGTTCATTTTTTTCTAAATATTTCAAAAATTCCTGTGCAGCACCTGAAAGGTTAATAAACTTTTTGAATGTGGTTTTGAGCACCTTGAGCGCTGCATTTTTTATACACTCAACACCAAGGAGTGGCAGACACCGTTAGTAGGCCCCAACCAAACTAGTAGGCCAAAGGTAGTTTAATATCTGATAATATAGGCCGAAAGCCTGAAGATTGAAGCTCAGCTTTGTTCAGTGGAGGACAACACCAAGGAGCGGCAGACACCGTTAGTAGGCTCCACCAAACTAGTATCCCAAATGAAGTTTCATATTAAAAATATAGGCAGAAAGCCTGAAGATTGAAGCTCAGGAAAAAAAAACCAGGAGAACACCAAGGAGCGGCAGACACTGTTAGTAGGCCCCAACCAAACAAGTAGGCCAAATTCAGATTAATACCTGATAATAGAGGCCAAAAGCCTGAAGATTGAAGCTCAGCTTTGTTCAGTGGAGGACAACAACAAGGAGCAGCAGAGACCGTTAGTAGGCCCAACCAAACTAGTATCCCAAATGAAGTTTCATATTAAAAATATAGGCAGAAAGCCTGAAGATTGAAGCTCAGGAAAAAAAACCAGGAGAACACCAAGGAGCGGCAGACACTGTTAGTAGGCCCCAACCAAACTAGTAGGCCAAATTCAGATTAATACCTGATAATAGAGGCCAAAAGCCTGAAGATTGAAGCTCAGCTTTGTTCAGTGGCGGACAACACCAAGGAGCGGCAGACACCGTTAGTAGGCCCAACCAAACTAGTATCCCAAATGCAAGTTTCATATTAAAAATATAGGCCCGAAAGCCTGAAGATTGAAGTTCAGGAAAAAAAAAACAGGAGAACACCAAGGAGCAGCAGACACTGTTAGTAGGCCCCACCAAACTAGTATGCCAAATGCAGTTTCATATTAAAAATATAGGCCAAAAGCCTGAAGATTGAAGCTCAGGAAAAAAAAACAGGAGAACACCAAGGAGCGGCAGACACCGTTAGTAGGCCCCAACCAAACTAGTAGGCCAAATGCAGTTTAATATCTGATATAGGCCGAAAGCCTGAAGATTCAAGCTCAGCTTTGTTCAGTGGAGGACAACACCAAGGAGCGGCAGACACCGTTATTAGGTCCAACCAAACTAGTATCCCAAATGCAAGTTTTATTTCAAAAATATAGGCCGAAAGCCTGAAGATTGAAGCTCAGGAAAAAAATCCAGGGGAACACCAAGGAGCGGCAGACAACGTTAGTAGGCCCCAACCAAACTAGTAGCCCCAATGCAGTTTTCAAATTCCTATAGGCTGAAAACCTGACAATTGAAGCTCAGCTTTTTTCAGAGGAGGACAGCTGTATTGAGTGGCGCAGACAGACACAAGTAGTAGGCCTTAAGCAAAAAAGTAGGCTCTATGCAGGTTTAAATAGGTTACAGGGGTACACAGGCAGCATTGGTGTGGTCAGCGGAGGACGATTGAAAGGAGGGACCACAGACAGACTTACTAGGCCTAAAATAAAAAAGTACGCTCTATGCAGGTTTAAATTGGTTACAGGGGTACACAGGCAGCATTGGTGTGGTCAGCGGAGGACGATTGAAAGGACGGACCGCAGACAGACTTAGTAGGCCTAAAATAAAAAAGTAGGCTCTATGCAGGTTTAAATAGGTTACAGGGGTACACAGGCAGCATTGGTGTGGTCAGTGGAGGACAATTGGAAAAAGTGGCGCAGACTTACTAGGCCTAAAATAAAAAAGTAGGCTCTATGCAGGTTTAAATAGGTTACAGGGGTACACAGTCAGCATTGGTGTGGTCAGCGGAGGACGATTGCAAGGAGGGACAACAGACAGACTTGCTAGGCCTAAAATAAAAAAGTAGGCTCTATGCAGGTTTAAATTGGTTACAGGGGTACACAGGCAGCATTGGTGTGGTCAGCGGAGGACAATTGGAAGGAGGGACTGCAGACAGACTTACTAGGCCTAAAATAAAAAAAGTAGGCTCTATGCAGGTTTAAATTGGTTGCAGGGGTACACAGGCAGCATTGGTGTGGTCAGCGGAGGAAGATTGAAAGGACGGACCGCAGACACACTTACTAGGCCTAAAATAAAAAAGTAGGCTCTATGCAGGTTTAAATAGGTTACAAGGGTACACAGGCAGCATTGGTGTGTTCAGCGGAGGACGATTGCAAGAAGGGACCACAGACAGACTTACTAGGCCTAAAATAAAAAAGTAGGCTATATGCAGGTTTAAATTGGTTACAGGGGTACACAGGCAGCATTGGTGTGGTCAGCGGAGGACAATTGGAAGGAGGGACCGCAGACAGACTTACTAGGCCTAAAATAAAAAAGTAGGCTCTATGCAGGTCTAAATAAGTTACAGGGGTACACAGGCAGCATTGGTGTGGTCAGCGGAGAACGATTGCACCGAGGGGCAGACACAGTTGGTAGGGCCAAAAAAGTAATAGGCAAAATGCAGTTAAAAATAGGTTACAGGAGTACGCAGGCGGCCTAGCTTTGTTCAGTGGAGGACAACTGTAAGGAGTGTCTGACACAGTTAGTAGGCCAAAATAATAAAGTGAGGTTAATGTGTGGCAAAAAAAAAATCACAAATAAACAGGTGGCATACCTAGGTACAGGGGTGGGCTCCTCTGCTGACTTGCAGACAGTGGTAGTTGGCACAAAGTATTAACTGGTGTAAATGTAGGACAGGGCCCCTGAATATTTTTACTAGCAACAATCATGTCAACAAATTGGTATTGGCAGTGCCATTGAAGGATTTAACAGCACAGACTAAACAGTGGTGGAGCAGTGAGAGGTAATTTTGCAAGTGGTAGAGCACTGTTTGAGCTGGGGGAAAACACTCTCTTGTGGGCGGCGGAACTGGCCTAGGGCCCCTCATGTTACGGCGGTGTGTCTGACGTTGGGTGTGCACCACCACCGCCAGAGACACTTCATTGCACTATGAGGGACCCTGTGCCAGTGCCGTTGGCCAAAAGTTGGCACACCCACCTGTTTAGCCCAATGGCACTCTCACGGGTGCTTACGCCAAGTGGTGACCACGGCCCCGTGGGGGGAGTCAGCCCATTTAGGGAGGTTTAAAAATGGCCTATGGTGGACATACAGCAGCTGCAAATGGAGAAATTGGAGCAGTCAGTAAGACGAGTCCAAAAGCAAGACATTTTTACAGGAAAGCTAGGTGTCAGCAGGGAAAGGTGAGCCAAAATAATTAGAAATCCATGATTGGTTCATTTTAATGAAGGTTAGATCATCCACATTTTGGGTAGCCAGACGAGTTTTTTTTTTCTGTCAGTATTGAACCAGCAGCACTGAATACTCTTTCTGATAGCACACTAGCAGCTTGGCAAGCAAGCTCCTGTAATGCATATTACCAGGTGTCTATTTTGGATGCCCAGTAATCAAAGGGGAATGACGTGTGAGGGAGAACATCGATAAGGGAGGAAAAATAGTTAGTAACCATACTGGACAAATGTTGTCTCCTGTCACTTTGAATTGATGCTGCAGTACCTGTCGTGTCTGTGGTCATTGCGAAATCACTCCACAACCTGGTCATAAAACCCCTCTGTCCAACGCCACTTCTGATTTGTGCACCTCTAACACCTCTGCCATGTTGCCCCTTGCAGCTCGTGTGAGAAACATCACTGCCGCTGTGTGCTGGGAATGCCTGAACCAAACGGTCTACAAGAGTTGCTTGTTTGGTAGCCAGTATTTGCTCAAGGTTCTCATGTGGCATGATATTTTGCAATTTCCCTTTATAGCGTGAATCCAGGAGGCAGGCCAACCAGTAATCATCATTGGTCATCATTTTGATAATGTGGGGGGTCCCTTTTTAGGATTCGCAAAGCATAATCCGCCATGTGGGCCAATGTTCCAGGTGTCAATTCACTGCTTGTGCTGGGGTGAGGAGCACTTTCTGGCAAATCGACATCACTTGCCTCCCTCAAAAACCCTGTACCTGACCTTGCAACGCCACCAGTTTCTATTGCCCCCTGAGAAGCTTCCTCCTCCCATAAATATTCATCCCCATCATCCTCCTCGTCTTCCTCCTCTTCGTCCACCACCTCGTCCAGGAGACTTCCCGGACCAGACAATGGCTGACTGTCATCAAGGCTTCCCTCTTCATCTGCTGCAGACGCCTGCTCCTTTATGTGCATCAAACATTGCATCAGCAGACACATTAGGGGGATGCTCATGCTTATGATGGTGTCGTCTGCACTAACCAGCCGTGTGCATTCCTCAAAGCACTGAAGGACTTGACACAGGTCTTGTAGCTTCAACCACTGCACACCTGACAACTCCATGTCTGCCATCCAACTGCCTGCCGTGTATGTGTATCCTCCCACAAATACATAACAGCACACCTCTGTTCGCACAGTCTCTGAAGCATGTGCAGTGTGGAGTTCCACCTTGTTGCAACGTCGATTATTAGGCAGTGCTGGTGAAGCTTCAAAGATCGCTGATGGTTCTGCATACAGCTTGAGTGTACGGTCGAACGGTGGATGTGCGAGCAAAGTCTTCGCACCTTCAGGAGCAGGGCGGGTAACCCCAGATAACTTTTCAGGAACCACTGCACCACCATGTTCAAGGTGTGAGCCAGGCAAGGAATGTGTTTCAGTTGTGAAAGGGCTATGGCAGCCATAAAATTCCTTCCGTTATCACTGACTACCTTGCCTGCCTCAAGATGTACCCTGCCCAGCCATGACTGAGTTTCTTGCTGCAAGAACTCAGACAGAACTTCCGCGGTGTGTCTGTTGTCGCCCAAACACTTCATTTCCAACACAGCCTGCTGACGCTTACCACTAGCTGTTCCATAATGGGACTCCTCATGTGCAACACTGGCAGCTGCGGATGGAGTGGTCGTGTGACTGCAGTCTGTGGACGAGCTCTCGCTTGTGCTGGAGGACGAGGAGGAGGAGGAGGGGTGGCGAACGCCTACAGCCAACTGTTTCCTAGACCATGGGCTAGGCAGGACTGTCCCACTATGGCTGTCCCCTGTGGACCCTGCATCCACCACATTAACCCAGTGTGCAGTGATGGACACGTAATGTCCCTGGCCATGCCTACTGGTCCATGCATCTGTTGTGAGGTGCACCTTTCTACTGACAGATTGCCTGAGTGTATGGACAATGCTGTCATTCACATGCTGGTGGAGGGCTGGGATGGCTTTCCTCGCAAAGAAGTGTCGACTGGGTAGCTCATAGCGTGGTACTGCTTAGGCCATCAGGGCTTTGAAAGCTTCGCTTTCAACCAACCGGTAGGGCATCATCTCTAATGAGATTAGTCTAGCAATGTGGGTGTTCAAACCCTGTGTACACGGATGAGAGGATGAGTACTTCCTTTTCCTAACGCGAGTCTCTTGTAGGGTGAGCTGGACAGGAGAGCTGCATATGGTGGAACTAGCAGGGGTGGTGGTGGACACGGAAGACTGAGAGAGGGTTGGTGATGGTATTCTTGCTGTTGGACTACATACAGTGTTTCCAACCAAGAACCTGGTGATTCCCTGACTGGTTCGGCCTTGCGACGATATCTCCACATTTGCTGCAGGTGGTGTCATAACCGGTGGGCTTACAGTGAGGGAAGGAATGTAGCGTTGCTGACTAGCTTCATTGTGAGTGGGTGCAACAACATTACGGGACGTTTGGTAGTTAGTCCAGGCTTGCAAGTGCATGGTTGTTAAATGTCTACGCATGCAACTTGTATTTAAATTTTTGACATTCTGACCTCTGCTAAAGGTCGTTGAGCATTTCTTACAGATCACTTTGCACTGATCATTCGGATCTTGGTTAAAAAATTGCCAGACTGCACTCTTCCTACTATCCAATACCTTTTCAGGCATTGCACACTGTGCTGTTATGACCTGGTGGTTAAGAGGCCACACTAATATGACCTGGTGGCTAAAACGCAACATGGGACGAGCTCTGAGGAGGTGGTATCTCTACTGACCACAGTCCCTAATCCTAACAACAGCACTAGAAATAGCCGTGGGATGTTCCTGACTCTCCCTAGACACCTCTTCACAGCCTAAGAATTAACTACCCCTAAAGAAGGAAATAGAAAGCTATATTGCCTCAGAGAAAACCCCAAAAGGAAAGATAGCCCCCCACAAATATTGACTGTGAGTGGAGAGGGAAATGACATACACAGAAATGAAATCAGTTTTCAGCAAAGGAGGCCAATACTAAACTTGATAGACAGAGAGAAAAGGATACTGTGCGGTCAGTATTAAAAACTACAAAAATCCACGCAGAGTTTACAAAAATGAACTCCACACCGACTCACGGTGTGGAGGGGCAAATCTGCTACCCCAGAGCTTCCAGCTAGCCTGAATATGACATAGTGACAAGCTGGACAAAATGAGACATATTTGCAAAGCAATAGAGTGCAAAGCAAATGGACAAACAAGAACTAGCAGAAACTTATCTTTTGCTGACAAGGACAGGCCATATGAGATATCCAAGGAGAGAACAAACTCTAACCTAAGACATTGACAGCTGGCATGAACTAAAGCCCAGAGCAGGTTTAAATAACAAACCAGGCAAGGCGATAAGTGAAGTCAGCTGCTACAACCACCTAAAGGAGCAGCAGTTCCACTCGACACCACCAGAGGGAGCCCAAGGGCAGAACTCACAAAAATACCATTAGCAACCACAGGAGGGAGCTCCAGAACGGAATTCACAACAGTACCCCCCCTTGAGGAGGGGTCACCGAACCCTCACCAGAGCTCCCAGGCCGATCAGGACGAGCCAAATGAAAAGCACGAACCAAATCGGCAGCATGAACATCGGAGGCAACAACCCAAGAATTATCCTCCTGTCCATAACCCTTCCACTTGACCAGATACTGAAGCTTCCGTCTCGAAAAACGAGAATCCAAAATCTTCTCCACCACATAATCCAATTCCCCCTCAACCAACACCGGAGCAGGAGGATCAACGGAGGGAACCATAGGTACCACATATCTCCGCAACAAGGATCTATGGAACACATTATGAATGGAAAAAGAAGCTGGAAGGGCCAAACGAAAAGACACCGGATTGATAATTTCAGAAATCTTATAAGGCCCAATAAAGCGAGGCTTGAACTTAGGGGAAGAAACCTTCATAGGAACATGACGAGAAGACAACCAGACCAAATCCCCAACATGAAGCCGGGGACCAACACACCGCCGACGGTTAGCAAAACGTTGAGCCTTTTCCTGAGACAACGTCAAATTGTCCACCACATGAGTCCAAATTTGCCGCAACCTGTCCACCACAGAATCCACACCAGGACAGTCAGAAGGCTCAAGCTGCCCTGAAGAAAAATGAGGATGAAAACCAAAGTTACAAAAGAAAGGCGAAACCAAGGTAGCCAAACTAGCCCGATTATTAAGGGCAAACTCGGCCAACGGCAAAAAGGTCACCCAATCATCCTGATCAGCAGACACGAAGCATCTCAAATAGATTTCCAAGGTCTGATTGGTTCGCTCCGTTTGGCCATTTGTCTGAGGATGGAATGCTCAAGAAAAAGACAAATCAATGCCCATTCTAGCACAAAAGGACCGCCAAAACCTAGAAACGAACTGGGAACCTCTGTCAGACACAATATTCTCCGGAATACCATGCAAACGAATCACATGCTGAAAAAATAATGTAACCAAATCAGAGGAGGAAGGCAACTTAAGCAATGGTACCAAATGGACCATCTTAGAAAACCGGTCACAAACCACCCAGATGACAGACATCTTCTGAGAAACAGGAAGATCAGAAATAAAATCCATGGAAATATGCGTCCAGGGCTTCTCAGGAATAGGCAAAGGCAAAAGCAACCCACTGGCACGGGAACAGCAAGACTTAGCCCGAGCACAGGTCCCCCAGGACTGCACAAACGAACGCACATCCCACGACAAGGAAGGCCACCAAAAGGACCTAGCCACCAAATCTCTGGTACCGAAAATCCCAGGGTGACCAGCCAACACCGAACAATGAACCTCAGAAATTACCCTGCTAGTCCATCTATCAGGAACAAACAGTTTCCCCACTGGACAGTGGTCAGGTTTATCAGCCTGAAACTCCTGAAGTACCCGCCGCTAATCAGGGGATATGGCAGAAAGAATCACCCCCTCCTTGAGGATCCCAGCCGGCTCAAGAACTCCCGGAGAATCAGGCAAAAAACTCCTAGAAAGGGCATCAACCTTCACATTCTTAGATCCCGGAATATACGAGACCACAAAATCAAAACGGGAGAAAAACAAAGACCACCGAGCTTGTCTAGGATTCAACCGCTTAGCAGACTCGAGGTAAATCAAATTTTTATGATCAGTCAAGACCACCACGCGATGCTTGGCTCCCTCAAGCCAATGTCGCCACTCCTCAAATGCCCACTTCATAGCCAACAACTCCCGATTGCCGACATCATAATTACGCTCAGCAGGCGAAAACTTTCTGGAGAAGAAAGCACATGGTTTCATCAAAGAGCCATCAGAATTTCTCTGAGACAAAACGGCCCCTGCCCCAATCTCAGAAGCATCAACCTCAACCTGAAAAGGGAGAGAAACATCTGGCTGACGCAACACAGGGGCAGAAGTAAAACAACGTTTAAGCTCCTGAAAGACCTCAACAGCCGCAGAGGACCAATTCATCACATCAGCGCCTTTCTTTGTCAAATTGGTCAGAGGCTTCACCACACTAGAAAAATTAGCAATAAAGCGGCGATAAAAATTAGCAAAGCCCAAAAATTTTTGAAGGCTCTGTACAGATGTGGGTTGAGTCCAATCATGAATGGCCTGGACTTTAACAGGGTCCATTTCAATAGCTGAGGGAGAAAAAATTAAACCCAAAAAAGAAACTTTCTTAACTCCAAAGAGGCACTTAGACCCTTTCACAAACAACGCATTAGCACGAAGGACCTGAAATACCATCCTAACCTGCTTCACATGAGACTCCCAATCATCGGAAAAAAACAAAATATCATCCAAATACACAATCATGAATTTATCCAGATAATTCCGGAAGATATCATGCATAAAGGACTGAAATACTGATGGAGCATTAGAGAGCCCGAATGGCATCACAAGATATTCAAAATGGCCTTCGGGCGTATTAAATGCTGTTTTCCATTCATCACCTTGTTTAATACGCACGAGATTATACGCCCCTCGAAGGTCAATTTTAGTAAACCAACTGGCACCCTTAATCCGAGCAAACAAATCAGAAAGTAAAGGTAAAGGGTACTGGAATTTGACCGTGATCTTATTGAGAAGGCGATAATCTATACAGGGTCTCAAGGAACCATCCTTCTTGGCAACAAAAAAAAAATCCCGCTCCCAACGGTGACGAAGACGGGTGAATATGCCCCTTCTCCAAGGACTCCTTTACATAACTCCGCATAGCGGCATGCTCTGGCACCGACAGATTGAAAAGTCAGCCCTTAGGGAACTTACAGCCAGGAATCAAATTAATGGCACAATCGCAGTCCCTATGAGGAGGCAGGGAACTGGACTTGGGCTCATCAAATATATCCTGGAAATCCGACAAAAACTCAGGAACTTCAGAAGAAGGGGACGAGGAAATGGACATCAAATGAATATCACTATGTATCCCCTGACAACCCCAACCAGTTACAGACATAGATCTCCAATCCAGCACTGGATTATGTACCTGTAACCATGGAAAACCCAGCACAACAACATCATGCAAATTATGCAACACCAAAAAGCGAATATTTTCCTGATGTGCTGGAGCCATGTACATGGTCAACTGTGTCCAGTACTGAGGTTTATTCTTGGCCAATGGCGTAGCATCAATCCCCCTTAAGGGAATAGGGCTCCGCAAAGGCTCCAAGGAAAAACCACAGCGCTTGGCAAATTCTAAGTCCATTAAGTTCAGGGCAGCGCCAGAATCCACAAATGCCATAACAGAAATGGACGACAATGAGCAAATCAGGGTAACAGACAAAAGAAATTTAGGCTGTACAGTACTAATGGTAACAGACCTAGGGACCCTCTTAGTACGCTTAGGGCAATCAGAAATAGCATGAGCAGAATCACCACAGTAAAAACACAGGCCATTCTGACGTCTGAATTTCTGCCTTTCTGCTCTAGTCAAAATCCTATCACATTGCATAGGCTCAGGACTCTGCTCAGAGGACACTGCCATATGGTGCACAACCTTGCGCTCACGCAGGCGCCGATCAATCTGAATGGCCAAAGACATTGACTCATTCAGACCAGCAGGCGTGGGAAACCCCACCATAACATCTTTAAGGGTTTCAGAAAGACCCTTTCTGAAAATTGCTGCCAGGGCATACTCATTCCATTGTGTGAGCACAGACCACTTTCTAAATTTCTGGCAGTATACTTCTGCTGCTTCCTGACCCTGACACAGAGCCAGCAAAGTTTTTTCTGCCTGATCCACAGAATTTGGCTCGTCATACAGCAATCCGAGCGCTTGAAAAAATGCGTCAATATTGAGCAATGCAGGATTTCCTGGCTCAAAGGAGAATGCCCAGTCGTGCGGGTCGCCACGCAGCAAAGAAATAACAATCTTCACCTGCTGAATGGGGTCACCAGAGGAACGGGGTCTCAGAGCAAAAAACAATCTGCAATTATTTTTAAAGTTCAAAAATTTAGATCTATACCCAGAAAATAAATCAGGAATAGGAATTCTAGGCTCTAATACTGGAGTCTGGACAACATAATCTTGGCTACTCTGTACCCTTGCAGCGAGTTGATCCACGCGCAAGGACAGACCCTGAACCTCCATATCAGCACCAAAATCCTGAACCACCCAGAGATTAAGGGGAAAAAAAAGACAAAACAAGCTACAAAGGAAAAAAAAATGACTCAGAACTTTCTTTTCCCTCTTTTGAGATGCATTTAACACTTTGTGGGCCAGCTGTACTGTTATGACCTGGTGGTTAAGAGGCCACACTGATATGACCTGGTGGCTAAAACGCAACATGGGACGAGCTCTGAGGAGGTGGTATCTCTACTGACCGCAGTCCCTAATCCTAACAACAACACTAGTAATAGCCGTGGGATGTTCCTGACTCTCCCTAGACACCTCTTCACAGCCTAAGAATTAACTACCCCTAAAGAAGGAAATAGAAAGCTATATTGCCTCAGAGAAAACCCCAAAAGGAAAGATAGCCCCCCACAAATATTGACTGTGAGTGGAGAGGGAAATGACATACACAGAAATGAAATCATTTTTCAGCAAAGGAGGCCAATACTAAACTTGATAGACAGAGAGAAAAGGATACTGTGCGGTCAGTATTAAAAACTACAAAAATCCACGCAGAGTTTACAAAAATGAACTCCACACCGACTCACGGTGTGGAGGGGCAAATCTGCTACCTCAGAGCTTCCAGCTAGCCTGAATATGACATAGTGACAAGCTGGACAAAATGAGACATATTTGCAAAGCAATAGAGTCCAAAGCAAATGGACAAACAAGAACTAGCAGAAACTTATCTTTTGCTGACAAGGACAGGCCATATGAGAAATCCAAGGAGAGAACAAACTCCAACCTAAGACTTTGACAGCTGGCATGAACTAAAGCCCAGAGCAGGTTTAAATAACAAACCCAGGCAAGGCGATAAGTGAAGTCAGCTGCTACAACCACCTAAAGGAGCAGCAGTTCCACTCGACACCACCAGAGGGAGCCCAAGGGCAGAACTCACAAAAATACCATTAGCAACCACAGGAGGGAGCTCCAGAATGGAATTCACAACACTGTGCTACTTGAAACGGATGGCCACGCTGTCCTACAACTGTTTTTGGTTTGGACAAACGTTTTTGGCCAGGTACGGGCCTGGCAGATGAAAGCTGTTGCGATGTTCATGCCTGCTGTGGCTCCTCCTCCTCCGCTTCAGAGCTACTGCCAGCGGCACCCTGTTCCCCCAATGGCTGCCAATCGGGGTCAACAACTGGGTCATCTATCACCTCCTCTTCTATGTCCTGTGCACCTTCCTCTGTGTCACCGTGTAAGCCGGTGCTATAGCATTCGGGACGGGGCACCATAGTCTCATCAGGGTCAGATTCTGGCTAAGTACACTGTGAGGGCAATGTTTTGATCTGAGTCAATGGAACAGCATAATAACCTAGCTGTGGCTGTGCATCTGTGCACTCCATGTCCGATTCATCTTGTAATGGGCTGTGAACTATTTCCCTCTCTAACCCAGGCATTGTATGTGTAAAGAGCTCCATGGAGTTAACTGTAGCGTCACCTGCTGCATCCTTCACTTTTGCTTTGGGTGAAGGACACAAGGAAGCGACTTGTTCCTGACCGGGAGCATCCACTGACGACGCACTGCTTTTATATTTTGCACTTTCCGAAGAGGAGGCAAAAGAGCTAGAGGCAGAGTCAGCAAGGAAAGCCAAAACTTTTTCCTGCTGCTCCGGCTTTAAAAGCGATTTTCCTACTCCAAGAAAAGGGAGCGTTCGAGGGCTTGTGTAGCCAGACGATGACGCTGGCTCAACAACTCGAGACTTAGGTGCTATATTGCTTTTCCCACGACCACCTGATGCTACTCCACCACTACCATCATTACCAGCTGGCAATGACAGCCCACAGCCACGACCTCTTCCATTAGACTTCCTCATTCTTGGAAAAATGTAACCACTAACCAAACTAAGAACCATTATATGGTACTGTAAAACATGGTAGAAGGTGTACTTAAACTTGTTGTGAATTTAAATCTCCCTTTATAGGTGTGGGAGACTGTTTGAAAAATCAGGCCCACTGTATTACACTACACAGTTTTAGTGTCAGAAAGTGGCTGACAGATACGCCACAAACAGGACTGACGCAGATGCACTCAGTGGCTGTATAAATCTCCCTTTTTATGTGTGGGAGAATGCAGAAAAATCAGGACCACTGTATTACACTACACAGTTTGAGTGGCAGAAAGTGGCTGACAGATATGCCACAAACAGGACTGACGCAGATGCACTCAGTGGCAATATAAATCTCCCTTTTTATGTGTGGGAGAATGCAGAAAAAATCAGGCCCACTGTATTACACTACACAGTTTCAGTGGCAGACAGTGGCTAGCAGATATATAAAAAATAAAAAGGGACTGTGCTACAATAACAATCTCCCTACAATGATCTCAGGACAAGTATGGCAGCCAGCAGTAAAAAGGACTGCTGCACACAAAAGTGTGGACAAACAAAGAAACAATAGAACTGTGCAGAAAGGAGCAACAGGATTTTTGCTTTGAAAAAAGCAGTTGGTTTGCACAGCGGCGTACAAACAGCAATGCAGCTATCAGGGGGCCTTATAAGCTACAGAGCTGATGCACTGAAATCTAGCCTCCACTGTTCCTGCAAAGAAAAGGTGGTGTTGGACAGTGGGAATTGCTACAGCACAAGTGGTTTGGGGGTTTATATTTCCCCCCTAACAATATCCCTGCTTCTGACGAAGCTGCAGCAACCTCTCCCTATGCTACGATCGGCAGAAGTAAGATGGCGGTCAACGTGCACGCCCATTTATAGCCCCTGTGATGCCTCAGAAAGCAAGCCAATCACTGTAATGCCCTTCTCTAAGATGGTGGAGACTGAGACCTATGTCATCACGCTGCCCACACTCTGCGTCCACCTTCATTGGCTGAGAAATGGCGCTGAATGCGTCATATGAAACGCGACTTTGGCGCGAAGATCGCCGACAGCATGGCCGATCCCACACTGGGATCGGGTCGGGTTTCATGAAACCCGACTTTGCCGAAAGTCAGTGACTTATGAAATTGACCGATCCATTTTGCTCAACCCTACTGTTCACAGCTGTCTGCAAGGTCTCTGTGTGTGTGAGTGCACATCGCTCTGTAGTCTGTCCGCCGCCACAGCCGGTTGTAGTCAGCTCAGGGTGCGTCACTGCCTCATACCGTTCAATCCATTGTCCTTTTGTGCAATTAGTGCAGCCTGCTGCACATTTTTTCAAATATTTCCTATTAGTGGCCTTCCATCCGTATCCAGCTAAATTGTGGAAAAACACTACATAGGATTACATAGAGGAGCTTGTATTGGCCTTGCAGCGCCGTTTACGGCTGTCTGCATGGTCTCTGTGTGAGTGCACATTGCTCTGTAGTCTGTCCGCAGCCACAACCGGATGTAGTCAGCTCAGGGATTGTCACTGCCTCACACCATTCAATCCATTGTCCTTTTTTGCAATTAGTGCAGCCTGCTGCACATTTTTTCAAATATTTTCTATTAGTGGCCTTCCATCCGTATCCAGCTAAATTGTGGAAAAACACTACATAGGATTACATAAATGAGCTTGTTTTGGCCTTGCAGCGCCGTTTACGGCTGTCTGCATGGTCTCTGTGTGAGTGCACATCGCTCTGTAGTCTGTCCGCAGCCACAGCCAGATGTAGTCAGCTCAGGGTTTGTCACTGCCTCACACCGTTCAATCCATTGTCCTTTTTTGCAATTAGTGCAGCCTGCTGCACATTTTTTCAAATATTTCCTATTAGTGGCATTCCATCCGTATCCAGCTAAATTGAGGAAAAACACTACATAGGATTACATAGAGGAGTTTTTTTTGGCCTTGCAGCGCCGTTTATGGCTGTCTGCACAGTCTCTGTGTGAGTTTACATCGCTCTGTAGTCTGTCCGCAGCCACAGCCAGTTGTAGTCAGCTCAGGGTGCGTCACTGCCTCATACCGTTAAATCCATTGTCCTTTTTTGCAATTAGTGCAGTCTGCTGAAATTCACTACATAGGATTACATAGAGGAGCTTGTTTTGGCCTGGCAGCACCGTTCACGGCTGTCTGCATGGTCTGTGTGTGAGTGCAGCTCACTCTGTAGTCAGTTCTGCCAAAAAAAAAAAATAATAAAGTTCACCAAACACACCACTTTACAGTTGTGTAGGCAACATTAGCTCATATTAAAATCTAGTCCACACTTTAGAAAATTAGTGTTTCTTATACCTGTTAGGAGCTGTTCAGGAATAAGCACACTAAGCCCTTAGTACTTTTCTGCTTATCTTTATCAGTCAACCAAGATGAAGAAGGCAGGGAGTAAGGCACGTGGGCATGGGCGTGGAGCAGGGAGAGGATGTGGGGATTCTGTGCCTGCTGCGGACACCGGTGACTCATCATCACCCAGTTACAGCAGGGAACAGTCCTTCATGCGCAGCTTTGTAGGAGATCGCCATACACCGCTGCTGTGTGAAGAACAAATTGAAGACGTTGTCGGATGGATGGCAGCTAACGCATCGACTTCAATTAGTGGCACATCCTCTCAGGTACAGAGCACTGGAGAGCACCCGTCTGTCTCTTCACCACCTGCCAAATTGCCCAGGCAGTCAGAGAGCCCAGGACAGGAGCCATCTCTACTTCTGTTCTCTGATGCTCTTGGCTTGGAAAGAGGGGGCCAGCCAAGCAGCATTGGAGAAATGGAAGAAGGGGCAGTATGCAGTGATGCCCAACAGCTTTGCCTCTCTGACTCTGAAGAGTTGGGTGGGCCAGTGCCTCCGGTCAGCACACCTCAGTACGCATCTGATGATGAGACTCAGGTGCCACTTTCAGGTGCGTACTGTGCTGCCAAGACTACCCAGGAGAAGCAGTTGGTGGAAGTGGGTAGTGTAGATGATAAGGTCCTTGACCCATCATGGCGTGAGGTACAGGAAGGTGGAGGGAGCAGCTCTGAGGAAGAGATTCCCTGAACAGCCCAAAGAAGGAGAGGGAGGGGGAAGACTGCGGAGCCTGTAGCCTCCACTTCGGCACCCGTTAGGAGCATGCCTCTTCCAAAAGCCAAAACAGGCACTCCCAAGACTTGCAGTGCCTGGTCCTTTTTTGACACAGTTGCAGATGACATTTGCTTTGTCAAATGCAAGGTGTGTCATCACAAAGTCAAAAGAGGGAGAAATGTCAGCAACCTCAATACCATAAATATGTGGAAACATGTGCAGACCAAGAACGCGGTGGAGTTACAAAAACACACTGAAGACCTAGGCCAACCTACAGCAGCACAAACCACCTCTTCAGCTGTGTTGTTGCCTCTTCCTCCAGCTCGCACACAGCTGGTTCGACTTCCTCACAGGATCACCATGGAAGAACCTCTGGCACTGTTTTCCACAGACTCAGTGTAATTCCACCCACAGCACCACGTTCCCAGTCATCCTCACACTCCCAGCCAAGTTTACAGCCATCGTTAGCACAGGCATGAGAAAAGGCGGCCATTCTCGGCAAACCACCCCCGAGCACAGGCTCTGAATGCTGGCATTGCAAAACTACTGTCCCTTGAAATGCTGTCATTCAGGCTGGTGGAGACTGACAGCTTCCGTAACTTGATGGCATTGGCAGTCCCACAATACAATGTGCCCAGCCACTTTTATTTCAGCTGGCAAGCCGTCCCTGCCCTGCACGAGCATGTGGAGGGACACATAAAACAAGCGCTACTGAACGCCGTCAGTAGCAAGGTGCACCTCACCACCGATGCATGGACCAGTCACCATGGACAGGGGCAATACCTTTCCCTCACTGCCCATTGGGTTAATGTTGTTGAGCCGGGTACAGATCGTGCGAGTGGCGCAGGACATGTTCTGCCAACTCCAAGGATTGCAGGAATCCAGTCTGTACGCATTGACTCCTCCTCATACACAAGTTCCTCAGAATCATCTCTGCAGGAGCTGTCATAGTTCACCTCCACATGGACCCGTGAACGTTTACCTGTTACGACCGACATGAGCACAGCTGTGGCCAAACGTCAACAGGCCGTCTTGAAATTATTTTTTGGGGGGAATCGAAGGCACACAGCACAGGAGCTCTGGAATGCCATCAAGCAGGAGAGCAACGTGTGGTTTGTGCCAGCGAATCTACAGCCTGGCATAATAGTGTGTGACAATGGCCGAAATCTGGTGGCAGCTCTTGCCCTAGGCAACCTTACTCACATCCCATGTCTGGCACATGTGCTTAACTTGGTCGTGCAGAGTTTTTTGAGGGACTATCCAGATCTTGATGCACTGCTGCACAAGGTCCACCTAGAGTGTGCTCACTTGCGGTGATCCAGCATGGCAAGATCGTTATCCAGATCTTGATGCACTGCTGCACAAGGTCCACCTAGAGTGTGCTCACTTGCGGTGATCCAGCATGGCAAGATCGTGCATTGCAGCTCTGCAGCGCCGATTCCGCCTACCGGAACATCGCATCATATGTGACCTACCTACCAGGTGGAATTCCACGTTACATATGTTGGAGCGGTTGTGTGAGCAGCAGCAAGCAGTACTGGAGTACTAGCTGCATCAGGCACAAAGAAGTCGCACTGCGCGCCGTTCAGACTTCACAACCACAGAGTGGGCCACTATGAATGACGTCAGCCAGGTTTTGCGTTTCTTTGATGATTCCACGCAGATGGCGAGTGCAGATGATGCACTAGTCAGCATGACTGTCCCCCTTATCTGCGAGCTTCAACAAACACTGCAAGCGCTAAGGGATGATGTTGTGGAAAAGGTGAAGGATGAGGAGCCACCAATTCCACCAGCTTCTGGACAGTCAGTGGTTTCTCACAAAGGCCTAGGCAGGGGTCACTTTGTGAGGAGGATGAGGAGGAGTCAATGGGGGAGGAAAAACATCAGTCCAGAGGAGGGAGTTACACAATTCTCCAATAGTCAGTGTGTAGAGCGAGGGTGGGGTGATGCAGAGCAGGCAGAGATCACGCCTCAAGCAGGGGACAGTGTTTCTTGGCCAGTTGGCAGTCTGCAGCTCATGGATGATTACATGATGCAGTGCCTGAGAATCGACCGCCGCATCACCCACATTCTGAACACGGCTGATTATTGGGTGTACACCCTTCTAGATCCTTGCTATCGGGACAACTTACAAAGCCTCATAACACCGTTGAACCGGGAGCGTAAAATGTGGGAGTACCAAGACACACTGTTGAATTCCATCATCTTCTACAGTCCAACTGAGAGCAGTGCTGCTAGTGCTTTACAAAGCAGCTCAGTACGTCGAGGCAGTGGAGGAAGCTCTGCACAAAGAGGGAGCAGAAGCAGTGCCTCAGCACAAGGCAAGACCAGTATGGCCCAACTGTGGCACAGTTTTGTGTGTTTGCCACAAATGTCTACACCATCACAGGCAGCTCCAGGCAGCAGGAGGCAACATTTCCGTCAGATGGTGACAGACTACATGTCTTGCCCTCTTACTGTACTCCCAGACGGCTCTTCCTCCTTCAAGTTTTGGGTCTCTAAGCTGGATACATGGCCAGAGTTAAGCCTGTACGCATTGGAGGTGCTGGCTTGCCCTGCTGCTAGTGTATTATCGGAACGCGTCTTTAGTGCCGCAGGTGGTGTACTAACAGACCGTCGTAGGCGACTATCCTCCGATAACGTTGACCGGCTTACTTTTCTTAAAATGAACAAGGCCTGGTTCTTGCAGGAATTTGTCACTCCTCTTCCAGATTAAATAATTGGTTGGCTACAGTATCCATGTCTCCTGTTGCGTTCATGTTTCTACCACCTGAACTGTAATCCCTGGGCTCCATCACCGCCAGTTGATGCTCAGAAGTGCCGTCTGCACAGTCAAAACACATGACCCAGTGTTATTGGGTTTCAGTAACGTCAGCTGATCCCCAGCTGTGTATGCGGCAATGTGTCCTGCGACCGCCACGCTGACACAGCAACTGAAATTTAAGGGAACCTGTCCCCCCCAGGCATTTGTTACTGAAAGAGCCACCTTGTGCAGCAGTAATGCTGCAAAAGGAAAAGGTAGCTCTTTTAGTTTTGCTCCTTGCACACGCTGAACTTAACACTTATACAATGTGTCCCCTGATACCGTAAAACCGTCCCGGAGGTGGGACTTTCCTTCGTAATGGGACGCAGCACAGCCATCATCCCTACCCCCTTGGCACCGTGCGCCACCTCCTTAGCGTTGTTTGAATCTGTCCAGTAGCCTGCTCTGTTTTGTTCAACCTTGGCCATGCGCAGTTTGCGTTGCCCGTCTTCTGACAACATTTGGTGTCAGGCAGACTGGGCCTGTGCAGCCGCACTGCCCGAGATCCCGCTTCGCAGTCTCTTCTGATTTAGTCATACTGTGGGCCTGGGATCTATGGGCATGCGCAGTGCATATCTTCACCTCAGGCTCTCACTCATCTCCCTCCGCCTTCTTCAGACTGGGCGCCGTCAGCTGATCCCTACTAGCATGCCACAGCTGTGACGCCGCATAGTCTGAAGAATCCAAAAGGAGATGAGTGAGAGGCGAAGATACAGTTATATGAAAAAGTTTGGGCACCCCTATTAATCTTAAACTTAATGTTTTATAAAAATTGTTTTTTTTGCAACAGCTATTTCAGTTTCATATATCTAATAACTGTTGGACACAGTAATGTTTCTGCCTTGAAATGAGGTTTATTGTACTAACAGAAAATGTGCAATCTGCATTCAAACAAAATTTGACAGGTGCATAAGTATGGGCACCCTTATCATTTTCTTGTTTAAAATACTCCTACCTACTTTTTACTGACTTACTAAAGCACTTTTTTTGGTTTTGTAGCCTCATTGAGCTTTGAACTTCATAGCCAGGTGTATGCAATCATGAGAAAAGCTACTTAAAGTGGCCACTTGCAAGTTGTTCTCCTGTTTGAATCTCCTCTGAAGAGTGGCATCATGGGCTCCTCAAAACAACTGTCAAATGATCTGAAAACAAAGATTATTCAACATAGTTGTTCAGGGGAAGGATACAAAAAGCTGTCTCAGAGATTTAACCTGTCAATTTCCACTGTGAGGAACATAGTAAGGAAATGGAAGAACACAGGTACAGTTCTTGTTAAGGCCAGAAGTGGCAGGCCAAGAAAAACATCAGAAAGGCAGAGAAGAAGAATGGTGAGATCAGTCAAGGACAATCCTCAGACCACCTCCAGAGAGCTGCAGCATCAACTTGCTGCAGATGGTGTCACTGTGCATCGGTCAACTATACAACGCACTTTGCACAAGGAGAAGCTGTATGGGAGAGTGATGCGAAAGAAGCCGTTTCTGCAAGCACGCCACAAACAGAGTCAGCTGAGGTATGCAAAAGCACATTTGGAGAAGCCAATTTCTTTTTGGAAGAAGGTCCTGTGGACTGATGAAACCAAGATTGAGTTGTTTGGTCATACAAAAAGGCGTTATGCATGGCAGCAAAAAACCACAGTGGGTTGTATAGTTGACCCATGCACAGTGACACCATCTGCAGCAAGTTGATGCTGCAGCTCTCTGGAGGTGGTCTGAGGATTGTCCTTGACTGATCTCACCATTCTTCTTCTCTGCCTTTCTGATGTTTTTCTTGGCCTGCCACTTCTGGCCTTAACAAAAACTGTACCTGTGTTCTTCCATTTTCTTACTATGTTCCTCACAGTGGAAATTGACAGGTTAAATCTCTGAGACAGCTTTTTGTATCCTTCCCCTGAACAACTACAGTATGTTGAATAATCTTTGTTTACAGATCATTTGACAGTTGTTTTGAGGAGCCCATGATGCTACTCTTCAGAGGAGATTCAAACAGGAGAACAACTTGCAAGTGGCCACTTTAAGTAGCTTTTCTCATGATTGCATACACCTGGTTATGAAGTTCAAAGCTCAATGAGGTTACCAAACCAAAAAAAGTGCTTTAGTAAGTCAGTAAAAAGTAGGTAGGAGTATTTTAAACAAGAAAATGATAAGGGTGCCCATACTTATGCACCTGTCAAATTTTGTTTGAATGCAGATTGCACATTTTCTGTTAGTACAATAAACCTCATTTCAAGGCAGAAACATTACTGTGTCCAACAGTTATTAGATATATGAAACTGAAATAGCTGTTGCAAAAAAAACAATTTTTATAAAACATTAAGCTTAAGATTAATAGGGGTGCCCAAACTTTTTCATATAACTGTATGCACTGAGCATGCCCATGGATCCCAGGCCCGTAGTGTGAATACATTAGATGACACTGCGAGGTGGGATCTCTGACAGTGCGGCCGCACAGGTGTAGCCAGCCTGACAAAAAATGATGTCAGAAGACGGACAGCTGTAACTGCGCATGGCCAAGGTTGAACATAACAGCGCAGGCTCTGGGACAGATTCAAACAACGTTGAGGAGGCGGCACACGGTGCCAAGGGGGTAGGAACAATGGCTGTGCTGCTTCCCATTGTGAAGGAAAGTCCCACCTCCGGGACGGTTTCACTGTATCAGGGGACACATTTTATAAGTGTTTAGTTTGGCGTTTTCAAGGAGCATAATTAAAAGAGCCACCTTTTTCTTTTGCACCATTAGTGCTGCACAAGTTGGCTCTTTCAGCTACAAACGCCTGGGGGGGTTAAAGGTTACCTTTCAACTTACTCCAATTAGGCCTCAGCTTACACTCTGCTCCTCCTGCTTTCCCTGGGCTTCAACACCGCCAGTTGCTGACCGGAAGTGCTGTCTGCACAGTCAACACTTGCTGCCGTGTTATTGGAGTTCAGTAACACCAGCTGCTCCCCTGCTGTGTTGCGGCAATAACTCTAGGCTGCTCCTCCTGCTATCCCTGGGCTTCAACACCGCCAGTTGCTGCCCAAAAGTGCTGTCTGCACAGTCAACACTTGCTGCCATGTTATTGGGGTTCAGTAACGTCAGCTGCTTCCCTGCTGTGTTGCGGCAATGTGTCCTGCAAATGCCACGCAGACACTACAGATATTTAACTGCCTCCAGTGCAGGCTTCAGCCTACACTCTGTTCCTCCTGCTGTCCCTGGGCTCTAACACCGCCAGTTGGTGCTCGGAAGTGCTGGCTGCACAGAGAAAAACACTCGCCACTGTGTCAGTGGGGTTCAGTAACGTCAGCTGCTTCCCTGCTGTGTAGCCGGCAATGTGTCCTGCAAACGCCACGCAGACACAACAGATATTAAACTGCCTCCAGTGCAGGCTTTGGCCTACACTCTGCTCCTCCTGCTGTCCCTGGGCTCTAACACCACCAGTTGGTGCTTGGAAGTGCTGGCTGCACAGAGAAAAACACTCGCTACTGTGTCAGTGGGGTTCAGTAACGTCAGCTGATCCCCAGCTGTGCATCCAGCAATGTGTCCTGCGAACTCCACGCTGACACTACAACACAAATTAAAGGGAACCTGTCCCCCCCCAGGCTTCTGTAACTAGAAGAGCCACCTTGTGCATCACTAATGCTGCATTTTTACAAGGTGGCTCATTTAGTTATTCTCCTTGCACACGCAGAAGTAAACACGTACAAAATGTGTCCCCTGATACCATTAAACCGTTTCTAACGTGTGACTTTCCTTCATAATGACACACAGCAACCCCCTTGGCGCTGTGCGCTGCCTCCTCTGTGTTGTTTGAATCTGTCCCGGAGCCTGCGCTGTTATGTTCAACCTTGGCCATGCGCAGTTAGTGCTGCCCGTCTTCTGACATCATTTGGTGTCAGCCTGGCTGCGCCTGTGCAGCCACCCTGCCCGAGATAACGCCCCGTAGTGTCTTATTTATTCTCACTGTGATTCATGGGCATGCGCGGTGCATATCTTCGCCTCTCACTCATCTCCTTCTGCCTTCTTCAGCCTGTGCGGCTTCAGGGCCTTGGCATGTGATTAGGGATCAGCTGACGCCGCACAGTCTGAAGCAGGCGTAAGTACATGAGTGAGAGGCGAACATTTTTACTGCACAAGGCCATGAATCCCAGCCCCGCAGTGTGAATGAATCATAAGACACTGCGGGGCTGGGATTCATGGGCATGCGCTGTGCATATCTTCGCCTCTCACTCATCTCCTTCTGCCTTCTTCAGACTGTGTGGCTTCACGGCCTTGGCATGTGATTAGGGATCAGCTGATGCCGCACAGTCTGAAGCAGGCATAAGGACATGAGTGAGAGGCGAACATTTTTACTGCGCAAGGCCATGAATCCCAGCCTCGCAGTGTGAATAAATCACAAGACACTGTGGGACTGGGATTCATGGGCAGTGCATCAAATGATGTCAGAAGATGGGCAGCGCTAACAGAGCATGGCCAAGGGATAACATAACAGCGCAGACTCCAGTACACAAAAAAGCAACGCTCAGGAGGCTGCGCCCAGCGCCAAAGGGGTATTTTTAACAGCTGTGCTGCGTCTCATTAAGAAGGAAAGTCCCGCCTCCGTGACAGTTTCACGGTATCAGTGGCACAATTTTATAAGTGTTTCTTTCAGCGTGTGCAAGGAGCATAATTAAAAAAGCTACCTTTTCCTTGTGCAGTATTACTGCTGCCCAATGTGGCTCTTCTAGTTACTAACGCCTGGGGGGGTTTAAGGTTCACTTTCAATTTGCTCCAATTAGGCCTCAGTCTACATTCTGCTCCTCCTGCTGACCCTGGGTTCCAACACTGCCAGTTGCTTCCGCAAGTGCTGTTGCACAGAGAAAAACACTTGCTCCTGTGTTAGTGGGGTTCAGTAACGTCAGCTGCTCCCCTGCTGTGTATCCGGCAATGTGTCCTGTGACCGCCACGCTGACATGCCTTCAGATATTAAACTGCCTCCAGTGCAGGCTTCGGCCTACACTCTGTTCCTCCTGCTGCCCTGGGCTCCAACACCGTTAGTTGGGACTGTAGGAAGACAATCTTGAATAAGCCCCGATCCTGGTTCCAGTACCGTCAGCTGGTTCTGGGCAGAGACTTTGGCTTAGGTGACTCCTTCTGGGTATCCGAGTTCCACCAACGTCAGGTGGCCCTTGTTAGTGCTTTCTGGCATGGGTACCTCCTGCTTAGTAACCGGGTTCCAGTACCATCAGCTGGTCCTCGGTAGTTCCATTGGCTCTTGTACCTTCGGCTACCCATCCAGGTTCCAGTACCGTCAGCTGGTTCTCGGCAGTGTGTTTTGCTCTTGCACCTTCTGCTCCCCATCCTGGTTCCAGTACCGTCAGCTGGTACCGGGCAGAGCCTTTAGTTTAGGTGCCTCCTTCTGGGTATCCGAGTTCCACCAACGTCAGGTGGTCCTTGGTAGTGCTTTCTGGCACAGGTGCCTCCTGCTTAGTAACTGGGTTCCAGTAACGTCAGCTGGTCCTCGGTAGTTCCATTGGCTCTTGGACCTTCGGGTAGCCATCCGGGTTCCAGTTTCATCAGCTGGTTCTTGGCATTTTCTCAACCTTCTTGTACCTTCTGCTACATTTCCAAGTTCAAGACCTTAAAGACGATGACCCTGAAGACCACCCCTAAGATGACGACGACACCAGAGATGGCAACCCCTGAGACGACGACCCTGAAGACCAAACCGATGACGATGACGACCCCAGAGACGACGACCCTGGAGGCGATGACCCGGAAGACTGAGAAGCAGAAGAACATTAAGCATAAGACTAAACATCAGAGCAAAAGATATTATCTAAATTATAAGCAGAAGAAGACTAAGCAGTGTATGGGGGTGAGTCCGTTCCTCCTCATGGTACCCCTGGAAAAAGCCTGCTGCTGCAGGCCTAACTGAACGCAGACAAATCCTGTTGTAACTCTTTTGTAACAGGCAGAACGGAAGGTGTAATCTTCAAACTTTTATAGATAACAACTACAGGAATGCCTGTCACAAATAAGAATATGATGAAGAAGTAGAATATGAAGAAGAATAATAGTTTAATAAAAAGAATATGAAGAATGTAGCAAAAAAAATAATAATAGGTAGAAGATGAAGAAGAAGATGAATAAGGTGAAGAAGTTGATGTCAAAGATGCTGCTGCTGAGGATGATGAAGAAGAAAATGTGGGAGAAGTAAAAAAGAAGGTGAAGGGCATGGAAGTAGTGAAACATCAATATCTGACAAAATAAAAAAAATATTAACATAGTCAATATCTTTGTAACTCCGAACGTATTAAAACAAATTAAAATTCCTGCTATTCTATTTGATTGGGCTAAACCTGTATGCCTTTAATATCTCCGCCACCTCCCCCAATACATCCTACATTATTCTTAATTGTTTTCCTTCTTGTAGAATGAACCTACAAGGAAAGAAAGGGTTTACTTTAATTCCGATATTTTGGTCCCATTGACTTGCATTGGTATTGGGTATCGGTATCGGCGATATCGGATATTTTTTGAATATCGGCCGATCCAATCCGATACCGATACTTTCTGATATCGGAAGGAATCGCTCAACACTACTCATCACTAGTCACTATTGAAAATTCTGTTTATGATTTTGTTATGATTCCTATGAATATAATATATTTACCTGGGTGTAACCATAAACATTTAAATGTTCTATTATCTGTAATGACGTCTTCGTTGACTGATCGCCAACTACACCCACCAGTTTGCCATTACGGAGACAAGAATAGTTGGGGATTATGTGTCCTGGACCAGATAAGATCTGTAGTAAATTCTCTATGGCTTTATTTTCATTGTTGCAGGAATCAGTCACATGGTATCCAAGAGTCACATTAGGTAAAATATATGGATTCTTGTTAATCTCATTTATGGTGAAAATAAAGGCCAGAACATACTTATAGAAGGATGGTAAAGGACTGTAAGTGGATAACAAAGAGAATGAAAACATTACTTAAGACTAGATTGAGATAGAATAATAAAGAAAAAACAAAGCATTCTTTAAAATACTTGATAGCACTTACCTTTCTTGATTCTCTGTGTATATTCTAATTTTTACTTTTGAGAGAATCAATATTTTACAAGTTTGTTCTATATAAATATATATATATATATATATATATATATATATATATATATATATATACACTCACCGGCCACTTTATTAGGTACACCATGCTAGTAACGGGTTGGACCCCCTTTTGCCTTCAGAACTGCCTCAATTCTTCGTGGCATAGATTCAACAAGGTGCTGGAAGCATTCCTCAGAGATTTTGGTCCATATTGACATGATGGCATCACACAGTTGCCGCAGATTTGTCGGCTGCACATCCCAAAGATGCTCCATACAAGGCAGGATGGATCCATGCTTTCATGTTGTTTACGCCAAATTCTGACCCTACCATCCGAATGTCGCAGCAGAAATCGAGACTCATCAGACCAAGCAACGTTTTTCCAATCTTCTACTGTCCAATTTCGATGAGCTTGTACAAATTGTATCCTCAGTTTCCTGTTCTTAGCTGAAAGGAGTGGTACCCGGTGTGGTCTTCTGCTGCTGTAGCCCATCTGCCTCAAAGTTCGACGCACTGTGCGTTCAGAGATGCTCTTAGGCCTACCTTGGTTGTAACGGGTGGCGATTTGAGTCACTGTTGCCTTTCTATCAGCTCGAACCAGTCTGCCCATTCTCCTCTGACCTCTGGCATCAACAAGGCATTTCCGCCCACAGAACTGCCGCTCACTGGATTTTTTTTCTTTTTCGGACCATTCTCTGTAAACCCTAGAGATGGTTGTGCGTGAAAATCCCAGTAGATCAGCAGTTTCTGAAATACTCAGACCAGCCCTTCTGGCACCAACAACCATGCCACGTTCAAAGGCACTCAAATCACCTTTCTTCCCCATACTGATGCTCGGTTTGAACTGCAGGAGATTGTCTTGACCATGTCTACATGCCTAAATGCACTGAGTTGCCGCCATGTGATTGGCTGATTAGAAATTAAGTGTTAACAAGAAGTTGGACAGGTGTACCTAATAAAGTGGCCGGTGAGTGTATATCTACAATATATATATATATACTTTACGTACCCACTCCCCTTTAAATTTTTCACTCTTTATTTCATTGCAGCCATTTGGTAAATTCGAAAAAGTTCTTTTTTTTCACATTAATGTACACTCTGCACCCCATCTTGACTGAAAAAAAAACAGAAATGTAGTATTTTTTGCAAATTTATTAAAAAAGAAAAACTGAAATATCCCATGGTCATAAGTATTCAGCCCCTTTGCTCAGTATTGGGTAGAAGCACCTTTTCAGCTAGTAGAGTCATGAGTCTTCTTGGGAATGATGCAACAAGTTTTTCACACCTGGATTTGGGGATCTTCTGCCATTCTTCCTTGCAGATCCTCTCCAGTTCCATCAGGTTGGATGGTGAACGTTGGTGGACGCCATTTTCAGGTCTCTCCAGTACTGTTGAGAGATACCTTCCGATACTTGAAAGTATCGGATTGTATCGGCCGATATCCGAAAAATATCGGATATCGCCGATACCAATACAAGTCAATGGGACACAAGTATCGGAAGGTATCCTGTATGGTTCCCAGGGTCTGAAGGAGAGAAAACTCTCCTTCAGGCCCTGGGATCCATATTCATGTGTAAAATAAAGAATACAAATAAAAAATATTGATATACTCACCCCTCCGGCGGCCCTGGCTCTCACCGGTCCAGGTGTCTGCCTCAGTTCATAAGAATGCAGGGAGTGAAAGACCTGCAATGACGTCGCGGCTTGTGATTGGTCGCGTGAGCGGTCACGTGACCGCTCACGCGACCAATCACAAGCCGTGACGTCATCGAAGGTCCTTCACTCGCTCATTCTTAGGAACGGACGCTGCCGGTTGCAGCGTTTACAACCAGGGTGCGTCAGAGGGTGAGTATATCCCTATTTTTTATTTTTATTCTTTATTTTACACATGAATATGGATCCCAGGGCCTGAAGGAGAGTTTCCTCTCCTCCAGAACCTGGGAACCTTACACTGGGAACTTCTGATTCCGATTTCCGATATCACAAAAATATCGGATCTCGGTATCGGAATTCCGATACCGCAAGTATCGGCCGATACCCGATACTTGCGGTATTGGAATGCTCAACACTACTCTCCAGAGATGCTCAATTGGGTTTAGGTGAGGGCTCTGGTTGGACAGTGTATTGGCACAGAGTTGTTCTAAAGCTACTTCTTTGTTATTTTAGCTGTGTGCTTAGGGTCATTGCTTTGTTGGAACGTGAACCTTCGGCAAAGTCTGAGGTCCAGAGTACTGTTGAAGAGGTTTTCATCCAGGATATATCTGTACTTGGCCACAATCATGTTTCTTTCAGAGACAACCAGTCGTCCTATCTCTGCAGCTGAAAAACACCCTCATAGCATGTTGCTATGGACTGGTGGGGGGCTGCAGTGATAGTTGACTTTATGGAACTTTCTCCCATCTCCCTACTGCATCTCTGGAGCTCACCCACACTGATCTTGGAGTTCTTCTTCCTCTCTCACCAAGGCTCCTCTTCCATGATTGCTCAGTTGGGATGAACGGCCGGGTCTAAGAAGACTTCTGGTGGTCCCAAACTTATTCCATTGAAGGATTAATGAGGCTACTGTGCTCTCAGGAAACTTGAGCACTGCAGAAATTCTGTTGCAACCTTTCCAGATCTATGCCTTGCCACAATTCTGTTTCTGAGCTCCTTGGCCAGTTCTTTTGACCTCATGATTCTCCTTTGGTCTGACATGCACTGTGAGCTGTGAGGTCTTATATAGGCAGGTGTGCGCCTTTCCAAATCAAGTTCTGTCAGTTTAACTAAACATTGCTGGACTCCAATGAAGGAGGATCGCAAGGAAGTGGACAACATGTGACTTAAATATGAGTGTCTGAGCCAATGGTAGGAATACTTATGACTATGTGATACAGTATTTCAGTTTTACTTTTTTATTAAATTTGGAAAAATTTCTACATTTCTGTTTTTTTTTCAGTCAAGATGGGGTGCAGAGTGTACATTAATGATGCAAAAAAACTTTTTTTGAATTTGCCAAATGGCTGCAATGAAATAAAGTTTGCAAAATTTAAAGGGGTCTGAAAACTTTATGTACCCACTGCATATATAATAATAATAATAATAATCTTTATTTATATAGCGCCAACATATTCCGCAGCACTTTACAATTAAGCGGGGACATATACAGACAAATTCAATACAAGTTAAGACAATTTAAACAGTGTCATTAGGAGTGAGGTCCCTGCTCACAAGCTTACAATCTACAAGGAAATGGGAGGGACACAATAGGTGAAAAGTGCTTGTTATGTTATGTTATATACATATACACAGTACAGACCAAAAGCTTGGACACACCTTCTCATTTAAAGATTTTTCTGTATTTTCATGACTATGAAAGTTGTACATTCACACTGAAGGCATCAATGAAGGCTTTGATGACTGCTTTGCACACTCTTGGCATTCTCTTGATGAGTTTCAAGAGGTAGTCTCCAGGAATGGTCTTCCAACAGTCTTGAAGGAGTTCCCAGAGATGCTTAGCACTTGTTGGCCCTTTTGCCTTCACTCTGCGGTCCAGCTCACCCCAAACCATCTTGATTGGGTTCAGGTCTGGTGACTGTGAAGGCCAAGTCATCTGGCGTAGCACCCCATCACTCTCCTTCTTGGTCAAATAGCCCTTACACAGCCTGGAGGTGTGTTTGGGGTCATTGTCCTGTTGAAAAATAAATGATGGTCCAACTAAACGCAAACCGGATGGAATAGCATGCTGCTGCAAGATGCTGTGGTAGCCATGCTGGTTCAGTATGCTTTCAATTTTGAATAAATCCCCAACAGTGTTACCAGCAAAGCACCCCCACACCATCACACCTCCTCCTTCATGCTTTACTGTGGGAACCATGCATGTAGAGTCCATCCGTTCACCTTTTCTGCGTTGCACAAAGACACGGTGGTTGGAACCAAAGAACTCAAATTTGGACTCATTAGACCAAAGCTCAGATTTCCACTGGTCTAAAGTCCATTACTTGTGTTCTTTAGCCCAAAAAAGTCTCTTCTGCTTGTTGCCTGTCCTTAGCAGTGGTTTCCTAGCAGCTATTTTACCATGAAGACCTGCTGCACAAAGTCTCCTCTTAACAGTTGTTGTAGAGATGTGTCTGCTGCAACTCTGTGTGGCATTGACCTGGTCTCTAATCTGAGCTGCTGTTAACCTGATATTTCTGAGGCTTGTGATCGGATAAACTTATCCTCAGAAGCAGAGGTGACTCTTGGTCTTCCTTTCCTGGGGCGGTCCTCATGTGAGCCAGTTTCTTTGTAGCGCTTGATGGTTTTTGCCACTGCACTTGAGGACACTTTCAAAGTATGCCCAATTTTTCAGACTAACTGACCTTCATTTCTTAAAGTAATGATGGCCATTAATTTTTGTTTACTTAGTGGCTTTTTCTTGCCATAATACAAATTCTAAAGGTACCTTCACACTGAACAACTTAACAACGATAACGATAGCGATCCGTGACGTTGCAGCATCCTGGATAGCGATATCGTTGTGTTTGACACGCAGCAGCGATCTGGATCCTGCTGTGACATCGTTGGTCGGAGCTAGAAGGCCAGCACCTTATTTCGTTGCTGGATCACCCGCTGACATCGCTGAGTCGGTGTGTGTGATGCCGACTCAGCGATGTCTTCACTGGTAACCAGGGTAAACATTGGGTTACTAAGCGCAGGGCCATGCTTAGTAACCCGATATTTACCCTGGTTACCATTGTAAATGTAAAAAAAACAAACACTACATGCTTACATTCCGGTGTCTGTCGCGTCTCCCGGCATCCACTTCCCTGCACTGTGTCAGCGCCGGCCAGCCGTAAAGCAAAGCACAGCGGTGACGTCACCGCTCTGCTTTCCGGCGGCGCTTACACAGGATGCAGGAGGAGTGCAGGGAAGCAGACGCCGGGGGACGTGACAGGCACCGGAATGTAAGTATGTAGTGTTTGGTTTTTTTTACATTTACACTGGCAACCAGGGTAAACATCGGGTTACTAAGCATGGCCCTGTGCTTAGTAACCCGATGTTTACCCTGGTTACCCGGGGACTTTGGCATCGTTGGTCGCTGGAGAGCTGTCTGTGTGACAGCTCTCCAGTGACCACACAACGACGAAACAGCGACGCTGCAGCGATCGGCATCGTTGTCTATATCGCTGCAGCGTCGCTTAATGTGACGGTACCCTTACAGTCTATTCAGTAGCACTATCGTCTGTGTATCCACCAGACTTCTGCACAACACAACTGATGGTCCCAACCCCATTTATAAGGCAAGAAATCCCACTTATTAAACCTGGCAGGGCACACCTGTGAAGTGAAAACCATTGCCTGTGACTACCTCTTGAAGCTCATCAAGAGAATGCCAAGAGTGTGCAAAGCAGTCATCAAAGCAAAAGGTGGATACTTTGAAGAACCTAGAATATAAGACATAATTTCAGTTGTTTCACACTTTTTTGTTAAGTATATAATTCCACATGTGTTAATTCATAGTTTTGAAGCCTTCAGTGTGAATGTACAATTTCCATAGTCATGAAAATACAGAAAAATCTTTAAATGACAATGTGTGTCCAAACTTTTGGTTTGTACTGTATATATATATATATATATATATATATATATATATATATATATATATATATATATATATATACATATATATATATATATATATATATATATACACTCACTGGCCACTTTATTAGGTACACCTGTCCAACTTCTTGTTAACACTTAATTTCTAATCAGCCAATCACATGGCGGCAACTCAGTGCATTTAGGCATGTAGACATGGTCAAGACAATCTCCTGCAGTTCAAACCGAGCATCAGTATGGGAAAGAAAGGTGATTTGAGTGCCTTTGAACGTGGCATGGTTGTTGGTGCCAGAAGGGCTGGTCTGAGTATTTCAGAAACTGCTGATCTACTCGGATTTTCACGCACAACCATCTCTAGGGTTTACAGAGAATGGTCCGAAAAAGAAAAAAAATTCAGTGAGCGGCAGTTCTGTGGGCGGAAATGCCTTGTTGATGCCAGAGGTCAGAGGAGAATGGGCAGACTGGTTCGAGCTGATAGAAAGGCAACAGTGACTCAAATCGCCACCCGTTACAACCAAGGTAGGCCTAAGAGCATCTCTGAACGCACAGTGCGTCGAACTTTGAGGCAGATGGGCTACAGCAGCAGAAGACCACACCGGGTACCACTCCTTTCAGCTAAGAACAGGAAACTGAGGATACAATTTGTACAAGCTCATCGAAATTGGACAGTAGAAGATTGGAAAAACGTTGCTTGGTCTGATGAGTCTCGATTTCTGCTGCGACATTCGGATGGTAGGGTCAGAATTTGGCGTAAACAACATGAAAGCATGGATCCATCCTGCCTTGTATGGAGCATCTTTGGGATGTGCAGCCGACAAATCTGCGGCAACTGTGTGATGCCATCATGTCAATATGGACCAAAATCTCTGAGGAATGCTTCCAGCACCTTGTTGAATCTATGCCACGAAGAATTGAGGCAGTTCTGAAGGCAAAAGGGGGTCCAACCCGTTACTAGCATGGTGTACCTAATAAAGTGGCCGGTGAGTGTATATATATATATATATATATATATATATATATATATATATATATATATATATATATATTTATATATATATATGTATATATATACTGTATATATATACATATATATATATATATATATATATATATATATATATATATAGTTTTATTTGTATAGCGCCAACATATTCCGCAGCGCTTTACAAATTATAGAGGGGACTTGTACAGACAATAGACATTACAGCATAACAGAAATCACAGAAAATCACACACTATGAGGAAAAGGGGAGACACGAGAGGTGGATGGTAACAATTGCTTTAGTTATTTGGACCAGCCATAGTGTAAGGCTCGGGTGTTCATGTAAAGCTGCATGAACCAGTTAAATGCCTAAGTGTGTAGCAGTACAGACACAGAGGGCTATTAACTGCATAAAGTGTATGAGAACATGATAAGAGGAACCTGATCATGGTTTTGTTTATTTTTTATTTATTTATTTTTTTGAATGGGCCACACAGGGATAGTTAGGTTAATGCGTTGAGGCGGTAGGCCAATCTGAACAAATGAGTTTTTAGGGCACGCTTAAAACTATGGGGATTGGGGATTAATCGTATTAACCTAGGTAATGCATTCCAAAGAATCGGCGCAGCACGTGTAAAGTCTTGGAGACGGGAGTGGGAGGTTCTGATTATTGAGGATGCTAACCTGAGGTCATTAGCAGAGTGGAGGGCATGGGTAGGGTGGTAGACTGAGACCAGAGAGGAGATGTAGGGTGGTGCTGAGCCATGGAGTGCTTGTGGATGAGAGTAGTAGTTTTGTACTGGATTCTGGAGTGGATGGGTAGCCAGTGTAATGAATGGCACAAGGTAGAGGCATCGGTGTAACGGTTGGTGAGGAATATGATCCTGGCTGCAGCTTTCAGGACAGATTGGAGCGGGGAGAGTTTGGTAAGAGGGAGGCCGATTAGTAGAGAGTTACAATAGTCCAGACGAGAATGAATAAGTGAAACAGTAAGAGTTTTTGCAGACTCGAAAGTAAGAAAAGGGTGAATTCTAGAAATGTTTTTGAGATGCAGATAAGAAGAGCGAGCCAGTGATCGGATGTGGGGGGTGAATGAAAGCTCGGAATCAAGGATGACCCCAAGGCAGCGGGCATGTTGCTTTGGAGTAATGGTGGAACTGCACACGGACATGGAAATGTCAGGCAAAGGTAGGTTAGTATAGGGAGAGAACACAAGGAGTTCAGTTTTTGACAGGTTCAGTTTCAGATAGAGGGAGGACATGATGTTAAAGACAGCAGTAAGACACTCACTGGTGTTTTCTAAAAAGGTTGGCGTGATAACAGGAGACGAAGTGTATAATTGGGTGTCGTCAGCATAGAGATGGTACTGGAAACCAAATCTACTGATTGTTTGTCCAATTGGGGCAATATACAAAGAGAAGAGGAGGGGGCCTAGGACTGATCCTTGAGGAACCCCAACAGTAAAGGGAAGGTGAGAGGAGGAGGAACCAGCAAAAGATACAGTGAAGGATCGGTCAGAGGGATAGGAGGAGAACCAGGAGAGAATGGTGTCCTTGAGGCCGATGGAGTGGAGCAGAGTGAGGAGGAGATGATGATCCACAGTGTCGAATGCTGCGGAGAGATCCAAGAGAATTAGCATGGAGTAGTGACCATTAGATTTAGCTGTTAGTAGGTCATTAGAGACTTTAGTGAGGGCAGTTTCAGTAGAGTGTAAAGAGCGGAAGCCAGATTGAAGAGGGTCGAGAAGAGAGTTATCTGAGAGATAGCGGGTAAGACGGGAGTGGACCAGGCGTTCGAGGAGTTTGGAGATGAAGGGAAGATTAGAGACAGGTCTATAATTAGCGGCACAGTTTTGGTCGAAGGATGGTTTTTTAAGTAATGAATGTATGGATATATATATATATATATATATATATATATATATACACTCACCGGCCACTTTATTAGGTACACCATGCTAGTAACGGGTTGGACCCCCTTTTGCCTTCAGAACTGCCTCAATTCTTCGTGGCATAGGTTCAACAAGGTGCTGGAAGCATTCCTCAGAGATTTTGGTCCATATTGACATGATGGCATCACACAGTTGCCGCAGATTTGTCGGCTGCACATCCCAAAGATGCTCCATACAAGGCAGGATGGATCCATGCTTTCATGTTGTTTACGCCAAATTCTGACCCTACCATCCGAATGTCGCAGCAGAAATCGAGACTCATCAGACCAAGCAACGTTTTTCCAATCTTCTACTGTCCAATTTCGATGAGCTTGTACAAATTGTAGCCTCAGTTTCCTGTTCTTAGCTGAAAGGAGTGGTACCCGGTGTGGTCTTCTGCTGCTGTAGCCCATCTGCCTCAAAGTTCGACGCACTGTGCGTTCAGAGATGCTCTTAGGCCTACCTTGGTTGTAACGGGTGGCGATTTGAGTCACTGTTGCCTTTCTATCAGCTCGAACCAGTCTGCCCATTCTCCTCTGACCTCTGGCATCAACAAGGCATTTCCGCCCACAGAACTGCCGCTCACTGGATTTTTTTTCTTTTTCGGACCATTCTCTGTAAACCCTAGAGATGGTTGTGCGTGAAAATCCCAGTAGATCAGCAGTTTCTGAAATACTCAGACCAGCCCTTCTGGCACCAACAACCATGCCACGTTCAAAGGCACTCAAATCACCTTTCTTCCCCATACTGATGCTCGGTTTGAACTGCAGGAGATTGTCTTGACCATGTCTACATGCCTAAATGCAGTGAGTTGCCGCCATGTGATTGGCTGATTAGAAATTAAGTGTTAACAAGAAGTTGGACAGGTGTACCTAATAAAGTGGCCGGTGAGTGTATATATATATATATATATATATATATATATATATATATATATATATATATATATATATATATATATATATATATATTGTAAGGATTGTACTGACTCAGATGCATAGGAGGAAACAGGAGGCACATTCTCTTCAATGTCCATGTGGGTTTATTTGCTCCATAACCATCAAGGCAGCAACAAAAAGGTAAGCAGTCTGTACATCAGGCCGACACAGCATTCATGTCCATAGAAGAGCTCTGCTCTTTCAGGCCTGTGGGCACACAGGCTGTGCAATGTCCAGCACACGGGCTCTATCTGAAGCCACGGACACAGAATGGCTTCTCTTCCCAATACACAGACCACTCTGTAGTGTCCAGCCAGGACTTGTGGAAATCTGTCCACCCTGACAGACTCCCAAACACTTACTACCATGTGCAGCTAAACACACCTCCTTTAAGTAGCCTGTAACCACACCCACAGGTGAGGTAACATAACATGCACTGTCACGTGATCATGACATCACTGCAGGTCCTCAAACTCGTGCAGGGAAAAGGGTACAGTGAGCACCCCCATTAAGAGGTGAGGTATGTGGGTAGCCAGACCCTCCCATCTCTCATAGCTACCCGCAACCCGGACCCAGGTGCACTAAATGATATCTTTAGTTCTAACGTGCACTAAAGACAAAATACTCCGGGTTGCATCACAGGGAGCATCCATCCCTGTGATACATACCTCCCATTAACCACGCGACCACCAGTCACATCACAATATATATATATATATATATATATATATATATATATATATATATATATATATATATATATACATATATATGTGTGGGTGTGTGTGTTGGGATGTCAATAGTGGCAGTTAGGACATGAAAAATAAACTTCTATTAAGTTATAAATTGTAAATACATGTTCCATTTCTTGATGTTAAAAATTATGAAGAGGAACATACAGGACAGCCAATGCATATCAAACACTCCAATTCTAACTCATGGCCAGGGCTGCCTCTAGAAATTTTGGGGCCCCATACTGGCAAAATTTTCAGGGCCCCCTTAAGACTCCACCCAGGCTCCACCTCAACCCCGCCTCCAACCCTCAAACTGTCCACAGCACCAACGCTGTCTCTTGGAAAAACTCCACTTCTCACCAATCACACATTAACAGTTCCCATCACCAGATCACACACATAGCCAGCAGATTTGGTTTTTTTAATCTGCCACGATGACAAGGTAGACTCTTTTGGCCGGGCCCTACTCTACTCTAACTTATTAAACATTTGTTAAAATATGCAATACAATTTAGGTATATTTTTATTTATTTTTCTATTTTTCAAATGACCAATATTACCACATACAAGGGACAAATACCACAACACCATGACCAGACACCACATTATCACCACATAGTGACCTATAATACTATCTACATGGAATAAATACTGCCACACCATGTGCAAACCACATATTACCACCACAGTGACTGAACAATATTGCATACAAGGGACAAATACCACCGCAGCATGTACAAACAACATATTACCACCACATGGTGATCAACTACATACAAGGAACAAATACCAACACAACATGACAAGACCACATATTACCACCACACAGTGACCAAATAATAGCACATACAAGGAACAAATACCACCACACCATGACCAGACCACATATTACCACCACATAGTGACCATATAATAGCACATGGGTGCATGGGTTTATGAGAAATCGCTCCTGTCAAACCAATCTAATCAGTTTTTATGAAGAGGTAAGCTATAGGCTGGACCACGGTGAGTCATTGGACGTGGTATATCTCGATTTTTCCAAAGCATTTGATACCGTGCCGCACAAGAGGTTGGTACACAAAATGAGAATGCTTGGTCTGGGGGAAAATGTGTGTAAATGGGTTAGTAACTGGCTTAGTGATAGAAAGCAGAGGGTGGTTATAAATGGTATAGTCTCTAACTGGGTCGCTGTGACCAGTGGGGTACCGCAGGGGTCGGTATTGGGACCTGTTCTCTTTAACATATTCATTAATGATCTGGTAGAAGGTTTACACAGTAAAATATTGATATTTGCAGATGATACAAAACTATGTAAAGCAGTTAATACAAGAGAAGATAGTATTCTGCTACAGATGGATCTGGATAAGTTGGAAACTTGGGCTGAAAGGTGGCAGATGAGGTTTAACAATGATAAATGTAAGGTTATACACATGGGAAGAAAGAATAAATATCACCATTACACACTGAATGGGAAACCACTTGGTAAATCTGACAGGGAGAAGGACTTGGGGATCCTAGTTAATGATAAACTTACCTGGAGCAGCCAGTGCCAGGCAGCAGCTGCCAAGGCAAACAGGATCATGGGGTGCATTAAAAGAGGTCTGGATACACATGATGAGAGCATTATACTGCCTCTGTACAAATCCCTAGTTAGACCGCACATGGAGTACTGTGTCCAGATTTGGGCACCGGTGCTCAGGAAGGATATAATGGAACTAGAGAGAGTACAAAGGAGGGCAACAAAATTAATAAAGGGGATGGGAGAACTACAATACCCAGATAGATTAGCGAAATTAGGATTATTTAGTCTAGAAAAAAGACGACTGAGGGGCGATCTAATAACCATGTATAAGTATATAAGGGGACAATACAAACATCTCGCTGAGGATCTGTTTATACCAAGGAAGGTGACGGGCACAAGGGGGCATTCTTTGCGTCTGGAGGAGAGAAGGTTTTTCCACCAAAATAGAAGAGGATTCTTTACTGTTAGGGCAGTGAGAATCTGGAATTGCTTGCCTGAGGAGGTGGTGATGGCGAACTCAGTCGAGGGGTTCAAGAGAGGCCTGGATGTCTTCCTGGAGCAGAACAATATTGTATCATACAATTATTAGGTTCTGTAGAAGGACGTAGATCTGGGGATTTATTATGATGGAATATAGGCTGAACTGGATGGACAAATGTCTTTTTTCGGCCTTACTAACTATGTAACTATGTAACATACAAGGAACAAATACCGCCACACCACGGCTGGACAACATATTACTACCACATTGTGACTGAATAGTACAATACTGATCATTAATAAAAAATACTATCACCATAAGTGCCATTATACATAGGAGATCTGTACTTAGTATGCAGTGTCTGTGTACAGGTAATACAGTGGTCACCGGTGCCATTATACACAGGAGCTCTATATATAGAGTCAGTGTACAGCTAATGCAGGGATCACCAGTGACATTATACACAGGAGCTCTATATATAGTGTCAGTGTACATGTAATACAGTGATCACTAGTGACATTATACACAGGAGCTCTGTGTATAGTGTCAGTTTACAGGTAATACAGTGATCACCAGTCACATTATACACAGGAACTCCGTATATAGTGTATAGTGTACTGTTGTGATTTTGCTTTTTGCTCCCTCTAGTGGTCATTAGTGATTTGACTCTGGAGCGTCTGTCTTTTCCTATATCCTCACCTGGGCCGTTAGTTCAGGGGCGTTGCTATATAAGCTCCCTGGACCTTCAGTTCAATGCCTGGCATCGTTGAAATCAGAGCTAATCTGTTGTGCTCTTGTCCTCTGATCCTGGTTCCTGTTTTTCAAGCTAAGTCTGCTTCTTTGCTTTTTGCTTTTGTTTTGTTTGGTATTTTTGTCCAGCTTGTTCCTATCTGTATCCTGACCTTTGCTGGAAGCTCTAGGGGGCTGGTGTTCTCCCCCCGGACCGTTAGACGGTTTGGGGGTTCTTGAATCTCCAGCGTGGATTTTTATAGGGTTTTTGTTGACCAGATGGGTTATCTTGCTATATTCTGCTGTTAGTAAGCTGGCCTCTCTTTGCTGAACCTGGTTCATTTCTGTGTTTGTTATTTCCTCTTACCTCACCGTTATTATTTGTGGGGGGCTTGTATCTTGCTTTGGGGTCCCTTTCTCTGGAGGCAAGAGAGGTCTTTGTTTTCTTCTCCTAGGGGTAGTTAGATTCTCCGGCTGGCGCGAGTCATCTAGCGATCTCCGTAGGCATGATCCCCGGCTACTTCTAGTGTTGGCGTTAGGAGTAGCTATTTGGTCAACCCAGTTACCACAGCCCTATGAGCTGGATTTTTGTATCTTGCAGACTTACACGTTCCTCTGAGACCCTGTCCACTGGGGTCATAACAGTGTACAGATAATATAGTGATCACCAGTGACATTATACACAGGAGCTCTGTATACAGTATACAGTGTATGGTGTCAGTGTACAGGTAACATACTGACTCACCAGTGACGTCTCTAGCTGAAGTCCTTCATATTTGCGTTTCTTTTTAATCCAGCACAGACCGCCATCACTTCTTTCAGCCAGGACTAGTCTCTGCATAAAATAACGCTGTTATCTAGAGCACCGCTTCCAGAGCACATTCCCCATTTTTTCCCTTTCTTCTACACTACACATCTGAATACAGACATTCACCCACCATTAATATATACTGTAATTGGTTATTATGCAACCCACCATTCCAAATATACATTATAATACGCCACTGTACCCCCACTATCTGTACATAACCACTTTCCCCATTTAATATATAAATTAATTAGCACCTGTACTTTCCCCCAATTTATTTCCAGTCACTTTATCCTCAACGATCCCACTATGTACCTCCCGCTCTAACCCTAACTCCGATTCATTATAGCTACATGCCCCTTCTGCCTCAATTCATTGTCATGTCTTCTCTCTCTCCCACCCTCTATTCATTATCAACTGCTCTTCCCCACCCTCAAAATTCATTATTTGCTCTCCCTACCTTCAATACACCATTGGCTCTCCCCACCCCCACCTTCAATTCAATTGCTGTCCACCGTCCCTCACACTCACTTGATGTGCAGTCCCCATCACCCCCACTTCATCATTTGCAGTCCACCTTACTTCATCATTTAGTCCCCTATCCCCCTTCACTTCATCTACAGTCCCCCTTACTTTATCATTTGCAACCCCCTATCATTTCATCATGTGCAGTGCCCCCTCAAACACACTTCATCATCTGCAGTCTCCATCACTCCCACATCATCATTTGCAGTCCACATCACCCCCACATCATCATTTGCAGTCCCCATCACTTGCAATCCCCATCACCTTCACCTCATCATTTCCAGTCCCCATCACCCCAGCATCATTTTCAGTCCACATCACCCCCACATCATCATTTGCAGTCCCCATCACCCCGCATCATTATTTGCAGTCCCCATCACCCCCACTTCATCATCTGCAGCTCCAAATCATTTCATCATACGCAGTGCACCCTCAAACACACTACATCATTTGCAGCCCCCTATCATTTCATCATGCGCAGTGCCCCCTCAAACACACTTCATCATTTGCAGCCCCCTATCATTTCACCATGCACAGTGTGCCCTCAAGCACACTTCATCATCTGCAGCCTCCTATCATTTCATGATCTGCAGCCCCCTATCATTTCATCATGTGCAGTACCCCCTCAAACACACTTCATCATCTGCAGCCCCCTATCATTTCATCATGTGCAGTACCCCCTCAAACACACTCCATCATCTGCAGTCTCACTCTCCCCCACCTCACCCATTTAAAAAAACAAAAATAAAAATGTTTTTTATACTTACCTCAGTCGTTTCGAGGCGTCTAGTGTTTCCAGCAGTGCAGCAGCAACTAGAATGTATGGGCTGCTGAGAGAGCCTGAAAGGAGCCCATACATTCTAGCACATTCACTACTGAGACTGCTAGAATGGAGGGGCTGTAGTCAGGACCTGCAGGGAGCCCATACATTCTAGCTACAGCCGAGCAGGAGCTGCACAGCCGACTAGATAAGACGGCCGTGAACAGCTCCAAGAAGGCTCCCGGGCCCCAGTGCTGACATGTGCGCCGCAGTGCACAGTATTTTAGTGCATGATGTGGCCCGATCAGTAGAAGCACAACAGTGGGGCCCCGGATCTGCGGGCCCCTCTGTGTATTGCTGCTGACAGGGCCCCATACAGCAGTAATGGCTGTAATGCCCTGATGGCGGCCCTGCTCATGGCCAATCTTCCATGCTCCCAGTATTACTTGTTTAGATGATTTTTATCTTGAAAAAATAAAAGAGTGATTTTTCACATGTACCATGCAGCAGCCAATAATACCAACGTTTCGCAACTCCATTCAAAGCGTTTACGCCCGGCTGCTGAAATATAAGTTCCCGGTATCGTACTCTTAATGATCTGCTATTGATGATATCCTGTGAATAGGTCATTAACCCCTTTCTGCCATTGGACGTACTATTCAGTCCATGTGGGGTGGGCCCTAATTCCCAAGGACATAATAGTACGTCCAGCGCGATCGGCCGCGCTCACGGGGGGAGCTGTTATGTTTGGCTGGTGGTTAGGAGCACTAGAAATGACCATATGAGCAAACTAGCAATACAGGATGAGCTCTGGGAAGTGGGAGCTCTGCTGACCGCAACCCCTAATCCTATCACAACAACTAGAAATAGCCGTGGAGCGTTCCTGACTCTGCCTAGACGCCTCTTCACAGCCTAAGAGCTAACTACCCCTAAAGACAGAAAATACAGCCTACCTTGCCTCAGAGAAATTCCCCAAAGAAATAGGCAGCCCCCACATATATTGACTGTGAGTTAAGATGGAAGTCACAAACACAGGAATGAAATAGGTTTCAGCATAGGAGGCCAGGCTAACTAAACAGACAGAGGATAGAAAAGGTATCTTTGCGGTCAGCATAAAAAACTAACAAAAAACCACGCAGAGTGTGCAAAAGAAACCACCGCACCGACTCACGGTGCGGTGTTGCCACTCTGCATCCCAGAGCTTCCAGCTAACAAGATAAAATCATAATAGCAAGCTGGACAAAAACACAGTGGTAACAAATAAGCTAGCAGGGACTTAGCTTTTGCTGAAATAGACAGGTCATCTGAAAGATCCAAGAGAACTGAACCAGTACTACGACATTGACAGCTGGCATCAAGTAAAGATCTGAGTGGAGTTAAATAGGGCAGCCAGCCAAGGCCTGAACGAGATCAGCTGGAGAAGGAATCTCAGAACCAGCAGCTCCACTCACAGCCACCAGAGGGAGTCCATGAGCAGAACTCACTGAAGTACCATTCATAACCACAGGAGGGAGCTCGAGAACAGAATTCACAACAGTACCCCCCCCCTTGAGGAGGGGTCACCGAACCCTCACCAGAGCCCCCAGGCCGCTCCAGACGAGCCAAATGAAAGGCACAAACAAGATCGGCAGCATATGAACATTAGAGGCAGCTACCCAGGAATTATCCTCCTGACCATAACCTTTCCACTTGACTAGGTACTGAAGTTTCCGTCTCAAAATACGAGAATCCAAAATCTTCTCCACCACATACTCCAACTCCCCCTCAACCAACACCGGGGCAGGAGGATCAACGGAGGGAACCACAGGAGCCACATATCTCCGCAACAACGACCTATGGAACACATTATGGATGGCGAAAGAAGCCGGAAGGTCCAAACGAAATGACACAGGATTAATAATTTCAGAAATCTTATAAGGACCAATGAAACGACGCTTAAACTTAGGAGACGAAACCTTCATAGGAACAAAACGAGACGACAACCAAACCAGATCCCCAACACAAAGTCGGGGACCAACACAGCGACGGCGGTTAGCGAAACGTTGAGCCTTCTCCAGGGACAATGTCAAATTGTCCACTACGTGAGTCCAAATTTGCTGCAACCTGTCCACCACGGAATCCACACCAGGACAGTCCGAAGGCTCAACCTGCCCTGAAGAAAAACGAGGGTGGAAACCAGAATTACAGAAAAAAAGTGAAACCAAAGTGGCAGAGCTGGCCCGATTATTAAGGGCGAACTCAGCCAAAGGCAAGAAGGACACCCAATCGTCCTGATCAGCAGAAACAAAGCATCTCAGATATGTTTCCAAAGTCTGATTGGTTCGTTCGGTTTGGCCATTTGTCTGAGGATGGAAAGCTGAAGAAAAAGACAAATCAATGCTCATCTTAGCACAAAAGGACCGCCAAATTCTTGAAACAAACTGGGAACCTCTGTCCGACACGATGTTCTCCGGAATGCCATGTAAATGAACCACATGCTGGAAAAACAATGGAACCAAATCAGAGGAGGAAGGCAATTTAGGCAAAAGTACCAAATGGACCATCTTAGAGAAGCGATCACAAACCACCCAGATAACTGACATCCTCTGAGAGACAGGAAGATCCGAAATAAAATCCATGGAAATATGCGTCCAGGGCCTTTTCGGGACCGGCAAGGGCAAAAGCAACCCACTGGCACGAGAACAGCAGGGCTTAGCCCGAGCACAAGTCCCACAGGACTGCACAGAAGAACGCACATCTCATGACAAAGAAGGCCACCAAAAGGATCTAGCCACCAAATCTCTGGTACCAAAGATTCCAGGATGACCAGCCAACACCGAACAATTAACCTCAGAGATAACTCTACTAGTCCATCTATCAGGGACAAACAGCTTCTCCGCTGGACAACGGTCAGGTCTATCAGCCTGAAACTCCTGCAGCACCCGCCGCAAATCAGGGGAGATGGCAGACAAAATTACCCCCTCTTTGAGGATACCAGCCGGCTCAGGAACTCCCGGAGAATCAGGCACAAAACTCCTTGAAAGGGCATCAGCCTTCACATTCTTAGAACCCGGAAGGTACGAAACCACAAAATTGAAGCGGGAGAAAAACAGCGACCATCGAGCCTGTCTAGGATTCAACCGCTTGGCAGGCTCGAGATAAGTCAGATTCTTGTGATCCGTCAAGACCACCACGCGATGTTTGGCTCCTTCAAGCCAATCTCGCCACTCCTCAAACGCCCACTTCATAGCCAACAACTCTCGATTACCCACATCATAATTGCACTCAGCAGGCGAAAACTTTCTAGAAAAGAAAGCACATGGTTTCATCACAGAGCCATCAGAACCTCTTTGAGACAAAACAGCCCCTGCTCCAATCTCAGAAGCATCCACCTCGACCTGAAACAGGAGCGAAACATGTGGCTGACACAACACAGGGGCAGAAGAAAAACGATGCTTCAGCTCCTGAAAAGACTCAACGGCCGCAGAGGACCAATTGACCACATCAGCACCTTTCTTGGTCAAATCAGTCAATGGTTTAACAACACTAGAAAAATTAGCGATGAAGCGACGGTAAAAATTAGCAAAGCCCAGAAATTTCTGAAGGCTCTTCACAGAAGTAGGCTGAGTCCAATCATAAATGGCCTGAACTTTAACAGGCTCCATCTCGATAGTAGAAAGGGAAAAAATGAAGCCCAAAAATGAAACCTTCTGAACTCCAAAGAGACATTTAGACCCCTTCACAAACAAGGAATGAGCACGAAGGACCTGGAACACCATTCTGACCTGCTTCACATGAGACTCCCAATCGTCCGAAAAGACCAAAATATCATCCAAATATACAATCTTGAATCTATCCAGGTACTTTCGGAAGATGTCATGCATAAAGGACTGAAACACAGATGGAGCATTAGAAAGCCCGAATGGCATCACCAAGTACTCAAAATGGCCCTCGGGTGTATTAAATGCTGTTTTCCATTCATCGCCCTGTTTAATACGCACAAGGTTATACGCCCCTCGAAGATCTATCTTGGTGAACCAGCTAGCCCCCTTAATCCGAGCAAACAAATCAGACAGCAGCGGCAAAGGGTACTGAAATGTGACGGTGATTTTATTAAGAAGGCGGTAATCTATACAAGGTCTCAGAGAACCATCCTTCTTGGCCACAAAAAAGAACCCTGCTCCCAACGGTGATGACGACGGGCGAATATGCCCTTTCTCCAAGGACTCCTTTATATAACTCCGCATTGCAGCGTGTTCTGGCACAGATAAATTGAACAGTCGGCCCTTCGGAAACTTACTACCAGGAATCAAATTAATAGCACAATCGCAATCCCTATGAGGAGGTAGGGCACTGGATTTGGGCTCATCAAATACATCCCGGTAATCTGACAAGAACTCAGGGACTTCAGAAGGATGGGAAGACGAAATAGACAACAATGGGTCATCCCCATGTACCCCTTGACAACCCCAACTGTAAAAGTCTGCATTCCAAATAGCGCTTCTTCCCTTCCGATCCCTCCCATGCGCCCAAACGGTGGTTCCCCCCACATATGGAGTATCAGCGTACTCAAGACAAATTGACAACAACTTTTGGGGTCCAATTTCTCCTGTTACCCTTGGGAAAATACAAAACTGGGGGCAAAAAAATAATTTTGGGGGGAAATTTTTTTTATTTATTTTCACGTCTCTGTGTTATAAACTGTAGTGAAACACTTGGGGTTTCAAAGTTCTCACAACACAACTAGATAAGGTCCTTGGGGGGTATAGTTTCCAATATTGGGTCACTTGTGGGGGTTTCTACTGTTTAGGTACATTAGGGGCTCTGCAAACGCAATGTGACGCCTGCAGACCAATCCATCTAAGTCTGCATTCCAAATAATGCTCCTTCCCTTACGAGCTCTGCCATGCGCTCAAACGGTGGTTCCCCCCACATATCAGGTATCAGCTTACTCAGGAGAAATTGGACAACAATATTTAGGGTCCAATTTCTCCTGTTACCCTTGGAAAAATACAATACTGGGGGCTAAAAAATAATTTTTGTAGAAAAAAAAAAATTTTTATTTGCACGGCTCTGCGTTATAAACTGTAGTGAAACACTTGGGGGTTCAAAGATCTCACAACACATCTAGATGAGATCCTTAGGGGGTCTACTTTTCAAAATGGTGTCACTTGTGGTTTTTTTTTACTGTTTAGGTACATTAGGGGCTCTGCAAACGCAATGTGACGCCTGCAGACCATTGCATCTAAGTCTGCATTCCAAATGGCGCTCCATCCCTTCCGAGCCCTCCCATGCGCTCAAACAGTGGCTCCCCCCACATATGGGGTATCAGCATACTCAGGACAAATTGGACAACAATACAAAACTGGGGGCTAAAAAATAATTTTTGTGGGAAAAAATTTTTGTTTTATTTTTACGGCTCTGCATTATAAACTTCTGTGAAGCACTAGGTGGGTCAAAGTGCTCACCACACCTCTAGATAAGTTCCTTAGGGGGTCTACTTTCCAAAATGGTGTCACTTGTGGGGGGTTGCAATGTTTAGGCACATCAGGGGCTCTCCAAACAGCAACATGGCGTCCCATCTCAATTCCTGTCAATTTTGCATTGAAAAGTCAAACGGCGCTCCTTCCCTTCCGAGCTCTCCCATGAGCCCAAACAGTGGTTTACCCCCACATATGGGGTATCAGCGTACTCAGGACAAATTGTAAAACAACTTTTGGGGTCCAATTTCTTCTCTTACCCTTGGGAAAATAAAAATTTGGGGGCGAAAATATAATTTTTGTGAAAAATATGATTTTTTATTTTTTCGGTTCTGCATTATAAACTTCTGTGAAGCACTTGGTGGGTCAAAGTGCTCACCACACCGCTAGATAAGTTCCTTAGGGGTCTGCTTTCCAAAATGGTGTCATTTGTGGGGGGTTGCAATGTTTAGGCACATCAGGGGCTCTCCAAACGCAACATGGCGTCCCATCTCAATTCCAGTCAATTTTGCATTGAAAAGTCAAATGGCGCTCCTTCGCTTCCGAGCTCTGTCATGCGCCCAAACAGTGGTTTACCCCCACATATCGGGTATTGGCGTACTCAGGACAAACTGTACAACATCTTTTGTGGTCCATTTTCTCCTGTTACCCTTGGTAAAATAAAACAAATTGGAGCTGAATTAAATTTTGTGTGAAAAAAAGTTAAATGTTCATTTTTATTTAAACATTCCAAAAATTCCTGTGAAACACCTGAAGGGTTAATAAACTTCTTGAATGTGGTTTTGAGCACCTTAAGGGGTGCAGTTTTTAGAATGATGTCACACTTGGGTATTTTCTATCATATAGACCCCTCAAAATGACTTCAAATGAGATGTGGTCCCTAAAAAAAATGGTATTGCAAAAATGAGAAATTGCAGGTCAACTTTTAACCCTTATAACTCCCTAACAAAAAAAAAATTGGTTCCAAAATTGTGCTGATGTAAATTAAGTAGACATGTGGGAAATGTTTCTTATTAAGTATTTTGTGTGACATATCACTATGATTTAATTGCATAAAAATTCAAAGTTGGAAAATTGCGAAATTTTCAAAATTTTTGCCAAATTTCTGTTTTTTCACAAATTATCGCAGGTAATATCAAAGAAATTTTACCACTGTCATGAAGTACAATATGTCTTGAGAAAACAGTGTCAGAATCACCAGGATCCATTGAAGCGTTCCAGAGTTATAACCTCATAAAGGGACAGTGGTCAGAACTGTAAAAATTGGCCTGGTCATTAACGTGCAAACCACCCTTGGGGGTGAAGGGGTTAATACCTAGACCTGGACAAATCTTTCAGACACCACTCTTTGTCTATGCCCATCTGTCCCTCAGCTGAGATTGGAACAATAGGAAATGAACACGTGTTCCGCTGAAAATGAAACATTTCATAGCTGTAGAGAAAGACATAGACCGCACACAAAGGTCTCACACTGATCTAATGACGCTAGGCAAACAATTACTAAACTGAATATAAGGTTCTTAGTTTAACATTCTGGTCAAATTGTATGAAGCCCCCTGCCACGTCACGATGAACCTCTCACAGGGTTCCTGACGTTTTATGGTCTTAAAGATGCGGTTCCATGTGCCAAACACCGCTGCAGCAATAGAGCACCAGCAGGGTTGATGACCTAGTACCTCTCAGTACCATTGCTGCAAGATCACCCCTGATGCCAGACTATACCGTTCCACTGGCATAACACAACAATGGCAGCCACAAAGCACCAACGCAGCACTATGTTGAATTTTAAACATTTGGGACTTTACATATGTGTTCTTTTCGGGATTTTTACTTCTTTTTTTCATCTGTCTCTAAAAAAACATCCTGAAACCTAAACACCAGTGTAATCAATGTTTTCTTGTTCTAATTTAAGCAGCTGTTCACACTGGATATAGTGAGTGCAGGTTCCCTATAGACAGTCATGACAAATCATGTGTACTCACCATCACTTGTTGGCTTAATAATCTTAATAATCTTTATTTTTTTATATAGCGCTAACATATTCCGCAGCGCTTTACAGTTTGCACACATTATCGTCGCTGTCCCCGTTGGGGCACACAATCTAAATTCCCTATCAGTATGTCTTTGTAATGGCTCATGCCAGTCTCATCTATCAGACATAAAACAAGCGCCAAAATACAAGGTAATGCTCGTTAACATCTTTTCAAACAAATAGGATCAGAGATATGTTTGATCCTGACAATTTAGATGCTGTAGTCAATGTTAGGTGCAGAGTCTATATGGTTAATTATTGGGAAGTTGCTTCTACTGTCACCAACCGGAGCCCTGCAATGTGATCATCTGGTGCTCATGGGCTGCTTGGGCAGCTGGAGGCCCAACAAACATTCCAGGTCTGCTATGGATGGGAACTCTTCAGACCCTACAGTTGAGCTCACTAGGCTGCCTGTCAGTATATCACTGATGGGCATAATATAGACATATTGCAGTATATTGCACAAAACCTACAAGAAGCAAAATGAGCAAAAACCCTGCTGCAATTAAATAAGTAAAAAGAAAAAGTGCATTTAAATAACTCAGGGTTCTTATTAATACTGTTTTTGATTAAAAATAGCATATAAGCCAACCCACCATGGACAAGGTGCCAAGATTGGGATGGTCTTATGCTGTCTAATATTAAAAGCCTTACCATGAGTCAGAGTTGACCTTAGTGTGTGAATAAGGGCAGAAAAAAGGACCGGATCACAATCTATGGACACCAGCCTAGGGAAGCTTTCAGAACCTACAGTTGGGCTCACTAGGCTGCCTGTCGGTATATCACTGATGGACATAATATAGAAATATTGCAGTATATTGTAGAGCCAATTAGAGCAGGCATGTCAAACTCAGGGTACCCCGAGGGCCACATGAGTAACAATAGGTTGTTGCGAGGGCCGCACACAGCAGCTAATGTCACACACGTATTTTAACAGCAGTCATGAAAACAAGATATGAAGTACTAATAAGTAACAGCAACATATATTTGCAGTGCGCAACAGCAACTAATATATTTAACAAAAATACAGCAATTAAAAACTAAACATTTATTTGCTATCATTTTTTTCAATCATTAGTGTTTTGTCCTGAGGCTTGACACCTCTTTGTGCTGACAATTGTTGGTATATCAGGCTGAAATGACAACGCAGTGCCTACTTTGATCAAAGATGATAAATGGTGATCAGTCAGCCTTGTTTTCTGAGAATTTTTTGTTAGTTTCATAAAAGAAAATAACTGTTCGCAAACATAGGTTGAACCAAACATTGCCATAATCTTTGTGGCAAACTTTTTAAAGTTGTTAAACTTTTCAGGAAGGTATGAAAAGAAACCAGGTATTCACACTTCAAGATACTTTGCTCTGAGTGTAGAATCAGATTGTATTTCTAAAAGTTCCATCTGCAGGCTTTCTTCTGCCTTTGCAACATCAAAGGTGAATGGTGCTGAGAATAATGCAAACTGATGTTCAAAAGATGAGAAATCACAAAATCTTTCCTGGAATTCCTAACACTATGAGGCTTTGTGCACTTATTGCAGATTCATGTGCAGATTTCCTGTGTTTTTAGTCCGGATTTCACTTGCATTTTACCACCGTTTTAAAACGCTGCGGAATCCGCAAAAAGAATTGACAAGCTGCGGAAAATACAATGCAGCGTTTCCGCGCGGTATTTTCCACACCATGTGCACTGCGGATTTGGTTTTCCATAGGTTTACATGGTACTGTAAACCAGACGGAAAACTGCTGCGAATCCGCAGTGGCCAATCCGCACTGTGTGCACACAGCCTGACAGTGAGAAAGAGGCCAGAACGAGGCTCCCACAGACTCACAATGATTAGTGACCTCTGTGATGCTCCATGAAACACTGGAGCCTTGGACAGGCCACAAACTGCAGGAGACGGAGCTGAGGGGAGACAAAAACAGATGAAAATGCCAGAAGGTGAGTATCAGACAGGGGGCAGGGGACGCGGATTTTCATCACCGCTCCAGCAATGAAATAAAAAATAATGCTGGAGTGGTGCTGTAAATGTGATGCAGCTCTTGGTTACTGTATGGGGGCTCCTTATACTAATACTCATAAAAGACCCAGGTGGTACGTATCAAAAGCCCCCTACCCCCCATCTCCAGCCTCCCCAGACAGCAAATATTATGTGATGGAGTACATATAACATCAGAACTAAACATTATAATATTCAGCCCCTAGTGACCTGTCCCCCCTCCCCCACTTCAGTCCCAATACCCCTATTAACTCACATCCACCCACTCAGTGCCCTGTCCCACCTCACCCACCTTCTGCCCTCACAACCCCCAAATGGTCCCACATCCACCCACTCAGTGCCCTGTCCCACCTCACCCACCTTCTGCCCTCACAACCACCAAATGGTCTCACATTCACCCCCTCAGTACCCTGTTCTCCCTCACTCACTTTCAGCCCCCACAATACCCCAATGGTCTCAGTGACATACCTGAATTTAATAAACCTAAAATGTTCCATCCCCAGCACTTACTGATAACGTTTTCACTGCAGGCAGGACCAGGAAGTGTGAGTGAAATGCAAGATGTGGGCACTAGGACCCAGCATGCCTGAGCCAATCCCAGCGTGCACAGAGTGAAGAAAACTGCAGCCATGGGAAAAGCTTCATGATCAGGTCAGAGGGGCGAAACCATTCACTGCAGGGGGGAGACTCTGCAGCCTGTCACTGTGCGAGCAGCGTGCAGAATCTTCCTCAGACGGGAGCAGACATTATACTGCTCTGCTCCTATGCGGTGTTCTGCCTCATCACAGAAGTGGCCCTGGCTCCCAGTGGGCCCCTTCATGTGACAGGGCCGGAGGCGATGGCCCCCTCTGCCCCCCCAGTAGCTACGCTAACAGCACCAATGGCAGGTTACATACAAATGGTGTTCTGTTATGATCCGGTGACCCTGGAGCCGCATGTGACTATCTCTGGAGTTGGTGGTACCTGTACTGACCGCAATCCTAATACTGACACCGCAACTAGAAGTAGCCGTGGGATGTAACTAACATGGCCTAGACACCTCGACACAGCCGGAGGACTAAATACCCCTAAAGATGGAAATGGGAAATCCTATCTTGCCTCAGAGCAGAGCCCCAAAGGATAGGCAGCCCCCCACAAATATTGACTGTGAGTCTAAGAGGAAATACGTACACAGGCAGAAAAGACAGAGTTTAGCAAAAAAGGCACTACTAGCTAAAATAGAAAAGAATAGGACAGAGTACTAAGCGGTCAGTATTAAAACTCTAGAAAAATCCACAGCAGAATATACTATCTACTACATCTAACTAAAGAAATAGGATGTATATCTGCATCTCCAAAGAATCCAGCATGACAGAAAAATCCAAACAAAGTCTAAGCTGGACAAAAACACAATAGATTGCACTGTACATAAAAGCACACTGCATGCGTGCTACAGCGAACAAAACCAGACACTTATCTTAGCTGAAATGACAGCAGGGCAAGTGGAGCCAGACAGAGATGCAATCCCTCCAAGATACAATGTACAACTGGCAGGGATTGATGGATCCTACAAACCTAAATACCTAATAGAACTGCAATAAGCAGAAACTCCTGCCCAGCTTACAATCCAGAGACCACTGCACTACCACTAGCAACCACCGGAGGGAGCCCAAGAGCAGAATTCACAACAGTGTTCCACCAGTTCATAGAGTAACAGCTCTCCATTTGCATCACAATTTTTTATAATCTGAGTGCTCACCCCACTCTTTAGTTTTTAATGGTTACATACAGGAGGGCTACTCACTTGCTTGGACTTTGCCTATGCGGCAGTGGGTCCCTTCTTCCTCAGCACGGTCACAGTATCCCAGTCACTCTCAGCCATGACTCTTCCTCCGCTCACAACAAAACTGACTTAGGTGATCAGCAGCTGACCAAAGTACATGCGTCATGGATTGACACGGAGCTAGTTGGTCGGCTGCTGATCACGTAAGCAGGTCATATGCAGGGATATGGGCCAATGAATGAAGAGCCGGAAGTGCTGATCGTGAAGTTTTGAGCATCTGCGGCCCGCACAAAAGTCTCAAACTTTGTGTTTAGAGAAAAAGTTTGAGACTTTTGTGAGGGCCGCAGATATGCCTGTAAAGGGCCGCATGCGGCCCTCGGGATGCATGTTTGACATGCCTGAATTAGAGTATGGCAGAGACAACTCTGATCATGGGACCAAGAAGTTGTAAAAAATGAAAATGATTTTTCTTGAAACCTAAGAGAAATTGATACATGCGTTCAGTAAAATATGATTACCATATAAACTCGAGTATAAACCGACCCGAAGCCGAGACCCCAAATTTTTACATAGTTATTAAGGTTGAAGGAAGACTTTAAGTCCATCTAGTTCAACCCATAGCCTAACCTAACATGCCCTAACATGTTGATCCAGGGGAAGGCAAAAAAACCCCATGTGGTAAGAGTAAGCTCCACCATGGGGAAAAAAAATCCTTCAATGGGGAAAAAAATTCCTTTTTGCCACAAAAAACTGGGAAAACTTAATGACTCGAGTATAAGTCTAGGGTTGGAAATGCAGCAGCTACTGGTAAATTTCACAAATAAAAATAGATGCTAATAAAAGTAAAATTAATTGAGACATCAGTAGGTGAATAGTGTTGAGCGATACCGTCCGATACTTGAAAGTATCGGTATCGGAAAGTATCGGCCGATACCGGCAAAGTATCGGATCTGATCCGATACCGATACCCGATACCAATACAAGTGAATGGGACTCAAGTATCGGAAGGTATCCCTGATGGTTCCCAGGGTCTGAAGGAGAGGAAATGCTCCTTCAGGCCCTGGGATCCATATTAATGTGTAAAATAAAGAATTAAAATAAAAAATATAGATATACTCACCTCTCCGACGCAGCCTGGACCTTACCGCTGTGAACCGGCAGCCTTCTTTGCTTAAAATGAGCGCGTTCAGTACCTTCCATGACGTCACGGCTTCTGATTGGTCGCGTGCTGCTCATGTGACCGCCACGCGACCAATCACAAGCCGTGACGTCATCCCTCAGGTCCTAAATTCCTAGAAGGGAATTTAGGACCTGAGGGATGACGTCGCGGCTTGTGATTGGTCGCGTGGAGGTCACATGAGCGGCACGTGACCAATCAGAAGCCGTGACGTCATGGAAGGTGCTGAACACGCTCATTTTAAGCAAAGAAGGCTGCCGGTTACTACCAGGGCACGTCCGAGGGTGAGTATATCCCTATTTTTTATTTTAATTCTTTATTTTTTACATGGATATGGATCCCAGGGCCTGAAGGAGAGTTTTCTCTCCTTCAGACCCTGGGAACCATACACTGGGAACTTCCGATTCCGATTCCCGATACCACAAAAGTATCGGATCTCGGTATCAGAATTCCGATACAGCAAATATCGGCCGATACCCGATACTTGCGGTATCGGAATGCTCAACACTATAGGTGAAGTGTTTTGGAATATCCATATTGAACAGGAGCCCCATATAATGCTCCATACAGTTCATGATGGGCCCCATAAGATACTCCATGCAAAAATATACCCCACATAATGCTGCACAAAGGTTGATTATGGCCCCATAAGATCCTTCATAGAAACATTTGCGCCATGCAATGCTCCGGTGAGGATGACTCCAGTATAAGCCGAGAAGGGCACTTTCAGCCTAAAAAAATGGGCTGAAGATTTCAGCTTATTCTCGAGTATATACGGTATGTTCCAATATACTTACAGTTTACAGACTTGATCAATTGGCTCTTTACGGCGACAGTCATAATAATAATGTACAGTGAATATTCCTCCAATGATCATGCCTCCATCCTGGAAATAATTTGTATTTAAGACAGGACAGTCTTTTCTAATAACACAGTTTGGTCCTGAGCTTAGCATTTGGCTCTGTGTTACAATAAAGATGATGAAAATAATAACTATTACTAATAGCGACTTCCCCGACATCTCTGCAGGTAGGAGGCTCATCCATGGAATATTCCCTGGAATCTAATCTAATCATAACAGATACATCTGTCCTGCAGCTTTCTGAATGTCGTATACAGCAGTAGGTTCCTGAACGAGCCGTCTTATATAGTGTGGATGGTGCTTGTGAGAGATGGGGAGGGAATATTATTAGGACAATATTAATATAAAATCATCTGCTCTATACAGTCATATGGGAATCAAGCAAAATGCAGAATTGTACTGAAGACTTACAAATGATTTCTTATTACAATCTGTTAAACTAAGCTACAATATTTTGCTATAATCATTGTTTCAGAAACATATCATACAATACAATAAATGTTCCATATTCTGTTTTCTGATGGTTCAGTCCCTTTACTTTTTAATTTCAGGTAAATCAAATATCTTCACAGTTAAGATGTAAATTGAACCTTGATATCAATATTATAGTAATTATTAATCAGAATGATCGATATTGATATAACTACTTCTATCCAGTGCACATGTTCATTATGAATATATAGCTATGGTTGGTACCAGATCCAAATAGAACAGAATCGATCACCATAGGGTATTCAGGAATGTTTCAGCTTTAGAAATAAGCAAATCTGATGACATTCGATTACACAGATTCATTCAAATTTTTCCAGAAAATTCAATTTCTACTGAATTAATTTGGCAAGAATATAATAGCTGGTAAGATCCTAATATTATGATCCGAGGACTCTCCAGTCCCCACATCATTTTATTTAGATAGGTTAATAGAGAAGAGTGGACCCGTGGATGTTAGGGTTTGGTGGATTTGGCCTAACTTTATAAAAAAGTTTGGTTTGGGTACCAAAATTGTACCCAAATTTGATCCCGAACCCGGACCCCATTCAAATGGATGGCGGGTCCGACCATGTGATAGTTCCCATGTTGTCATCTGTTTGACAGCATGGGAAACACTGACTCTGACCAACAGGTAACCTTACTGCCGGTAACAGCTGGATATTGCGATTCAAACGCTGTCACACAGAGGACAACATGTGAGCCAGTATTTAGCACTTAGCCTCGGCTCTTCCCACTTGCCTTGGTGTGCTGGCAAGTGGGATAATGGATTTGTGGTTGATGTCAGCGGTGTAATGTCTACTGACATTGAGCCCAGGGATTAATAATGGAGAGGTGTCTATCAGGTATTACTAACCTCTTACTGAAAAGTAATAAACACACAGCGAAAAGTTCTTTATTTGTATAAAGCACTCCCCGATCCTCTGTTACCCATTTATTACCTTTAAAAAAATCAAATAATCCAAAAGAGTTCACAGTGAATCCATTCCTTGTTACACGAAGATACCCAATTTTACTTAATCAAGACAGTGTGTTGAGCGGTGAGATGAGTAATGAAGCCACTCAACACGCCAGCCGGAACACACTGAGAGTAGCCAAGGAATCCGGCTACTGCAAAGAGTGAAGACATGAGTAATATTATAGCAGTTCATAGCCAATGAACTGACATCTTAATGACATCACCGCTTGCAGAGTGAGAAATTCATCCTGCTGTGTAGGTAAGATTAATGCAGTTCATCGGCTTTGAACTGTGATAACGTTACTGACATCAGTTCTTGCAGCATTAGAAATTTTTCACTCTGCAAGCGCTGATGTCGGTAAGGTTACTGCAGTTCATTGGCTATGAACTGCGATAACCTTGCTGATATCAGCTCTTGTCGCAGCAGCCGATTTCGCACACTATTATCAGTGTCTGCAGGCTGTCTTGCTGAGTGGTCACAGTACTGATGTCACTGCTTAACACTGCATCTGGATGTAGCAGATTTTGGGATCGTTTTGGGATGCATTGATGGTGGACCACTTTGGATTATTTCATTTTTTAAAGTTAATAAATGGGTAAAAGAGGGTTGAGGAGTGCTTTGTGCAAATAATTTTTTTTTCTGTGTGTCTTCTTTGCTTTAAACATGTGAGGTTAGTAATGGTGGTTTCTTATAGATGCTTTTTCATTACTAACCTGTAGGCTTGATGTCAGCTGTCATTAGAAAGCTGACAGCAACCCCCAAAAAGAGCAAAAAAGAGCCATGCAAAGTGTCAGATTTGGCCCATATAATGGATGCTCGTTTACTAGGGCTGATGCTGGCTGCTATTTTTAGACTGGGTAGGGATAAATATCCATGAATCTTCCCAACCTAACAATACCAGCTGTAGGCTATACCTTGGCTGTTTATCAAAAATAGGGTAGAACTCCCATAGTTTTTTTTCTTTTATATGAATTACAAATAAATAAATTAAAAATATTAATAAATAAATAAATGAATGAAAACATGATGTGATGTCCCCCATTTTTTAACCCCTTCCCGACCTGTGACACAGCGTATGCGTCATGAAAGTCGGTGCCAATCCGACCTGTGACGCATATGCTGTGTCACAGAATGATCGCGTCCCTGCAGGTCGGGTGAAAGGGTTAACTGTAATTTCACCAAACCTACAGGGACAGGGGGAGTGGTACTTCAGCCCAGGGGGGCTCCATTCCCACGTGGCTATGATTGCTCTGATAGGCTGTTGAATGTGAAACAGACAATCAGAGCAATTTGTAATATTTCACCTATGAAACGTGGTGAAATATTACAATCCAGCCATTGCCGATGCTGCAATAACATCAGCCATGGCTGGAAACCCTGATCTGCCCCTGACACCTCCACCAATCTCCTCCCCAGTCATCTGTCCTGTCCTGTAATGTGCTCCGCTCCCCTCCGTCCTCCTGTCTGCTCCCCCGTCCTCCTGTCCGCTCCCCCATGCTCCGATCCCACCCCTGTGCTCCGATCCCACCCCCCATACTTACCAAGCTTCGGTGTCCCTCCCGGTGTCCGTCTGTCTTCTCCATGGGCACAATCATCTTCCAAAATGGCGGATGCTTGCGCAGTGCGCCGGCTTAGTCTGCCGGCCGGCAGATTCATTCCAGGCACATTTTTATCACTGTGATAAAACCTATCACAGTGATCAAAATAAAAATAATAGTAAATGAACCCCCCTTTATCACCCCCATAGGTAGGAACAATAATAAAATAAAGAAAATTTATTTACTTTTATTTTTCCACTAGGGTTAGGGTTAGGGCTAGGGTTAGGGATAGGGTTACGGCTAGAACTAGGGTTAGGGTTAGGGTTAGGGCTAGGGTTAGGGCAAGGGTTAGGGTAAGAATTAGGGTTAGAACTAGGGTTAGGGTTAGAACTAGGGTTAGAATTAGGGTTAGAACTAGGGTTAGGGTTAGAACTAGGGTTAGAATTAGAGTTTGGGTTAGAACTAGGGTTAGGGTAAGAGCTAGGGTTAGAACTAGGGTTAGGGTTAGATCTAGGGTTAGAATTAGGGTTAGAACTAGGGTTAGGGTTAGAACTAGGGTTAGGGTTAGAATTAGGGTTAGGATTAGAATTAGGCTATGTGCACTGTTATGATCCTTAGTGGTTGAGGATCACAAATTACTCCAGCTAAGTAACAAACATAGGACAAGCTCTAGGGAGGTGGCAAACTGGACTGACCGCAAATCTGAACCTATCCAAACACACTAGAAGTAGCCGGTGAACGTGCCTAAAAATCCTAGACGTCTCGAGCCAGCCTGAGGAACTAACTACCCCTAGAGAGAAAGAAAAGACCTCTCTTGCCTCCAGAGAAATAATCCCCAAAGATATAGAAGCCCCAACAGATAATAACGGTGAGGTAAGAGGAAGGCACATACACAGGGGTGAAAGCAGATTCAGCAAATGAGGCCCACTAATACTAGATAGCAGAAAATAGAAAAGGGAATCTATGCAGTCAGTAAAAAACCCTTACAAAATATCCACTCTGAGATTTCAAGAACCCCCACACCAACTAACGGTGTGGGGGGAGAAACTCAGTCCCCTAGAGCAACCAGCAAGCGAGGAAATCACATTTTAGCGAGCTGGACTAAAAACATAATGAACACTGATAATCAAAAAATGATCAAACAAAAACTTAGCTTGTCTTGGAGAGACTGGGAGCAAGGTAGACACAAGGAATCTGAAGAGCACTGAATACATTGATAGCAGGCAAGGAACTGAGTCTCCAGGTGAGCTAAATAGGAAACCAACCAAGGATAACGAACCAGCAGATGCAGCCAACCTGCAGAAAGACAACACTACACAGTACCGCTTGTGACCACTAGAGGGAGCCCAAAAATAGAATTCACAACAGTACCCCCCCTTGAGGAGGGGTCACCGAACCCTCATCAAGACCCCCAGGGTGATCAGGATGAGCCGCGTGGAAGGCACAAACCAAATCGGCCGCATGAACATCAGAGGCGACAACCCAGGAATTATCCTCCTGACCATAGCCCTTCCACTTAACCAAATACTGAAGCCTCCGTCTAGAGATACGAGAATCCAAAATCTTCTCCACCACGTACTCCAATTCGCCCTCAACCAGCACCGGAGCATGAGGCTCAACAGAAGGAACCACAGGTACCACATACCTCCGCAACAAAGACCTATGGAACACATTATGAATGGCAAACGATGCTGGGAGATCCAAACGAAAAGACACCGGGTTAAGGATTTCCAAGATCTTATAAGGACCGATGAAGCGAGGCTTGAATTTAGGAGAGGAGACCTTCATAGGAACATACCGAGAAGACAGCCACACCAAATCCCCAACAGGAAGTCGGGGACCCACACCGCGGCGGCGGTTGGCAAAGCGCTGAGCCTTCTCCTGTGACAACCTCAAATTGTCCACCACATGGTTCCAAATCTGCTGCAACCTATCCACCACAGAATCCACCCCAGGACAGTCAGAAGGCTCAACCTGACCCGAGGAAAAACGAGGATGGAAACCAGAATTGCAGAAAAAAGGCGAAATCAAAGTAGCAGAACTGGCCCGATAATTAAGGGCAAACTCGGCCAATGGCAAAAAAGTCACCCAATCATCCTGATCAGCAGAAACAAAACATCTCAAATAAGTTTCCAACGTCTGATTAGTTCGCTCGGTTTGGCCATTAGTCTGATGATGGAAGGCTGACGAAAAAGACAAATCAATGCCCATCTTAGCACAAAAAGTCCACCAAAACCTGGACACAAACTGGGATCCTCTATCAGACACAATATTCTCAGGAATGCCGTGCAAGCGAACCACATTCTGAAAAAATAGAGGAACCAAATCGGAGGAAGAAGGCAACTTAGGCAAGGGCACCAAATGGACCATCTTGGAAAAACGATCACACACCACCCAGATGACAGACATTCTCTGAGAGACTGGAAGATCCGAAATAAAATCCATGGAAATGTGCGTCCAAGGCCTTTTCGGAACAGGCAAAGGCAAAAGCAAACCGCTGGCACGAGAACAGCAAGGCTTAGTCCGAGCACAAATCCTACAAGACTGCACAAAGAAACGCACATCCCGCGACAAGGAAGGCCACCAGAAGGACCTAGCCACCAAATCTCTGGTACCAAAAATCCCAGGATGACCCGCCAACACCGAAGAATGAACCTCGGAAATAACTCCTCGTGTTCTCTCCCTCTACAAACCTACCTTTGCCCGACATTGCCATCTCTGTGTGCGGTTCCACCATTACTCCAAAGCAACATGCCCGCTGCCTTGGAGTCATCCTTGATTCCGAGCTTTCATTCACCCCCCACATCCGATCACTGGCTCGCTCTTCTTATCTGCATCTCAAAAACATTTCCAGAATTCGCCCTTTTCTTACTTTCGACTCTGCAAAAACTCTTACTGTCTCACTTATTCATTCTCGTCTGGACTATTGTAACTCTCTACTAATTGGCCTACCTTTTACCAGACTCTCCCCGCTCCAATCTGTCCTGAATGCTGCTGCCAGGATCATATTCCTCGCCAACCGTTACACCGATGCCTCTACCTTGTGCCAGTCATTACACTGGCTACCCATCCAATCCAGAATCCAGTACAAAACTACTACCCTCATCCACAAAGCACTCCATGGCTCAGCACCACCCTACATCTCCTCTCTGGTCTCAGTCTACCAACCTACCCGTGCCCTCCGCTCTGCTAATGACCTCAGGTTAGCATCCTCAATAATCAGAACCTCCCACTCCCGTCTCCAAGACTTTACACGTGCGGCGCCGATTCTTTGGAATGCACTACCTAGGTTAATACAATTAATCCCCAATCCCCACAGTTTTAAGCGTGCACTAAAAACTCATTTGTTCAGATTGGCCTACCGCCTCAACGCATTAACCTAATTATCCCTGTGTGGCCTATTAATAAAAAACAACAACATAATCACGTTCCTCCATCATGTTCTCATACACTTTATGCAGTTAATAGCCTCTGTGTCTGTACTGTTACATACTTAGGCAGTTAATTGGTTCATGCAGCTTTACATGAACACCCGAGCCTTACACTATGGCTGGTCCAAATAACTAAAGCAATTGTTACCATCCACCTCTCGTGTCTCCCCTTTTCCTCATAGTTTGTAAGCTTGCGAGCAGGGCCCTCATTCCTCCTGGTATCTGTTTTGAACTGTGATTTCTGTTATGCTGTAATGTCTGTTGTCTGTATAAGTCCCCTCTATAAGTTGTAAAGCGCTGCGGAATATGTTGGCGCTATATAAATAAAATTATTATTATTATAAATAAAATTATTATTATTATTAACTCTGCTGGTCCATCTATCCGGGACAAACAGTCTCTCTGGTGGACAACGGTCAGGTCTATCCGCCTGAAACTTCTGCAGCACTCGTCGCAAATCTGGGGAAATGGCAGACAAAATCACTCCCTCTCTGAGAACACCAGCCGGCTCAGAAACTCCCGGAGAGTCAGGCACAAAACTCCTAGAAAGTGCATCAGCTTTCACGTTCTTCGAACCAGGCAGGTATGAGACCACGAAGTTGAAACGGGAGAAAAACAACGACCAACGAGCCTGTCTAGGATTCAGGCGCTTGGCAGATTCAAGGTAAAACAGATTTTTGTGATCAGTCAAGACCACCACACGATGTTTAGCTCCTTCGAGCCAATGTCGCCACTCCTCAAATGCCCACTTCATAGCCAACAACTCCCGATTACCAACATCATAATTCCGCTCGGCCGGCGAAAACTTTCTTGAAAAGAAAGCACATGGCTTCATCACAGAGCCATCAGAGCTTCTCTGCGACAAAACAGCCCCTGCTCCAATCTCAGAAGCATCAACCTTGACCTGGAAGGGGAGAGAGACATCTGGCTGACATAAGACTGGAGCTGAAGAAAACCGGTGCTTCAGCTCCCGAAAGGCCTCCACGGCCGCAGGAGACCAATTAGTCACATCAGAACCCTTCTTGGTCAAATCCGTCAAAGGTTTAACCACGCTAGAAAAATTAGCGATGAAATTACGGTAAAAATTAGCAAAACCCAAGAACTTCTGAAGACTCTTAACAGACGTGGGCTGAGTCCAGTCATGATTAGCCTGGACCTTGACTGGGTCCATCTCCACAGTAGAAGGAGAAAAAATAAAACCCAAAAAGGAGACCTTCTGTACTCCGAAGAGGCATTTTGAGCCCTTCACAAATAAAGCATTAGCACGCAGGACCTGAAACACCATCCTGACCTGCTCCACATGGGACTTCCAATCATCAGAAAAGACCAAAATGTCATCCAGATAAACAATCATAAATTTATCCAGATATTCTCAGAAGATGTCATGCATGAAGGACTGAAACACAGAAGGAGCATTAGAGAGTCCAAAAGGCATCACCAAGTACTCAAAATGGCCTTCGGGCGTATTAAATGCTGTTTTCCATTCATCTCCCTGCTTAATGCGCACAAGGTTATACGCACCACGGAGATCTATCTTGGTGAACCAACTGGCACCCTTAATCCGAGCAAACAAATCAGACAATAATGGCAAAGGATACTGAAATTTGACTGTGATTTTATTCAGAAGACGATAATCTATACAAGGTCTCAAAGAATCGTCCTTCTTGGCCACAAAAAAAAAAACCCGCACCAGGAGGGGAAGAGGATGGGCGAATATGTCCCTTCTCCAGAGACTCCTTTATATAACTTCGCATCGCGGCATGCTCTGGTAAAGACAAATGAAAAAGTCGTCCCTTAGGGAATTTACTACCAGGAATTAAATTTATGGCACAGTCACAATCCCTATGAGGAGGAAGGGCACAGGACCTGGGCTCATCAAATACATCCTGGTAGTCAGACAAAAACTCAGGGACCTCAGAAGGAGTGGAAGAAGCAATAGACACCAACGGAGTATCGCCATGAATTCCCTGACAACCCCAACTTGACACAGACATAGCTTTCCAATCTAAAACTGGATTATGAGCTTGCAGCCATGGCAGACCCAAAACGACAACATCATGCAAATTATGCAGAACAAGAAAGCGAATCACCTCCTGATGTACGGGAGTCATGCACATGGTCATTTGCGTCCAATACTGAGGCTTATTCTCAGCCAATGGCGTAGCATTAATTCCCCTCAGAGGAATAGGAAATTCCAAAGGCTCCAGGACAAAACCACAGCGCCTGGCAAACGACAAATCCATCAGATTCAGGGCAGCACCCGAATCCACAAAAGCCATAACCGGGTAGGACGACAAAGAACAAATCAAAGTAACAGACGAAATAAATTTAGGCTGTATAGTAACAATGGTGACAGGTTTAGATTTCTTTTTTAAGCGTTTAGAGCATGCTGAGATAACATGAGTAGAATCACCACAGTAAAAGCACAACCCATTTTGACGTCTATGACTTTGTCGCTCAATTCTGGTCAGAGTTCGGTCACATTGCATAGACTCAGGTCTCTGTTTGGAAAATACCGCCAAAGGATAAGCAGATTTGCGCTCCCGCAAACGCCGATCAACCTGAATGGCTAAAGCCATAGAATCACTCAGACTTGCAGGGGTGGGAAACCCCACCATAACATTCTTAACGGCCTCAGAAAGACCTCTGAAATTTGCAGCCAGGGCACACTCATTCCATTGAGTAAGCACCGACCATTTCCGAAATTTTTGACAATACACCTCTGCTTCATCCTGACCTTGAGAGATAGCCAGCAGCGCTTTTTCAGCCTGATTCTCAAGATTAGGCTCCTCATAAAGCAGTCCAAGAGCCAGAAAAAATGCATCCACATTAAGCAATGCAGGATCTCCTGGCGCCAGAGAGAAGGCCCAATCTTGAGGGTCGCCACGCAAAAAGGAGATAACAATTTTAACTTGCTGAGCAGAATCACCAGAGGAACGAGGTCTCAGAGATAGAAATAACTTACAATTATTCTTAAAATTTAGAAACCTAGATCTATCTCCAGAAAACAACTCAGGAATGGGTATCTTTGGTTCTGACATAGGGCTATGAATAACAAAATCCTGAATACTTTGCACCCGTGCAGTAAGATGATCGACACTAGAAGTCAGAGTCTGAACATTCATGTCTGCAGCTGAGCTCAAAACCACCCAGAGTTCAAGGGGATGAAAGAAGCTAAACAGACTGCAGCAAAGGAAAAGCGGGAGGAAAAAAAAATGTACTCAGGTCTTCTTTTTATCCCACTTCTGCGATGCATTAAACACTTTTTGGCCTGCTATACTGTTATGATCCTTAGTGGTTGAGGATCACAAATTACTCCAGCTAAGTAACAAACATAGGACAAGCTCTAGGGAGGTGGCAAACTGGACTGACCGCAAATCTGAACCTATCCAAACACACTAGAAGTAGCCGGTGAATGTGCCTACAAATCCTAGACGTCTCGAGCCAGCCTGAGGAACTAACTACCCCTAGAGAGAAAGAAAAGACCTCTCTTGCCTCCAGAGAAATAATCCCCAAAGATATAGAAGCCCCCAACAGATAATAACGGTGAGGTAAGAGGAAGGCACATACACAGGGGTGAAAGCAGATTCAGCAAATGAGGCCCACTAATACTAGATAGCAGAAAATAGAAAAGGGAATCTATGCGGTCAGTAAAAAACCCTTGCAAAATATCCACTCTGAGATTTCAAGAACCCCCACACCAACTAACGGTGTGGGGGGAGAAACTCAGTCCCCTAGAGCAACCAGCAAGCGAGGAAATCACATTTTAGCGAGCTGGACTAAAAACATAATGAACACTGATAATCAAAAAATGATCAAACAAAAACTTAGCTTGTCTTGGAGAGACTGGGAGCAAGGTAGACACAAGGAATCTGAAGAGCACTGAATACATTGATAGCAGGCAAGGAACTGAGTCTCCAGGTGAGCTAAATAGGAAACCAACCAAGGATAACGAACCAGCAGATGCAGCCAACCTGCAGAAAGACAACACTACACAGTACCGCTTGTGACCACTAGAGGGAGCCCAAAAATAGAATTCACAACAGTGCACACGGTGCGGATTTGGCTGCGGATCCGCAGCGGATTGGCTGCTGCAGATTCGTAGCAGTTTTCCATCAGGTTTACAGTACCATGTAAACCTATGGAAAACCAAATCCGTTGTGCCCATGGTACAGAAAATACAGTGGGGAAACAATGCATTGTATTTTCCACCGCATGTCAATTCTTTGTGCGGATTCCGCAATGTTTTACACCTGTTCCTCAATAGGAATCTGGAGGTGAAATCCACACAAAAAACACTGTAAATCCATGGTAAATCCGCAGGTAAACCACAGTGCTTTTTACCTGCGGATTTTTCAAAAATGGTGCAGAAAAAATTCACACGAATCCGCAACGTTGGCACATAACCTAAGGGTTATGGTTGGAATTAGAGTTAGAGTTGGAATTAGGGTTAAGGTTGGAAATAGGGTTAAGATTAGACTTGTGGTTAGCATTAAGTTAAGATTAGGGTTAGGGGTGTGTTGGGGTTATGGTTGTGGTTAGGGTTGGGATTAGGGTTAGGGTTGGAATTAAGGTTAGGGGTGTGTTGGGGTTAGGGTTGTGGTTAGGGGTGTGTTGGGGTTAGGGTTGTGATTGGGGTTTTGGCTAGAGTTGGGATTAGGGTTAGGGGTGTGTTGGTGTTAGTGTTGGAGTTAGAATTGAGGGGTTTCCACTGTATAGGCTCATCAGGGGTCTCCAAATGCAACATGGCGCCACAATTGATTCCAGCCAATCTTGCATTCAAAAAGTCCAATGGTGCTTCCTCCCTTCCGAGCCCCGAGGTGCGTCCAAACAGTGGTTTACCCAAACATATGGGGTATCAGCGTACTCAGGAAAATTTGCACAACAACTTTGGGGGTCTAATTTCTCCTGTTACACTTGGAAAAATAACAAAATCGGGGCTAAAAATCTATTTTTTGTGGGAAAAAATGATTTTTTATTTTCACGGCTCTGCGTTATAAAATTCTGTGACACACTTGGGGGTTCAAACTGCTCACCACACATTCCTTTGGGGTGTAGTTTCCAAAATGGGGTCACTTGTGGGGGGTTTCCACTGTTTAGGCATATCAGTGGCTCTGCAAACGCAACGTGACGCCCGCAGACCATTCCATCAAAGTCTGCATTTCAAAACGTCACTACTTCCCTTTCAAGCCCCGACGTGTGCCCAAACAGTGGTTTACCCCCACATATGGGGTATTATCATACTCAGGTCAAACTGGGCAACAACTATTGGGGTCCAATTTCTTCTGATACCCTTGTGAAAATAAAAAACTGCTTGCCAAAAAATAATTTTTGAGGAAAGAAAAATGATTTTTTATTTTCACGGCTCCATTATAAACTTCTGTGAAGCACTTTGGGGTTCAAAGTGCTCACCACACATCTAGATAAGTTCCTTGGGGTGTCTATTTTCCAAAATGGGGCCACTTGTGGGGGGTTTCTACTGTTTAGGCACATCAGGGGCTCTGCAAACATAACATGATGCCCGCAGGGCTCTGCAAACGTAACATGATGCCCGCAGACCATTCCATCAAAGTCTGCATTCCAAAACATCACTACTTCCCTTCCGAGCCCAGACATGTGCCTAAACAGTGGTTCCCCCCCACATATGTGGTATCAGCGTACTCAGGACAAACTGGACAACAACTTTGGGGGTCCAATTTCTCCTGTTACTCTTGTGAAAATAAAAAATTGAGGGCTACAAAATAATTTTTGAGGAAAGAAAAATGATTTTTTATTTTCAAGATCTGCGTTATAAACTTCTGTGAAGCACTTGGGGGTTTAAAGTGGTCACCGCACAACTAGTTTAGTTCCTTGGAAGGTCTAGTTTCCAAAATGGTGTCACTAGTCAGTGAGCTCCAATGTTTAGGCACACAGGGGCTCTCCAAACGCGACATGGTGTCCACTAATGATTGGAGCTAATTTTTCATTCAAAAAGACAAATGGCGCTCCTTCCCTTCCGAGCCCTGCCGTGTGCCCAAACAGTGGTTTACCCCCACATGTGAGGTATCGGTGTACTCAGGAGAAATTGCCCAATAAATTTTAGGATCCATTTTATCCTGTTGCCCATGTGGAAATAAACAAAATGAGGCTAAAAGAAATTTGTTTTTGTATAAAAAAAGTGCTTTTTCATATTTACAGATCAATTTGTGAAGCACCTGGGGGTTCAAAGTGCTCACTATGCATCTAGATTACTTCCTTGGGAGGTCTAGTTTCCAAAATGGGGTCACTTGTGGGGGAGCTCCAATGTTAAGGCACACAGGGCCTCTCCAAACGTGACATTGTGTCCGCTAAAGATTGGAGCTAATTTTTCATTCAAAAGTCAAATGGCGCTCCTTCCATTCCGAGCCTTGCCATGTGCGCAAACAGTGGTTAATGACCACATATGAGGTATCAGTGTACTCAGGAGAAATTTCCCAACAGATTTTATGATCCATGTTATCCTGTTGCCCATGTAAAAATGAAAAAATTGAGGCTAAAATACATTTTTTGTGAAAAAAAAGTACTTTTTAATTTTTACGGATCAATTTGTGAAGCACCTGGGGGTTCAAAGTGCTCACTATGCATCTAGTTAAGCTCCTTGGGGGGTATAGTTTCCAAAATGGGGTCCTTTGTGGGGGAGCTCCAATGTTTAGGCACACAGGGGCTCTCCAAACGCGACATGGTGTCCGCTAAAGATTGGAGCCAATTTTTCATTGAAAAAGTCAAATGGCTCCTTCCCTTCCAAGCCCTGTCTTGTGCCCAAACAGTGGTTCCCCCCACATGTGGGGTTTTGGCATACTCAGGACAAATTGTACAATAACTTTCGGGGTCTACTTTCTCCTTTTACCCTTGGGAAAATAAAAAACTTGTTGCTAAAAGATCATTTTTGTGACTAAAAAGTTAAATGTTCATTTTTTCCTTCCATGTTTCATCTGCTGCTGTGAAGCACCTGAAGGGTTAATAAACTTCTTGAATGTGGTTTTGAGTACCATGAGGGGTGCAGTTTTTAGAATGGTGTCACATTTGGGTATTTTAAGCCATATAGAACCCTCAAACAGACTTCAAATGTGAGGTGGTCCCTAAAAAAAATGGTTTTGAAACTTTTGCTGCAAAAATGTGAAGTCGCTGGTCAAATTTGAACCCTTATAACTTCCTAGAAAAAAAAACTTTTGGTTCCAAAATTGTGCTGATGTAAAATAGACATGTGGGTAATGTTATTTATTAACTATTTTGTGTCACATAACTCTCTAGTTTAACCGAATACAAATTCAAAATTTGAAAATTGCAAAATTTTCAAAATTTTTGCCAAATTTCCATTTTTTTCACAAATAAACACAAAAATTATCGACCTAATTTTACCACTAACATGAATCCCAATATGTCTAGAAAAAACATTCTCAGAACCGCTAGGATCCGTTGAAGTGTTCCTGAGTTATTACCTCATAAAGGGACACTGGTCAGAATTGCAAAAAACGGCCAGGTCAGTAAGGTCAAAACAGGCTGGGTCATGAAGGGGTTAATAACCAGCCAAATGAAAGCAGATAGTTGTCAGCTGGTCTTATTATGCTGGAACTGGCAATGGAAATTGGCCCCTTCTCAGCCTATGATTACTAGACTGCAGCTGTCCCAGAAATGGCACATCCATTAGGCGCACCAATGCCGGTGCTTAGCCTTGACTCTTCCGGCTGGCTGTTGGGAACTGAGGTTACGTCATTAGCCCCTTTACCCTCCCAAGACTGTTTGCACCTTGATGACCAGGCCAAATTTTACAATATGGTCTGTGTAACTTTATGAGTTAATAAATTTGGAATGATTTCTGATTGGAATTTCTTAGATATGACTTTTGTTTACTCAGAAATTTGGCGAAAAATAGGAAAATTTAGCAATTTTCAAATTTTAATTTTTATGCCCTTAAATCAGAGAGTTATTTAATACAAAATAACTAATAAATAACATTTTCCACATGTGTACTTTACATCAGCACAATTTTTGAAACATATGGTAACTTTTTTTTGATAGGAAGGTAGAAGGGTTAATAGTTGACCAGTAGTGATGGCAGAACATCAAAAAGCTTGGGTACTCGCTGCTCATGACTAGCAAATTGGAATGCTCGGGTGTTCGAACCGAGCAACGAGCCCAATATAAGTCTATGGGAAATTCGAGAATTTTAGCGGAGGCATCCCTGGCGGTCTGCAGAGGGACTAGAAATTGCGGAAATAGATGATAACAGTGCTCACATGACATGAAAATAGCATGAGGAAGACCTCTGGAAGCTTTTCTGACTCCAAGGTCACTGCTGTGAACAATGTTGTCAGAGTCTTACTCCACTTTTACAGAATCACAATAAAACATACAAAAATAAAACAAAAATGGATTTTCCTGTGAAATATGATAAGGAACATCCTTTCCAGGGTAATGACTTGTATGTATGGCAAAATAAATAACAAAACACAAAAATGCTCCTCCACACCTTGGGCTGTGTTCACATGTAGTGTTTTTGATGCATTTTTCAACTTTAGCATTGCTTTCAACCAAGACAAATGAATTTACTAGGAAATTTAATTTTAACATTTTACAACCTTATCTGGCCATGTTGTGTGACACATCATCAGGCATATCCTGTTTCATTTATGAAGGAGGGACTCTGAAATTCACAAGGCCTATTTTTATTTAGCCATCAGGTGGCCTTTACTATTGTTAAAGGACAAGCAGTCGGCCCTCACTATTCTTAATGAGCCATCAGACGGTTATGCTTTATTTTTCCCATTATTAAACAGTGGGTCTCCTATACTGTTTTTGCATATGCAGTGAGTGGCAGGGCTGCCCAAAATTTGGACACACTGCAATACCCCTTTGAAGAGACGTACAGCAGGGCCTCTGAAAAAAATGTTCCCATTATTAGGAAGTGGGTCTCCCATAGTGTTTGCCTATGCATTGAAGCAATGGCTGCCAAATATTTGGTGGAACTCCAGTGCCCAGTGGAAGAGATGTAGAGGTCAGAGTGCCTCCTAAAAACAATGTTCCCATTATTAGGAAGTGGTCTCCCATAGTGTTTTCCTATGCAGTAAATGCAAGTGTTGTCAAAAATTTGGAGGCACTCCAACGCCCCTTTGAAGTGACATAGAGTTCAGAGGGCCTCATGAAAACAATGTTCCCATTATTAAGAAGTGGGCCTCTCATAGTGTTTTCCTATGCAGTGAATGCAAAGGCTGCCAAAAATTTGGAGGGACTCCAATGCCCCTTTGAAGAGATGTAGAGGAGGGCCTCATGAAAAAAATGTTTCCATTATTAGGAAGTGGGTCTCTCATAATGTTTGCCTATGCAATGAAACAATAGCTGCCAAAAATTTGGAGAAACTCCAATGCCCCTTGGAAGAGACGTAGAGGTCAGAGGGCCTCCCGAAAACAATGTTCCCATTATTAGGAAGTGGGTCTCCCATAGTGTTTTCCTATGCAGTGAATGCAAGGGCTGCCAAAAATTTGGACCTACTACAATGCCCCTTGGAAAAGATGTAGAGGGCCTCATAAAAAAATGTTCCTAATGGAAAGGAGCGAGTCTCCTAGACTTGTATTGCCCATGCACAAAGTATATGGGCTGACAAACATTTACCCCTGGGGGGTATACATGAACATACTGAATACCAATTTTTTTTTATGGGCATCATAAACACCTTTTAAAAAAATTATGTGAGTGTTGCATCACTGACCACAATCACCCTGGTGATATGGTGGTGAAGGATGAGGATGAGGAGAAGGAGAAAGATGATAGCAAATAGCCAAAATCAGGAAGCATATACTTTTATGTTACTTTGTGTTTTGATGCTATCTTTTGGTGGTATTGAGAAGTCTGGCTCAATCCAGCCCTTGTTCATTTTTATGAGTCAGCCTTTCCGCATTTTCAGTTGACAAGCGGATGCACTTATCAGTTATAATTACACCAGCAGCACAAAAACCCACTCTGACAAAGCGCTAGCGGCAGGGCTGGCCAGGACCTCCAAGGCATAGAAAGCCAGTACAAGTCACGAGTGCAGCTTAGATACACAATAATTATAAGGCACAGAGGAATCATGGAGGACATTGGTATGGTCAGCAAGGTACTCTCTCAGCATCTTTCCAAACTTTGCACTTCTTGTGCGTGTACCCCACACCTCAGGGCCTGTGCGATGGGAGGGTCTCAGAAAACACTCCCACAACTTTGACAGTGTTCCCCTGCCTCTGCTGGATTGGAATTGTGTCTCTCTCGCCTGTACTCCTTGGTTCTCCAACGAACTGTGACCTCTGCCACCAGCGTTTTCAAATGGGAATTTTTTAAATAATTCCGCAACAAGAAACCTCTAGTATTGTCCCATTTTAGTAGACCTGTCCACTTCAGGAATAGGAGATAGAAAGTTCTCCTTGTAGTGTGGGTCTAGAAGTGTCACCAACCAGTAATGACTGCCACCCAAAATTTTGAAAACGCAAAGGTCACGGAAAAGGCAGCGTAACATAAACTCAGCCATGTGTGCCAGATTGCTAACAGGCAAGACATCTGTGTCCTCACCAAGAGGATGACTGACCATGTTCTCTTCCTCCTCCTCATTGTCCTCAGGTCATCCATGCTGAACAGATGGTATGAGAGTTGTGCATGAAACTAGCTCCTGTTCTTCCTCCTGCTCCTCATTGTCACCTAATCAACGTTGAGATGAGATGAGATGAGGCTGGGCTGTGTGTAATCACCCTGTATGGTTCCTTGCTCCATCTTATAGTGCTCTGCCTGCAATCCATCCTCTTTGATTGTGAGCAGTGAGCATTTCAGAACACAGAGAAGTGGGATGGTGACGCTTATTACGGCATCATAACCGCTCACGATCTTGGTGGTGTCCTCAAAGTTTGGTAGGATGGTACATATGTCTGACATCCATGTCCACTCTTGAGGTCTTATGTGTGGAGTCTAAACTGAATACCTATGAACATGTGGATGCTGGTAGTCGACAACTGCCTTCTTTTGCTTACAAATCCTTTCCAACATCTGTAATGTAGAGTTTCAATGTATGGGAACATCACATACCAGTAAGTGAGCCAGAAGCTGCAAACACTGTTGAAGCATGGCAAGGGTGGCAGAAGCTGTAGCTGACTTTATAAAATGGGCACACAGGCGGCTTACATTTGGAGGATGGTAGATATGTCTGACATCCATGTCCACTCCTGATGTCTTATGTGTGGAGTCTGAACTGAATACCGATAGCCTTGTTGATGCTTGTAGTCAACAACTGCCCCCTTTTGATCACAAATCCTTTCCAACATCTGCAGTATAGAGTTCTAACGTGTGGGGACATCACACACCAGTCGGTGAGCCAGAAGCTGCAAAGGCTGCTGAAGCACGGCAAGGGCAGTAGACTTTTTAAAATGGGCACACAGGTGGCATACTTTGACAAGCAGATCTGGCAGCTCCGGGTAGGTTTTGAGAAACCACTGAACCACGAGGTTAAGCACATGGGCTAGGCATGGTAAATTTGTGAGCTCGTCCCACCTCAGAGATGCCATCAAGTTCCGGCCATTATCACACAAGACCATGTTTGGCTGTAGCTTCAGCGGTGTAAGCGACAGATTTGCCTGCTATTTCAGAGCTGTCCACAACTCTTCAGCATTGTGCGGTTTGTCACCTAAGCATATCAGCTTCAGCACAGCCTGTTGCTGCGATGCTTTCAGCTTGTGACTGATGTGGTCATTTCAGAGATGGAGGTTGAAGAAGAGGAGGAGGAGTAGGATGAGGTGCAGAAGCTGTAGACTGTGGGAGCAAACCTAATTGACCTAGGGCCCGCAAGCCTCGGAGTCGGGAGGACGCGTTTCATCCCAAGGTCTGACTGGGTCCATGCTTCCACTATGTTATCCCAGTGTGCCATCAGCAAGATTCACCATCCCTGCCCACAAGCACTTATCCATGTGTCCGTGGTTAGGTGGACTTTCCCAGTAACTGCATTGTTGAGGGCATGGCTAATGTTGTGGGACACGTGCTTGTATAATGCGGGGATGGCACGCCAGGAGAGTAAGTGGTTGCTGGGGACGTAGCACTGAGGGACTGCCGCTGCCATCAGGTTGCAGAAAGCTTTTGTCTCCCCAAGCCTAAAAGGCAATATTTTGAGTGCAAGCAGTCACGAAATGTGGGAATGTAGTAATGTGGCCTGTGGGGCATTGGCTGTGCATTTGCGCTAGTGTTACAAGGACAACTGAACGCTGCACTCGGACAAGGATGTGGATATGCTTGCTGATGGTGCTAGTTGAGTGTGTGCAATGACAGATGGACAGATGCAGGGCAGGAGGCACCTTTGCATGCACTATAGACAATGGATTGGCTTGCATGCACAACAGCGGAAGAAGCAGTCATGTTACCTACAGACACTGTTCCTCTTGTCCCTCTTCAAGTTACATAGTTACATAGTTATTAAGGTTGAAGGAAGACTTTAAGTCCATCTAGTTCAACCCATAGCCTAAGCTAACATGCCCTAACATGTTGATCCAGGGGAAGGCAAAAAAACCCCATGTGGTAAGAGTAAGCTCCACCATGGGGAAAAAAATTCCTTCCCGACCCCACATACGGCAATCAGACTAGTTCCCTGGATCAACGCCCTATCAAGGAATCTAGTGTATATACCCTGTAACATTATACTTTTCCAGAAAGGCATCCAGTCCCCTCTTAAATTTAAGTAATGAATCACTCATTACAACATCATACGGCAGAGAGTTCCATAGTCTCACTGCTCTTACAGTAAAGAACCCGCGTCTGTTATTATGCTTAAACCTTTTTTCCTCCAGACGTAGAGGATGCCCCCTTGTCCCTGTCACCGGTCTATGATTAAAAAGATCATCAGAAAGGTCTTTGTACTGTCCCCTCATATATTTATACATTAACATAAGATCACCCCTTAGCCTTCGTTTTTCCAAACTAAATAGCCCCAAGTGTAATAACCTATCTTGGTATTGCAGACCCCCCAGTCCCCTAATAACCTTGGTCGCTCTTCTCTGCACCCGCTCTAGTTCAGCTATGTCTTTCTTATACACCGGAGACCAGAACTGTGCACAGTATTCTAAGTGTGGTCGCACTAGTGACTTGTATAGAGGTAAAATTATGTTCTCCTCATGAGCATCTATGCCTCTTTCAATACATCCCATTATTTTATTTGCCTTTGTAGCAGCTGCCTGACACTGGCCACTGAATATGAGTTTGTCATCCACCCATACACCCAGGTCCTTTTCATTGACAGTTTTACCCAGAGTTTTAGAATTAAGCACATAGTTATACATCTTATTACTTCTACCCAAGTGCATGACCTTACATTTATCCCCATTAAAGCTCATTTGCCATTTATCAGCCCAAGCTTCTAGTTTACATAAATCATCCTGTAATACAAAATTGTCATCCTCTGTCTTGATTACCCTGCAGAGTTTAGTGTCATCTGCAAATATTGAAATTCTACTCTGAATGCCCCCTACAAGGTCATTAATAAATATGTTAAAAAGAAGAGGGCCCAATACTGACCCCTGTGGTACCCCACTGCTAACCGCGACCCAGTCCGAGTGTGCTCCATTAATAACCACCCTTTGTTTCCTATCCCTGAGCCAGCTCTCAACCCACTTGCACATATTTTCCCCTATCCCCATTATTCTCATTTTATGTAACAACCTTTTGTGTGGCACCGTATCAAAAGCTTTTGAAAAGTCCATATACACTACATCCACTGGGCTCCCTTGGTCCAGTCCGGAACTTACCTCTTCATAGAAGCTGATCAGATTAGTCTGACATGAACGGTCCCTAGTAAACCCGTGCTGATACTGGGTCATGAGGTTATTCCTCTTCAGATACTCCAGTATAGCATCCCTTAGAATGCCCTCCAGGATTTTACCCACAGTAGAGGTTAAGCTTACTGGCCTATAATTACCGAGTTCAGTTTTTGTCCCCTTTTTGAATATTGGCACCACATTTGCTATACGCCAGTCCTGTGGTACAGACCCTGTTATTATGGACTCTTTAGAGATTAAAAATAATGGTCTGTCAATGACTGTACTTAGTTCCTGCAGTACTCGGGGGTGTATCCCATCCGGGCCCGGAGATTTGTCAATTTTAGTGATTTTTAGACGCCGCCGTACTTCCTGCTGGGTTAAGCAGGTAACATTTATTTGGGAATTTTTATCACTAGTCATATTGGCTGCCATGTGATTTTCTTTTGTAAATACTGATGAAAAAAAGTCATTTAGCATATTGGCTTTTTCCTCATCCTCATCCACCATTTCACCCAGACTATTTTTAAGGGGGCCAACACTATCATTTTTTAGTTTCTTACTATTTATGTAGTTAAAGAATATTTTGGGGTTATTTTTGCTCTCTCTGGCAATGAGTCTCTCTGTCTCAATCTTTGCTACCTTGATTTGCTTTTTACAGAATTTATTTAATTTTCTATATTTATTTAATGCCTCATCACTACCTACTTCCTTTAATTCTCTAAATGCTTTCTTTTTGTCACTTATTGCGCCCCTTACAGCTCTATTTAGCCAAATTGGTTTCCTCCTATTTCTAGTATGTTTATTCCCATACGGTATATACTGTGCACAGGTCCTATCCAGGATGCTAATAAACGTCTCCCATTTTCTTTGTGTACTTTTATGTCTCAGGATATAGTCCCAGTTAATTGCACCAAGATCCTCTCTCATCCGTTGGAAATTTGTCCTCCTGAAGTTTAGTGTCCTTGTCACCCCTCTACTACACATCTTATTAAAGGAGACCTGAAAACTTATTATTTTGTGATCACTATTCCCCAAGTGACCCCCAACCCTTATATTTGATATGCGGTCTGGCCTGTTGGTTAATATTAGGTCTAGCAGTGCCCCCCTCCTTGTTGGGTCCTGAACCAGTTGTGAAAGGTAATTGTCTCTCATAGTTGCCAAAAACCGATTACCTTTACTGGAACTGCATGTTTCTGTTCCCCAATCTATTTCAGGGTAGTTGAAGTCCCCCATAATAATGACTTCTCCTTGAGTCGCAGCTTCATCTATTTGCTTTACGAGGATATTCTCCATTGCTTCCATTATTTTTGGAGATTTATAACAAACCCCTATCAGTAATTTATTATTTTTTCCCCCTCCCCTTATCGCCACCCACAGGGACTCTACATTTTCATTAGATTCACCTATATTATCACGCAGGATGGGTTTTAAGGTGGATTTTACATACAGACACACCCCTCCCCCTCGCTTATCTGTACGGTCATTTCTGAACAGGCTATAGCCCTGCAAGTTAACAGCCCAGTCATGGCTCTCATCTCAGATATCCCCACCATGTCATAATTATGTTCCAACAACATTAGTTCTAATTTGTCCATTTTTTGGCGAGGCTTCTGGCATTAGTATACATGCACTTGATGTTCCTCTCTGTACCTTCTATTCTTTCTTAAATTATTAGCTGTTCTAACCCCACCCCCCATGCCACCGCCACCCCCAACTTCCTTATTTGTGCCCAGGTCTCTATCTGCACTATCTTCCCCTCCTATAAAATGAATACCCTCCCACCCAATCCCTAGTTTAAACACTCCTCCAACCTTCTAGCCATTTTCTCCCCCAGCACAGCTGCACCTTCCCCATTGAGGTGCAGCCCGTCCCTAGTGTAGAGCTTGTAGCCAACTGAGAAGTCGGACCAGTTCTGCAGGAACCCAAACCCCTCCTTCCTACACCAATTCTTGAGCCACTTATTAACCTCCCTAATCTCCCGTTGCCTCTCTGGAAAATTTCGGAAAATACCACGTTGGAGGTCCTTGCTTTCAGCTTGCAGCCTAATTCCCTGAAATCATCTTTAAGGACCTTCCACCTACCTCTAACTTTGTCATTTGTGCCAATGTGCACCATGACCGTTGGGTCCTCACCAGCCCCTCCCAGTAATCTGTCCACCCGATCAGCGATGTGTCGGACTCGAGCGCCAGGTAGGCAGCACACCGTTCGACGATCCCTGTCTTTGTGACAGATTGCCCTATCTGTTCTCCTAATAATTGAGTCCCCCACTACCAGCATCTGTCTGGCCTGCCCTGCTCTCCTATTTCCCTCCTTACTGGAGCAGTCACTCCTCCGGCTTTCAGAGGACATGCCTGGCTGCAGCAGTGCTACCCCTGTACTGGCACCCCCCTCATCTGCCAACTTAGCGAACTTATTGGGGTGTGCCAGATCAGGACTAGCCTCCCTGGCACTCTTCCCTCTACCCCGCCTGCTATCTGTCACCCAGCTAACTGCCTTACTGTCCTGCAGCTTCATCCTACCATCCCCCTCCTCATCTATCCCATTGAGCGCCTGCTCTGTGAGCAGAAGACTCCTCTCCATATTGTCTATGGATCTCAGTGTTGCCAGCTGCACATGTAGATCCAGAATCTGGGATTCCAAATGCACAACGTGCTCACATCTCGCACAGCAGTATGCACCCTCGACCGGCTGATCAAGGACTGCATACATGAGGCAAGATGTGCACTGGATGGCATTAACAATTGTGGAGCACATTTCCTAATGGGGATTGCACCAGACAGAAACGTTAAATAAAAAATAAATACAAAGTATTAATTAAAAACAGACAGCAATTCCTCCCTTGGAAACACCCTGATTCCAAAGTCACTGAATCACAAGTCACACTTACCGCCGTCCACACTTACGCTCAGGTCACACTCAGCTCGCTCACACTCGCTCAGCTGAAGAGTTATAGATTTTTTTTTTTTCCTCTAGTTCCCTTCAACAACAAGCCACCTTGCTGTTCAAATGCACTTCCAAAAAAGTGGATCAAAAGTGGACCGGACGAGAGGCTCAAATTTGTAAATGTAAAAGTGAATAGTCTTCAGAGTGTCCAAGTGTGGGATCAGTTGTCTCCGGGCACTCGGCATGGTGGGAGGAAGGAGGATCAGGGAGAGAAATATGCAGTCCAGACTCACTGCTAGGGAGACTTAACCGTGTGGAAAAGATGGTGATGGTGATGGCAAAGTGACTGGAAGCATTAGCTGCTGTTCAACCAACAACCTTTTGATATTGCTCTGCGTTAAAAAGTGGTGTAGTGCAGTCCCCTAGTAATTGGGAAAGGAACGTTGGGCGACAAGATGTGAGTGTTTGTTGTGTCACAATTTCAGCTTGCCCACCATCTTGGCCTCTGAAAGGACCATCACCATCACATCCAGTTCCCCGACTCTTGCAACGCACTTTGCCCATTTTAACCCCTTAGTGACAGAGCCAATTTGGTACTTAATGACCGAGCCAATTTTTACAATTCTGACCAGTGTCACTTTATGAGGTTATAACTCTGGAACGCTTTATCGGATCCCGCTGATTCTGAGACTGTTTTTTCGTGACATATTGTACTTCAAGTTAGTGGTAACATTTCTTCGATATTACTTGCGATTATTTATGAAAAAAAATGGAAATATGGCGAAAATTTTTAAAATTTTGCAATTTTCAAACTTTGTATTTTTATGCCCTTATATCAGAGAGATATGTCACAAAAAATAGTTAATAAATAACATTTCTCACATGTCTACTTTACATCAGCACAATTTTGGAAACAATTTTTTTTTTTGTTAGGGAGTTATAAGGGTTAAAAGTTGACCAGCAATTTCTCATTTTTACAACACCATGTTTTTTTTAGGGACCACATCACCTTTGAAGTGATTTTGAGGGGTCTATATGATAGAAAATAACCAAGTGTGACACCATTCTAAAAACTGCACCCCTCAAGCTGCTCAAAACCACATTCAAGAAGTTTATTAACCCTTTACGTACTTCACAGGAACTAAAACAATGTGGAAGAAAAAAATGAACATTTTACTTTTTTTTGCAAACATTTTACTTCAGAACCATTTTTTTTAATTTTCACAAGTGTAAAAACAGAAATTTAACCACAAATTTTGTTGTGCAATTTTTCCTGAGTACACCGATACCCCATATGTGGAGGTAAACCACTGTTTGGGCGCACCGCAGAGCTTGGAAGTGAAGGAGCACCGTTTGACTGTTTCAATGCAGAATTGGCTGGAATTGAGATCGGACGCCATGTTGCGTTTGGAGAGCCCCTAATGTGCCTAAACAGTGGAAACCGCCCACAAGTGACACCATTTTGGAAACTAGACCCCCCAAGGAACTTATCTAGATGTGTGGTGAGCACTTTGAACCCCCAAGTGCTTCACAGAAGTTTATAACGTAGAGCCGTGAAAATAAAAAATCGCATTTGTTTTCACAAAAATGATTTTTTCACCCACAAATTCTTATTTTCACAAGGGTAACAGGAGAAATTAGACCACAAAAGTTGTTGTGCAATTTCTCCTGAGTACGTCGATACCCCATATGTGGAGGTAAACCACTGTTTGGGCGCACCGCAGAGCTTGGAAGAGAAGGAGTGTCGTTTTACTTTTTCAATGTAGAATTGGCTGGAATTGAGATCGGACGCCATGTCACGTTTGGAGAGCCGCTGATGTGCCTAAACAGTAGAGACCCCCCACATATGACACCATTTTGGAAACTAGACCCCTTAAGGAACTTATCTAGATGTGTGGTGAGCACTTTAAACCCCCAGGTGCTTCACAGAAGTTTATAACGTAGAGCCGTGAAAATAAAAAAATCGCATTTTTTCTACAAAAATGATCTTTTTGCCTCCAAATTTTTATTTTACCAAGGGTAACAGGAGAAAATGGACCCCAGAAGCTGTTGTACAATTTGTCTTGAGTACGCCGACACCCTATATGTGGGGGTAAACCACTGTTTGGGCGCATGGCTGAGCTCGGAAGCAAAGGAGCGCCATTTGACTTTTCAATGCAAAATTGACTGGAATTGAGATCGGACGCCATGTCGCGTTTGGAGAGCCTCTGATGTGCCTAAACAGCAGAAACCCCCCAAAAGTGACCCCATTTTGGAAACTAGACCCCCCATGGAACTTATCTAGATGTGTAGTGAGAACTTTGAATGCCCAAGTGCTTCACAGAAGTTTATAATGCAGAGTAGTGAAAATAAAAAATATTTTTCCCACAAAAAATATTTTTTTAGCCCCCAAATTTTTATTTTCACAAGGGTAACAAGAGAAATTGGACCCCAAAAGTTGTTGACCAATTTGTCCTGAGTATGCTGGTACCCCATATGTGGGGGTAAACCACTGTTTGGGCGCACGGCAGAGCTCGGAAGGGAAGGAGCGCCATTTTGGAATGCAGACTTTGATAGAATTGTCTGCGGGCGTTATGTTGCGTTTGCAGACCCCTAATGTACCTAAACAGTAGAAACCCCCACAAGTGACCAAATTTTGGAAACTAGACCCCCTAAGGAACTTATCTAGATATGTGGTGAGAACTTTGAAAGCTCAAGTGCTTCACAGAAATTTATAATGCAGAGTAGTGAAAATAAAAAAATATATTTTTTTCCAACAAAAAAGATTTTTAGCCCCCAAGTTTTTATTTTCACAAGGGTAACAGGAGAAATTGGACCACTAAAGTTGTTGTCCAATTTATCCCGAGTACGCTGATGCCCCATATGTGGGGGTAAACCACTGTTTGGGCGCACGGCAGAGCTCAGAAGGGAGGGAGTACCATTTGACTTTTTTAGCGCAAAATTGGCTGTCGTGTTTGGAGACCCCCTGATGTACCTAAACAGTGGAAACCCCCCAATTCTAACTCCAACCCTAACCCCAACACAGCCCTAACCCTAATCTCAACCCGATCCATAATCCTAATCACAACCCTAACGATAATCACAACCCTAACCCCAAAACAGCCCTAATCTCAACCCTAACCATAACCCTAATCAAAACCCTAAATCCAACACACCCCTAACCCTAATCCCAACCCTAACCCTAATCCCAACCCTAATCCCAAACGTAACACTAATCCCAACCCTAATCCAAACGCTAACCCTAATCCCAACTCTAACCCTAACTTTAGCCCCAACCCTAACTTTAGCCCCAACCCTAACCATAACTTTAGCCCCCGTCGTCACAAAAAAAGTTCAATGTAACCTTTTTTTTGTACGTCGCGTCCGCCATTTCCGCGGATGCGTGGCCGTAACTCTGCCCCCTCCTCCCCAGGACATAGACTGGGCAGCGGATGCGTTGAAAAACTGCATCCGCTGCCCACGTTGTGCACAATTTTCACAACGTGCGTCGGTACATCGGGCCGACGCATTGCGACCGCCCCGTACCGACGCAAGTGTGAAAGAAGCCTAAGGCTACTTTCACACTAGCGTCGTACTCGGCCCATCGCAGTGTGTCGGGCCGACAAACCGACGCTAGCGTTGTAAGCGCCGCACAACGGGTGCAACGGATGCTGTTTTTTCAACGCATCCGCTGCCCCATTGTGAGGTGCGGGGAGGCGGGGGCGGAGTTCCGGCCACGCATGCGCGGTCGGAAATGGCAGACACGTCGCACAAAAAAGTTACATGTAGTTTTTTTTGTGTCGACGGTCCGCCGAAGCACGACGCATCCGTCGCACGACGGATGCGACATGTGGCAATCCGTCGCAATGCGTCGCTAATGCAAGCAAATGGAGAAAAAACGCATCCTGCAAGCACTTTTGCAGGATGCGTTTTTTCTCCAACGACGCATTGCGATGGAAGCCAAAAAACGCTAGTGTGAAAGTAGCCTAACTCTAACCCTAGCCCTAACCCTAACCCTAAATTTAGCCCCAACCCTAACCCTAACTCTAACCCTAACTCTAACCCTAACCCTAACTCTAACCCTAACCCTAACCCTAACTCTAACCCTAACCCTAACCCTAACCCTAACCCTAACCCTAACTCTAACCCTAACCCTAACCCTAACTCTAACCCTAACCCTAACCCTAACCCTAACCCTAACTCTAACCCTAACTCTAACCCTAACTCTAACCCTAACCCTAACCCTAACCCTAACCCTAACTCTAACCCTAACTCTAACCCTAACCCTAACCCTAACCCTAACCCTAATTTTAGCCCCAACTTGTCTTCTCCTGCCGGCCGGCAGATGGCAGCAGATGGCGGGCGCACTGCGCATGCGCCCGCCATGATGAAAAAGCCGGCTGGCAGGAGAAGACAGAAGAGGACCCAGGGACCCCGGGTGAGTATGATAGGGTCCCCGAATCCCCCTATTTCTCTGTCCTCTGATGTGCGATCACATCAGAGGACAGAGAAATAACTGATGGTTTTTTTTTTTTTGTTTTTTTTTGCGGTCGCCGGTAAACTGTTAATTACCGGCGATCGCAAAGCAGGGGTCGGTGCAAACCGACCCCGATCATGTTCTTTGGGGTCTCGGCTACCCCCGGCAGCCGAGACCCCAAAGAACATCCGGGTGCCGGGCGGCGGGCGCACTGCGCGTGCGCCCGCCATTTTTTCCCGGAAAAAAGATGGCGGCGCCCATGGGGAGACACGAGGAGCACCGGGGGAGGTAGGTAAGTATTGGGGGGCTATTGGGGGCCATCGGGGACCACATTTCTCTGTCCTCCGATGTGCGATCACATCGGAGGACAGAGAAATTAAACGGCAAATCGCGTTTTTTTTTTTTTGTTGCGACCGCCGGTAAACGGTTAATTACCGGCGATCGCAACTCGGGGGTCGGTAAAAACCCCCCGAATCATGTTCTCTGGGGTCTCGGCTACCCTCGGCAACCAAGACCCCAGAGAAAATCCGACTCTGGGGGGCGCTATTCACTTTTTCCACAGCGCCGTTAATTAACGGCGCTGTGGATTAAGTACCCTTAGCGGCCGCCGTTAAAAGGCGTATCGGCGGTCGTTAAGGGGTTAAATGGAGGGCAATATTTTCCATGTTCACTACAAATAGCTGAATTTGGAGTGAACTCATATGTGATCCATGTGATGGATAAAACATAGTTTTAAATAGCTGGCCTGTAGGTAACTATGTTTATCAGCAAACTGGTGTCAATAACTTCGCTCACACACTGCAGCAAAATTTAAATGGAGGCCAGAAATGGCAGAATTTTAACCGCAATTATATGTGATCTTTGTGATGGACAAACCACAGTTTTGAGTAGCTGGCCTGTAGGTAACTATTTTTACCAGCAAACTGATGTCAATAACTTTGCTAACACACTGCAAAAAATCTAAATAGAGGCCAGCAATGGCAGAGTTTTGAGCGCAGTTGTATGTGATCCATGTGACGGGCAAACCACAGTCTTAAATATATGGATTTTAGCACTGTAATATGGAAAGGATCTGGTTGTATTCTGCAGTGCCAACAAGCAAATAGAGCAGGAAAACAGTGCTCTCTCGATTGCTTTTAAAGCAAATATTCAGGATTAAGATCCCCCCAAAATTATTCCCGGCCCCTGATACCTGGGGCTATGTCCAGAAATATTTGTCAAGGCATCTTTTAGGTGTCGAGTTCCCGGTGCTACACAGGGGGAATCTCGAACCCTGTTTGCTGTGGTCTCCCATTCTACATCAGCCGCAGTGGATCCTGCTCAGTGGAGATGTCGGTCCCAGCGTCTTGCTCAGTCTGATACTGTGCAAAGAGTTACTGTTACCTTTCCAGGTTCTGCTTTTGTGGCCCGCACTGTTCAGCGGTGAGCAGGCTTTTCTGGGACTAAGTCCTGCTTTGCACACACTGAGCATGCCCATGGGAGGACCTCTCATTGAAGGTTGGGGTTCACACACTCAGGCCCTGTATCAGCTCTCATTGGTTCTCCAGGAAGGTCCTGAAGAGCTGCAACTATAAAATGTTAGCATGGCCGCATGGCCATGCGCTAGTATGAACTTATGTTATGAGCTTTGCTACATTGTGGTCATGGCTGTATGTGGTCAGGGTTGGCTGAAATAAGCCCCTAGAATAACAGCACCTCCGGTGAGGAGTTTTGTGTGTGTGAATTCAGGGCTGGCATATAGCCACTAGAATTCCGGCTCCACCGGAAAGGAGTTGTTGTGTGCTATGCTGACTGCATGAACTCAGTTTGCTTTTGGCTCTATTAGGTAGCTGTGATCCTCTGTGAGGTTAACAGGGCACAGCGTTTTCCTACCTTGCAATTCTGTGAAGTGACAGATTTCGCTTAAACCACCATATAGTGCCGCCTTTTACTAGCAGCAGGTTTCTCTCCTGCACGGTGGACCCCGGGTTGTGAACGCATCCATTATTACATATATATACTTGGTGTGTTCCGTCAATCCTAGCATAATACTAGCGCATAGGTCTGGCTAGTAAATGGCGGACGAACAGCATCTACAGCGGTACATCCAGCAGCTGGAGGGTAGGTTGGCGGCTCTTGAGCGCACAACCTCAGCCATGGATGTCACCGCAGTCGCTGTTCAGGCTGCTAGTGTAGCTGCAGCCAGTTTGTCCACTGCCACCCCTGTTCCGACCCTATCTTGCCTCCCGCTACCTGAAAAATTTTCTAGTGCGCTATACAACTCGAGCTCTTGGCCGCACGTTTTCCCACAGAGCGGGCAAGGTTGGGATTCATTTTGTCTCTCCGGTCAGACAGGGCATTGGAATGGGCTACGCCGCAGTGGGAGCGTGGCGATAATGTGGTGCAGAGAGCTCCGCTGTTCCTGAGCACTCTGAAATAGGTCTTTTTAGGACCTCGAGTCACCCATGATACGGCGCTCCAACTTTTGGAATTGGCTCAGGGTTCGTCCTTGGTCAGCCATTTTGCCGTGCACTTCCGCACCTTAGCATCTGAGCTGGAGTGGCCAGATGAAGTCCTTATCCCTATATTTTGGAGAGGGCTGGCTTACCATGTCCAGGAAGTTTTGGCCACTAGGAAGATTCCCGCCACAATGGAGGAGCTAGTAGCTGTGTCCACTCGTATTGACCTCCGTTTTAACGAGTGGAGGTTAGAGCGAGCCCAGTGTAGGCAGAAGTTTCAGCTGGCTTCCACCTTTGCCAAAAATTTGGAATCTCCGGTCTAGGTCCCTGAGTCACATGAGGCCATGGAAGTGTAACGAGCGGGGTCTAAGTACCGGACTGCTCATGCACTCAAGGTCTGTCACGTTTGCCAGCAATCAGGACATCTTGACACCAGATGTTCCCAGCGGTCAGGGAAACATCAGCGTCTAGTGGTAGTTGGTGGAGGTACGCTAGACACGGCGATGTTTGCCTCCAAATTGTCTTTTTAAGGGGAGCTCGGTTGAGCTCTGCGTGGATTCTGGGGCGGAGGACAATTTTATGTCTTCTGCCCTCACAGATAACACACCATACCTTTTTCTTTGTCCATGTCGCCATCTCATCAGGAGATTATATCTCTGCTCGTCATTCCTGAGGGAATTGTTGAGGTCATGTTAGGGATACATTGGCTACAGTACCACTCTCCTCATATTAAGTGGTCCACAGGCAGAATTTTGGGATGGGGTGAATTTTGTGAGGGTAGATGTCAGAGGGAAAACGTTCAGGTTGCTACTACTGAGGTACCCACAGATCTATCCTCTCTCCCCAAGCAATATTGGCCCTATGCAGACATGTTCTCCAAAAAGGTTGCGGAGACCCTTCCGCCTCACCGTCCATATGACTGTCCTATTGACCTCTTGCCTGGTGCTGAGCCTCCCTGGGGTTGAGTCTATGAGTTATCTCTCCCGGAGACGATGTCACAGTATATACAGGAAAATCTGGCAAGAAGATTAATTAGGAAGTCAGTGTCTCCTGCAGGGGCTGGGTTCTTCTTCATTCAGAAGAAGAACGCGAAGCTACGTCCATGCATAGACTACAGGGGTCTTAATGCTCTCACTGTTAAGAACAAGTATTCCCTGCCCTTGATATCTGAGCTCTTTGATAGGCTTTGGGGAGCAAGAGTGTTTACTAAACTAGATCTGCGGGGTGCTTACAACCTGATTTGCATCTGTGAGGGGGACGAATGGAAGACGGCTTTTAACACCAGGGATGGGCACTATGAATGTCTATTGATGCCTTTTGGGCTCTGTAATGCCCCAGCCATTTTCAAAGACTTTGTTAATGATGTCTTCTGGGATATGCTCTCCACCTCGGTCATAGTCTATCTGGATGATATCCTCATCTACTCTCCAGATATTGACTCCCACCGGAGAGATGTTTGCAGAGTCTTCGACCTCTTACGGGCAAATTCCCTGTACATCAAGTTGGAGAAATGTGTGTTTGAGCAGGAGTCCTTACCTTTCCTGGACTTTATCATCTCAGCCCAGGGAGTGGCTATGGATCCTGCCAAACTGCATGCTGTGATGGACTGGCAAGAACCCCATTCTCTTAAAGTTGTGCAGCGCTTTATGGGGTTCATTAACTATTATCGCCAGTTCATCCCTCATTTCTCAACTTTGGTAGCTCCCTTAGTAGCCCTCACCAAGAAGGGAGCAAATCCCAAATTGTTTTCTGAGGAGGTCTCCAAAGCACTCACTTCTATTAAATCTCATTTTCCTATCGCTCCCATCCGACATCGCTCCGATGTAGAAAGGCTGTTTATAATGGAGGTGGATGCCTCATCCGTTGGTGCTGGAGCAGTTATTTTCCAAAAGGATGCTCAAGGTTGGAAACAGCCTTGCTTCTTCTTTTCCAAGATCTTCTCACCAGCGGAGAGGAATTATTTCATCGGGGACAGGAGTTGCTGGCAATGAGTAGAGACATCTTTTGGAGGGGGCTCATTTTCCCTTCCAAGTATTCAAAGACCACAAGAATTTAGTCTATTTACAGACAGCCGAGGGGTTAAATTCTCACCAAACCAGATGGTCCTTGTTCTTCTCCCAGTTCCATTTCACCCTTTATTTTCTTTTCGGGGAGAAGAACATTCGTGTTGATGCTCTCTGTAGCTCCCTTGTATCATCTGAGGAGGAGGAAAAGGAGCCTTGGCTTATTGTCCCTTCTGAGAGCCTGAGAACTGTGGCTCCGATTTCGCTAGAGTCTGTGCCTCCAGGCAAGACTTTTGTTCCATCAAATCTGCATCTGGAGGTTCTCTCTTCGGCTCACTTGTCCAGGATGGATGGACATTTTGGGACCAAAAGGACATCTGAGCTGCTGGCGAGGACATACTGGTGGCCGCATATGGCCCGTGACGTTGGAGACTTTGTTCGGACGTGTGTCTCATGCGCCAAGAATAAGTCTCCTCAACAACAGCCATCTGGGTTACTTTACCCCGTGTTGGTGGCAGACAGGCCCTGGGAGATGGGCGGGATGGATTTTGTGGTGGGCTTACCCGAGTCTCGTAGCTGCACCATTATTTGGGTGATTACCGACCATTTTTCCCAAAATGGTGCACTTGGTGCCTCTTCCATGGCTACCTTCTGCACGGGCTCTGGTAGAGTTGTTTATTAAATATATCTTTCGCATAATGGTATACCGGACAAAATTGTCAGTGGCCGGGGTCCCCAGTTTGCGTCTCGGTTCTGGAGAGCATATAGGAAGTAAATAACTTGGCACTCAACTTGTGTATGGTGATGATTTTAAGAATTACATATTTATTACTTGGATAGCAGTCCAGCATAAACGTTTCGGTCAAAACAATGAGACCTTCCTCAATAGACTGCATTACAAAAGTATAACAAAACAATAATAAGTACATAAAAAATAATAATAAAGTAAATTAACAAAAGAGATCAAAAAAGAAAAAAAATCTCACAATAATTTTGTGATATGTGTCAGGTTGGAAGGCAGGAGAGGTAGGGGGAGGATAAAGTAGCATTTTTACATACCCGACTGCTTGTCTGATGTGGAGGGTCACAGGGTATAGGCTAGGTCCTATATATTAGTTGTAAATGGACCTCTAAAGCAAAACGATTTCCCTAAAGTAATGAGATAGTCATTGTATGATAGAGTATGTAATATACAGGTGAGGAATGTTAATAGTGTACTGACCAGGTAAGTTGGGTGTGAACGTATAGTTCTCCAAATTAGTGGTTAGGATGGTAGCTGAAACATAACATACAGTCATATGGGAGGAGCTAGTAGTAATAGGGGAAATTAGCCTACAGAAAAAAGCCTACAGAAAAAACTGTGGAGATTCTCACCTAAGGTAGCCAAAATAGGTACATGCACCGTGGTATTAATGAATAGGATAATATCCAATGTGTTGGCTGTAATAAAAGATATATATAAAAAAGGGCTGTAATTATAACCATGAGAATAAATAGCTCTATATATGGATGAATTAGGTATCTTACCACGTAACAATGTGTTCCTCACCATGAAAAGTATCGTATATATTGGCAAATGGTTGCTAGTGCAATGGCACAAAATCTAAGAGAAACACATAAACAGTGTCATAGTCATATGTGTGGCATTAAGTAAACACATGGATCCCCACAGGGAGTGTCTAACAAAAGGAGAGTATCAATGAAATACAGCTCACCTATTGTTTAAAGGGCCACTGTCACCCCCCCCAGCCGTTATAAACTAAAAGAGCCACCTTGTGCAGCAGTAATGCTGCAGTCTAACAAGGTGGCTCTTTTAGTTTTTGATTCATTTATTACCTCAATAAAGCGTTTTAAAAATTGGCCACACATACCAGATATTGTACCAGGAGGCGGTCCGAAGCGTCCTGTATGAATCCCCCAACTGCCGTCACTCTTCTCTTCAGGGCCGATGGTACCCGCCCCCTTCGCGTTGTTGCTTCTTAAATCCGGCGCCTGCGCTGTGCGTGCCTGCCTGGGGCCTGCGCAGTGTTCTTTGTCAGTCACATCTCAGATGCCGGGTGCCTGACTGCGCCCTGTTACTGAATCCCCGCCCCGCACTGTGTTATTCATTATGCACAGTGCGGGGCTGGCATTCCTGGGCATGCTCACTGCGCTGTTCAGGTGCTCCCCCATCTCGGACGCTCTCCCATCTCTGACGCTCCCCCGCCTTCCCAGGAACCCCAGCCCCGCACTGTGCATAATGAATAACACAGTGCGGGGCGGGGATTCAGTAACAGGGCGCAGTCAGGCACCCGGCATCTGAGATGTGACTGACAAAGAACACTGCGCAGGCCCCAGGCAGGCACGCACAGCGCAGGCGCCGGATTTAAGAAGCAACAACGCGAAGGGGGCGGGTACCATCGGCCCTGAAGAGAAGACTGACGGCAGTTGGAAGATTGATAGAGGACGATTCGGACCGCCTCCCGGTACAATATCTGGTATTTGTGGCCAATTTTTAAAATGCTTTATTGAGGTAATAAATGAATCAAAAACTAAAAGAGCCACCTTGTTAGACTGCAGCATTACTGCTGCACAAGGTGGCTCTTTTAGTTTATAACAGCTGGGGGGGGGTGACAGTGGCCCTTTAAGGGCTCCTTGAGAGTCCTACCAAAATAGGTGCTATTGTGACCCCGGCTCCTGCAATATAGCAGAGTGTTAGCGATAATTAATGTGAGTAACGGGGAAGAAAGGCTGAACTTACCAATATGTTGTGGGTAGATGATGTGCATCAATGCGGTGTCCGCCGCTGGTTGAGTGCACAAGAGCCAGTATGTCAGGTTTAAATATTGACAGGGCGGGATCATGGATTGCGCCGATACCGGAAGTGTGCATCGTGTCATGACGTACCCTGTCAGTAAGTAAGAGTCCGCCCTGTGGCATTAAGATCTCACAGTCTGGACGGTCACCTGACCGCCGCTGATGGGGGATTATGGGGGATGTAGTGCGGTGATACATCGTAACCGGAAGTGCGTCACTGGGCCTGACGCGAACTTCCTGCTCATGTGTAATCGGTATTGCAGTCATGGTGACCGGCTAGAGAGAGCGGTCACATGATCAAGTGGATAGAGCGATGTGTGGGGACATAACATGTGTTGTACTGTAGAGAAAATCTTAACAAACACAATGAATAATTGTGACAGCGTATTGCATAGATATGGGGAAATCAATATGCAGTCGGGTAGGGAACAAAGGATGGGGGAGTCCAAAGGTGGGGAGGGATCAGGAGGGGACTTGCATGATTATTAATCAATAGAGAGGACTCTGTAAAGAGAGACAGGTATATTAGCATACATCATAAAATCTATGACCATAAATAACAGAATCACAGAAAAAGGGTTACATAATCATAGATGGCATTAGGATAGCGGCGACATTATCATAATGTCTATGTAAAAGCTAAGGGATCATAGTCCCAGTTTAAGCCCCTTGGGGCCAGGGTCTGCAACTCGTGAATCCAGTATGCCTCCCTTTTTTTCAGGAGGTGGATCCTATTGCCCCCCCCGTCTAGGTACCGGAATATGTTCTAGGACCTGGAACCTTAATTGTGATATTCTATGACCTTTAGAGATGAAATGGCTTGGGAGTGGCAATAATAGATTCCGGCAGCGGATGGTCGATTTGTGTTTGGAAGAACGGGACTTAATTGGCTGTGTTGTCTCCCCAATATACAAAAGACCATATGGGCATTTGATAGCATACACTACAAAGGATGAGTCACAGGTACAGTAGCATTTTATTTTGTATCTTTTGCCAGAGTGAGGATGATAGATATAGTCCCCCCGAATAACGTTATTGCACTGGTTGCAGTGTAGGCACGGAAATGTGCCATTTTTAGGTTGATTAAGGAAGCGTTGTGTGGTGTCCCTCTTTACTCCAAAGTCAGCTTTAACTAGAGAATCACGGATATTAGAGGGGCATTTATAACACGGTAGAAAATGCTCCTGAAATTCGGGAATGGACGGATGAGCAGTTCGTAATATATTTCAGTGTCGTCTTATAGTATGATGTAACACGTGTACATACGGGTGATATACATGAACGAATGGAACTCTTTTATTGGATACTGGACGTGCTGTTGTAGGAGGATTAATGGCCTCAGTCAATAAATTGGGTGGGTAGCCCCGTTCCCTAAATTTGGTGTACATTTCATCAGTCCTAATTTTAAGGAGACTGGGTTCAGTGACTATCCTCTGTATCCTTTTAAATTGCGATCAGGGGATCGATTTTTTTGTGGCAAAAGGATGTAAGCTTTGGAAATATAAGAGACTATTCCTGTCGGTTGGTTTCGTTTAAAGGTCGGTCTTGAGAATCCCTAGTCCATCTTTTATGACTAAGGTGTCAAGAAAGCTGACTTTTTCTGTACTGCTGGTTATAGTGAAGGTGAGTCCTGGCCAGGCCGTATTTAGAGTATTAAAGAAAAGATCCAAGGTTTGGGGTGTGCCAGTCCATAGACAAAAAACGTCATCTATGTAGCGTTTCCAAAAGGGGCAGTAGGCCTGGAATAGAGGATCAGGGTATACGATTTCCTCCTCAAATAGGGCCATGTAGCTGTTTGCATATGGCGGGGCCACATTAGACCCCATAGTGGTGCCTTTTGTCTGGAGGAAGAAATGGTCCTCAAACATGAAAACATTTTTTGTCAGAATTATAGTCAGAAGGTCAATGCAAAGATTAATGACGTCAGGATCAAGCTGTGAACTAGTGAGTAGATGTTTAACACTAGAGATCCCTTGTGAATGTGGGCTTAAAGTATAAAGATCCTTAACGTCTAGGGAGACTAGTAAAAGGTCTTGTGGAAGGGAGTCTAGTCCCTGTAGTTGGCGTAAGAAGTCACCTGTGTCAAGAAGAAAGGAAGGTAGCGTGCGTATTAGCGGAGTGAGGTTCTTTTCCAAGAAAATAGCAAGTGGGGAGAGTATGGACTCAGTAGAAGCCACAATGGGGCGGCCTGGAGGGTGTTCAAGGTTTTTGTGTACCTTGGGCAGTATATAAAATACCGATATGATGGGATGGTTTTTAGTCAGGTACTCCCGTGTTTTGTCATCAATGACACCCTTATCCACATAGGGGATGAGAGTATCCCTGATGTGGTCTCTGATCGTAGTAAAGGGGTCGGTTGATAGTGGCTGATAGACAGTGTCGTCATTAAGTTGTCGATAGACTTCTTTCATGTAGTCTGACCTGTTCATGACAACAATAGCCCCGCCTTTATCGGCTGGCTTAATGATGATGTCTTTGTCGCTTCACAATGATTGTGAGGCTTGAAAGTCAAGGGCATTGAGGTTGGGGGAAGTATGCAACTTACGTGCCTCAATGTCCTGACAAAGTTTCAAGAAGGATTGTTCAAGAAAACCAATAAAGGTCTCCATAGCATGGGAGCCTTTAGGAGGTCTATACGTACTCTTGGTATGGAGACCCAGGCTTTGTGAAGACATCAGAGGACCATTAGTATCAGAGGATGGAATAGGCATAGTCTCAGGGGACTCAAAATGAACAAGCAATCTCAAACGGCGATAAAAACGGTGTAAGTCCATGTCCATATTAAATGTGTAAAATTTGTACGACGGGCAGAAGGAAAGACCCTTCTGCAACATGTTGTGTTCAGCGATACTGAGAGTCCTTGATGATATATTTATGACCAGTGGTGATTTACCTGAGCCCGGGTCACTCTGTAGAAGTCCGTGTCTTTTCTTTCGTTGGCTCCTGCGGGTCCTCTTCTTCTTTGCTGTCGTCGTCTTCTCTGGCCTAAAAAATCGCTGGGTCCACCGAAGTTGTCACGTCTGTCCGTTTCAGAAGCTGAAGTAGAAGGTTCGTTAGAGGAGTGATAATCTGACTTAGTAGTATTAGACCAAAATGTGGATCTATCCTGCCAACGATAGACTCAATTGTTGTCGTAGTCCTCTGAGTCTCTTTGGAACTTAATCCTCTTCCTATTCTCCGTGTCCCGTCTATGCTGGTCAGTGACTGTTTTGATCCTGGTTTTCAGGGTATCTAGCTCCTCGGCTGTGCTGGAGGAGGATAATTGTGCCTCAATGTTCTTAATGGTTTCTTTACTGGAAGCAATAGCTCCCTGAAGGTGCTCTACTGTAGGGGTCATTAAGTCAAACGAGCATTTATTCAATATTTGCTCGTATTTCAGGCAAAATTCTTGACAGTCACTGAACAAGGTGGGACGAAGAGGGACTCAAGGTCCTCTTGGAATTCTTTTCACACGCAGATATTCTGTAAGGGTGGCACAATGTAGTTCCAGATTGATCTGGCATCGCTGTTCGCGTTCCAGATCCCTCCCTCTTGTTTCTTTTGGGGGTATTTTGAGGAAATCACTGGAGAGATTTAACTTAGATAATATGTGATTAGTTTCGTCCGGGTGGTATGAAAATGTCAAAGATGACATACTAGACAGCGTGCTCACGTAAAGGAAAATCAATAGTGAAGTATATCGTGGCACAGCTGTGTCGGTGCTCAAGATAGGTTGCCCACAACAGTAAACATATAAGAAGTAAATAACTTGGCACTCAACTTGTGTATGGTGATGATTTTAAGAATTAAATATTTATTACTTGGATAGCAGTCCAGCATAAACGTTTCGGTCAAAACAATGAGACCTTCCTCAGTAGACTGCATTACAAAAGTATATCAAAACAATAATAAGTACATAAAAGATAATAATAAAGTAAATTAACAAAAGAGATCAAAAAAGAAAAATCTCACAATAATTTTGTGATATGTGTCAGGTTAGAAAGCAGGAGAGGTAGGGGGAAGATAAAGTAGCATTTTTACATACCCGACTGCTTGTCTGATGTGGAGGGTCACAGGGTATAGGCTAGGTCCTATATATTAGTTGTAAATGGACCTCTAAAGCAAAACGATTTCCCTAAAGTAATGAGATAGTCATTGTATGATAGAGTATGTAATATACAGGTGAGGAGTGTTATTAGTGTACTGACCAGGTAAGTTGGGTGTGAACGTATAGTTCTCCACATTAGTGGTTAGGATGGTAGCTGAAACATAACATACAGTCATATGGGAGGAGCTAGTAGTAATAGGGGAAATTAGCCTACAGAAAAAAGCCTACAGAAAAAACTGTGGAGATTCTCACCTAAGGTAGCCAAAATAGGTACATGCACCATGGTAATAATGAATAGGATAATATCCAATGTGTTGGCTGTAATAAAAGATATATATAAAAAAGGGCTGTAATTATAACCATGAGGTTAAATAGCTCTATATATGGATGAATTAGGTATCTTACCACGTAACAATGTGTTCCTCACCATGAAAAGTATCGTATATATTTGCAAATGGTTGCTAGTGCAATGGCACAAAATCTAAGAGAAACGCATAAACAGTGTCATAGTCATATGTGTGGCATTAAGTAAACACATGGATCCCCACAGGGAGTGTCTAACAAAAGGAGAGTATCAATGAAATATAGCTCACCTATTGTTTAAGGGCTCCTTGAGAGTCCTACCAAAATAGGTGCTATTGTGACCCCGGCTCCTGCTATATAGCAGAGTGTTAGCGACAATTAATGTGAGTAACGGGGAAGAAAGGCTGAACTTACCAATATGTTGTGGGTAGATGATGTGCATCAACGCGGTGTCCGTCGCTGGTTGAGTGCACAACAGCCAGTATGTCAGGTTTAAATATTGACAGGGCGGGATCTGTTATGACCCCAATGGCAGAGGGTCTCAAAAGTAAATACCAAGTCTGCAAACACAAAAAACCAGCTCATAGGGCAGTGGTAACTGGGCTGACCGTATATCTAAACCTAACACCACAAATAGCAGCAGCCGGGGAACGTGCCTACGTTGGTTCTAGACGTCTCGCGCCAGCCGGAGAACTAACTAACCCTAGAAGGGAAAAGATAGACCTTTCTTGCCTCCAGAGAAAAGAACCCAAAAGTTGGATACAAGCTCCCAACAAATAATAACGGTGAGGTAAGGAGAAAAGACAAACGTAAGAATGAACTAGATATTTAGCAAAGAGAGGCCCACTGACTAATAGCAGAATATAGTAAGATGACTTATACGGTCAGCAAAAACCCTATCAAAATTCCCACGCTGGATATTCAAGAACCCCCGAACCGTCTAGCGGCCCGGGGGGAGAATACCAGCCCCCTAGAGCTTCCAGCAAAATCAGGAATCACATTTAGTACAAGCTGGACAAAAAATAAGAGCAATGCAAATAATCAAAAAACAAAGAAGCAGGACTTAGCTTAATTTTGCAAGATCCAGGACCAGCAGACAGGAGCAAACAGAAAGGAACTGATTACAACGATGCCAGGCACCAGACTGAGAATTCAGGTAGTTTATATAGCAACACCCCTGGACTAACGACCCAGGTGGGTGCCAAAACTGAAGAAAGACAATCCCAGAGTCATATCACTAGTGACCACAAGAGGGAGCCAAAAAAGTCTAATTCACAACAGTACCCCCCCTTTAAGGAGGGGTCACCGAACCCTCACCAAGACCACCAGGGCGATCAGGATGAGCAGCGTGAAAGGCACGAACTAAATCGGCCGCATGCACATCAGAGGCAACCACCCAGGAATTATCCTCCTGACCATAGCCCTTCCACTTGACCAGATACTGAAGCCTCCGCCTGGAGAGACAAGAATCCAAGATCTTCTCCACTACGTACTCCAACTCGCCCTCAACCAACACCGGAGCAGGAGGCTCAACAGAAGGAACCACAGGTACAACGTACCGCCGCAACAAAGACCTATGGAACACGTTGTGAATGGCAAACGACACAGGAAGATCCAAGCGAAAGGACACAGGATTAAGGATTTCCAATATCTTGTAAGGACCGATGAAGCGAGGCTTAAATTTAGGAGAGGAGACCTTCATAGGAACAAATCGAGAAGACAGCCATACCAAATCCCCAACACGAAGTCGGGGACCCACACCGCGGCTGCAGTTGGCAAAACGCTGAGCCTTCTCTTGTGACAACTTTAAGTTGTCCACCACATGATTCCAGATCTGCTGCAACCTATCCACCACAGAATCCACCCCAGGACAGTCAGAAGGCTCCACATGTCCCGTGGAAAAACGAGGATGGAAACCAGAGTTGCAGAAAAATGGCGAAACCAATCTAGCGGAACTAGCCCGATTATTAAGGGCAAACTCAGCCAACGGCAAGAAGGTCACCCAATCATCCTGATCCGCAGAAACAAAACACCTCAAATAAGCCTCCAGAGTCTGATTAGTTTGCTCCGTTTGTCCATTAGTCTGAGGATGAAAGGCAGACGAAAACGACAACTCAGTGCCCATCCTAGCACAAAAGGATCGCCAGAACCTGGAAACAAACTGGGATCCTCTGTCAGACACAATATTCTCAGGAATGCCGTGTAAACGAACCACATTCTGAAAGAACACAGGAACCAGATCGGAAGAGGAAGGCAGCTTAGGCAAAGGTACCAAATGGACCATCTTAGAAAAGTGATCACATACCACCCAGATGACAGACATGCCCTGAGACACCGGGAGATCTGAAATGAAATCCATGGAAATGTGTGTCCAAGGCCTCTTCGGGACAGGCAAGGGCAAGAGCAACCCGCTGGCATGCGAACAGCAAGGCTTAGCTTGAGCACAAGTCCCACAGGACTGCACAAACGACCGCACATCCCGTGACAAGGAAGGCCACCAAAAGGACCTAGCCACCAGATCTCTGGTGCCAAAAATTCCCGGATGCCCTGCCAACACTGAGGAATGAACCTCGGAAATGACTCTGCTGGTCCACTTATCAGGAACAAACAGTCTGTCAGGTGGACAAGAGTCAGGTCTACCAGCCTGAAATCTCTGCAACACACGTCGCAAATCCGGAGAAATGGCTGACAAGATAACTCCCTCTGTAAGAATACAAACTGGTTCTGCGACTCCCGGAAAGTCAGGCACAAAGCTCCTTGAAAGAGCATCAGCCTTCACATTCTTTGAACCTGGTAAATACGAGACCACAAAGTCAAAACGGGAGAAAAACAATGACCAGCGGGCCTGTCTAGGATTCAGGCGTATAGCAGACTCGAGATACATCAAATTTCTGTGATCAGTCAAGACCACCACACGATGCTTAGCACCCTCGAGCCAATGACGCCACTCCTCAAATGCCCACTTCATGGCCAACAACTCCCGATTGCCAACATCATAATTCCGCTCAGCAGGCGAAAACTTCCTAGAGAAAAAAGCACATGGTCTCATTACAGAGCAACCAGGGCCTCTCTGCGACAAAACGGCCCCTGCCCCAATCTCAGAAGCATCCACTTCAACCTGAAAGGGAAGTGAGACATCAGGCTGGCACAAAACAGGCGCCGAAGTAAACCGGCGCTTCAACTCCTGGAAAGCCTCCACGGCTGCAGGAGCCCAGTTAGCAACATCAGAACTAGAGTTGAGCGACTTTCATTTTTTTAAGATCGAGTCGGGTTTTGTGAAACCCGATTTTGTCCAGAGTCGAGTCGAGTGCAGTCGGCCGATTATCGCTAAAAGTCGGGGATCGACCGAAACACGAAACCCAATGCAAGTCAATGGGGAAGCATAGTCGGCAGTGAGTGGAGGCCAGGAAAACACCTACAGTGCCCATTTTAATGCCAAAAACATCCATTCTTGTTTCTGAAGCTTGTCAATCTTAATTAACTTTATAATAATAGTTGGGCATAGGGAATTGGGGGTCATTTGGCAAAAGTTGTGGGGGGAGTAGGGCCGGCTCAAGTTTTTCGTGGGCCCAGGAAATGCGGACTACGTCACGGCGGTGTTGCAGGGAAAGGTAAGTATTTCAACGTTGCAAGTGCTGTGATCCTGAGCAAGCAGGGGGGGCCCACTCGTTCGCATTGGCACTGGCACAGGGCCCCTCAAAGTACAGCGATGTGTGTTTGCATGGCGGGGGCGCCTCCCACCAGCAGCGACACTTTTGCGTACTCTGAGGGGCCCTGTGCCAGTGACGTCGCCAACGAGTATGCCCCCCCACCTGATGAAGGAACCTGCATTTTCATCTGCACCTTCCTCTCTGTCCCTGTGTAAGGTGGTATAACATGCGGGAAGGGGAACCTTACTTTCAGCAGGGTCAGATTCTGGCTGTGTAGAGTATAAGGGGAATGTAGTGGTCTAGGTCAATGTACCAGCAGACTCATCTAGCAGTGGCTGGGCAATGGGCAGGATGAGGAGGAAACAGATATAGGGCCAAAGAATAAAGTAGGCTAAATGCAGTTCAAAATTGGTAACAGGACTAAACAGGCGGCATTGCTTTGTTCAGTGGAGTAGCAAACCCAAGAGCAGCAGACACTGTTTCAAGGGCATAACCACACTAGTAGGCCAAATGCAGTTTAATATCTGATAGTATAGGGCGAAAGCCAGAATGTGGAAGCTCAGCTTTGTTCAGTTGAGGACAACACCAGGCAGGGGCAGACAGACACCTTTAGTAGGCCGGAACAGCCAATTTTTTAAAAAAACAGCAGTTAGTAAGAGGCAGAAGGTAGAAGCTCAGCTTTATTCAGTTGAGGACAACACCAGGCAGGGGCAGACATTCACCTTTAGTAGGCCGGAACAGCCAATTGCATTTTTAAAAATGGTAATTTGGAACAGAAGGTTGAAGCTCAGCTTTATTCAGTTGAGGACAACACCAGGCAGGGGCAGACAGACACCTTTAGTAGGCCGGAACAGCCAATTTTTTAAAAAAACAGCAGTTAGTAAGAGGCAGAAGGTAGAAGCTCAGCTTTATTCAGTTGAGGACAACACCAGGCAGGGGCAGACAGACACCTTTAGTAGGCCGGAACAGCCAATTGCATTTTTAAAAATGGTAATTTGGAACTGAAGGTTGAAGCTCAGCTTTATTCAGTTGAGGACAACACCAGGCAGGGGCAGACATTCACCTTTAGTAGGCCGGAACAGCCAATTGCATTTTTAAAAATGGTAATTTGGAACAGAAGGTTGAAGCTCAGCTTTATTCAGTTGAGGACAACACCAGGCAGGGGCAGTCAGACACCTTTAGTAGGCCGGAACAGCCAATTTTTTAAAAAAACAGCAGTTAGTAAGAGGCAGAAGGTAGAAGCTCAGCTTTATTCAGTTGAGGACAACACCAGGCAGGGGCAGACAGACACCTTTAGTAGGCCGGAACAGCCAATGGCATTTTTAAAAATGGTAATTTGGAACAGAAGGTAGAAGCTCAGCTTTATTCAGTTGAGGACAACACCAGGCAGGGGCAGACATTCACCTTTAGTAGGCCGGAACAGCCAATTGCATTTTTAAAAATGGTAATTTGGAACAGAAGGTTGAAGCTCAGCTTTATTCAGTTGAGGACAACACCAGGCAGGGGCAGACAGACACCTTTAGTAGGCCGGAACAGCCAATTGCATTTTTAAAAATGGTAATTTGGAACAGAAGGTAGAAGCTCAGCTTTATTCAGTTGAGGACAACACCAGGCAGGGGCAGACAGACACCTTTAGTAGGCCGGAACAGCCAATTTTTTTAAAAAAACAGCAGTTAGTAAGAGGCAGAAGGTAGAAGCTCAGCTTTATTCAGTTGAGGACAACACCAGGCAGGGGCAGACATTCACCTTTAGTAGGCCGGAACAGCCAATTGCATTTTTAAAAATGGTAATTTGGAACAGAAGGTTGAAGCTCAGCTTTATTCAGTTGAGGACAACACCAGGCAGGGGCAGTCAGACACCTTTAGTAGGCCGGAACAGCCAATTTTTTAAAAAAACAGCAGTTAGTAAGAGGCAGAAGGTAGAAGCTCAGCTTTATTCAGTTGAGGACAACACCAGGCAGGGGCAGACAGACACCTTTAGTAGGCCGGAACAGCCAATGGCATTTGTAAAAATGGTAATTTGGAACAGAAGGTAGAAGCTCAGCTTTATTCAGTTGAGGACAACACCAGGCAGGGGCAGACATTCACCTTTAGTAGGCCGGAACAGCCAATTGCATTTTTAAAAATGGTAATTTGGAACAGAAGGTTGAAGCTCAGCTTTATTCAGTTGAGGACAACACCAGGCAGGGGCAGACAGACACCTTTAGTAGGCCGGAACAGCCAATTGCATTTTTAAAAATGGTAATTTGGAACAGAAGGTAGAAGCTCAGCTTTATTCAGTTGAGGACAACACCAGGCAGGGGCAGACAGACACCTTTAGTAGGCCGGAACAGCCAATTTTTTTAAAAAAACAGCAGTTAGTAAGAGGCAGAAGGTAGAAGCTCAGCTTTATTCAGTTGAGGACAACACCAGGCAGGGGCAGACAGACACCTTTAGTAGGCTGGAACAGCCAATTGCATTTTTAAAAATGGTAATTTGGAACAGAAGGTTGAAGCTCAGCTTTATTCAGTTGAGGACAACACCAGGCAGGGGCAGACAGACACCTTTAGTAGGCCGGAACAGCCAATTTTTTAAAAAAACAGCAGTTAGTAAGAGGCAGAAGGTAGAAGCTCAGCTTTATTCAGTTGAGGACAACACCAGGCAGGGGCAGACAGACACCTTTAGTAGGCCGGAACAGCCAATTGCATTTTTAAAAATGGTAATTTGGAACTGAAGGTTGAAGCTCAGCTTTATTCAGTTGAGGACAACACCAGGCAGGGGCAGACAGACACCTTTAGTAGGCCGGAACAGCCAATGGCATTTTTAAAAATGGTAATTTGGAACAGAAGGTAGAAGCTCAGCTTTATTCAGTTGAGGACAACACCAGGCAGGGGCAGACATTCACCTTTAGTAGGCCGGAACAGCCAATGGCATGTTTAGAAATGGTAATTTGGAACAGAAGGTAGAAGCTCAGCTTTATTCAGTTGAGGACAACACCAGGCAGGGGCAGACATTCACCTTTAGTAGGCCGGAACAGCCAATGGCATTTTTAGAAATGGTAATTTGGAACAGAAGGTAGAAGCTCAGCTTTATTCAGTTGAGGACAACACCAGGCAGGGGCAGACATTCACCTTTAGTAGGCCGGAACAGCCAATTGCATTTTTAAAAATGGTAATTTGGAACAGAAGGTAGAAGCTCAGCTTTATTCAGTTGAGGACAACACCAGGCAGGGGCAGACATTCACCTTTAGTAGGCCGGAACAGCCAATTGCATTTTTAAAAATGGTAATTTGGAACAGAAGGTTGAAGCTCAGCTTTATTCAGTTGAGGACAACACCAGGCAGGGGCAGACAGACACCTTTAGTAGCCGGAACAGCCAATTTTATAAAAAAAAGCAGTTAATAAGAGGCAGAAGGTAGAAGCTCAGCTTTATTCAGTTGCAGCTTCTTGGCAATAATATAAAGAAGACGCGACAGGACAACACTCGGTGGATGCCATATCTGTGTTTTCAATGGAAAAAAACCTTTCAGTTAACTACTTGCAGGAGCAAGTTTTTGTAGCTGGTGGACAATTTTTTTAAAAAAAAGCAGTTAATAAGAGGCAGAAGGTAGAAGCTCAGCTTTATTCAGTTGCAGCTTCTTGGCAATAATATAAAGAAGACGCGACAGGACAACACTCGGTGGATGCCATATCTGTGTTTTCAATGGAAAAAAACCTTTCAGTTAACTACTTGCAGGAGAAAGTTTTTGTAGCTGGTGGCCAATTTTTGTACTGTACCAGTTTTTTGTTGTATGTGTTTTTGTTTTTAATGTTAAAATGTCTGCATTTGATATCTCTCCAGTATTTTCTTTTTTATAAGCAAAATACTGCAGTTTTACATCGGTTACATGGATACACAGGCAGCTTGGTGGTGAGTGGAGGAGTATTTAGAGTAGGGACCGCAGACAGGCTATCAAAGGCCTAAAATAACAAACAATAGGCTCATGGCAGCTTTACAACGGTTACATGGATACACAGGCAGGCAGCTTGGTGGTCAGTGGAGGAGTATTTAAAGTAGGGACCGCAGACAGGCTATCAAAGGCCTAAAATAACAAACAATAGGCTCATGGCAGTTTTACATCGGTTACATGGATACACGGGCAGGCAGCTTGGTGGTGAGTGGAGGAGTATTTAAAGTAGGGACCGCAGACAGGCTATCAAAGGCCTAAAATAACAAACAATAGGCTCATGGCAGTTTTACAGCGGTTACATGGATACACGGGCAGGCAGCTTGGTGGTGAGTGGAGGAGTATTTAAAGTAGGGACCGCAGACAGGCTATCAAAGGCCTAAAATAACAAACAATAGGCTCATGGCAGCTTTACAGCGGTTACATGGATACACAGGCAGCTTGGTGGTGAGTGGAGGAGTATTTAAAGTAGGGACCGCAGACAGGCTATCAAAGGCCTAAAATAACAAACAATAGGCTTATGGCAGTTTTACAGCGGTTACATGGATACACGGGCAGGCAGCTTGGTGGTCAGTGGAGGAGTATTTAAAGTAGGGACCGCAGACAGGCTATCAAAGGCCTAAAATAACAAACAATAGGCTCATGGCAGCTTTACAGCGGTTACATGGATACACGGGCAGGCAGCTGGTGATGAGTGGAGGAGTATTTAAAGTAGGGACCGCAGACAGGCTATCAAAGGCCTAAAATAACAAACAATAGGCTCATGGCAGCTTTACAGCGGTTACATGGATACACAGGCAGCTTGGTGGTGAGTGGAGGAGTATTTAAAGTAGGGACCGCAGACAGGCTATCAAAGGCCTAAAATAACAAACAATAGGCTTATGGCAGTTTTACAGCGGTTACATGGATACACGGGCAGGCAGCTTGGTGGTCAGTGGAGGAGTATTTAAAGTAGGGACCGCAGACAGGCTATCAAAGGCCTAAAATAACAAACAATAGGCTCATGGCAGCTTTACAGCGGTTACATGGATACACAGGCAGCTTGGTGGTCAGTGGAGGAGTATTTAAAGTAGGGACCGCAGACAGGCTATCAAAGGCCTAAAATAACAAACAATAGGCTCATGGCAGTTTTACAGCGGTTACATGGATACACGGGCAGGCAGCTTGGTGGTCAGTGGAGGAGTATTTAAAGTAGGGACCGCAGACAGGCTATCAAAGGCCTAAAATAACAAACAATAGGCTCATGGCAGTTTTACAGCGGTTACATGGATACACGGGCAGGCAGCTTGGTGGTCAGTGGAGGAGTATTTAAAGTAGGGACCGCAGACAGGCTATCAAAGGCCTAAAATAACAAACAATAGGCTCATGGCAGCTTTACAGCGGTTACATGGATACACAGGCAGCTTGGTGGTGAGTGGAGGAGTATTTAAAGTAGGGACCGCAGACAGGCTATCAAAGGCCTAAAATAACAAACAATAGGCTCATGGCAGCTTTACAGCGGTTACATGGATACACAGGCAGCTTGGTGGTGAGTGGAGGAGTATTTAAAGTAGGGACCGCAGACAGGCTATCAAAGGCCTAAAATAACAAACAATAGGCTTATGGCAGTTTTACAGCGGTTACATGGATACACGGGCAGGCAGCTTGGTGGTCAGTGGAGGAGTATTTAAAGTAGGGACCGCAGACAGGCTATCAAAGGCCTAAAATAACAAACAATAGGCTCATGGCAGCTTTACAGCGGTTACATGGATACACGGGCAGGCAGCTTGGTGGTGAGTGGAGGAGTATTTAAAGTAGGGACCGCAGACAGGCTATCAAAGGCCTAAAATAACAAACAATAGGCTCATGGCAGCTTTACAGCGGTTACATGGATACACAGGCAGCTTGGTGGTGAGTGGAGGAGTATTTAAAGTAGGGACCGCAGACAGGCTATCAAAGGCCTAAAATAACAAACAATAGGCTCATGGCAGCTTTACAGCGGTTACATGGATACACGGGCAGGCAGCTGGTGATGAGTGGAGGAGTATTTAAAGTAGGGACCGCAGACAGGCTATCAAAGGCCTAAAATAACAAACAATAGGCTCATGGCAGCTTTACAGCGGTTACATGGATACACAGGCAGCTTGGTGGTGAGTGGAGGAGTATTTAAAGTAGGGACCGCAGACAGGCTATCAAAGGCCTAAAATAACAAACAATAGGCTCATGGCAGCTTTACAGCGGTTACATGGATACACGGGCAGGCAGCTGGTGGTGAGTGGAGGAGTATTTAAAGTAGGGACCGCAGACAGGCTATCAAAGGCCTAAAATAACAAACAATAGGCTCATGGCAGCTTTACAGCGGTTACATGGATACACAGGCAGCTTGGTGGTGAGTGGAGGAGTAGTGCAAGGAGTGTCTGTCCCAGTACTCCCAAAATATAAATAGATGTTAATGTCTCGCAAAACAACCAAAACAAAAAAAAAGGTGGCATACTTAGGTACAGGGGTGGGCTCATCTACTGAGTTTCTGACATAGTAATTTGGCAGTAACTATTTAATGGTGCCAATATAGGACACAGACACAGACTACTTTAAGTTGCATCATAGATGTCTACAAATTTGTATTGTCAGTGCCAGACATTGAATGATGTCAGCGAATAGACTAAAGATTGGTGGAGCTGTGCGACATAATTTTGGACGTGGTAGAGCACATTTTGAGCTGGGGTAGGGGGGAACTCTCTTGAGGCCGGCGGGACCGCCCCAGGGCCCCTCATGTTACAACGGTGTGTCTGACGTTGGGTGCGCACCACCACCGCCAGAGACACTACATTGTACTATGAGGGACCCAGTAGCAATGCCGTCAACCAAAAGCGAGCACACCCACCTCTTCAGACAAACAGCAGTCTCACGGGTGCTTGCGCCAAGTCGCGATACCACGGCCCCGTGTGGGGAGTTTTGCCATTTAGGGAGGTGTAAACATGTCGTATGCTGTACAATCAGCTGCAGCAAATTAGACATTAGAAAAGTAATTCACAGGCAAGAGCTTTTCATAGGAAAGCTAGGTGTCGGCCAGGCAAGGTGGGGCAAAAGATTTCGAAATCCAGTTGTGGTTCATTTTAATGAATGTTAGATCATCAACATTTTGGGTAGCCAGACGAGTCCTTTTTTCGGTTAATATTGAACCTGCAGCACTGAATACTCTTTCTGATAGGACACTTGCTGCCGGGCAAGCAAGCTCCTGCAATGCATATTCTGCCAATTCTGGCCAGGTGTCTAATTTGGAGGCCCAGTAATCAAATGGGAATGACGGTTGAGGGAGAACATCGATAAGGGATGAAAAATAGTTAGTAACCATACTGGACAAATGTTGTCTCCTGTCACTTTCAATTGATGCAGCAGTACCTGTCCTGTCTGCGGTCATAGCAAAATCACTCCACAACCTGGTCAGAAAACCCCTCTGTCCAACGCCACTTCTGATGTGTGCACCCCTAACACTCCTAGTCTGCTGCCCCCTGGAGCTCGTGTGAGAACGATCACGTGCGCTGTGTGCTGGGAATGCCTGAAGCAAACGGTCAACAAGAGTTGATTGTTTGGTTGCTAATATTAGTTCCAAGTTCTCATGTGGCATAATATTTTGCAATTTGCCTTTATAGCGTGGATCAAGGAGGCAGGCCAACCAGTAATCGTCATCGTTCATCATTTTCGTAATGCGTGTGTCCCTTTTTAGGATACGTAAGGCATAATCCGCCATGTGGGCCAAAGTTCCAGTTGTCAAATCTCCGGTTGTGATTGGTTGAGGGGCAGTTGCAGGCAAATCTACGTCACTTGTGTCCCTCAAAAAACCAGAACCCGGCCGTGACACGCAACCAATTTCCTGTGCCCCCGGGAAAGGTTCGGCATTAAAAATATACTCATCCCCATCATCCTCCTCGTCCTCCACCTCCTCTTCGCCCGCTACCTCGTCCTGTACACTGCCCTGACCAGACAATGGCTGACTGTCATCAAGGCTTTCCTCTTCCTCTGGTGCAGACGCCTGCTCCTTTATGTGCGTCAAACTTTGCATCAGCAGACGCATTAGGGGGATGCTCATGCTTATTACGGCGTTGTCTGCACTAACCAGCCGTGTGCATTCCTCAAAACACTGAAGGACTTGACACATGTCTTGTATCTTAGACCACTGCACACCTGACAACTCCATGTCTGCCATCCTACTGCCTGCCCGTGTATCCTCCCACAAATAAATAACAGCACGCCTCTGTTCGCACAGTATCTGAAGCATGTGCAGTGTTGAGTTCCACCTTGTTGCAACGTCTATGATTAGGCGATGCTGGGGAAGGTTCAAAGACCGCTGATAGGTCTGCATACGGCTGGCGTGTACAGGCGAACGTCGGATATGTGAGCAAAGTGCACGCACTTTGAGGAGCAGGTCGGAGAACCCAGGATAAGTTTTCAATAAGCACTGCACCACCAGGTTTAAGGTGTGAGCCAGGCAAGGAATGTGTTTCAGTTGGGAAAGGGAGATGGCAGCCATGAAATTCCTTCCGTTATCACTCACTACCTTGCCTGCCTCAAGATCTACTGTGCCCAGCCACGACTGCGTTTCTTGTTGCAAGAACTCGGATAGAACTTCCGCGGTGTGTCTGTTGTCGCCCAAACACTTCATAGCCAATACAGCCTGCTGACGCTTGGCAATAGCTGGCCCATAATGGGACAACTGGTGTGCAACAGTGTCATCTGCCGATGGAGTGGTTGGCAGACTGCGTTCTGTGGAAGAGCTGTAGCTTCTGCAGGAGGACGAGGAGGAGGAGGAGGAGGGGGTGCGAACGCCTACAGCCAACTGTTTCCTAGACCGTGGGCTAGGCACAACTGTCCCTAAATTGATGTCGCCTGTGGACCCTGCATCCACCACATTCACCCAGTGTGCCGTGATGGACACATAACGTCCCTGGCCATGCCTACTGGTCCATGCATCTGTAGTCAGGTGCACCTTTGTACTCACAGATTGCCTGAGTGCATGGACGATGCGCTGTTTAACATGCTGGTGCAGGGCTGGGATGGCTTTTCTGGAAAAAAAGTGTCGACTGGGTAGCTCGTATCGTGGTTCAGCGTACTCCATCAGGGCTTTGAAAGCTTCGCTTTCAACTAACCGGTAGGGCATCATCTCTAACGAGATTAGTCTAGCTATGTGGGCGTTAAAACCCTGTGTACGCGGATGCGAGGATAAGTACTTCCTTTTTCTAACCAGAGTCTCATGTAGGGTGAGCTGGACTGGAGAGCTGGAGATCGTGGAACTTTCGGGTGTGCCGGTGTACATGGCAGACTGAGAGACGGTTGGAGACGGTATTGTTTCCGCCGGTGCCCTAGATGCAATATTTCCTCCTACAAAACTGGTGGTTCCCTGACCCTGACTGCTTTTGGCTGGCAAAGAAACCTGCACAGATACTGCCGGTGGTGCGGAAAATGGTGGCCTTACAGTGACGGAAGGGATGTTGCGTTGCTGACTAGCTTCATTGGTCGAGGGTGCTACAACCTTAAGGGACGTTTGGTAGTTAGTCCAGGCTTGAAAATGCATGGTGGTTAAGTGTCTATGCATTTAGTATTTAGACTTTTCAGATTCTGACCTCTGCTTAAGCTAGTTGAACATTTTTGACAGATGACTTTGCGCTGATCAGTTGGATGTTGTTTAAAAAAATGCCAGACTGCACTCTTCCTAGACTCGGATCCCTTTTCAGGGATTGCAGACTGAGCTTTAACCGGATGGCCACGCTGTCCTCCAACAGGTTTTGGCTTTGACACGCGTTTTGGGCCAGATACGGGCCCGGCAGATGGAACCTGTTGCGATGTTGATGCCTGCTGCGGCCCCTCCTCCACCTCCGCTTCTGAACTACTGCCGCCTGCACCCTGTTCCCCCAATGGCTGCCAATCGGGGTCAATAACTGGGTCATCTATTACCTCCTCTTCGAGCTCGTGTGCAACTTCGTCTGTGTCACTGTGTCGGTCGGTGGTATAGCGTTCGTGGCGGGGCAACATAGTCTCATCAGGGTCTGATTGTGGATCTGTACCCTGAGAGGGCAATGTGGTGGTCTGAGTCAAAGGAGCAGCATAGTACTCTGGCTGTGGCTGTGCATCAGTGCACTCCATGTCAGAATATACTTGTAATGGGCATGGCCTGTTAAATGTTTCACTTTCTAAGCCAGGGACGGTATGTGTAAAGAGCTCCATGGAGTGACCCGTTGTGTCGCCTGCTGCATCCTTCTCTCTTGTTGTAGTTTTTGCTGAGGAGGACAAGGAAGCGACTTGTCCCTGACCGTGAACATCCACAAGCGACGCGCTGCTTTTACATTTACCAGTTTCGGAAGAGGAGGCAAAAGAGCTAGAGGCTGAGTCTGCAATGTAAGCCAAAACTTGCTGTTGCTGCTCCGCCTTTAAAAGCGGTTTTCCTACTCCCAGAAAAGAGAGCGTTCGAGGCCTTGTGTAGCCTGACGACGAAACTGGCTCCACAGCTCCAGACTTAGGTGGAATATTTTTATCCCCACGACCACCTGATGCTCCACTACCACTACCATCATTACCAGCTGACAATGAACGCCCACGACGACCTCTTGCACCAGACTTCCTCATTGTTTTAAAATCTTAACCAAAGTAACTTTATTTGTTGCTGTCAAACAACTTACACGGTGAGCTATAACTTCAGTATGATTTCAATATCCCTTAACAGGTTGGTGAGACCACAAGGAAAATCAGGCACAATGTTACACACTCTGTTTTCTGTGGCACAAAATCACAGAGATGACACACACGCAGGACTGTCACTCAAGCACTAATGTCAATATTAATCTCCCACCTAATTTATTTATTTTTTTTTTTCAGGGAGACTTTAGAAACCAAATAATATTAAAAAAACCAAAAAAATAAATAGCCTTTCTATGGCCCACTGAATGAGAGAGAGAGGTGGCACACCCAGGAGTCAAGACTGGCACACAAGCTGAAAGGGCAATATTACTCTCCCACTGTTTTTTTAAGTTTTTTTTTTTTTATTTTCAGGGAGACTTTAGAAACCAAATAATATTAAAAAAACCAAAAAAATAAATAGCCTTTCTATGGCCCACTGAATGAGAGAGAGAGGTGGCACACCCAGGAGTCAAGACTGGCACACAAGCTGAAAGGGCAATATTACTCTCCCACTGTTTTTTTATGTATTTTTTGTTTTTTAAGGGAGACTTTAGAAACCCAATAATATTTAAAAAAATAAATAAATAGGCTTTCTATGGCCCACTGAATGAGAGAGGTGGCACACCCAGGAGTCAAGACTGGCACACAAGCTGAAAGGGCAATATTACTCTCCCACTGTTTTTTTATGTTTTTTTTTTTTTTCAGGGAGACTTTAGAAACCAAATAATATTAAAAAAACCAAAAAAATAAATAGGCTTTCTATGGCCCACTGAATGAGAGAGAGGTGGCACACCCAGGAGTCAAGACTGGCACACAAGCTGAAAGGGCAATATTACTCTCCCACTGTTTTTTTTTTTTTCAGGGAGACTTTAGAAACCAAATAATAAGAAAAAAAATAAATAAATAAATAGGCTTTCTATAGCCCACTGAATGAGAGATAGCACACACAGCAGTGGCACACAAGCCCTGACTGAGGCCAATATTTTTCTCCCACTGATTGATGTAGTGTTTTTGTGTTGAGGTAGATTTTAGAACACAAATCAAGGAAAAAAAAAAAATGCTTTCTATGGCCCACTGAATGAGAGAGGTGGCACACCCAGGAGTCAAGACTGGCACACAAGCTGAAAGGGCAATATTACTCTCCCACTGTTTTTTTATGTATTTTTTGTTTTTTAAGGGAGACTTTAGAAACCCAATAATATTTAAAAAAATAAATAAATAGGCTTTCTATGGCCCACTGAATGAGAGAGGTGGCACACCCAGGAGTCAAGACTGGCACACAAGCTGAAAGGGCAATATTACTCTCCCACTGTTTTTTTATGTTGTTTTTTTTTTCAGGGAGACTTTAGAAACCAAATAATAAGAAAATAAATAAATAAATAAATAGGCTTTCTATAGCCCACTGAATGAGAGATAGCACACACAGCAGTGGCACACAAGCCCTGACTGAGGCCAATATTTTTCTCCCACTGATTGATGTAGTGTTTTTGTGTTGAGGTAGATTTTAGAACACAAATCAAGGAAAAAAAAAATGCTTTCTATGGCCCACTGAATGAGAGAGGTGGCACACCCAGGAGTCAAGACTGGCACACAAGCTGAAAGGGCAATATTACTCTCCCACTGTTTTTTTATGTATTTTTTTGTTTTTTAAGGGAGACTTTAGAAACCCAATAATATTTAAAAAAAAAAATAAATAGGCTTTCTATGGCCCACTGAATGAGAGAGGTGGCACACCCAGGAGTCAAGACTGGCACACAAGCTGAAAGGGCAATATTACTCTCCCACTGTTTTTTTATGTTTTTTTTTTTTTTCAGGGAGACTTTAGAAACCAAATAATATTAAAAAAACCAAAAAAATAAATAGGCTTTCTATGGCCCACTGAATGAGAGAGAGGTGGCACACCCAGGAGTCAAGACTGGCACACAAGCTGAAAGGGCAATATTACTCTCCCACTGTTTTTTTTTTTTTTTTTTTTTTTTCAGGGAGACTTTAGAAACCAAATAATAAGAAAAAAAATAAATAAATAAATAGGCTTTCTATAGCCCACTGAATGAGAGATAGCACACACAGCAGTGGCACACAAGCCCTGACTGAGGCCAATATTTTTCTCCCACTGATTGATGTAGTGTTTTTGTGTTGAGGTAGATTTTAGAACACAAATCAAGGAAAAAAAAAAAATGCTTTCTATGGCCCACTGAATGAGAGAGGTGGCACACCCAGGAGTCAAGACTGGCACACAAGCTGAAAGGGCAATATTACTCTCCCACTGTTTTTTTAGGTATTTTTTGTTTTTTAAGGGAGACTTTAGAAACCCAATAATATTTAAAAAAATAAATAAATAGGCTTTCTATGGCCCACTGAATGAGAGAGGTGGCACACCCAGGAGTCAAGACTGGCACACAAGCTGAAAGGGCAATATTACTCTCCCACTGTTTTTTTATGTTTTTTTTTTTCAGGGAGACTTTAGAAACCAAATAATATTAAAAAAACCAAAAAAATAAATAGGCTTTCTATGGCCCACTGAATGAGAGAGAGGTGGCACACCCAGGAGTCAAGACTGGCACACAAGCTGAAAGGGCAATATTACTCTCCCACTGTTTTTTTTTTTATTTTTTGTTTTTTAAGGGAGACTTTAGAAACCCAATAATATTTAAAAAAATAAATAAATAGGCTTTCTATGGCCCACTGAATGAGAGAGGTGGCACACCCAGGAGTCAAGACTGGCACACAAGCTGAAAGGGCAATATTACTCTCCCACTGTTTTTTTATGTTGTTTTTTTTTTCAGGGAGACTTTAGAAACCAAATAATAAGAAAAAAAAAAATAAATAAATAGGCTTTCTATAGCCCACTGAATGAGAGATAGCACACACAGCAGTGGCACACAAGCCCTGACTGAGGCCAATATTTTTCTCCCACTGATTGATGTAGTGTTTTTGTGTTGAGGTAGATTTTAGAACACAAATCAAGGAAAAAAAAAATGCTTTCTATGGCCCACTGAATGAGAGAGGTGGCTGTTGTGAATTTGGATTCTGGGCTCCCCCGGTGGCTACTGGTGGAATTGAACTTGTGACATCATCTTCCCTGTTCACCTGTTCTGATTAGATCTGGGTGTCGCTATATAACCTGGCTTCTCTGTTAGATGCTTGCCGGTCAACAATGTTATCAGAAGCCTCTCTGTGCTTGTTCCTGCTCCCAGACATCTACTAGATAAGTTGGACATTCGTCCATGTTTTGTTTTTGTATTTTGGTTCCAGTTCACAGCTGCAGTTTCGTTACTGTGTCTGGAAAGCTCTTGTTGATCAGGAATTGCCACTCTGGTATTATGAGTTAATGCCAGAGTCCTAAAGTAATTTCTGGATGTGTTTTGTTAGGGTTTTCTACTGACCATGAAAGTATGCTTTCTGTCTTCTGCTATCTAGAAAGCGGACCTCAAATTTGCTAAAACTATTTTCCTGCTGCGTTTGTTGTTTCATCTCATATCACCGCCAATATATGTGGGGGGCTTCTGTCTCCTTTTGGGCATTTCTCTAGAGGTGAGTCAGGTCTTATATTTCCCTCTGCTAGCATTATTTAGTTCTCCGGCCGGCGCTGGGCATATAGGGATAAAAAGTAGGACATGCTACCTGGCTACTTCTAGATGATGCGGTAGGTTTAGTTCATGGTCAGTACAGTTACATCTTCCAAGAGCTTGTTCCTATAGAGGCTTATGCTAGTTCTCTGGCCATGGAGATCATGACAGTTTGACCGGCCCACTAAAGGGTTAAAATCCTTGGCTGAGAAAGGAGAGAAATAAGAAGTCTGCTGAGAGTTTTTTTTTTTTTTTTTTTTTTCTCTGTGCTCTTAATTGGATCACTTGCCAGTCTGTCTATGCTGCAGTCTTTCTTTTTTTTCTCTCTCCTTATAATCTTTGAATGGCTTTGTGTTCACCTGTTAATAATGGATCTTCAGAGTGTAACTGCAGGTTTGAATAATCTCACCACGAAAGTACAAAATTTGCAAGATTTTATTATTCATGCTCCGGTATCTGAGCCGAGAATTCCTTTGCCGGAATTCTTCTCAGGGAATAGATCTAGCTTTCAGAATTTTAGAAATAATTGTAAGCTATTTTTGTCCCTGAAATCTCGTTCTGCTGGAGACCCTGCACAGCAGGTTGGGATTGTGATTTCCTTGCTCCGCGGCGACCCTCAAGACTGGGCTTTTGCATTGGCACCAGGGGATCCTGCGTTGCGCAATGTGGATGCGTTTTTTTTGGCCTTGGGCTTGCTGTATGAGGAACCTCATTTGGAACTTCAGGCAGAAAAAACTTTGATGTCCCTATCGCAGGGGCAAGATGAAGCTGAAATTTACTGCCAAAGATTCCGTAAATGGTCTGTGCTTACTCAGTGGAATGAGTGTGCCTTGGCGGCTACTTTCAGAGAGGGTCTCTCTGATGCCATTAAGGATGTTATGGTGGGGTTCCCTGTGCCTGCGGGTCTGAATGAGTCCATGACAATGGCCATTCAGATCGATAGGCGTCTGCGGGAGCGCAAACCTGTGCACTATCTGGCTGTGTCCACTGAGAAGACGCCAGAAAGCATGCAGTGTGATAGAATTCTGTCCAGAAGCGAGCGGCAGAATTTTAGACGGAAAAATGGGTTGTGTTTCTATTGTGGGGATTCTACTCATGTTATATCAGCATGCTCTAAGCGTACTAAAAAGCTTGATAAATCCGTTTCCATTGGCACTTTACAGTCTAAATTTATTTTGTCTGTGACCCTGATTTGCTCTTTGTCATCTATTACTACTGACGCCTATATCGACTCTGGCGCCGCTTTGAGTCTTATGGATTGGTCCTTTGCCAATCGTTGTGGGTATGATTTAGAGCCTTTGGAAACTCTTATTCCTCTGAAGGGGATTGACTCCACCCCATTGGCTAATAATAAACCACAATACTGGACACAAGTGACTATGTGTATTAATCCGGATCACCAGGAGACTATTCGTTTTCTAGTGCTGTATAATCTACATGAGGATTTGGTGCTGGGATTGCCATGGCTGCAGTCTCACAACCCAGTCCTTGACTGGAGAGCTATGTCTGTGTTGAGCTGGGGATGTAAGGGGACTCATGGGGACGTACCTTTGGTGTCCATTTCATCATCTATTCCCTCTGAAATCCCTGAGTTCCTGTCTGATTATCGTGACGTCTTTGAAGAACCCAAGCTGGGTTCACTACCTCCGCACCGTGAGTGCGATTGTGCTATAGATTTAATTCCGGGTAGTAAATACCCAAAGGGTCGTTTATTTAATCTGTCTGTGCCTGAACATACTGCTATGCGAGAATATATAAAGGAGTCCTTGGAAAAGGGACATATTCGTCCATCGTCATCTCCCTTAGGAGCCGGTTTTTTCTTTGTGTCAAAAAAAGACGGCTCTTTGAGACCATGTATTGATTATCGGCTTTTGAATAAAATCACGGTTAAATATCAATACCCATTGCCGTTGCTGACTGATTTGTTTGCTCGCATAAAGGGGGCCAAGTGGTTCTCTAAGATTGATCTCCGTGGGGCGTATAATTTGGTGCGGATCAGGCAGGGGGATGAGTGGAAAACCGCATTTAATACGCCCGAGGGCCACTTTGAGTATTTGGTGATGCCTTTTGGTCTTTCTAATGCCCCTTCAGTCTTCCAGTCCTTTATGCATGATATTTTCCGCGATTTTTTGGATAAATTTATGATAGTGTATCTGGATGATATTCTGATTTTTTCGGATGACTGGGACTCTCATGTCCGGCAAGTTAAGAGGGTTTTTCAGGTTTTGCGGTCTAATTCTCTGTGTGTCAAGGGTTCTAAGTGCGTTTTTGGGGTTCAGAGAATTTCCTTTTTGGGATATATTTTTTCTCCCTCTTCCATTGAGATGGATCCTGTTAAGGTTCAAGCTATTTGTGATTGGACGCAGCCCTCTTCTCTTAAAAGTCTTCAGAAATTTTTGGGCTTTGCCAACTTTTATCGTCGATTTATTTCTGGTTTTTCGGATGTCGTTAAGCCATTGACCGATTTGACTAGACAGGGTGCTGATGTTGCTAATTGGTCCCCTGATGCTGTGGAGGCCTTTCAGGAGCTTAAGCGCCGTTTTTCTTCTGCCCCTGTGTTGCGTCAGCCTGATGTGACTCTTCCTTTTCAGGTTGAGGTCGACGCTTCTGAGATCGGAGCTGGGGCAGTGTTGTCGCAGAAAAGTTCTGACTGCGCCGTGATGAGGCCTTGTGCCTTCTTTTCCCGTAAATTTTCGCCCGCTGAGCGGAATTATGATGTTGGGAATCGGGAGCTTTTGGCCATGAAGTGGGCGTTTGAGGAGTGGCGCCATTGGCTCGAGGGGGCCAGACATCAGGTGGTGGTATTGACTGACCACAAAAATTTGATTTATCTTGAGACCGCCAGGCGCCTGAATCCTAGACAGGCGCGCTGGTCATTATTTTTTTCTCGGTTTAATTTTGTGGTATCGTACCTACCAGGTTCTAGGAATGTTAAGGCGGATGCCCTTTCTAGGAGTTTTGAGCCTGATTCACCTGGCAACTCTGACCCCACAGGTATTCTTAAGGAGGGAGTTATCTTGTCAGCCGTTTCTCCAGACCTGCGGCGGGCCTTGCAGGAGTTTCAGGCGGATAGACCGGATCGTTGTCCGCCTGATAGGCTGTTTGTTCCTGATGATTGGACCAGTAAAGTCATCTCTGAGGTGCATTCTTCTGCGTTGGCAGGTCATCCTGGAATTTTTGGTACCAGGGATTTGGTGGCAAGATCCTTCTGGTGGCCTTCCCTGTCACGAGATGTGCGAGGCTTTGTGCAGTCTTGTGACGTTTGTGCTCGGGCCAAGCCTTGTTGTTCTCGGGCTAGTGGATTATTGTTGCCCTTGCCTATTCCTAAGAGGCCTTGGACACACATCTCGATGGATTTTATTTCAGATCTGCCTGTTTCTCAGAAGATGTCTGTCATCTGGGTGGTGTGTGACCGTTTTTCTAAGATGGTTCATTTGGTTCCCCTGCCCAAATTGCCTTCTTCTTCCGAGTTGGTGCCCCTGTTTTTTCAAAATGTTGTTCGTTTGCATGGTATTCCTGAGAATATCGTTTCTGACAGAGGAACCCAATTTGTGTCTAGATTTTGGCGGGCATTTTGTGCTAGGATGGGCATAGATTTGTCTTTTTCGTCTGCTTTTCACCCTCAGACTAATGGCCAGACCGAGCGGACTAATCAGACCCTGGAGACATATCTGAGGTGTTTTGTGTCTGCTGACCAGGATGATTGGGTTGCTTTTTTGCCATTGGCGGAGTTCGCCCTCAATAATCGGGCCAGCTCTGCCACCTTGGTTTCCCCGTTTTTCTGTAATTCGGGGTTCCATCCTCGATTTTCCTCCGGTCAGATGGAATCCTCGGATTGTCCTGGAGTGGATGCGGTGGTGGAGAGATTGCATCATATCTGGGGGCAGGTGATGGACAATTTAAAGTTGTCCCAGGAGAAGACTCAGCTTTTTGCCAACCGTCACCGTCGTGTTGGTCCTCGGCTTTGTGTTGGAGATTTGGTGTGGTTGTCTTCTCGTTTTGTCCCTATGAGGGTCTCATCTCCTAAGTTTAAGCCTCGGTTCATCGGTCCGTATAAAATATTGGAGATTCTTAACCCTGTTTCCTTCCGTTTGGACCTCCCTGCATCCTTTTCTATTCATAACGTTTTTCATCGGTCGTTATTGCGCAGGTATGAGGCACCGGTTGTGCCTTCCGTTGAGCCTCCTGCTCCGGTGTTGGTTGAGGGTGAGTTGGAGTACGTTGTGGAAAAAATCCTAGACTCCCGTGTTTCCAGACGGAGACTCCAGTATCTGGTCAAGTGGAAGGGATACGGCCAGGAGGATAATTCTTGGGTCACTGCATCTGATGTTCATGCCTCTGATCTGGTTCGTGCCTTTCATAGGGCCCATCCTGATCGCCCTGGTGGTTCTGGTGAGGGTTCGGTGCCCCCTCCTTGAGGGGGGGGTACTGTTGTGAATTTGGATTCTGGGCTCCCCCGGTGGCTACTGGTGGAATTGAACTTGTGACATCATCTTCCCTGTTCACCTGTTCTGATTAGATCTGGGTGTCGCTATATAACCTGGCTTCTCTGTTAGATGCTTGCCGGTCAACAATGTTATCAGAAGCCTCTCTGTGCTTGTTCCTGCTCCCAGACATCTACTAGATAAGTTGGACATTCGTCCATGTTTTGTTTTTGTATTTTGGTTCCAGTTCACAGCTGCAGTTTCGTTACTGTGTCTGGAAAGCTCTTGTTGATCAGGAATTGCCACTCTGGTATTATGAGTTAATGCCAGAGTCCTAAAGTAATTTCTGGATGTGTTTTGTTAGGGTTTTCTACTGACCATGAAAGTATGCTTTCTGTCTTCTGCTATCTAGAAAGCGGACCTCAAATTTGCTAAAACTATTTTCCTGCTGCGTTTGTTGTTTCATCTCATATCACCGCCAATATATGTGGGGGGCTTCTGTCTCCTTTTGGGCATTTCTCTAGAGGTGAGTCATGTCTTATATTTCCCTCTGCTAGCATTATTTAGTTCTCCGGCCGGCGCTGGGCATATAGGGATAAAAAGTAGGACATGCTACCTGGCTACTTCTAGATGATGCGGTAGGTTTAGTTCATGGTCAGTACAGTTACATCTTCCAAGAGCTTGTTCCTATAGAGGCTTATGCTAGTTCTCTGGCCATGGAGATCATGACAGGTGGCACACCCAGGAGTCAAGACTGGCACACAAGCTGAAAGGGCAATATTACTCTCCCACTGTTTTTTTAGGTATTTTTTGTTTTTTAAGGGAGACTTTAGAAACCCAATAATATTTAAAAAAATAAATAAATAGGCTTTCTATGGCCCACTGAATGAGAGAGGTGGCACACCCAGGAGTCAAGACTGGCACACAAGCTGAAAGGGCAATATTACTCTCCCACTGTTTTTTTATGTTTTTTTTTTTTTCAGGGAGACTTTAGAAACCAAATAATATTAAAAAAACCAAAAAAATAAATAGGCTTTCTATGGCCCACTGAATGAGAGAGAGGTGGCACACCCAGGAGTCAAGACTGGCACACAAGCTGAAAGGGCAATATTACTCTCCCACTGTTTTTTTTTTTTTTTTCAGGGAGACTTTAGAAACCAAATAATAAGAAAAAAAATAAATAAATAAATAGGCTTTCTATAGCCCACTGAATGAGAGATAGCACACACAGCAGTGGCACACAAGCCCTGACTGAGGCCAATATTTTTCTACCACTGATTGATGTAGTGTTTTTGTGTTGAGGTAGAATTTAGAACACAAATCACGGAAAAAATAAATAGGCTTTCTATGGCCCACTCAGTGAGAGATGGCACACACAGGGATGGCACTGTAGCAGAAATGCCAATCTTAATCTCCCACAAAAAAAAACAAAAAAAACAGGGACTGTCCTACAATTACTATCTCCCTGCAGTAATCTAAGCCAGGTATGGCAGGCAGCAATAGGAGTGGACTGATGCACAAATTAAATAAAAAGTGTGGACAAACAAAAAAGATAGCTGTGCAGAAAGGAACAAGAGGATATGTGCTTTGAAAGAAGCAGTTGGTTTCCACAGTGGCGTACACACAGCAATACAGCTATCACGGAGCCTTCTAGGGCAGCCCAATGAGCTACAGCGCTGAGGGAAAAAAAAAAAAAAAATAGCTTCCACTGTTCCTGCACACCGAAGGTGGTGTTGGACAGTGGAAATCGCTACAGCACAAGCGGTTTGGTGGTTAGTGGACCCTGCCTAACGCTCTCCCTGCTTCTGATGAAGCGGCAGCAACCTCTCCCTAAGCTCAGATCAGCAGCAGTAAGATGGCGGTCGGCGGGAACGCCCCTTTATAGCCCCTGTGACGCCGCAGACAGCAAGCCAATCACTGCAATGCCCTTCTCTAAGATGGTGGGGACCAGGATCTATGTCATCACGCTGCCCACACTCTGCGTTCACCTTCATTGGCTGAGAAATGGCGCTTTTCGCGTCATTGAAACGCGACTTTGGCGCGAAAGTCGCGTACCGCATGGCCGACAAGCACAGGGGTCGGATCGGGTTTCATGAGACGCCGACTTAGCCAAAAGTCGGCGACTTTTGAAAATGATCGACCCGTTTCGCTCAACCCTAATCAGAACCTTTCTTGGTCATATCCGTCAAAGGTTTAGCAATGCTAGAAAAATTAGCAATAAAACGACGGTAGAAGTTAGCAAAACCCAAGAACTTCTGAAGACTCTTAACTGACGTGGGTTGAGTCCAATCATGAATAGCACGGACCTTGACTGGGTCCATCTCCACCGCAGAAGGGGAAAAAATAAACCCCAAAAAGGGAACCTTCTGTACTCCAAAGAGACACTTTGAGCCCTTAAAAAATAAAGCATTCTCACGCAAAACCTGAAACACCATCCTGACCTGCTCTACATGCGAGTCCCAGTCATCAGAAAAAAACAGAATATCATCCAGGTAAACAATCATAAATTTATCCAGATACTTACGGAAAATATCATGCATAAAGGACTGAAACACTGAAGGAGCATTAGAGAGCCCAAAAGGCATCACCAAGTACTCAAAATGACCTTCGGGCGTATTAAACGCGGTTTTCCATTCATCTCCTCGCTTAATGCGCACAAGGTTGTACGCACCACGAAGATCTATCTTGGTGAACCACTTGGCACCTTTAATTCGGGCAAACAAGTCTGACAACAGAGGCAAAGGATACTGAAATTTAACAGTGATTTTATTCAAAAGCCGATAGTCAATACAAGGTCTCAAAGATCCGTCCTTCTTGGCCACAAAAAAGAATCCCGCACCAAGAGGGGAAGAGGAAGGACGGATATGCCCCTTCTCCAGAGATTCCTTGATATACGAACGCATTGCGGTATGCTCAGGTACAGACAGATTAAATAGTCTTCCCTTAGGAAATTTGCTACCTGGAATCAAATCTATGGCACAGTCACAGTCCCTATGAGGAGGCAGAACACTGGACCTGGACTCGCTGAACACATCCTGATAATCAGACAAATACTCAGGAACTTCTGAAGGAGTAGAGGAAGCAATAGACACCGGCGGGGAATCACCATGAATACCCTGACAGCCCTAACTTGACACAGACATTGCCTTCCAATCCAAGACTGGATTATGAGTCTGTAACCATGGCAACCCCAAAACGACCAAATCATGCATTTTATGCAGAACAAGAAAACAAATCACCTCCCGATGTTCAGGAGTCATGCACATGGTTACCTGTGTCCAAAACTGCGGTTTATTTTCCGCCAATGGCGTAGCATCAATACCCCTCAGAGGGATAGGATGAACCAACGGCTCAAGAACAAAACCACAGCGCTTGGCAAACGACAGATCCATAAGACTCAGGGCAGCACCTGAATCCACAAACGCCATAACAGGGTAGGAGGACAATGAGCAAATTAAAGTCACAGACAAAATAAATTTAGGTTGCAAATTACCAATGGCGACAGGACTAACAACCCTTGTTAGGCGTTTAGAGCATGCTGATATAACATGTGTAGAGTCACCACAGTAAAAACACAACCCATTCTGACGTCTATGATTTTTCCGCTCATTTCTGGTCTGAATTCTATCACATTGCATCAAATCAGGTGTTTGTTTAGACAACACCACCAGAGGATTAGCGGTTTTGCGCTCCCGCAAACGCCGGTCAATTTGAATAGCCAGCGCCATGGAATCATTCAGACTTGTAGGAATGGAGAAACCCACCATCACATTCTTAATGGCTTCAGAAAGGCCATTTCTGAAGTTTGCGGCCAGAGCACATTCATTCCACTGAGTAAGCACGGACCATTTCCAAAATTTTTGGCAATACACTTCAGCTTCATCCTGGCCCTGAGAAATAGCCAGCAAGGCTTTTTCTGCCTGAACCTCAAGATTGGGTTCCTCGTAAAGCAATCCGAGCGCCAGAAAAAACGCATCAATATTTGCCAATGCCGGATCTCCTGGCGCTAGCGAGAAGGCCCAATCCTGAGGGTCGCCCCGTAAAAAAGAGATAACAATTATAACTTGCTGAACTGAGTCTCCAGATGAACGGGGTCTCAGGGATAGAAACAATTTACAATTATCCCTGAAATTCCTAAACTTAAATCGGTCTCCAGAAAACAGTTCAGGAATAGGTATTTTAGGTTCAGACATAGGACTACTGGTAACAAAATCTTGTATGCTTTGCACACGAGCAGCAAGCTGGTCCACACTTGTAATCAAGGTCTGGACATTCATGTCTGCAGCAAGCTCAAGCCACTCAGAGGTAAAGGGGAGGAAGAGAGGAAAAAAAAAAATTCAGAATTTCCTTTCTTATATCCCACTTCTGCAATGCATTAAACATTCAATGTAGGCCTGGCATACTGTTATGACCCCAATGGCAGAGGGTCTCAGAAATAATTACTAAGTCTGCAAACACAAAAAACCAGCTCATAGGGCAGTGGTAACTGGGCTGACCATATATCTAATCCTAGCACCACAAACAGAAGCAGCCGGGGAACGTGCCTACGTTGGTTCTAGACGTCTCGCGCCAGCCGGAGAACTAACTAACCCTAGAAGGGAAAAGAAAGACCTTTCTTGCCTCCAGAGAAGAGACCCCAAAAGTTGGATACAAGCCCCCAACAAATAATAACGGTGAGGTAAGAGGAAAAGACAAACATAAGAATGAGCTAGGTATTTAGCAAAGAGAGGCCCACTAGCTAATAGCAGAATATAGTAAGATGACTTATATGGTCAGCAAAAACCCTATTAAAATATCCACGCTGGATATTCAAGAACCCCCGAACCGTCTAACGGCCGGGGGGAGAACACCAACCCCCTAGAGCTTCCAGCAAGGTCAGAAATCACATTTAGTACAAGCTGGACAAAAATAGTAGCAAAGCAAGTAACTCAAAAAACAAAGAAGCAAGACTTAGCTTAATTTTGCAAGAGCCAGGACCAGCAGACAGGAGCAACAGAAGGATCTGATTACAACGATGCCAGGCACTGGACTAAGGATCCAGGAAGTTAATATAGCGACACCCCTGGACTAACGACCCAGGTGAGTGCCAAACAGAAAAAAGACAATCCCAGAGTCATACCACTAGTGACCACAAGAGGGAGCCAAAAAGTCTAATTCACAACAGTAAGCCACCTCCCTCCCTGCAGTACCCGGATGCCGCGGCCTTCTTGGATCCGGGACCTGCGGCGAGGAGGGAGGTAGGAGACCCTCATAGCAACGCGATCACATCGCGTTGCTCCGGGGGTCTCAGGGAAGCCCGCAGGGAGCCACCTCCCTGCGCGATGCTTCCCTATACCGCCGGTACACCGCGATCATGTTTGATCGCGGTGTGCCAGGGGTTAATGTGCCGGGGGCGGTCCGTGACCACTCCTGGCACATAGTGCCGGATGTCAGCTGCGATATACAGCTGACACCCGGCCGCGATCGGCCGCGCTCCCCCCGTGAGCGCGGCCGATCGCGTATGACGTACTGTCCCGTCGGTGGTCATACGGGCCCACCCCACCTCGATGGGATAGTACGTCAGATGTCAGAAAGGGGTTAAGTAAATCAAATTTTTTTATTGCAAAAATAGAAAATCTCACTTTAATTAAGAACTGCCAAAAACTAGGGACTCAGATGCACCCTGTATTAAACATAAAGGAGGGCCTCATACACATTCTGTTCAAATTGTCATGTATTTGTACTCTTAGACTCAAAAAAGCTATACACTTTTGAATTTTATATACCAAGGAAACCTACTCCAGACCACGGAATAGTCAATGGGTGAGCAACATAATAGGGGAAGTGCAAACGTTGAATAAAATTTCTGAGCTATTTCTGCATCTCTTGGTAACAAAAACGCAGCTGCATAAAGGCACATTTTTTGTTGTTTTTGGGTATGCTTTTTTGCCCTTTATTTTTGGATGGTTTTGGTGAAGTCAATGGGGAAAAAGGCAGGGCAGAAAGGCACAGAGAATTGATGTGCTGCAGAATATTTTCTGCACTAAATCTGCAAGTCAAAAATAATTAAGGTGTGCATGACACTTTAGCTTGATCATTCACTTTGCTGTCATCATGTTTTGATTCAGTCTTTATCACAAGTCTGCGCCAAAAATATGCGACACACAACGAACCCAACCTTAAACGTTTGCACGCAGTTTAAATTTTACAACAAATTTTTGGAGGTATATATAGCAAAGGACTATAGAAAAGAATATATAATACCCTTTGGTAGAGATGGGTGGACCTCTGGATGTTAGGGTCGAGCAGGTTCAGCCAAATAGTTAAAAAAAAGTTGGGGTTCGGGAGCCACAATAGTACACAGACTCAGCGCGGAAAAAATTGCTTCTGATCGGCGGTAAAATCTTTACCGACGGTCAGACAGGCAAGGTTCCCACTGTCAAATGACAACGTGAGTTGGAGGTAAAACATAGAGATGAGCGAATATTTCAATGTTTATTTTGGCTCACGATCACCAAATTTGCCATATATCGGAACATACACAGCACACAAGCTCATGTTTCCCGTGCTGTGTGACTTCGTGGGAAAAACCGGCATAGCACTTCTGATTGGCGGTGAAATCATCACCGCTGGTCAGAGAGCTGCAATTCCCAAGCTGTCAGAAGACAGTGTGAGAGCTCAGCTGTGATCTGAGGTATAAAGTTTACCTCCAGTCACTGGTGGCAGCTGATGGGACTACAGCTCCCATCATCTGACACCTGCTGCCGCTAATAACAGTGAGAGAAGGAGCTGCAGATGAGAGTATTCATCAGCCACTCCCGCACTGTAAATACATTTTTTTTTTAAAAACCTGCTCAGTTTCCCCTGTATTTTTGATAACCAGCCAGGCAAAACTCATAGCTGGGGGCTGCAACACTCAGCTGTCAGCTTCAGAAAGGCTGGTTATTAAGTTTAGAGGGGTCCCCAACCGTATTTTTAATTATTTAAATAAATAATTAAAAAGAAGCTGAGGCTGGTATTCTCAGGCTGGAAGAGGCCATGGATAAAAGCCCCCAGCTTAAAAATTTCAGCTCGCAGCTGCCCAAAGAAGGCATGACTATTAGATGCACCAATTCTGGCACTTTGCCTGGCTCTTCTCACTTGCCCCATAGTGGTGGCAAGTGGGGTTCATGTTTGTGGGATTGATGTCACCTTTGTATTGTCAGGTGACATCAAGCCCACAGATTAGTAATGGAGAAATGTCTATAAGACACCTATCCGTTACTAATCTTAAAATTATATTGTAAATAAAGACACAGCAAGAATAAAGTCCTTTTTTAGAAACAAGACTAAACACAGTTTACAATTTTATTTAAAAAGAACAAGCACAGTTATACTCACCTAACACCTAATTCCACCAAATCCCTTCTTCTCCTGAAATAAAATAAAAATAAACAACAATATACCATACTTAGGAGACTCATTGGGTATTCCCCCAGGCTCCAAAGAAGAGACCCAAAATATTTTAACATTGCAAATCAATTTTATTAAAGCATATAAAAGATAAAAAACTACAGGACAGAAATCCAAAAAATACCCAGGGAAACAATGGGTCACCACTCAAATATATATTGTGAAATATGCTGAAAAAATACACAAAATATAATGGCAGGCAGTGTCCTTTTGTCTATTTTAGCTGGTTATATAGAGTGCATATGCATATATAAGTTCAGTATCCCAATTAGGGTATATCTATAATACTACTCCCATAGATTTCCAGCATAAATATACATAAGGGCACCGCATAAGAAGTATTGACACGACTGGTGCAAAAGATATATCCTATAATCCAATCTACAAAATAAAATGGCGCTATCCAGAGCGTCCCTTCAATACATGGTACCTCATACGATATATAAGATATTCGGGGGGCGGAAGAAGCTAAGGGGGCGAAACGCGCGTCGGGGTGAGCAGGGGAACACGCCACCACTCTCCATCTGTATATCGGCTGAATCACCAATATCAGGTAATACGCTAAGTGCAATTTGATCTTATATATCGTATGAGGTACCATGTATTGAAGGGACGCTCTGGATAGCGCCATTTTATTTTGTAGATTGGATTATAGGATATATCTTTTGCACCAGTCGTGTCAATACTTCTTATGCGGTGCCCTTATGTATATTTATGCTGGAAATCTATGGGAGTAGTATTATAGATATACCCTAATTGGGATACTGAACTTATATATGCATATGCACTCTATATAACCAGCTAAAATAGACAAAAGGACACTGCCTGCCATGATATTTTGTGTATTTTTTCAGCATATTTCACAATATATATTTGAGTGGTGACCCATTGTTTCCCTGGGTATTTTTTGGATTTCTGTCCTGTAGTTTTTTATCTTTTATATGCTTTAATAAAATTGATTTGCAATGTTAAAATATTTTGGGTCTCTTCTTTGGAGCCTGGGGGAATACCCAATGAGTCTCCTATGTGTTGTTATATAGTATGAAGTGCCAATATTTATTTGGGACAATTGTGGTATAAATATACCATACTTGTGTGTCCTTCTGTCCCATGCCGTAATCCATGTCTGGGAGATTAATAGTTTTCAACTTGGATGGTGTCAAGATGCAATCGTCCAGGCTGAGAACCACTTGTGAACAATCTGCTGCGATCGCAGCCTCAGTGACTAGCAGTGACATCATTGAGGCTCCCATGGTGCTCGTGCTGACGTTACATGAGTGATGTGAATTCATTGGCTGCAGGACCTGTCAGATGGCAATGCAAGCAGGAGCACGTTTGCAGTGTCATCAGATAGGGAATAGCAGTGTCTACTGGATGACAGACTGCATGGTCGCATCATGCAGCCTGCCGCCTAGAAGTAGCAGAGCTGGACCCGTCGCGGGACAAATGGATTAAAAGCATCTCTGTGGTAAGGTGAGGAATATTGTTTTTTTTAACCTCTTTTGCAGGTCATAAGGACATTGGGAGAGTATTTTCCTACAATGTGACTATGGGGTTAGTAATGGGGGAATCTTATTGATGCCTCTCTATGTCTAACCTCTGGGCTTTATGTCACCTGACAACACAAAAGAGACATCAACCCCCATTTATCACCCCACTTGCCACCGCTACATGGCAAGTGGGAAGAGCGAGGCTAGGAGCCAGAATTGGCGCACCTTAGAAATGCACATTTTCTCGGGTGGCTGAGAGCTGATGTTTTTAGACTGGGGGGCCAGTATCCATGGTCCCTTCCTAAGCTATTAATATCAGCCCGCAGCTGTCTGCATAGCCTTTGCTGGTTACTAGTTATAGGGGGGCCCTACATTTTTTTTGTCCCCCATTTTAATAGTCAGTAAATGCTTATTATACAGCAATGAGCTGATATTAATAGCCTGGGAAGCTCCATGGGTATTACCCCCTTCACGGGCTATAAAAAACTGCCCCCAGCAATCATCTTTCCCTTTGCTAGTTAAGAAAATTACGCAGGAGCCCATGTCATTTTATTCAAAGAACTAATCTTTTAATAAGTAAATACATGTCCAATAATTTGCACACACGCTGTACTAATTGTATATGTCACAGACATATATATATATACCGTATTTTCCGGCGTATAAGATGACTGGGCGTATAAGACGACCCCCCAACTTTACCAGTTAAAATATAAAATCTTCTTAAAAGTCGGGGGTCTTCTTATACACCCTATTGTCGTCTTATAGGGCCGGTGAATATGTGCCTTTTGGGGGGGGGGGGGGAGTGATCCTGATGCCGAGGGGGCGTCTCACAGGAAAGTGAGTATCCCCCATTACCTTATCGTAGCGGTGCAGCGTGGGGGTCTCAGTGCTGGGAGTGGCGGCCGCGGCTGCTGTGCTCTGGTGCGGCGGCTGCTGTGCTCTGGTGCGGCGGCTCCTCTTCTGTGTGGGGCCTCTGTGCTGTGAGGTGGCGGTGGCGGCGGCATATCTTTATCCAGTTGGGGCTCCTCCGGCATCTCCTTAGCCCTGGAGGCCCCGCCGCAACTCCATCGGTGCAATGCAGCGGCCATTTTCCCGGAGGCAGCTCAATAGGTGCGATGCGGTGGCCTCCGGGAAAATGGCCGCTGCTCAGATTCAGATCTCGTCCCGAAATCTCGGGACACGAGATCTGAATCTGAGCAGCGGCCATTTTCCCGGAGGCCACCACATTGCACCGATGGAGTTGCGGCGGGGCCTCCAGGGCTAAGGAGATGCCGGAGGAGCCCCAACTGGATAAAGATACGCCGCTGCCGCCGCCACCTCACAGCACAGAGGCCCCACACAGAAGAGGAGCCGCCGCACCAGAACACAGCAGCCGCCGCCGCTCCCAGCACTGACACCCCCACGCTGCACCGCTAGGATAAGGTAATGGGGATTACTCACTTTCCTGTGAGACGCCCCCTCGTCATCAGGATCACTCCCCCTCCCCACCCACCATATACACCGGCGTACACGACGATTCCCGGCGTATAAGACGACCCCCGACTTTTAAGAAGATTTTCGGGGGTTAAAAAGTCGTCTTATACGCCGGAAAATACGGTATATATATATATATATATATATATATATATATATATATATATATATATATATATATATACCTATACTATTTGTATTTACTGTATGTAATCCATCTCTTCTATCCTGTCGGCTCCTGCAGTGATTTTACACTGTGTTGCAGATGAATTGTTGGCTTTTCTTCTATCTATGTAATATATATACATATATATATATATGTGTGTGTGTGTCATTGACATCTATATATCTATGTATTCAATGTGTATATATCTATTCAATCTATTTTTTTCTCAACCTGTCACTCTGTGATTTTACTGAACGTGGCACATGAGTTGCCAGCTCTTATTCTATCTTTTACCGAATGCTACAGACTTTTTCAGATTTAAAAAAAAATCCTCGTGTAACCGGTCGCGAATCCGAACACACCATATTCGTGCCGAATTTATGTTTGGCGATTGTTTTCTGAACATATTCGCTCATCTCTAGTAAAAAGTTTACCTCTAGTCACTGGGGTCGGCTGATGGGACTACTGCTCTCAGGGTCAGGGTCAGCTGAGCTTGCTGCCGCTAGTAAGAGTGTGAGCAGACGGCGACTGATTGAAGTATTCATTAGCCGGTGCCTGCACTCTAAATAAAAAATAACTAGCCATGCAAAACTGACAGATGGGGGCTGTAACTCTCAGCTGTCAGCTTCAGCAGGCTGCTTATCAATAGAGGGGATCACACAACACTTTTTTAAATTATTTATTTAATTTTTATTTAATTATTCATTCACTGCGGTGAACTAGCCACTGCACTGTGAGACTTTTTATCACTGTGCTAGCAGTGATCTCACTGGAGGGAGGTCACCGCAATTCATTTGCCCAGCTGGAAAAGCAGCCTCAGTGACCAGCGGTGACGAAGATGACATCACTGCTGCTCAATGATGGTGCGCTCGCAGCAGATCATTATCCACTGGTATTTAGCCTGGACAGTCACATTTTGGCACCGTCCAGGTTGAAAACTAGTAATCTCCAGAAGTGGATTATGACGTGGGACTGAATGTCAGACAGGTGAGGGATATTGCTATTTTTATCCTGGGGGTGCAATATTCAAGGACTCTTACCAGCCTGAGAATACCAGCCCCCAACTGTCTGCTTTAGCAAGGCTGGTTGTCAAAAATAGGGTGGACCCACCACATTTTTTACAATTATTTATTTCAACCTTTTCCCACATATCATGCTTCAAACATAAAGATACAAAATGTAAAAATAAACAAGTGGAACACAATTGTGAAGTTGAATGAAATTTATTGGTTATTTTAAATTTTTGTGGAAATTCAAAAACTGAAAAGTGGGGCGTGCAATATTATTCAGCCCCTTTACTTTAAGTGCAGCAAACTCACTCCAGAAGTTCATTGTGGATCTCTGAATGATCCAATGTTGTCCTAAATGCCTAATGATGATAAATATAATCCACCTGTGTGTAATCAAGTCTCCGTATAAATGCTCCTGCTCTGTGATAGTTTCAGGGTTCTGTTTGAAGCACAGAGAGCATCATGAAGACCAAGGAACACAACAGGCAGGTCCGTGATACTGTTGTGGAGAAGTTTAAAGCCGGATTTGGATACAAAATGATTTCCAAAACTTTAAACATCCCAAGGAGCACTTTGCAAGCAATCATATTGAAATGGAAGGAGTATCATACCACTGCAAATACACCAAGACCCGGCCGTCCCTCTAAACTTTCATCTCAAACAAGGAGAAGACTGATCGGAGATGCAGCCAAGAGGCCCATGATCACTCTGGATGAACTGCAGAGATCTACAGCTGAGGTGGGACAGTCTGTCCATAGGACAACAATCGGTCATACACTGCACAAATCCGGCCTTTATGGAAGAGTGGCAAGAAGAAAGCCATTTCTCAAAGATATCCATAAAAAGTGTCATTTAAAGTTTGCAATAAGCCACCTGGGAGACACCAAACAAGTGGAAGAAGGTGCTCTGGTCAGATGAAACCAAAATCAAACTTTTTGGCAACAATGCCAAACGATATGTTTGGTGTAAAGGCATCACAGCTCATTGCCCTGAACACACCATCCCCACTGTCAAACATGGTGGTGGCAGCATCATGGTTTGGGCCTGCTTGTCTTCAGCAGGGACAGGGAAGTTGGTTACAATTGATGGGAAGATGGATGGAGCAAAATACATGACCATTCTTGAAGAAAATGTGTTGAAGTCTGCAAAAGACCTGAGACTGGGACGGAGATTTGTCTTCCAACAAGACAATGATCCCAAGCATAAAGCAAAATCTATAAAGGAATGGTTCACAAAAAATGTATCCAGGTGCTAGAATGGCCAAGTCAAAGTCCAGACCTCAATCATATTGAGAATCTGTGGAAAGAGCTGAAAACCACTGTTCACAAACAATCTCCATCAAACCTCACTGAGCTCGAGCTGTTTGCCAAGGAAGAATGGGCAATGAATTTCAGTCTCTCGATGTACAAAACTGATAGAGACATACCCCAAGCGACTTGCAGCCGTAATCGCAGCAAAAGGTGGCGCAACAAAGTATTAACTTAAAGGGGCCAAATATTATGGCACACCCCACTTTTCAAATTTTCACAAAAAATGTAAAATAACCAATAAATTTTGTTCAACTTCACAATTGTGCTCTACCTGTTGTTGATTCTTCACCAAAAATTTACATTTGGTATCTTTATGTTTGAAGCATGATATGTGGGAAAAGGTTGAAAAGTTCCAGGGAGCCAAATACTTTTGCATGGCACTGTATATATATATAAGTCTTACACACATGTTGCTGGCTCTCTCTTTCTGCAGATCGTTGCTCTTCATAATTGGATTCCGGTGAGGCACAAATGTACTTACATGTGTGTGTTATGTTAGAACAGTTATGCAGCCACTGTGTAGCAGAGTGTGTAGATAGGCATGTTGGGCTTTATTTCATATTGCTATTTCTCTGTATGCAGATAGATGTTTGCCTGTGTAAAGTAATACAATGCTGACAGCCTGAACCTGCTCTAAGATAGCCATGATAACTGTGTATCTGCCTTATCCTGTGTTCAGTGTTAGCTCTCTAATCTCTCTGTTATTCAAGTTATTGCATCTTGTATCATGCTGTAATATGCCAAGTACTGATGCACTGTTATTTCCTTTGTAGTTTTTACCTGATCATCCATTATATTGCATATCTCACAATATCATCTACTATTGTTGTTCATTGTTCACCATCTCAATAAATATAGACTTAAGAACCTATGCAGTCTGTTCACTGAGGCAATGGATGAAGGTTTAGCCATATGCTAGAATCCACACAGCATCATATGTGGAGGAAGGCAGAACAACCCCTCTATTCTTGATAACCAGCTATGATAAAGCTGAAAGCTAAGGGTTCAATAAAGCTGACATTGATTATAGTGTGAGACAGTATGTCGGACAAGTGAGGGATATGATTGTTTTTTATTTTTTTTTTTTTTTTACAGGATACCAGGGCTTCAATAGAATGGGCGTAATGGGATTATTACTTTATTTTTTATTTTTAAATAAAAAGTAAAACCAAGGGTATTTTAATTTCAAATTAAGGACGTTATTCTGGCTGTGTTTATTTGCAATATGACTATGTGGTTAGTGATGGAGAGGCTTCAATTACTAAACTGTGGCCATCAAAAATAGGGGAGGGCCCCATATCATTAAAAAAAAAAATATTTATTAAAACCAGGCTAAAAGCAGCTGCGTAAACGCAGTTACAGCGCATGTGCTTTTTTTAAAACTTTGGATTAACTGCATCTAATGCAAGGCTGTGTGGAGGAGGCATTTTTTTTTTCTCTTTTTAATTTTGACTTGTATGCAAGACATTGTACAGAAAAAAAAAGCCATAACAATTTTTCCTGCAAAATTCATTTTATCTTTGGTTTTATATGTTTTGTTATCAGGCCTTCAATGTGGAGTAATACTCTGACAACATTGTTCCTAACAGCGACCTGTAAGTCAGAGATGCGTCCAGGCATCTTCTCCGTGCTGTTTCTATTCCAGTTGAGCGGTTATCACCCATTTCAGTGTTTTTCCTACCCCCAGCCCTCCTGTTAGGATCTTCTAAAAAAATGCATGTGTTTTCCAGTGACTTCCATAATTGATGCTGCTCACGTTGCTCCGTCCAAGCCTTCGACCTGCTTGATATGAGCACTGGAGCATTTTAGTGCTCAATCATCACTATTGATGACCAAAATTTTGTTTCTGATTTTGTTATTATTCCTACAAATGAAATATATTTACCTGGGTGTAACCATAAACATTTAAATGTTCTATAATCTGTAATGACGTCTTCGATGACTGATCGCCAACTACACCCACCAGTTTGCCATTACGGAGACAAGAATAGTTGGGGACTATGTCTCCTGGACCAGATAAGATCTGTAGTACGTTCTCTATGGCTTTATTTTCATTGTTGCAGGAATCAGTCACATGGTATCCAAGAGTCACATTGGGTAAAATATATGGATTCTTGTTAATCTCATCTATGGCGAAAATAAAGGCCAGAACATACTTATAGAAGGACGGTACAGGACTGTAAGTGGATAACAAAGAGAATGAAAACATTACTTAAGACTAGCTTGAGATAGAAAAATAAAAATAAAATAAAACATTATTTTAAATACTTGATAAAACTTACATTCCTTGATTCGCTGTGTGCATATTCTTATTTTTACTTCTGAGAAAGCAATATTTTACAAGTTTTTATTATATAAATAAATAAATATACATTATATATATATATATGTGTATATATATATGTGTATATATATATATATATATATATATATATATATATATATATATATATACTGTATATGTATCGGTGTGTCATTAGTGGCAGTTAGGACATGTGACATAAACTTCCATGCTTGAAAAAGACCTTGATGGTTGAAACGTCGCATTTAACACAATAAAGAACTTTTTTCACCTGTATTGGATGATGTCCTTCACTTCAATTTATGGTATGTACTCCTCCACTTGGGTCCAGTGGAATTAGGACGGGCATCTGTGTGTCGGTTGTGCTGTCAGCCAACTTTCTATTTTTGCATAAACTTCCATTAAGTGGTATATGACATATAGTGGTTGTAAATACACATTCCAGCTCTCTTCATATTAAACAGTATGAAGGGGAACATACAGGACAGCCAACACATGTCAAACACTCGGCTTCTAATGCATGGCCAATCCTCCATGATCCCAATCATACTTTTTTGGATGATTTTCATCTTGGAAAAATAACACAGTGATTTTTCACATGTACCATGCAGCAGCCATTCAAAGCATTTACACCTGGCTTCTTAAATATGGGTTCCCGGTATCATACTCTTAATGAACTGCTGTTGATAACATCAGAGAAAAAGAGGACATAAACTCTATAGCGCCATCTGTTGGAAGCAGCGATCCTACAAGTCACAATCAACCCTTTAACGAGTCTTGCAATATGACTTAGGATAAAAGTCAAATCAGTATCTCAATTCTCAGACAGGGTGTTTCGGGCTGTTGGCCCTCGTCAGAGCAAAGCATGAGAACTAATTTGGCTAGGTGAGAGGCTCTGGACTGGGGTCTAAGGGGTAAGGTTTCTCCTTGTGGAGAGTGACATACAATTTGAGCCTTATTCGCCGTGTAATGCTCCTCTGGAAAATGTAATATGTAAATTGTCTCTTCAGAGAAAAAGAGGACTTGAACTCTATAACGCCACATGTTGGAAGTAGTGATCCTGTGAATAGGTCATTAACACCTAGACCTGGACAAATCTTTCAGACACCACTCTTTGTCTATGCCCATCTGTCCTTCAGCTCACATTGGAACAACAGGAAATGAATGAACCCTTGTGTTCCGCTGAAAACGGAACATTTCATAGCTGTAGAGAAAGAAGTAGACCGCACACAAAGGTCACACACTGATCTAATGCCGCTAGGCAAACAATTACAAAACTGAATATAAGGTTCTTAGTTTAACATTCTGGTCAGACTGTATGAAGCCCCCTGCCACATCACGATGAACCTCTCACAGGGTTACTGACATTTTACAGTCTTAAAGATGCGGTTCCATGTGCCAAACACTGCTGCAGCAAGAAAGCAGCAGCAGGGTTGATGACCTAGTGCCCTGCCACACCATTGCTGCAAGACCATCCCATGATACAAGGCCACATCGCTCTACTGGCATAACACAACAACAATGGCAGCCACACAGCACCAACACAGCACCATGCTGAATTTGCAACATTTGGAACTTTATATATGTGTCTTTTCAGTATTTTTACTTCTTTATTTTAGGTGTCTCCCCAAAAAATCCTGACACCTACACCCCAGTGTAAGCAATGTTTTCTTCTGTTAATTTAAGCAGCTGATCACACTGGATATAGTGAGTGCATTTTCTATATTTTCTATAGAAAGTCATGAAAAATCATGTGTATTCGCCATAACTAGTTGACTCATGCTAGTTTCATCTATAAGACCTAAGACAAGCACCAAAATACAAGGTAATGCTCGTAAACATCCTTTCTAACACATAGGATCAGAGATATGTTTGATCCTGACAATTTAGATGTTGTACCTCTACTGTCACCCATCGGAGCCCTGCAATGTGATCATCTGGTGCTCATGGGCTGCTGGGGCAGCTGGAGGCCTAACAAACATTGCAGGTTTGCTATGGATGGGAATCCTCCAGACCCTCCAGTTGGGCTCACTAGGCTGCCTGTCAGTATCTCACTGATGGGCTTAACCCCTGTACCCCCAAGGGTGGTTTGCACGTTAATGACCGGGCCAATTTTTACAATTCTGACCACTGTCCCTTTATGAGGTTATAACTCTGGAACGCTTCAACGGATCCCAGTGATTCTGACACTGTTTTCTCATGACATATTGTACTTCATGATAGTGGTAAAATTTCTTTGATATTTCCTGCGTTAATTTGTGAAAAAAATGGAAATTTGGCGAAAATTTTGAAAAGTTTGCAATTTTCCAACTTTTAATTTGTATGCCCTTAAATCACAGAGATATGTCACACAAAATACTTAATAAGTAACATTTCCCACATGTCTGCTTTACATCAGCCCAATTTTGGAACCAACATTTTTTTTTGTGAGGGAGTTGTAAGGGTTAAAATTGACCAGCAATTTCTCATTTTTACAACACCATTTTTTTAGGGACCACATCACATTTGAAATCATTTTGAGGGGTCTATATGATAGAAAATAACCAAGTGTGACACCATTCTAAAAACTTCACCCCTCAAGGTGCTCAAAACCACATTCAAGAAGAAGTTTTTTAACCCTTCAGGTGTTTCACAGGAATTTTTAATTTTTGGAATGTTTAAAGAAAAATGGACATTTAACTTTTTTTCACAAACAATTTACTTCAGCTCCAATTTGTTTTATTTTAACAAGGGTAACAGGAGAAAATGGACCTCAGAACTTGTTGATCAATTTGTCCTGAGTACACCAATACCTCATATGTGGGGTAAACCACTGTTTGGGCACATGGTAGAGCTCGGAAGGGAAGGAGCGCCATTTGACTTTTCAATGCAAAATTGACTGGAATTGAGATGGGATGCCATGTTGTGTTTGGAGAGCCCCTGATGTGCCTAAACATTGCAACCCCCCACAAGTGACACCATTTTGGAAACTAGACCCTCTAAGGAACTTATCTAGATGTGTGATGAGCACTTTGACCCACCAAGTGCTTCACAGAAGTTTATAATGCAGAGCCGTAAAAATAAAAAATCATATTTTTTCACAAAAATATTTTCACCCCCAATTTTTTATTTTCCCAAGGGTAGGAGAAGAAATTGGACCCCAAAAGTTGTTGTGCAATTTATCCTGAGTACGGTGATACCCCATATGTGGGGGTAAAACACTGTTTGGGCGCATGGCAGAGCTCGGAAGGGAAGGAGCGCCGTTTGACTTTTCAATGCAAAATTGAGGGAATTGAGATGGGACACCATGTTGCATTTGGAGAGCCCTGATGTAGCTGAACAGTGGAAACCCCCAATTCTATCTAAAACCCTAACCCAAACACACCCCTAACTCCAACACACCCCTAACCCTAATCCCAACCATAACCACACCCCTAACTCCAACACACCCCTAACCCTAATCCCAACCATAACCCTAACCACACCCCTAACCCTGACACAACACTAGCCCTAATCCCAACCGTAAATGTAATCCAAACCCTAACCCTAACCCTAGCCCCAACCCTAGCCCCAACCCTAACCCTTGCCCTAACCCTTGCCCTAACCCTAGCCCTAACCCTAGCCCTGACCCTAACCCTAACCCTAGCCCTAGCTCTAAACCTAGCCCTAACCCTAACCCTAATGGGAAAATGGAAATAAATACACTTTTTTAATTTTTTTATTTTTCCCTAACTAAGGGGATGATGAAAGGGGGTTTGATTTACTATTTAAAGCAGGTTTTTTAGCAGATTTTTATGATTGGCCGCCGTCACACACTAAAAGACGCTTTTTATTGCAAAAAATATTTTTTTTGTTACCGCAATATGAGAGCTATAATTTTTCAATATTTTGGTCCACAGAGTCATGAGAAGTCTTGTTTTTGCGGGATGAGTTGACGTTTTTCTTGGTATTATTTTCGGGCATGTGACATTTTTTGATCGCTTTTTATTCCGATTTTTGTGAGGCAGAATGACCGAAAGCCAGCTATTCATGAATTTCTTTTTTTTGGGGGGAAGGCGTTTATACCGTTCCGCATTTGGTAAAATGGATAAAGCAGTTTTATTCTTCGGGTCAGTACGATTACAGCGATACCTCATTTCTATCATTTTTATATTTTGGCGCTTTTATACGATAAAAACAATTTTATAGAAAAAATTATTATATTTGCATCGCTTTATTCTGAGAACTATAACTTTTTTATATTTCCGCTGATGATGCTGTAGGCCGGCTCGTTTTTTGCGGGACAAGATGACGTTTGCAGCGGTACCATGGTTATTTATATCCGTCTTTTTGATCGCGTGTTATTCCACTTTTTGTTCGGCGGCATGATAATAAAGCGTTGTTTTTTTCCTCGTTTTTTTTTTCACGGTGTTCACTGAAGGGGTTAACTAGTGGAACAGTATTATAGGTCGGGTCGTTACGGACTCGGCGATACTAAATATGTGTACTTTTATTGTTTTTTTTTATTTAGATAAAGAAATGTGTTTATGGGAACAATATATATATATATATATTTTAATTGGGAATTTATTTCTTTATACATCTGAATATTTTTTTTTTTTTTACAGTATAACATTGCCCCGTGGGGTACATCATGTTATAGTGTAAGATCGCTGATCTGACACTTTGCAATGCAGGGCTGCAGGCTTACCAGCGCTTGCTCTGAGCAGGCGCTTGGTATGCCACCTCCCTGCAGGACCTGGATGCAGCCCCCCCGCGGCCATTTTGGATCCGGGGCTTGCAGGGAGGAGATGCTCAGTGCAACTCGAGCACATCGAGTTGTACCGAGGGTCTCAGGGAAGCACGCAGGGAGCCTCCTCCCTGCACGATGCTTCCCTATGCCCCAGGAACACTGCGATCATGTTTGATCACAGTGTTTCGGGGGTTAATGTGCCAGGGGTGGTCTGTGACCTCTCCTGGCACATAGTGCCGGATTTCAGCTGCAATAGTCAGCTGACATCCGGCCGCGATCTGCCGCGCTTCCCCCATGAGCGAGGCCGATCGCTATGACGTACTATCCCGTCGGTGGGCATACGGGCCCACCTCAGCAGGATAGTACGTCACATGTCAGAAAGGGGTTAATATAGACATATTGCAGTATATAATAGAGCCACTTAGGGTATTGCTTAAACAACTCTGATCATGGGACCAACAAGTTGTAAACAATTAAAATGATTAGTCTTGAAACCTAAGAGAAATTGATACATGTGTTTAGGGAAATAAGATTATATTCCAAGAAATGTACTTACACTTTACAAACTTGATCAATTGGCTGTTTCTGGTCGTTATCATAATAATAATGTACAGTGAATATTCCTCCAATGATCATATCTCCATCCTGGAAATAATTTGTATTTAACACAGGATAGTCTTTTGCAATAAAACAGTTTGGTCCTGAGCTTAGCTTCTGGCTCTGTGTTACTATAAAGATGATGAAAATAATAACTATTACTAATAGCGACTTCCCCGACATCTCTGCAGGTAGGAGGCTCATCCATGGAATATTCCCTGGAATCTAATCTAATCATAACAGATACATCTGTGCTGCAGCTTTCTGAATGTCGTGTACAGCAGTAGGTTCCTGAACGAGCCGTCTTATATAGTGAGGATGGTGCTTGTGAGAGATGGGGAGGGAATATTATTAGGACAATATTAATATAAAATCATCTGCTCTATGCAGTCATATGGGAATCAAGCAAAAAGCAGAATTCTACTGAAGACTTACAAATATTTATTTTATTAGAATCTATTATATTCAGTTGCCCTATTTTAGTATTATCAGTGTTTTAAGAACATATTATAAAATACAATAAATGTTCCATATTCTGTTTTCTGATGGTTCAGTGCCTTTAATTTTAAATTTCAGGTAAATCTAAAATCTTCAAAGTTAAGATGTACATTAAGCCTTGATACCAATATTAAATTAATCATTAATCAGAATGATTAATAGTGATAAAACTACCGTATTTTTTGGACTATAATACACACTTTTTCGCAAAAAATGTTTGGGGTAAAATGGGGGTGCATCCCTTAGTCCGGATGTACTTACAAGGAGTGTGGCAGCAACAGGAGTTGGACGATTCTGCAGGCCATGATCTGGGAAGAGGGGTGTTCGGAGGTCTGATGATGCAGGGCGTTGATATGACTGCCATCCCACACTGCTGTGGCAGTATTCAGCGGCGCTTGGTGGTATGAAGGCTCCACTGACATTTTGTGAAAGCCTGGAGACACCACCCATCCATTGCTACAATACTGTGCCCTCTGGAAAAATGGCTGCTGGAGGCGGCCCATGCCCTGATTGAGATCTCAGCAACGAGATCTCATCCCAAGATCTTGGGAGATGAGATCTCAGTGCTGAGATCTCAATCTGCTCATGCGCTGCCCCTGGCGGTTATTTTCCCGGAGGCCACAGCATTGCAGCAATGGATGTGCCGGGGCTTTGGACTGTCACAAAATGTTGAAGAGCCCCCATACCACCGAGCATCGCCAAACCTGCTGCACTAGTCTGGGATGGAGTCATATTATCTCCTGACCACCTCTGACCTCGCTCCACCAGCGCAGCTGATGACCCCCCTCCCAGTAAGCTGAACTTGGACTGTAAGATAATCTCCCATTTGACACATTTTCATTCTGAAAATTTGGTGTGAGTCTTCTGGTCCGATGCATCTTATAGTCCAAAGAATATGGTACTTGTATCCAGTCCACATTTTGATTATGAATATATATGTATATAATATATTTTATAACTCCGGCACACCAAAATGTTTCAAAATTTTTTTACTTTTATTAATTATTTTACATTTCAAAAAAATGTGAGGACTTGGAACCATACACCGGACGCCGGAAAGACTATACTAATAAGTGGGAGCCATAAATTCTTGCCGGTCATATACAAATAGACAGAAACCCCTTGAGAAAGGCAATAAGCGCCGAAACGTCAGGGATTCTTCTCATATGTCTACAAACTGTGACCATTTCCTCTTTTTTTGTATGGTATCAGACCATTTTTTTGAAGTGTAAAATAATTAATAAAAGTAAAAAAATTTTGAAACATTTTGGTGTGCCGGAGTTATAAAATATATTGGATTCTAATTTCTCCTGAGCACCCCCACTACGGACAGTGAGCACCCTTGTTACCTTTTTGTACGACTATATATGTATATATATATATATATATATATATATATTTACAGCACATATAATACAGGATGTTCTGTGTCTTATTTAACATGAATTTAAAAATGTATTTCGGAAAACTGACCCGTTTAATTTGTACTCAAGGAGAAAGTAAAATCGATATAAAACTACCGCCTCTTGCAAACGAAAAAATAAATGTGAAAGTAGTATATAACAATTTTATGTAAAAAAAACTGGTTATCCTCCTGGTAAAAATCGAAAATATACACAGGATTCACAGTATTTACCTGAAAGACCTAAACCAAAAATACACCCTACTATGATTTTATAAGATATTTGGGACATGGTTGAATTATAAGCCTTATTTCAACAATAAGCCCTTGTTAAAGGCAGGGCCGGCCTTTGGAGTGAGGGAGGGAAAACTGGTCAATTGACCAGGACCTTCCTTAAGGGCCCCCAGCACATCTATTCCAAGGTTAAAACTGCTTAAGGACCTTTCATAACATCACAGTCATGTGACCATGATGTCACAAAAATTCCTTTGACTGTAAGAATTAGGAGGCACTAAAGAGGAGAAAGGTTGGTCTATAGGGCCTGGCATTGTGTGCATATACTTGTGTACGTGCAGTGTGTCTGTGATGACATGGTTATTTTTGAATAAATGTTTTATGTTCAAGAATAAATGTGGATTGCTTTTCATTGAAAAAAATAGGACATTCCCTGAAAATAAGCCCTAATCCATCTTTCGGAGCAAAAAACAATATAATACATTGTCTTATTTTTTGAGGAAACGGTATATACAAGGAATCTTTACTAAACTAAAACTAACGTAAAGAACTAAAGTTCTCTTGCAGGATATTTCTTAGCCATAAATTTCCTAGGTCTCACCTTTGACATTAACATTGACATAAGTAAAGCTGGAACAATTACAACTGACAAGTGAATAAACAAAACCATCAAGAAGAAAATGTCAATGACTTGGGAAAAGTTGCATTAAAAATATATTGTCAGACTAGCTATGGTTGGTTTCAGATCCAACTCTTACTAAAATCAATCTACATAGGGTATTCACGAATGTATCAGCATTAGTGATGCGTGAACGTGCTCGCCACTACTCGTTACTCGCCCGAGAATCAGTGTACTCGATGTACTCGCCGAGCACCGAGCATTTCCAGGATTATTCGGTGGTAACTGGTGTCTCCACCAAGCAGTTTTGGCGGACTTTAGAGACCCAATCACTCTGCAGGGATTGTCTGCCAGACCATGAAACGCCGCAGCCATCTTTGTGGTGGTTGTGCAGTGATTGGCTGGGCCGCACAGCATCATCCCAAGCATAACAGACCTGGCACCGCCCAGCTCGCCGCCTTCTGTTCCTGTTTTAAGTGAGAGAGGGCAGGGGTGAACCTAGCCTCTCTGCCGCCTGAGGCGAACTGCAAAACGGCGCCTGCCATAGTAAATGTTTTAAATCGGTAGAAATTAATCTGGTTCATACAGATTTCTTTCTATCCTGTAAACATTTGTGCAATAGTGGTCATTTGAATTTAGAGAAATAGAAAAAATTATGTCCGAACACAAGTACCGTATTTTCCGGTGTATAAGATGACTTTTTAACCCCTGAAAATCATCTCAAAAGTCGGGGCTCGTCTTATACGCCGGGTACGGCGTATGCAGGGAGCGGTCCTGTATGGTTCCCAGGATCTGGAGGAGAGGAGATTCTCCTTCAGGCCCTGGGATCCATATTTGTGGAAAAAAAAGAATAAAAAAAAAAAAATGGGATATACTTACCCGCCGACGGCCCGCAGCTCTCAGCGGTGCAAGTGGCGGCCTCCGTTCCTAAGGATGCAATAAGCAAAGGACCTTCGCGTGACCATGACGTCATCGAAGGTCCTTTGCTCATTGCATCTTTAGGAACAGAGGCCGGCCCTTGCACCGCTGAGAGCTGCGGGCTGTCGGAGGGTGAGTATATCCCATATTTTTTATTTTTATTCTTTTTTTTTACATTAATATGGATCCCAGAGCCTGAAGGAGAGTCTCCTGTCCTGCAGGCCCTGGGAACCATCCGCACCGCACACGCCATATAAGATGACTGGGCGTATAAGATGACCCCCATCTTATACAGCGAGTATATCCCAAACTCCATATTTTATATGGAAAAGTTGGGGGTCGTCTTATACGCCCAGTCGTCTTATACACCAGAAAATACGGTACATCAGCGCCATCACCGTACATACAAGAACCACAGAGAAGAATCCAGAACAAGGATCATTAATATCAATGGCGGGCCTGGCAGAAGCATACAGACAATGATGGCTGCAGAGCGGTCCTGTAGCAGGGCCAGACTGGGACAAAAAAGCAGCCCTGCCACACAAACCCCTCCAGCCCACATAACACGTTATAACACGTCCCACCCCAGCTCAGTGAATTTTTGCTAGACTTTGTCATGCTCCTCACCACTCTCTTATAGGAGATATTTTAAGAGACACATGTGAATGGTGCTGCAGTGTGTATGATTGCCCACAGCTTCGTTTACATGGTGCTCTTCAAAGCTATTTTTCTCAGGATCATGGGGGTCCCCGCAATAAGGTCCACAACAAACAGAAAGTCATCCCCTATCCAGAGGATAGGGGAGAACTTCCAAATTTGAGATAGCTTAAACAGGTTTTTCATGACTTGCGGTATTTTTATTACATTTATAGGAATGCAGAAAATAAACCAATAATGACAATCCAGTACTCCAATGCTCGTGCAAACAAGTGTATAAATCAGGCATGATTTTTTTATCAGATAGTACACTGACCGATGTTATACAATGGGGCCACGCAGAGAAACATTTTTTTTCTCAAACTGATCCGGCGTGAGAAATTCAGATCATGCTGCGATTTGGCTCTGCCATTGAATGACTCACCCATTCTAGTCTATGGGTGGGAGAAAAAAATGGATACCTCAGTATAACATCCAGTATTTATGGTTACATTACAATTCTATAACATAGGGGACTGTAAATGATCCTGTAAAAGATTAATAACTGCTCAGAAAAAAAACTGACTGCAAACAGAAAACAAGTGAGAAAAAAAATCATCCCATTCTCCTGGATAAAAACAGATACTTATATATGATGTACAGGGAAATATAGGTATAGTACAATGCCAAAGATTTTACTTCTTACATTACATGAGCGATATCTATTATGAATTCTACAATAGCTCAGAAACTGGCGACTCCTCGCAGCGCACAGTGCGAGTCCTGGGAGGATTAGAAAGTCTGTAGTCACAGAGTGACACACAGAGTGAGTGTAGCCAGTATAGTCCTCCATACAGTATTATAGGCACCATGTAGTCCTCCATACAGAATTATGGGCACCGCATAGACCTCCATACAGAATTATGGGCACCGCATAGTCCTCCATACAGAATTATGGGCACCGCATAGACCTCCATACAGAATTGTGGGCACCGCATAGTCTTCCATACAGAATTATGGGCACCGCATAGACCTCCATACAGAATTATGGGCACCGCATAGTCCTCCACACAGAATTGTGGGCACCGCATAGTCCTCCATACAGAATTATGGGCACCGCATAGTCCTCCATACAGTATAATGGGCCCACATAATGCTCCATACAGTATTATGGGCCCCATATATTACTCCATACAGTATCATGGGCCCCAAATATTACTTCATACAGTATAATGGGCCCTATATACTCCATACAAAAAAAAAATAAATACTCACTTCTCCCTGTAGCCTGTTGCTCTGGTCTCCTCAGCGTATTCTGACCTTTTGCACTGCCCGACACAAAGGATATGCTGTAGTGATGTAATTGTGCCCTCTGCGCTAAGACGTCACAGAGCTCAGACACAGAGGGGGAATGATGGGAGAGGGAGCATCAGCGGGTGGCTCCCTCACTCATCATTTTTTTCAACTGTGTTGGCGCTGGTACTGGGGCCCCACGACTTACGAGCCCCATAACATGCCATGTCCACAACGGTTTGTGGACTCTGGCACTTGCCAACTTGCGCCGAGTGGTGATGTCAGTCCTGATGTGTCATAACTGAGCACCACCAAAAATTAAGACGTGGGTGAAATGCTTTTAGGACGCACACTCTTAAATCAAAGGGATTTACAAAAAGAAAATAATCAGTACATGGATTAAATAAGAGAAAAGTGGAGGAATACTTATTAGCCCATTTGAATAAAACAGAAAAAAATGGAGTTCATGTCCAGAAAAATACAAAAAGATTTTATTAGATTACAAAAGATGCTGATAAATAACAACCACATGTAACAATATACTACAATATATATCAAGATAGTTAGAGATGGTAGGTAGCACAGAAAAAAACAGTGCAGCACTCAGGCTGATGCCATATACATACAAAAATATATAAATATCACCTGCGTTGTGCAGAATAAAAGTGCAGGTATTAGCCCGGGGGGTATAAATAGCACTATGTAGAAAAATATATATCAAGAGCCCTGTACACTGGCTCATGTCACACCAAAACAAGGAACATGAATCCCCACCCTCGGTTCTTACCCACACTCTGGCATCAGGACCGGACCGCACCGTCGCCCCAACGCGCGTTTCGCGTCGGCTTCTTCGGGGGGCGGCCGAAGAAGCCGACGCGAAACGCGCGTTGGGGCGACGGTGCGGTCCGGTCCTGATGCCAGAGTGTGGGTAAGAACCGAGGGTGGGGATTCATGTTCCTTGTTTTGGTGTGACATGAGCCAGTGTACAGGGCTCTTGATATATATTTTTCTACATAGTGCTATTTATACCCCCCGGGCTAATACCTGCACTTTTATTCTGCACAACGCAGGTGATATTTATATATTTTTGTATGTATTTGGCATCAGCCTGAGTGCTGCACTGTTTTTTTCTGTGCTACCTACCATCTCTAACTATCTTGATATATATTGTAGTATATTGTTACATGTGGTTGTTATTTATCAGCATCTTTTGTAATCTAATAAAATCTTTTTGTATTTTTCTGGACATGAACTCCGTTTTTTTCTGTTTTATTATTTTGGTCTTGGGAGTGTCCTAAACTTACTAAATTTGTCTTCCTGATATACTCCCCCACTGTGGTTGTGAGTATGTGGAAGAACTTTGTAACCAATTCTCTCATTTTGGGCTTGTTTTATTATTAGCCCATTTGGTAACATCTCAATTCCACAGCAGAGGAATGTTCAGTTATGGATCTGAAACGTTGCCACATGGGCTAATAGTCCTTCACTTTCCACAATTAATCAGAGTGCTTTATATATATATATATATATATATATATATATATATATATATATATATATATATATATATATATATATATATGTATATATATACACACACACTTATATTTACACCATGTATACAGGACAGGAGTAGTATACACAGCATCACAATATATACTGTGGTAAGGAATATAGAGTGGTAGAGTGGAGCTGTGTATATAGTATATAGTGTGGATTCTATACTATATACACAGAAGTATACTATATGAACAGCTCTACACTATATACACACACAACTCTACATTATAATTAAGACAGTATTACACTATATTATGATGCATACACCACATAGGAAACACATAAACAGTATATCCTATAGGAGACACCGCAACTGCTGAATATATCACATTGAGACCACTGTATATACATTATATAGGTGATACTGCAACTGCTATGTATAGTCCCAGTATCACTTATAGAATTTGTATATATTGCAGTATACCTATATAATGTATATAGATTGGTGTGTTTACATTATATAGGTAATACTGGGACTTCTTTACATATGCTATTTAGGTGACACTGCAATTATACACAGCAGTCTATCTATATTACAGCAACTGCTTTGCACAATTGCAGTATCGCCTATAAAATGTATATACAGCAGTAGCAGTATCACCAACATAATGTATATTGAGAGGTCTGTATACATCATATAGGTGATACTGCAACCATTATATATAGAATATATAGGTGATACTGCAATTATACACAGCAGTTGCTGTAATATAGATAGACTGCTGTGTATAATTTCAGTATCACCTACATAACATATATAGTATACAGCACTAGTGCCACACAATACACACCATGGCGGATATGGCACACAACACAATTATACAATTCCAACACTATAAACAAATTGTGTGTGATGATAGCATTATAACTAAGGCAAACACACAAATGTGTGTAAAGTGCCATATTTATGATTGTGCGTCTGTATTGTGTAGCACAATACACAAATGACTTTTATTTTGCCTGACTTGTGTGGTATCCACAATAGTGTCTATTGTGTTGGACACGGACACAATCAAAGACGCACAACTGTCTCTAGAATGCAACACGACACACACAGTCGTGAATATAGCGCAAGACATAAATCTACGCACAATTATGTCTAACGATGGCACTATTAGGGCTCATTCACAAGTCTGATTTTCATTGGTGCTTTTCACAGTCTATACAAGTGCTATCGCAGGTACTACAAAGCATAGTGCAGGACTTGTATAGTTGTGTCTTGTGCCGTATTGACGACGGTGTCTGTGTTGTGTTGCACACTTGAGACTTATTCACACAGTTGTGCCTAAGTGTGTAATGTAGACACCATCAAGGACAACATCTGCAAGGAGTTTGTATGTTCTCTCCGTGTTTGGTGGGTTTCTTCCGGGTTCTCCGGTTTCCTCCCACTTTCCAAAGACATACTGATAGGGAATTTAGATTGTGAGCCCCATCGGGGACAGCGATGATAATGTGCGCAAACTGTAAAGCGCTGCGGAATATGTTAGCGCTATATAAAAATAAAGATTATTATTATTATTAAGTCAGTGGGGTGTGTGTATTGTATGTATGTATATATATAATAAACACACACAGGGCTCAAGTGTGCAAGACAATACAGACACACTGCTGTGGATGTGGCACAATTACTTGGGTGCAGTTATTATCACCATAGACACAGTTTTTTATAGTGCTCAAGTGTGCAACAGAATACAGACTTATAGGACTATATACTAGGGGGCAGACCCACAGCTGCTGTATCACTACACACTTGTATAAGTAGTGTGATCCAATGCTGTGCATGTGAACAGCGCTATACATTACATACACATACATGCACAGTGCAGCAGCATATAGAGATGCTGGGCAGGATGCCAGTGGGAGCAAACATTGCCTGCTGTGTGCACACAGGCAGAGACAAGGCTGAGGAGTCTGATGGAGGGAAGCGGTGAACTATGACGGAGTCACGGAGCCGTGGTGCAGCAGAGCGTGGGCAGGAGTCAGGAGATGTTTACTTACTGCTCTGCGAGTCTCAGCAATCAGCAATGTGTGTCCCCAGGGTCGGGAGACAGGGCACTGCTGCTGGTAAGGTAGCAGTCACGTTAGGTTGTGAGTGCCAGCAAGGCAAGGGTCTGCAGGGAGAGTCGGCCACAGCACCACGTGTTCTGACCGCCACTCTGCCGCCCCCTGGCTTGAGGGATGAGCTGCCGCCTGAAGCAAAGTGCTCAACTTGCTTCATGATAGCAGCGCCCCTGGAGAAGGGAGAGCTGCTGCCGAGATAGGGTCAGAATCGTGGTTTTTATGTTAGTGTAGGTCTGCCACTGTTAAGTGCTATTCACCCCCCAAAAAAAAATTATACAGTCTGTTATGTCAGATTAAGGCCTGCTTACAAATCATAGTTTGTCAGACATACGTAGCATAGTTGTGTGTGCTAACCTTGTGCCACTGTTTTTTTTTGGGGGGGTTAAATTCATCAAAAAAGGCCTCATATATATCTGCGTGCTCCAAGTTTGGGCATTTTAGGCCGGTTTACCACTTTTTTTGCTGTCTGTTACTCTACTTATATACAGCACTATTTTGCATGCAGAAAACACAGGCCACATATTTGGCAGTGTGGTATTTCCGTGACAGGTGTCATATGTCTGTGTGCTCCAAGTTTGGGCATTGTAGTCCTGTTTTCCACTGTTTTTGGTGTTTGGTACTCTAATTATATACAGCACTATTTTGCATAAAAAAATATAAAAAGGCCACATATTTGGCAGTGTGGTATTTCCATGACAGGCTTCATATATCGTGAAACAAAACACGTGAGCACAGCTTCTAGGGTGCACGGGTAGGTTCCCAAACCATATACGTGTAAATACAAAGAACCCAGCACTCAACTTAAATGAAACTTGAGGTTTTTTATTCTGTAGTACGAAAAACGTTTCGGCCTAGTGTGGCCTTCATCAGTTACTACAACATTCTAGAAAACAAAATAGAAAACAAAATATACATCTGTAAATACACCTGTAAATACATACGATGTTGAATAAACTGGTAAAAGAAATAAAAGAAAATCAGAAAAAACAAAGGTATATACAGTGAGTCATGAAGTCATAATTTCTCTTATAATAGAAACAACCAGGATGAGGAGCCGCTAAGTCTACCTATAGCCCCCAAATTTAAGTGAATAGAGTGGAGAAGAAAGATAAGGCTGTTCGTACCGTACTGTAAAGTGACTGAGAATCCACTCAGTATGCTTGTTAAATCCGTGGGTTATCACTATAATGCGGAAGGGGAAAACCCGCCATGTCAATCATAAAGGTTATAAAAATAAAAGTGTATCCGTACACATAGTGTAAATTCCCCAAGAGATAGCCAGTACCTGAACGATTTGTCCGTTAAGGGAAAAAAAGCACGACTGTATGCTGTGAAGGAAGAAGTGCTCAGGTCAGGATTGATGCAGAGTAAAAAACGTCATAATGCCGCGATGTAGGGGCTGAAGGTAGTGGTGGGAGTGTTACCTGGTAGCGATCGGGTCCTGACGCGGTGTCCACCGCTGTCGGCGTGAATGCCCGAGTGTAAGGACGCAAAAGCTCCTTATTCCTTATGTGTGTGCCGGCCGAGCCTGAAATGATGCACCGGAAATGACCGCACGTTGCTGCCGTGACAGACAGGACTGTGTCAGCCAATCGGGGGATGCTAGAGGTGAGAGGCGGGACTATAGAGTATGTGCACTGTGTACGTGGATACAGCAGGGAAATCCCGGATGGTACGTAAGGTGATAACAGCGCTGGTGGATGTGGAGGTGATGATCATTCACATTCTATCCAATGTGACCCGGAGAAAAGAAGAAGAGTCCTGGCGGTTCAATATAGTCGGCTCTGGCAGCTGGTTGACGAGGACGAGGACATGGAGCAAGGACCTACACAGGGGGATTACACTCAGCCCAGCCTCATGTCTTCTCAATGTGGATTGGTAGTCAATGAGGAGGAGGAGGAAGAACAGGAGCTACTTTCATGCGCTATAGACAGTACTACAAACACAGCTGTCATAACGTCTGTTCAGCGGGGATGGCCTGAGGACAGGGAGGAGGAGGATGAGGATGAGAAGGACAGCATGGTCAGTCGTCCTGTTGGTGAGGACACGGAAGTCTTGCTGGTTAGCAGTCTGGCACTCATGGCTCACTTTATGTTGTGCCGCATTTCCTCGCATTATAAAAATTTTGGGTGACACTCATTACTGGTTGGTGACACTTCTAGACCCATGCTACAAAGAGAACTTTCAATCTCTTCTACCAGAGGCAGAGGTGTATTTAAAGTTTGCAGTATCAGAGGGCTCCCCCTTGGGGAAATGTTTGTCAGCCCATAGGCACTTAGTGCATGGGCATTACTAGTGTAGAATAAACTCTCCTTTCAATTGGGCCTAGGTTTTAATGAGACCTTCATCCACCTCTCATCATTTTCCACCACTGGATAACCAGGGTTCATGTGTTCCATGCTGTTCCATGCTGCTACAGTCAATTTTTGCCAAGGGTGTCTCATTACAAGTGTAGGACACACAATCCTTTATATTGGGCTGAGGTTTTAATGAGGCCTTCAGCAATGTCTCCTCATTCTCAACCACTAGATCACCAGGGTTCATGTGTTCCGCACTGCTAAAGACAGTAAATTTTTTGCCAAGGGTGTCTCGGATCCCCATAGTATGCTTTTAATCAATGTATCCCCCTTGGGGAAATATTTGTCAGCCCATAGGCACTTAGTGTATTTGCATTACAAGTGTAGGAGAGACTCCCCTTTCAATTTGGCCTAGGTTTTAATGAGGCCTTCCTCCAATTCTCATCATTTTCCAACACTAGATCACCAGGGTTCATGTGTTCCGTGCTGCTACAGACAGTCAATTTTTTGCCAAGGGTATCTATTATCCCCATGAAATATTTTTTTAAAATGTAGCCCCCCATGAGCTAATGCTTGTCAGGCCATACACTCCATTACAAGTCTCAGGGACCAACACCCTTACATTGGGCCTACTTCTTAACTCTGTCTCCTGCAATGTCTCTACTTTACCTGACACTGGATGACCAGGGTGAGCGTGCTCTTTACTGTTATAGGTCAGTGATTTTTTTGGGTAACGGGGGCTGTAATTAGAAAACTATATTTTTAAAAAAAGGTACCCCACATTGGTGAAACCACATCCTTGTTGGCAAAGACTTCATAACATTTGTGTACCTTAAGGAGCTCACTTAAAAAGCTCCTTTTTGTGTTGAATAGTTGCTCACATTGGACACAATACACTTCATATAAATTTGATAAATTGATAAAGCAATGCTGTTAGTTTGGCTCAGTAGTTCATTACAAATATTTCTTTGTCCACTAGATTACTTTCTCTCCTTGAGAGCAAGAACTTTGGCTGCATCAAATGTACAAATGGCAAATTTACAAATGGCGATTTGGAATCCAGATTAAAATACTGTATACCGAATGCATTCAGACAGTTACATAGCTGCATTTCAAGTAAAACATTTACAAATATGACAGACATTGCTCATAGTGACACAATCTTGAGAAATGTTTGTTTATTCACTTAACAAACAGTTCTAAGCCTCTATATGTTTGCTGTTTGTCATTGTAAAACATTAAGGTTTACTGAAACTCTGCCTGTGTTGGTTTGATCTAAATCCTTGTGGCTTTTATATTCTAGGGGTTTATGGCCCCTCGTCTGATGATCATGATATCTCAGTTTCATACAATCTTGAAAGCTGGCCACTTGAAGGTCTGGGTGAAACTCGAGTTACTACATAGTGTAAATCACTATATAAGACCAGAGAAACATGACTAACATGACTAAGACATATGCGAAAACTGGGGTACCTGCCTGATCGAAGTATACTGTATGCAGTTAATCTTTATATTATACTTATTCATTATTCAGGTTATACTGTATGTACTTAACCTTTGTATGTTAACATATACAAAAGTGTACGCACTCATGCTATTCAATCATTCTATTCCTTTAATTTGGTACTTTGCAATAAAATTGCACTGTATTGCAAGTATTAGCCTTCTTAAAAACCGTATCTGAACCATAGTGGTAAAAACATAGCAAATTAAATTGACAAATTCTCGTGTAAATAATTCTGCAAAGATGGAACCATCATACCATAAAAAACAAGTGGATTTTCCTGGGCCCATCCAGTATGTGGGTTCCAAGGCGTAAGGGGAGGCATATGACTGACTATACAGCAGGGCTGGGCTTGCTGGCCATGTGTAAAACAAAGGAGTACGGGAGTACAAAATGCATATTGTAAAGTGGATGTTTATGGGCCCATCCTGTATGTGGGTTCAAAGGCTTATTGGGGTGCATATGAATTGGTAGCAGAGCAGGCCTTGCAATCAATGCGACATCTTATGAAAGGGGTATTGTGGTGCGTAGTAATTCTTCGCAGTATATCCACTCACAGCATAGACTACAACAGTCTAGGAGACCCACTGTTTAATAATGGCCCTTTAAGAAGATTAATGCCGCCTGATGCACCAGTAAAAATAGTCTCTGTTACTTTAAGTGTCGCTCCTTCATAAATGAAACAAGATGTGTCTCCTTATGTGTCACACACCACATGGCCAGCTAGTGTTGTTACATGTTACAATGACATTTCCCAGTGAATGCATTTGTAGTGGTTGAAAGCAATGTTAAAGTTGAAAAACGCTTAAAAGACGCCATGTCTGAACTAAGCACAAGTGGTGGAGGAAATTTTCAGTCTGGGGTTAATTATTTGGCCTTACAGGCAAGTCATTAACCTGCAAAGGATGTACCTTAACATATTTCCCAGCAAAATCTGTTTTGGTTTTGTTTTACTGTTTTTTGTGGCCCTGGAAAAATGGCATGAATCCTGAAAAAAAATAGTTGAAAGCTGTGAACTAGGAGTCAGGAATGCTTCCAGGGGTGATCCCCATGATGTTCCTGTGTCATTTCAGCAGTGATTCCAACATTTTCAGATGTTTTTAGACCTTAAAGGGACCCCCAGGGGGATCACGGTAAAAATACTCAGGTGTCCCACAGAGTTACATTGGGCTCGTTATTCTGTCCCAGTACCCGAGTATTCCAATCTGCTCGACCCGAGCAACGAGCATATTAGTGCTCGCTCATCACTATTCAGCATTAGAGACAAGCAAATCTGATAAAATTCAATTCTGAAAAAATCAAAAACAATTGTTGTAGGGACTAATCAAAACTAGTTTAGCACATATAATCCCCTTTAAAACTTAGCTTTTAATACTCTAGGTAAAAACTTAGACCCAAAACAAACCTTGGTTAAATTACCATATGAATATATAAAATACCACCAATAGGTGACCTGTTGAGGTGCTACAATACAGCCTACTGCTAGCCCCTGCCTTGCTGTGGAGGTTGGCACCCTAAGAATCGATTTTTGGCGCCACCACTCAACGTAGGCTGTCCCTATCTTCCCTATAATCTCCCTATCAATGTAGGTGGGAAAACAATATAGTAGAGAGCAGTGGTAAAAAAAAGTAAACACAATATATAAATTCCCAACAAATCACACTGATAATACTACAGCACATCGCTCAGTAGCAAACCAGGTAAACCAAGTACCAGAATAATACTCAGTCCTTAGATAACCATATTAGTCCCCTGTTCATCATGAGTATAAGATAATTACATATACAGGTCAATTTGGGGACCAACACAGAAGACCAGAGTATTGTGATAATAGATGACAGAAGATCACTTAGCGTGTGCTGACATCACCCCGACGCGTTTCCCCGTTTGTACGGTTCATCAGGAGGAGATAATATGGTCACCGCCAACTTATGCTATCTATCTATATGGCATGTGGCAACATCGGTTGCCATATTATCTCCTCCTGATGAACCGTACAAACGGGGAAACGCGTCGGGGTGATGTCAGCACACGCTAAGTGATCTTCTGTCATCTATTATCACAATACTCTGGTCTTCTGTGTTGGTCCCCAAATTGACCTGTATATGTAATTATCTTATACTCATGATGAACAGGGGACTAATATGGTTATCTAAGGACTGAGTATTATTCTGGTACTTGGTTTACCTGGTTTGCTACTGAGCGATGCGCTGTAGTATTATCAGTGTGATTTGTTGGGAATTTATATATTGTGTTTACTTTTTTTCACCACTGCTCTCTACTATATTGCTTTCCCACCCACATTGATAGGGAGATTATAGGGAAGATAGGGACAGCCTACGTTGAGTGGGGGCGCCAAAAATCGATTCTTAGGGTGCCAACCTCCACAGCAAGGCAGGGGCTAGCAGTAGGCTGTATTGTAGCACCTCAACAGGTCACCTATTGGTGGTATTTTATATATTCATATGGTTATTTAACCAAGGTTTGTTTTGGGTCTAAGTTTTTACCTAGAGTATTAAAAGCTAAGTTTTAAAGGGGATTATATGTGCTAAACAAGATAAAATTCAATTCCCCAGATTCACTGAAATTTGTCCAGAATATTTAATATCTATTGAATAAATTTGACAAGAACCTAAATGCTGGTAAGATCCTATTGTCAAAGGGAATCTGTCACCCTATTTTTCGCCTATAAGCTGTGGCCACCGCCATCAGAGGCTTATCTACAGCATTCTGTAATGCTGGTGATAAGCCCCCGATGTAACCTGAAAGATTAGAAAAACAAGTAAGATTATACTCACCCAGGGGCGGTCCGATGCGGTCCGGTCCGATAGGCATCATGGTCCGGGTCCGGCATCTCCCATTTTCATGCGATGACGTCCAGTGATGAGCAAATATGCTCGTTACTCGAGATTTCTTAAACATGCTCGGGGGTCCTCCGAGTATTTTTTAGTTCTCGGAGATTTAGCTTTTCTTGACGCAGCTGATTACATGTGGGGAATCTCTAGCAACCAGGCAACCCCCACATGTACTTATGCTGGCTAAGAGATGTAAATCATTCAGCTGCGGCAAGAAAAACTAAATCTCCAAGCACTTAAAAATACTCGGAGGACCCCCGAGCGTGCTCGAGAAATCTCAAGTAACGAGTGTATTCGCTCATCACTAATGACATCCTCTTCCTTGCTTCCTGTCGCGGCTCCTGCATAGGCGTACTTTATATGCCCTGTTGAGGGCAGAGTAAAGTACTGCAGTGCGCAAGTGCCAGGAAAGGTCAGAGAGATTTACCAGTCTCTTCTTTCTCCTACTCGTCATTGATAGGCACTATAAAGTACATGCAAATCCAAAGATTGTGTTTAGGTAAGTGGTTTCAGATATCATGGAATGTTAATGACCACTAAAGCTCTTGTGTACTAACATTGAGTACATGCTCCTGTAGTTATAAATTCTACTGTCATTTTGTTTGTACATACAAATGTTGTATATAAGTACACATGAGCTTATCTTACCATTAATTGCATTTATCTTTCATACACAGTGTGCAGAGTTATTAGGCAATATGTATTTTTCATGATTAATTTTATTATTGAACATCTACACTGTGGTTGGTCAATCCAAAGGGTTAATAAATAGTGATGAGCGAGCACTAACATGCTCGGGTGCTCGTTGCTCGGGTCAAGCAAATTGGAATACTCGGCTACTCGGCCAGAACAACGAGCCCAATGTAAGTCTATGGGAGACCCGAGTATTTGTACCGCAATCCCCCCTGGGGGTCCTTTTAAGGTCTACAAATGTCTGAAAATGAAGGAAACACTGCTCAAATGACAGGGACATCATGGGGATCGCACCTGGAAGCATTCCTGACTCCTAGTTCACAGCTTTCAACTATTTTTTTTCAGGATTCATGCCATTTTTCCAGGGCCACAAAAAACAGTAAAACAAAACCGAGATTCATGCGACAAAAGACACATTAAAACGAAACCAGAGCGGGTTTTGCTTGGAAATATGTTAAGGTCCATCCTTTGCAGGTCAATGACTTGCCTGTACAGCCAAATATTTAACCCCAGACCGAAAATTTCCACTCCCACTTGGGCTTAGTTCAGACACAGCGTTTTTGAAGCGATTTTCAACTTTAACATTGCTTTCAACCACTTCAAATGCATTCACTGGGAAATATCATTGTAACATGTAACAACCCTAAGCCTATTTTTACTGGTGCATCAGGAGGCATTAATCTACTTAAAGGGCCATTATGAAACAGTGGGTCTCCTAAGCTGTTGTAGCCTATGCTGTAATTGGATGGGCTGCCAAGAACTACAACGCACCACAATACCCCTGTCATAAGATGTCCAGGGGGGACTCCTGAAAAAATGTTGCACTGAATTCAAGGCCTGCCCTGCTACCAATTCATATGCACCCCAATAAGCCTTTGAACCCACATAGTGGATGGGCCCATGAAAATCCACTTCACAATATGCATTTTGTACTCCCGTACTCCTTTGTTTTACACATTGGCAGCAAGTCCAGCCCTGCTGCATAGTCAGTCATATGCACCCCATTAGGCCTTGGAACCCACATACTGGATGGGCCCGTGAAAATCCACTTCACAATATGCATTTTGTGCTCCATACTCCTTTGATTTATACATTGGTGGCAAGGCGAGCCCTGCTGCATAGTCAGTCATATGCACCCCATTAGGCCTTGGAACCCACATACTGGATGGGCCCATTAAAATCCACTTCACAATATGCATTTTGTACTCCCATACTCCTTTGTTTTACACATTGGTAGCAAGGCCAGCCCTGCTGCATAGTCAGTCATATGCACCCCATTAGGCCTTGGAACCCACATACTGGATGGGCCCATTAAAATCCACTTCACAATATGCATTTTGTACTCCCGTACTCCTTTGTTTTACACATTGACAGCAAGGCCAGTCCTGCTGCATAGTCTTATGCACCCCATTAGGCCTTGGATCCCACATAGTCGATGGGCCCATGAAAATCCACTTGTATTTTGTAATGGTATGATGGTTCCCTCTTTGCACAATTATTTACAGGAGAATATGGCAATTTTATTTGCCATGTTGTTAACACTAAGGTTCAGATACGGCTTTAAAAAAGGCTAATACTTGCAATACAACGCAATTTTATTGCTAACAACAAAATACAAGAAATTGTATGATTGAATAGTGTGAGTGTGTGCACTTTTGTATGTTAACCTACAAAGGTTAATAAGTACATATAAGGATTAAATAAATATAGTAATTGTGGAACCAAGGAAGAATAAACGCAGCACTCACCGGCACCGTGGTAGAAGTCTTCTAAGGGTTTAGACCCGTAGAAGCGCTATTGTTCAGGGCGAAACGGCCGTCGTCCCGCCTCACTTGTTCCTTTCACTTCACTCCCCCGTGCCGTGAAGATGTTGTATTTCACACCGCAATAAAGAAGACTTCTACCACGGTGCCGGTGAGTGCTGCGTTTATTCTTCCTTGGTTCCACATTTGAGACTGTTTTTTCCTACGCTAGCACCGCTGTATTTAAAATACGTCTGAAGAGGTATTTTTTCCTCCTTATAATACACCTTTAGATATCCTCTGTAAGAGAGTGGTGCCGCTTCAAACTTTTTTTCTTTATGACTTGCTGAAATAAATATAGTAATTATGTATTTATGAAGATTAACTACATACAGTATAGTTAGATCATCACCAAGAGGCTTGTAAACATCATCCGTCTGGAATATCAGAGAAGCAACACCAAGACAGAGAACCCCTGGGAGATTACCTACACTGCATGGGCATTCCAAATTATGCAGGTATCAGCACACTGTACATGTATAGGTACCCCAGTTTTGGCATCTGTCTTAGTCATGTTTCTCTCATCTTATATAGTGATTTACACTATGTAGTAACTCTAGTTTCACCCAGACCTTCAAGTGGCCACTTTTCAAGGTTGGATTAAACTGAGATATCATGGAGTCATCAGATGAGGGGCCATAAACCCCTATAAAATAAAAGCCACAAGGATTTAGATCAACCACCATCAGCATAGTTTCAGTAAACCTTAATATTTTACAATGACATACAGCAAACATATAGAGGCTTAGAACTGTTTGTGAAGTGAATAAACAAACATTTATCAAGATTGTGCCACTATGAGCATTGTCTGTCACATCTGTAAATGTTTTACAAGAAATGCAGCTATGTGATTGTCTGAATAGATTTGGTATAAAGTCTTTAAATCTTGGTTACAAATCACGATTTGTATATTTGCCATTTGTACATTCGAGGCAGCCAAAGTTATGGCTCTCAAGGAGAGAAACTAATGTAGTCGACAAAGAAATATTTTTAATGAACTACGGAGCCTAACAGCATTGTTTTATCAAATGTTTATGAAGTGTATTATGTCCAATGTGAGCAACCAGGCAACACAAAAAGGAGCTTTGTAAGGGAGCTCTTTAAGGTACACAAATGTTATGAAGTTTTTGCCAACAAGGATGTGTTTCACCAATGTGGGGTACCTTTTTTTAAAATACACTAGTGCCATCACAGGCCCCTTTCCCAAAATTCAGTGGCCTATAACAGTACAGAGCACGTTCACCCCTGGTGATCTAGCTGCAGTTAAAGGACACATTGCAGGAGACAGAGTTAAGAAGTAGGCCCAATGGAATGCCATATCCAATTCCCCAACGTGGGGTCCTTTTTGGACTTATTAAAATAGTGCGATCACAGCCCCCAAGACCAAAATTTTATGGCCTATAAGGGTACAGAGCACGTCAACCCTTGTGATCTAGTGGCAGTTAAAGGACACATTGCAGGAGACAGAGTTAAGAAGTAGGCTGTTGTGAACTCCGTTTTCAGGCTCCCTCTTGTGGTCACAGATGGTATTGTGTGACTTTGGTTTTTTGGCTCCCCCTGGTGGTTTGGTTTATTATCCTGCGGGTCTGCTGGATCAGCTGCCTCGTTATTCACCAGGGAGGCTCCTATTTAGCTCTGCTTCACTTCCACTTGTTGCCGGCTGTCAATGTATTCAGTGCTATTCTGATTACTCCTGTTTATCTCGTTTTCTGCCTCTTCAGGATAAGTTAAGTTCTGTTTGAATATTTTTTGCTCATCTGCCTGCAATATGATTTCTGTGTATCATGAGTCTAGTACAGCTTGCTAACATGTGATTTCTTTTTGCTGGTAAGCTCTGGGGTACGGAGATGCTTCCCCCGCACCGTTAGTTGGTGCGGGGGCTCGAGCAATCTCTGCGTGGATTTTTTGAATAGGGTTTTTTATTGACCGCACAGTTTCCTTCCTATTTTCTGCTATCTAGTATTAGCGGGCCTTATTTGCTAAATCTGATTTCATCTCTGCGTTTGTGCTTTCCCCTTAACTCACCGTTAATATTTGTGGGGGGCTATTCTATATCTTTGGGGTCTTCCACTGAGGCAAGTGAGGACTTACTTTCCCTCCAGGAATAGTCAGTTTCTCAGGCCGTGACGAGACGTCTAGGATTTTTTAGGTAACGTTCCACGGCTGCCTATAGTTGTTTGCGGAAAGGATCAGGTTGCGGTCAATCTAGTTACCACTTCCCCAGAGCTAGTAGTCTGTTCAGTTACTTAGCTAGTCCGACCTGCGATCCTTGCCACTAGGATCATAACAGTACAGTCGGCCTATAAAGTGTTAATTGCATGGCAGATGCAGGAGAAAAGAAGCTTGGAGATTTTTTTTTTTTTGCTGCCGTGTGTCTAGCTGCTGTGTGTCTGGCTTCTCTCCCCCTCTTAATCTTGGTGTGGCTCTGAGTTCAGCTGCTGATATGGATATCCAGAGTTTAGCCTCCAGTGTAGATCATCTTGCTGCAAGGGTACAATGTATTCAGGATTTTGTTGTGCACAGTCCTATGTCAGAGCCTAGAATACCTATTCCGGAGTTGTTTTCTGGAGATAGATCTAGGTTCCTGAATTTTAAGAACAATTGCAAGTTGTTTCTTTCTTTGAAACCTCGTTCCTCTGGGGATTCTGTTCAGCAAGTTAAGATTATTATTTCTTTCTTGCGTGGCGATCCTCAAGATTGGGCTTTCGCATTGGCTCCAGGGGATCCTGCGTTGCTCAGTGTGGATGCGTTTTTTCTGGCCCTTGGATTGCTCAAGATTGGGCTTTCGCATTGGCTCCAGGGGATCCTGCGTTGCTCAGTGTGGATGCGTTTTTTCTGGCCCTTGGATTGCTCTATGAGGAACCTAATCTTGAGAACCAGGCTGAAAAAGCGTTGTTGGCCCTCTCTCAGGGGCAAGATGATGCAGAGGTGTACTGCCAGAAATTTCGGAAATGGTCGGTGCTTACTCAATGGAATGAGTGTGCCCTGGCTGCAAATTTCAGAAAAGGTCTTTCTGAAGCCATTAAGAATGTCATGGTGGGGTTCCCTACGCCTGCAGGTCTGAATGAGTCAATGACTCTGGCCATTCAGATTGATCGGCGTTTGCGGGAGCGCAAACCTGCGCACCATTTGGAGGTGTCTTCTGAACAGACACCTGAGTCTATGCAATGTGATAGAATTCTGACCAGAAGTGAACGGCAAAATTATAGATGGCAAAATGGGTTGTGCTTTTACTGTGGTGACTCAGCTCATGTTATCTCAGCATGCTCTAAGCGCACAAAAAAGATTGATAAATCTGTCACCATTGGTACTTTACAGCCTAAGTTCATTTTGTGTGTTACCCTGATTTGTTCCCTGTCATCTTACCCGGTTATGGCTTTTGTGGATTCAGGTGCTGCCCTGAGTCTGATGGATTTGTCATTTGCCAGGCGCTGTGGTTTTGTTTTGGAGCCTTTAAAATTCCCTATTCCACTAAGGGGAATTGATGCTACACCATTGGCTACGAATAAACCTCAGTACTGGACACAAGTGACCATGCGCATGACTCCTGTTCATCAGGAGGTGATTCGCTTTCTTGTATTGCATAATTTGCATGATGTTGTCGTGTTGGGCCTGCCATGGTTGCAGACTCATAATCCAGTCCTGGATTGGAAAGCAATGTCTGTGGCAAGTTGGGGTTGTCAGGGAATTCATGGCGACGCTCCTGTGGTGTCAATTGCTTCATCCACTCCTTCTGAGGTCCCTGCGTTTTTGTCAGATTACCAGGATGTATTTGATGAGCCCAAACTCAGTTCTCTATCTCCTCATAGGGATTGTGATTGTGCTATAAATTTGATTCCTGGTAGTAAGTTTCCTAAGGGATGACTTTTCAATTTGTCTGAGCCGGAGCATGCTGCTTTGCGGAGTTATATAAAGGAGTCTTTGGAGAAAGGACTTATTCGCCCCTCCTCCTCCCCTCTTGGTGCGGGGTTCTTTTTTGTGGCTAAGAAGGATGGTTCCTTGAGACCTTGTATTGATTATCGCCTTCTAAACAAAATCACGGTCAAATTTCAGTATCCTTTGCCATTGTTATCTGATCTGTTTGCTCACATTAAGGGGTCTAGTTGGTTCACCAAGATAGATCTTCGTGGTGCGTATAACCTTGTGCGTATTAAGCAGGGTGATGAATGGAAAACTGCATTTAATACGCCCGAAGGCCATTTTGAGTACTTGGTGATGCCTTTTGGACTTTCTAACGCTCCTTCTGTCTTTCAGTCCTTTATGCACGACATCTTCCGCGAATAGCTGGATAAATTTATGATTGTGTATCTGGATGATATTCTGGTTTTTTCGGATGATTGGGAGTCCCATGTTAAGCAGGTCAGGATGGTGTTTCAGGTCCTGCGTGCCAATGCTTTATTTGTGAAGGGCTCAAAATGTCTTTTTGGAGTCCAGAAGGTCTCTTTTTTGGGTTTCATTTTTTCTCCTTCTGCTATTGAGATGGACCCAGTCAAGGTTCAGGCTATTCATGACTGGACTCAGCCTACATCTGTTAAGAGTCTTCAGAAGTTCTTGGGTTTTGCTAATTTTTACCGTCGCTTCATCGCTAATTTTTCTGGTGTTGTTAAGCCATTGACGGATTTGACCAAGAAGGGTTCTGATGTTACTAATTGGTCTCCTGCGGCTGTGGAGGCCTTTCGGGAGCTGAAGCGCCGGTTTTCTTCGGCTCTGGTCTTATGTCAGCCAGACGTCTCCCTTCCTTTCCAGGTCGAGGTTGATGCTTCTGAGATTGGAGCGGGGGCTGTTTTGTCACAGAGAAGCTCTGATGGCTCTGTGATGAAGCCATGTGCTTTCTTTTCAAGAAAGTTTTCACCTGCCGAGCGGAATTATGATGTTGGTAATCGGGAGTTGTTGGCTATGAAGTGGGCATTTGAGGAGTGGCGACATTGGCTCGAGGGAGCTAAGCATCGTGTGGTGGTCTTGACTGATCACAAGAATTTGATTTATCTCGAGTCGGCCAAGCGGCTGAATCCTAGACAGGCTCGTTGGTTGTTGTTTTTCTCTCGTTTTGATTTCGTGGTCTCATACCTGCCTGGTTCGAAGAATGTGAAGGCTGAAGCTCTTTCTAGAAGTTTTGTGCCTGACTCTCCTGGTGATTCAGAGCCAGCTGGTATCCTCAGAGAAGGGGTGATTTTGTCTGCCATCTCCCCAGCTTTGCGACGAGTGCTGCAGGAGTTTCAGGCGGATAGACCTGACCGTTGTCCACCGGAGAGACTGTTTGTCCCGGATAGATGGACCAGCAGAGTTATTTCCGAGGTTCATTCTTCGGTGTTGGCAGGCCTTCCTGGGATTTTTGGTACCAGAGATTTGGTGGCTAGGTCCTTCTGGTGGCCTTCCTTGTCGCGGGATGTGCGTTCCTTTGTGCAGTCTTGTGGAATTTGTGCTCGGGCTAAGCCTTGCTGTTCTCATGCCAGTGGCTTGTTGTTGCCTTTGCCTGTCCCGAAGAGGCCTTGGACGCACATTTCCATGGATTTTATTTCAGATCTCCCTGTCTCTCAGAGAATGTGGGTCATTTGGGTGGTGTGTGATCGTTTTTCTAAAATGGTCCATTTGGTGCCCTTGCCTAAGTTGCCTTCCTCCTCCGAGTTGGTTCCTCTGTTTTTTCAAAATGTGGTTCGTTTGCATGGGATCCCTTAAAATATTGTTTCCGACAGAGGATCCCAGTTTGTGTCTAGATTTTGGCGGACCTTTTGTGCTAAGATGGGCATTAATTTGTCTTTTTCGTCGGCCTTCCATCCTCAGACGAATGGCCAAACCGAGCTCACTAATCAGACTTTGGAAACCTATTTAAGATGTTTTGTTTCTGCTGATCAGGATGACTGGGTGACTTTTTTTCCATTGGCCGAGTTTGCCCTTAATAATCTGGCTAGTTCTGCTACTTTGGTTTCGCCTTTTTTTGTAATTCAGGGTTTCATCCTCGTTTTTCCTCGGGTCAGGTGGAGTCTTCTGACTGTCCTGGAGTGGATGTTGTGGTGGATAGGTTGCATCAGATTTGGAATCATGTGGTGGACAATTTGAAGCTGTCACAAGAGAAGGCTCAGCGCTTTGCCAACCGCCGTCGCTGTGTCTCCTCAGTTTAAGCCTCGGTTTATCGGTCCTTATAAGATTTTGGAAGTACTTAACCCTGTGTCATTTCGTTTGGACCTCCCGGCATCATTTGCTATTCATAATGTGTTCCATCGGTCGTTGTTGCGGAGGTATGTGGTGCCTGTGGTTCCTTCGGTTGAGCCTCCTGCCCCTGTGCTGGTTGAGGGAGAATTGGAATACGTGGTGGAGAAGATCTTGGATTCTCGTATTTCTAGACGGAGGCTTCAGTATTTGGTTAAGTGGAAAGGCTAAGGTCAAGAGGATAATTCCTGGGTTGTCGCCTCTGATGTTCATGCGGCCGATTTGGTTCTTGCCTTCCATGTGGCTCACCCTGATCGCCCTGGGGGTTTTGATGAGGGTTCGGTGACCCCTCCTCAAGGGGGGGGGTACTGTTGTGAACTCCGTTTTCAGGCTCCCTCTTGTGGTCACAGATGGTATTGTGTGACTTTGGTTTTTTGACTCCCTCTGGTGGTTTGGTTTATTATCCTGCGGGTCTGCTGGATCAGCTGCCTCGTTATTCACCAGGGAGGCTCCTATTTAGCTCTGCTTCACTTCCACTTGTTGCCGGCTGTCAATGTATTCAGTGCTATTCTGATTACTCCTGTTTATCTCGTTTTCTGCCTCTTCAGGATAAGCTAAGTTCTGTTTGAATATTTTTTGCTCATCTGCCTGCAATATGATTTCTGTGTATGATGAGTCTAGTACAGCTTGCTAACATGTGATTTCTTTTTGCTGGTAAGCTCTGGGGTACGGAGTTGCTTCCCCCGCACCGTTAGTTGGTGCGGGGGCTCGAGCAATCTCTGCGTGGATTTTTTGAATAGGGTTTTTTATTGACCGTACAGTTTCCTTCCTATTTTCTGCTATCTAGTATTAGCGGGCCTCATTTGCTAAATCTGATTTCATCTCTGCGTTTGTGCTTTCCCCTTAACTCACCGTTAATATTTGTGGGGGGCTATTCTATATCTTTGGGGTCTTCCACTGAGGCAAGTGAGGACTTACTTTCCCTCCAGGAATAGTCAGTTTCTCAGGCCGTGACGAGACGTCTAGGATTTTTTAGGTAACGTTCCACGGCTGCCTATAGTTGTTTGCGGATAGGATCAGGTTGCGGTCAATCTAGTTACCACTTCCCCAGAGCTAGTAGTCTGTTCAGTTACTTAGCTAGTCCGACCTGCGATCCTTGCCACTAGGATCATAACAGTAGGCCCAATGGAATGCCATGCCCAATTCCCCAATGTGGTGTCCTTTTTGCACTTATTAAAATAGTGCCATCACAGCCCCCTAGCCCAAAATTCAGTGGCCTATAAGAGTACAGAGCATGTAATTCTTGGTGATCTAGTGGCAGTTAAATGACACATTGCAGGAGACAGAGTTAAGAAGTAGGCCCAATGAAATGCCATGCCCAATTCCCCAATGTGGGTTCCTTTTTGGACTTATTTAAATTGTGCCATCACAGCCCCCTAGCACAAAATTCAGCGGCCTATAAGAGTACAGAGCAAGTTCACCATGGGCATCTAGTAGCAGTTGAAGGAGACATTGTAGGAGACAGGTTAAGAAGTAGGCCCAATGTAGGGGTGTGGTGTCAGACACTTGTAATGGAGTGCATGGCCTGACAAGCAATTGCTCATGGGGGGTAAATGTTTAAATAATATTTCATGGGGATCATAGACACCCTTGCCCAAAAATTGACTGTTTTTAGCAGCATGGAACACGTGAAGCCTGGTGATGAAGTGGTGGAGAATGATGAGAGGTGGAGGAATGCCTCATTAAAACCTATTCCCAATGTAAAGGAGTGGGTCTCCTACACTTGTAATGCCCATAGACTAAGTGCATGGGCTGTGAAACATTTCCTCATGGGGGTTGAATTTTGTAAAAAAAAATTGGTTAATGGGCATCATTAATTATAAACACCTTGCAAAACTGTAAATTGGTTTCCTACACAGTTGCTGCTGGGAAGGTTCAGCTTTTTACTAAAAATATGGAGGACGAATCGTTGGATGAAGTGATGAGGAAAAGTGGCATGGTGATGACAGGAATGGGAACGTACATGATTAATAACAGCGGTGGCTGTGGGAGGTATGAGATCCAGGATACAGCCTACAACGATTAGTCGTTTAGCCACCACCAATTACCATAATGTGTTTCATGCCTGTCAGAAGATCGGTGTAACAGATGCGCGTGTTAGACGCGGCCTAAAAAATTCCTGTCAAAAATAATTTGCGAAAGATGCACATGTCTGTCTAGAGGGAAAAGTGCAACATGTTTAAGAGATGCTGAATTAGAGAAAGCAGATCAGTGTGGTAGGAAAACCAAACAAAATGATGGATGCTTGTGAAAAACAAAGTTTAAAGAGCAGTGCATCGTCCATAACTATAAACACAAACGTGGCACAAGCTTCATCTACTTCATCCATACATATTACCAATAATATCCAAATGTCACAGTCAACAATTCTTTTTTCTCGTGTAACGAACACTGTTAAAGGAATGCCACAAAATATACATAACCCCGACTCTGGAAAACACCAGATTTCCTCTTTCCGAGATATGGACGATGATGTTATTGATGAACACTTTGAAATTTACTACATCCACACCAAGAAGATGAAGATCACAGCAGCAAAAAATGTGCAAAAAAGGCCGTGAATGTCTGGGAAATCATTTTCTCTTGGGCAAACTTTCCCTCTTACTAAAGTGGTACCGAATGATGCATACACAGCTCTCATGTCTATTTAGCCTGAGATGGTTGAAAGATGATGTATTCTGTTTGGTAGATGTCCACTTTTTGAAAGCCAGCACAAAAGAAGGATGAATTAGGGGGAAGACGTGTGATTTTGGACGGTAAGGAGGTGATGTCAGGTACAGATAGGTAGATACGTGTGTCATCGGCGAACTGATGAGATTGCAAACTGTGCCATTACATCACCTGGCCCAGGCCGAAGGTGTAGATAGAGAAGAGTAGGGGTCCTAGAACTGTGCCTTGGGGAACATCAAAAGGCTGGGGTCGAGGTGCGGAGGTGGTGTGGGAGAGGGAGACACTGAATGTCCCCATAACAGCCTGGTTGTTTTTTAAAGACTCTGCCGATAAACCCAAAAAGGCCATTTTCATCTCCAGCCATGCCCGTATCAGCAGGAGTAGCAAAACTCCTATCCTAACCACCACAAGCATGATCAGGCACATGGCAGTAAAGCACCCGACTTTATGGGTTGAACAATGTGTTCGGGTGATGCCACTGCTTCTTCCGATGTTGTGCATGCCAGCCAATCCCTTGTCCATGCTGCATGCAAACATGCCTCAAGGCCTGCATCTGCAGTTGCACACAAACTCAACTACCGCCATCAACAAGCATGTCCGCATCCTTGTCCCAGCGCACCTTTCAGTTGTCCATACCCCAGTCCTTGGAACGCAAGTGGAAATTTTCAGGCAACCCCTACATTCACACATTTCTCATCTGCAGGCACTCAAAATGTTGCATTTTAGGCCCATGTGAGGCCTAAGCTTTCAGCAACCTGATGGCAGTGACCATCAAAAGGTACTGCTACCCAGCCGAGACAATTTTGCCCAGTCTGCCATCACAGCATTACACAAGCAACGACATGTCCCACAACATTAAGTGGGCCCTGAACAATTCTGTTACAGGGAAAATGCACCTAACAATGGACACGTGGACAAGTGCTTGTTGGCTGGGATGGTAAATCTTGCTGACGGAACGCTGGGTTACAATAGAGGAAGCCATGACCCAGTTGGACATTGGAAGACCATGTTACAGATGTATGGAGACAGGTTATGCATGTCATAATTAGGGTTTTGATTTTGAACTGTAGCCTCTGGGCAATTGGAAGTCAGTGAAGGGCCTAGCAGAGAGGAGCCGCCAAGGAACAGCAAAGGGACAGTTAGATCACTCGGGCATCAGACTTTAGGATAGATTGGAGTGGTGCAAGAGTACTAGAGGGGAGGCCAGACGGTAGAAGGCTGCAATATTGGAGGTAGGAGATCATAAGGGCGTGCACAAACATTTTTGCAGTTTCTTGGAATGTACGGATCCTAGAACTGTTTTTGAGTTGTAGTGGGCAGGAGGAGGCAAGGGCTTGGATATGTATATTGAAAGAGAGGGCAGAGTCGAGGATCACCCTGAGGCCACGAACATGCGGGACTTTTTGTGCCGATGTGGCGTCCCGGCATTACACAGGCACATGTCCCAAAACATTACCCGTGCCCTCCAAGATGCTGTTATTGGCAAAGTCAACCTAACAACAGACACGTGGACAAGTGGTTGTGGTCACGAACGGTACATCACACTAACAGCACTAATTATCAAAAAAATTCTGGCACTCAAAAATATATGCAAACAGTTTACTAAGGATAGAAAATCCCAATATCTTGGGTGACGTTTGAGTCTAGTCAGTGTACAAACATAATTAATCCCAATTAAAGAGTTCCGAAAAACGTAAAATACAGAAGAATCAATGTGAAATGACAAAGCACAACGCATAAATTTATACATATGAAGCATACTTGTCACTGTGATTAGAGGCAATAAATGGCAATTCAGTATATTTCAGTCCATAAATAAAATGCCTAGAGTCATGGAGATATAGGAGGGTATTGAATGCTCAGAGTTAATTGTAGGACTGGAAATTAAACATATAATTTTTTTTGTGGAGAATCTATTAGAATCAAATAAAATAAAAAATTAAAATTAAAAAAGAAAATTATAAGATGAAAAAAAATGAAAAAAATAAATTAAAAAATGATTTTTTTTTACTACAACTAGAGAATTTGAGGAAAACGAATAAGGTGCTTACCCAGAGATATTGTGGGAAAGGATGGCCATCAGTATACTTTAAAATCCCTGTGAAGAGCAAAACAATAAGAATAAGGACTTTATGTGACACCAATTATAACCAGTATAGTGAGCATTGAAAGAGCTTACCAGATAGTATGCAGCCCGTGAATTGCACAGAGAAACTGGAATATCCCCTGCGGAAAGTGCCATGTCGGACATAGAAGGCACCCTTTTATAGTACTGTGTATGGTCTGGTGTGCGGTGCCTGAAGTCTTATACCGGAACTGACGAGGCCGTGGAACGCAGTGCTGGAAAGCAAGCCTGTGAAGAGACCGGAAGTGACATGTGTGGAAGCGTAGCTAACGGGGAGCCTGTGTAATGAATATGAGGAGAGCATAGATGAGCAGAAAGGAATGCTGGCTGTATGTAGGAGATGTGTCCTAGGCTGAAATAGAAAAGAAAGCAGTAATAGAAGTATAAGGCAATAAGCAACATAAAAATGAAGGGGATTTATAGAAATAATGCAAAGTAATGAGATACATGAGAAAAAATATGAAAAGATCATGAAGAATAAAGAAAAATAAGGATAAAATAAAGCAAAAAATAATGAAATGAAATAAAAAATAGAAAATAGAAAAATAAAAATAATAAAATAAATTTACTAGCAAAGGGGAAAAGAAATGTAAAAAAAAATGTAAAAAAATACAAAAAAAAAGTATGAAAAAATGTCTTGGGGTCATACTTGATTCAGATCTTTCAATTCACCCCGCATGATGGGTCTCTATCTGGTGGGTTGCCTGTGTAAGTAGGGCGCTCAGACAGGCACGAATGCACTTACTTTCACTCAACTACCTCTGTTACTTTTCTTAATTTCTTTTACCATTATTACTGTATGAAACTGATGTTTGTGCCGTCTGTGTGTGGCTGGAAAAAAAATTGAGGTGTTGCATGAGGTTTCAGGGCTCCCAGCTGAAAAGGCTTACACCAAGTTCTCATTGAAACTTCAATTCCAAACTGTAAATGCAGGCTCAGACCCTGATACCTCATGCATGGCCCATGGCTGACTGCTGCTGTGACATTTGCAAATTTCTACTCTGGGTTACTTGATGCTACTTTACATGGTGTCTGCCCCTAATTTTAGCTGTTTGGGAACCTTTTTGTTACCGCTCTAGGTGTTTTGTATACGTTTGGTTTTGCCTCCTGTTGAATTCAATGGCGTTCTGGTACATTCATCAAACTGTTCAGCCAACATGTTCGGCTGATGACTAATTATTCAGGAAATCCAAACCAAATCTTAAAAGGTTCATTCATCTCTAATTATGATGACTTTACTATTAGCCTCATAGTTTCTCAAGTAATGCTCAAGTAAGCACTACAAGTGATTAGACATATCTCACTGTGTTAAAGTTTCATGATTGGGAACATCCATTTGACCAGTGGGAAGATTTGATTTTGTTTTTTTTTATGGGTGTACTGTCATGTCCAGTCTCTAGTATACTGTTGGAGAGGGTATGCAGCATTACCAATGGCTTTGTAAAACCCTAGCAGACTAGACTGCGGTTACTGGCCCTGCTCTGCCAGACATTTCTTTGCAAGTAGGAATATTTTTCATGACTTGTTGACAAGCCATTACTTTTTTACTTTGAAAACAATTAACTTGTTCCTGCTCCTTGAAAACAGGGATCATTTTTAGACAATTAGGTAAAAACGTTATTAGTTTAAACATTCTATCCACTTTTCAAAAGAAGTGTAGCTGGAGAGGACTGGTGTATTACTTCCAAAATTTTTGTGCAAAACATTTGCAAAATTTTTACACCATAAAAAGTGCAAAATCTACTTGATGAATTGTCACTTTTACCTTGCTTTTTTTAATGGCCTGCAAGATTCTCTTTTCAAAAATTTCACAACAAACATTTGCCTAAAATATTAATATACATTAAATACATTACATTGCTAGACATGATTTATGTGGTTAGATTTTCTCCTCCATATTTAGGCTTTTTTAACAAATTGTCCTTTGAATTTAAGTCTGGTCTCAGGATAATAATATAACATTTAGGGTAAAATATACAGGCCAAAATGCCAACACTAGAAGACAATATAGCAAATATCTCTACAAGAACTGAACTTTTTCCAGTTACACTTAAATAGGCCGGAATAAAAGCCACCCAGACACTGCAGACAACCAGCATGCTGAAAGTGATGTATTTAGATTCATTGAAACTATCTGGCAAATTTCTTGCCAGAAAAGCAACCAAGAAACTTACTACAGCAAGAATACCAATATAACCCAGAATTATGGAAAATGCTACTATTGAGCCTTCATTACACTGAAGAATAATTTTGTCTACATACAAGTCAAAGTTTTTTTCTGGAAATGGCGTTGCAGTAGATAACCAGATAATGCAAAGTACAACTTGGACAAATGTACAAACAAAGACTAAACAGTTGGTGATCTTTACTCCAATAAATTTTCGACAATTTCTTCCAGGCTTGGTGGCTTTGAAGGCCGTATAGACCATAATTGTCTTAGCCAGAATAGAAGAGATGCTTACTGAGAAGATGATCCCAAATAAAGTCTGACGAAGCATACACGTGACTCTTGTAGGACGACCAAGGAACAAAAATATACAGAGGAAGCTTAACATAACAGAGACAAGTAGGAGGAAGCTTAAGGTTTGGTTAGATGCTTTTACGACTGGTGTATCTCTAAATAAAGTGAAGATTCCCAAGATAACTGAAGTTTTGAGGAAAAGAAAAATAACAATGATAGTTATTATAAGAGTTATTGAGTCATCGGTGTATGATAAAAATTCTGTCTCCTTTGGTGCACATTGATTGTTGTCATTTGGCCACTGGTCTCTTGGACACCTGATGCATGATCGCTTGTCTAAAAGAAGAATATAAAAAAATAAATAAATAAAGTTTTTGAGATTTTTTTAAATATGGAAGTTTTAAATCTATGTACAGACCTAGATATTAGAGATGAGAAAACCCAAACGTAAAAGTTCGGAGTTCACACAGGACAGTTCGTGTCCAGTGCAAGACTCCGAACTTCTCCCAGGAGTCCGTTGCAATGTTCTGAGTTCTGGGGGAAGTCCATTGCAGAGAAAGATAAATATTTTCCAGCTCAAAAGTTCGGGTCCCTATTGTTTTCAATGGGGTTTGGGTTTTGGTTCAAGTTCAGGTACATCTCTAGTACCCGAACCAAACTTCAGAAGAAAGATTGGGTGGTGTACAAGAACCTGAACTTCCACAGGTCCGCTAATCCCTACTAGTGATCCTTTCTAGATGACTTATGGCTATGTCCATTCTGATAACTAGAGGATCTGGCAAAATAGAGATTTGTAGCTTCTGTCCATAAGAAAAAACATACTTGGGCCTTTTTTCAGATAGGCTTTTTTTTAAATGCATGGCATAAATAGCAGTAAGATGTTTTTTGATATGTCATCAATGACTATTGCTAGAAAAGCACAGAGTGCAAATGCATATCACTTGTTCCGATAGAATATGCATAAATCTGACACTTACAGTTCCAATTAAAGTCCTCCACTACAATACAAGAAGTTGGGTCATGTGATCACTAAACATGACCAACAGAGAACAAATTGTGCTATAAATCTCACAAAATATTTTTTTTGTTGGTGATATTTATTGTCATAGGTGAATTTCAGGTGATAAATATTTCAGATATTATTATTGCTCGCATGTGTTGGTATTCATGTGATCATTAGACTGAAAACCAATCTAGAACATGCATTAATGGGCAGAAAAATTGACATTCAGTGGTGTAACTGGAGGCCATAAAAGCCCTGTTATAATATATGAAATTGGACCCTCAATAGTATGTTCATCATATGATTATTGACAAAATATATAAATCTCATAGGAAAAACAGAAATAATATAAATTTCTAAGCAAAAAGTCTAAATAATAGTTATACTATCTCCAAATAACAAATACCATCATATTGTTACTGAACAAGTCTGTTATGCCAAAAAATCTGCCATACTATGACTAGTGTTGAGCATTCCGATACCGCAAGTATCGGGTATCGGCCGATATTTGCTGTATCGGAATTCCGATACCGAGATCCGATATTTTTGTGGTATCGGGTATCGGTATCGAAACAACATTAATGTGTAAAATAAAGAATTAAAATAAAAAATATTGCTATACCCACCTCTCCGACGCAGCCTGCACCTTACCGAGGGAACCGGCAGCGTTGTTTGCTTAAAATTCGCTCTTTTTCTCCCTTACGTGAAGTCCCGGCTTGTGATTGGTCACGTGCCGCCCATGTGGCCGCGACGCGACCAATCACAGCAAGCCGTGACGTAATTTCAGGTCCTTCAGGATTTTAAAATTACGTTCCGGCGTTGTGATTGGTCGCGTCGCGGTCACATGGGCGATGCGACCAATCACAAGCCGTGACGTCACGGGAGGCTGGACACGCGCGCATTTTAAAATGCGCGCTTGTCCTGCCTCCCGTGACGTCACGGCTTGTGATTGGTCGCGTCGCCCATGTGGCCGCGACGCGACCAATCACAGCAAGCCGTGACGTAATTTTAGGTCCTTCAGGATTTTAAAATTACGTTCCGGCGTTGTGATTGGTCGCGTCGCGGTCACATGGGCGACGCGACCAATCACAAGCCGTGACGTCACGGGAGGCAGAACAAGCGCGCATTTTAAAATGCGCGCGTGTCCAGCCTCCCGTGACGTCACGGCTTGTGTTTGGTCGCGTCGCCCATGTGACCGCGACGCGACCAATCACAAGCCAGAACGTAATTTTAAAATCCTGAAGGACCTAAAATTACGTCACGGCTTGCTGTGATTGGTCGCGTCGCGGCCACATGGGTGGCACGCGACCAATCACAAGCCGGGACTTCACGTAAGGGAGAAAAAGCGCGAATTTTAAGCAAACAACGCTGCCGGTTCCCTCGGTAAGCTCCAGGCTGCGTCGGAGAGGTGAGTATAGCAATATTTTTTATTTAATTCTTTCTTTTACACATTAATATGGTTCCCAGGGCCTGAAGGAGAGTTTCCTCTCCTTCAGACCCTGGGAACCATCAGGAATACCGTCCGATACATGAGTCCCATTGACTTGTATTGGTATCGGGTATCGGTATCGGATTAGATCCGATACTTTGCCGGTATCGGCCGATACTTTCCGATACCGATACTTTCAAGTATCGGACGGTATCGCTCAACACTAACTATGACCAAACCACATACCATCATCACATAGTGACTGAATAATACCACCATCATGATTATTATATCAAACCTCATTGATAACACAAATAATACCACCAGTGACATCATACTTTGGAATGCTGTAGATCATACAAGTGTATTAAGTCCAGGTAATTCCAGTGAATTACTGATAACATATGCTGTAAAAGTCATTCATTTATGCTTTTGCATTTAGTCCAGCATAGACCTCTATTACAGTTGACAGACTGCACATGAGTCAACAGTGTGATGCAGCAGCAAAAAGGCAAACACAGCTCTATGATGTATTATGAGAAGTATAGAGTCTAGTTCATGTGAAGTTATGATCCCTCTCTACTCCTCCTTGGTCAGGCCTCATCTGGAATACTGTGTCCAGTTCAGGGCACCACACTTTAAAAAAGACATTGAAAAACTGGAACAAGTTCAGAGAAGAGCGACCAGGATGGTGAGTGGACTGCAAAGCATGTCCTACAAGGAACGATTAAAGGATCTGGGAATATTTAGCTTGCAAAAACGAAGGCTAGGAGGAGACTTAATTGCTGTCTACAAATATCTGAAGGGCTGTCACAGAGTAGAGGTATCATCTTTATTCTCATTTGCACATGGAAACACGAGAAGCAATGGAATGAAACTGAAAGGGAGAAGATACAGATGAGATATTAGAAAAATATTTTTGACAGTGAGGGTGATCAATGAGTGGAACAGGCTTCCACTAGTGATGAGCAAGTATGCTTGCTACTCAAGTTTCTACAAGCATGCTAGGGTGGTCTCTGAGTTTTTCAGAGTGTTCTGAGACTTGGTTTACGTTGACACAGTTGCATTATTTGCGGCTGCTAGACAGCTTGAATACATACAGGGATTGCCTGTTTGTTAGGCAATTACAATGTGTAATAATTCTTCTATTCTGGTCCCACATCCTAGCCCCCATCTTGTAAAAACATCCTCCATCTTGGACTCTATTCTGTAATTATTGAATGTCCCACATTTGGCCTCTATCCTTTAATAATATCTGCAATTCTGTCCCCTATCTTGTAATGCCGTGTCCCATCCGGACCCCACTGCTGTGATAATGTCCGCCTCCCTGTAATCTAATTTGTCTTTTTTTCTATCCTGTAACAATGTTCTCCATCCTGGCTTCCATCCAATAATAATGTCCCTTATCCTGGCCTCAATCCTTTAATAATGTCCTCCATCCTGTTTCATATCCTGTAATAATGTTCCTCAACCTTGCACTTATCATGTAATAATGTCCCTCATCCTTACTCCTGAAATTATGTCACCCACTCTCTAATAACTTCCCTCACCCTGGCTCTTTTCTTAATAATGTCAACTGTCATGGCCCCTTTTTCTATAATGTCCACCTTCCTGGTCTTTTTGTTTAACCCCTTTCTGATGTCGGACGGGATAGTACGTCCAACGTCAGAAGCCCCGCTTTGAGGTGGACTCTGGTGGTGAGCCCACCTCAAAGCCATGACACGTCAGTTGTTTTCAACAGCTGACATGTGCCTGCAATAGGCGTGGGTGGAATCGCAATCCACCCGCGCCTATTAACTAGTTAAATGCCACGGTCAAACTCTGACAGTGACATTTAACAAGCGCTTCTGGCCATTGGGCCAGAAATACGCTCTCTTCCTTCTGAAAGGCTAATTGTTTATATAGCTATTGTGGGGCAGGAAGCAGGTAGCTCTCTGCACCACTATACATTTCGAATCCTTGGATGCACATTCAGCTTAAAACACCCCAGACTTTGCTGGGCTCCCTTCCTCCCCAGGTCTAATTGCAGTCAAGCCCTCTGACATCTTTGCTTATCAATACTCTTCTGGCAGCTGTCAAACTCCACATTTCCCTAGCCAATGTCACCAATACACATGTAAAACACTCAGTTATACATAAAAGGATTACAGTAAAATAAATGTACTTATTCAGCTGGTAAAATAATATAATAAAATAAAAAATAAACTTCTGCGTAAAATGTAAAGACCACAATAATTGTCATGTAAGCAAATTTTGTTGGAAAAAAATAGCAATTATTACCTGTCTCATTAGATATTTCTCCATCAGAACACTGCAGACATTTGAAGCAGCACTTATGGCTTCCGTTCATTAGGATCCTTTGATAACCTGGTGGACAGTCCTCAGTGCACTTAGAGACTGGAACCTAAAACATAAATGATCACATTTTTTATGCAAAATTTATATTTTCATATTGTGGAAGCTAATAAAAATAAAATATTAAATATCTGAAACTTTTTTTGTGCATTTTGCTATTATAAAAAATCAATTTAGCTTTGATTATTGCTTAAATTTGGCTACTGGAAATATAGGTTTGAGCTGTTCAGTGCGGGTGCCAGATGTTGGACCCCCACAGATTACATATTGATGACCTATAGATTATTATATTATTTAATGATCTTCAGCTCAACCTCAAACCATTGTGACTTGATGCATGAATGATTGATATTGTGCAATCCTAGGTAGGTCCACCAAGGTCTTATCTACCGTTATCTTAATTGTGTCAAGCCATCGTGTTGCTGATCTTCCTCTACAACTTGCTCCTTCTAATCTTCCAAAAATGATGTCCTTATCTGGTGATTGCTCTCTTCGTATGATGTGTTCAAATTAGTCAAATCATAACCTGGTGATTCTTGCTTCGAGTGACATGTCTGGCTTGGTTTGTTCCAAAATTGGTTTGTTTTGTTCATCTTGCCATCCATGGTATTGATGACATCCTTCTCTAGCATTACATTTCAGAGGTGTTGATTCTTCTTCTGTCTTGTTTCTTTATCGTTCAGGTTTTGCATCCATATGTTATTATAGAAAAAAAACAGACTCTGTTCAAGCAGTGTCTTCATCACCAGTGAAATGTCCAATGACTTTATTGTTGATTTACTGATATTCCCCTATTGATTTCCGGTGTCATCACTGCATCTTGAGTGATCATCGATCTGAGAAGACTAAAGTCCTTTACAATTTCCAGTTCATCGCCGTCTATCTCAAACGTGTCCTGTTCATATTTACTTGGCAGTAGATAATATCTTTGTCTTAGTTGTATTGAGTCATAGTCCCAAGTTTGAGCTTTCCATCTTGACACTCAGTAAAAAGTCCTTCAATCCATCTATGCTTGTTGCTCTCTCAATGTTATATCTTCTGCATATTTAAGATTGCTGATGTTTCATCCAGCAATTTTGGTTCCTTCTTCAAACCTTAGCATTTTGCCTTGTTTCATTCAGACTATTGCGCCTTGGAAGTTTTCCAGCCCCAATGTTATAAACTTTTGTGATGCACCTATGAGTCCAAAAAAGGTCACTGTACCCTAAGATGAATTCTTTGAGCCATGAAGAATTCAAAACAGGGTCACCTGTGGAGAGATTCTGCTTTTTTAGCACCTTTCGGGCTCTGAAATTGTGACAAAAAAACAAATTGTTGTGTAAATAATGTAATTTTTCATTTTCTTGCCTTAGTGGCATAAAATTTCACGAAGCACCAATGAGTTTGAAAAGATTACTACATCCCAAGATAAATTCCTTTTGGGGTGTAGTTCTCAAAATAGGAGTAAGGGTACCGTCACACAGTGCAATTTTGATCGCTACAACGGCACGATTCGTGACGTTCCAGCGATGCATTTACGCTATCGCTGTGTCTGACACGCTACTGCGATCCGGATCCCCGCTGAGAATCGTACGTCGTAGCAGATCGTTTGAAACTTTCTTTTGTCGTCTAGTGTCCCGCTGTGGCGGCATGATTGCGTGTATTGCAACGTGTGACTGCAGTATACGACGCTGGAGCGATACTTATACGACGCTGCTACGTCACGAATCGTGCCGTCATAGCGATGAAAATGGCACTGTGTGACGGTACCCTAAAGGCAGTAAAGTTTCTATTGTTTTGGTCCCCTGGGGGCATTGCAAATGTCGCATGGGTTCCACACTATTCCAGTCAAAATTGTGCTACACAAGTTAAATAGCACTCCATCCCTTCTGTGCCTTGCCATATGTCCAGAAAGTAGACAATCACCACATATGGGGGTGTAGGCGCATTCAATAGAAATAGTTTAACACATTTTTTAGTGAATTTTCTATTATTATAGATTATCAAGATTGAAAATTTGAGGTTAAAACAAAATTTGAGTTGAAATAATGTAATTTTTTATTTTTCCCACTTTGTATTAATTACTGTGAAATGCAAGAAGGGGTAGCAAATTACCTGAATATGGTTTTGATTACTTCAAGAGATGCAGTTTTCGAAATGGTATCACTTTTATGGGTTTTCTGACATACAGGCCCCTTAACCCCTTCATGACCCAGCCTATTTTGGCCTTAATGACCTGGCCGTTTTTTGCAATTCTGACCTGTGTCCCTTTATGAGGTAATAACTCAGGATCGCTTCAACGGATTCTAGCGATTCTGAGATTGTTTTTTCGTGACATATTGGGCATCATGCTAGTGTTAAATTTAAGTCGATAATTTCTGAGTTTATTTGTGAAAAAAACGGAAATTTGGCAAAAATTTAGAAAATTTAGCAATTTTCACATTTTGAATTTTTATTCTGTTAAACCAGAGAGTTATGTGACACAAAATAGTTAATAAATAACATTTCCCACATGTCTACTTTACATCAGCACAATTTTGGAAACAAATTTTTTTTTTTCTAGGAAGTTATAAGGGTTAAAATTTGACCAGTGATTTCTCATTTTTACAACAAAATTTACAAAACCATTTTTTTTAGGGACCACCTCACATTTGAAGTCTTTTTGAGGGTTCTATATGGCTGAAAATACCCAAAAGTGACACCATTCTAAAAACTGCACCCCTCAAGGTGCTCAAAACCACATTCAAGAAGTTTATTAACCCTTCAGGTGTTTCACAGCAGCAGAAGCAACATGGAAGTAAAAAATGAACATTTAACTTTTTAGTCACAAAAATGATCTTTTAGCAACAATTTTTTTATTTTCCCAAGGGTAAAAGGAGAAACTGGATGATGAACGATGTTGTCCAATTTGTCCTGAGTACGCTGATACCTCATATGTGGGGGTAAACCACTGTTTGGGCACACGGCAGGGCTCGGAAGGAAAGGAGCGCCATTTGACTTTTTAAATGAAAAATTGGCTCCAATCTTTAGCGGACACCATGTCGCGTTTGGAGAGCCCCCGTGTGCCTAAACATTGGAGCTCCCCCACAAGTGACCCCATTTTGGAAACTAGACCCCCCAGGGAACTTATCTAGAAGCATAGTGAGCACTTTAAACCCCCAGGTGCTTCACAAATTGATCCGTAAAAATAAAAAAGTACTTTTTTTTCACAAAAAAATTATTTTAGCCTCAATTTTTTCATTTTCACATGGGCAACAAGATAAAATGGATCCTAAAATTTGTTGGACAATTTCTCCTGAGTACACAGATACCTCACATGTGGGGGTAAACCACTGTTTGGGCACATGGTAAGGCTCGGAAGGGAAGGAGCGCCATTTGACTTTTTGAATGAAAAATTATCTCCATCGCTAGCGGACACCATGTCACGTTTGGAGAGCCCCTGTGTGCCTAAACATTGGACCTCCCCCACAAGTGACCCCATTTTGGAAACTAGACCCCCCAAGGAACTTATCTGGAAGCATAGTGAGCACTTTAAACCCTCAAGTGCTTCACAAATTGATCTGTAAAAATGAAAAAGTACTTTTTTTTCACACAAAATTTCTTTTAGCCTCAATTTTTTCATTTTCACATGGGCAACAGGATAAAATGGACCATAAAATTTGTTGGACAATTTCTCCTGAGTACACCGATACCTCACATGTGGGGGTAAACCACTGTTTGGGCACATGGTAAGGCTCGGAAGGGAAGGAGCGCCATTTGACTTTTTGAATGGAAAATTAGCTCCAATCGTTAGCGGACACCATGTCGCATTTGGAGAGCCCCTGTGTGCCTAAACATTGGAGCTCCCCTATAAGTGACCCCATTTTGGAGACTAGACCCCCAAGGAACTTATCTAGATGCATAGTGAGCACTTAAAACCCCCTGGTGCTTCACAGAAGTTTATAACGCAGAGCCGTGAAAATAAAAAATAATTGTTCTTTCCTCAAAAATTATGTTTTAGCAAGTAATTTTTTATTTTTGCAAGGGTAACAGGAGAAATTGGACCCCAATAGTTGTTGCCCAGTTTGTCCTGTGTACGCTGGTACCCCATATGTGGGAGTAAACCACTGTTTGGGCGCACGTCGGGGCTTGGAAGGGAGGGAGCACCATTTGACTTTTTGAACGCAAGATTGGCTGGAATCAATGGTGGCGCCATGTTACGTTTGTAGACCCCTGATGTGCCTAAACAGTGGAAACCCCTCAATTCTAACTTCAACGCTAATCCCAACACACCCCTAACCCTAATCCCAACTGTAGCCATAACCCTAATCACAACCCTAACCCCAACACACCCCTAACCACTACCCTAACCCCAACACAGCCGTAACCCTAATCCCAACCCTAATCCTAACCCTAATCCCAACCCTAACCACAGCTGTAACCCCAACACACCCCTAACCCTATCCGTAACCCTAACCACAAGCCTAATCTTAACCCTATTTCCAACCCTAGCCCTAATTCCAACCCTAACTCTAATTCCAACCCTAACCCTAAGGCTATGTGCCCACGTTGCGGATTCGAGATTTTTCCGCACAATTTTTTAAAAATTTGCAGGTAAAAGGCACTGCGTTTTACCTGCGGATTTACAGCGGATTTCCAGTGTTTTTTTGTGCGGATTTCACCTGCGGATTCCTATTGAGGAACAGGTGTAAAACGCTGCGGAATTCGCACAAAGAATTGACATGCTGCGGAAAATACAACGCAGCGTTTCCGCACGGAATTTTCCGCACCATGGGCACAGCGGATTTGGTTTTCCATAGGTTTACATGGTACTGTAAACCTCATGCAAAACTGCTACGAATTTGCAGCGGCCAATCCGCTGCGGATCCGCGGCCAATCCGCTGCGCATCCGCGGCCAATCCGCTGCGGATCCGCAGCCAAATCCGCACTGTGTGCACATGCCCTAACCCTACCCCTAACCCTACCCCTAACCCTACCTCTAACCCTACCCCTAACCCTAACCCTACCCCTAATCCTAACCCTAGTTCTAACCCTAACCCTAGTGGAAAAAGAAAAAAAATATTTTCTTTTTTTTATTATTGTCCCTACCTATGGGGGTGATAAAGGGGGGGTTATTTATTATTTTTTTATTTTGATTGCTGTGATACAACCTATCACAGCGATCAAAATGTACTTGTAACGAATCTGCCGGCTGGCAGATCCGGCGGGCGCACTGCGCATGCGCCCGCCATTTTGGAAGATGGCGGCGCCCATGGAGAAGACGGACGGGCACCGGGAGCCTCGGTAAGTATAAGAGGGGGAGATCGGGGCACGGGGGGGCGTCGGAGCACAGGGGGGTGGCATAGGAGCATGGGGGGAGCGGACAGGAGGACGGGGGAGCGGAGCACAGGACGGAGGGGACTACGGGACAGATCGGTGGCTTGGGGGGGGGCGATCGGTGGGGTGAAGGGGGCTCACATCAGGGTTTCCAGCCATGGCCGATGATATTGCAGCATCGGCCATGGCTGGATTGTAATATTTCACCAGTTTTTCAGGTGAAATATTACAAATTGCTCCGATTGGCAGTTTCACTTTCAACAGCCAATCAGAGCAATCGAAGCCACGGGGGGGTGAAGCCACCCCCCCTGGGCTGAAGTACCACTCCCCCTGTCCCTGCAAATCGGGTGAAATTGGAGTTAACCCTTTCACCCAATCTGCAGGGACGCGATCATTCCATGACGCCACATAGGCGTCATGGGTCGGATTGGCACGGGTTTTCATGATGCCTACGTGGCGTCATGGGTCGGGAAGGGGTTAAGGTCATTTCTAGTGTTGAGATAAGTGTAAAACATTCGGATTCGGGAAATTCTGCAAGAATAATTTCTAATATCCGTGTATTCGTATCGAATAAAGAATCCAAAGCAAGTGAAATGCAATGCAAGTGGGAAAGCAGAATATTGTTCAGCTGGACCCAACAAACAGGTCTGGGGGAGAAAAAAGCTGAAATGTTTGGAAAGAGCTAAAATTATATGGGACCAGCATGGAGAAGATGCCTGCATGCCTTACTGACTCACATACGGTATCTGGGTTGTCAGACTATTGTGCTGGTTTTATGGATTTATAAGAAAATCTTTCAAGGCAAACCTAATTTTTTTTAAGGGAAAAATGCTAAGAAACATTTTTTTCCTTCATAATTACAAGTATATAATGCAAAATTTAAAATATATGTATATACCTCCCCTTTAGCATATGTTCACATGGAGTATTTTGGCTTTTGTTTTTCCTGTAACATTTGTGAGGGCTCTCACTACTGCATTGGGGAGGTCCCTCCCTCATTCCAAATTGATAGCTAGATAGTGGAATACATATTCCCCATCCCTTTACAATGCCACATAAAACATGCCCATTTGAATTTTGAGCTTTGCTTGCCACCACAACGTCCACCGCTATGTCATTATGCGGCCCACGCTTCCCATTTTAAGAGGACCAGCAGGTGCTGTAAAACCTGAGTTCTGTGAGCTCCACAGTTCATTTTGGCCACCGGATCCCAATGGAGCCTCTGTCATAGTGGGTGAAGCTGCTGTAAGGTGAATATAATACAGGAGTTGGGGGAACTGTATTATCAATGTCAGGAAATTGGATACTACCAGACCCCAAAAACATTAGAATTAAATTCTAAATATAGTGTTTGCAAGTGAGGGCCTGTAATGTGGTCAGTCTGTTAGGCCTGAAACCTATGGCAGGAACATGTGCAAGCCTCATTTTACTTGGAAGTAGGCTCCTCAAGGGAAAGAGAAAGGAGCGCCATTGACCAATCTGCAGAAGCCTATGTACTTCTTCTGGAGACTACCCAACCAGGCAGAATTTCTTTTTTGCATGGTTTTGAGCAACAATGGAGTAATTCCAGGATATGTCCCAGAGAGCATCGAGGTCTGTGGAATGTATTACTCAGGTGAAAGGCAGTGCTACAGAGCTCAGGTTAATACGTTAGCGTGGCAATGACCATGTTCCTGTATGTGTAAGGCTGCAGCTTGAAAAGGTCTGTGGAGCGTTTTAACCCACTTTCATAGATATGCTTAGAATGTACAGAAACTGGGCAATACCCTACCACCATTTTTTTAACCTAAATTTAGAAAGTTTTAGGGAAGTGACAGTTTACTAAAGCGACACAAGTCTAATTTAGGAGCTAACTATTTGGGAAGAGACATATATGCTGACAAGGGACAACTGAACGCTGAGCTGGGACAACGAACTGGACGTGTTTGTTGACTGCTGGGTCTGTGCAACTACAGGTTGTGGGTAACAGCCATCAGCGCCTCTTTCCTGGACAGCAGATTGGGAAGAATGTAACACAGAAGAAGGCCCGTGTTTTCACCCTCAGATACAGATTTTGTGCCCAACTATTCCTCCCGCCTACTAGGGTGCTGCGTATGTGAGCAGTATATGGCGAATGCTAACAGAGGTATTATGTCCAATTTCTTTTTATAAAGGAATGTGTGGATAAGATTTTCGAACTAGCAGCATATCTGTAGCGCATGTTTCATTACTCATATTATTACTCTGTGTAAGGCTGAAACTTGAAAAAGTGTGTGAAGAAGTGTGTGGAGCATATTAATGTATCGATGTTCCACAATGTCCAAAGACACAAAAATCAACATCAGGCTCCCAGATACACACTTAACCCCTTTCTGACATTAGACGTACTGTCATGTTGAGGTGTTTATGGGCCCATATGACCACCGATGGGATAGTACATCTAACGCGATCAGCCTCGCTTACAGGGGGAGCCCGGCCGAGCTGAGTATCGCAGCTGACATCTGGCACTATGTGCCAGGAGTGGTCACGGACCGCCCATGGCACATTAACCCCCAGAACACTGTGATCAAACATGATCGCAGATTTCCGGCGGCACAGGGAAGCATCACGCAGGGAGGGGGTTCCCTGCGTGCTTCCCTGAGACCCTCAGAGCAATGCAATGTGATTGCGTTGCTCCGAGGGTCTCCCACCTCCTCCTCCCTGCAGGCCCCAGATCCAAAATGGCTGCGGGGCTCCTTCCGGGTCCTGCAGGGAGGTGGCTTGCAAGTGCCTGCTCTGAGCAGGCGCCTACAAGCCTCTTTCAGTGCCTGTGTGATCGCTGATCTGACACAGTGCTTTGCAAAGAGTCAGATCAGCGATCTGACCCTATACTGTGATGTCCCCCCTGGGGCAATGTTATAATGTAAAATAAAAAATATTTACATATGTAAAAAAAACATAAATCCTAAATAAATTTTAAAAAAAGTAAATGTACACATACTTAGTATCACCGCGTCCGTAATGACCTGACCTATAAAACTGTCCCACCTTGTTAATCCCTTCAGTGAACACCGTTAAAAAAAAAAAAAACGAGGCAGAAAGTAACGCTTTATTATCATACTGCTGAACAAAAAGTGGAATAACACGCGATCAAATAGACGGATATAAATAATCATGGTACCGCTGAAAACGTCATCTTGTCCCACAAAAAACAAGCCACCATACAGCATTATCAGCAAGATATAAAGAAGTTATAGTCCTCAGAATAAAGTGATGCAAAAATAATTATTTTTTATATAAAATAATTTTATAATATAAAAGCTCCAAAACATAAAAAAAATGATATAAATGAGGTATCGCTGTAATCGTACTGACCCAAAGAATAAAACTGCTTTATCAATTTTACCAAACTTGGAACAGCATAAACGCCCCCCCCCCCAAAAGAAATTCATGAATAGCTGGTTTTTGGTCATTCTACCTCACAAAAATCAGAATAAAAAGCGATCAAAAAATGTCAAGTGCCTGAAAATAGTACCAATAAAAATGTCAACTCGTCTCACAAAAAACAAGATCTCACATGACTCTGTGGACCAAAATATGGAAAAATTATAGCTCTCAAAATGTGGAGATGCAAAAACTATTTTTTGCAATAAAAAGAGTCTTTTAGTGTGTGACAGCTGCCAATCATAAAAATCAGCTAAAAAAAACGCTAGAAAAGTAAATTAAACCCCCCGTCATCACCCCCTTAGTTAGGGAAAAATAAGAAAATTAAAAACATGTATTTATTTCCATTTTCCCATTAGGGTTAGGGTTAGGGCTACAGTTATGGTTGGGGCTAAAATTAGGACTAGGGTTAGGGCTACAGTTAGGGTTTGGGCTAAAGTTAGGGTTAGGGATAAATTTAGGGTTAGGGTTGGGGCTAAAGTAAGGACTGGGGCAAAAGTTTGGGTTGGGGCTACAATTAGGGTTGGGGCTAAGGTTGAGGTTAGGGTTGGGGCTAAAGTTAGGGTTTGGGTTGGGGCTAAAGTTAGAGTTTGGATTACATTTATGGTTGGGATTAGGGTTGGGATTAGGGTTAGGGGATGTGGTTAGGGTTATGGTTGGGATTAGGGTTAGGGGTGTGGTTAGGGTTGGGATTAGGGTTTGGGGTGTGTTGGGGTTGGGGGGGGTGTTGGGGTTAAGGGTGTGGTTGGGATTAGGGTTAGGGGCATGATTGGGTTAGGGATGTGGTTAGGGTTATGGTTAGGGTTGGGATAAGGGTTAGAGGTGTGTTTGGGTTAGGGTTTCATTCAGAATTGAGGGGTTTCCACTGTTTAGGCACATCAAGGGCTCTCCAAACGCAACATGGCATCCATTCTCAATTACAGCCAATTCTGCGTTGAAAAAGTAAAACAGTGCTCCTTCCCTTCCAAGCTCTCCCGTGCTCCCAAACAGGGGTTTACCCCAACATATGGTGTATCAGCGTACTCAGGACAAATTAGACAACAACTCTTGGGATCCAATTTCTCCTGTTACCCTTGGGAAAATACAAAGCCGGGGGCTAAAATATAATTTTTGTGGAAAAAAATAAAGATTTTTTATTTTCACGGCTCTGCGTTATAAACTGTAGTGAAACACTTGGGAGTTCAAAGTTCTCACAACACATATAGATAAGTTCCTTGGGGGTTTAGTTTCCAATACTGGGTCACTTGTGGGGGGTTTCTACTGTTTAGGTACATCAAGGGCTCTGCAAATGCAATGTGATGCCTGCAGACCATTCCAACTAAGTCTGCATTCCAAACGGTGCTCCTTCCCTTCCGAGCTCTGCCATGCGCCCAAATGCTGGTTCCCCCCACATATGGGTATCAGCATACTAGGGACAAATTGGACAACTTTTGGGGTCCAATTTCTCCTGTTACCCTTGGGAAAATATAAAACTGGGGTCTAAAAAATAATTTGTGTGGAAAAAAATGATTTTTTATTTTTAATATTTTTGTGAAAAAACAATATTTATTATTTTTACAGCTCTGTATTATAAAGTTCTGTGAAGCACTCAGTGGGTCAAAGTGCTCACCACACATCTAGATAACTTGCTTAGGGTGTCTACTTTCCAAAATGGTTTCACTTGTAGGGGGTTTCAATGTTTAGGCACATCGGGGGCTCTCCAAATGCGACATGGCGTCCTATCTCAATTCCAGTCAATTTTGCATTGAAAAGTCAAACGGCGCTTCCTCCCTTCCGAGCTCTGCCATGCGCCCAAACAGTGGTTTACCCCCACATATGGGGTATCATAGTACTCAGGACAAATTATACAACAACTATTGTGGTCCAATTACTCCAGTTACCATTGGGAAAATAAAACAAATTGTAGGTGAAGTAAATTTTTGCGAAAAATGTTAAATGTTCATTTTTTTAAAACATTCCAAAAATTCCTGTGAAACACCTGAAGGGTTAATAAACTTCTTTAATGTTGTTTTGACCACCTTGAGATGTGCAGTTTTTAGAATGGTGTCACACTGTTAGGCCGGCGTCACACTCAGTGTATGTAAATACGGTTCGTTTTTTACAGCCGTAATATGCAGAAAAGTCCCTAAAATAGTGATCCGTATGTCATCCATAGGCAGGGTGTGTCAGCATATTTTGCGCATGGCATCCTCCGTATGTAATCCGTATGGCATCCGTACTGCGATATTTTCTCGCAGGCTTGCAAAACCGACATCTAATGGATTTATGTGCTCAAATGTTCGTTAAAACATATATACAGTATATATATAAATATATATATATATATGTCATTGAGATATATATATATATATATATATATATATATATATATATATATATACTAGATTGTGGCCCGATTCTAACGCATCGGGTATTCTAGAATGTGCATGTCCCCGTAGTATATGGACAATGATGATTCCAGAATTCGCGGCAGACTGTGCCCGTCGCTGATTGGTCGAGGCAACCTTTATGACATCATCGTCGCCATGGCAACCATTATGACATCTACGTCGATACTGTGCCCGTCGCTGATTGGCCTGGCGGCCTCGACCAATCAGAGAGGCGGGATTTCCAGGACAGACAGACAGAAAGACAGACAGACAGACAGACAGAAAGACAGACAGACAGACGGAAAAACCCTTAGACAATTATATATATAGATTCTGTATTTATATTTAATTCAGCGCGATATATGTGAAAAGCCGGTAATTCAATTGCCGGCTTTTCATTTCTCCTTCCCAAACTCGACAGGATATGAGACATGGTTTACATACAGTAAACCATCTCATATCGTTTTTTTTGCATATTCCACACTACTAATGTTAGTAGTGTGTATGTGCAAAATTTGGGCACTGTAGCTTGTAAAATAAAGGGTTAAATCACGGAAAAAATTGGCGTGGGCTCCCGCGCAATTTTTTCCGCCAGAGTGGTAAAGCCAGTGACTGAGGGCAGATATTAATAGCCTAGAGAGGGTCCATGGTTATTGCCCCCCCCGGCTACAAACATCTGCCCCCAGCCACCCCAGAAAACGCACATCTGGAAGATGCGCCTATTCTGGCACTTGGCCACTTTCTTCCCACTCCCGTGTAGCAGTGTGATATGCAATTGTAAGGTGACATTAAGCCAGATTAATAATGGAGAGGCGTCAATTATGACACCTATCCATTATTAATCCAATAGTAAGAAATGGTTAATAAAACACACACACATTATTTACAAGTATAAATAAAGACACATGTTGTTGTAATATTTTATTAGACTCTTAATCCACCTGAAGACCATTGTCCTGAAACAAAGTTAAAAAAACAAACAACAATATTCCATACCTTCCGTCGTTATGTCCCACGATGTAAATCCATCTGAAGGGGTTAAATCATTTTACAGCCAGGAGCTGTGCTAAAGCACTCGCTCCTGCCTGTAAAACCCTGGGTACTGAATGGAAAGCAGTTTGATCTGTAGTTACCTTGAGTCGCGGTGATGTGCCCTCTGCTGGATGTCCTCATATGAACTCGAGCGTGGGAACTTTTCCAAGGCTCCAGTTCATGAGGACATCCAGCAGAGGATGCATCGCCGCAACTCAAGGTAACTACAGATCACCCTGCTTTCCATTCAGTAACCGGGGTTTTACAGGCAGGAGCGAGTGCTTTAGCACAGCTCCTTGCTGTAAAATGATTTAACCCCTTCAGATGGATTTACTTCGTGGGAAGTGACTGATCATCGGAAGGTATGAGATATTGTTGATTTGTTATTTTTACTTTATCATAGAACGAGGGTCTTCAGCTGGATTAAGAGAATAATAAAATATTACAACAACCTGTGTCTTTATTTCATTAAAGGACTTTGTAATATTGTGCGTTTGTTTTATTAACCATTTCGTACTATTGGATTAATAATGAATAGGTGTCATAATTGAAGCCTCTCCATTATTAATCTGGCTTAATGTCACCTTACAATAGCAAGGTGACATTAACCCTTCATTATCCCATATCCCACCGCTACATGGGAGTGGGAAGAGAGTGGCCAAGTGCCAGAATAGGCGCATCTTCCAGATGTGCCTTTTCTGGGGTGGCTGGGGGCAGATGTTTGTTGCCAGGGGGGGCAATAACCATGGACCCTCTCTAGGCTATTAATATCTGCCCTCAGTCACTGGCTTTACCACTCTGGCGGAGAAAATTGCGCGGGAGCCCACGCCAATTTTTTCCGCCATTTAACCCTTTATTTTAGCAGCTACAGTGCCAAAATTTTGCACATGCACACTACTAACATTAGTAGAGTGGAATATGCAAAAAAAAGGGATATGAGATGGTTTACTGTATGTAAACCATGTCTCATATCCTGTCGGGTTTGGGAAGGAGAAATGAAAAGCTGGCAATTGAATTACCGGCTTTTCTCTCTAACACCGGTGCGTATTTCTCGCAGATCACACTGCTGGTCCATGTGTAATCCATTTTTTTCTCACCCCCATAGACTTTCATTGGCGATTTTTTGCGCAATACGGTGACAAACGCAGCATGCTGCGATTTTGCACGGCCGTACAAGACCGTATAATACGGATCAGTAAAATACGGCTGATAGGAGCTGGGAAATAGGGAATCATTGGGCCGTGTGTTATGCGTATTTTACGGGTGTATTTTCTGCGCTCATACGTCTGTAAAACTCGCCAGTGTGACACTGGCCTTAGAGGTCGAGTTCCTGCCTCTGCACAGGGGGAATCTCGAACCTTCTCCGCTGTGGTCCCCCATTCTTCTCCAGCCTCAGTGGAGCGTGCTCAGCGGAGACGTTGGTCCCAGCGTCTGGCTCAGCCTGATACGGTGCCAATGGTTACTGCTGCCTTTCCAGGCTCAGCCATTGTAGTCAATACTGGTCAGCGGCGTGCAGATGTCTCTGGGACAAAATCCTGCTTTTCCCATTCTGAGCATGCCCAGAGTAAACCCTCTCTTTGGAGGTCGGGGATCACCTGCTCAGTTACTACAGAAACTCCCATTGGATCCTCTAGGAAGGTCTTGAAGTGGCTCAGATACTGTAACAGCTCCCATTGATCCTCTAGGAAAGTCCTGTAGTTGCTGAAGCTATAAAAGGTTTGCATGGCCGCATGGCCATGTGCTAGTATCAACTAAGTTACGTGTTCTGCGCCAGTGTGGTCATATGTATGTGGTTTCAGGGCTTGGCTGAAATAAGCCCCTAGAATACCAGCACCTCCGGTGAGGAGTTTTGTGTGAGTGGATTCAGGGCCTGGCTGAAATAAGCCCCTAGAATACCGGCACCTCCGGTGAGGAATTTTGCATGTGCTATTCTGACTGCATGACCACTGTTTGCTTTATTTGGTAGCTGTGTTCCTCTGTGAGGTTAACAGCGCACAGCGTTCTCTTGTCTTAGGTGACTCTGTGAAGTAACAGAGTTCACTTATACCGCCATATAGTACTGTCAGTTACTAGCAGCGGGTTTTACTCCTGCACGGTGGACACCGGGTTGTGAACGCACATATTATTCTATAAATATATATTTGGTGCGTTCCGCCAAATCCTATCATATAGACCCCTCAAAGTGATTTCAAATGTGATGTGGACCCTAAAAAAATGGTGTTGTAAAAATGAGAAATTGCCGGTCAATTTTAACCCTTATAACTCCCTAACAAAAAAAAATTTTGGTTCCAAAATTGTGCTGATGTAAAAGTAGACATGTGGGAAATGTTATTTATTAAGTATTTTGTGTGACATATCTCTGTGATTTAAGGGCATAATAATTCAAAGTTGGAAAATTGCGAAATTTACAAAATTTCCGCCAAATTTCCATTTTTTTCACAAATAAACGCAGGTAATATCAAATAAATTTTACCACTATCATGAAGTACAATATGTCTGAATCACCGGGATCCATTGAAGCATTCCAGAGTTATAACCTCATAAAGGGACAGTGGTCACAATTGTAAAAATTGGCCCGGTCATTAACGTGCAAAGCACCCTTGGGGGTAAAGGGGTTAAAGAGACTGTGAGAAAGGCAACACAATAAAAAATTATAATAATCCAGCTGTAATGTGCCCACACAAAAGATTTCTGGCATTACTGTGATTGGCAAGCAAGTTTAGCATTAGTGATGAGTAGTGTTGAGCGATACCGTCCGATACTTGAAAGTATCGGTATCGGAAAGTATCGGCCGATACCAGCAAAGTATCGGATCCAATCCGATACCGATACCCGATACCAATACAAGTCAATGGGACTCAAGTATCGGACGGTATCCCTGATTGTTCCCAGGGTCTGAAGGAGAGGAAACTCTCCTTCAGGCCTTGGGATCCATATTAATGTGTAAAAGAAAGAATTAAAATAAAAAATATTGCTATACTCACCTCTCCGACGCAGCCTGGACCTCAGCGAGGGAACCGGCAGCGTTGTTTGCTTAAAATTCGCGCGTTTACTTCCTTACGTGAAGTCCCGGCTTGTGATTGGTCACGTGCCGCCCATGTGGCCGCGACGTGACCAATCACAGCAAGCCGTGACGTAATTTTAGGTCCTTCAGGATTTTAAAATTACGTTCTGGCTTGTGATTGGTCGCGTCGCGGTCACATGGGCGACGCGACCAATCACAAGCCGTGACGTCACGGGAGGCTGGACACGCGTGCATTTTAAAATGCGCGCGTGTCCTGCCTCTCGTGACGTCACGGCTTGTGATTGGTCGCGTCGCCCATGTGACCGCGACGCGACCAATCACAAGCCAGAACGTAATTTTAAAATCCTGAAGGACCTAAAATTACGTCACGGCTTGCTGTGATTGGTCGCATCGCGGCCACATGGGCGACGCGACCAATCACAAGCCGGGACGTCACGGGAGGCAGGACACGCGCGCATTTTAAAATGCACGCGTGTCCAGCCTCCCGTGACGTCACGGCTTGTGATTGGTCGCGTTGCCCATGTGACCGCGACGCGACCAATCACAAGCCAGAACGTAATTTTAAAATCCTGAAGGACCTAAAATTACGTCACGGCTTGCTGTGATTGGTCGCGTCGCGGCCACATGGGCGGCACGCGACCAATCACAAGCCGGGACTTCACGTAAGGAAGTAAACGCGCGAATTTTAAGCAAACAACGCTGCCGGTTCCCTCGCTGAGGTCCAGGCTGCGTCGGAGAGGTGAGTATAGCAATATTTTTTATTTTAATTCTCTCTTTTACACATTATTACATTAATGTTGTTTCGATACCGATACCCGATACCACAAAAGTATCGGATCTCGGTATCGGAATTCCGATACCCGCAAGTATCGGCCGATACCCGATACTTGCGGTATCGGAATGCTCAACAACACTAGTGATGAGCGAGTGTGCTCTTTTTCCAAGAATGCTCAGGTGTTCTAGTATCTTGGGCGTGCTCTTAGATTATGTTTGAGTTCCTGCAGCTGCATTATTTGCAGCTGCTAGACAACCTGAATACTTGTTGGCATTCCCTAACAAACAGGCAACCCCTCATCACTACGCAACATGTTCATTGCCTACAAAAAAAGCACCAAATATGCTGGGTGAGTTACTTGAATATGCCAAGGCGTATAGAAAATTACTTGCCGAGTAACGAAAAGCCTGAATACAGTACTATCCATGCGAGTAACGAATAGTACCGAATGTATTAATTCATCACTTGTCATTTCACAACTGAAACTGTAAAAAAATGATTTTATAAGTTTTGTTGAAAATATGAAACTTACTACAACATTTTTAACCCTGAAAACATCCTGACAAAATAAAATGCTGTTGATGTAATGTAAAGATGTGGGAAATGCCATTTATTAACTATTTTGTGTGGTATGATCTTCTGTTAGAAATGCCTAAAAATTCTAATTTAGAAATTTTACTTAATTTTCTTCCAAATTTCTGATATTTTTAAAAATAAATAAAAATGTTATCTACCTAATTTCATTGCTATCACAAAGTACAATGTCTCATGAAAAAACTTGCGAACAGAGTGTTGTGAACAAGTGTTTATTTCCATTAATGTTGATGATTATGGCTTACAGCCAATGAAAACCCAAAAGTCATTATCTCAGTAATTAGAATAATTAACAAAAAACACCTGCAAAGGTTTCCTAAGCGTTCAAATGGAGCCCCGATAAAGTACTGAGTGCATTTAATGAATATGCATTTCCGTAGGCAAACATTTCAGATTTTAAAATCATTTTTTCAAAGCTGGTCTTACAAAGTATTCTAATTTTATGAGATATTGACTTTTGGGATTTCATTGGCTGTAAGCCATAATGATCAACATTAACAGAAATAAACACTTGAAATTAGATCACTCTGTAATTATTCTATATAATATATGAGTTTCCCTGTTTGTATTGAAGAACTGAAATAAATTTAATTTTTAATGATATTCTTATTTTATGACAAGCACTGGAGCCCCGATAAAGTACTGAGTGCATTTAATGAATATGCATTTCCGTAGGCCAACATTTCAGATTTTAAAATCATTTTTTCAAAGCTGGTCTTACAAAGTATTCTAATTTTATGAGATATTGACTTTTGGGATTTCATTGGCTGTAAGCCATAATGATCAACATTAACAGAAATAAACACTTGAAATTAGATCACTCTGTAATTATTCTATATAATATATGAGTTTCCCTGTTTGTATTGAAGAACTGAAATAAATTTAATTTTTAATGATATTCTTATTTTATGACAAGCACTTGTATCTAGATATGTGGTAAGCACCGTGAAATCTCACAGAAGTTTATAATGTTGAGCCGTGAAAATAAAAAAATCACATTGTTCACACAAAAATGTGTTTTAGCCCAATTTTTTTATTTCACAAAGGTAACAGGAGAAAATGGACCCCAAAATTTGCTGTGTGATTCTCAGAAGGGAAGGCACACCATATTACTGTGCAGATTTTGCAGCGGTGGTTTGAGAATGCCATGTCACATTGGCAGAGCCCCTGAGGTGTCAAAACCGCAGAATCCAAGACAAGTGTCACTATTTTAGAAACTACATGTCACAGAGTGACTGACCCGGTATAAAACGACCCAACCGTAGGTCTGTCACGAACAGCATAACACACAAGGGAACACCGGGGAAACAATTACAATGGTGGGCCCTGTCGGGAGGGACTGGGGGAATGGGTACCTCCTGCACTGGCCTGCAGATGTGCACTGATCTTGCTACCGTCCCTATTCGGGTTCTTTCAACCCATTGCCAACCAGGATACCTAGTCCCTCATTTGCCCTGCACCTATCCCTAAGTAGGGAACTGGCGAGAGCATTGGTCCCACCGCTGCACTAATACAACACGGGGAAAGGAAATACAGACAAGGTAAAGGAAAACAACACTTAGCTTAATGCTGCTAGGCACAGCACAGCAGGAAGAAACACCAGATTCACTGGACACAGCAGTAGAACAACAGTTCCCAGCAAGCTCCTACTCCTACTCCCAGCTTGGTCGCTGAAGAATGAACTAACACCGACAGTCAGCTGATGAACCAGGTGACCTCTTAAAAGATGGAGGGAGTGGTCACCACAAACATCAGCTGACCCAGCAGCAATGCAATAACACCAGAGGCCACCGGGGGGGGGGAACTTCATTAACCCCAATGACCAGAAAGGAAAGGAAAAAAGGTCTTAATCTGAGGCAAACCAGATCTGCCACAAATCCAAAATTGGATCGTGACAGTACCCCCCTTTCAATGAGGGGCCTCTGGACCCTGAACACTGGACCTCACCAGTAAACAACCTACAGTGAGAACATCTCGATTCACCAGAGTTCACCTCCTCAGTCACCTGATCCTCAGGTTTACGGTGAACACAGCACGATGTAGATGACAACGTAGGCGGCACAAATCTCCAGAGTGCCGACCTGTGGAATGAGTTTTGTATGGGTATTACTGAGGGTAACTCCAACTGGTAAGTCTTCGGACTGACAATGGCTGACACCTGATATGGCCCGATTACCCTTGAACTCCAGATTCCAGTTCCACACTTCCACCTGATATTTTTGGTGGACACCCATACGTAATCATTCACACACAGGTCCGGACCTGAACGTTTATATTCACGCATGCGTCTGCCACAAGATGGTGAACTCTTTACAAATCCGACAACAGAGGCGTCCCCCTGTGTCGCCAAACTCACTCCACCACTATGCACCAAGGGAACCACCACCCTCCTCTGACCCCTCCTCCTAAGAGGTCTCTGACATACCGGGTTAGAATGTAGTGAGGGTAAAGTCTTGCCCCTACTCCATTCAAGCATCTCTACTGCCCCCACTGAAAAAGAAGGGGTAGGTTGTAGAAGGACAGCAGAGATTGTAGCTCCTGGGCAGCAGTCCTCACACGACTGACCCCAGCTGACTACTTCTCTGGACCGCCAGTCTATGACCGGTTTGTGTTTTTTCAACCAAGGGAGACCTAAGACCATGGGAGTTGGTATGCCCTCCAAGACATAGCATGACAGGGGCTCTTCATGTCATGCCCCTATACACAGATGTATATTGTCTACGACTTGGGTAATGCTCCCCTGGCTGAGCGGGGCAGAGTCAATGGCCTGGACGCTTAGGTGTCTAGCTAGCGACCTACTCATCAGGCCATGGGTCTGGACAAAATGAGCATCCTCCAAATTGACTCCTGCTCCACTGTCCACAAACACCGGAACATTCTCAGTTACCCCACCAACAACCCCATCAGCAGGTAAGGTACACTCAGATGAGAAAATGGAGGAAATATACACTCCCTGGTCTCTTCCTTCCACACAACCAGGGAGACGTGGCTTTTTAGATGGAACAGGTATTTTGGCGCAAGCTGGGCAGACATTGATAAAATGACCAGTCTGCCCACAGTAAAAACATGCCCCCACACCACGGCGAACCCCAGACAACCCCGTTTGGGAACCAACTCCTCCCACCTGCATGGGTTCATCCGCCTGGTCAGGTGTGTCCTCCTCCCTAGCAAGGACTACAGGGGCACATTTGGTGTATGCCTCTCCCTCAAGCGTCTATCCACCCAGATGGGAAGGGACATGGCGGCCTCCAATGACTTGGGGGCAGCGTACTGTACCAGAGTATCTTGCAACCTGGGGGCCAGACCCTGCACAAAATAGCACCTAAGGGCCAGGTCATTCCACTGTGTGTCAGTGGCCCACCTCCTGAACTCTGAACAGTAATCCTCCACTGGCTGGCCCCCCTGCTTGATCTTATGGAGTCGGGATTCCGCCAAGGAGACGCCATCCGGGTCACCATATACCAACGCCAGAGCTGCAAAAAACTCATCCACTGACCGTAGAGATGGTGAAGTGGTCGGCAGGGAGAAGGCCCAGGATTGGGGATCAACTTTAGGAAGGGAAAAGATTATTCCCACCCGTTGTTCCTCACTCCCTGATGAACGAGGGCGGAGCCTGAAGTATAACTTTCAGGCCTCCTTAAAAACCAAAAATGTATCTCTCCCTCCAGAGAACCTGTCTGGGAGAGATATCTTGGGTTCTGGTTGAGCCTGTACCTGAGCCGAGGCCCAAAACCCCAACAATTGCTGCATCTGCTGCACCACCTCACCACGCAACACCTTACACTCATTGGTGAGAGTCTGTAGCAATTGGGCAAAGGCCTGCATTTGGGCCATGGCTCACCAGAAAAAATGTGATGGTCGGTGTTAATGTCACGGAGTGACTGACCCGGTATAAAACGACCCAACCGTAGGTCTGTCACGAACAGCACAACACACAAGGGAACACCGGGGAAATAATTACAATGGTGGGCCCTGTCGGTAGGGTCTGGGGGAATGGGCACCTCCAGCATTGGCCTGCAGATGTGCCCTGATCTTGCTACCGTCCCTATATGGGTTCTTTCAACCCGTCGCTGACCAGGATACCTAGTCCCTCACTTGCCCTGCACCTATCCCTAAGTAGGGAACTGGCAGGTGAGAGCACTGGTCCCACCGCTGCACTAATACAACACGGGGTAAGGAAATACAGACAAGGTAAAGGAAAACAACACTTAGCTTAATGCTGCTAGGCACAGCACAGCAGGAAGAAACACCAGATTCACTGGACACAGCAGTAGAACAACAGTTCTCAGCAAGCTCCTACTCCCAGCTTGGTTGCTGAAGAATTAACTAACACCGACAGCCAGCTGATGAACCAGGTGACCTTTTAAAGGATGGAGGGAGTGGTCACCATAAACATCAGCTGACCCAGCAGCAATGCAATAACACCAGCGGCCACTGGGGGGGGGAAACTGCATTAACCCCAATGACCAGAAAGGAAAAAAGGTCTTAATCTGAGGCAAACCAGATCTGCCACAATTTCAAAATTGGATCGTGACACTACACCTCTCAATTAATTCATCTAGGGGTGCAGTGATCATATTGACACCACAGGTTTGTCATATAACTTTATACCATTTGGCAGTGAAGAAAACATAATTTACATTTTTACAACCAAGATTGTGTGTTAGCCCTAAATTTTATATTTTCACTGTGAAATTGGTATGTATGGCACGGCAATTTGTGTCACAATGTCTGTTGAATGTAGAAATACCCTATATATGGTTGTACAGTATTGCTTAGCCACACAGTGAGGAACAGAGCACTGTAGCTGCCTCCTGGAAAAGCAGATTTTCCTAGAATAGTTTGCAGACTCCATATACAGAGGCCCTAAGTGCCAGAAAAGCAGAATCCCACCTCAAGTGACTGTGCTTTGGAAATTATACCCCTTTGTGAATTTATCTACTGGTGTAGTGACATTTTTGACTTCATTGGTGTTTTCCAGAAACAAGCAGTAGAAGATGTTGCGGAGTGAAATTTTCAAACTGCCATTGTAGTGACCAGTATGTTGTAGTGACCAGTATGTTGCAGTGACCAGTATGTTGCAGTGACCAGTATGTTGTATTGACCAGTATGTTGTAGTGACCAGTATGTTGTAGTGACCAGTATGTTGTTACACCAGTATGTTGTAGCGACCAGTATGTTGTAGCGACCAGTATGTCCATTATGCCCAGCTCAAGCTTCTGGAGATACGCACCCTTAAATTAGGCGGACTCTCATCACTATAGAAATGACAAACATGTTTGTGCTAAATGTGGTTCAGAAATACTGGAGTTTATAAGGGAGAGGGGCATTTTGGGATTTGCTGAATTTCTATTGGGGGGAGTGAGACCATTTCACTTTTCCAGAACCTTTGTACTACCAGTAAACTGGAAGCCCCTATATTTCCTTTAACAGATGACGGACCTGAGTTCAGACTTACTTTTTTTGTGGATTGAGTTGAAGCTTTTACTGATAACATTTTACATAACATTTAGGATCACATTTATACGGTGCTCTATGCTAAGCATTTACTTTGGGGTTTTCATGAAAATCTCTGAGTGCCGTGATTCAGATGAAATGTTTGAGAGACCCATTCACTATAATGAGGCAGCAGAGTTACTCTGAACACAACTTGGCCTCTGCTCAGTGTTGTCCTTCTTTTCTGAAGTGCACAAATCTATGGTTGACCACACTTTTATGGTCGCCTAAAAAGACGGACACAGTCGATCACAGGTCCTATGGCATCCACAATAACATAGTAACATAGTTATTAAAGTTGAAGGAAGACTTTAAGTCCATCTAGTACAACTCATAGCCTAACCTAACATGCCCTAGCATGTTGCTCCTTAGGAAGGCAAAAAAAAACCATGTGGCAAAGAGTAAGCTCCACATTGGGGGAAAAATTCCTTCCCGACTCCACATACGGCAATCAGACTAGTTCCCTGGATCAACACCCTATCATGGAATCTAGTGTATATACCCTGTAACATTATACTTTTCCAGAAAGGTATCCAGTCCCCTCTTAAATTTAAGCAATGAATCACTCATTACAACATCATACGGCAGAGAGTTCCATAGTCTCACTGCTCTTACAGTAAAGAATCCGCGTCTGTTATTATGCTTAAACCTTCTTTCCTCCAGTCGTAGATGATGCCCCCTTGTCCCTGTCTCAGGTCTATGATTAAAAACATCATCAGAAAGGTCTTTGTACTGTCCCCTCATATATTTATACATTAATATAAGATCACTAGTGTTGAGCATTCCGATACCGCAAGTATCGGGTATCGGCTGATACTTGCGGTATCGGAATTCCGATACCGAGATCCGATACTTTTGTGGTATCGGGAATCGGAATCGGAAGTTCCCAGTGTATGGTTCCCAGGGTCTGAAGGAGAGGAAACTCTCCTTCAGGCCCTGGGATCCATATCCATGTAAAAAATAAAGAATTAAAATAAAAAATAGGGATATACTCACCCTCTGACGCGCCCTGGAAGTAACCGGCAGCCTGCTTTGCTTAACCCCTTCCTGACATCAGACGTACTATCCCGTCGAGGTGGGGTGGGCCCGTATGACCGCCGACGGGATAGTACGTCATCATCGATCAGCGGCGCTCACGGGGGGAGCGCGGCCGATCGCGGCCGGGTGTCAGCTGCATATCGCAGCTGACATCCGGCACTATGTGCCAGTAGCGGTCACGGACCGCCCCCGGCACATTAACCCCCGGCACACCGCGATCAAACATGATCGCAGTGTACCGGCGGTATAGGGAAGCATCGCGCAGGGAGGGGGCTCCCTGCGGGCTTCCCTGAGACCCCCGGAGCAACGCGATGTGATCGCGTTGCTCTGAGGGTCTCCTACCTCCCTCCTCGCCGCAGGTCCCGGATCCAAGATGGCCGCGGCATCCGGGTCCTGCAGGGAGGGAGGTGGCTTACCGAGTGTCTGCTCAGAGCAGACACTTCGTAAGCCTGCAGCCCTGCACAGCAGATCGTCGATCTGGCAGAGTGCTGTGCACACTGCCAGATCAATGATCTGTGATGTCCCCCCCTGGGACAAAGTAAAAAAGTAAAAAAAAAATTTTTCCACATGTGTAAAAAAAAAAAAAAAAAAAAAATCCTAAATAAATAATAATAAAAAAATATATATTATTCCCATAAATACATTTCTTTATCTAAATAAAAAAAACAAAACAATAAAAGTACACATATTTAGTATCGCCGCGTCCGTAACGACCCAACCTATAAAACTGCCCCACTAGTTAACCCCTTCAGTAAACACCGTAAGAAAAAAAAAAAAAAAAAAACGAGGCAAAAAACAACGCTTTATTACCATACCGCCGAACAAAAAGTAGAATAACACACGATCAAAAAGACTGATATAAATATCCATGGTACCGCTGAAAACGTCATCTTGTCCCGCAAAAAACAAGTCGCCATACAGCATCATCAGCAAAAAAATAAAAAAGTTATAGTCCTGAGAATAAAGCGATACCAAAATAATTATTTTTTCTATATTTTAGTTTTTATCGTATAAAAGCGCCAAAACATAAAAAAATGATATAAATGAGATATCGCTGTAATCGTACTGACCCGACGAATAAAACTGCTTTATCAATTTTACCAAACGCGGAACGGTATAAACGCCTCTCCCAAAAGAAATTCATGAATAGCAGGTTTTTGGTCATTCTGCCTCACAAAAATCGGAATAAAAAGCGATCAAAAATGGTCACGTGTCCGAAAATGTTACTAATAAAAACGTCAACTCGTCCCGCAAAAAACAAAACCTCACATGACTCTGTGGAGCAAAATGTGGAAAAATTATAGGTCTCAAAATGTGGAGACGCAAAAACTTTTTTGCTATAAAAAGCGTCGCTGGTTTCACACTTGCGTTTTTGTCTGCAGCGTTTTTTGCACAAAAAAACGCATGCGTTTTTTCCCTATATTTAACATTAAAAACGCATGCGGTTTTTTTGTACGCGTTTGGTCGCGTTTTCAAACGCATGCGGTTTTTTTCTGCATGCGTTCATTTTCAGAAATACAACCTGCAGTATTTTCTTGCGTTAAGCACATGCGTTTGTTTGCGTTAAAAACGCATGCATTTTTATCGAAAAAAAAAACAGAAAACACACTGAAAAGCCACCCACCACCATCAAGGTGATAAAGGGATCCAAACCCTAACCCTAACTCTACCCCTAACCTCACCCCTAACCGTTTAATGAATATTTTCTGACAGTCATAGTGCCACGTATTTCAGTGCCACGTATTTCAGTGCCACGTATTTCAGTGCCACGTATTTCAGTGCCACGTATTTCAGTGCCACGTATTTCAGTGCCACGTATTTCAGTGCCACGTATCACGTATTTCAGTGCCACGTGTTTCAGTGCCACGTATTTCAGTGCCACGTATCACGTATTTCAGTGCCACGTATTTCAGTGCCACGTATTTCAGTGCCACGTATTTCAGTGCCACGTATTTCAGTGCCACGTATTTCAGTGCCACGTGTTTCAGTGCCACGTATTTAAGTGCCACGTATCACATATTTCAGTGCCACGTATTTAAGTGCCACGTATTTCAGTGCCACGTATTTCAGTGCCACGTATTTCAGTGCCACGTATTTCAGTGCCACGTATTTAAGTGCCACGTATCACATATTTCAGTGCCACGTATTTCAGTGCCACGTATTTCAGTGCCACGTATTTCAGTGCCACGTATCACATATTTCAGTGCCACGTATTTCAGTGCCACGTATTTCAGTGCCACGTATTTCAGTGCCACGTATTTCAGTGCCACGTATTTCAGTGCCACGTATCACGTATTTCAGTGCCACGTGTTTCAGTGCCACGTATTTAAGTGCCACGTATCACGTATTTCAGTGCCACGTATTTCAGTGCCACGTATTTCAGTGCCACGTATTTCAGTGCAACGTATTTAAGTGCCACGTATCACATATTTCAGTGCCACGTATTTCAGTGCCACGTATTTCAGTGCCACGTATTTCAGTGCCACGTATCACATATTTCAGTGCCACGTATTTCAGTGCCACGTATTTCAGTGCCACGTATTTCAGTGCCACGTATTTCAGTGCCACGTATTTCAGTGCCACGTATTTCAGTGCCACGTATCACGTATTTCAGTGCCACGTGTTTCAGTGCCACGTATTTAAGTGCCACGTATCACGTATTTCAGTGCCACGTATTTCAGTGCCACGTATTTCAGTGCCACGTATTTCAGTGCCACGTATTTCAGTCACGTTTAGGGTTAGGGTTAGGGGTAGGGTTACGGTTAGGGCTAGGGTTGGAGGTAAAGTTAGGGTTAGGGTTTGGATTACATTTACGTTTGGATTAGGGTTGGGATTAGAATTATGGGTGTGTCAGGGCTAGGGGTGTGGTTAGGGTTACCGTTGGGATTAGGGTTAGGGGTGTGTTTGGGTTAGGGTTTCAGGTAGAATTGGGGAGTTTCCACTGTCCAGGCACATCAGGGGCTCTCCAAGCGCGACATGGCGTCCAATCTCAATTCCAGCCAATTCTGCGTTGAAAAAGTAAAACAGTGCTCCTTCCCTTCCGAGCTCTCCCGTGCGCCCAAAAAGGGGTTTACCCCAACATATGTGTTATCAGCGTACTCGGGACAAATTGAACAACAACTTCTGGGGTCCAAGTTCTCTTGTTATCCTTAGGAAAATAAAAATTTGGGGGGCTAAAAATCATTTTTGTGGGAAAAAAAAGATGTTTTATTTTCACGGCTCTGCGTTATAAACTGTAGTGAAACACTTGGGGGTTCAAAGTTCTCACAACACATCTAGATAAGTTCCTTGGGAGGTCTAGTTTCCAATATGGGGTCACTTGTGGGGGGTTTGTACTGTTTGGGTACATCAGGGGCTCTGCAAATGCAACGTGACGCCTGCAGACCAATCCATTTAAGGCTGCATTCCAAATGGCGCTCCTTCCCTTCCGAGCTCTGTCATGCACCCAAACAGTGGTTCCCCCCCACATATGGGGTATCAGCGTACTCAGGACAAATTGGACAACAACTTTTGTGGTCTAATTTATCCTGTTACCCTTGTGAAAATACAAAACTGGGGGCTAAAAAATCATTTTTGTGAAAAAAAAAAAGAATTTTTATTTTCACGGCTTTGCGCTATAAACTTTAGTGAAACACTTGGGGGTTCAAAGTTCTCAAAACACATCTAGATAAGTTCCTTGGGAGGTCTAGTTTCCAATATGGGGTCACTTGTGGGGGGTTTGTACTGTTTGGGTACATCAGGGGCTCTGCAAATGCAACGTGACGCCTGCAGACCAATCCATTTAAGTCTGCATTCCAAATGGCGCTCCTTCCCTTCCGAGCTCTGTCATGCGCCCAAACAGTGGTTCCCCCCCACATATGGGGTATCAGCGTACTCAGGACAAATTGGAAAACAAATTTTGGGGTCCAATTTATTCTGTTACCCTTGTAAAAATACAAAGCTGGGTGCTAAAAAATCATTTTTGAGAAAAAAAATAAAAATTATTTTCACGGCTCTGCGTTATAATCTGTAGTGAAACACTTGGGGGTTCAAAGCTCTCAAAACACATCTAGATAAGATCCTTAGGGGGTCTCCTTTCCAAAATGGTGTCACTTGTAGGGAGTTTCAATGTTTAGGCACATCAGGGGCTCTCCAAACGCAACATGGCGTCCCATCTCAATTCCAGTCAATTTTGCATTGAAAAGTCAAATGGCGCTCCTTCCCTTCCAAGCTCTGCCATGCGCCCAAACAATGGTTTACACCCACATATGGGGTATCAGCGTACTCAGGACAAATTGGCCAACATTTTTTGGGGTCCAATTTCTTCTCTTACCCTTGGGAAAATAAAAAATTGGGGGCAAAAAGATCATTTTTGTGAAAAAATATGATTTTTTATTTTTACGGCTCTGCATTATAAACTTCTGTGAAGCACTTGGTGGGTCAAAGTGCTCACCACACATCTAGATAAGTTCCTTAGGGGGTCTACTTTCCAAAATGGTGCCACTTGTAGGGAGTTTCAATGTTTAGGCACATCAGGGGCTCTCCAAACGCAACATGGCGTCCCATCTCAATTCCAGTCAATTTTGCATTGAAAAGTCAAATGGCGCTCCTTCCCTTCCAAGCTCTGCCATGCGCCCAAACAATGGTTTACACCCACATATGGGGTATCAGCGTACTCAGGACAAATTGGCCAACATTTTTTGGGGTCCAATTTCTTCTCTTACCCTTGGGAAAATAAAAAATTGGGGGCGAAAAGATCATTTTTGTGAAAAAATATGATTTTTTATTTTTACGGCTCTGCATTATAAACTTCTGTGAAGCACTTGGTGGGTCAAAGTGCTCACCACACATCTAGATAAGTTCCTTAGGGGGTCTACTTTCCAAAATGGTGTCACTTGTAGGGAGTTTCAATGTTTAGGCACATCAGGGGCTCTCCAAACGCAACATGGCGTCCCATCTCAATTCCAGTCAATTTTGCATTGAAAAGTCAAATGGCGCTCCTTCCCTTCCAAGCTCTGCCATGCGCCCAAACAATGGTTTACACCCACATATGGGGTATCAGCGTACTCAGGACAAATTTGCCAACATTTTTTGGGGTCCAATTTCTTCTCTTACCCTTGGGAAAATAAAAAATTGGGGGCGAAAAGATCATTTTTGTGAAAAAATATGATTTTTTATTTTTACGGCTCTGCATTATAAACTTCTGTGAAGCACTTGGTGGGTCAAAGTGCTCACCACACATCAAGATAAGTTCCTTAGGGGGTCTACTTTCCAAAATGGTGTCACTTGTAGGGGGTTTCAGTGTTTAGGCACATCAGGGGCTCTCCAAACGCAACATGGCGTCCCATCTCAATTCCGGTCAATTTTGCATTGAAAAGTCAAATGGCGCTCCTTTCCTTCCGAGCTCTGCCATACGCCCAAACAGTGGTTTACCCCCACATATGGGGTATCAGCGTACTCAGGACAAATTGTTCAACAACTTTGGGGGTCCATTTTCTCCTGTTACCCTTGGTAAAATAAAACAAATTGGAGCTGAAATAAATTTTGTGTGAAAAAAAGTTAAATGTTCATTTTTATTTAAACATTCCAAAAATTCCTGTGAAACACCTGAAGGGTTAATAAACTTCTTGAATGTGGTTTTGAGCACCTTGAGGGGTGCAGTTTTTAGAATGGTGTCACACTTGAGTATTTTCTATCATATAGACCCCTCAAAATGACTTCAAATGAGATGTGGTCCCTAAAAAAAAATGGTGTTGTAAAAATGAGAAATTGCTGGTCAACTTTTAACCCTTATAACTCCGTCACAAAAAAAAATTTTGGTTCCAAAATTGTACTGATGTAAAGTAGACATGTGGGAAATGTTACTTATTAAGTATTTTGCGTGACATATGTCTGTGATTTAAGGGCATAAAAATTCAAAGTTGGAAAATTGCAAAATTTTCAAAATTTTCGCCAAATTTCCATTTTTTTCACAAATAAACGCAAGTTATATCGAATAAATTTTACCACTAACATGAAGTACAATATGTCACGAGAAAACAATGTCAGAATCGCCAAGATCCGTCAAAGCGTTCCAGAGTTATAGCCTCATAAAGGGACAGTGGTCAGAATTGTAAAAATTGGCCCGGTCATTAACGTGCAAACCACCCTTGGGGGTGAAGGGGTTAAAATGAGCGCGTTCAGCACCTTCCATGACATCACGGCTTCTGATTGGTCGCGTGCCACTCATGTGACCGCCAGGCGACCAATCACAAGCCGTGACGTCATTCTCAGGTCCTAAATTCCTAATTCTAGGAACTTAGGACCTGAGAATGACGTCACGGCTTGTGATTGGTCGCCTGGCGGTCACTTGAGCGGCACGCGACCAATCAGAAGCCGTGACATCATGGAAGGCCCTAAACACGCTCATTTTAAACAAAGAAGGCTGCCGGTTAACAGCGGTGAGGTGCAGGGGCCTCCGGAGAGGTGAGTATATCAATATTTTTTATTTTAATTCTTTATTTTACACATTAATATGGATCCCAGGGCCTGAAGGAGAGTTTCCTCTCCTTCAGACCCTGGGAACCATCAGGATACCTTCCGATACTTGGTGTCCCATTGACTTGTATTGGTATCGGGTATCGGTATCGGCGATATCCGATACTTTTCGGGTATCGGCCGATACTATCCGATACCGATACTTTCAAGTATCGGACGGTATCGCTCAACACTAAAGAACACCCCTTAGTCTTTGTTTTTCCAAACTAAATAGCCCCAAGTGTAATAACCTATCTTGGTATTGCAGACCCCCCAGTCCTCTAATAACCTTGGTCGCTCTTCTCTGCACCTGCTCCAGTTCAGCAATGTCTTTCTTATGCACCAGAGACCAGAACTGTGCACAGTATTCTAAGGGTATGTGTTGTGAATTTGCTTTTTGCTCCCTCTAGTGGTTACTAGTTTTTTGACTCTGGTTTTTCTGTCATTCCTTTTATCCGCACCTGGGTCGTTAGTTAGGGGTGTTGCTATATAAGCTCCCTGGACCTTCAGTTCAATGCCTGGCAACGTAGTTATCAGAGCTAGTCTGCTGTGCTCTTGTCTACTGATCCTGGTTCCAGTTATATCAGCTAAGTCTGCCTTTTGCTTTTTGCTATTTGTTTTGGTTTTGTATTTTTGTCCAGCTTGTTCCAAATCTATTCCTGACCTTTGCTGGAAGCTCTAGGGGGCTGGTGTTCTCCCCCCGGACCGTTAGACGGTTCGGGGGTTCTTGAATTTCCAGTGTGGATTTTGATAGGGTTTTTGTTGACCATATAAGTTACCTTTCTTTATTCTGCTATCAGTAAGCGGGCCTCTCTGTGCTAAACCTGGTTCATTTCTGTGTTTGTCATTTCCTCTTACCTCACCGTTATTATTTGTGGGGGGCTTCTATCCAGCTTTGGGGTCCCCTTCTCTGGAGGCAAGAAAGGTCTTTGTTTTCCTCTACTAGGGGTAGCTAGATTCTCCGGCTGGCGCGTGTCATCTAGAATCAACGTAGGAATGATCCCCGGCTACTTCTAGTGTTGGCGTTAGGAGTAGATATATGGTCAACCCAGTTACCACTGCCCTATGAGCTGGATTTTTGTATTCTGCAGACTTCCACGTTCCTCTGAGACCCTCGCCATTGGGGTCATAACAGTTTGCCAGGCCAGTATTAAATGTTTAATGCATTGCAGAAGAGGGATTATAAGAAAGAAGATTCTGAGTTTTTTTTTTTTCTTCTTCCCCTTTACCTCAGAGTGGCTATGCTTGCTGCAGACATGAATGTCCAGACCTTGATTACAAGTGTGGACCAGCTGGCTACTCGTGTGCAGGGCATACAAGACTATGTTATCAGAAATCCTAGGTCAGAACCTAAAATACCGATTCCTGAACTGTTTTCCGGAGACAGGTTTAAGTTTAGGAATTTCAGGAATAATTGTAAATTGTTTTTGTCCCTGAGACCCTGTTCATCTGGAGACTCTGCTCAGCAAGTAAAAATTGTTATTTCGTTCTTACGGGGCGACCCTCAGGATTGGGCTTTTTCGCTGGCGCCAGGAGATCCGGCATTGGCTGATATTGATGCGTTTTTTCTGGCGCTCGGTTTACTTTATGAGGAACCCAATCTTGAGATTCAGGCAGAAAAGGCCTTGCTGGCTATGTCTCAGGGGCAGGACGAGGCTGAAGTGTATTGCCAAAAATTTCGGAAGTGGTCCGTGCTGACACATTGGAACGAGTGTGCTCTGGCCGCTAATTTTAGAAATGGCCTTTCTGAAGCCATTAAGAATGTTATGGTGGGTTTTCCCATTCCCACAGGTCTGAATGATACTATGGCACTGGCTATTCAAATTGACCGGCGGTTGCGGGAGCGCAAAACCGCAAATTCCCTCATGGTGTTGTCTGAACAGACACCTAATTCGGTGCAATGTGATAGAGAAACCGCAAATTCCCTCATGGTGTTGTCTGAACAGACACCTGATTTAATGCAATGTGATAGAATCCTGACTAGAAATGAGCGGAAAATTCATAGACGCCGGAATGGCTTGTGCTACTACTGTGGTGATTCTACACATGTTATCTCAGCATGCTCTAAACGTATAGCTAAGGTTGTTAGTCCTGTCACCGTTGGTAATTTGCAACCTAAATTTATTCTGTCTGTAACTTTGATTTGCTCACTGTCGTCTTATCCTGTCATGGCGTTTGTTGATTCAGGTGCTGCCCTGAGTCTTATGGATCTGTCATTTGCTAAGCGCTGTGGTTTTACTCTTGAACCATTAGAAAATCCTATTCCTCTTAGGGGTATTGATGCTACGCCATTGGCAGCAAATAAACCGCAGTATTGGACACAGGTTACCATGTGCATGACTCCTGAACACCGCGAGGTGATACGTTTCCTGGTTTTACATAAAATGCATGATTTGGTTGTTTTAGGGCTGCCATGGTTACAGACCCATAATCCAGTCCTGGACTGGAAGGCTATGTCAATCTCTAGTTGGGGCTGTCATGGTATTCATGGGGATTCCCTGCCTGTGTCTATTGCTTCTTCTATGCCTTCGGAAGTTCCTGAGTATTTGTCTGATTATCAGGATGTCTTCAGTGAGTCTGAGTCCAGTGCACTGCCTCCTCATAGGGACTGTGACTGTGCTATAGATTTGATCCCAGGCAGTAAATTTCCTAAGGGAAGACTGTTTAATCTGTCGGTACCTGAACATACCGCTATGCGTTCATATATCAAGGAGTCTCTGGAGAAAGGACATATTCGTCCGTCTTCTTCCCCTCTTGGTGCGGGATTCTTTTTTGTGGCAAAAAAGGACGGATCTTTGAGGCCTTGTATTGATTATCGGCTTTTAAATAAGATCACTGTCAAATTTCAGTATCCTTTACCGCTGTTGTCTGACTTGTTTGCCCGGATTAAAGGTGCCAAGTGGTTCACCAAGATAGACCTTCGTGGTGCGTACAACCTTGTGCGCATTAAGCAAGGTGATGAATGGAAAACCGCATTCAATACGCCCGAAAGTCATTTTGAGTACTTGGTGATGCCTTTTGGGCTCTCCAATGCACCTTCAGTTTTTCAGTCCTTTATGCATGACATTTTCCGGAAGTATCTGGATAAATTTTTGATTGTTTATCTGGATGATATTTTGGTTTTTTCTGATAATTGGGATTCGCATGTGGAGCAGGTCAGGTTGGTCTTTAAAATTTTGCGTGAAAATTCTTTGTTTGTCAAGGGCTCAAAGTGTCTCTTTGGTGTACAGAAGGTTCCCTTTTTGGGGTTCATTTTTTCCCCTTCTGCTGTGGAGATGGACCCAGTCAAGGTCCGAGCTATTCTTGATTGGACTCAGCCCTCGTCAGTTAAGAGTCTTCAGAAGTTCTTGGGTTTCGCTAACTTCTACCGTCGTTTTATCGCTAATTTTTCTAGCATTGTGAAACCTTTGACGGATATGACCAAGAAGGGCTCCGATGTAGCTAACTGGGCTCCTGCTGCCGTGGAGGCTTTCCAGGAGTTGAAACGCCGGTTTACTTCGGCGCCTGTTTTGTGCCAGCCCGATGTCTCACTTCCCTTTCAGGTTGAGGTGGATGCTTCAGAGATTGGAGCAGGGGCCGTTTTGTCGCAGAGAGGCCCTGGTTGCTCTGTTATGAAACCTTGTGCCTTTTTCTCTAGGAAGTTTTCGCCTGCCGAGCGAAATTATGATGTGGGCAATCGGGAGTTGTTGGCCATGAAATGGGCATTTGAGGAGTGGCGTCATTGGCTCGAGGGTGCTAAGCATCGTGTGGTGGTCTTGACTGATCACAAAAATCTGATGTATCTCGAGTCTGCTAAACGCCTTAATCCGAGACAGGCCCGCTGGTCATTGTTTTTCTCCAGCTTTGATTTTGTTGTCTCGTATTTACCAGGTTCAAAGAATGTGAAGGCCGATGCTCTTTCTAGGAGCTTTGTGCCTGATGCTCCTGAAGTCGCTGATCCTGTTGGTATTCTTAAAGATGGAGTTATCTTGTCAGCTATTTCTCCGGATCTGCGACGTGTGTTGCAGAGATTTCAGGCTGATAGGCCTGAGTTTTGTCCACCTGACAGACTGTTTGTCCCGGATAAGTGGACCAGCAGAGTCATTTCCGAGGTTCATTCCTCGGTGTTGGCAGGTCACCCGGGAATTTTTGGCACCAGAGATCTGGTGGCCAGGTCCTTTTGGTGGCCTTCCTTGTCAAGGGATGTGCGGTCATTTGTGCAGTCCTGTGGGACTTGTGCTCGAGCTAAGCCTTGCTGTTCTCGTGCCAGCGGTTTGCTCTTGCCCTTGCCTGTCCCGAAGAGACCTTGGACACATATCTCCATGGATTTCATTTCTGATCTTCCGCTATCTCAGGGCATGTCCGTTATCTGGGTGATATGTGATCGCTTCTCCAAGATGGTCCATTTGGTTCCTTTGCCTAAGCTGCCTTCCTCTTCCGATCTGGTTCCTGTGTTTTTCCAGAACGTGGTTCGTTTGCACGGCATCCCTGAGAATATTGTGTCAGACAGAGGATCCCAGTTCGTTTCCAGGTTCTGGCGATCCTTTTGTAGTAGGATGGGCATTGATTTGTCGTTTTCGTCGGCTTTCCATCCTCAGACTAATGGACAGACGGAGCGAACCAATCAGACTTTGGAGGCTTATTTGAGGTGTTTTGTCTCTGCTGATCAGGACGATTGGGTGACGTTCTTGCCGTTGGCTGAGTTTGCCCTTAACAATCGGGCTAGTTCCGCCACCTTGGTTTCGCCTTTTTTCTGCAACTCTGGTTTCCATCCTCGCTTTTCTTCGGGTCATGTGGAGCCTTCTGACTGTCCTGGGGTGGATTCTGTGGTGGATAGGTTGCAGCGGATCTGGAATCATGTGGTGGACAACTTGAAGTTGTCACAGGAGAGGGCTCAGCGCTTTGCCAACCGCCGCCGCGGTGTGGGTCCCCGACTACGCGTTGGGGATTTGGTATGGCTTTCTTCCCGCTTTGTTCCTATGAAGGTCTCCTCTCCCAAATTTAAACCTCGTTTTATTGGGCCTTACAAGATATTGGAAATCCTTAATCCTGTATCTTTTTGTCTGGATCTTCCTGTGTCGTTTGCTATTCACAATGTATTTCATAGGTCCTTGTTGCGGCGGTACATTGTGCCTGTAGTTCCTTCTGCTGAGCCTCCTGCTCCGGTGTTGGTTGAGGGCGAGTTGGAGTACGTGGTGGAGAAGATCTTGGATTCTCGCCTCTCCAGGCGGAGGCTTCAGTACCTGGTCAAGTGGAAGGGCTATGGTCAGGAGGATAATTCCTGGGTGGTCGCCTCTGATGTTCATGCGGCCGATTTAGTTCGTGCCTTTCATGCCGCTCATCCTGATCGCCCTGGTGGTCGTGGTGAGGGTTCGGTGACCCCTCACTAAGGGGGGGGTACTGTTGTGAATTTGCTTTTTGCTCCCTCTAGTGGTTACTAGTTTTTTGACTCTGGTTTTTCTGTCATTCCTTTTATCCGCACCTGGGTCGTTAGTTAGGGGTGTTGCTATATAAGCTCCCTGGACCTTCAGTTCAATGCCTGGCAACGTAGTTATCAGAGCTAGTCTGCTGTGCTCTTGTCTACTGATCCTGGTTCCAGTTATATCAGCTAAGTCTGCCTTTTGCTTTTTGCTATTTGTTTTGGTTTTGTATTTTTGTCCAGCTTGTTCCAAATCTATTCCTGACCTTTGCTGGAAGCTCTAGGGGGCTGGTGTTCTCCCCCCGGACCGTTAGACGGTTCGGGGGTTCTTGAATTTCCAGTGTGGATTTTGATAGGGTTTTTGTTGACCATATAAGTTACCTTTCTTTATTCTGCTATCAGTAAGCGGGCCTCTCTGTGCTAAACCTGGTTCATTTCTGTGTTTGTCATTTCCTCTTACCTCACCGTTATTATTTGTGGGGGGCTTCTATCCAGCTTTGGGGTCCCCTTCTCTGGAGGCAAGAAAGGTCTTTGTTTTCCTCTACTAGGGGTAGCTAGATTCTCCGGCTGGCGCGTGTCATCTAGAATCAACGTAGGAATGATCCCCGGCTACTTCTAGTGTTGGCGTTAGGAGTAGATATATGGTCAACCCAGTTACCACTGCCCTATGAGCTGGATTTTTGTATTCTGCAGACTTCCACGTTCCTCTGAGACCCTCGCCATTGGGGTCATAACAGGTATGTGTCCAAGTTCAGGTTTGCTTCAGGCTTTGGTCAGGATTTTATGCAGGTAAAATCCTGACCAAAAATGCACATGAGGTCACTGGCAGGTCACCTGCGGTGTTCCTGCGTGTTTTGCTCATTGTAGCAACATGCTGCGTTCTGAAAAAACGCAACGCATGTGCGTTTTTGCGGGAAAAACCCGCATGCGTTTTTTAATGCACAGTGGAGACAGGATTTAATTAAATCCCCTCCACTATGCTGTAACATCTGGACGCTGCGTTTTTGACGCTGCAGCTCAGCGCTGCGTCAAAAACGCAGCGTTTCCTGAACGTGGACACATACCCTTAGCGTGGTCGAACTAGTGTCTTGTATAGAGGTAAAATTATGTTCTACTCATGAGCATCTATGCCTCTTTTAATGCATCCCATTATTATTATTTTCCTTTGTAGCAGCTGCCTGACACTGGCCATTGAATATGAGTTTGTCATCCACCCATACACATAGGTCTTTTTCATTGACCGCTTTGCCCAGAGTTTCACAATTAAGCACATAGTTATATATCTTATTACTTCTACCCAAGAGCATGACCTTACATTTATCTCCATTAAAGCTCATTTGCCATTTATCAGCCCAAGCTTGCAGTTTACATAAATCATCCTGTAATATAAAATTGTCCTCCCCTGTATTGATTACCAGGCAGAGTTTAGAGTCGTCTGTAGTGTTGAGCATTCCGATACCGCAAGTATCGGGTATCGGCCGATACTTGCGGGTATCGGAATTCCGATACCGAGATCCGATACTTTTGTGGTATCGGGAATCGGTATCGGGATTAATATCAATGTGTAAAATAAAGAATTAAAATAAAAAATACGGATATACTCACCTCTCCGACGCAGCCTGGACTTTACCGCCGTAACCGGGAGCCGTTGTACCTAAGAATGCGCACTTGAAGGGCCGTCTTCTAAGGTATTTCAAGCGCTTGAAAGACCTTAGGTGATGTCACGGCTTTGTGATTGGTCGCGTAGCGGTCACGCGACCGCTACGGACCAATCAGAGCGCAGTGACCTCATCTAAGGCCCTTCAAGCGCACATTCTTAGGTACAACGGCTCCCGGTTACGGCGGTAAAGTCCAGGCTGCGTCGGAGGGTGAGTATATCCCTATTTTTTATTTTAATTCTTTCTTTCACACATTGATATGGATCCCAGGGCCTGAAGGAGAGTTTCCTCTCCTTCAGACCCTGGGAACCATACAGGATACCATCCGATACTTGGTGTCCCATTGACTTGTATTGGTATCGGGTATCGGTATCGGATTAGATCCGATACTTTGCCGGTATCGGACGATACTTTCCGATACCGATACTTTCAAGTATCGGACGGTATCGCTCAACACTAGGTCTGCAAATATTGAAATTCTGCTCTGTATGCCCTCTACAAGATCATTAATAAATATGTTAAAAAGAAGAGGGCCCAATACTGACCCCTGTGGTACCCCACTGATAACCGCAACCCAGTCCGAGTGTGCTCCATTAATAACTACCCTTTGTTTCCTATCCCTGAGCCAGCTCTTAACCCACTTACACATATTTTCCCCTATCCCCATTATTCTCATTTTATGTATCAACCTTTTGTGTGGCACCATATCAAAAGCTTTGGAAAAATCCATATACACTACATCCACTGGGTTCCCTTGGTCCAGTCCAGAACTTACCTCTTCATAAAAGTCTATCAGATTAGTCTGACATGAACGGTCCCTAGTAAACCCGTGCTGATACTGGGTCATGAGGTTGTTCCTCTTCAGATACTCCAGTATAGCATCCCTTAGAATGCCCTCCAGGATTTTACCCACAGTAGAGGTTAAACTTACTGGCCTATAATTTCCGAGTTCAGTTTTTGTTCCCTTTTTTAATTTTGGCACCACATTTCCTATATGCCAGTCCTGTGGTACATACCCTGTTATTATGGAGTCTTTAAAGATTAAAAATAATGGTCAATCAATGACTGTACTTAATTCCTGCAGTACTCAGGGGTGTATCCCATCCGGGCCTGGAGATTTGTCAATTTTAGTGATTTTTAGACGCCGCCATACTTCCTGCTGGGTTAAGCAGGTAACATTTAATTGGGAATTTTTATCACTAGTCATATTGGCTGCCATGGGATTTTCTTGTGTAAATACTGATGAAAAAAAGTCATTTAGCATATTGGCTTTTTCCTCATCCTCATCCACCATTTCACCCAGACTATTTTTAAGGGGGGCAACACTGTCATTTTTTAGTTTCTTACTATTTATGTAGTTAAAGAATATTTTGGGATTATTTTTACTCTCTCTGGCAATGATTCTCTCTGTCTCAATTTTTGCTGCCTTGATTTGCTTTTTACAGAATTTATTTAATTTTCTGTATTTATTTAATGCCTCCTCACTACCTACTTCCTTTAATTCTCTAAATGCTTTCTACTTGTCACTCTATTTAGCCATATTGGTTTCCTCCTATTTCTAGTATGTTTATTCCCATACGGTATATACTGTGCACAGGTCCTATCCAGGAGGCTAATAAACGTCTCCCATTTTCTTTGTGTATTTTTATGTCTCAGGATATCGTCCCAGTTAATTGCACCAAGATCATCTCTCATCCGTTGGAAATTTGTCCTCCTGAAGTTTAGTGTCCTTGTCACCCCTCTACTACACATCTTATTAAAGGAGACATGAAAACTTATTATTTTGTGATCACTATTCCCCAAGTGACCCCCAACCCTTATATTTGCTATGCGGTCTGGCCTGTTGGTTAATATTAGGTCTAGCAGTGCCCCCCTTCTTGTTGTGACCTGAACCAATTGTGAAAGGTAATTGTCTCTCATAGTTGTCAAAAACCGATTACCTTTGCTGGAACTGCAGGTTTCTGTTCCCCAATCTATTTCAGGGTAGTTGAAGTCCCCCATAATTATGACTTCTCCTTGGGTCGCAGCTTCATCTATATGCTTTACGAGGATATTCTCCATTGCTCCCATTATTTTTGGAGACTTATAACAAACCCCTATCAGTAATCTATTGTTTTTTCCTTCTCCCCTTATCTCCACCCACAGGGACTCTACATTTTCATTAGATTCACCTATATTATCACGCCGGATGGGTTTTAAGGACGATTTTACATACAGACTCACCCCTCCCCCTCGCTTATCTGTACGGTCATTTCTGAAAAGGCTATAGCCCTGCAAGTTAACAGCCCAGTCATGGCTATCATCCAGCCATGTCTCAGATATCCCCACCATGTCATAATTATGCTCCAGCAACATTAATTCTAATTCATCCATTTTGTTGGCGAGGCTTCTGGCAATAGTATACATGCACTTTATGTATCTCTCTGTACCTCTATTCTTTCTTAAATTATTAATTGCTATAACCCCACCCCCCATGCCACCGCCACCCCCAACTTCCTTATTTGTGCCCAGGTCTGCACTATCTCCCCCCATATAAAATGAATACCCTCCCCCAATCCCTAGTTTAAACACTCCTCCAACCTTATTGCCATTTTCTCATTTTCTCCCCCAGCACAGCTGCACCTTCCCCATTGAGATGCAGCCCGTCCCTAGCGTAGAGGCTCTAGCCAACTGAGAAGTTGGTCCTACACCAATTCTTGAGCCACTTATTAACCTCCCTAATCTCCCGTTGCCTCTCTGGCGTGGCACGTGGTACAGGCAGTATTGTTGTGAATTCTGCTTTTGGGCTCCCTCCGGTGGTTGTAGGTGGTAATGCAGTTGCCCCTGAGTTGCAGCCCTGGTCAGGTGTATCTGCTGATTGCAGTTCTGACTGGGGTATTTAGGCGTGCAGGATTCATTTGTCCTTGCCAGTTGTCAATTGTTCTTGGGAGGTTATGGACCTCTGCCTGGTTCCTCCTGCCTTTCTGACAAATCAGCAAAGATAAGTGTCTGGGTTTTTTTCCAGTGGCACACATGCAGTCTGCTTCACAATTCAGTGCTATTCTTTGTTTTTTCTTGTCCAGCTTCGATTGTGTCAGTATTTTCTCAGTCTTGTTGGATTCTCTGGAGTGGCAGATATACATTCCATGTCTTTAGTTAGATTGTGGAACTTTTTGTATTATCTGCTGTGGATATTTTTGGAAGGGTTTTAATACTGACCGCCTAGTAATCTGTCCTATCCTTTCCTATTTAGCTAGTGTGGCCTCTTTTGCTAAATCCTGTTTCTACCTGCGTGTGTCTATTCTTCTCCTACTCACAGTCATTTTTCGTGGGGGGCTGCCTATCCTTTGGGAGTCTGCTCTGAGGCAAGGTAGCATTCCTATTTCCCTCTATAGGGGTATTTAGTCCTCCGGCTGTGTCGAGGTGTCTAGGTTCGTGTTAGGCACTCCCCACGGCTACTTCTAGTTGTGGTGTTAGTTCAGGATTGCGGTCAGTACAGGTTCCACCGACTCCAGAGGAAGTTTCATGCGGCTCCAAGGTCACCGGATCACAACAGTACAACTGGCCAATAATGAGTTAAATGCATCTCAGAAGAAGGGAAGAAAGGTGTTGAGCCATTTTTTTTTCTGCAGTCTGTTTTTTTTTTCCCCTCTTTATCTATGGGTGGCTGAGGAGTCTTGTGCCAGCATGGATGTTCAGGAACTAGCTTCTCGTGTAGATCAGCTTGCTGCTAGGGTACAGGGCATTTCTGATTATATTGTTCAGACTCCTGCTTTAGAGCCGAAGATTCCTACCCCTGATTTGTTTTTTGGGTTTTAAAAACAATTGTAAACTGTTTTTTGCTCTGAGACCGCGATCCTCCGGTGATTCTATTCAGCAGGTTAAAATTGTCATCTCCCTGCTGCGTGGCGATCCTCAGGATTGGGCATTTTCCCTGGAATCTGGGAATCCTGCCTTGCTTAATGTAGATTCTTTTTTTTAGGTTTTAGGATTATTATATGATGAACCGAATTCTGTGGATCAAGCGGAGAAAACCTTGTTGGCCCTGTCTCAGGGTCAAGAGGCGGCAGAATTGTATTGTCAGAAATTTAGAAAATGGTCTGTGTTGACTAAATGGAATGATGATGCTTTGGCGGCAATTTTCAGAAAGGGTCTTTCTGAATCCGTTAAAGATGTTATGGTGGGGTTTCCCACGCCTTCCGATCTGAGTGATTCTATGTCTCTGGCCATTCAGATTGATCGGCGCTTGCGGGAGCGTCACACTGTGCACGCTGTGGCGTCGTCCTTAGAGCAAGGTCCTGAGCCAATGCAGTGTGATAGGATTTTGTCTAGAACGGAATGACAAGGATTCAGATGTCAGAATAGGTTGTGTTATTATTGTGGCGACGCTTCTCATGTCATTTCAGTCTGCCCTAAGCGGACAAAAAGGATCGCTAGTTCATTTACTATCAGTACTGTACAACCTAAATTTCTGTTATCGGTGTCCTTGATCTGCTCCTTGTCATCATTTTCTGTCATGGCGTTTGTGGATTCAGGCGCCGCCTTGAACTTAATGGATTTTGAGTTTTCCCTTGCAGCCTTTGCAGAACCCTATCCCTTTAAGGGGGATTGATGCTACACCTTTGGCTAAAAATAAGCCCCAGTTTTGGACACAGGTGACCATGCACATGGCACCAGCCCATCAGGAAGATTGTCGATTTCTGGTGTTGCATAATTTGCATGATGTTATCGTGCTGGGTTTTCCGTGGTTGCAGGTACATAATCCTGTGTTGGATTGAAAATCTATGTCTGTGACTAATTGGGGTTGTCAGGGGGTTCATAATGATGTTCCTTTGATGTCAATCTCCTCTTCTTCCTCTTCTGAAATTCCAGAGTTTTTGTCTGATTTTCAGGATGTATTTGATGAGCCCAAGTCCAGTTCCCTTCCACCGCACAGGGACTGTGATTGTGCAATAGACTTGATTCCAGGCAGTAAGTTTCCTAAGGGCCGACTTTTCAACCTGTCTGTGCCTAAACATACCGCCATGTGGAGTTATGTTAAGGAGTCTTTGGAGAAAGGGCATATTCGGCCATCTTCTTCACCGTTGGGAGCGGGTTTTTTCTTTGTTGCTAAGAAGGATGGCTCCTTGAGACCTTGTATTGATTATCGCCTCTTGAATAAGATCACGGTCAAGTTTCAATACCCTTTACCTTTGCTTTCCGATTTGTTTGCTAGGATTAAGGGGGCTAGTTGGTTTACGAAGATTGACCTTCGGGGGGCATATAATCTTGTTCGTATTAAGCAGGGTGATGAATGGAAAACTGCATTTAATACGCCCGAAGGCCATTTTGAATACCTTGTGATGCCATTCGGGCTCACTAACGCTCCATCTGTTTTTCAATCCTTCATGCATGATATCTTCCGGACTTATATTGATAAACTCTTGATTGTATATCTGGACGATATTTTGATTTTTTCCGATGATTGGAAGTCTCATGTGGAACAGGTCAGGATGGTATTTCAGATCCTTCGTGACAATGCTTTGTTTGTGAAGGGGTCTAAGTGTCTCTTTGGGGTGCAGAAGGTTTCTTTTTTGGGCTTTATTTTTTCTCCCTCATCTATGGAGATGGATCCTGTTAAGGTTCAGGCCATTCATGATTGGATTCAACCTACATCCGTGAAGAGCCTTCAGAAATTTTGGGGTTTTGCAAATTTTTATCGCCGTTTCATTGCTAACTTCTCCAGCGTGGTTAAACCCTTGACTGATTTGACGAAAAAAGGCGCTGATGTGGCGAATTGGTCCTCTGCGGCTGTCTCTGCCTTTCAGGAGCTTAAACGCAGATTTACTTCTGCTCCGGTGTGCCAACCAGATGTTTCTCTTCTGTTTCAGGTTGAGGTTGACGCTTCTGAAATTGGGGCAGGGGCCGTTTTGTCTCAGAGGGATTCTGTTGGTTCTTTGATGAAACCGTGTGCCTTCTTCTCCTGCAAGTTTTCGCCTGCTGAACGCAATTATGATGTCGGCAATCGGGAGTTGTTGGCTATGAAGTGGGCGTTTGAGGAGTGGTGACATTGGCTTGAGGGAGCTAAGCACCGTATTGTGGTCCTGACCGATCATAAGAATTTGATTTACCTCGAGTCTGCCAAATGGCTGAGTCCTAGACAGGCTCGATGGTCCTTGTTTTTTTCCCGTTTTGATTTTGTGGTTTCGTATCTTCCGGGTTCTAAGAATATTAAGGCTGATGCCCTTTCTAGGAGTTTTTTGCCTGATTCTCCTGAGGTCCTTGAACCAGTCGGCATTCTGTAAGAAGGGGTGGTCCTTTCTGCCATTTCCCCTGATTTACGGCGGGTTCTTCAGGAATTTCAGGCTGATAAACCTGACCGCTGTCCTGCGGGGAAATTGTTTGTTCCTGATAAATGGACTAGTAGAGTGATTTCTGAGGTTCACTGTTCTGTGTTGGCTGGTCATCCTGGTATTTTTGGTACCAGAGATTTGGTTGGTAGGTCCTTTTGGTGGCCTTCGTTGTCACGTGATGTGCGTTCTTTTGTGCAGTCCTGTGGGACTTGTGCGCGGGCCAAGCCTTGTTGTTCCCATGCTAGTGGGTTACTTTTGCCATTGCCGGTCCCTGAGAGGCCCTGGACGCATATTTCTATGGATTTTATTTCTGATCTTCCGGTTTCCCAGAGGATGTCGTTTATCTGGGTTGTTGGTGACCGGTTTTCTAAGATGGTTCATTTGGTGCCTTTGCCTAAATTGCCTTCCTCTTCAGAGTTGGTTCCGTTGTTTTTCCAGCATGTGGTTCGTTTGCATGGTATTCCGGAGAATATCGTGTCCGACAGAGGTTCCCAGTTTGTTTCTAGGTTTTGGCGGGCCTTTTGTGCTAGGCTGGGCATTGATTTGTCTTTTTCTTCTGCATTTCATCCTCAGACAAATGACCAGACCGAGCGAACTAATCAGACTTTGGAGACTTATTTGAGATGCTTTGTGTCTGCCAATCAGGATGATTGGGTGGCGTTTTTGCCATTGGCCGAGTTTGCCCTTAATAATCGGGCTAGTTCGGCTACTTTGGTTTCGCCTTTTTTTTGTAATTTTGGTTTTCATACTCGTTTTTCTTCTGGGCAGGTTGAGCCTTCCGACTGTCCTGGTGTGGATTCTGTGGTTGACAGGTTGCAGCAGATTTGGGCTCATGTGGTGGACAATTTGGTGTTGTCTCACGGAGGAGGCTCAACGTTTTGCTAACCGTCGTCGGTGTGTTGGTTCCCGGCTTCGGGTTGGGGATTTGGTTTGGTTGTCTTCCCGTCATGTTCCTATGAAGGTCTCTTCCCCTAAGTTTAAGCCTCGGTTTATTGGTCCTTATAGGATTTCTGAGATTAATAATCTGGTGTCTTTTCGATTGGCGCTTCCGGCCTCTTTTGCTATCCATAATGTCTTCCATAGATCTTTATTGCGGAAATATGTGGTGCCCGTTGTTCCCTCTGTTGATCCTCCGGCCCCTGTTTGGTTGATGGGGAGTTGGAGTATGTGGTTGAGAAGATTTTGGATTCTCGTTTTTCGAGGCGGAGGCTTCAGTACCTTGTCAAATGGAAGGGTTATGGCTAGGGTTGAGAGAAACGGGTTGGCCTAATAGGAATATACTCACCCTCGGACGCGCCCTGCTTCTTTCTGGCAGCCTTCCTTCCTAAGAATGAGCGCGTGAAGGACCTTAGATGATGTCGCGGCTTGTGATTGGTCGCGTGACCGCCCATGTGACTGCTCGCGACCAATCACAAGCCGCGACGTCACCGCAAGTCATTCACGCGCTCATTCTTAGGAAGGAAGGCTGCCGGTTAGTACCAGGGTGAGTATATCAATATTTTTTATTTTGATTCTTTATTTTACATATTAATATGGATCCCAGGGCCTGAAGGAGAGTTTCCTCTCCTTCAGACCCTGGGAACTATAGTATCCCATTGCACTGCATTGGGTTTCGTGTTTCGGCCGACCCTGACCCCGACTTTTTTATAGGATCGGCCGGTTTCGTGAAACCCGACCCGATCCTATAAAAATAAAAGTCGCTCAACCCTAGTTATGGCCAGGAGGATAATTCTTGGGTTTTTGCTTCTGATGTCCATGCTGCTGATTTGGTCCGTGCCTTTCATCTGGCTCATCCTGATCAGCCGGGGGGCGCTGGTGAGGGTTCGGTGACCCCTCCTCAAGGGGGATACTGTTGTGAATTCTGCTTTTGGGCTCCCTCCGGTGGTTGTAGGTGGTAATGCAGTTGCCCCTGAGTTGCAGCCCTGGTCAGGTGTATCTGCTGATTGCAGTTCTGACTGGGGTATTTAGGCGTGCAGGATTCATTTGTCCTTGCCAGTTGTCAATTGTTCTTGGGAGGTTATGGGCCTCTGCCTGGCTCCTCCTGCCTGTCTGCCAAATCAGCAAAAATAAGTGTCTGGGTTTTTTTTCCTGTGGCACACATGCAGTGTGCTTCACAATTCAGTGCTATTCTTTGTGTTTTCTTGTCCAGCTTCGATTGTGTCAATATTTTCTCAGTCTTGTTGGATTCTCTGGAGTGGCAGATATACATTCCATGTCTTTAGTTAGATTGTGGAACTTTTTGTATTATCTGCTGTGGATATTTTTGGAAGGGTTTTAATACTGACCGCCTAGTAATCTGTCCTATCCTTTCCTATTTAGCTAGAGTGGCCTCTTTTGCTAAATCCTGTTTCTACCTGCGTGTGCCTATTCTTCTCCTACTCACAGTCATTATTCGTGGGGGGCTGCCTATCCTTTGGGGGTCTGCTCTGAGGCAAAGTAGCATTCCTATTTCCCTCTATAGGGGTATTTAGTCCTCCGGCTGTGTCGAGGTGTCTAGGTTCGTGTTAGGCACACCCCACGGCTACTTCTAGTTGTGGTGTTAGTTCAGGATTGCGGTCAGTACAGGTTCCACCGACTCCAGAGGAAGTTTCATGCGGCTCCAAGGTCACCGGATCATAACACAGTATTTCGGAAAATACCACATTGGAGGTGACTCCATCTTCCTCATTATAGGGAATATTCCGCTGGGGATTCTGTCTGAACCATGTATTTCAGACATTTACACAGAAAACCTGGTGCTAGCTCTGAGAACAGAGTGCAGCATAAATTTGAGCTGAGCCTTACTGCGGTTTTTGGGAGGCAGAATGAACAAATCAACAGCGATTAAGAAATGATTTTACTTATTTTTTATAGTACTCCTGTGGTACTAGTAATTAGATGACTTTATTCTTCAGGTTAGTGTGATTACAGCAATACCAGATTTATACTGGGTTTTTTATGTTTGGCTGCTATCACACAGTAAAAAGCACATTAAATTGCTAAAAGTGGGCTTTGCATCCTTATATTTAGACAGCTACAGTGGGGAAAAAAAATTTAATCTGCCACCAATTGTGCAAGTTCTCTCAATTAAAAAACGAGAGAGGACTGTAATTGACATCATAGGTAGACCACAACTATGAGAATCAAAATGAGAAAACAAATTCAGAAAATGACGTTGTCAGATTTTGAAAGATTTATTTTGCAAATTATGGAGGAAAATAAGTATTTGGTCACCTAAAAGCATGCAAGATTTCTGTCTCTCACAGACCTGTAACATCTTCTTTAAGAGGCTCCTCTGTCCTCCACTCATTACCTGTATTAATGGCACCTCCTTGAACTTGTTATCAGTATAAAAGACACCTGTCCACAACCTCAAACAGTCTCACTCCAAACTCCACTATGGTGAAGACCAAAGAGCTGTTGAAGGACACCAGAAACAAAATTGCAGCCATGCACCAGGCTGGGAAGATTGAATCTGCAAAAGGCAAGTAGCATGGAGTGATGAAATCGACTGTGGTAGCAATAATAAGAACATGGAAGTCATGCAAGACCACTGATAATCTCCCTCGATCTGGGGTTCCACATAAGATCTCACCCCGTGGAGTCAAAATGAAAACAATAATGGTGAGCAAAAATCCATGAACCACACAGGGGACCTAGTGAATGACCTGCATAGAGCTGGGACCACTGTAACAAAGGCTACCATCAGTAACACACTACGTCACCAGGGACTCAGATCCTGCAGTGCCTGATGTGTCCCCCTGCTTAAGCCAGTACATGTCCGGGTCCATCTGAAGTTTACTAGAGAGTATTTGCATTATCCAGATGAGTATTGGGAGAGTGTCATATGGTCTGATGAAACCAAAGTAGAACTGTTTGGTAGAAACAAAACTCGTGTTTGGAGGAGACAGAACGCACAGTTGCATCCAAAGAACACTATACCTACTGTGAAGCATGGTGGTGGCAACATCACGCTTTGGGACTGTTTCTCTGCAAAGGGACCAGGACGACTGATCCGTGTACATGAAAGAATAAATGGGGCCATGTATTGTGAGACTTTGAGTGGAAACCTCCTTCCATTAGCAAGGGCATTGAAGATGAATGGGTCTTTCAGCATGATAATGATACCAAGCACACCACAAGGGCAATGAAGGAGTGGCTTCATAAGAAGAATATCAAGGTCTTGGAGTGGCCTAGTCAGTCTCCAGATCTCAACCCCATAGAAAACCTTTGGTTGGGAGTTAAAAGTCCGTGTTGCCCAGCGACAGGCCCAAAACATCACTGCTCTAGAGGAGATCTGCATGGAGGAATGGGCCAACAAACTACCAACAGTGTGTGCCAACCTTGTGAAGACTTACAGAAAACATTTGACCTCTGTCATTGCCAACAAAGGATATGTAGCAAAATATTGAGATTAACTTTTGTTAATGACCAAATACTTCCACCATAATTTGCAAACTAAATCTTGCCAAATCAGACAAGGTTATTTTCTGGATTTGTTTTCTTATTTTGACTCTCAAAGTTGTGGTCTACCTATGATGTCAATTACAGGCCTTTCATCTTTTTAAGTGGAAAAACTTGTACAATTGGTGGCTGACTAAATACTTCTTTCTCACTGTATAATTTTTCCATGTTTCAGCGAACAGCATCATGTGACAGCTTCTTTTTTTATGAGACGCGGTGACATTTTTATTGTTATTTTGGCGAACATGACCTTTTTTGATCGCTTTCTATTCTGATTTTTGGGAGTTAGCATAAACAAAAACCAGTAATTCAGGAATTTTTTGAGGGGGGGTTGTTTTTACACCGTTCTGTGAGTGGCAAAATTGATATGGCAATTTTATTCTTTTGGTCTCTATGATTACAGCAATAACACATTTATATTTACACAATTATATACACAATAAAAACTATTTTATAGAAAAAAATAATCATTTTTACATCACTTTATTCAGAGAGCTATAACTTCTGCTGACGGAGCTTTATGGCAGTTTGCTTTTTGTGGAACAAGATGATGTTTTCAGCCTTAACATTTTTATTTACATTCATCCTTTTAATCGCATTTTATTGCATTTTTTGTTTGGCGGTATGATGATAAAGCTGAAGTAGTTAATCAGTGCTCACAAGCCACCTTCCCGGCAGGACCCTGAAGGATCCCATGGCCCTCACCGTGGAGACATCTGCACTATGCTAGCATGGTCGTGGACATTGCTGCAGGGTGTCAGCTCTCACATAAAGCTAACACCCGAATTCGATTACTACGGCACTCAGGGTGAGCCCGTGCACTCGTAGCACCGTACTTATACTGCGGCTTGCAGGAACACGAATCCCGCGGCACCGTATATGTACAACGCATGTCGGGAAGGGGTTAGGAAAATTTGTTTTCCCAGGAAAAAGCAGGTACATTTCATGGAAGAGAGATTATAGAAAACCTTTTAGATAACATATAACTCATTGAATCTTCAGCCAGATATACTGTATTAATGGAATCATACATGAACCGAGATTATAATACTCACCTTGCCATTTTTCCAAAATATTTTACTTGTTTCTATGAAAAGCTGATCTTCTTCTTGCACAGATATATTAAATCTTCCAACACGTTTTGAAATAAACCAAGATTGAAACATTAGTCTTAAATTATTAATTTGATAGTTCGTGGTCATTTCTCCTTTGTCATTAAAGTAAATTTCTTTTCCCATTGAATCTTGGAAATGAAGTTTTCTTAGAAAATACTGAAACAAATGAAACCATAATCAATAAGAATAGGTAAAACTAACATTGCACATTTATTATTATTATTATTATTATTATTATTATTATTATTTATTATTATTATTTATTGCTATAGCGCCACTTATTCCATGGCGCTTTACATGTGAGGAGGGGTGTACATAATAAAAACAAGTACAATAATCTTACACAATACAAGTCATAACTGGTACAGGAGGAGAGAGGACCCTGCCCGCAAGGGCTCACAATCTACAAGGGATGGGTGAGAATACAGTAGGTGAGGATAGAGCTGGTCATGCAGCGGTTTGGTTGATCAGTGGTTACTGCAGGTTGCAGGCTTGTCGGAAGAGGTGGGTTTTCAGGCTCTTTTTGAAGGTTTCGATGGTAGGCGAGAGTCTGATGTGTTGTGGTAGAGGGTTCCAGAGTAGGGGTGATACGCGAGAGAAATCTTGTATACGATTGTGGGAAGAGGAGATAAGAGGGGAGTAGAGAAGGAGATCTTGTGAGGATCGGAGGTTGCGTGTAGGTAAGTACCGGGAGACGAGGTCACAGATGTATGGAGGAGACAGGTTGTGGATGGCTTTGTACATCATGGTTAGGGTTTTGTACTGGAGTCTCTGGGCAATGGGGAGCCAGTGAAGGGATTGACAGAGGGGAGAGGCCGGGGAATAGCGGGGGGACAGGTGGATTAGTCGGGCAGCAGAATTTAGAATAGATTGGAGGGGTGCGAGAGTGTTAGAGGGGAGGCCACAGAGCAGGAGGTTGCAGTAGTCAAGGCAAGAGATGATGAGGGCATGTGTAGGGACCGCAGGTAAAGAAGGATGCAGGGACAAACAGGAGCCAGAAAGCAAATAGCGTTTTTAACTTTCTTTTTAACTTCCAACCAAAAAGATGACAAACGTTTTCCACGCAGGGAACTTATATACAAGAACACAATCTCGCAGTAAATCCTAATTACTATATGGCCGCCCTGAACTATACCCGTAGAACGCGGCAGCGCCTCACTAGTGACTCCCTACTAAGATAAAATCAACAACGGTCACTTATCAGTGCTGGTTCAGCGATGTAGTCCTGACGGTGAGGCTCCGACAACGCCGTAGTCCTGATGGCGAAGGAAGGAGGTGTCTTCTGGCGACGGGCCCAGGCGTAGAGTCGAGTCCAGAATGTCTTTTGCGGTGCTGCGTTCCCTCCTGCAGGCGGACGTTGATCCGAGGTAACAGCCTCCCAGTCCAGAGAAGAGTCTTTTTGAGGAGGATTAGGAGAATAATCAGTATCAGTCACAGCTGAGACGAAACCATGTGAGTCTGTAGCATTCTCTGGCAAGGTGCTCTCAGGGAGCGCGGTAATACTGTCCCTGAGCTGATCAGCACTACCCCTCTGCCTGGGGGGTCGCTGACGACGAATGCGCCTCTTTTTGGGGGCTCCAGTAATTGCCCGCAGTGTCTGTTGCACGTTTTCCCCCTGCTTCCAGCAAGTCTCACTGCGGCCTGCACACTCACAACAACTGCGCTGCAGTTTCCTCTCCTCAGAGATTTCCCGCGCTTCTCTGCCCCTGCTTTCGCGCGTTTTGCTTTTTATCCTCTCCTCTCCCTGCGTCACTCTGCCTCCTGTCACATGAGCCTGGCTTCCCATGCACCCCTCAAATCCGTCCCCTGGAACCCCGACTCCCGGCAACAATGGTTCCACCCGTCTGCACAGCTCACCAGGTCCCTGTCCCCTACATTCCCCCACCCTGTATGCTCGCCAGTCCCTGGGCGAGGCCTTCGCACTGACAGGTCGCCCACCTGACGGACTGTTCCACACTTGGGTCTGTCTAGTGTGTAAGTCAGGACTGTAGCGAGTTGGGGGTCTACCGGCAGTAGAACGTTCAGAACGTCGTGGCTCGGGTCCTTGTGTGGGGGGTGTTGGGGGAATGTCGTCAGCGGAAGGGTGACTGGTCAGGGGTAGTGTAGTAGTCGAGATAGGGGGAGTATTTTGACGCCGTTCTTCTTCTTCATCATCTTCTTCATCCCACCAATGGTTGTTGGGGGACTCAGTCGTAGGTGGCTCTTCCCTGATTGCGGATTCCGGGGTGTCCGAGTCAACAGAGCGACACAACCGGAGCATGTTGCGATGAAGAATGCGAGTACCTGTACTTCCGAGGGCCTCAGACTGCACTTCATATACAGGTCCATGCGGGTCTATACGGCGAAGCACCCGATAGGGTGTTTTTTCCCAACGATGGTCTAACTTGTTTTGCGGTCTTTGCTCTCGAACGAGTACTCGATCACCTGGCCGGAACTCTGGGGGTTTTGCTGTAGGGGTGCTCCGATGCTCCACTTCCCGAATTCGAGTGTGTACCAGTTGGTGTAAGATCTGCAGCCGATGCCGATGATCACGCACCCACGAAGCCATTCCTGTTCGGGGGCCTTCTTCCTCCAAAGACAGTTCCAGATCTGTCATGCCTTTTCCTGGGCGCCCAAAGACCACTTCATACGGGGTGCGTCCTGTGACTTGATGAACTCTATTGTTGTAGACCCACACTAGGTCAGACACGTACTCCGGCCAGCGGGCCTTCTGATCTTGTTCTAGCGCACGCAGCATTTGAAGCAAAGTCCGGTTAAACCGCTCACAAGCCCCATTTCCCTGGGGATGATACGGTGTGGTGCGTGACTTATCAATGCCGTAGAGGCGATGCAGCTCTTCCATGACTTTGCCCAAGAAACAGGCGCCTTGATCCGAATGTATTTGCCTCGGACAGCCGTAAACTTGAATAAAGTTCTTACAGATAGCGCTCGCCGCCGACTCAGCTGTCTGATCACGGGTAGGGATGACTACCGCGAATTTTGAAAAATGATCTACCATAACGAGGCAGTGTTCGTAGCCTTGATGCGCTGCTCCAATGGTAATGTAGTCTATCATTAATACTTCAAAAGGGGCAGACGTCGTGATGCTCTGCACAGGCGCCCTTTCCTCCGGTGACTTGGTTAGTTCACATTGTCAACATTGTCTACAGGCAGTTTGTACTTCCGCAAGCAGCCGAGGATGATAGAACCGAGTTTGCAGCCACTTAAACGTCCTCTTCACTCCGAAGTGTGCCCCGGACTCATGAGCTTCTTTAGCAACTGCGGCCACCACAGGCCCTGGTAAGACCATCTGCCAGGTCGGCTCGGAATCTGCCTGAGCCATGGTTAAGTGGCATAAGAGCCCGTCCTGAAGAGTTAGGCGCTCCCACTGCCGCAGAAGTAGGTTCAGGTCTGACGGGAGAGTTTGTCCAGGGGTTCTCACGGGCAATAGACCATTCGTTATCCACTGTCGCAATGGAGCTAGTTCCTGGTCTTCCTGTTGTAGCCGTATCCATTCGTCCCGACTCTGAACCAACAGTCCTGCAGCCGTTCCGTTCCCGGTCTGTTCCCGGCTCACAGCCGTCTGAGCAGCGCCCCCTATGGCGTAGGGGATTTCTTCTCCCTCCAGCTCCTCATCTCGGTTAGTTCTTGGGGGATTCTTCCGCAGACGAGATAATGCGTCAGCATGAACATTCTCCGCTCCTCGCTTGTAAAGGATACGGTATCTGTACTTGGCCATCCGGGCTACCCAGCGCTGTTCTAGGGCACCCAATTTCGCATTTTCCAGATGTGCCAATGGGTTGTTATCCGTGCGTATCAGCACCTCGGAACCGGCCAGGTACTCAGCGAACCGCTCCGTCATAGCCCACACCACGGCCAGCAGCTCCACCTTGAAAGAACTGTAATTGTCTGGGTTCAACTCAGAGTCATGAAGAGACCGACTCGCATAGGCGATCACTCTCTCCCGCCCATCCTGAACCTGAGACAACACAGCCCCCAATCCCTGAGAGCTGCCTTCGGTGTGTAGGATGAACGGTTGCGAAAAGTCCGCATAAGCCAACACCGGCGGCTCCATGAGAGCTGTCTTCAAGTCCCGGAACGCTGCTTCTTGTGGCTCCTGCCATTGTATCTTCTTTCCCCGTTCCTTGGGGGAGCTTCCTTTCAGCAGGACTTGTAGATTGTGAGAACGGCGAGCAAAATTCTTCACGAAGCGCCGGTAGTACCCAGTGAGGCCCAAGAACGCCCGTACATCCTTAGCGGTCTCCGGTGTGGGCCACTCCTGGATTGCAGCAATCTTCTCCTGCGATGGCCGGACTCCTTCGGCAGACACCACATGCCCCAAGTACTCGATCTGTTCCCGGAACAAGTGACACTTCTGGGGCTTCACCTTAAGCCCGTATTTCAGCAACCGGTCTAGTACCTGTTCCAGTCGGCACAGATGTTCCTCGAATGTTGGGGCGTAGATGATGATGTCATCCAGATAAATGAGAGTGGCCTCGAAGTTCAAATCCCCCAGACACCGCTCCATTAATCGTTGGAAGGTGCCTGGAGCGTTGGCCAGCCCAAACGGCATTCGATTGAACTCAAATAGTCCCATGGGAAGGATGAACGCTGTCTTAGGACGATCTGCTTCTGTCATCGGGACCTGCCAGTATCCGCTTGCTAGGTCTAAGGTGGAAAAATATTTGGCCCGACCCAGCACGGAGAGAGACTCCTCGATACGGGGAAGTGGATAAGAGTCTCGGACGGTGCATGCATTTAGCTTACGATAGTCCACACAGAACCGGAGCGTGCCGTCCTTTTTCCGCACCAGCACGATCGGGGCAGCCCACGGGCTCTGACTCTCGCGGATCACTCCCTTTTGTAGCATCTGGCCTAACAACGTCTTTACTTCCTGGTACATCTGCGGGGGAATCTGTCTGTACCGCTCCCTGATGGGCACTGTATCTCCGGTCGGAATTCCATGTTCGATGGCCGTGGTACAGCCAAAATCATCTTCATGTTGCGCAAACACTTCAGCATAGTGTCCAAGGAGCCGCTGCACTCGCGAGACTTGTGATGGATCCAGACCCGGTAATTCTGCTCGCATATGTTCCAGAATAGTTTGACCTTTTCGGAACGCTATCAGCTCAGGATCCTGTGTAGACCGGACACTGACCATCCAGGGATCAGGGGAATCCACCTTTAACTGTAAAGTATCTGGAGGAGGCATCACTTCTAACGGTCGTAACACTTTGGCCATCTCACTTCGGACCCGTAGCACGACATCGTGTTCGTCCACATTCACACATCGCACTGGTACGGCCCCATTTTTAACAGTAGCCAGAGATCGGGCCACCAGCAGTCCTGTGGGCAAAGGGGACGTAAAGGTGGGCTCAACCTGCACTTGCACTCCTTCCAGAGGGATGCGAGCTCGGATGGGCAGGGATATAACAGTCTGTCCTGGGGGAAACGTCACTTCTGCTGTCGGGGAGGTGATTACTTTCCCTAGTATGTCTCCCTCCTGAAAGGTCTCTTGCACACGGACTTCCCTCACTAACTGTCTGAACACGGAGCCTTGAGGTGTACTGGTCCCCCACTGATTGAGTGTCTCTTGTGTGGTCTCCCCTAACAGCAAACTGCCAAAGTCCTTCAATACATTCATCCCCAAAGTCACGATATGTTGTGGGCTGGAATCCCCCCGCGTCAACACAACCCCTCGGCGGCCCAGGTCTTTCCCACATAAAGATATTTGCATCCAGGTGACCCCTTCCACCGGGATGGGCAGCTGATTGGCGGCCTGCAACCGAATTACGGGGCCCCATTGGGGTCTGACTGACACAGGGAAGTGTTTTCTAAAATAGGCCTCGGGCATAGTCGTGACTTGAGATCCGGTGTCCACCAGACAACGTACAGCCCGCCCTTCAAACTCTGCCCAAACCAGGGGGCAGCTGGCAACCAAATTTTCGGGACTTTCACCACCCATCCGCGGGGATTCTGACTCCGAGCGTCGTCCCCTTAGCTCGGAGTCCTCTAGTTTAACGCCCGCCGTGACGAGGCCCTCCCTCTCCGGGGGCACTCCCGTGCGAAATGTCCTGCCTCCCCGCAACCATAGCAAGCACCGGGGACCGGATAATATCCTGAACGAGCGCCACGAGCTGGACTCCCAGACCCTTGCCCCCGGGGTAGCTCCCTTGGGCTTCGCGCATTTTTTTTTACTTCGGCCAGTTCGTCTCGGATTTGTATGAGCTCCTGCCGCATCTCCTGAACCCACGATGGCTCACCCCCTCCTGGTGCAGCGGTCTGGATAACCCGAGCCTCTCCTGTCAGGACCGTCACCCCCCTCTCTTGCTCCCGGGTGCGGGCCTCATTGCCTATGTCGGAGAAAGTCAGGCGCGGGTCGACCCGCACTCGTTCACGTAGAGCCTGTTTGGTCAACTCATCCCGCAGTCCCGTCACCAGTTGGTCGCGCAGGGTCACGTCAACATGTGCCATCCCCATACCATCTTTCCGCATGATTGCAATGTTTAGCTCTTGCAGAGCATTCATGTACTGAGTGACAGTCTCGCCCTCTTTTTGTCGCCGTCCAAACAATCGGGCCCGCAGCTCTCCCACGTCGGTGGGATCCCCGTGCGTCCCCTCTAACACATGTAACACCCCGGTAAAAGTATTCCGCTCTGTGGGGGGTCTCAACATCACTGAATCTCGGGCCTCTCCGTCTAATGCCATAATGGCTACCTCAGCTTCCAGGGCCGGGGTCATAGGATGCATTCTCAACAGCCCCCTCATCCTTTCAGTCCAGCTCCACAACAACATGTTGCTCCCATTAAACTTGGGCAAATTGTTTAACATGGCCCCCAATGAGAGAGAAGCTCTAGGCCCAGCCCCATCCTCCGTATCTTCTGGCTCCTTCTTTGGATCCTGCATCCTGCCGACTACGCCAAATGTAGGGACCGCAGGTAAAGAAGGATGCAGGGACAAACAGGAGCCAGAAAGCAAATAGCGTTTTTAACTTTCTTTTTAACTTCCAACCAAAAAGATGACAAACGTTTTCCACGCAGGGAACTTATATACAAGAACACAATCTCGCAGTAAATCCTAATTACTATATGGCCGCCCTGAACTATACCCGTAGAACGCGGCAGCGCCTCACTAGTGACTCCCTACTAAGATAAAATCAACAACGGTCACTTATCAGTGCTGGTTCAGCGATGTAGTCCTGACGGTGAGGCTCCGACAACGCCGTAGTCCTGATGGCGAAGGAAGGAGGTGTCTTCTGGCGACGGGCCCAGGCGTAGAGTCGAGTCCAGAATGTCTTTTGCGGTGCTGCGTTCCCTCCTGCAGGCGGACGTTGATCCGAGGTAACAGCCTCCCAGTCCAGAGAAGAGTCTTTTTGAGGAGGATTAGGAGAATAATCAGTATCAGTCACAGCTGAGACGAAACCATGCGAGTCTGTAGCATTCTCTGGCAAGGTGCTCTCAGGGAGCGCGGTAATACTGTCCCTGAGCTGATCAGCACTACCCCTCTGCCTGGGGGGTCGCTGACGACGAATGCGCCTCTTTTTGGGGGCTCCAGTAATTGCCCGCAGTGTCTGTTGCACGTTTTCCCCCTGCTTCCAGCAAGTCTCACTGCGGCCTGCACACTCACAACAACTGCGCTGCAGTTTCCTCTCCTCAGAGATTTCCCGCGCTTCTCTGCCCCTGCTTTCGCGCGTTTTGCTTTTTATCCTCTCCTCTCCCTGCGTCACTCTGCCTCCTGTCACATGAGCCTGGCTTCCCATGCACCCCTCAAATCCGTCCCCCGGAACCCCGACTCCCGGCAACAATGGTTCCACCCGTCTGCACAGCTCACCAGGTCCCTGTCCCCTACACATGGACAAGGGTTTTTGCAGATTCTTGGTTGAGGAATGTACAGATTTGTGAAATATTTTTGAGTTGAAGTTGGCAGGAAGTGGAAAGGGCTTGGATATGTGGTTTGAAGGAGAGATCAGCGTCAAGGATTACCCCAAGACAGCGAGCTCATGGGACTGGGGAGAGTGGGCAGCCATGTACTGTAATGGATAGGTTTGTTGGGGGGGCGCGTGAGATGGGGAAAAGATGATGAATTCTATTTTGTCCATGTTAAGTTTCAGAAATCTAGCGGAGAAGAAGGATGAAATAGTGGACAGACATTGAGGGATATATGAACACTGTTTGGGTATTTTTGGAGATTTGAAACAGAAGAGGTGGAAAACTTTTGGTGACGACATACTTTTCTACAGAAGGAGTGAACTAAATTAACTATTTTAGTTTTTTGGGCTAGGTTCACATCACGTTAGGGCATTCCGTTTAAAGGATCCGTTAAACGGATGCTCTAACGATGTGTCCCAAATTGTCTTTATTTTTGTGATCGCGCTAATTCATGCATTAGCGCACCGTTGCATTGCGTTGGCATGCGTTAGCAATAGAGGTCTATGTAAAGCGAATGCTTCCGTTCGCTGTGTGTTCACCGAAAAAGCGATAGTTCACGTTCGAAGGTGCATCACAAAGTAACGGACCTCCACAAACGTATGCTGATTTTGACATGCGTTAGGATGCATTACGCTAATTGAAGTCTATGGGTGTGTTAACGGATCCGTTACATCGTGTTAGTGCCGCTTAGAAATAGATCCGTTAAACGGATTTCCCTAATGCAATGTGGACCTAGCCTTACCTCCTCCTCCTGCCGCCAGCTTTCACTATTCCTCGGTAGAGTGGGTTCTGCCGTGCTCCTGCAAAGGTTGCTCTCCACGCAGAGACAGACTATGTCATGTGCAGAACCCTCCCAGTCCTAGCAAATCTGAAAACCTTGACCTAACCTGAAGCCTTGAGATGTCAGTGCTGCCGATGCTGATCGGAAGACTCAACGAGGATCACACAGTTGATGTTGATGAGCTTTATGAGCTGGCAAGGTGTGCAGTCAGGTGAGTATAAGGATTTGTATTATTTTTTAATTATTAGGTTTATTATGCTCTGGCGTATGAAGAAGGACTCCAGATCATAGCAAGGAAAAATATATAGCATTTCACATTCATCCCAACGTTCCAATACAAAATATTTATGTAGAACGCATCCACAAGACAGCCCACATGCAGGGCTTGCATTGCATAATGTAAATTAATATACTGTGCAATGGTGCTTGAAAGTTTGTGAACCCTTCAGAATATTCCATATATCTGCATACATTTGACTGTAAACATCCTCAGATTTTTACACAATTACTAAATGTAGATAAAGAGAATTAAATCAAACAAATGAGTAAAAAATATACAACATTTTCTACATTTTTTAATTGTGAAAAATGACTCAGTATAAGAAGTCTGTGAGTGGCAAACAAATGTGAACCTTTAGCAGAGAATTTGAAGGTAAAAAAAAAAGTGTTTTAGGCTTTATTAAGCAATGGGAACACAATGAGTTATGAGTGGGCAACATGTTTTCTATAAAGAAAAGGATCTTTCAAAGTTTCATGGTGGGTTCTGCGTAAGCACCCGCAATGTTTTCAACTCACGGTGAGACAAATAAGGTCATGCTCAGAAAGGTACAGTGCATTTATCACTCAAACACAACATAGACATCACACAATTTAAGGTCACATATCATGGAAGCATAGGGTATGCACCACACATGCACAACAAACATGGTACACAAGCACGGTGTACACATCAGATATGTCACACAAGTACAATGCAGTGCCATACAAGTTAGACAGGCATAGCACACAAATCAGTCATATTACACAATAAGGTGCACATATCAAGCACCACATAACAGTATTGTGCAGACCTCACACAAAGCTCACAAGCACAGTGTGCTTGTCAGACAGGTAAAAGAAGCGCCCACACATGTTAGACATGTTACACATGTCAAACACACAAGGCTGTCACCGGAAATTTCAAGTCCTCACACTGGCAAAATTTTGGGGCTCCCTTGAGACTTTACCAAGGCCCAACCTCAGCTCTGTCTCCACCCCTAGAACCTTCCACGGTCCCATTGGCCACTCTTGGAAAAACTCCACTTCTGCACCACGTTAACAGTTCCCATCAAACACCATATCACCTACATAGCCATCAGCTTTTGTTTTGTCAAAATATTTTTTCTAGCCTGCCCCCACAATGATGTAGACTCTTTTGTTAGTGCTCTACTCTACTGTAACCTATTAAACATTTGTTAAAATGCCCAATACTCCTTTTGTTTATTTATTTTTTCTTTAAGGGAATGAGTCACATATATTTTTCAAAATTACCAGTAATACCAGATACTAGGAACATATGTCATCACACCTTGGCCAGACAACATATTACCACTACATATTCACTGAAAAATATCACATGCAAGGGACACATACAGACACACCATGACTAGACTACATGTTACCACCACATAATGACTGCATAATATCACATACAGGGGGAAAATACTACCACACCATGACCAGACCACATATTACCACCACATAGTAACCGAATATTACCACAGGCAAGGAACAAATTCTGCCACACCATGACCAGAATACATATTACCACCATTTTTAAAATGACAAATCATACCACATATTAGGGAAAAATACCATCACACTATGGCCAGACTACATAATGCCACCAGATATAGACCAAATAATACCACATATAAAGAACAAAGACCACCACACCATGGATAGACTACCCATTATTGCCACATTGTGATCAAATAATACCACAAACAAGGGACAAATACCAAAACAACATGACCAGACAACATTTCACCACCACATAGTGATCAAATAATATCATGCACAAGGAACAAATAAGGTCTCACCATGGCTAGACCACATATTACCACATAGTGACTGAATAATACCCCATACAGGGGACTAATACCACCACACCATGACCAGACCACATATCACCTCCACACAGTGACCAAATAATATCCAATGCAGGGAACAAATACCACCATAACATGACCAGACAACATATTACTGCTACATAGTGACCAAATGATACCATGTACAATGAACAAATACTGCCACACCTTGTCCAGACTATATATTACTACCACATTGTGACCAAATAATACCATGTACAGTGGACAAATACCATCACACTATGACAGAATAATACGACATACAAGGGACAAATACTTTCATATAATGGCCAGACCACATATGACCATCACATAGTGACTGAACAATACCACATACAAGGAATAAATGCTGCCACACCATGACCAAATCACATATTACCATCACATAGTGACCAACTAATACCATGTTTAAGAAACAAAAACCAACACACCATGGCAAGATCACATATTACCACCACATAGTGAGAAAATAATACCACTTACAAGGAAAAAATACATAACAGCAGTAATAATATCCCATAATTAGCCCCTACTGTAATAATTTCATACATCCTAGCCCCTTCCTGTAATAAAATCCCACATCCTGGCCTATTATGTCTCATTCCCGGCCTCATATTTTCTTCCATTGTGGCCTCATGTGCATCTATCCTGCCCCATATGATTTCCATCCTGCCCCATGCATCTCCATCCTGCCCCATATGATCTCCCATTCTGGCCCAGGTGTCTCCATCCTGCCCCATGCGTCTCCATTCTGTCCCATATGATCTCCCATCCTGCCCCATTCAGTTACTGTTACTGAACCGGCCATGTCCTGCCCCTGGGGACAGGTGAGCAGAAGCAAAAATAGGGGGGCAGTCCAGGCCTTCCCTCCTTGCTCCTGCTCACTGGGCCCCATACACCAGAGTAGTAATGCTCTGATGGAAGCCCTGCAAAAATATGAAACCAATGCAGTGCAAACAAACACATGAATTACACATGACAAATCATATCATAAACATGGTAGAAAAGTGTCATTCACATTATGATTCTTAGTGCATTCAATGCTGTATCCAACAATATGGATTCTGCAAATGGAATACTAAGCACTAATTGATAAGAGTGTTTAGCACAGCCTCATGCCAACAAACTACAATAATCCTTTGAAAATGTTTTTGGAAGGTCCTGGGACTACACACTGGGTCACTGTGCAGATATGTCTGGAGACTCCTTGCTACAAATGGTTAGAGAGCAGACTCTGACTTTAGTAATAGAGGTAGGCAGGATTTATATGAAAATAAGAAACTAAGCTTGCAGTTAAATGCAGACCTAGCTCATCCCAATAAAACATCCTAAATAGAAGAGACATGGAATGGAGTGGGCTGGAGCCAGTGTAACCTCAAATAAAAAGATAACTAGAAAGACAAAAAAGTGCAATAAGGTCTTACCCGCTAAACAGAGAATAAATAAAAACAGAGTATACTCACCTGAAAGGGTTGTGACAGTCACATTCCCTATGTAAGGCTTGTAAAAGATTGTTGAATTATCACCAAATAGATTTAAACCAAATTCTTGAAGATGAGGTGGTTGAAAAGCCCCTTTACCAGAGATACGATGATGTACAATAGGAAGCCACATGGAGTTTAGATGCAGTTTTATTTGTCAACGCGTTTTGAAGTCATACAACCTTTTCATCAGATCAAACCAAAATCTTGAAATTCACAGGATCTATTGACATGTTTATTATATTCAAATTATGAAAAAATTGAACCAAAATTTTCAAAACAAATGAAGAATGGCATGTAATGATTCACTCTGTAATGCAAGTGAAATTAGACACCACATACAAAGCCTAAGTGGACAAATTGTGTCTACACAAACTATCACAATGTGTTTGCATGACTTTAACCTTTGAGGTAGACATCCACACACTGGTTTTCCATTATTATCATTTCACTACTCTCAAAGTCTATCATGGTTGAAGAGCAAGACGTGAATGTAGGCTGGAATGGAGGTCCTATTGATTCAGTGATAAGTTCTCTTTTGTGTTTGAAGCAATGAAAGCCAGTGATTGACTTAGAAACCATGGCATGTAGAGGCCTTCACAAAGTTAGAAACCATGTGGCCCATGGCGTGTAGAGGCCTTCACAAAGGAATATGAAAATGTCTCAGGAGCCATATTTCAACAAGACAATGCTAGGTTGCATAATGCTTTTGGTATCGAGAGCAAACTACGAGATGCAAATGTGCTACTATGACATGAAGAATCTCCAGACTTGTCTGCCTTTGAGCATTATAGGGAAATTATTGTTTGACAAATTTAAATGGAAAGGCCAAAGGTGGATCTTAGTGATATAGGTTTACAAGTGCATTTGGGTTGAAAGACAATTCCATGAAAAAACATTAATAACCTGTTTGACAGCATACCAGTGCCTGTAAGTGTGTGCAGTGCATGTGATGATCATATTTGATTCTGAATAAAATGAGATTTTTAAAATTTTGTGTAGAGTTTTCCATTATTTACATACAATTAACATATCTATTTATCCTGTGGTTTTCATAATCCAAAAACTTTTCAATTTTGGATTTCCATTTTTAGTGTTGAGGAGTGATATATAGCTATGGTATCCTAGTGGTAGCCAAAGGCAAATAAGCAACACAGAGCAGTAACAGACTTTTTACGGTTTGGTTTTGCGAAAAGGCCCAAAAAGTACCATCTCAGTTACTTGTGATCAGGCAGATTGCTCCGTGAAGATCACTGGCTCAAACTGACAGTGTCACTGTTAGAAGTAACATCATCATGTTATAATTAAGACAAGTGATGGGCCATTTACTCCACACTACCCTCTGCTTTTTCCCACTAATAAATTTGCTGGTGACAAAGGTGACCAATTGTGTCCTACAATTGGTAATGCTACTGCCCACACAGTAGGTACCAGTCTTGGCGGTATTTATTGTGCTGTTGTTAGCGGATTTCACATTCGTAGCTGGTGTATATATAGTAGGTATATTTTTTCTTTTACACCACACCATTCATTGCTATTGGCACTATTTTTAACACACATTTTGTACAGCACTGTAATTAATTGTTGACAATCTTTTCATGCTCCATTATTGAACCTTTCTCAAAAACCATAAAATGAAAAATGAGAGGGAGTTATGTACATGGATAAAAAGTAAAATGTGTCATCCGGCCTCAGTGTACGTGAGACCTGTACGGTTGTCAAATTGAACTAGTAAAACAGGTGTGAAAAAAACATTAATTCACTTAAATGTCATTTTTTTCATAAAAATTTTATTCTCTTGAATAAAGTGATAAACTTGGAAATGCTTTGAAGGTACATGACTAAAAAGTCAGTATCTGCAAGAGAGCACTGTGTTGTGTTGTGATGTAAAATTTGACTAGTCAAACAGAAATGCAAAAAAAAATAAATTGTGACACAGAAACATTTTTCTTTTAGATTTTTAAAAAGCAAATATTTTTTCCTTCCCCTCACAAAAAATTGGAGAAGAGATGCAAAAATTCTATATAATTGCTTAGGTCCAGCAAGCAGAAGGTCTGAGACAGATTTCAGACTCGTTTTTCTATACAAACTATTGCGCTGACTAGGTTCTGCTTCCTGGTAAAATAAGAAAGAAGCAAAAAGAAAGTGTAATTGTACTTTAAATTCGGTAGGACTTATGCCAGCTACACTATATCACTGATCAATCACTGAGTCCAACACTGCGGCTGGCACTTTCATTGTTTTTCTCTCACCTATCGACTGAATCTCTATATTATTCCCAGACTAGTATGCTCTGCAATACGTTACTGTATGAAGGATTTGTTCAATGTCTTACGGCTCTTTGTTCCTATTTCTTTTGCTAAGCTATTGAGCTCTGACTTACTTTCACTATCCTATAATTATGCTTAAATGGCAGCTGCTTTCTCTGCCTTGACTTCTATTCAGGCTATATTGTCCCAACTGTTTAACTACACTATAGCATGTGAAGTGGTTGATTCAGGGCATTAGGGGGAATGTCCCAATCCATTATGCCTAAGGTCAGAACAACCTTCTGTGACTGATGCAACTTTCTAAAAATTTTTAAAAGGCTGCAAGCGTATTTTTTTTATGACAAATTTGCTGGTTCTAGTGATATGTACAGTATATCCATTGTAATTGGAATCTACCATTAGTTAGAATTTAGACAAAAAATGTGATTTGCATTGAATGTAGCAAATGGATATTGAATGCAAATTATCATGACTATACTCTGAGATCTCTGCAGACCCAAGTGCATGCAAATGAGTTAAAATTCTGACTTTTAGAGAAGACAAGTGTATATTACACTGGCATCAAAAGGGTTTAATTACCTTCAACATATGTTTAAAATTGAAATGTCTTCTCATATGAAGAAGGCCTTCATGTAGAGCGTGAGCCATGGCATAGACAGCGGTATATACGTGATAGGTGGTTCTGAATGTTTCAGTGTAGTAATGATTGCTGCCAATTTCTTGTAATTTTACAGTCTTATTGCAGTTCTTAAGTTTGTTTGGATACTTTTCTGCAGCTAACATTTTTAAGATGGGGTTTGAAGGTTTACAGCTCAGGTATACCATTAGAATATGATCAAGTAAAGGATCATTTGGACGATTTTCAAGACTAATATCTTCTAAAAATGTTTTCAGCTGTGGGATCTTTACATTTGGTGATGAAAATATGAGGATGCCATCACATGATGCTTTACGTTTTACTGATGAAAGACTGTGAATATTTGACCCAACTGGTATAATCAGAGTCTTCACCTTTCCTGAAATGCTTTGCTCCTCAATAAATTGTACAGTGAGAAATGAAATTGTGCCACAAAGTACAATAATATTTGAGGTTGACTTTTGAAATATCCTTCTGTTCTTTTCATTGATGTTTTTTTCATTTATGAGATCATCAGTTTTCATTTTTAGAATAAATTCAATGCAAATATCATAAACTTCTGCCTGTTTCATTAACTCCTGACTTTGTGTGTAACCTCCATCATCATCGGAGGCAAGAACGCCAATCCATGTCCAATCAAAATGTTTGAGAAGTTTAACTATTGCCAGAAATTGAGTTTGATCGCTAGGAAGAGTTTGGAAGAAGGATGGATACATCTGCTTATTGGATAAAAGAGGATTTGTGGCACCGTAGCTGATCTGAGAAAAAAAACAGCAATTATGCATAAGAAAATAGAAGTGAATGTTAAATTATTGGTACAAAGACCAATCTTCAGATTCCTAGATTTTGTTTAGTATAGTTCTGTTGATTATCCTTTAAAAGTCTGGAATATATAGAACAAATACTTTTATTTATTTTTAGAGATGTTCAAACTATTTGAAATTCATAATCACCAACATTGATGAATTTTCCTAGAAAATACTGAAAAGCGTCTGATTGAAATGAAAAGGTTATGGCTATTTCACAATGGGAGATTCGACAATTATATCTGCTGGGGGGAGCAAGGCTTTAAGCCCTTTTTTTTGCTAATTGAAGAAGCAACAACTTTTTCATAAGGCATCCAAAGATTATTTATTTTTTAGGGAGCAGGAACCGTTTAGATGTTTTCAAAGTGAAGAAGCAATGGCTTGTTGTCAACAAACCTTTTAAAAAATAGCCATTACCCATTCCTAAATATTCAGTTAGCCATTAAAAGGTATCAACCACTGAGGACTCTCAATTCTAAATATTTTTTTAACATATAACCTGGCACTCTAGTATAAGGCAAACAACGGCAGGTCCAGCAGCGGTATGATCTGCCACTGCAAAATACAGTTATATGAAAAAGTTTGGGCACCCCTATTAATTTTATGCTTAATGTTTTATAAAAATTGTTTTTTTTTGCAACAGCTATTTCAGTTTCATATATCTAATAACTGTTGGACACAGTAATGTTTCTGCCTTGAAATGAGGTTTTTTGTACTAACAGAAAATGTGCAATCTGCATTCAAACTAAATTTGACAGGTGCATAAGTATGGGCACCTCACCAGAAAAGTGACATTAATATTTAGTAGATCCTCCTTTTGCAAAAATAACAGCCTCTAGTTGCTTCCTGTAGCTTTTAATGAGTTCCTAGATCCTGGATGAAGGTATTTTTGACCATTCCTCGTTACAAAACAATTCCAGTTCAGTTAAGTTTGATGGTCGCCGAGCATGGACAGCCCTCTTCAGATGATCCCACAGATGTTCAATGATATTCAGGTCTGGGGACTGGGATGGCCATTCCAGAACAGTGTAATTGTTCCTCTGCATGAATGCCTGAGTAGATTTGGAGCGGTGTTTTGGATCATTGTCTTGCTGAAAGATCCATCCCCTGCGTAACTTCAGCTTTGTCACTGATTCATGAACATTATTGTCAAGAATCTGCTGATACTGAGAGGAATCCATGCGTCCCTCAACTTTAACAAGATTCCCGGTGCCGGCATTGGCCACACAGCCCCAAAGCATGATGGAACCTCCACCAAATTTTACTGTGGGTAGCAATTGTTTTTCTTGGAATGCTGTGTTTTTTTGCCGCCATCCATAACGCTTTTTTGTATGACCAAACAACTCAATCTTGGTTTCATCAGTCCACAGGACCTTCTTCCCAAAAGAAATTGGCTTCTCCAAATGTGCTTTTGCATACCTCAGCCGACTCTGTTTGTGGCGTGCTTGCAGAAACGGCTTCTTTCGCATCACTCTCCCATACAGCTTCTCCTTGTGCAAAGTGCATTGTATAGTTGACCGATGCACAGTGACACCATCTGCAGCAAGTTGATGCTGCAGCTCTCTGGAGGTGGTCTGAGGATTGTCCTTGACTGATATCATCATTCTTCTTCTCTGCCTTTCCGATGTTTTTCTTGGCCTGCCACTTCGGGCCTTAACAAGAGCTGTACATGTGTTCTTCCATTTCCTTACTATGTTCCTCACAGTGGAAATTGACAGGTTAAATCTCTGAGACAGCTTTTTGTATCCTTCCCCTGAACAACAATGTTGAATAATCTTTGTTTTCAGATCATTTGACAGTTGTTTTGAGGATCCCATGATGCCACTCTTCAGAGGAGATTCAAACAGGAGAACAACTTGCAAGTGGCCACTTTAAGTAGCTTTTCTCATGATTGCATACACCTAGTTATGAAGTTCAAAGCTCAATGAGGTTACAAAACAAAAAAAAAAGTGCTATAGTAAGTCAGTAAAAAGTAGGTAGGAGTATTTAAAACAAAATGAAAAGAACTAAAAAGATATCACTGGCGCTTACCAATTGTTAGCAGGAATACAGAAAGCAGCTGGAGATTAAAAACAGGTTCTGTGTATGTACCTGTAAAAAATGGGTATGTCAAAAGGATAAAGTGTAATCTCCGCGCTAACTGAGCTGAACAAAATAAATATACACAAAAAATAAATAGAATGCCAAGAGATGTGTGATTATACGTATAGGAGGAGTACTAGTACTCACTTGTTTGGCATAAATTGTTGATTGGTATAACTGTAACAAGAACTTTGACACTAGAAAAAGAAGAATATATGTCCCATATGCTGGAAATCAATATGATAATATTATTAAATATAAGTCCATGTGCTAGGTTGAGGCAAAAGAAAAGTACTTACAGGTGGTAATAAGTGATGCTGCGTGCTCTAGGAGGTTGCTATTCAGTAAGCAGTGGGCTTGAACTGGATGGATTACCGGCCCGTGTGTAATACAAAACTGGAGAGAGATGTATTTGCGCAAAATAATAAGGGGCTACTTGTCGTGCCTAAATAAAATATATTAATGATACACAGAGAAATTTCCAAAAGGGGTGCTTAACTAATTGTGTTATGGTGAAACAGCGCACTTACTTTCAAAATGTGTTAGACAGAGCCTCACTGTAGCAGGAATATGACGCTGAAGTAGTTCACTGGGAACAGCCAACGGTGTCACAAAGTGCTGATGCAGAGGGAGGCTGATTAGCGAGCCTCTAGAGAGAGGCACGCTAGCGAGCAGAGGTGCTCGGAAGAATCCGAGGAAGCGATAGTACAGCACCAGGTGCAGAGCTGGGGCTGACCGCTAACTAGGAGAAGGTGTTGCCGTGAGGAGTGGCTGGTTGCAGAGCCACTGAGGCAAAGTATCGGCCGTGTCTCGCGCGCTCTGGCCGTGAGCAACGCTGGGACTCGGCTCGATAGGTGGGTGGGGCTAGAATGTGACGTCACAAGGTAGCGGGGATGGGTGCTCGGCAGGGAATTGACCAACGCATTTCGAGAGGTGTCTCCTCTCTTCGTCAGGGCTATCCCTGTGCCTGGCTGCCCACCTTAATATATACCTATCTCCTAGATCAGTGTGGGAGGCAAGTCTATGTATCCAATGATTTAGAAACTGCATGTGTGTTAGAGACAGGGACAGATAGAGGGTATGAAGTGTTGAAGACAATCGTAGTATCTTCAGTTGCCCTGATAAAAGACCGAGCGATATAGTGCATGCAGACCTAAGTCTATAAAATTGTTTTTGGAAAAATTAGAGTAAACGTGCCTATATATAGAATTACAATATAAAATACACTAGAGCAATTTTAATAAGTACGAGAACACCTTTAATAGATATATATATATATATATATATATATATATATATATATATATATATATATATATAGGGGAAAGATTAAAAGCTGGAAATGGGTAAAAACAAAAAGTTTATTTGTAATTTTAAAATTATTAAAATATTAAAAAGATTACATCGGGATCCACACCTGATATATTTAAAAAATAGCCTCAAGGTTAAAAAGGCAGTAACTTAGGGATACCCTAGTGCCAAATTAAAAAGCATAGAGCTCAATCTCTTGATTGAGACCATTAGGAGCCATACTATCAAGAGTGAATATCCATTTGGACTCTATTCTGCACATCACTTTTAAAAAATCGCCCCCCCTAGAACTGGGTGGGACCACTTGTATGCCTGAAAAGATGATGCCCTGACAGGATCGGTTGTGATGTTGAGAAAAATGCCGTGATAGGGGGTGTTTATCATACCCTTTATTGATATTGTCTAGGTGTTCTTTAATTCTGTCTTGCAGACGTCTTTTAGTTCTCCCCACGTATATTTTATCGCACGGACATATTAGAATATAGATAACTCCCTTAGTGCGACATGTGATATTGGTTTTAATACTGTAATGATTAGATTTATGAGCATCTGAAAAAGAGGTGTACAATTTTATTTCTAATTTTGTACGTCTGCAGCAGGGGCATAAACCACATGGAAGAAAACCAACTGTTTTAGTTGTTGAAGAATGTTTGCTAGTGGTAGTAAAAACTGGTTTGGTAGTGGGGGCCAATAAAAGGCCCAAATTTGGGGCTTTTTTGCATATGAATTTAGGGTGTGGTGGTAGTAGGTCCCCAATGCATTTGTCACCTTGCAAGACCGGCCTGTGTTTACTGATAATGTTCTTGAATCTTCTATGCGTAGCATGAAACTGTGTAACGATAGGAAGCTGTCCTATCTGTTCCTTAATAGTGGGAGGGTTATCAATGATTTGGGTTTTAAATAATAAAGATTCTCTAGGTATGGCCTCCACCTCTAATCTGGCCTGAGCTAAGGTCTGTGGATTGTACCCTTTTTCCTTAAACTGAGCGGTTAAATATGCAGTTTCTATACGGTAATCCTCAATTTTGGTGCAATTTCTTCTTATCCTCATATATTGACCCTTGGGAATGTTTGTTAACCATATAGGGAGATGACAACTACTGGTGTGGATAAAGCTATTAGAATCCACGTCTTTGTGGTACCCTTTAGTAATTAATGCATTGTTTTCCACACAAATGGTTACGTCTAAAAAGTTAATACTGGATTGACTATATGTAGCTGTGAATTCTAGGCCATAGTTGTTCATATTGAGACCTGCTAAGAAAGCCTGTAGGTCAGTGGTGGTGCCCTCCCAGATGAATAGAACATCATCAATAAACCAACGCCATAGTTTAAGGCCCGGATATAGATTGTTATTGCTGTAGATATAATCTAGTTCCCATTTGCCAACGTAGATGTTAGCGAAACTTGGCGCGAAGCGAGTACCCATTGCGGTCCCGTGGGTTTGTAAAAAATACTGATTATCGTACATGAAATAGTTGTGTTTTAAAATGAAGTCAATACTGTCGATAATAAACTGAATCTGTGGTGCTTTATAGGTTCCTAGTGTTTGGAGAAAAAAATTGGTTGCATGGCAACCTATATTGGGGTCGATAACTGTATATAGAGACTTAATATCTAAGGTCCCCAATATAAAGTTGTTTTTCCATTCCACTTGGTTTAGAATTTGTAAAGCATGAGTGGTGTCTTTCAAGTACGCGGGGATTAGTTGCATACACTTTTGTAGATGTGTATCCACGTAACGTGATAGATTGGCCGTGAGGCAATTTATGCCTGAGATAATCGGCCTACCAGGGGGATTGGATTTATTTTTGTGGATTTTAGGGATGTGATAGAAGATGGCTGTAGAGGGTGTTTTATTGTTGATAAAGTAATATTCTTTCTGTGTGAGGATGCCTGAAGTTTTGCCTTTGGATGCTAATATGTTACGTTTTTTAATAAAATTGACAGTAGGATCAAAGGTTAACTTTTTGTAAGTCACTGGATCCCCTAGTAGTCTCAAGGATTCATTATGATACATACTGCGGTCTAGGACCACTATGGCCCCCCCTTTATCGGCCGGACGGATGATAATATTGTGATTTTCCTGAAGTTTGATTATGGCCTGTCTTTCCTCATTTCTCTCCAGATTTCTCTACTTATACTAATTCTACGCAATACACACCAGTAACTACTCGCATCAGAAATGATCCAGTAGAAACTATCTCCCCATATAGTGAGTTACCATCTACCTCCCATAATAATAGAGAGCCACCCATATCGGATGACATACTTACCCCTGACATTGTAAATATCCCCACTGCTAACAGGTATTCTCAATTGTCATTGGATGAAGATATGAACAACACAAGTCAGTGGGACAGTGCCACTCCCTCTAACCGTATAAAATTAGAATCATTACCTACTATGACTACTAACAGACAAGCTAGCATAGGCCTCAAAATAGGTAGACCAACAAACTCACACAGTAGACCTCTAGGAACTAGTAACTATAATAAAAAAGCCCCATATAAAACTACGGGTATTACTAGCACCATAGGTAAGAACAATCATCGTAATACTAATAATAAAAAAATTATAGGTTCTAAAACCCATGTACCCATTAACAAAAATTTTTTTTGGGTACAAACCGTAAAACCAAAAGAGGTAAGAGGGGAAGGGGGACACTCTCCAAAAAGAAAGTAATATCTCAAACAACAACTCCCAACAATCCACAAAAAATTTTCAATATCAGTTCCCACGAATTGTCCCGTAATGAGAAACTTCTGCTTCAGAAAGGTCTAAAATTCGCACCCACTACTTCAGCCAAACCTTTTAACCTGTATATCAGTCTCTAAAAATATTTACGTAATTTAGCTTTAAAAAAATATTTTTTTAAAAAAGGGGAACGTCATTATAATACTGTACACACAACCCAGAATTCAATACCCTCTGAATACATCCATACAAACCTTGCTCAACCATCTACTTTTAACCCCCTGAATGAGTATTCCAACTCATTTAGGGCTTTCGAAACACTGGTTACTACAGACATTAAAAAAATGCATCACAGTAGGTCCAGTCATACGCGATGTAATTTGAGCAATGGGGAAAGACATGCCATAATCAAACTTCAGGAAAATCACAATATTATCATCCGTCCGGCCGATAAAGGGGGGGCCATAGTGGTCCTAGACCGCAGTATGTATCATAATGAATCCTTGAGACTACTAGGGGATCCAGTGACTTACAAAAAGTTAACCTTTGATCCTACTGTCAATTTTATTAAAAAACGTAACATATTAGCATCCAAAGGCAAAACTTCAGGCATCCTCACACAGAAAGAATATTACTTTATCAACAATAAAACACCCTCTACAGCCATCTTCTATCACATCCCTAAAATCCACAAAAATAAATCCAATCCCCCTGGTAGGCCGATTATCTCAGGCATAAATTGCCTCACGGCCAATCTATCACGTTACGTGGATACACATCTACAAAAGTGTATGCAACTAATCCCCGCGTACTTGAAAGACACCACTCATGCTTTACAAATTCTAAACCAAGTGGAATGGAAAAACAACTTTATATTGGGGACCTTAGATATTAAGTCTCTATATACAGTTATCGACCCCAATATAGGTTGCCATGCAACCAATTTTTTTCTCCAAACACTAGGAACCTATAAAGCACCACAGATTCAGTTTATTATCGACAGTATTGACTTCATTTTAAAACACAACTATTTCATGTACGATAATCAGTATTTTTTACAAACCCACGGGACCGCAATGGGTACTCGCTTCGCGCCAAGTTTCGCTAACATCTACGTTGGCAAATGGGAACTAGATTATATCTACAGCAATAACAATCTATATCCGGGCCTTAAACTATGGCGTTGGTTTATTGATGATGTTCTATTCATCTGGGAGGGCACCACCACTGACCTACAGGCTTTCTTAGCAGGTCTCAATATTAACAACTATGGCCTAGAATTCACAGCTACATATAGTCAATCCAGTATTAACTTTTTAGACGTAACCATTTGTGTGGAAAACAATGCATTAATTACTAAAGGGTACCACAAAGACGTGGATTCTAATAGCTTTATCCACACCAGTAGTTGTCATCTCCCTATATGGCTAACAAACATTCCCAAGGGTCAATATATGAGGATAAGAAGAAATTGCACCAAAATTGAGGATTACCGTATAGAAACTGCATATTTAACCGCTCAGTTTAAGGAAAAAGGGTACAATCCACAGACCTTAGCTCAGGCCAGATTAGAGGTGGAGGCCATACCTAGAGAATCTTTATTATTTAAAACCCAAATCATTGATAACCCTCCCACTATTAAGGAACAGATAGGACAGCTTCCTATCGTTACACAGTTTCATGCTACGCATAGAAGATTCAAGAACATTATCAGTAAACACAGGCCGGTCTTGCAAGGTGACAAATGCATTGGGGACCTACTACCACCACACCCTAAATTCATATGCAAAAAAGCCCCAAATTTGGGCCTTTTATTGGCCCCCACTACCAAACCAGTTTTTACTACCACTAGCAAACATTCTTCAACAACTAAAACAGTTGGTTTTCTTCCATGTGGTTTATGCCCCTGCTGCAGACGTACAAAATTAGAAATAAAATTGTACACCTCTTTTTCAGATGCTCATAAATCTAATCATTACAGTATTAAAACCAATATCACATGTCGCACTAAGGGAGTTATCTATATTCTAATATGTCCGTGCGATAAAATATACGTGGGGAGAACTAAAAGACGTCTGCAAGACAGAATTAAAGAACACCTAGACAATATCAATAAAGGGTATGATAAACACCCCCTATCACGGCATTTTTCTCAACATCACAACCGATCCTGTCAGGGCATCATCTTTTCAGGCATACAAGTGGTCCCACCCAGTTCTAGGGGGGGCGATTTTTTAAAAGTGATGTGCAGAATAGAGTCCAAATGGATATTCACTCTTGATAGTATGGCTCCTAATGGTCTCAATCAAGTGATTGAGCTCTATGCTTTTTAATTTGGCACTAGGGTATCCCTAAGTTACTGCCTTTTTAACCTTGAGGCTATTTTTTAAATATATCAGGTGTGGATCCCGATGTAATCTTTTTAATATTTTAATAATTTTAAAATTACAAATAAACTTTTTGTTTTTACCCATTTCCAGCTTTTAATCTTTCCCCTATATATATATATATATATATATATATATATATATATATATATCTATTAAAGGTGTTCTCATACTTATTAAAATTGCTCTAGTGTATTTTATATTGTAATTCTATATATAGGCACGTTTACTCTAATTTTTCCAAAAACAATTTTATAGACTTAGGTCTGCATGCACTATATCGCTCGGTCTTTTATCAGGGCAACTGAAGATACTACGATTGTCTTCAACACTTCATACCCTCTATCTGTCCCTGTCTCTAACACACATGCAGTTTCTAAATCATTGGATACATAGACTTGCCTCCCACACTGATCTAGGAGATAGGTATATAGGTATATATTAAGGTGGGCAGCCAGGCACAGGGATAGCCCTGACGAAGAGAGGAGACACCTCTCGAAACGCGTTGGTCAATTCCCTGCCGAGCACCCGTCCCCGCTACCTTGTGACGTCACATTCTAGCCCCGCCCACCTATCGAGCCGAGTCCCAGCGTTGCTCACGGCCGGAGCGCGCGAGACACAGCCGATACTTTGCCTCAGTGGCTCTGCAACCAGCCAGTCCTCACGGCAACACCTTCTCCTAGTTAGCGGTCAGCCCCAGCTCTGCACCTGGTGCTGTACTATCGCTTCCTCGGATTCTTCCGAGCACCTCTGCTCGCTAGCGTGCCTCTCTCTAGAGGCTCGCTAATCAGCCTCCCTCTGCATCAGCACTTTGTGACACCGTTGGCTGTTCCCAGTGAACTACTTCAGCGTCATATTCCTGCTACAGTGAGGCTCTGTCTAACACATTTTGAAAGTAAGTGCACTGTTTCACCATAACACAATTAGTTAAGCAACACTTTTGGAAATTTCTCTGTGTATCATTAATATATTTTATTTTGGCACGACAAGTAGCCCCTTATTATTTTGCGCAAATACATCTCTCTCCAGTTTTGTATTACACACGGGCCGGTAATCCATCCAGTTCAAGCCCACTGCTTACTGAATAGCAACCTCCTAGAGCACGCAGCATCACTTATTACCACCTGTAAGTACTTTTCTTTTGCCTCAACCTAGCACATGGACTTATATTTAATAATATTATCATATTGATTTCCAGCATATGGGACATATATTCTTCTTTTTCTAGTGTCAAAGTTCTTGTTACAGTTATACCAATCAACAATTTATGCCAAACAAGTGAGTACTAGTACTCCTCCTATACGTATAATCACACATCTCTTGGCATTCTATTTATTTTTTGTGTATATTTCTTTTGATCAGCTCAGTTAGCGCGGAGATTACAAGTATTTAAAACAAGAAAATGATAAGGGTGCCCATACCTATGCAACTGTCAAATTTTGTTTGAATGCAGATTGCACATTTTCTGTTAGTACAATAAACCTCATTTCATGGCAGAAACATTACTGTGTCCAACAGTTATTAGATATATGAAACTGAAATAGCTGTTACAAAAAAAAAACAATTTTTATAAAACATTAAGCTTAAGATTAATAGGGGTGCCCAAACTTTTTCATATAACTGTACACTGGAGATGAATGGTAAGCTTGGCTGTGCAGCTGCAATGGCAACAACAGTAGACAGACAGTATAGAATTAGGGTACTGTCACACAGTGCAATTTTGATCGCTACAACGGCACGATTCGTGACGTTGCTGCGTCGTATGATTATCGCTCCAGCGTCGTAGACTGCGGTCACACTTTGCAATCACGGCGCTGGAGCGATGCCGAAGTCCCCGGGTAACCAGGGTAAACATCGGGTTACTAAGCGCAGGGCGCGCTTAGTAACCCGATGTTTACCGTGGTTGCCAGCGTAAAAGTAAAAAAAAACAAACCGTACATACTCACCATCTGATGTCCGTCAGGTCCCTTGCCGTCTGCTTCCCTCTCTGACTGAGTGCCGCCATAAAGTGAAAGCAGATCACAGCGGCGATGTCACCGCTGTGCTGTGCTCTCACTTTCCGGCCGGCAGACAGTCAGAGCGGGAAGCAGACTGCAAGGGACCTGACGGACATCAGATGGTTACCCTGGTTACCAGCGAACGCATCGCTGGATCGCTGTCACACACAACGATCCAGCGATGACAGCGGGAGATCCAGCGACGAAATAAAGTTCCAAACGATCTGCTACGACGTACGATTCTCAGCAGGGTCCCTGATCGCTGCTGCGTGTCAGACACAGCGATATCGTAACGATATCGCTAGAACATCACGAATCGTACCGTCGTAGCGATCAAAATTGCACTGTGTGACAGTACCCTTAGAACAGGGCAGGAAAGAAGATATTTGGCAGTGCAGGACTAGCAATGGCGGACCCCTCATCAGCAGCATAGTCTAGCACTATAAAACACAGTTGGCAGGCAGCCAGTTTGGCTGTGCAGGGGCAGTGACAGAATTTCCATGGTAGAGAATTAGGTCAAGACAGGCAAAGAGATGTCTTTCCATGTAGGTCCAGCAATGGCAGTCCAGGCTGAAGCTGTCAGTCTAGCACCCAAAAATACAGTGGGCAGATAGCCAAGGGATGTGCGGTTACCGTGCATTGACAGTGACAATGACAGAATAGGACATAGGTGGACATATAGGATGAGGCAGGTAAGGGCCAGCAATGAGGAAAGCTCTCTGGTGTGGGGAATTAGGGTGCGATGCACGTAAGCATCAGGCTGGCTCCTGAGCAGCAAAGGCCTTGGAAGGAGAATAAATTATCCATTAGCCCCCAAAAATAAAATCTGTATTGATAACATCACAGTGTTCACATTTGGACAGGGAGGTCAGGGACCTATCAGATTAATGAGGTCACCTTGACGGTGGTTTATGGGCTCACACTATATGGCCAAATTCTGTGCAAAGCGTCTCATAAATATTTTTCCTAATGTTCAAAAAGCCATTTTGCTATTCATATTTCATGTATTTCATATTCGACATGCTTTGGCACGATAGAGAGCAACCTTTTTTTGTATAAAACTACATTTCAGTTAGTGAAGGGATAATGTATATGAAAATCCATTTACAATACCATTGGTAACCAAAATCTGGATTCTGAGTTTATGATTCCTATAAATATAATATATTTACCTGGGTGTAGCCATAAACATTTAAATGTTCTACAATCTGTAATGACGTCTTCGATGACTGATCGCCAACTACACCCACCAGTTTGCCATTACGGGGACAAGAATAGTTGGGGACTATGTCTCCTGGACCAGATAAGATCTGTAGTAAGTTCTCTATGGCTTTATTTTGATTGTTGCAGGAGTCGGTCACATGGTATCCAAGAGTCACATTAGGTAAAATATATGGATTCTTATTAATCTCATCTATGGCGAAAATAAAGGCCAAAACATATCTATAGAAAGATGGTACAGGACTGAAGAGCAAAGAGAAAACAAACATTTGTTTAAAGCATATTAAGATAGACAAATATTTTTTTAGAAAACTATGTGGTTTATGTTATTTAATCTGAACATACTTGATAAAACGTATCATCCTTGATGCTCTGTTTGCATTGTAGTTCACACCAGAGAGAAGCAAGACTTTCCAGGTCATCCAGCGTATTTCAAGCACATCCGTTCTTACTCATGTCCTCTATGTTCCCTGTCATACTTGTATGATTTTTATATTGGAAAAATTAGGGATTTTTTAACTTGAGAGTGCTAGAATGCACATTTATAACCACTATATGCTTGCTGCTAACTTAATGGCTGACAGGAGCCTTTGCACTCTCTCATAGGTGGTGAAGGCGTCATCTTGGACACAGCTCCATTGATAGTGTTGCCATCACTGCTGGCTGTCATCAGCTACCAGAGCACAGCTTCAATTCAAAAGAATAGTAGCTGTCCTGCAGTACATGGCAGCAGCCCGCACTACCAGGGCTCCTCAACCTCAGTGAAAGTGTCTACATCCGACTGGTATGAGACCCCAATGATCACCTATTAGATGACATCTTGTGAATAGGTCATTAATGTCTAGGCATGGGCAAATCTTTCAGGCACCACTCTTTGTCTATGCCCATCTGTCCCTCAGCTGAGATTGGAACAGCAGGAAATGAACACGTGCTCCTCTGAAAATGGAACATTTCATAGCTGTAGAGAAAGACGTAGACCACACACACAAAGATCACACACTGATTTATGGCCGCTAGTGTGACATTGTGATCAGACTGTATGAAGCCAATTGCTACATCATAGTGATTTTGTAGCCTTAATGGTGCTGCACCGTACAGCAACCACTGCTGCGTTGTTATTGTACCCATAGGGTGGGCAACCTGGTGCCTCAAATCACCCATGCTGAAAGGCTGAGTCCCCATTATGGCAGACCAGACCACCCTATAGGTGCAACAACAATGTACACAAAATAGCACCATGTTGAATTTGGAACATAAGGAACTTTACCTATGTGTTCTCATCAGGATATTAACTTGTTCATTTTAGGTATCTGCAAAAAATCCTGTAAACTAAACAGCAGTGGAAGCAACTTTATGTCCTGGTTTAGCAGCTGTACACACTGGATATAGTAAGTGCAGTTTCACAATAGAGAGTCACGACTTGTTGACTTATGTTAATCTCATGTCTATGACCCCAGACAAGCACCAAAATACAAGGCAATGCTCGTAAACATCCTTTCTAACAACTAGGATGAAAATATGTTTGATACTGTGATCAAAAATGATGGCAGAGTCTATATGCTTAAGTATTGGGAAGGGGCTCCAACAGTCATCCACTCGAGCCCTGCAACGTGATCACTTGGTGCTAATGTGTTGTAATTAGTGACTAGCGAATATACTGGGATAACATCTTATCTGGGCATGCTTGGGTGTCTTTGACATGCTCGAAAAATATGTTTGAGTCCCCGTGGCTTCCATGCTTCGCGGTTGTTTGACAGCCACAACACATGCAGGGATTTCCTCTTTATTAGGAAACTACATCATGTGTTGCAGGTGTCCTACTTATCCCAATACGTTCGCTCATCGCTAGTGGCTAGGGTTGAGCGAAACAGGTCGTTCATTTTCAAAAGTCGCCGACTTTTGGCTAAGTCGGCGTCTCATGAAACCCGATCCGACCCCTGTGCTTGTCGGCCATACGGTACGCGACTTTCGCGCCAAAGTCGCGTTTCAATGACGCGAAAAGCGCCATTTCTCAGCCAATGAAGGTGAACGCAGAGTGTGGGCAGCGTGATGACATAGGTCCTGGTCCCCACCATCTTAGAGAAGGGCATTGCAGTGATTGGCTTGCTGTCTGCGGCGTCACAGGGGCTATAAAGGGGCGTTCCCGCCGACCGCCATCTTACTGCTGCTGATCTGAGCTTAGGGACAGGTTGCTGTCGCTTCGTCAGAAGCAGGGAGAGCGTTAGGCAGGGTCCACTAACCACCAAACCGCTTGTGCTGTAGCGATTTCCACTGTCCAACACCACCTTCGATGTGCAGGGACAGTGGAAGCTAATTTTTATTTTTTTTTTCCCTCAGCGCTGTAGCTCATTGGGCTGCCCTAGAAGGCTCCCTGATAGCTGTATTGCTGTGTGTACGCCACTGTGGAAACCAACTGCTTTTTTCAAAGCACATATCCTCTTGTTCCTTCCTTTCTGCACAGCTATCTTTTTTGTTTGTCCACACTTTTTATTTAATTTGTGCATCAGTCCACTCCTATTGCTGCCTGCCATACCTGGCTTAGATTACTGCAGGGAGATAGTAATTGTAGGACAGTCCATGTTTTTTTTTTTTTTTGTTTTTTTTTGTGGGAGAGTAAGATTGGCATTTCTGCTACAGTGCCATCCCTGTGTGTGCCATCTCTCACTGAGTGGGCCATAGAAAGCCTATTTATTTTTTTCCTTGATTTGTGTTCTAAAATCTACCTCAACACAAAAACACTACATCAATCAGTGGGAGAAAAATATTGGCCTCAGTCAGGGCTTGTGTGCCACTCCTGTGTGTGCCATCTCTCATTCAGTGGGCCATAGAAAGCCTATTTATTATTTTTTTTTTTTAATATTATTTGGTTTCTAAAGTCTCCCTGAAAAAAAAAATACATAAAAAAACTGTGGGAGAGTAATATTGCCCTTTCAGCTTGTGTGCCAGTCTTGACTCCTGGGTGTGCCACCTCTCTCTCTCTAATTGTGGGCCATAGAAAGCCTATTTATTTTTTTCCTTTATTTGTGTTCTAAAATCTACCTCAACACAAAAACACTACATCAATCAGTGGGAGAAAAATATTGGCCTCAGTCAGGGCTTGTGTGCCACTCCTGTGTGTGCCATCTCTCATTCAGTGGGCCATAGAAAGCCTATTTATTTTTTTGTTTTTTTTAATATTATTTGGTTTCTGAAGTCTCCCTGAGAAAAAAAAAAAAAAATTAGGTGGGAGATTAATATTGACATTAGTGCTTGAGTGACAGTCCTGCGTGTGTGTCATCTCTGTGATTTGGTGCCACAGAAAACAGAGTGTGTAACATTGTGCCTGATTTTCCCTGTGGTCTCACCAACCTGTTAAGGGATATAGAAATCATACTAAAGTTATAGCTCACCTTGTAAGTTGTTTGACAGCAACAAATAAAGTTACTTTGGTTAAGTTTTTAAAACAATGAGGAAGTCTGGTGCAAGAGGTCGTGGCCGTGGGCGTTCATTGTCAGCTGGTAATGATGGTAGTGGTAGTGGAGCATCAGGTGGTCGTGGGGATAAAAATATTCCACCTAAGTCTGGAGCTGTGGAGCCAGTTTCGTCGTCTGGCTACATAAGGCCTCGAACGCTCTCTTTTCTGGGAGTAGGAAAAACGCTTTTAAAGCCGGAGCAGCAACAGCAAGTTTTGGCTTACATTGCAGACTCAGCCTCTAGCTCTTTTGCCTCCTCTTCTGAAACTGGTAAATGTAAAAGCAGCGCGTCGCTTGTGGATGTTCACGGTCAGGGACAAGTCGCTTCCTTGTCCTCCTCAGCAAAAACTACAACAAGAGAGAAGGATGCAGCAGGCGACACAACGGGTCACTCCATGGAGCTCTTTACACATACCGTCCCTGGCTTAGAAAGTGAAACACTTAACAGGCCATGCCCATTACAAGTAGATTCTGACATGGAGTGCACTGATGCACAGCCACAGCCAGAGTACTATGCTGCTCCTTTGACTCAGACCACCACATTGCCCTCTCAGGGTACAGATCCACAATCAGACCCCGATGAGACTATGTTGCCCCGCCACGAACGCTATACCACCGACCGACACAGTGACACAGACGAAGTTGCACACGAGCTCGAAGAGGAGGTAATAGATGACCCGGTTGTTGACCCCGATTGGCAGCCATTGGGGGAACAGGGTGCAGGCAGCAGTAGTTCAGAAGCGGAGGTGGAGGAGGGGCCGCAGCAGGCATCAACATCGCAACAGGTTCTATCTGCCGGGCCCCTATCTGGCCCAAAACGCGTGTCAAAGCCAAAACCTGTTGGAGCACAGCGTTGCCATCCGGTTAAAGCTCAGTCTGCAATCCCTGAAAAGGGATCCGATGCTAGGAAGAGTGCAGTCTGGCATTTTTTTAAACAACATCCAATTGATCAGCGCAAAGTCATCTGTCAAAAATGTTCAACTAGCTTAAGCAGAGGTCAGAATCTGAAAAGTCTCAATACTAGTTGCATGCATAGACACTTAACCACCATGCATTTTCAAGCCTGGACTAACTACCAAACGTCCCTTAAGGTTGTAGCACCCTCGGCCAATGAAGCTAGTCATCAACGCAACATCCCTTCCGTCACTGTAAGGCCACCATTTTCCGCACCACCGGCAGTATCTGTGCAGGTTTCTTTGACAGCCAAAAGCAGTCAGGGTCAGGGAATCACCAGTTTTGTAGGAGGAAATATTGCATCTAGGGCACCGGCGGAAACAATACCGTCTCCAAACATCTCTCAGTCTGCCATGTCCACCGGCACACCCGCAAGTTCCACGATCTCCATCTCTCCAGTTCAGCTCACACTACATGAGACTCTGGTTAGAAAAAGGAAGTATTTATCCTCGCATCCGCGTACACAGGGTTTTAACGCCCACATAGCTAGACTAATCTCGTTAGAGATGATGCCCTACCGGTTAGTTGAAAGCGAAGCTTTCAAAGGCCTGATGGAGTACGCTGAACCACGATACGAGCTACCCAGTCGACACTTTTTTTCCAGAAAAGCCATCCTAGCCCTGCACCAGCATGTTAAACAGCGCATCGTCCATGCACTCAGGCAATCTCTGAGTACAAAGGTGCACCTGACTACAGATGCATGGACCAGTAGGCATGGCCAGGGACGTTATGTGTCCATCACGGCACACTGGGTGAATGTGGTGGATGCAGGGTCCACAGGGGACATCAATTTAGGGACAGTTGTGCCTAGCCCACGGTCTAGGAAACAGTTGGCTGTAGGCGTTCACACCCCCTCCTCCTCCTCGTCCTCCTGCAGAAGCTACAGCTCTTCCACAGACCGCAGTCGGCCAACCACTCCATCGGCAGATGACACTGTTGCACACCAGTTGTCCCATTATGGGCCAGCTACTGGCAAGCGTCAGCAGGCTGTATTGGCTATGAAGTGTTTGGGCGACAACAGACACACCGCGGAAGTTCTGTCCGAGTTCTTGCAACAAGAAACGCAGTCGTGGCTGGGCACAGTAGATCTTGAGGCAGGCAAGGTAGTTAGTGATAACGGAAGGAATTTCATGGCTGCCATCTCCCTTTCCCAACTGAAACACATTCCTTGCCTGGCTCACACCTTAAACCTGGTGGTGCAGTGCTTATTGAAAACTTATCCTGGGTTCTCCGACCTGCTCCTCAAAGTGAGTGGACTTTGCTCACATATCCGACGTTCGCCTGTACACGCCAGCCGTATGCAGACCTATCAGTGGTCTTTGAACCTTCCCCAGCATCGCCTAATCATAGACATTGCAACAAGGTGGAACTCAACACTGCACATGCTTCAGAGACTGTGCCAACAGAGGCGGGCTGTTATGTTTTTGTGGGAGGATACACATACTCGGGCAGGCAGTAGGATGGCAGGCATGGAGTTGTCAGGTGTGCAGTGGTCTAAGATACAAGACATGTGTCAAGTCCTTCAGTGTTTTGAGGAATGCACATGGCTGGTTAGTGCAGACAACGCCGTAATAAGCATGAGCATCCCCCGAATGCGTCTGCTGATGCAAAGTTTGACGCACATAAAGGAGCAGGCGTCTGCACCAGAGGAAGAGGAAAGCCTTGATGACAGTCAGCCATTGTCTGGTCAGGGCAGTGTACAGGACGAGGTAGCAGGCAAAGAGGAGGTGGAGGACGAGGAGGATGATGGGGATGAGTATATTTTTAATGCGGAACCTTTCCCGGGGGCACTGGAAATTGGTTGCGTGTCAAGGCCGGGTTCTGGTTTTTTGAGGGACACAAGTGACGTAGATTTGCCTGCAACTGCCCCTCAACCAATCACAACTGGAGATTTGACAACTGGAACTTTGGCCCACATGGCGGATTATGCCTTACGTATCCTAAAAAGGGACACACGCATTACGAAAATGATGAACGATGACGATTACTGGTTGGCCTGCCTCCTTGATCCACGCTATAAAGGCAAATTGCAAAATATTATGCCACATGAGAACTTGGAACTAATATTAGCAACCAAACAATCAACTCTTGTTGACCGTTTGCTTCAGGCATTCCCAGCACACAGCGCACGTGATAGTTCTCACACGAGCTCCAGGGGCCAGCAGACTAGGAGTGTTAGGGGTGCACACATCAGAAGTGGCGTTGGACAGAGGGGTTTTCTTACCAGGTTGTGGAGTGATTTTGCTATGACCGCAGACAGGACAGGTACTGCTGCATCAATTGAAAGTGACAGGAGACAACATTTGTCCTGTATGGTTACTAACTATTTTTCATCCCTTATCGATGTTCTCCCTCAACTGTCATTCCCCTTTGATTACTGGGCATCAAAATTAGACACCTGGCCAGAATTGGCAGAATATGCCTTGCAGGAGCTTGCTTGCCCGGCAGCAAGTGTCCTATCAGAAAGAGTATTCAGTGCTGCAGGTTCAATATTAACCGAAAAAAGGACTCGTCTGGCTACCCAAAATGTTGATGATCTAACATTCATTAAAATGAACCACAACTGGATTTCGAAATCTTTTGCCCCACCTTGCCCGGCCGACACCTAGCTTTCCTATGAAAAGCTCTTGCCTGTGGACTACTGTGAATTACTTTTCTAATGTCTAATTTGCTGCAGCTGATTGTCCAGCATACGACATGTTTACACCTCCCTAAATGGCCAAACTCCCCACACGGGGCCGTGGTATCGCGACTTGGCGCAAGCACCCGTGAGACTGCTGTTTGTCTGAAGAGGTGGGTGTACTCGCTTTTGGTCGACGGCATTGCAACTGGGTCCCTCATAGTACAATAAAGTGTCTCTGGCGGTGGTGGTGCGCACCCAACGTCAGACACACTGTTGTAACATGAGGGGCCTTGAGCCTGTACCGCCGGCCACAAGAGAGTTCACCCACCCCCAGGTCAAACATTGCTCTACCACTTCCACAGTTATCTCTCACACTTCCACCAATGTTTAGTCTATGCGCTGACATCCTTCCATACCTGCCACTGACAATACCATTGTGTTGACATGTATGATGGTACTTAACATAGTCAGGGGCAGTGTCCTCTATTTACCACAGTAAATACTTTGCGCAAAATTAGTAGGTCTGAAACAACGCAGAGGATCCCACCCCTGAACCTAATGATTGCACCCTTTAGTGTTTTTGTTTTGTTTTAATGCGAGACATTCACAATTATTTGTTGTTTTGGACTACTAACTGGCAGACACTCATTACAATCGGCCTCCGTTGACCAGACCACTGCTGCCCGTGTACCCCTGGAACCAATAATAAGGTGCCTACAGCCAGCCCATTTTATTATGTTAGGCCTTTGAAGCCTGTCTGCGCTCCCTCCTTCCACTAGGCCTCCACTCACCTGACCACTGCTGCCCGTGTACCCCTGGAACCAATAATAAAGTGCCTACAGCCAGCTCATTTTTTTATGTTAGGCCTTCGAAGCCTGTCTACGGTCCCTCCTTCCACTAGGCCTCCACTGACCAGACCACTGCTGCCCGTGTACCCCTGGAACCAATTATAAAGTGCCTACAGCCAGCCCATTTTATTATGTTAGGCCTTTGAAGCCTGTCTGCGCTCCCTCCTTCCACTAGGCCTCCACTCACCTGACCACTGCTGCCCGTGTACCCCTGGAACCAATTATAAAGTGCCTACAGCCAGCCCATTTTATTATGTTAGGCCTTTGAAGCCTGTCTGCGCTCCCTCCTTCCACTAGGCCTCCACTCACCTGACCACTGCTGCCCGTGTACCCCTGGAACCAATAATAAAGTGCCTACAGCCAGCTCATTTTTTTATGTTAGGCCTTCGAAGCCTGTCTAAGGTCCCTCCTTCCACTAGGCCTCCACTGACCAGACCACTGCTGCCCGTGTACCCCTGGAACCAATTATAAAGTGCCTACAGCCAGCCCATTTTATTATGTTAGGCCTTTGAAGCCTGTCTGCGCTCCCTCCTTCCACTAGGCCTCCACTCACCTGACCACTGCTGCCCGTGTACCCCTGGAACCAATAATAAAGTGCCTACAGCCAGCTCATTTTTTTATGTTAGGCCTTCGAAGCCTGTCTAAGGTCCCTCCTTCCACTAGGCCTCCACTGACCAGACCACTGCTGCCCGTGTACCCCTGGAACCAATAATAAAGTGCCTACAGCCAGCCCATTTTATTATGTTAGGCCTTTGAAGCCTGTCTGCGCTCCCTCCTTCCACTAGGCCTCCACTCACCTGACCACTGCTGCCCGTGTACCCCTGGAACCAATAATAAAGTGCCTACAGCCAGCTCATTTTTTTATGTTAGGCCTTCGAAGCCTGTCTAAGGTCCCTCCTTCCACTAGGCCTCCACTGACCAGACCACTGCTGCCCGTGTACCCCTGGAACCAATTATAAAGTGCCTACAGCCAGCCCATTTTATTATGTTAGGCCTTTGAAGCCTGTCTGCGCTCCCTCCTTCCACTAGGCCTCCACTCACCTGACCACTGCTGCCCGTGTACCCCTGGAACCAATAATAAAGTGCCTACAGCCAGCTCATTTTTTTTTGTTAGGCCTTCGAAGCCTGTCTAAGGTCCCTCCTTCCACTAGGCCTCCACTGACCAGACCACTGCTGCCCGTGTACCCCTGGAACCAATTATAAAGTGCCTACAGCCAGCTCATTTTTTTATGTTAGGCCTTCGAAGCCTGTCTAAGGTCCCTCCTTCCACTAGGCCTCCACTGACCAGACCACTGCTGCCCGTGTACCCCTGGAACCAATTATAAAGTGCCTACAGCCAGCCCATTTTATTATGTTAGGCCTTTGAAGCCTGTCTGCGCTCCCTCCTTCCACTAGGCTCCACTCACCTGACCACTGCTGCCCGTGTACCCCTGGAACCAATAATAAAGTGCCTACAGCCAGCCCAATTTAATTATGTTAGGCCTTCGAAGCCTGTCTGCGCTCCCTCCTTCCACTAGGCCTCCACTCACCTGACCACTGCTGCCCGTGTACCCTTGGAACCAATAATAAAGTGCCTACAGCCAGCTCATTTTTTTATGTTAGGCCTTCGAAGCCTGTCTAAGGTCCCTCCTTCCACTAGGCCTCCACTGACCAGACCACTGCTGCCCGTGTACCCCTGGAACCAATTATAAAGTGCCTACAGCCAGCCCATTTTATTATGTTAGGCCTTTGAAGCCTGTCTGCGCTCCCTCCTTCCACTAGGCTCCACTCACCTGACCACTGCTGCCCGTGTACCCCTGGAACCAATAATAAAGTGCCTACAGCCAGCCCAATTTAATTATGTTAGGCCTTCGAAGCCTGTCTGCGCTCCCTCCTTCCACTAGGCCTCCACTCACCTGACCACTGCTGCCCGTGTACCCCTGGAACCAATAATAAAGTGCCTACAGCCAGCTCATTTTTTTTTGTTAGGCCTTCGAAGCCTGTCTAAGGTCCCTCCTTCCACTAGGCCTCCACTGACCAGACCACTGCTGCCCGTGTACCCCTGGAACCAATTATAAAGTGCCTACAGCCAGCTCATTTTTTTATGTTAGGCCTTCGAAGCCTGTCTAAGGTCCCTCCTTCCACTAGGCCTCCACTGACCAGACCACTGCTGCCCGTGTACCCCTGGAACCAATTATAAAGTGCCTACAGCCAGCCCATTTTATTATGTTAGGCCTTTGAAGCCTGTCTGCGCTCCCTCCTTCCACTAGGCTCCACTCACCTGACCACTGCTGCCCGTGTACCCCTGGAACCAATAATAAAGTGCCTACAGCCAGCCCAATTTAATTATGTTAGGCCTTCGAAGCCTGTCTGCGCTCCCTCCTTCCACTAGGCCTCCACTCACCTGACCACTGCTGCCCGTGTACCCCTGGAACCAATTATAAAGTGCCTAGAGCCTATTTTTTAATTTAATTTAATATTAATAAAGCCAGGATGGACTACGATGTACCACGCTATGAGCTACCCAGTTGACAATTCTTTTGCGAGAAAAGCCATCCCACCCCTCCACCTGCATGTTAAAGACCGCATTGTCCTTGCATTCTGTCAATTTGTCAGTCCAAAGGTACACCTGACAACAGACACATGGACCTGTAGGCCTGGCCACGGAAGGTTACGTGTCCTTTGTGGCTCAATGGGTTAATGTATTGGATGCATGGTCCACACAGGGGACAGCCTGCAAAGTCTGTCTGCAGTAATTCAAGTTGTCCTCAACTGAATAAAGCTGAGCTTCTACCTTCTGGCTCTGATTAACTGCTGTTTTTAAAAAAAATTGGCTGTTCCGTCCTACTAAAGATGTATGCCCCTGCCTGGTGTTGTCCTCAACTGAATAAAGCTGTGCTTCAACCTTCTGTTCCAAATTACCATTTTTAAAAATGCAATTGGCTGTTCCGGCCTACTAAAGGTGTCTGCCCCTGCCTGGTGTTGTCCTCAACTGAATAAAGCTGTGCTTCAACCTTCTGTTCCAAATTACCATTTTTAAAAATGCAATTGGCTGTTCCGGCCTACTAAAGGTGTCTGTCTGCTCCTGCCTGGTGTTGTCCTCAACTGAATAAAGCTGTGCTTCAACCTTCTGTTCCAAACAGACAACAAAAAACTGGTACAATACAAAAAGTGGCCTCCAGCTACAAAAACTTTCTCATACAAGTAGTTAACTGACAGTTTTTTTTTCCATTGAAAACACAGATATGACATCCAACGAGTGTTGGTCTGTCGCGTCTGCTTTATATTATTGCCCAGAAGCTGCAACTGAATAAAGCTGTGCTTCAACCTTCTGTTCCAAAATACCATTTTTAAAAATGCAATTGGCTGTTCCGGCCTACTAAAGGTGTCTGCCCCTGCCTGGTGTTGTCCTCAACTGAATAAAGCTGTGCTTCAACCTTCTGTTCCAAAATACCATTTTTAAAAATGCAATTGGCTGTTCCGGCCTACTAAAGGTGTCTGCCCCTGCCTGGTGTTGTCCTCAACTGAATAAAGCTGTGCTTCAACCTTCTGTTCCAAATTACCATTTTTAAAAATGCAATTGGCTGTTCCGGCCTACTAAAGGTGTCTGTCTGCTCCTGCCTGGTGTTGTCCTCAACTGAATAAAGCTGTGCTTCAACCTTCTGTTCCAAACAGACAACAAAAAACTGGTACAATACAAAAAGTGGCCTCCAGCTACAAAAACTTTCTCATACAAGTAGTTAACTGACAGTTTTTTTTTCCATTGAAAACACAGATATGGCATCCAACGAGTGTTGTCCTGTCGCGTCTTCTTTATATTATTGCCCAGAAGCTGCAACTGAATAAAGCTGTGCTTCAACCTTCTGTTCCAAAATACCATTTTTAAAAATGCAATTGGCTGTTCCGGCCTACTAAAGGTGTCTGCCCCTACCTGGTGTTGTCCTCAACTGAATAAAGCTGTGCTTCAACCTTCTGTTCCAAAATACCATTTTTAAAAATGCAATTGGCTGTTCCGGCTTACTAAAGGTGTCTGTCTGCCCCTGCCTGGTGTTGTCCTCAACTGAATAAAGCTGTGCTTCAACCTTCTGTTCCAAACAGACAACAAAAAACTGGTACAATACAAAAAGTGGCCTCCAGCTACAAAAACTTTCTCATACAAGTAGTTAACTGACAGTTTTTTTTTCCATGGAAAACACAGATATGGCATACAACGAGTGTTGTCCTGTCGCGTCTTCTTTATATTATTGCCCAGAAGCTGCAACTGAATAAAGCTGTGCTTCAACCTTCTGTTCCAAAATACCATTTTTAAAAATGCAATTGGCTGTTCCGGCCTACTAAAGGTGTCTGCCCCTGCCTGGTGTTGTCCTCAACTGAATAAAGCTGTGCTTCAACCTTCTGTTCCAAAATACCATTTTTAAAAATGCAATTGGCTGTTCCGGCCTACTAAAGGTGTCTGTCTGCCCCTGCCTGGTGTTGTCCTCAACTGAATAAAGCTGTGCTTCAACCTTCTGTTCCAAACAGACAACAAAAAACTGGGACAATACAAAAAGTGGCCTCCAGCTACAAAAACTTTCTCATACAAGTAGTTAACTGACAGTTTTTTTTCCATGGAAAACACAGATATGGCATCCAACGAGTGTTGTCCTGTCGCGTCTTCTTTATATTATTGCCCAGAAGCTGCAACTGAATAAAGCTGTGCTTCAACCTTCTGTTCCAAAATACCATTTTTAAAAATGCAATTGGCTGTTCCGGCCTACTAAAGGTGTCTGCCCCTGCCTGGTGTTGTCCTCAACTGAATAAAGCTGTGCTTCAACCTTCTGTTCCAAAATACCATTTTTAAAAATGCAATTGGCTGTTCCGGCCTACTAAAGGTGTCTGTCTGCCCCTGCCTGGTGTTGTCCTCAACTGGATAAAGCTGTGCTTCAACCTTCTGTTCCAAACAGACAACAAAAAACTGGTACAATACAAAAAGTGGCCTCCAGCTACAAAAACTTTCTCATACAAGTAGTTAACTGACAGTTTTTTTTTCCATGGAAAACACAGATATGGCATCCAACGAGTGTTGTCCTGTCGCGTCTTCTTTATATTATTGCCCAGAAGCTGCAACTGAATAAAGCTGTGCTTCAACCTTCTGTTCCAAAATACCATTTTTAAAAATGCAATTGGCTGTTCCGGCCTACTAAAGGTGTCTGCCCCTGCCTGGTGTTGTCCTCAACTGAATAAAGCTGTGCTTCAACCTTCTGTTCCAAACAGACAACAAAAAACTGGTACAATACAAAAAGTGGCCTCCAGCTACAAAAACTTTCTCATACAAGTAGTTAACTGACAGTTTTTTTTTCCATTGAAAACACAGATATGGCATCCAACGAGTGTTGTCCTGTCGCGTCTTCTTTATATTATTGCCCAGAAGCTGCAACTGAATAAAGCTGTGCTTCAACCTTCTGTTCCAAAATACCATTTTTAAAAATGCAATTGGCTGTTCCGGCCTACTAAAGGTGTCTGCCCCTGCCTGGTGTTGTCCTCAACTGAATAAAGCTGTGCTTCAACCTTCTGTTCCAAATTACCATTTTTAAAAATGCAATTGGCTGTTCTGGCCTACTAAAGGTGTCTGTCTGCCCCTGCCTGGTGTTGTCCTCAACTGAATAAAGCTGTGCTTCAAACTTCTGTTCCAAACAGACAACAAAAAACTGGTACAATACAAAAAGTGGCCTCCAGCTACAAAAACTTTCTCATACAAGTAGTTAACTGACAGTTTTTTTTTCCATGGAAAACACAGATATGGCATCCAACGAGTGTTGTCCTGTCGCGTCTTCTTTATATTATTGCCCAGAAGCTGCAACTGAATAAAGCTGTGCTTTAACCTTCTGTTCCAAAATACCATTTTTAAAAATGCAATTGGCTGTTCCGGCCTACTAAAGGTGTCTGCCCCTGCCTGGTGTTGTCCTCAACTGAATAAAGCTGTGCTTCAACCTTCTGTTCCAAAATACCATTTTTAAAAATGCAATTGCCTGTTCCGGCCTACTAAAGGTGTCTGCCCCTGCCTGGTGTTGTCCTCAACTGAATAAAGCTGCGCTTCAACCTTCTGGCTCAGATTAACTGCTGTTTTTTAAAAAATTGGTGGTTCCGGCCTACTAACGGTGTCTGCCCCTGCCTGGTGTTGTCCTCAACTGAATAAAGCTGAGCTTCTACCTTCTGGCTCTCATTAAGTGCTGTTTTTTAATAAAAAAAATGGTGTTTAGGGCCTACTAACGGTGTCTGCCCCTCCCTGGTGTTGCCCTCAACTGAATACAGCTGAGCTTCAACCTTCTGGCTTTCGGCCTATAGTATCAGATATTAAACTGCATTTGGCCTTCAACTTTGGTTACGGCCTACTAACGGTGTCTGCCCCTCCCTGGTGTTGCCCTCAACTGAATACAGCTGAGCTTCTACCTTCTGGTTTTCATCCTATAGTATCAGATATTAAACTGCATTTGGCCTATTAGTGTGTTTGGGCCCTTAAAACAGTGTCCTCTGCTCTTGGGTTTGCTACTCCACTGAACAAAGCAATGCCGCCTGTTTAGTCCTGTTACCAATTTTGAACTGCATTTAGCCTACTTTATTCTTTGGCCCCATATATCTGTTTCCTCCTCATCCTGCCCATTGCCCAGCCACTGCTAGATGAGTCTGCTGGTACATTGACCTAGACCACTACATTCCCCTTGCACTCTACACAGCCAGAATCTGACCCTGCTGAAAGTAAGGTTCCCCTTCCCGCATGTTATACCACCTTACACAGGGACAAAGAGGAAGGTGCAGATGAAAGTGCAGGTTCCTTCATCAGGTGGGGGGGGCATACTCGTTGGCGACATCACTGGCACAGGGCCCCTCAGAGTACGCAAAAGTGTCGCTGCTGGTGGGAGGCGCCCCCGCCATGCAAACACACCGCCGTACTTTGAGGGGCCCTGTGCCAGTGCCAATGCGAACGAGTGGCCCCCCCTGCTTGCTCAGGATCACAGCACTTGCAACGTTGAAATACTTACCTCTCCCTGCTCCACCGCCGTGACGTAGTCCACGTTTCCTGGGCCCACTAAAGGCTTGAACCAGCCCTACCCCCCCCAACTTTAGCCAAATGACCCCCAATTTCCTATGCGCAACTATTATTATAAAGTTAATTAAGATTGACAAGCTTGAGAAACAAGAATGGATGTTTTTGGCATTAAAATGGGCACTCTAGGTGTTTTCCTGCCCTCCACTCACTGCCGACTATGCTTCCCCATTGACTTGCATTGGATTTCGTGTTTCGGTCGATCCCGACTTTTAGCGATAATCGGCCGACTGCACTCGACTCGACTCTGGACAACGTCGGATTTCACAAAACCCGACTCGATCTTAAAAAAATGAAAGTCGCTCAACTCTACTAGTGGCCATAGCAGTTAGAGGCATAACAAACATTGCCAGGTCTGCTTTGCATGGGAACTCTTTAGACCCTACATTTGGGCTCACAAGGCTGCCTGTCGCTACATCACTGATGGGCATAATTTAAACATGTTACAGCATATTATAGAGGTAATTAAATTATGTAGGGTCAAGTCCCATAAGGGTAGGTAGTAAAAAGATGACAATGATTCTTCTTGAAAACTAAGAGAAGTTGATTGAATGTATTCAGTAAAATAAGATTATTAGCAAAATTTATACTTACAATTTACAGACTTGATCAATTGTCTCTTTATTGTAACTGTCAAAAAAATAATGTACAGTAAATATTCCTCCAATGATCATATCTCCGTCCTGGAAATAATTTGTATTTAACACAGGATAGTCTTTTCTAATAAAACAGTTTGGTCCTGAGCTTAGCTTCTGGCACTGTGTTACTATAAAAACGATGAAAATAATAACTATTACTACTAGCAACTTCCCCGACATCACTGCAGGTAGGAGGCTCATCCATGGGATATTCCCTGGAATATAATCTAATCATAACAGATACATCTGTCCTGCAGCTTTCTGAAAGTAATATTCAGTAGTAGGTTCCTGAACAAGCCATCTTATATAGTGTAGATGGTGCTTTTGAGAGATTCGGAGGGAGTATTATTAGGACAATATTAATATAAAATCATCTGCTCTATACAGTCATATGGGAATCAAGCAAAAAACAGAATTGTACTGATTGAAGACTTACATATATTTCCATAATAAATAATATATTCCACTACAAAGTTTTTCTGTTATCAGTGTTTCCAAAACATATTATAAAATAAAGTAAAAGTTCCATATTATGTTTTCTGATGGTTTGGTCACATTTTAATATTTTTTGCAAATCTAAAATATTACAAGTTGAACAGTAAACTGAGTCTAAGTATCAATATTAAATTAATTTTTAATCAGAATGATTGATAGTGATAAAACTACTTGTATGCAGTCTATGCCATTATATTGAATATATACATGTTCATAAACATTGATATATATAGGTGCTTCTCACAAAATTAGAATATCATCAAAACGTTAATTTATTTTAGTTCAATGCAAAAAGTAAATCTCATATATTATATGGAATTAATGCAAACAGAGTGATCTATTTCAAGCATTTATTTCTCTTAATGTTGATGATTATGGCTTACAGCCAATGAAAACCCAAAAGTCATTATCTCAGTAAATTAGAATAATTAACAAAAAACACCTGCAAAGGCTTCCTAAGCACTTAAAAATGCCCCTTAGATTGTTTCAGTAGCTTCACAATCATGGGGAAGACTGCTGACTAGTGTTGAGCGATACCTTCCGATATTGAAAAGTATCGGTATCGGATTGGATTGGCCAATATTCAAAAAATATCGGATATCACCGATACCGATACCCGATACCAATGCAAGTCAATAGGACCAAAATATCGGAATTAATATAAACCCTTTCTTTCCTTGTAGGTTCATTCTACATGAAGGAAAACAACTAAGAATAATGTAGGATGTATTGGGGGAGGTGGAGGAGACATTAAAGGCATAGAGGTTTAGCCTAATCAAATGGAATAGAAGGAATTATTTTTTTTAAGGCGTACGGAGTTACAAAGATATTGACAATGTTAAGATTTTTTATATTTTGTCAGATATTGATGTTTCATTAATTCCATGGTCTTCTTTTTTGTGCAGCAATGTGCCAAGCAGCCACCCCCTCCATTAGTTTGGTAGGTTGTGAGTGGCTGCCTCATCGGTTATGCTGCACCTGTGTTTTTTCCATCTTAACCACATGGGTCCACTGCATCCTGATAGTGCATTTGTTTGGAGGCCTAGGCAGGTAAGCATCTCTGCCATGTTTTGCTGATGTTTCATTAATTCCATGGTCTTCAACTTCTTTTTTAATTGTCCGACACTTTCTTCTTCATCATCCTCCATCCTCAGCAGAAGCATCTTTTACATCAACTTCTTCTTCACCTTATTCATCTTCTTCTTCACCTTCTTCCTATTATTCTTTTTTGTTACATTCTTCATATTCTTTTTATTAAACTATTATTCTTCTTCATATTCTACTTCTTCATCATATTCTTATTTGTGACAGGTATTCCTGTAGTTGTTATCTATAAAAGTTTCAAGACTACACCTTCCGTTCTGCCAGTCACAAAAGAGTTACATCAGGATTTGTCCGCGTTCAGTTTGGCCTGCAGCAGCAGGCTTTTTCCAGGGGCACCACGAGCAGGAATGGACTCACACCCTTACACTGCTTAGTCTTCTTCTGCTTATAATTTAGATAATATCGTTTGCTCTGATTTTTAGTCTTATGCTTAATGTTCTTCTGCTCTTTGTTCTGCAGCTTCTTGTTCTTCTGCTTCTCTGTCTTCAGGGTCGTCGTCTCCAGGGTCATCATCTCTAGGGTCGTCGTTGTCTTCAGGGTGGTCTTCAGGGTCGTCGTCTCCAGGGCCGTTGTCTCAGGGGTCGTCGTCTCTGGGGTCATTGTTGTCTTAGGGGAGACCTTCAGGGTCGTCGCCTTTAGGGTCTTGAACTTGGAAATGTAGTAGAAGGTACAAGAAGGCTGAGGAAATGCCAAGAACCAGCTGACGTTACTGGTACCCGGATGGCTACCCGAAGGTACAAGAGCCAATGGAACTACCGAGGACCAGATGACGGTACTGGAACCCAGTTACTAAGCAGGAGGTACCTGTGCCAGAAAGCACTACCAAGGACCACCTGACATTGGTGGAACTTGGATACCCAGAAGGAGGCAACTAAGCCAAAGGCTCTGCCCGAAACCATCTGATGGTACTGGAACCATGGGGACCTATTCAAGATTGTCTTCCTAAGAACCAGGTAATGGTGCTGGATCTCAGATAGGCAGCAGAAGGTCCACATTTAAAACAAAAGTTGCAAGGCCGCGAGCCGGCCGTAGTTACCGAACATCCACAGTCCTACAGGGGGAGTTTGTCCTATTGGCACTACAGAACCAGCCTTGATTGCCAGTTCCCACAGCCCACATAGGAAGCACCTAAACTGCAGGCACCATAGAGTCGGCTAACCCGACCGCAACATGACAGGACAATGTATTGGAGGCAAACTGACCTTGACACTACCCGGAAACAGCTGGCATGCTGGAATCGGGCTGGGTAGGAGGGAGTACCCGTGCCAAAGACACTTCTCAGCAGCAACTGGCGGTGTTGGAGCCCAGGGAATAAAGGAGAAGCAGAGTGTAGGCTGAGGCCTAATTGGAGCAAGTTGAAAGGAAACCTTTAACCCCCTCAGGCGTTAGCAATTAGAAGAGCCACCTAGTGCAGTAATGCTGCACAAGGAAAAGGTGGCTCTTTGTAAGGACTCTGGATTCCTTGTTTGTCTTTGATGTTTAATTGCCATTTTCCAAGATGGCGTCTGCTGCCTCAAATCTGCTCATGTGATCTGACATCCCTGTCTTTATAAGCCTGGATTGCTTCATTCTCCTTGCTTGTGTATTCTGCCTGAATCCCTGGTTTGTGCTGCAAGAGACATTCCCTCTCCAGATACTCCGGTTCCGCCTATTCAGCTAAACCTTCTCAGCTCTCAGAGGTTCTCCTGCATTTCTCTGCATTCTTCTCCTACCTGCTGGACATGTAAGCTCATCCTGCTACAGCTAAGCTTGTTTGATTTTTCACTGCTGGTTTATGTGACTGTTTTGGACTTGAAGCTCTGCACTGCTTCTGAACTCGTTGCTAAAACTGCCAGCCCTGCTTTGAACTGTGTCTTATCATCTGCATTTCCCCAGATGATGCTATGCCCATAAAACTTTGCCTGCAGCAAAGCTGCAAAAACTATTCCTAAGAAGGACCCAGTTTTTTATCCTTTTGAACTGTTGTGCACATGCTGCACCCACGTTTGTGCGTTTGAATATTGACTGTGCCTGCTGCACAGCCGAGCTGCAAGGAACTTATCCTGATTTCACCTTATTTGCTGTGTTTGAACTTGTTCACGCTTTGCACCAGTGTTTGTTTGAAAAATACAGACTTATCACTATATTTGGTTCTGCTGCTTATTTGTCTCAAGCCAAGAGATTCCTGAGTGTTCCACTACAATTGTTACAGGATACACAAGCCAAATAAGGAATCTGCTGAGACAATGGCTACTGAACCTAAGATAGAACAACTGTTTTCTATGATGAGATCTCTGCTAAAAGAATTGGGCAGTCTGCAGAGTAAGGTTGGAGGCTTGGGACATAATCAGCAGTTGTTTGGACAGACTCTGCAGGATCTGAGTATTCGAATGGACGCTCAGGAAAATAAATTTAAAAACATGGAGTCCCAGTATGGACAGGCTTTTCAAGACTTAAGTGCTCAGATGGCCACACAAGTGGTCTTACCCCCGGGACAGCCGCGGGCAGTCAGTCCTCCTAAGCTGCCGCCATGCGCCATTCCGATACAATGGTGATCGTGATAAATTTCGTGGTTTTGTAAATCAATGTTTGTTATATTTTGATGTGCATGCCGACCGCTTTCACACAGATCGATCTAAAGTGTTATGTATTATTATGCTATTGACATCACGAGCACTCGCCTGGGTTAATCCGATGATCGAGTCTCGTGATTCACGTTTAAATGTATTGGATGATTTTTGGGCTGCCATGGCAATAATGTTTGATGACCCTAACCGCCGCGCCTCTGCTGAGACCGCCTCACTGTCCTTGCGTCAGGGTAAACGTTCAGTTATTGAATATGCCACTGATTTTAGAAGGTTAGCTGTGGATACTAACTGGGATTCTTATGCACAATTGCCTATTTTTAGGAGAGGTCTGTCTAGTGTTATTAAGGATGAACTAGCCTGCTCTGAGTCACCGCAAGAACTAGAAACATTTATTCAACATTGTGTACGCATTGATATTCGCCTTACTGAGCGTAGACAGGAGAAATTGGCGGTATTTAATCGTATGTCTAATTATTCCCTTTCTCCCAAAGAACCTGCAGGTAAAATCACTTGGGAGACAGAGGTAGTGCCTATGCAAATTGACTCAGTGCAGAGACGTGAGAGTAATGAATGTCGGGAGTGCCACCTCCGGGAGAGTCTCTGCTTTTATTGTGGCCAATCTGATCACTTCCTAATCAACTGTCCAAAGCGGCCTAACAAGGTGTTAGCAGCGGTAGGGGAATATGATAATGATGACGATGAATCTGATGTCTCTGAATTTAGCCTACCATTGAATGCTGTTTTTCATTCTCTCTCTATGACTACTCCTTCCAGGGAGCAGAAGGTAAAAGACTCTCACTGCTCACTCCCTATTAAAATCTTATGTTCCGGACAGTGGATCTCTAGCTCAGCCATGATAGATTCCGGCGCAGGTGGTAATTTTATGGACATTGCATTTGCCAAGAAACGCAGCATAGAAATCCAGCATAGAGCTTCTCCAATTGCTATGAAAACGGTAGATGGCTCACCATTAGTTTCTGGGCCTGTTGATCAGGAGACTGTACCGCTTGCCATTTTGTTGGAACTGGACCATCAGGAGCAACTCTCATTTTTAGTAATTTCTTCTCCTCGTTTTCCTGTAATTCTAGGCATTCCATGGCTGCGCTCACAGAATCCAACAATCAACTGGGAGACCAAGGATATTACATTCCCAACCAGGAGTGATTCAGCTGTAATGGAAACTGTTCCGGAGTCTCTTGATTCGGAACCCTCTGAACCGGTATTTACTTTACCTGCTGTATATAAGGAATACTCTGACATCTGTGATAAGACAAAGGCAGACCAGCTTCCTCCACATAGGGATTATGATTGTCCCATTGAACTTCTTCCAGGGGCAGCCATTCCTTTCAGTAACGTCTACCCTTTGGCAGCTCCTGAGCTCCAAGCTTTGAAAGAGTATATTGAGGAAAATTTGGCTAAAGGCTTTATACGTCCTTCTTCCTCACCAGCAGGGGCACCTATTTTTTTTGTAAAGAAGAAGGATGGGACCCTAAGACCCTGCATCGACTATAGGGAACTCAATAAGGTGACCATCCGGAATCGTTATCCCTTGCCTTTGATTCCAGAACTGTTGGAAAGAATCCGTCATGCCAAGGTATTCTCTAAATTGGATCTTCGCGGGGCGTATAATCTGATACGTATCCGACCAGGTGATGAATGGAAGACGGCATTCAGATGTCGGTATGGACATTTTGAGTACTTGGTGATGCCTTTTGGGCTGTGCAATGCCCCAGCAACGTTTCAACATCTCGCCAATGATATTTTTAGAGATTTACTGGACCAGTTTGTTGTAATCTATCTGGATGACATTCTAATTTTTTCTGACTCTCTACAGGAGCAACAAGAACATGTCAAGATGGTTTTGAAACGTTTGCAAGAGAACCATCTTTATATCAAGCCGGAGAAATGTGAGTTTCATCGTTCAGAAATTCAGTTCTTAGGTTATGTCATCTCTCCTCAGGGGATAAACATGGAATCCAGTAAGATTCAAGCAATCCTGGATTGGCCGGTGCCTAAGAACATTAAGGAGGTTCAACGCTTTATCGGCTTTGCAAATTTTTATAGACGTTTCATAAGAAATTTTTCAGAGATTGTCCGTCCCATCACTTCTCTGACTAAGAAGGAAAGATCCTTTAAGTGGTCTTCACAGGCTCAGGAGGCTTTTGATCGGCTTAAGTCTTGTTTTACCTCAGCTCCGCTTTTGATTCATCCAGACCCAGCACTTCCTTTCATCGTGGAGGTGGACGCTTCTGATTGGGCACTGGGAGCCATTCTCTCTCAGAGAACTGGAGAGAAGGCTCTATTACATCCTTGTGCTTTCTTTTCTTGTAGACTTACCCCTGCAGAAAGGAACTACGACATAGGAGATAAGGAACTCCTAGCGATTATTGCAGCCTTTAAGGAATGGAGACATCATCTGCAAGGGGCCGCACAACAGATCGTAGTGCTCACCGATCATCGCAATTTGGAGTTCCTCAGATCTGCTAAATGTCTGTCTCCACGTCAGGCTCGGTGGAACTTATTTTTAAACCAATTTAACTTTATTATTTTGTACCGTCCAGGTTCACGTAATGGGAAGGCTGATGCCCTGTCCCGAATCCATTCTGCGGATTCCGTACCTGGAGCCCCGTTCAAGACCATTCTTTCGGATTCCAGCTTCATTGGAGTAATCCATGATTCAGATCTATGGACAAGGATCAAGGAGGCCTATGGTGGTGATGTATTTCTTGCTAACCCACCTGTGAATATCAATCTTGCCCTTAGGGGAGGCTTGTGGTTCCGTGACCAACGCATCTACATTCCTGAGGCCGTACGTCTACAGATTCCCAAGTTGGTACACGACTCCAAGTTGGCTGGTCATAGGGGGGTACAGAAGACGCAAGAGTTCCTGAGACGATTTTTCTGGTAGCCAACTTGCCTGAAGGATACTAAGGACTATGTGCTCTCTTGTGAGGTGTGTGCTCGTTATAAGACTCCTCGTGCTTCTCCTACTGGTCTACTTCAACCACTACCTATTCCATCTCGTCCGTGGGGCTCAATCTCTATGGACTTCTTTGTGGATCTTCCTACTTCTGGTAGCATGAACACTATTCTAGTGGTAGTTGATCGTCTGACTAAGGCTGCTCATTTTGTTCCTTGTGCCGGCCTCCCCTCAGCTAAAGAGACTGTAAACTTAGTAATACAGAATGTTTTCCGGCTGCATGGGGTCCCAGATGAAGTTATTTCAGATCGTGGAGTACAGTTCACATCAAGATTCTGGAAGGGGTTTTGTTCTGCGCTTAATATTGATGTTCGTCTTTCTTCCGCATATCACCCTCAGACGAATGGTCAGACCGAGCGAACCAATCAGACTCTGGAGCAATATTTACGATGCTACGTCTGCCATCTTCAGGATGACTGGTTGGAACTGCTTTCTTTAGCGGAATTCTTCTACAATAATTATCAGAATGCCTCCACTATGGTTACACCTTTTTTCGCTAATCTAGGTTATCACCCAAACATCTTTCCTAGATCTCCAATGGATGTTCCAGTTCCGGCAGTGGAGGAGAGTTTGACTGCTTTGAGGGAAAATCTAGAAATCCTTAAGGAATCCTTAACTTCAGCTCAGGAACGTTACAAGAGGTTGGCAGATAGATTTCGAAAGCCAGCGCCCATGTTCAAGGTAGGAGATTCAGTATGGTTATCTACTAAGAATCTAAGACTGAACGTTCCTTCACAGAAACTGGGACTGAAGTTCATCGGTCCTTTCAAAACCAACGGTATCGTGAGTTCTGTGGCCTGCCGTCTAAAGCTGCCAAAGACTATGAAGGTACACCCAGTATTTCATGTCTCTCTACTGAAGCCTGTTTCTCCCAATAGCTTTCAGGGATGCATTGTGCCCCCTCCACGACCCGTACTGGTTGATGGGCAAGAACAATTCTTGGTAGAGGAAATCATTGATTCAAGAATCCACAGAAATCGTCTTCAGTATCTTATAAGATGGCAAGGATACCCACCTGAGGAGGACTCTTGGGAACCCGTTGCTAACATCTGTGCTCCACAGAAGATTACTCAGTTCCATCAGAGACACCCAGAGAAACCAGGCCCGGGATCGTCCTGAGGCCGCTGTTAAGGGGGGAGTAATGTAAGGACTCTGGATTCCTTGTTTATCTTTGGTGTTTAATTGCCATTTTCCAAGATGGCGTCTGCTGCCTCAAATTTGCTCATGTGATCTGACTTCCCTGTCTTTATAAGCCTGGATTGCTTCAGTCTCCTTGCTTGTGTATTCTGCCTGAATCCCTGGTTTGTGCTGCAAGAGACTTTCCCTCTCCAGATACTCCGGCTCCGCCTATTCAGCTAAACCTTCTCAGCTCTCAGAGGTTCTCCTGCATTTCTCTGCATTCTTCTCATACCTGCTGGACATGTAAGCTCATCCTGCTACAGCTAAGCTTGTTTGATTTTTCACTGCTGGTTTATGTGACTGTTTTGGACTTGAAGCTCTGCAGTGCTTCTGGACTCGTTGCTAAAACTGCCAGCCCTGCTTTGAACTGTGTCTTATTGTCTGCATTTCCCCAGAAGATGCTACGCCCATAAAACTTTGCCTGCAGCAAAGCTGCAAAAACTATTCCTAAGAAGGACCCAGTTTGCCATCCTTTTGAACTGTTGTGCACATGCTGCACCCCCGTTTGTGCATTTGAATATTGACTGTGCCTGCAGCCGAGTTGCAAGGAACTTATCCTGATTTCACCTTATTTGCTGTGTTTGAACTTGTTCACGCTTTGCACCAGTGTTTGCTTGAAAAAAATACAGACTTCTCACTATATTTGGTTCTGCTGCTTATTTGTCTCAAGCCAAGAGATTCCTGAGTGTTCCACTACAATTGTTACACTCTTTTAATTATGCTCTTGCACACGCTGAACGCAAATTGGGCCCCTCATACTGTGAAACCGTCCCAGAGGTGGGACTTTCCTTCTTAATGAGACGCAGCACAGCTGTCATTCATACCCCCTTGGCGCTGTTTGTTTGTGTACCAGAGCCTGCGCTGTTATGTTATCCTTTGGCCATGCGCAGTTAGTGCTGTCCGTCTTCTGACATCATTTGATGTCAGTCTTACTGCACCTGTGTGGTCGCACTGCCCGAGATCAGGCCCCGCAGTGTCTTCTGATTTATTCACACTGCGTGGCAGGGATTCATGGCCTTGCGCAGTTCATATCTTAGCCTCTCTAACTCATCTCCTTCTGCCGTCTTCAGACTGTGCAGCGTCAGCTGATCTCTAATCACATGCCACGGCCGTGACACCACACAGTCTGAAGAAGGAAGAAGGAGATGAGTGAGAGGCGAAGATATGCACTGTGCATGCCCAAGAATCCCAGCCCCGCAGTGTCTTCTGATTTATTCACACTGCGGGGCTGGGATTCATGGCCTTGTGCAGTGCATATCTTAGCCTCTCTAACTCATCTCCTTCCACCTTTTTCAGACTGTGTGGCATCAGCTGATCCCTAGTCACATGCCATAGCTGTGGTGCCATACAGTCTGAAGAAGGCAGAAGGAGATGAGTGAGAGGCGAAGATATGCACTGGGCATGCCCATGAATCCCAGCCCCGCAGTGTGAATAAATAAGACACAGCGGGGCGTGATCTCAGGCAGGGCAGCCACACAGGCACAGTCAGCCTGACACCAAAGGATGTCAGAAGATGGGCAACGCTAACTGCACATGGCCAAGGGATAACATAACAGCGCAGGCTCCGAAACAGATTCAAACAATGCTGAGGAGGCGGCTCATGGCACCAAGGGGGTAGGAATGATGGCTGTGTTGCATCTCATTACGAAGGAAAGTCCCACATCTGGGATGGTTTAACGGTAAGAGGGGCACATTTTATAAGTGTTAAGTTCAGCGTGTGCAAGGAGCATAACTAAAAGAGCCACCTTTTCCTTGTGCAGCATTACTGATGCACAAGGTGGCCTCAGCGTGGAGGTAGCAGGACACATTGCCGAATACACAGCTGGGGCTCAGCTGACGTTACTGAAACCCAAGAACACTGGGTCATGTGTTGACTGTGCAGATGGAACTTCTGAGCAGCAACTGCCAGTGTTGGAGCCCAGGGATTGCAGTTCAGGTGGTAGAAACATGAACACAACAGGAGACCTGGATACTGTAGCCAACCAATTATTTAATCTGGACAAGGACTGGCAAATTCCTGCGAGATCCAGACCTTGTTCATTTTCAGAAAAGTAAGCCAGTCAATGTTATCGGAGGATAGTCACATGCGACGGTTGGTTTTAATTGTTTTTAATAGAGTGGTGTTCTTGCTTTTCTAGTTGTTTAATAAAATTTATAAAATTTATATTTTATTTAAGTGGTGGTCCTCTTTATATAGCTTGATGCTTTTCCTCTTTTGCATATTTATGCGACGGTATGTGAGAACACTACCTGCGGCACTAAAGACGTGTTCCGATAATATACTAGCAGCAGGGCAAGCCAGCACCTCCAATGCATACTGGCTAAGCTCTGGCCATGTATCCAGCTTAGAGACCAAAAACTTGAAAGGGGAAGAGCCCTCTGGGAGTACACTGAGAAGACAAGACATGTAGTCTGTCACCATCTGACGGAAACGTTGCCTCCTGTTGACTGGAGCCATCTGTGATGGTGTAGACATTTGTGGCGGGCACACAAAACTGTGCCACGGTTGGGCCATACTGGTCTTGCCTTGTGCTGAGGCACTGCTTCTGCTCCCTCTTTGTGCAGAGCTTCCTCCACTGCCTCGACACACTGAGCTGCTTTGTAAAGCACTAGCAGCACTGCTCTCACTTGGACTGAAGAAGATGATGGAATTCACCAGTGTGTCTTGGTACTCCCGCATTTTACGCTCCCGGTTCAACGGTGTTATGAGGCTTTGTAAGTTGTCTCGGTAGCGAGGATCTACGAGGTGTACACCCAATAATCAGCTGTGTTGAGAATGTGGGTGATGCGGCGGTCGTTTCTCAGGCACTGCAGCATGAAATCAACCATGTGCTGCAGACTGCCAACTGGCCAAGAAACGCTGTCCCCTGTGTGAGGCGTGATCTCTGCCTGCTCTGCATCACCCCACCCTCGCTCTACACACTGACTACTTGAGAATTGAGTAACTCCCTCCTCTTGACAGATGTCTTCCTCCTCCATTGACTCCTCCTCATCCTCCTCACAAAGTGTCCCCTGCCTGTTATGATTCCCCAATGGCAAGGAAACATCAGAACACAAAAATAACGGATGAGCTCTGGGTGATGGAATCTCGAGCTGACCATGAGCTAAATCTACCACACAACTAATAGCAGCCAGGGAGCATTCCTGATTAACCCTAGATGCCACGCGCCAGCCGGAGGACTAACTACGCCTGGTAGAGGAAGAAACAGACCTGGCTTACCTCTAGGGAAATACCCCAAAAGATGATAGCAGCCCCCCACATGTAATAACGGTGAGTTAAGAGGAAAAGACATACACAGTATGAAGGTAGATTTAGCAAAGAGAGGTCCACTTTCTAGATAGCAGAAGGATACAAAAGAGGACTTCAAGGTCAACTGAAAACCCTTTCAAAAAACCATCCTGAAATTACTTTAAGACTCCTGTGTTAACTCATGACACAGGAGTGGCAATTTCAGCCCACAGAGCTTCCAGCTACAGAGAATAACAAAAACTGCAAACTGGACAAAAGATACAAAAACAAAGGACAAAGTCCACTTAGCTGATCAGAAGACTAATAGCAGGAACATGCAACCGAAGGTTCTGGTTACAATGATGACCGGCAAGGAAATGACTGGAGAGCAAGACTAAATAGGAAACTCCCAAACACTGATGGGCGCAGGTGAACTGAGACAGCAAGGTACACACAAGTCACCAGTACCACCAGCAACCACCAGGGGAGCCCAAAAAGCGGACACAACAGTACCCCCCCTTAAGGAGGGGGCACCGAACCCTCACAAGAACCGCCAGGGCAATCTGGATGAGCTCTATGAAAGGCACGAACCAAATCCGAGGCATGAACATCAGAGGCCGTTACCCAAGAATTATCTTCCTGACCATAGCCCTTCCATTTAAGCAGATACTGAAGTCTCCGCCTGGAAATACGGGAGTCCAAGATCTTCTCTACAACGTACTCCAATTCACCCTCTACCAGCACAGGAGCAGGAGGTTCAGTAGAAGGAACCACCGGTACCTCATATCTCCGCAACAACGACCGATGGAATACATTATGGATAGCGAAAGATGCCGGGAGGTCCAAACGAAAGGACACAGGGTTAATAATCTCCAAAATCCTATACGGACCAATGAACCGAGGCTTAAATTTAGGAGAAGAAACCCTCATAGGGACAAAATGGGAAGATAACCACACCAAGTCCCCAACACGAAGGCGAGGACCAACACGACGACGGCGGTTAGCAAACTGCTGAGTACTCTCCTGGGACAACTTCAAATTGTCCACCACCTGTCCCCAAATCCGATACAACCGATCCACCACCGCATCCACTCCAGGACAATCCGAAGATTCCACCTGACCAGATGAGAAACGAGGATGAAACCCCGAATTGCAAAAGAAAGGAGAAACCAAAGTGGCAGAACTAGCCCGATTATTAAGAGCAAACTCCGCCAACGGCAAAAAGGCAACCCAGTCATCCTGATCCGCAGACACAAAACACCTCAAATAAGTCTCCAAAGTTTGATTAGCTCGCTCCGTCTGGCCATTAGTCTGAGGATGGAATGCAGACGAAAAAGACAAATCAATGCCCAACCTGGCACAGAATGCCCGCCAAAATCTAGACACGAACTGAGTTCCCCTGACAGAAACGATGTTTTCCGGAATACCATGCAAGCGAACCACATTTTGAAAAAATAGAGGGACCAACTCAGATGAGGAAGGCAACTTAGGTAATGGTACCAAGTGAACCATTTTAGAAAAACGGTCACACACCACCCAGATGACAGACATCTTCTGAGAGACAGGGAGATCAGAAATAAAGTCCATAGAGATGTGCGTCCAAGGCCTCTTCGGAATAGGCAAGGGCAACAACAACCCACTAGCCCTAGAACAACAAGGCTTGGCCCGAGCACATACATCACAAGACTGCACAAAAACACGCACATCTCGAGACAGAGAAGGCCACCAGAAGAATCTAGCCAGCAAATCCCTGGTACCAAAAATTCCAGGATGACCTGCCAGCGTAGAAGAATGAACTTCCGAGATGACTCTACTGGTCCAATCATCAGGAACAAACAGTCTACCAGGCGGACAACGATCAGGTCTATCCGCCTGAAATTCTTGCAAGGCACGTCGCAGATCTGGGGAGACAGCAGACAAAACCACCCCATCCTTAAGGATACCAGCAGGTTCAGAATCCCCCGGAGAGTCAGGCTCAAAACTCCTAGAAAGAGCATCTGCCTTCACATTCCTAGAACCCGGTAAGTACGAGACCACAAAATTAAACCGAGAAAAAAACAACGACCATCGTGCCTGTCTAGGATTCAGGCGCCTGGCAGACTCCAAATAAACCAGATTCTTGTGGTCAGTCAAAACTACCACCTGATATCTGGCACCCTCAAGCCAATGACGCCACTCCTCAAATGCCCACTTCATGGCCAAAAGCTCCCGATTACCAACATCATAATTTCTCTCGGCGGCAGAAAATTTTTGAGAAAAGAACGCACAAGGTCTCATCACTGAGCAGTCGGAACTTTTCTGCGACAAAACCGCCCCCGCTCCGATCTCGGAAGCATCGACCTCAACCTGAAAGGGAAGAGAAACATCAGGCTGGCGCAAAACAGGGGCAGACAAAAAGCGGTGCTTAAGCTCCCGAAAGGCCTCCACAGCAGCAGAGGACCAATTGGCAACATCAGCACCCTTCTTAGTCAAATCCGTCAGAGGTTTAGCAACCCCAGAAAAACCAGTTATAAATCGACGATAAAAATTAGAAAAGCCCAGGAATTTCTGAAGACCCTTTAGAGAAGTAGGCTGCGTCCAGTCATAAATAGCCCGAACCTTGACAGGGTCCATCTCAATAGAAGAAGGGGAAAAAATGTACCCCAAAAAGGAAATTTTTTGAACCCCAAAAACACACTTTGAACCCTTTACACACAGAGAATTCTCCCGCAAAACCTGAAAAACCCTCTTGACCTGTTGAACATGAGACTCCCAGTCATCAGAAAAAATCAAAATATCATCCAAATACACGATCATAAATTTATCCAAATATTCGCGGAAAATATCATGCATAAAGGACTGAAAGACTGAAGGTGCATTCGAAAGGCCGAAAGGCATTACTAGATATTCAAAATGGCCCTCAGGCATATTAAATGCGGTTTTCCACTCATCCCCCTGCTTAATTCGCACCAAATTATACGCCCCACGAAGATCAATCTTAGAGAACCACTTAGCCCCCCTTATGCGAGCAAACAAATCAGTCAGCAAAGGCAACGGATACTGATATTTTACTGTAATTTTATTCAGGAGTCGATAATCAATACAAGGCCTCAGAGAGCCATCCTTTTTAGAGACAAAGAAAAAACCGGCTCCTAAAGGTGATGAAGAAGGACGAATATGTCCCTTTTCCAGGGACTCCTTAACATACTCTCGCATAGCAGCATGTTCAGGTACAGATAGGTTAAACAAACGACCCTTAGGAAATTTACTGCCAGGAATCAGATCTATGGCGCAATCACAATCTCTGTGGGGAGGGAGTGAACCAATTTTAGGCTCTTCAAAAATATCCCGATAATCCGACAAAAATGCCGGAATCTCTGAGGGAATAGATGACGAGATAGAAACCAAAGGTATGTCCCCATGAGCCCCCCGACATCCCCAGCTTAACACAGACATAGTTTTCCAGTCCAGGATTGGGTTATGAGATTGTAACCATGGTAATCCAAGCACCAAAACATCATGTAGATTGTGCAACACAAGGAAGCGAATAACTTCCTGATGGTCTGGAGTCATGCGCATAGTCACTTGCGTCCAGAACTGTGGTTTATTACAAGCCAAAGGTGTAGAGTCAATACCCTTCAGGGGTATAGGGACTTCCAGAGGCTCCAAATCAAACCCACAGCGCCTGGCAAAGGACCAATCCATAAGACTCAGAGCGGCGCCAGAGTCCACATAGGCATCCACGGTAATAACTGATAATGAACAAATCAAGGTTACAGACAGAATAAATTTAGACTGTAAAGTGCCAATAGAAACAGACTTGTCAACCTTCCTAGTACGTTTAGAGCATGCTGATATAACATGAGCCGAATCACCACAATAGAAGCATAACCCATTTTTACGCCTATAATTCTGCCGCTCGCTTCTGGACAGAATTCTGTTACATTGCATTTTCTCTGGCGTCTCTTCAGAAGATACCGCCAAATGGTGCACGGGTTTGTGCTCCCGCAAACGCCGATCAATCTGAATAGCCATTGTCATGGACTCATTCAGACCTGTGGGCGTAGGAAACCCCACCATGACATCTTTAACGGCATCAGAAAGGCCCTCTCTGAAGTTTGCCGCTAGGGCACACTCATTCTACTGAGTAAGCACAGACCATTTACGAAATTTTTGGCAGTATATCTCAGCTACATCTTGCCCTTGATATAGGGCTATCAAAGCTTTTTCAGCTTGAATTTCCAAATTAGGTTCCTCATAAAGCAACCCTAAAGCCAGAAAAAACGCATCCACATTGAGCAACGCAGGATCCCCTGGTGTCAATGAAAATGCCCAATTTTGAGGGTCACCTCACAGCAAAGAGATTACAATCTTAACCTGCTGAACAGGATCTCCAGAGGAGTGAGGTCTGAGAGAAAGGAATAATTTACAATTATATTTGAAATTCAGAAACCGAGATCTATCTCCGGAAAACACCTCTGGTGTAGGAATTTTAGGTTCAGAAATAGGAGTATGTATAACAAAATCTTGTAAATTTTGAACCTTCGTAGCAAGATTATTTAAACCTGCAGCCAAACTCTGAGGATCCATCTTTAAACAGGTGAGATCAGAGCCATTCAAGGGTTAGAAGGAGAGAAAGGCAAAGGCTGTAATTAGAGCTGAAATGCAACTGATCCAACTAAGGAGCAAGCATAGGGGAAAAAAAAAAAAAACTCTACAGACTTCTTTTTCTCTCCTTTCTTCTGCCAATAACTTTAACTTTGGCCGGTCATACTGTTATGATTCCCCAATGGCAAGGAAACATCAGAACACAAAAATAACGGACGAGCTCTGGGTGATGGAATCTCGAGCTGACCATGAGCTAAATCTACCACACAACTAATAGCAGCCAGGGAGCATTCCTGATTAACCCTAGATGCCACGCGCCAGCCGGAGGACTAACTACGCCTGGTAGAGGAAGAAACAGACCTGGCTTACCTCTAGGGAAATACCCCAAAAGATGATAGCAGCCCCCCACATGTAATAACGGTGAGTTAAGAGGAAAAGACATACACAGTATGAAGGTAGATTTAGCAAAGAGAGGTCCAATTTCTAGATAGCAGAAGGATACAAAAGAGGACTTCAAGGTCAACTGAAAACCCTTTCAAAAAACCATCCTGAAATTACTTTAAGACTCCTGTGTTAACTCATGACACAGGAGTGGCAATTTCAGCCCACAGAGCTTCCAGCTACAGAGAATAACAAAAACTGCAAACTGGACAAAAGATACAAAAACAAAGGACAAAGTCCACTTAGCTGATCAGAAGACTAATAGCAGGAACATGCAACCGAAGGGTCTGGTTACAATGATGACCGGCAAGGAAATGACTGGAGAGCAAGACTAAATAGGAAACTCCTAAACACTGATGGGCGCAGGTGAACTGAGACAGCAAGGTACACACAAGTCACCAGCACCACCAGCAACCACCAGGGGAGCCCAAAAAGCGGAAACACAACACCTGCCTAAGACTTTGTGAGGAACCACATTGCGCTGACTGTCCAAAAGCAGATGGAACTGGTGACTCCTCTTCCTCCACCTCTTTCACAACATCATCCCTTAGCGCTTACAGTGTTCTTTCAAGCAGGCAGATAAGGGGGACAGTCATGCTGACTAGTGCATCATCTGCACTCACCATCCGCGTGGAATCATCGAAGGCACGCAAAACCTGGCAGACGTCCTTAATAGTGGCCCACTCAGAGGTTGTGAAGTTTGAACGGTGCGGAATGCGACTTCTTTGCGCATAATGCAGCTGGTACTCCATAACTGCTGGCTGCTGCTCACACAACCGCTCCACCATATGTAACGTAGAATTCCACCTGGTGGGTAGGTCACATATGATGCGATTTTCCGGAAGGCGGAATCGGCGCTGGAGAGCTGCAATATGCGATTTTGCCATGCTGGAATGACGCAAGTGAGCACACTCTAGGCGGACCTTGCGCAGCAGCGCATAAAGATCCGGATAGTCCCTCAAAAAACTTTGAACGACCAAGTTGAGCACATGTGCCAGACATGGGATGTGAGTGAGTTTGCCTAGGGCCAGAGCTGCCACCAGATTTCGGCCATTGTCACACACTACCATGCCTGGCTGGAGATTCGCTGGCACAAACCATACGCTGCTCTCCTGCTTGATGGCATTCCAGAGCTCCTGCGCTGTGACTTTGATTCCCCAAAGAAATTAATTTCAATATGGACTGTTAACATTTGTCCACAGCTGTGCTCATATCGGTCGTAACAGGTAAGCGTTCATGGGTCCATGTGGAGGTGGACTGTGACGGCTCCTGCAGCGCTGATTCTGAGGAACTGGAGTATGAGGAGGAGTCAATGTGTACAGACTGGATTCCTGCAATCCTTGGATTTGGCAGAACACGTACAGCGCCACTCTCATGATGTGTACCCGGCTCCACAACATTTACCCAATGGGCAGTGAGGGAAAGGTATCATCCCTGTCCATGGTGACTGGTCCACACATCGGTGGTGAGGTGGACCTTGCTACTGATGGCGCAGGTTTAATGTTTCCCTCCACATGCTTCTGCAGGGCCTGCTGAAATAAAATGGAACGGTATGAGGCAATGACGCACCATGAGCTGACTACAACCGGCTGTGGTGGCAGAACAGACTACAGAGTGAGCTGCACTCACACAGAGACCGTGCAGACAGCCGTAAATGGCACTGCAAGGCCAAAAAAATCCTCTATGTAATCCTATATATTGTTTTTCCAAAATCTAGCAGGATACGGATGGAAAGCCACTAATAGGATAAATTTAAAAAAATGTGCAGCAGGCTGCACTAATTGAGGAACGGAGAATGGAACGGTATGGGGCAGTGACGCACCCTGAGCTGACTACAACCGGCTGTGGCGGCAGAACAGACTGCAGAGTGAGCTGCACTCATACGGAGACCATGCAGACAGCCATAACTGGCACTGCAAGGCCAAAAAAAACCCCTCAATGTCATCCTATATAGTGTTTGTCCACAATCTAGGAGGATACAGGTGGAAAGCCACTAATAGGATAAATTTAAAAAAATGTGCAGCAGGTTGCACTATTTGAAAAACGGACAATGAGACGGTATGAGGCAGTGATACACCCTGAGCTGACTACAACCAGCGGTGGCTGCTGACCAGACTACAGAGTGACCTGCACTCACACAGACACCTTGCAGACAGCCGTGAACAGCGCAGCAAGGCAAAAAAAGGTTCTCACACAGAGGTTGCTATATTAGCCTGGGTAAAGCACAATGAAGCAAATCACTATCTCTAAACTGGCCCTCAGTCAGAACACAGCGTCCTGTCCCTAACAGAATACACAGCAGAGTGAACCCAAAATGGTGGCGGCGATTTTTATACTGCATCATGACATAATTTCAGCAGCCAATCACAGCCATGCCAGTAGTTACATGCCTACCATGCAGAACAGGATGTGCCCACACTTCTAATTAGTCCTCATTGGTAAATTCTGGCTATGTGAATTATGGCAACTCCGATTCCGGTGTCTGATATACTGAAAGTATTAGAACTCGGTATTGGAATTCCGATACCGCAAATATCGGCCGATACCCAAAACTTGCGGTATCGGAATGCTCAACACGACTGCTGACTTTACAGATGTCCAGAAGGCAGTCATTGACACTCTCCACAAGTAGGAGAAGCCACAAAAGGTAGCTGCTTAAGAATCTGGCTGTTCACAGACTGCTTTATCCAAGCATATTAATGGAAAGTTGAGTGGAAGGAAAAAGTGTGGTAGAAAAAGGTGCACAAGCAATAACTGCAACCTTGGATGTCTGGCATCTGTGTAATTCTCCAAAACTTTAAGAACTCGACCAAGATGGCGAACGGTGATGATGACATAATGAATTGCACCATCCAGCTTCTCTGAAAAGCTGCCTGCTCACAATTAAAGAGGAGGCTTTGCAAGTGGAGCAAGTTGAGATGTAGCAAGAAACTATCCTGGCTAATGCTACACAGACCAGTTTCATTTCATCTTCTCAACGCAAATTGGGTGATATTTAAAAAGAGGAGGAGGAACAGGAGCTGGTTGCCTGCACTTTAGACAGTAGCACTCACACAATCTTCATCTCGTTTGTTCAATGTGGAATGCCTGAAGACCAGGAAGAGAGGAAGGATGATGAGGAAGACAAGGAGGGCAATATGTACAGTCATCCTCATGGGGAAAACAGGGAAGTCATGACTGTTGGCAGTCTGGCTCAAATTGCTGAGTTTATCCTGCCTTTTCCGTGACGCACACATTGTATGCATTTTGGCCAACACTAGTTACTGGTTGGACACTGTTCTAGACGCATGCTACAAGGAGAACTTTACATCTCTCCTTCCTGTGGTGGAGAGGTCTAATAAAATGTTGCAGTACCAGGAGGACCTAGTTGAAGAATTATTTTAAAAAATTCCCATATGACAATGCTGTTGGCAGACATCACTAGAGTTTAGTGAAACAGATCGGTCATTTTCAAAAGTCGCCGACTTTTGGCAAAGTCGGGTTTCATGAAACCCGATCCGATCCCAGCGTAAGATCGGCCATGCGGTACACGATCTTCGCGCCAATGTCGCGTTTCATATGACGCTTAAAGCGCCATTTCTCAGCCAATGAAGGTGCACGAAGAGTGTGGGCAGCATGATGACATAGGTCCTGGTCCCCACCATCTTAGAGAAGGGCATGGCAGTGACTGGCTTGCTTTCTGCGGCGTCACAGGGGCTATAGAGGGGCGTTCCCGCCGACCGCCATCTTACTGCTGCTGATCTGAGCTTAGGGAGAGGATGCTGCCGCTTCATCAGAAGCAGGGATAGCATAAGGCAGGGTAAATTAACCCCAAAACTGCTTGTGCTGTAGCGATTTCAACTGTCCAACACCACCTTTTCTTTGCAGGGACAGTGTAGGCTAGATTTCTGTGCAACAGCACTGTAGGTTATAAGGCTCCCTGATAGCTGCGTTGCTGTGTGTACGCCGCTGTGCAAACCAACTGCTTTTTTCAAAGCACAAATCCTGTTGCTCCTTCATTTCTGCACAGCTATCTTGTTTGTTTGTCCACACTTTTGACTTTTGTGTGCAGCAGTCCTTTTTATTGCTGCCTGCCACACTTTTCTGAGATTACTGTAGGGAGATAGTAATTGTAGTACAGTCCCTTTTTTTTTGTTTGTTTGTTATATCTCTTCAAGCCACTTTCTGCCACAGAAAATATACTGTAATACCGTGGCCCAGATTTATTCACTAGTCTCCCTGAAAAAAAAAGGGGCAGATTAAAATGGGCAAATATGCATTAGTGCCAGTCCTGGGTGTGGCATCTGTCTTTGTTTTTCTGCCACAGAAAACCTACTGTATAACTGTGTGCCTGATTTCTTCCTAATTCTCCCATAAAAAAAACAAGTGGGAGATTAAGATTGGCAAATCTGCATTAGTGCCAGTCCTGTGTGTGGCATCTGTCTTTGTTTTTCTGCCACAGAAAACCTACTGTATAACAGTGGGCCTGATTACTTCCTAATTCTCTCATAAAAATAAAAACAAGTGGGAGATTAAGATTGGCAAATCTGCATTAGTGCCAGTCCTGTGTGTGGCATCTGTCTTTGTTTTTCTGCCACAGAAAACCTACTGTATAACAGTGGGCCTGATTTTTCCCTGCATTCTCCCACACATAAAAAAGGGAGATTTACATTCACAAGTTCATGTACACCTTCTACCTGGTTTTACAGGACCACCTAATGGTTGTTAGTTAGGTTACATTTTTCCAATAATGAGGAAGTCTGGTGGAAGAGGTCGTGGCCGTGGGCGTTCATTGCCAGCTGGTAATGATGGTAGTGGTGGTGGTCGTGGAGCATCAGATGGTCGTGGGAAAAGCAATATAGCCCCTAAGTCTCGAGTTGTTGAGCCAGCGTCATTGTCTCGCTACACAAGGCGTCTGCAGCCGAGGATGTGGGAAGCCTAGATGACAGTCAGCCATTGTCTGCTCAGGGAAGTCAACAGGACGAGGTGGCGGGCGAAGAGGAGGAAGACAAGGTGGATGATGGGGATGAGTATTTTTTGGATGAGGAAGCTTCTCAGGGGGCAAAAGAAAGTGCTGGTGTTGCAAGGCCGGGTTCAGGTTTTTTGAGGGAGACAAGTGAAGTAGATTTGCCCGAAAGTGCTCCTCAACCCAGCACATGCACAGATTTGACAACTGGAATATTGGCACACATGGCGGATTATGCCTTGCGTATCCTCAAAAGGGACCCACGCATTATAAAAATGATGTCCGATGACGATTACTGGTTGGCCTGCCTCCTCGATCCTCACTATAAAGGCAAATTGCAAAATATCATGCCACATGAGAACCTCGAACAAATATTGGCAACCAAACAAGCTACTCTTGTAGACCATTTGATTAAGGCATTCCCAGCACACAGCGTCGGTGATGGTTCTCACTAGTGTTGAGCATTCCGATACCGCAAGTATCGGGTATCGGCAGATATTTGCGGTATCGGAATCCCGATACAGAGTTCCGATACTTTTGTGATATCGGGAATCGGTATCGGGATCGATATTAATGTGTAAAATAAAGAAGAAAAATAAAAATATTGATATACTCACCTCTCCGACGGAGCCTGGACGTTACCGATGTAAGCGGCAGCCTCAGTATCGGGTATCGGTATCGGCGATAGCCGATACTTTTTGGGTATCGGCCGATACTATCCGATACCGATACTTTCAAGTATCGGACGGTATCACTCAACACTAGTTCTCACACGATCTTCAGGGGGCAACAGGGCAGAGGTGGTAGAGGTTCACAAATCAGAAGTGGCGTTGGACAGAGGGGTTTTCTGACCAGGTTGTGGAGTGATTTCGCAATGACCGCAGACACGACAGGTACTGCAGCATTAATTCAAAGTGACAGGAGACAACATTTGTCCAGTATGGTTGCTAACTATTTTTCCTCCATTATTGATGTTCTCCCTCAACAGTCATTCCCATTGCAGGAGCTTGCTTACCCAGCAGCTAGTGTGCTATCAGAAAGAGTTTTCAGTGCTGCAGGTTCAATACTGACAGAAAAAAGGACTCGTCTGGCGACCCAAAATGTTGATGATCTAACCTTCATTAAAATGAACCACTCATGGATTTCCAATTATTTTGCCCCACCTTTCCCGTCTGACACCTAGCTTTTCTGAAAAAAGGTCTTTGGGACTGGTGTTATTGACTATTCCAATCTCTTAATTTGCAGCTGCTGTTTGTACAGCATACGACATGTTTACACCTCCCTAAATGGCCTAACTCCCCTTAACAAATAAGGCATTGGCACGCAGGACCTGAAATACCATCCTGACCTGCTTCACATGGGACTCCCAATCATCAGAAAAGACCAAAATATCATCTAGATACACAATCATAAATTTATCCAGATATTCTCGGAAGATGTCGTGCATGAAGGACTGAAACACAGAAGGGGCAATAGAAAGTCCAAAAGGCATCACCAAGTACTCAAAATGACCTTCGGGCGTATTAAATGCTGTTTTCCATTCATCGCCCTGCTTTATACGCATAAGATTATATGCACCACGAAGATCTATCTTGGTGAACCAACTAGACCCCCTAATACGAGCAAACAGATCAGACAACAATGGCAAAGGGTACTGAAATTTGACCGTGATTTTATTTAGAAGGCGATAATCTATACAGGGTCTCAAAGAACCATCCTTCTTGGCCACAAAAAAGAATCCTGCATCAAGAGGGGACGAGGACGGGCGAATATGTCCCTTCTCCAAAGACTCCTTTACATAACTCCGCATAGCGGCATGTTCTGGCACAGACAAATTAAACAGTCGTCCCTTAGGGAACTTACTACCAGGAATCAAATTTATAGCACAATCACAATCCCTATGAGGAGGTAAGGCACAGGACTTGGGCTCATCAAACACATCTTGGTAGTCTGACAAAAACTCAGGGACTTCAGAAGGAGTTGAGGAAGCAATTGATACCAAAGGAGCATCGCCATGAATTCCCTGGCAACCCCAACTTAACACAGACATTGCTTTCCAATCCAAGACTGGATTATGAGCCTGCAGCCATGGCAGACCCAACATGACAACGTCATGCAGATTATATAGCACAAGAAAGCAAATCACCTCCTGATGTGCAGGAGTCATACACATGGTCACTTGAGTCCAGTACTGAGGTTTATTCTTGGCCAATGGCGTAGCGTCAATTCCCTTCAATGGAATAGGGAACTGCAAAGGCTCCAAGACAAAACTACAGCGTTTGGCGAATGACAAATCCATAAGATTCAGGGCAGCACCTGAATCTACAAAAGCCATAACCGAGTAGGATGACAGAGAGCAAATCAAAGTAACAGACAAAATGAATTTAGGCTGTACAGTACCAATGGTGACAGATTTAGCGAACTTTTTTGTGCGCTTAGAACAATCTGAGATGACATGAGCGGAATCACCACAGTAGAAGCACAACCCATTCTGACGTCTATGATTTTGCCGTTCAATTCTGGTCAGAATCCTGTCACATTGCATAGACTCAGGTTTCTGTTCAGAAAACACCGCCAGATGGTGCGCAGGTTTGCGCTCCCGCAAACGCCGATCAATCTGAATGGCCAAAGCCATTGACTCATTCAGACTCGCAGGCGTGGGGAACCCCACCATAACATTCTTAAGGGCTTCAGAAAGACCTTTTCTGAAAATTGCTGCCAGGGCACACTTATTCCATTGAGTAAGCACCGAACACTTCCTAAATTTCTGACAATAAACCTATGTTTCATCCTGACCCTGAGAAAGGGCCAGCAAAGCTTTTTCTGCCTGGTCAACAAGATTAGGTTCCTCATAAAGCAATCCAACCGCAAGAAAAAACGCATCCACATTCAGCAATGCAGGATTTCCTGGTGCCAGGGAGAATGCCCAATCTTGAGGGTCACCACGTAACAAGGAAATAATAATTTTAACTTGCTGAGCAGGGTTACCAGAGGATTGAGGTCTCAAAGAAAGAAATAACATGCAATTATTCTTAAAATTCAAAAAACCTAGATCTATCTCCAGAAAACAACTCAGGAATAGGTATTTTAGGCTCTGACATAGGACTGTGAATGACATAATCCTGAATGCCCTGTACCCTTCCAGTAAGATGATCCATACTAGATGTCAAACTCTGAATATCCATGTCTTCAGCTGAACTCAGAACCACCCAGAGATTAATGGGAGGAGAGAAGCTAGACAAACTGCAGCAAATAAAAAAAATGCACTCAGGACTTCTCTTATCCCGCTTCTGCGATGCATTTAACACTTTTGGGCCTGCTGTACTGTTATGATCCTTAGTGGCTTAGGATCACAAATCTGACCAGCTAAGTAGGAGAACGTAGGACGAGCTCTGGGGATGTGGGATGTTGTGAATTTGCTTTTTGCTCCCTCTAGTGGTTACTAGTTTTTTGACTCTGGTTTTTCTGTCATTCCTTTTATCCGCACCTGGGTCGTTAGTTAGGGGTGTTGCTATATAAGCTCCCTGGACCTTCAGTTCTATGCCTGGCAACGTAGTTATCAGAGCTAGTCTGCTGTGCTCTTGTCTACTGATCCTGGTTCCAGTTATATCAGCTAAGTCTGCCTTTTGCTTTTTGCTATTTGTTTTGGTTTTGTATTTTTGTCCAGCTTGTTCCAAATCTATATCCTGACCTTTGCTGGAAGCTCTAGGGGGCTGGTGTTCTCCCCCCGGACCGTTAGACGGTTCGGGGGTTCTTGAATTTCCAGTGTGGATTTTGATAGGGTTTTTGTTGACCATATAAGTTACCTTTCTTTATTCTGCTATCAGTAAGCGGGCCTCTCTGTGCTAAACCTGGTTCATTTCTGTGTTTGTCATTTCCTCTTACCTCACCGTCATTATTTGTGGGGGGCTTCTATCCAGCTTTGGGGTCCCCTTCTCTGGAGGCAAGAAAGGTCTTTGTTTTCCTCTACTAGGGGTAGCTAGATTCTCCGGCTGGCGCGTGTCATCTAGAATCAACGTAGGAATGATCCCCGGCTACTTCTAGTGTTGGCGTTAGGAGTAGATATATGGTCAACCCAGTTACCACTGCCCTATGAGCTGGATTTTTGTATTCTGCAGACTTCCACGTTCCTCTGAGACCCTCGCCATTGGGGTCATAACAGTGGGAACTGGACTGACCGCAAACCTGATCCTAACCGCAGACACTATAAGCAGCCGTGGAACGTACCTAAAAATCCTAGATGTCTCTTCACAGCCTGAGAAACTGGCTACCCCTAGAGAGAAATAAAAGCCTCACTTGCCTCGGAGAAATAACCCCAAAGTTTAGAACAGCCCCCCACAAATAATAACGGTGAGTTAAGGAGAAAGCACAAACATAGAAATGAAAACAGGTTCAGCAAAGGAGGCCCGCTAGTCACTAAATAGCAAGAGGATAGCAAAGAATCTGTGCGGTCAGTGCAAAACCCTATCCAAAAATATCCACACAGAGAATACAAGAACCCCCACACTAACTAACGATATGAGGGGAGAAACTCTGCACCAGAGCTACCAGCAAGCGAGAGTATCACATATTAGCAAGCTGGACTGAACTCATCATATACTGAAAAAACATATTATCCAAGATGAGCAAAAATGAACTAGCAAAACTTAGCTTCTCAGAAGAGACAGGAAACGAATGAAGTCAGGAGAAATCCAAACCAGTACTGAATACAACGACAGGCAAAAAGTGAAGGTCCAGGTGAGTTAAATAGGAAACCTGAATAGCAGGTGACAAGGCAGCTGGTCCCAGCCACAGACCTGAAGAATAAAATAAGAGAGCCACCAGAGGGAGCCCAAAGACAGAACTCACACAGTACCACTCACGACTACAGGAGGGAGTCCGAAAACAGAGTTCACAACACTAACGGTGTGTGCCGCTCCCTGGTGTTGTCCTCCACTGTATAAAGCTGTGCTTGAGTCTTTAGGCTTTCGGCCTATAGTATCAGATATTAAACTGCATTTGGCCTTTAACTTTGGTTGGGGCCTACTAACGGTGTGTGCCGCTCCCTGGTGTTGTCCTCCACTGTATAAAGCTGTGCTTCAGTCTTTGGGCTTTGGGTGTATAGTATCAGATATTAAACTGCATTTGGCCTTCAACTTTGGTTGCAGCCTACTAACGGTGTGTGCCGCTCCCTTTTGTTTTCCTCCACTGTATTAAGCTGTGCTTCAGTCTTTAGGCTTTCGGCCTGTAGTATCAGATATTAAACTGCATTTGGCCTTCAACTTTGGTTGGGGCCTACTAATGGTGTGTGCCGCTCCCTGGTGTTGTCCTCCACTGTATAAAGCTGTGCTTGAGTCATTAGGCTTTCGGCCTATAGTATCAGATATTAAACTGCATTTGGCTTTCAACTTTGGTTGGGGCCTACTAACGGTGTGTGCCGCTCCATGGTGTTTTCCTCCACTGTATAAAGCTGTGCTTCAGTCTTTAGGCTTTCGGCCTATAGTATCAGATATTAAACTGCATTTGGCCTTCAACTTTGGTTGAGGCTTACTAACGGTGTGTGCTGCTCCCTGGTGTTTTTCTCCACTGTATAAAGCTGTGCTTGAGTCTTTAGGCTTTCGGCCTGTAGTATCAGATATTAAACTGCATTTGGCCTTCAACTTGAGGCCTACTGATGGTGTGTGCCGCTCCTTGGTGTTGTCCTCCACTGTATTAAGCTGTGCTTCAGTCTTTGGGCTTTGGGTGTATAGTATCAGATATTAAACTGCATTTGGCCTTCAACTTTGGTTGCGGCCTGCTAACGGTGTGTGCCGCTCCCTGGTGTTTTCCTCCACTGTATAAAGCTGTGCTGCAATCTTCAGGCTCTCATTAAGAAGCTGTTGTTAATAAGACAGTGCAGTTGGCCTACTAATTTGGTTGGGCCTAGTAACGGTGTCTGCCGCACCTTCGTGTTGTCCTGTGTTATTTTCCAGAGCTTCAATCTTCAGGCTTTCGGGCTGTATTTGTAATATTCATTCATTCATTCATTGGGCCTACTAATGTGGTTTGGCCCTGTAAGAATTCTCTTACTGACTGTATTGTGTATTGGGGGACACTCACTTGGCGCAGGATTAATGTAGCCAGGCACAATTTTCTAACAAAACAGTCCATGCGGTTTATTGAATATGCCATAAACCGGGTTATGCAAAGTTCATTACTTATATCACATAAAACACAACAGGCACCAACAGTCTCTTTGGTACCTGACGGGAGCTCCTTCTCCTCATGCCGACTCCGTTAACCTCTTCTGGGTAAGCTGCCTAACGGGGATCACCAACTTGCCTGGTCAATACACAGTAGTCAGTCCAGACCTCAACGAAGGACTCTAGCTTCCTCACACTCCGTTAACACTCTTCTGGGTAAGCTGCCTAACGGGGATCCCCAACTTGCCTGGTCGGCACCCAGTAGTCAGTCCAGACCTCACCGAAGGACTCCAGCTTCCCCACACAGTAACTGTCCCTGGCTCCGCAGATCCCGGTCCTCACCTCGTGCTATTCAGGGATCCGGTCCTCCTCGCAGGACCTCCCAACACCCAGGTAGCCAGGACCCTGCCTGGTGGCCTAGTCCGGGTACTCTTCAGGACGTCCTTCCCCAGCCGGGAACGTCCAATACCCAGGTCACCCGAAGCCAAGTCTCACGGTCTAAGGTGCTTGCAGGACCCTAGTCATTCCTAGGACAATCCAGCACCGACCATCTCAGGTGCTTGCAGGACCCTAATCATTCCTAGGACAATCCAGCACCATCCGTCTCAGGTGCTTGCAGGACCCTAGTCATTCTTAGGACAATCCAGCACCATCCGTACATCAGGTTCCTTGGTCTCAGGTGCTCACAGGACCCTAGTCATTCCTAGGACAATCCAGCACCTTCACCGGTCAGGTCCATAGACAGGTACCACACAGGAACCACACAGGACCTACCGGACACACCTCTCAGCTCCACACACAGGGAGCTCACAATGAACACTGACCCACCTGGTCACGTTACATACTGGTAACCACTCCCCTGGGTGGGAGTGTGTGTGTGGCTAGTCTGACCCTCCCATCTCTCATGACTACCCCTGCCAATCTCCCATGAGAACTATACACATAACACAAACTCTTGAGGGACTACAGGTCCCAGCATAACCACAATACATCAGATTGACAGTGCAGAGTAACCTCCTCTGCAACACACATATTGGCCATTTACAATCCTGCCAAACTTTCTCTCTATACCATCACGTATCCAAGCGCATACTGGGGAGATCATGCAGCGCCCCCTACCTGTTACAGGGGTTACTGCATCACATATATCACACATCCCCCCCCCTCTCTTCACACCTGTAGGGTTGAACACCTGTCAAACACCCGAAACCTCGAGACAGGTCACACACACTACCTCGCCCTACCAGTCAAGAAGACCGTCTCAGTCGGTTTTGAACAACACTCATAATCATACCCATGTTGGGTTTACCCCGCTCCCAGCGGTCAACACGTAGGCCTTGAGCTTTGGCCCTTAAGTCACAGTCTGTCTGTGTCACCAAATCTTTAGTCACCACATTTTTTCTACCAGGTCTCCTACCTAAGTCACTCACCACTGTTTCGTCTCTAGTGCCCAATGCACACTACACGCTTCTACTGCCTTTTGAAGGCTTCATGCACACCCTCACCGGTACATGCATCTTGCGCCTCTTAGGGTACATCTATCACACACTTGACGAGTGGATTCTCACTTTCTTCAGGAACGGATGGCCCCTGTTTTGCCATCGACGTTTCTGACAAGACATCTGCCACAACCGGGTGACTATCTCGTTTGGCTCTTAACGCCCACTCTTCTTCAGCTTTACCCTCTTCCAGACCCCTGGTCAAGATGGGCATTAGCAGATGTGAGTCTTCGACCAGCATCTTCTCTTGTAGACGACCACTTAATGCTTCTCTGAGCCCTTTCACATCTTCCCTTAAGGCTTTGTTCACACCTTGCCAGGTTAACAGGTGACCTCTGAGCTCCGAGACTTCCTTCTCCAGCTCATTCACCCTGTGCTCAGCCTCTTGTCTCAGGACCCTTTCTTGTTCGACCTGTTACACACTCCAGGTCTTCCGTATCTTCTATCAAATCTTCACAAGGTGCAACTGGTTCAGCCCCTTTGCCTCTTTTACGTCTTCGGCGACGGGAGGAAGTTTTGCTACTTATACCAGAGTCAGTCTTACTGCGCTCTTTTACGCCTTTGTCACCGTCTGAATGGGAGTCACCACCACCTGATCTGTCATCCAGGAACCAGCCGTCCCTTTCTAAACAGGTCACAACTTCTGGAATGGCTGCCCATGCTGTCATGACTTCAGCCTGTGGAGCCCTGTCGTCTCTCTGTGTCAGTACGTCTGATAGCACAGAGTCATACTCCGCTCCAGCGCCTATTACTGGCCATGACTTGTCATAGTCACCACCCAGAGTACGAAGATCCCGCAAGTCCCTCTCTGTCTGGGTGTCAGCTCCAATTATTTTATCCACCAGACCACTACCAGTCACACTGTGGCACACTTCAGGTGGCATGTCCGTAAGTTGGGCACGTTTATCATTTTCTCTGGTCACGCCCACCTCAGGACTGTCAACTCTAGGGGGCGCATTCTCACTAATACTACCACCCTTCCACATAACATCCACAAACACTTCACCCTTTTTCCACCAGTCCCACAGTGTCACCAAATCTTGTCCTATAACCATAGGACACGGCAAGCTCAGGACTACAACCACCTCATGGTATGTGAAAACATCAGCTGCAGTAACGGAGAGTGGCTGCCTGAAGACATTTAGTGTCCCCAGGTGATACAGAACTTCCTGGCAGGGTTCTCAGTAAAGACGCTTCTCTCCCCGGGTCTAACAACCCCTGCACCCGCTCTCCATTCAGCCAAAAAGGCCACAGACGTGGCTCCTCACTGATTGCCAGCCCTATTTTGGCTCCGCCCCCTTTTTGGACAAGTGCTCTGCTTTTTGACACCACCCATGTTCGGGATATAGCCCCCTCTTGAGATTCCACCCCTTTTTTGGGCTACTACCCCTATTCGGGTTACCGCCCCTTTTTGGACAACCATCTCCGTTTGGGACACCGCTCACAATTTGGGACAGTCCCCTCCCTGGGATACACCTCATGGACTTCCCCACGATACTCAGACCCCAGTTCATACAGTACACTAATGTGACTCTGGCCCTTTAAGAGTCTGCAAACAGAAAAAAAAATTTCCCTTTTTTTTTTTTCCGACTCTTCACCAGCACCTGCTGGCACTGCCACAGCTCACGCTGCAGTCACACATAACCGGCAGCAAACCACAAGTCACCGCTGCTGCCACTGCAGCTCTGGCTGCTACGGAACCTCTCGCTGCAACCGTGGCTACTCTCCACACGGCTCTGCACGGCTCCACTGCTGCCGCTTGTCACCTTCGTGACCCCGCCGTGTCACAGCAGACGCTTGTCACCTTCGTAACCCTGCCGAGTTACAGCTAGACGCTTGTCACCTTCGTGGCTCTGCCACAACAATTAACTCCACGTGTGCCACCTGGATCGTTGCCAAAATTCTCCATCACATGTAAGATTTCTCTTACTGAGTGTATTGGGGGACACTCACTTGGCGCGGGATTAACGTAGCCAGGCACAATTTTCTAACAAAACAGTCCATGCGGTTTATTGAATATGCCATAAACCGGGTTATGCAAAGTTCATTACTTATATCACATAAAACACAACAGGCACCAACAGTCTCTTTGGTACCTGACGGGAGCTCCTGCTCCTCATGCCGACTCCGTTAACCTCTTCTGGGTAAGCTGCCTAACGGGGATCACCAACTTGCCTGGTCAATACACAGTAGTCAGTCCAGACCTCAACGAAGGACTCCAGCTTCCCCACACTCCGTTAACACTCTTCTGGGTAAGCTGCCTAACGATGATCCCCAACTTGCCTGGTCGGCACCCAGTAGTCAGTCCAGACCTCACCGAAGGACTCCAGCTTCCCCACACAGTAACTGTCCCTGACTCCGCAGATCCCGGTCCTCACCTCGTGCTATTCAGGGATCCGGTCCTCCTCGCAGGACCTCCCAACACCCAGGTAGCCAGGACCCCGCCTGGTGGCCTAGTCCGGGTACTCTTCAGGACGTCCTTCCCCAGCCGGGAACGTCCAATACCCAGGCCACCCGAAGCCAAGTCTCACGGTCTCAGGTGCTTGCAGGACCCTAGTCATTCCTAGGACAATCCAGCACCGACCGTCTCAGGTGCTTGCAGGACCCTAGTCATTCCTAGGACAATCCTGCACCATCCGTCTCAGGTGCTTGCAGGACCCTAGTCATTCCTAGGACATTCCAGCACCATCCGTACATCAGGTTCCTCGGTCTCAGGTGCTCACAGGACCCTAGTCATTCCTAGGACAATCCAGCACCTTCACCGGTCAGGTCCATACACAGGTACCACACAGGAACCACACAGGACCTACCGGACACACCTCTCAGCTCCACACACAGGGAGCTCACAACGAACACTGACCCACCTGGTCACGTTACATACTGGTAACCACTCCCCTGGGTGGGAGTGTGTGTGTGGCTAGTCTGACCCTCCCATCTCCCATGACTAGCCCTGCCAATCTCCCATGAGAACTATACACATAACACAAACTCTTGAGGGACTACAGGTCCCAGCATAACCACAATACATCAGATTGACAGTGCAGAGAAACCTCCTCTGCAACACACATATTGGCCATTTACAATCCTGCCAAACTTTCTCTCTATACCATCACGTATCCAAGCGCATACTGAGGAGATCATGCAGCGCCCCCTACCTGTTACAGGGGTTACTGCATCACATATATCACAGGCCCTTAAAACGGTGTCTGCCGCTCCTGGGTTTTCTACTCCACTGAACAAAGCAATGCCGCCTGTTTAGTCCTGTTACCAATTTTGAACTGCATTTAGCCTACTTTATTCTTTGGCCCTATATCTGTGTATATATCTCCTCATCCTGCCCATTGCCCAGCCACTGCTAGATGAGTCTTGTGGTACATTGGCCCAGACCAATACATTCCCCTTGCACTCTACACAGCCAGAATCTGACCCTGCTGAAAGTCTGGTTCCCCTTCCCGCATGCTAGACCACCATACACAGGGACATAGAGGAAGGTGCAGATGAAAGTGCAGGTTCCTTCATCAGGTGGGGGAGCATACTCGTTGGCGACGTCACTGGCACAGGGCCCCTCAGAGTACGCAAAAGTGTCACTGCCGATGTCGCAGCCGGTGGGAGGCGTCCCTGCCGTGCAAACACACCGCCGTACTTTGAGGGGCCCTGTGCCATTGCCAATGATAACGAGTGTACAACCCCTGCTTGCTCAGGATCACAGCACTTGCAAACTTGAAATACTTACCTCTCACAGCTCCACCGCCGTGACATAGTCCACGTTTCCTGGGCCCACTAAAAACTTGAACCAGCCCTACCCCCCACAACTTTAGCCAAATGACCCCCAATTTCTAATGCCTATCTATTATTATAAAGTAAATTAAGATTGACAAGCTTCAGTAACAAGAATGGATGTTTTTGCCATTAAAATGGGCACTGTAGGTGTTTTCCTGGCCTTCACTCACTGCCGACTATGCTTCCCCATTGACTTGCATTGGGTTTCATGTTTCGGTCGATTCCCGACTTTTGACAAAGTCGGGTTTCGCAAACCCGACTCGACCCCAAAAAAGTAAAAGTCGCTCAACCCTATATAGCACCATTGATTCCATGGTGCTGTACATGAGAAGGGGTTACATCAAAATACAAATATCACTTACAGTAAGCAAACTAACAATTACAGACTGATACAGAGGGGCGAGGACCCTGCCCTTCCGGGCTTACATTTTAAAGGATGGTGGGGAAGGAGGCAGTCGGTTGGGGGGTTGCAGCAGCTCTGGTGTTAGGGAGGCGGTAGCTCCAGTAGTGGTGAGGAGGCAGTGGGGTCAGTGCAGGCTGTAAGCTTTCCTGAAGTGGTGGGTTTTTAGGTTCCGTCTGAAGGATCTGAATGTGGTTGATAGTCAGTCAGTATAAGTAATGTGAACTGAATACACTGAGGGAATGGAAGCCAGTGAAGAGATTTGCAGAGGGAATAAGCGGAGGAGTAGTGATGAGAGACATGAATTAGACAGGCAGCAGAGTTTTTTGCCGGATCCGACTAGCTGATATTGAGAGAGAGAGAGAGAGAGAGAGAGAAAGAAAGAAGAAGAAGGAAAAAAAGAAAAACAACTCAACTGAATCCATTGCCAGATTCATCATTTCACGGATCCAGTGCTTAGGCTTTCATTATAGCAAATGCCAGATGCTGCCGGAGTCGTCTCTGTCCGTTTTTTTGACGGACCCAAAAAACTTTACTATGTCCGTTTTCTCTGGCCATCGGAAAACAAATTTTCAATGAATCCAGCGACAAACGGATGAAAAATGAAGCCATCCGTCACAGTCCGGCGCTAATACAAGTCTATGTGAAAAAAATGGATCCAGCAGCAACTTTTGCCTGATCCGTTTTTTTCAAAATTTGCCGGATTAAGCCTGACGGTAAAAACCTGATGTGTGAAAGTAGCCTTTGGTGATAAAAAATAAAAAAAATCATTATATTTATCTTGCCTCTCAACTGTCCTGTTTCTTTAGATCCCTGTTGTGTCCACTGCTGGCTTGGATCCTGATTCAGGCTTTAGTTTTCTGTTTCATCTTCAATCCTCTACACCTCCAATGCTGACTAGGCCTTAAATAATGCCATGAAGTCATGATGGAACATCTGATTCCAGATCAGGCTTACTGAGCCCTGGAGTTACCGAAGAATGAAGAAAACTGAAGACGAAAGAAAAAACCAAAGCTGGAGGGAGCCAACAGAAGCCTCTTAATAGGTGATAGACGAGGTGAGTATAATACTGTTTATTTCTTAACTGGTTTTATTAATATGATGTGGGGACTGGTGAGGCTTCTTGAGCCCTGGAGGTGCAGAAGAGTAGAGAAAACTGAAGATGAACGATAAGAGCAAAGCTAGCGGGAGGAAGCAAGCCAGCAGAAGCAGAAGCAGGAGAGGGCGAGATGAGTATAATCATTTTTTAAATATTAACCTTTCTATTTAATATGATCTGGAGACTAGAGAGACCTCAGAGCACAAAGGATTTCTTACCAAATAAATTCAACACAAATTGAATTTCCTGGACAAATTCGAGTGAATATGGGAGATTACATTTTGTCAGATTCTCACTCACTCACACCACCTGTCCATTTTTTTATGGGGTAGCACCCCGACTAATACTATTCAATGGAGCAGTGCTGATAACCGATTTTTCTCACGAACAAAATCTGTCTGGGAAAATAATTCACACTGTGCTGCGATTTCATTCTGATGGGTGTAAGAAAAAAATCTGAAGCCATACGGAGTTACAGTATGGCTGTAATAATTATAGGGGATAACTCAGGAGACTCTTTGCTTGGAACAAGACAACTACAGGACACAGTTTTATAAGTGGTAAAGTCTATATTATCACACGGTGATTCAAACAGGTGCAGAGAGAAACTCAGGGGGATATCCCTGCCATCTTATCAGATATTGGAGCCAATTCCTGCGAATCCTGGAATCAATAATTTCCTCCACCACAATTTTTCTTGCCCATCAATCACCACAGGCTGTGGAGGTGGCACAACACGTCCCTGGAAGGTATTAGGAGATACAGGCTTTAGTAAAGATACATGAAAAACTGGGTGCACCTTCATAGTCCTAGGCAGCTTCAGCTGGCAGGCCACAGAGCTCACAATACCGTTGATCTTGAAAGGGTCAATGAATTTCTGTCCAAGTTTTTGTGAAGGAATGTTTAACTTCAGATTCATAGTTGATAACCACACGGAATCTCCTACCTCGAACATGGGGGCAGGTTTACGGAATCTATCAGCCGATCTCTTATAACGTTCTTGAGCTGTGGTCAGGGATTCCTTCAGAACCTCCAGATTTTGTCTCATCACAGTCAGCCTTTCCTCCACTGCCGGAACCAGAGAATTAATTGGAGACCTAGGTAAAATACACGGATGATAACCCAGATTGGCAAAGAAAGGTGTAAATTTAGTGTAGGCGCTCTGAGAATTATTATATGAAAATTCAGCTAATGGCAGCAACTCCAACCAATCATCCTGGAGATGGCTGACATAGCATCTTAGATATTGTTCCAGTGTCTGGTTGGTACGCTCAGTCTGACCATTTGTCTGGGGATGGTAAGCAGAAGAGAGACACACATTAATATTAAGTGCAGAGAAAAAAACCCCTTCCAGAGTCTTGAAGTGAACTGTACTCCACGGTCAGAGATCATCCGGAACCCCATGCAACCAAAAGACATTCTGTATAACCAAGTTCACTGTATCTTTAGCTGAGGGGAGGCCGGCGCATGGAACAAAATGAGCAGCTTTAGTCAGCTGATCAACTACCACCATGATTGTATTCATGCCCCCGATGTAGGCAGCTCCACAATAAAGTCCATTGATATAGACCCCCAAGGGCGGGACGGAACAGGTAATGGTTGTAGAAGACCCATAGGTGCCACATGAGGAGTCTTGTAATGGGCACATACCTCGCAAGAGAGAACATAGTCCTTGGTATCCTTCAGGCAAGTTGGCCACCAATAGAATCGGCTCAGGAACTCTTGTGTCTTCTGTACCCCCCTGTGACCAGCTAACTTGGAGTCATGTACCAACTTGAGGATCTGCAGACAGACGACCTCAGGGACGTAGATACGTCGATCTCTGAACTACATGCCACCCTTAAAGACAAGATTAATATCCACAGGTGGGTTGGCCAGAAACACATCACTGTCATAGGCCTCCCTGCACTCCTTCCACAAGTCCTGATCATGGATAACTCCGATGAAATTGGCATCAGATAGAATGGTCTTGGACGGGGCTCCAGGTACGGAATCCGCAGCATGGATTCGGGATAAAGCATCAGCCTTCCCATTACGAGAACCTGGACGGTACGAGATAACAAAGTTAAATTGATTTAAAAATAATTTCCATCGAGCCTGAAGAGGAGAAAGACATCTAGTGGATCTAAGGAACTCTAAATTGCGATAGTCAGTTAGCACTATGATCTGTTGTGCAGCTCCTTGCAGATGCCTCCATTCTTTGAAAGCCGCAATAATAGCCAGAAGTTCCTTGTCTCCCACGTCGTAAGTCTTCTCTGCTGAGGTTAGTCTACGGGAAAAGAAAGCACAAGGATGTAGCAGACCCTTCTCTCCAGTTCTTTGGGAGAGAATAGCCCCCAAAGCATTACCAGAAGCATCCACCTCCACAATGAAGGAAAGTGTTGGATCTGGGTGTATCAACTGCAGTGCTGATGTGAAACAGATCTTAAGCCGATCAAAAGCTTCTTGAGCCTGTAATGACCACTTAAAGGGCCTTTCCTTCTTTGTCAAGGAAGTAATGGGACGGACAATATCAGAAAAATTTAGAATGAAGCGTCTGTAGAAATTTGCAAAACCAATAAAACGTTGGACCTCCTTAATGTTCTTGGGTACCGGCCAGTCAAGGATAGCCTGAATATTACCAGATTCCATGTTCAGCCCCTGGGGAGAGATGATATAACCTAAGAACTGTATCTCAGAATGATGAAACTCGCATTTCTCCGGCTTGATATACAGATGGTTCTCTTTCAGACGTCTTAAAACAGCTTTGACATGTTCTTCATGTTTCTGTAGAGAGTCAGAAAAGATTAGAATATCGTACAAATAGATCACCACAAACTGGTCCAAAAAATCTCTGAAAATGTCATTAGCAAGGTGTTGAAATGTTGCAGGAGCATTACAAAGCCCGAAGTGCATCACGAGATATTAAAAGTGTCCATACCGGCATCGGAATGCTGTCTTCCACTCATCCCCTGGACGAATACGCACCAAATTATAAGCCCCACGAAGATCCAGTTTAGAGAACACTTTAGCATGGCGGACTCTTTCCAGTAATTCGGGAATCAGAGGCAAAGGGTAACGGTTTCGTACGGTTACCTTATTGGGTTCCCGATAGTCAACACAGGGTCTCAGGGTCCGATCCTTCTTTTTTACAAAAAATATAGATGCCCCTGCTGATGACGAAGAAGGACGTATGAAGCCTTTGGCCAGATTTTCATCAATATACTCCTTTAAGGCTTGAAGCTCAGGTGCCACCAAAGGGTATACGTTACAAAAAGGAATAGCTGCCCCAGGAAGCAGCTCAATGGGACAGTCATAATTGCCTGTGTGGAGGAAACTGATCTGCATTCTTCTTGTCACAGATATCAGAGAACTCTTTATATGCTGGAGGTAAAGAAAATACCTGTACATGTGGTTCCGTAGCCGTGGACTCAGGGACAGCTTCTGTTAATGCTGAGTTGCTCCTTGTTGGAAAGATAATCTCCTTGGTCTCCCAGTTGATAATTGGGTTCTGAGAATGCAACCAAGGAATGCCTAAAATCACAGGAAAATGAGGAGAAGAAATTAGCAAGAAAGAAAGTTGCTCCTGATGATTAGGCTCCAACAAAATTTAAAGGGGTACGGTCTCCTGATCCACAGGCATAGAGATTAAAGGTGACCCATCCACTGTTTCCATGGTAATTGGAGAGGCTCTTTGCTGAATTTCAATCCCATGTTCCTTGGCAAATGCGATATCCATGAAATTGCCACCTGCACCTGAGTCAATCATAGCTGCACTGGAAATCCACTGTCCTGGACACAGGATCTTAATAGGGAGAGAACAGTGAGAGTTCTTCTCCTTCAGCTCCTTGGGGGGTGAAGTCCTAGAAAGTGAATAGAATACAGCGTTTAAAGGCAGGCTACATTCAGTGATGTCAGATTGATCATCACAGTTGTCATACTCCCCTACTGCTGCTAGCACCTTGTTAGGCCATCTAGGACACTTAGGACAATTGATCAAGAAGTGGTCAGACTGGCCGCAGTAGAAACATAGGCTTTCACAAAGGCGATGCTCCCGGCGCTCATTGATCTCGTGCCTCAGAACGGAATCAAATTGCATGGGCACCTCCTCCACCTCCCAAGAGGTTTTACCTGCAGGCTCTTTGGAAGGAACGGAAAAGTTAGAAATACGGTTATATGCAGCAAATTTCTCCTGCCTACGCTCAGTAAGGTGAATGTCTATGTGCACACAATGCTGTATAAATGTCTCTAGCTCTTGTGGTGACTCAGAGCGAGCTAGTTCATCTTTTATAATACTAGACAGACCCCTTTTAAAAATAAGCAATTGTGCATAACTGTCCCAATTGGTATCTACTGCTAATCTCCTGAATTCAGTGGCATACTCATTAACAGAACGTTTAGCCTGGCGTAAAGACAACAAAGCAGATTCAGCGGTTGCACGGCGATTAGTGTCATCAAACATTAATGCCATAGCGGCCAAGAAATCATCCAAGTTATTTAACCGTGGGTCACGAGACTCAATCATCGGATTCACCCAGGCGAGCGCTCGTGAGGTCAGTAGCATTATTACACACAATACTTTGGATCTATCAGTAGGAAAACGGTCATCATGCACATCAAAATATAGCATACATTGATTCACAAAGCCACAAAATTTGTCACGATCACCATTAAATCTGAATGGGGGCAACTTAGGTGGGCTAGCTGGAGGTGGTTGCCCAGAGGGTAAAGTCACTTGTGCAGCTATTTGCGTGCTTATGTCCTGAAAAGCCCGTCCATACTGGGACTCTATGCCAGCAAGTTTGTTTTCCTGGGCTGCCATGCGGTTGCTTAAGTCCTGCAAAATTTGACCAAACACTTGTTGATTGTGTTCAAAGCTTCCAATCTTCTTTTGCAGACCTTCCACATCTTTCTGCAGTGATCTAATTATGGAAAACACCTGCTCTAATCTGCTTTCTGCAGTCATTGTTCCAGCAGTCTCCTTTTTTATGGCTAGAGTATCCTGTAATAATTATAGGGGATAACTCAGGAGACTCTTTGCGTGGAACAAGACAGCTACAGGACACAGTTTTATAAGTGGTAAAGTCTATATTATTACACAGTGATTCAAACAGGTGCAGAGAGAAACTTCAGCGGAAAATGCAACCAAGCAGAAAGTCTATGAAGCACAGTTATTCTTGAGGATTAGTGTTGAGCGATACCTTCCGATATTTGAAAGTATCGGTATCGGATTGTATCGGCCGATATCCGAAAAATATCGGATATTGCCGATACCAATACCCGATACCAATACAAGTCAATGGGACACAAATATCGGAAGTGATCCTGGATGGTTCCCAGGGTCTGAAGGAGATGAAACTCTCCTTCAGGCCCTGGGATCCATATTCATGTGTAAAATAAAGAATAAAAATAAAAAATAGGGATATATTCACCCTCGGACGCGCCCTGGTTGTAACCGCTGCAACCGGCAGCCTCCGTTCCTAAGAATGAGCGAGTGAAGGACCTTCGATGACGTCGCGGCTTGTGATTGGTCGCGTGACCGCCAGTTGCAGCGGTTACAACCAGGGCGCGTTCGAGGGTGAGTATATCCCTATTTTTTATTTTTATTCTTTATTTTACACATGAATATAGGGTTGAGCGAAACGGGTCGTTCATTTTCAAAAGTCGCCGACTTTTGGCTAAGTCGGCGTCTCATGAAACCCGATCCGACCCCTGTGCTTGTCGGCCATGCGGTACGCGACTTTCGCGCCAAAGTCGCATTTCAATGACGCGAAAAGCGCCATTTCTCAGCCAATGAAGGTGAACGCAGAGTGTGGGCAGCGTGATGACATAGGTCCTGGTCCCCACCATCTTAGAGAAGGGCATTGCAGTGATTGGCTTGCTGTCTGCGGCGTCACAGGGGCTATAAAGGGGCATGCACGCCGACCGCCATCTCACTGCTGCTGATCTGAGCTTAGGGAGAGGTTGCTGCAGCTTCGTCAGAAGCAGGGAGAGCGTTAGGCAGGGTCCACTAACCACCAAACCGCTTGTGCTGTAGCGATTTCCACTGTCCAACACCACCTTCGGTGTGCAGGGACAGTGGAAGCTATTTTTTTTTTTTTTTTTTCCCTCAGCGCTGTAGCTCATTGGGTTGCCCTAGAAGGCTCCCTGATAGCTGTATTGCTGTGTGTACGCCACTGTGGAAACCAACTGCTTTTTTCAAAGCACATATCCTCTTGTTCCTTCCTTTCTGCACAGCTATCTTTTTTGTTTGTCCACACTTTTTATTTAATTTGTGCATCAGTCCACTCCTATTGCTGCCTGCCATACCTGGCTTAGATTACTGCAGGGAGATAGTAATTGTAGGACAGTCCCTGTTTTTTTTTTTTTTTTGTGGGAGATTAAGATTGGCATTTCTGCTACAGTGCCATCCCTGTGTGTGCCATCTCTCACTGAGTGGGCCATAGAAAGCCTATTTATTTTTTCCGTGATTTGTGTTCTAAATTCTACCTCAACACAAAAACACTACATCAATCAGTGGGAGAAAAATATTGGCCTCAGTCAGGGCTTGTGTGCCACTCCTGTGTGTGCTATCTCTCATTCAGTGGGCTATAGAAAGCCTATTTATTTTTATTTTTTTTTTGTTATTATTTGGTTTCTAAAGTCTCCCTGAAACAAAAAAAAAAATACATAAAAAAACAGTGGGAGAGTAATATTGCCCTTTCAGCTTGTGTGCCAGTCTTGACTCCTGGGTGTGCCACCTCTCTCTCTAATTGTGGGCCATAGAAAGCCTATTTATTTTTTCCGTGATTTGTGTTCTAAATTCTACCTCAACACAAAAACACTACATCACTCAGTGGGAGAAAAATATTGGCCTCAGTCAGGGCTTGTGTGCCACTCCTGTGTGTGCTATCTCTCATTCAGTGGGCTATAGAAAGCCTATTTATTTTTATTTATTTTTTTGTTATTATTTGGTTTCTAAAGTCTCCCTGAAACAAAAAAAAAATACATAAAAAAACAGTGGGAGAGTAATATTGCCCTTTCAGCTTGTGTGCCAGTCTTGACTCCTGGGTGTGCCACCTCTCTCTCTAATTGTGGGCCATAGAAAGCCTATTTATTTTTTCCATGATTTGTGTTCTAAATTCTACCTCAACACAAAAACACTACATCACTCAGTGGGAGAAAAATATTGGCCTCAGTCAGGGCTTGTGTGCCACTCCTGTGTGTGCTATCTCTCATTCAGTGGGCTATAGAAAGCCTATTTTTTTTTTGTTTGTTTTTTTTTGTTATTATTTGGTTTCTAAAGTCTCCCTGAAACAAACAAAAAAAATACATAAAAAAACAGTGGGAGAGTAATGCCCTTTCAGCTTGTGTGCCAGTCTTGACTCCTGGGTGTGCCACCTCTCTCTCTAATTGTGGGCCATAGAAAGCCTATTTATTTTTTCCGTGATTTGTGTTCTAAATTCTACCTCAACACAAAAACACTACATCAATCAGTGGGAGAAAAATATTGGCCTCAGTCAGGGCTTGTGTGCCACTCCTGTGTGTGCTATCTCTCATTCAGTGGGCTATAGAAAGCCTATTTATTTTTTTTTTGTTATTATTTGGTTTCTAAAGTCTCCCTGAAACAAAAAAAAAAAATACATAAAAAAACAGTGGGAGAGTAATATTGCCCTTTCAGCTTGTGTGCCAGTCTTGACTCCTGGGTGTGCCACCTCTCTCTCTAATTGTGGGCCATAGAAAGCCTATTTATTTTTTCCGTGATTTGTGTTCTAAATTCTACCTCAACACAAAAACACTACATCAATCAGTGGGAGAAAAATATTGGCCTCAGTCAGGGCTTGTGTGCCACTCCTGTGTGTGCTATCTCTCATTCAGTGGGCTATAGAAAGCCTATTTATTTTTTTTTGTTATTATTTGGTTTCTAAAGTCTCCCTGAAACAAACAAAAAAAATACATAAAAAAACAGTGGGAGAGTAATATTGCCCTTTCAGCTTGTGTGCCAGTCTTGACTCCTGGGTGTGCCACCTCTCTCTCTCTCTCAATCAGTGGGCCATAGAAAGGCTATATTTTTTTTTTTTTTATTAGTATTTGGTTTCTAAATTGTCCCTGAAAAAAACATTTTATCTTATTTGGTTTCTAAAGTCTCCCTGAGAAAAAAAAATAAAAAAAAAAATTAGGTGGGAGAATAATATTGACATTAGTGCTTGAGTGACAGTCCTGCGTGTGTGTCATCTCTGTGATTTTGTGCCACAGAAAACAGTGTGTAACATTGTGCCTGATTTTCCTTGTGGTCTCACCAACCTGTTAAGGGATATAGAAATCATACTGAAGTTATAGCTCACCGTGTAAGTTGTTTGACAGCAACAAATAAAGTTACTTTGGTTAATTTTTTAAAACAATGAGGAAGTCTGTTGCAAGAGGTCGTGGCCGTGGGCGTTCATTGTCAGCTGGTAATGATGGTAGTGGTAGTGGAGCATCAGGTGGTCGTGGGGATAAAAATATTCCACCTAAGTCTGGAGCTGTGGAGCTAGTTTCGTCGTCTGGCTACACAAGGCCTCGAACGCTCTCTTTTCTGGGAGTAGGAAAAACACTTTTAAAGCCGGAGCAGCAACAGCAAGTTTTGGCTTACATTGCAGACTCAGCGTCTAGCTCTTTTGCCTCCTCTTCTGAAAGTGGTAAATGTAAAAGCAGCGCGTCGCTTGTGGATGTTCACGGTCAGGGACAAGTCGCTTCCTTGTCCTCCTCTGCAAAAACTACAACAAGAGAGAAGGATGCAGCAGGCGACACAACAGGTCACTCCATGGAGCTCTTTACACATACCGTCCCTGGCTTAGAAAGTGAAACACTTAACAGGCCATTACAAGTAGATTCTGACATGGAGTGCACTGATGCACAGCCACAGCCAGAGTACTATGCTGCTCCTTTGACTCAGACCACCACATTGCCATCTCAGGGTACAGATCCCCAATCAGACCCTGATGAGACTATGTTGCCCCGCCACGAATGCTATACCACAGACCGACACAGTGACACAGACGAAGTTGCACACGAGCTCGAAGAGGAGGTAATAGATGACCCGGTTGTTGACCCCGATTGGCAGCCATTGGGGGAACAGGGTGCAGGCAGCAGTAGTTCAGAAGCGGAGGTGGAGGAGGGGCCGCAGCAGGCATCAACATCGCAACAGGTTCCATCTGCCGGGCCCTTATCTGGCCCAAAACGCGTGTCAAAGCCAAAACCTGTTGGAGCACAGCGTTGCCATCCGGTTAAAGCTCAGTCTGCAATCCCTGAAAAGGGATCCGATGCTAGGAAGAGTGCAGTCTGGCATTTTTTTAAACAACATCCAATTGATCAGCGCAAAGTCATCTGTCAAAAATGTTCAACTAGCTTAAGCAGAGGTCAGAATCTGAAAAGTCTCAATACTAGTTGCATGCATAGACACTTAACCACCATGCATTTTCAAGCCTGGACTAACTACCAAACGTCCCTTAAGGTTGTAGCACCCTCGGCCAATGAAGCTAGTCAGCAACGCAACATCCCTTCCGTCACTGTAAGGCCACCATTTTCCGCACCACCGGCAGTATCTGTGCAGGTTTCTTTGCCAGCCAAAAGCAGTCAGGGTCAGGGAATCACCAGTTTTGTAGGAGGAAATATTGCATCTAGGGCACCGGCGGAAACAATACCGTCTCCAACCGTCTCTCAGTCTGCCATGTCCACCGGCACACACGAAAGTTTCACGATCTCCAGCTCTCCAGTCCAGCTCACCCTACATGAGACTCTGGTTAGAAAAAGGAAGTACTTATCCTCGCATCCGCGTACACAGGGTTTTAACGCCCACATAGCTAGACTAATCTCGTTAGAGATGATGCCCTACCGGTTAGTTGAAAGCGAAGCTTTCAAAGCCCTGATGGAGTACGCTGAACCACGATACGAGCTACCCAGTCGACACTTTTTTTCCAGAAAAGCCATCCCAGCCCTGCACCAGCATGTTAAACAGCGCATCGTCCATGCACTCAGGCAATCTGTGAGTACCAAGGTGCACCTGACTACAGATGCATGGACCAGTAGGCATGGCCAGGGACGTTATGTGTCCATCACGGCACACTGGGTGAATGTGGTGGATGCAGGGTCCACAGGGGACATCAATTTAGGGACAGTTGTGCCTAGCCCACGGTCTAGGAAACAGTTGGCTGTAGGCGTTCGCACCCCCTCCTCCTCCTCCTCCTCGTCCTCCTTCCGAAGCTACAGCTCTTCCACAGACCGCAGTCGGCCAACCACTCCATCGGCAGATGACACTGTTGCACACCAGTTGTCCCATTATGGGCCAGCTACTGGCAAGCGTCAGCAGGCTGTATTGGCTATGAAGTGTTTGGGCGACAACAGACACACCGCGGAAGTTCTGTCCGAGTTCTTGCAACAAGAAATTCAGTCGTGGCTGGGCACAGTAGATCTTGAGGCAGGCAAGGTAGTTAGTGATAACGGAAGGAATTTCATGGCTGCCACCTCCCTTTCCCAACTGAAACACATTCATTGCCTGGCTCACACCTTAAACCTGGTGGTGCAGTGCTTATTGAAAACTTATCCTGGGTTCTCCGACCTGCTCCTCAAAGTGCGTGGACTTTGCTCACATATCCGACGTTCGCCTGTACACGCCAGCCGTATGCAGAACTATCAGCGGTCTTTGAACCTTCCCCAGCATCGCCTAATCATAGACGTTGCAACAAGGTGGAACTCAACACTGCACATGCTTCAGAGACTGTGCCAACAGAGGCGGGCTGTTATGTTTTTGTGGGAGTATACACATACACTGGCAGGCAGTAGGATGGCAGACATGGAGTTGTCAGGTGTGCAGTGGTCGAAGATACAAGACATGTGTCAAGTCCTTCAGTGTTTTGAGGAATGCACACGGCTGGTTAGTGCAGACAACGCCGTAATAAGCATGAGCATCCCCCTAATGCGTCTGCTGATGCAAAGTTTGACGCACATAAAGGAGCAGGCGTCTGCACCAGAGGAAGAGGAAAGCCTTGATGACAGTCAGCCATTGTCTGGTCAGGGCAGTGTACAGGACAAAGTAGCGGGCGAAGAGGAGGTGGAGGACGAGGAGGATGATGGGGATGAGTATATTTTTAATGCGGAACCTTTCCCGGGGGCACTGGAAATTGGTTGCGTGTCAAGGCCGGGTTCTGGTTTTTTGAGGGACACAAGTGACGTAGATTTGCCTGCAACTGCCCCTCACCCAATCACAACCGGAGATTTGTCAACTGGAACTTTGGCCCACATGGCGGATTATGCCTTACGTATCCTAAAAAGGGACACACGCATTACGAAAATGATGAACGATGACGATTACTGGTTGGCCTGCCTCCTTGATCCACGCTATAAAGGCAAATTGCAAAATATTATGCCACATGAGAACTTGGAACTAATATTAGCAACCAAACAATCAACTCTTGTTGACCGTTTGCTTCAGACATTCCCAGCACACAGCGCACGTGATCGATCTCACACGAGCTCCAGGGGGCAGCAGACTAGGAGTGTTAGGGGTGCACACATCAGAAGTGGCGTTGGACAGAGGGGTTTTCTTACCAGGTTTTGGAGTGATTTTGCTATGACCGCAGAAAGGACAGGTACTGCTGCATCAATTGAAAGTGACAGGAGACAACATTTGTCCAGTATGGTTACTAACTATTTTTCATCCCTTATCGATGTTCTCCCTCAACCGTCATTCCCATTTGATTACTGGGCATCAAAATTAGACACCTGGCCAGAATTGGCAGAATATGCCTTGCAGGAGCTTGCTTGCCCGGCAGCAAGTGTCCTATCAGAAAGAGTATTCAGTGCTGCAGGTTCAATATTAACTGAAAAAAGGACTCGTCTGGCTACCCAAAATGTTGATGATCTAACATTCATTAAGATGAACCACAACTGGATTTCGAAATCTTTTGCCCCACCTTGCCCGGCCGACACCTAGCTTTCCTACGAAAAGCTCTTGCCTGTGGACTACTGTGAATTACTTTTATAATGTCTAATTTGCTGCAGCTGATTGTCCAGCATACGACATGTTTACACCTCCCTAAATGGCCAAACTCCCCACACGGGGCCGTGGTATCGCGACTTGGCGCAAGCACCCGTGAGACTGCTGTTTGTCTGAAGAGGTGGGTGTACTCGCTTTTGGTCGACGGCATTGCTACTGGGTCCCTCATAGTACAATAAAGTGTCTCTGGCGGTAGTGGTGCGCACCCAACGTCAGACACACTGTTGTAACATGAGGGGCCTTGGGCCTGTACCGCCGGCCACAAGAGAGTTCACCCACCCCCAGGTCAAACATTGCTCTACCACTTCCACAGTTATCTCTCACACTTCCACCAATGTTAAGTCTATGCGCTGACATCCTTCCATACCTGCCACTGACAATACCATTGTGTTGACATGTATGATGGTACTTAACATAGTCATTGGCAGTGTCCTCTATTTAACACAGTAAATACTTTGCGCTAAATTAGTCGGTCTGAAACTATGCAGAGGATCCCACCCCTGAACCTAATGATTGCACCCTTTAGTGTTTTTGTTTTGTTTTAATGCGAGACATTCACATTTATTTGTTGTTTTGGACTACTAACTGGCAGTCCCTCCTTCCACTAGTCCTCCACTGACCAGACCACTGCTGCCCGTGTACCCCTGGAACCAATTATAAAGTGCCTACAGCCAGCCCATTTTATTATGTTAGGCCTTTGAAGCCTGTCTGCGGTCCCTCCTTCCACTAGGCCTCCACTGACCAGACCACTGCTGCCCGTGTACCCCTGGAACCAATTATAAAGTGCCTACAGCCAGCCCATTTTATTATGTTAGGCCTTTGAAGCCTGTCTGCGGTCCCTCCTTCCACTAGGCCTCCACTGACCAGACCACTGCTGCCCGTGTACCTCTGTAACTAATAATAAAGTGCCTACAGCCAGCCCATTTTTTTATGTTAGGCCTTCGAAGCCTTTCTGCGCTCCCTCCTTCCACTAGGCCTCCACTGACCAGACCACTGCTGCCCGTGTACCCCTGTAACTAATAATAAAGTGCCTACAGCCAGCCCATTTTATTATGTTAGGCCTCCGAAGCCTGTCTGCGCTCCCTCCTTCCACTAGGCCTCCACTGACCAGACCACTGCTGCCCGTGTACCCCTGTAACTAATAATAAAGTGCCTACAGCCAGCCCATTTTATTATGTTAGGCCTTTGAAGCCTGTCTGCGCTCCCTCCTTCCACTAGGCCTCCACTGACCAGACCACTGCTGCCCGTGTACCCCTGTAACTAATAATAAAGTGCCTACAGCCAGCCCATTTTTTTATGTTAGGCCTTCGAAGCCTGTCTGCTCTCCCTCCTTCCACTAGGCCTCCACTGACCAGACCACTGCTGCCCGTGTACCCCTGGAACCAATTATAAAGTGCCTACAGCCAGCCCATTTTATTATGTTAGGCCTTTGAAGCCTGTCTGCGGTCCCTCCTTCCACTAGGCCTCCACTGACCAGACCACTGCTGCCCGTGTACCCCTGTAACTAATAATAAAGTGCCTACAGCCAGCCCATTTTTTTATGTTAGGCCTTCGAAGCCTGTCTGCGCTCCCTCCTTCCACTAGGCCTCCACTGACCAGACCACTGCTGCCCGTGTACCCCTGGAACCAATTATAAAGTGCCTACAGCCAGCCCATTTTATTATGTTAGGCCTTTGAAGCCTGTCTGCGCTCCCTCCTTCCACTAGGCCTCCACTGACCAGACCACTGCTGCCCGTGTACCCCTGGAACCAATTATAAAGTGCCTACAGCCAGCCCATTTTATTATGTTAGGCCTTTGAAGCCTGTCTGCGGTCCCTCCTTCCACTAGGCCTCCACTGACCAGACCACTGCTGCCCGTGTACCCCTGTAACTAATAATAAAGTGCCTACAGCCAGCCCATTTTATTATGTTAGGCCTTTGAAGCCTGTCTGCGGTCCCTCCTTCCACTAGGCCTCCACTGACCAGACCACTGCTGCCCTGTACCCCTGGAACCAATTATAAAGTGCCTACAGCCAGCCCATTTTATTGTGTTAGGCCTTCGAAGCCTGTCTGCGGTCCCTCCTTCCACTAGGCCTCCACTGACCAGACCACTGCTGCCCTGTACCCCTGGAACCTAATTTACAGTGCATAGAGCCTATTTTTTTATTTTTTTATATTAATAAAGCCATGATGGACTACGCTGTACCACACTATGAGCTACCCAGTTGAGAATTCTTTTGGGAGAAAAGCCATCCCACCCCTCCACCAGCATGTTAAAGACCGCATTGTCCTTGCATTCTGTCAATCTGTGAGTCCAAAGGTACACCTGACAACAGACACATGGACCTGTAGGCATGGCCACGAAAGGTTACGTGTCCTTTGTGGCTCAATGGGTTAATGTATTGGATGCATGGTCCACACAGGGGACAGCCTCCTAAGTCTGTCTGCAGTCCCTAATTCAAGTTGTCCTCAACTGAATAAAGCTGAGCTTCAACCTTCTGTTCCAAATTACCATTTTTAAAAATGAAATTGGCTGTTACGGCCTACTAAAGGTGTCTGCCCCTGCCTGGTGTTGTCCTCAACTGAATAAAGCTGAGCTTCAACCTTCTGTTCCAAACATACAACCAAAAACTGGTACAGTACAAAAAGTGGCCTCCAGCAACAAAAACTTTCTCCTACAAGTAGTTAACTGAAAGGTTTTTTTTCCATTGAAAACACAGATATGGAATCCACCGAGTGTTGTCCTGTTGCGTCTTCTTTACAATATTGCCAAGAAGCTGAAACTGAATAAAGCTGTGCTTCAACCTTCTGTTCCAAATTACCATTTTTAAAAATGAAATTGGCTGTTCCGGCCTACTAAAGGTGTCTGCTCCTGCCTGGTGTTGTCTGTTGTGAATTTGCTTTTTGCTCCCTCTAGTGGTTACTAGTTTTTTGACTCTGGTTTTTCTGTCATTCCTTTTATCCGCACCTGGGTCGTTAGTTAGGGGTGTTGCTATATAAGCTCCCTGGACCTTCAGTTCAATGCCTGGCAACGTAGTTATCAGAGCTAGTCTGCTGTGCTCTTGTCTACTGATCCTGGTTCCGGTTATATCAGCTAAGTCTGCTTTTTGCTTTTTGCTATTTGTTTTGGTTTTGTATTTTTGTCCAGCTTGTTCCAAATCTATATCCTGACCTTTGCTGGAAGCTCTAGGGGGCTGGTGTTCTCCCCCCGGACCGTTAGACGGTTCGGGGGTTCTTGAATTTCCAGTGTGGATTTTGATAGGGTTTTTGTTGACCATATACGTTACCTTTCTTTATTCTGCTATCAGTAAGCGGGCCTCTCTGTGCTAAACCTGGTTCATTTCTGTGTTTGTCATTTCCTCTTACCTCACCGTTATTATTTGTGGGGGGCTTCTATCCAGCTTTGGGGTCCCTTCTCTGGAGGCAAGAAAGGTCTTTGTTTTCCTCTACTAGGGGTAGTTAGATTCTCCGGCTGGCGCGTGTCATCTAGAATCAACGTAGGAATGATCCCCGGCTACTTCTAGTGTTGGCGTTAGGAGTAGATATATGGTCAACCCAGTTACCACTGCCCTATGAGCTGGATTTTTGTATTCTGCAGACTTCCACGTTCCTCTGAGACCCTCGCCATTGGGGTCATAACAGTTTGCCAGGCCAGTATTAAATGTTTAATGCATTGCAGAAGAGGGATTATAAGAAAGAAGATTCTGAGTTTTTTTTTTTTTTCTTCTTCCCCTTTACCTCAGAGTGGCTATGCTTGCTGCAGACATGAATGTCCAGACCTTGATTACAAGTGTGGACCAGCTGGCTACTCGTGTGCAGGGCATACAAGACTATGTTATCAGAAATCCTAGGTCAGAACCTAAAATACCGATTCCTGAACTGTTTTCCGGAGACAGGTTTAAGTTTAGGAATTTCATAAATAATTGTAAATTGTTTTTGTCCCTGAGACCCTGTTCATCTGGAGACTCTGCTCAGCAAGTAAAAATTGTTATTTCGTTCTTACGGGGCGACCCTCAGGATTGGGCTTTTTCGCTGGCGCCAGGAGATCCGGCATTGGCTGACATTGATGCGTTTTTTCTGGCGCTCGGTTTACTTTATGAGGAACCCAATCTTGAGATTCAGGCAGAAAAGGCCTTGCTGGCTATGTCTCAGGGGCAGGACGAGGCTGAAGTGTATTGCCAAAAAGTTCGGAAATGGTCCGTGCTGACACATTGGAACGAGTGTGCACTGGCCGCTAATTTTAGAAATGGCCTTTCTGAAGCCATTAAGAATGTTATGGTGGGTTTTCCCATTCCCACAGGTCTGAATGATACTATGGCACTGGCTATTCAAATTGACCGGCGGTTGCGGGAGCGCAAAACCGCAAATTCCCTCATGGTGTTGTCTGAACAGACACCTAATTCGGTGCAATGTGATAGAAAAACCGCAAATTCCCTCATGGTGTTGTCTGAACAGACACCTGATTTAATGCAATGTGATAGAATCCTGACTAGAAATGAGCGGAAAATTCATAGACGCCGGAATGGCTTGTGCTACTACTGTGGTGATTCTACACATGTTATCTCAGCATGCTCTAAACGTATAGCTAAGGTTGTTAGTCCTGTCACCGTTGGTAATTTGCAACCTAAATTTATTCTGTCTGTAACTTTGATTTGCTCACTGTCGTCTTATCCTGTCATGGCGTTTGTAGATTCAGGTGCTGCCCTGAGTCTTATGGATCTGTCATTTGCTAAGCACTGTGGTTTTACTCTTGAACCATTAGAAAATCCTATTCCTCTTAGGGGTATTGATGCTACGCCATTGGCAGCAAATAAACCACAGTATTGGACACAGGTTACCATGTGCATGACTCCTGAACACCGCGAGGTGATACGTTTCCTGGTTTTACATAAAATGCATGATTTGGTTGTTTTAGGGCTGCCATGGTTACAGACCCATAATCCAGTCCTGGACTGGAAGGCTATGTCAGTGTCAAGTTGGGGCTGTCGTGGTATTCATGGGGATTCCCTGCCTGTGTCTATTGCTTCTTCTACGCCTTCGGAAGTTCCGGAGTATTTGTCTGATTATCAGGATGTCTTCAGTGAGTCTGAGTCCAGTGCACTGCCTCCTCATAGGGACTGTGACTGTGCTATAGATTTGATCCCAGGCAGTAAATTTCCTAAGGGAAGACTGTTTAATCTGTCGGTACCTGAACATACCGCTATGCGTTCATATATCAAGGAGTCTCTGGAGAAAGGACATATTCGTCCGTCTTCTTCCCCTCTTGGTGCGGGATTCTTTTTTGTGGCAAAAAAGGACGGATCTTTGAGACCTTGTATTGATTACCGGCTTTTAAATAAGATCACTGTCAAATTTCAGTATCCTTTGCCGCTGTTGTCTGACTTGTTTGCCCGGATTAAAGGTGCCAAGTGGTTCACCAAGATAGACCTTCGTGGTGCGTACAACCTTGTGCGCATTAAGCAAGGTGATGAATGGAAAACCGCATTCAATACGCCCGAAGGTCATTTTGAGTACTTGGTGATGCCTTTTGGGCTCTCCAATGCGCCTTCAGTTTTTCAGTCCTTTATGCATGACATTTTCCGGAAGTATCTGGATAAATTTTTGATTGTCTATCTGGATGATATTTTGGTTTTTTCTGATAATTGGGATTCGCATGTGGAGCAGGTCAGGTTGGTCTTTAAAATTTTGCGTGAAAATTCTTTGTTTGTCAAGGGCTCAAAGTGTCTCTTTGGTGTACAGAAGGTTCCCTTTTTGGGGTTCATTTTTTCCCCTTCTGCTGTGGAGATGGACCCAGTCAAGGTCCGAGCTATTCTTGATTGGACTCAGCCCTCGTCAGTTAAGAGTCTTCAGAAGTTCTTGGGTTTCGCTAACTTCTACCGTCGTTTTATCGCTAATTTTTCTAGCATTGTGAAACCTTTGACGGATATGACCAAGAAGGGCTCCGATGTAGCTAACTGGGCTCCTGCTGCCGTGGAGGCTTTCCAGGAGTTGAAACGCCGGTTTACTTCGGCGCCTGTTTTGTGCCAGCCCGATGTCTCACTTCCCTTTCAGGTTGAGGTGGATGCTTCAGAGATTGGAGCAGGGGCCGTTTTGTCGCAGAGAGGCCCTGGTTGCTCTGTTATGAAACCTTGTGCCTTTTTCTCTAGGAAGTTTTCGCCTGCCGAGCGAAATTATGATGTGGGCAATCGGGAGTTGTTGGCCATGAAATGGGCATTTGAGGAGTGGCGTCATTGGCTCGAGGGTGCTAAGCATCGTGTGGTGGTCTTGACTGATCACAAAAATCTGATGTATCTCGAGTCTGCTAAACGCCTTAATCCGAGACAGGCCCGCTGGTCATTGTTTTTCTCCCGCTTTGATTTTGTTGTCTCGTATTTACCAGGTTCAAAGAATGTGAAGGCCGATGCTCTTTCTAGGAGCTTTGTGCCTGATGCTCCTGGAGTCGCTGATCCTGTTGGTATTCTTAAAGATGGAGTTATCTTGTCAGCTATTTCTCCGGATCTGCGACGTGTGTTGCAGAGATTTCAGGCTGATAGGCCTGAGTCTTGTCCACCTGACAGACTGTTTGTCCCGGATAAGTGGACCAGCAGAGTCATTTCCGAGGTTCATTCCTCGGTGTTGGCAGGTCACCCGGGAATTTTTGGCACCAGAGATCTGGTGGCCAGGTCCTTTTGGTGGCCTTCCTTGTCAAGGGATGTGCGGTCATTTGTGCAGTCCTGTGGGACTTGTGCTCGAGCTAAGCCTTGCTGTTCTCGTGCCAGCGGTTTGCTCTTGCCCTTGCCTGTCCCGAAGAGACCTTGGACACATATCTCCATGGATTTCATTTCTGATCTTCCGCTATCTCAGGGCATGTCCGTTATCTGGGTGATATGTGATCGCTTCTCCAAGATGGTCCATTTGGTTCCTTTGCCTAAGCTGCCTTCCTCTTCCGATCTGGTTCCTGTGTTTTTCCAGAACGTGGTTCGTTTGCACGGCATCCCTGAGAATATTGTGTCTGACAGAGGATCCCAGTTCGTTTCCAGGTTCTGGCGATCCTTTTGTAGTAGGATGGGCATTGATTTGTCGTTTTCGTCTGCTTTCCATCCTCAGACTAATGGACAGACGGAGCGAACCAATCAGACTTTGGAGGCTTATTTGAGGTGTTTTGTCTCTGCTGATCAGGACGATTGGGTGACATTCTTGCCGTTGGCTGAGTTTGCCCTTAATAATCGGGCTAGTTCCGCCACCTTGGTTTCGCCTTTTTTCTGCAACTCTGGTTTCCATCCTCGCTTTTCTTCGGGTCATGTGGAGCCTTCTGACTGTCCTAGGGTGGATTCTGTGGTGGATAGGTTGCAGCGGATCTGGAATCATGTGGTGGACAACTTGAAGTTGTCACAGGAGAGGGCTCAGCGCTTTGCCAACCGCCGCCGCGGTGTGGGTCCCCGACTACGCGTTGGGGATTTGGTATGGCTTTCTTCCCGCTTTGTTCCTATGAAGGTCTCCTCTCCCAAATTTAAACCTCGTTTTATTGGGCCTTACAAGATATTGGAAATCCTTAATCCTGTATCTTTTCGTCTGGATCTTCCTGTGTCGTTTGCTATTCACAATGTATTTCATAGGTCCTTGTTGCGGCGGTACATTGTGCCTGTAGTTCCTTCTGCTGAGCCTCCTGCTCCGGTGTTGGTTGAGGGCGAGTTGGAGTATGTGGTGGAGAAGATCTTGGATTCTCGCCTCTCCAGGCGGAGGCTTCAGTACCTGGTCAAGTGGAAGGGCTATGGTCAGGAGGATAATTCCTGGGTGGTCGCCTCTGATGTTCATGCGGCCGATTTAGTTCGTGCCTTTCATGCCGCTCATCCTGATCGCCCTGGTGGTCGTGGTGAGGGTTCGGTGACCCCTCACTAAGGGGGGGGTACTGTTGTGAATTTGCTTTTTGCTCCCTCTAGTGGTTACTAGTTTTTTGACTCTGGTTTTTCTGTCATTCCTTTTATCCGCACCTGGGTCGTTAGTTAGGGGTGTTGCTATATAAGCTCCCTGGACCTTCAGTTCAATGCCTGGCAACGTAGTTATCAGAGCTAGTCTGCTGTGCTCTTGTCTACTGATCCTGGTTCCGGTTATATCAGCTAAGTCTGCTTTTTGCTTTTTGCTATTTGTTTTGGTTTTGTATTTTTGTCCAGCTTGTTCCAAATCTATATCCTGACCTTTGCTGGAAACTCTAGGGGGCTGGTGTTCTCCCCCCGGACCGTTAGACGGTTCGGGGGTTCTTGAATTTCCAGTGTGGATTTTGATAGGGTTTTTGTTGACCATATAAGTTACCTTTCTTTATTCTGCTATCAGTAAGCGGGCCTCTCTGTGCTAAACCTGGTTCATTTCTGTGTTTGTCATTTCCTCTTACCTCACCGTTATTATTTGTGGGGGGCTTCTATCCAGCTTTGGGGTCCCTTCTCTGGAGGCAAGAAAGGTCTTTGTTTTCCTCTACTAGGGGTAGTTAGATTCTCCGGCTGGCGCGTGTCATCTAGAATCAACGTAGGAATGATCCCCGGCTACTTCTAGTGTTGGCGTTAGGAGTAGATATATGGTCAACCCAGTTACCACTGCCCTATGAGCTGGATTTTTGTATTCTGCAGACTTCCACGTTCCTCTGAGACCCTCGCCATTGGGGTCATAACAGTTGTCCTCAATTGAATAAAGCTGAGCTTCAACCTTCTGTTCCAAACATACAACCAAAAACTGGTACAGTACAAAAAGTGGCCTCCAGCTACAAAAACTTTCTCCTACAAGTAGTTAACTGAAAGGTTTTTTTCCATTGAAAACACAGATATGGCATCCACCGAGTGTTGTCCTGTCGCGTCTTCTTTACAATATTGCCAAGAAGCTGAAACTGAATAAAGCTGTGCTTCAACCTTCTGTTCCAAATTACCATTTTTAAAAATGAAATTGGCTGTTCCGGCCTACTAAAGGTGTCTGCCCCTGCCTGGTGTTGTCCTCAACTGAATAAAGCTGAGCTTCAACCTTCTGTTCCAAATTACCATTTTTAAAAATGAAATTGGCTGTTCCGGCCTACTAAAGGTGTCTGCCCCTGCCTGGTGTTGTCCTCAACTGAATAAAGCTGTGCTTCAACCTTCTGTTCCAAATTACCATTTTTAAAAATGAAATTGGCTGTTCCGGCCTACTAAAGGTGTCTGCCCCTGCCTGGTGTTGTCCTCAATTGAATAAAGCTGAGCTTCAACCTTCTGTTCCAAACATACAACCAAAAACTGGTACAGTACAAAAAGTGGCCTCCAGCTACAAACACTTTCTCCTACAAGTAGTTAACTGAAAGGTTTTTTTCCATTGAAAACACAGATATGGCATCCACCGAGTGTTGTCCTGTCGCGTCTTCTTTACATTATTGCCAAGAAGCTGCAACTGAAAAAAGCTGTGCTTCAACCTTCTGTTCCAAATTACCATTTTTAAAAATGAAATTGGCTGTTACGGCCTACTAAAGGTGTCTGCCCCTGCCTGGTGTTGTCCTCAACTGAATAAAGCTGAGCTTCAACCTTCTGTTCCAAACATACAACCAAAAACTGGTACAGTACAAAAAGTGGCCTCCAGCTACAAAAACTTTCTCCTACAAGTAGTTAACTGAAAGGTTTTTTCCATTGAAAACACAGATATGGCATCCACCGAGTGTTGTCCTGTCGCGTCTTCTTTACAATATTGCCAAGATGCTGCAACTGAATAAAGCTGTGCTTCAACCTTCTGTTCCAAATTACCATTTTAAAAATGCTATTGGCTGTTCCGGCCTACTAAAGGTGTCTGTCTGTGTGCCCCTGCCTGGTGTTGTCCTCAACTGAATAAAGCTGAGCTTCAACCTTCTGTTCCAAATTACCATTTTAAAAAATGCAATTGGCTGTTCCGGCCTACTAAAGGTGTCTGTGTGCCCCTGCCTGGTGTTGTCCTCAACTGAATAAAGCTGAGCTTCAACCTTCTGTTCCAAATTACCATTTTAAAAATGCAATTGGCTGTTCCGGCCTACTAAAGGTGTCTGTGTGCCCCTGCCTGGTGTTGTCCTCAACTGAATAAAGCTGAGCTTCAACCTTCTGTTCCAAATTACCATTTTAAAAATGCAATTGGCTGTTCCGGCCTACTAAAGGTGTCTGTCTGTGTGCCCCTGCCTGGTGTTGTCCTCAACTGAATAAAGCTGAGCTTCAACCTTCTGTTCCAAATTACCATTTTAAAAATGCAATTGGCTGTTCCGGCCTACTAAAGGTGTCTGTCTGTGTGCCCCTGCCTGGTGTTGTCCTCAACTGAATAAAGCTGAACTTCAACCTTCTGTTCCAAATTACCATTTTAAAAATGCAATTGGCTGTTCCGGCCTACTAAAGGTGTCTGTCTGTGTGCCCCTGCCTGGTGTTGTCCTCAACTGAATAAAGCTGAGCTTCAACCTTCTGTTCCAAATTACCATTTTAAAAATGCAATTGGCTGTTCCGGCCTACTAAAGGTTTCTGTCTGTGTGCCCCTGCCTGGTGTTGTCCTCAACTGAATAAAGCTGAGCTTCAACCTTCTGTTCCAAATTACCATTTTAAAAATGCAATTGGCTGTTCCGGCCTACTAAAGGTGTCTGTCTGTGTGCCCCTGCCTGGTGTTGTCCTCAACTGAATAAAGCTGAGCTTCAACCTTCTGTTCCAAATTACCATTTTAAAAATGCAATTGGCTGTTCCGGCCTACTAAAGGTGTCTGTCTGTGTGCCCCTGCCTGGTGTTGTCCTCAACTGAATAAAGCTGAGCTTCAACCTTCTGTTCCAAATTACCATTTTAAAAATGCAATTGGCTGTTCCGGCCTACTAAAGGTGTCTGTCTGTGTGCCCCTGCCTGGTGTTGTCCTCAACTGAATAAAGCTGAGCTTCAACCTTCTGTTCCAAATTACCATTTAAAAAAATGCAATTGGCTGTTCCGGCCTACTAAAGGTGTCTGTGTGCCCCTGCCTGGTGTTGTCCTCAACTGAATAAAGCTGAGCTTCAACCTTCTGTTCCAAATTACCATTTTAAAAATGCAATTGGCTGTTCCGGCCTACTAAAGGTGTCTGTGTGCCCCTGCCTGGTGTTGTCCTCAACTGAATAAAGCTGAGCTTCAACCTTCTGTTCCAAATTACCATTTTAAAAATGCAATTGGCTGTTCCGGCCTACTAAAGGTGTCTGTGTGCCCCTGCCTGGTGTTGTCCTCAACTGAATAAAGCTGAGCTTCAACCTTCTGTTCCAAATTACCATTTTAAAAAATGCTATTGGCTTTTCCGGCCTACTAAAGGTGTCTGTGTGCCCCTGCCTGGTGTTGTCCTCAACTGAATAAAGCTGAGCTTCAACCTTCTGTTCCAAATTACCATTTTAAAAATGCAATTGGCTGTTCCGGCCTACTAAAGGTGTCTGTGTGCCCCTGCCTGGTGTTGTCCTCAACTGAATAAAGCTGAGCTTCAACCTTCTGTTCCAAATTACCATTTTAAAAAATGCAATTGGCTTTTCCGGCCTACTAAAGGTGTCTGTGTGCCCCTGCCTGGTGTTGTCCTCAACTGAATAAAGCTGAGCTTCTACCTTCTGCCTCTTATTAACTGCTGTTTTTTAAAAAATTGGCTGTTCCGGCCTACTAACGGTGTCTGCCCCTGCCTGGTGTTGTCCTCAACTGAATAAAGCTGAGCTTCTACCTTCTGCCTCTTATTTACTGCTGTTTTTTTTTTAAATTGGCTGTTCCGGCCTACTAAAGGTGTCTGCCACTCCCTGGTGTTGTCCTCAACTGAACAAAGCTGAGCTTCCACATTCTGGCTTTCGGCCTATACTATCAGATATTAAACTGCATTTGGCCTACTAGTGTGGTTAGGCCCTTGAAACAGTGTCTGCTGCTCTTGGGTTTGCTACTTCACTGAACAAAGCAATGCCGCCTGTTTAGTCCTGTTACCAATTTTGAACTGCATTTAGCCTACTTTATTCTTTGGCCCTATATCTGTTTCCTCCTCATCCTGCCCATTGCCCAGCCACTGCTAGATGAGTCTGCTGGTACATTGACCTAGACCACTACATTCCCCTTGTACTCTACACAGCCAGAATCTGACCCTGCTGAAAGTAAGGTTCCCCTTCCCGCATGTTATACCACCTTACACAGGGACAAAGAGGAAGGTGCAGATGAAAGTGCAGGTTCCTTCATCAGGTGGGGGGGCATACTCGTTGGCGACGTCACTGGCACAGGGCCCCTCAGAGTACGCAAAAGTGTCGCTGCTGGTGGGAGGCGCCCCCGCCATGCAAACACACCGCCGTACTTTGAGGGGTCCTGTGCCAGTGCCAATGCGAACGAGTGGGCCCCCCCTGCTTGCTCAGGATCACAGCACTTGCAATGTTGAAATACTTACCTCTCCCTACTCCACGCCGTGACGTAGTCCGCATTTCCTGGGCCCACGAAAAACTTGAGCCAGCCCTACTCCCCCCACAACTTTTGCCAAATGACCCCCAATTTCCTATGCCCTACTATTATTATAAAGTTAATTAAGATTGACAAGCTTCAGAAACAAGAATGGATGTTTTTGGCATTAAAATGGGCACTGTAGGTGTTTTCCTGGCCTCCACTCACTGCCGACTATGCTTCCCCATTGACTTGCATTGGGTTTCGTGTTTCGGTCGATCCCCGACTTTTAGCGATAATCGGCCGACTGCACTCGACTCGACTCTGGACAAAATCGGGTTTCACAAAACCAGACTCGATCTTAAAAAAATGAAAGTCGCTCAACTCTACATGAATATGCATCCCGATCCCGATTCCCGATATCACAAAAATACCGGAACTCGGTATCGGAATTCCGATACCGCAAATATCGGTATCGGAATGCTCAACACTATTGAGGATACTTGACACGAATAAATCCTTGTCTTAGTCCAAACACAGATAGATAAGCTTATAAGGCAGTTCAAATCATATCTTAGCTCAACCAGGGAGGTCTGGGTAGTAGATTCAGGTTTTTGCAGAGCAGAAACAGCTTACATGTCCAGCAAATGCAGATGGAAGTAAACATGAGCAGCAAATGAAGGAGGATTACTGGAACTGGTGTATGCAGCAGGAACTCAGAGCAGAGTAGCAGGATCACCACACAGGTTCACAGGAGCACGTATATAGCCAGGGAGTAATCAGAGGTCAGGAGCTGGATGCAAGGCAGCATACTTTAGCACAGACTGAAGGCTGGGGTGGAGTTTTATAGCAGGAAGACACAGTGCACATGAGACCAAAGACGCCATCTTGGAAAAGGGCAGTAATGCACAAAAGGTAAAAAATGTTCAGAGTCCTGACAATGGCATCTGATTGTTACAGATACATAAGAATTCTGTAGCGTAGGAAACTCAATTGTCCTGTAAATGATTAACAGCTCCTGAGTAAAAAAATGGATTACATGCGAACAGTACACGGATGACAAGTGTGAAAACATTCATCCCACTTTTCTGAATGAAAATTGGACCAAATATATGGGTGGCAGGTTATGTGAAGGAGAGAATATATGGGCATCAAGTATGAAATCTGTCAAAGTATTTCAAAAGCATGGCATGAGAAATGATGACATTTTGGAGGTGTACATCTTGATGCCAATTTCGTGCTGAAAACTTTGTGTATGAAGGTCTATGTAGAGATATCATGTTATCATATTTATAGAAATATACACTTGCATTATGACAAATCTGTTTATATTGCAGCCATATGCCAATATACATGTTCTCTTTTGTTTTTAATTATGGTTTGAGGATCAGGATTTCCCAAATTATAGGTGTGACCTATGTTTAGACATTAGGGGTCCTTTAGTTACTCATCTGGGTAGAGGGACCCAATTGGTTCTGTAGGGAGCATCTAGGGACACTAGGGCCAGCCATCGTTGAGCGGGGGTGCCACAACGCTGCCCCTAAGGTGCCAACCCCCACAGTTAGGAAGGTATCAGTACAGGCTCCACAACAAGTAACTAGGGTTGAGCGAAACGGGTCGATCATTTTCAAAAGTCGCCGACTTTTGGCTAAGTCGGCGTCTCATGAAACCCGATCCGACCCCTGTGCTTGTCGGCCATGCGGTACGCGACTTTCGCGCCAAAGTCGCGTTTCAATGACGCGAAAAGCGCCATTTCTCAGCCAATGAAGGTGAACGCAGAGTGTGGGCAGCGTGATGACATAGATCCTGGTCCCCACCATCTTAGAGAAGGGCATTGCAGTGATTGGCTTGCTGTCTGCGGCGTCACAGGGGCTATAAAGGGGCGTTCCCGCCGACCGCCATCTTACTGCTGCTGATCTGAGCTTAGGGACAGGTTGCTGCCGCTTCATCAGAAGCAGGGAGAGCGTTAGGCAGGGTCCACTAACCACCAAACCGCTTGTGCTGCAGCGATTTCCACTGTCCAACACCACCTTCGGTGTGCAGGGACTGTGGAAGCTATTTTTTTTTTTTTTTCCCCTCAGCGCTGTAGCTCATTGGGCTGCCCTAGAAGGCTCCGTGATAGCTGTATTGCTGTGTGTACGCCACTGTGGAAACCAACTGCTTTTTTCAAAGCACATATCCTCTTGTTCCTTCCTTTCTGCACAGCTATCTTTTCTGTTTTTCCACACTTTTTATTTAATTTGTGCATCAGTCCACTCCTATTGCTGCCTGCCATACCTGGCTTACATTACTGCAGGGAGATAGTAATTGTAGGACAGTTTTTTTTTTTTTTTTGTTTTTTTTTTTTGTGGGAGATTAAGATTGGCATTTCTGCTACAGTGCCATCCCTGTGTGTGCCATCTCTCACTGAGTGGGCCATAGAAAGCCTATTTATTTTTTCCGTGATTTGTGTTCTAAAATCTACCTCAACACAAAAACAGTACATCAATCAGTGGGAGAAAAATATTGGCCTCAGTCAGGGCTTGTGTGCCACTGCTGTGTGTGCTATCTCTCATTCAGTGGGCTATAGCAAGCCTATTTTTTTTTTTTTTTTTTAATATTATTTGGTTTCTAATTCTCCCTGAAAAAAAAAAAAAAAACCTAAAAAAACAGTGGGAGAATAATATTGCCCTTTCAGCTTGTGTGCCAGTCTTGACTCCTGGGTGTGCCACCTCTCTCCCTCTCATTCAGTGGGCCATAGAAAGCCTATTTATTTTTTTTTTTAAATATTATTGGGTTTCTAAAGTCTCCCTGAAAAAACAAAAAATACATAAAAAAACAGTGGGAGAGTAATATTGCCCTTTCAGCTTGTGTGCCAGTCTTGACTCCTGGGTGTGCCACCTCTCTCCCTTTCATTCAGTGGGCCATAGAAAGCCTATTTATTTTTTCCGTGATTTGTGTTCTAAAATCTACCTCAACACAAAAACACTACATCAATCAGTGGGAGAAAAATATTGGCCTCAGTCAGGGCTTGTGTGCCACTGCTGTGTGTGCTATCTCTCATTCAGTGGGCTATAGCAAGCCTATTTTTTTTTTTTTTTTTTTTTTTTTTAATATTATTTGGTTTCTAAAGTCTCCCTGAAAATAAAAAAAAAAAATACATAAAAAAACAGTGGGAGAGTAATATTGCCATTTCAGCTTGTGTGCCAGTCTTGACTCCTGGGTGTGCCACCTCTCTCCCTCTCATTCAGTGGGCCATAGAAAGCCTTGTTTTTTTGTTTTTTTTTAAATATTATTTGGTTTCTAAAGTCTCCCTGAAAATAAAAAAAAAAAACATAAAAAAACAGTGGGAGAGTAATATTGCCATTTCAGCTTGTGTGCCAGTCTTGACTCCTGGGTGTGCCACCTCTCTCTCTAATTGTGGGCCATAGAAAGCCTATTTATTTTTTGGTTTTTTTAATATTATTTGGTTTCTAAAGTCTCCCTGAAAATAAAAAAAAAAAATACATAAAAAAACAGTGGGAGAGTAATATTGCCCTTTCAGCTTGTGTGCCAGTCTTGACTCCTGGGTGTGCCACCTCTCTCCCTTTCATTCAGTGGGCCATAGAAAGCCTATTTATTTTTTGGTTTTTTTAATATTATTTGGTTTCTAAAGTCTCCCTGAAAATAAAAAAAAAAAATACATAAAAAAACAGTGGGAGAGTAATATTGCCATTTCAGCTTGTGTGCCAGTCTTGACTCCTGGGTGTGCCACCTCTCTCCCTCTCATTCAGTGGGCCATAGAAAGCCTTGTTTTTTTGTTTTTTTTTTAATATTATTTGGTTTCTAAAGTCTCCCTGAAAATAAAAAAAAAAAACATAAAAAAACAGTGGGAGAGTAATATTGCCATTTCAGCTTGTGTGCCAGTCTTGACTCCTGGGTGTGCCACCTCTCTCTCTAATTGTGGGCCATAGAAAGCCTATTTATTTTTTGGTTTTTTTAATATTATTTGGTTTCTAAAGTCTCCCTGAAAATAAAAAAAAAAAATACATAAAAAAACAGTGGGAGAGTAATATTGCCCTTTCAGCTTGTGTGCCAGTCTTGACTCCTGGGTGTGCCACCTCTCTCCCTTTCATTCAGTGGGCCATAGAAAGCCTATTTATTTTTTGGTTTTTTTAATATTATTTGGTTTCTAAAGTCTCCCTGAAAATAAAAAAAAAAAATACATAAAAAAACAGTGGGAGAGTAATATTGCCATTTCAGCTTGTGTGCCAGTCTTGACTCCTGGGTGTGCCACCTCTCTCCCTCTCATTCAGTGGGCCATAGAAAGCCTTGTTTTTTTGTTTTTTTTTTAATATTATTTGGTTTCTAAAGTCTCCCTGAAAATAAAAAAAAAAAACATAAAAAAACAGTGGGAGAGTAATATTGCCATTTCAGCTTGTGTGCCAGTCTTGACTCCTGGGTGTGCCACCTCTCTCTCTAATTGTGGGCCATAGAAAGCCTATTTATTTTTTGGTTTTTTTAATATTATTTGGTTTCTAAAGTCTCCCTGAAAATAAAAAAAAAAAATACATAAAAAAACAGTGGGAGAGTAATATTGCCCTTTCAGCTTGTGTGCCAGTCTTGACTCCTGGGTGTGCCACCTCTCTCCCTTTCATTCAGTGGGCCATAGAAAGCCTATTTATTTTTTGGTTTTTTTAATATTATTTGGTTTCTAAAGTCTCCCTGAAAATAAAAAAAAAAAATACATAAAAAAACAGTGGGAGAGTAATATTGCCATTTCAGCTTGTGTGCCAGTCTTGACTCCTGGGTGTGCCACCTCTGTCCCTCTCATTCAGTGGGCCATAGAAAGCCTTGTTTTTTTTTTTTTTTTTAAATATTATTTGGTTTCTAAAGTCTCCCTGAAAATAAAAAAAAAAAACATAAAAAAACAGTGGGAGAGTAATATTGCCATTTCAGCTTGTGTGCCAGTCTTGACTCCTGGGTGTGCCACCTCTCTCTCTAATTGTGGGCCATAGAAAGCCTTTTTATTTTTTTCCTTCATTTGTGTTTTAAAATCAACCTCAACACAAAAACACTACATCAATCAGTGGGAGAAAAATATTGGCCTCAGTCAGGGCTTGTGTGCCACTCCTGTGCGTGCCATCTCTCATTCAGTGGGCCATAGAAAGCCTTGTTTTTTTGTTTTTTTTTTAAATATTATTTGGTTTCTAAAGTCTCACAGAGAAAAAAAAAAAAATAAATTAGGTGGGAGATTAATATTGACATTAGTGCTTGAGTGACAGTCCTGCGTGTGTGTCATCTCTGTGATTTGGTGTCACAGAAAACAGAGTGTGTAACATTGTGCCTGATTTTCCTTGTGGTCTCACCAACCTGTTAAGGGATATTGAAATCATACTGAAGTTATAGCTCACCGTGTAAGTTGTTTGACAGCAACAAATAAAGTTAGTTTGGTTACGATTTTTAAACAATGAGGAAGTCTGGTGCAAGAGGTCGTCGTGGGCGTTCATTGTCAGCTGGTAATGATGGTAGTGGTAGTGGAGCATCAGGTGGTCGTGGGGATAAAAATATTCCACCTAAGTCTGGAGCTGTGGAGCCAGTTTCGTCGTCAGGCTACACAAGGCCTCGAACGCTCTCTTTTCTGGGAGTAGGAAAACCGCTTTTAAAGGCTGAGCAGCAACAGCAAGTTTTGGCTTACATTGCAGACTCAGCCTCTAGCTCTTTTGCCTCCTCTTCCGAAACTGGTAAATGTAAAAGCAGCGCGTCGCTTGTGGATGTTCACGGTCAGGGACAAGTCGCTTCCTTGTCCTCCTCAGCAAAAACTACAACAAGAGAGAAGGATGCAGCAGGCGACACAACGGGTCACTCCATGGAGCTCTTTACACATACCGTCCCTGGCTTAGAAAGTGAAACATTTAACAGGCCATGCCCATTACAAGTAGATTCTGACATGGAGTGCACTGATGCACAGCCACAGCCAGAGTACTATGCTGCTCCTTTGACTCAGACCACCACATTGCCCTCTCAGGGTACAGATCCACAATCAGACCCTGATGAGACTATGTTGCCCCGCCACGAACGCTATACCACCGACCGACACAGTGACACAGACGAAGTTGCACACGAGCTCGAAGAGGAGGTAATAGATGACCCAGTTATTGACCCCGATTGGCAGCCATTGGGGGAACAGGGTGCAGGCGGCAGTAGTTCAGAAGCGGAGGTGGAGGAGGGGCCGCAGCAGGCATCAACATCGCAACAGGTTCCATCTGCCGGGCCCGTATCTGGCCCAAAACGCGTGTCAAAGCCAAAACCTGTTGGAGGACAGCGTGGCCATCCGGTTAAAGCTCAGTCTGCAATCCCTGAAAAGGGATCCGAGTCTAGGAAGAGTGCAGTCTGGCATTTTTTTAAACAACATCCAACTGATCAGCGCAAAGTCATCTGTCAAAAATGTTCAACTAGCTTAAGCAGAGGTCAGAATCTGAAAAGTCTAAATACTAGTTGCATGCATAGACACTTAACCACCATGCATTTTCAAGCCTGGACTAACTACCAAACGTCCCTTAAGGTTGTAGCACCCTCGGCCAATGAAGCTAGTCAGCAACGCAACATCCCTTCCGTCACTGTAAGGCCACCATTTTCCGCACCACCGGCAGTATCTGTGCAGGTTTCTTTGCCAGCCAAAAGCAGTCAGGGTCAGGGAATCACCAGTTTAGTAGGAGGAAATATTGCATCTAGGGCACCGGCGGAAACAATACCGTCTCCAACCGTCTCTCAGTCTGCCATGTACACCGGCACACCCGAAAGTTCCACGATCTCCTGCTCTCCAGTCCAGCTCACCCTACATGAGACTCTGGTTAGAAAAAGGAAGTACTTATCCTCGCATCCGCGTACACAGGGTTTTAACGCCCACATAGCTAGACTAATCTCGTTAGAGATGATGCCCTACCGTTTAGTTGAAAGCGAAGCTTTTAAAGCCCTGATGGAGTACGCTGAACCACGATACGAGCTACCTAGTCGACACTTTTTTTCCAGAAAAGCCATCCCAGCCCTGCACCAGCATGTTAAACAGCGCATCGTCCATGCACTTAGGCAATCTGTGAGTACAAAGGTGCACCTGACTACAGATGCATGGACCAGTAGGCATGGCCAGGGACGTTATGTGTCCATCACGGCACACTGGGTGAATGTGGTGGATGCAGGGTCCACAGGCGACATCAATTTAGGGACAGTTGTGCCTAGCCCACGGTCTAGGAAACAGTTGGCTGTAGGCGTTCGCACCCCCTCCTCCTCCTCCTCGTCCTCCTGCAGAAGCTACAGCTCTTCCACAGAACGCAGTCGGCCAACCACTCCATCGGCAGATGACACTGTTGCACACCAGTTGTCCCATTATGGGCCAGCTACTGCCAAGCGTCAGCAGGCTGTATTGGCTATGAAGTGTTTGGGCGACAACAGACACACCGCGGAAGTTCTGTCCGAGTTCTTGCAACAAGAAACGCAGTCGTGGCTGGGCACAGTAGATCTTGAGGCAGGCAAGGTAGTGAGTGATAACGGAAGGAATTTCATGGCTGCCATCTCCCTTTCCCAACTGAAACACATTCCTTGCCTGGCTCACACCTTAAACCTGGTGGTGCAGTGCTTATTGAAAACTTATCCTGGGTTCTCCGACCTGCTCCTCAAAGTGCGTGCACTTTGCTCACATATCCGACGTTCGCCTGTACACGCCAGCCGTATGCAGACCTATCAGCGGTCTTTGAACCTTCCCCAGCATCGCCTAATCATAGACGTTGCAACAAGGTGGAACTCAACACTGCACATGCTTCAGAGACTGTGCGAACAGAGGCGTGCTGTTATTTATTTGTGGGAGGATACACGGGCAGGCAGTAGGATGGCAGACATGGAGTTGTCAGGTGTGCAGTGGTCGAAGATACAAGACATGTGTCAAGTCCTTCAGTGTTTTGAGGAATGCACACGGCTGGTTAGTGCAGACAACGCCGTAATAAGCATGAGCATCCCCCTAATGCGTCTGCTGATGCAAAGTTTGACGCACATAAAGGAGCAGGCGTCTGCACCAGAGGAAGAGGGAAGCCTTGATGACAGTCAGCCATTGTCTGGTCAGGGCAGTGTACAGGACGAGGTAGCGGGCGAAGAGGAGGTGGAGGACGAGGAGGATGATGGGGATGAGTATATTTTTAATGCGGAAACTTTCACGGGGGCACAGGAAATTGGTTGCGTGTCACGGCCGGGTTCTGGTTTTTTGAGGGACACAAGTGACGTAGATTTGCCTGCAACTGCCCCTCAACCAATCACAACCGGAGATTTGACAACTGGAACTTTGGCCCACATGGCGGATTATGCCTTACGTATCCTAAAAAGGGACACACGCATTACGAAAATGATGAACGATGACGATTACTGGTTGGCCTGCCTCCTTGATCCACGCTATAAAGGCAAATTGCAAAATATTATGCCACATGAGAACTTGGAACTAATATTAGCAACCAAACAATCAACTCTTGTTGACCGTTTGCTTCAGGCATTCCCAGCACACAGCGCACGTGATCGTTCTCACACAAGCTCCAGGGGGCAGCAGACTAGGAGTGTTAGGGGTGCACACATCAGAAGTGGCGTTGGACAGAGGGGTTTTCTGACCAGGTTGTGGAGTGATTTTGCTATGACCGCAGACAGGACAGGTACTGCTGCATCAATTGAAAGTGACAGGAGACAACATTTGTCCAGTATGGTTACTAACTATTTTTCATCCCTTATCGATGTTCTCCCTCAACCGTCATTCCCATTTGATTACTGGGCCTCCAAATTAGACACCTGGCCAGAATTGGCAGAATATGCATTGCAGGAGCTTGCTTGCCCGGCAGCAAGTGTCCTATCAGAAAGAGTATTCAGTGCTGCAGGTTCAATATTAACCGAAAAAAGGACTCGTCTGGCTACCCAAAATGTTGACGATCTAACATTCATTAAAATGAACCACAACTGGATTTCGAAATCTTTTGCCCCACCTTGCCCGGCCGACACCTAGCTTTCCTATGAAAAGCTCTTGCCTGTGAATTACTTTTCTAATGTCTAATTTGCTGCAGCTGATTGTACAGCATACGACATGTTTACACCTCCCTAAATGGCAAAACTCCCCACACGGGGCCGTGGTATCGCGACTTGGCGCAAGCACCCGTGAGACTGCTGTTTGTCTGAAGAGGTGGGTGTGCTCGCTTTTGGTTGACGGCATTGCTACTGGGTCCCTCATAGTACAATGTAGTGTCTCTGGCGGTGGTGGTGCGCACCCAACGTCAGACACACCGTTGTAACATGAGGGGCCCTGGGGCGGTCCCGCCGGCCTCAAGAGAGTTCCCCCCTACCCCAGCTCAAAATGTGCTCTACCACGTGCAAAATTATGTCGCACAGCTCCACCAATCTTTAGTCTATTCGCTGACATCATTCAATGTCTGGCACTGACAATACAAATTTGTAGACATCTATGATGCAACTTAAAGTAGTCTGTGTCTGTGTCCTATATTGGCACCATTAAATAGTTACTGCCAAATTACAATGTCAGAAACTCAGTAGATGAGCCCACCCCTGTACCTAAGTATGCCACCTTTTTTTTTTGTTTTGGTTGTTTTGCGAGACATTAACATCTATTTATATTTTGGGAGTACTGGGACAGACACTCCTTGCACTACTCCTCCACTCACCACCAAGCTGCCTGTGTATCCATGTAACCGCTGTAAAACTGCCATGAGCCTATTGTTTGTTATTTTAGGCCTTTGATAGCCTGTCTGCGGTCCCTACTTTAAATACTCCTCCACTGACCACCAAGCTGCCTGCCCGTGTATCCATGTAACCGCTGTGAAACTGCCATGAGCCTATTGTTTGTTATGTTAGGCCTTTGATAGCCTGTCTGCGGTCCCTACTTTAAATACTCCTCCACTGACCAGACCACTGCTGCCCGTGTACCCCTGGAACCAATTATAAAGTGCCTACAGCCAGCCCATTTTCTTATGTTAGGCCTTTGAAGCCTGTCTGCGGTCCCTACTTTAAATACTCCTCCACTGACCAGACCACTGCTGCCCGTGTACCCCTGGAACCAATTATAAAGTGCCTACAGCCAGCCCATTTTCTTATGTTAGGCCTTTGAAGCCTTTCTGCGGTCCCTACTTTAAATACTCCTCCACTCACCACCACCAAGCTGCCTGCCCGTGTATCCATGTAACCGCTGTGAAACTGCCATGAGCCTATTGTTTGTTATTTTAGGCCTTTGATAGCCTGTCTGCGGTCCCTACTTTAAATACTCCTCCACTCACCACCAAGCTGCCTGTGTATCCATGTAACCGCTGTAAAACTGCCATGAGCCTATTGTTTGTTATTTTAGGCCTTTGATAGCCTGTCTGCGGTCCCTACTTTAAATACTCCTCCACTGACCAGACCACTGCTGCCCGTGTACCCCTGGAACCAATTATAAAGTGCCTACAGCCAGCCCATTTTCTTATGTTAGGCCTTTGAAGCCTGTCTGCGGTCCCTACTTTAAATACTCCTCCACTCACCACCACCAAGCTGCCTGCCCGTGTATCCATGTAACCGCTGTGAAACTGCCATGAGCCTATTGTTTGTTATTTTAGGCCTTTGATAGCCTGTGTGCGGTCCCTACTTTAAATACTCCTCCACTCACCACCAAGCTGCCTGCCCGTGTATCCATGTAACCGCTGTGAAACTGCCATGAGCCTATTGTTTGTTATTTTAGGCCTTTGATAGCCTGTGTGCGGTCCCTACTTTAAATACTCCTCCACTCACCACCAAGCTGCCTGCCCGTGTATCCATGTAACCGCTGTGAAACTGCCATGAGCCTATTGTTTGTTATTTTAGGCCTTTGATAGCCTGTGTGCGGTCCCTACTTTAAATACTCCTCCACTCACCACCAAGCTGCCTGCCCGTGTATCCATGTAACCGCTGTGAAACTGCCATGAGCCTATTGTTTGTTATGTTAGGCCTTTGATAGCCTGTCTGCGGTCCCTACTTTAAATACTCCTCCACTGACCAGACCACTGCTGCCCGTGTACCCCTGGAACCAATTATAAAGTGCCTACAGCCAGCCCATTTTCTTATGTTAGGCCTTTGAAGCCTGTCTGCGGTCCCTACTTTAAATACTCCTCCACTGACCAGACCACTGCTGCCCGTGTACCCCTGGAACCAATTATAAAGTGCCTACAGCCAGCCCATTTTCTTATGTTAGGCCTTTGAAGCCTGTCTGCGGTCCCTACTTTAAATACTCCTCCACTGACCAGACCACTGCTGCCCGTGTACCCCTGGAACCAATTATAAAGTGCCTACAGCCAGCCCATTTTCTTATGTTAGGCCTTTGATAGCCTGTCTGCGGTCCCTACTTTAAATACTCCTCCACTCACCACCAAGCTGCCTGCCCGTGTATCCATGTAACCGCTGTGAAACTGCCATCATGAGCCTATTGTTTGTTATGTTAGGCCTTTGATAGCCTGTCTGCGGTCCCTACTTTAAATACTCCTCCACTGACCAGACCACTGCTGCCCGTGTACCCCTGGAACCAATTATAAAGTGCCTACAGCCAGCCCATTTTCTTATGTTAGGCCTTTGAAGCCTGTCTGCGGTCCCTACTTTAAATACTCCTCCACTGACCAGACCACTGCTGCCCGTGTACCCCTGGAACCAATTATAAAGTGCCTACAGCCAGCCCATTTTCTTATGTTAGGCCTTTGAAGCCTGTCTGCGGTCCCTACTTTAAATACTCCTCCACTCACCACCACCAAGCTGCCTGCCCGTCTATCCATGTAACCGCTGTAAAACTGCAATGAGCCTATTGTTTGTTATTTTAGGCCTTTGATAGCCTGTCTGCGGCCCCTACTTGCAATACTCCTCCACTGACCACAATGCTGCCTGGAGTGCCTGCCTGTGTATCCATGTAACCGATGTAAAACTGCCATGACTGCCTACTGTTTGTTATTTTAGGCCTTTGATAGCCTGTCTGCAGCCCCTACTTGCAATACTCCTCCACTGACCACACCAATGCTGCCCGTGTACCCCTGGAACCTATTTAAAAGTTCATAGAGCCTAGTTATATATTTTATTTACTATTAATAAGGCCATGATGGACTACGCTGTACCACGCTACAAGCTAACCAGTCGACACTTCTTTTGCGAGAAAAGCCATCCCAACCCTCCACCAGCATGTAGAAGACCGCATTGTCCATGCACTCTGGCAATCTGTGAGTACAAAGGTGCACCTGACAACAGACGCATGGACCTGTAGGCATGGCCACGGAAGATTACGTGTCCATTACGGCGCAATGGGTTAATGTGGTGGATGCATGGTCCACAGGGGACAGCCTACTAAGTCTGTCTGCAGTCCCTAATTCAAATTGTGCTCCACTGTCTAAATCGGAACTTCCACCTTCTGGCTTTCGGCCTATAGTATCAGAAATTAAACTGCATTTGGCCTTCAACTTTGGTTAGGGCCTACTAACGGCTTCTGCCCCTCCCTGGTGTTGCCCTCAACTAAATAAAGCTGAGCTTCAACCTTCTGCTCCAAATTACCATTTTGAAAAATGCAATAGGCTTTTCAGGCCTACTAAAGGAGTCTGTCTGTGTGCCCCTCCCTGGTGTTGTCCTCAACTAAATAAAGCTGAGCTTCAACCTTCCGGCTCTCATTATGTGGTTTTAAAAAAAAAAAAGGTGGTTAGGGCCTACTAACGGCTTCTGCCCCTCCCTGGTGTTGTCCTCAACTAAATAAAGCTGAGCTTCAACCTTCCGGCTCTCATTATGTGGTTTTAAAAAAAAAAAAGGTGGTTAGGGCCTACTAACGGCTTCTGCCCCTCCCTGGTGTTGTCCTCAACTAAATAAAGCTGAGCTTCAACCTTCCGGCTCTCATTATGTGGTTTTAAAAAAAAAAAAGGTGGTTAGGGCCTACTAACGGCTTCTGCCCCTCCCTGGTGTTGTCCTCAACTAAATAAAGCTGAGCTTCAACCTTCCGGCTCTCATTATGTGGTTTTAAAAAAAAAAAAGGTGGTTAGGGCCTACTAACGGCTTCTGCCCCTCCCTGGTGTTGTCCTCAACTAAATAAAGCTGAGCTTCAACCTTCCGGCTCTCATTATGTGGTTTTAAAAAAAAAAATGGTGGTTAGGGCCTACTAACGGCTTCTGCCCCTCCCTGGTGTTGTCCTCAACTAAATAAAGCTGAGCTTCAACCTTCCGGCTCTCATTATGTGGTTTTAAAAAAAAAAAAGGTGGTTAGGGCCTACTAACGGCTTCTGCCCCTCCCTGGTGTTGTCCTCAACTAAATAAAGCTGAGCTTCAACCTTCCGGCTCTCATTATGTGGTTTTAAAAAAAAAAAGGTGGTTAGGGCCTACTAACGGCTTCTGCCCCTCCCTGGTGTTGTCCTCAACTAAATAAAGCTGAGCTTCAACCTTCCGGCTCTCATTATGTGGTTTTAAAAAAAAAAAATGGTGGTTAGGGCCTACTAACGGCTTCTGCCCCTCCCTGGTGTTGTCCTCAACTAAATAAAGCTGAGCTTCAACCTTCCGGCTCTCATTAAGTGGTTTTAAAAAAAAAATGGTGGTTAGGGCCTACTAACGGCTTCTGCCCCTCCCTGGTGTTGCCCTCAACTAAATAAAGCTGAGCTTCAACCTTCTGCTCCAAATTACCATTTTAAAAAATGCAATAGGCTTTTCCGGCCTACTAAAGGTGTCTGCCCCTCCCTGGTGTTGTCCTCAACTGAACAAAGCTGAGCTTCCACATTCTGGCTTTCGCCCTATACTATCAGATATTAAACTGCATTTGGCCTACTAGTGTGGTTAGGCCCTTGAAACAGTGTCTGCTGCTCTTGGGTTTGCTACTCCACTGAACAAAGCAATGCCGCCTGTTTAGTCCTGTTACCAATTTTGAACTGCATGTAGCCTACTTTATTCTTTGGCCCTATATCTGTTTCCTCCTCATCCTGCCCATTGCCCAGCCACTGCTAAATGAGTCTGCTGGTACATTGACCGAGACCACTACATTCCCCTTGTACTCTACACAGCCAGAATCTGTCCCTGCTGAAAGTAAGGTTCCCCTTCCCGCATGTTATACCACCTTACACAGGGACAAAGAGGAAGGTGCAGATGAAAGTGCAGGTTCCTTCATCAGGTGGGGGGGCATACTCGTTGGCGACGTCACTGGCACAGGGCCCCTCAGAGTACGCAAAAGTGTCGCTGCTGGTGGGAGGCGCCCCCGCCATGCAAACACACCGCCGTACTTTGAGGGGCCCTGTGCCAGTGGCAATGCGAACGAGTGGGCCCCCCCCCTGCTTGCTCAGGATCACAGCACTTGCAACTTTTAAATAATTACCTTTCCCTGCAACACCGCCGTGACGTAGTCCGCATTTCCTGGGCCCACGAAAAACTTGAGCCGGCCCTACTCCCCCCACAACTTTTGCCAAATGACCCCCAATTCCCTATGCCCAACTATTATTATAAAGTTAATTAAGATTGACAAGCTTCAGAAACAAGAATGGATGTTTTTGGCATTAAAATGGGCACTGTAGGTGTTTTCCTGGCCTCCACTCACTGCCGACTATGCTTCCCCATTGACTTGCATTGGGTTTCGTGTTTCGGTCGATCCCCGACTTTTAGCGATAATCGGCCGACTGCACTCGACTCGACTCTGGACAAAATCGGGTTTCCCAAAACCCTACTCGATCTTAAAAAAATGAAAGTCGCTCAACCCTACAAGTAACAGTATCCCTCAAACTAGTTTTTGTTCACAGTGTTTGTAAGTCTGTGTGGTGTTTGCAGTATTTTATTAATCACTAAAATGTATATTTTATGGGGTTTACTATGATTTTCGTATTTGATGGGTACCTTAGATTACTAATCTAATTTCATAACTTTTATTGTATTTTTAATATTTTTTAGCAAATACTGATAATTAGTGTTGAGCATTCAAATACTACAAATATCGGGTATCGGCCGATATTTGCTGGATCGGAATTTCTGATGCCGAGTTCCAATAATTTTGCAATATCAGATACCGGAATCGGAAGTTCCTATAGTGCAATTATGCACTATAATGGAGTGTGGGCGGTGCGTGGGCGGAGACTGCATGTGTGTGCGGGTGGGGTCTGTGCGTGACCATGGGGGGGTCTGTACGTGCCTGCCGGGGGTCTGCGCAGGCTGCCGGGGCTATGTGTGGGCTGTGGGGCTCTGTGAGGGCTTGCCGGGGCTCTGTGTGGGCTGCCGGGGCTCTTTGTGGGCTGCCAAAGATCTTTGTGGGCTTCCGGGGCTCTCTACGGGCTTGCCGGGGCTCTGTGTGGGCTGCCTGGGCTCTGTCCGGGCTTGCTGGGGCTCTGTGCGGGCTTGCCGGGGCTCTGTGTGGGCTGCTGGGGCTCTTTGTGTGCCTGCCAGGGCTCTGTGTGGGCTGCCTGGGCTCTGTCCGGGCTTGCTGGGGCTCTGTGCGGGCTTGCCGGGGCTCTGTGTGGGCTGCTGGGGCTCTTTGTGTGCCTGCCAGGGCTCTGTGCGGGCTGCCGGGGCTCTGTGCAGGCTTGCCATGGGCTCTGTGTGGGCTGCCGGGGCTCTGTGCGTGCCTGTCGGGGGTCACTGCGGGCTGCCGGGGCTCTGTGTGGCCTGCCAGGGCTCTGTGTGGCCTGCCAGGGCTATGTGCGGGCTGCCGGGGCTCTGTGCGGGCTGCCGGGCTCTGTGTGTGCCTGCTGGGGGTCTATGTGAGCTGCTGGGGCTCTTTTTGGGCTGCTGGGGCTCTGTGCGGGCTGCTGGGGCTCTGTGAGGGCTTGCCGGTGCTCTGTGCGGGCTTGCCGGGGCTCTGTGCTGGCTGCCAGGGCTCTGTGCGTGCCTGCCAGGGCTCTGTGAGGGATTGCCGGGGCTCTGTGCAGGCTTGCCGGGGCTCTGTGCTGGCTGCCGGGCCTCTGTGCAGGCAGCCGGGGCTCTGTGTGGGCTGCCGGGGCTCTGTAAGGGCTTGCCGGGGCTCTGTGCTGGCTGCCGGGGCTCTGTGCGGGCTTGCCGGGGCTCTATGTGGGCTTGCCGGGGCTCTGTGCTAGCTGCTGGGGCTCTGTGCGGGCTTGCCGGGGCTCTATGTGGGCTTGCCGGGGCTCTGTGCTGGCTGCCAGGGCTCTGTACGGGCAGGCGGGGTTCTGTGCGGGCTTGCCGGGGCTCTATGCGGGCTGCCGGGGCTCTGTGCGTGCCTGCCGGGGCTCTGTGCGGGCTGCCGGGGCTCTATGCGGGCTGCCGGGGCTCTGTGTGGGCTGCCAGTGGTCTGTGCGTGCCTGCCGAGGCTCTGTGTGGGCTGCTGGGGGTCTGTGCGTGCCTGTCCGGGCTCTATGCAGGCTGCTGGGGCTCTATGTGGGCTGCCAGGGCTTTGTGCGGGCTACCAGGGGTCTGTGCGTGCCTGCCGAGGCTCTGTACGGGCTGCCGGGCTCTGTGTGTGCCTGCCGGGGGGTCTGTGCGAGCTGCTGGGGCTCTTTTTGGGCTGCTGGGGCTCTGTGCGTGCTGCTGGGGCTCTGTGAGGGCTTGCCGGGGCTCTGTGCGGGCTTGCCGGGGCTCTGTGCAGGCTGCCAGGGCTCTGTGCGTGCCTGCCAGGGCTCTGTGAGGGATTGCCGGGGCTCTGTGCAGGCTTGCCGGGCCTCTGTGCAGGCAGCCGGGGCTCTGTGTGGGCTGCCGGGGCTCTGTAAGGGCTTGCCAGGGCTCTGTGCTGGCTGCCGGGGCTCTGTGCGGGCTTGCCGGGGCTCTATGTGGGCTTGCCGGGGCTCTGTGATGGCTTGCTGGGGCTCTGTGCGGGCAGCCAGGGCTCTGTGCGGGCTTGCCGGAGCTCTATGCGGGCTGCCGGGGCTCTGTGCGGGCTGCCAGTGGTCTGTGCGTGCCTACCAGGGCTCTGTGCGGGCTGCCGGGGCTCTATGTAAGCTGCCGGGGCTCTGTGCGGCTGCCAGTGGTCTGTGCGGGCTGCCAGTGGTCTGTGCGTGCCTGCTGAGGCTCTGTGCGGGCTGCTGGGGGTCTGTGTGTGCTTGCCGGGGCTCTATGCAGGCTGCCGGGGCTCTATGTGGGCTGCCAGGGCTTTGTGCGGGCTACCAGGGGTCTGTGCGTGCCTGCCGAGGCTCTGTGCGGGCTGCAGGGGGTCTGAGCGTGCCTGCCGGGGCTTTGTGCGGGCTGCCGGGGCTCTGTGTGGGCTGCCGGGGCTCTGTGCATGTGTGCAGGCATCATCCGATGTGACAACAAGTCCCATTGGACGATGCCTGCTACAGTGACAGTGATTGACACATTAGCCAATGATGGGACAGTATTAGTCCCATCATCCGGCTAATGTGTTGAATGTAAAAAAAATAAAACATACATGCTACATGCATACTACATGCATAATACATACATACATACTACATACAACATATTACATGCATACAACATACATACTGCATACATACTACATACAACATACTACATCAGAGGTGTCAAACTGCATTCCTCGAGGGCCACCAACAGGTCATGTTTTCAGGATTTCCTTAGCATTCCATAAGGTGCTGGAATCATTCTGTGCAGGTGATTAAATTATCACCTGTGCAATACAAGGAAATCCTGAAAACATGACCTGTTGGCGGCCCTCGAGTAATGCAGTTTGACACCTCTGTACTACATACATACTACATGCATACTACATATAATATACATACTACATACAACATACATACTACATACAACATACTACATACATACAACATACATACTACATAAATACTACATACAACATACTACATACATACTACATACAAAATACATATTACATACAACATACATACTACATACAACATACTACATACATACTACATGCATACTAAATACAACATACTACATACATACTACATACATACTACATACAACATACATACTACATACATACTACATACATACTACATACTACATACAACATTCTACATGCATACTACATGCAACATACATGCTACATACATAATACATACAACATAAATACTACATACATACAACTTACTACATACATACTACATACATACATACTACATACATACTACATACATACATACTACACACATGCTACATACATACATACTACATACTACTTACATACTATGCACATACTACATACATACTACATACATACATACATACTACATACATACATACATACATGCAACATACATACTACATACAATACATTCATACATTACATACAATACATACATATAGACATACAGTACATTACACATAGATTACATACTCACCATTACTTGTCATTTTGTTCCCCGAAGCCAGTGCCATCTGTAAAAAAGATTAAACTAACAATCAATATACTCCCTGTCCGCAGAAATCCACGAGTATCCCATGACGATCTCCCGTGGAGAACGGCAGCATCAGCTGATGAGCCCGCTCTCCAGGGGCTCCAGGAACACAATGACGTGAGGAAGGTATCCTTCCGCATTGTATTCCTCCGCCACTGTAAAAAAAAAATGTCCCTTGTCTCACTTATGGCATTGATGTGTGGGAAATTCTCCCACGCAGCAATTGCCATAAAGTGAGACTTTGAACTATAGTAACCTCAGTGATGCACTGCAGGAGCCATTGTCTCCTGTCAGTGTGTCACTGAGGGTCCTATAGAGCAGTGACATCACCTGATGTCACTGTTCTATAGGGGAGATCGTCGTGAGACACTAGTTATTAATTGGACTACGGCGTACAGGTAGTATACGGTTTATTATGTTACGTTTTTTGCAGGTGCTGAAGTATGGTAAGTATGGTTAAATGAAGAGTATTGAAATATTTTTTTCCTAATGTGTATGTGTGTTTTACTAACCCTTTACTAGTATTGGATTAATAACGGATAGGCGTCTTATTGACTCCTCTCCTTTATTAACCCGGCTTAATGTCACCTTTCAATAGCAAGGTGACAGTAACCCCTTATTACCCCATTTTCCACCGCTACATGGGAGTGGGAAGAGAGGGGCTAAGTGGCAGAATTGGTGCATCTTACAGATGTGCCATTTCCGGGGAGGCTGCGGACAGGTATTTGTAGCCGGGGGTGCAATATCCATGGCCCCCCTCTAGGCTTTGAATATCAGCCCGCAGCTGTCTGTGTAGCCTTTCTGGCTATAAAATATAGGGGGACCCCAAGTCATTATTTTTGGGGGCCCACCTATTTTATTAGCCAGTAAAGGCTACGCAGACAGCTGCGGGCTGATATTCATAGCAGGCTACAAAAATTGGCTCCCGGCTGTCGGCTTTCCCCCTCTGGGGCTGAAAATTGATCGGGAGCCCACACCATTTTTTTCCTTTTTTTTAAATTCAAAGCTCATTAAGGCCTCTTTCACACTTGAGTCAGTACGGGTCTGTCACTATGCGTCGGGCCGACATACCGACGCATGTTGTTTAATTTGTGCACGACATGGGCTGTGGATGCAGTTTTTCAATGCATCCACTGCCCATTCTGAAGTCTGGGGAGGAAGGGGCAGAGTTTGCGCGGTAGAAAATGGCGGACGCGACGGACACAAAAAGTTCACTTGAACGTTTTTTCGTGTCGACGGTCCGCCAAAACACGACGGATCGCGATGTGTGGCCATCCGTCGCAATCCGTCACTGATACAAATCTATGGGTAAAAAATGCATCCTGCGAGCACATTTGCAGGATCCGTTTTTTTCCGCCGGATCCGTTTTTTTCTCATAGAGTTGTATTAGTGCTGATGGACACACGTTTCATCAGTTTTGCAGGATCTGTCAAAAAAGCTGTTTCCGCTGGATGGAAAACACATACAGAGGAACAGATTTTCTATCCGGCGAAAAAATGCACAGCGACGGATCCAGCAAAAAATGGATAAAACTGAGATGTGAAATGATGAATCCAGCCTCCAAATCCGTTTTTTCATGCATGTTTCCATTCAAATCATGCACATCCTCCCCAGACTTCAGAATGGGCAGCGGATGCGTTGAAAAACTGCATCCGCTGCCCACATCGTGCACAAATTTCACAATGTGCGTCGGTACGTCGGCCCGACGCATAGCGACGGACCCATGCTGATGCAAGTGAGAAAGAAGCATTAATGAGCGTTGAATTTAAAAAAAATAAATAAAAAATGGCGTGGGCTCCCGCGCAATTTTCTGCGCCAGAGGGGGAAAGCCGACGGCTGGGGGCCAATATTTGTAGCCTGCTATGAATCCATAGCCCCACTCTAGGCTTTGAATATCAGCCCACAGCTGTCTGCGTAGCCTTTACTGGCTATTAAAATAGGGGGGCCCCCCAAAAAAATGACGTGGGGCCCCCCTATATTTTATTGCCAGAAAGGCTACACAGACAGCTGCGGGCTGATATTCAAAGCCTAGAGTGGGGCTATGGATATTGCCCCCCCGGCTACAAATACCAGTCCGCAGCCTCCCCGGAAATGGCGCATCTGTAAGATGCGCCAATTCCGGCACTTATCCCCTCTCTTCCCACTCCCGTGTAGCGGCGGAATATGGGGTAATAAGGGGTTAATGTCACCTTGCAATTGTAAGGTGACATTAGGCCGGGTTAATAACGGAGACGCGTTAATAAGACGCCTATCAGTTATTAATCCAATAGTGATAAAGGGTTAATAAAACACACACATTAGGAAAAATGTATTTTAATATTCTTGATTTAACCATACTTACCATACTTCAGCACCTGCAAAAAAATGTAACATAATAAACCATATACTACCTGTCCGCCGTAGTCCAATTAACCCCTTCCCGACATCGGACGTACTATACCGTCCGATGTCGGGTCCCCTGCTTTGATGTGCGCTCCGGCGGTGAGCGCACATCAAAGTCGCGACATGTCAGTTGTTTTTTACAGCTGACATGTGCGCGCAATAGCGGCGGGTGAAATCGCGATCATCCGCCGCTATTAACTAATTAAATGCCGCTGTCAAACGCAGACAGCGGCATTTAACTACCGCATCCGGCCGGGCGGCCGGAAATGAGCGCATCGCCGACCCCCGTCACATGATCGGGGGTCGGCGATGAGTCAGGAAGGTAACCATAGAGGTCCTTGAGACCTCTATGGTTACTGATCGCCGGTGGCTGTGAGCGCCCCCCTGTGGTTGGCGCTCACAGCACACCTGCAATTCTGCTATATAGCAGCGATCTGATGATCGCTGTTATGTAGCAGAGCCGATCGGGCTGTGCCTGCTTCTAGCCTCCCATGGAGGCTATAGAAGCATGGCAAAAGTAAAAAAAAAAAGTAAAAAAAAATGTGAAAAAAATAAAAAAAAACATAAAAGTTTAAATCACCCCCCTTTCGCCCCAATCAAAATAAATCAATAAAAAAAATATCAAATCTACACATGTTTGGTATCGCCGCGTTCAGAATCGCCCGATCTATCAATAAAAAAAGCATTAACCTGATCGCAAAACGGCATAACGAGAAAAAAAATCGAAACGCCAGAATTATGTTTTTTTGGTCGCCGCGACATTGCATTAAAATGCAATAACGGGCGATCAAAAGAACGTATCTGCACCGAAATGCTATTATTAAAAACACCAGCTTGGCACGCAAAAAATAAGCCCTCACCTGACCCCAGATCACGAAAAATGGAGACGCTACGAGTATCGGAAAATGGCTCAATTTTATTTATTTATTTTTTTGCAAAGTTTTGGAATTTTTTTTCACCACTTTTGTTAAACATAACCTAGACATGTGAGGTGTCTATGGACTAGTACTGACCTGCAGAATCATAATGGCAGGTCAGTTTTATCATTTAGTGAACCTAGCAAAAAAAACAAACAAAAAACAAGTGTGGGATTGCACTTTTTTTGCTATTTCACCGCACTTGGAATTTTTTTCCTGTTTTCTTGTACATGCCATGGTAAAACCAATGGTGTCATTCAAAAGTACAACTCGTCCCGCAAAAAATAAGCCCTCACATGGCCAAATTGACAGAAAAATAAAAAAGTTATGGCTTTGGGAAGGAGGGGAGTGAAAAACGAAAATGGAAAAACGAAAAATCCCATGGTCATGAAGGGGTATCGAGTGTCCCAAGACAATCTCCCCTATAGAACAGTGACATCGGGTGATGTCACTGCTCTATAGGACCCTCAGTGACACAGTGACAGGAGACAATGGCTCCTGCAGTGCATCACTGAGGTTACTATAGTTCAAAGTCTCATTTTATGGCAATTGCTGCATGGGAAAATTTCTCACACAGCAATGACATAAGTGAGACAAGGGACTATTTTTTTACAGCAGCGGAGGAATACAGTGCGGAAGGATACCTTCCTCCCGTCATTGTGTTCCTGGGGCCCCTGGAGAGCGGTCGCATCAGCTGTTGCTCTCTACGGGAGATTGTTGTGGGACACTCGTGGATTTCTGCGGACAGGGAGTATATTGGTTGTTATTTTAATCTTTTTTACAGATGACACTGGCTTCGGGGAACAAAGTGACATGTAATGGTGAGTATGTAATCTATGTTTAATGTACTGTATGTCTATATGTATGTATTGTATGTAATGTATGAATGTATTGTATGTAGTATGTATGTAGTATGTATGTATGTAGTATGTATGTAGTATGTAGTATGCATGTAGTATGTGGTATGTATGTAGTATGTATGTAGTATGTAGTACGCATGTAGTATGTATGTACTATTTAGTATGTATGTAGTATGTATGTTGTATGTATATAATATGCATGTAGTATGTATGTAGTATGTTGTATGGCGCTATAACAATAAATAATAATAATAATAATAATGTGTGTAGTATGTATGCAGTATGTATGTAGCATGTTGTATGTATGTAGTATGTATGTAGTATGTGTGTAGTATTTTTTTTTGCATTCAACACATTAGCCGGACGATGGGACTACTACTGTCCCATCATTGGCTAATGTGTCAATCACTGTCACTGTAGCAGGCATCGTCCGATGGGACTTGTAGTCCCATTGTACGATGCCTGCACACATGCACAGACCCACGGCAACCCGCATAGAGCCCCGGCAGCCCACACAGAGCCCCGGCAGCCTGCACAGTGCCCCGGCAGGCCACACAGACCCCCGGCAGGCACGCACAGACCCCAACAGGAATGCACAGGGCCCTGGCAGCCCATACAGATCCCCGGCAAGCCCGCACAGAGCGTCGGCAGCCCGCACATAGCCCCGGCAGGCATGCACAGAGCCCTGGCAGGCACGCACAGACCCCCGAGAGGCCCGTACAGATCCCCGGCAGACCCGTACAGATCCCCGGCAGGCCCGTACAGATCCCCGGCAGGCCCGCAAAGACACCGCCCACACACACAGACATGCACAGGGTCCGCCCACGCAACGCCCACACTCTTCCCCCCTCCAGAACAGGATGAAGGACAGAAAGGGCTTATTTACATTTCGATATTTGTGTCCCAATGACTTGCATTGGTATCGGTTATCAGGATCGGCGATATCCGATATTTTTTGGATATCGGCCGATCAAATCTGATACCGATACCTCTGGATATTGGAAGGTATCACTCAACACTACTGATAATGCAAAAATATTCTAACCTAATATATAATAACATATATAATATTCTATTATGGAAATATTTATAAGTCTTCACTACAATTCTGCTTTTTGCTTGATTCCCTTATGACTGTATAGAGCAGATGATTTTATATTAATATTGTACTAATAATATTCTCTCCCAATCTCTCACAAGCATCATCCACACTATATAAGACGGCTCGTTCAGGAACCTACTGCTGTATACAACATTTAGAAAGCTGCAGCACAGATGTATCTGTTATGATTAGATTAGATTCCAGGGAATATTACATGGATGAGACTCCTACCTGCATGTTGGGAAAGATGTTGGGGAAGTTGCTAGTAGTAATAGTTATTATTTTAATCGTCTTTATAGTAACACAGTGCCAGAAGCTAAGCTCAGGACCAAACTGTTTTATTAGAAGAGGTTATACTCTTATAAATACAAGTTATTTCCAGGATGGAGATATGATCATTGGAGGAATATTCACTGTACATTATTATTATGACAGTCACCAGAAGGGGCCAGATAAAGGAGTCTGTAAACTGTAAGTACATTTTGTGGACGATAATCTTATTTTAATGAACACATCTATCAATTTATTTTTGTTAAGAAGAATCATTTAGGCTATGTGCACACGTAGGGAGGGTCCGCTGTGGGTTCTCCAGCAGCGGATTTGATAAATCTGCAGGGCAAAACCGCTGCGGTTATTCCTGCAGATTTATCAGGGTTTGCGGTTTCCACTGCGAGTTTACTCCTACTATTGATGCTGCATATGCAGCAATATCCAGCATCAATAGTAATGTTAAAAATAATTTAAAAAATGGTTATACTCACCCTCTGATGTCCCGATCTCCTCGGCGCTGCACCCGGCGGTCCTTTTCCAAAGATGATGTGCGAGAAGGACCTTCGTGATGTCACGGTCATGTGACCGTGACGTCATCCCAGGTCCTGCTCGCACAGCAACCCTGAGACCGGACGGCCGCGTGCAGCGCTGAGAGGTGAGTATATCATTATTTTAATTCTTTTTTTTTAACCAAAATATGGTTCCCAAGGGCCTGGAGGAGAGTCTCCTCTCCTCCACCCCGGGTACCATCCACACATGATCCACTAACTTCCCGCATCGTGGGCATAGCCCCATGTGGGAAGTAAGCGGATCAATGCATTCCTATGTGTGCAGAATCGCCGCGATTCTGCACAAAAGAAGTGACATACTGCGGAATGTAAACCGCTGCGTTTCTGTGTGGTTTTTCCCGCAGCATGTGCACAGCAGATTGCGGTTTCCATAGGTTTACATGTAACTGTAAATGCAATGGAAACTGCTGTGGACCCGCAGCTGCAGAAACGCTGCGGTTCCGCGGTAAAAACCGCAACGTGTGCACATAGCCTAATCTTTTTACAACTTTTTGGCAACATTATGAAACTTGACATTGCAATATGTCTATATTATGCCCATCAATAATATACTGACAGGCAGCCTAGTGGACAAAAATGTAGGGCCTAAAAGGTTCCCATATGTAGCAAACTAGTCAATGTTTTTTTCAGCCTCCAACTTTAATGGCAACCCATGAGCACCACATGATTACATTTCAGCGCTCCTGTGGGTGACAGTTGGAGGTTCTTTCCAATACCCAACCATATAAGATCTAGACTCTAGGCGTTGATCACAACATTTAAATGGCCAGGATACACAAATCTCTCATGTTAGTTGTTCGAATGGATGTTTACTAGCATTTTTGTGTATTTTGGTGCTTTTCCTGGGTCTTAGACATGAGACTACCATAACTCAACAAGTTGCTGCAAATACAACTGTTTTGCCATGACCTTCTATAGTGAAATGTCTCTCGCTATATCCAGTGTGTACAGCTCTCGAGCAAGAGATAATGTTTCTTGAGCTGCTTTTCAGTCAGCAGGATTTTTTGCAGATCCCTGAAATAAACAAGTTGAAATACTGCAGGTAACATATTGGTTGCTTTCATGTTGTTCCATTTATAGCTGAGGAACAGAAGCGCACACTTAAACAGTAGTGTTTAAAGCAGTTGTTCAGGCAAAGAAGTCAGTAAGATAATTGGGAGTCCAGCACCCTGCACCCCTACCGAGAATATTTAATTTGCTTAAGCATCTGGATGTAAGTCTTTAAACAGGGATGCTGAGCACTGTTCCCGCTGCCTGGTGCTGGGTACTGCTTCACAACTCTTACTCTTTTGAATAGGAACTGTGCCGTGCTACCTGATGACAACCAGCAGCGGTTGTAACACGTTAAATTGAGCTGTGATGATGAGTAGCTCCATTTAAAATGCTTACATCCATCTGACGTCAGAGCAAAAAACATCTTATTGACTTGTTTGCTATCTTTTTTTTCTTGAAAAAAGGAGTGATTTTAACATGGTTTTTACAACCACTACATATTGTTCAGTGTATATCAATCACTAGAAGTTTATCTCACATGTCCTAGCTGCCGTCCTGATACCTACTGTATATATATATATGTATATATATATATATATATATATATATATATATATATATATATATATATATATATATATATATATATATATACACTGCTCAAAAAAAATAAAGGGAACACTATAATACCACATCCTACATATCTCTTAACGAAGTATTACAGTTGCAAATTTGTATTCATCGCATAGTTGAATGTGTTCAGAACAATAAAACATAACAATTATCAATGTAAATCAAAATGAATATCCCATGGATGTCTGGATTTGGAATGATACTCAAAATCAAAGGGGAAAATCAAATTACAGGATCATCCAACATCAGTGGAAAGGCCTCATGACAAAGAAATGATGCTCAGTGTTGTGTGTGACATCCACGTGCCTGTATGACCTCCCTACAATGCCTGGGCATGCCCCTGATGAGGTGGCGGATATATATATATAAATATGTGTGTAGCACTGGTAAAAGATTTTTTTTCTCAGGGCTTAAAAGAAGAATCTGCAAACTGTGCATCAATAAAGGTACCGTAAGTTTTATCAAGTATGTTTAACCCCTTCATGACCGTTGGATTTTTCGTTTTTCCATGTTCATTTTTCACTCCCCTCCTTCCAAGAGCCATAACTTTTTTATTTTTCCGTCAATTTGGTCATGTGAGGGCTTATTTTTTGTGGGACAAGTTGTTCTTTTGAACGTCATCATTGGTTTTACCATGGCGTGTACTAGAAAACGGGAAAAAAATTCCATGTGCGGTGAAATTGCAAAAAAAGTGCAATCCCACACTGTTTTTTTGCTTGGCTTTTTTGCTAGGTTCACTTAATGCTAAAATTGACCTGCCATTATGATTCTCCAGATCATTACGAGTTCATAGACACCTAACATTACTAGGTTATGTTTTAACTGAGTGGTGAAAAAAAATTCCAAACTTTGCTTAAAAAAAAAAAAAAATGCGCCATTTTCCGATACTCGTAGCGTCTCCATTTTTCATCATATGGGGTCGGTTGAGGGCTTATTTTTTGCGTGCCAAGCTGGCGTTTTTAATGATGGCATTTTGGTGCAGATACAATCTTTTGATCACCAGTTATTGCATTTTAATGCAATGTCGCGGCGACCAAAAAAACGTAATTCTGGCGTTTCGATTTTTTTTCTCGTTACGCCATTTAGCGATAAGGTTAATGCTTTTTTTTATTGATAGATCGGGCGATTCTGAACGCGGCGATACCAAATATGTGTAGATTTGATTTTTTTTTTATTGATTTATTTTGATTGGGGCGAATGGGGGGTGATTTAAACTTTTATATTTTTTTATTTTTTTCACATTTTTTTTTACTTTTTTTTTTACTTTTGCCATGCTTCAATAGCCTCCATGGGAGGCTAGAAGCAGGCACAACTCGATCGGCTCTGCTACATAACAGCGGTCATCAGATCGCTGCTATGCAGCAGAAATGCAAGTGTGCTGTGAGCGCCGAACACAGGGTGGCGCTCACAGCTACCGGCGATCAGTAACCATAGAGGTCTCAAGGACCTCTATGGTTACTGTCCTGACACATTGCCGACCCCCCGATCATGTGACGGGGGTCGGCGATGATGTCATTTCCGGCCGTCCGGCCGGATGCGGTAGTTAAATGCCGCTTTCTGCGTTTGACAGCGGCATTTAACTAGTTAATAGCGGCGGGTGAATCGCGATTTCACCCGCCGCTATTGCGGGCACATGTCAGCTGTTCCAAACAGCTGACATGTCCTGGCTGTCTCACCGCGGAGCCCTGCATCAAAGCAGGGGAGCCGACATCGGACGGGATAGTACGTCCGATGTCAGTAAGGGGTTAAACTAAATAACATTCTAACCGTAGAATTTTAAATAATATTTTTTTTTATTATTTTATCTTGATCCAGTCTAAAAAATGTTTATTTTTTTCTTTTTTATCCACTTACAGTCCTGTACCATCCTTTTATAAATATATTCTGGCCTTTATGTTCGCCATAGATGAGATTAACAAGAATCCATATATTTTACCTAATGTGACTCTTGGATACCATGTGACTGATTCCTGTAACAATGAAAATAAAGCTGTTAAAAATGTGCTACAAATTTTATCCGGTCCAGAGAATATAATTCCAAACTATTCTTGTCTCAGAAATGGCAAACTGGTGGGTGTAGTTGGCGATCAGTCATCGAAGACGTCATTACACATAGCAGAGCATTTAAATATGTATGGTTACACCCAGGTAAGTATCATTTAATCAGAAAATCAGAAACCAGATTTTGGTTATTAACTCTTTTATAAATGCCTTTTCATATACAAAATTGCTTCACTAACTAAAATAAAGGTATGGCATCTGAATGTTCTGTGCATCAGTTGTTAATTCAAGCTGAGAAAAGCTCTGCATTTCTCCTGCAGCAGAGTGGAAGTACAGCCATTGAATTAAGTTGGGTACTATGTAGTATATGGTTGAATTGAGTTTTATGGAATAGAATAAGAGGTTGTTTACAACAACTCCATGTTTTGGGGTCTCAAACTAAAACTAGATGGGTATTTCCTGAAGGAACTACAGATAGTGCTTTGGAATGGTGCCCGGGTTGCCCCAGCAAGACTTTCACACTTGGGTGCCCCTCAGGCGCTGGTTTGGTAGTTGTAGCCACTCTGGGTCCGATTTGGCGGGCGGGGCCACTCAGGGTCCGATTTGGCGGGCGGCGCCACTCCGGGTCCGATTTGGCGGGCGGCGCCACTCCGGTTCCGATTTGGCGGGTGGCGTCACTCCGGGTCCGATTTGGTGGGCCGGGTCACTCTGGGTCCGATTTAGTGGGCCGGGTCACTCTGGGTCCGATTTAGTGGGCCGGGTCACTCTGGGTCCGATTTGGTGGCCCGGGTCACTCTGGGTCCGATTTGGTGGCCCGGGTCACTCTGGGTCCGATTTGGTGGCCCGGGTCACTCTGGGTCCGATTTGGTGGCCCGGGTCACTCTGGGTCCGATTTGGTGGCCCGGGTCACTCTGGGTCCGATTTGGTGGCCCGGGTCACTCTGGGTCCGATTTGGTGGGCCGGGTCACTCTGGGTCCGATTTGGTGGGCCGGGTCACTCTGCGTCCGATTTGGTGGGCCGGGTCACTCTGGGTCCGATTTGGTGGGCCGGGTCACTCTGACTGACAGCAGGATAAGGGAATGGCTGATAACAGAGAATAGACTGACAGCAGGACAAGGGAATGGCTGATAACAGAGAGAATAGACTGACAGCAGGACAGGGGAATTGCTGATAACAGAGAGAAATAGACTAAGGCCATGTGCACACGTTCAGGATTGTTAGCGTTTTTTTCGCGTTTTTTCGCTATAAAAACGTGATAAAAACGCGAAAAAAAACGCTTACATAAGCCTCCTATTATTTACAGGGTATTCCGCATTTTTTGTGCAAATGTTGCGATTTTTTCCGCGAAAAAATCGCATAGCGGAAAAAAAAGCAACATGTTCATTAAAAATGCGGAATTGCAGGGATTCCGCACACCTAGGGGTCCATTGATCTGCTTACTTCCCGCACGGGGCTGTGCACACCATGCGGGAAGTAAGCAGATTATATGCGGTTGGTACCCAGGGTGGAGGAGAGGAGACTCTCCTCCACGGACTGGGCACCATATAAGTGGTCAAAAAATAAGAAATAAAATAATAAACAGTCCTATACTCACCCTCGATGTATTCCCGCCTCCTCGCACGCTGCCGTTCGGTTCCTGTAGCTGGTGTGCGCTGAAGGACCTCGCCGAATGACGTCACTGTCCTGTGATTGGTCGTGAGCGGTCATGTGACCGCTCACGTGACCGTGACGTCACGGGAGGTCCTGTGCGCACAGACCAACTAGAAGAGGAGCCGGACGGCCGCTGAGGAGATGTCTGGGTGAGTATAAGCATTTTTTTTATTTTTTTTATTATTTTTAAACATTCTATCTTTTACTATTGATGCTGCATAAGCTGCATCTATAGTAAAAAGTTGGTCACACTTGTCAAACGCTATGTTTGACAAGTGTGACCAACCTGTCAGTCAGTTTTCCAAGCGATGCTACAGATCGCTTGGAAAACTTTAGCATTCTGCAAGCTAATTACGCTTGCAGAATGCTAAAAAAACGCGAAAAAAACGGAAAAAAAACGCAAAAAAAAAAATGCGGATTTCTTGCAGAAAATTTCCGGTTTTCTTCAGGAATTTTCTGCAAGAAATCCGCAACGTGTGCACATACCCTGACAGCAGGACGTGGAATGGCTGATAACAGAGAGAATAGACTGACAGCAGGACAGGGGAATGGCTGATAACAGAGAGAAATAGACTGACAGCAGTACGGGGAATGGCTGATAACAGAGAGAAATAGATGGGTATTTCCTGAAGGAACTACAGATAGTGCTTTGGAATGGTGCACGGGTTTCCCCAGCAAGACTTTCACACTTGGGTGCCCCTCAGGCGCTGGTTTGGTAGTTGTAGCCACTCTGGGTCTGATTTGGTGGGTGGGGCCCCTCAGGGGCCGATTTGGTGGGCGCTGTATACTGCGCGGCTCTGCGCTGTATACTGTGCGGCTCTGCACTGTATACTGCGGGGCTCTGCGCTGTATACTGCGGGACTCTGCGCTGTATGCTGCGGGGCTCTGCGCTGTATACTGCGGGGCTCTGCGCTGTATGCTGCGGGGATCTGCGCTGTATGCTGCGGGGCTCTGAGCTGTATGTTGCGTGGCTCTGCGCTGTATGTTGCGTGGCTCCGCGCTGTATGCTGCGCGGCTCCGCGCTGTATAATGCGCGGCTCCGCGCTGTATACTGCGCGGCTCTGCGCTGTATGCTGCGGGGCTCTGCGCTGTATGCTGCGGGGCTCTGTGCTGTATGCTGCGTGGCTCCGCGCTGTATGCTGCGCGGCTCCGTGCTGTATAATGCGCGGCTCCGCGCTGTATAATGCACGGCTCTGCGCTGTATGCTGCCGGGCTCTGCGCTGTATGCTGCCGGGCTCTGCGCTGTATGCTGCGGGGCTCTGCGCTGTATGCTGCGGGGCTCTGCGCTGTATGCTGCGCGGCTCCGCGCTGTATGCTGCACGGCTCCGTGCTGTATGAATGAATGAATGTATGAATGAATGGCTGATAACAGAGAGAAATAGATGGGTATTTCCTGAAGGAACTACAGATTTGTAATGGTGCCCGGGCAGCCCCTGCAAGACCCTCACACCTGGGTGCCCCTCAGGTGCTGGTTTGGTAGTTGTAGCCCCTCAGGGTTGAGGCCACTCTGGGTCCGATTTGGTGGGCCGGGTCACTCTGGGTCCGATTTGGTGGGCCGGGTCACTCTGGGTCCGATTTGGTGGCCCGGGTCACTCTGGGTCCGATTTGGTGGCCCGGGTCACTCTGGGTCCGATTTGGTGGCCCGGGTCACTCTGGGTCCGATTTGGTGGCCCGGGTCACTCTGGGTCCGATTTGGTGGCCCGGGTCACTCTGTGTCCGATTTGGTGGCCCGGGTCACTCTGGGTCCGATTTGGTGGGCCGGGTCACTCTGGGTCTGATTTGGTGGGCCGGGTCACTCTGTGTCCGATTCGGTGGGCGGGGTCACTCTGGGTCCGATTCGGTGGGTGGGGTCACTCTGGGTCCGATTCGGTGGGCGGTGTCACTCTGGGTCTGATTTGGTGTGCGGGGTCACTCTGGGTCTGATTTGGTGGGCGGGGTCACTCTGGGTCCGATTTGGTGGGCGGGGTCACTCTGGGTCCGATTTGGTGGGTGGGGTCACTTGGGGTCCCATTTGGTGGGCGGGGTCACTCTGGGACCCATTTGGTGGGCGGGGTCACTCTGGGACCCATTTGGTGGGCGGGGTCACTCTGGGACCCATTTGGTGGGCGGGGTCACTCTGGGACCCATTTGGTGGGCCGGGTCACTCTGGGACCCATTTGGTGGGCGGGGTCATTCTGGGTCTGATTTGGTGGGCGGGGTCACTGGGTCCGATTTGGTGGGCGGGGTCACTCTGGGTCTGATTTGGTGGGCGGGTCACTCTGGGACCCATTTGGTGGGCGGGGTCACTCTGGGACCTATTCGGTGGGTGGGGTCACTCTGGGACCCATTTGGGAGGCGGGGCCACTCGGTGTCAGATTTGGGGGGCGGGGCCACTCGGTGCACTTACTTTTCACACACGGGATGAGAGGGTGTCATAGTCACTTTATTCTGATGTTTGACTGATAAATGATCATGTCCTAAAATGGACACCGTACATTTGCATAGCTGCCATCTTTGGAAGGTCAAGTTGGGGGTAATGGAAAGTTCGCCATTATTTCCTATGGGAATTTTTTTTTTTTAAATGCAATTTTTAAAAAAACTACAAATCGTATCGACACGAAAAATACTTAGCACACCTCTCAGGAACGCTGGCTTCGAAATGACGCATCACTGGAGTCTGTGCGTGCAGCGGTTCGGGCCGCATTAATTGCAGAAAAAAACTGAATAATAATAAGTTTACCACGTTCGGATTACAATAATAATACTAGATGGGTATTTCCTGAAGGAACTACAGATAGTGCTTTGGAATGGTGCCCGGGCTGCCCCTGCAAGACTTTCACACTTGGGTGCCCCTCAGGCGGTCCGATTTGGTGGGTTGGGTCAATCTGGGTCTGATTTTGTGGGCGGGGTAAATCTAGGTCCGATTCGGTGGGCGGGGTCACTTTTGGTCCGATTCTGTGGGCGCGGCCACTCTGGGTCCGATTCGGTGGGCGGAGCCACTCTGGGTCCGATTTGGTGGGCGGGGCACCTTAGGGACCAATTTGGTGGGTGGGGTCACTCGGTCCGATTTGGTGGGCTGGGCACCTCAGGGTCTGATTTGGTGGGCTGGGCACCTCAGGGTCCGATTTGGTGGGTGGGGTCACTCTGGGTCCGATTTGGTGGGCGGGGTCACTCTGGGCCCGATTTGGTGGAAGGGGTCACTCTGGGTCCGATTTGGTGGAAGGGGTCACTCTGGGTCTGATTTGGTGGAAGGGGTCACTCTGGGTCCGATTTGGTGGGCGGAGCCACTCTGGGTCCGATTTGGTGGGCGGGGTCACTCTGGGTCTGATTTAGGGGGCGGGGTCACTCTGGGTCCGATTTGGTGGGCCGGGCCCCTCGGGGTCCGATTTGGTGGGCCGGGCCTCTCGGGTTCCGAATTGGTGAGCGGGGTAATCTACTATCTAATTATCTAAGGGCACTTCCGTCTTTCTGTCTCACAACACCGCTACGTCATCATCTCGTGAGACCGCAATGCACTCTTGGGACCGGAGCGCGCAACAAGCATCGGGTACCGGCCACTCCAGGTGCAACAAGCATCGTGTACCGGCCGCTCTAGGAGGTGCAACAACCATCAGATACCGGCCGCTCCAGGAGGTGAGTATGTAACTTTTTTATTTTAATTCTTTTTTTTTTTAACAGGGATATGCAGTATACTATGTGACTGGACAATATACTACGTGACTGGGCAGTATAACTACGTGGCTCTGCGCTGTATACTGCGTGGCTCTGTGCTGTATACTGCGTGGCTCTGCGCTGTATACTACGCGGCTCTGCGCTGTATACTACGCGGCTCTGCGCTGTATACTGCGTGGCTCTGCGCTGTGTACTGCGCGGCTCTGCGCTGTGTACTGCACGGCTCTGCGCTGTGTACTGCGCGGCTCTGCACTGTGTACTGCGCGTTCTGCGCTGTATACTGCGCGGCTCTGCGCTGTATACTGCGCAGCTCTGCGCAGCTCTGCGCTTTGTACTGCGCGGCTCTGCGCTATATACTGCGTGGCTCTTTGCTGTATACTACGCGGCTCTGCGCTGTGTACTGCGCGGCTCTGCGCTGTGTACTGCGCGTGTCCGTGCTGTGTACTGCGCGTGTCTGCGCTGTATACTGCGGGGCTCTGCACTGTATACTGCGGGGCTCTGCGCTGTATACTACGCGGCTCAGCGCTGTATACTGCGCGGCTCTGCGCTGCATACTGCGTGGCTCTACGCTGCGTACTGCGCGGCTCTGCGCTGTATACTGGGTGGCTCTGCGCTGTGTACTGCGCGGCTCTGTGCTGTGTACTGTGCGGCTCTGCACTGTGTACTGCGCGGCTCTGCGCTGTGTACTGCGTGGCTCTGCGCTGTGTACTGCGCGGCTCTGCGCTTTATACTGTGCGGCTCTGCGCTCTGTACTGCGCAGCTCTGCGCTGTGTACTGCGCGGCTCTGCGCTGTGTACTGCGCGGCTCTGCGCTGTGTACTGCGCGGCTCTGCGCTGTGTACTGCTCGGCTCTGCGCTGTGTACTGCGCGGCTCTGCGCTGTGTACTGCGCGGCTCTGCGCTGTGTACTGCGCGGCTCTGCGCTGTGTACTGCGCGGCTCTGCGCGGTATACTGCGCGGCTCTGCGCTTTATACTGTGCGGCTCTGCGCTCTGTACTGCGCGGCTCTGCGCTGTCTACTGCGCGGCTCTGCGCTGTGTACTGCGCGGCTCTCCGCTTTATACTGCGCGGCTCTGCGCTTTATACTGCGCGGCTTTGCGCTGTGTACTGCATGGCTCTGCGCTGTGTACTGCGCGGCTCTGCGCTGTGTACTGCACGGCTCTGCGCTGTGTACTGCACGGCTCTGCGCTTTATACTGCGCGGCTCTGCGCTGTGTACTGCACGGCTCTGCGCTGTGTACTGCGCGGCTCTGCGCTGTGTACTGCACGGCTCTGCGCTTTATACTGCGCGGCTCTGCGCTGTGTACTGCGCGGCTCTGCGCTGTGTACTGCGCGGCTCTGCGCTGTGTACTGCGCGGCTCTGCGCTTTATACTGCGCGGCTCTGCGCTTTATACTGCGCGGCTCTGCGCTGTGTACTGCGCGGCTCTGCGCTGTGTACTGCGCGGCTCTGCGCTGTGTACTGCACGGCTCTGCGCTTTATACTGCGCGGCTCTGCGCTGTGTACTGCACGGCTCTGCGCTGTGTACTGCGCGGCTCTGCGCTGTGTACTGCACGGCTCTGCGCTTTAAACTGCGCGGCTCTGCGCTGTGTACTGCACGGCTCTGCGCTGTGTACTGCGCGGCTCTGCGCTGTGTACTGCGCGGCTCTGCGCTTTATACTGCGCGGCTCTGCGCTGTGTACTGCGCGGCTCTGCGCTGTGTACTGCGCGGCTCTGCGCTGTGTACTGCACGGCTCTGCGCTTTATACTGCGCGGCTCTGCGCTGTGTACTGCACGGCTCTGCGCTGTGTACTGCGCGGCTCTGCGCTTTATACTGCGCGGCTCTGCGCTGTGTACTGCGCGGCTCTGCGCTGTGTACTGCGCGGCTCTGCGCTGTGTACTGCACGGCTCTGCGCTTTATACTGCGCGGCTCTGCGCTGTGTACTGCATGGCTCTGCGCTGTGTACTGCGCGGCTCTGCGCTGTGTACTGCGCGGCTCTGCGCTTTATACTGCGCGGCTCTGCGCTGTGTACTGCGCGGCTCTGCGCTGTGTACTGCGCGGCTCTGCGCTGTGTACTGCACGGCTCTGCACTGTATACTGCGTGGCTGTGCAATATACTACGTGGACATGCATATTCTAGAATACCCGATGAGTTAGAATCGGGCCACAGTCTAATAATCATAAGACTACGGATAGTGGTTTGGAATTGTGCTGTACTGTCACTTTAAGAGCTGATATTATCTGACAAAACTTGTGACCTGGTGAGCTGATGTAGATTTCATAGGAGTTGGCATAGTAACTGGGTCTGACTGCGCATATCAATGAGCTAATCAGCCAGGTGGCAGTTATTTTTAGAAATTGCCTCAGAAACCAGCCCATTATAAACGTATAGGAAAATTTCTCCATTGAAACGCATTGAAAGACTTTTTTCAAACACAAATTGCGCAAAAACTACAAATCCGATCGACACGAAAAATACTTAGCACACCTCTCAGGAACGCTGGCTTCGAAATGACACCTCACTGGAGTCTGTGAGTTTAGCGGTTCGGGCCGCATTACGTGCGGACTGAATAATAAGAATAAGAAGAAGTTTACCACGGTGGAATAACAGTATAGTGCTTTGTTCCAAAGCACTATAACTAGATGGGTATTTCCTGAAGGAACTACAGATAGTGCTTTGGAATGGTGCCCGGGCTGCCCCTGCAAGACTTTCACACTTGGGTGCCCCTCAGCCGGTCCGATTTGGTGGGTTGGGTCAATCTGGGTCTGATTTTGTGGGCGGGGTAAATCTAGGTCCGATTCGGTGGGCGGGGTCACTTTTGGTCCGATTCTGTGGGCGCGGCCACTCTGGGTCCGATTCGGTGGGCGGAGCCACTCTGGGTCCGATTTGGTGGGCGGGGCACCTTAGGGACCAATTTGGTGGGTGGGGTCACTCGGTCCGATTTGGTGGGCTGGGCACCTCAGGGTCTGATTTGGTGGGCTGGGCACCTCAGGGTCCGATTTGGTGGGTGGGGTCACTCTGGGTCCGATTTGGTGGGCGGGGTCACTCTGGGCCCGATTTGGTGGAAGGGGTCACTCTGGGTCCGATTTGGTGGAAGGGGTCACTCTGGGTCTGATTTGGTGGAAGGGGTCACTCTGGGTCCGATTTGGTGGGCGGAGCCACTCTGGGTCCGATTTGGTGGGCGGGGTCACTCTGGGTCTGATTTAGGGGGCGGGGTCACTCTGGGTCTGATTTAGGGGGCGGGGTCACTCTGGGACCGATTTGGTGGGCCGGGCCCCTCGGGTTCCGAATTGGTGAGCGGGGTAATCTACTATCTAATTATCTAAGGGCACTTCCGTCTTTCTGTCTCACAACACCGCTACGTCATCATCTCGTGAGACCGCAATGCACTCTTGGGACCGGAGCGCGCAACAAGCATCGGGTACCGGCCACTCCAGGTGCAACAAGCATCGTGTACCGGCCGCTCTAGGAGGTGCAACAACCATCAGATACCGGCCGCTCCAGGAGGTGAGTATGTAACTTTTTTATTTTAATTCTTTTTTTTTTTAACAGGGATATGCAGTATACTATGTGACTGGACAATATACTACGTGACTGGGCAGTATAACTACGTGGCTCTGCGCTGTATACTGCGTGGCTCTGTGCTGTATACTGCGTGGCTCTGCGCTGTATACTACGCGGCTCTGCGCTGTATACTACGCGGCTCTGCGCTGTATACTGCGTGGCTCTGCGCTGTGTACTGCGCGGCTCTGCGCTGTGTACTGCACGGCTCTGCGCTGTGTACTGCGCGGCTCTGCACTGTGTACTGCGCGTTCTGCGCTGTATACTGCGCGGCTCTGCGCTGTATACTGCGCAGCTCTGCGCAGCTCTGCGCTTTGTACTGCGCGGCTCTGCGCTATATACTGCGTGGCTCTTCGCTGTATACTACGCGGCTCTGCGCTGTGTACTGCGCGGCTCTGCGCTGTGTACTGCGCGGCTCTGCGCTGTGTACTGCTCGGCTCTGCGCTGTGTACTGCGCGGCTCTGCGCTGTGTACTGCGCGGCTCTGCGCTGTGTACTGCGCGGCTCTGCGCTGTGTACTGCGTGGCTCTGCGCTGTGTACTGCGCGGCTCTGCGCGGTATACTGCGCGGCTCTGCGCTTTATACTGTGCGGCTCTGCGCTCTGTACTGCACGGCTCTGCGCTGTCTACTGCGCGGCTCTGCGCTGTGTACTGCTCGGCTCTGCGCTGTGTACTGCGCGGCTCTCCGCTTTATACTGCGCGGCTCTGCGCTTTATACTGCGCGGCTTTGCGCTGTGTACTGCATGGCTCTGCGCTGTGTACTGCGCGGCTCTGCGCTGTGTACTGCGCGGCTCTGCGCTGTGTACTGCGCGGCTCTGCGCTTTATACTGCGCGGCTCTGCGCTGTGTACTGCGCGGCTCTGCGCTGTGTACTGCACGGCTCTGCGCTGTGTACTGCGCGGCTCTGCGCTGTGTACTGCACGGCTCTGCGCTTTATACTGCGCGGCTCTGCGCTGTGTACTGCACGGCTCTGCGCTGTGTACTGCGCGGCTCTGCGCTGTGTACTGCGCGGCTCTGCGCTTTATACTGCGCGGCTCTGCGCTGTGTACTGCGCGGCTCTGCGCTGTGTACTGCGCGGCTCTGCGCTGTGTACTGCGCGGCTCTGCGCTTTATACTGCGCGGCTCTGCGCTGTGTACTGCGCGGCTCTGCGCTGTGTACTGCGCGGCTCTGCGCTGTGTACTGCGCGGCTCTGCGCTGTGTACTGCACGGCTCTGCACTGTATACTGCGTGGCTGTGCAATATACTACGTGGACATGCATATTCTAGAATACCCGATGAGTTAGAATCGGGCCACAGTCTAATAATCATAAGACTACGGATAGTGGTTTGGAATTGTGCTGTACTGTCACTTTAAGAGCTGATATTATCTGACAAAACTTGTGACCTGGTGAGCTGATGTAGATTTCATAGGAGTTGGCATAGTAAATGTGTCTGACTGCGCATATCAATGAGCTAATCAGCCAGGTGGCAGTTATTTTTAGAAATTGCCTCAGAAACCAGCCCATTATAAACGTATAGGAAAATTTCTCCATTGAAACGCATTGAAAGACTTTTTTCAAACACAAATTGCGCAAAAACTACAAATCCGATCGACACGAAAAATACTTAGCACACCTCTCAGGAACGCTGGCTTCGAAATGACACCTCACTGGAGTCTGTGAGTTTAGCGGTTCGGGCCGCATTACGTGCGGACTGAATAATAAGAATAAGAAGAAGTTTACCACGGTGGAATAACAGTATAGTGCTTTGTTCCAAAGCACTATAACTAGATGGGTATTTCCTGAAGGAACTACAGATAGTGCTTTGGAATGGTGCCCGGGCTGCCCCTGCAAGACTTTCACACTTGGGTGCCCCTCAGGCGGTCCGATTTGGTGGGTTGGGTCAATCTGGGTCTGATTTTGTGGGCGGGGTAAATCTAGGTCCGATTCGGTGGGCGGGGTCACTTTTGGTCCGATTCTGTGGGCGCGGCCACTCTGGGTCCGATTCGGTGGGCGGAGCCACTCTGGGTCCGATTTGGTGGGCGGGGCACCTTAGGGACCAATTTGGTGGGTGGGGTCACTCGGTCCGATTTGGTGGGCTGGGCACCTCAGGGTCTGATTTGGTGGGCTGGGCACCTCAGGGTCCGATTTGGTGGGTGGGGTCACTCTGGGTCCGATTTGGTGGACGGGGTCACTCTGGGTCCGATTTGGTGGACGGGGTCACTCTGGGTCTGATTTGGTGGAAGGGGTCACTCTGGGTCTGATTTGGTGGAAGGGGTCACTCTGGGTCCGATTTGGTGGGCGGAGCCACTCTGGGTCCGATTTGGTGGGCGGGGTCACTCTGGGTCCGATTTGGTGGGCGGGGTCACTCTGGGTCCGATTTGGTGGGCCGGGCCCCTCGGGGTCCGATTTGGTGGGCCGGGCCCCTCGGGTTCCGAATTGGTGAGCGGGGTAATCTACTATATAATTGTCTAAGGGCACTTCCGTCTTTCTGTCTCACAACACCGCTACGTCGTCATCATCTCGTGAGACCGCAATGCACTCTTGGGACCGGAGCGCGCAACAAGCATCGGGTACCGGCCACTCCAGGTGCAACAAGCATCGTGTACCGGCCGCTCTAGGAGGTGCAACAACCATCAGATACCGGCCGCTCCAGGAGGTGAGTATGTAACTTTTTTATTTGAATTCTTTTTTTTTTTTTTAACAGGGATATGCAGTATACTATGTGACTGGACAATTTACTACGTGACTGGGCAGTATAACTACGTGGCTCTGCGCTGTATACTGCGTGGCTCTGCGCTGTATACTGCGTGGCTCTGCGCTGTATACTACGCGGCTCTGCGCTGTATACTACGCGGCTCTGCGCTGTATACTGCGCGTTCTGCGCTGTATACTGCGCGGCTCTGCGCTGTATACTGCGCGGCTCTGCGCTTTGTACTGTGCGGCTCTGCGCTATATACTGCGTGGCTCTTCGCTGTATACTACGCGGCTCTGCGCTGTGTACTGCGCGGCTCTGCGCTGTGTAATGCGCGTGTCCGTGCTGTGTACTGCGCGTGTCTGCGCTGTATACTGCGCGGCTCTGTGCTGTGTACTGCACGGCTCTGCACTGTGTACTGCGCGGCTCTGTGCGGTATACTGCGCGGCTCTGCTCTTTATACTGTGCGGCTCTGCGCTCTGTACTGCGCGGCTCTGCGCTGTGTACTGCCCGGCTCTGCGCTGTGTACTGCGCGGCTCTGCGCTGTGTACTGCGCGGCTCTGCGCGGTATACTGCGCGGCTCTGCGCTGTGTACTGCACGGCTCTGCGCTTTATACTGCGCGGCTCTGCGCTGTGTACTGCGCGGCTCTGCGCTGTGTACTGCGCGGCTCTGCGCTGTGTACTGCGCGGCTCTGCGCTGTGTACTGCGTGGCTCTGCGCTTTGCCCTGTGCCGCTCTGCGCTGTGTACTGCGCGGCTCTGCGCTGTGTACTGCGCGGCTCTGCACTGTGTACTGCGCGGCTCTGCGTGGTATACTGCGCGGCTCTGCTCTTTATACTGTGCGGCTCTGCGCTGTGTACTGCGCGGCTCTGCGCTGTGTACTGTGCGGCTCTGCGCTGTGTACTGCGTGGCTCTGCGCTGTGTACTGCGCGGCTCTGCGCTTTGCACTGCGCCGCTCTGCGCTGTGTACTGCGCGGCTCTGCGCTGTGTACTGCACGGCTCTGCGCTGTATACTGCGCGGCTCTGCGCTTTGCACTGCGCCGCTCTGCGCTGTGTACTGCGCAGCTCTGCGCTGTGTACTGCACGGCTCTGCGCTGTGTACTGCGCGGCTCTGCACTGTGTACTGCGCGTCTCTGCGCGGTATACTGCGCGGCTCTGCTCTTTATACTGTGCGGCTCTGCGCTCTGTACTGCGCGGCTCTGCGCTGTGTACTGCCCGGCTCTGCGCTGTGTACTGCGCGGCTCTGCGCTGTGTACTGCGCGGCTCTGCGCGGTATACTGCGCGGCTCTGCGCTGTGTACTGCACGGCTCTGCGCTTTATACTGCGCGGCTCTGCGCTGTGTACTGCGCGGCTCTGCGCTGTGTACTGCGCGGCTCTGCGCTGTGTACTGCACGGCTCTGCGCTGTGTACTGCGTGGCTCTGCGCTGTGTACTGCGCGGCTCTGCGCTGTGTACTGCGCGGCTCTGCGCTTTGCACTGCGCCGCTCTGCGCTGTGTACTGCGCGGCTCTGCGCTGTGTACTGCGCGGCTCTGCGCTGTGTACTGTGCGGCTCTGCACTGTGTACTGCGCGGCTCTGCTCTTTATACTGTGCGGCTCTGCGCTGTGTACTGCGCGGCTCTGCGCTTTATACTGCGCGGCTCTGCGCTGTGTACTGCGCGGCTCTGCGCTGTGTACTGCGCGGCTCTGCGCTGTGTACTGCGCGGCTCTGCGCTTTGCACTGCGCCGCTCTGCGCTGTGTACTGCGCCGCTCTGCGCTGTGTACTGCGCGGCTCTGCGCTGTGTACTGCGCGGCTCTGCGCGGTATACTGCGCGGCTCTGCTCTTTATACTGTGCGGCTCTGCGCTGTGTACTGCGCGGCTCTGCGCTGTGTACTGTGCGGCTCTGCGCGGTATACTGCACGGCTCTGCGCTGTGTACTGCACGGCTCTGCGCTGTGTACTGCACGGCTCTGCGCTGTGTACTGCGCGGCTCTGCGCGGTATACTGCGCGGCTCTGCTCTTTATACTGTGCGGCTCTGCGCTGTGTACTGCGCGGCTCTGCGCTTTATACTGCGCGGCTCTGCGCTGTGTACTGCGCGGCTCTGCGCTGTGTACTGCGCGGCTCTGCGCTGTGTACTGCGCGGCTCTGCGCTGTGTACTGCACGGCTCTGCGCGGTATACTGCGCGGCTCTGCGCTTTATACTGTGCGGCTCTGCGCTCTGTACTGCACGGCTCTGCACTGTATACTGCGTGGCTGTGCAATATACTACGTGGACATGCATATTCTAGAATACCCGATGAGTTAGAATCGGGCCACAGTCTAATAATCATAAGACTACGGATAGTGGTTTGGAATTGTGCTGTACTGTCACTTTAAGAGCTGATATTATCTGACAAAACTTGTGACCTGGTGAGCTGATGTAGATTTCATAGGAGTTGGCATAGTAACTGTGTCTGACTGCGCATATCAATGAGCTAATCAGCCAGGTGGCAGTTATTTTTAGAAATTGCCTCAGAAACCAGCCCATTATAAACGTATAGGAAAATTTCTCCATTGAAACGCATTGAAAGACTTTTTTCAAACACAAATTGCGCAAAAACTACAAATCCGATCGACACGAAAAATACTTAGCACACCTCTCAGGAACGCTGGCTTCGAAATGACACCTCACTGGAGTCTGTGAGTTTAGCGGTTCGGGCCGCATTACGTGCGGACTGAATAATAAGAATAAGAAGAAGTTTACCACGGTGGAATAACAGTATAGTGCTTTGTTCCAAAGCACTATAACTAGATGGGTATTTCCTGAAGGAACTACAGATAGTGCTTTGGAATGGTGCCCGGGCTGCCCCTGCAAGACTTTCACACTTGGGTGCCCCTCAGCCGGTCCGATTTGGTGGGTTGGGTCAATCTGGGTCTGATTTTGTGGGCGGGGTAAATCTAGGTCCGATTCGGTGGGCGGGGTCACTTTTGGTCCGATTCTGTGGGCGCGGCCACTCTGGGTCCGATTCGGTGGGCGGAGCCACTCTGGGTCCGATTTGGTGGGCGGGGCACCTTAGGGACCAATTTGGTGGGTGGGGTCACTCGGTCCGATTTGGTGGGCTGGGCACCTCAGGGTCTGATTTGGTGGGCTGGGCACCTCAGGGTCCGATTTGGTGGGTGGGGTCACTCTGGGTCCGATTTGGTGGGCGGGGTCATTCTGGGCCCGATTTGGTGGAAGGGGTCACTCTGGGTCCGATTTGGTGGAAGGGGTCACTCTGGGTCTGATTTGGTGGAAGGGGTCACTCTGGGTCCGATTTGGTGGGCGGAGCCACTCTGGGTCCGATTTGGTGGGCGGGGTCACTCTGGGTCTGATTTAGGGGGCGGGGTCACTCTGGGTCTGATTTAGGGGGCGGGGTCACTCTGGGTCCGATTTGGTGGGCCGGGCCCCTCGGGTTCCGAATTGGTGAGCGGGGTAATCTACTATCTAATTATCTAAGGGCACTTCCGTCTTTCTGTCTCACAACACCGCTACGTCATCATCTCGTGAGACCGCAATGCACTCTTGGGACCGGAGCGCGCAACAAGCATCGGGTACCGGCCACTCCAGGTGCAACAAGCATCGTGTACCGGCCGCTCTAGGAGGTGCAACAACCATCAGATACCGGCCGCTCCAGGAGGTGAGTATGTAACTTTTTTATTTTAATTCTTTTTTTTTTTAACAGGGATATGCAGTATACTATGTGACTGGACAATATACTACGTGACTGGGCAGTATAACTACGTGGCTCTGCGCTGTATACTGCGTGGCTCTGTGCTGTATACTGCGTGGCTCTGCGCTGTATACTACGCGGCTCTGCGCTGTATACTACGCGGCTCTGCGCTGTATACTGCGTGGCTCTGCGCTGTGTACTGCGCGGCTCTGCGCTGTGTACTGCACGGCTCTGCGCTGTGTACTGCGCGGCTCTGCACTGTGTACTGCGCGTTCTGCGCTGTATACTGCGCGGCTCTGCGCTGTATACTGCGCAGCTCTGCGCAGCTCTGCGCTTTGTACTGCGCGGCTCTGCGCTATATACTGCGTGGCTCTTCGCTGTATACTACGCGGCTCTGCGCTGTGTACTGCGCGGCTCTGCGCTGTGTACTGCGCGGCTCTGCGCTGTGTACTGCTCGGCTCTGCGCTGTGTACTGCGCGGCTCTGCGCTGTGTACTGCGCGGCTCTGCGCTGTGTACTGCGCGGCTCTGCGCTGTGTACTGCGCGGCTCTGCGCTGTGTACTGCGCGGCTCTGCGCGGTATACTGCGCGGCTCTGCGCTTTATACTGTGCGGCTCTGCGCTCTGTACTGCACGGCTCTGCGCTGTCTACTGCGCGGCTCTGCGCTGTGTACTGCTCGGCTCTGCGCTGTGTACTGCGCGGCTCTCCGCTTTATACTGCGCGGCTCTGCGCTTTATACTGCGCGGCTTTGCGCTGTGTACTGCATGGCTCTGCGCTGTGTACTGCGCGGCTCTGCGCTGTGTACTGCGCGGCTCTGCGCTGTGTACTGCGCGGCTCTGCGCTTTATACTGCGCGGCTCTGCGCTGTGTACTGCGCGGCTCTGCGCTGTGTACTGCACGGCTCTGCGCTGTGTACTGCGCGGCTCTGCGCTGTGTACTGCACGGCTCTGCGCTTTATACTGCGCGGCTCTGCGCTGTGTACTGCACGGCTCTGCGCTGTGTACTGCGCGGCTCTGCGCTGTGTACTGCGCGGCTCTGCGCTTTATACTGCGCGGCTCTGCGCTGTGTACTGCGCGGCTCTGCGCTGTGTACTGCGCGGCTCTGCGCTGTGTACTGCGCGGCTCTGCGCTTTATACTGCGCGGCTCTGCGCTGTGTACTGCGCGGCTCTGCGCTGTGTACTGCGTGGCTGTGCAATATACTACGTGGACATGCATATTCTAGAATACCCGATGAGTTAGAATCGGGCCACAGTCTAATAATCATAAGACTACGGATAGTGGTTTGGAATTGTGCTGTACTGTCACTTTAAGAGCTGATATTATCTGACAAAACTTGTGACCTGGTGAGCTGATGTAGATTTCATAGGAGTTGGCATAGTAACTGTGTCTGACTGCGCATATCAATGAGCTAATCAGCCAGGTGGCAGTTATTTTTAGAAATTGCCTCAGAAACCAGCCCATTATAAACGTATAGGAAAATTTCTCCATTGAAACGCATTGAAAGACTTTTTTCAAACACAAATTGCGCAAAAACTACAAATCCGATCGACACGAAAAATACTTAGCACACCTCTCAGGAACGCTGGCTTCGAAATGACACCTCACTGGAGTCTGTGAGTTTAGCGGTTCGGGCCGCATTACGTGCGGACTGAATAATAAGAATAAGAAGAAGTTTACCACGGTGGAATAACAGTATAGTGCTTTGTTCCAAAGCACTATAACTAGATGGGTATTTCCTGAAGGAACTACAGATAGTGCTTTGGAATGGTGCCCGGGTTGCCCCAGCAAGACTTTCACACTTGGGTGCCCCTCAGGCGCTGGTTTGGTAGTTGTAGCCACTCTGGGTCCGATTTGGCGGGCGGGGCCACTCAGGGTCCGATTTGGCGGGCGGCGCCACTCCGGGTCCGATTTGGCGGGCGGCGCCACTCCGGTTCCGATTTGGCGGGTGGCGTCACTCCGGGTCCGATTTGGTGGGCCGGGTCACTCTGGGTCCGATTTAGTGGGCCGGGTCACTCTGGGTCCGATTTGGTGGCCCGGGTCACTCTGGGTCTGATTTGGTGGCCCGGGTCACTCTGGGTCCGATTTGGTGGCCCGGGTCACTCTGGGTCCGATTTGGTGGCCCGGGTCACTCTGGGTCCGATTTGGTGGCCCGGGTCACTCTGGGTCCGATTTGGTGGCCCGGGTCACTCTGGGTCCGATTTGGTGGCCCGGGTCACTCTGGGTCCGATTTGGTGGGCCGGGTCACTCTGGGTCCGATTTGGTGGGCCGGGTCACTCTGCGTCCGATTTGGTGGGCCGGGTCACTCTGGGTCCGATTTGGTGGGCCGGGTCACTCTGACTGACAGCAGGATAAGGGAATGGCTGATAACAGAGAATAGACTGACAGCAGGACAAGGGAATGGCTGATAACAGAGAGAATAGACTGACAGCAGGACAGGGGAATTGCTGATAACAGAGAGAAATAGACTAAGGCCATGTGCACACGTTCAGGATTGTTAGCGTTTTTTTCGCGTTTTTTTGCTATAAAAACGTGATAAAAACGCGAAAAAAAACGCTTACATAAGCCTCCTATTATTTACAGGGTATTCCGCATTTTTTGTGCAAATGTTGCGATTTTTTCCGCGAAAAAATCGCATAGCGGAAAAAAAAGCAACATGTTCATTAAAAATGCGGAATTGCAGGGATTCCGCACACCTAGGGGTCCATTGATCTGCTTACTTCCCGCACGGGGCTGTGCACACCATGCGGGAAGTAAGCAGATTATATGCGGTTGGTACCCAGGGTGGAGGAGAGGAGACTCTCCTCCACGGACTGGGCACCATATAAGTGGTCAAAAAATAAGAAATAAAATAATAAACAGTCCTATACTCACCCTCGATGTATTCCCGCCTCCTCGCACGCTGCCGTTCGGTTCCTGTAGCTGGTGTGCGCTGAAGGACCTCGCCGAATGACGTCACTGTCCTGTGATTGGTCGTGAGCGGTCATGTGACCGCTCACGTGACCGTGACGTCACGGGAGGTCCTGTGCGCACAGACCAACTAGAAGAGGAGCCGGACGGCCGCTGAGGAGATGTCTGGGTGAGTATAAGCATTTTTTTTATTTTTTTTATTATTTTTAAACATTCTATCTTTTACTATTGATGCTGCATAAGCTGCATCTATAGTAAAAAGTTGGTCACACTTGTCAAACGCTATGTTTGACAAGTGTGACCAACCTGTCAGTCAGTTTTCCAAGCGATGCTACAGATCGCTTGGAAAACTTTAGCATTCTGCAAGCTAATTACGCTTGCAGAATGCTAAAAAAACGCGAAAAAAACGGAAAAAAAACGCAAAAAAAAAATGCGGATTTCTTGCAGAAAATTTCCGGTTTTCTTCAGGAATTTTCTGCAAGAAATCCGCAACGTGTGCACATACCCTGACAGCAGGACGTGGAATGGCTGATAACAGAGAGAATAGACTGACAGCAGGACAGGGGAATGGCTGATAACAGAGAGAAATAGACTGACAGCAGTACGGGGAATGGCTGATAACAGAGAGAAATAGATGGGTATTTCCTGAAGGAACTACAGATAGTGCTTTGGAATGGTGCACGGGTTTCCCCAGCAAGACTTTCACACTTGGGTGCCCCTCAGGCGCTGGTTTGGTAGTTGTAGCCACTCTGGGTCTGATTTGGTGGGTGGGGCCCCTCAGGGGCCGATTTGGTGGGCGCTGTATACTGCGCGGCTCTGCGCTGTATACTGTGCGGCTCTGCACTGTATACTGCGTGGCTGTGCAATATACTACGTGGACATGCATATTCTAGAATACCCGATGAGTTAGAATCGGGCCACCGTCTTATAATCATAAGACTACGGATAGTGGTTTGGAATTGTGCTGTACTGTCACTTTAAGAGCTGATATTATCTGACAAAACTTGTGACCTGGTGAGCTGATGTAGATTTCATAGGAGTTGGCATAGTAACTGTGTCTGACTGCGCATATCAATGAGCTAATCAGCCAGGTGGCAGTTATTTTTAGAAATTGCCTCAGAAACCAGCCCATTATAAACGTATAGGAAAATTTCTCCATTGAAACGCATTGAAAGACTTTTTTCAAACACAAATTGCGCAAAAACTACAAATCCGATCGACACGAAAAATACTTAGCACACCTCTCAGGAACGCTGGCTTCGAAATGACACCTCACTGGAGTCTGTGAGTTTAGCGGTTCGGGCCGCATTACGTGCGGACTGAATAATAAGAATAAGAAGAAGTTTACCACGGTGGAATAACAGTATAGTGCTTTGTTCCAAAGCACTATAACTAGATGGGTATTTCCTGAAGGAACTACAGATAGTGCTTTGGAATGGTGCCCGGGCTGCCCCTGCAAGACTTTCACACTTGGGTGCCCCTCAGGCGGTCCGATTTGGTGGGTTGGGTCAATCTGGGTCTGATTTTGTGGGCGGGGTAAATCTAGGTCCGATTCGGTGGGCGGGGTCACTTTTGGTCCGATTCTGTGGGCGCGGCCACTCTGGGTCCGATTCGGTGGGCGGAGCCACTCTGGGTCCGATTTGGTGGGCGGGGCACCTTAGGGACCAATTTGGTGGGTGGGGTCACTCGGTCCGATTTGGTGGGCTGGGCACCTCAGGGTCTGATTTGGTGGGCTGGGCACCTCAGGGTCCGATTTGGTGGGTGGGGTCACTCTGGGTCCGATTTGGTGGGCGGGGTCACTCTGGGCCCGATTTGGTGGAAGGGGTCACTCTGGGCCCGATTTGGTGGAAGGGGTCACTCTGGGTCTGATTTGGTGGAAGGGGTCACTCTGGGTCCGATTTGGTGGGCGGAGCCACTCTGGGTCCGATTTGGTGGGCGGGGTCACTCTGGGTCTGATTTAGGGGGCGGGGTCACTCTGGGTCCGATTTGGTGGGCCGGGCCCCTCGGGGTCCGATTTGGTGGGCCGGGCCCCTCGGGTTCCGAATTGGTGAGCGGGGTAATCTACTTTATAATTGTCTAAGGGCACTTCCGTCTTTCTGTCTCACAACACCGCTACGTCATCATCTCGTGAGACCGCAATGCACTCTTGGGACCGGAGCGCGCAACAAGCATCGGGTACCGGCCACTCCAGGTGCAACAAGCATCGTGTACCGGCCGCTCTAGGAGGTGCAACAACCATCAGATACCGGCCGCTCCAGGAGGTGAGTATGTAACTTTTTTATTTTAATTCTTTTTTTTTTTAACAGGGATATGCAGTATACTATGTGACTGGACAATATACTACGTGACTGGGCAGTATAACTACGTGGCTCTGCGCTGTATACTGCGTGGCTCTGTGCTGTATACTGCGTGGCTCTGCGCTGTATACTACGCGGCTCTGCGCTGTATACTACGCGGCTCTGCGCTGTATACTGCGTGGCTCTGCGCTGTGTACTGCGCGGCTCTGCGCTGTGTACTGCACGGCTCTGCGCTGTGTACTGCGCGGCTCTGCACTGTGTACTGCGCGTTCTGCGCTGTATACTGCGCGGCTCTGCGCTGTATACTGCGCAGCTCTGCGCAGCTCTGCGCTTTGTACTGCGCGGCTCTGCGCTATATACTGCGTGGCTCTTCGCTGTATACTACGCGGCTCTGCGCTGTGTACTGCGCGGCTCTGCGCTGTGTACTGCGCGTGTCCGTGCTGTGTACTGCGCGTGTCTGCGCTGTATACTGCGGGGCTCTGCACTGTATACTGCGGGGCTCTGCGCTGTGTACTGCGCGGCTCTGCGCTGTGTACTGCGCGGCTCTGCGCTTTATACTGTGCGGCTCTGCGCTCTGTACTGCGCGGCTCTGCGCTGTGTACTGCGCAGCTCTGCGCTGTATACTGCGCGGCTCTGCGCTGTGTACTGCGCGGCTCTGCGCTGTGTACTGCGCGGCTCTGCGCTGTGTACTGCTCGGCTCTGCGCTGTGTACTGCGCGGCTCTGCGCTGTGTACTGCGCGGCTCTGCGCTGTGTACTGCGCGGCTCTGCGCTGTGTACTGCGCGGCTCTGCGCTGTGTACTGCACGGCTCTGCGCGGTATACTGCGCGGCTCTGCGCTTTATACTGTGCGGCTCTGCGCTCTGTACTGCACGGCTCTGCGCTGTCTACTGCGCGGCTCTGCGCTGTGTACTGCTCGGCTCTGCGCTGTGTACTGCGCGGCTCTCCACTTTATACTGCGCGGCTCTGCGCTTTATACTGCGCGGCTTTGCGCTGTGTACTGCATGGCTCTGCACTGTGTACTGCGCGGCTCTGCGCTGTGTACTGCACGGCTCTGCGCTGTGTACTGCACGTCTCTGCGCTTTATACTGCGCGGCTCTGCGCTGTGTACTGCACGGCTCTGCGCTGTGTACTGCGCGGCTCTGCGCTGTGTACTGCACGGCTCTGCGCTTTATACTGCGCGGCTCTGCGCTGTGTACTGCACGGCTCTGCGCTGTGTACTGCGCGGCTCTGCGCTGTGTACTGCGCGGCTCTGCGCTTTATACTGCGCGGCTCTGCGCTTTATACTGCGCGGCTCTGCGCTGTGTACTGCGCGGCTCTGCGCTGTGTACTGCGCGGCTCTGCGCTGTGTACTGCACGGCTCTGCGCTTTATACTGCGCGGCTCTGCGCTGTGTACTGCACGGCTCTGCGCTGTGTACTGCGCGGCTCTGCGCTGTGTACTGCACGGCTCTGCGCTTTAAACTGCACGGCTCTGCGCTGTGTACTGCACGGCTCTGCGCTGTGTACTGCGCGGCTCTGCGCTGTGTACTGCGCGGCTCTGCGCTTTATACTGCGCGGCTCTGCGCTGTGTACTGCGCGGCTCTGCGCTGTGTACTGCGCGGCTCTGCGCTGTGTACTGCACGGCTCTGCGCTTTATACTGCGCGGCTCTGCGCTGTGTACTGCACGGCTCTGCGCTGTGTACTGCGCGGCTCTGCGCTTTATACTGCGCGGCTCTGCGCTGTGTACTGCACGGCTCTGCGCTGTGTACTGCGCGGCTCTGCACTGTGTACTGCGCGGCTCTGCGCGGTATACTGCGCGGCTCTGCTCTTTATACTGTGCGGCTCTGCGCTGTGTACTGCGCGGCTCTGCGCTGTGCACTGCGCGGCTCTGCGCGGTATACTGCGCGGCTCTGCGCTGTGTACTGCACGGCTCTGCGCTTTATACTGCGCGGCTCTGCGCTGTGTACTGCGCGGCTCTGCGCTGTGTACTGCGCGGCTCTGCGCTGTGTACTGCGCGGCTCTGCGCTTTATACTGCGCGGCTCTGCGCTGTGTACTGCGCGGCTCTGCGCTGTGTACTGCACGGCTCTGCACTGTATACTGCGTGGCTGTGCAATATACTACGTGGACATGCATATTCTAGAATACCCGATGAGTTAGAATCGGGCCACAGTCTAATAATCATAAGACTACGGATAGTGGTTTGGAATTGTGCTGTACTGTCACTTTAAGAGCTGATATTGTCTGACAAAACTTGTGACCTGGTGAGCTGATGTAGATTTCATAGGCGTTGGCATAGTAACTGTGTCTGACTGCGCATATCAATGAGCTAATCAGCCAGGTGGCAGTTATTTTTAGAAATTGCCTCAGAAACCAGCCCATTATAAACGTATAGGAAAATTTCTCCATTGAAACGCATTGAAAGACTTTTTTCAAACACAAATTGCGCAAAAACTACAAATCCGATCGACACGAAAAATACTTAGCACACCTCTCAGGAACGCTGGCTTCGAAATGACACCTCACTGGAGTCTGTGAGTTTAGCGGTTCGGGCCGCATTACGTGCGGACTGAATAATAAGAATAAGAAGAAGTTTACCACGGTGGAATAACAGTATAGTGCTTTGTTCCAAAGCACTATAACTAGATGGGTATTTCCTGAAGGAACTACAGATAGTGCTTTGGAATGGTGCCCGGGCTGCCCCTGCAAGACTTTCACACTTGGGTGCCCCTCAGGCACTGGTTTGGTAGTTGTAGCCCCTCAGGGTTGAGGCTTGGTGGGCTGGGTCACTCTGGGTCCGATTTGGTGGGCCGGGTCACTCTGGGTCCGATTTGGTGGGCCGGGTCACTCTGGGTCCGATTTGGTGGGCCGGGTCACTCTGGGTCCGATTTGGTGGGCCGGGTCACTCTGGGTCCCATTTGGTGGGCCGGGTCACTCTGGGTCCCATTTGGTGGGCCGGGTCACTCTGGGTCCCATTTGGTGGCCCGGGTCACTCTGGGTCCCATTTGGTGGCCCGGGTCACTCTGGGTCCCATTTGGTGGGCCGGGTCACTCTGGGTCCCATTTGGTGGGCCGGGTCACTCTGGGTCCCATTTGGTGGGCCGGGTCACTCTGGGTCCCATTTGGTGGCCCGGGTCACTCTGGGCCCGATTTGGTGGCCCGGGTCACTCTGGGCCCGATTTGGTCAACCCGGGTCACTCTGGGCCCGATTTGGTGGCCCGGGTCACTCTGGGCCCGATTTGGTGGCCCGGGTCACTCTGGGGCCGATTTGGTGGCCCGGGTCACTCTGGGTCCGATTTGGTGGCCCAGGTCACTCTGGGTCCGATTTGGTGGCCCGGGTCACTCTGGGTCCGATTTGGTGGCCCGGGTCACTCTGGGTCCGATTTGGTGGCCCGGGTCACTCTGGGTCCGATTTGGTGGCCCGGGTCACTCTGGGTCCGATTTGGTGGCCCGGGTCACTCTGGGTCCGATTTGGTGGCCCGGGTCACTCTGGGTCCGATTTGGTGGCCCGGGTCACTCTGGGTCCGATTTGGTGGCCCGGGTCACTCTGGGTCCGATTTGGTGGCCCGGGTCACTCTGGGTCCGATTTGGTGGCCCGGGTCACTCTGGGTCCGATTTGGTGGCCCGGGTCACTCTGGGTCCGATTTGGTAGCCCGGGTCACTCTGGGTCCGATTTGGTGGCCCGGGTCACTCTGTGTCCGATTTGGTGGCCCGGGTCACTCTGGGTCCGATTTGATGGCCCGGGTCACTCTGGGTCCGATTTGGTGGCCCGGGTCACTCTGGGCCCGATTTGGTCAACCCGGGTCACTCTGGGCCCGATTTGGTGGCCCGGGTCACTCTGGGTCCCATTTGGTGGGCCGGGTCACTCTGGGTCCCATTTGGTGGGCCGGGTCACTCTGGGTCCCATTTGGTGGGCCGGGTCACTCTGGGTCCCATTTGGTGGGCCGGGTCACTCTGGGTCCCATTTGGTGGCCCGGGTCACTCTGGGTCCCATTTGGTGGCCCGGGTCACTCTGGGTCCCATTTGGTGGGCCGGGTCACTCTGGGTCCCATTTGGTGGGCCGGGTCACTCTGGGTCCCATTTGGTGGCCCAGGTCACTCTGGGTCCCATTTGGTGGCCCGGGTCACTCTGGGCCCGATTTGGTGGCCCGGGTCACTCTGGGCCCGATTTGGTCAACCCGGGTAACTCTGGGCCCGATTTGGTGGCCCGGGTCACTCTGGGCCCGATTTGGTGGCCCGGGTCACTCTGGGGCCGATTTGGTGGCCCGGGTCACTCTGGGTCCGATTTGGTGGCCCGGGTCACTCTGGGTCCGATTTGGTGGCCCGGGTCACTCTGGGTCCGATTTGGTGGCCCGGGTCACTCTGGGTCCGATTTGGTGGCCCGGGTCACTCTGGGTCCGATTTGGTGGCCCGGGTCACTCTGGGCCCGATTTGGTCAACCCGGGTCACTCTGGGCCCGATTTGGTGGCCCGGGTCACTCTGGGTCCCATTTGGTGGGCCGGGTCACTCTGGGTCCCATTTGGTGGGCCGGGTCACTCTGGGTCCCATTTGGTGGGCCGGGTCACTCTGGGTCCCATTTGGTGGGCCGGGTCACTCTGGGTCCCATTTGGTGGCCCGGGTCACTCTGGGTCCCATTTGGTGGCCCGGGTCACTCTGGGTCCCATTTGGTGGGCCGGGTCACTCTGGGTCCCATTTGGTGGGCCGGGTCACTCTGGGTCCCATTTGGTGGCCCGGGTCACTCTGGGTCCCATTTGGTGGCCCGGGTCACTCTGGGCCCGATTTGGTGGCCCGGGTCACTCTGGGCCCGATTTGGTCAACCCGGGTAACTCTGGGCCCGATTTGGTGGCCCAGGTCACTCTGGGCCCGATTTGGTGGCCCGGGTCACTCTGGGGCCGATTTGGTGGCCCGGGTCACTCTGGGTCCGATTTGGTGGCCCGGGTCACTCTGGGTCCGATTTGGTGGCCCGGGTCACTCTGGGTCCGATTTGGTGGCCCGGGTCACTCTGGGTCCGATTTGGTGGCCCGGGTCACTCTGGGTCCGATTTGGTGGCCCGGGTCACTCTGGGTCCGATTTGGTGGCCCGGGTCACTCTGGGTCCGATTTGATGGCCCGGGTCACTCTGGGTCCGATTTGGTGGCCCGGGTCACTCTGGGCCCGATTTGGTCAACCCGGGTCACTCTGGGCCCGATTTGGTGGCCCGGGTCACTCTGGGTCCCATTTGGTGGGCCGGGTCACTCTGGGTCCCATTTGGTGGGCCGGGTCACTCTGGGTCCCATTTGGTGGGCCGGGTCACTCTGGGTCCCATTTGGTGGGCCGGGTCACTCTGGGTCCCATTTGGTGGCCCGGGTCACTCTGGGTCCCATTTGGTGGCCCGGGTCACTCTGGGTCCCATTTGGTGGGCCGGGTCACTCTGGGTCCCATTTGGTGGGCCGGGTCACTCTGGGTCCCATTTGGTGGCCCGGGTCACTCTGGGTCCCATTTGGTGGCCCGGGTCACTCTGGGCCCGATTTGGTGGCCCGGGTCACTCTGGGCCCGATTTGGTCAACCCGGGTCACTCTGGGCCCGATTTGGTGGCCCGGGTCACTCTGGGCCCGATTTGGTGGCCCGGGTCACTCTGGGGCCGATTTGGTGGCCCGGGTCACTCTGGGGCCGATTTGGTGGCCCGGGTCACTCTGGGTCCGATTTGGTGGCCCGGGTCACTCTGGGTCCGATTTGGTGGCCCGGGTCACTCTGGGTCCGATTTGGTGGCCCGGGTCACTCTGGGTCCGATTTGGTGGCCCGGGTCACTCTGGGTCCGATTTGGTGGCCCGGGTCACTCTGGGTCCGATTTGGTGGCCCGGGTCACTCTGGGTCCGATTTGGTGGCCCGGGTCACTCTGGGTCCGATTTGGTGGCCCGGGTCACTCTGGGTCCGATTTGGTGGCCCGGGTCACTCTGGGTCCGATTTGGTGGGCCGGGTCACTCTGGGTCCCATTTGGTGGCCCGGGTCACTCTGGGTCCCATTTGGTGGCCCGGGTCACTCTGGGCCCGATTTGGTGGCCCGGGTCACTCTGGGCCCGATTTGGTCAACCCGGGTCACTCTGGGCCCGATTTGGTGGCCCGGGTCACTCTGGGCCCGATTTGGTGGCCCGGGTCACTCTGGGTCCGATTTGGTGGCCCGGGTCACTCTGGGTCCGATTTGGTGGCCCGGGTCACTCTGGGTCCGATTTGGTGGCCCGGGTCACTCTGGGTCCGATTTGGTGGCCCGGGTCACTCTGGGTCCGATTTGGTGGCCCGGGTCACTCTGGGTCCGATTTGGTGGCCCGGGTCACTCTGGGTCCGATTTGGTGGCCCGGGTCACTCTGGGTCCGATTTGGTGGCCCGGGTCACTCTGGGTCCGATTTGGTGGCCCGGGTCACTCTGGGTCCGATTTGGTGGCCCGGGTCACTCTGGGTCCGATTTGGTGGCCCGGGTCACTCTGGGTCCGATTTGGTGGCCCGGGTCACTCTGGGTCCGATTTGGTGGCCCGGGTCACTCTGGGTCCGATTTGGTGGCCCGGGTCACTCTGGGTCCGATTTGGTGGCCCGGGTCACTCTGGGTCCGATTTGGTAGCCCGGGTCACTCTGGGTCCGATTTGGTGGCCCGGGTCACTCTGTGTCCGATTTGGTGGCCCGGGTCACTCTGGGTCCGATTTGATGGCCCGGGTCACTCTGGGTCCGATTTGGTGGCCCGGGTCACTCTGGGTCCGATTTGGTGGCCCGGGTCACTCTGGGTCCGATTTGGTGGCCCGGGTCACTCTGGGTCCGATTTGACGGGCGGCGCCACTCTGGGTCCGATTTGACGGGCGGCGCCACTCTGGGTCCGACTTGGCGGGCGGCACCACTCTGGGTCCGACTTGGCGCGCGGCGCCACTCTGGGTCCGACTTGGCGGGCGGCGCCACTCTGGGTCCGACTTGGCGGGCGGCGCCACTCTGGGTCCGACTTGGTGGGCGGCGCCACTCTGGGTCCGATTTGGTGGGCCGGGTCACTCTGGGTCCGATTTGGCGGGCCGGGTCACTCTGGGTCCGATTTGGTGGCCCGGGTCACTCTGGGTCCGATTTGGTGGCCCGGGTCACTCTGGGTCCGATTTGGTGGCCCGGGTCACTCTGGGTCCGATTTGGTGGCCCGGGTCACTCTGGGTCCGATTTGGTGGCCCGGGTCACTCTGGGTCCGATTTGGTGGCCCGGGTCACTCTGGGTCCGATTTGGTGGCCCGGGTCACTCTGGGTCCGATTTGGTGGCCCGGGTCACTCTGGGTCCGATTTGGTGGCCCGGGTCACTCTGGGTCCGATTTGGTGGCCCGGGTCACTCTGGGTCCGATTTGGTGGCCCGGGTCACTCTGGGTCCGATTTGGTGGCCCGGGTCACTCTGGGTCCGATTTGGTAGCCCGGGTCACTCTGGGTCCGATTTGGTGGCCCGGGTCACTCTGTGTCCGATTTGGTGGCCCGGGTCACTCTGGGTCCGATTTGATGGCCCGGGTCACTCTGGGTCCGATTTGGTGGCCCGGGTCACTCTGGGTCCGATTTGGTGGCCCGGGTCACTCTGGGTCCGATTTGGTGGCCCGGGTCACTCTGGGTCCGATTTGACGGGCGGCGCCACTCTGGGTCCGATTTGACGGGCGGCGCCACTCTGGGTCCGACTTGGCGGGCGGCGCCACTCTGGGTCCGACTTGGCGCGCGGCGCCACTCTGGGTCCGACTTGGCGGGCGGCGCCACTCTGGGTCCGACTTGGCGGGCGGCGCCACTCTGGGTCCGACTTGGTGGGCGGCGCCACTCTGGGTCCGATTTGGCGGGCCGGGTCACTCTGGGTCCGATTTGGCGGGCCGGGTCACTCTGGGTCCGATTTGGCGGGCCGGGTCACTCTGGGTCCGATTTGGCGGGCCGGGTCACTCTGGGTCCGATTTGGCGGGCCGGGTCACTCTGGGTCCGATTTGGCAGGCCGGGTCACTCTGGGTCCGATTTGGCGGGCCGGGTCACTCTGGGTCCGATTTGGCGGGCCGGGTCACTCTGGGTCCGATTTGGCGGGCGGCGCCACTCTGGGTCCGATTTGGCGGGCGGCGCCACTCTGGGTCCGATTTGGCGGGCGGCGCCACTCTGGGTCCGATTTGGCGGCCCGGGTCACTCTGGGTCCGATTTGGTGGGCGGCGCCACTCTGGGTCCGATTTGGCGGGCGGCGCCACTCTGGGTCCGATTTGGCGGGCCGGGTCACTCTGGGTCCCATTTGGTGGGCCGGGTCACTCTGGGTCCCATTTGGTGGGCCGGGTCACTCTGGGTCCCATTTGGTGGCCCGGGTCACTCTGGGTCCCATTTGGTGGCCCGGGTCACTCTGGGTCCCATTTGGTGGGCCGGGTCACTCTGGGTCCCATTTGGTGGGCCGGGTCACTCTGGGTCCCATTTGGTGGGCCGGGTCACTCTGGGTCCCATTTGGTGGCCCGGGTCACTCTGGGCCCGATTTGGTGGCCCGGGTCACTCTGGGCCCGATTTGGTCAACCCGGGTCACTCTGGGCCCGATTTGGTGGCCCGGGTCACTCTGGGCCCGATTTGGTGGCCCGGGTCACTCTGGGGCCGATTTGGTGGCCCGGGTCACTCTGGGTCCGATTTGGTGGCCCAGGTCACTCTGGGTCCGATTTGGTGGCCCGGGTCACTCTGGGTCCGATTTGGTGGCCCGGGTCACTCTGGGTCCGATTTGGTGGCCCGGGTCACTCTGGGTCCGATTTGGTGGCCCAGGTCACTCTGGGTCCGATTTGGTGGCCCGGGTCACTCTGGGTCCGATTTGGTGGCCCGGGTCACTCTGGGTCCGATTTGGTGGCCCGGGTCACTCTGGGTCCGATTTGGTGGCCCGGGTCACTCTGGGTCCGATTTGGTGGCCCGGGTCACTCTGGGTCCGATTTGGTGGCCCGGGTCACTCTGGGTCCGATTTGGTAGCCCGGGTCACTCTGGGTCCGATTTGGTGGCCCGGGCCACTCTGTGTCCGATTTGGTGGCCCGGGTCACTCTGGGTCCGATTTGATGGCCCGGGTCACTCTGGGTCCGATTTGGTGGCCCGGGTCACTCTGGGTCCGATTTGGTGGCCCGGGTCACTCTGGGTCCGATTTGGTGGCCCGGGTCACTCTGGGTCCGATTTGACGGGCGGCGCCACTCTGGGTCCGATTTGACGGGCGGCGCCACTCTGGGTCCGACTTGGCGGGCGGCGCCACTCTGGGTCCGACTTGGCGCGCGGCGCCACTCTGGGTCCGACTTGGCGGGCGGCGCCACTCTGGGTCCGACTTGGCGGGCGGCGCCACTCTGGGTCCGACTTGGTGGGCGGCGCCACTCTGGGTCCGACTTGGTGGGCCGGGTCACTCTGGGTCCGATTTGGCGGGCCGGGTCACTCTGGGTCCGATTTGGCGGGCCGGGTCACTCTGGGTCCGATTTGGCGGGCCGGGTCACTCTGGGTCCGATTTGGCGGGCCGGGTCACTCTGGGTCCGATTTGGCGGGCCGGGTCACTCTGGGTCCGATTTGGTGGGCGGGGTCACTCTGGGTCTGATTTAGGGGGCGGGGTCACTCTGGGTCCGATTTGGTGGGCCGGGCCCCTCGGGGTCCGATTTGATGGGCCGGGCCTCTCGGGTTCCGAATTGGTGAGCGGGGTAATCTACTATCTAATTATCTAAGAGCACTTCCGTCTTTCTGTCTCACAACACCGCTATGTCATCATCTCGTGAGACCGCAATGCACTCTTGGGACCGGAGCGCGCAACAAGCATCGGGTACCGGCCACTCCAGGTGCAACAAGCATCGTGTACCGGCCGCTCTAGGAGGTGCAACAACCATCAGATACCGGCCGCTCCAGGAGGTGAGTATGTAACTTTTTTATTTTAATTCTTTTTTTTTTTTAACAGGGATATGCAGTATACTATGTGACTGGACAATATACTACGTGACTGGGCAGTATAACTACGTGGCTCTGCGCTGTATACTGCGTGGCTCTGTGCTGTATACTGCGTGGCTCTGCGCTGTATACTACGCGGCTCTGCGCTGTATACTACGCGACTCTGCGCTGTATACTGCGTGGCTCTGCGCTGTGTACTGCGCGGCTCTGCGCTGTGTACTGCACGGCTCTGCGCTGTGTACTGCGCGGCTCTGCACTGTGTACTGCGCGTTCTGCGCTGTATACTGCGCGGCTCTGCGCTGTATACTGCGCAGCTCTGCGCAGCTCTGCGCTTTGTACTGCGCGGCTCTGCGCTATATACTGCGTTGCTCTTCGCTGTATACTACGCGGCTCTGCGCTGTGTACTGCGCGGCTCTGCGCTGTGTACTGCGCGTGTCCGTGCTGTGTACTGCGCGTGTCTGCGCTGTATACTGTGGGGCTCTGCACTGTATACTGCGGGGCTCTGCGCTGTATACTACGCGGCTCAGCGCTGTATACTGCGCGGCTCTGCGCTGCATACTGCGTGGCTCTACGCTGCGTACTGCGCGGCTCTGCGCTGTATACTGGGTGGCTCTGCGCTGTGTACTGCGCGGCTCTGTGCTGTGTACTGTGCGGCTCTGCACTGTGTACTGCGCGGCTCTGCGCTGTGTACTGCGCGGCTCTGCGCTGTGTACTGCGCGGCTCTGCGCTTTATACTGTGCGGCTCTGCGCTCTGTACTGCGCGGCTCTGCGCTGTGTACTGCGCAGCTCTGCGCTGTATACTGCGCGGCTCTGCGCTGTGTACTGCGCGGCTCTGCGCTGTGTACTGCGCGGCTCTGCGCTGTGTACTGCTCGGCTCTGCGCTGTGTACTGCGCGGCTCTGCGCTGTGTACTGCGCGGCTCTGCGCTGTGTACTGCGCGGCTCTGCGCTGTGTACTGCGCGGCTCTGCGCTGTGTACTGCACGGCTCTGCGCGGTATACTGCGCGGCTCTGCGCTTTATACTGTGCGGCTCTGCGCTCTGTACTGCACGGCTCTGTGCTGTCTACTGCGCGGCTCTGCGCTGTGTACTGCTCGGCTCTGCGCTGTGTACTGCGCGGCTCTCCGCTTTATACTGCGCGGCTCTGCGCTTTATACTGCGCGGCTTTGCGCTGTGTACTGCATGGCTCTGCGCTGTGTACTGCGCGGCTCTGCGCTGTGTACTGCACGGCTCTGCGCTGTGTACTGCACGGCTCTGCGCTTTATACTGCGCGGCTCTGCGCTGTGTACTGCACGGCTCTGCGCTGTGTACTGCGCGGCTCTGCGCTGTGTACTGCACGGCTCTGCGCTTTATACTGCGCGGCTCTGCGCTGTGTACTGCACGGCTCTGCGCTGTGTACTGCGCGGCTCTGCGCTGTGTACTGCGCGGCTCTGCGCTTTATACTGTGCGGCTCTGCGCTTTATACTGCGCGGCTCTGCGCTGTGTACTGCGCGGCTCTGCGCTGTGTACTGCGCGGCTCTGCGCTGTGTACTGCACGGCTCTGCGCTTTATACTGCGCGGCTCTGCGCTGTGTACTGCACGGCTCTGCGCTGTGTACTGCGCGGCTCTGCGCTGTGTACTGCACGGCTCTGCGCTTTAAACTGCGCGGCTCTGCGCTGTGTACTGCACGGCTCTGCGCTGTGTACTGCGCGGCTCTGCGCTGTGTACTGCGCGGCTCTGCGCTTTATACTGCGCGGCTCTGCGCTGTGTACTGCGCGGCTCTGCGCTGTGTACTGCGCGGCTCTGCGCTGTGTACTGCACGGCTCTGCGCTTTATACTGCGCGGCTCTGCGCTGTGTACTGCACGGCTCTGCGCTTTGTACTGCGCGGCTCTGCGTTGTGTACTGCACGGCTCTGCGCTTTATACTGCGCGGCTCTGCGCTGTGTACTGCACGGCTCTGCGCTGTGTACTGCGCGGCTCTGCGCTGTGTACTGCGCGGCTCTGCGCTTTGTACTGCGCGGCTCTGCGCTGTGTACTGCGCGGCTCTGCGCTGTGTACTGCGCGGCTCTGCGCTGTGTACTGCACGGCTCTGCACTGTATACTGCGTGGCTGTGCAATATACTACGTGGACATGCATATTCTAGAATACCCGATGAGTTAGAATCGGGCCACAGTCTAATAATCATAAGACTACGGATAGTGGTTTGGAATTGTGCTGTACTGTCACTTTAAGAGCTGATATTATCTGACAAAACTTGTGACCTGGTGAGCTGATGTAGATTTCATAGGAGTTGGCATAGTAACTGTGTCTGACTGCGCATATCAATGAGCTAATCAGCCAGGTGGCAGTTATTTTTAGAAATTGCCTCAGAAACCAGCCCATTATAAACGTATAGGAAAATTTCTCCATTGAAACGCATTGAAAGACTTTTTTCAAACACAAATTGCGCAAAAACTACAAATCCGATCGACACGAAAAATACTTAGCACACCTCTCAGGAACGCTGGCTTCGAAATGACACCTCACTGGAGTCTGTGAGTTTAGCGGTTCGGGCCGCATTACGTGCGGACTGAATAATAAGAATAAGAAGAAGTTTACCACGGTGGAATAACAGTATAGTGCTTTGTTCCAAAGCACTATAACTAGATGGGTATTTCCTGAAGGAACTACAGATAGTGCTTTGGAATGGTGCCCGGGTTGCCCCAGCAAGACTTTCACACTTGGGTGCCCCTCAGGCGCTGGTTTGGTAGTTGTAGCCACTCTGGGTCCGATTTGGCGGGCGGGGCCACTCAGGGTCCGATTTGGCGGGCGGCGCCACTCCGGGTCCGATTTGGCGGGCGGCGCCACTCCGGTTCCGATTTGGCGGGTGGCGTCACTCCGGGTCCGATTTGGTGGGCCGGGTCACTCTGGGTCCGATTTAGTGGGCCGGGTCACTCTGGGTCCGATTTGGTGGCCCGGGTCACTCTGGGTCCGATTTGGTGGCCCGGGTCACTCTGGGTCCGATTTGGTGGCCCGGGTCACTCTGGGTCCGATTTGGTGGCCCGGGTCACTCTGGGTCCGATTTGGTGGCCCGGGTCACTCTGGGTCCGATTTGGTGGCCCGGGTCACTCTGGGTCCGATTTGGTGGGCCGGGTCACTCTGGGTCCGATTTGGTGGGCCGGGTCACTCTGCGTCCGATTTGGTGGGCCGGGTCACTCTGGGTCCGATTTGGTGGGCCGGGTCACTCTGACTGACAGCAGGATAAGGGAATGGCTGATAACAGAGAATAGACTGACAGCAGGACAAGGGAATGGCTGATAACAGAGAGAATAGACTGACAGCAGGACAGGGGAATTGCTGATAACAGAGAGAAATAGACTAAGGCCATGTGCACACGTTCAGGATTGTTAGCGTTTTTTTCGCGTTTTTTCGCTATAAAAACGTGATAAAAACGCGAAAAAAAACGCTTACATAAGCCTCCTATTATTTACAGGGTATTCCGCATTTTTTGTGCAAATGTTGCGATTTTTTCCGCGAAAAAATCGCATAGCGGAAAAAAAAGCAACATGTTCATTAAAAATGCGGAATTGCAGGGATTCCGCACACCTAGGGGTCCATTGATCTGCTTACTTCCCGCACGGGGCTGTGCACACCATGCGGGAAGTAAGCAGATTATATGCGGTTGGTACCCAGGGTGGAGGAGAGGAGACTCTCCTCCACGGACTGGGCACCATATAAGTGGTCAAAAAATAAGAAATAAAATAATAAACAGTCCTATACTCACCCTCGATGTATTCCCGCCTCCTCGCACGCTGCCGTTCGGTTCCTGTAGCTGGTGTGCGCTGAAGGACCTCGCCGAATGACGTCACTGTCCTGTGATTGGTCGTGAGCGGTCATGTGACCGCTCACGTGACCGTGACGTCACGGGAGGTCCTGTGCGCACAGACCAACTAGAAGAGGAGCCGGACGGCCGCTGAGGAGATGTCTGGGTGAGTATAAGCATTTTTTTTATTTTTTTTATTATTTTTAAACATTCTATCTTTTACTATTGATGCTGCATAAGCTGCATCTATAGTAAAAAGTTGGTCACACTTGTCAAACGCTATGTTTGACAAGTGTGACCAACCTGTCAGTCAGTTTTCCAAGCGATGCTACAGATCGCTTGGAAAACTTTAGCATTCTGCAAGCTAATTACGCTTGCAGAATGCTAAAAAAACGCGAAAAAAACGAAAAAAAACCGCAAAAAAAAAAATGCGGATTTCTTGCAGAAAATTTCCGGTTTTCTTCAGGAATTTTCTGCAAGAAATCCGCAACGTGTGCACATACCCTGACAGCAGGACGTGGAATGGCTGATAACAGAGAGAATAGACTGACAGCAGGACAGGGGAATGGCTGATAACAGAGAGAAATAGACTGACAGCAGTACGGGGAATGGCTGATAACAGAGAGAAATAGATGGGTATTTCCTGAAGGAACTACAGATAGTGCTTTGGAATGGTGCACGGGTTTCCCCAGCAAGACTTTCACACTTGGGTGCCCCTCAGGCGCTGGTTTGGTAGTTGTAGCCACTCTGGGTCTGATTTGGTGGGTGGGGCCCCTCAGGGGCCGATTTGGTGGGCGCTGTATACTGCGCGGCTCTGCGCTGTATACTGTGCGGCTCTGCACTGTATACTGCGGGGCTCTGCGCTGTATACTGCGGGGCTCTGCGCTGTATGCTGCGGGGCTCTGCGCTGTATACTGCGGGGCTCTGCGCTGTATGCTGCGGGGATCTGCGCTGTATGCTGCGGGGCTCTGAGCTGTATGTTGCGTGGCTCTGCGCTGTATGTTGCGTGGCTCCGCGCTGTATGCTGCGCGGCTCCGCGCTGTATAATGCGCGGCTCCGCGCTGTATACTGCGCGGCTCTGCGCTGTATGCTGCGGGGCTCTGCGCTGTATGCTGCGGGGCTCTGTGCTGTATGCTGCGTGGCTCCGCGCTGTATGCTGCGCGGCTCCGTGCTGTATAATGCGCGGCTCCGCGCTGTATAATGCACGGCTCTGCGCTGTATGCTGCCGGGCTCTGCGCTGTATGCTGCCGGGCTCTGCGCTGTATGCTGCGGGGCTCTGCGCTGTATGCTGCGGGGCTCTGCGCTGTATGCTGCGCGGCTCCGCGCTGTATGCTGCACGGCTCCGTGCTGTATGAATGAATGAATGTATGAATGAATGGCTGATAACAGAGAGAAATAGATGGGTATTTCCTGAAGGAACTACAGATAGTGCTTTGTAATGGTGCCCGGGCAGCCCCTGCAAGACCCTCACACCTGGGTGCCCCTCAGGTGCTGGTTTGGTAGTTGTAGCCCCTCAGGGTTGAGGCCACTCTGGGTCCGATTTGGTGGGCCGGGTCACTCTGGGTCCGATTTGGTGGGCCGGGTCACTCTGGGTCCGATTTGGTGGCCCGGGTCACTCTGGGTCCGATTTGGTGGCCCGGGTCACTCTGGGTCCGATTTGGTGGCCCGGGTCACTCTGGGTCCGATTTGGTGGCCCGGGTCACTCTGGGTCCGATTTGGTGGCCCGGGTCACTCTGGGTCCGATTTGGTGGGCCGGGTCACTCTGGGTCTGATTTGGTGGGCCGGGTCACTCTGTGTCCGATTCGGTGGGCGGGGTCACTCTGGGTCCGATTCGGTGGGTGGGGTCACTCTGGGTCCGATTCGGTGGGCGGTGTCACTCTGGGTCTGATTTGGTGTGCGGGGTCACTCTGGGTCTGATTTGGTGGGCGGGGTCACTCTGGGTCCGATTTGGTGGGCGGGGTCACTCTGGGTCCGATTTGGTGGGTGGGGTCACTTGGGGTCCCATTTGGTGGGTGGGGTCACTCTGGGACCCATTTGGTGGGCGGGGTCACTCTGGGACCCATTTGGTGGGCGGGGTCACTCTGGGACCCATTTGGTGGGCGGGGTCACTCTGGGACCCATTTGGTGGGCCGGGTCACTCTGGGACCCATTTGGTGGGCGGGGTCATTCTGGGTCTGATTTGGTGGGCGGGGTCACTGGGTCCGATTTGGTGGGCGGGGTCACTCTGGGTCTGATTTGGTGGGCGGGGTCACTCTGGGACCCATTTGGTGGGCGGGGTCACTCTGGGACCTATTCGGTGGGTGGGGTCACTCTGGGACCCATTTGGGAGGCGGGGCCACTCGGTGTCAGATTTGGGGGGCGGGGCCACTCGGTGCACTTACTTTTCACACACGGGATGAGAGGGTGTCATAGTCACTTTATTCTGATGTTTGACTGATAAATGATCATGTCCTAAAATGGACACCGTACATTTGCATAGCTGCCATCTTTGGAAGGTCAAGTTGGGGGTAATGGAAAGTTCGCCATTATTTCCTATGGGAATTTTTTTTTTTTAAATGCAATTTTTAAAAAAACTACAAATCGTATCGACACGAAAAATACTTAGCACACCTCTCAGGAACGCTGGCTTCGAAATGACGCATCACTGGAGTCTGTGCGTGCAGCGGTTCGGGCCGCATTAATTGCAGAAAAAAACTGAATAATAATAAGTTTACCACGTTCGGATTACAATAATAATACTAGATGGGTATTTCCTGAAGGAACTACAGATAGTGCTTTGGAATGGTGCCCGGGCTGCCCCTGCAAGACTTTCACACTTGGGTGCCCCTCAGGCGGTCCGATTTGGTGGGTTGGGTCAATCTGGGTCTGATTTTGTGGGCGGGGTAAATCTAGGTCCGATTCGGTGGGCGGGGTCACTTTTGGTCCGATTCTGTGGGCGCGGCCACTCTGGGTCCGATTCGGTGGGCGGAGCCACTCTGGGTCCGATTTGGTGGGCGGGGCACCTTAGGGACCAATTTGGTGGGTGGGGTCACTCGGTCCGATTTGGTGGGCTGGGCACCTCAGGGTCTGATTTGGTGGGCTGGGCACCTCAGGGTCCGATTTGGTGGGTGGGGTCACTCTGGGTCCGATTTGGTGGGCGGGGTCACTCTGGGCCCGATTTGGTGGAAGGGGTCACTCTGGGTCCGATTTGGTGGAAGGGGTCACTCTGGGTCTGATTTGGTGGAAGGGGTCACTCTGGGTCCGATTTGGTGGGCGGAGCCACTCTGGGTCCGATTTGGTGGGCGGGGTCACTCTGGGTCTGATTTAGGGGGCGGGGTCACTCTGGGTCCGATTTGGTGGGCCGGGCCCCTCGGGGTCCGATTTGGTGGGCCGGGCCTCTCGGGTTCCGAATTGGTGAGCGGGGTAATCTACTATCTAATTATCTAAGGGCACTTCCGTCTTTCTGTCTCACAACACCGCTACGTCATCATCTCGTGAGACCGCAATGCACTCTTGGGACCGGAGCGCGCAACAAGCATCGGGTACCAGCCACTCCAGGTGCAACAAGCATCGTGTACCGGCCGCTCTAGGAGGTGCAACAACCATCAGATACCGGCCGCTCCAGGAGGTGAGTATGTAACTTTTTTATTTTAATTCTTTTTTTTTTTAACAGGGATATGCAGTATACTATGTGACTGGACAATATACTACGTGACTGGGCAGTATAACTACGTGGCTCTGCGCTGTATACTGCGTGGCTCTGTGCTGTATACTGCGTGGCTCTGCGCTGTATACTACGCGGCTCTGCGCTGTATACTACGCGGCTCTGCGCTGTATACTGCGTGGCTCTGCGCTGTGTACTGCGCGGCTCTGCGCTGTGTACTGCACGGCTCTGCGCTGTGTACTGCGCGGCTCTGCACTGTGTACTGCGCGTTCTGCGCTGTATACTGCGCGGCTCTGCGCTGTATACTGCGCAGCTCTGCCCAGCTCTGCGCTTTGTACTGCGCGGCTCTGCGCTATATACTGCGTGGCTCTTCGCTGTATACTACGCGGCTCTGCGCTGTGTACTGCGCGGCTCTGCGCTGTGTACTGCGCGTGTCCGTGCTGTGTACTGCGCGTGTCTGCGCTGTATACTGCGGGGCTCTGCACTGTATACTGCGAGGCTCTGCGCTGTATACTACGCAGCTCAGCGCTGTATACTGCGCGGCTCTGCGCTGCATACTGCGTGGCTCTACGCTGCGTACTGCGCGGCTCTGCGCTGTATACTGGGTGGCTCTGCGCTGTGTACTGCGCGGCTCTGTGCTGTGTACTGTGCGGCTCTGCACTGTGTACTGCGCGGCTCTGCGCTGTGTACTGCGCGGCTCTGCGCTGTGTACTGCGCGGCTCTGCGCTTTATACTGTGCAGCTCTGCGCTCTGTACTGCGCGGCTCTGCGCTGTGTACTGCGCGGCTCTGCGCTGTATACTGCGCGGCTCTGCGCTGTGTACTGCGCGGCTCTGCGCTGTGTACTGTGCGGCTCTGCGCTGTGTACTGCGCGGCTCTGCGCTGTGTACTGCGCGGCTCTGCGCTGTGTACTGCGCGGCTCTGCGCTGTGTACTGCGCGGCTCTGCGCTGTGTACTGCGTGGCTCTGCGCTGTGTACTGCACGGCTCTGCGCGGTATACTGCGCGGCTCTGCGCTTTATACTGTGCGGCTCTGCGCTCTGTACTGCACGGCTCTGCGCTGTGTACTGCGCGGCTCTGTGCTGTGTACTGCTCGGCTCTGCGCTGTGTACTGCGCGGCTCTCCGCTTTATACTGCGCGGCTCTGCGCTTTATACTGCGCGGCTTTGCGCTGTGTACTGCATGGCTCTGCGCTGTGTACTGCGCGGCTCTGCGCTGTGTACTGCACGGCTCTGCGCTGTGTACTGCACGGCTCTGCGCTTTATACTGCGCGGCTCTGCGCTGTGTACTGCACGGCTCTGCGCTGTGTACTGCGCGGCTCTGCGCTGTGTACTGCACGGCTCTGCGCTTTATACTGCGCGGCTCTGCGCTGTGTACTGCACGGCTCTGCGCTGTGTACTGCGCGGCTCTGCGCTGTGTACTGCGCGGCTCTGCGCTTTATACTGCGCGGCTCTGCGCTTTATACTGCGCGGCTCTGCGCTGTGTACTGTGCGGCTCTGCGCTGTGTACTGCGCGGCTCTGCGCTGTGTACTGCACGGCTCTGCGCTTTATACTGCGCGGCTCTGCGCTGTGTACTGCACGGCTCTGCGCTGTGTACTGCACGGCTCTGCGCTTTAAACTGCGCGGCTCTGCGCTGTGTACTGCACGGCTCTGCGCTGTGTACTGCGCGGCTCTGCGCTGTGTACTGCGCGGCTCTGCGCTTTATACTGCGCGGCTCTGCGCTGTGTACTGCGCGGCTCTGCGCTGTGTACTGCGTGGCTCTGCGCTGTGTACTGCACGGTTCTGCGCTTTATACTGCGCGGCTCTGCGCTGTGTACTGCACGGCTCTGCGCTGTGTACTGCGCGGCTCTGCGCTGTGTACTGCACGGCTCTGCGCTTTATACTGCGCGGCTCTGCGCTGTGTACTGCACGGCTCTGCGCTGTGTACTGCGCGGCTCTGCGCTGTGTACTGCGCGGCTCTGCGCTTTATACTGCGCGGCTCTGCGCTGTGTACTGCGCGGCTCTGCGCTGTGTACTGCGCGGCTCTGCGCTGTGTACTGCACGGCTCTGCACTGTATACTGCGTGGCTGTGCAATATACTACGTGGACATGCATATTCTACAATACCCGATGAGTTAGAATCGGGCCACAGTCTAATAATCATAAGACTACGGATAGTGGTTTGGAATTGTGCTGTACTGTCACTTTAAGAGCTGATATTATCTGACAAAACTTGTGACCTGGTGAGCTGATGTAGATTTCATAGGAGTTGGCATAGTAACTGTGTCTGACTGCGCATATCAATGAGCTAATCAGCCAGGTGGCAGTTATTTTTAGAAATTGCCTCAGAAACCAGCCCATTATAAACGTATAGGAAAATTTCTCCATTGAAACGCATTGAAAGACTTTTTTCAAACACAAATTGCGCAAAAACTACAAATCCGATCGACACGAAAAATACTTAGCACACCTCTCAGGAACGCTGGCTTCGAAATGACACCTCACTGGAGTCTGTGAGTTTAGCGGTTCGGGCCGCATTACGTGCGGACTGAATAATAAGAATAAGAAGAAGTTTACCACGGTGGAATAACAGTATAGTGCTTTGTTCCAAAGCACTATAACTAGATGGGTATTTCCTGAAGGAACTACAGATAGTGCTTTGGAATGGTGCCCGGGCTGCCCCTGCAAGACTTTCACACTTGGGTGCCCCTCAGGCGCTGGTTTGGTAGTTGTAGCCCCTCAGGGTTGAGCTTAACCCCTGGGGACCTGCTGAGGCCACTTGCGCCTCCTAGGGCCCATTTTTTGATCTTCAGAAAATGTAAGAGCAAATTAAAAATGGAAATTGCAGATCTGACATCGGCCAACATGTGGAAGATCCCCAGAACATATAAGGTGAAGTTTAAATGTGTCAAGATTAGGGTTGAGCTGAACCGTTCCCTGAGGTTCGTTATTAGTAGCGAATCTTGTGTGTTTGTATTCACTTTTGGTGCATACGAACACACGCTGAAAGTTCGTTCCCCCCAATTTTTTTTTTTTCTGTCATCTTACCTGTCGGCGGCGTGGGGTCAGCAGAGCAGGTTTCCAGGATCAGCACCATTCACAGGTCCCGGCATCAGCACCATCAGCAGCTCCCGGCATCATCACCATCGGCAGGTCCTGGCCTCATCACCATCGGCAGGTCCCAGCATCATCGGCATGTCCCAACATCAGCACCATCGGGAAGGTCTCGGCATCAGCACCATCGGCAGGTCCCGGCATCAGCACCATCGGCAGGTCACAGCATCATCACCATCGGCAGGTCACAGCATCATCACCATCGGCAGGTCCCACAGCATCGGAGTAGCAGGTCCCGGCATCAGCAGCATGTGAGATGACAGCGAAAGAGCAGGTCCCGGCATCAGTGGAGTCAATGGGTTAAGAGCAGGGACTCTTCCGGAGCTCTGGAGTCCCTGCTCGTAACCCATTGACTCCACCGCCTATGCCGCTATGCATATGCATATGCGTACACATAAGACAATATGCGTACGTATATGAGAGAATATGTGTACGCATATTAGCGAATATATGTACGCATATTAGCGAATATGCATACGTACAGTATATACGCACTTTTTCCCCTATTGCGTATGTTCGTATTCGTGTGTATTAGTATTCAGATTCGTACAAAAAAAAGTTAGTATTTGGAAATGGTTCCAACTAACGGCAAAAAGACGGTTTCGGCTCATCCCTAGTCAAGATCACTAGCAATATCGTCTGCCAAAAGCGGCTACCAAAGATCTAGCAATCAGATTTCTCTAAGCTTAAACTTGGTCGAGAATCGGGCACCAAGCAATCATTTGCTCATCTCTATCTGCTAGCAGATGATATTGCAACCAATATTGTATTGTGTAAAGCCCACCATGCAAAATTCTCACATTCATTTGTTTGTCTACTTTTTTGTACCACAATGATTGTATATGAGGTCTTGGTTAGTATTCTGCCCAAATTTCAGTTGTTAAAAATGTAATTTATGCAAAATGCAACTCTTAAAAAAAAAAAAGTAGCTGAAAATTTGTGCAGCAATACGTAAGCTCGCAAGCCACGTCAAGGCTCCTCATCTTCTTGCGAGTCCTAACTAACTAAAAAAAATAAAAGGGGAGACTATCTAAGCTAGGGTGGTCAAAATTTAGAGTAGCCAATGTACATTTGGCTTTGCGAATAAAAAAAAAAAGTTTGATTGCAAAAAATTCTTTTTTTTTTTTTTTTTACATTTTACTCCTTTTATTTGCATTTAGCAGAGGAGCCATTAATAATGGCGTGTATTATAGGACAGGAGCTGCGTCTCTAGTATCAGGACCCCTGTGGAGCCTGAGCTCCGGGAGACAAATCGTCCTCCTATTGTAAGACAGAAGAGACACAACTCGATGATACAGAGAAAGGCGAAGAAAACCCCCGGAGATCCGAGTCTCAGGGGGGAAAGAAAATTCCTTCCTGACCCCAAATATGGCGGTCGGTTCAGGGTCTGTCATGTTTCGTTTTTCTGCCCTGTGGGTGTCCAGCTACAGGAAACTACAAAGAGGCAAATATTGAGACGAAGCTAACAGAAAAACGAAGCATAATGGAGCCTTCATCACCCTGCATCATATCTATCCTCCTACCTAGCACTAACCCCGCTCCTAAAAGCTTACAATCTAAAGTGATGATCAGTTCAGGTTCTTACACGTTTTGTCTTCCGCCATGTGTAGGCGCCATCTCGGTTGTCCTCTTGGGTGTCCGTCTTCTATACAGAAAACTGCAAAGAGACGGACCCCGAAATGGAGCCGACAGAATCGAAAACTTTATGAAAGAAGCGTCAGTAGTAGCCCATGCTAGCCAGAGAACACGACTAGTGGTGATGCATGCCCACATATGCCACACGTGATCCTGCAAAGCAAATCAGTTATAACCCCTTCCCCAAGTGTGGTGATGATAGGTGCAGGTTCTTTGAAAGAAGAGTCAGTTCCCCATGCTAGCCAGAGAACCCAACTAGTGGAGATGCAAGCCGTCCGCTTGCAATAAAACTATCTCATGCAAGTGGCATGCATGCCTTCAGTAAATGCCACTACATCATAGAAGTACAGTGTGATATATGCACGATATAGGTGCCGCGATTACATGCATTAGATACATGCTTGTGCTTGCATGCAAGTGCATGTTTGTGCTTCACACATAAGGTGTATGGGGTGCACGCAACTTGCACTTTCCTGCCTTCTGTGCATGTCACTAACGCCGAACAAAGGATGATACATGGTCTAACAAAGTATGATACAAAAATATATACTTTATTGATAACAATAAAACCAAGTGCAAGGAAGGGAATAATAATGGCTATACAGGGGAGATTCTGTGCATGTCGCGGTATACACTTAATGTGAGGGTGCTCGGACTTTCCTGCCTTCTGTCCAAACACTTGCACCCCATGCCTTCAGTACATGTTTGCTCTGCATATATCCTGAGCATGCTTGCGCTGCATATATCGTGTGCATGCTTGTGATGCACGCCTGCGATGCGTGCTTGCGATATGTGTCTGATAGAAGTGTGAAGCATTTCTTCAGGCATGCAAACAATTGACACGAGAAGACTTGAGAGATATGTGTGACAGGTGGGCAATGACATGTATAATAAATTTGGGTGATAGACGTGTAATAGAGATGGGTGAAAGATTGTTAACATGTTCCCCACTTGACTGACCAAAATATGTCTGCTCTGTTTCCTCTCTAGCCCCCCCCCCATCTCTAGTGTGTGTAAACCCATTGAAATCAATGGGGTGCATTTTTTTAGTGCAAATTCGCACTAATAAAACACGTGTGTAGGAGCCATAACTCAGCTTCATACATATGTATATTATATGTTCCATACCAGGGATACCGCGTCTCCCTAGATGTCACATACCGGGGATAAATCTTCTCCCAATCTTGGCTAGGTCCCCACAGATTGCCTCCCCGCATTCGATTTTTACCTACAAATTTGCACACACTCTTATTTTGACCCCTTATGCTGAAGAACGCCCTGTGTCCATCCAGTTCAGCCTATTTTAGTGTACCTATCCTGCAGTGTTGATCCAAAGGAAGGCAAAAAACCCCATGAGGTAGCAGCCAATTTTCCACATAGGGAAAAAATTCCTTCCCGACTCCAAATATGGCAGTCAGATTAAATCCCTGGATCAACAACTATTCTGTAAAATGTAGTTATTTATAACATAATATTGTTACTCACAGAAAAGAATCCATACCTTACTTGTAAAACTAAAAAAAATAATAATAAAACCCATATTCCACTGGGTCCTGAGTCAAATACACGAAAAAAAGACTGCTGTATACCTGATATAGTCTCAGGTAAATAGAGAACTAGTAAAGACAAAATAAACTACAGCAGTATAAGTAAACTTAAAAGGACTTCTGTATACCTGATATAGTCTCAGGTAAATAGAGAACTATTAAAGACAAAATAAACTACAGCAGTATAAATAAACTTAAAAGGACTGCTGTATACCTGATATAGTCTCAGGTAAATACAGAACTAGTAAAGGCAAAATAAACTACAACAGTATAAGTAAACGTAAAAGGACTGCTGAGGCAAGATACCCCACTCAGCAGTACAGGGTTAGGCTTCGTTTCCACTTGCGCCCCTCTCCATCAGAAGGTGATCCGTGATGGATTTGACATGACATGGATCACAACACATCAGGTGTTTGTCTACATCCTGGCCCTGAGTTCAGCAAAGATAAGATTGCTAGAGGGCATGTGGAATAGAGAGGAGATTAAGCCAAAACCCAGCCAACTAGTTAGTAAGCTGTAATCATACTTTAAAAGGTCCCATCACACTAAGCGACTCTCCAGCGATCCCAACAACGATCTGACCTGGCCAGGATCGCTGGAATGTCGCGAAATGATCATTGGGATCACTGGTGAGATGTCAAAAACAACTACGTCCACAGCGACACAGCAACGATATGGGTCGTTGTAACGACCCATACGCCGACCTGTTAGACGAGCCACGCACCAGGAAATCGCTGTGGAGGTCGTTGCTTAGGCGTCAAACACGCTGATGCATGCCGCCCTGCGGGAGAGGAATGATCAGAAAATGGTCCAGGCCGTTACGTCACGATCAGCGATCTCACAGCGGGGGTCTGGTCGCTACTAGGTGTCAAACACAGCAAGATCGCTGCCGAGGTCGCTGTAGCATCACAAAACTGGTGACTTAGCAGCGATCTTGCTAACGATCTCATTATGTGTAATGGGGGCTTTACTCCCAGTCTCTGTGCTTCCCTCATAAAAGAGAAAAGATCCACAACACAGGTGTTTGTCTGCATCCTGGCCCTGAGTTCAGTACAGATAAGATTGCTAGAGGGCATGTGGAATAGAGAGGAGATTAAGCCAAAATCCAGCCAACTAGTTAGTAAACTGTAATCATACTTGTACTCCCAGTCTCTGCTCTTCCCTCATAAAAGAGAAAAGATCCACAGAACAGGTGTTTGTCTGCATCCTGGCCCTGAGTTCAGTAAAGATAAGATTGCTAGAGGGCATGTGGAATAGAGAGGAGATTAAGCCAAAACCCAGTCAACTAGTTAGTAAGCTGTAATCATACTTGTACTCCCAGTCTCTGCTCTTCCCTCATAAAAGAAAAGATCCACAGCACAGGTGTTTGTCTGCATCCTGGCCCTGAGTTCAGTACAGATAAGATTGCTAGAGGGCATGTGGAATAGAGAGGAGATTAAAGGTGCCGTTACACTGAGCAACTTACCAGCGATCGCGACCAGCGACGTGATCGCTGGTAAGTTGCTGTGTGGTCGCTGGGGAGCTGTCACACAGACAGCTCTCTCCAGCGACCAAGCGACTTCGGCATCGCTGAAACTGTCTTCAGCGATGCCGAAGTCCCCATGTAAAAAAAAAAAAAACACTACATACGCACCTTCTGTCGTCCTTCATGTCCCTCGGCGCTTGCCGCACTGACTGTGTCTCAGCGCCGGCCGGCCGTAACAGCGGTGCCCAGCGGTGAACCGCTGTTACTGCAGGTTCACCGCTGGGCTCTGCTTTACGGCCGGACGGCGCTGAGACAGTCAGTACGGCAAGCTCCAGGGGACGTGACGGACAACAGACGGTGAGTATGTAGTGATTTTTTTTTTTACTTTTACCATGGTATCCATGGTAAATATCGGGTTTCTAAGCGCGGCCCTGCGCTTAGTAACCCGATGTTTACCATGGATACCAGTGAAGACATCGCTGGATCGGCGTCACACACGGCGATCCAGCGGTGTCAGCGGGAGAGTTGCGACGAAAGAAAGTTCGTCCACTCTCCCTGCAACCAGCGATATCCCAGCAGGATCCAGATCGCTGCTGCGTGCCAAACATAGCGATATCGCTATACAGGACGCTGCAACGTCACAGATCGCTGGCGATATCGCCTAGTGTGACGGTACCTTAAGGCAAAACCCAGCCAACTAGTTAGTAAACTGTAATCATACTTGCACTCCCAGTCTCTGCTATTCCCTCATAAAAGAGAAAAGATCCACAGCACAGGTGTTTGTCTGCATCCTGGCCCTGAGTTCAGTAAAGATAACATTGCTAGAGTGCATGTGGAATAGAGAGGAGATTAAGTCAAAACCCAGCCAACTAGTTAGTAAACTGTAATCATACTTTTACTCCCAGTCTCTGCACTTCCCTCATAAAAGAGAAAAGATCCACAACACATCAGGTGCTTGCCTGCATCCTGTCCTGAGTTTAGCTCCTGCCATTTAACCCTCCACAGGGAAAGGAATGGGAGGAGAACCACATGTCTAGCAGTACTGCAGGAGATCAATTGATTACAGGAGTGCAAATTAGGTTAAAATACAATAAACAGGATTATGATAACTGTAATATGTCTGGAGTACACCAGATTCGGCACAATACTCCTGGCTGAAAATATACAAATGATCTAGAAGTGTATTCTTCTCTGTAGTAGCTGCTGTAATTAGCTGTTTGTAGCCTCTGGACTGCAGCATTTCAAATATGGGCTTCTTTCTATCTGACAATAGATCCTCATTGAAGTCACCACAAATAATTAGTGGACCATGTTGAATAATTTCTAAAGAATTCAACAAGTTAGAGAGTTGTGGCAAAAACAGATTAGTGCTGTAATCTGGAGGCCTGTAAATTACTGAAATTAGAGATGGAATTGGTGCCTCAACTCTCAAAACCAGGAACTCAAGGTCAGTCACGCTCTGTATATATTGCATTGGACTTGCTTGAATGTCATTTTTCACATAGATGGCTACTCCACCGCCATTCTTATTAGACAGATTAGAATAGGTTGAATATGAAACCTGCCTGTTTCTTTTAAACATTTGATAGTTTTGTAATTCTATGTCATTACTGACAAATTGGCCTGAAAGATGAGTTTAGGTGAAACATAAAATGTCTGCACGACACATTTCATGATGACTTCTCACATCATCAATGTGGACTGACAGTCCTTCCACGTTGTGGTGAATAAATGTTAGAAAAGGAGAACTTGGCCATTGAAGACTATTGAGTAAAGGCATAGCATTATTGACTGTTGCTATTTTCATGTTTTCCAAAGATCTTGTGATTTGTGGATCAGCATAGATTTGATTTTCATTGAAGTCAAAAATGTGTAGTCCAGAAAGGGAAGTTGTTCTACTGAGAGCAACATATGCCATGCCTGGTTCAAAAATATGCTTTAATGAAACTACTGCAGAAGTTGTAGTCATGCCTTGCACCTTATGTACTGTGCAGGCAAAAGCAAGTTTAATAGGAAACTGGTGACGAACAACTCCTTTTTTGCTCAGGGGCTCTTCTATTCTCTCTATATACACCAAGTTACCTGTTGGTGTGCATGTCCTGTTGTGATTCTTCTGTCCGGCATTTGGATTATCTAATTCAACACCAAGCTTCATTACAACTATTTTATCATCTTCTAATTGGGAAACAATAGCAGCAATTTTTCCAAATGAACCATTTACTAGTCCATCCTCCACATCTATGTTTCTAATCAGCATCACACGTGCACCCTCAGCAACTTGTAGCCTGTCTGGCAGATCCCCTTTTTGACTTGCAAAAGGTATTTTCTGCTTTTCCATCCGCCCTGTTTTAAGATCTTTTTTATAGTCATGTGCATCGATGTTTATCACTACAGAATGCAAAGCAGATATAATGGCTGCGTTATGCTCATCTACATCTTTATTTCTGGCAAACACATGAAGGACGTCCTTTGGACAATCTTCAATTTGAGTCACAAACTGCTGAGAAAGTAAGGCTCTATCTACTTCAGATATTGCCTCTTCCTTGCCTTTTAATCTAATTCTGTTTAATAGTTCGGCAAACGCTACATCCTCTTTTTGGCGCATTATTTCCGTGAGGGTAACTACCTGAAAGAGGTCCTGCCAGAAATCAAGCATGTGGTCTTCAAAAACACAGAGAGGTTTCGCTTTACCTGGAGGTGGCAACTGGTAGAAGTCTCCCACTGCTAGAACAGACATGCCTCCAAAAGGTTTTTTGATACCTTTAATGTCTTGTAGCCTCCAATTGATGTAAGCAAACAGTGGTTTGGAGACCATGGACACCTCATCAATAATAATAATTTCAGCATTTGACAGCGCTACTCTCAGTTCATCAAGACAATTTCCCAACCCCTGGTATGGTGGTTTAAGACTTCTTGGTAATTTCAAAATGGAATGTAAAGTTTTGCCTGAAATGTTAAAGGCTGCTGTGCCAGTGAAGGCTGAGAGTAGGACAGTAGGCATGGAAATATCAGTTTCCTCAGAAATCCTGGGAAGCCTCTGAAGTATCTTTGATGCCTCTAAATAGATACATTTAATGAGGTGTGATTTACCAGTACCAGCTCCACCAGTCACAAATAGAAAAAACTGTTCTGGATTTTCTCCGCACACACGTCTTACGCACCATTTACGTATTGTATAGAAAATGGATGCCTGACTTTGATTCAGATTCTGATACATCTGTTTCATCACAGCAGGGTTTGCAACAGGTCCTTCAAATGTTGCTGCTGTGGTACATTTCTTTTTGGGACTTTTACTGTACTCAGGAACATCATCTAATTCGTTCAGTTCCTCAGGGTTTATCTCCTCACGCTCTGAAATACACTCCAGTCTAATAAGCTCAGACTCTGGAGCAAGTGTCGCCCATGCATCCTCCATCGGTCCATTTTTTTCAAGCTCTTCAATGGCCTTTTCGACTGTTTTACTGTATTTTTCGTACGGTGCCCTATTTTTTTTGACAATTGAAAACACGGTCTGAACACAGTTACTTCCAGGAAGCTGTACAGTTCCACAAGCTAAGAAAGATTTGTATGATGGGAAATCTTTTGGTTTGAGCTGTGTAGGTGAGCGGTAGGGTAGGTATAGTTTTAGTACTGTGGCATAGAATTTCTCAGGAGAATTTTTCTGGGAAAATCGAGCATATCTAATGACAGCAGGTTTTCCTTGTGTTCATTTTTGAATGGATCCAATACCATTTAGAAGGGACAGGACATTTCTGCTTTTTCTCTGCCTACCATAGACTACTCTATAAGTGGAAGCGAATTCTGCCATGCACATGTTTTCAAACTCTGGTGTGTCTGGCCTGTTTTGATATTTTTCTGTTATTCCTGACATCCAAACATTTTCTGATTCTGGACTTTTATCATTTAAGGACCTCAAAGGCAAACTCATTTTTAAGGCATTGTCATCAGTGGGTATGAATACAACAAGACGAGAACAGGATTTAAGTTTCAGACTGCATACACGGGCAACGGCTTCTTGAATACTGACCTCTCGATTTTTAGAATAGGCCTGCATAATCTGTTTCATTTCATCACGATCAGATATGTTAGCTTGTCTTGTGTCGGCAACAATTCTTTTAAGGTAATGACTCATCTCATGTTCACCTTTTGAAATGTATGATAAAATATACATTATACAAGAGTGTGGATTTAATATATACTGAATATCGATATTTGCATTCCATGCTCTTAACAAATGCTTGTTATAATTATTTACCCAGGCATCCTTTGGCTGTCGTTTCATCATTAGCGCACTAGAACTGTTTAGGAAACTTATACAACACTTGTATTCCTCATGACTTAATTTGCATTGTGCAAGTAGTTGGGATATGCTTGCAGATGAAGCCTCAGGTTTATGCAGTAAATCCCAAAGGGGTTTAAGTCTCCTTTTTGCTTTTTCAAGGGACATGACAGATGGATCACTGTCTGAATCAGCTGCTTGTTCTTCACTGGTCTGTGCTGGAACAGGTCTCGTTATATAAGTATGTTCTACTGGTGGCTTTGGAAATCCGAATCTACAATGTTTTTTTCCTTTCTTACATGACTTTGAATGTGTTTTGCTGTGAGTTTGTACTTCAGTTACAATTTTGTAAAGATCTGGGTCTGCATTAGGATCCGGTAGCTGACATGTTATATATCTATCCACGAACTCACACACTTTTTTATCGGGATCTTTCTCAAATTCAGGTGCATCTTTACACCAAGCCAAAAGATGTATATGTGGAGATCCTCTAGCTTGGTATTCCACTCGATAAAAGTAGTCAATGACCTCTCCAATAGGCTGTGCGGGTGACAAGAGTAGATGTCTTAGTAGTGCTTCTACTCTTTTTTCAAAAATACGCATAGTTGTTACAGGGTTACTATGTAAAACTTCACATTTTGAGGCCCAGTCCATCTCAGAAAAATTAACTTGCTCATTTTGCTGCGCCTTTATTATTTGAATGACTTCTGGCCATCTCATTTCTGCAGCACTAAATGTGCAGAAGAAAGTTGGAGTTCCCAACTGACGAAGCATAGCAAAAAGATCTCTCAAGGTTTTCTCCCAATAAGCTGGAGTGCCTCTCAATGGCTGCATAAATCTAGTTGCATCTTTATTCCTTACTAGTCTTTCAACTTCATTCTTATCTTTCAGCATTTGAACTGTGATTTTACGTCCATCTCTGGTCACAGGTTTTCCTTTCCGGAGCTGAATGGACATACTGGATGTTGCTAAATGCATTTCAGTGACAAACTGTGCAAAGAAAATATAATTTGAATCAATAGCAAAACGATTGTCGACAGAAAGGAGACGTACATTAAAGTACCTGCTCGGAGTCAAATTCCTAATTCTGTTCATTTGATCTAAGGTGTTAATACCAGTCGGGAACTGAACTGGAAAAGCCATAGCCTCTAGTTTTGGTACTCTAAAAAAACTCACTGGCTTTTTTCCTTCTGATGGTGCAACACAAAAGATACCCTCACCAAATGCTATAAGCTCTTGGGCAATATCAGATGGCTGTAAACAACTATCAAAGTAGCAAGCGCCATTCTGTTCATTAGTTTCTTGATCCGAAGCATGCAAGTCCTCCTGATCAATGTTTTCTTCTGAGGGTTCTGGGAGTTGGCTATTGGGTCTTGCTTCTTCGTTTACTGTAATGTTATCCCAATTGTCTGTTTCCATTAAATCAATTGCTTGTTGAATATCATCTCTAATTTCAGATATGTTTTCTATTATATCATCTTCATTTGTTAAGTCATGACATAGCTGATCAAAGTGACAGCTATCATGAATGATATCTATATTTTTGTATTCTGAATGTACTTCTTTCAGTTTAAGCAGTGCAGTTAGTATTTTGCACATATTTAACGTTTGGAATTGGTAGTGTCCTTTGTAATTAAGTCGTCTTTTTAGTTTTACTTTTAACAACTGAGACTGACTAATGGGTCTCGGTAAAGCATTGACTGTTGTCTCCACTTCTGATGGAACACACACAACAGAACCATGGATCGATCTCTGTTGCCCTTTAGGGAGAGTGATTATTTTTGCAAATGGTATATATAGTGCTATTATGTGTCTTTCGAGTATGTTTAAGTCAGCAAGTTCAGCTGGAATTGGCGCCAGTTCTAACTTATTAAAAACTGCAATTGGAGGAACATTTCCTGTCATTAGGTTTTCGTGGCAGCTGTGGCAAATCCACTCTGTCATCCTTTCAGGTACTGCACATAGTTCTACATGTTGACAGCCATCACTACAAACATGAACATATTTCCCTGTAAGACAATGTGATACCATGGCTGTGTTTTTTTTATATTTCTCACGTTTACACACTTTCACCTGTTTGGGGAACAGGGCTCTGTGACAGCTTGTGCAGATGTGAGTTGGTCCACTCTGTATTTCCATATGAAAGGCGTCAATGGCTTGTTGCATTATAGCACTAACCCTGTCATCAGAATTTGATTTAACTGCTTTCATTTTTTGTCGAATTAGTTGAAGTTTAGACTGCTTATATTTTTGTTGTATCCTGAAAGCACATAACATTTTATGAAACATTCTGAAATAAGTTTCATTTTTGTATTTTTCTACAAAACGTTGCTTCCTATTCTGTTTGTTTTGAAGGTCTGATGCATACTGTCGCATGTAGTTTTTCCGTTTTCTTTGAAATTCAGGGTAATTGAGATAACGTTTCTTCATGTATGCTATCCGTTTAAATCTGTAGTCTGCATCACAGGCATAACGTACATTTACATATGATTTTTTCCTCAGTCTGTAATCTGGATCATGGGCATAACGTACATTTACATATGATTTTTGCCTCAGTCTGTACTCTGGATCATGAGCATAACGTACATTTGCACATGATTTTTTCCTCAGTCTGTAATCTGCATCCCTAGAATAATGCAACTTGACATATAATTGTTGCTTCATCCTGTAGTGCGCATCACGGGAATATCGATCTGTAATAAATGCTTTTTGTTTCATTCTAAAATGAGAATAATTTAAATACTTGTCTTTTTGGTTCTTTAACATGTTTGTCTTATTTTTTTCATAATAAATATGATTTCTCAATTTGATGACCTCTTTATGGTACATTTTCTTTTGTTTATTTGCTATTACTATTCTGCGTCTTCTATTTTTGTTACGCTTTAGCATGTTTAATGTGTTTAAATTTGAAGTACCACATTCGTCGACTGGTGCATTCTTTTCGCTCACTGCAGATTGTATATTAGAAGAACTGTTTGCCTGCTGACTGTCCATTGTACAGATAAACATAACTGGCATAAACTCATAAATGCAGTCATCAGGTGTTGGTAGCAATGCATGAAATAAAAGCAGTCTTTCAATCATGTCATTCAGATATTCAAAAGTCACCATTACAGCAGTACCTGTGTCAGAGAACAATCCTTCAGGAGACCTACAGTGAGGATCGAAAAAACCAAAGTGGCCTAAACTATTGCAGAACACAGCAATAGTCAGACTGCTCATTGTGAGTAGTGCATATTTTATATCTGAAGACAGACACTGTAATCTTTCAGAAAGTTCCAAAAAGTCTGGCGCACCATCAGGTCCCCGCTTCCTTAAATATCCATACTGTGAGGGAAATTTAATAACACTGTATGTATGCATATTGTACACAACAGTGTCTGGAAGCTCATCATGAGCTAAAAAGTCATGCACAAACTTGCCTTCAGTAATTAGCTTTTGCTTTGTGCTTGTATACAACAAGTCACCCTCTTTCAAAATATAATCAAGATCATTACTTGATAACTTTGAGTTCTCATTAAGGGCAATGAGAAAAATTAGGGAATTACATGTGCACTGTTTGTTTCTGGAAAATTCTGTATACCTGTAATCGCCCTGACTATGAGACGCTTGTACAGAAGTAACGCTTTTGACCTGTTCTTTTTGTAATTCAGCAGCATCACACACAATTTCTAACTGCTTCTTCTCTTCTATGCTATGACCAAGTGGCAGCTTACCAGACTTTTCACAAGCAGAAATATTGATTCTTTGCAAGCGTTTTTTTTGAGCTTCAGATCGTTTCCCTTTGCGTGGCATTCTGTACAGTAATAATGATAATGCATCCCTTTAGCAACATGTTTTCAGAAACAAAATGCTGTCAAATAACAGACATAAGGTTTACACTCTTCAATGATTGTGCAATCATTGTTCATTAGATCGGGGACATATTGTTCCATTTGTACATGGCCACAAACCTGGCATTGAACGATTTATCTCCAAAAGTTGTTAGTCATGCATAGACTGCAGGACAACACACGATTTTCAGTGAAAAATTGTTCAGTGCCAGGTTTGTGGCCATGTACAAATTGAACAATATGTACAAGATTTCACTGCAAACATAGCTCTGAATTAATAATTATTTAATCATTATAATGATAGCACAATTATTTAGGCATGTAAGCCCAGCCTACAGATGGGTTTAGACACTATGATATTAGGCTATGTTCACACTTGTCGGATTACAGACTGATTCTTCCGTCGGATTGGGCGCTGAAATTCTGCCGATAAATCCGATCCACTGCTTTTGGCATCGGATTTACCGGCGGAATTTAGGAGCGGGTTTTTTTACAATGCATTGCCCCCATCGGAGCTCCGACATGGATCCGACGAGAACAACAACATGCAGCGGAGTGAAAAATCCGGACGAATCCGGTCAGAAAATTCCCCTAGCAAGTGTGCACAGGGATTTGACTGTTTTACATTGCTGCCTATGGGTTAATACAGATTAAGCCTACGGAACTGAAAAATCCTACTGAAAATTCTGACAGAAGAATCAGTCTGTAATCCGACAAGTGTGAACATGACCTTAGACAAATCCATCACTAGCTATAGTGGCTGTTGTGACTACACAACCAATAGTTCAGTTTTAGCGCTGCGACAATCACTAGCAGCCAAATAAGACCTAGCACACACTGTCTGACATGAGATCCAACATCCAAAGTCAGATCCAATGTCAGATGCTACTGATGGCATCTAATTGTACCCTATCCAATTTTGATGTTGGAGCCATTGATTCCTATGGATCAACATTCAATCTCACATTAAAGTCCGACAGGTCTGATCTTTAAAAATCAGATCAGACTGTCAGATAGTTGAATTGGATGCTAATTTAGGGCTGTCCCACACGTCCAGATAATTCCGGTACCGGAATAAATCGTTACCGGAGTTATCCGTGTCCGTGTGCCTGGGAACTCACGTAGGCCATACGTGCGGCACACGTGTGCTGCCCGTATGGCGAGTGGGTACCACACGGAACGTGTGGTACCCACGCGTGTGGTACCCTGCATCGTGCTGAAGCCGCGATTCATATGTTCCCTGCAGCAGCGTTTGCTGCAGAGAAAATATGAATAATAGTGTTTAAAATAAAGATCTATGTGTCTGCCGCCCCCCCACCCCCTGTGCGCCCCCCCCCGCTGTTCAGAAAATACTCACCCACTCCCTCGTTGGCTGTCGCTCCTTCCTGGTCTGGCCCCATCTTCTCCTGTATGCGGTCACGTGGGGCTGATCATTTACAGTCATGAATATGTGGCTCCACCTCCCATAGGGGCGGAGCCGACTATTCATGATTGTAAATGAGTGGCCCCACGTGACCGCATACAGTAGAAGGCGCGGGGCAGAGAGGAAGGAGTGACAGCCAACGTGGGAGCGGGTGAGTATTTTCTGAACAGCGGGGGGGGCGCACAGGGGGTGGGAGGGCGGCGGACACATAGATCTTTATTTTGAACACTATTATTCATATTTTCTCTGCAGCAAACGCTGCTGCAGGGAACATATGAATCGCGGCTTCAGCACCATGTGGGGGGACAGCGCTTACTGTAGCACTGTCTCCTGCATGCACACGGACCCCAGACGGAGAATGTCCGTATGAGGTCCGTGTTTTACACGGACCCATTGACTTTAATGGGTCCGTGTAATACGTGCGCTCCCACGAACACTGACATGTCTCCGTGTTTGGCACACGGAGACACGGTCCGCAAAAAATCAATGACATCTGAACAGATGCATTGATTTTTATGAGTCTACGTGTGTCAGTGTCTCCGGTACATGAGGAAACTGTCACCTCACGTACCAGAGCCACTGACGTGTGAAACTGGCCTTAGTAAGCAATGGACCCATAGAGCTCAATAGGATCTGACATTGGATGTCCAATCTCAAATAGGACAGTGTATCCTACTTCTAATAGTCGTTCACTAAAACATTTGCGTCAGTGAAAATTTGCCTCATTGGCTACACTACAAATTCATTGCAACAGTTGTGCAAATATCACTGAAAAGCAGACTGCAAATGACCTATGACTTTTGAGCAATTAATTGCGCACTGCCAGATATGTGGCTGTGTACAAAAGGAAAGATATTATATTGTATCTGCACAAATTTGCTTCCGTCAACAACCAGACATACAATGATTGTATCGTGTAAACACACCCAAAGGAGAGCTTTACACAATGTATTGCTCATGATATTGTGCAGGTGATCGCTAGTGCCAGCTGTATGTGGCCGATATTTTTCCATTTGAATGCAGCCACAAACCTGACAGAGCAATCCATCACTAATTGATTGCAGATGCTCAGCAGATTTTAGATCGCAGTAACTTTCATTATCTCAAATGGAGTGAATTGTATTGGAATGTAATAGAATTGATTTTGCATTGCAGCAGTTGAAACGACCAACCAGACAAGCTGTTTTTAACGCTAGTGATCATCTCTAAGATTGAATGCAACAAACGTTGGGTCATGCAATCACACTAGCGACAATTACTAGCAATCACTACCAAATATATTATAGTGTGTAAAGCTCCCCTAAGAGTGAACCCCCATGGGCTTGTGTGATAGTCATGCGGCACTGTTGTAACATCACACGACCTTGTCGCTTGACTATTATATTACATTGTTCTACTGTGCTGCGATACCCACAGCAGAATAACACATTAGCACTTTTTTTACTTGCCGCCATTGTGGCAAGAAAAACATCCATCTGTTTAAGCCCATTAAAAACTATGAGCTGCAACTGCTAGGAAGATTTTATCACACAACAGTTATGCGAAAGTCTTGCCCGTGTGTTTTAGTCCTATGGCTACATTTACATCTACATTATTGCATAGTTCAGTAAAACGCATTGTAACATCGTGCACTAAGTGGAGGTTTACACATGAGAATATCACTGTGAATGATCCCTGGCAGCCACAAACAGTCAAGGCTGCTAATCAGAGAGAGAAATCATAGTTTGTGATTCCACTACACCCACGGCAATAAAAATACATTGCTCAGGTCTAGTGATATTACTAGAGCTGCTTTCAAATGGCACTATCAATTAGCTATAGTGAACATCAGAATGGACCACAATCTGCTACACATCAAGCAATTAATTCATAACTGGATGCCAGAATTGCAGCCCACTTCTAATATAGTGATATTGTTCGTTAGATCGCTGGTGCCAGCCTCTAACAAACAATATTTCTAGAGATATCTGTGCATGTGACCCCCCATAACACTAAAAAGAGGAACCATAGACTAAAATAATGTTAATCTGCTAGCACTTTTTATAAACAAGGATAAAAATACTGCATACATGAGTTGTCTTTCCACTTATAAAAAGCACAAGCAAATTAACGCAATTTTAGTACATGGTCTCCTCTTGTCAGTGTTAGGGGAGGTTTACACAATGAACATCAGTATCAATGATATTGGCTGGCATCAGCCATCTAACAAGCAATATTACTAGCTTTGAATGCAGCCACAAACTGGGTACTGAGCAATAAATCATACTTAACTGCTTATGCCTGGGAGATGGCAAGTCATTCACCTGTCACTAGCGACAGGCAAATACTGCATTTAAATGCAATTCTAGCAATACTGCTAAAACCACAGCAATGTATTTATATTGCCATATTTTAGAAGAATTGCAACCATGGCTAATTGTTCAATAAGTTGCTATGATTACTAGTGAGTATCACTGGGTCTAACCAAAGCGACCAACATACCAGCATATAGCCATGAGCGATGCTTGTCAACAATCGCTTATAGCAACATCACAGTATTAGACCCCCTTTAGTAATAGTTTCTATGTGTGTTACCAATTCATCTTGCTGCTGAAAAGCAGAGTAGGGTGGATCTGTCAAAATGTAGATGTCAATGAACCCTGAGGACCCATTTATACACTTCAATGATTGTTTATTGATGGTTCATCACATCAGTGCTTGCTGTTAAATTGGGGACATATTCCATTTGCACATGGCCACAAATCTGGCCTTGATTGTCCACAATTTCACTGCAACCACAGATCTGCCGAACAATTGATGAACAATGATTGAAGAGTGTAAAGGGGTTCTCATACTGATCTGTTTTTTGGAGCAACTAAACTAAAAGACAGATGTATAGCGGCTAAAAAACACGGGCAAGTGTTTGCCAGAAATCTTGCACCAGAGAATCATGGCAAAAGTCTGAACGCATTGTTTTCAACAGTAAGAATCACCTCAGAATAGCAAATATAAATAGCATTTTTGTGCAACAGGGTTGTGTGATGCCACACTATATAGTCACGCAATAATTGTGCTCGTACATATGTTTTAGCATGTAACAAAATCATTTTTCTGCTATTGATTTCAATGAAGCTTGAAAAAACGGAATGGCTTCAGTTTGCTTTAGATCCATTTTGTTTTAGCTTTATACACTTAAACATCTCTGCTGCAGCCTGTGCTGTTGTGTTACTCAAAAACTGAAATAAAAATGGATCTGAAGCAAACAGATGTTTTTTTTTTTTGGTGCAGCCAAATGAAAAAAAAACTGATCAGCATAACTGAAAAAAATGAATGTGTGAACACAACCTAATAGATAAATTCTGTCTGAAAAATCCTGTCAAAGTAAGGGCAAAGACACACGGGTGAATATTCCCATCTAAATTTGGACAGGGATATCCACCCTGGATGCCTGGTCTGCAGAACTGAACTCTGCAGCTCAGGTGAGCCCCAGAGCACAGCCCGGCCTGAACACGGCACTCAGGGACTGAACTCTGAGCACCCGACAATTGCTCAGTGCTCAGAGTTCAGTCTCTGAGTGCCATGGTCGGTCTGGCCTGTACTCGGAGGCTCACCTGAGCCTCAGAGTTCTGCACTGCTTACTCGCGGCCAGAGCTTCACACACGCCCAAAAAAAGCATCTGAATTCAGATGCTTTTTTTGGCCGTGTGTTTTAGCCCTAAATGCTGACTTCTACTGTTCTGACTCCCTTTCTCTACAAGTTACTCCATCCATGAATTGAAGAAAATGGAGAAAAATTGATTCGTTTTTGTTCTCATTGAAGGCAATGGGAAATTATATGATTCATTTTATATTCATTTGTATTCTTTTCAGTTTTTTTAAACAGAAACAAAAGGGTTGCAACCTTTGCTTTTGTATTTTTAAAAACGGAAAGCATACCACAGAGGCCAAATGAATCCATTCCATTCCCACTATCAAAAAGAACAAAAATTAATACATTTTTCTCCTCTTGCCTTTCGTTCAGTTGTTTCTATGACAGAGCAGGTGACCAAAAACCTGTAACAATACTGAAAATGTAGCTTAATAGAAAAATCCTCTAAAATAACAGAGTAAGGGCCCTGTCACACTGGCAGATAACCTCTGCAATTGTGATTCTGCGACATATGTATACAATGTCATATCCCGCTGTCACATGTAGCGATAGCGCGGTCACAGCAGGATTCCTAGGAGCAAAGAAAGGGCTGAACTTTCACCTTATACAAAGAAGAGCAGGGGCCCAACCATGTACAGTATTTCACACAGTATGAAGTCAGAGTTACAAGCCTGCTACATCACAGATTGTCAAATCGTTATGACAAATCTCGTACTGTGTGATGGGGCCTTAAGAGCCTATTCACACAAGTGCTTTTTCTGGCTGCGATTATCACCACCGAAAATTCATAGTAGGACTGCGCCCTAATTATTTCAATGGGGCCAGCAAAAAGACCAGTGGTAATTGCTGATTATACAGTAGGTCACTGACCTATAATGGTAATGGTGGAGAAAATCAAAATGATAATTACCAGCAGCACTGGGTAAAAGTGGCCATGCGCATGAAGCCTAAGACCTTATTCACTCAGGCGATTTTCCCTAGCAATTATTGCTAGCGATTTTTCTAGTGAACAATCACTTTGAACAGAGACTATATTTTTACTATGGTGTCCTATGACAGGAAAGCACTGCCCTAAATTTTTAAATTTTAAATTGCTAGCAATTATTCTACCATAGGAGCCCATAGAAAAAAAATCACCTCTGTTCAAAGCAATTTTGCTAGCACTAATTTCCTGTGTGAATAAGACCTAATCTAAAAATTCTATAAAACAGATGGTGGGTCAGAAATGGATCTGTCACCATAGGTTAACAGAAAAAACCCCAAAAAGAATGCACCAGACAATAACAAAAGCCAGTAAGTAAATGTATCATCTCCAATATATTAATTACATAAAATGTCTCTAACCTGTTCACTGTAATATGCTAATTGAATTGATGATGATGTGTTCGGTTACACAGGCTGTAGCAAAGTTGAAGGTAAAAATGCTCCCGTTCAGCTTTTTCTGTGATAGGAAACCTATAACAGTAGTGGGAATATAGCAAAATAGAAAAATCCTCTCAGAACAATCCTACCAAATAACAGAGTAATGGAAAAATCCTGTCATAAAACAACTGGCGACTCCAAAATGTGTCTGTCCCATAAGTTACCAACAAATGTTAAAAAAATGCACCAGACAATAACAAGAGCCAATAAGTAAATGTATGATCACTAATATATTAATTACATATAATTTTTCTAACCTGTTCAGTGTAATATGACAATTGAATAGATGTTGAAGTGCTCTCTCACACAGGCTGAGGTAAAGTGAAAGTAAAAATCCTAGGTTGCATCACAGCAATCAACTTCAGCTGACCACACAGCTGATTGACAAAAAAATAAGCATATTATCAATTTTTTGTGTAATTTAAGTTTTCTGTTTGAAGATGTGCCTTCAGCTCGAATCCATAACTATTAGAAAGCCAAAACATACACAATAGGCTTTTCCCCCTCAATTAGATACAGTAGAACTGAGAGCAAGGAATTATCAAAATAGTGTTTTTTTCAAAGCACTATAATAAATTAGCAGCGTTCAGATTACAAGATAATATATAATATAATAACTAGACAATTACCTCACGGTACTAGCAGCTCTGAGGCGTTTTCCTCTCCCAGAGCGTTACCTCACAATATGGCCCACTCTGAGGCATTTGCCTCATCCAAAGATCTACTGTACATAACATAACATAACCAGTTATGAGGTGCTCACCTCTCCCAGAGGTTTACTTCACGATTCTCAAAAATCCTATGGACAAGTAGACAACTCAGGGCGTGAGATATTCTGAAGTGTTCGCATCACTCAGTATTTTACCTCAGGTTTTGAGATATTCTGAGGTGTTTGCATTACTCAGGTGCTGATTTGGTGGGTGGGGCCACTCTGGAACCGATTTGGTGGGTGGGGCCACTCTGGAACCGATTTGGTGGGTGGGGCCACTCTGGGTCCGATTTGGTGGGTGGGGCCACTCTGGAACCGATTTGGTGGGTGGGGCCACTCTGGGTCCGATTTGGTGGGTGGGGCCACTCTGGAACCGATTTGGTGGGTGGGGCCACTCTGGGTCCGATTTGGCGGGCGGCGCCACTCCGGGTCCGATTTGGCGGGCGGCGCCACTCCGGGTCCGATTTGGCGGGCGGCGCCACTCCAAGTGCGATTTGGCGGGCGGCGCCACTCCGGGTCCGATTTGGCGGGCGGCGCCACTCCGGGTCCGATTTGGCGGGCGGTGCCACTCCGGGTCCGATTTGGTGGGCGGCGCCACTCCGGGTCCGATTTGGCGGGCGGCGCCACCCCGGGTCCGATTTGGCGGGCGGCGCCACCCCGGGTCCGATTTGGCGGGCGGCGCCACCCCGGGTCCGATTTGGTGGGCGGCGTCATTCCGGGTCCGATTTGGCAGGCGGCGCCACTCCGGGTCCGATTTGGCGGGCGGAGTTACTCTGGGTCCGATTTGGCGGGCGGCGCCACTCCGGGTCCGATTTGGTGGGCGGGCCACTCTGGGTCCGATTTGGCGGGCGGCGCCACTCCGGGTCCGATTTGGCGGGCGGCGCCACTCCGGGTCCGATTTGGCAGGCGGCGCCACTCCGGGTCCGATTTGGCGGGTGGCGCCACTCCGGGTCCGATTTGGCGGGCGGCGCCACTCCGGGTCCGATTTGGCGGGCGGCGCCACCCCGGGTCCGATTTGGCGGGCGGCGCCACCCCGGGTCCGATTTGGCATGCGGCGTCACTCCGGGTCCGATTTGGCGGGCGGCGCCACTCCGGGTCCGATTTGGTGGGCGGGCCACTCCGGGTCCGATTTGGCGGGCGGCGCCACTCAGGGTCCGATTTGGCGGGCGGCGCCACTCCGGGTCCGATTTGGCGGGCGGCGCCACTCAGGGTCCGATTTGGCGGGCGGCGCCACTCCGGGTCCGATTTGGCGGGCGGCGCCACTCCGGGTCCGATTTGGCGGGCGGCGCCACTCCGGGTCCGATTTGGCGGGCGGCGCCACTCCGGGTCCGATTTGGCGGGCGGCGCCACTCCGGGTCCGATTTGGCGGGCGGCGCCACTCCGGGTCTGATTTGGCGGGCGGAGTCACTCCGGGTCCGATTTGGCGGGCGGCGCCACTCCGGGTCCGATTTGGCGGGCGGCGCCACTCCGGGTCCGATTTGGCGGGCGGTGCCACTCCGGGTCCGATTTGGTGGGCGGCGCCACTCCGGGTCCGATTTGGCGGGCGGCGCCACCCCGGGTCCGATTTGGCGGGCGGCGCCACCCCGGGTCCGATTTGGCGGGCGGCGCCACTCCGGGTCCGATTTGGCGGGCGGCGCCACTCCGGGTCTGATTTGGCGGGCGGAGTTACTCTGGGTCCGATTTGGCGGGCGGCGCCACTCCGGGTCCGATTTGGCGGGCGGCGCCACTCCGGGTCCGATTTGGCGGGCGGTGCCACTCCGGGTCCGATTTGGTGGGCGGCGCCACTCCGGGTCCGATTTGGCGGGCGGCGCCACCCCGGGTCCGATTTGGCGGGCGGCGCCACCCCGGGTCCGATTTGGCGGGCGGCGCCACCCCGGGTCCGATTTGGCGGGCGGCGCCACCCCGGGTCCGATTTGGCGGGCGGCGCCACCCCGGGTCCGATTTGGCGGGCGGCGTCACTCCGGGTCCGATTTGGCGGGCGGCGCCACTCCGGGTCCGATTTGGTGGGCGGGCCACTCCGGGTCCGATTTGGCGGGCGGCGCCACTCAGGGTCCGATTTGGCGGGCGGCGCCACTCCGGGTCCGATTTGGCGGGCGGCGCCACTCAGGGTCCGATTTGGCGGGCGGCGCCACTCCGGGTCCGATTTGGCGGGCGGCGCCACTCCGGGTCCGATTTGGCGGGCGGCGCCACTCCGGGTCCGATTTGGCGGGCGGCGCCACTCCGGGTCCGATTTGGCGGGCGGCGCCACTCCGGGTCCGATTTGGCGGGCGGCGCCACTCCGGGTCTGATTTGGCGGGCGGAGTCACTCCGGGTCCGATTTGGCGGGCGGCGCCACTCCGGGTCCGATTTGGTGGGCGAGGCCACTCTGGGTCCGATTTGGTGGGCGAGGCCACTCTGGGTCCGATTTGTTGGGCGAGGCCACTCGGGGTCCAATTTGGTGGGCTGCGCACCTCGGGATCCGATTGGTGGGTGGGTCACTTTAAGAGTTGATATTATCTGGCAAAACTGTCATGGTAGAGTTCGTAGGCGTTGGCATAGTAACTGAGTCTGACTGCGCATATCAATGAGCCAATCAGCCAGGTGGCAGTTGGCAGTTATTTTTAGAAATTGCCTCAGAAATCAGGCCCATTATAAACGTATGGTAAAATTTCCGTATTGAAATGCATTGAAACACTTTTTTCAAACGCAAATTGCGCCAAAACTACAAATCCGATCGACACGAAAAATACTTAGCACACCTCTTGGGGACGCTGGCTTCGAAATGACACCTCACTGGAGTCTGTGAGTGAAGCGGTTCGGGCCGCATTACGTGCGGACTGAATAATAAGAATAAGAAGAAGTTTACCACGGTGGAATAACAGTATAGTGCTTTGTTCCAAAGCACTATAACTAGATGGGTATTTCCTGAAGGAACTACAGATAGTGCTTTGGAATGGTGCCCGGGCTGCCCCTGCAAGACTTTCACACTTGGGTGCCCCTCAGGCGGTCCGATTTGGTGGGTTGGGTCAATCTGGGTCTGATTTTGTGGGCGGGGTAAATCTAGGTCCGATTCGGTGGGCGGGGTCACTTTTGGTCCGATTCTGTGGGCGCGGCCACTCTGGGTCCGATTCGGTGGGCGGAGCCACTCTGGGTCCGATTTGGTGGGCGGGGCACCTTAGGGACCAATTTGGTGGGTGGGGTCACTCGGTCCGATTTGGTGGGCTGGGCACCTCAGGGTCTGATTTGGTGGGCTGGGCACCTCAGGGTCCGATTTGGTGGGTGGGGTCACTCTGGGTCCGATTTGGTGGACGGGGTCACTCTGGGTCCGATTTGGTGGACGGGGTCACTCTGGGTCTGATTTGGTGGAAGGGGTCACTCTGGGTCTGATTTGGTGGAAGGGGTCACTCTGGGTCCGATTTGGTGGGCGGAGCCACTCTGGGTCCGATTTGGTGGGCGGGGTCACTCTGGGTCCGATTTGGTGGGCGGGGTCACTCTGGGTCCGATTTGGTGGGCCGGGCCCCTCGGGGTCCGATTTGGTGGGCCGGGCCCCTCGGGTTCCGAATTGGTGAGCGGGGTAATCTACTATATAATTGTCTAAGGGCACTTCCGTCTTTCTGTCTCACAACACCGCTACGTCGTCATCATCTCGTGAGACCGCAATGCACTCTTGGGACCGGAGCGCGCAACAAGCATCGGGTACCGGCCACTCCAGGTGCAACAAGCATCGTGTACCGGCCGCTCTAGGAGGTGCAACAACCATCAGATACCGGCCGCTCCAGGAGGTGAGTATGTAACTTTTTTATTTGAATTCTTTTTTTTTTTTTTAACAGGGATATGCAGTATACTATGTGACTGGACAATTTACTACGTGACTGGGCAGTATAACTACGTGGCTCTGCGCTGTATACTGCGTGGCTCTGCGCTGTATACTGCGTGGCTCTGCGCTGTATACTACGCGGCTCTGCGCTGTACACTACGCGGCTCTGCGCTGTATACTGCGCGTTCTGCGCTGTATACTGCGCGGCTCTGCGCTGTATACTGTGCGGCTCTGCGCTTTGTACTGTGCGGCTCTGCGCTATATACTGCGTGGCTCTTCGCTGTATACTACGCGGCTCTGCGCTGTGTACTGCGCGGCTCTGCGCTGTGTAATGCGCGTGTCCGTGCTGTGTACTGCGCGTGTCTGCGCTGTATACTGCGCGGCTCTGCGCTCTGTACTGCGCGGCTCTGCGCTGTGTACTGCGCGGCTCTGCGCTGTGTACTGCGCGGCTCTGCGCGGTATACTGCGCGGCTCTGCGCTGTGTACTGCACGGCTCTGCGCTTTATACTGCGCGGCTCTGCGCTGTGTACTGCGCGGCTCTGCGCTGTGTACTGCGCGGCTCTGCGCTGTGTACTGCGCGGCTCTGCGCTGTGTACTGCGTGGCTCTGCGCTTTGCCCTGTGCCGCTCTGCGCTGTGTACTGCGCGGCTCTGCGCTGTGTACTGCGCGGCTCTGCACTGTGTACTGCGCGGCTCTGCGCGGTATACTGCGCGGCTCTGCTCTTTATACTGTGCGGCTCTGCGCTGTGTACTGCGCGGCTCTGCGCTGTGTACTGTGCGGCTCTGCGCTGTGTACTGCGCGGCTCTGCGCTGTGTACTGCGCGGCTCTGCGCTTTGCACTGCGCCGCTCTGCGCTGTGTACTGCGCGGCTCTGCGCTGTGTACTGCACGGCTCTGCGCTGTATACTGCGCGGCTCTGCGCTTTGCACTGCGCCGCTCTGCGCTGTGTACTGCGCGGCTCTGCGCTGTGTACTGCACGGCTCTGCGCTGTGTACTGCGCGGCTCTGCACTGTGTACTGCGCGTCTCTGCGCGGTATACTGCGCGGCTCTGCTCTTTATACTGTGCGGCTCTGCGCTCTGTACTGCGCGGCTCTGCGCTGTGTACTGCCCGGCTCTGCGCTGTGTACTGCGCGGCTCTGCGCTGTGTACTGCGCGGCTCTGCGCGGTATACTGCGCGGCTCTGCGCTGTGTACTGCACGGCTCTGCGCTTTATACTGCGCGGCTCTGCGCTGTGTACTGCGCGGCTCTGCGCTGTGTACTGCGCGGCTCTGCGCTGTGTACTGCACGGCTCTGCGCTGTGTACTGCGTGGCTCTGCGCTGTGTACTGCGCGGCTCTGCGCTGTGTACTGCGCGGCTCTGCGCTTTGCACTGCGCCGCTCTGCGCTGTGTACTGCGCGGCTCTGCGCTGTGTACTGCGCGGCTCTGTGCTGTGTACTGTGCGGCTCTGCACTGTGTACTGCGCGGCTCTGCTCTTTATACTGTGCGGCTCTGCGCTGTGTACTGCGCGGCTCTGCGCTTTATACTGCGCGGCTCTGCGCTGTGTACTGCGCGGCTCTGCGCTGTGTACTGCGCGGCTCTGCGCTGTGTACTGCGCGGCTCTGCGCTTTGCACTGCGCCGCTCTGCGCTGTGTACTGCGCGGCTCTGCGCTGTGTACTGCGCGGCTCTGCGCTGTGTACTGCGCGGCTCTGCGCGGTATACTGCGCGGCTCTGCTCTTTATACTGTGCGGCTCTGCGCTGTGTACTGCGCGGCTCTGCGCTGTGTACTGCGCGGCTCTGCACGGTATACTGCGCGGCTCTGCGCTGTGTACTGCACGGCTCTGCGCTGTGTACTGCACGGCTCTGCGCTGTGTACTGCGCGGCTCTGCGTGGTATACTGTGCGGCTCTGCGCTGTGTACTGCGCGGCTCTGTGCTGTGTACTGCGCGGCTCTGCGCGGTATACTGCGCGGCTCTGCGCTGTGTACTGCACGGCTCTGCGCTGTGTACTGCACGGCTCTGCGCTGTGTACTGCGCGGCTCTGCACTGTGTACTGCGCGTCTCTGCGCGGTATACTGCGCGGCTCTGCTCTTTATACTGTGCGGCTCTGCGCTCTGTACTGCGCGGCTCTGCGCTGTGTACTGCCCGGCTCTGCGCTGTGTACTGCGCGGCTCTGCGCTGTGTACTGCGCGGCTCTGCGCGGTATACTGCGCGGCTCTGCGCTGTGTACTGCACGGCTCTGCGCTTTATACTGCGCGGCTCTGCGCTGTGTACTGCGCGGCTCTGCGCTGTGTACTGCGCGGCTCTGCGCTGTGTACTGCACGGCTCTGCGCTGTGTACTGCGTGGCTCTGCGCTGTGTACTGCGCGGCTCTGCGCTGTGTACTGCGCGGCTCTGCGCTTTGCACTGCGCCGCTCTGCGCTGTGTACTGCGCGGCTCTGCGCTGTGTACTGCGCGGCTCTGCGCTGTGTACTGTGCGGCTCTGCACTGTGTACTGCGCGGCTCTGCTCTTTATACTGTGCGGCTCTGCGCTGTGTACTGCGCGGCTCTGCGCTTTATACTGCGCGGCTCTGCGCTGTGTACTGCGCGGCTCTGCGCTGTGTACTGCGCGGCTCTGCGCTGTGTACTGCGCGGCTCTGCACTGTGTACTGCACGGCTCTGCGCGGTATACTGCGCGGCTCTGCGCTTTATACTGTGCGGCTCTGCGCTCTGTACTGCACGGCTCTGCACTGTATACTGCGTGGCTGTGCAATATACTACGTGGACATGCATATTCTAGAATACCCGATGAGTTAGAATCGGGCCACAGTCTAATAATCATAAGACTACGGATAGTGGTTTGGAATTGTGCTGTACTGTCACTTTAAGAGCTGATATTATCTGACAAAACTTGTGACCTGGTGAGCTGATGTAGATTTCATAGGAGTTGGCATAGTAACTGTGTCTGACTGCGCATATCAATGAGCTAATCAGCCAGGTGGCAGTTATTTTTAGAAATTGCCTCAGAAACCAGCCCATTATAAACGTATAGGAAAATTTCTCCATTGAAACGCATTGAAAGACTTTTTTCAAACACAAATTGCGCAAAAACTACAAATCCGATCGACACGAAAAATATTTAGCACACCTCTCAGGAACGCTGGCTTCGAAATGACACCTCACTGGAGTCTGTGAGTTTAGCGGTTCGGGCCGCATTACGTGCGGACTGAATAATAAGAATAAGAAGAAGTTTACCACGGTGGAATAACAGTATAGTGCTTTGTTCCAAAGCACTATAACTAGATGGGTATTTCCTGAAGGAACTACAGATAGTGCTTTGGAATGGTGCCCGGGCTGCCCCTGCAAGACTTTCACACTTGGGTGCCCCTCAGGCGGTCCGATTTGGTGGGTTGGGTCAATCTGGGTCTGATTTTGTGGGCGGGGTAAATCTAGGTCCGATTCGGTGGGCGGGGTCACTTTTGGTCCGATTCTGTGGGCGCGGCCACTCTGGGTCCGATTCGGTGGGCGGAGCCACTCTGGGTCCGATTTGGTGGGCGGGGCACCTTAGGGACCAATTTGGTGGGTGGGGTCACTCGGTCCGATTTGGTGGGCTGGGCACCTCAGGGTCTGATTTGGTGGGCTGGGCACCTCAGGGTCCGATTTGGTGGGTGGGGTCACTCTGGGTCCGATTTGGTGGACGGGGTCACTCTGGGTCCGATTTGGTGGACGGGGTCACTCTGGGTCTGATTTGGTGGAAGGGGTCACTCTGGGTCTGATTTGGTGGAAGGGGTCACTCTGGGTCCGATTTGGTGGGCGGAGCCACTCTGGGTCCGATTTGGTGGGCGGGGTCACTCTGGGTCCGATTTGGTGGGCGGGGTCACTCTGGGTCCGATTTGGTGGGCCGGGCCCCTCGGGGTCCGATTTGGTGGGCCGGGCCCCTCGGGTTCCGAATTGGTGAGCGGGGTAATCTACTATATAATTGTCTAAGGGCACTTCCGTCTTTCTGTCTCACAACACCGCTACGTCGTCATCATCTCGTGAGACCGCAATGCACTCTTGGGACCGGAGCGCGCAACAAGCATCGGGTACCGGCCACTCCAGGTGCAACAAGCATCGTGTACCGGCCGCTCTAGGAGGTGCAACAACCATCAGATACCGGCCGCTCCAGGAGGTGAGTATGTAACTTTTTTATTTGAATTCTTTTTTTTTTTTTTAACAGGGATATGCAGTATACTATGTGACTGGACAATTTACTACGTGACTGGGCAGTATAACTACGTGGCTCTGCGCTGTATACTGCGTGGCTCTGCGCTGTATACTGCGTGGCTCTGCGCTGTATACTACGCGGCTCTGCGCTGTATACTACGCGGCTCTGCGCTGTATACTGCGCGTTCTGCGCTGTATACTGCGCGGCTCTGCGCTGTATACTGCGCGGCTCTGCGCTTTGTACTGTGCGGCTCTGCGCTATATACTGCGTGGCTCTTCGCTGTATACTACGCGGCTCTGCGCTGTGTACTGCGCGGCTCTGCGCTGTGTAATGCGCGTGTCCGTGCTGTGTACTGCGCGTGTCTGCGCTGTATACTGCGCGGCTCTGTGCTGTGTACTGCACGGCTCTGCACTGTGTACTGCGCGGCTCTGTGCGGTATACTGCGCGGCTCTGCTCTTTATACTGTGCGGCTCTGCGCTCTGTACTGCGCGGCTCTGCGCTGTGTACTGCCCGGCTCTGCGCTGTGTACTGCGCGGCTCTGCGCTGTGTACTGCGCGGCTCTGCGCGGTATACTGCGCGGCTCTGCGCTGTGTACTGCACGGCTCTGCGCTTTATACTGCGCGGCTCTGCGCTGTGTACTGCGCGGCTCTGCGCTGTGTACTGCGCGGCTCTGCGCTGTGTACTGCGCGGCTCTGCGCTGTGTACTGCGTGGCTCTGCGCTTTGCCCTGTGCCGCTCTGCGCTGTGTACTGCGCGGCTCTGCGCTGTGTACTGCGCGGCTCTGCACTGTGTACTGCGCGGCTCTGCGCGGTATACTGCGCGGCTCTGCTCTTTATACTGTGCGGCTCTGCGCTGTGTACTGCGCGGCTCTGCGCTGTGTACTGTGCGGCTCTGCGCTGTGTACTGCGCGGCTCTGCGCTGTGTACTGCGCGGCTCTGCGCTTTGCACTGCGCCGCTCTGCGCTGTGTACTGCGCGGCTCTGCGCTGTGTACTGCACGGCTCTGCGCTGTATACTGCGCGGCTCTGCGCTTTGCACTGCGCCGCTCTGCGCTGTGTACTGCGCGGCTCTGCGCTGTGTACTGCACGGCTCTGCGCTGTGTACTGCGCGGCTCTGCACTGTGTACTGCGCGTCTCTGCGCGGTATACTGCGCGGCTCTGCTCTTTATACTGTGCGGCTCTGCGCTCTGTACTGCGCGGCTCTGCGCTGTGTACTGCCCGGCTCTGCGCTGTGTACTGCGCGGCTCTGCGCTGTGTACTGCGCGGCTCTGCGCGGTATACTGCGCGGCTCTGCGCTGTGTACTGCACGGCTCTGCGCTTTATACTGCGCGGCTCTGCGCTGTGTACTGCGCGGCTCTGCGCTGTGTACTGCGCGGCTCTGCGCTGTGTACTGCACGGCTCTGCGCTGTGTACTGCGTGGCTCTGCGCTGTGTACTGCGCGGCTCTGCGCTGTGTACTGCGCGGCTCTGCGCTTTGCACTGCGCCGCTCTGCGCTGTGTACTGCGCGGCTCTGCGCTGTGTACTGCGCGGCTCTGCGCTGTGTACTGTGCGGCTCTGCACTGTGTACTGCGCGGCTCTGCTCTTTATACTGTGCGGCTCTGCGCTGTGTACTGCGCGGCTCTGCGCTTTATACTGCGCGGCTCTGCGCTGTGTACTGCGCGGCTCTGCGCTGTGTACTGCGCGGCTCTGCGCTGTGTACTGCGCGGCTCTGCGCTTTGCACTGCGCCGCTCTGCGCTGTGTACTGCGCCGCTCTGCGCTGTGTACTGCGCGGCTCTGCGCTGTGTACTGCGCGGCTCTGCGCGGTATACTGCGCGGCTCTGCTCTTTATACTGTGCGGCTCTGCGCTGTGTACTGCGCGGCTCTGCGCTGTGTACTGTGCGGCTCTGCGCGGTATACTGCGCGGCTCTGCGCTGTGTACTGCACGGCTCTGCGCTGTGTACTGCACGGCTCTGCGCTGTGTACTGCGCGGCTCTGCGCGGTATACTGCGCGGCTCTGCTCTTTATACTGTGCGGCTCTGCGCTGTGTACTGCGCGGCTCTGCGCTTTATACTGCGCGGCTCTGCGCTGTGTACTGCGCGGCTCTGCGCTGTGTACTGCGCGGCTCTGCGCTGTGTACTGCGCGGCTCTGCGCTGTGTACTGCACGGCTCTGCGCGGTATACTGCGCGGCTCTGCGCTTTATACTGTGCGGCTCTGCGCTCTGTACTGCACGGCTCTGCACTGTATACTGCGTGGCTGTGCAATATACTACGTGGACATGCATATTCTAGAATACCCGATGAGTTAGAATCGGGCCACAGTCTAATAATCATAAGACTACGGATAGTGGTTTGGAATTGTGCTGTACTGTCACTTTAAGAGCTGATATTATCTGACAAAACTTGTGACCTGGTGAGCTGATGTAGATTTCATAGGAGTTGGCATAGTAACTGTGTCTGACTGCGCATATCAATGAGCTAATCAGCCAGGTGGCAGTTATTTTTAGAAATTGCCTCAGAAACCAGCCCATTATAAACGTATAGGAAAATTTCTCCATTGAAACGCATTGAAAGACTTTTTTCAAACACAAATTGCGCAAAAACTACAAATCCGATCGACACGAAAAATACTTAGCACACCTCTCAGGAACGCTGGCTTCGAAATGACACCTCACTGGAGTCTGTGAGTTTAGCGGTTCGGGCCGCATTACGTGCGGACTGAATAATAAGAATAAGAAGAAGTTTACCACGGTGGAATAACAGTATAGTGCTTTGTTCCAAAGCACTATAATAACTAGATGGGTATTTCCTGAAGGAACTACAGATAGTGCTTTGGAATGGTGCCCGGGCTGCCCCTGCAAGACTTTCACACTTGGGTGCCCCTCAGGCGCTGGTTTGGTAGTTGTAGCCCCTCAGGGTTGAGCTTAACCCCTGGGGACCTGCTGAGGCCACTTGCGCCTCCTAGGGCCCATTTTTTGATCTTCAGAAAATGTAAGAGCAAATTAAAAATGGAAATTGCAGATCTGACATCGGCCAACATGTGGAAGATCCCCAGAACATATAAGGTGAAGTTTAAATGTGTCAAGATTAGGGTTGAGCTGAACCGTTCCCTGAGGTTCGTTATTAGTAGCGAATCTTGTGTGTTTGTATTCACTTTTGGTGCATACGAACACACGCTGAAAGTTCGTTCCCCCCAATTTTTTTTTTTTCTGTCATCTTACCTGTCGGCGGCGTGGGGTCAGCAGAGCAGGTTTCCAGGATCAGCACCATTCACAGGTCCCGGCATCAGCACCATCAGCAGCTCCCGGCATCATCACCATCGGCAGGTCCTGGCCTCATCACCATCGGCAGGTCCCAGCATCATCGGCATGTCCCAACATCAGCACCATCGGGAAGGTCTCGGCATCAGCACCATCGGCAGGTCCCGGCATCAGCACCATCGGCAGGTCACAGCATCATCACCATCGGCAGGTCACAGCATCATCACCATCGGCAGGTCCCACAGCATCGGAGTAGCAGGTCCCGGCATCAGCAGCATGTGAGATGACAGCGAAAGAGCAGGTCCCGGCATCAGTGGAGTCAATGGGTTAAGAGCAGGGACTCTTCCGGAGCTCTGGAGTCCCTGCTCGTAACCCATTGACTCCACCGCCTATGCCGCTATGCATATGCATATGCGTACACATAAGACAATATGCGTACGTATATGAGAGAATATGTGTACGCATATTAGCGAATATATGTACGCATATTAGCGAATATGCATACGTACAGTATATACGCACTTTTTCCCCTATTGCGTATGTTCGTATTCGTGTGTATTAGTATTCAGATTCGTACAAAAAAAAGTTAGTATTTGGAAATGGTTCCAACTAACGGCAAAAAGACGGTTTCGGCTCATCCCTAGTCAAGATCACTAGCAATATCGTCTGCCAAAAGCGGCTACCAAAGATCTAGCAATCAGATTTCTCTAAGCTTAAACTTGGTCGAGAATCGGGCACCAAGCAATCATTTGCTCATCTCTATCTGCTAGCAGATGATATTGCAACCAATATTGTATTGTGTAAAGCCCACCATGCAAAATTCTCACATTCATTTGTTTGTCTACTTTTTTGTACCACAATGATTGTATATGAGGTCTTGGTTAGTATTCTGCCCAAATTTCAGTTGTTAAAAATGTAATTTATGCAAAATGCAACTCTTAAAAAAAAAAAAGTAGCTGAAAATTTGTGCAGCAATACGTAAGCTCGCAAGCCACGTCAAGGCTCCTCATCTTCTTGCGAGTCCTAACTAACTAAAAAAAATAAAAGGGGAGACTATCTAAGCTAGGGTGGTCAAAATTTAGAGTAGCCAATGTACATTTGGCTTTGCGAATAAAAAAAAAAAGTTTGATTGCAAAAAATTCTTTTTTTTTTTTTTTTTACATTTTACTCCTTTTATTTGCATTTAGCAGAGGAGCCATTAATAATGGCGTGTATTATAGGACAGGAGCTGCGTCTCTAGTATCAGGACCCCTGTGGAGCCTGAGCTCCGGGAGACAAATCGTCCTCCTATTGTAAGACAGAAGAGACACAACTCGATGATACAGAGAAAGGCGAAGAAAACCCCCGGAGATCCGAGTCTCAGGGGGGAAAGAAAATTCCTTCCTGACCCCAAATATGGCGGTCGGTTCAGGGTCTGTCATGTTTCGTTTTTCTGCCCTGTGGGTGTCCAGCTACAGGAAACTACAAAGAGGCAAATATTGAGACGAAGCTAACAGAAAAACGAAGCATAATGGAGCCTTCATCACCCTGCATCATATCTATCCTCCTACCTAGCACTAACCCCGCTCCTAAAAGCTTACAATCTAAAGTGATGATCAGTTCAGGTTCTTACACGTTTTGTCTTCCGCCATGTGTAGGCGCCATCTCGGTTGTCCTCTTGGGTGTCCGTCTTCTATACAGAAAACTGCAAAGAGACGGACCCCGAAATGGAGCCGACAGAATCGAAAACTTTATGAAAGAAGCGTCAGTAGTAGCCCATGCTAGCCAGAGAACACGACTAGTGGTGATGCATGCCCACATATGCCACACGTGATCCTGCAAAGCAAATCAGTTATAACCCCTTCCCCAAGTGTGGTGATGATAGGTGCAGGTTCTTTGAAAGAAGAGTCAGTTCCCCATGCTAGCCAGAGAACCCAACTAGTGGAGATGCAAGCCGTCCGCTTGCAATAAAACTATCTCATGCAAGTGGCATGCATGCCTTCAGTAAATGCCACTACATCATAGAAGTACAGTGTGATATATGCACGATATAGGTGCCGCGATTACATGCATTAGATACATGCTTGTGCTTGCATGCAAGTGCATGTTTGTGCTTCACACATAAGGTGTATGGGGTGCACGCAACTTGCACTTTCCTGCCTTCTGTGCATGTCACTAACGCCGAACAAAGGATGATACATGGTCTAACAAAGTATGATACAAAAATATATACTTTATTGATAACAATAAAACCAAGTGCAAGGAAGGGAATAATAATGGCTATACAGGGGAGATTCTGTGCATGTCGCGGTATACACTTAATGTGAGGGTGCTCGGACTTTCCTGCCTTCTGTCCAAACACTTGCACCCCATGCCTTCAGTACATGTTTGCTCTGCATATATCCTGAGCATGCTTGCGCTGCATATATCGTGTGCATGCTTGTGATGCACGCCTGCGATGCGTGCTTGCGATATGTGTCTGATAGAAGTGTGAAGCATTTCTTCAGGCATGCAAACAATTGACACGAGAAGACTTGAGAGATATGTGTGACAGGTGGGCAATGACATGTATAATAAATTTGGGTGATAGACGTGTAATAGAGATGGGTGAAAGATTGTTAACATGTTCCCCACTTGACTGACCAAAATATGTCTGCTCTGTTTCCTCTCTAGCCCCCCCCCCATCTCTAGTGTGTGTAAACCCATTGAAATCAATGGGGTGCATTTTTTTAGTGCAAATTCGCACTAATAAAACACGTGTGTAGGAGCCATAACTCAGCTTCATACATATGTATATTATATGTTCCATACCAGGGATACCGCGTCTCCCTAGATGTCACATACCGGGGATAAATCTTCTCCCAATCTTGGCTAGGTCCCCACAGATTGCCTCCCCGCATTCGATTTTTACCTACAAATTTGCACACACTCTTATTTTGACCCCTTATGCTGAAGAACGCCCTGTGTCCATCCAGTTCAGCCTATTTTAGTGTACCTATCCTGCAGTGTTGATCCAAAGGAAGGCAAAAAACCCCATGAGGTAGCAGCCAATTTTCCACATAGGGAAAAAATTCCTTCCCGACTCCAAATATGGCAGTCAGATTAAATCCCTGGATCAACAACTATTCTGTAAAATGTAGTTATTTATAACATAATATTGTTACTCACAGAAAAGAATCCATACCTTACTTGTAAAACTAAAAAAAATAATAATAAAACCCATATTCCACTGGGTCCTGAGTCAAATACACGAAAAAAAGACTGCTGTATACCTGATATAGTCTCAGGTAAATAGAGAACTAGTAAAGACAAAATAAACTACAGCAGTATAAGTAAACTTAAAAGGACTTCTGTATACCTGATATAGTCTCAGGTAAATAGAGAACTATTAAAGACAAAATAAACTACAGCAGTATAAATAAACTTAAAAGGACTGCTGTATACCTGATATAGTCTCAGGTAAATACAGAACTAGTAAAGGCAAAATAAACTACAACAGTATAAGTAAACGTAAAAGGACTGCTGAGGCAAGATACCCCACTCAGCAGTACAGGGTTAGGCTTCGTTTCCACTTGCGCCCCTCTCCATCAGAAGGTGATCCGTGATGGATTTGACATGACATGGATCACAACACATCAGGTGTTTGTCTACATCCTGGCCCTGAGTTCAGCAAAGATAAGATTGCTAGAGGGCATGTGGAATAGAGAGGAGATTAAGCCAAAACCCAGCCAACTAGTTAGTAAGCTGTAATCATACTTTAAAAGGTCCCATCACACTAAGCGACTCTCCAGCGATCCCAACAACGATCTGACCTGGCCAGGATCGCTGGAACGTCGCGAAATGATCATTGGGATCACTGGTGAGATGTCAAAAACAACTACGTCCACAGCGACACAGCAACGATATGGGTCGTTGTAACGACCCATACGCCGACCTGTTAGACGAGCCACTCACCAGGAAATCGCTGTGGAGGTCGTTGCTTAGGCGTCAAACACGCTGATGCATGCCGCCCTGCGGGAGAGGAATGATCAGAAAATGGTCCAGGCCGTTACGTCACGATCAGCGATCTCACAGCGGGGGTCTGGTCGCTACTAGGTGTCAAACACAGCAAGATCGCTGCCGAGGTCGCTGTAGCATCACAAAACTGGTGACTTAGCAGCGATCTTGCTAACGATCTCATTATGTGTAATGGGGGCTTTACTCCCAGTCTCTGTGCTTCCCTCATAAAAGAGAAAAGATCCACAACACAGGTGTTTGTCTGCATCCTGGCCCTGAGTTCAGTACAGATAAGATTGCTAGAGGGCATGTGGAATAGAGAGGAGATTAAGCCAAAATCCAGCCAACTAGTTAGTAAACTGTAATCATACTTGTACTCCCAGTCTCTGCTCTTCCCTCATAAAAGAGAAAAGATCCACAGAACAGGTGTTTGTCTGCATCCTGGCCCTGAGTTCAGTAAAGATAAGATTGCTAGAGGGCATGTGGAATAGAGAGGAGATTAAGCCAAAACCCAGTCAACTAGTTAGTAAGCTGTAATCATACTTGTACTCCCAGTCTCTGCTCTTCCCTCATAAAAGAAAAGATCCACAGCACAGGTGTTTGTCTGCATCCTGGCCCTGAGTTCAGTACAGATAAGATTGCTAGAGGGCATGTGGAATAGAGAGGAGATTAAAGGTGCCGTTACACTGAGCAACTTACCAGCGATCGCGACCAGCGACGTGATCGCTGGTAAGTTGCTGTGTGGTCGCTGGGGAGCTGTCACACAGACAGCTCTCTCCAGCGACCAAGCGACTTCGGCATCGCTGAAACTGTCTTCAGCGATGCCGAAGTCCCCATGTAAAAAAAAAAAAAACACTACATACGCACCTTCTGTCGTCCTTCATGTCCCTCGGCGCTTGCCGCACTGACTGTGTCTCAGCGCCGGCCGGCCGTAACAGCGGTGCCCAGCGGTGAACCGCTGTTACTGCAGGTTCACCGCTGGGCTCTGCTTTACGGCCGGACGGCGCTGAGACAGTCAGTACGGCAAGCTCCAGGGGACGTGACGGACAACAGACGGTGAGTATGTAGTGATTTTTTTTTTTACTTTTACCATGGTATCCATGGTAAATATCGGGTTTCTAAGCGCGGCCCTGCGCTTAGTAACCCGATGTTTACCATGGATACCAGTGAAGACATCGCTGGATCGGCGTCACACACGGCGATCCAGCGGTGTCAGCGGGAGAGTTGCGACGAAAGAAAGTTCGTCCACTCTCCCTGCAACCAGCGATATCCCAGCAGGATCCAGATCGCTGCTGCGTGCCAAACATAGCGATATCGCTATACAGGACGCTGCAACGTCACAGATCGCTGGCGATATCGCCTAGTGTGACGGTACCTTAAGGCAAAACCCAGCCAACTAGTTAGTAAACTGTAATCATACTTGCACTCCCAGTCTCTGCTATTCCCTCATAAAAGAGAAAAGATCCACAGCACAGGTGTTTGTCTGCATCCTGGCCCTGAGTTCAGTAAAGATAACATTGCTAGAGTGCATGTGGAATAGAGAGGAGATTAAGTCAAAACCCAGCCAACTAGTTAGTAAACTGTAATCATACTTTTACTCCCAGTCTCTGCGCTTCCCTCATAAAAGAGAAAAGATCCACAACACATCAGGTGCTTGCCTGCATCCTGTCCTGAGTTTAGCTCCTGCCATTTAACCCTCCACAGGGAAAGGAATGGGAGGAGAACCACATGTCTAGCAGTACTGCAGGAGATCAATTGATTACAGGAGTGCAAATTAGGTTAAAATACAATAAACAGGATTATGATAACTGTAATATGTCTGGAGTACACCAGATTCGGCACAATACTCCTGGCTGAAAATATACAAATGATCTAGAAGTGTATTCTTCTCTGTAGTAGCTGCTGTAATTAGCTGTTTGTAGCCTCTGGACTGCAGCATTTCAAATATGGGCTTCTTTCTATCTGACAATAGATCCTCATTGAAGTCACCACAAATAATTAGTGGACCATGTTGAATAATTTCTAAAGAATTCAACAAGTTAGAGAGTTGTGGCAAAAACAGATTAGTGCTGTAATCTGGAGGCCTGTAAATTACTGAAATTAGAGATGGAATTGGTGCCTCAACTCTCAAAACCAGGAACTCAAGGTCAGTCACGCTCTGTATATATTGCATTGGACTTGCTTGAATGTCATTTTTCACATAGATGGCTACTCCACCGCCATTCTTATTAGACAGATTAGAATAGGTTGAATATGAAACCTGCCTGTTTCTTTTAAACATTTGATAGTTTTGTAATTCTATGTCATTACTGACAAATTGGCCTGAAAGATGAGTTTAGGTGAAACATAAAATGTCTGCACGACACATTTCATGATGACTTCTCACATCATCAATGTGGACTGACAGTCCTTCCACGTTGTGGTGAATAAATGTTAGAAAAGGAGAACTTGGCCATTGAAGACTATTGAGTAAAGGCATAGCATTATTGACTGTTGCTATTTTCATGTTTTCCAAAGATCTTGTGATTTGTGGATCAGCATAGATTTGATTTTCATTGAAGTCAAAAATGTGTAGTCCAGAAAGGGAAGTTGTTCTACTGAGAGCAACATATGCCATGCCTGGTTCAAAAATATGCTTTAATGAAACTACTGCAGAAGTTGTAGTCATGCCTTGCACCTTATGTACTGTGCAGGCAAAAGCAAGTTTAATAGGAAACTGGTGACGAACAACTCCTTTTTTGCTCAGGGGCTCTTCTATTCTCTCTATATACACCAAGTTACCTGTTGGTGTGCATGTCCTGTTGTGATTCTTCTGTCCGGCATTTGGATTATCTAATTCAACACCAAGCTTCATTACAACTATTTTATCATCTTCTAATTGGGAAACAATAGCAGCAATTTTTCCAAATGAACCATTTACTAGTCCATCCTCCACATCTATGTTTCTAATCAGCATCACACGTGCACCCTCAGCAACTTGTAGCCTGTCTGGCAGATCCCCTTTTTGACTTGCAAAAGGTATTTTCTGCTTTTCCATCCGCCCTGTTTTAAGATCTTTTTTATAGTCATGTGCATCGATGTTTATCACTACAGAATGCAAAGCAGATATAATGGCTGCGTTATGCTCATCTACATCTTTATTTCTGGCAAACACATGAAGGACGTCCTTTGGACAATCTTCAATTTGAGTCACAAACTGCTGAGAAAGTAAGGCTCTATCTACTTCAGATATTGCCTCTTCCTTGCCTTTTAATCTAATTCTGTTTAATAGTTCGGCAAACGCTACATCCTCTTTTTGGCGCATTATTTCCGTGAGGGTAACTACCTGAAAGAGGTCCTGCCAGAAATCAAGCATGTGGTCTTCAAAAACACAGAGAGGTTTCGCTTTACCTGGAGGTGGCAACTGGTAGAAGTCTCCCACTGCTAGAACAGACATGCCTCCAAAAGGTTTTTTGATACCTTTAATGTCTTGTAGCCTCCAATTGATGTAAGCAAACAGTGGTTTGGAGACCATGGACACCTCATCAATAATAATAATTTCAGCATTTGACAGCGCTACTCTCAGTTCATCAAGACAATTTCCCAACCCCTGGTATGGTGGTTTAAGACTTCTTGGTAATTTCAAAATGGAATGTAAAGTTTTGCCTGAAATGTTAAAGGCTGCTGTGCCAGTGAAGGCTGAGAGTAGGACAGTAGGCATGGAAATATCAGTTTCCTCAGAAATCCTGGGAAGCCTCTGAAGTATCTTTGATGCCTCTAAATAGATACATTTAATGAGGTGTGATTTACCAGTACCAGCTCCACCAGTCACAAATAGAAAAAACTGTTCTGGATTTTCTCCGCACACACGTCTTACGCACCATTTACGTATTGTATAGAAAATGGATGCCTGACTTTGATTCAGATTCTGATACATCTGTTTCATCACAGCAGGGTTTGCAACAGGTCCTTCAAATGTTGCTGCTGTGGTACATTTCTTTTTGGGACTTTTACTGTACTCAGGAACATCATCTAATTCGTTCAGTTCCTCAGGGTTTATCTCCTCACGCTCTGAAATACACTCCAGTCTAATAAGCTCAGACTCTGGAGCAAGTGTCGCCCATGCATCCTCCATCGGTCCATTTTTTTCAAGCTCTTCAATGGCCTTTTCGACTGTTTTACTGTATTTTTCGTACGGTGCCCTATTTTTTTTGACAATTGAAAACACGGTCTGAACACAGTTACTTCCAGGAAGCTGTACAGTTCCACAAGCTAAGAAAGATTCGTATGATGGGAAATCTTTTGGTTTGAGCTGTGTAGGTGAGCGGTAGGGTAGGTATAGTTTTAGTACTGTGGCATAGAATTTCTCAGGAGAATTTTTCTGGGAAAATCGAGCATATCTAATGACAGCAGGTTTTCCTTGTGTTCATTTTTGAATGGATCCAATACCATTTAGAAGGGACAGGACATTTCTGCTTTTTCTCTGCCTACCATAGACTACTCTATAAGTGGAAGCGAATTCTGCCATGCACATGTTTTCAAACTCTGGTGTGTCTGGCCTGTTTTGATATTTTTCTGTTATTCCTGACATCCAAACATTTTCTGATTCTGGACTTTTATCATTTAAGGACCTCAAAGGCAAACTCATTTTTAAGGCATTGTCATCAGTGGGTATGAATACAACAAGACGAGAACAGGATTTAAGTTTCAGACTGCATACACGGGCAACGGCTTCTTGAATACTGACCTCTCGATTTTTAGAATAGGCCTGCATAATCTGTTTCATTTCATCACGATCAGATATGTTAGCTTGTCTTGTGTCGGCAACAATTCTTTTAAGGTAATGACTCATCTCATGTTCACCTTTTGAAATGTATGATAAAATATACATTATACAAGAGTGTGGATTTAATATATACTGAATATCGATATTTGCATTCCATGCTCTTAACAAATGCTTGTTATAATTATTTACCCAGGCATCCTTTGGCTGTCGTTTCATCATTAGCGCACTAGAACTGTTTAGGAAACTTATACAACACTTGTATTCCTCATGACTTAATTTGCATTGTGCAAGTAGTTGGGATATGCTTGCAGATGAAGCCTCAGGTTTATGCAGTAAATCCCAAAGGGGTTTAAGTCTCCTTTTTGCTTTTTCAAGGGACATGACAGATGGATCACTGTCTGAATCAGCTGCTTGTTCTTCACTGGTCTGTGCTGGAACAGGTCTCGTTATATAAGTATGTTCTACTGGTGGCTTTGGAAATCCGAATCTACAATGTTTTTTTCCTTTCTTACATGACTTTGAATGTGTTTTGCTGTGAGTTTGTACTTCAGTTACAATTTTGTAAAGATCTGGGTCTGCATTAGGATCCGGTAGCTGACATGTTATATATCTATCCACGAACTCACACACTTTTTTATCGGGATCTTTCTCAAATTCAGGTGCATCTTTACACCAAGCCAAAAGATGTATATGTGGAGATCCTCTAGCTTGGTATTCCACTCGATAAAAGTAGTCAATGACCTCTCCAATAGGCTGTGCGGGTGACAAGAGTAGATGTCTTAGTAGTGCTTCTACTCTTTTTTCAAAAATACGCATAGTTGTTACAGGGTTACTATGTAAAACTTCACATTTTGAGGCCCAGTCCATCTCAGAAAAATTAACTTGCTCATTTTGCTGCGCCTTTATTATTTGAATGACTTCTGGCCATCTCATTTCTGCAGCACTAAATGTGCAGAAGAAAGTTGGAGTTCCCAACTGACGAAGCATAGCAAAAAGATCTCTCAAGGTTTTCTCCCAATAAGCTGGAGTGCCTCTCAATGGCTGCATAAATCTAGTTGCATCTTTATTCCTTACTAGTCTTTCAACTTCATTCTTATCTTTCAGCATTTGAACTGTGATTTTACGTCCATCTCTGGTCACAGGTTTTCCTTTCCGGAGCTGAATGGACATACTGGATGTTGCTAAATGCATTTCAGTGACAAACTGTGCAAAGAAAATATAATTTGAATCAATAGCAAAACGATTGTCGACAGAAAGGAGACGTACATTAAAGTACCTGCTCGGAGTCAAATTCCTAATTCTGTTCATTTGATCTAAGGTGTTAATACCAGTCGGGAACTGAACTGGAAAAGCCATAGCCTCTAGTTTTGGTACTCTAAAAAAACTCACTGGCTTTTTTCCTTCTGATGGTGCAACACAAAAGATACCCTCACCAAATGCTATAAGCTCTTGGGCAATATCAGATGGCTGTAAACAACTATCAAAGTAGCAAGCGCCATTCTGTTCATTAGTTTCTTGATCCGAAGCATGCAAGTCCTCCTGATCAATGTTTTCTTCTGAGGGTTCTGGGAGTTGGCTATTGGGTCTTGCTTCTTCGTTTACTGTAATGTTATCCCAATTGTCTGTTTCCATTAAATCAATTGCTTGTTGAATATCATCTCTAATTTCAGATATGTTTTCTATTATATCATCTTCATTTGTTAAGTCATGACATAGCTGATCAAAGTGACAGCTATCATGAATGATATCTATATTTTTGTATTCTGAATGTACTTCTTTCAGTTTAAGCAGTGCAGTTAGTATTTTGCACATATTTAACGTTTGGAATTGGTAGTGTCCTTTGTAATTAAGTCGTCTTTTTAGTTTTACTTTTAACAACTGAGACTGACTAATGGGTCTCGGTAAAGCATTGACTGTTGTCTCCACTTCTGATGGAACACACACAACAGAACCATGGATCGATCTCTGTTGCCCTTTAGGGAGAGTGATTATTTTTGCAAATGGTATATATAGTGCTATTATGTGTCTTTCGAGTATGTTTAAGTCAGCAAGTTCAGCTGGAATTGGCGCCAGTTCTAACTTATTAAAAACTGCAATTGGAGGAACATTTCCTGTCATTAGGTTTTCGTGGCAGCTGTGGCAAATCCACTCTGTCATCCTTTCAGGTACTGCACATAGTTCTACATGTTGACAGCCATCACTACAAACATGAACATATTTCCCTGTAAGACAATGTGATACCATGGCTGTGTTTTTTTTATATTTCTCACGTTTACACACTTTCACCTGTTTGGGGAACAGGGCTCTGTGACAGCTTGTGCAGATGTGAGTTGGTCCACTCTGTATTTCCATATGAAAGGCGTCAATGGCTTGTTGCATTATAGCACTAACCCTGTCATCAGAATTTGATTTAACTGCTTTCATTTTTTGTCGAATTAGTTGAAGTTTAGACTGCTTATATTTTTGTTGTATCCTGAAAGCACATAACATTTTATGAAACATTCTGAAATAAGTTTCATTTTTGTATTTTTCTACAAAACGTTGCTTCCTATTCTGTTTGTTTTGAAGGTCTGATGCATACTGTCGCATGTAGTTTTTCCGTTTTCTTTGAAATTCAGGGTAATTGAGATAACGTTTCTTCATGTATGCTATCCGTTTAAATCTGTAGTCTGCATCACAGGCATAACGTACATTTACATATGATTTTTTCCTCAGTCTGTAATCTGGATCATGGGCATAACGTACATTTACATATGATTTTTGCCTCAGTCTGTACTCTGGATCATGAGCATAACGTACATTTGCACATGATTTTTTCCTCAGTCTGTAATCTGCATCCCTAGAATAATGCAACTTGACATATAATTGTTGCTTCATCCTGTAGTGCGCATCACGGGAATATCGATCTGTAATAAATGCTTTTTGTTTCATTCTAAAATGAGAATAATTTAAATACTTGTCTTTTTGGTTCTTTAACATGTTTGTCTTATTTTTTTCATAATAAATATGATTTCTCAATTTGATGACCTCTTTATGGTACATTTTCTTTTGTTTATTTGCTATTACTATTCTGCGTCTTCTATTTTTGTTACGCTTTAGCATGTTTAATGTGTTTAAATTTGAAGTACCACATTCGTCGACTGGTGCATTCTTTTAGCTCACTGCAGATTGTATATTAGAAGAACTGTTTGCCTGCTGACTGTCCATTGTACAGATAAACATAACTGGCATAAACTCATAAATGCAGTCATCAGGTGTTGGTAGCAATGCATGAAATAAAAGCAGTCTTTCAATCATGTCATTCAGATATTCAAAAGTCACCATTACAGCAGTACCTGTGTCAGAGAACAATCCTTCAGGAGACCTACAGTGAGGATCGAAAAAACCAAAGTGGCCTAAACTATTGCAGAACACAGCAATAGTCAGACTGCTCATTGTGAGTAGTGCATATTTTATATCTGAAGACAGACACTGTAATCTTTCAGAAAGTTCCAAAAAGTCTGGCGCACCATCAGGTCCCCGCTTCCTTAAATATCCATACTGTGAGGGAAATTTAATAACACTGTATGTATGCATATTGTACACAACAGTGTCTGGAAGCTCATCATGAGCTAAAAAGTCATGCACAAACTTGCCTTCAGTAATTAGCTTTTGCTTTGTGCTTGTATACAACAAGTCACCCTCTTTCAAAATATAATCAAGATCATTACTTGATAACTTTGAGTTCTCATTAAGGGCAATGAGAAAAATTAGGGAATTACATGTGCACTGTTTGTTTCTGGAAAATTCTGTATACCTGTAATCGCCCTGACTATGAGACGCTTGTACAGAAGTAACGCTTTTGACCTGTAGCGCGGATCTGCGCTGTGTACTGCACGGCTCTGCGCTTTATACTGCGCGGCTCTGCGCTGTGTACTGCGCGGCTCTGCGCTGTGTACTGCGCGGCTCTGCGCTGTGTACTGCACGGCTCTGCGCTGTGTACTGCGTGGCTCTGCGCTGTGTACTGCGCGGCTCTGCGCTGTGTACTGCGCGGCTCTGCGCTTTGCACTGCGCCGCTCTGCGCTGTGTACTGCGCGGCTCTGCGCTGTGTACTGCGCGGCTCTGCGCTCTGTACTGTGCGGCTCTGCACTGTGTACTGCGCGGCTCTGCTCTTTATACTGTGCGGCTCTGCGCTGTGTACTGCGCGGCTCTGCGCTTTATACTGCGCGGCTCTGCGCTGTGTACTGCGCGGCTCTGCGCTGTGTACTGCGCGGCTCTGCGCTGTGTACTGCGCGGCTCTGCGCTTTGCACTGCGCCGCTCTGCGCTGTGTACTGCGCGGCTCTGCGCTGTGTACTGCGCGGCTCTGCGCTGTGTACTGCGCGGCTCTGCGCGGTATACTGCGCGGCTCTGCTCTTTATACTGTGCGGCTCTGCGCTGTGTACTGCGCGGCTCTGCGCTGTGTACTGCGCGGCTCTGCACGGTATACTGCGCGGCTCTGCGCTGTGTACTGCACGGCTCTGCGCTGTGTACTGCACGGCTCTGCGCTGTGTACTGCGCGGCTCTGCGTGGTATACTGTGCGGCTCTGCGCTGTGTACTGCGCGGCTCTGTGCTGTGTACTGCGCGGCTCTGCGCGGTATACTGCGCGGCTCTGCGCTGTGTACTGCACGGCTCTGCGCTGTGTACTGCACGGCTCTGCGCTGTGTACTGCGCGGCTCTGCACTGTGTACTGCGCGTCTCTGCGCGGTATACTGCGCGGCTCTGCTCTTTATACTGTGCGGCTCTGCGCTCTGTACTGCGCGGCTCTGCGCTGTGTACTGCCCGGCTCTGCGCTGTGTACTGCGCGGCTCTGCGCTGTGTACTGCGCGGCTCTGCGCGGTATACTGCGCGGCTCTGCGCTGTGTACTGCACGGCTCTGCGCTTTATACTGCGCGGCTCTGCGCTGTGTACTGCGCGGCTCTGCGCTGTGTACTGCGCGGCTCTGCGCTGTGTACTGCACGGCTCTGCGCTGTGTACTGCGTGGCTCTGCGCTGTGTACTGCGCGGCTCTGCGCTGTGTACTGCGCGGCTCTGCGCTTTGCACTGCGCCGCTCTGCGCTGTGTACTGCGCGGCTCTGCGCTGTGTACTGCGCGGCTCTGCGCTGTGTACTGTGCGGCTCTGCACTGTGTACTGCGCGGCTCTGCTCTTTATACTGTGCGGCTCTGCGCTGTGTACTGCGCGGCTCTGCGCTTTATACTGCGCGGCTCTGCGCTGTGTACTGCGCGGCTCTGCGCTGTGTACTGCGCGGCTCTGCGCTGTGTACTGCGCGGCTCTGCACTGTGTACTGCACGGCTCTGCGCGGTATACTGCGCGGCTCTGCGCTTTATACTGTGCGGCTCTGCGCTCTGTACTGCACGGCTCTGCACTGTATACTGCGTGGCTGTGCAATATACTACGTGGACATGCATATTCTAGAATACCCGATGAGTTAGAATCGGGCCACAGTCTAATAATCATAAGACTACGGATAGTGGTTTGGAATTGTGCTGTACTGTCACTTTAAGAGCTGATATTATCTGACAAAACTTGTGACCTGGTGAGCTGATGTAGATTTCATAGGAGTTGGCATAGTAACTGTGTCTGACTGCGCATATCAATGAGCTAATCAGCCAGGTGGCAGTTATTTTTAGAAATTGCCTCAGAAACCAGCCCATTATAAACGTATAGGAAAATTTCTCCATTGAAACGCATTGAAAGACTTTTTTCAAACACAAATTGCGCAAAAACTACAAATCCGATCGACACGAAAAATACTTAGCACACCTCTCAGGAACGCTGGCTTCGAAATGACACCTCACTGGAGTCTGTGAGTTTAGCGGTTCGGGCCGCATTACGTGCGGACTGAATAATAAGAATAAGAAGAAGTTTACCACGGTGGAATAACAGTATAGTGCTTTGTTCCAAAGCACTATAACTAGATGGGTATTTCCTGAAGGAACTACAGATAGTGCTTTGGAATGGTGCCCGGGCTGCCCCTGCAAGACTTTCACACTTGGGTGCCCCTCAGGCGGTCCGATTTGGTGGGTTGGGTCAATCTGGGTCTGATTTTGTGGGCGGGGTAAATCTAGGTCCGATTCGGTGGGCGGGGTCACTTTTGGTCCGATTCTGTGGGCGCGGCCACTCTGGGTCCGATTCGGTGGGCGGAGCCACTCTGGGTCCGATTTGGTGGGCGGGGCACCTTAGGGACCAATTTGGTGGGTGGGGTCACTCGGTCCGATTTGGTGGGCTGGGCACCTCAGGGTCTGATTTGGTGGGCTGGGCACCTCAGGGTCCGATTTGGTGGGTGGGGTCACTCTGGGTCCGATTTGGTGGACGGGGTCACTCTGGGTCCGATTTGGTGGACGGGGTCACTCTGGGTCTGATTTGGTGGAAGGGGTCACTCTGGGTCTGATTTGGTGGAAGGGGTCACTCTGGGTCCGATTTGGTGGGCGGAGCCACTCTGGGTCCGATTTGGTGGGCGGGGTCACTCTGGGTCCGATTTGGTGGGCGGGGTCACTCTGGGTCCGATTTGGTGGGCCGGGCCCCTCGGGGTCCGATTTGGTGGGCCGGGCCCCTCGGGTTCCGAATTGGTGAGCGGGGTAATCTACTATATAATTGTCTAAGGGCACTTCCGTCTTTCTGTCTCACAACACCGCTACGTCGTCATCATCTCGTGAGACCGCAATGCACTCTTGGGACCGGAGCGCGCAACAAGCATCGGGTACCGGCCACTCCAGGTGCAACAAGCATCGTGTACCGGCCGCTCTAGGAGGTGCAACAACCATCAGATACCGGCCGCTCCAGGAGGTGAGTATGTAACTTTTTTATTTGAATTCTTTTTTTTTTTTTTAACAGGGATATGCAGTATACTATGTGACTGGACAATTTACTACGTGACTGGGCAGTATAACTACGTGGCTCTGCGCTGTATACTGCGTGGCTCTGCGCTGTATACTGCGTGGCTCTGCGCTGTATACTACGCGGCTCTGCGCTGTATACTACGCGGCTCTGCGCTGTATACTGCGCGTTCTGCGCTGTATACTGCGCGGCTCTGCGCTGTATACTGCGCGGCTCTGCACTTTGTACTGTGCGGCTCTGCGCTATATACTGCGTGGCTCTTCGCTGTATACTACGCGGCTCTGCGCTGTGTACTGCGCGGCTCTGCGCTGTGTAATGCGCGTGTCCGTGCTGTGTACTGCGCGTGTCTGCGCTGTATACTGCGCGGCTCTGTGCTGTGTACTGCACGGCTCTGCACTGTGTACTGCGCGGCTCTGTGCGGTATACTGCGCGGCTCTGCTCTTTATACTGTGCGGCTCTGCGCTCTGTACTGCGCGGCTCTGCGCTGTGTACTGCCCGGCTCTGCGCTGTGTACTGCGCGGCTCTGCGCTGTGTACTGCGCGGCTCTGCGCGGTATACTGCGCGGCTCTGCGCGGTATACTGCGCGGCTCTGCGCTGTGTACTGCACGGCTCTGCGCTTTATACTGCGCGGCTCTGCGCTGTGTACTGCGCGGCTCTGCGCTGTGTACTGCGCGGCTCTGCGCTGTGTACTGCGCGGCTCTGCGCTGTGTACTGCGTGGCTCTGCGCTTTGCCCTGTGCCGCTCTGCGCTGTGTACTGCGCGGCTCTGCGCTGTGTACTGCGCGGCTCTGCACTGTGTACTGCGCGGCTCTGCGCGGTATACTGCGCGGCTCTGCTCTTTATACTGTGCGGCTCTGCGCTGTGTACTGCGCGGCTCTGCGCTGTGTACTGTGCGGCTCTGCGCTGTGTACTGCGCGGCTCTGCGCTGTGTACTGCGCGGCTCTGCGCTTTGCACTGCGCCGCTCTGCGCTGTGTACTGCGCGGCTCTGCGCTGTGTACTGCACGGCTCTGCGCTGTATACTGCGCGGCTCTGCGCTTTGCACTGCGCCGCTCTGCGCTGTGTACTGCGCGGCTCTACGCTGTGTACTGCACGGCTCTGCGCTGTGTACTGCGCGGCTCTGCACTGTGTACTGCGCGTCTCTGCGCGGTATACTGCGCGGCTCTGCTCTTTATACTGTGCGGCTCTGCGCTCTGTACTGCGCGGCTCTGCGCTGTGTACTGCCCGGCTCTGCGCTGTGTACTGCGCGGCTCTGCGCTGTGTACTGCGCGGCTCTGCGCGGTATACTGCGCGGCTCTGCGCTGTGTACTGCACGGCTCTGCGCTTTATACTGCGCGGCTCTGCGCTGTGTACTGCGCGGCTCTGCGCTGTGTACTGCGCGGCTCTGCGCTGTGTACTGCACGGCTCTGCGCTGTGTACTGCGTGGCTCTGCGCTGTGTACTGCGCGGCTCTGCGCTGTGTACTGCGCGGCTCTGCGCTTTGCACTGCGCCGCTCTGCGCTGTGTACTGCGCGGCTCTGCGCTGTGTACTGCGCGGCTCTGCGCTGTGTACTGTGCGGCTCTGCACTGTGTACTGCGCGGCTCTGCTCTTTATACTGTGCGGCTCTGCGCTGTGTACTGCGCGGCTCTGCGCTTTATACTGCGCGGCTCTGCGCTGTGTACTGCGCGGCTCTGCGCTGTGTACTGCGCGGCTCTGCTCTTTATACTGTGCGGCTCTGCGCTGTGTACTGCGCGGCTCTGCGCTGTGTACTGCGCGGCTCTGCGCTTTGCACTGCGCCGCTCTGCGCTGTGTACTGCGCCGCTCTGCGCTGTGTACTGCGCGGCTCTGCGCTGTGTACTGCGCGGCTCTGCGCGGTATACTGCGCGGCTCTGCTCTTTATACTGTGCGGCTCTGCGCTGTGTACTGCGCGGCTCTGCGCTGTGTACTGTGCGGCTCTGCGCGGTATACTGCGCGGCTCTGCGCTGTGTACTGCACGGCTCTGCGCTGTGTACTGCACGGCTCTGCGCTGTGTACTGCGCGGCTCTGCGCGGTATACTGCGCGGCTCTGCTCTTTATACTGTGCGGCTCTGCGCTGTGTACTGCGCGGCTCTGCGCTTTATACTGCGCGGCTCTGCGCTGTGTACTGCGCGGCTCTGCGCTGTGTACTGCGCGGCTCTGCGCTGTGTACTGCGCGGCTCTGCGCTGTGTACTGCACGGCTCTGCGCGGTATACTGCGCGGCTCTGCGCTTTATACTGTGCGGCTCTGCGCTCTGTACTGCACGGCTCTGCACTGTATACTGCGTGGCTGTGCAATATACTACGTGGACATGCATATTCTAGAATACCCGATGAGTTAGAATCGGGCCACAGTCTAATAATCATAAGACTACGGATAGTGGTTTGGAATTGTGCTGTACTGTCACTTTAAGAGCTGATATTATCTGACAAAACTTGTGACCTGGTGAGCTGATGTAGATTTCATAGGAGTTGGCATAGTAACTGTGTCTGACTGCGCATATCAATGAGCTAATCAGCCAGGTGGCAGTTATTTTTAGAAATTGCCTCAGAAACCAGCCCATTATAAACGTATAGGAAAATTTCTCCATTGAAACGCATTGAAAGACTTTTTTCAAACACAAATTGCGCAAAAACTACAAATCCGATCGACACGAAAAATACTTAGCACACCTCTCAGGAACGCTGGCTTCGAAATGACACCTCACTGGAGTCTGTGAGTTTAGCGGTTCGGGCCGCATTACGTGCGGACTGAATAATAAGAATAAGAAGAAGTTTACCACGGTGGAATAACAGTATAGTGCTTTGTTCCAAAGCACTATAATAACTAGATGGGTATTTCCTGAAGGAACTACAGATAGTGCTTTGGAATGGTGCCCGGGCTGCCCCTGCAAGACTTTCACACTTGGGTGCCCCTCAGGCGCTGGTTTGGTAGTTGTAGCCCCTCAGGGTTGAGCTTAACCCCTGGGGACCTGCTGAGGCCACTTGCGCCTCCTAGGGCCCATTTTTTGATCTTCAGAAAATGTAAGAGCAAATTAAAAATGGAAATTGCAGATCTGACATCGGCCAACATGTGGAAGATCCCCAGAACATATAAGGTGAAGTTTAAATGTGTCAAGATTAGGGTTGAGCTGAACCGTTCCCTGAGGTTCGTTATTAGTAGCGAATCTTGTGTGTTTGTATTCACTTTTGGTGCATACGAACACACGCTGAAAGTTCGTTCCCCCCAATTTTTTTTTTTTCTGTCATCTTACCTGTCGGCGGCGTGGGGTCAGCAGAGCAGGTTTCCAGGATCAGCACCATTCACAGGTCCCGGCATCAGCACCATCAGCAGCTCCCGGCATCATCACCATCGGCAGGTCCTGGCCTCATCACCATCGGCAGGTCCCAGCATCATCGGCATGTCCCAACATCAGCACCATCGGGAAGGTCTCGGCATCAGCACCATCGGCAGGTCCCGGCATCAGCACCATCGGCAGGTCACAGCATCATCACCATCGGCAGGTCACAGCATCATCACCATCGGCAGGTCCCACAGCATCGGAGTAGCAGGTCCCGGCATCAGCAGCATGTGAGATGACAGCGAAAGAGCAGGTCCCGGCATCAGTGGAGTCAATGGGTTAAGAGCAGGGACTCTTCCGGAGCTCTGGAGTCCCTGCTCGTAACCCATTGACTCCACCGCCTATGCCGCTATGCATATGCATATGCGTACACATAAGACAATATGCGTACGTATATGAGAGAATATGTGTACGCATATTAGCGAATATATGTACGCATATTAGCGAATATGCATACGTACAGTATATACGCACTTTTTCCCCTATTGCGTATGTTCGTATTCGTGTGTATTAGTATTCAGATTCGTACAAAAAAAAGTTAGTATTTGGAAATGGTTCCAACTAACGGCAAAAAGACGGTTTCGGCTCATCCCTAGTCAAGATCACTAGCAATATCGTCTGCCAAAAGCGGCTACCAAAGATCTAGCAATCAGATTTCTCTAAGCTTAAACTTGGTCGAGAATCGGGCACCAAGCAATCATTTGCTCATCTCTATCTGCTAGCAGATGATATTGCAACCAATATTGTATTGTGTAAAGCCCACCATGCAAAATTCTCACATTCATTTGTTTGTCTACTTTTTTGTACCACAATGATTGTATATGAGGTCTTGGTTAGTATTCTGCCCAAATTTCAGTTGTTAAAAATGTAATTTATGCAAAATGCAACTCTTAAAAAAAAAAAAGTAGCTGAAAATTTGTGCAGCAATACGTAAGCTCGCAAGCCACGTCAAGGCTCCTCATCTTCTTGCGAGTCCTAACTAACTAAAAAAAATAAAAGGGGAGACTATCTAAGCTAGGGTGGTCAAAATTTAGAGTAGCCAATGTACATTTGGCTTTGCGAATAAAAAAAAAAAGTTTGATTGCAAAAAATTCTTTTTTTTTTTTTTTTTACATTTTACTCCTTTTATTTGCATTTAGCAGAGGAGCCATTAATAATGGCGTGTATTATAGGACAGGAGCTGCGTCTCTAGTATCAGGACCCCTGTGGAGCCTGAGCTCCGGGAGACAAATCGTCCTCCTATTGTAAGACAGAAGAGACACAACTCGATGATACAGAGAAAGGCGAAGAAAACCCCCGGAGATCCGAGTCTCAGGGGGGAAAGAAAATTCCTTCCTGACCCCAAATATGGCGGTCGGTTCAGGGTCTGTCATGTTTCGTTTTTCTGCCCTGTGGGTGTCCAGCTACAGGAAACTACAAAGAGGCAAATATTGAGACGAAGCTAACAGAAAAACGAAGCATAATGGAGCCTTCATCACCCTGCATCATATCTATCCTCCTACCTAGCACTAACCCCGCTCCTAAAAGCTTACAATCTAAAGTGATGATCAGTTCAGGTTCTTACACGTTTTGTCTTCCGCCATGTGTAGGCGCCATCTCGGTTGTCCTCTTGGGTGTCCGTCTTCTATACAGAAAACTGCAAAGAGACGGACCCCGAAATGGAGCCGACAGAATCGAAAACTTTATGAAAGAAGCGTCAGTAGTAGCCCATGCTAGCCAGAGAACACGACTAGTGGTGATGCATGCCCACATATGCCACACGTGATCCTGCAAAGCAAATCAGTTATAACCCCTTCCCCAAGTGTGGTGATGATAGGTGCAGGTTCTTTGAAAGAAGAGTCAGTTCCCCATGCTAGCCAGAGAACCCAACTAGTGGAGATGCAAGCCGTCCGCTTGCAATAAAACTATCTCATGCAAGTGGCATGCATGCCTTCAGTAAATGCCACTACATCATAGAAGTACAGTGTGATATATGCACGATATAGGTGCCGCGATTACATGCATTAGATACATGCTTGTGCTTGCATGCAAGTGCATGTTTGTGCTTCACACATAAGGTGTATGGGGTGCACGCAACTTGCACTTTCCTGCCTTCTGTGCATGTCACTAACGCCGAACAAAGGATGATACATGGTCTAACAAAGTATGATACAAAAATATATACTTTATTGATAACAATAAAACCAAGTGCAAGGAAGGGAATAATAATGGCTATACAGGGGAGATTCTGTGCATGTCGCGGTATACACTTAATGTGAGGGTGCTCGGACTTTCCTGCCTTCTGTCCAAACACTTGCACCCCATGCCTTCAGTACATGTTTGCTCTGCATATATCCTGAGCATGCTTGCGCTGCATATATCGTGTGCATGCTTGTGATGCACGCCTGCGATGCGTGCTTGCGATATGTGTCTGATAGAAGTGTGAAGCATTTCTTCAGGCATGCAAACAATTGACACGAGAAGACTTGAGAGATATGTGTGACAGGTGGGCAATGACATGTATAATAAATTTGGGTGATAGACGTGTAATAGAGATGGGTGAAAGATTGTTAACATGTTCCCCACTTGACTGACCAAAATATGTCTGCTCTGTTTCCTCTCTAGCCCCCCCCCCATCTCTAGTGTGTGTAAACCCATTGAAATCAATGGGGTGCATTTTTTTAGTGCAAATTCGCACTAATAAAACACGTGTGTAGGAGCCATAACTCAGCTTCATACATATGTATATTATATGTTCCATACCAGGGATACCGCGTCTCCCTAGATGTCACATACCGGGGATAAATCTTCTCCCAATCTTGGCTAGGTCCCCACAGATTGCCTCCCCGCATTCGATTTTTACCTACAAATTTGCACACACTCTTATTTTGACCCCTTATGCTGAAGAACGCCCTGTGTCCATCCAGTTCAGCCTATTTTAGTGTACCTATCCTGCAGTGTTGATCCAAAGGAAGGCAAAAAACCCCATGAGGTAGCAGCCAATTTTCCACATAGGGAAAAAATTCCTTCCCGACTCCAAATATGGCAGTCAGATTAAATCCCTGGATCAACAACTATTCTGTAAAATGTAGTTATTTATAACATAATATTGTTACTCACAGAAAAGAATCCATACCTTACTTGTAAAACTAAAAAAAATAATAATAAAACCCATATTCCACTGGGTCCTGAGTCAAATACACGAAAAAAAGACTGCTGTATACCTGATATAGTCTCAGGTAAATAGAGAACTAGTAAAGACAAAATAAACTACAGCAGTATAAGTAAACTTAAAAGGACTTCTGTATACCTGATATAGTCTCAGGTAAATAGAGAACTATTAAAGACAAAATAAACTACAGCAGTATAAATAAACTTAAAAGGACTGCTGTATACCTGATATAGTCTCAGGTAAATACAGAACTAGTAAAGGCAAAATAAACTACAACAGTATAAGTAAACGTAAAAGGACTGCTGAGGCAAGATACCCCACTCAGCAGTACAGGGTTAGGCTTCGTTTCCACTTGCGCCCCTCTCCATCAGAAGGTGATCCGTGATGGATTTGACATGACATGGATCACAACACATCAGGTGTTTGTCTACATCCTGGCCCTGAGTTCAGCAAAGATAAGATTGCTAGAGGGCATGTGGAATAGAGAGGAGATTAAGCCAAAACCCAGCCAACTAGTTAGTAAGCTGTAATCATACTTTAAAAGGTCCCATCACACTAAGCGACTCTCCAGCGATCCCAACAACGATCTGACCTGGCCAGGATCGCTGGAACGTCGCGAAATGATCATTGGGATCACTGGTGAGATGTCAAAAACAACTACGTCCACAGCGACACAGCAACGATATGGGTCGTTGTAACGACCCATACGCCGACCTGTTAGACGAGCCACTCACCAGGAAATCGCTGTGGAGGTCGTTGCTTAGGCGTCAAACACGCTGATGCATGCCGCCCTGCGGGAGAGGAATGATCAGAAAATGGTCCAGGCCGTTACGTCACGATCAGCGATCTCACAGCGGGGGTCTGGTCGCTACTAGGTGTCAAACACAGCAAGATCGCTGCCGAGGTCGCTGTAGCATCACAAAACTGGTGACTTAGCAGCGATCTTGCTAACGATCTCATTATGTGTAATGGGGGCTTTACTCCCAGTCTCTGTGCTTCCCTCATAAAAGAGAAAAGATCCACAACACAGGTGTTTGTCTGCATCCTGGCCCTGAGTTCAGTACAGATAAGATTGCTAGAGGGCATGTGGAATAGAGAGGAGATTAAGCCAAAATCCAGCCAACTAGTTAGTAAACTGTAATCATACTTGTACTCCCAGTCTCTGCTCTTCCCTCATAAAAGAGAAAAGATCCACAGAACAGGTGTTTGTCTGCATCCTGGCCCTGAGTTCAGTAAAGATAAGATTGCTAGAGGGCATGTGGAATAGAGAGGAGATTAAGCCAAAACCCAGTCAACTAGTTAGTAAGCTGTAATCATACTTGTACTCCCAGTCTCTGCTCTTCCCTCATAAAAGAAAAGATCCACAGCACAGGTGTTTGTCTGCATCCTGGCCCTGAGTTCAGTACAGATAAGATTGCTAGAGGGCATGTGGAATAGAGAGGAGATTAAAGGTGCCGTTACACTGAGCAACTTACCAGCGATCGCGACCAGCGACGTGATCGCTGGTAAGTTGCTGTGTGGTCGCTGGGGAGCTGTCACACAGACAGCTCTCTCCAGCGACCAAGCGACTTCGGCATCGCTGAAACTGTCTTCAGCGATGCCGAAGTCCCCATGTAAAAAAAAACAAAACACTACATACGCACCTTCTGTCGTCCTTCATGTCCCTCGGCGCTTGCCGCACTGACTGTGTCTCAGCGCCGGCCGGCCGTAACAGCGGTGCCCAGCGGTGAACCGCTGTTACTGCAGGTTCACCGCTGGGCTCTGCTTTACGGCCGGACGGCGCTGAGACAGTCAGTACGGCAAGCTCCAGGGGACGTGACGGACAACAGACGGTGAGTATGTAGTGATTTTTTTTTTTACTTTTACCATGGTATCCATGGTAAATATCGGGTTTCTAAGCGCGGCCCTGCGCTTAGTAACCCGATGTTTACCATGGATACCAGTGAAGACATCGCTGGATCGGCGTCACACACGGCGATCCAGCGGTGTCAGCGGGAGAGTTGCGACGAAAGAAAGTTCGTCCACTCTCCCTGCAACCAGCGATATCCCAGCAGGATCCAGATCGCTGCTGCGTGCCAAACATAGCGATATCGCTATACAGGACGCTGCAACGTCACAGATCGCTGGCGATATCGCCTAGTGTGACGGTACCTTAAGGCAAAACCCAGCCAACTAGTTAGTAAACTGTAATCATACTTGCACTCCCAGTCTCTGCTATTCCCTCATAAAAGAGAAAAGATCCACAGCACAGGTGTTTGTCTGCATCCTGGCCCTGAGTTCAGTAAAGATAACATTGCTAGAGTGCATGTGGAATAGAGAGGAGATTAAGTCAAAACCCAGCCAACTAGTTAGTAAACTGTAATCATACTTTTACTCCCAGTCTCTGCGCTTCCCTCATAAAAGAGAAAAGATCCACAACACATCAGGTGCTTGCCTGCATCCTGTCCTGAGTTTAGCTCCTGCCATTTAACCCTCCACAGGGAAAGGAATGGGAGGAGAACCACATGTCTAGCAGTACTGCAGGAGATCAATTGATTACAGGAGTGCAAATTAGGTTAAAATACAATAAACAGGATTATGATAACTGTAATATGTCTGGAGTACACCAGATTCGGCACAATACTCCTGGCTGAAAATATACAAATGATCTAGAAGTGTATTCTTCTCTGTAGTAGCTGCTGTAATTAGCTGTTTGTAGCCTCTGGACTGCAGCATTTCAAATATGGGCTTCTTTCTATCTGACAATAGATCCTCATTGAAGTCACCACAAATAATTAGTGGACCATGTTGAATAATTTCTAAAGAATTCAACAAGTTAGAGAGTTGTGGCAAAAACAGATTAGTGCTGTAATCTGGAGGCCTGTAAATTACTGAAATTAGAGATGGAATTGGTGCCTCAACTCTCAAAACCAGGAACTCAAGGTCAGTCACGCTCTGTATATATTGCATTGGACTTGCTTGAATGTCATTTTTCACATAGATGGCTACTCCACCGCCATTCTTATTAGACAGATTAGAATAGGTTGAATATGAAACCTGCCTGTTTCTTTTAAACATTTGATAGTTTTGTAATTCTATGTCATTACTGACAAATTGGCCTGAAAGATGAGTTTAGGTGAAACATAAAATGTCTGCACGACACATTTCATGATGACTTCTCACATCATCAATGTGGACTGACAGTCCTTCCACGTTGTGGTGAATAAATGTTAGAAAAGGAGAACTTGGCCATTGAAGACTATTGAGTAAAGGCATAGCATTATTGACTGTTGCTATTTTCATGTTTTCCAAAGATCTTGTGATTTGTGGATCAGCATAGATTTGATTTTCATTGAAGTCAAAAATGTGTAGTCCAGAAAGGGAAGTTGTTCTACTGAGAGCAACATATGCCATGCCTGGTTCAAAAATATGCTTTAATGAAACTACTGCAGAAGTTGTAGTCATGCCTTGCACCTTATGTACTGTGCAGGCAAAAGCAAGTTTAATAGGAAACTGGTGACGAACAACTCCTTTTTTGCTCAGGGGCTCTTCTATTCTCTCTATATACACCAAGTTACCTGTTGGTGTGCATGTCCTGTTGTGATTCTTCTGTCCGGCATTTGGATTATCTAATTCAACACCAAGCTTCATTACAACTATTTTATCATCTTCTAATTGGGAAACAATAGCAGCAATTTTTCCAAATGAACCATTTACTAGTCCATCCTCCACATCTATGTTTCTAATCAGCATCACACGTGCACCCTCAGCAACTTGTAGCCTGTCTGGCAGATCCCCTTTTTGACTTGCAAAAGGTATTTTCTGCTTTTCCATCCGCCCTGTTTTAAGATCTTTTTTATAGTCATGTGCATCGATGTTTATCACTACAGAATGCAAAGCAGATATAATGGCTGCGTTATGCTCATCTACATCTTTATTTCTGGCAAACACATGAAGGACGTCCTTTGGACAATCTTCAATTTGAGTCACAAACTGCTGAGAAAGTAAGGCTCTATCTACTTCAGATATTGCCTCTTCCTTGCCTTTTAATCTAATTCTGTTTAATAGTTCGGCAAACGCTACATCCTCTTTTTGGCGCATTATTTCCGTGAGGGTAACTACCTGAAAGAGGTCCTGCCAGAAATCAAGCATGTGGTCTTCAAAAACACAGAGAGGTTTCGCTTTACCTGGAGGTGGCAACTGGTAGAAGTCTCCCACTGCTAGAACAGACATGCCTCCAAAAGGTTTTTTGATACCTTTAATGTCTTGTAGCCTCCAATTGATGTAAGCAAACAGTGGTTTGGAGACCATGGACACCTCATCAATAATAATAATTTCAGCATTTGACAGCGCTACTCTCAGTTCATCAAGACAATTTCCCAACCCCTGGTATGGTGGTTTAAGACTTCTTGGTAATTTCAAAATGGAATGTAAAGTTTTGCCTGAAATGTTAAAGGCTGCTGTGCCAGTGAAGGCTGAGAGTAGGACAGTAGGCATGGAAATATCAGTTTCCTCAGAAATCCTGGGAAGCCTCTGAAGTATCTTTGATGCCTCTAAATAGATACATTTAATGAGGTGTGATTTACCAGTACCAGCTCCACCAGTCACAAATAGAAAAAACTGTTCTGGATTTTCTCCGCACACACGTCTTACGCACCATTTACGTATTGTATAGAAAATGGATGCCTGACTTTGATTCAGATTCTGATACATCTGTTTCATCACAGCAGGGTTTGCAACAGGTCCTTCAAATGTTGCTGCTGTGGTACATTTCTTTTTGGGACTTTTACTGTACTCAGGAACATCATCTAATTCGTTCAGTTCCTCAGGGTTTATCTCCTCACGCTCTGAAATACACTCCAGTCTAATAAGCTCAGACTCTGGAGCAAGTGTCGCCCATGCATCCTCCATCGGTCCATTTTTTTCAAGCTCTTCAATGGCCTTTTCGACTGTTTTACTGTATTTTTCGTACGGTGCCCTATTTTTTTTGACAATTGAAAACACGGTCTGAACACAGTTACTTCCAGGAAGCTGTACAGTTCCACAAGCTAAGAAAGATTCGTATGATGGGAAATCTTTTGGTTTGAGCTGTGTAGGTGAGCGGTAGGGTAGGTATAGTTTTAGTACTGTGGCATAGAATTTCTCAGGAGAATTTTTCTGGGAAAATCGAGCATATCTAATGACAGCAGGTTTTCCTTGTGTTCATTTTTGAATGGATCCAATACCATTTAGAAGGGACAGGACATTTCTGCTTTTTCTCTGCCTACCATAGACTACTCTATAAGTGGAAGCGAATTCTGCCATGCACATGTTTTCAAACTCTGGTGTGTCTGGCCTGTTTTGATATTTTTCTGTTATTCCTGACATCCAAACATTTTCTGATTCTGGACTTTTATCATTTAAGGACCTCAAAGGCAAACTCATTTTTAAGGCATTGTCATCAGTGGGTATGAATACAACAAGACGAGAACAGGATTTAAGTTTCAGACTGCATACACGGGCAACGGCTTCTTGAATACTGACCTCTCGATTTTTAGAATAGGCCTGCATAATCTGTTTCATTTCATCACGATCAGATATGTTAGCTTGTCTTGTGTCGGCAACAATTCTTTTAAGGTAATGACTCATCTCATGTTCACCTTTTGAAATGTATGATAAAATATACATTATACAAGAGTGTGGATTTAATATATACTGAATATCGATATTTGCATTCCATGCTCTTAACAAATGCTTGTTATAATTATTTACCCAGGCATCCTTTGGCTGTCGTTTCATCATTAGCGCACTAGAACTGTTTAGGAAACTTATACAACACTTGTATTCCTCATGACTTAATTTGCATTGTGCAAGTAGTTGGGATATGCTTGCAGATGAAGCCTCAGGTTTATGCAGTAAATCCCAAAGGGGTTTAAGTCTCCTTTTTGCTTTTTCAAGGGACATGACAGATGGATCACTGTCTGAATCAGCTGCTTGTTCTTCACTGGTCTGTGCTGGAACAGGTCTCGTTATATAAGTATGTTCTACTGGTGGCTTTGGAAATCCGAATCTACAATGTTTTTTTCCTTTCTTACATGACTTTGAATGTGTTTTGCTGTGAGTTTGTACTTCAGTTACAATTTTGTAAAGATCTGGGTCTGCATTAGGATCCGGTAGCTGACATGTTATATATCTATCCACGAACTCACACACTTTTTTATCGGGATCTTTCTCAAATTCAGGTGCATCTTTACACCAAGCCAAAAGATGTATATGTGGAGATCCTCTAGCTTGGTATTCCACTCGATAAAAGTAGTCAATGACCTCTCCAATAGGCTGTGCGGGTGACAAGAGTAGATGTCTTAGTAGTGCTTCTACTCTTTTTTCAAAAATACGCATAGTTGTTACAGGGTTACTATGTAAAACTTCACATTTTGAGGCCCAGTCCATCTCAGAAAAATTAACTTGCTCATTTTGCTGCGCCTTTATTATTTGAATGACTTCTGGCCATCTCATTTCTGCAGCACTAAATGTGCAGAAGAAAGTTGGAGTTCCCAACTGACGAAGCATAGCAAAAAGATCTCTCAAGGTTTTCTCCCAATAAGCTGGAGTGCCTCTCAATGGCTGCATAAATCTAGTTGCATCTTTATTCCTTACTAGTCTTTCAACTTCATTCTTATCTTTCAGCATTTGAACTGTGATTTTACGTCCATCTCTGGTCACAGGTTTTCCTTTCCGGAGCTGAATGGACATACTGGATGTTGCTAAATGCATTTCAGTGACAAACTGTGCAAAGAAAATATAATTTGAATCAATAGCAAAACGATTGTCGACAGAAAGGAGACGTACATTAAAGTACCTGCTCGGAGTCAAATTCCTAATTCTGTTCATTTGATCTAAGGTGTTAATACCAGTCGGGAACTGAACTGGAAAAGCCATAGCCTCTAGTTTTGGTACTCTAAAAAAACTCACTGGCTTTTTTCCTTCTGATGGTGCAACACAAAAGATACCCTCACCAAATGCTATAAGCTCTTGGGCAATATCAGATGGCTGTAAACAACTATCAAAGTAGCAAGCGCCATTCTGTTCATTAGTTTCTTGATCCGAAGCATGCAAGTCCTCCTGATCAATGTTTTCTTCTGAGGGTTCTGGGAGTTGGCTATTGGGTCTTGCTTCTTCGTTTACTGTAATGTTATCCCAATTGTCTGTTTCCATTAAATCAATTGCTTGTTGAATATCATCTCTAATTTCAGATATGTTTTCTATTATATCATCTTCATTTGTTAAGTCATGACATAGCTGATCAAAGTGACAGCTATCATGAATGATATCTATATTTTTGTATTCTGAATGTACTTCTTTCAGTTTAAGCAGTGCAGTTAGTATTTTGCACATATTTAACGTTTGGAATTGGTAGTGTCCTTTGTAATTAAGTCGTCTTTTTAGTTTTACTTTTAACAACTGAGACTGACTAATGGGTCTCGGTAAAGCATTGACTGTTGTCTCCACTTCTGATGGAACACACACAACAGAACCATGGATCGATCTCTGTTGCCCTTTAGGGAGAGTGATTATTTTTGCAAATGGTATATATAGTGCTATTATGTGTCTTTCGAGTATGTTTAAGTCAGCAAGTTCAGCTGGAATTGGCGCCAGTTCTAACTTATTAAAAACTGCAATTGGAGGAACATTTCCTGTCATTAGGTTTTCGTGGCAGCTGTGGCAAATCCACTCTGTCATCCTTTCAGGTACTGCACATAGTTCTACATGTTGACAGCCATCACTACAAACATGAACATATTTCCCTGTAAGACAATGTGATACCATGGCTGTGTTTTTTTTATATTTCTCACGTTTACACACTTTCACCTGTTTGGGGAACAGGGCTCTGTGACAGCTTGTGCAGATGTGAGTTGGTCCACTCTGTATTTCCATATGAAAGGCGTCAATGGCTTGTTGCATTATAGCACTAACCCTGTCATCAGAATTTGATTTAACTGCTTTCATTTTTTGTCGAATTAGTTGAAGTTTAGACTGCTTATATTTTTGTTGTATCCTGAAAGCACATAACATTTTATGAAACATTCTGAAATAAGTTTCATTTTTGTATTTTTCTACAAAACGTTGCTTCCTATTCTGTTTGTTTTGAAGGTCTGATGCATACTGTCGCATGTAGTTTTTCCGTTTTCTTTGAAATTCAGGGTAATTGAGATAACGTTTCTTCATGTATGCTATCCGTTTAAATCTGTAGTCTGCATCACAGGCATAACGTACATTTACATATGATTTTTTCCTCAGTCTGTAATCTGGATCATGGGCATAACGTACATTTACATATGATTTTTGCCTCAGTCTGTACTCTGGATCATGAGCATAACGTACATTTGCACATGATTTTTTCCTCAGTCTGTAATCTGCATCCCTAGAATAATGCAACTTGACATATAATTGTTGCTTCATCCTGTAGTGCGCATCACGGGAATATCGATCTGTAATAAATGCTTTTTGTTTCATTCTAAAATGAGAATAATTTAAATACTTGTCTTTTTGGTTCTTTAACATGTTTGTCTTATTTTTTTCATAATAAATATGATTTCTCAATTTGATGACCTCTTTATGGTACATTTTCTTTTGTTTATTTGCTATTACTATTCTGCGTCTTCTATTTTTGTTACGCTTTAGCATGTTTAATGTGTTTAAATTTGAAGTACCACATTCGTCGACTGGTGCATTCTTTTCGCTCACTGCAGATTGTATATTAGAAGAACTGTTTGCCTGCTGACTGTCCATTGTACAGATAAACATAACTGGCATAAACTCATAAATGCAGTCATCAGGTGTTGGTAGCAATGCATGAAATAAAAGCAGTCTTTCAATCATGTCATTCAGATATTCAAAAGTCACCATTACAGCAGTACCTGTGTCAGAGAACAATCCTTCAGGAGACCTACAGTGAGGATCGAAAAAACCAAAGTGGCCTAAACTATTGCAGAACACAGCAATAGTCAGACTGCTCATTGTGAGTAGTGCATATTTTATATCTGAAGACAGACACTGTAATCTTTCAGAAAGTTCCAAAAAGTCTGGCGCACCATCAGGTCCCCGCTTCCTTAAATATCCATACTGTGAGGGAAATTTAATAACACTGTATGTATGCATATTGTACACAACAGTGTCTGGAAGCTCATCATGAGCTAAAAAGTCATGCACAAACTTGCCTTCAGTAATTAGCTTTTGCTTTGTGCTTGTATACAACAAGTCACCCTCTTTCAAAATATAATCAAGATCATTACTTGATAACTTTGAGTTCTCATTAAGGGCAATGAGAAAAATTAGGGAATTACATGTGCACTGTTTGTTTCTGGAAAATTCTGTATACCTGTAATCGCCCTGACTATGAGACGCTTGTACAGAAGTAACGCTTTTGACCTGTTCTTTTTGTAATTCAGCAGCATCACACACAATTTCTAACTGCTTCTTCTCTTCTATGCTATGACCAAGTGGCAGCTTACCAGACTTTTCACAAGCAGAAATATTGATTCTTTGCAAGCGTTTTTTTTGAGCTTCAGATCGTTTCCCTTTGCGTGGCATTCTGTACAGTAATAATGATAATGCATCCCTTTAGCAACATGTTTTCAGAAACAAAATGCTGTCAAATAACAGACATAAGGTTTACACTCTTCAATGATTGTGCAATCATTGTTCATTAGATCGGGGACATATTGTTCCATTTGTACATGGCCACAAACCTGGCATTGAACGATTTATCTCCAAAAGTTGTTAGTCATGCATAGACTGCAGGACAACACACGATTTTCAGTGAAAAATTGTTCAGTGCCAGGTTTGTGGCCATGTACAAATTGAACAATATGTACAAGATTTCACTGCAAACATAGCTCTGAATTAATAATTATTTAATCATTATAATGATAGCACAATTATTTAGGCATGTAAGCCCAGCCTACAGATGGGTTTAGACACTATGATATTAGGCTATGTTCACACTTGTCGGATTACAGACTGATTCTTCCGTCGGATTGGGCGCTGAAATTCTGCCGATAAATCCGATCCACTGCTTTTGGCATCGGATTTACCGGCGGAATTTAGGAGCGGGTTTTTTTACAATGCATTGCCCCCATCGGAGCTCCGACATGGATCCGACGAGAACAACAACATGCAGCGGAGTGAAAAATCCGGACGAATCCGGTCAGAAAATTCCCCTAGCAAGTGTGCACAGGGATTTGACTGTTTTACATTGCTGCCTATGGGTTAATACAGATTAAGCCTACGGAACTGAAAAATCCTACTGAAAATTCTGACAGAAGAATCAGTCTGTAATCCGACAAGTGTGAACATGACCTTAGACAAATCCATCACTAGCTATAGTGGCTGTTGTGACTACACAACCAATAGTTCAGTTTTAGCGCTGCGACAATCACTAGCAGCCAAATAAGACCTAGCACACACTGTCTGACATGAGATCCAACATCCAAAGTCAGATCCAATGTCAGATGCTACTGATGGCATCTAATTGTACCCTATCCAATTTTGATGTTGGAGCCATTGATTCCTATGGATCAACATTCAATCTCACATTAAAGTCCGACAGGTCTGATCTTTAAAAATCAGATCAGACTGTCAGATAGTTGAATTGGATGCTAATTTAGGGCTGTCCCACACGTCCAGATAATTCCGGTACCGGAATAAATCGTTACCGGAGTTATCCGTGTCCGTGTGCCTGGGAACTCACGTAGGCCATACGTGCGGCACACGTGTGCTGCCCGTATGGCGAGTGGGTACCACACGGAACGTGTGGTACCCACGCGTGTGGTACCCTGCATCGTGCTGAAGCCGCGATTCATATGTTCCCTGCAGCAGCGTTTGCTGCAGAGAAAATATGAATAATAGTGTTTAAAATAAAGATCTATGTGTCTGCCGCCCCCCCACCCCCTGTGCGCCCCCCCCCGCTGTTCAGAAAATACTCACCCACTCCCTCGTTGGCTGTCGCTCCTTCCTGGTCTGGCCCCATCTTCTCCTGTATGCGGTCACGTGGGGCTGATCATTTACAGTCATGAATATGTGGCTCCACCTCCCATAGGGGCGGAGCCGACTATTCATGATTGTAAATGAGTGGCCCCACGTGACCGCATACAGTAGAAGGCGCGGGGCAGAGAGGAAGGAGTGACAGCCAACGTGGGAGCGGGTGAGTATTTTCTGAACAGCGGGGGGGGCGCACAGGGGGTGGGAGGGCGGCGGACACATAGATCTTTATTTTGAACACTATTATTCATATTTTCTCTGCAGCAAACGCTGCTGCAGGGAACATATGAATCGCGGCTTCAGCACCATGTGGGGGGACAGCGCTTACTGTAGCACTGTCTCCTGCATGCACACGGACCCCAGACGGAGAATGTCCGTATGAGGTCCGTGTTTTACACGGACCCATTGACTTTAATGGGTCCGTGTAATACGTGCGCTCCCACGAACACTGACATGTCTCCGTGTTTGGCACACGGAGACACGGTCCGCAAAAAATCAATGACATCTGAACAGATGCATTGATTTTTATGAGTCTACGTGTGTCAGTGTCTCCGGTACATGAGGAAACTGTCACCTCACGTACCAGAGCCACTGACGTGTGAAACTGGCCTTAGTAAGCAATGGACCCATAGAGCTCAATAGGATCTGACATTGGATGTCCAATCTCAAATAGGACAGTGTATCCTACTTCTAATAGTCGTTCACTAAAACATTTGCGTCAGTGAAAATTTGCCTCATTGGCTACACTACAAATTCATTGCAACAGTTGTGCAAATATCACTGAAAAGCAGACTGCAAATGACCTATGACTTTTGAGCAATTAATTGCGCACTGCCAGATATGTGGCTGTGTACAAAAGGAAAGATATTATATTGTATCTGCACAAATTTGCTTCCGTCAACAACCAGACATACACTGATTGTATCGTGTAAACACACCCAAAGGAGAGCTTTACACAATGTATTGCTCATGATATTGTGCAGGTGATCGCTAGTGCCAGCTGTATGTGGCCGATATTTTTCCATTTGAATGCAGCCACAAACCTGACAGAGCAATCCATCACTAATTGATTGCAGATGCTCAGCAGATTTTAGATCGCAGTAACTTTCATTATCTCAAATGGAGTGAATTGTATTGGAATGTAATAGAATTGATTTTGCATTGCAGCAGTTGAAACGACCAACCAGACAAGCTGTTTTTAACGCTAGTGATCATCTCTAAGATTGAATGCAACAAACGTTGGGTCATGCAATCACACTAGCGACAATTACTAGCAATCACTACCAAATATATTATAGTGTGTAAAGCTCCCCTAAGAGTGAACCCCCATGGGCTTGTGTGATAGTCATGCGGCACTGTTGTAACATCACACGACCTTGTCGCTTGACTATTATATTACATTGTTCTACTGTGCTGCGATACCCACAGCAGAATAACACATTAGCACTTTTTTTACTTGCCGCCATTGTGGCAAGAAAAACATCCATCTGTTTAAGCCCATTAAAAACTATGAGCTGCAACTGCTAGGAAGATTTTATCACACAACAGTTATGCGAAAGTCTTGCCCGTGTGTTTTAGTCCTATGGCTACATTTACATCTACATTATTGCATAGTTCAGTAAAACGCATTGTAACATCGTGCACTAAGTGGAGGTTTACACATGAGAATATCACTGTGAATGATCCCTGGCAGCCACAAACAGTCAAGGCTGCTAATCAGAGAGAGAAATCATAGTTTGTGATTCCACTACACCCACGGCAATAAAAATACATTGCTCAGGTCTAGTGATATTACTAGAGCTGCTTTCAAATGGCACTATCAATTAGCTATAGTGAACATCAGAATGGACCACAATCTGCTACACATCAAGCAATTAATTCATAACTGGATGCCAGAATTGCAGCCCACTTCTAATATAGTGATATTGTTCGTTAGATCGCTGGTGCCAGCCTCTAACAAACAATATTTCTAGAGATATCTGTGCATGTGACCCCCCATAACACTAAAAAGAGGAACCATAGACTAAAATAATGTTAATCTGCTAGCACTTTTTATAAACAAGGATAAAAATACTGCATACATGAGTTGTCTTTCCACTTATAAAAAGCACAAGCAAATTAACGCAATTTTAGTACATGGTCTCCTCTTGTCAGTGTTAGGGGAGGTTTACACAATGAACATCAGTATCAATGATATTGGCTGGCATCAGCCATCTAACAAGCAATATTACTAGCTTTGAATGCAGCCACAAACTGGGTACTGAGCAATAAATCATACTTAACTGCTTATGCCTGGGAGATGGCAAGTCATTCACCTGTCACTAGCGACAGGCAAATACTGCATTTAAATGCAATTCTAGCAATACTGCTAAAACCACAGCAATGTATTTATATTGCCATATTTTAGAAGAATTGCAACCATGGCTAATTGTTCAATAAGTTGCTATGATTACTAGTGAGTATCACTGGGTCTAACCAAAGCGACCAACATACCAGCATATAGCCATGAGCGATGCTTGTCAACAATCGCTTATAGCAACATCACAGTATTAGACCCCCTTTAGTAATAGTTTCTATGTGTGTTACCAATTCATCTTGCTGCTGAAAAGCAGAGTAGGGTGGATCTGTCAAAATGTAGATGTCAATGAACCCTGAGGACCCATTTATACACTTCAATGATTGTTTATTGATGGTTCATCACATCAGTGCTTGCTGTTAAATTGGGGACATATTCCATTTGCACATGGCCACAAATCTGGCCTTGATTGTCCACAATTTCACTGCAACCACAGATCTGCCGAACAATTGATGAACAATGATTGAAGAGTGTAAAGGGGTTCTCATACTGATCTGTTTTTTGGAGCAACTAAACTAAAAGACAGATGTATAGCGGCTAAAAAACACGGGCAAGTGTTTGCCAGAAATCTTGCACCAGAGAATCATGGCAAAAGTCTGAACGCATTGTTTTCAACAGTAAGAATCACCTCAGAATAGCAAATATAAATAGCATTTTTGTGCAACAGGGTTGTGTGATGCCACACTATATAGTCACGCAATAATTGTGCTCGTACATATGTTTTAGCCTGTAACAAAATCATTTTTCTGCTATTGATTTCAATGAAGCTTGAAAAAACGGAATGGCTTCAGTTTGCTTTAGATCCATTTTGTTTTAGCTTTATACACTTAAACATCTCTGCTGCAGCCTGTGCTGTTGTGTTACTCAAAAACTGAAATAAAAATGGATCTGAAGCAAACAGATGTTTTTTTTTTTTGGTGCAGCCAAATGAAAAAAAAACTGATCAGCATAACTGAAAAAAATGAATGTGTGAACACAACCTAATAGATAAATTCTGTCTGAAAAATCCTGTCAAAGTAAGGGCAAAGACACACGGGTGAATATTCCCATCTAAATTTGGACAGGGATATCCACCCTGGATGCCTGGTCTGCAGAACTGAACTCTGCAGCTCAGGTGAGCCCCAGAGCACAGCCCGGCCTGAACACGGCACTCAGGGACTGAACTCTGAGCACCCGACAATTGCTCAGTGCTCAGAGTTCAGTCTCTGAGTGCCATGGTCGGTCTGGCCTGTACTCGGAGGCTCACCTGAGCCTCAGAGTTCTGCACTGCTTACTCGCGGCCAGAGCTTCACACACGCCCAAAAAAAGCATCTGAATTCAGATGCTTTTTTTGGCCGTGTGTTTTAGCCCTAAATGCTGACTTCTACTGTTCTGACTCCCTTTCTCTACAAGTTACTCCATCCATGAATTGAAGAAAATGGAGAAAAATTGATTCGTTTTTGTTCTCATTGAAGGCAATGGGAAATTATATGATTCATTTTATATTCATTTGTATTCTTTTCAGTTTTTTTAAACAGAAACAAAAGGGTTGCAACCTTTGCTTTTGTATTTTTAAAAACGGAAAGCATACCACAGAGGCCAAATGAATCCATTCCATTCCCACTATCAAAAAGAACAAAAATTAATACATTTTTCTCCTCTTGCCTTTCGTTCAGTTGTTTCTATGACAGAGCAGGTGACCAAAAACCTGTAACAATACTGAAAATGTAGCTTAATAGAAAAATCCTCTAAAATAACAGAGTAAGGGCCCTGTCACACTGGCAGATAACCTCTGCAATTGTGATTCTGCGACATATGTATACAATGTCATATCCCGCTGTCACATGTAGCGATAGCGCGGTCACAGCAGGATTCCTAGGAGCAAAGAAAGGGCTGAACTTTCACCTTATACAAAGAAGAGCAGGGGCCCAACCATGTACAGTATTTCACACAGTATGAAGTCAGAGTTACAAGCCTGCTACATCACAGATTGTCAAATCGTTATGACAAATCTCGTACTGTGTGATGGGGCCTTAAGAGCCTATTCACACAAGTGCTTTTTCTGGCTGCGATTATCACCACCGAAAATTCATAGTAGGACTGCGCCCTAATTATTTCAATGGGGCCAGCAAAAAGACCAGTGGTAATTGCTGATTATACAGTAGGTCACTGACCTATAATGGTAATGGTGGAGAAAATCAAAATGATAATTACCAGCAGCACTGGGTAAAAGTGGCCATGCGCATGAAGCCTAAGACCTTATTCACTCAGGCGATTTTCCCTAGCAATTATTGCTAGCGATTTTTCTAGTGAACAATCACTTTGAACAGAGACTATATTTTTACTATGGTGTCCTATGACAGGAAAGCACTGCCCTAAATTTTTAAATTTTAAATTGCTAGCAATTATTCTACCATAGGAGCCCATAGAAAAAAAATCACCTCTGTTCAAAGCAATTTTGCTAGCACTAATTTCCTGTGTGAATAAGACCTAATCTAAAAATTCTATAAAACAGATGGTGGGTCAGAAATGGATCTGTCACCATAGGTTAACAGAAAAAACCCCAAAAAGAATGCACCAGACAATAACAAAAGCCAGTAAGTAAATGTATCATCTCCAATATATTAATTACATAAAATGTCTCTAACCTGTTCACTGTAATATGCTAATTGAATTGATGATGATGTGTTCGGTTACACAGGCTGTAGCAAAGTTGAAGGTAAAAATGCTCCCGTTCAGCTTTTTCTGTGATAGGAAACCTATAACAGTAGTGGGAATATAGCAAAATAGAAAAATCCTCTCAGAACAATCCTACCAAATAACAGAGTAATGGAAAAATCCTGTCATAAAACAACTGGCGACTCCAAAATGTGTCTGTCCCATAAGTTACCAACAAATGTTAAAAAAATGCACCAGACAATAACAAGAGCCAATAAGTAAATGTATGATCACTAATATATTAATTACATATAATTTTTCTAACCTGTTCAGTGTAATATGACAATTGAATAGATGTTGAAGTGCTCTCTCACACAGGCTGAGGTAAAGTGAAAGTAAAAATCCTAGGTTGCATCACAGCAATCAACTTCAGCTGACCACACAGCTGATTGACAAAAAAATAAGCATATTATCAATTTTTTGTGTAATTTAAGTTTTCTGTTTGAAGATGTGCCTTCAGCTCGAATCCATAACTATTAGAAAGCCAAAACATACACAATAGGCTTTTCCCCCTCAATTAGATACAGTAGAACTGAGAGCAAGGAATTATCAAAATAGTGTTTTTTTCAAAGCACTATAATAAATTAGCAGCGTTCAGATTACAAGATAATATATAATATAATAACTAGACAATTACCTCATGGTACTAGCAGCTCTGAGGCGTTTTCCTCTCCCAGAGCGTTACCTCACAATATGGCCCACTCTGAGGCATTTGCCTTATCCAAAGATCTACTGTACATAACATAACATAACCAGTTATGAGGTGCTCACCTCTCCCAGAGGTTTACTTCACAATTCTCAAAAATCCTATGGACAAGTAGACAACTCAGGGCGTGTGATATTCTGAAGTGTTCGCATCACTCAGTATTTTACCTCAGGTTTTGAGATATTCTGAGGTGTTTGCATTACTCAGGTGCTGATTTGGTGGGTGGGGCCACTCTGGAACCGATTTGGTGGGTGGGGCCACTCTGGAACCGATTTGGTGGGTGGGGCCACTCTGGGTCCGATTTGGTGGGTGGGGCCACTCTGGAACCGATTTGGTGGGTGGGGCCACTCTGGGTCCGATTTGGTGGGTGGGGCCACTCTGGAACCGATTTGGTGGGTGGGGCCACTCTGGGTCCGATTTGGCGGGCGGCGCCACTCCGGGTCCGATTTGGCGGGCGGCGCCACTCCGGGTCCGATTTGGCGGGCGGCGCCACTCCAAGTGCGATTTGGCGGGCGGCGCCACTCCGGGTCCGATTTGGCGGGCGGCGCCACTCCGGGTCCGATTTGGCGGGCGGTGCCACTCCGGGTCCGATTTGGTGGGCGGCGCCACTCCGGGTCCGATTTGGCGGGCGGCGCCACCCCGGGTCCGATTTGGCGGGCGGCGCCACCCCGGGTCCGATTTGGCGGGCGGCGCCACCCCGGGTCCGATTTGGTGGGCGGCGTCATTCCGGGTCCGATTTGGCAGGCGGCGCCACTCCGGGTCCGATTTGGCGGGCGGAGTTACTCTGGGTCCGATTTGGCGGGCGGCGCCACTCCGGGTCCGATTTGGTGGGCGGGCCACTCTGGGTCCGATTTGGCGGGCGGCGCCACTCCGGGTCCGATTTGGCGGGCGGCGCCACTCCGGGTCCGATTTGGCAGGCGGCGCCACTCCGGGTCCGATTTGGCGGGTGGCGCCACTCCGGGTCCGATTTGGCGGGCGGCGCCACTCCGGGTCCGATTTGGCGGGCGGCGCCACCCCGGGTCCGATTTGGCGGGCGGCGCCACCCCGGGTCCGATTTGGCGGGCGGCGTCACTCCGGGTCCGATTTGGCGGGCGGCGCCACTCCGGGTCCGATTTGGTGGGCGGGCCACTCCGGGTCCGATTTGGCGGGCGGCGCCACTCAGGGTCCGATTTGGCGGGCGGCGCCACTCCGGGTCCGATTTGGCGGGCGGCGCCACTCAGGGTCCGATTTGGCGGGCGGCGCCACTCCGGGTCCGATTTGGCGGGCGGCGCCACTCCGGGTCCGATTTGGCGGGCGGCGCCACTCCGGGTCCGATTTGGCGGGCGGCGCCACTCCGGGTCCGATTTGGCGGGCGGCGCCACTCCGGGTCCGATTTGGCGGGCGGCGCCACTCCGGGTCTGATTTGGCGGGCGGAGTCACTCCGGGTCCGATTTGGCGGGCGGCGCCACTCCGGGTCCGATTTGGTGGGCGAGGCCACTCTGGGTCCGATTTGGTGGGCGAGGCCACTCTGGGTCCGATTTGTTGGGCGAGGCCACTCGGGGTCCAATTTGGTGGGCTGCGCACCTCGGGATCCGATTGGTGGGTGGGTCACTTTAAGAGTTGATATTATCTGGCAAAACTGTCATGGTAGAGTTCGTAGGCGTTGGCATAGTAACTGAGTCTGACTGCGCATATCAATGAGCCAATCAGCCAGGTGGCAGTTGGCAGTTATTTTTAGAAATTGCCTCAGAAATCAGGCCCATTATAAACGTATGGTAAAATTTCCGTATTGAAATGCATTGAAACACTTTTTTCAAACGCAAATTGCGCCAAAACTACAAATCCGATCGACACGAAAAATACTTAGCACACCTCTTGGGGACGCTGGCTTCGAAATGACACCTCACTGGAGTCTGTGAGTGAAGCGGTTCGGGCCGCATTACGTGCGGACTGAATAATAAGAATAAGAAGAAGTTTACCACGGTGGAATAACAGTATAGTGCTTTGTTCCAAAGCACTATAACTAGATGGGTATTTCCTGAAGGAACTACAGATAGTGCTTTGGAATGGTGCCCGGGCTGCCCCTGCAAGACTTTCACACTTGGGTGCCCCTCAGGCGGTCCGATTTGGTGGGTTGGGTCAATCTGGGTCTGATTTTGTGGGCGGGGTAAATCTAGGTCCGATTCGGTGGGCGGGGTCACTTTTGGTCCGATTCTGTGGGCGCGGCCACTCTGGGTCCGATTCGGTGGGCGGAGCCACTCTGGGTCCGATTTGGTGGGCGGGGCACCTTAGGGACCAATTTGGTGGGTGGGGTCACTCGGTCCGATTTGGTGGGCTGGGCACCTCAGGGTCTGATTTGGTGGGCTGGGCACCTCAGGGTCCGATTTGGTGGGTGGGGTCACTCTGGGTCTGATTTGGTGGGCGGGGTCACTCTGGGTCCGATTTGGTGGACGGGGTCACTCTGGGTCTGATTTGGTGGAAGGGGTCACTCTGGGTCTGATTTGGTGGAAGGGGTCACTCTGGGTCCGATTTGGTGGGCGGAGCCACTCTGGGTCCGATTTGGTGGGCGGGGTCACTCTGGGTCCGATTTGGTGGGCGGGGTCACTCTGGGTCCGATTTGGTGGGCCGGGCCCCTCGGGGTCCGATTTGGTGGGCCGGGCCCCTCGGGTTCCGAATTGGTGAGCGGGGTAATCTACTATATAATTGTCTAAGGGCACTTCCGTCTTTCTGTCTCACAACACCGCTTACGTCATCATCTCGTGAGACCGCAATGCACTCTTGGGACCGGAGCGCGCAACAAGCATCGGGTACCGGCCACTCCAGGTGCAACAAGCATCGTGTACCGGCCGCTCTAGGAGGTGCAACAACCATCAGATACCGGCCGCTCCAGGAGGTGAGTATGTAACTTTATTATTTTAATTCTTTTTTTTTTTTTTAACAGGGATATGCAGTATACTATGTGACTGGACAATTTACTACGTGACTGGGCAGTATAACTACGTGGCTCTGCGCTGTATACTGCGTGGCTCTGCGCTGTATACTGCGTGGCTCTGCGCTGTATACTACGCGGCTCTGCGCTGTATACTACGCGGCTCTGCGCTGTATACTGCGCGTTCTGCGCTGTATACTGCGCGGCTCTGCGCTGTATACTGCGCGGCTCTGCGCTTTGTACTGTGCGGCTCTGCGCTATATACTGCGTGGCTCTTCGCTGTATACTACGCGGCTCTGCGCTGTGTACTGCGCGGCTCTGCGCTGTGTAATGCGCGTGTCCGTGCTGTGTACTGCGCGTGTCTGCGCTGTATACTGCGCGGCTCTGTGCTGTGTACTGCACGGCTCTGCACTGTGTACTGCGCGGCTCTGTGCGGTATACTGCGCGGCTCTGCTCTTTATACTGTGCGGCTCTGCGCTCTGTACTGCGCGGCACTGCGCTGTGTACTGCCCGGCTCTGCGCTGTGTACTGCACGGCTCTGCGCTGTGTACTGCGCGGCTCTGCGCGGTATACTGCGCGGCTCTGCGCTGTGTACTGCACGGCTCTGCGCTTTATACTGCGCGGCTCTGCGCTGTGTACTGCGCGGCTCTGCGCTGTGTACTGCGCGGCTCTGCGCTGTGTACTGCGCGGCTCTGCGCTGTGTACTGCGCGGCTCTGCGCTTTGCACTGCGCCGCTCTGCGCTGTGTACTGCGCGGCTCTGCGCTGTATACTGCGCGGCTCTGCGCTTTGCACTGCGCCGCTCTGCGCTGTGTACTGCGCGGCTCTGCGCTGTGTACTGCACGGCTCTGCGCTGTGTACTGCGCGGCTCTGCACTGTGTACTGCGCGGCTCTGCGCGGTATACTGCGCGGCTCTGCTCTTTATACTGTGCGGCTCTGCGCTCTGTACTGCGCGGCTCTGCGCTGTGTACTGCCCGGCTCTGCGCTGTGTACTGCGCGGCTCTGCGCTGTGTACTGCGCGGCTCTGCGCGGTATACTGCGCGGCTCTGCGCTGTGTACTGCACGGCTCTGCGCTTTATACTGCGCGGCTCTGCGCTGTGTACTGCGCGGCTCTGCGCTGTGTACTGCGCGGCTCTGCGCTGTGTACTGCACGGCTCTGCACTGTGTACTGCATGGCTCTGCGCTGTGTACTGCGCGGCTCTGCGCTGTGTACTGCGCGGCTCTGCGCTTTGCACTGCGCCGCTCTGCGCTGTGTACTGCGCGGCTCTGCGCTGTGTACTGCGCGGCTCTGCGCTGTGTACTGTGCGGCTCTGCACTGTGTACTGCGCGGCTCTGCTCTTTATACTGTGCGGCTCTGCGCTTTGCACTGCGCCGCTCTGCGCTGTGTACTGCGCGGCTCTGCGCTGTGTACTGCACGGCTCTGCGCTGTGTACTGCGCGGCTCTGCACTGTGTACTGCCCGGCTCTGCGCGGTATACTGCACGGCTCTGCTCTTTATACTGTGCGGCTCTGCGCTCTGTACTGCGCGGCTCTGCGCTGTGTACTGCCCGGCTCTGCGCTGTGTACTGCGCGGCTCTGCGCTGTGTACTGCGCGGCTCTGCGCGGTATACTGCGCGGCTCTGCGCTGTGTACTGCACGGCTCTGCGCTTTATACTGCGCGGCTCTGCGCTGTGTACTGCGCGGCTCTGCGCTGTGTACTGCGCGGCTCTGCGCTGTGTACTGCACGGCTCTGCGCTGTGTACTGCGTGGCTCTGCGCTGTGTACTGCGCGGCTCTGCGCTGTGTACTGCGCGGCTCTGCGCTTTGCACTGCGCCGCTCTGTGCTGTGTACTGCGCGGCTCTGCGCTGTGTACTGCGCGGCTCTGCGCTGTGTACTGTGCGGCTCTGCACTGTGTACTGCGCGGCTCTGCTCTTTATACTGTGCGGCTCTGCGCTGTGTACTGCGCGGCTCTGTGCTGTGTACTGCGCGGCTCTGCGCTGTGTACTGCGCGGCTCTGCGCTGTGTACTGCGCGGCTCTGCGCTTTATACTGCGCGGCTCTGCGCTGTGTACTGCGCGGCTCTGCGCTGTGTACTGCGCGGCTCTGCGCTGTGTACTGTGCGGCTCTGCGCTTTGCACTGCGCCGCTCTGCGCTGTGTACTGCGCGGCTCTGCGCTGTGTACTGCGCGGCTCTGCGCTGTGTACTGCGCGGCTCTGCACTGTGTACTGCGCGGCTCTGCGCGGTATACTGCGCGGCTCTGCTCTTTATACTGTGCGGCTCTGCGCTGTGTACTGCGCGGCTCTGCGCTGTGTACTGCGCGGCTCTGCGCTTTATACTGCGCGGCTCTGCGCTGTGTACTGCGCGGCTCTGTGCTGTGTACTGCGCGGCTCTGCGCTGTGTACTGCGCGGCTCTGCGCTTTATAATGCGCGGCTCTGCGCTGTGTACTGCGCGGCTCTGCGCTGTGTACTGCGCGGCTCTGCACTGTATACTGCGTGGCTGTGCAATATACTACGTGGACATGCATATTCTAGAATACCCGATGAGTTAGAATCGGGCCACAGTCTAATAATCATAAGACTACGGATAGTGTTTTGTAATTGTGCTGTACTGTCACTTTAAGAGCTGATATTATCTGACAAAACTTGTGACCTGGTGAGCTGATGTAGAGTTCATAGGCGTTGGCATAGTAACTGGGTCTCACTGCGCATATCAATGAGCTAATCAGCCAGGTGGCAGTTATTTTTAGAAATTGCCTCAGAAATCAGGCCCATTATAAACGTATTGGAAAATTTCTCTATTGAAATGCATTGAAACACTTTTTTCAAACACAAATTGCGCAAAAACTACAAATCCGATCGGCACGAAAAATACTTAGCACACCTCTCAGGAACGCTGGCTTCGAAATGACACCTCACTGGAGTCTGTGAGTGAAGCGGTTCGGGCCGCATTACGTGCGGACTGAATAATAAGAATAACTAGATGGGTATTTCCTGAAGGAACTACAGATAGTGCTTTGGAATGGTGCCCGGGTTGCCCCAGCAAGACTTTCACACTTGGGTGCCCCTCAGGTGCTGTTTTGGTAGTTGTAGCCACTCTGGGTCCGATTGGGCGGGCGGCGCCACTCCGGGTCCGATTTGGCGGGCGGCGCCACTCCGGGTCCGATTTGGTGAGCGGCGCCACTCCGGGTCCGATTTGGCGGGCGGCGCAACTCTGGCGGGCGGCGCCACTCCGGGTCCGATTTGGCGGGCGGCGCCACTCCGGGTCCGATTTGGCGGGCGGCGCCACTCCGGGTCAGATTTGGCGGGCGGCGCCACTCTGGGTCCGTTTTGGCGGGCGGCGCCACTCTGGGTCCGATTTGGCGGGCGGCGCCACTCTGGGTCCGATTTGGCGGGCGGCGCCACTCTGGGTCCGATTTGGCGGGTCACTCTGGGTCCGATTTGGCGGCCCGGGTCACTCTGGGTCCGATTTGGTGGCCCGGATCACTCTGGGTCCGATTTGGCGGGCGGCGCCACTCTGGGTCCGATTTGGCGGGCGGCGCAACTCTGGCGGGCGGCGCCACTCCGGGTCCGATTTGGCGGGCGGCGCCACTCCGGGTCCGATTTGGCGGGCGGCGCCACTCCGGGTCAGATTTGGCGGGCGGCGCCACTCCGGGTCAGATTTGGCGGGCGGCGCCACTCCGGGTCCGATTTGGCGGGCGGCACCAGTCCGGGTCCGATTTGGCGGGCGGCGCCAGTCCGGGTCCGATTTGGCGGGCGGCGCCACTCTGGGTCCGATTTGGCGGGCGGCGCCACTCTGGGTCCGATTTGGCGGGCGGCGCCACTCTGGGTCCGATTTGGCGGGCGGCGCCACTCTGGGTCCGATTTGGCGGGCGGCGCCACTCTGGGTCCGATTTGGCGGGCGGCGCCACTCTGGGTCCGATTTGGCGGGCGGCGCCACTCTGGGTCCGATTTGGCGGGCGGCGCCACTCTGGGTCCGATTTGGCGGGCGGCGCCACTCTGGGTCCGATTTGGCGGGCGGCGCCACTCTGGGTCCGATTTGGCGGGCGGCGCCACTCTGGGTCCGATTTTGCGGGCGGCGCCACTCTGGGTCCGATTTGGCAGGCGGCGCCACTCTGGGTCCGATTTGGTGAGCGGGGCAATAATTATAATAAGACTACAGATAGTGCTTTGAAATTGTGCTGTGCTATCACTTTAAGAGCTGATATTATCTGGCAAAACTGTGCTGGGGTCATGTACAGTTCGCAGGCGTTGGCATAGTAACTGGGCCTGACTGCACATATCAATGAGCTAATCAGCCAGGTGGCGGGTACATTTCAAATTGCCTCAGAAACCCGGCCATTATAACCTATGGGAAAATTTCCCTATTGAAATGCATTACAATGAGGGGAAAAAACATTTTCAAACGCAAATTGCGCCAAAACTACAAATCCGATCGACACGAAAAATACTTAGCACACCTCTTGGGGACGCTGGCTTCGAAATGACACCTCACTGGAGTCTGTGAGTGAAGCGGTTCGGGCCACATTACGTGCGGACTGAATAATAATAATAATAACTAGATGGGTATTTCCTGAAGGAACTACAGATAGTGCTTTGGAATGGTGCCCGGGCTGCCCCTGCAAGACTTTCACACTTGGGTGCCCCTCAGGCGCTGGTTTGGTAGTTGTAGCCCCTCAGGGTTGAGGCTTGGTGGGCCGGGTCACTCTGGGTCCGATTTGGTGGGCCGGGTCACTCTGGGTCCGATTTGGTGGGCCGGGTCACTCTGGGTCCGATTTGGTGGGCCGGGTCACTCTGGGTCCCATTTGGTGGGCCGGGTCACTCTGGGTCCCATTTGGTGGGCCGGGTCACTCTGGGTCCCATTTGGTGGGCCGGGTCACTCTGGGTCCCATTTGGTGGCCCGGGTCACTCTGGGTCCCATTTGGTGGCCCGGGTCACTCTGGGTCCCATTTGGTGGGCCGGGTCACTCTGGGTCCCATTTGGTGGGCCGGGTCACTCTGGGTCCCATTTGGTGGGCCGGGTCACTCTGGGTCCCATTTGGTGGCCCGGGTCACTCTGGGCCCGATTTGGTGGCCCGGGTCACTCTGGGCCCGATTTGGTCAACCCGGGTCACTCTGGGCCCGATTTGGTGGCCCGGGTCACTCTGGGCCCGATTTGGTGGCCCGGGTCACTCTGGGCCCGATTTGGTCAACCCGGGTCACTCTGGGCCCGATTTGGTGGCCCGGGTCACTCTGGGCCCGATTTGGTGGCCCGGGTCACTCTGGGGCCGATTTGGTGGCCCGGGTCACTCTGGGTCCGATTTGGTGGCCCGGGTCACTCTGGGTCCGATTTGGTGGCCCGGGTCACTCTGGGTCCGATTTGGTGGCCCGGGTCACTCTGGGTCCGATTTGGTGGCCCGGGTCACTCTGGGTCCGATTTGGTGGCCCGGGTCACTCTGGGTCCGATTTGGTGGCCCGGGTCACTCTGGGTCCGATTTGGTGGCCCGGGTCACTCTGGGTCCGATTTGGTGGCCCGGGTCACTCTGGGTCCCATTTGGTGGGCCGGGTCACTCTGGGTCCCATTTGGTGGGCCGGGTCACTCTGGGTCCCATTTGGTGGGCCGGGTCACTCTGGGTCCCATTTGGTGGGCCGGGTCACTCTGGGTCCCATTTGGTGGCCCGGGTCACTCTGGGTCCCATTTGGTGGGCCGGGTCACTCTGGGTCCCATTTGGTGGGCCGGGTCACTCTGGGTCCCATTTGGTGGGCCGGGTCACTCTGGGTCCCATTTGGTGGCCCGGGTCACTCTGGGCCCGATTTGGTGGCCCGGGTCACTCTGGGCCCGATTTGGTCAACCCGGGTCACTCTGGGCCCGATTTGGTGGCCCGGGTCACTCTGGGCCCGATTTGGTGGCCCGGGTCACTCTGGGGCCGATTTGGTGGCCCGGGTCACTCTGGGTCCGATTTGGTGGCCCGGGTCACTCTGGGTCCGATTTGGTGGCCCGGGTCACTCTGGGTCCGATTTGGTGGCCCGGGTCACTCTGGGTCCGATTTGGTGGCCCGGGTCACTCTGGGTCCGATTTGGTGGCCCGGGTCACTCTGGGTCCGATTTGGTGGCCCGGGTCACTCTGGGTCCGATTTGGTGGCCCGGGTCACTCTGGGTCCGATTTGGTGGCCCGGGTCACTCTGGGTCCGATTTGGTGGCCCGGGTCACTCTGGGTCCGATTTGGTGGCCCGGGTCACTCTGGGTCCGATTTGGTGGCCCGGGTCACTCTGGGTCCGATTTGGTAGCCCGGGTCACTCTGGGTCCGATTTGGTGGCCCGGGTCACTCTGTGTCCGATTTGGTGGCCCGGGTCACTCTGGGTCCGATTTGATGGCCCGGGTCACTCTGGGTCCGATTTGGTGGCCCGGGTCACTCTGGGCCCGATTTGGTCAACCCGGGTCACTCTGGGCCCGATTTGGTGGCCCGGGTCACTCTGGGTCCCATTTGGTGGGCCGGGTCACTCTGGGTCCCATTTGGTGGGCCGGGTCACTCTGGGTCCCATTTGGTGGGCCGGGTCACTCTGGGTCCCATTTGGTGGGCCGGGTCACTCTGGGTCCCATTTGGTGGCCCGGGTCACTCTGGGTCCCATTTGGTGGCCCGGGTCACTCTGGGTCCCATTTGGTGGGCCGGGTCACTCTGGGTCCCATTTGGTGGGCCGGGTCACTCTGGGTCCCATTTGGTGGCCCAGGTCACCCTGGGTCCCATTTGGTGGCCCGGGTCACTCTGGGCCCGATTTGGTGGCCCGGGTCACTCTGGGCCCGATTTGGTCAACCCGGGTAACTCTGGGCCCGATTTGGTGGCCCGGGTCACTCTGGGCCCGATTTGGTGGCCCGGGTCACTCTGGGGCCGATTTGGTGGCCCGGGTCACTCTGGGTCCGATTTGGTGGCCCGGGTCACTCTGGGTCCGATTTGGTGGCCCGGGTCACTCTGGGTCCGATTTGGTGGCCCGGGTCACTCTGGGTCCGATTTGGTGGCCCGGGTCACTCTGGGTCCGATTTGGTGGCCCGGGTCACTCTGGGTCCGATTTGGTGGCCCGGGTCACTCTGGGTCCGATTTGATGGCCCGGGTCACTCTGGGTCCGATTTGGTGGCCCGGGTCACTCTGGGCCCGATTTGGTCAACCCGGGTCACTCTGGGCCCGATTTGGTGGCCCGGGTCACTCTGGGTCCCATTTGGTGGGCCGGGTCACTCTGGGTGCCATTTGGTGGGCCGGGTCACTCTGGGTCCCATTTGGTGGGCCGGGTCACTCTGGGTCCCATTTGGTGGGCCGGGTCACTCTGGGTCCCATTTGGTGGCCCGGGTCACTCTGGGTCCCATTTGGTGGCCCGGGTCACTCTGGGTCCCATTTGGTGGGCCGGGTCACTCTGGGTCCCATTTGGTGGGCCGGGTCACTCTGGGTCCCATTTGGTGGCCCGGGTCACTCTGGGTCCCATTTGGTGGCCCGGGTCACTCTGGGCCCGATTTGGTGGCCCGGGTCACTCTGGGCCCGATTTGGTCAACCCGGGTCACTCTGGGCCCGATTTGGTGGCCCGGGTCACTCTGGGCCCGATTTGGTGGCCCGGGTCACTCTGGGGCCGATTTGGTGGCCCGGGTCACTCTGGGGCCGATTTGGTGGCCCGGGTCACTCTGGGTCCGATTTGGTGGCCCGGGTCACTCTGGGTCCGATTTGGTGGCCCGGGTCACTCTGGGTCCGATTTGGTGGCCCGGGTCACTCTGGGTCCGATTTGGTGGCCCGGGTCACTCTGGGTCCGATTTGGTGGCCCGGGTCACTCTGGGTCCGATTTGGTGGCCCGGGTCACTCTGGGTCCGATTTGGCGGGCCGGGTCACTCTGGGTCCGATTTGGCGGGCCGGGTCACTCTGGGTCCGATTTGGCGGGCCGGGTCACTCTGGGTCCGATTTGGCAGGCCGGGTCACTCTGGGTCCGATTTGGCGGGCCGGGTCACTCTGGGTCCGATTTGGCGGGCCGGGTCACTCTGGGTCCGATTTGGCGGGCGGCGCCACTCTGGGTCCGATTTGGCGGGCGGCGCCACTCTGGGTCCGATTTGGCGGGCGGCGCCACTCTGGGTCCGATTTGGCGGCCCGGGTCACTCTGGGTCCGATTTGGTGGGCGGCGCCACTCTGGGTCCGATTTGGCGGGCGGCGCCACTCTGGGTCCGATTTGGCGGGCCGGGTCACTCTGGGTCCCATTTGGTGGGCCGGGTCACTCTGGGTCCCATTTGGTGGGCCGGGTCACTCTGGGTCCCATTTGGTGGCCCGGGTCACTCTGGGTCCGATTTGGTGGCCCGGGTCACTCTGGGTCCGATTTGGTGGCCCGGGTCACTCTGGGTCCGATTTGGTGGCCCAGGTCACTCTGGGTCCGATTTGGTGGCCCGGGTCACTCTGGGTCCGATTTGGTGGCCCGGGTCACTCTGGGTCCGATTTGGTGGCCCGGGTCACTCTGGGTCCGATTTGGTGGCCCGGGTCACTCTGGGTCCGATTTGGTGGCCCGGGTCACTCTGGGTCCGATTTGGTGGCCCGGGTCACTCTGGGTCCGATTTGGTAGCCCGGGTCACTCTGGGTCCGATTTGGTGGCCCGGGCCACTCTGTGTCCGATTTGGTGGCCCGGGTCACTCTGGGTCCGATTTGATGGCCCGGGTCACTCTGGGTCCGATTTGGTGGCCCGGGTCACTCTGGGTCCGATTTGGTGGCCCGGGTCACTCTGGGTCCGATTTGGTGGCCCGGGTCACTCTGGGTCCGATTTGACGGGCGGCGCCACTCTGGGTCCGACTTGGCGGGCGGCGCCACTCTGGGTCCGACTTGGCGCGCGGCGCCACTCTGGGTCCGACTTGGCGGGCGGCGCCACTCTGGGTCCGACTTGGCGGGCGGCGCCACTCTGGGTCCGACTTGGTGGGCGGCGCCACTCTGGGTCCGATTTGGTGGGCCGGGTCACTCTGGGTCCGATTTGGCGGGCCGGGTCACTCTGGGTCCGATTTGGCGGGCCGGGTCACTCTGGGTCCGATTTGGCGGGCCGGGTCACTCTGGGTCCGATTTGGCGGGCCGGGTCACTCTGGGTCCGATTTGGCGGGCCGGGTCACTCTGGGTCCGATTTGGTGGGCGGGGTCACTCTGGGTCTGATTTAGGGGGCGGGGTCACTCTGGGTCCGATTTGGTGGGCCGGGCCCCTCGGGGTCCGATTTGATGGGCCGGGCCTCTCGGGTTCCGAATTGGTGAGCGGGGTAATCTACTATCTAATTATCTAAGAGCACTTCCGTCTTTCTGTCTCACAACACCGCTATGTCATCATCTCGTGAGACCGCAATGCACTCTTGGGACCGGAGCGCGCAACAAGCATCGGGTACCGGCCACTCCAGGTGCAACAAGCATCGTGTACCGGCCGCTCTAGGAGGTGCAACAACCATCAGATACCGGCCGCTCCAGGAGGTGAGTATGTAACTTTTTTATTTTAATTCTTTTTTTTTTTTTAACAGGGATATGCAGTATACTATGTGACTGGACAATATACTACGTGACTGGGCAGTATAACTACGTGGCTCTGCGCTGTATACTGCGTGGCTCTGTGCTGTATACTGCGTGGCTCTGCGCTGTATACTACGCGGCTCTGCGCTGTATACTACGCGACTCTGCGCTGTATACTGCGTGGCTCTGCGCTGTGTACTGCGCGGCTCTGCGCTGTGTACTGCACGGCTCTGCGCTGTGTACTGCGCGGCTCTGCACTGTGTACTGCGCGTTCTGCGCTGTATACTGCGCGGCTCTGCGCTGTATACTGCGCAGCTCTGCGCAGCTCTGCGCTTTGTACTGCGCGGCTCTGCGCTATATACTGCGTTGCTCTTCGCTGTATACTACGCGGCTCTGCGCTGTGTACTGCGCGGCTCTGCGCTGTGTACTGCGCGTGTCCGTGCTGTGTACTGCGCGTGTCTGCGCTGTATACTGCGGGGCTCTGCACTGTATACTGCGGGGCTCTGCGCTGTATACTACGCGGCTCAGCGCTGTATACTGCGCGGCTCTGCGCTGCATACTGCGTGGCTCTACGCTGCGTACTGCGCGGCTCTGCGCTGTATACTGGGTGGCTCTGCGCTGTGTACTGCGCGGCTCTGTGCTGTGTACTGTGCGGCTCTGCACTGTGTACTGCGCGGCTCTGCGCTGTGTACTGCGCGGCTCTGCGCTGTGTACTGCGCGGCTCTGCGCTTTATACTGTGCGGCTCTGCGCTCTGTACTGCGCGGCTCTGCGCTGTGTACTGCGCAGCTCTGCGCTGTATACTGCGCGGCTCTGCGCTGTGTACTGCGCGGCTCTGCGCTGTGTACTGCGCGGCTCTGCGCTGTGTACTGCTCGGCTCTGCGCTGTGTACTGCGCGGCTCTGCGCTGTGTACTGCGCGGCTCTGCGCTGTGTACTGCGCGGCTCTGCGCTGTGTACTGCGCGGCTCTGCGCTGTGTACTGCACGGCTCTGCGCGGTATACTGCGCGGCTCTGCGCTTTATACTGTGCGGCTCTGCGCTCTGTACTGCACGGCTCTGTGCTGTCTACTGCGCGGCTCTGCGCTGTGTACTGCTCGGCTCTGCGCTGTGTACTGCGCGGCTCTCCGCTTTATACTGCGCGGCTCTGCGCTTTATACTGCGCGGCTTTGCGCTGTGTACTGCATGGCTCTGCGCTGTGTACTGCGCGGCTCTGCGCTGTGTACTGCACGGCTCTGCGCTGTGTACTGCACGGCTCTGCGCTTTATACTGCGCGGCTCTGCGCTGTGTACTGCACGGCTCTGCGCTGTGTACTGCGCGGCTCTGCGCTGTGTACTGCACGGCTCTGCGCTTTATACTGCGCGGCTCTGCGCTGTGTACTGCACGGCTCTGCGCTGTGTACTGCGCGGCTCTGCGCTTTATACTGTGCGGCTCTGCGCTTTATACTGCGCGGCTCTGCGCTGTGTACTGCACGGCTCTGCGCTGTGTACTGCGCGGCTCTGCGCTGTGTACTGCGCGGCTCTGCGCTTTATACTGCGCGGCTCTGCGCTGTGTACTGCGCGGCTCTGCGCTGTGTACTGCGCGGCTCTGCGCTGTGTACTGCACGGCTCTGCGCTTTATACTGCGCGGCTCTGCGCTGTGTACTGCACGGCTCTGCGCTTTGTACTGCGCGGCTCTGCGTTGTGTACTGCACGGCTCTGCACTTTATACTGCGCGGCTCTGCGCTGTGTACTGCACGGCTCTGTGCTGTGTACTGCGCGGCTCTGCGCTGTGTACTGCGCGGCTCTGCGCTTTATACTGCGCGGCTCTGCGCTGTGTACTGCGCGGCTCTGCGCTGTGTACTGCACGGCTCTGCGCTGTGTACTGCACGGCTCTGCACTGTATACTGCGTGGCTGTGCAATATACTACGTGGACATGCATATTCTAGAATACCCGATGAGTTAGAATCGGGCCACAGTCTAATAATCATAAGACTACGGATAGTGGTTTGGAATTGTGCTGTACTGTCACTTTAAGAGCTGATATTATCTGACAAAACTTGTGACCTGGTGAGCTGATGTAGATTTCATAGGAGTTGGCATAGTAACTGTGTCTGACTGCGCATATCAATGAGCTAATCAGCCAGGTGGCAGTTATTTTTAGAAATTGCCTCAGAAACCAGCCCATTATAAACGTATAGGAAAATTTCTCCATTGAAACGCATTGAAAGACTTTTTTCAAACACAAATTGCGCAAAAACTACAAATCCGATCGACACGAAAAATACTTAGCACACCTCTCAGGAACGCTGGCTTCGAAATGACACCTCACTGGAGTCTGTGAGTTTAGCGGTTCGGGCCGCATTACGTGCGGACTGAATAATAAGAATAAGAAGAAGTTTACCACGGTGGAATAACAGTATAGTGCTTTGTTCCAAAGCACTATAACTAGATGGGTATTTCCTGAAGGAACTACAAATAGTGCTTTGGAATGGTGCCCGGGCTGCCCCTGCAAGACTTTGACACTTGGGTGCCCCTCAGGCGGTCCGATTTGGTGGGTTGGGTCAATCTGGGTCTGATTTTGTGGGCGGGGTAAATCTAGGTCCGATTCGGTGGGCGGGGTCACTTTTGGTCCGATTCTGTGGGCGCGGCCACTCTGGGTCCGATTCGGTGGGCGGAGCCACTCTGGGTCCGATTTGGTGGGCGGGGCACCTTAGGGACCAATTTGGTGGGTGGGGTCACTCGGTCCGATTTGGTGGGCTGGGCACCTCAGGGTCTGATTTGGTGGGCTGGGCACCTCAGGGTCCGATTTGGTGGGTGGGGTCACTCTGGGTCCGATTTGGTGGGCGGGGTCACTCTGGGCCCGATTTGGTGGAAGGGGTCACTCTGGGTCCGATTTGGTGGAAGGGGTCACTCTGGGTCTGATTTGGTGGAAGGGGTCACTCTGGGTCCGATTTGGTGGGCGGAGCCACTCTGGGTCCGATTTGGTGGGCGGGGTCACTCTGGGTCTGATTTAGGGGGCGGGGTCACTCTGGGTCCGATTTGGTGGGCCGGGCCCCTCGGGGTCCGATTTGGTGGGCCGGGCCTCTCGGGTTCCGAATTGGTGAGCGGGGTAATCTACTATCTAATTATCTAAGGGCACTTCCGTCTTTCTGTCTCACAACACCGCTACGTCATCATCTCGTGAGACCGCAATGCACTCTTGGGACCGGAGCGCGCAACAAGCATCGGGTACCGGCCACTCCAGGTGCAACAAGCATCGTGTACCGGCCGCTCTAGGAGGTGCAACAACCATCAGATACCGGCCGCTCCAGGAGGTGAGTATGTAACTTTTTTATTTTAATTCTTTTTTTTTTTTAACAGGGATATGCAGTATACTATGTGACTGGACAATATACTACGTGACTGGGCAGTATAACTACGTGGCTCTGCGCTGTACACTGCGTGGCTCTGTGCTGTATACTGCGTGGCTCTGCGCTGTATACTACGCGGCTCTGCGCTGTATACTACGCGGCTCTGCGCTGTATACTGCGTGGCTCTGCGCTGTATACTGCGTGGCTCTGCGCTGTGTACTGCACGGCTCTGCGCTGTGTACTGCGCGGCTCTGCACTGTGTACTGCGCGTTCTGCGCTGTATACTGCGCGGCTCTGCACTGTATACTGCGTGGCTCTTCGCTGTATACTACGCGGCTCTGCGCTGTGTACTGCGCGGCTCTGCGCTGTGTACTGCGCGTGTCAGTGCTGTGTACTGCGCGTGTCTGCGCTGTATACTGCAGGGCTCTGCACTGTATACTGCGGGGCTCTGCGCTGTATACTACGCGGCTCAGCGCTGTATACTGCGCGGCTCTGCGCTGCATACTGCGTGGCTCTACGCTGCGTACTGCGCGGCTCTGCGCTGTATACTGGGTGGCTCTGCGCTGTGTACTGCGCGGCTCTGTGCTGTGTACTGTGCGGCTCTGCACTGTGTACTGCGCGGCTCTGCGCTGTGTACTGCGCGGCTCTGCGCTGTGTACTGCGCGGCTCTGCGCTTTATACTGTGCGGCTCTGCGCTCTGTACTGCGCGGCTCTGCGCTGTGTACTGCGCAGCTCTGCGCTGTATACTGCGCGGCTCTGCGCTGTGTACTGCGCGGCTCTGCGCTGTGTACTGCGCGGCTCTGCGCTGTGTACTGCTCGGCTCTGCGCTGTGTACTGCGCGGCTCTGCGCTGTGTACTGCGCGGCTCTGCGCTGTGTACTGCGCGGCTCTGCGCTGTGTACTGCACGGCTCTGCGCGGTATACTGCGCGGCTCTGCGCTTTATACTGTGCGGCTCTGCGCTCTGTACTGCACGGCTCTGTGCTGTCTACTGCGCGGCTCTGCGCTGTGTACTGCTCGGCTCTGCGCTGTGTACTGCGCGGCTCTCCGCTTTATACTGCGCGGCTCTGCGCTTTATACTGCGCGGCTTTGCGCTGTGTACTGCATGGCTCTGCGCTGTGTACTGCGCGGCTCTGCGCTGTGTACTGCACGGCTCTGCGCTGTGTACTGCACGGCTCTGCGCTTTATACTGCGCGGCTCTGCGCTGTGTACTGCACGGCTCTGCGCTGTGTACTGCGCGGCTCTGCGCTGTGTACTGCACGGCTCTGCGCTTTATACTGCGCGGCTCTGCGCTGTGTACTGCACGGCTCTGCGCTGTGTACTGCGCGGCTCTGCGCTGTGTACTGCATGGCTCTGCGCTGTGTACTGCGCGGCTCTGCGCTGTGTACTGCACGGCTCTGCGCTGTGTACTGCACGGCTCTGCGCTTTATACTGCGCGGCTCTGCGCTGTGTACTGCACGGCTCTGCGCTGTGTACTGCGCGGCTCTGCGCTGTGTACTGCACGGCTCTGCGCTTTATACTGCGCGGCTCTGCGCTTTATACTGCGCGGCTCTGCGCTGTGTACTGCGCGGCTCTGCGCTGTGTACTGCGCGGCTCTGCGCTGTGTACTGCACGGCTCTGCGCTTTATACTGCGCGGCTCTGCGCTGTGTACTGCACGGCTCTGCGCTGTGTACTGCGCGGCTCTGCGCTGTGTACTGCACGGCTCTGCGCTTTAAACTGCGCGGCTCTGCGCTGTGTACTGCACGGCTCTGCGCTGTGTACTGCGCGGCTCTGCGCTGTGTACTGCGCGGCTCTGCGCTTTATACTGCGCGGCTCTGCGCTGTGTACTGCGCGGCTCTGCGCTGTGTACTGCGCGGCTCTGCGCTGTGTACTGCACGGCTCTGCGCTTTATACTGCGCGGCTCTGCGCTGTGTACTGCACGGCTCTGCGCTGTGTACTGCGCGGCTCTGCGCTGTGTACTGCACGGCTCTGCGCTTTATACTGCGCGGCTCTGCGCTGTGTACTGCACGGCTCTGCGCTGTGTACTGCGCGGCTCTGTGCTGTGTACTGCGCGGCTCTGCGCTTTATACTGCGCGGCTCTGCGCTGTGTACTGCGCGGCTCTGCGCTGTGTACTGCGCGGCTCTGCGCTGTGTACTGCACGGCTCTGCACTGTATACTGCGTGGCTGTGCAATATACTACGTGGACATGCATATTCTAGAATACCCGATGAGTTAGAATCGGGCCACCGTCTTATAATCATAAGACTACGGATAGTGGTTTGGAATTGTGCTGTACTGTCACTTTAAGAGCTGATATTATCTGACAAAACTTGTGACCTGGTGAGCTGATGTAGATTTCATAGGAGTTGGCATAGTAACTGTGTCTGACTGCGCATATCAATGAGCTAATCAGCCAGGTGGCAGTTATTTTTAGAAATTGCCTCAGAAACCAGCCCATTATAAACGTATAGGAAAATTTCTCCATTGAAACGCATTGAAAGACTTTTTTCAAACACAAATTGCGCAAAAACTACAAATCCGATCGACACGAAAAATACTTAGCACACCTCTCAGGAACGCTGGCTTCGAAATGACACCTCACTGGAGTCTGTGAGTTTAGCGGTTCGGGCCGCATTACGTGCGGACTGAATAATAAGAATAAGAAGAAGTTTACCACGGTGGAATAACAGTATAGTGCTTTGTTCCAAAGCACTATAATAATAAGAAGAAGTTATCCACGATGGAATAACAGTATAGTGCTTTGTTCCAAAGCACTATAACTAGATGGGTATTTCCTGAAGGAACTACAGATAGTGCTTTGGAATGGTGCCCGGGCTGCCCCTGCAAGACTTTCACACTTGGGTGCCCCTCAGGCGGTCCGATTTGGTGGGTTGGGTCAATCTGGGTCTGATTTTGTTGGCGGGGTAAATCTAGGTCCGATTCGGTGGGCGGGGTCACTTTTGGTCCGATTCTGTGGGCGCGGCCACTCTGGGTCCGATTCGGTGGGCGGAGCCACTCTGGGTCCGATTTGGTGGGCGGGGCACCTTAGGGACCAATTTGGTGGGTGGGGTCACTCGGTCCGATTTGGTGGGCTGGGCACCTCAGGGTCTGATTTGGTGGGCTGGGCACCTCAGGGTCCGATTTGGTGGGTGGGGTCACTCTGGGTCCGATTTGGTGGGCGGGGTCACTCTGGGCCCGATTTGGTGGAAGGGGTCACTCTGGGTCCGATTTGGTGGAAGGGGTCACTCTGGGTCTGATTTGGTGGAAGGGGTCACTCTGGGTCCGATTTGGTGGGCGGAGCCACTCTGGGTCCGATTTGGTGGGCGGGGTCACTCTGGGTCTGATTTAGGGGGCGGGGTCACTCTGGGTCCGATTTGGTGGGCCGGGCCCCTCGGGGTCCGATTTGGTGGGCCGGGCCTCTCGGGTTCCGAATTGGTGAGCGGGGTAATCTACTATCTAATTATCTAAGGGCACTTCCGTCTTTCTGTCTCACAACACCGCTACGTCATCATCTCGTGAGACCGCAATGCACTCTTGGGACCGGAGCGCGCAACAAGCATCGGGTACCGGCCACTCCAGGTGCAACAAGCATCGTGTACCGGCCGCTCTAGGAGGTGCAACAACCATCAGATACCGGCCGCTCCAGGAGGTGAGTATGTAACTTTTTTATTTTAATTCTTTTTTTTTTAACAGGGATATGCAGTATACTATGTGACTGGACAATATACTACGTGACTGGGCAGTATAACTACGTGGCTCTGCGCTGTATACTGCGTGGCTCTGTGCTGTATACTGCGTGGCTCTGCGCTGTATACTACGCGGCTCTGCGCTGTATACTACGCGGCTCTGCGCTGTATACTGCGTGGCTCTGCGCTGTGTACTGCGCGGCTCTGCGCTGTGTACTGCACGGCTCTGCGCTGTGTACTGCGCGGCTCTGCACTGTGTACTGCGCGTTCTGCGCCGTATACTGCGCGGCTCTGCGCTGTATACTGCGCAGCTCTGCGCAGCTCTGCGCTTTGTACTGCGCGGCTCTGCGCTATATACTGCGTGGCTCTTCGCTGTATACTACGCGGCTCTGCGCTGTGTACTGCGCGGCTCTGCGCTGTGTACTGCGCGTGTCCGTGCTGTGTACTGCGCGTGTCTGCGCTGTATACTGCGGGGCTCTGCACTGTATACTGCGGGGCTCTGCGCTGTATACTACGCGGCTCAGCGCTGTATACTGCGCGGCTCTGCGCTGCATACTGCGTGGCTCTACGCTGCGTACTGCGCGGCTCTGCGCTGTATACTGGGTGGCTCTGCGCTGTGTACTGCGCGGCTCTGTGCTGTGTACTGTGCGGCTCTGCACTGTGTACTGCGCGGCTCTGCGCTGTGTACTGCGCGGCTCTGCGCTGTGTACTGCGCGGCTCTGCGCTGTGTACTGCGCGGCTCTGCGCTTTATACTGTGCGGCTCTGCGCTCTGTACTGCGCGGCTCTGCGCTGTCTACTGCGCAGCTCTGCGCTGTATACTGCGCGGCTCTGCGCTGTGTACTGCGCGGCTCTGCGCTGTGTACTGCGCGGCTCTGCGCTGTGTACTGCTTGGCTCTGCGCTGTGTACTGCGTGGCTCTGCGCTGTGTACTGCGCGGCTCTGCGCTGTGTACTGCGCGGCTCTGCGCTGTGTACTGCACGGCTCTGCGCGGTATACTGCGCGGCTCTGCGCTTTATACTGTGCGGCTCTGCGCTCTGTACTGCACGGCTCTGCGATGTGTACTGCACGGCTCTGCGCGGTATACTGCGCGGCTCTGCGCTTTATACTGTGCGGCTCTGCGCTCTGTACTGCGCGGCTCTGCGCTGTGTACTGCTCGGCTCTGCGCTGTGTACTGCGCGGCTCTCCGCTTTATACTGCGCGGCTCTGCGCTTTATACTGCGCGGCTTTGCGCTGTGTACTGCATGGCTCTGCGCTGTGTACTGCACGGCTCTGCGCTGTGTACTGCACGGCTCTGCGCTTTATACTGCGCGGCTCTGCGCTGTGTACTGCACGGCTCTGCGCTGTGTACTGCGCGGCTCTGCGCTGTGTACTGCACGGCTCTGCGCTTTATACTGCGCGGCTCTGCGCTGTGTACTGCACGGCTCTGCGCTGTGTACTGCGCGGCTCTGCGCTGTGTACTGCGCGGCTCTGCGCTTTATACTGCGCGGCTCTGCGCTTTATACTGCGCGGCTCTGCGCTGTGTACTGCGCGGCTCTGCGCTGTGTACTGCGCGGCTCTGCGCTGTGTACTGCACGGCTCTGCGCTTTATACTGCGCGGCTCTGCGCTGTGTACTGCACGGCTCTGCGCTGTGTACTGCACGGCTCTGCGCTGTGTACTGCACGGCTCTGCGCTTTAAACTGCGCGGCTCTGCGCTGTGTACTGCACGGCTCTGCGCTGTGTACTGCGCGGCTCTGCGCTGTGTACTGCGCGGCTCTGCGCTTTATACTGCGCGGCTCTGCGCTGTGTACTGCGCGGCTCTGCGCTGTGTACTGCGCGGCTCTGTGCTGTGTACTGCACGGCTCTGCGCTTTATACTGCGCGGCTCTGCGCTGTGTACTGCACGGCTCTGCGCTGTGTACTGCGCGTGTCCGTGCTGTGTACTGCGCGTGTCTGCGCTGTATACTGCGGGGCTCTGCACTGTATACTGCGGGGCTCTGCGCTGTATACTACGCGGCTCAGCGCTGTATACTGCGCGGCTCTGCGCTGCATACTGCGTGGCTCTACGCTGCGTACTGCGCGGCTCTGCGCTGTATACTGGGTGGCTCTGCGCTGTGTACTGCGCGGCTCTGTGCTGTGTACTGTGCGGCTCTGCACTGTGTACTGCGCGTTCTGCGCCGTATACTGCGCGGCTCTGCGCTGTATACTGCGCGGCTCTGCACTGTGTACTGCGCGTTCTGCGCCGTATACTGCGCGGCTCTGCGCTGTATACTGCGCAGCTCTGCGCAGCTCTGCGCTTTGTACTGCGCGGCTCTGCGCTATATACTGCGTGGCTCTTCGCTGTATACTACGCGGCTCTGCGCTGTGTACTGCGCGGCTCTGCGCTGTGTACTGCGCGTGTCCGTGCTGTGTACTGCGCGTGTCTGCGCTGTATACGGCGGGGCTCTGCACTGTATACTGCGGGGCTCTGCGCTGTATACTACGCGGCTCTGCGCTGTATACTGGGTGGCTCTGCGCTGTGTACTGCGCGGCTCTGTGCTGTGTACTGTGCGGCTCTGCACTGTGTACTGCGCGGCTCTGCGCTGTGTACTGCGCGGCTCTGCGCTGTGTACTGCGCGGCTCTGCGCTTTATACTGTGCGGCTCTGCGCTCTGTACTGCGCGGCTCTGCGCTGTCTACTGCGCAGCTCTGCGCTGTATACTGCGCGGCTCTGCGCTGTGTACTGCGCGGCTCTGCGCTGTGTACTACGCGGCTCTGCGCTGTGTACTGCTCGGCTCTGCGCTGTGTACTGCGCGGCTCTGCGCTGTGTACTGCGTGGCTCTGCGCTGTGTACTGCGCGGCTCTGCGCTGTGTACTGCACGGCTCTGCGCGGTATACTGCGCGGCTCTGCGCTTTATACTGTGCGGCTCTGCGCTCTGTACTGCACGGCTCTGCGCTGTCTACTGCGCGGCTCTGCGCTGTGTACTGCTCGGCTCTGCGCTGTGTACTGCGCGGCTCTCCGCTTTATACTGCGCGGCTCTGCGCTTTATACTGCGCGGCTTTGCGCTGTGTACTGCATGGCTCTGCGCTGTGTACTGCACGGCTCTGCGCTGTGTACTGCACGGCTCTGCGCTTTATACTGCGCGGCTCTGCGCTGTGTACTGCACGGCTCTGCGCTGTGTACTGCGCGGCTCTGCGCTGTGTACTGCACGGCTCTGCGCTTTATACTGCGCGGCTCTGCGCTGTGTACTGCACGGCTCTGCGCTGTGTACTGCGCGGCTCTGCGCTGTGTACTGCGTGGCTCTGCGCTTTATACTGCGCGGCTCTGCGCTTTATACTGCGCGGCTCTGCGCTGTGTACTGCGCGGCTCTGCGCTGTGTACTGCGCGGCTCTGCGCTGTGTACTGCACGGCTCTGCGCTTTATACTGCGCGGCTCTGCGCTGTGTACTGCACGGCTCTGCGCTGTATACTGCACGGCTCTGCGCTGTGTACTGCACGGCTCTGTGCTTTAAACTGCGCGGCTCTGCGCTGTGTACTGCACGGCTCTGCGCTGTGTACTGCGCGGCTCTGCGCTGTGTACTGCGCGGCTCTGCGCTTTATACTGCGCGGCTCTGCGCTGTGTACTGCGCGGCTCTGCGCTGTGTACTGCGCGGCTCTGTGCTGTGTACTGCACGGCTCTGCGCTTTATACTGCGCGGCTCTGCGCTGTGTACTGCACGGCTCTGCGCTGTGTACTGCGCGGCTCTGCGCTGTGTACTGCACGGCTCTGCGCTTTATACTGCGCGGCTCTGCGCTGTGTACTGCACGGCTCTGCGCTGTGTACTGCGCGGCTCTGCGCTGTGTACTGCGCGGCTCTGCGCTTTATACTGCGCGGCTCTGCGCTGTGTACTGCGTGGCTCTGCGCTGTGTACTGCGCGGCTCTGCGCTGTGTACTGCACGGCTCTGCACTGTATACTGCGTGGCTGTGCAATATACTACGTGGACATGCATATTCTAGAATACCCGATGAGTTAGAATCGGGCCACAGTCTAATAATCATAAGACTACAGATAGTGGTTTGGAATTGTGCTGTACTGTCACTTTAAGAGCTGATATTATCTGACAAAACTTGTGACCTGGTGAGCTGATGTAGATTTCATAGGCGTTGGCATAGTAACTGTGTCTGACTGCGCATATCAATGAGCTAATCAGCCAGGTGGCAGTTATTTTTAGAAATTGCCTCAGAAACCAGCCCATTATAAACGTATAGGAAAATTTCTCTATTGAAACGCATTGAAAGACTTTTTTCAAACACAAATTGCGCAAAAACTACAAATCCGATCGGCACGAAAAATACTTAGCACACCTCTTGGGGACGCTGGCTTCGAAATGACACCTCACTGGAGTCTGTGAGTTTAGCGGTTCTGGCCGCATTACGTGCGGACTGAATAATAAGAATAAGAAGTTTACCACGGTGGGATAACAGTATAGTGCTTTGTTCCAAAGCACTATAATAAGAAGAAGTTTACCACGGTGGAATAACAGTATAGTGCTTTGTTCCAAAGCACTATAACTAGATGGGTATTTCCTGAAGGAACTACAGATAGTGCTTTGGAATGGTGCCCGGGTTGCCCCAGCAAGACTTTCACACTTGGGTGCCCCTCAGTCGCTGTTTTGGTAGTTGTAGCTACTCTGGGTCCGATTTGGTGGGCGGCGCCACTCCGGGTCCGATTTGGCGGGCGGCGCCACTCCGGGTCCGATTTGGCGGGCGGCGCCACTCCGGGTCCGATTTGGCGGGCGGCGCCACTCCGGGTCCGATTTGGCGGGCGGCGCCACTCCGGGTCCGATTTGGTGGGCGGCGCCACTCCGGGTCCGATTTGGTGGGCGGGGTCACTCCGGGTCCGATTTGGTGGAAGGGGTCACTCTGGGTCCGATTTGGTGGAAGGGGTCACTCTGGGTTCGATTTGGTGGAAGGGGTCACTCTGGGTCCGATTTGGTGGCCCGGGTCACTCTGGGTCCGATTTGGTGGCCCGGGTCACTCTGGGTCCGATTTGGTGGCCCGGGTCACTCTGGGTCCGATTTGGTGGCCCGGGTCACTCTGGGTCCGATTTGGTGGCCCGGGTCACTCTGGGTCCGATTTGGTGGCCCGGGTCACTCTGGGTCCGATTTGGTGGCCCGGGTCACTCTGGGTCCGATTTGGTGGCCCGGGTCACTCTGGGTCCGATTTGGTGGCCCGGGTCACTCTGGGTCCGATTTGGTGGGCCGGGTCACTCTGGGTCCGATTTGGTGGGCCGGGTCACTCTGGGTCCGATTTGGTGGCCCGGGTCACTCTGGGTCCGATTTGGCGGGCGGCGCCACTCTGGGTCCGATTTGGCGGGCGGCGCCACTCTGGGTCCGATTTGGCGGGCGGCGCCACTCTGGGTCCGATTTGGTGGGCGGCGCCACTCTGGGTCCGATTTGGCGGGCGGCGCCACTCTAGGTCCGATTTGGCGGGCGGCGCCACTCTGGGTCCGATTTGGCGGGCGGCGCCACTCTGGGTCCGATTTGGCGGGCGGCGCCACTCTGGGTCCGATTTGGCGGGCGGCGCCACTCTGGGTCCGATTTGGCGGGCGGCGCCACTCTGGGTCCGATTTGGCGGGCGGCGCCACTCTGGGTCCGATTTGGCGGGCGGCGCCACTCTGGGTCCGATTTGGCGGGCGGCGCCACTCCGGGTCCGATTTGGCGGGCGGCGCCACTCTGGCGGGTGGCGCCACTCCGGGTCCGATTTGGCGGGTGGCGCCACTCCGGGTCCGATTTGGCGGGCGGCGCCACTATGGGTCCGATTTGGCGGGCGGCGCCACTCTGGGTCCGATTTGGCGGGTGGCGCCACTCTGGGTCCGATTTGGCGGGCGGCGCCACTCTTGGTCCGATTTGGCGGGCGGCGCCACTCAGGGTCAGATTTGGCGGGTGGCGCCACTCCGGGTCAGATTTGGTGGGCGGCGCCACTCTGGGTCCGATTTGGCGGGCGGCGCCACTCTGGGTCCGATTTGGCGGGCGGCGCCACTCTGGGTCCGATTTGGCGGGCGGCGCCACTCTGGGTCCGATTTGGCGGGTGGCGCCACTCTGGGTCCGATTTGGCGGGCGGCGCCACTCTGGGTCCGATTTGGCGGGCGGCGCCACTCTGGGTCCGATTTGGCGGGCGGCGCCACTCCGGGTCTGATTTGGCGGGCGGCGCCACTCTGGCGGGCGGCGCCACTCCGGGTCCGATTTGGCGGGCGGCGCCACACTGGGTCCGATTTGGCGGGCGGCGCCACACTGGGTCCGATTTGGCGGGCGGTGCCACTCTGGGTCCGATTTGGCATTCGGCGCCACTCTGGGTCCGATTTGGCAGGCGGCGCCACTCTGGGTCCGATTTGGCGGGCGGCGCCACTCTGGGTTTGATTTGGCGGGCGGTGCCACTCTGGCGGGCGGCACCACTCTGGGTCCGATTTGGCGTTCGGCGCCACTCTGGGTCCGATTTGGCGGGCGGCGCCACTCTGGGTCCGATTTGGCGGGCGGCGCCACTCTGGGTCCGATCTGGCGGGCGGCGCCACTCTGGGTCCGATTTGGCGGGCGGCGCCACTCTGGGTCCGATTTGGCGGGCGGCGCCACTCTGGGTCCGATTTGGCGGGCGGCGCCACTCTGGGTCCGATTCGGCGGGCGGCGCCACACCGGGTCCGATTTGGCGGGCGGCGCCACTCTGGGTCCGATTTGGCGGGTGGCGCCACTCGGTCCGATTTGGCGGGCGGCGCCACACTGGGTCCGATTTGGCGGGCGTTGCCACTCTGGGTCCGATTTGGTGGGCCGCGCCACACTGGGTCCAATTTGGTGGGCCGGGTCACTCCGGGTCCAATTTGGTGGGCCGGGTCACTCCGGGTCCAATTTGGTGGGCCGGGTCACTCTGGGTCCAATTTGGTGGGCCGGGTCACTCTGGGTCCAATTTGGTGGGCCGGGTCACTCTGGGTCCAATTTGGTGGGCCGGGTCACTCTGGGTCGAATTTGGTGGGACGGGTCACTCTGACTGACAGCAGGATAAGGGAATGGCTGATAACAGAGAGAAATAGACTGGCAGCAGGACGGGGAATGGCTGATAACAGAGAGAAATAGACAGCAGTACGGGGAATGGCTGATACCAGAGAGAAATAGACTGACAGCAGGACAGGGGAATGGCTGATAACAGAGAGGAGCTGATATTATCTGACTGACAAAACCTGTTTTCTAGTGGGCTCGTAGGCGTTGGCATAGTAACTGGATCTGACTGCGCATATCAATGAGCTAATCAGCCAGGTGGCAGTTATTTTTAGAAATTGCCTCAGAAATCAGGCCCATTATAAACGTATTGGAAAATTTCCCTATTGAAACGCATTGAGACACTTTTTTCAAACGCAAATTGCGCCAAAACTACAAATCCGATCGACACGAAAAATACTTAGCACACCTCTCAGGAACGCTGGCTTCGAAATGACACCTCACTGGAGTCTGTGAGTTTAGCGGTTCGGGCCGCATTACGTGCGGACTGAATAATAAGAATAACTAGATGGGTATTTCCTGAAGGAACTACAGATAGTGCTTTGGAATGGTGCCCGGGCTGCCCCTGCAAGACTTTCACACTTGGGTGCCCCTCAGGCGGTCCGATTTGGTGGGTTGGGTCAATCTGGGTCTGATTTTGTGGGCGGGGTAAATCTAGGTCCGATTCGGTGGGCGGGGTCACTTTTGGTCCGATTCTGTGGGCGCGGCCACTCTGGGTCCGATTCGGTGGGCGGAGCCACTCTGGGTCCGATTTGGTGGGCCGGGCACCTTAGGGACCAATTTGGTGGGTGGGGTCACTCGGTCCGATTTGGTGGGCTGGGCACCTCAGGGTCTCATTTGGTGGGCTGGGCACCTCAGGGTCCGATTTGGTGGGTGGGGTCACTCTGGGTCCGATTTGGTGGAAGGGGTCACTCTGGGTCTGATTTGGTGGAAGGGGTCACTCTGGGTTCGATTTGGTGGGCGGAGCCACTCTGGGTCCGATTTGGTGGGCGGGGTCACTCTGGGTCCGATTTGGTGGGCGGGGTCACTCTGGGTCCGATTTGGTGGGCCGGGCCTCTCGGGTTCCGAATTGGTGAGCGGGGTAATCTACTATCTAATTGTCTAAGGGCACTTCCGTCTTTCTGTCTCACAACACCGCTACGTCATCATCTCATGAGACCGCAATGCACTCTTGGGACCGGAGCGCGCAACAAGCATCGGGTACCGGCCACTCCAGGTGCAACAAGCATCGTGTACCGGCCGCTCTAGGAGGTGCAACAACCATCAGATACCGGCCGCTCCAGGAGGTGAGTATGTAACTTTTTTATTTTAATTCTTTTTTTTTTTTTTAACAGGGATATGCAGTATACTATGTGACTGGACAATATACTACGTGACTGGGCAGTATAACTACGTGGCTCTGCGCTGTATACTGCGTGGCTCTGCGCTGTATACTGCGTGGCTCTGTGCTGTATACTACGCGGCTCTGCGCTGTATACTACACGGCTCTGCGCTGTATACTGCGCGGCTCTGCGCTTTGTACTGCGCGGCTCTGCGCTATATACTGCGTGGCTCTTCGCTGTATACTACGCGGCTCTGCGCTGTGTACTGCGCGGCTCTGCGCTGTGTACTGCGCGTGTCTGTGCTGTGTACTGCGTGTCTGCGCTGTATACTGCGCGGCTCTGCGCTGTGTACTGCGCGGCTCTGCACTGTGTACTGCACGGCTCTGCGCTGTATACTGCGGGGCTCTGCACTGTATACTGCGGGGCTCTGCGCTGTATACTACGCGGCTCTGCGCTGTATACTGCGCGGCTCTGCGCTGTATACTGCGTGGCTCTACGCTGTGTACTGCGCGGCTCTGCGCTGTATACTGCGCGGCTCTGCGCTGTATACTGGGCGGCTCTGCGCTGTGTACTGCGCGGCTCTGCGCTGTATACTGCGCGGCTCTGCGCTGTATACTGCGCGGCTCTGCGCTGTATACTGCGCGGCTCTGCGCTGTGTACTGCGCGGCTCTGCGCTGTGTACTGCGCGGCTCTGCGCTGTGTACTGCGCGGCTCTGCGCTGTGTACTGCGCGGCTCTGCGCTGTATACTGGGCGGCTCTGCGCTGTGTACTGCGCGGCTCTGCGCTGTATACTGCGCGGCTCTGCGCTTTATACTGCGCGGCTCTGCGCTGTGTACTGCGCGGCTCTGCGCTGTGCACTGCACGGCTCTGCGCGGTATACTGCGCGGCTCTGCGCTCTGTACTGCGCGGCTCTGCGCTGTGTACTGCGCGGCTCTGCGCTGTATACTGCGCGGCTCTGCGCTGTGTACTGCGCGGCTCTGCGCTGTGTACTGCGCGGCTCTGCGCTGTGTACTGCGCAGCTCTGCGCTGTGTACTGCGCGGCTCTCCGCTTTATACTGCGCGGCTCTGCGCTGTGTACTGCGCGGCTCTGCGCTGTGTACTGCGCGGCTCTGCGCTTTATACTGCGCGGCTCTGCGCTTTGTACTGCGCGGCTCTGCGCTGTGTACTGCGCGGCTCTGCGCTGTGTACTGCGCGGCTCTGCGCTTTGTACTGCGCGGCTCTGCGCTGTGTACTGCGCGGCTCTGCGCTGTATACTGCGCGGCTCTGCGCTGTGTACTGCGCGGCTCTGCGCTGTGTACTGCGCGGCTCTGCGCTGTGTACTGCGCGGCTCTGCGCTTTATACTGCGCGACTCTGCGCTTTGTACTGCGCGGCTCTGCGCTGTGTACTGCGCGGCTCTGCGCTGTGTACTGCGCGGCTCTGCGCTGTGTACTGCGCGGCTCTGCGCTGTGTACTGCGCGGCTCTGCGCTGTGTACTGCGCGGCTCTGCGCTGTATACTGCGCGGCTCTGCGCTGTGTACTGCGCGGCTCTGCGCTGTGTACTGCGCGGCTCTGCGCTTTGCACTGCGCGACTCTGCGCTTTGTACTGCGCGGCTCTGCGCTGTGTACTGCGCGGCTCTGCGCTGTGTACTGCGCGGCTCTGCGCTGTGTACTGCGCGGCTCTGCGCTGTGTACTGCGCGGCTCTGCGCTGTGTACTGCGCGGCTCTGCGCTGTGTACTGCGCGACTCTGCGCTGTGTACTGCGTGGCTCTGCGCTTTGTACTGCGCGACTCTGCGCTTTGTACTGCGCGGCTCTGCGCTGTGTACTGCGCGACTCTGCGCTTTGTACTGCGCGGCTCTGCGCTGTGTACTGCGCGGCTCTGCGCTGTGCACTGCGCGGCTCTGCGCTGTGTACTGCGCGGCTCTGCGCTGTGTACTGCGCGGCTCTGCGCTGTATACTGCGCGGCTCTGCTCTGTGTACTGCGCGGCTCTGCGCTGTGTACTGCGGGGCTCTGCGCTTTATACTGCGCGACTCTGCGCTTTGTACTGCGCGGCTCTGCGCTGTGTACTGCGCGGCTCTGCGCTGTGTACTGCGCGGCTCTGCGCTGTGTACTGCGCGGCTCTGCGCTTTATACTGCGCGACTCTGCGCTTTGTACTGCGCGGCTCTGCGCTGTGTACTGCGCGGCTCTGCGCTGTGTACTGCGCGGCTCTGCGCTGTGTACTGCGCGGCTCTGCACTGTATACTGCGTGGCTGTGCAATATACTTCGTGGACATACATATTCTAGAATACCCGATGAGTTAGAATCGGGCCACAGTCTAATAATCATAAGACTACAGATAGTGGTTTGGAATTGTGCTGTACTGTCACTTTAAGAGCTGATATTATCTGACAAAACTTGTGACCTGGTGGGCTGATGTAGACTTCATAGGCGTTGGCATAGTAACTGTGTCTGACTGCGCATATCAATGAGCTAATCAGCCAGGTGGCAGTTATTTTTAGAAATTGCCTCAGAAACCAGCCCATTATAAACGTATGGGACAATTTCCCTATTGAAACGCATTGAAAGACTTTTTTCAAACACAAATTGCGCAAAAACTACAAATCCGATCGGCACGAAAAATACTTAGCACACCTCTCAGGAACGCTGGCTTCGAAATGACACCTCACTGGAGTCTGTGAGTTTAGCGGTTCGGGCCGCATTACGTGCGGACTGAATAATAAGAATAAGAAGTTTACCACGGTGGAATAACAGTATAGTGCTTTGTTCCAAAGCACTATAACTAGATGGGTATTTCCTGAAGGAACTACATATAGTGCTTTGGAATGGTGCCCGGGCTGCCCCTGCAAGACTTTCACACTTGGGTGCCCCTCAGGCACTGGTTTGGTTGTTGTAGCCCCTAAAGGGGTGAGGCCACTCTGGTTCCGATTTGGTGGGCGGGGTCACTCTGGGACCAATTTGGCGGGCGGCGCCACTCTGGGTCCGATGTGGCTGGCGGCGCCACTCTGGGTCCAATTTGGTGGGCGGCGCCACTCTGGGTCCGATTTGGTGGGCAGCGCCACTCTGGGTCCGATTTGGTGGGCGGCGCCACTCTGGGTCCGATTTGGCGGGCGGCGCCACCCTGGGTCCGATTTGGCGGGCGCCGCCACCCTGGGTCCGATTTGGCGGGCGCCGCCACCCTGGGTCCGATTTGGCGGGCGCCGCCACCCTGGGTCCGATTTGGCGGGCGCCGCCACCCTGGATCCGATTTGGCGGGCGCCGCCACCCTGGGTCCGATTTGGCGGGCTGCGCACCTCGGGATCTGATTTGGTGGGCGGGTCACTTTAAGAGTTGATATTATCTGGCAAAACTGTGTCTTGGTACAGTTCGCAGGCGTTGGCATAGTAACTGAGTCTGACTGCGCATATCAATGAGCTAATCAGCCAGGTGGCAGTTATTTTTAGAAATTGCCTCAGAAATCAGGCCCATTATAAACGTATGGGAAGATTTCCCTATTGAAATGCATTGAAACACTTTTTTCAAACGCAAATTGCGCCAAAACTACAAATCCGATCGACACGAAAAATACTTAGCACACCTCTTGGGGACGCTGGCTTCGAAATGACACCTCACTGGAGTCTGTGAGTGAAGCGGTTTGGGCCGCATTAACTGCGGACTGAATAATAATAAGAAGAAGTTTACCACGATGGAATAACAGTATAGTGCTTTGTTCCAAAGCACTATAATAAGAAGAAGTTTACCACGGTGGAATAACAGTATAGTGCTTTGTTCCAAAGCACTATAACTAGATGGGTATTTCCTGAAGGAACTACAGATAGTGCTTTGGAATGGTGCCCGGGCTGCCCCTGCAAGACTTTCACACTTGGGTGCCCCTCAGCCGGTCCGATTTGGTGGGTTGGGTCAATCTGGGTCTGATTTTGTGGGCGGGGTAAATCTAGGTCCGATTCGGTGGGCGGGGTCACTTTTGGTCCGATTCTGTGGGCGCGGCCACTCTGGGTCCGATTCGGTGGGCGGAGCCACTCTGGGTCCGATTTGGTGGGCGGGGCACCTTAGGGACGAATTTGGTGGGTGGGGTCACTCGGTCCGATTTGGTGGGCTGGGCACCTCAGGGTCTGATTTGGTGGGCTGGGCACCTCAGGGTCCGATTTGGTGGGTGGGGTCACTCTGGGTCCGATTTGGTGGGCGGGGTCACTCTGGGCCCGATTTGGTGGAAGGGGTCACTCTGGGTCCGATTTGGTGGAAGGGGTCACTCTGGGTCTGATTTGGTGGAAGGGGTCACTCTGGGTCCGATTTGGTGGGCGGAGCCACTCTGGGTCCGATTTGGTGGGCGGGGTCACTCTGGGTCTGATTTAGGGGGCGGGGTCACTCTGGGTCTGATTTAGGGGGCGGGGTCACTCTGGGTCCGATTTGGTGGGCCGGGCCCCTCGGGTTCCGAATTGGTGAGCGGGGTAATCTACTATCTAATTATCTAAGGGCACTTCCGTCTTTCTGTCTCACAACACCGCTACGTCATCATCTCGTGAGACCGCAATGCACTCTTGGGACCGGAGCGCGCAACAAGCATCGGGTACCGGCCACTCCAGGTGCAACAAGCATCGTGTACCGGCCGCTCTAGGAGGTGCAACAACCATCAGATACCGGTCGCTCCAGGAGGTGAGTATGTAACTTTTTTATTTTAATTCTTTTTTTTTTTAACAGGGATATGCAGTATACTATGTGACTGGACAATATACTACGTGACTGGGCAGTATAACTACGTGGCTCTGCGCTGTATACTGCGTGGCTCTGTGCTGTATACTGCGTTGCTCTGCGCTGTATACTACGCGGCTCTGCGCTGTATACTACGCGGCTCTGCGCTGTATACTGCGTGGCTCTGCGCTGTGTACTGCGCGGCTCTGCGCTGTGTACTGCACGGCTCTGCGCTGTGTACTGCGCGGCTCTGCACTGTGTACTGCGCGTTCTGCGCTGTATACTGCGCGGCTCTGCGCTGTATACTGCGCAGCTCTGCGCAGCTCTGCGCTTTGTACTGCGCGGCTCTGCGCTATATACTGCGTGGCTCTTCGCTGTATACTACGCGGCTCTGCGCTGTGTACTGCGCGGCTCTGCGCTGTGTACTGCGCGGCTCTGCGCTGTGTACTGCTCGGCTCTGCGCTGTGTACTGCGCGGCTCTGCGCTGTGTACTGCGCGGCTCTGCGCTGTGTACTGCGCGGCTCTGCGCTGTGTACTGCGCGGCTCTGCGCTGTGTACTGCACGGCTCTGCGCGGTATACTGCGCGGCTCTGCGCTTTATACTGTGCGGCTCTGCGCTCTGTACTGCACGGCTCTGCGCTGTCTACTGCGCGGCTCTGCGCTGTGTACTGCTCGGCTCTGCGCTGTGTACTGCGCGGCTCTCCGCTTTATACTGCGCGGCTCTGCGCTTTATACTGCGCGGCTTTGCGCTGTGTACTGCATGGCTCTGCGCTGTGTACTGCGCGGCTCTGCGCTGTGTACTGCGCGGCTCTGCGCTGTGTACTGCGCGGCTCTGCGCTTTATACTGCGCGGCTCTGCGCTGTGTACTGCGCGGCTCTGCGCTGTGTACTGCACGGCTCTGCGCTGTGTACTGCGCGGCTCTGCGCTGTGTACTGCACGGCTCTGCGCTTTATACTGCGCGGCTCTGCGCTGTGTACTGCACGGCTCTGCGCTGTGTACTGCGCGGCTCTGCGCTGTGTACTGCGCGGCTCTGCGCTTTATACTGCGCGGCTCTGCGCTGTGTACTGCGCGGCTCTGCGCTGTGTACTGCGCGGCTCTGCGCTGTGTACTGCACGGCTCTGCGCTGTGTACTGCGCGGCTCTGCGCTGTGTACTGCGCGGCTCTGCGCCGTGTACTGCGCGGCTCTGCGCCGTGTACTGCGCGGCTCTGCGCCGTGTACTGCGCGGCTCTGCGCTGTGTACTGCGCGGCTCTGCGCTGTGTACTGCGCGGCTCTGCGCTGTGTACTGCACGGCTCTGCACTGTATACTGCGTGGCTGTGCAATATACTACGTGGACATGCATATTCTAGAATACCCGATGAGTTAGAATCGGGCCACAGTCTAATAATCATAAGACTACGGATAGTGGTTTGGAATTGTGCTGTACTGTCACTTTAAGAGCTGATATTATCTGACAAAACTTGTGACCTGGTGAGCTGATGTAGATTTCATAGGAGTTGGCATAGTAACTGTGTCTGACTGCGCATATCAATGAGCTAATCAGCCAGGTGGCAGTTATTTTTAGAAATTGCCTCAGAAACCAGCCCATTATAAACGTATAGGAAAATTTCTCTATTGAAACGCATTGAAAGACTTTTTTCAAACACAAATTGCGCAAAAACTACAAATCCGATCGACACGAAAAATACTTAGCACACCTCTCAGGAACGCTGGCTTCGAAATGACACCTCACTGGAGTCTGTGAGTTTAGCGGTTCGGGCCGCATTACGTGCGGACTGAATAATAAGAATAAGAAGAAGTTTACCACGGTGGAATAACAGTATAGTGCTTTGTTCCAAAGCACTATAATAAGAATAAGAAGAAGAAGAAGTTATCCACGGTGGAATAACAGTATAGTGCTTTGTTCCAAAGCACTATAAATATCTGTAAACCTACAGAGTGGAATGTAAAGATTTGGCACCCCAGGTCAAAATTTGTATTATTGTGAACAGTTAAGCAAGTTGAAGATTGAATAATCTCTAAAAAGAGGTGTTAACTTAAAGATTGTACTTTTGGCAAAAAAAAGCATATTTTAATCTTTTACATTTTAAAAATTTCAAAAAGGTAAGTGGACCAAGGTAAAAGTGTGGCTACATTTCATGGTTAGTACCTGGTAGCAGCCCCTTTTGCAAGTATCACAGCTTGTAAACGCTTTTTGCAGCCATACAAGAGTCTTTCAATTCTTCGTTGAGGTAGTTTCATCCATTCTTCCTTGGAAAATTCTTCCAGTTCTGTCTTAAATTACTGGATCATCTTGTATGCACCGCTATTTTGACATCCAACCACAGATTTTCAATGATGTTCAGATAAAGGGACTGTGAGGGCCATTGTACAACTTTGAGGTAGTTTATTGTGGATTTTGATGCGTGTTTAGGATCATTATCCATTTGATCTTCTTTTCAACTTTAGCTTTTTATCGATGATATTATATTTGCATCAAGAATTTGTTGCAATTTCATTGAATCCACTCTTGTTTCTATCTGTGAAATGATCCCCATATCATTGTCTGCCACCCCAAAGCATGATTGATCCCCCCATGCTTAACCCCTTAGTGACAGAGCCAATTTTTACAATTCTGACCACTGTCAGTTTATGAGGTTATAGCTCTGGAACGCTACAAAGTATCCCAATGATTCTGAGATCATTTTTTCAAGACATATTGTACTTCATGTTAGTGGTAAAATGTATTCAATATAACTTGCGTTTATTTATGAAAAAGGAAATTTGGCAAACATTTTGTAAATTTAGCAATTTTCAAACTTTTAATTCCGTACCCTTAAAGAAGTTGTCCACTACTATAACCTTTTTTTTTTTTTTTTCTTCATAAATCTTGCTATTATGTGCCACTGAAAACATCTACTGTGTTTATTTTAGCAATATTACCTTTTATCGTGCTGTAGCAGCACATTTTCAGTGCTGGATTCAGCTCTCATGGGGTTAATCGACAACTTCCTTTCTCCTGAGTTACTGTGCTCTAATACTACAAGTTCCATGATGCATTGCACTGCTACTAAGCCCGAACCTACCACACCCACTCCAAAACACACCCAAACCCCTCCCTCCTCTCCCCCCTCTAGCTTCAAAAAGATTTGTGATGTCATAAAAAGATTTGTGATGTCATTTCTGTCCAACCTCCTCTTTTACATTTATCCAACCCACACTCCATTACACACATATAGATAGATAGATAGATAGATAGATAGATAGATAGATAGATAGATAGATACAGATATATCTATATATCTATGTCTATTTCCATAGGTATGTCCATATCCATGTTTCTAAACCCCTTCACCCCTGGAGCTTTTTTGTTTTCGTTTATCGCTCCCCTTCTTTCCAGAGCCATAATTTTTCCATCAATATGGCCATGTGGGGGCTTATCTTTTGCGGGACAAGTTCTACTTTTGAACGACACCATTGGTTTTACCATCTCGTGTAGCAGAAAATGTGAAAAAAATTTAAAGTGCAATGAAATGGCAAAAAAAGTGCAATCGCACACTTGTTTTTTGCTTGGCTTTTTGGCTAGGTTCACTAAATGCTAAGGCTGTGTGCACACGTTGCGGATCTGATTGCAGATCCGCAGCATTTTTTGCCGCCCTGAATTGCATCAAATCCGCAGTGTAGTGTACAACCAATGTAAGTCTATGGGAGCCGCAGACTTGTTGTGCACATGCTGCGGAAAAAGCCGCACCAAAACCACACCAAGAACTGCATCAAAACCGCACCAAAAACTGCATCAAAACCGCACCAAAACTGCAAAACTGCAAAACTGCACCAGGTTTTGATGCAGTTTTTGGTGCAGTTTTGATGCAGCTTTTGGTGCAGTTTTGATGCAGTTTTTGGTGCAGTTTATGTGCGGTTTTAAAGCTGTTTTTGGAAATAAGTAAATAAACGGAAAATGTGCATGATTTGAATGGAAACATGCATGAAAAAACGGATTTCAAGGCCGGACTCATCATTTCACAGCTCAGTTTCATACGTTTTTTTGCCGGATCCGTCGCTGTGCGTTTTTTCGCAGGACAGAAAAAACGTTCCTCTGTATGTGTTTTCCATCCAGCGGAAACAGCTTTTTTGACGGATTCGGCAAAAAACGGATGAAACTCTATGAGAAAAAAACGGATCCGGCGGAAAAAAATGGATCCGTTTTTTTCAAAACTCGTCGGATTGTGCCTCACGGCAAAAACCTGATGTGTGAAAGCACCCAAATATATGGATAGATACATCTATGTATCTATAGATATACCTATCTATAAATATATCTATAGATAGATATATCCATAGATATATAATAGAAAGGCCGATGTTTCTAAGGCCTTTTTCACACTAGCGCCGTGCACTGCACATCGCAATGCGTCATTGTGGAGAAAAAACTCGTCCTGCAAAGTTGTCTGCAGGATGCGTTTTTTCTCCATAGACTTTTATTAGCGACGCAGCGCGACGGACCCTTAACGATGCTAGTGTGGAAGCAGCCTAAGGCTACTTTCACACTTGCATTTTTAGCAATCCGTCTTTTTGGGAAAAAAACGGATCCTGCAAATGTGCTCGCAGGATGCGTTTTTTACCCATAGACGTGTATTAGTGAAGGATTGCGATGGATGGCCACACGTCGCGTCCATCGTGCAACCGATGTGTCGTGTTTTGGCGGACCGTTGGCACGTCCGTCGCGTCTGCTATTTTCTAACGCGTATGCGCGGCCAAATCTCCGCCCCCTCCTCCCCGGACTTCAGAATGGGCAGCGGATGCGTTGAAAAACTGCATCCGCTGCCCACGACGTGCACAAATTTCACAACGTGCGTCGGTACTTCGGCCCAACGCATAGCGATGGACCCGTGCTGACGCAAGTGTGAAACAGGCCTTAATGAGCGTTTAATTTAATAAAAAACGGAAAAAAATGGTGTGGGCTCCCGCGCAATTTTCTGCGCCAGAGGGGGAAAGCCGACGGCTGGGGGCCAATATTTGTAGCCTGCTATGATCATCAGCCCGCACCTGTCTGCGTAGCCTTTACTGGCTATTAAAATAGGGGACCCCCCCAAAAAAATGACGTGGGGTCCCCCTACATTTTATAGCCAGAAAGGCTACGCAGACAGCTGCGGGCTGATATTCATAGCCTAGAGAGGGGCCATTGATATTGGTCCCCCCCCCGGCTACAAATACCAGTCCGCAGCGACCCCAAAAATGGCGCATCTGTAAGATGCGCCAATTCCGGCACTTAGCCCCTCTCTTCCCACTCCCGTGTAGCGGTGGGATATGGGGTAATAAGGGGTTACTGTCACTTTGCTATTGCAAGGTGACATTAAGCCGGGTTAATAACGGAGAGGCGTCAATAAGACGCCTATCCGTTATTAATCCAATACTAATAAAGGGTTAATAAAACACACACACATTAGGAAAAAAGTATTTTAATATTCTTAATTTAACTATGCTTACCATACTTCAGCGCCTGCAAAAAACGTAGAATAATAAACCGTATACTACCTGTCCGCCGTAGTTCAATTAATAACGAGTGTCCCAATGACGATCTCCTCTATAGAACAGTGACATCGGGTGATATCACTGCTCTATAGGACCCTCAGACAATGGCTCCTGCAGTGCATCACTGAGGTTACTAAAGTTCACAGGTCTCACTTTATGGCAAAAAGCTGCGTGGGAACTTTCTCATACAGCATGCCATAAAGTGAGACTAGGGACTATTTTCTCACAGGGGCGTAGGAATACATTGTGGGGAATACAGTGTGGAAGGATACCTTCCTCCCCTCATTGTGTTCCTGGAGCCCCTGGAGAGTGGTTGCGTCAGCAGATGCTGCTGTTCTCCACAGGAGATCATCGAGGGACACTCGTTTTAATTGGATTTCTGCAGATCAGGGAGTATATTGTTTGTTTATTGTTTTAATATTTTTTACATATGAAAATGGCTTCGGGGATCAAAGTGACAAGTGATGGTGAGTATATACTCTATGCTATATGTACTGTATGTCTGTCTATGTATGTATGTATGTATGTACTGTATGTCTGTATGTATGTACACATACTGTATGCGCATGTCGTCGCATGCAGCATGTCATCGCATGTCGTCACATGTCGTCGCATGCCGCATGTCGTCGCATGCCGCATATCGTCGCATGCCGCATGTCGTCGCATGGCGCATGTCGTCGCATGCAGCATGTCGTTGCATGTCGTCGCATGGCACATGCCATCTCATGGTGCATGTCGCCGCATGCCGCATGTCGTTGCATGTCGTCGCATGCCGCATGTCGTCGCGCATGCCACCACATTCAGCATGTCGTCGCAAGGTGCATGTCGTCACATGCAGCATGTCGTCGCATGTTGTCACATGGCGCATGTCGTCGCATGGCACATGGCGTCGCATGGCGTCATATGCCGCATGTCGTCGCATGCCACATGTCGTCGCATGCAGCATGTAGTCGCATGGTGCATGTCGTCGCATGGCTCATGTCGTCGCATGCAGCATGTCGTCGCATGGCACATGTCGTCGCATGGCACATGTTGTCGCATGCCGCATGTCGTCGCATGCAGCATGTCATCGCAAGGCGCATGTCGTCGCATGCAGCATGTCGTCGCATGCAGCATGTCGTCGCATGCAGCATGTCGTTGCATGTCTTCGCATGCCGCATGTCACATGTTCTGTATGTGTTCTATGTATGTACTGTATATGTGGTTTTTTTCAGTTTTTTTTACATTCAACACATTAGCCGGATGATGGGACTACTACTGTCCCATCATTGGCTAATGTGTCACTCACTGCCACTGTAGCAGGCAGAGCCCGATGGGACTTGTTGTCCCATCGGACGATACCTGCACACAGAGACAGACACGCACGCACCACCCCCCAGCACATACTGGTCCGCACAGCGCCGGCGCCCGGGACCGCACAGCGCCGGCAACCGCACAGCGGCGGGGACCGCACAGTGCCGATGACCGCACAGCGCCGGGGACTGCACAGCGCCGGTGCCCGGGACCGCACAGCGCCGGAGACCGCAAAGGCGCCGGGGACCGCACAGCTGTGCACCGGCGCCCGCCCGCACATCCCTGCCTATCCCCGCCCCCAGCACATCCCTGCCTAGCCCCACCCGCCCCCAGCACATCCCTGCCTAGCCCCGCAGGCAGCCTCAGCCCCGCCTACAGCCCAGTCACTCTTTATGAGTGACTGCTGTCTGTGGAGCCTGGGGACACGCCTGCTACTGACGTCACGTCAATTTCCAGAGTCTGGAAATTGACGTGACGTCGGCGGAAATGAGCGGCGGCTGAAGCCTGGGGGTCACGTGACCCAGACTCAGGCACCAGCATAGCGCCGCTCACAGGCGAAAACGGCTAAAGAAGGTATTTACACAAATCATCAGGGGCCCCTGGGGGATACATAGGGGGGCTAATTGAAAGTAGTGGACAACCCCTTTAAATCAGAGAGTAGTGTCACACAAAATAATTAATAAATAACATTTCCCACATGTCTACTTTACATCAGAACAATTTTGAAAAAATAATTTTTTTTTGCTAGGACATTATAAGGGTTAAATTTGGCCAGCAATTTCTCATTTTTCAGCAAAATTTACAAAACTATTTTTTAAGGACAACATCACATTTGAAGTGAGTGTGGGGATCAATATAGCAGAAAATACCCAAAAGTGCCACCATTCTAAAAACTGCACCTCTCAACATGTGCAAAACCACAATCAAGAAGTTTATTAACCCTTCTGGTGCTTCACGAGAACTAAAGCAATGTGGAAGGAACATTTTTTACTTTTTTCACAAAAAAATTACGCTGGAACCAATTTTTTTTATTTTCACATGAGTATCAGGAGAAAATGGACCACAGAATTTGTTGCGCAATTTCTCCTGAGTAAGCTGATACCCCATATGTGAGTAAATGCCACTGTTTGTGTACATGACAGGGCTCAGAAGGGAGGGAGCACCATTTGACTTTTTGAACGCAAAATTCTCTGGATCTCTGGAATGAATGATGACGCCATGCCCCCAGAACACATCCACAGTGATGACAGAGCATCACATGTCTACACATCACATCCACAGTGGTAATACAGTTTCAGTTGTCCACAGATCACATCCGCAGTGGTGATAGAGCTTGATATGTCCCCCACATCACAGCAACAGTGGTGATAGAGCATCACATGTCCCCTTGTAATCCCTGACATATGAGTACTGTGAGGGTACATTTCCACTGGCGAGGAAAACGGACGAGTGCAATCCGATAAAAAATCGGATTGCACTCGGACCAATGTTATTCAATAGGTGTCTTTTCATTTGCGATTTTTTTCTCGGCCGAAATCGGACTGAGAAAAAAATCGCAGCTTGCTGCGATTTGCTGCGAGTCTCGGACGAGACTCGCCAATGCAAGTCAATGGGTGCGAGAAAAAAATCACACAGCACTCGCAACATGCGAGTTCTGTCCGATTTTTACGCACCGGTGTCCTTTGAAAAGCCGGCAATTCAGCGCGGTGTACAGTAAAATCACACTGACAGGTTAGAATAGACTAGATATATACACATAGAATGTGTATATATACATATATATGTCAGTGAGACACCTATATATGTATATTTATATCTAATGCAGCGCTAGAGAGCATTAAAGCCGCTAATTCAATTGCCGGCTTTTCATTTCTCCCCTTTTTTTTGCATATTCCACACTACTAATGTTAATAGTGTGTATGTGCAAAATTTGGCCGCTGTAGCTGCTGAAATAAAGGGTTAAATGGCGGAAAAAATTGGCATGGGCTCCCGCGCAATTTTCTCCGCCAGAATGGTAAACCCAGTGACTGAGGGCAGATATTAATAGCCAGGAGAGGGTCCATGGTTATTGGGCCCCCCCGTGGCTAAAAACATCTGTCCCCAGCCACCCCAGAAAAGGCACATCTGGAAGATGCGCCTATTCTGGCACTTGGCCACTCTCTTCCCACTCCCTGTAGCGGTGGGATATGGGGTAATGAAGGGTTAATGCCACCTTGCTATTGTAAGGTGACATTAAGCCAGATTAATAATGGAGAGGCGTCAATTATGACACCTATCCATTATTAATCCAATTGTTTGAAAGGGTTAAAAAACACACACACACATGATTTAAAAGTATTTTAATGAAATAAACACAGCGGTTGTTTTAATATTTTATTGCTCGCTCAATCCTTAGGAAACCCTTGCTTGGCAAAACAATAAATGCACAAGATACATACCCTCTGTTGAACCGTCACGTCCCACGATGTAATCCATATGAAGGGGTTAAAATAATTTACAAGCAGGAGCCCTGCAAAGGCAGCTGTGCTCGTGCTTGTAATTCCCCGGAGAATGAATGAAATGTAGGTCATTGACCTACATTTCCTTCAGTCGCGGTGATGCGCCCCCTGGTGGATGTCCTCATATGACCTGGAGCGTGGGAAAAAGTTCCCAGGCTGCAGTTCATGAGAACATCCAGCAGGGGCGCATCACCGCGACTCAATGTAAGTATAGATCACTGCTTTCCTTTCAGCACCCGGGGATTACAGGCACGAGCGAGTGGTTTATCGCAGCTCGTGCCTGTAATATTAGTTAACCCCTTCAGATGGATTACCTTGTGGGACGTGATCTGACATCAGAAGGTATGTATCTTGTGCGTTTATTATTTTGCCAAGCGAGGGTGTTGCTGATGGATTGAGAGAACAATAAATTATTAAAACAACCTGTTTGTTTCTTTCATTAAAATACTTTTTAATCGTGTGTGTGTGTGTTTTTTAACCCTTTCAGACAAATGGATTAATAATGGATAGGTGTCATAATTGACGCCTCTCCATTATTAATCTGGCTTAATGTCACCTTACAATAGCAAGGTGGCATTAACCCTTCATTACCCCATATCCCACCGCTACAGGGAGTGGGAAGAGAGTGGCCAAGTGCCAGAATAGGCGCATCTTCCAGATGTGCCTTTTCTGGGGTGGCTGGGGGCAGATGTTTTTAGCCACGGGGGGGCCAATAACCATGGACCCTCTCCTGGCTATTAATATCTGCCCTCAGTCACTGGCTTTACCATTCTGGCGGAGAAAATTGCGCGGGAGCCCACGCCAATTTTTTCCGCCATTTAACCCTTTATTTTAGCACATTCACACTACTAACATTAGTAGTGTGGAATATGCAAAAAAATGGGGATATGAGATGGTTTACTGTATGAAAACCATGTCTCATATCCTGTCGGGTTTGTGAAGGAGAAGGAAAAAGCCGGCAATTGAATTAGAGGCTTTAATGCTCTCTAGCGCTGCATTAAATATAAATATACATATATAGGTGTCTCACTGACATATATATATGTATATATACACATTCTATGTGCATATATCTACTCTATTCTAACCTGTCAGTGTGATTTTACTGTACACGGCGCTGAATTGCCGGCTTTTCAAAGGACACTGGTGCGTAAAAATCGGACAGCAATACGGATGTCATACTGATGTCATACGGATGATGCGATTAAAAATCGCATTGCACTCGCATTGCACTCGCGTGACACTCGCATGACAATCGCATATGTTACATCCGTTTTTTTGGTCCAGATTACGGACCGATTTGTCTCTCGGCAGTGGAAATGTACCCTGAAGTGAAGAGTCTATAGTGAAGTGTGTGTACCTACATATATACCATATAATACACTTCAGCTGCTGGATTAACTCAGTCTATAGCGATATGTGTATGAATTTGTGTGTGGATCGATGGATGTATGAGGGAGGGATGGATGAGGAGTGGGTGAATGGATGGATAGATGGATGGGTGGATCAATAGATGAGGAAGGGAGAGATGGATGCACACATCACATTATACTTACCTATCTAGAAGCCTTTTCCTTCCTGATTTGTCCAATCAGCTAAGACATTCTACTGTTGCCTCACACAGTGTGCTGCACAGGGAGGCTGGAACAGGAGGCAGGATGAGGAGGGTCTGGCAGAGACTGAGGGTGATTACAACCAGTCTCTGCCATAAAGTGAAACTCTGGTCGGGTAGTGATCAGCGTATCCAAAATCAGGACAAACTGTAGTGCCTTATCCAAATATTGAGAAGGAAGTGTACTTGTGGTACTCCTACACTCCTAAAGGCCCTGCACAAAGTGCAAAGCCAGACAAAAATTACAAGCAGGGTCATCTATAAAGCTTTGAAGGTGCCAACTATACTACCTCACTCACATATTGATAAGAAAGTACCTTAGTGGTTCATTCAAATATTTTGAAGAATTTATAGTTATTGCACTTCTACACTCACAAAGGCTATGCACAGAGTTCAATTCCAGAAACAAATAAAAAGCAGGGTCATCTGTACAGCCTTGAAAGCACCAACTGTAGTACTTCATTCAAATATTGAGAATAAAGTGTAGTTATGGGAATCCTAAGCTGATAAAGGCTCTTTACACAGTGCAAATTCAGACAAAAATTGCAAGCAGGGTCATCAATACAACCTTGAAGGTACTGACCATAGTGCCTCATTCAATTATTGAGAATCATTATTACTCAATTATTGAGAAGAAGAATCATCCATGCAGTCTTGAATGTACACCTACACTCATAAAGTCTCTGCACACAGTGCAAAGCCAGAAAAAAATTACAAGCAGGGTCATCCATACAGCTTTGAAGACACCAGCTGTAGTGCCTTTGTCAAATATTGAACATTAAAGATTTTTATCAGAGTGAGCCTGTCATCATTTTTTGTTGACAGGTGAAAACAACTGTGTGTTCTGATATCCACATCAGCAGCACAAAAAGCCTTCTCAGACAAGATGCTAGCGGCACGGCAGCACAACACCTCCAAGAGGGACAGCTCACACCAGGCGTCCAGCTTTGAGACCCAATAATTGAAGGTCACAGAGGAATTAGGGAGTATACTACATTGTTCTGCCAGGTATTGCTTGACAATCTTTAACATTTTTTCCCTTCTTGTCAAAAATACCAGGTCATGAGGACCTGGGTACTGAGGTGTCATGAAATTGTCCCAGATGACAGTATATTCCTGCCTCTGAAAACACGTTACTAAAAATCACAAGGCGCTAAGCACATATGCCCAGAACAGCGGCAGGTGTTGTGAATTTGGATTCTGGGCTCCCCCGGTGGCTACTGGTGGAATTGAACTGGTGTCTTCATCTTCTCTGTTCACCTGTTCCCATCAAGATGTGGGAGTCGCTATATAACCTTGCTGCTCTGTTAGTTTCTTGCCGGTCAACAATGTTATCAGAAGCCTCTCTGTGCTTGTTCCTGCTCCTAGACAACTACTAGATAAGTTGGACTCTTGTCCATGTTTGTTTTTGCATTTTTGTTCCAGTTCACAGCTGTAGTTTCGTTACTGTGTCTGGAAAGCTCTTGTGAACAGGAATTGCCACTCTGGTGTTATGAGTTAATGCCAGAGTTTTAAAGTAATTTCTGGATGGTGTTTTGATTAGGGTTTTTAGCTGACCATGAAAGTGTCCTTTCTGTCTTCTGCTATGTAGTAAGTGGACCTCAAATTTGCTAAACCTATTTTCATACTACGTTTGTTGTTTCATCTTAATTCACCGCCAATACATGTGGGGGGCCTCTGTCTCCTTTTGGGGTATTTCTCTAGAGGTGAGCTAGGACTAATATTTTCCTCTGCTAGCATTATTTAGTCCTCCGGCTGTGGCTGGGCATCTAGAATCAACGTAGGCATGCTACCCGGCCACTGCTAGTTGTGTGTTAGGTTTAGTTCATGGTCAGCTCAGTTCCCATCTTCCAAGAGCTAGTTCCTATATATGCTTATGCTATGATCTCTTGCCATTGAGATCATGATAGTTTGACCGGCCCACTAAAGGGTTAAAATCCTTGGCTGAGAAAGGAGAGAAATAAGTAGTCTGCTGAAATTTTTTTTTTTTTTTTTTTTTTTTTCTCCCCTTTGAATGGCTCTGTGTCCACCTGTTTGTAATGGATCTTCAGAGGGTAACTGCAGGTTTGAATAATCTCGCCACGAAGGTACAAAATTTGCAAGATTTTGTTTGTCATGCACCTGTATCTGAGCCGAGAATTCCTTTGCCGGAATTTTTCTCGGGGAATAGATCTGGGTTTCAGAATTTTCGAAATAATTGCAAATTATTTTTGTCCCTGAAATCTCGCTCTGCCGGAGATCCTGCACAGCAGGTCAGGATTGTGATTTCCTTGCTCCGGGGCGACCCTCAAGACTGGGCTTTTTCATTGACACCAGGGGATCCTGCGTTGCTCAATGTGGATGCGTTTTTTCTGGCCTTGGGGTTGCTTTATGACGAACCTCATTTGGAGCTTCAGGCAGAAAAAACTTTGATGTCCCTATCTCAGGGGCAAGATGAAGCGGAAATCTACTGCCAAAGATTCCGTAAATGGTCTGTGCTTACTCAGTGGAATGAGTGCGCCCTGGCGGCGACTTTCAGAGAGGGTCTCTCTGATGCCATTAAGGATGTAATGGTGGGGTTCCCTGTGCCTGCGGGTCTGAATGAGTCCATGACAATGGCTATTCAGATCGATAGGCGTTTGCGGGAGCGCAAACCAGTGCACCATCTGGCGGTGTCCACTGAGAAATCGCCAGAGAGTATGCAGTGTGATAGAATTCTGTCCCGAAGCGAGCGGCAGAATTTTAGACGGAAAAATGGGTTGTGTTTCTATTGTGGTGATTCTACTCATGTTATATCAGCATGCTCTAAGCGCACTAAAAAACTTGGTAAATCTGTTTCCATTTGCACCTTACCGTCTAAGTTTATTCTATCTGTGACCCTGATTTGCTCTTTGTCATCTATTACCACGGACGCCTATGTCGACTCTGGCGCCGCTTTGAGTCTTATGGATTGGTCCTTTGCCAAACGCTGTGGGTATGATTTAGAGCCTTTGGAGACTCCTATTCCTCTGAAGGGGATTGACTCCACCCCATTGGCTAATAATAAACCACAATACTGGACACAAGTAACTATGCGTATTAATCCGGGTCACCAGGAGATTATTCGCTTTCTGGTGCTGTATAATCTACATGATGATTTGGTGCTAGGATTGCCTTGGCTGCAATCTCACAACCCAGTCCTCGACTGGAGAGCTATGTCTGTGTTGAGCTGGGGATGTAAGGGGGCTCATGGGGATGTACCTGTGGTTTCCATTTCATCATCTATTCCCTCTGAAATTCCTGAGTTCCTGTCTGACTATCGTGACGTCTTTGAAGAATCCAAGCTTGGTTCGTTACCTCCGCACCGAGAGTGCGATTGTGCCATAGATTTAATCCCGGGTAGTAAATACCCAAAGGGTCGTTTATTTAATCTGTCTGTGCCTGAACATGCTGCTATGCGTGAATATATAAAGGAGTCCTTGGAAAAGGGACATATTCGTCCATCGTCATCTCCCTTAGGAGCCGGTTTTTTCTTTGTGTCAAAAAAAGACGGCTCTTTGAGACCATGTATTGATTATCGGCTTTTGAATAAAATCACTGTTAAATATCAATACCCATTGCCGTTGCTGACTGATTTGTTTGCTCGCATAAAGGGGGCCAAGTGGTTCTCTAAGATTGACCTTCGTGGGGCGTATAATTTGGTGCGAATCAGGCAGGGGGATGAGTGGAAAACCGCATTTAATACGCCCGAGGGCCACTTTGAGTATTTAGTGATGCCTTTTGGTCTTTCTAATGCTCCGTCAGTTTTCCAGTCCTTTATGCATGATATTTTTCGCGATTATTTGGATAAATTTATGATTGTGTATCTGGATGATATTCTGATTTTTTCGGATGACTGGGACTCTCATGTCCAGCAAGTCAGGAGGGTTTTTCAGGTTTTGCGGTCTAATTCTTTGTGTGTGAAGGGTTCTAAGTGTGTTTTTGGGGTACAGAGGATTTCCTTTTTGGGATATATTTTTTCCCCCTCTTCCATTGAAATGGATCCTGTCAAGGTTCAAGCTATTTGTGATTGGACGCAGCCCTCTTCTCTTAAGAGTCTTCAGAAATTTTTGGGCTTTGCTAACTTTTATCGTCGATTTATTGCTGGTTTTTCGGATATTGCTAAGCCATTGACCGATTTGACTAAGAAGGGTGCTGATGTTGCTGATTGGTCCCCTGATGCTGTGGAGGCCTTTCGGGAGCTTAAGCGCCGTTTTTCCTCTGCCCCTGTGTTGCGTCAGCCTGATGTTGCTCTACCTTTTCAGGTTGAGGTCGACGCTTCTGAGATCGGAGCTGGGGCAGTGTTGTCGCAGAAAAGTTCTGACTGCTCCGTGATGAGGCCTTGTGCCTTCTTTTCCCGTAAATTTTCGCCCGCTGAGCGGAATTATGATGTTGGGAATCGGGAGCTTTTGGCCATGAAGTGGGCTTTTGAGGAGTGGCGCCATTGGCTTGAGGGGGCCAGACATCAGGTGGTGGTATTGACTGACCACAAAAATTTGATTTATCTTGAGACCGCCAGGCGCCTGAATCCTAGACAGGCGCGCTGGTCATTATTTTTCTCTCGGTTTAATTTTGTGGTGTCATACCTACCGGGTTCTAAGAATGTTAAGGCGGATGCCCTTTCTAGGAGTTTTGAGCCTGACTCACCTGGTAACTCTGAGCCCACAGGTATCCTTAAGGATGGAGTGGTATTGTCAGCCGTTTCTCCAGACCTGCGGCGGGCCTTGCAGGAGTTTCAGGCGGATAGACCTGATCGTTGCCCACCTGATAAACTGTTTGTTCCTGATGATTGGACCAGTAGAGTCATCTCTGAGGTTCATTCTTCTGCGTTGGCAGGTCATCCTGGCATTTTTGGTACCAGGGATTTGGTGGCAAGGTCCTTCTGGTGGCCTTCCCTGTCACGAGATGTGCGAGGCTTTGTGCAGTCTTGTGACGTTTGTGCTCGGGCCAAGCCTTGTTGTTCTCGGGCTAGTGGATTGTTGTTGCCCTTGCCTATTCCTAAGAGGCCTTGGACGCACATCTCGATGGATTTTATTTCAGATCTGCCTGTTTCTCAGAAGATGTCTGTCATCTGGGTGGTGTGTGACCGTTTCTCTAAGATGGTCCATTTGGTTCCTCTGCCCAAGTTGCCTTCTTCTTCCGAGTTGGTTCCTCTGTTTTTTCAAAATGTTGTTCGTTTGCATGGTATTCCTGAGAATATCGTTTCTGACAGAGGGACCCAATTCGTGTCTAGATTTTGGCGGGCATTCTGTGCTAGGATGGGCATAGATTTATCTTTTTCGTCCGCTTTCCATCCTCAGACGAATGGCCAGACCGAGCGGATTAATCAGACCCTGGAGACATATCTGAGGTGTTTTGTGTCTGCTGACCAGGATGATTGGGTTGCTTTTTTGCCATTGGCGGAGTTCGCTCTCAATAATCGGGCCAGCTCTGCCACTTTGGTGTCCCCGTTTTTCTGTAATTCGGGGTTTCATCCTCGATTTTCCTCTGGTCAGGTGGAATCTTCGGATTGTCCTGGAGTGGATGCTGTGGTGGAGAGATTGCATCAGATCTGGGGGCAGGTGGTGGACAATTTGAGGTTGTCCCAGGAGAAGATTCAGCTTTTTGCCAACCGCCACCGTCGTGTTGGTCCTCGGCTTTGTGTTGGGGATTTGGTGTGGTTGTCTTCTCGTTTTGTCCCTATGAGGGTCTCTTCTCCTAAGTTTAAGCCTCGGTTCATTGGCCCGTATAAGATATTGGAGATTCTTAACCCTGTTTCCTTCCGTTTGGACCTCCCTGCATCCTTCTCTATTCATAACGTTTTTCATCGGTCATTATTGCGCAGGTATGAGGTACCGGTTGTGCCTTCCGTTGAGCCTCCTGCTCCGGTGTTGGTTGAGGGTGAGTTGGAGTACGTTGTGGAGAAAATCTTAGACTCTCGTGTTTCCAGACGGAGACTCCAGTATCTGGTCAAGTGGAAGGGATACGGCCAGGAGGATAATTCTTGGGTGAATGCATCTGATGTTCATGCCTCTGATCTGGTTCGTGCCTTTCATAGGGCCCATCCTGATCGCCCTGGTGGTTCTGGTGAGGGTTCGGTGCCCCCTCCTTAAGGGGGGGGTACTGTTGTGAATTTGGATTCTGGGCTCCCCCGGTGGCTACTGGTGGAATTGAACTGGTGTCTTCATCTTCTCTGTTCACCTGTTCCCATCAAGATGTGGGAGTCGCTATATAACCTTGCTGCTCTGTTAGTTTCTTGCCGGTCAACAATGTTATCAGAAGCCTCTCTGTGCTTGTTCCTGCTCCTAGACAACTACTAGATAAGTTGGACTCTTGTCCATGTTTGTTTTTGCATTTTTGTTCCAGTTCACAGCTGTAGTTTCGTTACTGTGTCTGGAAAGCTCTTGTGAACAGGAATTGCCACTCTGGTGTTATGAGTTAATGCCAGAGTTTTAAAGTAATTTCTGGATGGTGTTTTGATTAGGGTTTTTAGCTGACCATGAAAGTGTCCTTTCTGTCTTCTGCTATGTAGTAAGTGGACCTCAAATTTGCTAAACCTATTTTCATACTACGTTTGTTGTTTCATCTTAATTCACCGCCAATACATGTGGGGGGCCTCTGTCTCCTTTTGGGGTATTTCTCTAGAGGTGAGCTAGGACTAATATTTTCCTCTGCTAGCATTATTTAGTCCTCCGGCTGTGGCTGGGCATCTAGAATCAACGTAGGCATGCTACCCGGCCACTGCTAGTTGTGTGTTAGGTTTAGTTCATGGTCAGCTCAGTTCCCATCTTCCAAGAGCTAGTTCCTATATATGCTTATGCTATGATCTCTTGCCATTGAGATCATGACAGGCAGGCAAACCAGTCAATGGGGTGTATGTGACTAACAGAAAACCAATGTATAATATAAAAGGTTGCCGCACTGAGCGGCACTTACAGCATGAAGTAACGTCCTGTGTGAACAAATAGCCACTGTTCTGGCGATGTCCTCCTTCCTGGTCAAAAAAATCCTTAGCAATGGGAGCGTCCTCCCTGAAGGTACAGTCCCCCGGAGCAAGAACTCGCCGCCGTGTGTCAGCGTTGGCCACGGCCGATGGCGCCGCCGACAGTGTAGCGAGGTGAACGGGGGGCGTGGTAGGATGGTGACGTCACCTGTCATGATCTCTGCAGGCAGAGATCATAGCAAGCCTATAGAGGGACAAGCTCTCGGAAGATGGAACTATACTGACCATGAACTAAGCCTGCCGCGCAACTAGAAATAGCCAGGTAGCATTTCCTATTTATCGCTAGATGCCCAGCTCTGGCCTAAGACCTAAATAGCTAGCAGAGGGAAATATAAGACCTGGCTCACCTCTAGAGAAATATTCCAAAGAAGACAGTAGCCCCCCACATATAATGACGGTGAGTTCAGATGAAACAACAAACGCAGCAGGAAAATAGTCTTAGCAAATTTGAGGTCCGCTTACTAGATAGCAGAAGACAGATAGTATACTTTCATGGTCAGCAGAAAAACACTAACAAAACACCATCCAGAGATTACCTTAAACTCTGGCATTAACTCATAACGCCAGAGTAGCAATCCCTGATCAACGAGAGCTTTCCAGACACAGTAACAAAACTTCAGCTGTGAACTGGAACAAATAGGCAAAACAAAACATGGACAAAAGTCCAACTTATCTAGTAGTAGTCTAGAAGCAGGAACAAGCACTGAGAGGCATCAGATAACATTGTTGACCGGCAAGAAACCACCAGAGAAATGAGCTTAAATAGCGACACCCACTACTGATGGAACCAGGTGAAACAGGAAAGAGGATGACAAGTCCAATTCCACAAGCGGCCACCGGGGGAGCCCAGAATCCAAATTCACAACAGTACCCCCCCCTCAAGGAGGGGGCACCGAACCCTCACCAGATCCACCAGGGCGACCAGGATGAGCCCTATGGAAGGCACGAACAAGATCAGAAGCATGAACATCAGATGCATTGACCCAAGAATTATCCTCCTGGCCGTAACCCTTCCAGTTGACCAGATACTGGAGTTTCCGTCTGGAAACACGAGAGTCCAAAATTTTCTCCACAACGTACTCCAACTCACCCTCAACCAACACCGGAGCAGGAGGCTCAACCGAAGGTACAACAGGTACCTCATACCTGCGCAATAACGACCGATGAAAAACGTTATGAATGGAAAAGGACGCAGGGAGGTCCAAACGGAAAGAAACAGGATTAAGAATCTCCAATATTCTATAAGGGCCGATGAACCGAGGTTTAAACTTAGGAGAAGAGACCCTCATAGGGACAAAACGAGAAGACAACCACACTAAATCTCCAACACAAAGCCGAGAACCAACACGACGATGACGGTTGGCAAAACGCTGAGTCTTCTCCTGGGACAACTTCAAATTGTCCATAACCTGCCCCCAGATGTGATGCAATCTCTCCACCACCGCATCCACTCCAGGACAATCCGAGGATTCCACCTGACCGGAGGAAAATCGAGGGTGAAACCCCGAATTACAGAAAAACGGGGACACCAAGGTGGAAGAGCTGGCCCGATTATTGAGGGCGAACTCTGCCAATGGCAAAAAAGCAACCCAATCATCCTGGTCAGCAGAGACAAAACACCTCAGATATGTCTCCAGGGTCTGATTAGTCCGCTCGGTCTGGCCATTAGTCTGAGGGTGAAAAGCAGATGAAAAAGACAAATCTATGCCCATCCTAGCACAGAATGCCCGCCAAAATCTAGACACAAATTGGGTACCTCTGTCAGAAACAATATTCTCAGGAATACCGTGCAATCGGACAACATTCTGAAAAAACAGAGGAACCAACTCAGAAGAAGAAGGCAACTTGGGCAGAGGAACCAAATGGACCATTTTAGAGAAACGGTCACAGACCACCCAGATGACAGACATCTTCTGGGAAACAGGCAGATCTGAAATAAAATCCATCGAGATGTGTGTCCAAGGCCTCCTAGGAATAGGCAAGGGCATCAGCAGTCCGCTAGACCGAGAACTACAAGACTTGGCCCGAGCACAAACGTCACATGACTGCACAAAGACTTGCACATCTCGTGACAGGGAAGGCCACCAGAAGGATCTTGCCACCAAATCCCTGGTACCAAAAATTCCGGGATGACCTGCCAATGCAGAAGAATGTACCTCAGAGATGACTCTGCTGGTCCAATCATCCGGAACAAACAGTCTATCAGGCGGACAACGATCCGGTCTATCCGCCTGAAACTCTTGCAAGGACCGCCGCAGATCAGGAGAAACGGCCGACAAAATTACTCCCTCCCTAAGGATACCTGTGGGTTCAGAATTACCAGGAGAGTCCGGGTCAAAACTCCTAGAAAGGGCATCTGCCTTAACATTCTTAGAACCCGGTAGGTATGACACCACAAAATTAAAGCGAGAAAAAAATAAAGACCAGCGCGCCTGTCTAGGATTCAGGCGTCTGGCAGTCTCAAGATAAATCAAATTTTTGTGGTCAGTCAATACCACCACCTGATGCCTAGCCCCCTCGAGCCAATGGCGCCACTCCTCAAACGCCCACTTCATGGCCAAAAGCTCCCGATTCCCAACATCATAATTCCGCTCTGCGGGCGAAAATTTGCGAGAAAAGAAGGCACAAGGCCTAATGACGGAGCAGTCGGAACCTTTCTGCGACAACACTGCCCCAGCTCCGATCTCCGAAGCGTCAACCTCAACCTGAAAAGGCAGATTCACATCAGGCTGACGCAACACAGGGGCAGAGGCAAAACGGCGCTTAAGCTCCTGAAAGGCCTCTACAGCATGAGGGGACCAATTAGCAACATCAGCGCCTTGTCTGGTCAAATCAGTCAGTGGTTTAACGACATCCGAAAAACCAGCAATAAATCGGCGGTAAAAGTTGGCAAAGCCCAAAAATCTCTGAAGACCCTTAAGAGAGGAGGGCTGAGTCCAGTCACAAATAGCTTGCACCTTGACGGGATCCATCTCAATGGAAGAGGGAGAAAAAATATACCCCAAAAAGGAAATTTTCTGGACCCCAAAAACGCACTTAGACCCCTTCACACATAAAGAATTAGACCGCAGAACCTGAAAAACTCTCCTGACCTGCTGGACATGAGAGTCCCAGTCATCAGAAAAAATCAGAATATCATCCAGATATATTATCATAAATTTATCCAGAAAATTGCGGAAAATATCATGCATAAAAGACTGGAAAACTGAAGGGGCATTAGAAAGACCAAACGGCATGACCAAATACTCAAAGTGGCCCTCGGGCGTATTAAATGCGGTCTTCCACTCATCCCCCTGCCTGATCCGCACCAAATTATACGCCCCACGAAGATCAATTTTAGAGAACCACTTAGCACCCTCTATACGAGCAAACAAATCAGTAAGCAATGGCAATGGGTATTGATACTTAACAGTGATCTTATTCAGAAGCCGATAATCAATACATGGTCTCAAAGAGCCGTCTTTTTTTGAGACAAAGAAAAACCCAGCTCCCAAGGGAGAAGAAGATGGACGAATATGTCCCTTTTCCAAAGACTCCTTTATATATTCCCGCATAGCAGCATGTTCCGGCACAGACAGATTAAACAAACGACCCTTTGGATATTTACAACCCGGTATCAAATCTATGGCACAATCGCACTCACGGTGCGGAGGTAACGACCCAAGCTTGGGTTCGTCAAAGACGTCTTGATAATCAGAGAGGAACTCAGGGACTTCAGAGGGAATGGACGACGAAATAGAAACCAAAGGTAAGTCCCCATGAATACCCTTACATCCCCAGCTCAACACAGACATTGCTCTCCAGTCCAAGACTGGGTTGTGAGACTGCAACCATGGCAATCCCAGTACCAAATCGTCATGTAAATTATACAGCACCAGGAAACGAATAATCTCCTGGTGATCCGGATTGATACGCATGGTTACTTGTGTCCAGTATTGTGGTTTATTATTAGCCAATGGGGTGGAGTCAATCCCCTTCAGAGGAATAAGAGTCTCCAAAGGCTCTAAATCAAAACCACAACGATTGGCAAAGGACCAATCCATAAGACTCAGAGCGGCGCCAGAGTCAACATAGGCGTCCGTGGCAATGGATGACAAAGAGCAAATCAGGGTTACAGACAAAATAAACTTAGACTGAATGGTGCCAATGGAAACAGACTTATCAAGCTTCTTTGTACGCCTAGAGCATGCTGATATAACATGAGTAGAATCCCCACAATAGAAACACAATCCATTCTTCCGTCTAAAATTCTGTCGCTCGCTCCTGGACAGAATTCTATCACACTGCATACTTTCTGGCGTCTTTTCCATAGACACCGCCAGATGGTGCACCGGTTTGCGCTCCCGCAGACGCCTATCAATCTGAATAGCCATTGTCATAGACTCATTCAGACCTGCAGGCACAGGGAACCCCACCATAACATCCTTAACGGCATCAGAGAGACCTTCTCTGAAAGTTGCCGCCAAGGCGCACTCATTCCACTGAGTAAGCACAGACCATTTACGGAATTTTTGGCAGAAAACTTCAGCTTCGTCTTGCCCCTGAGATAGTGCCATCAAAGTTTTTTCTGCCTGAAGTTCCAAATGAGGTTCCTCATAAAGCAAGCCCAAGGCCAGAAAAAACGCATCCACATCGCGTAACGCAGGATCCCCTGCTGGCAATGAGAAGGCCCAATCTTGAGGGTCACCCCTGAGCAAGGAAATCACAATCCTAACCTGCTGAACAGGGTCTCCAGCTGAACGAGACTTCAGGGACAAATAAAGCTTACAATTATTTCGGAAATTCTGGAAGCTAGCTCTATTCCCTGTGAAGAACTCCGGCAAAGGAATTCTCGGCTCAGATACCGGAGCATGTACCACAAAATCTTGTAAATTTTGTACTTTCGTGATGAGATTATTCAAACCCGCAGTTACACTCTGGAGATCCATTATTGTCAGGTGCACACAGAGCCATACAGAGATTAGGAGGAGAGAGAGAAAAAAGACTGCAGCAAGGCAGACTGGAGGAAAAAAAAAAAAAAATAAAAAATTCCAGCAGACTTCTTATAACTCTCCTTTCTCAACCTGGGTCTTTAACACTTTATTGGCCGGTCAAACTGTCATGATCTCTGCAGGCAGAGATCATAGCAAGCCTATAGAGGGACAAGCTCTCGGAAGATGGAACTATACTGACCATGAACTAAGCCTGCCGCGCAACTAGAAATAGCCAGGTAGCATTTCCTATTTATCGCTAGATGCCCAGCTCTGGCCTAAGACCTAAATAGCTAGCAGAGGGAAATATAAGACCTGGCTCACCTCTAGAGAAATATTCCAAAGAAGACAGTAGCCCCCCACATATAATGACGGTGAGTTCAGATGAAACAACAAACGCAGCAGGAAAATAGTCTTAGCAAATTTGAGGTCCGCTTACTAGATAGCAGAAGACAGATAGTATACTTTCATGGTCAGCAGAAAAACACTAACAAAACACCATCCAGAGATTACCTTAAACTCTGGCATTAACTCATAACGCCAGAGTAGCAATCCCTGATCAACGAGAGCTTTCCAGACACAGTAACAAAACTTCAGCTGTGAACTGGAACAAATAGGCAAAACAAAACATGGACAAAAGTCCAACTTATCTAGTAGTAGTCTAGAAGCAGGAACAAGCACTGAGAGGCATCAGATAACATTGTTGACCGGCAAGAAACCACCAGAGAAATGAGCTTAAATAGCGACACCCACTACTGATGGAACCAGGTGAAACAGGAAAGAGGATGACAAGTCCAATTCCACAAGCGGCCACCGGGGGAGCCCAGAATCCAAATTCACAACAGTCACCTGTCCGCAACTGACGGACGTGTGCAGAGGCCAATCCCGACGCGTTTCAAGGGCAACGTCCCTCTTTCATTTTTTTGAGAAAGAGGGACGTTGCCCTCGAAACGCGTCGGGATTGGCCCCTGCACACGTCCGTCAGTTGCGGACAGGTGACGTCACCATCCTACCACGCCCCCCGTTCACCTCGCTACGCTGTCGGCGGCGCCATCGGCCGTGGCCAACGCTGACACACGGCGGCGAGTTCTTGCTCCGGGGGACTGTACCTTCAGGGAGGACGCTCCCATTGCTAAGGATTTTTTTGACCGGGAAGGAGGACATCGCCAGTACAGTGGCTATTTGTTCACACAGGACGTTACTTCATGCTGTAAGTGCCGCTCAGCGCGGCAACCTTTTATATTATATATTCCTGCCTCTGTTGTTCCTGGTGTGCGTCTCGCTTGCCTCTCCTCATTGTCTGATGGGAATGTTTTCAACATATTTTCCATAACTGCCGTATGGTATAACAACATTTTAGTAGATCTCAGCCTCAGGAAGGAGAGATGTAAGGTTCTTCTTGTAGCATGGCTCTAGCAGTTGTGAACACCCATTACTCTTTTTTGCCCATGCTGAATATAACGTGAAGATTCACCTGAAAGGCAGCAGTAACTAAAGTCAGCCATATGTGCCAAGCTCCCTACAGCCAACACTTCCCTGCCTACTCCATGATGAGCACTCTTTATCTCTTTCTCCTATCTCTCTTTCTCCTCATTCCCCTCCTCAGCCCATCAACATAGGAACAAATCTTGTCTAGGTACTAACTTCTACTGCGCTAGCAACCATCTACTGCTCCTTTTTATCCTCCTCATTGTTACCCAATCCATGCTGTGCAGATGAGATGACGCTGGGCTGAGTAGTATCTCCCGGTCTCATGTCTTCCTCCATCTTTACCTAGTATGCATGCAAAGCTTCATCTTTAATTGTGAGCAGCTACTGCTTAAGTAGACACAAAAGTGGACACCTCACACAGGGCAGTAAGCAGTGATGTCACCCTCTGTTAGGGCTAGCGGAACGCACTGAGTAAATATACATGTTTATTATTGATGCGTTCGCAGCCTGGGGTCCATCGTGCAGGGGAACCTGCTGCTAGTAAATAGTGGCACTATTTGGCGGTATAGATTAGCTCTGTTACGTCACAGAGTAGCCATGAAAGGAAAGCACTGCACCCTGTTAGAGTTCACAGGAGCACAGGCTAACTGCCCAACAGAGAGCAGTCAGTGGTCATGCATGCACACAATCTCCTCACCGGAGGTGCCGGTATTCTAAGGGCTTATTTCAGCCAGGTCCCTGAATACACTCAAACATACAATCTCCTCACCGAAGGTGCCGGTATTCTAGGGGCTTATTTCAGCCGGGTCCCTGAATACAATCTCACATGACCACACTGGCGCAAAGCATATAACTCAGAAAGATACTAGCGCATGGCCATGCGGACATGCACACCTTTTATAGCTGCAGCAACTACAGGACCTTCCAAAAAAGGACCAATGGGAAGCTGCCACAGAACCTGAGCAACTTCAGGACCTTCCTAGAGTACCAATGGGAATAGCTGCAGTACCTGAGCATGTGACCCTTGATCTCCAATGAGAGATCTTACCCTGGGCATGCTCAGAAGGGGTGTCACGATTCACACCGTGACTGTCAAGATCCCTTAGCCGCGGCCAGCAGTTTGTCACAAAATCCACAGGGATTCCTGACCACTGCCACCAATATGTCACAGATTGGGGTGATTTTAGACCAACAGACGGCTATCACATGTGCATGGAGGCTTATCTTACAGTAGTTATCCCTCCACTGCCACAATGTGATAAAAAAACACACACCAGGCTATTGACATCTTAGTTTACAGCAGGGGCTTATTTTAGGTATCCCACTGCTCTTCAATATACCATGAACTGCAGGGATTTGTGTATATCCCGCTTACAGTTCCACTTAACACTTGCAGCTCTCTGGTGCCCCCTTTACCCACAGGTCAGATTAGGTACTGCACTTAGGGTAATTAGTCGCCAGAAAGGCTGCCTGCTATGTACGGGCTATTGGGCACGCTGCAGCGATGCGATAACTACTCCCACTCCGGCAGGAACAATAATTATCAAGCCGCAGTCGCTGAAACAACACCCAAAAGCCTGCACAGTACACGGTATCACTGCCACCAGCCTCGATTAAACGGGTCCGAAGCAAACTCAATACAGTAGCGTAATTTCCCTTCAAGAGACTTAGGGTACATTTTTAGAGCAGGGAGGAAGAACTGGCATGAAATAATATACCCCACAGAATGTAGGCAGTGCTTTATAAAAATATTTTACAAAGATGTTACAAATGAGACAATTGCAAATATGTACAAGGTAATTATAACATAAAGAGGATTAAAGGAGAAAATATAACTCACATGTTCTTAGTTCATATCAGTTCAGGCACAAACCATGCTGGTGGGCGGAGCTCCCAAAAATCCCAATGCATGAGGTACAGCTCTTCAGGTCAGACTCACATGTTCTTCCAGCAACAGACTGACTGCTGGAGTCCGGCCAAACCAGTTATAGCTTAGCTTGGTGACATCACCAAAAAGGCTGGCTATCCCAGACCCTCCTCTCTCTACATTCTGACTAAGTATAAGCTAAATCTTTCTAAGACTTGTAATTCCGCTACTGCACATATCATAGTTGTAACAAACCCAGCATTCATCTCAGATTACCGTGGGCTTTCGAATGAGATCAAATATGTCCTATTATTTACAGAGCAAACCCGATGGAGTTAGACGCCCATGTCTAGAGTGATGCGTAGATCCACCGATGGAGAATAAGAAGATATATCTACCATTTTCCTATCTTACATCGTCTGCCTAATATCTTACAAAAATGGAACAAAGGACTTTCAAGATTCTAGAAGTTTCTAATCCAGTTAAAGCTGAGCACTTTCTACTACAGGAAATGCCGGTCGTAAATTCCTTTTGTCAATAAAACTCTTTTCCCCATGTACATTGACAAGGCAGCTCTTGGCTGAGTGAAAGGAAAGGGGTTTTTTTATCCCACAGCTTGCTAGCAAGAGAAACTACTTATATGATATTTCATACCATATCGTGACACCTCCCCCTTTTGGCGTGCGCTACGGCGGCAGAACCTCTCGGTATGCCTCCATGCGCACCTCCGTGGGTTCACCCTGGCGGGAGAGTCCATCTGCATTCCCATGCTCTTTGCCCGCTTTGTGTTTAATAGTGAAGTCAAATTGCTGAAGGGCAAGGCTCCAGCATAGCAACCTGCCATTGGTTCCACACATGGCGTTTAGCCAGCGCAGAGGGTTGTGGTCGGTCACCATGGTGAAGGTGCGACCGTACAAGTAGGGCTGCAAGCACTGCAGGGCCCAGACTATGGCCAGGCACTCCTTCTCGATGGTGGAGTAGGCCATTTCCCTCGGCAAAAGTTTCCGGCTCAGGTACAACACGGGGTGCTCTTGGTCCTCCGAGTCAACCTGGCTGAGCACAGCACCAAGGCCAAACTCGCTGGTGTCGGTCTGTGCCAAGACCGGTCGACTGCTGTCGACTGCTTTCAACACAGGGGCGTTGCACAGTGCTGTTTTCAATGTCTGGAAGGCCTCCTCACAGCCATCTGTCCAGTTGACGATGTGGGGTAGCTTCTTCCGGGTGAGGTCCGTCAAAGGTTTTGCCAGGCTACTATAGTGCTGCACAAAGCGCCTATAGTACCCTGTAGTGCCCAGGAAGGACATCACCTGTTTCTTGGTCCCAGGAGTGGGCCAGTTCACAATCGCGCCCACTTTCTCAGGCTCCGGTTTCAGGGTGCCCGGTGCCCCAGGTAGTGGACCTCCCTCATGCCGATCTGGCACTTTCCCGGCTTGATAGTCAGTCCTGCTTGATGAATTCGCCTGAGCACCTCCTCAAGATGCTGCAGGTGTTCCCCCCAGGAGGGACTAAAGATGGCAATGTCATCCAAGTACGCCACGGCGTACTTCTCCAGTCCCTGAAGCAGGAGATTGACCATCCGCTGGAAAGTGGCAGGGGCATTCTTCATGCCGAAGGGCATGACCGTGGACTCGTACAGTCCAAAGGGTGTGATAAAGGTGGACTTCTCCTGCGCCTCGGGGCTCAGGGGAATCTGCCAGTATCCGCGACTCAGATCCATTATTGTCAGGTATTTTGCGCCAGCTAACTTCTCAAGCTCCTCGATGCGCGGCATTGGGTGCGCGTCAGAGGCTGTAATGGCGTTGAGCCCCCTGTAGTCCACGCAGAACCGGGTGGTCCGGTCCTTCTTTGGCACGAGAACTACAGGTGAGGCCCACGCACTCTTTGACCGTCGAATCACCCCCAGCTGTAACATCTCATCGATCTCCTGGCGCATAATCTGCTGCACCTGGTCAGAGATTCGATAGGGTGTTCGCCGTAGTGGGGCGTGATTCCCGGTGTCCACCTCATGGACGGCTAACTCAGTCCTTCCAGGCCGGTTGGAGAACACGACCCGGAAGGGTTCCAGTGTGGTTTGCAACTGCAACCGCTGTGGTTCATCTAGCGAGGCGCTTACCTCCACGTCATCAATGGACCCACGGGCCTTGGCTTGGGCCAGCATGTCCAGGAGGGTGTCTTCCTCCCCTTCTTTGGGTTCGCTGCAGACCGGTAGGACGAAAGGTTCACGTTCGTGATGAGCCTTCATCATGTTGACGTGAAAGGCCTTTTGGCCTACCCCGAGCGTGGTCAAGCGTGACCACGAAGGTGACCGGGTTGAGCTGTTGGTGGACGACGTACGGGCTCTCCCAGGCTGCCTGAAGCTTATCCGTTGGTACGGGAACCAGCACCCACACCTGTTGACCCACGTGGTAGGTCCGCTCCCGGGCGTTCTGGTTGTACCAGTGCTTCTGATCAGCCTGAGCCTGCATCATGTTGTCATGCACCAACTGCGTCAAGGTCTGCATCTTGTCACGGAAGCGCATGACATACTCCACTATGGACACTTCAGAAGGGTTCGGCTCCTCTTCCCAGGATTCTCTTACCAACCCAAAGGGGTCCCCGGACTCGCCTGCTGTACAGGAGCTCGAAGGGGGAGAACCCCGTCGAGGCCTGCGGAACCTCTCGGTAAGCGAATAGAAGGTGTGGGAGGTACCTCTCCCAGTCGCGCCCTTGTGTCTCAACCAGCATGCGTAGCATCTGTTTGAGGGTACCATTGAAGCGTTCACACAAGCCATTGGTCTGTGGGTGATACGCACTCGATACCAGGTGCTTCACCTGCATTTTCTTACAGAGAGCCTCCATTAGGTGAGACAGAAATTGGGTCCCTTGATCAGTAAGCATTTCCCTGGGAAATCCTACATGTGAAAAGATGGCCAACAGGGCATCCGCCACCTTATCTGCCCTAGTTGATGACAGAGCTACTGCCTCTGGGTACCGGGTAGCGTAGTCTACCACAGTAAGAATATATCGCTTTCCAGAGCTGCTGGGGACGGCCAGCGGGCCCACAATGTCCACGGCAATCCTCTGGAAAGGCTCCTCTATCACTGGCAAAGGGATTAGGGGAGCCTTAAGAGCAGGCCCCGCCTTCCCCACTCTTTGACAAGTGATACAGGAGTGGCAGTAGTTTGACACCTCTGTCCCCATCTTAGGCCAATAGAAGTGTTGAGACAGCCGGGCCTTAGTTTTGCTGATCCCCAAGTGTCCAGCTAGCGGGATCTCATGGGAAATCCGCAACAACTCACCCCAGAATTGCTGCGGGACGACCAGCTGTCTTTCCCTCAACCACTCCTTTTGTGATTCTCCGGGTACTGTCTCCCGGTACAACCTTCCTCCTTCCCAGAACACCTTCTCCTTATCAGTCTCGGAGAATTGCGTCCCGGCGAGTTGTCTCAAACTCTCTAGGCTCGCATCTGTGTGCAGAGCGGCCTGAAACTCCTGGCTAGGGGAAGCCAGAAGAGACGTCAGGGTCCCTTCCCCACGGGAACCCTCTGGGACCTGCACTGGGTCCACCTCTGGTTCAGTCATAATGATGACTGAGGAGGGTCCGGAAGTCAAACAGGTATCTGCGTTCCGGGCACTCTGACTGCGGGTGACTGCAGCTACGTAGGCTGTCTCCCCGGGGGTTTCTACAAACCCATCAGCCGACGCTGCCATGGGCTCTACCTCCCCATCCACCCCCATTACCTCAGGAGCATTGCTACTTATGGGCCAGTTACCTTCCTCGGTGGCACTGGTCAATTGCATGGCATCACCTTCCTCACGGTTCCCATGTATCTCCCCATTTCTTGTAGCACCGACTAGTGTTGAGCGATACCGTCCGATACTTGAAAGTATCGGTATCGGAAAGTATCGGCCGATACCGGCAAAGTATCGGATCCAATCCGATACTGATACCAATACAAGTCAATGGGACTCAAGTATCGGACGGTATCCCTGATGGTTCCCAGGGTCTGAAGGAGAGGAAACTCTCCTTCAGGCCCTGGGATCCATAGTAATGTGTAAAAGAAAGAATTAAAATAAAAAATATTGCTATACTCACCTCTCCGACGCAGCCTGGACCTCACCGAGGGAACCGGCAGCGTTCTAAAATGCGCGCGTGTCTTGCCTCCCGTGACGTCACGGCTTGTGATTGGTCGCGTCGCCCATGTGACCGCGACGCGACCAATCACAAGCCAGAACGTAATTTTAAAATCCTGAAGGACCTGAAATTACGTCACGGCTTGCTGTGATTGGTCGCGTCGCGGCCACATGGGCGGCACGCGACCAATCACAAGCCGGGACTTCACGGAAGGAAGTAAACGCGCAAATTTTAAGCAAAGAACGCTGCCGGTTCCCTTGGTGAGGTCCAGGCTGCGTCGGAGAGGTGAGTATAGCAATATTTTTTATTTTAATTCTTTCTTTTACACATTATTACATTAATGTTGTTTCGATACCGATACCCGATACCACAAAAGTATCGGATCTCGGTATCGGAATTCTGATACCCGCAAGTATCGGCCGATACCCGATACTTGCGGTATCGGAATGCTCAACACTAGCACCGACACTTGCCCCTGCTAGGGGTTTCTCAGCCGTCTCACTCCGCACAGCGACGTGGCTGAGCACTCCTGTACCTATGGACACATCAATTTTCACAGAAACATCATTATCAGATTCAGTTGGCACAGGTACCACATTTTCACCATCAATCCTAGGCAAAAAACAGATGCATCATTACAAGATAAAGCATGGTCAGGTAACACATGCGATTTCCCATCATCATCATCATCATCATCAGGGTTCACTTTACCCTCATTAGTAGATTGGGGAGGGGTGTCAATGATGAAGTGTGCCACCAACCTCCCCAAATCAGTCCCCAACAAAACATCAGTGGGCAAATTATCAGACAGCCCCACTTCATTCACCCCGCTCCCGGCACCCCAATCAATAAAAACCCGGGCCATCGGTAAGGGACAGCTGATGCCCCCAATCCCAGTGACAGTTAGGGTTTTCCCCAGAATGATTTCTTCAGGGGCCGCCAGTTCGGGTCGGATGAGGGTTCGTTCAGCCCCGGTGTCCTTGAGGCCTGTAGCAACATGACCTCCCACAATGACATGCTGTACGTTATCACACCCCCTCCCAGCCACACCACCCACCAAAAGAACTGCTGCATTAGGCTCTGGGGCCTTGGATGAGGGGTTCTTCTGCTTGGCTGGACATTGGGGACTGATATGACCAGTCTGCCTGCAGTGGTAACACTGGCGAAGTTCGGTGGTAGGTCTGGTGCTGTTGGCCACGGGGACAGGACCTCTGGTGTGTTGGCTGGCAGGGGTACTGGCGTTGGATGCAGGCTTACCCCCTCTCCAGCTGGAGGTGACTGGCTTCCGCACTTCCGATCTACGGTTGGCTTCATAGGCATCGGCAATCTGTGCTGCTTTCGTCACGTCTTTGGGTTCTCTGTCCATCATGAACTGTCGCACCTCAGTTAGGCAAAGATGGAAGAACTGGTCTTTGATCATCAGGTCTCGCAGCTGTGCAAAGGTGGTCACTGACAGTCCTTGGGTGCACTGGTCAAAGTGGGTCCCCAGTCCATGCACCACATCATTGTAACTGTCGTGTGGGCCACGTTGGAGGGTCCGAAACTTTTTACGGTACACCTCGGGTGTAAGCTGGTACTTGGCTATCAGAGCCTGCTTGATGGCCTCATAGTCACCATCTTGTTCTTGAGGGAGTGCAGCAAACGCCTCCAGAGCTTTGCTTCTCAGCCCTGGTGTCAGGTATCATGCCCATTCTTGTGTAGGCAGCTGGTACTGTCTGCAGGCTTTCTCAAAGGCACGCAGAAAAGTGTCCAAGTCCCCATCCTTTTCCATAACAGGAAAGTGGTCGGGCTGGGGCTTTGGTGTCTGAGCGCTGCTGGGCTCACAGCTCTGGGCGGTGGAAGGCGTCTTCCCCTGCCGGAGCATCTCCAGTTCATGTTCTCGCTGGGCTTGGTGTTGTGAATTTGGATTCTGGGCTCCCCCGGTGGCCGCTTGTGGAATTGGACTTGTCATCCTCTTTCCTGTTTCACCTGGTTCCATCAGTAGTGGGTGTCGCTATTTAAGCTCATTTCTCTGGTGGTTTCTTGCCGGTCAACAATGTTATCTGATGCCTCTCAGTGCTTGTTCCTGCTTCTAGACTACTACTAGATAAGTTGGACTTTTGTCCATGTTTTGTTTTGCCTATTTGTTCCAGTTCACAGCTGAAGTTTTGTTACTGTGTCTGGAAAGCTCTCGTTGATCAGGGATTGCTACTCTGGCGTTATGAGTTAATGCCAGAGTTTAAGGTAATCTCTGGATGGTGTTTTGTTAGTGTTTTTCTGCTGACCATGAAAGTATACTATCTGTCTTCTGCTATCTAGTAAGCGGACCTCAAATTTGCTAAGACTATTTTCCTGCTGCGTTTGTTGTTTCATCTGAACTCACCGTCATTATATGTGGGGGGCTACTGTCTTCTTTGGAATATTTCTCTAGAGGTGAGCCAGGTCTTATATTTCCCTCTGCTAGCTATTTAGGTCTTAGGCCAGAGCTGGGCATCTAGCGATAAATAGGAAATGCTACCTGGCTATTTCTAGTTGCGCGGCAGGCTTAGTTCATGGTCAGTATAGTTCCATCTTCCGAGAGCTTGTCCCTCTATAGGCTTGCTATGATCTCTGCCTGCAGAGATCATGACAGTTTGACCGGCCAGAAAAGTGTTAAAGACCCAGGTTGAGAAAGGAGAGTTATTAGAAGTCTGCTGGAATTTTTTTTTTTTTTTTTTTTTTCCTCCAGTCTGCCTTGCTGCAGTCTTTTTTCTCTCTCTCCTCCTAATCTCTGTATGGCTCTGTGTGCACCTGACAATAATGGATCTCCAGAGTGTAACTGCGGGTTTGAATAATCTCATCACGAAAGCACAAAATTTACAAGATTTTGTGGTACATGCTCCGGTATCTGAGCCGAGAATTCCTTTGCCGGAGTTCTTCACAGGGAATAGAGCTAGCTTCCAGAATTTCCGAAATAATTGTAAGCTTTATTTGTCCCTGAAGTCTCGTTCAGCTGGAGACCCTGCTCAGCAGGTTAGGATTGTGATTTCCTTGCTCAGGGGTGACCCTCAAGATTGGGCCTTCTCATTGCCAGCAGGGGATCCTGCGTTACGCGATGTGGATGCGTTTTTTCTGGCCTTGGGCTTGCTTTATGAGGAACCTCATTTGGAACTTCAGGCAGAAAAAACTTTGATGGCACTATCTCAGGGGCAAGACGAAGCTGAAGTTTTCTGCCAAAAATTCCGTAAATGGTCTGTGCTTACTCAGTGGAATGAGTGCGCCTTGGCGGCAACTTTCAGAGAAGGTCTCTCTGATGCCGTTAAGGATGTTATGGTGGGGTTCCCTGTGCCTGCAGGTCTGAATGAGTCCATGACAATGGCTATTCAGATTGATAGGCGTCTGCGGGAGCGCAAACCGGTGCACCATCTGGCGGTGTCTATGGAAAAGACGCCAGAAAGTATGCAGTGTGATAGAATTCTGTCCAGGAGCGAGCGACAGAATTTTAGACGGAAGAATGGATTGTGTTTCTATTGTGGGGATTCTACTCATGTTATATCAGCATGCTCTAGGCGTACAAAGAAGCTTGATAAGTCTGTTTCCATTGGCACCATTCAGTCTAAGTTTATTTTGTCTGTAACCCTGATTTGCTCTTTGTCATCCATTGCCACGGACGCCTATGTTGACTCTGGCGCCGCTCTGAGTCTTATGGATTGGTCCTTTGCCAATCGTTGTGGTTTTGATTTAGAGCCTTTGGAGACTCTTATTCCTCTGAAGGGGATTGACTCCACCCCATTGGCTAATAATAAACCACAATACTGGACACAAGTAACCATGCGTATCAATCCGGATCACCAGGAGATTATTCGTTTCCTGGTGCTGTATAATTTACATGACGATTTGGTACTGGGATTGCCATGGTTGCAGTCTCACAACCCAGTCTTGGACTGGAGAGCAATGTCTGTGTTGAGCTGGGGATGTAAGGGTATTCATGGGGACTTACCTTTGGTTTCTATTTCGTCGTCCATTCCCTCTGAAGTCCCTGAGTTCCTCTCTGATTATCAAGACGTCTTTGACGAACCCAAGCTTGGGTCGTTACCTCCGCACCGTGAGTGCGATTGTGCCATAGATTTGATACCGGGTTGTAAATATCCAAAGGGTCGTTTGTTTAATTTGTCTGTGCCGGAACATGCTGCTATGCGGGAATATATAAAGGAGTCTTTGGAAAAGGGACATATTCGTCCATCTTCTTCTCCCTTGGGAGCTGGGTTTTTCTTTGTCTCAAAAAAAGACGGCTCTTTGAGACCATGTATTGATTATCGGCTTCTGAATAAGATCACTGTTAAGTATCAATACCCATTGCCATTGCTTACTGATTTGTTTGCTCGTATAGAGGGTGCTAAGTGGTTCTCTAAGATTGATCTTCGTGGGGCGTATAATTTGGTGCGGATCAGGCAGGGGGATGAGTGGAAGACCGCATTTAATACGCCCGAGGGCCACTTTGAGTATTTGGTCATGCCTTTTGGTCTTTCTAATGCCCCTTCAGTTTTCCAGTCTTTTATGCATGATATTTTCCGCGATTTTCTGGATAAATTTATGATAATATATCTGGATGATATTCTGATTTTTTCTGATGACTGGGACTCTCATGTCCAGCAGGTCAGGAGAGTTTTTCAGGTTCTGCGGTCTAATTCTTTATGTGTGAAGGGGTCTAAGTGCGTTTTTGGGGTCCAGAAAATTTCCTTTTTGGGGTATATTTTTTCTCCCTCTTCCATTGAGATGGATCCCGTCAAGGTGCAAGCTATTTGTGACTGGACTCAGCCCTCCTCTCTTAAGGGTCTTCAGAGATTTTTGGGCTTTGCCAACTTTTACCGCCGATTTATTGCTGGTTTTTCGGATGTCGTTAAACCACTGACTGATTTGACCAGACAAGGCGCTGATGTTGCTAATTGGTCCCCTCATGCTGTAGAGGCCTTTCAGGAGCTTAAGCGCCGTTTTGCCTCTGCCCCTGTGTTGCGTCAGCCTGATGTGAATCTGCCTTTTCAGGTTGAGGTTGACGCTTCGGAGATCGGAGCTGGGGCAGTGTTGTCGCAGAAAGGTTCCGACTGCTCCGTCATTAGGCCTTGTGCCTTCTTTTCTCGCAAATTTTCGCCCGCAGAGCGGAATTATGATGTTGGGAATCGGGAGCTTTTGGCCATGAAGTGGGCGTTTGAGGAGTGGCGCCATTGGCTCGAGGGGGCTAGGCATCAGGTGGTGGTATTGACTGACCACAAAAATTTGATTTATCTTGAGACTGCCAGACGCCTGAATCCTAGACAGGCGCGCTGGTCTTTATTTTTTTCTCGCTTTAATTTTGTGGTGTCATACCTACCGGGTTCTAAGAATGTTAAGGCAGATGCCCTTTCTAGGAGTTTTGACCCGGACTCTCCTGGTAATTCTGAACCCACAGGTATCCTTAGGGAGGGAGTAATTTTGTCGGCCGTTTCTCCTGATCTGCGGCGGTCCTTGCAAGAGTTTCAGGCGGATAGACCGGATCGTTGTCCGCCTGATAGACTGTTTGTTCCGGATGATTGGACCAGCAGAGTCATCTCTGAGGTACATTCTTCTGCATTGGCAGGTCATCCCGGAATTTTTGGTACCAGGGATTTGGTGGCAAGATCCTTCTGGTGGCCTTCCCTGTCACGAGATGTGCGAGTCTTTGTGCAGTCATGTGACGTTTGTGCTCGGGCCAAGTCTTGTAGTTCTCGGGCTAGCGGACTGCTGTTGCCCTTGCCTATTCCTAAGAGGCCTTGGACACACATCTCGATGGATTTTATTTCAGATCTGCCTGTTTCCCAGAAGATGTCTGTCATCTGGGTGGTCTGTGACCGTTTCTCTAAAATGGTCCATTTGGTTCCTCTGCCCAAGTTGCCTTCTTCTTCTGAGTTGGTTCCTCTGTTTTTTCAGAATGTTGTCCGATTGCACGGTATTCCTGTGAATATTGTTTCTGACAGAGGTACCCAATTTGTGTCTAGATTTTGGCGGGCATTCTGTGCTAGGATGGGCATAGATTTGTCTTTTTCATCTGCTTTTCACCCTCAGACTAATGGCCAGACCGAGCGGACTAATCAGACCCTTGAGACATATCTGAGGTGTTTTGTCTCTGCTGACCAGGATGATTGGGTTGCTTTTTTGCCATTGGCAGAGTTCGCCCTCAATAATCGGGCCAGCTCTTCCACCTTGGTGTCCCCGTTTTTCTGTAATTCGGGGTTTCACCCTCGATTTTCCTCCGGTCAGGTGGAATCCTCGGATTGTCCTGGAGTGGATGCGGTGGTGGAGAGATTGCATCACATCTGGGGGCAGGTTATGGACAATTTGAAGTTGTCCCAGGAGAAGACTCAGCGTTTTGCCAACCGTCATCGTCGTGTTGGTTCTCGGCTTTGTGTTGGAGATTTAGTGTGGTTGTCTTCTCGTTTTGTCCCTATGAGGGTCTCTTCTCCTAAGTTTAAACCTCGGTTCATCGGCCCTTATAGAATATTGGAGATTCTTAATCCTGTTTCTTTCCGTTTGGACCTCCCTGCGTCCTTTTCCATTCATAACGTTTTTCATCGGTCGTTATTGCGCAGGTATGAGGTACCTGTTGTACCTTCAGTTGAGCCTCCTGCTCCGGTGTTGGTTGAGGGTGAGTTGGAGTACGTTGTGGAGAAAATTTTGGACTCTCGTGTTTCCAGACGGAAACTCCAGTATCTGGTCAACTGGAAGGGTTACGGCCAGGAGGATAATTCTTGGGTCAATGCATCTGATGTTCATGCTTCTGATCTTGTTCGTGCCTTCCATAGGGCTCATCCTGGTCGCCCTGGTGGATCTGGTGAGGGTTCGGTGCCCCCTCCTTGAGGGGGGGGTACTGTTGTGAATTTGGATTCTGGGCTCCCCCGGTGGCCGCTTGTGGAATTGGACTTGTCATCCTCTTTCCTGTTTCACCTGGTTCCATCAGTAGTGGGTGTCGCTATTTAAGCTCATTTCTCTGGTGGTTTCTTGCCGGTCAACAATGTTATCTGATGCCTCTCAGTGCTTGTTCCTGCTTCTAGACTACTACTAGATAAGTTGGACTTTTGTCCATGTTTTGTTTTGCCTATTTGTTCCAGTTCACAGCTGAAGTTTTGTTACTGTGTCTGGAAAGCTCTCGTTGATCAGGGATTGCTACTCTGGCGTTATGAGTTAATGCCAGAGTTTAAGGTAATCTCTGGATGGTGTTTTGTTAGTGTTTTTCTGCTGACCATGAAAGTATACTATCTGTCTTCTGCTATCTAGTAAGCGGACCTCAAATTTGCTAAGACTATTTTCCTGCTGCGTTTGTTGTTTCATCTGAACTCACCGTCATTATATGTGGGGGGCTACTGTCTTCTTTGGAATATTTCTCTAGAGGTGAGCCAGGTCTTATATTTCCCTCTGCTAGCTATTTAGGTCTTAGGCCAGAGCTGGGCATCTAGCGATAAATAGGAAATGCTACCTGGCTATTTCTAGTTGCGCGGCAGGCTTAGTTCATGGTCAGTATAGTTCCATCTTCCGAGAGCTTGTCCCTCTATAGGCTTGCTATGATCTCTGCCTGCAGAGATCATGACAGCTTGGCGCTCGGCTCGCTGGGCCTCTCGCTTGGCTCTCTCTGCCTCTTGCTGGGCCTCTCACTCGGCTCGCTCCTGGTATTGCTGGATCAGCTGCAGGTGTCTCTCTAGGTCATCTGCGGAGAATTGTTGCAGAGCCAGCTGCAGGAGGAGGTCTGTGCCCCCCTGGTGGCCAGTAGGGCCCGTATTCAGTGGTTGGACCTCTGCTGCAGCACCATGTTCGCTTGTGCCGGCTTCTGCGGCCTCTGGGCTCTGTGGCCTGGCTTGGTCTGCTTCAAATTGCATCAGTTCAGCGACCATTTGAGCCTTGTTCTTACCCTGGGGATTCAGGCCATGGTACGTGCATATCCCAGCAAGAGTGTCTTTCTTCTGCTGGGTGTACCAGGCTTCTCCTTTCGCAGCCATGGTTGCCAAATAAAAGATAGAATAGAAAAACGAAGAGAAAGGAAGGGGATAATTACCAGTACACAATTGTCTCACAACTAATAAGCACTGAGTTCGTTCTCCCAAACTTATTTTCGCAGAGTTCTCGCAAGAACTTTCTGCAAGTTTTTAGTGAGAGGAATGATTGCTCAAACCAAGTCACTAATGCTCTAATATCCCACCGCCTTGCCACCAATTGTCACGATTCACACCGTAATTGTCAAGATCCCTTAGCCGCGGCCAGCAGTTTGTCACAAAATCCACAGGGATTCCTGACCACTGCCACCAATATGTCACAGATTGGGGTGACTTTAGACCAACAGACGGCTATCACATGTGCAGGGGGGCTTATCTTAGTTATCCCTCCACTGCCACAATGTGATAAAAAACACACACCAGGCTATTGACCTCTTAGTTTACAGTAGGGGCTTATTTTAGGTATCCCACTGCTCTTCAATATACCATGAACTGCAGGGATTTGTGTATATCCCGCTTACAGTTCCACTTAACACTTGCAGCTCTCTGGCGCCCCCTTTACCCGCAGGTCAGATTAGGTACTGCACCTAGGGTAATTAGTCGCCAGAAAGGCTGCCTGCTATGTACGGGCTATTGGGCATGCTGCAGCGACGCGATAACTACTCCCACTCCAGCAGGAACAATAATTATCAAGCCGCAGTCTCTGAAACAACACCCAAAAGCCTGCACAGTACACGGTATCACTGCCATTAGCCTCGATTAAACGGGTCCGAAGCAAACTCAATACAGTAGCGTAATTTCCCTTCAAGAGACTTAGGGTACGTTTTTAGAGCAGGGAGGAAGAACTGGCATGAAATAATATACCCCACAGAATGTAGGCAGTGCTTTATAAAAATATTTTACAAAGATGTTACAAATGAGACAATTGCAAATATGTACAAGGTAATTATAACATAAAGAGGATTAAAGGAGAAAAGATAACTCACATGTTCTTAGTTCATATCAGTTCAGGCACAAACCCTGCTGGTGGGCGGAGCTCCCAAAAATCCCAATGCATGAGGTACAGCTCTTCAGGTCAGATCCACATGTTCTTCCAGCAACAGACTGACTGCTGGAGTCCAGCCAAAACAGTTATAGCTTAGCTTGGTGACATCACCAAAAAGGCTGGCTATCCCAGACCCTCCTCTCTCTACATTCTGACTAAGTATAAGCTAAATCTTTCTAAGACTTGTAATTCCGCTACTGCACATATCATAGTTGTAACAAACCCAGCATTCATCTCAGATTACCATGGGCTTTCGAATGAGATCAAATATGTCCTATTATTTACAGAGCAAACCCGATGGAGTTAGACGCCCGTGTCTAGAGTGATGCGTAGATCCACCGATGGAGAATAAGAAGATATATCTACCATTTTCCTATCTTACATCGTCTGCCTAATATCTTACAAAAATGGAACAAAGGACTTTCAAGATTCTAGAAGTTTCTAATCCAGTTAAAGCTGAGCACTTTCTGCTACAGGAAATGCCGGTCGTAAATACCTTTCGTCAATAAAACTCTCTTCCCCCATGAACATTGACAAGGCAGCTCTTGGCTGAGTGAAAGGGAAGGGGGGTTTTTAGCCCACAGCTTGCTAGCAAGAGAAACTACTTATATGATATTTCATACCATATCGTGACAAGGGGAAAAGCAGGACTTAGTCCCAAACATGTCTGCTCGCCGCTGACCAGTACTGGCTACAATGGCAGAAGCTGGAAAGGCAGCAGTAACCCTTCGCACAGTGTCAGACTGAGCATGACGCTGGGACCAACGCCTCTGTTGAGCAGGCTCCACTACGGCAGGAGAAGAATGGGAGACTGCAGCAGAGATGGCTTGAGATTCCCCCTGTGCAGAGGCAGGAACTCGACCCCTAACGCCCGCTGGCACCATTTGAGGACCCGGGCATTTGGCACACCTAGTCGAGTCCTTAAATCACGTACAGTATGTCTGATCATACTGGTGGTTAGGCTTGTAGTTTTCAGGCCCCTGCTAATCTTGGAATGGCACAGATTGCAAATTACCATTTTTGTTGTCTCAGAACTCACTTTAAAAAAGTTCCAGACTGAGGAACATCTAACTCTTTGATGGAGAAATTCACTAGTTGGTCAGTGACTTTGTCATCCACCACTTTATCTTCCACCACTCCACCCTTGTCCTTATGATTTGGTGACTTAACAACAACATGAATTATTGGTAACAGTGTCTCATCATCATCTACCTCCTTAGATAAAATCAAACGCAGACAGCGGCATTTAACCAGAACTTCCAGCCGGGCGGCCGGAAATAAGCGCATCACCGACCCCCGTCACATGATCAGAGGTCGGCGATGCTTCTACATTGTAACCATAGATGTCCTTGAGACCTCTATGCTTACTGATGCCGGCCTGGTCTGAGCGCCACCCTGCGCTCACAGCACACCTACATTTCTGCTACATAGCAGAGAACATCAGATCACTGCTATGTAGCAGAAGCAATCGCGTTGTGCCAGCTTCTAGCCTCCCATGGAGGCTATAGAAGCATGGCAAAAGTAAAAAAAGTAAAAAAAATGTACGGCGTACTTCTCCAGTCCCTGAAGTAGGAGATTGACCATCCGCTGGAAAGTGGCAGGGGCATTCTTCATGCCGAAGGGCATGACCGTGGACTCATACAGTCCAAAGGGTGTGATAAAGGTGGACTTCTCCTGCGCCTCGGGGCTCAGGGGAATCTGCCAGTATCCGCGACTCAGATCCATTATTGTCAGGTATTTTGCGCCAGCTAACTTCTCAAGCTCCTCGATGCGCGGCATTGGGTGCGCGTCAGAGGCTGTAATGGCGTTGAGCCCCCTGTAGTCCACGCAGAACCGGGTGGTCCGGTCCTTCTTTGGCACGAGAACTACAGGTGAGGCCCACGCGCTCTTTGACCGTCGAATCACCCCCAGCTGTAACATCTCATCGATCTCCTGGCGCATAATCTGCTGCACCTGGTCAGAGATTCGATAGGGTGTTCGCCGTAGTGGGGCGTGATTCCCGGTGTCCACCTCATGGACGGCTAACTCAGTCCTTCCAGGCCGGTTGGAGAACACGACCCGGAAGGGTTCCAGTGTGGTTTGCAACTGCAACCGCTGTGGTTCATCTAGCGAGGCGCTTACCTCCACGTCATCAATGGACCCACGGGCCTTGGCTTGGGCCAGCATGTCCAGGAGGGTGTCTTCCTCCCCTTCTTTGGGTTCGCTGCAGACCGGTAGGACGAAAGGTTCACGTTCGTGATGAGCCTTCATCATGTTGACGTGAAAGGCCTTTTGGCCTACCCCGAGCGTGGTCAAGCGTGACCACGAAGGTGACCGGGTTGAGCTGTTGGTGGACGACGTACGGGCTCTCCCAGGCTGCCTGAAGCTTATCCGTTGGTACGGGAACCAGCACCCACACCTGTTGACCCACGTGGTAGGTCCGCTCCCGGGCGTTCTGGTTGTACCAGTGCTTCTGATCAGCCTGAGCCTGCATCATGTTGTCATGCACCAACTGCGTCAAGGTCTGCATCTTGTCACGGAAGCGCATGACATACTCCACTATGGACACTTCAGAAGGGTTCGGCTCCTCTTCCCAGGATTCTCTTACCAACCCAAAGGGGTCCCCGGACTCGCCTGCTGTACAGGAGCTCGAAGGGGGAGAACCCCGTCGAGGCCTGCGGAACCTCTCGGTAAGCGAATAGCAGGTGTGGGAGGTACCTCTCCCAGTCGCGCCCTTGTGTCTCAACCAGCATGCGTAGCATCTGTTTGAGGGTACCATTGAAGCGTTCACACAAGCCATTGGTCTGTGGGTGATACGCACTCGATACCAGGTGCTTCACCTGCATTTTCTTACAGAGAGCCTCCATTAGGTGAGACAGAAATTGGGTCCCTTGATCAGTAAGCATTTCCCTGGGAAATCCTACATGTGAAAAGATGGCCAACAGGGCATCCGCCACCTTATCTGCCCTAGTTGATGACAGAGCTACTGCCTCTGGGTACCGGGTAGCGTAGTCTACCACAGTAAGAATATATCGCTTTCCAGAGCTGCTGGGGACGGCCAGCGGGCCCACAATGTCCACCGCAATCCTCTGGAAAGGCTCCTCTATCACTGGCAAAGGGATTAGGGGAGCCTTAAGAGCAGGCCCCGCCTTCCCCACTCTTTGACAAGTGATACAGGAGTGGCAGTAGTTTGACACCTCTGTCCCCATCTTAGGCCAATAGAAGTGTTGAGACAGCCGGGCCTTAGTTTTGCTGATCCCCAAGTGTCCAGCTAGCGGGATCTCATGGGAAATCCGCAACAACTCACCCCAGAATTGCTGCGGGACGACCAGCTGTCTTTCCCTCAACCACTCCTTTTGTGATTCTCCGGGTACTGTCTCCCGGTACAACCTTCCTCCTTCCCAGAACACCTTCTCCTTATCAGTCTCGGAGAATTGCGTCCCGGCGAGTTGTCTCAAACTCTCTAGGCTCGCATCTGTGTGCAGAGCGGCCTGAAACTCCTGGCTAGGGGAAGCCAGAAGCGACGTCAGGGTCCCTTCCCCACGGGAACCCTCTGGGACCTGCACTGGGTCCACCTCTGGTTCAGTCATAATGATGACTGAGGAGGGTCCGGAAGTCAAACAGGTATCTGCGTTCCGGGCACTCTGACTGCGGGTGACTGCAGCTACGTAGGCTGTCTCCCCGGGGGTTTCTACAAACCCATCAGCCGACGCTGCCATGGGCTCTACCTCCCCATCCACCCCCATTACCTCAGGAGCATTGCTACTTATGGGCCAGTTACCTTCCTCGGTGGCACTGGTCAATTGCATGGCATCACCTTCCTCACGGTTCCCATGTATCTCCCCATTTCTTGTAGCACCGACTAGTGTTGAGCGATACCGTCCGATACTTGAAAGTATCGGTATCGGAAAGTATCGGCCGATACCGGCAAAGTATCGGATCCAATCCGATACCGATACCAATACAAGTCAATGGGACTCAAGTATCGGACGGTATCCCTGATGGTTCCCAGGGTCTGAAGGAGAGGAAACTCTCCTTCAGGCCCTGGGATCCATAGTAATGTGTAAAAGAAAGAATTAAAATAAAAAATATTGCTATACTCACCTCTCCGACGCAGCCTGGACCTCACCGAGGGAACCGGCAGCGTTCTAAAATGCGCGCGTGTCTTGCCTCCCGTGACGTCACGGCTTGTGATTGGTCGCGTCGCCCATGTGACCGCGACGCGACCAATCACAAGCCAGAACGTAATTTTAAAATCCTGAAGGACCTGAAATTACGTCACGGCTTGCTGTGATTGGTCGCGTCGCGGCCACATGGGCGGCACGCGACCAATCACAAGCCGGGACTTCACGGAAGGAAGTAAACGCGCAAATTTTAAGCAAAGAACGCTGCCGGTTCCCTTGGTGAGGTCCAGGCTGCGTCGGAGAGGTGAGTATAGCAATATTTTTTATTTTAATTCTTTCTTTTACACATTATTACATTAATGTTGTTTCGATACCGATACCCGATACCACAAAAGTATCGGATCTCGGTATCGGAATTCTGATACCCGCAAGTATCGGCCGATACCCGATACTTGCGGTATCGGAATGCTCAACACTAGCACCGACACTTGCCCCTGCTAGGGGTTTCTCAGCCGTCTCACTCCGCACAGCGACGTGGCTGAGCACTCCTGTACCTATGGACACATCAATTTTCACAGAAACATCATTATCAGATTCAGTTGGCACAGGTACCACATTTTCACCATCAATCCTAGGCAAAAAATCGTTAACAGATGCATCATTACAAGATAAAGCATGGTCAGGTAACACATGCGATTTCCCATCATCATCATCATCATCATCAGGGTTCACTTTACCCTCATTAGTAGATTGGGGAGGGGTGTCAATGATGAAGTGTGCCACCAACCTCCCCAAATCAGTCCCCAACAAAACATCAGTGGGCAAATTATCAGACAGCCCCACTTCATTCACCCCGCTCCCGGCACCCCAATCAATAAAAACCCGGGCCATCGGTAAGGGACAGCTGATGCCCCCAATCCCAGTGACAGTTAGGGTTTTCCCCAGAATGATTTCTTCAGGGGCCGCCAGTTCGGGTCGGATGAGGGTTCGTTCAGCCCCGGTGTCCTTGAGGCCTGTAGCAACATGACCTCCCACAATGACATGCTGTACGTTATCACACCCCCTCCCAGCCACACCACCCACCAAAAGAACTGCTGCATTAGGCTCTGGGGCCTTGGATGAGGGGTTCTTCTGCTTGGCTGGACATTGGGGACTGATATGACCAGTCTGCCTGCAGTGGTAACACTGGCGAAGTTCGGTGGTAGGTCTGGTGCTGTTGGCCACGGGGACAGGACCTCTGGTGTGTTGGCTGGCAGGGGTACTGGCGTTGGATGCAGGCTTACCCCCTCTCCAGCTGGAGGTGACTGGCTTCCGCACTTCCGATCTACGGTTGGCTTCATAGGCATCGGCAATCTGTGCTGCTTTCGTCACGTCTTTGGGTTCTCTGTCCATCATGAACTGTCGCACCTCAGTTAGGCAAAGATGGAAGAACTGGTCTTTGATCATCAGGTCTCGCAGCTGTGCAAAGGTGGTCACTGACAGTCCTTGCACCACATCATTGTAACTGTCGTGTGGGCCACGTTGGAGGGTCCGAAACTTTTTACGGTACACCTCGGGTGTAAGCTGGTACTTGGCTATCAGAGCCTGCTTGATGGCCTCATAGTCACCATCTTGTTCTTGAGGGAGTGCAGCAAATGCCTCCAGAGCTTTGCTTCTCAGCCCTGGTGTCAGGTATCATGCCCATTCTTGTGTAGGCAGCTGGTACTGTCTGCAGGCTTTCTCAAAGGCACGCAGAAAAGTGTCCAAGTCCCCATCCTTTTCCATAACAGGAAAGTGGTCGGGCTGGGGCTTTGGTGTCTGAGCGCTGCTGGGCTCACAGCTCTGGGCGGTGGAAGGCGTCTTCCCCTTCCGGAGCATCTCCAGTTCATGTTCTCGCTGGGCTTGGCGCTCGGCTCGCTGGGCCTCTCGCTGGGCCTCTCGCTCGGCTCGCTCCTGGTATTGCTGGATCAGCTGCAGGTGTCTCTCTAGGTCATCTGCGGAGAATTGTTGCAGAGCCAGCTGCAGGAGGAGGTCTGTGCCCCCCTGGTGGCCAGTAGGGCCCGTATTCAGTGGTTGGACCTCTGCTGCAGCACCATGTTCGCTTGTGCCGGCTTCTGCGGCCTCTGGGCTCTGTGGCCTGGCTTGGTCTGCTTCAAATTGCATCAGTTCAGCGACCATTTGAGCCTTGTTCTTACCCTGGGGATTCAGGCCATGGTACGTGCATATCCCAGCAAGAGTGTCTTTCTTCTGCTGGGTGTACCAGGCTTCTCCTTTCGCAGCCATGGTTGCCAAATAAAAGATAGAATAGAAAAACGAAGAGAAAGGAAGGGGATAATTACCAGTACACAATTGTCTCACAACTAATAAGCACTGAGTTCGTTCTCCCAAACTTATTTTCGCAGAGTTCTCGCAAGAACTTTCTGCAAGTTTTTAGTGAGAGGAATGATTGCTCAAACCAAGTCACTAATGCTCTAATATCCCACCGCCTTGCCACCAATTGTCACGATTCACACCGTAATTGTCAAGATCCCTTAGCCGCGGCCAGCAGTTTGTCACAAAATCCACAGGGATTCCTGACCACTGCCACCAATATGTCACAGATTGGGGTGACTTTAGACCAACAGACGGCTATCACATGTGCAGGGGGGCTTATCTTAGTTATCCCTCCACTGCCACAATGTGATAAAAAACACACACCAGGCTATTGACCTCTTAGTTTACAGTAGGGGCTTATTTTAGGTATCCCACTGCTCTTCAATATACCATGAACTGCAGGGATTTGTGTATATCCCGCTTACAGTTCCACTTAACACTTGCAGCTCTCTGGCGCCCCCTTTACCCGCAGGTCAGATTAGGTACTGCACCTAGGGTAATTAGTCGCCAGAAAGGCTGCCTGCTATGTACGGGCTATTGGGCATGCTGCAGCGACGCGATAACTACTCCCACTCCAGCAGGAACAATAATTATCAAGCCGCAGTCTCTGAAACAACACCCAAAAGCCTGCACAGTACACGGTATCACTGCCATTAGCCTCGATTAAACGGGTCCGAAGCAAACTCAATACAGTAGCGTAATTTCCCTTCAAGAGACTTAGGGTACGTTTTTAGAGCAGGGAGGAAGAACTGGCATGAAATAATATACCCCACAGAATGTAGGCAGTGCTTTATAAAAATATTTTACAAAGATGTTACAAATGAGACAATTGCAAATATGTACAAGGTAATTATAACATAAAGAGGATTAAAGGAGAAAAGATAACTCACATGTTCTTAGTTCATATCAGTTCAGGCACAAACCCTGCTGGTGGGCGGAGCTCCCAAAAATCCCAATGCATGAGGTACAGCTCTTCAGGTCAGATCCACATGTTCTTCCAGCAACAGACTGACTGCTGGAGTCCAGCCAAAACAGTTATAGCTTAGCTTGGTGACATCACCAAAAAGGCTGGCTATCCCAGACCCTCCTCTCTCTACATTCTGACTAAGTATAAGCTAAATCTTTCTAAGACTTGTAATTCCGCTACTGCACATATCATAGTTGTAACAAACCCAGCATTCATCTCAGATTACCATGGGCTTTCGAATGAGATCAAATATGTCCTATTATTTACAGAGCAAACCCGATGGAGTTAGACGCCCGTGTCTAGAGTGATGCGTAGATCCACCGATGGTAGATATATCTTCTTATTCTCCATTTTCCTATCTTACATCGTCTGCCTAATATCTTACAAAAATGGAACAAAGGACTTTCAAGATTCTAGAAGTTTCTAATCCAGTTAAAGCTGAGCACTTTCTGCTACAGGAAATGCCGGTCGTAAATACCTTTCGTCAATAAAACTCTCTTCCCCCATGAACATTGACAAGGCAGCTCTTGGCTGAGTGAAAGGGAAGGGGGGTTTTTAGCCCACAGCTTGCTAGCAAGAGAAACTACTTATATGATATTTCATACCATATCGTGACAAGGGGAAAAGCAGGACTTAGTCCCAAACATGTCTGCTCGCCGCTGACCAGTACTGGCTACAATGGCAGAAGCTGAAAAGGCAGCAGTAACCCTTCGCACAGTGTCAGACTGAGCATGACGCTGGGACCAACGCCTCTGTTGAGCAGGCTCCACTATGGCAGGAGAAGAATGGGAGACTGCAGCAGAGATGGCTTGAGATTCCCCCTGTGCAGAGGCAGGAACTCGACCCCTAACGCCCGCTGGCACCATTTGAGGACCCGGGCATTTGGCACACCTAGTCGAGTCCTTAAATCACGTACAGTATGTCTGATCATACTGGTGGTTAGGCTTGTAGTTTTCAGGCCCCTGCTAATCTTGGAATGGCACAGATTGCAAATTACCATTTTTGTTGTCTCAGAACTCACTTTAAAAAAGTTCCAGACTGAGGAACATCTAACTTTTTGATGGAGAAATTCACTAGTTGGTCAGTGACTTTGTCATCCACCACTTTATCTTCCACCACTCCACCCTTGTCCTTATGATTTGGTGACTTAACAACAACATGAATTATTGGTAACAGTGTCTCATCATCATCTACCTCCTTAGATAAAATCAAACGCAGACAGCGGCATTTAACCAGCACTTCCAGCCGAGCGGCCGGAAATAAGCGCATCACCGACCCCCGTCACATGATCAGAGGTCGGCGATGCTTCTACATTGTAACCATAGATGTCCTTGAGACCTCTATGCTTACTGATGCCGGCCTGGTCTGAGCGCCACCCTGCGCTCACAGCACACCTACATTTCTACTACATAGCAGAGAACATCAGATCACTGCTATGTAGCAGAAGCAATCGCGTTGTGCCAGCTTCTAGCCTCCCATGGAGGCTATAGAAGCATGGCAAAAGTAAAAAAAGTAAAAAAAATGTGAAAAAAATAAAAAAAATACAGTTTAAATCACCCCCCTTTCACCCCAATCAAAATAAATCAATAAAAAAAATCAAACCTACACATATTTGGCATTGCCACGTTTAGAATCACCCAATATATCAATAAAAAAAGCATTAACCTGATCGCTAAACGGCGTAGCGAGAAAAAAATTTGAAACGCCAGAATTACGTTTTTTTGGTCGCCACGACATTTAATTAAAATGCAATAACGGGCGATTAAAAGAACGTATCTGCACCAAAATTGTATCATTAAAAACGCCAGCTCGGCATGCAAAAAATAAGCTCTCAACCGACCCCAGATCATGAAAAATGGAGACGCTACGAGTATTGGAAAATGGCGCAATTTTTTTTTTAAGCAAAGTTTGGAATTTTTTTTCACCACTTAGATAAAACATAACCTAGTCATGTTAGCTGTCTATGAACTCATATTGACCTGGAGAATCTTAATGGCAGGTCAGTATTAGCATTTGGTGAACCTAGCAAAAAAGCCAAACAAAAAACAACTGTGGGACTGCACTTTACTTGCAATTTCACCGCACTTGGAATTTTTTTCCTGTTTTCTAGTACATGACATGGTAAAACCAATAATGTAGTTCAAAAGTACAACTAGTCCCACAAAAAATAAGCCCTCACATGGCCAAATTGACAGAAAAAAAAAGTTATGGCTCTGGGAAGGAGGGGAGCGAAAAACGAACACGGAAAAACGGAAAATCCCAAGCTCATGAATGTGTTAAAACCACCGTAATTTAACACAGAGCAGGATAAACTCTATGAATGACAATACAGTCATTTTTTTTTACCAAAAAAATAAAATGTGGTCAACTGCAGCAACTATATAATTAGCAATGGACTGCAAAACCCTAAGCCCTGCCTAGAGGCTGTATTCAGCCACTCTCCCTGTTTCAGCTGCTGTCACAAGGCTAAATGCAGGATGTATTGAAAAGCACAAGGCTAGCTGTTAGAAGGACTTTAAACATGATAATACTGCAATTGTATCAGCACTAGGGTTGAGCGACTTTCATTTTTTTAAGATCGAGTCGTGTTTTGTGAAACCCGACTTTGTCCAGAGTCGAGTCGAGTTCAGTCGGCCGATTATCGCTAAAAGTCGGGGATCGACCGAAACACGAAACCCAATGCAAGTCAATGGGGAAGCATAGTCGGCAGTGAGTGGAGGCCAGGAAAACACCTACAGTGCCCATTTTAATGCCAAAAACATCCATTCTTGTTTCTGAAGCTTGTCAATCTTAATTAACTTTATAATAATAGTTGTTCATTGGAACTTGGGGGTCATTTGGCAAAAGTTGTGGGGGGTAGGGCTGGTTCAAGGTTTTAGTGGGCCCAGGAATCGTGGACTACGTCACGGTGGTGGAGCAGGGAGAGGTAAGTATTTCAACGTTGCAAGTGCTGTGATCCTGAGCAAGCAGGGGTGGCCCACTCGTTCGCATTGGCACTGGCACAGGGCCCCTCAAAGTACAGCGGTGTGTTTGCATGGCGGGGGCGCCTCCCACCAGCAGCGACACTTTTGCGTACTCTGAGGGGCCCTGTGCCAGTGACGTCGCCAACGAGTATGCCCCCCCACCTGATGAAGGAACCTGCACTTTCATCTGCACCTTCCTCTTTGTCCCTGTGTAAGGTGGTATAGCATGCGGGAAGGGGAACCTTACTTTCAGCAGGGTCAGATTCTGGCTGTGTAGAGTGCAAGGGGAATGTAGTGGTCTAGGTCAATGTACCAGCAGACTCATCTAGCAGTGGCTGGGCAATGGGCAGGGGGAGGAGGAAACAGATATAGGGCCAAAGAATAAATTAGGCTAAATGCAGTTAAAAATTGGTAACAGGACTAAACAGGCGGCATTGCTTTGTTCAGTGGAGTAGCAAACCCAAGAGCAGCAGACACTGTTTTAAGGGCCCAACCACACTAGTAGGCCAAATGCAGTTTAATATCTGCTACTGTAGGCCAAAAGCCAGAAGGTTGAAGCTCAGCTTTATTCAGTTGAGGACAACACCAGGGAGGGGCAGACACCGTTAGTAGGCCGTAACCAAAGTTGAAGGCCAAATGCAGTTTAATATCTGATTTTATAGGCCGAAAGCCAGAAGGTTGAAGCTCAGCTGTATTCAGTTGAGGGCAAACACCAGGGAGGGGCAAACACCGTTAGTAGGCCCTAAACACCTATTTTTTTTAAAAAAACAGCACTTAATGAGAGCAAGAAGGTAGAAGCTCAGCTTTATTCAGTTGAGGACAACACCAGGCAGGGGCAGACACCGTTAGTAGGCCCGTAACCACCAATTTTTAAAAACACAGCACTTAATGAGAGCCAGAAGGTTGAAGCTCAGCTGTATTCAGTTGAGGACAACACCAGGGAGGGTCAGACACCGTTAGTAGGCCGTAACCAAAGTTGAAGGCCAAATGCAGTTTAATATCTGATTTTATAGGCCGAAAGCCAGAAGGTAGAAGCTCAGCTGTATTCAGTTGAGGACAACACCAGGCAGGGGCAGACACTGTTAGTAGGCCCTAAACACCTATTTTTTTAAAAAAAACAGCACTTAATGAGAGCAAGAAGGTAGAAGCTCAGCTTTATTCAGTTGAGGACAACACCAGGCAGGGGCAGACACCGTTAGTAGGCCCGTAACCACCAATTTAAAAACACAGCACTTAATGAGAGCCAGAAGGTTGAAGCTCAGCTGTATTCAGTCGAGGACAACACCAGGCAGGGGCAGACACCGTTAGTAGGCCCTAAACACCTTTTTTTTTAAAAAAAAACTGCACTTAATGAGAGCCAGAAGGTTGAAGCTCAGCTTTATTCATTTGAGGACAACTTGAATAAGGGACTGCAGACAGACTTACCAGGCTGTCCCCTGTGTGGACCATGCATCCAATACATTAACCCATTGCGCCACAAAGGACACGTAATCTTCCGTGGCTATGCCTTCAGGTCCATGTGTCTGTTGTCAGGAGTACCTTTGGACTCACAGATTGACAGAGTGCATGGACAATGCGGTCTTTTACATGCTGGTGGAGGGGTGGGTGTTATGATCCTTAGTGGCTGAGGATCACAAATAGACCAGCAAGTGAATAAACTTAGGACAAGCTCTAGGGAGATGGTAACTGGACTGATCGCAAATCTGAACCTATCCAACACAACTAGAGGTAGCCGGTGAACGTGCCTAAAAAATTCCTAGACGTCTCGAGCCAGCCTGAGGAACTAGCTACCCCTAAAGAGAAAGAAAGACCTCGCTTGCCTCCAGAGAAATAATCCCCAAAGATATAGAAGCCCCCAACAAATATTAACGGTGAAGTAAGAGGAAGGCACATACATAGGGATGAAATCAGATTCAGCAAAAGAGGCCCACTAGTACTAGAAAGCAGAAAATAGAGCAGGGGTCTATGCGATCAATAAAAAACCCTACAAAATATCCATCCTGAGATTTCAAGAACCCACGCACCAACTAACGGTGTGTGGGGAGAAACTCAGTCCACTAGAGCAACCAGCAAGCGAGGGAATCACATTTTAGCAAGCTGGACAAGAAAACATGATAAACACTGCTGATCAAAAAATGAGCAAACAAAACTTAGCTTGTCTTGGATGGACTGGGAGCAAGGTAGTCAGACGGAATCTGAGTAGCACTGATTACATCGACAGCCGGCAACAAGTGGAAGTGAAACAGAGCTATATAGGAACCTCCCAGAGGATAACGAACCAGCTGATAGCCAGAGACCAGCAGGATAACAAACAAAGCCACCAGGGGGAGCCCAAAGCAAAAGTCACACCATACCACCAGTGACCACAAGAGGGAGCCTGAAAACAGAGTTCACAACAGGTGGGATGGCTTTTCTCGCAAAAGAATTGTCAACTGGGTAGCTCATAGCGTGGTACAGCGTAGTCCATCATGGCTTTACTAATATTAAATAAAATTAAAAAATAGGCTCTATGCACTGTAAAATTGGTTCCAGGGGTAAACGGGCAGCATTGGTGTGGTCAGTGGAGGAGGATTGCAAGGAGGCACCGCAGACAGTCTTACTAGGCCTAAAATACCTAAAAATAGGCTCAAGGCAGTTTAAAATAGGTTACATGGATACACAGGCAGCTTTGTGGTCAGCGGAGGAGGAGTATTGAAAGTAGGGACCGCAGACAGGCTATCAAAGGCCTAAAATAACAAAACATAGGCTCATGGCAGTTTTACATCGGTTACATGGATACACAGGCAGGCAGCATTGTGGTCAGTGGAGGAGTAATGCAAGTAGGGGCCGCAGACAGGCTATCAAAGGCCTAAAATAACAAAACATAGGCTCATGGCAGTTTTACATCGGTTACATGGATACACAGGCAGGCAGCATTGTGGTCAGTGGAGGAGTAATGCAAGTAGGGGCCGCAGACAGGCTATCAAAGGCCTAAAATAACAAAACAGGCTCATGGCAGTTTTATATCGGTTACATGGATACACAGGCAGGCAGCATTGTGGTAAGTGGAGGAGTAATGCAAGTAGGGGCCGCAGACAGGCTATCAAAGGCCTAAAATAACAAAACATAGGCTCATGGCAGTTTTACATCGGTTACATGGATACACAGGCAGGCAGCATTGTGGTCAGTGGAGGAGTAATGCAAGGAGTGTCTGACCCAGTACTCCCAAAATATAAATAGATGTTAATGCCTCGCAAAAAAAGCAAAAAAAAATAAAAAGGGTGGCATACTTAGGTACAGGGGTGGGCTCATCTGCTGAGTTTCTGAAATAGTAATTTGGCAGTAAATATTTAATGGTGCCAATATAGGACACTGACCCAGACTACTTTAAGTAGCATCATAGATGTCTACAAATTGGTATTGTCAGTGCCAGGCATTGAATGATGTCAGCGCATAGACTAAACATTGGTGGAGCTGCGCGAGATAATTTTGCAGGTGGTAGAGCACAGTTTGAGCTGGGGGAAGGGGGGGAACTCTCTTGTGGCCGGTGTACCGCCCCAGGGCCCCTCATGTTACAACGGTGTGTCTGACGTTGGGTGCACACCACCACCGCCAGAGACACTACATTGTACTATGAGGGACCCAGTGGCAGTGCCGTCGACCAAAAGCGGGCACACCCACCTCTTCAGACAAACAGCACTGTAACGGGTGCTTGAGCCAAGTGGCGAGACCACGGCCCCGTGGGTGGAGTTTTCACATTGCTGGAGGTGTAAACATGTCGTATGCTGGTCAAACAGCTGCTGCAAATTAAGAGATTGAAACAGTCAGTAAAACCAGTCCACAAGCAAGACCTTTTTATAGGAAAGCTAGGTGTCAGCCGGCAAAGGTGGGGCAAAATAATTTGAAATCCAGGAGTGGTTCATTTTAATGAAGGTGAGATCATCCACATTTTGGGTAGCCAGACGAGTCCTTTTTTCAGTTAATATTGAACCAGCAGCACTGAATACTCTTTCTGATAGCACACTAGCTGCTGGGCAAGCAAGCTCCTGCAACGCATATTCTGCCAATTCAGGCCAGGTGTCTAATTTTGATGCCCAGTAATCAAATGGGAATGACGGTTGAGGGAGAACATCGATAAGGGATGAAAAATAGTTAGTAACCATACTGGACAAATGTTGTCTCCTGTCACTTTGAATAGATGCTGCAGTACCTGTCCTGTCTGCGGTCATTGCAAAATCACTCCACAACCTGGTCAGAAAACCCCTCTGTCCAACACCACTTCTGATCTGTGCACCTCTAACACCTCTGCCATGTAGCCCCCTGCAGCTTGTGTGAGAACCATCACCGGCGCTGTGTGCTGGGAATGCCTGAATCAAACGGTCTACAAGAGTAGCTTGTTTGGTTGCTAAGATTTGTTCGAGGTTCTCATGTGGCATAATATTTAGCAATTTGCCTTTATAGCGAGGGTCAAGGATGCAGGCCAACCAGTAATCATCATCGCTCATCATTTTAATAATGCGTGTGTCCCTTTTGAGGATACGTAAAGCATAATTCGCCATGTGGGCCAAAGTTCCAGTTGTCAAATCTGCGGTTGTGCTGGTTGGAGGGGCAGTTACAGGCAAATCTACGTCACTTGTCTCCCTTAAAAAAACAGAACCCGGCCTTGCAACGCCACTAATTTCTGTTATCCCAGGAGAAGCTTCCTCATTCAAAAAGTACTCATCCCCATCATCCTCCTCATCCTCCTCCTCCTCTTCGCCCGCTACCGCGTCCTCTACACGGCCCTGACCAGACAATGGCTGACTGTCATCAAGGCTTTCCTCTTCCTCGGCTGCAGACGCCTGCTCCTTTATGTGCGTCAAACTTTGCATCAGCAGACGCATTAGGAGGATGCTCATGCTTATTATGGCGTTGTCTGCCCTAACCAGCCGTGTGCATTCCTCAAAACACTGAAGGACTTGACACAGGTCTTGTAGCTTCGACCACTGCACACCTGACAACTCCATGTCTGCCATCCAACTGCCTGCCCGTGTATGTGTATCCTCCCACAAAAACATAACAGCACGCCTCTGTTCGCACAGTCTCTGAAGCATGTGCAGTGTGGAGTTCCACCTTGTTGAAATGTCGATGATTAGGCGATGCTGGGGAAGATTCAAAGACCGCTGATAGTTCTGCATACGGCTGGAGTGTACGGGCGAACGGCGGATATGCGAGCAAAGTCTGCGCACTTTGAGGAGCAGGTCGGGTAAGCCTGGGTAACTTTTCAGGAAGCACTGCACCACCAGGTTTAAGGTGTGAGCCAGGCAAGGAATGTGTTTCAGTTGGGAAAGGGCTATGGCAGCCATGAAATTCCTTCCGTTATCACTCACAACCTTGCCTGCCTCAAGATGTACAGTGCCCAGCCAAGACTGAGTTTCATTCTGCAAGAACTCGGACAGAACTTCCGCGGTGTGTCTGTTGTCGCCCAAACACTTCATTGCCAATACAGCCTGCTGACGCTTGCCACTAGCTGTCCTATAATGGCACACCTGGTGTGCAACAGTGGCAGCTGCGGATGGAGTGGATGTGCGACTGCGGTGTGTGGACGAGCTCTCGCTTCTGCATGAGGAGGAGGAAGAGGAGGAGGGGGGGCGAATGCCTACAGCCAACTCTTTCCTTGACCATGGACTAGGCAAAACTGTCCCAATATTGCTGTCCCCTGTGGACCCTGCATCCACCACATTCACCCAGTGTGCCGTGATGGACACGTAACGTCCCTGGCCATGCCTACTGGTCCATGCATCTGTTGTCAGGTGCACCTTTGTAGTCACAGACTGCCTGAGTGCATGGATGATGCGGTCTTTAACATGCTGTTGGAGGGCTGGGATGGCTTTTCTTGAAAAGAAGTGCCGACTGGGTAGCTCGTAGCGTGGTACAGCGTAGTCCATCAGCGCTTTGAAAGCTTTGCTTTCAACTAACCGGTAGGGCATCATCTCTAATGAGATTAGTCTAGCAATGTGGGCGTTCAAACCCTGTGTACGCGGATGCGAGGATGAGTACTTCCTTTTCCTAACAAGAGTCTCATGTAGGGTGAGCTGGACTGGAGAGCTGGAGATCGTTGAACTAGCGGTGGTGCAGGTGGACATGGGTGAGTGAGAGAGGGTTGGAGATGGTATTCTTGCCGGTGCCCTACATGCAGTGTTTCCTACTGCAAACCTGGTGATTCCCTGACTGCTTTGGCCTGGCGACGAAAGCTGCACAGATACTGCCGGTGTTGCGGGAAATGGTGGGTTTACAGTGAGGGAAGGGATGTAGCGTTGCTGACTAGCTTCATTGGCCGAGGGTGCTGCAACCTTTAGGGACATTTGGTAGTTATTCCAGGCTTGCAAATGCATGGTGGATAAATGTCTATGCATGCAACTTGTATTTAGACTTTTAAGATTCTGACCTCTGCTTAAGGTAGTTGAACATTTTTGACAGATGACTTTGCGCTGATCATTTGGATGTTGTTTAAAAAAATGCCAGACTGCACTCTTTCTACTATCGGATAACTTTTCAGGCATTGCAGACTGAGCTTCTTTAACCGGATGGCCACGCTGTCCTCCAACAGGTTTTGGTTTTGCCACACGTTTTTGGCCAGATACGGGCCCGGTAGATGGAACTTGTTGTGATGTTGATGCCTGCTGCGGCTCCTCCTCCTCCGCTTCTGAACTACTGCCGCCTGCACCCTGTTCCCCCAATGGCTGCCAATCGGGGTCAACAACTGGGTCATCTATGACCTCCTCTTCTATGTCGTGTGCAACTTCGTCTGTGTCACCGTGTAAGCCGGTGGTATAGCTTTTGTGACGGGGCACCATACGAGGTTTGATTCTGCCTCAGTACACTGCGAGGGCAATGTTCTGGTCTGAGTCAAAGGAACAGCATAGTAATCTGGCTGTGGCTGTGCATCTGTGCACTCCATGTCCGATTCAACTTCTAATGGGCATGGCCTGTTAACTGTTTCACTTTCTAACCCAGGAACGGTATGTGTAAAGAGCTCCATGGAGTAACCTGTTGTGTCGACTGACGCATCCTTCACTGTTGTTCTGGGTGAAGAACACAAGGAAGCGACTTGTTCCTGACTGGGAGCATCCACTGATGATGCACTGTTCTGACATTTTGCACTTTCCGAAGAGGAGGCAAAAGAGCTAGAGGTTGAGTCAGCAAGGAAAGCCAAAACTTGTTCTTGCTCTCCGGCTTTAAAAGCAGTTTTCCTACTCCCAGAAAAGGTAGCGTTCGAGGCCTTGTGTAGCCAGATGACGTTTTTGACTCAACAACTCGAGACTTAGGTGCTGTACTGCTTTTACCACGACCACCTGATGCTCCACCACCACTACCATCATTACCAGCTGACAATGACCGCCCACGGCCACGACCTCTTCCACTAGACTTCCTCATTGTTTGCAAAACGTAACCAAAGTAACGCTATTTGTTACTGTAAAACAACTTATAAGTTGAATTCAAACTTCTGTAGGATTTATATATACCTTTATAGGTGCCTGACACTGAAAGGAAAATCAGGCCCAATGTTACACACTATGTTTTCTGTGCCCCAATAATTTGAGACAGATGGCACACACAGGAGCAGCACTCAAGCAGACTTGCCAATATTTATCTCCCACTAACTATTTTTTTTTGAAAAGGGAGAATGTACCCAAAAAAAACAAAAAGGCCCAGTATTACACAGTGCTTTTTGGTGGCACACAATGAGAGACAGATGCCACACACAGGACTGTCACGGAGGCAGACTTGGCAATATTTATCTGCCACTAACTATTTTTTTTGAAAAGGGAGAATTTACCCCCCCCAAAAAAGGCCCAGTATTACACGGTGCTTTTCGGTGGCACACAATGAGAGACAGATGCCACACACAGGACTGGCACGGAGGCAGCCTCGCCAATATTTATCTCCCACTAACTATTTTTTTTTGAAAAGGGAGAATGTACCCAAAAACAAAAAAAATGGCCAAGTATCACACACTGGTTTTCGGTGGCACACAATGAGAGACAGATGCCACACACAGGACTGGCACGGAGGCAGACTTGCCAATATTTATCTCCCACTAACTATTTTTTTTTGAAAAGAGAGAATTTACCCCCCCCCAAAAAAAAAAGGCCCAGTATTACACAGTGCTTTTTGGTGGCACACAATGAGAGACAGATGCCACACACAGGACTGGCACGGAGGCAGACTTGCCAATATTTATCTCCCACTAACTATTTTTTTTTGAAAAGAGAGAATTTACCCCCCCCCAAAAAAAAAAGGCCCAGTATTACACAGTGCTTTTCGGTGGCACACAATGAGAGACAGATGCCACACACAGGACTGTCACGGAGGCAGACTTGCCAATATTTATCTCCCACTAACTATTTTTTTTTGAAAAGGGAGAATTTAGCCCCCCCCCAAAAAAGGCCCAGTATTACACAGTGCTTTTCGGTGGCACACAATGAGAGAGAGATGCCACACTGTTGTGAATTTGCTTTTTGCTCCCTCTAGTGGTTACTAGTTTTTTGACTCTGGTTTTTCTGTCATTCCTTTTATCCGCACCTGGGTCGTTAGTTAGGGGTGTTGCTATATAAGCTCCCTGGACCTTCAGTTCAATGCCTGGCAACGTAGTTATCAGAGCTAGTCTGCTGTGCTCTTGTCTACTGATCCTGGTTCCGGTTATATCAGCTAAGTCTGCTTTTTGCTTTTTGCTATTTGTTTTGGTTTTGTATTTTTGTCCAGCTTGTTCCAAATCTATATCCTGACCTTTGCTGGAAGCTCTAGGGGGCTGGTGTTCTCCCCCCGGACCGTTAGACGGTTCGGGGGTTCTTGAATTTCCAGTGTGGATTTTGATAGGGTTTTTGTTGACCATATAAGTTACCTTTCTTTATTCTGCTATCAGTAAGCGGGCCTCTCTGTGCTAAACCTGGTTCATTTCTGTGTTTGTCATTTCCTCTTACCTCACCGTTATTATTTGTGGGGGGCTTCTATCCAGCTTTGGGGTCCCCTTCTCTGGAGGCAAGAAAGGTCTTTGTTTTCCTCTACTAGGGGTAGTTAGATTCTCCGGCTGGCGCGTGTCATCTAGAATCAACGTAGGAATGATCCCCGGCTACTTCTAGTGTTGGCGTTAGGAGTAGATATATGGTCAACCCAGTTACCACTGCCCTATGAGCTGGATTTTTGTATTCTGCAGACTTCCACGTGTCTCTGAGACCCTCGCCATTGGGGTCATAACAGTTTGCCAGGCCAGTATTAAATGTTTAATGCATTGCAGAAGAGGGATTATAAGAAAGAAGATTGCGTTTTTTTTTTTGTTTTTTTTTTCTTTCTTCTTCCCCTTTACCTCAGAGTGGCTATGCTTGCTGCAGACATGAATGTCCAGACCTTGATTACAAGTGTGGACCAGCTGGCTACTCGTGTGCAGGGCATACAAGACTATGTTATCAGAAATCCTAGGTCAGAACCTAAAATACCGATTCCTGAACTGTTTTCCGGAGACAGGTTTAAGTTTAGGAATTTCATGAATAATTGTAAATTGTTTTTGTCCCTGAGACCCTGTTCATCTGGAGACTCTGCTCAGCAAGTAAAAATTGTTATTTCGTTCTTACGGGGCGACCCTCAGGATTGGGCTTTTTCGCTGGTGCCAGGAGATCCGGCATTGGCTGATATTGATGCGTTTTTTCTGGCGCTCGGTTTACTTTATGAGGAACCCAATCTTGAGATTCAGGCAGAAAAGGCCTTGCTGGCTATGTCTCAGGGGCAGGACGAGGCTGAAGTGTATTGCCAAAAATTTCGGAAATGGTCCGTGCTGACACATTGGAACGAGTGTGCACTGGCCGCTAATTTTAGAAATGGCCTTTCTGAAGCCATTAAGAATGTTATGGTGGGTTTTCCCATTCCCACAGGTCTGAATGATACTATGGCACTGGCTATTCAAATTGACCGGCGGTTGCGGGAGCGCAAAACCGCAAATTCCCTCATGGTGTTGTCTGAACAGACACCTAATTCGGTGCAATGTGATAGAAAAACCGCAAATTCCCTCATGGTGTTGTCTGAACAGACACCTGATTTAATGCAATGTGATAGAATCCTGACTAGAAATGAGCGGAAAATTCATAGACGCCGGAATGGCTTGTGCTACTACTGTGGTGATTCTACACATGTTATCTCAGCATGCTCTAAACGTATAGCTAAGGTTGTTAGTCCTGTCACCGTTGGTAATTTGCAACCTAAATTTATTCTGTCTGTAACTTTGATTTGCTCACTGTCGTCTTATCCTGTCATGGCGTTTGTAGATTCAGGTGCTGCCCTGAGTCTTATGGATCTGTCATTTGCTAAGCACTGTGGTTTTACTCTTGAACCATTAGAAAATCCTATTCCTCTTAGGGGTATTGATGCTACGCCATTGGCAGCAAATAAACCGCAGTATTGGACACAGGTTACCATGTGCATGACTCCTGAACACCGCGAGGTGATACGTTTCCTGGTTTTACATAAAATGCATGATTTGGTTGTTTTAGGGCTGCCATGGTTACAGACCCATAATCCAGTCCTGGACTGGAAGGCTATGTCAGTGTCAAGTTGGGGCTGTCGTGGTATTCATGGGGATTCCCTGCCTGTGTCTATTGCTTCTTCTACGCCTTCGGAAGTTCCGGAGTATTTGTCTGATTATCAGGATGTCTTCAGTGAGTCTGAGTCCAGTGCACTGCCTCCTCATAGGGACTGTGACTGTGCTATAGATTTGATCCCAGGCAGTAAATTTCCTAAGGGAAGACTGTTTAATCTGTCGGTACCTGAACATACCGCTATGCGTTCATATATCAAGGAGTCTCTGGAGAAAGGACATATTCGTCCGTCTTCTTCCCCTCTTGGTGCGGGATTCTTTTTTGTGGCAAAAAGGGACGGATCTTTGAGACCTTGTATTGATTATCGGCTTTTAAATAAGATCACTGTCAAATTTCAGTATCCTTTACCGCTGTTGTCTGACTTGTTTGCCCGGATTAAAGGTGCCAAGTGGTTCACCAAGATAGACCTTCGTGGTGCGTACAACCTTGTGCGCATTAAGCAAGGTGATGAATGGAAAACCGCATTCAATACGCCCGAAGGTCATTTTGAGTACTTGGTGATGCCTTTTGGGCTCTCCAATGCGCCTTCAGTTTTTCAGTCCTTTATGCATGACATTTTCCGGAAGTATCTGGATAAATTTTTGATTGTTTATCTGGATGATATTTTGGTTTTTTCTGATGATTGGGATTCGCATGTGGAGCAGGTCAGGTTGGTCTTTAAAATTTTGCGTGAAAATTCTTTGTTTGTCAAGGGCTCAAAGTGTCTATTTGGTGTACAGAAGGTTCCCTTTTTGGGGTTCATTTTTTCCCCTTCTGCTGTGGAGATGGACCCAGTCAAGGTCCGAGCTATTCTTGATTGGACTCAGCCCTCGTCAGTTAAGAGTCTTCAGAAGTTCTTGGGTTTCGCTAACTTCTACCGTCGTTTTATCGCTAATTTTTCTAGCATTGTGAAACCTTTGACGGATATGACCAAGAAGGGCTCCGATGTAGCTAACTGGGCTCCTGCTGCCGTGGAGGCTTTCCAGGAGTTGAAACGCCGGTTTACTTCGGCGCCTGTTTTGTGCCAGCCCGATGTCTCACTTCCCTTTCAGGTTGAGGTGGATGCTTCAGAGATTGGAGCAGGGGCCGTTTTGTCGTAGAAAGGCCCTGGTTGCTCTGTTATGAAACCTTGTGCCTTTTTCTCTAGGAAGTTTTCGCCTGCCGAGCGAAATTATGATGTGGGCAATCGGGAGTTGTTGGCCATGAAATGGGCATTTGAGGAGTGGCGTCATTGGCTCGAGGGTGCTAAGCATCGTGTGGTGGTCTTGACTGATCACAAAAATCTGATGTATCTCGAGTCTGCTAAACGCCTTAATCCGAGACAGGCCCGCTGGTCATTGTTTTTCTCCCGCTTTGATTTTGTTGTCTCGTATTTACCAGGTTCAAAGAATGTGAAGGCCGATGCTCTTTCTAGGAGCTTTGTGCCTGATGCTCCTGGAGTCGCTGATCCTGTTGGTATTCTTAAAGATGGAGTTATCTTGTCAGCTATTTCTCCAGATCTGCGACGTGTGTTGCAGAGATTTCAGGCTGATAGGCCTGAGTCTTGTCCACCTGATAGACTGTTTGTCCCGGATAAGTGGACCAGCAGAGTCATTTCCGAGGTTCATTCCTCGGTGTTGGCAGGTCACCCGGGAATTTTTGGCACCAGAGATCTGGTGGCCAGGTCCTTTTGGTGGCCTTCCTTGTCAAGGGATGTGCGGTCATTTGTGCAGTCCTGTGGGACTTGTGCTCGAGCTAAGCCTTGCTGTTCTCGTGCCAGCGGTTTGCTCTTGCCCTTGCCTGTCCCGAAGAGACCTTGGACACATATCTCCATGGATTTCATTTCTGATCTTCCGCTATCTCAGGGCATGTCTGTTATCTGGGTGATATGTGATCGCTTCTCCAAGATGGTCCATTTGGTTCCTTTGCCTAAGCTGCCTTCCTCTTCCGATCTGGTTCCTGTGTTTTTCCAGAACGTGGTTCGTTTGCACGGCATCCCTGAGAATATTGTGTCAGACAGAGGATCCCAGTTCGTTTCCAGGTTCTGGCGATCCTTTTGTAGTAGGATGGGCATTGATTTGTCGTTTTCGTCTGCTTTCCATCCTCAGACTAATGGACAGACGGAGCGAACCAATCAGACTTTGGAGGCTTATTTGAGGTGTTTTGTCTCTGCTGATCAGGACGATTGGGTGACATTCTTGCCGTTGGCTGAGTTTGCCCTTAATAATCGGGCTAGTTCCGCCACCTTGGTTTCGCCTTTTTTCTGCAACTCTGGTTTCCATCCTCGCTTTTCTTCGGGTCATGTGGAGCCTTCTGACTGTCCTGGGGTGGATTCTGTGGTGGATAGGTTGCAGCGGATCTGGAGTCATGTGGTGGACAACTTGAAGTTGTCACAGGAGAGGGCTCAGCGCTTTGCCAACCGCCGCCGCGGTGTGGGTCCCCGACTACGCGTTGGGGATTTAGTATGGCTTTCTTCCCGCTTTGTTCCTATGAAGGTCTCCTCTCCCAAATTTAAACCTCGTTTTATTGGGCCTTACAAGATATTGGAAATCCTTAATCCTGTATCTTTTCGTCTGGATCTTCCTGTGTCGTTTGCTATTCACAATGTATTTCATAGGTCCTTGTTGCGGCGGTACATTGTGCCTGTAGTTCCTTCTGCTGAGCCTCCTGCTCCGGTGTTGGTTGAGGGCGAGTTGGAGTACGTGGTGGAGAAGATCTTGGATTCTCGCCTCTCCAGGCGGAGGCTTCAGTACCTGGTCAAGTGGAAGGGCTATGGTCAGGAGGATAATTCCTGGGTGGTCGCCTCTGATGTTCATGCGGCCGATTTAGTTCGTGCCTTTCATGCCGCTCATCCTGATCGCCCTGGTGGTCGTGGTGAGGGTTCGGTGACCCCTCACTAAGGGGGGGGTACTGTTGTGAATTTGCTTTTTGCTCCCTCTAGTGGTTACTAGTTTTTTGACTCTGGTTTTTCTGTCATTCCTTTTATCCGCACCTGGGTCGTTAGTTAGGGGTGTTGCTATATAAGCTCCCTGGACCTTCAGTTCAATGCCTGGCAACGTAGTTATCAGAGCTAGTCTGCTGTGCTCTTGTCTACTGATCCTGGTTCCGGTTATATCAGCTAAGTCTGCTTTTTGCTTTTTGCTATTTGTTTTGGTTTTGTATTTTTGTCCAGCTTGTTCCAAATCTATATCCTGACCTTTGCTGGAAGCTCTAGGGGGCTGGTGTTCTCCCCCCGGACCGTTAGACGGTTCGGGGGTTCTTGAATTTCCAGTGTGGATTTTGATAGGGTTTTTGTTGACCATATAAGTTACCTTTCTTTATTCTGCTATCAGTAAGCGGGCCTCTCTGTGCTAAACCTGGTTCATTTCTGTGTTTGTCATTTCCTCTTACCTCACCGTTATTATTTGTGGGGGGCTTCTATCCAGCTTTGGGGTCCCCTTCTCTGGAGGCAAGAAAGGTCTTTGTTTTCCTCTACTAGGGGTAGTTAGATTCTCCGGCTGGCGCGTGTCATCTAGAATCAACGTAGGAATGATCCCCGGCTACTTCTAGTGTTGGCGTTAGGAGTAGATATATGGTCAACCCAGTTACCACTGCCCTATGAGCTGGATTTTTGTATTCTGCAGACTTCCACGTGTCTCTGAGACCCTCGCCATTGGGGTCATAACACCACACACAGGACTGGCACGGAGGCAGACTTGCCAATATTTATCTCCCACTAACTATTTTTTTTTTAAAAGAGAGAATTTACCCCCCCCCCAAAAAAAAGGCCCAGTATTACACAGTGCTTTTCGGTGGCACACAATGAGAGACAGATGCCACACACAGGACTGTCACGGAGGCAGACTTGCCAATATTTATCTCCCACTAACTATTTTTTTTTGAAAAGGGAGAATTTAGCCCCCTCAAAAAAAAGGCCCAGTATTACACAGTGCTTTTCGGTGGCACACAATGAGAGAGAGATGCCACACACAGGACTGTCACGGAGGCAGACTTGCCAATATTTATCTCCCACTAACTATTTTTTTTTGAAAAGGGAGAATGTAGCCAAAAAGAAAAAAATTGCCAAGTATCACACAGTGTTTTTTTCGGTGGCACACAATGAGAGAGAGATGCCACCCATAGCAATGGCATGGAGGCAGACTTGCCAATATTTATCTCCCACTAATTTTTATTTTGGAAAAGGGAGAATTTAGCCAAAAAAAAAAAATGGCCAAGTATCACACAGTGATTTTTTCGGTGGCACACAATGAGAGAGAGATACCACCCACAGGACTGGCACGGAGGCAGACTTGCCAATATTTATCTCCCACTAATTTTTATTTTGGAAAAGGGAGAATGTAGCCAAAAAAAAAAATGGCCAAGTATCACACAGTGTTTTTTTCGGTGGCACACAATGAGAGAGAGATGCCACCCACAGCAATGGCACGGAGGCAGACTTGCCAATATTTATCTCCCACTAATTTTTATTTTGGAAAAGGGAGAATTTAGCCAAAAAAAAAAATGGCCAAGTATCACACAGTGGTTTTTTCGGTGCCACACAATGAGAGAGAGATGCCACCCACAGGACTGGCACGGAGGCAGAGTTGCCAATATTTATCTCCCTGCAGTTATCTCAGAAAAGTATGGCAGGCAGCTATAAAAAGAACTGCTGCACACAAAAGTGTGGACAATCACACAAGATAGCTGTGCAGAAAGGAAGGAAATACAGGATTTGTGCTTTGAAAAAAGCAGTTGGTTTGCACAGCGTCGAACACACCTACAGGCACAGCAACGCAGCTATCAGGGTCAGGGAGCCTTCTAGGGCAGCCCAATGAGCGACAGCGCTGAGGAAAAAAAAAAGTAGCTTCCACTGTCCCTGCAAACAAAAGGTGGTGTTGGACAGTGGAAATCGCTACAGCACAAGCGGTTTGTAGCTTTATGTACCCTGCCTATCACTATCCCTGCTTCTGACGAAGCGGCAGCAACCTCTCCCTATGCTCAGATCAGCAGCAGTAAGATGGCGGTCGGCGGGAACGCCCCTTTATAGCCCCTGTGACGCGGCAGAAAGCAAGCCAATCACTGCAATGCCCTTCTCTAAGATGGTGGGGTCTGAGATCTATGTCATCATGCTGCCCACACTCTGCGTCCACCTTCATTGGCTGAGAAATGGCGCTTTTAGCGTCATTGAAACGTGACTTTGGCGCGAAAGTCGCGTACCGCATGGCCGACCCCACACAGGGATCGGATCGGGTTTCATGAGACGCCGACTTAGCCAAAAGTCGGCGACTTATGAAAATGAACGATCCGTTTCGCTCAACCCTAATCAGCACTAGATTCCTGAAATTGTTCACAGAGGCCTGGACAGCTACTCTCTCTATACAATCAGAACTGTCCAAGAGCTCTGTAAGGTCGTCAGTTTGTGAAGCCTAGCAAGGCTGGTCCTTTTAAAACCTCTGATGAAGTAATGCAGCCAATCAATCCCCGCATATTTAGTTGCTATATAAGAGGTGCTAAACATGCTGGGTGGGGATTCAAGCATTACATCTGAGCACCAGATAATGCTCGTTGAGTGCCGCGCACATCCGAGCACCCAGATACTTGAGTGAAATCCGAGTATCACAGAACATGTCTGCTCATTCTTATTCAAAACATCGGATTGGTGAACTTCCTGATGTTCTCCAAACAGTTTGGCGAACTTATCCGAACCCCAGTGAATTAAATGGCTGGCAAAACCAAATGCATAAACAACACTTTCAGGGGGTCCAAAAGCTGCCAAAACAGCCACCAGTTTCACACCATTATCGCACATGGCCTTTCCTGGCTCCAGGTTCAGTGGAGACAGCTAGGGTTGAGCGACTTTCATTTTTTTAAGATCGAGTAGGGTTTTGGGAAACCCGATTTTGTCCAGAGTCGAGTCGAGTGCAGTCGGCCGATTATCGCTAAAAGTCGGGGATCGACCGAAACACGAAACCCAATGCAAGTCAATGGGGAAGCATAGTCGGCAGTGAGTGGAGGCCAGGAAAACACCTACAGTGCCCATTTTAATGCCAAAAACATCCATTCTTGTTTCTGAAGCTTGTCAATCTTAATTAACTTTATAATAATAGTTGGGCATAGGGAATTGGGGGTCATTTGGCAAAAGTTGTGGGGGGAGTAGGGCCGGCTCAAGTTTTTCGTGGGCCCAGGAAATGCGGACTACGTCACGGCGGTGTTGCAGGGAAAGGTAATTATTTAAAAGTTGCAAGTGCTGTGATCCTGAGCAAGCAGGGGGGGGGCCCACTCGTTCGCATTGCCACTGGCACAGGGCCCCTCAAAGTACGGCGGTGTGTTTGCATGGCGGGGGCGCCTCCCACCAGCAGCGACACTTTTGCGTACTCTGAGGGGCCCTGTGCCAGTGACGTCGCCAACGAGTATGCCCCCCCACCTGATGAAGGAACCTGCACTTTCATCTGCACCTTCCTCTTTGTCCCTGTGTAAGGTGGTATAACATGCGGGAAGGGGAACCTTACTTTCAGCAGGGACAGATTCTGGCTGTGTAGAGTACAAGGGGAATGTAGTGGTCTCGGTCAATGTACCAGCAGACTCATTTAGCAGTGGCTGGGCAATGGGCAGGATGAGGAGGAAACAGATATAGGGCCAAAGAATAAAGTAGGCTACATGCAGTTCAAAATTGGTAACAGGACTAAACAGGCGGCATTGCTTTGTTCAGTGGAGTAGCAAACCCAAGAGCAGCAGACACTGTTTCAAGGGCCTAACCACACTAGTAGGCCAAATGCAGTTTAATATCTGATAGTATAGGGCGAAAGCCAGAATGTGGAAGCTCAGCTTTGTTCAGTTGAGGACAACACCAGGGAGGGGCAGACACCTTTAGTAGGCCGGAAAAGCCTATTGCATTTTTTAAAATGGTAATTTGGAGCAGAAGGTTGAAGCTCAGCTTTATTTAGTTGAGGGCAACACCAGGGAGGGGCAGAAGCCGTTAGTAGGCCCTAACCACCATTTTTTTTTTAAAACCACTTAATGAGAGCCGGAAGGTTGAAGCTCAGCTTTATTTAGTTGAGGACAACACCAGGGAGGGGCAGAAGCCGTTAGTAGGCCCTAACCACCATTTTTTTTTTTTAAAACCACATAATGAGAGCCGGAAGGTTGAAGCTCAGCTTTATTTAGTTGAGGACAACACCAGGGAGGGGCAGAAGCCGTTAGTAGGCCCTAACCACCTTTTTTTTTTTAAAACCACATAATGAGAGCCGGAAGGTTGAAGCTCAGCTTTATTTAGTTGAGGACAACACCAGGGAGGGGCAGAAGCCGTTAGTAGGCCCTAACCACCTTTTTTTTTTTTAAAACCACATAATGAGAGCCGGAAGGTTGAAGCTCAGCTTTATTTAGTTGAGGACAACACCAGGGAGGGGCAGAAGCCGTTAGTAGGCCCTAACCACCATTTTTTTTTTTAAAACCACATAATGAGAGCCGGAAGGTTGAAGCTCAGCTTTATTTAGTTGAGGACAACACCAGGGAGGGGCAGAAGCCGTTAGTAGGCCCTAACCACCTTTTTTTTTTTTAAAACCACATAATGAGAGCCGGAAGGTTGAAGCTCAGCTTTATTTAGTTGAGGACAACACCAGGGAGGGGCAGAAGCCGTTAGTAGGCCCTAACCACCTTTTTTTTTTTTAAAACCACATAATGAGAGCCGGAAGGTTGAAGCTCAGCTTTATTTAGTTGAGGACAACACCAGGGAGGGGCAGAAGCCGTTAGTAGGCCCTAACCACCATTTTTTTTTTTAAAACCACATAATGAGAGCCGGAAGGTTGAAGCTCAGCTTTATTTAGTTGAGGACAACACCAGGGAGGGGCAGAAGCCGTTAGTAGGCCCTAACCACCATTTTTTTTTTTAAAACCACATAATGAGAGCCGGAAGGTTGAAGCTCAGCTTTATTTAGTTGAGGACAACACCAGGGAGGGGCACACAGACAGACTCCTTTAGTAGGCCTGAAAAGCCTATTGCATTTTTCAAAATGGTAATTTGGAGCAGAAGGTTGAAGCTCAGCTTTATTTAGTTGAGGGCAACACCAGGGAGGGGCAGAAGCCGTTAGTAGGCCCTAACCAAAGTTGAAGGCCAAATGCAGTTTAATTTCTGATACTATAGGCCGAAAGCCAGAAGGTGGAAGTTCCGATTTAGACAGTGGAGCACAATTTGAATTAGGGACTGCAGACAGACTTAGTAGGCTGTCCCCTGTGGACCATGCATCCACCACATTAACCCATTGCGCCGTAATGGACACGTAATCTTCCGTGGCCATGCCTACAGGTCCATGCGTCTGTTGTCAGGTGCACCTTTGTACTCACAGATTGCCAGAGTGCATGGACAATGCGGTCTTCTACATGCTGGTGGAGGGTTGGGATGGCTTTTCTCGCAAAAGAAGTGTCGACTGGTTAGCTTGTAGCGTGGTACAGCGTAGTCCATCATGGCCTTATTAATAGTAAATAAAATATATAACTAGGCTCTATGAACTTTTAAATAGGTTCCAGGGGTACACGGGCAGCATTGGTGTGGTCAGTGGAGGAGTATTGCAAGTAGGGGCTGCAGACAGGCTATCAAAGGCCTAAAATAACAAACAGTAGGCAGTCATGGCAGTTTTACATCGGTTACATGGATACACAGGCAGGCACTCCAGGCAGCATTGTGGTCAGTGGAGGAGTATTGCAAGTAGGGGCCGCAGACAGGCTATCAAAGGCCTAAAATAACAAACAATAGGCTCATTGCAGTTTTACAGCGGTTACATGGATAGACGGGCAGGCAGCTTGGTGGTGGTGAGTGGAGGAGTATTTAAAGTAGGGACCGCAGAAAGGCTTCAAAGGCCTAACATAAGAAAATGGGCTGGCTGTAGGCACTTTATAATTGGTTCCAGGGGTACACGGGCAGCAGTGGTCTGGTCAGTGGAGGAGTATTTAAAGTAGGGACCGCAGACAGGCTTCAAAGGCCTAACATAACAAACAATAGGCTCATGGCAGTTTCACAGCGGTTACATGGATACACGGGCAGGCAGCTTGGTGGTGAGTGGAGGAGTATTTAAAGTAGGGACCGCACACAGGCTATCAAAGGCCTAAAATAACAAACAATAGGCTCATGGCAGTTTCACAGCGGTTACATGGATACACGGGCAGGCAGCTTGGTGGTGGTGAGTGGAGGAGTATTTAAAGTAGGGACCGCAGACAGGCTTCAAAGGCCTAACATAAGAAAATGGGCTGGCTGTAGGCACTTTATAATTGGTTCCAGGGGTACACGGGCAGCAGTGGTCTGGTCAGTGGAGGAGTATTTAAAGTAGGGACCGCAGACAGGCTATCAAAGGCCTAACATAACAAACAATAGGCTCATGATGGCAGTTTCACAGCGGTTACATGGATACACGGGCAGGCAGCTTGGTGGTGAGTGGAGGAGTATTTAAAGTAGGGACCGCAGACAGGCTATCAAAGGCCTAACATAAGAAAATGGGCTGGCTGTAGGCACTTTATAATTGGTTCCAGGGGTACACGGGCAGCAGTGGTCTGGTCAGTGGAGGAGTATTTAAAGTAGGGACCGCAGACAGGCTATCAAAGGCCTAACATAACAAACAATAGGCTCATGATGGCAGTTTCACAGCGGTTACATGGATACACGGGCAGGCAGCTTGGTGGTGAGTGGAGGAGTATTTAAAGTAGGGACCGCAGACAGGCTATCAAAGGCCTAAAATAACAAACAATAGGCTCATGGCAGTTTCACAGCGGTTACATGGATACACGGGCAGGCAGCTTGGTGGTGGTGAGTGGAGGAGTATTTAAAGTAGGGACCGCAGACAGGCTTCAAAGGCCTAACATAAGAAAATGGGCTGGCTGTAGGCACTTTATAATTGGTTTCAGGGGTACACGGGCAGCAGTGGTCTGGTCAGTGGAGGAGTATTTAAAGTAGGGACCGCAGACAGGCTTCAAAGGCCTAACATAAGAAAATGGGCTGGCTGTAGGCACTTTATAATTGGTTCCAGGGGTACACGGGCAGCAGTGGTCTGGTCAGTGGAGGAGTATTTAAAGTAGGGACCGCAGACAGGCTATCAAAGGCCTAACATAACAAACAATAGGCTCATGGCAGTTTCACAGCGGTTACATGGATACACGGGCAGGCAGCTTGGTGGTGAGTGGAGGAGTATTTAAAGTAGGGACCGCACACAGGCTATCAAAGGCCTAAAATAACAAACAATAGGCTCATGGCAGTTTCACAGCGGTTACATGGATACACGGGCAGGCAGCTTGGTGGTGAGTGGAGGAGTATTTAAAGTAGGGACCGCACACAGGCTATCAAAGGCCTAAAATAACAAACAATAGGCTCATGGCAGTTTCACAGCGGTTACATGGATACACGGGCAGGCAGCTTGGTGGTGGTGAGTGGAGGAGTATTTAAAGTAGGGACCGCAGACAGGCTTCAAAGGCCTAACATAAGAAAATGGGCTGGCTGTAGGCACTTTATAATTGGTTCCAGGGGTACACGGGCAGCAGTGGTCTGGTCAGTGGAGGAGTATTTAAAGTAGGGACCGCAGACAGGCTATCAAAGGCCTAACATAACAAACAATAGGCTCATGATGGCAGTTTCACAGCGGTTACATGGATACACGGGCAGGCAGCTTGGTGGTGAGTGGAGGAGTATTTAAAGTAGGGACCGCAGACAGGCTATCAAAGGCCTAACATAAGAAAATGGGCTGGCTGTAGGCACTTTATAATTGGTTCCAGGGGTACACGGGCAGCAGTGGTCTGGTCAGTGGAGGAGTATTTAAAGTAGGGACCGCAGACAGGCTATCAAAGGCCTAACATAACAAACAATAGGCTCATGATGGCAGTTTCACAGCGGTTACATGGATACACGGGCAGGCAGCTTGGTGGTGGTGAGTGGAGGAGTATTTAAAGTAGGGACCGCAGACAGGCTTCAAAGGCCTAACATAAGAAAATGGGCTGGCTGTAGGCACTTTATAATTGGTTCCAGGGGTACACGGGCAGCAGTGGTCTGGTCAGTGGAGGAGTATTTAAAGTAGGGACCGCAGACAGGCTTCAAAGGCCTAACATAAGAAAATGGGCTGGCTGTAGGCACTTTATAATTGGTTCCAGGGGTACACGGGCAGCAGTGGTCTGGTCAGTGGAGGAGTATTTAAAGTAGGGACCGCAGACAGGCTATCAAAGGCCTAACATAACAAACAATAGGCTCATGGCAGTTTCACAGCGGTTACATGGATACACGGGCAGGCAGCTTGGTGGTGAGTGGAGGAGTATTTAAAGTAGGGACCGCAGACAGGCTATCAAAGGCCTAAAATAACAAACAATAGGCTCATGGCAGTTTCACAGCGGTTACATGGATACACGGGCAGGCAGCTTGGTGGTGGTGAGTGGAGGAGTATTTAAAGTAGGGACCGCAGACAGGCTTCAAAGGCCTAACATAAGAAAATGGGCTGGCTGTAGGCACTTTATAATTGGTTCCAGGGGTACACGGGCAGCAGTGGTCTGGTCAGTGGAGGAGTATTTAAAGTAGGGACCGCAGACAGGCTATCAAAGGCCTAAAATAACAAACAATAGGCTCATGGCAGTTTTACAGCGGTTACATGGATACACAGGCAGCTTGGTGGTGAGTGGAGGAGTATTTAAAGTAGGGACCGCAGACAGGCTATCAAAGGCCTAAAATAACAAACAATAGGCTCATGGCAGTTTCACAGCGGTTACATGGATACACGGGCAGGCAGCTTGGTGGTGGTGAGTGGAGGAGTATTTAAAGTAGGGACCGCAGAAAGGCTTCAAAGGCCTAACATAAGAAAATGGGCTGGCTGTAGGCACTTTATAATTGGTTCCAGGGGTACACGGGCAGCAGTGGTCTGGTCAGTGGAGGAGTATTTAAAGTAGGGACCGCAGACAGGCTTCAAAGGCCTAACATAAGAAAATGGGCTGGCTGTAGGCACTTTATAATTGGTTCCAGGGGTACACGGGCAGCAGTGGTCTGGTCAGTGGAGGAGTATTTAAAGTAGGGACCGCAGACAGGCTATCAAAGGCCTAACATAACAAACAATAGGCTCATGGCAGTTTCACAGCGGTTACATGGATACACGGGCAGGCAGCTTGGTGGTCAGTGGAGGAGTATTTAAAGTAGGGACCGCAGACAGGCTATCAAAGGCCTAAAATAACAAACAATAGGCTCATGGCAGTTTTACAGCGGTTACATGGATACACAGGCAGCTTGGTGGTGAGTGGAGGAGTAGTGCAAGGAGTGTCTGTCCCAGTACTCCCAAAATATAAATAGATGTTAATGTCTCGCAAAACAACCAAAACAAAAAAAAAAGGTGGCATACTTAGGTACAGGGGTGGGCTCATCTACTGAGTTTCTGACATTGTAATTTGGCAGTAACTATTTAATGGTGCCAATATAGGACACAGACACAGACTACTTTAAGTTGCATCATAGATGTCTACAAATTTGTATTGTCAGTGCCAGACATTGAATGATGTCAGCGAATAGACTAAAGATTGGTGGAGCTGTGCGACATAATTTTGCACGTGGTAGAGCACATTTTGAGCTGGGGTAGGGGGGAACTCTCTTGAGGCCGGCGGGACCGCCCCAGGGCCCCTCATGTTACAACGGTGTGTCTGACGTTGGGTGCGCACCACCACCGCCAGAGACACTACATTGTACTATCAGGGACCCAGTAGCAATGCCGTCAACCAAAAGCGAGCACACCCACCTCTTCAGACAAACAGCAGTCTCACGGGTGCTTGCGCCAAGTCGCGATACCACGGCCCCGTGTGGGGAGTTTTGCCATTTAGGGAGGTGTAAACATGTCGTATGCTGTACAATCAGCTGCAGCAAATTAGACATTAGAAAAGTAATTCACAGGCAAGAGCTTTTCATAGGAAAGCTAGGTGTCGGCCGGGCAAGGTGGGGCAAAAGATTTCGAAATCCAGTTGTGGTTCATTTTAATGAATGTTAGATCGTCAACATTTTGGGTAGCCAGACGAGTCCTTTTTTCGGTTAATATTGAACCTGCAGCACTGAATACTCTTTCTGATAGGACACTTGCTGCCGGGCAAGCAAGCTCCTGCAATGCATATTCTGCCAATTCTGGCCAGGTGTCTAATTTGGAGGCCCAGTAATCAAATGGGAATGACGGTTGAGGGAGAACATCGATAAGGGATGAAAAATAGTTAGTAACCATACTGGACAAATGTTGTCTCCTGTCACTTTCAATTGATGCAGCAGTACCTGTCCTGTCTGCGGTCATAGCAAAATCACTCCACAACCTGGTCAGAAAACCCCTCTGTCCAACGCCACTTCTGATGTGTGCACCCCTAACACTCCTAGTCTGCTGCCCCCTGGAGCTTGTGTGAGAACGATCACGTGCGCTGTGTGCTGGGAATGCCTGAAGCAAACGGTCAACAAGAGTTGATTGTTTGGTTGCTAATATTAGTTCCAAGTTCTCATGTGGCATAATATTTTGCAATTTGCCTTTATAGCGTGGATCAAGGAGGCAGGCCAACCAGTAATCGTCATCGTTCATCATTTTCGTAATGCGTGTGTCCCTTTTTAGGATACGTAAGGCATAATCCGCCATGTGGGCCAAAGTTCCAGTTGTCAAATCTCCGGTTGTGATTGGTTGAGGGGCAGTTGCAGGCAAATCTACGTCACTTGTGTCCCTCAAAAAACCAGAACCCGGCCGTGACACGCAACCAATTTCCTGTGCCCCCGTGAAAGTTTCCGCATTAAAAATATACTCATCCCCATCATCCTCCTCGTCCTCCACCTCCTCTTCGCCCGCTACCTCGTCCTGTACACTGCCCTGACCAGACAATGGCTGACTGTCATCAAGGCTTCCCTCTTCCTCTGGTGCAGACGCCTGCTCCTTTATGTGCGTCAAACTTTGCATCAGCAGACGCATTAGGGGGATGCTCATGCTTATTACGGCGTTGTCTGCACTAACCAGCCGTGTGCATTCCTCAAAACACTGAAGGACTTGACACATGTCTTGTATCTTCGACCACTGCACACCTGACAACTCCATGTCTGCCATCCTACTGCCTGCCCGTGTATCCTCCCACAAATAAATAACAGCACGCCTCTGTTCGCACAGTCTCTGAAGCATGTGCAGTGTTGAGTTCCACCTTGTTGCAACGTCTATGATTAGGCGATGCTGGGGAAGGTTCAAAGACCGCTGATAGGTCTGCATACGGCTGGCGTGTACAGGCGAACGTCGGATATGTGAGCAAAGTGCACGCACTTTGAGGAGCAGGTCGGAGAACCCAGGATAAGTTTTCAATAAGCACTGCACCACCAGGTTTAAGGTGTGAGCCAGGCAAGGAATGTGTTTCAGTTGGGAAAGGGAGATGGCAGCCATGAAATTCCTTCCGTTATCACTCACTACCTTGCCTGCCTCAAGATCTACTGTGCCCAGCCACGACTGCGTTTCTTGTTGCAAGAACTCGGACAGAACTTCCGCGGTGTGTCTGTTGTCGCCCAAACACTTCATAGCCAATACAGCCTGCTGACGCTTGGCAGTAGCTGGCCCATAATGGGACAACTGGTGTGCAACAGTGTCATCTGCCGATGGAGTGGTTGGCCGACTGCGTTCTGTGGAAGAGCTGTAGCTTCTGCAGGAGGACGAGGAGGAGGAGGAGGGGGTGCGAACGCCTACAGCCAACTGTTTCCTAGACCGTGGGCTAGGCACAACTGTCCCTAAATTGATGTCGCCTGTGGACCCTGCATCCACCACATTCACCCAGTGTGCCGTGATGGACACATAACGTCCCTGGCCATGCCTACTGGTCCATGCATCTGTAGTCAGGTGCACCTTTGTACTCACAGATTGCCTAAGTGCATGGACGATGCGCTGTTTAACATGCTGGTGCAGGGCTGGGATGGCTTTTCTGGAAAAAAAGTGTCGACTAGGTAGCTCGTATCGTGGTTCAGCGTACTCCATCAGGGCTTTAAAAGCTTCGCTTTCAACTAAACGGTAGGGCATCATCTCTAACGAGATTAGTCTAGCTATGTGGGCGTTAAAACCCTGTGTACGCGGATGCGAGGATAAGTACTTCCTTTTTCTAACCAGAGTCTCATGTAGGGTGAGCTGGACTGGAGAGCAGGAGATCGTGGAACTTTCGGGTGTGCCGGTGTACATGGCAGACTGAGAGACGGTTGGAGACGGTATTGTTTCCGCCGGTGCCCTAGATGCAATATTTCCTCCTACTAAACTGGTGATTCCCTGACCCTGACTGCTTTTGGCTGGCAAAGAAACCTGCACAGATACTGCCGGTGGTGCGGAAAATGGTGGCCTTACAGTGACGGAAGGGATGTTGCGTTGCTGACTAGCTTCATTGGCCGAGGGTGCTACAACCTTAAGGGACGTTTGGTAGTTAGTCCAGGCTTGAAAATGCATGGTGGTTAAGTGTCTATGCATGCAACTAGTATTTAGACTTTTCAGATTCTGACCTCTGCTTAAGCTAGTTGAACATTTTTGACAGATGACTTTGCGCTGATCAGTTGGATGTTGTTTAAAAAAATGCCAGACTGCACTCTTCCTAGACTCGGATCCCTTTTCAGGGATTGCAGACTGAGCTTTAACCGGATGGCCACGCTGTCCTCCAACAGGTTTTGGCTTTGACACGCGTTTTGGGCCAGATACGGGCCCGGCAGATGGAACCTGTTGCGATGTTGATGCCTGCTGCGGCCCCTCCTCCACCTCCGCTTCTGAACTACTGCCGCCTGCACCCTGTTCCCCCAATGGCTGCCAATCGGGGTCAATAACTGGGTCATCTATTACCTCCTCTTCGAGCTCGTGTGCAACTTCGTCTGTGTCACTGTGTCGGTCGGTGGTATAGCGTTCGTGGCGGGGCAACATAGTCTCATCAGGGTCTGATTGTGGATCTGTACCCTGAGAGGGCAATGTGGTGGTCTGAGTCAAAGGAGCAGCATAGTACTCTGGCTGTGGCTGTGCATCAGTGCACTCCATGTCAGAATCTACTTGTAATGGGCATGGCCTGTTAAATGTTTCACTTTCTAAGCCAGGGACGGTATGTGTAAAGAGCTCCATGGAGTGACCCGTTGTGTCGCCTGCTGCATCCTTCTCTCTTGTTGTAGTTTTTGCTGAGGAGGACAAGGAAGCGACTTGTCCCTGACCGTGAACATCCACAAGCGACGCGCTGCTTTTACATTTACCAGTTTCGGAAGAGGAGGCAAAAGAGCTAGAGGCTGAGTCTGCAATGTAAGCCAAAACTTGCTGTTGCTGCTCAGCCTTTAAAAGCGGTTTTCCTACTCCCAGAAAAGAGAGCGTTCGAGGCCTTGTGTAGCCTGACGACGAAACTGGCTCCACAGCTCCAGACTTAGGTGGAATATTTTTATCCCCACGACCACCTGATGCTCCACTACCACTACCATCATTACCAGCTGACAATGAACGCCCACGACGACCTCTTGCACCAGACTTCCTCATTGTTTAAAAATCGTAACCAAACTAACTTTATTTGTTGCTGTCAAACAACTTACACGGTGAGCTATAACTTCAGTATGATTTCAATATCCCTTAACAGGTTGGTGAGACCACAAGGAAAATCAGGCACAATGTTACACACTCTGTTTTCTGTGACACCAAATCACAGAGATGACACACACGCAGGACTGTCACTCAAGCACTAATGTCAATATTAATCTCCCACCTAATTTATTTTTTTTTTTTTCTCTGTGAGACTTTAGAAACCAAATAATATTTAAAAAAAAAACAAAAAAACAAGGCTTTCTATGGCCCACTGAATGAGAGATGGCACGCACAGGAGTGGCACACAAGCCCTGACTGAGGCCAATATTTTTCTCCCACTGATTGATGTAGTGTTTTTGTGTTGAGGTTGATTTTAAAACACAAATGAAGGAAAAAAATAAAAAGGCTTTCTATGGCCCACAATTAGAGAGAGAGGTGGCACACCCAGGAGTCAAGACTGGCACACAAGCTGAAATGGCAATATTACTCTCCCACTGTTTTTTTATGTTTTTTTTTTTTATTTTCAGGGAGACTTTAGAAACCAAATAATATTAAAAAAAAAACAAAAAAACAAGGCTTTCTATGGCCCACTGAATGAGAGGGAGAGAGGTGGCACACCCAGGAGTCAAGACTGGCACACAAGCTGAAATGGCAATATTACTCTCCCACTGTTTTTTTATGTATTTTTTTTTTTTATTTTCAGGGAGACTTTAGAAACCAAATAATATTAAAAAAACCAAAAAATAAATAGGCTTTCTATGGCCCACTGAATGAAAGGGAGAGAGGTGGCACACCCAGGAGTCAAGACTGGCACACAAGCTGAAAGGGCAATATTACTCTCCCACTGTTTTTTTATGTATTTTTTTTTTTTATTTTCAGGGAGACTTTAGAAACCAAATAATATTAAAAAAACCAAAAAATAAATAGGCTTTCTATGGCCCACAATTAGAGAGAGAGGTGGCACACCCAGGAGTCAAGACTGGCACACAAGCTGAAATGGCAATATTACTCTCCCACTGTTTTTTTATGTTTTTTTTTTTTATTTTCAGGGAGACTTTAGAAACCAAATAATATTAAAAAAAAAACAAAAAAACAAGGCTTTCTATGGCCCACTGAATGAGAGGGAGAGAGGTGGCACACCCAGGAGTCAAGACTGGCACACAAGCTGAAATGGCAATATTACTCTCCCACTGTTTTTTTATGTATTTTTTTTTTTTATTTTCAGGGAGACTTTAGAAACCAAATAATATTAAAAAAACCAAAAAATAAATAGGCTTTCTATGGCCCACTGAATGAAAGGGAGAGAGGTGGCACACCCAGGAGTCAAGACTGGCACACAAGCTGAAAGGGCAATATTACTCTCCCACTGTTTTTTTATGTATTTTTTTTTTTTATTTTCAGGGAGACTTTAGAAACCAAATAATATTAAAAAAACCAAAAAATAAATAGGCTTTCTATGGCCCACAATTAGAGAGAGAGGTGGCACACCCAGGAGTCAAGACTGGCACACAAGCTGAAATGGCAATATTACTCTCCCACTGTTTTTTTATGTTTTTTTTTTTTATTTTCAGGGAGACTTTAGAAACCAAATAATATTAAAAAAAAAACAAAAAAACAAGGCTTTCTATGGCCCACTGAATGAGAGGGAGAGAGGTGGCACACCCAGGAGTCAAGACTGGCACACAAGCTGAAATGGCAATATTACTCTCCCACTGTTTTTTTATGTATTTTTTTTTTTTATTTTCAGGGAGACTTTAGAAACCAAATAATATTAAAAAAAACAAAAAATAAATAGGCTTTCTATGGCCCACTGAATGAAAGGGAGAGAGGTGGCACACCCAGGAGTCAAGACTGGCACACAAGCTGAAAGGGCAATATTACTCTCCCACTGTTTTTTTATGTTTTTTTTTTTTTTTCAGGGAGACTTTAGAAACCAAATAATAAAAAAAAAAAAAAAAAAAAAATAGGCTTGCTATAGCCCACTGAATGAGAGATAGCACACACAGCAGTGGCACACAAGCCCTGACTGAGGCCAATATTTTTCTCCCACTGATTGATGTAGTGTTTTTGTGTTGAGGTAGATTTTAGAACACAAATCACGGAAAAAATAAATAGGCTTTCTATGGCCCACTGAATGAAAGGGAGAGAGGTGGCACACCCAGGAGTCAAGACTGGCACACAAGCTGAAAGGGCAATATTACTCTCCCACTGTTTTTTTATGTATTTTTTGTTTTTTCAGGGAGACTTTAGAAACCCAATAATATTTAAAAAAAAAAATAAATAGGCTTTCTATGGCCCACTGAATGAGAGGGAGAGAGGTGGCACACCCAGGAGTCAAGACTGGCACACAAGCTGAAAGGGCAATATTATTCTCCCACTGTTTTTTTAGGTTTTTTTTTTTTTTTTCAGGGAGAATTAGAAACCAAATAATATTAAAAAAAAAAAAAAAAAATAGGCTTGCTATAGCCCACTGAATGAGAGATAGCACACACAGCAGTGGCACACAAGCCCTGACTGAGGCCAATATTTTTCTCCCACTGATTGATGTACTGTTTTTGTGTTGAGGTAGATTTTAGAACACAAATCACGGAAAAAATAAATAGGCTTTCTATGGCCCACTCAGTGAGAGATGGCACACACAGGGATGGCACTGTAGCAGAAATGCCAATCTTAATCTCCCACAAAAAAAAAAAACAAAAAAAAAAAAAAAACTGTCCTACAATTACTATCTCCCTGCAGTAATGTAAGCCAGGTATGGCAGGCAGCAATAGGAGTGGACTGATGCACAAATTAAATAAAAAGTGTGGAAAAACAGAAAAGATAGCTGTGCAGAAAGGAAGGAACAAGAGGATATGTGCTTTGAAAAAAGCAGTTGGTTTCCACAGTGGCGTACACACAGCAATACAGCTATCACGGAGCCTTCTAGGGCAGCCCAATGAGCTACAGCGCTGAGGGGAAAAAAAAAAAAAAATAGCTTCCACAGTCCCTGCACACCGAAGGTGGTGTTGGACAGTGGAAATCGCTGCAGCACAAGCGGTTTGGTGGTTAGTGGACCCTGCCTAACGCTCTCCCTGCTTCTGATGAAGCGGCAGCAACCTGTCCCTAAGCTCAGATCAGCAGCAGTAAGATGGCGGTCGGCGGGAACGCCCCTTTATAGCCCCTGTGACGCCGCAGACAGCAAGCCAATCACTGCAATGCCCTTCTCTAAGATGGTGGGGACCAGGATCTATGTCATCACGCTGCCCACACTCTGCGTTCACCTTCATTGGCTGAGAAATGGCGCTTTTCGCGTCATTGAAACGCGACTTTGGCGCGAAAGTCGCGTACCGCATGGCCGACAAGCACAGGGGTCGGATCGGGTTTCATGAGACGCCGACTTAGCCAAAAGTCGGCGACTTTTGAAAATGATCGACCCGTTTCGCTCAACCCTAGAGACAGCCATTGCTCAAAATTGGCCTTGATAGCTGTCCACAACTCTTGAGCTGTGTGGCTGCGATCTCCAAGGCATATTACTTTAATCACTGCCTGATTGCAGTGAGTTCTGGCTGCACAGTGCAGAGGTGGGTGGATTCTCTCTGCACTGTTGGAACACATATCTCATTAAGGGAGAGGCTGAGGGCCCAGATGGTGCCCTAGAGGAGGTGGAGTTGGCAGGAAAAGTGGAGGAAGTGTTGGATACAGAGGTCTCTCCTGTAAGCCTTGGTGATTTCTAAACTTGTACAGCAGCCCCTTCCCTGGCTGCCCCAGCAGCCAAAAGTGTCACCCAGTGCCCAGTCAGTGAGATTTAACTCCCCTAGCCATATTTGTTCTTCCAGGTGTCAGTGGAGAAATGCACCCTGCCAGACATAGATTTTTTTCAAGGAACGGGTGATGTTGACTGCGACATGCTGGTGTAGCGCTGGCACATGTTTCTTGGAAAAGCAATGGCAACTGGGAAACTGGTACTGGGGAACTACGACGGCCATCAGCTTTTAGAAACTGTCTGTATCCACTAGGCGGAAAGACAACATTTCGTTGGCCAGCAGATTGGAGATTGTGATGTTCAAGTTCTTAGCTTTGGCATGTTTAGGAGGTAAAATTCTTTTACGTGATCACTACTGTGGGACTGAGGGCTCTCATTCACTCTGACTGTAGCAGGTAAACAAGTGGTGTTTTTGCGGCTTGAGACGTATGTGAGAAAACTTTCCATGGTGACGAAAGGAGGAAGAAGCTGTAGAAGAGGTTGGTGAGGCGGTCTGTGGTCTATGAGGCCCGCTAGTCTGCATTTTAGCGCAATCAAATTCCCATACTAACGCATGCTAATCGTGCATGTGCCAGTTCATGCATGTCATAGCCAAATTATTGGAATTTTTGCCTCTACTGAGTAGTTTTTTTCCAAAGTTGGCAGATAACGTGAGTTGGGTCATCCTTTGCAGTCTCAAATAATGCCCAGGCTAGGAAACCCATACCACTCATGTGAACTCAAATAAAAAGTGCAAAAAAGACAGCATATAAAATTATTTTTATTGAAAATGTTATGCGGTAAAAAACAATTTATAATCACAAAATATAGCTGATAAAAAATGAGCACCATATAATGGTATAATAGGATACCACCAAAAATATAAAAAAAATATATATAGACATCCACACCCATCTGATATATCCCAGCACTATTCAATAAATTGCACAAAAAATAAAAAAAAGTATTATTAAAAATTCATATATAGATATAATATATATAGTGCAAAATTGTGCAAAAAATGCAAAAAATATGTGACAATTAATATGAACAAGTCCAAAACATGTGTAACAATTGTCCAATAGTGTAAAAAAATATATATACTATTAATACTGCAAAGTGAACTAGTGCTATAAAAAGTGCAAAGAATTCAGTGATTGCAATGACACTACCAAACTAGTATTGCACACTATAAGTAGTTATATTGCACTTAAGCCCATAAATATATATATGATAGTGCAACTAGTGTTATAACAAACAAATGCCACAACTAGTGTTGAGCGATACCGTCCGATACTTGAAAGTATCAGTATCGGAAAGTATCGGCCGATACCGGCAAAGTATCGGATCCAATCCGATACCGATACCCGATACCAATACAAGTCAATGGGACTCAAGTATCGGACGGTATTCCTGATGGTTCCCAGGGTCTGAAGGAGAGGAAACTCTCCTTCAGGCCCTGGGATCCATATTAATGTGTAAAAGAAAGAATTAAAATAAAAAATATTGCTATACTCACCTCTCCGACGCAGCCTGGACCTCAGCGCGGGAACCGGCAGCGTTGTTTGCTTAAAATGCGCGCTTTTCTTTCCTCCCGTGACGTCACGGCTTGTGATTGGTCGCGTGCCGCCCATGTGGCCGCGACGCAACCAATCACAGCAAGCCGTGACGTAATTTTATTTTAAAATGCGCGCGTGTCCAGCCTCCCGTGACGTCCCGGCTTGTGATTGGTCGCGTCGCCCATGTGGCCGCGACGCGGCCAATCACAAAGCCGGAACATAATTTTAAAATACTGAAAGACCTGAAATTGGACAAATTGGACAACAACGTCCGTGGTCCAGTTTCTCCTTTTACCCTTGGTAAAATAAAAAAATTGTTGCTAAAAGATCATTTTTGTGACTAAAAAGTTAAATGTTCATTTTTTCCTTCCATGTTGCTTCTGCTGCTGTGAAACACCTGAAGGGTTAATAAACTTCTTGAATGTGGTTTTGAGCACCTTGAGGGGTGCAGTTTTTAGAATGGTGCCACTTTTGGGTATTTTCAGCCATATAGAACCCTCAAAATGTGAGGTGGTCCCTAAAAAAAATTTTTGTTGTAAAAATGAGAAATCACTGGTCAAATTTTAACCCTTATAACTTCCTAGCAAAAAAAAAAATTGTTTCCAAAATTGTGCTGATGTAAAGTAGACATGTGGGAAACGTTATTTATTAACTATTTTGTGTCACATAACTCTCTGGTTTAACAGAATAAAAATTCAAAATGTGAAAATTGCGAAATTTTCTAAATTTTCGCCAAATTTCCATTTTTTTCACAAATAAACTCAGAAATTATTGACCTAAATTTATCACTAACATGAAGCCCAATATGTCACGAAAAAACAATCTCAGACTCGCTAGGATCCGTTGAAGCGTTCCTGAGTTATTACCTCATTAAGGGACACTGGTCAGAATTGCAAAAAATGGCAAGGTCATTAAGGCCAAAATAGGCTGGGTCATGAAGGGGTTAATAAACTACCTGACAGCAATTTTTAATATGTCAAAGGGTGCTGTTTTTACAATGGTATCATTTTTCGGGGTTTCCTAGTATAAAAGACCCCGAAAGTCACTTCAAAAATGGATGGGTCTAGACAGACCTAGATATATTACTACACAGCAGTATATTCATCACATAGGCAGCACAGTTCAAACACAGATACATCTTCTTATCTGCATTCTTCACACAGGCAGCACAAGTTAAACACAGAGACATGTTATCTTTCCCTGCCTTCAGGGCAGACTCAGTTTTCCCTATCAACTCTGTCTGTATCCTTGCAGCCTCTGTCTCACTCTTGGTCAATCTCTGCCCACTATTGGACAATTCCCGTCCCCCTTCTAGACAATCTCTGTCCCACTTGTGCTCCAGGCCCACCAGCTTCCTACCAGTCCCAGGTCCTTCTGCCCAATTGGGAAAGGTGCTAGGATCACTGCCTCAGCTCCTCCTGCCCTGATCTTAGATCCCAGAACCTCTTTGGGATGGCTTCTATTCTTGCTGGTTACCGCCTACACGACTCCCAGCCTGGGGCTTCTTACTGCCTAGCAGCTTTATCCCTGCAGCCTGTGAACCTTCTGCTCTGACTGCTGCGTGCCTCCCGCCCTGGGCAAGATTGCCCAGGCTCTGCTGTCTATACAGGAAGTGCTTCTGTAGCTCTGTGACTCTGCACTGCCCTGCTCTATCTCCTCCCCACTGCTTAACCCCTATGCTGCCTGTATCTCATTAACACTCCTGTCTATTCTATGCTATCCTATTCCCTATCTCTATTCTAATCCCCCTTGGTCCTATACTACTTCCTAAGCTTTCCCTAGGCCTATGCGCAATGCATAACAAATGCATTTACATTGTAGCACGCAAACATCAGCAAACATGTCAAAACATTGCATTTCACATTAATACACCATGGGGTGCCACATGTGACACAGGTGAACAGTGTTAAAGAGAGGAAAGGTACATGAGGGTCCCTCCACCTCCTTACACAGCTTCTACTAGTGTCACTGCCACTGAACAGCCATACATCTCTTGGCTGCCTGCCCACTGTGCAGTATAGTGCTAACCTATAATGCTTCAAATGAGTCGGCCATTGTGAGCTGTGCACTGCCATCTCCTTGCCTATCCCGCACTAATTCTCTAGTGTGTGTCTAGTAACGCTGCCATTACCACTTCACAGTCACACCAGCCATACATCTCCTCGCTACCTGTCCACTGGGTTTAATAATGACAGGCTGCTCTGCTGCAGCTGTTACTGCCATTTCCGAATGGGAAACTGACTCTCATTAGGGTAGACAAGCATCAAACAGCTTACAAAATACGGCTTATTTTTTGAAAGGTTTCTTGACCATAACTCTTCACTTTGGAAACATTTAACCTATGATCTTTTAAAAAAGATCATTTTTGGACACCTTGTGAAAAAGCTTTGGCATCTTTTTTTAGCAAAGAAAAACAATATTGAAACCCCCCTACCAAGGATCATTTTTTTCATCTCACCTTGTGAAATAGCCATGTTTTCTTCATTGTACTGAAATGATTTGCAATATTTTTAAGGAAAATCCAGTCATGTTGGTGAATTTGAATTTCAAACAGTTCGATCATCTGTAAAAGTGATTTTATGTATTTTTTCTATTTATTGTGGATATTCAAAGGATAATTTACAGAACCATACAAAAAATCTAGGAATCTGTGAAGGATGGATTTTTCTTACATGCTACATGCATTTTTTTTTTTTTTGCTTTTTTGCACCTTTAATTTAATAATCACTACATAATTGTTGTTTTATTTCTTTAGATCAGCTACGGTGCCACAAATCCTCTTTTATCCAATAAGAAGATGTATCCATCCTTCTTCCAAACTCTTCCTAGCGATCAAACTCAATTTCTGGCAATAGTTAAACTTCTCAAACATTTTGATTGGACATGGATTGGCGTTATTGCCTCCGATGATGATGGAGGTTACACACAAAGTCAGGAGTTAATGAAACAGGCAGAAGTTTATGATATTTGCATTGAGTTTATTCTAAAGATGAAAACTGATGATTTCTTAAATGAAGAACACATCAATGAAAAGAACAGAAGGATATTTCAAAAATCAACCTCAAACATTATTGTACTTTGTGGCACAATTTCATTTCACACTGTACTATTTATTGAGGAACAAAGCATTTCAGGAAAGGTGAAGACTCTGATTATACCAGCGGGGTCAAATATTAACATTATTTTAGCAGTTAAACAAAAAGCATCATGTGATGGCAGCCTCATATTTTCACCACCAAATGTAAAGATCCCACAGCTGACAACATTTTTAGGAGATATAAGTCTTAAAAATCGTCCAAATGATCCTATACTTGAACATATTCTAATGGTATACCTGAGCTGTGAACCTTCAAACCCCATCCTAAAAATGTTAGCCGAAAATTATTATCCAAACAAACTAAAACATTGCAATCAGACTATAAAACTACAAGAACTTGTCAGCAATCATAACTACACTGAAACATTCAGAACCACCTATCTTGTATATACCGCTGTCTATGCCATGGCTCACGCTCTACATGAAGGCCTTCTTCATATGCCAAGAAATTTCAATTTTAAGCACATGCTGAAGGTATCTTAACCCGTTTGCTTCCAAGTGTATTGGACATTTTTGTTCTCTGGTAGTCAGAATTATTTTACACATGTTTGGGAGCTCTTAGACGGCCAATAAACATGAAGCGATTGCTTGCTATTCTTTGTAAAGCTGTACCCATGTTGGCTAATGACAATACTGTGGCCATAAGCATCAGGTTTTATGCAAAACCTGGTGACATGATGCTCTGCACACTCTCCTCTGGAAGCAGTTTAGGCAAAGTTGATCTTGGAGTGACAGCTTAGATTAGAGCAGGCCATATAGGCTATGTTTATTTGAAGTTCTTGTATACCGCTGCTTCACAATTAAAACAAAAATCTTTTTCAGTGCTACATACTGTCCTTTATCTAGTTAAACTGCTGTTACCTGCATTAAGAGTAGTGATAGATGATGGAGGAGGGTTACTTTTGGATTAGGGGCATGTAGGAAGGAATTGTTGCCTTACTGTCATTCTATAGGTATACTGTACATATTTTATTTTCCTTATTAATAGTGTTGAGCGATACCTTCCGATATCGGAAAGTGTCGGTATCGGAAAGTATCGGCCGATACCGGTAAAGTATCGGATCTCGCCGATTCCAATACCCGATACCAATGCAAGTCAATGGGACGAAAATATCGGAATTAAACTAAACCCTTTCTTTCCTTGTAGGTTCATTCTACATGAAGGAAAACAACTAAGAATAATGTAGGATGTATTGGGGGAGGTGGCGGAGACATTAAAGGCATAGAGGTTTAGCCCAATCAAATATAATAGCAGGAATTTTAATTTTTTTTTAAGACGTTCGGAGTCACAAAGATATAGACTATGTTAAGATTTTTTTTTATATTTTGTCAGATATTGATGTTTCACTACTTCCACGCCCTTCACCTTTTTTTTTTACTTTTCCCACACTTTGTTCTTCATCATCATCAGCATCTTTGACATCAACTTCTTCTTCACGTTATTCATCTTCTTCTTCATCTTCTACCTATTATTTTTTTTTTACATTGTTCATATTCCTTTTATTTAACTATTATTCTTCTTCATATTCAACTTCATCATATTCTTATTTGTGACAGGCATTCCCGTAGTTGTTATCTATAAAAGTTTGAAGATTATACCTTCCGTTCTGCCACCAACTAGCGGTGTTAGAGCCCAGGCTCTGCGGGAGGAGCAGAGTGTAGGCCGAAGCCTAATTGAACAAATTTTAAAGATAACCTTTAACCCCCCTCAGGGGTTACAAACTACAAGAGCCACACCTTGGGCAGCAGTAATGTTGCACAAGTCAAAGGTTGCTCTTTTAATTTTGCTCCTTGCACACGCTGAAAGAAACACGTATAACATTTAGGCCCTTATACAGTCAAACTGTCTTGGAGGCGGAAGTTCCCTTAGTAATGAGACGCAGCAGAGCTGGCAAAAATGCCACCTTGGTGCTTTGCGCGGCCTCCTGAGCACCGCATTTTGCTGTACAGGAGTCTGCGCTGTTGCGTTATCCCTTGGCCATGCGCTGTCCGTCTTCTGACATCATTTAATGTCGGCCGGAGCGGTTCGCGATGCCCATGAATCTCAGCCGCAAAGTGTCTTCTCATTTATTCACACTGCGGGGCTGGGATTCATGGCCTGGCGCAGTACATATGTTCGCCTCTCGCTCGGGTCCTTACACCTGCTTCATAATATATTTGAAAAAACTGACCGTCACATCCATACATAGACTAAGTGTGAACAGGTGCTGAACCTAGAGTAACCAAACTCATATATAGTCAAGTAATAAAGGCAGCACACTGCAGCGCTAAAACATGCAAACATGAAACATGAAAACTGAACTGCACTAGAAATATGAAAAATGAGAGCGTTTAGCGCATAAAAAGGGGTAGGCAAGCGTAGGACCTGATATACGAGAGATGCCGTAAAGGGGCTATCAGGTACACATAAAATTGGCCATTTTTATGCGCTAAACGCTCTCATTTTTCATATTTCTACTGCAGTATTGCAGTTCAGTTTTCATGTTTCATGTTTGCATGTTTTAGCGCTGCAGTGTGCTGCCTTTATTACTTGACTTACTCCTGCTTCAGACTGTGCGGCGTCAGCTGATCCCTTATCGCATGCCACGGCCATGAAGCCGCTGTTGTGAACTCTGTTCTCGGACTCCCTCCTGTGGTCATGAGTGGTACTGTGTGAGTTCTATCTTTGGGCTCCCTCTGGTTGCTCTTTTGTTATTCTGCGGGTCTGTGGCTGGGATCAGCTGCTTCGTCACCTGCTATTCAGGTTTCCTATTTAACTCATAATAAACCAAAAGAAAGATGGACTCAAAAGCTAAAAATTACAGTTTATTGAAGAACCATTAAAACAATACAAGATACAAGTAAAGTATATGATAAAGAAAAAAATATATTAATAATAAAAAGTAGAAAGGCAACACTAGTGCCGCATACACATATACCCTGCTCTAAAGATAGAATAAAGGGAGGAGAGATATACCATAACACAATGCACGATAAATATTTTAATAATACTATAGAATGTAAATAGTGACTCACAACCAATAACCTGTCAGATAATAAAGTAATAATTCACATATAAAAAGCAGGTATAAAGAGACAAGGCATGTGAGTCAAAAAAGATAATAATAAAAGTGCCTAATGCAAGTTAAGTATGGCAAAAAAGCCCTACGTGTGAGACCTAATTATAATATTTGTATGCAAATATACTAGCAGCAATAAAGTGATAGTTCACACATGGGGAGCAGGTACAGGGGGACAATAGGTGTGCATATGAGTCACAGGGGATAATACATAAAGTGCCTCGTGCAAGTATTAAAAGCAAGTCGTAGTATCTGTGTGCAAGTATAATGGGAAAGGGTCCCAAGCACATACATCAATCAAGCTATAATATACTTACAAATAAGAGGGTATATGCACACGTAGAGTCACACCTTGTAGCTGTATGAGGAAAAGAGTTTATTTATTATCCCCTGTGACTCATATGCACACCTATTGTCCCCCTGTACCTGCTCCCCATGTGTGAACTATCACTTTATTGCTGCTAGTATATTTGCATTCAAATATTATAATTAGGTCTCACACGTAGGGCTTTTTTGCCATACTTAACTTGCATTAGGCACTTTTATTATTATGTTTTTTGACTCACATGCCTTGTCTCTTTATACCTGCTTTTTATATGTGAATTATTACTTTATTATCTGACAGGTTATTGGTTGTGAGTCACTATTTACATTCTATAGTATTATTAAAATATTTATCGTGCATTGTGTTATGGTATATCTCTCCTCCCTTTATTCTATCTTTAGAGCAGGGTATATGTGTATGCGGCACTAGTGTTGCCTTTCTACTTTTTATTATTAATATATTTTTTTCTTTATCATATACTTTACTTGTATCTTGTATTGTTTTAATGGTTCTTCAATAAACTGTAATTTTTAGCTTTTGAGTCCATCTTTCTTTTGGTTTATTATATATTTTGATGGCTGAGCATTTATTTGTAGTGCCCTCTTTATAGGTTTACCTTCCTATTTAACTCACCTGGACCTTCAGTTGTTGCCTGCTGTCGTTGTATTCAGTACTGGTTCGGATTTCTCCTGACTTCATTCGTTACCTGTCTCTTCTGAGAAGCTAAGTTTTTGCTAGTTTATTTTTGCTCATCTTTGTGTAATATGTTTCTCAGTATATGATGAGTTCAGTCCAGCTTGCTAATATGTGATACTCTTGCTTGCTGGTAGCTCTGGGGTGCAGAGTTTCTCCCCTCACATCGTTAGTTGGTGTGGGGGTTCTTGCATTCTCTGCGTGGATATTTTTGGATAGGGTTTTATACTGACCGCACAGATTCTTTGCTATCCTCTTTCTATTTCGTGATTAGCGGGCCTCCTTTGCTAAACCTGTTTTCATTTCTACGTTTGTGCTTTCTCCTTAATTCACCGTTATTATTTGTGGGGGGCTGTCTAAACTTTGGGGTTATTTCTCTGAGGCAAGTGAGGCTTTGATTTCTCTCTAGGGGTAGCCAGTTTCTCAGGCTGTGAAGAGGCGTCTAGGATTTCTAGGTACGTTCCACGGCTGCCTATAATGTGTGCGGTTAGGATCAGGTTTGGGGTCAGTCCAGTTCCCACATCCCCAGAGCTCGTCCTATGTTCTCTTACTTAGCTGGTTAGATTTGTGATCCTAAGCCACTAAGGATCATAACAAGCCGCACAGTCTGAAGAAGGCGGAAGGAGCTGAGTGACAGCCTGGCGAAGATATGCACTGCTCATGCACGTCAATCACACCCTCGCAGTCTACATAAATAAGACACAGAGGGGCGATGTGTCGGGCAGGGCGGCCGCAGAGGCGCAGCCAGCCAAACAATGATGTCAGAAGAAGGGCTGCGCTACCAAGGGGGTCGCTGCATGTCATTACAAAGGAAAGTCACACCTGAGGGACATTTTAATGGTCTCAGGGGACACATTTTAGACGTGTTCTGTTCCACGTGTGCAAGGAGAATAAATTTATGAGCCACCTTGCACACGTGCAGCATTACTGCTGTACAAGGTGGCTGTAAAACATACAAACACCTGGGGGAGGGGGGACAGGTTCCCTTCAATTTCAGTTCTTGTGTTTGCATGGCGTTTGCAGGACACAATGCCGGCTACACAGCAGGGGAACAGCTGGCGGTGCTGAAACCTACTCACACATTGGCTGGTGTTTTTCTCTGTACAGCTAGCACTTCCGGGCGCCAACTGGCATTGTTAGAGCCCAGGGTCAGCAGGAGGAGCAGAGGGAGCAGTATGTAGGCTGAAGCCTGCACTGGTGGCAGCCTTGTGTCTGCGTGGCTTTTGCAGGACACGTTGCCGGCTACACGGCAGGGGAACAGCTGGCAGTGCTGAACCCCACTGACACATTGGCGCGTGTTTTTCTCTGTGAAGCCAGCACTTCGGGGCACCAACTGGCGGTGTTAGAGCCCGGGGTCAGCAGGAGGAGCAGAGGGAGCAGAGTGTAGGCCGAAGCCTGCACTGGCGGCAGCTTTGTGTCTGCGTGGCTTTTGCAGGACACGTTGCCGACTACACAGCAGGGGAATAGCTGGCGGTGCTGAACCCCACTGACAGAGTGGCGGGTTTTTTGCTCTGTGCAGCCAGCACTTCCGGGCACCAACTGGCGGTGTTAGAGCCCAGGCTCTGCAGGGGGAGCAGAGTGTAGGCCGAAGCCTAATTGAACCAATTTTAAAGGTAACCTTTAACCCCCCTCAGGGGTTACAAACTAGAAGAGCCACACCTTGGGCAGCAGTAATGCTGCCCAAGTCAAAGGTTGCTCTTTTAATTTTGTTCCTTGCACACGCTGAATGAAACACGTACAACATTTAGGCCCTTATACAGTCAAACTGTCTTGGAAGCGGGAGTTCCCTTCTTAATGAGACGCAGCACAGCTGGCAAAAATACCACCTTGGTGCTGGGCGTGGCCTCCTGAGCATCGCATTTTGCTGGACAGGAGTCTGCGCTGTTGCGTTATCCCTTGGCCATGTGCTGTCCGTCTTCTGACATCATTTGATGTTGGCCGGTGCGGCTCGCGATGACCATGAATGCCAGCCCCGCAGTGTCTTTACATTGTTTCACACTGCGGGGCTGGGATTCATGGCCTGGCGCAGTACATATGTTTGCCTCTCGCTCAGGTCCTTACACCTGCTTCAGACTGTGCGGCGTCAGCTGATCCCTTATCGCATGCCACGGCCATGAAGCCGCACAGTCTGAAGAAGGCGGAAGGAGATGAGTGACAGCCTGGCGAAGATATGCACTGCTCATGCCCTTCAATCACACCCTCGCAGTCAAAATAAATAAGACACCGAGGGGCGTTGTGTCGGGCAGGGCGTCCGCAGAGGCGTAGCCAGCCAAACAATGATGTCAGAAGACGGGCAGCGCTACCAAGGGGGTTGTTGCGTGTCATTACAAAGGAAAGTCACACCTGAGGGATGTTTTAATGGTCTCAGGGGACACATTTTAGACGTGTTCAGTTCCACATGTGCAAGCAGAATAAGTTTATGAGCCACCTTGCACACATGCAGCATTACTGCTGTACAAGGTGGCTGTAAAACATACAAACACCTGGGGGAGGGGGGACAGGTTCCCTTCAATTTCAGTTCTTGTGTCTGCGTGGCTGTTGCAGGACACGATGGATGCCGGCTACACAGCAGGGGCACAGCTGGCGTTGCTGAACCCCACTGACACATTGGCTGGTGTTTTTCTCTGTGCAGCTAGCACTTCCGGGCGCCAACTGGTGGTGTTAGAGCCCAGGGTCAGCAGGAGGAGCAGGGGGAGCAGAGTGTAGGCCGAAGCCTGCACTGGCGGCAGCTTTGTGTCTGCGTGGCGTTTGCAGGACACAATGTCGGCTACACAGCATGGGAACAGCTGGCGGTGCTGAACCCCACTGACACATTGGCTGGTGTTTTTCTCTGTGAAGCTAGCACTTCCGGGCACCAACTGGCGGTGTTAGAGCCCAGGGTCAGCAGGAGGAGCAGAGTGTAGGCCGAAGCCTGCACTGGAGCAAGTTGAAAGGGAACCTTTAACCCCCCCCAGGCATTTGTAGTTGAAAGAGCCATCTTGTACAGCACTAATGCTGAAAAAGGTAAACTTAGCTCTTTAAATTATGGTCCTTGCAAACGCTGAACTTGACACTTATGAATTGTGTCCCTTCACATTGTTAAACCGTCCGGTCGGAGGGACTTTCCTTTGTCATGTGACGCAGCACAAACGTCATTCTTACCCCCTTGGTGATGTGTGCCGCCTCCTCAGCTTTGTTTGAATCTGTCCCGGAGCCTGCGCTGTTATGTTAGCCCTTGGCCATGCACACATTTTCCGCTGCCCGTCTTCTGACATCATTTGGTGTCAGGCTGGCTGCGCCTGTGCGGCTGCGCTGGCCAAGATCACACCTCGCAGTGTCGTCCAATGTAATCCCACTGCGGGCCTGGGATCCATGGGCATGCGCAGTGCATATCCTCCCCTCTCACTCCCCTCCTTCCAGCTTCTTAAGACTGTGCCGCGTCACGGCCGTGGCATGCAATTAGGGATCAGCTGACGGCGCACAGTCTGAAGAAGGCATAGGGAGATGAGTGAGAGGCGGAAGTTAAGATATGCACTGCGCATGTCCATGGATCACAGGCCCACAGTGGGATTAAATCAGAAGACACTACGAGGTGGGACGTCGTCCAGCGCGGCCAGCCTGACACCAAATGATGTCAGAAGACGGGCAGCGCAAAATGTGTGCAAGGCCAAGGGCTAACATAACAGCACAGGCTCCGGGACAGATTCAAACAACGCTGAGGAGGCGGCGCACATCGCCAAGGGGGTAAGAATGACGGCTGTGCTGCGTCACATGACAAAGGAAAGTCCCTCCGACCGTACGGTTTAACGGTGTGAGGGGACACATTTCATAAGTGTTAGGTTCAGCGTGTGCAAGGAGCACCACGAAAAGAGGCACTTTTTCCTTTTGCATCATTACTGCTGCACAAGGTGGCTCTTTGAGTAACAAATGCCTGGGGGGGCAGGTTCCCTTAAATTTAAGTTGTTGTGCCTGCGTGGCGGTCGCATGACACGTTGCCGTATACACAGCAGGGGAGCAGCAGGCATTACTGAACCCCACTAACACATTGGCGAGGTGTTTGACTCTGTGCGGACAGCACTTCCGGACAACAACTAGCGGTGTTGGAGCCCAGGGTCAGCAGGAGGAGGAGGTGGAGGAGATAGGAGGGATTGCCACACACACAGCTGGGGAACAGCTGACGTTACTGAACCCCAGTAACAGAGGAGGGACTGGTGAGAGTGTGCGGACAGCACTTCCGGACAACAACTAGCGGTGTTGGAGCCCAGGGACAGCAGGAGGAGGAGGTGGAGGAGATAGGAGAGATTGACACACACACAGCTGGGGAACAGCTGACGTTACTGAACCCCAATAACAGAGGAGCGACTGGTGGGACTGTGCGGACAGCACTTCCGGACAATAACTAGCGGTGTTGGAGCCCAGGGACAGCAGGAGGAGGAGGTGGAGGAGGAGGAGATAGGAGGGATTGCCACACACACAGCTGGGGAACAGCAGACGTTACTGAACCCCAATAACAGAGGAGTGACTGGTGACTGTGCGGACAGCACTTCCGGACAACAACTAGCGGTGTTGGAGCCCAGGGACAGCAGGAGGAGCAGAGGAACACAGTGTGGGCCGAAACCAGATTGCAGAAAGTCGAAAGGGAACCTTTAACCCCCTCCCAAGGCTTTTGTAGCTGAAAGAGCCATCTTGTTCAGCACTAAGGATGCAAAAGGAAAAGGTGGCTCTTTTAATTATGCTCCTTGCATACACAGAACTAAACACTTATAAAATGTGTCCCCTGATACCGTGAGACCGTCCCGGAGGTGGGACTTTCCTTCGTAATGGGACACAGCACAGCCGTCATTCCTACCCCCTTGGTGCCGTGCACCGCCTCCTCAGCGTTGTTTGATTCTGTCCCGGAGCCTGCACTGTTATGTTATCCCTTGGCCATGCACACTTAGCGCTGCCCGTCTTCTGACATCATATCGGTGTCAGACTGGAAGCACCTGTGCGGCCATGCTGGCCGAGATCCCACCTCGCAGTGTCGTCCAATGTAATCCCACTGCGGGCCTGGGATCCATGGGCATGCGCAGTGCATATCCTCGTCTCTCACTCCCCTCCTTCCAGCTTCTTCAGACTGTGCGGCGTCACGGCCGTGGCATGCTATTAGGGATCAGCTGACGGCGCACAGTCTGAAGAAGGCGGAGGGAGAAGAGTGAGAGCCTGAGTTGAAGATATGCACTGTGCAGGCCCATGGATCCCAGGCACGCAGTGTGATTAAATCAGAAGACACTGCGAGGCGGGATCTTGGCCAGCGCGGCCGCACGGGCGCAGCCAGCCTGACACCAAATGATGTCAGAAGACGGGCAGCGCTAAGTGTGCATGGCCAAGGGATAACATAACAGCGCAGGCTCTGGGACAGATTCAAACAACGCTGAGGAGGCGGCGCACAGCACCAAGGGGGTAGGAATGACGGCTGCGCTGCGTCCCATTATGAAGTAAAGTCCCACATCCGGGACGGTCTCACGGTATCAGTAGACACATTTTAGAATAAATGTTAAGTTCTGCATGTGCAAGGTGCAAAAGTAAAAGATCTACATTTTCCTTGTGCAGCATTACTGCTGCACAAGGTGGCTCTTTGAGTAACAAACGCCTTGGGGAGGGGGACAGGTTCTCTTACATTTAAGTTGTTGTGTCAGCGTGGCGGTCGCAGGACACATTGCCGGCTACACAGCTGGGGATCAGCTGACGTTACTGAAACCCAATAACACTGGGTCGTATGTTTTGACTGTGCAGGCGGCACTTCTGAGCCTCAACTGGCGGTGTTGGAGCCCAGGAATTACAGTTCAGGGAGTAGAAATATGAACACAATAGGAGGCCTGGATACTGTAGACAGTCACCCAATATATTTAATCAGGAAGAGGAGTGGCAAATTCCTGCGAGATCCAGGCCTTGTTCATTTTCAGGAAAGTTTGCCGGTCAACGTTATCGGAGGATAGTCGCATGCGACGGTCTGTTAGTACACCACCTGCTGCACTAAAGACGCATTCCAATAATACACTAGCCGCAGGGCAAGCCAGCACCTCCAATGCATACTGGCTTAGCTCTGGACATTAGTGTTGAGCGATACCGTCCGATACTTGAAAGTATCGGTATCGGAAAGTATCGGCCGATACCGGCAAAGTATCGGATCCAATCCGATACCGATACCCGATACCAATACAAGTCAATGGGACTCATGTATCGGACGGTATCCCTGATGGTTCCCAGGGTCTGAAGGAGAGGAAACTCTCCTTCAGGCCCTGGGAACCATATAAATGTGTAAAAGAAAGAATTAAAATAAAAAATATCGCTATACTCACCTGTCCGACGCAGCCGGGACCTCAGCGAGGGAAGCGGCAGCGTTGTTTGTTTAAAATTTGCGCTTTTACTTGGTTACGTGAATTCCCGGCTTGTGATTGGTCAGGGCGTCCATGTTGCCGGGACGCGGACCAATCACAGCAAGCCGTGACGAAATTACGTCACGGCTTGCTGTGATTGGTCCGCGTCCCGGCAACATGGCGCCGTGACCAATCATAAGCCGGGACGTCACTGGAGGCTGGACACGCGTGCTTTTTAAAAAGTGCGCAAGTCCAGCCTCCCGTGACGTCACGGCTTGTGATTGGTTAATGGCGTCCATGTTGCCGGGACGCGGACCAATCACAGCAAGCCGTGACGTAATTTCGTCACGGCTTACTGTGATTGGTCCGCGTCCCGGCAACATGGCGCCGTGACCAATCATAAGCCGGGACGTCACTGGAGGCTGGACACGCGCGCTTTTTAAAAAGTGCGCAAGTCCAGCCTCCCGTGACGTCACGGCTTGTGATTGGTTAATGGCGGCCATGTTGCCGGGACGCGGACCAATCACAGCAAGCCGTGACGTAATTTCGTCACGGCTTGCTGTGATTGGTCCGCGTCCCAGCAACATGGCCGCCCTGACCAATCACAAGCCGGGAATTCACGTAACCAAGTAAAAGCGCGAATTTTAAACAAACAACGCTGCCGGTTCCTTCGCTGAGGTCCAGGCTGTGTCGGACAGGTGAGTATAGCGATATTTTTTATTTTAATTCTTTCTTTTACACATTTTTACATTAATGTTGTTTCGATACCGATATCCGATATCACAAAAATATCGGATCTCGGTATCGGAAATTCCGATACAGCAAGTATCGGCCGATACCCGATACTTGCAGCATCGGAATGCTCAACACTACTGGACATGTATCCAGCTTAGAGACCCAAAATTTGAAAGGGGAAGAGCCGTCTGGGAGTACAGCAAGAGGGCAAGACATGTAGTCTGTCACAATCTGACGGAACCGTTGCCTCTTGCTGACCGGAGCCGCCTGTGATGGTGTAGACATTTGTGGCGGGCACAGAAAACTGTGCCACAGTTGGGCCATACTGGTCTTGCCTTGGGCAGAGGCACTGCTTCTGCTCCCTCTTTGTGCAGAGCCTGCTCCACTGCCTGGACGCACTGAGCTGCTTTGTAATGCACTAGCAGCACTTCTCTCAGTTGGAATGGAGAAGATGATGGAATTCACCAGTGTGTCTTGGTACTCCCGCATTTTTCGCTCCCGGTTCAACGGTGTGATGAGGCTTTCTACGTTGTCCCGGTAGCGAGGATCGAGGAGGGTGAACACCCAATAATCAGACATGTTGAGAATGTGGGTGATGCGGCGGTCGTTTCTCAGGCACTGCAGCATGTAATCCACCATGTGCTGCAGACTGCCAACTGGACAAGAAACGCTGTCCCCTGCTTGAGGCGTGATCTCTGCCCGCTCGTCATCACCCCACCCTTGCTGTACACACTGAGTACTGGACAATTGTGTAACTCCCTCCTCTGGATGGATGTCTTCCTCCTCCATTGACTCCTCCTCATCCTCCTCACAAAGTGTCCCCTGCCTACGCGTTTGTGAGGAACCACGTGGCGCTGACTGTCCAGAAGATGATGGAAATGGTGAATCCTCATCCTCCACCTCTTCAACAACATCATCCCTTAGCGCTTGCAGTGATTTTTCAAGCAGGCAGATAAGGGAGACAGTCATGCTGACTAGTGCATCATCTGCACTCGCCATCCGCGTGGAATAATCGAAGGGACACAAAACCTGGCAGACGTCCTTCATAGTGGCCCACTCTGTGGTTGTGAAGTCTGAACGGCGCGGAGTGCGACTTCTTTGCGCCTGATTCAGCTGATACTCCATTACTGCTTGCTGCTGCTCACACAACCGCTCCAACATATGTAACATGGAATTCCACCTGGTAGGCCACATATGATGCGATGTTCCGGAAGGCGGTGTCGGCGCTGCAGAGCCGCAATGCGCGATTTTGCCGTGCTGGAACGCCGCAAGTGAGCACACTCTAGGCGGACCTTGTGCAGCAGTGCATCAAGATCCGGATAGTCCCTCAAAAAACTCTGCACGACCAAATTGAGCACATGTGCCAGACATGGGATGTGAGTGAGGTTGCCGAGTCCCAGAGCTGCCACCAGATTTCGGCCATTGTCACACACTACCATGCCTGGCTGGAGATTCGCTGGCACAAACCACACATCGCTCTCCTGCTTGATGGCATTCCAGAGCTCCTGCGCTATGTGGCTTTGATTCCCCAATGAAATTAATTTCAAGACGGCCTGTTGACGTTTGGCCACGGCTGTGCTCATGTCGGTCATAACAGGTAAACGTTCACGGGTCCATGTGGAGGTGGACTGTGACGGCTCCTGCAGCGATGATTCTGAGGAACTTGTGTAAGAGGAGGAGTCAATGCGTACAGACTGGATTTCTGCAATCCTTGGAGTGGGCAGGACACGTCCTGTGCCACTCGCACGATCTGTACCCGGCTCAACAACATTAACCCAATGGGCAGTGAGGGAAAAGTATCGCCCCTGTCCATGGTGACTGGTCCACTCATCGGTGGTGAGGTGGACCTTGCTACTGACCGCGTTCAGTAGCGCGTGTTTTATGTGTCCCTCCACATGCTTGTGCAGGGCAGGGACGGCTTGCCTGCTGAAATAAAAGCGGCTGGGCACATTATACTGTGGGACTGCCAATGACATCAAGTCATGGAAGCTGTCAGTCTCCACCAGCCTGAATGACAGCATTTCCAGTGACAGAATTTTGGCAATGCCTGCAGTCAGAGCCTGTGCTCGTGGGTAGTTTGCCGAGAAAGGCCACCTTTTCTCCCATGCCTGTACTACCGATGGCTGTAGACTGGGCTGGGAGTGTGAGGATGACTGGGAACGTGGTGCTGCGGGTGGAATTACAGTGGGTCTCTGGACAACAGTGCCAGAGGTTCTTCCATTGCGATCCTGTGAGGAAGCCGAACCAGCTGCGTGTGAGCTGGAGGAAGAGGCAACACGAGCTGAAGAGGTGGTAGCTGCCGCTGTTGGTTGGCCTAGCTCTTCAGTGTGTTTTTCTAACTCCGCCGCGTGCCTGGTCTGCACATGTTTCCACATGTTGGAGGTATTGAGGAAGCTGACATTTCTCCCTATTTTGACTTTCTGATGACACATCTTGCATTTGACATAGCAAATGTCATCTGCAACTGTGTCAAAAAAGGCCCAGGCACTGCAAGTCTTGGGAGCGCCCTTTTTGGCTGTTGGAAGAGGCATGCTCCTAACGGGTGACAAAGTGGAGGCTACAGGCTGCGCAGTCTTCCCCCTCCCTCTACCTCTTTGGCCCGTTCTGGGAATCTCTTCCTCAGAGCTGCTCCCACCACCTTCCTGTCCCTCACGCCACGATGGGTCAAGGACCTCATCATCTACACTACCCTCTGCCACCAACTGCTCCTCCTTGGTAGTCTCAGCAGCAGAGCACGTACCAGAAAGTGGCACCTGAGTGTCATCAGCGGATGCGTTCTGTGGTGTGGTGACCGGAGGCACTGGCCCACCCGCCTCTTCAGGCTCAGAGAGAAAAAGCTGTTGGGCATCACTGCACACTGCCTCTTCTTCCATTTCTCCAATGCTGCTTGGCTGGCCCCCTGTTTCCAAGCCAAGAGATTCAGAGAACAGAAGTAGAGATGGCTCCTGTCCTTGGCTCTCTGTCTGCCTGGGCAATTTGGCAGGTGGTGAAGAGACAGATGGGTGCTCTTTAGTGCTCTGTGTCTGAGAGGATGTGGCACTAATTGAAGTCTATGCGTTAGCTGCCATCCATCCGACAACGGCTTCAATTTGTTCTTCACGCAGCAGCGGTGTACGGCGCTCTCCGACAAAGCTGCGCATGAAGGACTGTGACCTGGTGAAACTGGGCGCTGATGAGTCACCGGTGCCCGCAGCAGGCACAGAATCCCCACGTCCTCTCCCTGATCCGTGCCAAAGCCCACGTGCCTTACTCCCTGCCTTCTTTATCTTGGTTGACTGATAAAGATAAGCAGAAAAGTACTAACGGCTTTGTGTGCTTATTCCTGAACAGCTCCTAACAGGTATAAGAAACAGTAATTTTCAAAAGTGTGGACTAGACTTTAATATGAGCTAATGTGGCCTACACAGCTGTAAAGTGGTGTGTTTGGTGAACTTTATTATTTATTTATTTTTTGGGGGCTGAACTGACAACAGGGAGAGCTGCACTCACACGGAGACCATGCAGACAGACGTAAACGGCGCTGCAAGGCCCCAAAAACCTCCTCTGCATTATCCTATGTAGTGTTTTTCCACAATTTAGCTGGATACGGGTGGAAAGACACTAATAGGAATTTTTTGAACAAATGTGCAGCAGCCTGCACTACTTAAAAAAAAGGAAAATGGATTTCACGGTATTACGCACTGACGCACCCTGAGCTGGATACAACCGGCTATGGCTGCACACAGACTACAGGGTGAGCTGCAGTCACACGGAGACCGTGCAGACAGCTGTAAACGGCGCTGCAAGGCCCAAAAAACTACTCTACGTTATCCTATGTAGTGTTTTTCCACAATTTAGCTGGATACGGGTGGAAAGACACTAATAGGAATTTTTTGAAAAAATGTGCAGCAGCCTGCACTACTTAAAAAAAAGGAAAATTGATTTTACGGTATGACGCACTGACGCACCCTGAGCTGGATACAACCGGCTATGGCTGCACACAGAATACAGGGCGAGCTGCAGTCACACGGAGACCGTGCAGACAGCCGTAAACGGCGCTGCAAGGCCCCAAAACACTCCTCTACGTTATCCTATGTAGTGTTTTTCTACAATTTAGCTGGATACGGGTGGAAAGTCACTAATAGGAATTATTAGAAAAAATGTGCAGCAGCCTGCACTACTTGAAAAAAAAAATTGGATAGAACAGTATGAGGCAGTGAACCACTCTCCCTGAACTGAATACAACCAGCTATGGCCTATGGCTGCACACAGACTAGAGAGTGGGCTGCACTCACACACACACACACACACACACAGACCTTGCAGATCGCTGTGAAAACAGCACTGCAAGGCAAAAACAAGGTGATTAGTAGGTGAACACAGCGGTTGCTAAATTAGCCATGGAAAAGAACAATGAAGCAAATCGCTATCTCAACTGGCCCTCAGTCAGCACACAGCGTCCTGTCACTAACTGAATTCACAGCAGAGTGAGCGCAAAATGGCGCCTTCGACTTTTAAACTGCAGCATGACATCATTTCAGCAGCCAATCACAGCCTTGCCAGTAGTTACATGCCCACCATGATGAACAGGATGTGCCCACACTCAGAATCATTCCTCAATGGCTGAATTTGTGCAGTTTGAATCCTGGGAACTTTCGATTCCGGTATCCGATATGCGGCAAGTATCGGATCTCGGTATCGGAATTCCGATACTGCAAGTATCGGCCGATACCCGATACTTGCAGTATCGGAATGCTCAACACTACTTATTAATAATGAAAAGTTTTTACACATCCAATAAACATGCAGTTATTGACTGCGAGTCACTGTAAGGCTGTATCCATCTTGGTTGTGACATTACTCTGATTTGCTGATTTTGACATCATCAGGGATTATAAAAGGACAGATGCGGTCAGGCTCAGCACTCTGATGCAATTGCACAGCTCCTTGAAAGTTGTTATTGGAGGGAAAGAGTACTGGTATGTGCATAGCATAATGAAACAATGTTCTGTAGTATTGATACTGGTGCTAAAGCTGAATCATTATACTAAGAGCCCTTGCAAGGCCTAGTCCTTTGCTGTGCTGTTTGGATCACATACATTCTACATTTAGTTTAAGGAGGTAGAGAGAGTTGCAGGAGTAGGGAGAGTGGCTGAATACAGTCTGTAGACAGGGATTAGGGCTGTGAAGTGTGTTTATTTTTTTATTCAAAAAATTGAATTGATCCATTTCTAAGATGTATAACCCTCCAAAAAAGCATTGAAAAATGTTGCTGGATTTAATTACTCACCCATACAGTATTCCATGCTCTGGGATACAAATCTGTGATTTATAACACTCCAAAAAAGATTAAATTTAAGTGCTGCAAATTTTTTTGGGACTAAATTACTCACCCATACAGTATTCTGTTCTCTGGGGTATATATCTGTGATATAGATCACTCCAGAAAGTGTTAACATTTTTTGCTGTAGTCACTTACTCATCCATAGTGTACTATGTGCTCTGAGGTAGATTTCTATGGTATGTAACAGTCTAAAAAAAAATTTGTATTCAGTTAGTTATCCATACAGTGTAACGTGCTTAGAGGGCTACAAATATGTTAGAATTACTAGCGACTCTCAAAGGAATGACTAGAGGAATATTGAAGCCTGAGAAAGCTGGTGCAACAGTAGAAGTGACAGGAGTCTGTGGTCCGCATGTGACCCCTTTCTGGATCTAACAAGTCCCAAACCCAAACCGCAGCCTTCACCGCTGGGGTGCAGGTGACACCTTCTAATTTTTTCCTAACATTGCAACTTCTGCAAAGCCTTCATGAGTGTAGAAGAACATCAACTACACTTTCAATATGTTTATGATTATGTCAAATAGAATTTTCTGTATTCAATTAGTCATCAATACAATGAACACAGCTATTTTTAAATTACTGTGGTATGTAAAGCTACAAAGAGTGTTGAAAAATATTTCTGGATTCAATTAATCATCCATAGAGTGTTATGTCTGTTATGATCTGGTGGCCTAGGAGCAGCATGAGACGTACTCGGGAGAAGGTGGTACCTGTACTGACCGCGGACCCTGAACTTAACACCGCAACTAGAAGTAGCCGTGGGATGCTCCTGTCACTCCCTAGACACCTCGACACAGCCGGAGGACTAAATACCCCTAGAGAAAGAAACGGAAAAACTATCTTGCCTCAGAGAAAATCCCCAAGGGATAGACAGCCCCGCACAAATATTGACTGTGAGAGGAGAGGGAATCAACATACGCAGACTGAAATCAGGATTTAGCAAAGGAGGCCATTCTAGCTAGATACAAAGGATAGGACAGAGTACTATGCAGTCAGTATTAAAACACTAGAAAATATCCACCACAGAAAGTACAAAATCTCCACATCTAACTAAAGGTATGGAGGGTATATCTGCATCGCCAGAGATACCAGCTTGGATGAGCAAGTCCTTATTCAGACCAAGCTGGACAAGACAAAACATAGAAATGCACTGAACTATAATGCCCACAGCATGTGGACTGCAAAAACAAAGCCAGAACTTATCTTTGTTGAAATGAACAGCAAAGCAGGAGAGACCAGGCAGAGATGTGAATCCTCCAAGAACAATGGACAACTGGCACTGACTAAAGGGTGAAGCAAAACTAAGTAGCCCAGTGGATTGCATTAAGTGGACACACCTGATGAAATGCTGCGATCGAAGACAGCAGCGCTACCACTTATAACCACCGGAGGGAGCCCAAGAGCAAAATTCACAACAGTATCCCCCCTTGAGGAGGGGGTCACCAAACCCTCACCAGAGCCCCCAGGCCGATCAGGGCGAGCCACATGAAAGGCACGAACCAAATCGTCAACATAAACATCGGAGGTAACAACCCAAGAATTATCCTCCTGGCCATAACCCTTCCATTTGACAAGATACTGAAGCTTCCGCCTCGAAAAACGAGAATTCAAAATCTTCTCAACTACATACTCGAACTCCCCATCAATCAACACCGGGGCAGGAGGATCAACCGAGGGAACAACGGGCACCACATATTTCCGCAACAAAGATCTATGAAAAACATTATGGATGGAAAAAGAAGCTGGAAGGGCCAAACGAACAACCAGACCAAATCCCCAACCCGAAGCCGGGAACCAACACACCGACGACGGTTAGCAAAACGCTGAGCCTCCTCCTGAGACAACACCAAATTGTCGACCACATGAGCCCAAATTTGCTGCAACCTGTCAACCACAGAATCCACCCCAGGACAATCAGAAGGCTCAACCTGCCCTGAAGAAAAACAAGGATGAAAACCAAAATTACAAAAGAAGGGCAAAACCAAGGTAGCAGAACTAGCCCGATTAATAAGGGCAAACTAGGCCAATGGCAAGAGAGCCACCCAATCATCCTGATCAGCAGACACAAAGCATCTCAAATAAGTTTCCAAAGTCTGATTAGTTCGCTCAGTTTGGCCATTTGTCTGAGGATGAAATGCGGAAGAAAAAGACAAATTAATGCCCAGCCTAGCACAAAAGGCCCGCCAAAACCTAGAAACAAACTGGGAACCTCTATCGGACACAATATTCTCCGGAATGCCATGCAAACGAACCACATGCTGAAAAAACAACGGAACCAAATCTGAAGAGGAAGGCAATTTAGGCAAAGGTACCAAATGAACCATCTTAGAAAACCGGTCACAAACCACCCAGATAACCGACATCCTCTGGGAAACCAGAAGATCTGAAATAAAATCCATAGAAATATGCGTCCAAGGCCTCTCAGGGACTGGCAAAGGCAAAAGCAACCCACTAACACGGGAACAGCAAGGCTTAGCCCGCACACAAGTCCCACAGGACTGCACAAAAGAACGCACATCCCGTGACAAAGAAGGCCACCAAAAGGACCTACCAACCAAATCTCTGGTACCAAAAATCCCAGGATGGCCAGCCAACACAGAACAATGAACCTCAGAAATCATTTTACTAGTCCATCTATCAGGAACAAACAGTTTCCCCACTGGACAGCGGTCAGGTTTATCAGCCTGAAATTCCTGAAGAACCCGTCGTAAATCAGGGGAGATGGCAGAAAGAATCACCCCTTCCTTCAGAATGCCGACCGGCTCAAGGACCACCGGAGAATCAGGCAAAAAGCTCCTAGAGAGGACATCCGCCTTAACATTCTTAGAACCCGGAAGGTACAAGACCACAAAATCAAAATGGGAGAAATACAGGGACCATCGAGCCTGTCTAGGATTCAGCCGCTTGGCAGACTCGAGGTAAATCTTATGATCGGTCAAGACCACAATACGGTGCTTGGCCCCCTCAAGCCAATATCACCACTCCTGAAATGCCCACTTCATAGCCAACAACTCTCGATTGCCGACATCATAATTGCATTCTGCAGGCGAAAACTTTCGAGAAAAGAAGGCACACGGTTTCATCAAGGAACCGTCAGAATTCCTCTGAGACAAAACGGCCCCTGCCCCAATCTCAGAAGCGTCAACCTCAACCTGAAATGGAAGAGAAACATCTGGCTGACACAACACAGGGGCAGAAGTAAATCGGCGTTTAAGCTCCTGAAAGGCAGAAACAGCTGCAGAGGACCAATTCGTCACATCAGCGCCATTCATCAGGGATTATAAAAGGACAGGTGCGGTCAGGCTCAGCACTCTGATGCAATTGCACAGCTCCTTGAAAGTTGTTATTGGAGGGAAAGAGTACTGGTATGTGCATAGCATAATGAAACAATGTTCTGTAGTATTGATACTGGTGCTAAAGCTGAATCATTATACTAAGAGCCCTTGCAAGGCCTAGTCCTTTGCTGTGCTGTTTGGATCACATACATTCTACATTTAGTTTAAGGAGGTAGAGAGAGTTGCAGGAGTAGGGAGAGTGGCTGAATACAGTCTGTAGACAGGGATTAGGGCTGTGAAGTGTGTTTATTTTTTTATTCAAAAAATTGAATTGATCCATTTCTAAGATGTATAACCCTCCAAAAAAGCATTGAAAAATGTTGCTGGATTTAATTACTCACCCATACAGTATTCCATGCTCTGGGATACAAATCTGTGATTTATAACACTCCAAAAAAGATTAAATTTAAGTGCTGCAAATTTTTTTGGGACTAAATTACTCACCCATACAGTATTCTGTTCTCTGGGGTATATATCTGTGATATAGATCACTCCAGAAAGTGTTAACATTTTTTGCTGTAGTCACTTACTCATCCATAGTGTACTATGTGCTCTGAGGTAGATTTCTATGGTATGTAACAGTCTAAAAAAAAATTTGTATTCAGTTAGTTATCCATACAGTGTAACGTGCTTAGAGGGCTACAAAGATGTTAGAATTACTAGCGACTCTCAAAGGAATGACTAGAGGAATATTGAAGCCTGAGAAAGCTGGTGCAACAGTAGAAGTGACAGGAGTCTGTGGTCCGCATGTGACCCCTTTCTGGATCTAACAAGTCCCAAACCCAAACCGCAGCCTTCACCGCTGGGGTGCAGGTGACACCTTCTAATTTTTTCCTAACATTGCAACTTCTGCAAAGCCTTCATGAGTGTAGAAGAACATCAACTACACTTTCAATATGTTTATGATTATGTCAAATAGAATTTTCTGTATTCAATTAGTCATCAATACAATGAACACAGCTATTTTTAAATTACTGTGGTATGTAAAGCTACAAAGAGTGTTGAAAAATATTTCTGGATTCAATTAATCATCCATAGAGTGTTATGTCTGTTATGATCTGGTGGCCTAGGAGCAGCATGAGACGTACTCGGGAGAAGGTGGTACCTGTACTGACCGCGGACCCTGAACTTAACACCGCAACTAGAAGTAGCCGTGGGATGCTCCTGTTACTCCCTAGACACCTCGACACAGCCGGAGGACTAAATACCCCTAGAGAAAGAAACGGAAAAACTATCTTGCCTCAGAGAAAATCCCCAAGGGATAGACAGCCCCGCACAAATATTGACTGTGAGAGGAGAGGGAATCAACATACGCAGACTGAAATCAGGATTTAGCAAAGGAGGCCATTCTAGCTAGATACAAAGGATAGGACAGAGTACTATGCAGTCAGTATTAAAACACTAGAAAATATCCACCACAGAAAGTACAAAATCTCCACATCTAACTAAAGGTATGGAGGGTATATCTGCATCGCCAGAGATACCAGCTTGGATGAGCAAGTCCTTATTCAGACCAAGCTGGACAAGACAAAACATAGAAATGCACTGAACTATAATGCCCACAGCATGTGGACTGCAAAAACAAAGCCAGAACTTATCTTTGTTGAAATGAACAGCAAAGCAGGAGAGACCAGGCAGAGATGTGAATCCTCCAAGAACAATGGACAACTGGCACTGACTAAAGGGTGAAGCAAAACTAAGTAGCCCAGTGGATTGCATTAAGTGGACACACCTGATGAAATGCTGCGATCGAAGACAGCAGCGCTACCACTTATAACCACCGGAGGGAGCCCAAGAGCAAAATTCACAACAGTATCCCCCCTTGAGGAGGGGGTCACCAAACCCTCACCAGAGCCCCCAGGCCGATCAGGGCGAGCCACATGAAAGGCACGAACCAAATCGTCAACATAAACATCGGAGGTAACAACCCAAGAATTATCCTCCTGGCCATAACCCTTCCATTTGACAAGATACTGAAGCTTCCGCCTCGAAAAACGAGAATTCAAAATCTTCTCAACTACATACTCGAACTCCCCATCAATCAACACCGGGGCAGGAGGATCAACCGAGGGAACAACGGGCACCACATATTTCCGCAACAAAGATCTATGAAAAACATTATGGATGGAAAAAGAAGCTGGAAGGGCCAAACGAACAACCAGACCAAATCCCCAACCCGAAGCCGGGAACCAACACACCGACGACGGTTAGCAAAACGCTGAGCCTCCTCCTGAGACAACACCAAATTGTCGACCACATGAGCCCAAATTTGCTGCAACCTGTCAACCACAGAATCCACCCCAGGACAATCAGAAGGCTCAACCTGCCCTGAAGAAAAACAAGGATGAAAACCAAAATTACAAAAGAAGGGCAAAACCAAGGTAGCAGAACTAGCCCGATTAATAAGGGCAAACTAGGCCAATGGCAAGAGAGCCACCCAATCATCCTGATCAGCAGACACAAAGCATCTCAAATAAGTTTCCAAAGTCTGATTAGTTCGCTCAGTTTGGCCATTTGTCTGAGGATGAAATGCGGAAGAAAAAGACAAATTAATGCCCAGCCTAGCACAAAAGGCCCGCCAAAACCTAGAAACAAACTGGGAACCTCTATCGGACACAATATTCTCCGGAATGCCATGCAAACGAACCACATGCTGAAAAAACAACGGAACCAAATCTGAAGAGGAAGGCAATTTAGGCAAAGGTACCAAATGAACCATCTTAGAAAACCGGTCACAAACCACCCAGATAACCGACATCCTCTGGGAAACCAGAAGATCTGAAATAAAATCCATAGAAATATGCGTCCAAGGCCTCTCAGGGACTGGCAAAGGCAAAAGCAACCCACTAACACGGGAACAGCAAGGCTTAGCCCGCACACAAGTCCCACAGGACTGCACAAAAGAACGCACATCCCGTGACAAAGAAGGCCACCAAAAGGACCTACCAACCAAATCTCTGGTACCAAAAATCCCAGGATGGCCAGCCAACACAGAACAATGAACCTCAGAAATCATTTTACTAGTCCATCTATCAGGAACAAACAGTTTCCCCACTGGACAGCGGTCAGGTTTATCAGCCTGAAATTCCTGAAGAACCCGTCGTAAATCAGGGGAGATGGCAGAAAGAATCACCCCTTCCTTCAGAATGCCGACCGGCTCAAGGACCACCGGAGAATCAGGCAAAAAGCTCCTAGAGAGGACATCCGCCTTAACATTCTTAGAACCCGGAAGGTACAAGACCACAAAATCAAAATGGGAGAAATACAGGGACCATCGAGCCTGTCTAGGATTCAGCCGCTTGGCAGACTCGAGGTAAATCTTATGATCGGTCAAGACCACAATACGGTGCTTGGCCCCCTCAAGCCAATATCACCACTCCTGAAATGCCCACTTCATAGCCAACAACTCTCGATTGCCGACATCATAATTGCATTCTGCAGGCGAAAACTTTCGAGAAAAGAAGGCACACGGTTTCATCAAGGAACCGTCAGAATTCCTCTGAGACAAAACGGCCCCTGCCCCAATCTCAGAAGCGTCAACCTCAACCTGAAATGGAAGAGAAACATCTGGCTGACACAACACAGGGGCAGAAGTAAATCGGCGTTTAAGCTCCTGAAAGGCAGAAACAGCTGCAGAGGACCAATTCGTCACATCAGCGCCATTCTTCGTCAAATCGGTCAGGGGTTTAACCACACTGGAGAAGTTGGCAATGAAATGGCGATAAAAATTAGCAAAGCCCAAAAATTTCTGAAGGCTCTTCACGGATGTGGGCTGAATCCAATCATGAATGGCCTGAACCTTAACTGGATCCATTTCTATAGATGAGGGAGAAAAAATGAAGCCCAAAAAAGAAACCTTCTGCACTCCAAAGAGGCACTTAGACCCCTTCACAAATAAAGCATTAGCACAAAGGATCTGAAATACCATCCTGACCTGTTTCACATGAGACTCCCAATCATCGGAGAAAATCAAAATATCATCCAAATATACAATCATGAATTTATCAAGATAACTCCGAAAGATATCATGCATGAAGGACTGAAACACAGATGGAGCATTAGAGAGCCCAAATGGCATCACAAGGTATTCAAAATGGCCTTCGGGTGTATTAAACGCAGTTTTCCATTTGTCACCCTGCTTAATACGAACAAGATTTTATGCCCCTCGAAGGTCAATCTTAGTAAACCAACTAGCCCCCTTAATCCTAGCAAACAAATAAGAAAGCAAAGGGTATTGGAATTTGACCGTGATCTTATTCAAGAGGCGATAATCAATACAGGGTCTCAAGGAGCCATCCTGTCATGATTCCAATGGCAGGGAATCACCAAAAGGGCAAGCACAAAAATAGGACGAGCTCTAGGGTGATGGAACCTGAGCTGACCGCGATCCTGAACTTAACACAAACACTATCAGCAGCCGGGGAACGTTCCTACGGTGACTCTAGACGTCTCGTGCCAGCCGGAGAACTAACTTCCCCTAGAAGATGAAACACAGACCTCTCTTGCCTCCTAGAGAAATACCCCACAGAGATAGCAGCCCCCCACATGTAATGACGGTGAATTAAGAGGAAGGCACATACGCAGGTATGAAAACAGTTTAAGCAAAATGAGGCCCGCTAAAGCTAGATAGCAGAAGGATACAAAAGAGATCTAGGCGGTCAGCGAAAAACCCTTTCTTCAAAAAACCATCCTGAAATTACTGGGACCCATGTGCCAACTCATGGTACATGGGGAGTAATTTCAGCCCACTAGAGCAACCAGCAGCAAGGACTAATATGTATGCAAGCTGGACTAAAAACATGATAAGGCAAAACACAAAAAACAGGAAAAACAGAACTTAGCTTGTCCAGCAGATTATAGGAGCAGGTAGCAGAGGCAAACAGAGACACTCTGATTACATTGATAGCCGGCAAGGGAATGACAGGAAAGCCAGGTTAAATAGGAAACACCCAGCCTCTGATGGACAGGTGGAAACCAGAGACCGCAACCCACCAAAGTCACCCAGTACCACTTGTAACCACCAGAGGGAGCCCAAAAACAGAATCCACAACAGTACCCCCCCCTTGAGGAGGGGTCACCGAACCCTCACGAGAACCCCCAGGGCGATCAGGATGAGCTCTATGGAAGGCGCGGACCAAATCAGTCGCATGAACATCAGAGGCGACCACCCAAGAATTATCCTCCTGACCATAACCCTTCCACTTAACCAAATATTGGAGTTTTCGTCTGGAAACACAAGAATCCAAGATCTTCTCAACAACATACTCCAATTCTCCCTCCACCAGCACCGGAGCAGGAGGCTCAACCGAAGGAACAATGGGCACCTCATACCTCCGCAACAACGACCGATGGAACACATTATGAATAGCAAACGATGCTGGTAGATCCAAACGAAAAGACACAGGGTTAAGAATCTCCAAGATCCTATAAGGACCGATGAACCGAGGCTTGAACTTAGGAGAAGAGACCTTCATAGGGACAAAACGAGAAGACAACCACACCAAGTCCCCAACAAGAAGTCGGGGACCCACGCGGCGACGGCGATTAGCATACTGCTGAGCCTTCTCCTGAGACAACTTTAAATTGTCCACCACCTGATTCCAAATCTGATGTAGCCTGTCCACCACCACGTCCACTCCAGGACAATCCGAAGGCTCCACCTGACCAGAGGAAAAACGAGGATGAAACCCCGAATTACAAAAGAAAGGAGAAACCAAAGTAGCAGAACTAGCCCGATTATTAAGGGCAAATTCGGCCAGCGGCAAAAAGGCAACCCAATCATCTTGATCCGCAGAAACAAAACACCTTAAATAAGTTTCTTGGGTCTGATTAGTTTGCTCCGTCTGGCCATTCGTCTGGGGATGGAATGCAGACGAAAAAGACAAATTAATGCACCATCTTAGCACAAAACGTCCGCCAAAATCTAGACACAAACTGGGATCCCCTGTCAGAAACGATATTCTCCGGAATCCCATGCAAACGAACCACGTTCTGAAAAAACAAAGGGACCAACTCAGAGGAAGAAGGCAACTTAGGCAAGGGTACCAAATGAACCATCTTAGAAAAGCGGTCACACACAACCCAGATAATGGACATTTTCTGTGAGACAGGGAGATCTGAAATAAAATCCATGGAAATGTGCGTCCAAGGCCTCTTCGGGATAGGCAAGGATAACAGCAACCCACTGGCCCGAGAACAGCAAGGCTTAGCCCGAGCACACACTTCACAAGACTGCACAAAGGTACGCACATCCCTTGACAAGGAAGGCCACCAAAAAGACCTGGCCACCAAGTCTCTAGTACCAAATATTCCAGGATGACCAGCCAATGCAGAAGAATGGACCTCGGAGATGACTCTACTGGTCCAATCATCCGGAACAAACAGTCTTTCTGGTGGATAACGATCAGGTTTATCCGCCTGAAACTCCTGCAATGCACGTCGCAAGTCTGGGGAGACGGCGGACAATATTACCCCATCCCTAAGGATACCAGTAGGCCCAGAGTCTCCAGGAGAGTCAGGCACAAAACTCCTGGAAAGAGCATCTGCCTTCACATTCTTTGAACCTGGCAGGTACGAAACCACAAAATTGAAACGAGAAAAAAAACAATGACCAACGAGCCTGTCTAGGATTCAGATGCCTGGCAGACTCAAGGTAAATCAGATTTTTGTGATCAGTCAAGACCACCACACGATGTCTAGCACCCTCAAGCCAATGACGCCACTCCTCAAATGCCCACTTCATGGCCAAAAGCTCCCGATTACCAACATCATAATTCCGCTCGGCGGGCGAGAATTTTCTAGAAAAGAACGCACATGGCTTCATCACCGAGCCATCGGAACTTCTCTGTGACAAAACCGCCCCCGCTCCAATCTCGGAAGCATCAACCTCAACCTGAAAAGGAAGTGAAACATCTGGTTGACATAACACAGGAGCAGAAGAAAACCGGCGCTTAAGTTCCTGAAAGGCCTCCACAGCCGTAGGAGACCAATTAGCAACATCAGCACCTTTTTTAGTCAAATCTGTCAAAGGTTTAACAACACTGGAAAAATTAGTTATGAAACGACGATAAAAATTAGCAAAACCCAAGAACTTCTGAAGACTCTTAACAGATGTAGGCTGTGTCCAGTCACAGATCGCCTGAACCTTGACCGGATCCATCTCAATAGTAGAAGGAGAAAAAATGTACCCCAAAAAAGAAATCTTCTGGATTCCGAAGAGACATTTTGAGCCCTTCACAAACAAAGAATTGGCCCGCAGGACTTGAAACACCTTCCTGACCTGTAGAACATGAGACTCCCAGTCATCAGAAAAAAACAAAATATCATCAAAATACACAATCATAAACTTATCCAGATATTCACGGAAAATATTGTGCATAAAGGACTGAAAGACTGAAGGAGCATTAGAAAGTCAAAAAAGGCATTACCAAATACTCGAAATGGCCCTCAGGCGTATTAAATGCGGTTTTCCACTCATCACCCTGCTTTATCCGCACAAGATTATACGCACCACGAAGATCTATCTTAGTGAACCACCTAGCCCCCTTAATGCGAGCAAACAAATCAGTCAATAATGGCAATGGATACTGATATTTGACTGTAATCTTATTCAGAAGGCGATAATCTATACAAGGCCTCAGGGAACCATCTTTTTTAGCCACGAAAAAAAAACCTGCTCCCAGAGGGGACGAAGATGGACGAATATGTCCCTTTTCCAAGGACTCCTTAATATAATTCCGCATAGCAGTATGCTCTGGCACTGACATATTAAATAAACGACCCTTAGGGAACTTACTGCCAGGAATTAAATCTATAGCACAGTCACAATCCCTATGAGGAGGGAGCGAATTGAGCTTAGGCTCCTCAAAAACATCCCGATAGTCAGACAAAAACGCAGGGACCTCAGAAGGAGTAGATGAAGCGATTGAAATTAGAGGTGCGTCATCATGAACCCCCTGACATCCCCAGCTTAACACAGACATTGTCTTCCAATCCAGGACTGGATTATGAGTTTGTAACCATGGCAGACCAAGCACTAGTACATCATGTAAATTATACAGTACAAGGAAGCGAATCACCTCCTGATGAACGGGAGTCATGCGCATGGTCACTTGTGTCCAGTACTGCGGTTTATTCATAGCCAATGGTGTAGAGTCAATTCCCTTCAAAGGAATAGGAACTTCCAGAGGCTCCAGACTAAAACCGCAGCGTTTGGCAAACGACCAATCCATAAGACTCAAGGCAGCGCCCGAATCCACATAGGCATCGACGGAAATGGATGACAGTTAACAAATCAGAGTCACCGACAAAATGAACTTAGACTGCAGAGTACTAATGGCAAAAGATTTATCAACCTTTTTTGTGCGTTTAGAGCATGCTGATATAACATGAGCTGAATCACCACAATAAAAACACAATCCATTTTTCCGCCTATAATTTTGCCGTTCACTTCTGGACTGAATTCTATCACATTGCATAGTCTCAGGTGCCTGTTCAGAAGACACCGCCAACTGGTGCACAGGTTTGCGCTCCCGTAAACGCCAATCAATCTGAATGGCCATAGTCATAGACTCACTCAGACCTGTAGGCGCAGGGAACCCCACCATAACATCCTTAATGGCCCCAGAAAGACCATCTCTGAAGTTTGCAGCCAGGGCGCACTCATTCCACTGAGTAAGCACCGACCATTTCCGAAATTTTTGACAATATACTTCCGCTTCATCTTGCCCCTGAGAGAGGGCTAATAAAGCCTTTTCAGCCTGAATCTCCAGGTTAGGTTCCTCATAGAGCAATCCCAGTGCCAGAAAAAACGCATCCACACTGAGCAATGCAGGATCCCCTGGTGCCAATGTAAATGCCCAATTCTGAGGGTCGCCCCGCAGGAAAGATATAACAATCTTAACCTGCTGAGCAGGGTCTCCAGAGGAGCAAGATTTCAAATAAAGAAACAATTTGCAATTGTTCCTGAAATTCAGGAAAGTAGATCTATCTCCAGAAAAAAAACTCTGGAATAGGAATTCTAGATTCAGACATAGGAGTGTGAACAACAAAATCCTGTATGTTTTGAACTTTAGCAGCAAGATTATTCAGGCTGAAAGCCAAACTCTGGACATCCATGTTAACCAGCTAAGGTCAGAGCCATTCAAGGGTTAAGAGGAGGTAAGAAGCAGCTAGACAGCAATTAAGGGCTAGGCAGCAAAACTCTGAGGAAGGAAAAAAAAATCCCCCTCAACACTTCTTTTTCTCCTGCTTCAGCCCAAACAATTAACACTTTGAGGCCGGCTATACTGTCATGATTCCAATGGCAGGGAATCACCAAAAGGGCAAGCACAAAAATAGGACGAGCTCTAGGGTGATGTAACCTGAGCTGACCGCGATCCTGAACTTAACACAAACACTATCAGCAGCCGGGGAACGTTCCTACGGTGACTCTAGACGTCTCGTGCCAGCCGGAGAACTAACTTCCCCTAGAAGATGAAACACAGACCTCTCTTGCCTCCTAGAGAAATACCCCACAGAGATAGCAGCCCCCCACATGTAATGACGGTGAATTAAGAGGAAGGCACATACGCAGGTATGAAAACAGTTTAAGCAAAATGAGGCCCGCTAAAGCTAGATAGCAGAAGGATACAAAAGAGATCTAGGCGGTCAGCGAAAAACCCTTTCTTCAAAAAACCATCCTGAAATTACTGGGACTCATGTGCCAACTCATGGTACATGGGGAGTAATTTCAGCCCACTAGAGCAACCAGCAGCAAGGACTAATATGTATGCAAGCTGGACTAAAAACATGATAAGGCAAAACACAAAAAACAGGAAAAACAGAACTTAGCTTGTCCAGCAGATTATAGGAGCAGGTAGCAGAGGCAAACAGAGACACTCTGATTACATTGATAGCCGGCAAGGGAATGACAGGAAAGCCAGGTTAAATAGGAAACACCCAGCCTCTGATGGACAGGTGGAAACCAGAGACCGCAACCCACCAAAGTCACCCAGTACAACTTGTAACCACCAGAGGGAGCCCAAAAACAGAATCCACAACACCATCCTTCTTGGCAACAAAAAAAAACCTGCTCCCAATGGTGAAGAAGATGGCCGAATATGCCCTTTCTCCAAAGACTCCCTAACATAACTCCACATGGCTGCATGTTCTGGCACAGACAGGTTGAAAAGTCGGCCCTTAGGGAACTTACAGCCTTGAATGAAGTCAATAGCTCAATCACAGTCCCTATGCGGTGGAAGGGAACTGGACTTGGGTTCATCGAATACATCCTGGAAATCTGACAAAAACTCAGGAATTTCAGAAGAGGGGGAAGAGGAAATTGACATCAAAGGAATGTCACCATGAACCCCCTGACAACCCCAACTAGTCACAGACATAGATTTCCAATCTAACACCGGATTATGTACCTGTAATCATGGGAAACCCAGCACAATAGCATCATGCAAATTATGCAACACCAGAAAGCGACAATCTTCCTGATGGGCTGGTGCCATGCACATGGTCAGCTGTGTCCGAAACTGAGGTTTATTTTTAGCCAACGGTGTAGCATCAATACCCCTCAAAGGAATAGGGTTCTGCAAAGGCTGTAAGGGGAAACCACAACATTTGGCAAATTCTGAGTCCATTAAGTTCAAAGCGGCGCCTGAATCCACAAATGCCATGACAGAAAATGACGATAATGAGCAGATCAGGGTCACAGATAACAGAAATTTAGGTTGTACAGTACTGATGGTAACAGAACTAGCGATTCTCTTTGTACGCTTAGGGCAATCAGAAATAACATGAGCAGAATCGCCACAGTAAAAACACAACCTATTCTGACATCTGAATCCTTGTCGTTCAGCTCTAGACAAAATCCTATCACACTGCATAGGCTCAGTACTCCGCTCGGAAGACAACGCCATAGTGTGCACAACTCTGCGATCGCGCAAGCGCCGATCAATCTGAATGGCCAGAGATATAGAATCACTCAGACCAGCAGGCGTGGGGAACCCCACCATAACATCTTTAACGGATTCAGAAAGACCCTTCCTGAAAATTGCCGCCAAGGCATCCTCATTCCATTTAGTCAGCACAGACCATTTTCGAAATTTATGGCAATACGAATCTGCTGCTTCTTGACCCTGACACAGGGCCAACAAGGTCTTCTCAGCATGATCCACTGAATTAGGTTCATCATACAATAACCCTAGCGCCTGAAAAAAGGTGTCTACATTAAGCAAAGCCAGATTCCCAGATTCCAGGGAAAATGTCCAATCCTGAGGATCACCGCGTAGCAGAGAGATGACAATTTTAACCTGTTGAATGGGATCACCAGAGGAACGGGGTTTCAGAGCAAAAAACAGTTTACAGTTATTTTTAAAGCTCAAAAATTTGGACCTGGCCCCAAAAAACAAATCAGGAGTTGGAATTCTAGGCTCTAAAACCGGAGTCTGAATGATATAATCGGAAATACCCTGTACTCTAGCAGCAAGCTGATCCACACGAGAAGCCAATCCCTGAACATCCATGCCAGCGCCAAACTCCTGAGCTACCCAGAGGTAAAGAGGGAAAAAAAGACACAACAGACTACAGAAAAAAAAATGGCTCAGCACTTTCCTTCCTTTCATTTGAGATGCAATTAACTCATTGTTGGCCAGTTGTACTGTTATGATCTGGTGGCCTAGGAGCAGCATGAGTCGTACTCTGGAGAAGGTGGTACCTGTACTGACCGCGGACCCTGAACTTAACACCGCAACTAGAAGTAGCCGTGGGATGTTCCTGTCACTCCCTAGTCACCTCGACACAGCCGGAGGACTAAATACCCCTAGAGAAAGAAACGGAAAAACTATCTTGCCTCAGAGAAAATCCCCAAGGGATAGACAGCCCCGCACAAATATTGACTGTGAGAGGAGAGGGAATCAACATACGCAGACTGAAATCAGGATTTAGCAAAGGAGGCCATTCTAGCTAGATACAAAGGATAGGACAGAGTACTATGCAGTCAGTATTAAAACACTAGAAAATATCCACCACAGAAAGTACAAAATCTCCACATCTAACTAAAGGTATGGAGGGTATATCTGCATCGCCAGAGATACCAGCTTGGATGAGCAAGTCCTTATACAGACCAAGCTGGACAAGACAAAACATAGAAATGCACTGAACTATAAGGCCCACAGCATGTGGACTGCAAAAACAAAGCCAGAACTTATCTTTGTTGAAATGAACAGCAAAGCAGGAGAGACCAGGCAGAGATTTGAATCCTCCAAGAACAATGGACAACTGGCACTGACTAAAGGGTGAAGCAAAACTAAAAAGCCCAGTGGATTGCATTAAGTGAACACACCTGATGAAATGCTGCGATCGAAGACAGCAGCGCTACCACTTATAACCACCAAAGGGAGCCCAAGAGCAGAATTCACAACATATGTCCTCTGGGGTGCCTTTTTGGTGAAATGCAACCCTCAAAAAAATTGTTCCAAAATGTTTTGGTGTTGTATTGCTTATCCATAGAGTATGTGTTCTGGGGTACATTTTGGTGATATATAACCTTAAAAAGATAAAAAAAATATTTATTATATTGTTGACCCATGAAATATTAATTGTTCTGGTATACTTTTTGGTGGTACATAACACTCAAAATATTTTTTTTAGATTATATTGCTCATCCGTAGAGTATAATGTGTTCTGGGGCACATTTCGTGGTATATAATCCTCCATAAGAGTGTTGAAATTTTTTTTTGTGATTAAATTAGTCATTTGTAGAGTATTACATGCTTTCTGTTAAATTTCAGTGAAATATAACACTCCAAAAAAGCAATGTAAAATTGTTTTGGATTTAAATAGTTATCCGTAGAGTATTATGTGCTCTCTGATACATTTCTGTGGTATATAGCACTCTTAAAAAGTGTTAAAAAATGTATCTGGATTCAATTACTGATCTACAGAGTATTATGTACTTTGTGGTACATTTTGGTGGTATATAACACTCCAAAAAATGTTCAAAGAATTTGTGGAATTGAATTGGTAATCCACAAAGTGTAGCATGCTTAGTGAGTGACAAGGATACAAATATGGCAGAATCCCATTAGACTACCAAAGGAGCAACTGGATGAATATTAGGATTTTAATACTGACCACTTAGTATTCTTTCCTATCCTTTTCTATGTAGCTAGAGTGGCCTCTTTTTCTAAATATTGTTCTTCTGCCTGTGTGTGTCGTTCCTCTTATACTCACCGTCAATATTTGTGGGGGGCTGTCTAACCTTTGGGGTACTGCTCTGAGGCAAGATAGAATTCCCATTTCCATCTATTAGGGTATTTAGTCCTCCGGCTATGTCGAGGTGTCTAGGATGTGTTAGGTACACCCCACGGCTACTTCTAGTTGCGGTGTCAGTTTAGGGATTGCGGTCAGTATAGGTTCCACCTACTCCAGAGAAAGTCCATGCGGCTCCAAGGTCACCAGATCATAACAGTACAACTGGCCAACAATGAGTTAAATGCATCTCAGAAGAAGGGAGGAAAGGTGTTGAGCCTTTTTTTTTCTGTAGTCTGTTTTGCCCGTTCCTCCCTCTTTTTCCCTGGGTGGCTGAGGAGTTTGGTGCTAGCATGGATATTCAGGGATTGGCTTCTCGTGTGGTCCAGCTGGCTGCTAGAGTACAGTGTTATGACCTGGTGGTTAAGGAGCCACACTGATATGACCTGGTGGCTAAAAGGCAACATGGAACGAGCTCTGAGGAGGTGGTATCTTTACTGACCGCAGTTTCTAATCCTAACAACAACACTAGTAATAGCCGTGGGATGTTCCTGACTCTCCCTAGGCACCTCGTCACAGCCTAAGAACTAACTACCCCTAAAGAAGGAAATAGAAAGCTATCTTGCCTCAGAGAAAACCCCAAAAGGAAAGATAGCCCCCCACAAATATTGACTGTGAGTGGAGAGGGAAATGACGTACACAGAAATGAAATCAGATTTTAGCAAAGGAGGCCAATACTAATCTAGATAGACAGAATAGAAAAGGATACTGTGCGTTCAGTATTAAAAACGAAAAATCCACGCAGAGTTTACAAAAATGAACTCCACACCGACTCACGGTGTGGAGGGGCAAATCTGATTCCCCAGAGCTTCCAGCTAGCCTGAATATAACATAATGACAAGCTGGACAAAATGACACATAACATGAGCTGAGTAATAGAGTCCAAAACAAATGGACAACCAAAGAACTAGCAAAAACTTATCTTTTGCTGAAATGGACAGGCCATATGAGAAATCCAAGGAGAGATCTAAATCCCACCCAGAACATTGACATGAACTAAAGCCGAGAGCCAGTTTAAATAACAAATCCAGGTGAGACGATTAGTGAAGGCAGCTGCTACAGCTAACCTCAAGGAACAGCAGTTCCACTCGAAAGCACCAGAGGGAGCCTGTTGTGAATTTGCTTTTTGCTCCCTCTAGTGGTTACTAGTTTTTTGACTCTGGTTTTTCTGTCATTCCTTTTATCCGCACCTGGGTCGTTAGTTAGGGGTGTTGCTATATAAGCTCCCTGGACCTTCAGTTCAATGCCTGGCAACGTAGTTATCAGAGCTAGTCTGCTGTGCTCTTGTCTACTGATCCTGGTTCCGGTTATATCAGCTAAGTTTGCTTTTTGCTTTTTGCTATTTGTTTTGGTTTTGTATTTTTGTCCAGCTTGTTCCTAATCTATATCCTGACCTTTGCTGGAAGCTCTAGGGGGCTGGTGTTCTCCCCCCGGACCGTTAGACGGTTCGGGGGTTCTTGAATTTCCAGTGTGGATTTTGATAGGGTTTTTGTTGACCATATAAGTTACCTTTCTTTATTCTGCTATCAGTAAGCGGGCCTCTCTGTGCTAAACCTGGTTCATTTCTGTGTTTGTCATTTCCTCTTACCTCACCGTTATTATTTGTGGGGGGCTTCTATCCAGCTTTGGGGTCCCTTCCTCTGGAGGCAAGAAAGGTCTTTTGTTTTCCTCTACTAGGGGTAGTTAGATTCTCCGGCTGGCGCGTGTCATCTAGAATCAACGTAGGAATGATCCCCGGCTACTTCTAGTGTTGGCGTTAGGAGTAGATATATGGTCAACCCAGTTACCACTGCCCTATGAGCTGGATTTTTGTATTCTGCAGACTTCCACGTTCCTCTGAGACCCTCGCCATTGGGGTCATAACAGTTTGCCAGGCCAGTATTAAATGTTTAATGCATTGCAGAAGAGGGATTATAAGAAAGAAGATTCTGAGTTTTTTTTTTTTTTTTTCTTCTTCCCCTTTACCTCAGAGTGGCTATGCTTGCTGCAGACATGAATGTCCAGACCTTGATTACAAGTGTGGACCAGCTGGCTACTCGTGTGCAGGGCATACAAGACTATGTTATCAGAAATCCTAGGTCAGAACCTAAAATACCGATTCCTGAACTGTTTTCCGGAGACAGGTTTAAGTTTAGGAATTTCATGAATAATTGTAAATTGTTTTTGTCCCTGAGACCCTGTTCATCTGGAGACTCTGCTCAGCAAGTAAAAATTGTTATTTCGTTCTTACGGGGCGACCCTCAGGATTGGGCTTTTTCGCTGGCGCCAGGAGATCCGGCATTGGCTGATATTGATGCGTTTTTTCTGGCGCTCGGTTTACTTTATGAGGAACCCAATCTTGAGATTCAGGCAGAAAAGGTCTTGCTGGCTATGTCTCAGGGGCAGGACGAGGCTGAAGTGTATTGCCAAAAATTTCGGAAATGGTCCGTGCTGACACATTGGAACGAGTGTGCACTGGCCGCTAATTTTAGAAATGGCCTTTCTGAAGCCATTAAGAATGTTATGGTGGGTTTTCCCATTCCCACAGGTCTGAATGATACTATGGCACTGGCTATTCAAATTGACCGGCGGTTGCGGGAGCGCAAAACCGCAAATTCCCTCATGGTGTTGTCTGAACAGACACCTAATTCGGTGCAATGTGATAGAAAAACCGCAAATTCCCTCATGGTGTTATCTGAACAGACACCTGATTTAATGCAATGTGATAGAATCCTGACTAGAAATGAGCGGAAAATTCATAGACGCCGGAATGGCTTGTGCTACTACTGTGGTGATTCTACACATGTTATCTCAGCATGCTCTAAACGTATAGCTAAGGTTGTTAGCCCTGTCACCGTTGGTAATTTGCAACCTAAATTTATTCTGTCTGTAACTTTGATTTGCTCACTGTCGTCTTATCCTGTCATGGCGTTTGTAGATTCAGGTGCTGCCCTGAGTCTTATGGATCTGTCATTTGCTAAGCACTGTGGTTTTACTCTTGAACCATTAGAAAATCCTATTCCTCTTAGGGGTATTGATGCTACGCCATTGGCAGCAAATAAACCGCAGTATTGGACACAGGTTACCATGTGCATGACTCCTGAACACCGCGAGGTGATACGTTTCCTGGTTTTACATAAAATGCATGATTTGGTTGTTTTAGGGCTGCCATGGTTACAGACCCATAATCCAGTCCTGGACTGGAAGGCTATGTCAGTCTCAAGTTGGGGCTGTCGTGGTATTCATGGGGATTCCCTGCCTGTGTCTATTGCTTCTTCTACGCCTTCGGAAGTTCCGGAGTATTTGTCTGATTATCAGGATGTCTTCAGTGAGTCTGAGTCCAGTGCACTGCCTCCTCATAGGGACTGTGACTGTGCTATAGATTTGATCCCAGGCAGTAAATTTCCTAAGGGAAGACTGTTTAATCTGTCGGTACCTGAACATACCGCTATGCGTTCATATATCAAGGAGTCTCTGGAGAAAGGACATATTCGTCCGTCTTCTTCCCCTCTTGGTGCGGGATTCTTTTTTGTGGCAAAAAAGGACGGATCTTTGAGACCTTGTATTGATTATCGGCTTTTAAATAAGATCACTGTCAAATTTCAGTATCCTTTACCGCTGTTGTCTGACTTGTTTGCCCGGATTAAAGGTGCCAAGTGGTTCACCAAGATAGACCTTCGTGGTGCGTACAACCTTGTGCGCATTAAGCAAGGTGATGAATGGAAAACCGCATTCAATACGCCCGAAGGTCATTTTGAGTACTTGGTGATGCCTTTTGGGCTCTCCAATGCGCCTTCAGTTTTTCAGTCCTTTATGCATGACATTTTCCGGAAGTATCTGGATAAATTTTTGATTGTGTATCTGGATGATATTTTGGTTTTTTCTGATGATTGGGATTCGCATGTGGAGCAGGTCAGGTTGGTCTTTAAAATTTTGCGTGAAAATTCTTTGTTTGTCAAGGGCTCAAAGTGTCTCTTTGGTGTACAGAAGGTTCCCTTTTTGGGGTTCATTTTTTCCCCTTCTGCTGTGGAGATGGACCCAGTCAAGGTCCGAGCTATTCTTGATTGGACTCAGCCCTCGTCAGTTAAGAGTCTTCAGAAGTTCTTGGGTTTCGCTAACTTCTACCGTCGTTTTATCGCTAATTTTTCTAGCATTGTGAAACCTTTGACGGATATGACCAAGAAGGGCTCCGATGTAGCTAACTGGGCTCCTGCTGCCGTGGAGGCTTTCCAGGAGTTGAAATGCCGGTTTACTTCGGCGCCTGTTTTGTGCCAGCCCGATGTCTCACTTCCCTTTCAGGTTGAGGTGGATGCTTCAGAGATTGGAGCAGGGTCCGTTTTGTCGCAGAGAGGCCCTGGTTGCTCTGTTATGAAACCTTGTGCCTTTTTCTCTAGGAAGTTTTCGCCTGCCGAGCTAAATTATGATGTGGGCAATCGGGAGTTGTTGGCCATGAAATGGGCATTTGAGGAGTGGCGTCATTGGCTCGAGGGTGCTAAGCATCGTGTGGTGGTCTTGACTGATCACAAAAATCTGATGTATCTCGAGTCTGCTAAACGCCTTAATCTGAGACAGGCCCGCTGGTCATTGTTTTTCTCCCGCTTTGATTTTGTTGTCTCGTATTTACCAGGTTCAAAGAATGTGAAGGCCGATGCTCTTTCTAGGAGCTTTGTGCCTGATGCTCCTGGAGTCGCTGATCCTGTTGGTATTCTTAAAGATGGAGTTATCTTGTCAGCTATTTCTCCGGATCTGCGACGTGTGTTGCAGAGATTTCAGGCTGATAGGCCTGAGTCTTGTCCACATGACAGACTGTTTGTCCCGGATAAGTGGACCAGCAGAGTCATTTCCGAGGTTCATTCCTCGGTGTTGGCAGGTCACCCGGGAATTTTTGGCACCAGAGATCTGGTGGCCAGGTCCTTTTGGTGGCCTTCCTTGTCAAGGGATGTGCGGTCATTTGTGCAGTCCTGTGGGACTTGTGCTCGAGCTAAGCCTTGCTGTTCTCGTGCCAGCGGTTTGCTCTTGCCCTTGCCTGTCCCGAAGAGACCTTGGACACATATCTCCATGGATTTCATTTCTGATCTTCCGCTATCTCAGGGCATGTCCGTTATCTGGGTGATATGTGATCGCTTCTCCAAGATGGTCCATTTGGTTCCTTTGCCTAAGCTGCCTTCCTCTTCCGATCTGGTTCCTGTGTTTTTCCAGAACGTGGTTCGTTTGCACGGCATCCCTGAGAATATTGTGTCAGACAGAGGATCCCAGTTCGTTTCCAGGTTCTGGCGATCCTTTTGTAGTAGGATGGGCATTGATTTGTCGTTTTCGTCTGCTTTCCATCCTCAGACTAATGGACAGACGGAGCGAACCAATCAGACTTTGGAGGCTTATTTGAGGTGTTTTGTCTCTGCTGATCAGGACGATTGGGTGACATTCTTGCCGTTGGCTGAGTTTGCCCTTAATAATCGGGCTAGTTCCGCCACCTTGGTTTCGCCTTTTTTCTGCAACTCTGGTTTCCATCCTCGCTTTTCTTCGGGTCATGTGGAGCCTTCTGACTGTCCTGGGGTGGATTCTGTGGTGGATAGGTTGCAGCGGATCTGGAGTCATGTGGTGGACAACTTGAAGTTGTCACAGGAGAGGGCTCAGCGCTTTGCCAACCGCCGCCGCGGTGTGGGTCCCCGACTACGCGTTGGGGATTTGGTATGGCTTTCTTCCCGCTTTGTTCCTATGAAGGTCTCCTCTCCCAAATTTAAACCTCGTTTTATTGGGCCTTACAAGATATTGGAAATCCTTAATCCTGTATCTTTTCGTCTGGATCTTCCTGTGTCGTTTGCTATTCACAATGTATTTCATAGGTCCTTGTTGCGGCGGTACATTGTGCCTGTAGTTCCTTCTGCTGAGCCTCCTGCTCCGGTGTTGGTTGAGGGCGAGTTGGAGTACGTGGTGGAGAAGATCTTGGATTCTCGCCTCTCCAGGCGGAGGCTTCAGTACCTGGTCAAGTGGAAGGGCTATGGTCAGGAGGATAATTCCTGGGTGGTCGCCTCTGATGTTCATGCGGCCGATTTAGTTCGTGCCTTTCATGCCGCTCATCCTGATCGCCCTGGTGGTCGTGGTGAGGGTTCGGTGACCCCTCACTAAGGGGGGGTACTGTTGTGAATTTGCTTTTTGCTCCCTCTAGTGGTTACTAGTTTTTTGACTCTGGTTTTTCTGTCATTCCTTTTATCCGCACCTGGGTCGTTAGTTAGGGGTGTTGCTATATAAGCTCCCTGGACCTTCAGTTCAATGCCTGGCAACGTAGTTATCAGAGCTAGTCTGCTGTGCTCTTGTCTACTGATCCTGGTTCCGGTTATATCAGCTAAGTTTGCTTTTTGCTTTTTGCTATTTGTTTTGGTTTTGTATTTTTGTCCAGCTTGTTCCTAATCTATATCCTGACCTTTGCTGGAAGCTCTAGGGGGCTGGTGTTCTCCCCCCGGACCGTTAGACGGTTCGGGGGTTCTTGAATTTCCAGTGTGGATTTTGATAGGGTTTTTGTTGACCATATAAGTTACCTTTCTTTATTCTGCTATCAGTAAGCGGGCCTCTCTGTGCTAAACCTGGTTCATTTCTGTGTTTGTCATTTCCTCTTACCTCACCGTTATTATTTGTGGGGGGCTTCTATCCAGCTTTGGGGTCCCTTCCTCTGGAGGCAAGAAAGGTCTTTTGTTTTCCTCTACTAGGGGTAGTTAGATTCTCCGGCTGGCGCGTGTCATCTAGAATCAACGTAGGAATGATCCCCGGCTACTTCTAGTGTTGGCGTTAGGAGTAGATATATGGTCAACCCAGTTACCACTGCCCTATGAGCTGGATTTTTGTATTCTGCAGACTTCCACGTTCCTCTGAGACCCTCGCCATTGGGGTCATAACAGGAGCCCAAGGGCAGAACTCACAAAAGTACCATTAACATCCACAGGAGGGAGCTCCAGAACGGAATTCACAACAGTACAGGGTATTTCGGATTATATTGTTCAGACTCCGGTTTTAGAGCCTAAGATTCCTACTCCTGATTTGCTTTTTGGGGAAAGGCCCAAATTTTTGAGTTTTAAAAACAATTGTAAACTGTTTTTTGCTCTGAGACCTCGATCCTCTGGTGATTCCATTCAGCAGGTTAAAATTGTCATCTCCCTGCTGCGTGGCGATCCTCAGGATTGGGCATTTTCCCTGGAATCTGGGAATCCTGCCTTGCTTAATGTAGATGCCTTTTTTCAAGCTTTAGGATTATTATATGATGAACCAAATTCTGTGGATCAAGCTGAGAAGACCTTGTTGGCCCTATCTCAGGGTCAAGAAGCGGCAGAACTGTATTGTCAGAAATTTAGAAAATGGTCTGTGTTGACTAAATGGAATGATGATGCTTTGGCGGCAATTTTCAGAAAGGGTCTTTCTGAATCCATTAAAGATGTTATGATGGGGTTTCCCATGCCTGTCGATCTGAGTGATTCTATGTCTCTGGCCATTCAGATTGATCGGCGCTTGTGGGAGCGCAGAACTGTGCGCACTGTGGCGTTGTCCTCAGAGCAGATGCCTGAGCCAATGCAGTGTGATAGGATTCTGTCTAAAATGGTACAAGGATTCAGACGTCAGAATAGGTTGTGTTTTTATTGTGGCGATGCTTCTCATGTAATTTCAGTCTGCCCTAAGCGTACAAAGAGGATTGCTGGGTCATTTAACATCAGTACTGTACAACCTAAATTTTTATTATCTGTGTCCTTGATCTGCTCATTGTCATCATTTTCTGTCATGGCGTTTGTGGATTCAAGTGCCGCTTTGAACTTAATGGACTTTGAGTTTGCCAGGCGTTGTGGTTTTCCCTTGAAGCCCTTGCAGAACCCTATTCCTTTAAAGGGCATTGATGCTGCACCTTTGGCTAAAAATAAGCCCCAGTTTTGGACACAGGTGACCATGTGCATGGCGCCAGCCCATCAGGAAGATTGTCGTTTTCTGGTGTTTCATAATTTGCATGATGCTATCGTGCTGGGTTTTCCATGGTTGCAGGTACATAATCCTGTGTTGGATTGGAAGTCTATGTCTGTAACTAGTTGGGGTTGCCAGGGGGTTCATAATGATGTTCCTTTGATGTCATTCTCCTCTTCTTCCTCTTCTGAAATTCCAGAGTTTTTGTCTGATTTTCAGGATGTATTCGATGAGCCCAAGTCCAGTTCCCTTCCACCGCGTAGGGACTGTGATTGTGCGATTGACTTGATTCCTCGCTGTAAGTTTCCTAAGGGCCGACTTTTCAACCTGTCTGTGCCTGAACATACCGCCATGCGGAGTTATGTTAAGGAGTCTTTGGAGAAAGGGCATTTTCGGCCATCTTCTTCACCGTTGGGAGCAGGATTTTTTTTTGTTGCTAAGAAGGATGGCTCCTTGAGACCCTGTATTGATTATCGCCTCTTGAATAAGATCATGGTCAAGTTTCAATACCCTTTACCTCTGCTTTCCGATTTGTTTGCTAGGATTAAGGGGCTAGTTGGTTTACGAAGATTGACCTTCGGGGGACATATAATCTTGTTCGTATTAAGCAGGGTGATGAATGGAAAACTGCGTTTAATACGCCTGAGGGCCATTTTGAATACCTTGTGATGCCATTCGGGCTCTCTAATGCTCCATCTGTGTTTCAGTTCTTCATACATGATATTTTTCGGATTTGATAAATTCATGATTGTATATTTGGATGACATTTTGATTTTTTCCGATGATTGGGAGTCTCATGTGGAACAGGTCAGGCTGGTATTTCAGATCCTTTGTGATAATGCTTTGTTCGTGAAGGGGTCTAAGTGGATCTTTGGAGTGCAGAAGGTTTATTTTTTGGGCTTCATTTTTTCTCCCTCATATATGGAGATGGATCCGGTTAAGGTTCAGGCCATTCATGATTGGATTCAACCCACATCCGTGAAGAGCCTTCAGAAATTTTGGGGCTTTGCTAATTTTTATCTCCGTTTCAATGCTAACTTCTCCAGTGTGGTTAAACCCTTGACTGATTTGACGAAGAAAGGCGCTGATGTGACGAAATGGTCCTCCGCGGCTGTCTCTGCCTTTCAGGAGCTTAAACACCGATTTACTTCTGCCCCGGTGTTGCGTCAACCGGATGTTTCTTTTCCGTTTCAGGTTGAGGTTGACGCTTCTGAGATTGGGGCAGGGGCCGTTTTGTCTCAGAGGGATCCTGTTGGTTCCTTGATGAAACTGTGTGCCTTCTTTTCCCATAAGTTTTCGCCTGCTGAACGCAATTATGATGTCGGCAATCGGGAGTTGTTGGCTATGACGTGGGCGTTTGAGGAGTGGCGACATTGGCTTGAGGGAGCTAAGCACCGTATTGTGGTCTTGACTGATCATAAAAATCTGATTTACCTCGAGTCTGCCAGACAGCTGAATCCTAGACAGGCTCAATGGTCCTTGTTTTTTTCCCGTTTTGATTTCGTGGTTTCATATCTTCCGGGTTCTAAGAATATCAAGGCTGATGCCCGCTCTAGGAGTTTTTTGCCTGATTCTCCTGAGGTCCTTGAACCGGTTGGTATTCTGAAGGAGGGGGTGGTCCTTTCTGCCATTTCTCCTGATTTACGATGGGTTCTTCAGGAATTTCAGGCTGACAAACCTGACCGCTGTCCAGTGGGGAAATTGTTTGTTCCTGATAGATGGACTAGTAGAGTGATTTCTGAGGTTCATTGTTCTGTGTTGGCTGGCCATCCTGGTATTTTTGGTACCAGAGATTTGGTTGGTAGGTCCTTTTGGTGGCCTTCCTTGTCACGTGATGTGCGTTCTTTTGTGCAGTCCTGTGGGACTTGTGCGTGGGCCAAGACTTGTTGTTCCTGTGCTAGTTGATTGCTTTTGCCTTTGCCGGTCCCTGAGAGGTCCTGGACGCATATTTCTATGGATTTTATTTCTGATCTTCCGGTTTCTCAGAGGATGTCGGTTATCTGGGTTGTTTGTGACTGGTTCTCTAAGATGGTTCATTTGGTGCCTTTGCTTAAATTGCCTTCCTCTTCTGATTTGGTTCCGTTGTTTTTTCAGCATGTGGTTCGTTTGCATGGTATTCCAGAGAATATTGTGTCCGACAGAGGTTCCCAGTTTGTTTCTAGGTTTTGGCGGGCCTTTTGTGCTAGGCTGGGCATTGATTTGTCTTTTCCTTCCGCATTCCATCCTCAGACAAATGGCCAGACCGAGCGAACTAATCAGAATTTGGAAACTTATTTGAGATGCTTTGTGTCTGCTGATCAGGATGATTAGGTGGCTTTTTTGCCATTGGCCGAGTTTACCCTTAATAATCGGGCTAGTTCGGCTACCTTGGTTTCGTCCCTTCTTTTGTAATTTTGGTTTTCATCCTCGTTTTTCTTCAGGGCAGGTTGAGCCTTCTGACTGTCCCGGTGTAGATTCTGTGGTGGACAGGTTGCAGCAGATTTGGGCTCATGTGGTGGACAATTTGGTGTTGTCTCAGGAGGAGGCTCAACGTTTTGCTAACCGTCGTCGGTGTGTTGGTTCCCGGCTTCGGGTTGGGGACCTGGTCTGGCTATCTTCCCGTCATGTTCCTATGAAGGTTTCTTCCCCTAAGTTTAAGCCCCGGTTTATTGATCCTTATAAGATTTCTGAGATTATTAATCCAGTGTCTTTTCGATTGGCCCTTCCGGCCTCGTTTGCTATCCATAATGTCTTCCATAGATCTTTATTGCGGAAATATGTGGTGCCCGTTGTTCCCTCTGTTGATCCTCCAGCCCCTGTGTTGGTTGATGGGGAGTTGGAGTATGTGGTTGAGAAGATTTTGGATTCTCGCTTTTCGAGGAGGAGGCTTCAGTACCTTGTCAAATGGAAGGGTTATGGCCAGGAGGATAATTCTTGGGTTTTTGCCTCTGATGTCCATGCTGCTGATTTGGTCCATTCCTTTCATCTGGCGCCGCCTGATCGACCTGGGGGCTCTGGTGAGGGTTCGGTGCCCCCTCCTCAAGGGGGTTGGTACTGTTGTGAATTCTGCTCTTGGGTTCCCTCCGGTGGTTGTTGGTGGTAATGCAGTTGTCCCTGAGTTGCAATCCTGGGCAGGTGTCTCTGCTGATTGCAGCTCTGACTGGGCTATTTAGGTCTGCAGGATTCATTAGTCATTGCCAGTTGTCCATTGTTCTTGAAGGTTTTACATCTCTGTCTGGTTCCTCCTGCCCTGCTGCCAAAATTCAGCAAAGATAAGTGTCTGTTTGTTTCTGCAGCACAAATGCAGTGTGCTTACAATTCAGTGCTATTTATTATTTTTTATAGTCCTCCGGCTGTGTCGAGGTGTCTAGGATGTGTTAGGTACACCCCACGGCTACTTCTAGTTGCGGTGACAGTTTAGGGATTGCGGTCAGTATAGGTTCCACCTACTCCAGAGAAAGTCCATGCAGCTCCAAGTGTTATGACCCCAATGGCGAGGGTCTCAGAGGAACACGTAAGTCTGTGAAGTACAAAAATCCAGCTCATAGGGCAGTGGTAACTGGGTTGACCATATAACTACTCCTAACGCCAACACTAATAGTAGCCGGGGGACATTCCTACGTTGGTCTCTAGATGCCTCGCGCCAGCCGGAGAACTAGCTACCCCTAGAAGAGGAAAACAAAGACCTCTCTTGCCTCCAGAGAAAGGACCCCAAAAGTTGGATACAAGCCCCCCACAAATAATAACGGTGAGGTAAGAGGAAATGACAAACACAGAGATGAACTAGGTTTAGCATAGAGAGGCCCGCTTACTAATAGCAGAATATAGTAAGATAACTTATATGGTCAACAAAAACCCTATCAAAAAAAATCCACACTGGAAATTCAAGAAACCCCGAACCGTCTAACGGCTCGGGGGGAGAACACCATCTCCCTAGAGCTTCCAGCAAGGACAGGATACAGATTAGGTACAGGCTGGACAAAAATGCAAACAAAAACAAATAGCAAAAAGCCAGAAAGCAGACTTAGCTGAGTATAACAGGAACCAGGATCAGTGGACAAGAGCACTACAGATTAGCTCTGATATCAACGTTGCCAGGCATTGAACTGAAGGTCCAGGGAGCTTATATAGCAACACCCCTGAACTAACGGACCACGTGAGCATACAAGGAATGACTGACATGCCCAGAGTCCAATCACTAGAAACCACCAGAGGGAGCCAAAAAGCAAATTCACAACAGTACCCCCCCCTTAGTGAGGGGTCACCGGACCCTCACCAAGACCACCAGGGCGATCAGGATGAGCGGCGTGAAAGGCACGGACTAAATCGGCCGCATGCACATCAGAGGCGACCACCCAGGAATTATCCTCCTGACCATAGCCCTTCCACTTGACCAGGTACTGAAGCCTCCGCCTGGAGAAACGAGAATCTAAGATCTTCTCCACCACGTACTCCAACTCGCCCTCAACCAACACCGGAGCAGGAGGCTCAGCAGAAGGAACCACAGGCACAACGTACCGCCGCAACAAGGACTTATGAAACACGTTGTGAATGGCAAATGACGCCGGAAGATCCAGGCGAAAGGACACAGGATTAAGGATTTCCAATATCTTGTACGGACCAATGAAGCGAGGCTTAAACTTGGGAGAGGAGACCTTCATAGGAACAAATCGAGAAGACAGCCATACCAAATCCCCAACACGAAGTCGGGGACCCACACCGCGGCGGCGGTTGGCAAAACGCTGAGCCTTCTCCTGTGACAACTTCAAGTTGTCCACCACATGATTCCAGATCTGCTGCAACCTATCCACCACAGAATCCACCCCAGGACAGTCAGAAGGCTCCACATGTCCCGAGGAAAAACGAGGATGGAAACCAGAGTTGCAGAAAAATGGCGAAACCAAAGTGGCGGAACTAGCCCGATTATTAAGAGCAAATTCAGCCAACGGCAAGAAGGTCACCCAATCATCCTGATCAGAAGAGACAAAACACCTCAAATAAGCCTCCAGAGTCTGATTAGTTCGCTCCGTTTGTCCATTAGTCTGTGGATGAAAAGCGGACGAAAACGACAAATCAATGCCCATCCTACCACAAAAGGATCGCCAGAATCTGGAAACAAACTGGGATCCTCTGTCCGACACAATATTCTCAGGAATGCCGTGCAAACGGACCACGTTCTGGAAGAACACAGGAACCAGATCGGAAGAGGAAGGCAGCTTAGGCAAAGGGACCAAATGGACCATCTTGGAGAAACGATCACATATCACCCAGATGACAGACATACCCTGAGAAATCGGAAGATCAGAAATGAAATCCATAGAGATATGTGTCCAGGGTCTCTTCGGGACAGGCAAGGGCAAGAGCAACCCGCTGGCACGAGAACAGCAAGGCTTAGCTTGAGCACAAGTCCCACAGGACTGCACAAACGACCGCACATCCCTTGACAAGGAAGGCCACCAAAAGGACCTGGCCACCAGATCTCTGGTGCCAAAAATTCCAGGGTGCCCTGCCAACACCGAGGAATGCACCTCGGAAATGACTCTGCTGGTCCACCTAGCAGGCACAAACAATCTGTCGGGTGGACAAGAGTCAGGCCTACCAGCCTGGAATCTCTGCAACACACGTCGCAGATCCGGAGAAATAGCCGATAAGATAACTCCTTCCTTAAGAATACCCACAGGTTCAGCAACTCCAGGAGCATCAGGCACAAAGCTCCTAGACAGAGCATCGGCCTTCACATTCTTTGAACCTGGTAAATACGAGACCACAAAGTCAAAACGGGAGAAAAATAATGACCAGCGGGCCTGTCTAGGATTCAGGCGTTTAGCGGACTCGAGATACATCAGATTTTTGTGATCAGTCAAAACCACCACACGATGCTTAGCACCCTCGAGCCAATGACGCTGCTCCTCAAATGCCCACTTCATGGCCAACAACTCCCGATTGCCCACATCATAATTTCGCTCAGCGGGCGAAAACTTCCTAGAGAAAAAGGCACAAGGTCTCATAGTAGAGCAACCAGGACCTCTCTGTGACAAAACGGCCCCTGCCCCAATCTCCGAAGCATCCACCTCCACCTGAAAGGGAAGTGAGACATCAGGCTGGCACAAAACAGGCGCCGAAGTAAACCGGCGTTTCAACTCCTGGAAAGCCTCCACGGCAGCAGGAGCCCAGTTAGCCACATCAGAACCTTTCTTGGTCATATCCGTCAAAGGTTTAACAACGCTAGAAAAATTAGCGATAAAACGACGGTAAAAGTTAGCAAAACCCAAGAACTTCTGAAGACTCTTAACTGACGAGGGTTGAGTCCAATCATGAATAGCTCGGACCTTGACTGGGTCCATCTCCACAGCAGAAGGGGAGAAAATGAACACCAAAAAGGGAACCTTCTGTACACCAAAGAGACACTTTGAGCCCTTAACAAACAAAGAATTTTCACGCAAAATCTTGAAAACCCTCCTGACCTGTTCCACATGCGAGTCCCAATCATCAGAAAAAATAAGAATATCGTCCAGATAAACGATCAAAAATTTATCCAGATACTTCCGGAAAATGTCATGCATAAAGGACTGAAAAACTGAAGGCGCATTAGAGAGCCCAAAAGGCATCACCAATTACTCAAAATGACCTTCGGGCGTATTGAATGCGGTTTTCCATTCATCTCCTTGCTTAATGCGCACAAGGTTGTACGCACCACGAAGATCTATCTTGGTGAACCACTTGGCACCTTTAATCCGGGCAAACAAATCTGACAACAGCGGCAAAGGATACTGAAATTTGACAGTGATCTTATTTAAGAGCCGATAGTCAATACAAGGCCTCAAAGATCCATCCTTTTTGGCCACAAAAAAGAATCCCGCACCAAGAGGGGAAGAGGAAGGACGGATATGCCCCTTCTCCAGAGACTCTCTAATATATGAACGCATAGCGGTATGTTCAGGCACCGACAGGTTAAATAACCTTCCCTTAGGAAACTTACTGCCTGGAATCAACTCTATTGCGCAGTCACACTCCCTATGAGGAGGCAGTGCACTGGACCTGGACTCGCTGAAGACATCCTGATAATCAGACAAATACTCCGGAACTTCCGAAGGTGTAGAAGAAGCAATAGACATAGGCAGGAAATTCCCATGATTTCCACGGCATCCCCAACTTGACACTGACATAGCCTGCCAATCCAAGACTGGATTATGAGTCTGTAACCATGGCAACCCCAAAACAACCAAATCATGCATTTTATGCAAAACAAGAAAACGTATCACCTCCCGATGTTCAGGAGTCATACACATAGTAACCTGTGTCCAGAACTGCGGTTTATTTTCTGCCAATGGCGTAGCATCAATACCCCTAAGAGGAATTGGATTTTTTAATGGCTCAAGAACAAAACCACAGCGCTTAGCAAATGACAGATCCATAAGACTCAGGGCGGCACCTGAATCTACAAACGCCATGACAGGATAAGATGACAGTGAACAAATCAAAGTTACAGATAGAATAAATTTAGATTGCAAATTACCAACGGTGACAGGACTAACAACTTTAGCTAGACGTTTAGAGCATGCTGAGATAACATGCGCAGAATCACCACAGTAGTAACACAAGCCATTCTGGCGTCTATGAATTTTCCGCTCATTTCTAGACAGAATTCTATCACATTGCATTAAATCAGGTGTTTGTTCAGACAGCACCATAGGTAAATTTGCGGTTTTTCTATCACATTGCCTTAAATCAGGTGTCTGTTCAGACAACACCCTAAGGGGATTTGCGGTTTTGCGCTCCCGCAACCGCCGGTCAATTTGAATAGCCAGGGCCATGGAATCATTTAGACCTGTGGGAATAGGGAAACCCACCATCACATTCTTAATGGCTTCAGAAAGGCCATTTCTAAAATTTGCGGCTAGCGCACACTCGTTCCACTGAGTCAGCACGGACCATTTCCGAAATTTTTGGCAGTACACTTCAGCCTCGTCCTGGCCCTGAGACATAGCCAGCAAGGCTTTTTCTGCCTGAATCTCAAGATTGGGTTCCTCATAAAGTAAACCGAGCGCCAGAAAAAACGCATCAATATCAGCCAATGCCGGATCTCCTGGCGCCAGCGAGAATGCCCAATCCTGAGGGTCGCCCCGTAAAAAAGAAATCACAATTTTTACTTGTTGAGCGGAGTCCCCAGATGAACAGGGTCGCAGGGACAAAAACAATTTACAATTATTCCTGAAATTTCTAAACTTAAATCGGTCTCCGGAAAACAATTCAGGAATCGGTATCTTAGGTTCAGACATAGGTTTTCTGATAACATAATCTTGTATGCCCTGCACCCGTGCAGCAAGCTGGTCGACACTTGTAATCAAGGTCTGGACATTCATGTCTGCAGCAAGCTTAAGCCACTCTGAGGTAAAGGGGAAAAGAAAAAAAAAAATAATAATGAGAGAGAGAAAAAAAAACTCAGAACTTTCTTTCTTACAATCCCACTTCTGCAATGCATTTAACATTCAATACTGGCCTGGCAAACTGTTATGACCCCAATGGCGAGGGTCTCAGAGGAACACGTAAGTCTGTGAAGTACAAAAATCCAGCTCATAGGGCAGTGGTAACTGGGTTGACCATATAACTACTCCTAACGCCAACACTAATAGTAGCCGGGGGACATTCCTACGTTGGTCTCTAGATGCCTCGCGCCAGCCGGAGAACTAGCTACCCCTAGAAGAGGAAAACAAAGACCTCTCTTGCCTCCAGAGAAAGGACCCCAAAAGTTGGATACAAGCCCCCGACAAATAATAACGGTGAGGTAAGAGGAAATGACAAACACAGAGATGAACTAGGTTTAGCATAGAGAGGCCCGCTTACTAATAGCAGAATATAGTAAGATAACTTATATGGTCAACAAAAACCCTATAAAAAAAAAATCCACACTGGAAATTCAAGAACCCCCGAACCGTCTAACGGCTCGGGGGGAGAACACCATCTCCCTAGAGCTTCCAGCAAGGACAGGATACAGATTAGGTACAGGCTGGACAAAAATGCAAACAAAAACAAATAGCAAAAAGCCAGAAAGCAGACTTAGCTGAGTATAACAGGAACCAGGATCAGTGGACAAGAGCACTACAGATTAGCTCTGATATCAACGTTGCCAGGCATTGAACTGAAGGTCCAGGGAGCTTATATAGCAACACCCCTGAACTAACGGACCAGGTGAGCATACAAGGAATGACTGACATGCCCAGAGTCCAATCACTAGAAACCACCAGAGGGAGCCAAAAAGCAAATTCACAACTTCCAAGGTCACCAGATCATAACAGACCACTTTCCCAGAACCACCAAGGCACAAGCTAATGCTGCAGCCTTAATCGCTGGGGTTCATTCAGACTGCAAACAGGACAGCCAGTAACCAGCTACTAGTGAGTGGACTATGGGGCTTTGGCTGGTCAGAAGAGAGGAGATGAGTAAGGACCATGGCAGGAGAAATGCTAGCGAGCTTGCTAGCTGTAAGGTACCAACAGTTGGCATCCCGGAGGGAGATTGTTAAGCATGAGGGTCAATGTCGCTGATATGCGGCGGGTGTGATCCGAGAAAGAAGGGAGCAGAATGAATACTTCTTGAAAAATTAATGGGCCTTGGAGAGACTGCTCAAAGAGGCTCAAGAAGGGACTACCACCCCTGAGAGATAGTACTTACCTTGGGGTTTCCCACCTACTATGTGGGAGCAGGGGATGGTGCAAGTGACACAGGGAGCTGTCACCCATTTCTACATGTCTGGAGCTCCAGAACTGCCCAAAACTGGGTCACTTACAGCCAAGGTACCTAAGAATTGGTCTCTAGGAAGTAGGTGAAAGCAGTCCCACCAGCATCCTGACAAAGGAAAAGAAGCGGACTCCTGAAGAGGATTACTCTATTACCCTCATTTATCATTTTTGCCTGGCTTTGAACTTTATGCAAAACATTTAGGAGAGTAGGAGTACATGAAATTCACTTTCAAAATATTTCTGTTCAAAAAATTTTTCTTGATTCAATTAGTCATCCAAACATTTTAAGACTGTTATTGCTACATTACGGTTGTATCTAAGTACTGCCTAAAAAATATTCAAAAATTTGTTCTAGATTCAATACATCTATACAGTTTAATGTGCTTTGTGTACAATTACAGTGGGGTAAAAAAATTAAAAAATCACTTGGCCTGGTACAGTTTAGAAAATGTTTTTGTTCAAAATATTGACTATTGTCATTTAAACTGTAGAACCTGCTTTGTGTGAAATGTCATTAGTTTAAAATAAAAACAAAAAATTGGCCTGCTACAGATGTAGAAATGTAGTTGTTCAAAAATTTACTATTGTCATATATACTGTAGAACTTGATTTGTGTAAAATTTCATAGGTTTGAAAAAAAAATTGTGCTGTTACAGGTGTACCAAATTAGTTCCCCGGTACTCGGTCCCCAGAAGCTACTGTTTCTCTTGCTGTGACGTCTCCAGCCTGTACCAGCACATATCCACTAATATCACTCTTGTCCTTACCAACACAGTTACTGGGATTATCCACTTAATGACTGACTTATACAGAAGCGCTTGTGGCCAGAGATGTTACATTTCACTCATGGCTCACTGGAGTAACATTGTGGAAGCTGAGGCTTAGTCCCACCATGGCACAGCACATGTGCTACAAATGCATTGCATTGCTGGATCTACTTCCATGAAGGTTTCCTCCGCCTCATACAACAGTTCCTGCACCCCCTACTGCTCATCCTCCATCTTTGATGTGCTATTTAAGAGTATGTTGTCCATATAAGCTGGAAGCTCTGCAACACAACCTCAGCAAAGCGCCAACAGGCTCTGCTGAAGCTAATTTGTCTAGGAGACAAAATGCACACTGCGGCAGAATTATTGAAATGATAAACAGACCAGACAGATCTGTGGCTCTTGCTGCTGAACCCCCAACCAGGCATGGTCATGTGTGATAATGTTTATAACCTGGTGGCGACTGTTAAGCTTGGTAAGCTCACACAAGTACGATGGCCCATGTGGTCAACTTTTTATTTCAGCAGTTTCTTAAAACCTACCAAGAATAAGGGCCCATTTCCATAAGTCCCTACATTGTGTGCGACTTGACCATGCTCTGGAACTTCACACTGCACACACTGGAAAGGCTTTGTGAGCAGCTGAGGCCAGTTGTGGAATGCCAGCTCCAGCACACCATTTGGTATTCTGGTCAGCCTCCACACATAACAACTGAAGAGTCGACATGGATGTCTGACATTTGTGCAGTTCTCCAAGACTTCGAGGACTCCACAAAGATGGTGATTGGCAATGACGTCATAATCAGCACAACGATCTTGCATCTGTATTTACTATAATATTCACTGCTGACATTGAAACATGAAGCTTTGTATGCGAATCAAGTGGAGATGGCGGAAGACAAGAGAAAAATAGATACTACCTATCCCAGTCTCATCACATTTGCTTCAAGGAGACTGGGTATCGATGAGGAGGTGAAGGCTGATGAAGCAAATATGGGACAGAAGCTTGCACAAAAGAAGCTAGTACCCACACAAGCTTTGTCCTGTCTTTCCTATTTGGATAGGCTAAGGAGGAAAATAAGGAGGAAGATATGGAGGAGGAGATGGAGAGCAGTCATCATGGTGAAGACATGAAAGTGTTGGCCGTAGGGACCTTGGCACAAAGGGTCAAATTTATGTACCGCTGCTTTTCCTGTGACCCTCACATCACAATAATCTTGGCCAAAAAAAGAGTACTGATTGTTCATCCTGCTAGACCCATGCTAAAAAGATGCTATAACAGAAGGCCATTTTAGAAACAAAGTTGAGAAAATTCTCATCAGACAACCCTAGCGGCAGTTGGCAAGCTTTCTTGATTTACTAAGGAGGAGAAGCAAGGGAGATACACTGTAGAGGCAGGAATACACTGTCAAATGCCTTGGCTAATTTCATGACACACTTCCAGCGACCATGCCTGGCAATCGATTATTTTTGACAAGGTGGGGAAATTATTTTAGAATAGTCAAGCAATACCTGTCTGACAAAACCAGCCTACTCTTTAATTCTTCTGTGACCTTCAGGTATTGGGTCTCAAAGAGGGACAAGAGCTGGCATGAGCTGTGCCTCTATGTCTTTGAAGTGTTGTGCTGCCCTGCCGCTAGGATACAGACGGTGGAAATGTCCTTTACTCACCCATTACCTCAAAAATTGATTACCCACATTCTTCTCCACCTCCTCAGATCCACAATCACTGGGTAAGGCTCCCCAAAATGTTGGGAGAAAACCCAGTGGAAAAGAACCCGCTCAGTTGTGTTGAAGGTAAGTGTGACATAATTGACAAAAAGCAGCAATACCAAAACACCAGCACAGACTCTAATGCAAAGATGGGAGGAGGGAACTTGTTGTGGAGCCAATAAATAGGGTCCTTGTTTAGGTTTTTATTCATTTAAGGCCAGTGATCCATTTTTGTCCATTTTTCAAGTCAGCGAGAAAGTTAAAGCCATACGCATGACATACAGATACCATATGGATGCCTAGATGCGAGGAAATCGCATCATTGCATTGCACCCGGATTAAACACGGATGACAATACGGAGAGAACTCTTGTGACTCTTGGCAGGGAGACTCAGACTGATTTTCCATACAGAAAGTGTGACCCGGCCTAACAGCGACACTCTCAGTTTGAGTCATTGATCTGCCCAGAACAAATTGCCTGATCAAAAATAACCAGGAGAGATACTTTTTGGACCAAAAAAAAGAGAAAAAGTCTGTCACTGCACTATATTAGTATATTCGCTTTAGGTTACTACGGGATACCATAGTCACATACACTTCTCAACATCTAAAATTAAAAACCAAGATGTGAAAGTTGTTGCATTATGAAAATTGCAAAGTTAATAGATATGTTAATTAAATGAAAATAATGCAAAAATCTACGCAAACTTGTAAAACATCTTGATTTATTCAGAGACTAGTATGAGCACTGCATGCAGAAATCCACACTCTTTCAGGCCTTGGTATGCTGTCAAACAGGTTATTAATGGTTTTCTATGGAATCATTTGTCAAACTAAATCCAGTTAGGCATGGAAATCATCAAGATCCACCTGTGGCCTTTCCATTTAAAATAGTCAACCAGTGATGTCCCAAACCTGCTCAAACGGAGACAAGTCTGGAGATGCAGGAGGTTATAGTAGCACATTTACATCACACAGATTGCTTACAATAGCAAAAGGAATATGCAGCCTCCAATTGTGATGTTGAAAAATGGCTATTGAGACACTTTCTTGTTTCTTTGTGAAGTCCTCAACATGACATGGATCATGTGGTTTTCAAGTTATTCACCGGCTTTCATTGCCTCCAACACAAAAGTTAACTCATCACCGAATAGAAAAGAACTACTTTACAGCCTAAATAGACATTTTGTCTGCAATCATGACAGACTTTGTGAGCAGTGAACTGATGTTAATGGAACATCAGTGGATGGATGTCTGGCTTATAAGCCAAAGTCATACAAATGCATTCTGATGGTTTCTGTAGACACAGTTTGTCAACTTAGGCTTGGTATGTGATGTATAATTTCACATGCGTTACAGAGGGAATCATTACTTATCATTCTTCAAATGTGATGAGACCTTTTGGGCAACATTATAAAGAGGTCTTCATGAGTGAGCATCACAATCTTGGCATAATGGCATAATGTTTGGTAGCTAGACCAGAATTCATTCTGAATACACTAACACCTCACCATTAGGGTTGAGCAACTTTCATTTTTTATATTGCGAAACCCGACTTTGTCCAAAGTCGAGTCGAGTGAAGTCGGCCGATTATCGCGAAAAATCGGGGATCGACCGAAACATGAAACCCAATGCAAGTCAATGGGGAAGCATAGTCGGCAGTGAGTAGAGGCCAGGAAAACACCTACAGTGCCCATTTTAATGCCAAAAACATCTATTCTTGTTTCTGAAGCTTGTCAATCTTAATTACCTTTATAATAATAGTTGGGCATTGGAAATTGGGGTCATTTGGCAAAAGTTGTGGGGGGTAGGGCTGGTTCAAGGTTTTAGTGGGCCCAGGAAACGTGGACTACGTCACGGCAGTGGAGCAGTGAGAGGTAAGTATTTCAACTTTTCAAGTGCTGTGATCCTGAGCAAGCAGGGAGGCCCACTCGTTCACATTGGCACTGGCACAGGGCCCCTCAAAGTATGGTGGTGTGTTTGCACGGCGGGGGCGCCTCCCACCGGCAGTGACACTTTTGCGTACTCTGAGGGGCCCAGTGCCTGTGACATCGCCAACGAGTATGCCCCCCTACCTGTTGAAGAAACCTGCACTTTCATCTGCACCTTCCTCTTTATCCCTGTGTAAGGTGGTATAGTATGCGGGAAGGGGAACCTGATTTTCAGCAGGGTCAGATTGTGGCTGTGTAGCGTGCAAGGGGAATGTAGTGGTCTGGGTCAATGTACCACAAGACTCATCTAGCACTGGCTGGGCAATGGGCAGGATGAGGCGGAAACACAGATATAGGCCCAAATAATAAAGTGGGTAAAATGCAGTTCAAAATTGGTAACAGGACTAACCAGGTGGCATTGCTTAGTTCAGTGGAGTAGAAAACCCAGGAGCAGCAGACACCATTAGTAGGGCCGAACCACACTAGTAGGCCCTATACAGTTTAATATTACAAATGAAGGCCAAAAGCCTGAAGATTAAAGGTCAGGAAAATAACACAGGGCAACACCAAGGTGTGGCACACACCGTTACTGGGCCCAACCAAAGTAGTAGGCCAACTGCAGTTTAATTATTTAAAATGTAAGCCGAAAGCCTGAACATTGAAGGTCGGGACAACAAAACAGGAGAAAACCCAGTAGCGTCAGACACCGTTTTAAGGGCCCAACCACACATTTTAAAAACAACTACTTAATGAGAGCCTGAAGGTTGAAGCTCAGATTTATACAGTGGAGGACAACACCAGGGAGCGGCAGACACCATTAGTAAGCCCCAACCACCAATTTTTACCAACAAATACTTAATGAGAGCCTGAAGGTTGAAGCTCAGCTTTATACAGTGGAGGACAACACCAGGGAGGGTCAGACACCGTTAGTAGGCCCCAACCACCAATTTTTACCAACAAATACTTAATGAGAGCCAGAAGGTTGAAGCTCAGCTTTATACAGTGGAGGACAACACCAGGGAGGGTCAGACACCGTTAGTAGGCCCCAACCACCAATTTTTACCAACAAATACTTAATGAGAGCCAGAAGGTTGAAGCTCAGCTTTATACAGTGGAGGACAACACCAGGGAGGGTCAGACACCATTAGTAGGCCCCAACCACCAATTTTTACCAACAAATACTTAATGAGAGCCACAAGGTTGAAGCTCAGACAAGGCAACCTGGAGGAGAACACCAAGGAGGAGGAGAACACCAAGGAGGAGGAGAACACCGTTACTAGGCCCCAACCCAAGTAGTATGACAACTGTAGTGTTACATTTAAAAATACTTAATGAGAGCCTGAAGGTTGAAGCTCAGACAAGGAAACCTGGAGGAGAACACCAAGGATGAGGAGAACACTGTTACTAGGCGCCAACCCAAGAAGTATGGCAACTGTAGTGTTACATTTAAAAATACTTAATGAGAGCCTGAAGGTTGAAGCTCAGACAAGGAAACCTGGAGAACACCAAGGAGGAGGAGAACACCAAGGAGGAGGAGAACACCAAGGAGGAGGAGAACACCGTTACTAGGCCCCAACCCAAGTAGTATGACAACTGTAGTGTTACATTTAAAAATACTTAATGAGAGCCTGAAGGTTGAAGCTCAGACAAGGAAACCTGGAGGAGAACACCAAGGATGAGGAGAACACTGTTACTAGGCGCCAACCCAAGAAGTATGGCAACTGTAGTGTTACATTTAAAAATACTTAATGAGAGCCTGAAGTTGAAGCTCAGACAAGGAAACCTGGAGAACACCAAGGAGGAGGAGAACACCAAAGAGGAGGAGAACACCGTTACTAGGCCCCAACCCAAGTAGTATGGCAACTGTAGTGTTACATTTAAAAATACTTAATGAGAGCCTGAAGGTTGAAGCTCAGACAAGGAAACCTGGAGGAGAACACCAAGGAGGAGGAGAACACCGTTACTAGGCCCCAACCCAAGTAGTATGGCAACTGTAGTGTTACATTTAAAAATACTTAATGAGAGCCTGAAGGTTGAAGCTCAGACAAGGAAACCTGGAGGAGAACACCAAGGAGAAGGAGAACACCGTTACTAGGCCCCATCCCAAGTAGTATGGCAACTGTAGTGTTACATTTAAAAATACTTAATGAGAGCCTGAAGGTTGAAGCTCAGACAAGGAAACCTGGAGGAGAACACCAAGGAGGAGGAGAACACCGTTACTAGGCCCCAACCCAGGTAGTATGGCAACTGTAGTGTTACATTTAAAAATACTTAATGAGAGCCTGAAGGTTGAAGCTCAGCTTTATACAGTGGAGGACAGCTTTATTGAGTGGCGCAGACAGGCACAGGTAGTATGTAGGATAGCTGCGGAGACACCATCACGTGGCTATTAGGAGCAGTGCCTAGTAAAAGGCTTTGAATAGGCACTGCTCCTAATAGCCAGATTCCTACTCCACACTGATGAGGGGCAAACACCCCGAAACAGCTGTCTGTGGATGGATACCATGCTTGGCATAGGTGGTCTTCCTGTATTGGATGTTTTCCTTTATTGGATGCTGCCCTTCCCATGGTTGTTTGTTCCCGGGGAAAGGTCTGGCTATTCACTGCTTGCGTCGAGAAACACGTGATGGTGTCTCCGCAGCTATCCTACATGCATTTGCATATTTCCCATAAGGGATGGGGGCAGTGTTCTGGATCACTGCGATGAGAAACACGTGATGGTGTCTCCACGGTGTTGAATGTTTCAGACACAGGTAGTAAGCCTTAAACAAAAAAGTTGGCTCAATGCAGTTTAAAAAAGGTTACAGGGGTACACAGGCAGCATTTGCGTGGTCAGCGGAGGACAATTTGAATTAGGGACTGCAGACAGACTTAGTAGTCCTAAAATAAAAAAAGGAGGCTTTATGCACTTTAAAATAGGTTTTAGGGGTACACGGGCAGCATTGGTTTGGTCAGTGGAGGACAATTTGAACTAGATGGGTATTTCCTGGAGGAACTACAGATAGTGCTTTGGAATGGTGCCCGGGCTGCCCCTGCAAGACTTTCACACTTGGGTGCCCCTCAGGCGCTGGTTTGGTAGTTGTAGTCCCTCAGGGTTGAGGCCACTCTGGGTCCGATTTGGTGGCCCGGGTCACTCTGGGTCCGATTTGGTGGGCCGGGTCACTCTGGGTCTGATTTGGCGGGCGGCGCCACTCTGGGTCCGATTTGGCAGGCGGCGCCACACTGGGTCCGATTTGGCGGGCGGCGCCACCCCGGGTCCGATTTGGCGAGCGGCGCCACTCTGGGTCCGATTTGGCGGGCGGCGCCACTCTGGGTCTGATTTGGCAGGCGGCGTTACTCTGGGTCCGATTTGGCGGGCTGCGCCACTCCAGGTCCGATTTGGCGGGCGGTGCCACTCCGGGTCCGATTTGGCGGGCGGCGCCACCCTGGGTCTGATTTGGTGGGCGGCGCCACTCCGGGTCCGATTTGGCGGGCGGCGCCACTCCGGGTCCGATTTGGCGGGCGGTGCCACTCCGTGTCCGATTTGGCGGGCGGTGCCACTCTGGGTCCGATTTGGCGGGCGGCGCCACACTGGGTCCGATTTGGCGGGCGGCGCCACTCTGGGTCCGATTTGGCGGGCGGCGCCACACTGGGTCCGATTTGGCGGGCGGTGCCACTCCGGGTCCGATTTGGCGGTCGGCGCCACTCTGGGTCCGATTTGGCGGGCGGCGCCACACTGGGTCCGATTTGGCGGGCGGCGCCACTTTGGGTCTGACTTGGCGGGCGGCGCCACTCTGGGTCCGATTTGGCGGGCGGCACCACTCTGGGTCTGATTTGGCGCGCGGCGCCACTCTGGGTCTGATTTGGCGGGCGGCGCCACTCTGGGTCCGATTTGGCGTGCGGCACCACTCCGGGTCCGATTCGGCGGGCGGCGCCACTTTGGCGGGCGGCGCCACTCCGGGTCCGATTTGGCGGATGGCGCCACTCCGGGTCCGATTTGGTGGGCGGCGTCACTCTGGCAGGCGGCGCCACTCTGGGTCCGATTTGGCGGGCGGCGCCACTCTGGGTCCGATTTGGCGGGCGGCGCCACTCTGGGTCCGATTTGGCGGGCGGCGCCACTCTGGGTCCGATTTGGCGGGCGGCGCCACTCCGGGTCCGATTTGGCGGGCGGTGCCACTCTGGGTCCGATTTGGCGGGCGGCGCCACACTGGGTCCGATTTGGCGGGCGGCGCCACTCTGGGTCCGATTTGGCGGGCGGCGCCACACTGGGTCCGATTTGGCGGGCGGTGCCACTCCGGGTCCGATTTGGCGGGCGGCGCCACTCTGGGTCCGATTTGGCGGGCGGCGCCACACTGGGTCCGATTTGGCGGGCGGCGCCACTTTGGGTCTGACTTGGCGGGCGGCGCCACTCTGGGTCTGATTTGGCGGGCGGCACCACTCTGGGTCTGATTTGGCGCGCGGCGCCACTCTGGGTCTGATTTGGCGGGCGGCGCCACTCTGGGTCCGATTTGGCGTGCGGCACCACTCCGGGTCCGATTCGGCGGGCGGCGCCACTTTGGCGGGCGGCGCCACTCCGGGTCCGATTTGGCGGATGGCGCCACTCCGGGTCCGATTTGGTGGGCGGCGTCACTCTGGCAGGCGGCGCCACTCTGGGTCCGATTTGGCGGGCGGCGCCACTCTGGGTCCGATTTGGCGGGCGGCGCCACTCTGGGTCCGATTTGGCGGGCGGCGCCACTCTGGGTCCGATTTGGCGGGCGGCGCCACTCCGGGTCCGATTTGGCGGGCGGCGCCACTCCGGGTCCGATTTGGCGGGCGGCACCACTCCGGGTCCGATTTGGCGAGCGGCGCCACTCCGGGTCCGATTTGGCGGGCGGCGCCACTCCGGGTCCGATTTGGCGGGCGGCGCCACTCCGGGTCCGATTTGGCGGGCGGCGCCACTCCGGGTCCGATTTGGCGGGCGGCGCCACTCTGGCGGGCGGCGCCACTCCGGGTCCGATTTGGCGGGCGGCGCCACTCCGGGTCCGATTTGGCGGGCGGCGCCACTCCGGGTCCGATTTGGCGGGCGGCGCCACTCCGGGTCCAATTTGGCGGGCGGCGCCACTCTGGCTCCGATTTGGCGGGCGGCGCCACTCTGGGTCCGATTTGGCGGGCGGCGCCACTCTGGGTCCGATTTGGTGAGCGGGGCAATAATTATAATAACACTACAGATAGTGCTTTGAAATTGTGCTGTGCTATCACTTTCAGAGCTGATATTATCTGGCAAAACTGTGCTGGTGTGGTCATGTACAGTTCGCAGGCGTTGGCATAGTAACTGGGCTGACTGCGCATATCAATGAGCTAATCAGCCAGGTGGCAGGTGGCAGGTACATTTCAAATTGCCTCAGAAACCCGGCCATTATAACCTATGGGAAAATTTCCCTATTGAAATGCATTACAATGAGGGGAAAAAACATTTTCAAACGCAAATTGTGCCAAAACTACAAATCCGATCGACACGAAAAATACTTAGCACACCTCTTGGGGACGCTGGCTTCGAAATGACACCTCACTGGAGTCTGTGAGTGAAGCGGTTCGGGCCGCATTACGTGCGGACTGAATAATAATAAGAATAAGAATAAGAAGAAGTTATCCACAATGGAATAACAATATAGTGCTTTGTTCCAAAGCACTATAATAAGAATAAGAAGTTATCCACGATGGAATAACAGTATAGTGCTTTGTTCCAAAGCACTATAATAAGTTTACCACGGTGGAATAACAGTATAGTGCTTTGTTCCAAAGCACTATAATAATAATAATAACTAGATGGGTATTTCCTGAAGGAACTACAGATAGTGCTTTGGAATGGTGCCCGGGCTGCCCCTGCAAGACTTTGACACTTGGGTGCCCCTCAGGCGGTCCGATTTGGTGGGTTGGGTCAATCTGGGTCTGATTTTGTGGGCGGGGTAAATCTAGGTCCGATTCGGTGGGCGGGGTCACTTTTGGTCCGATTCTGTGGGCGCGGCCACTCTGGGTCCGATTCGGTGGGCGGAGCCACTCTGGGTCCGATTTGGTGGGCGGGGCACCTTAGGGACCAATTTGGTGGGTGGGGTCACTCGGTCCGATTTGGTGGGCTGGGCACCTCAGGGTCTGATTTGGTGGGCTGGGCACCTCAGGGTCCGATTTGGTGGGTGGGGTCACTCTGGGTCCGATTTGGTGGGCGGGGTCACTCTGGGCCTGATTTGGTGGAAGGGGTCACTCTGGGTCCGATTTGGTGGAAGGGGTCACTCTGGGTCTGATTTGGTGGAAGGGGTCACTCTGGGTCCGATTTGGTGGGCGGAGCCACTCTGGGTCCGATTTGGTGGGCGGGGTCACTCTGGGACTGATTTAGGGGGCGGGGTCACTCTGGGTCTGATTTGGTGGGCCGGGCCCCTCGGGGTCCGATTTGGTGAGCCGGGCCCCTCGGGGTCCGATTTGGTGAGCGGGGTAATCTACTATATAATTATCTAAGGGCACTTCCGTCTTTCTGTCTCACAACACCGCTACATCATCATCTCGTGAGACCGCAATGCACTCTTGGGACCGGAGCGCGCAACAAGCATCGGGTACCGGCCACTCCAGGTGCAACAAGCATCGTGTACCGGCCGCTCTAGGAGGTGCAACAACCATCAGATACCGGCCGCTCCAGGAGGTGAGTATGTAACTTTTTTATTTTAATTCTTTTTTTTTTTTAACAGGGATATGCAGTATACTATGTGACTGGACAATATACTACGTGACTGGGCAGTATAACTACGTGGCTCTGCGCTGTATACTGGGTGGCTCTGCGCTGTGTACTGCGCGGCTCTGTGCTGTGTACTGCGCGGCTCTGCACTGTGTACTGCGCGGCTCTGCGCTGTGTACTGCGCGGATCTGCGCTGTGTACTGCGCGGCTCTGCGCTTTATACTGCGCGGCTCTGCGCTCTGTACTGCGCGGCTCTGCGCTGTGTACTGCGCGGCTCTCCGCTGTGTACTGCGCGGCTCTGCGCTGTGTACTGCGCGGCTCTGCGCTGTGTACTGCGCGGCTCTGCGCTGTGTACTGCGCGGCTCTCCGCTGTGTACTGCGCGGCTCTGCGCTGTGTACTGCGCGGCTCTGTGCTGTGTACTGCGCGGCTCTGCGCTGTGTACTGCTCGGCTCTGCGCTGTGTACTGCGTGGCTCTCCGCTTTATACTGCGCGGCTCTGCGCTGTGTACTGCGCGGCTCTGCGCTGTGTACTGCGCGGCTCTGCGCTGTGTACTGCGCGGCTCTGCGCTGTGTACTGCGCGGCTCTGCGCTGTGTATTGCGCAGCTCTGCGCTGTGTACTGCTCGGCTCTGCACTGTGTACTGCGCGGCTCTCCGCTTTATACTGCGCGGCTCTGCGCTGTGTACTGCGCGGCTCTGCGCTGTGTACTGCGTGGCTCTGTGCTGTGTACTGCGCGGTTCTGCGCTGTGTACTGCTCGGCTCTGCGCTGTGTACTACGCGGCTCTGCGCTGTGTACTGCGCGGCTCTGCGCTGTGTACTGCTCGGCTCTGCGCTGTGTACTACGCGGCTCTGTGCTGTGTACTGCGCGGCTCTGCGCTGTGTACTGCGCGGCTCTGCGCTGTGTACTGCTCGGCTCTGCGCTGTGCACTGCGTGGCTCTGCGCTGTGTACTGCGCGGCTCTGCGCTGTGTACTGCGCGGCTCTGCGCTGTGTACTACGCGGCTCTCCGCTTTATACTGCGCGGCTCTGCGCTGTGTACTGCGCGGCTCTGCGCTGTGTACTGTGCGGCTCTGCGCTTTATACTGCGCGGCTTTGCGCTGTGTACTGCATGGCTCTGCGCTGTGTACTGCGCGGCTCTGCGCTGTGTACTGCGCGGCTCTGCGCTGTGTACTGCGCGGCTCTGCGCTGTGTACTGCACGGCTCTGCGCTTTATACTGCGCGGCTCTGCGCTTTATACTGCGCGGCTCTGCGCTTTATACTGCGCGGCTCTGCGCTGTGTACTGCGCGGCTCTGCGCTGTGTACTGCGCGGCTCTGCGCTGTGTACTGCGTGGCTCTGCGCTGTGTACTGCGTGGCTCTGCGCTTTGTACTGTGTGGCTGTGCAATATACTACGTGGACATACATATTCTAGAATACCCGATGAGTTAGAATCGGGCCACAGTCTAATAATTATAAGACTACAGATAGTGGTTTGGAATTGTGCTGTACTGTCACTTTAAGAGCTGATATTATCTGACAAAACTTGTGACCTGGTGAGCTGATGTAGACTTCATAGGCGTTGGCATAGTAACTGTGTCTGACTGCGCATATCAATGAGCTAATCGGCCAGGTGGCAGTTATTTTTAGAAATTGCCTCAGAAACCAGCCCATTATAAACGTATAGGAAAATTTCTCTATTGAAACGCATTGAAAGACTTTTTTCAAACACAAATTGCGCAAAAACTACAAATCCGATCGGCACGAAAAATACTTAGCACACCTCTTGGGGACGCTGGCTTCGAAATGACACCTCACTGGAGTCTGTGAGTTTAGCGGTTCGGGCCGCATTACGTGCGGACTGAATAATAAGAATAAGAAGAAGTTTACCACGGTGGAATAACAGTATAGTGCTTTGTTCCAAAGCACTATAATAAGTTTACCACGATGGAATAACAGTATAGTGCTTTGTTCCAAAGCACTATAATTAGGGACTACAGACAGACTTAGTAGGCTGTCCCCTGTGTACCATGCATCCACCACATTAACCCATTGCGCCGTAACACGTAACCTTCCGTGCCCATGCCTACAGGTCCATGCGTCTGTTGTCAGGTGCACCTTTGTGCTCTCAGATTGCCAGAGTTCATGGACAATGCGGTCTTTTACATGCTGGTGGAGGGCTGGGATGGCTTTTCTCGCAAAAGAAGTGTCGACTGGGTAGCTCGTAGCGTGGTACAGCGTAGTCCATCATTGCTTTATTAATATTAAATAAAATAAATAAATAGGCTCTATGAACTTTTAAATAGGTTCCAGGGGTACACGGGCAGCATTGGTGTGGTCAGCGGAGGACGATTGCAAGAAGGGACCGCAGACAGGCTTACTGGGCCTAAAATAAATAAAAATAGGCTATATGCACTTTAAAATAGGTTACATGGGTACACAGGCAGCATTGGTGTGGTCAGCGGAGGACGATTGCAAGGAGTGTCTGACACAGTTAGTACTCCCAAAAAATAAATAGATGTTAATGTCTCATAAAAGAAAAAAACAAAAGTGTGGCATACTTGGGTACAGGGGTGGGCTCCTCTGCTGAGTTTCAGACATAGTAATTTGGCAGTAATTATTTACTGGTGTCAATATAGGACACTGACCCAGACTACTTTAACTAGCATCTTAGATGTCAACAAATTGGTATTGTCAGTGCCAGGCATTGAAGGATGTCAGCGCATAGACTAAACATTGGTGGAGCTGTGAGAGATAATTTTGCACGTGGTAGAGCACAGTTTGAGCTGGGGGGGTGAACTCTCTTATGGCCAGCGGTACTGTCCCAGGGCCCCTCATGTTACAACGGTGTGTCTGACGTTGGGTGCGCGCCACCACCGCCAGAGACACTTCATTGTACTATGAGGGACCCAGTGGCAGTGCCGTCAACCAAAAGTGGGCACACCCACCTCTTCAGACAAACAGCACTCTAACGGGTGCTTGTGCCAACTGGCGAGACCACGGCCCCGTGGGGGGAGTTTTCCCATTGAGGGAGGTGTAAACATGTCGTATGCTGGGCAAACAGCTGCTGCAAATTAAGAGATTGGAACACTCAGTAAGACCGGTCCACAAGCTAGACCTTTTTATAGGAAAGGTAGGTGTCAGCCGTTAAAGGTGGGGCAAAATAATTTGAAATCCAGGAGTGGTTCATTTTAATGAAGGTTAGATCATGCACATTTTGGGTAGCCAGATGAGTCCTTTTTTCGGTTAATATTGAACCAGTAGTACTGAATACTCTTTCTGATAGCACACTAGCTGCTGGGCAAGCAAGCTCCTGCAACGCATATTCTGCCAATTCAGGCCAGGTGTCTAATTTGGATGCCCAGTAATCAAATGGGAATGACGGTTGACGGAGAACATTGATAAAGGATGAAAAATAGTTAGTAACCATACTGGACAAATGTTATCTCCTGTCACTTTGAATAGATTCTGCAGTACCTGTCCTGTCTGCGGTCATTGCGAAATCACTCCACAACCTGATCAGAAATCCCCTCTGTCCAACGCCACTTCTGATTTGTGCACCTCTAACACCTCTGCCCTGTAGCCCCCTGCAGCTTGTGTGAGAACCATCACCGGCGCTGTGTGCTGGGAATGCCTGAATCAAACGGTCTACAAGAGTAGCTTGTTTGGTTGCTTAGATTTGTTCGAGGTTCTCATGTGGCATAATATTTTGCAATTTGCCTTTATAGCGAGGGTCAAGGATGCAGGCCAACCAGTAATCGTCATCGGTCATCATTTTAATAATGCGTGGGTCCCTTTTGAGGATACGTAAGGCATAATCCGCCATGTGGGCCAAAGTTCCAGTTGTCAAATCTGCAGTTGTGCTGGTTTGAGGGGCAGTTACAGGCAAATCTACGTCACTTGTCTCCCTTAAAAAACCAGAACCCGGCCTTGCAACGCCACTAATTTCTGTTGGCCCAGGAGAAGCTTCCTCATTAAAAAAGTACTCATCCCCATCATCCTCCTCGTCCTCCTCCTCCTTTTCGCCCACTACCGCGTCCTCTACACGGCCCTGACCAGACAATGGCTGACTGTCATCAAGGCTTTCCTCTTCCTCGGCTGCAGACGCCTGCTCCTTTATGTGCGTCAAACTTTGCATCAGCACACGCATTAGGGGGATGCTCATGCTTATTATGGCGTTGTCTGCACTAACTGAAAAGGCTGTGACCACCAATCAATAATATAGTAAAAAAGCAGGGTGTGATTCTAGATTAAAAATTAACTTTTAATGAACTCATTATAAAATGATAGACCCAAAATAATCAAAACACATAAAGGACTCACAGTGCGTCACATTTCAAAAGAAGAAATGCCAATATCACAAATAAATCGAACTGCCTCAGACCTCAATATCCCAAAATCCCCATGAATAATTCTATCATGGAAATGTAAAGGTCTGATATCTGCTGGCAGTGCGGAAAGATATCAAATTTCACATCACCTGGTCACTTGATAGATCAGACCACACATCACCTGGTCATTTGGCAGATCAGACCACACATCACCTGGTCATTTGGCAGATCAGACCACACATCACCTGGTCACTTGGCAGATCAGACCACACATGCTCTGTATATATGCATCTATTGTTAGCAATGACCGCTCAAAATGGTGTGTGAAAAAAGTGAACAGTTTCACCCTAATGTTACATATAATAAGTTAATGACCGTTTTTAACTGGTGTGAAGACTGGGGAGATGGCACATCATTATCCATACAAATACCCCATCATAGAATATCACCAGTTTTTATATAGTGACCCCCAATGCAAAGTAACGAAAAGGTATACTTCCCTACGCGTTTCGTTTTTCTCTACTCATCAGGGGAAGATTCCTGTAATTCTCCATTGAGATGAGAGGTTTATTCAGCAAGACGGGGTGCTGTGACGGTCATTTGTATGAATAATGATGTGCCATCTCCCCAGTCTTAACACCAGTTAAAAACGGTCATTAACTTATTATATGTAACATTAGGGTGAAACTGTTCACTTTTTTCACACACCATTTTGAGCGGTCGTTGTCTGCACTAACCAGCCGTGTGCATTCCTCAAAACACTGAAGGACTTGACACAGGTCTTGTAGCTTCGACCACTGCACACCTGACAACTCCATGTCTGCCATCCAACTGCCTGCCCGTGTATCCTCCCACAAATACATAACAGCACGCCTCTGTTCACACAGTCTCTGAAGCATGTGCAGTGTGGAGTTCCACCTTGTTGCAACGTCGATGATTAGGCGATGCTGGGGAAGGTTCAAAGACCGCTGATAGTTCTGCATACGGCTGGAGTGTACGGGCGAACGGCGGATATGTGAGCAAAGTCTGCGCACTTTGAGGAGCAGGTCGGGTAACCCCGGATAACTTTTCAGGAAGCACTGCACCACCAGGTTTAAGGTGTGAGCCAGGCAAGGAATGTGTTTCAGTTGGGAAAGGGCTATGGCAGCCATGAAATTCCATCCGTTATCACTCACTACCTTGCCTGCCTCAAGATGTACAGTGCCCAGCCATGACTGAGTTTCTTTCTGCAAGAACTCGGACAGAACTTCCGCGGTGTGTCTGTTGTCGCCCAAACACTTCATTGCCAATACAGCCTGCTGACGCTTGCCACTAGCTGTCCCATAAAGGAACACCTGGTGTGCCCCAGTTGCAGCTGCAGATGGAGTGGTTGTGCGACTGCGGTCTGTGGACGAGCTCTCGCTTCTGCAGGAGGACGAGGAGGAGGAGGAGGGGGGGCGAACGCCTACAGCCAACTGTTTCCTAGACCATGGGCTAGGCAGAACTGTCCCAATATTGCTGTCCCCTGTGGACCCTGCATCCACCACATTCACCCAGTGTGCCGTGATGGACACGTAACGTCCCTGGCCATGCCTACTGGTCCATGCATCTGTTGTCAGGTGCATCTTTGTAGTCACAGATTGCCTGAGTGCATGGACGATGCGTTCTTTAACATGCTGTTGGAAGGCTGGGATGGCTTTTCTCGAAAAGTGTCGACTGGGTAGCTCGTAGCGTGGTACAGCGTAGTCCATCAGCGCTTTGAAAGCTTCGCTTTCAACTAACCGGTAGGGCATCATCTCTAATGAGATTAGTCTAGCAATGTGGGCGTTCAAACCCTGTGTACGCGGATGCGAGGATGAGTACTTCCTTTTCCTAACAAGAGTCTCATGTAGGGTGAGCTGGACTGGAGAGCTGGAGATCGTGGAACTAGCGGTGGTGCCGGTGGACATGGCAGACTGAGAGAGGGTTGGAGATGGTATTCTTGCCGGTGCCCTACATGCAGTGTTTCCTACTACGAACCTGGTGATTCCCTGACTGCTTTTGCCTGGAGACGAAAGCTGCACAGATACTGCAGGTGGTGCGGGAAATGGTGGGCTTACAGTGAGGGAAGGGATGTAGCGTTGCTGACTAGCTTCATTGGCCGAGGGTGCTGCAACCTTTAGGGACGTTTGGTAGTTAGTCCAGGCTTGCAAATGCATGGTGGTTAAATGTCTATGCATGCAATTTGTATTTAGAATTTTAAGATTCTGACCTCTGCTTAAGGTAGTTGAACATTTTTGACAGATGACTTTGCGCTGATCATTTGGATGTTGTTTAAAAAAATGCCAGACTGCACTCTTTCTACTATCGGATACCTTTTCAGGCATTGCAGACTGAGCTTCTTTAACCGGATGGCCATGCTGTCCTCCAACTGGTTTTGGTTTTGCCACGCATTTTTGGCCAGATACGGGCCCGGCAGATGGAACCTGTTGTGATGTCGATGCCTGCTGTGGCTCCTCCTCCTCCACTTCAGAACTACTGCCGCCTGCACTCTGTTCCCCAATGGCTGCCAATCGGGGTCAACAACTGGGTCATCTATGACCTCCTATTCTATCTTGTGTGCAACTTCGTCTGTGTCACTGTGTAAGCCGATGGTATAGCGTTCGTGATGGGGCACCATAGTCTCAGCTGGGTTTGATTCTGGCTCAGTACACTGCGAGGGCAATGTTCTGGTCTGAGTCAAAGGAACCAGCATAGTAATCTGGCTGTGGCTGTGCATCAGTGCACTCCATGTCCGATTCAACTTCTAATGGGCATGGCCTGTTAACTGTTTCACTGTCTAACCCAGGAACGGTATGTGTAAAGAGCTCCATGGAGTAACCCGTTGTGTCTCCTGACGCATCCTTCTCTCTTGTTCTGGGTGAAGAAGACAAGGAAGCGACTTGTTCCTGACTGTGAACATCCACTCACGACGCGCTGCTTTTACATTTAGCACTTTCAGAAGAAGAGGCAAAAGAGCTAGAGGCTGAGTCAGCAAGGAAAGCCAAAACTTGTTCTTGCTGCTCTGGCTTTAAAAGCGGTTTTCCTACTCCCAGAAAAGGGAGCGTTCGAGGCCTTGTGTAGCCAGACGACGAACCTGGCTCAACAACTCGAGACTTAGGTGCTGTATTGCTTTTACCATGACTACCTGATGCTCCACCACCACTACCATCATTACCAGCTGACAATGACCGCCCACGGCCACGACCTCTTCCACCAGACTTCCTCATTGTTTGCAAAACGTAACCAAATTAATGGTATCTGTTACTGTAAAACAACTTATAAGGTGAACTCAAACTTCTGTAGGATTTATATATACCTTTATAGGTGGCTGACACTGAAAGGAAAATCAGGCCCAATGTTACACACTAGGTTTTATGTGCCCCAACAATTTGAGACAGATGGCACACACAGAACCGGCACTCAAGCACAAATGCCAATCTTAATCTCCAACTATGTTTTTTTTTCAGGGAGAATTTAAACAAAAATAAAAAAATTCCCAGTATGACACACTAGGTTTTATGTGCCCCAATAATTTGAGACAGATGGCACACACAAGACCGGCACTCAAGCACAAATGCCAATCTTAATCTCCCACTATGTTTTTTTTGTCAGGGAGAATTTAAACAAAAAAAAAATTCCCAGTATGACACACTAGGTTTTATGTGCCCGAATAATTTGAGACAGATGGCACACACAAGACCGGCACTCAAGCACAAATGCCAATCTTAATCTCCCACTATGTTTTTTTTTTCAGGGAGAATTACAAAAAAAAATCCCAGTATGACACACTAGGTTTTATGTGCCCCAATAATTTGAGACAGATGGCACACACAAGACCGGCACTCAAGCACAAATGCCAATCTTAATCTCCCACTATGTTTTTTTTTTCAGGGAGAATAAAAAAAAAAAAAATTCCCAGTATGACACACTAGGTTTTATGTGCCCCAATAATTTGAGACAGATGGCACACACAAGACCGGCACTCAAGCACAAATGCCAATCTTAATCTCCCACTATGTTTTTTTTTCAGGGAAAATAAAAAAAAAAAAATCCCAGTATGACACACTAGGTTTTACGTGCCCCAATAATTTGAGACAGATGGCACACACAAGACCGGCACTCAAGCACAAATGCCAATCATAATCTCCCACTATGTTTTTTTTTTCAGGGAGAATTAAAAAAAAAAAAAATTCCCAGTATGACACACTAGGTTTTATGTGCCCTGTCACGATTCACACCATGACTGTCAAGATCCCTTAGCCGCTGCCCACAGTATGTCACGGATTGGGGTGACTTTAGACCAGCAGACGGCTATCACATGTGCAGGGGGCTTATCCTAGTTATCCCTCCACTGCCACAATGTGATGAAAAGAACACACACAAGGTTATTGACCTCTTAGTTTACAGCAGGGGCTTATTTTAGGTATCCCACTGCTCTTCAATATACCATGAACTGCAGGGATTTGTGTATATCCCGCTTACAGTTCCACTTAAACCTTGCAGCTCTCTGGCGCCCCCCTTACTGTCAGGTCAGATTAGGTACTGCACCTAGGGTGATTAGTCGCCAGAAACGCTGCCTGCTATGTACTGGCTATTGGGTGCGCTGCAGCGACGCAATTACTACTCCCACTCAGGCAGGAACAATAATTATCAAGCCGCAGTCGCTGAAACAACCCCCAAAAGCCTGCACACAGTAAGCTGCCACCAGCTCCGATGAAACGGGTCCGGAGCTAACCCAAAACAGTAGCGTAATTTCCCTTCAGAGACTTAGGGTACGTGTTTAGAGCAGGGAGGAAGAACTGGCATGAAATAATATACCCCACAAAAGGTAGGCAGTGCTTTTTATAAAAATATTTTACAAAGATGTTACAAATGAGACAATTGCAAATATGTACAAGGTAATTATGAAAATAAAAGGATTAAATGAAGAAAAGATAACACTCACATTTCTCAGATCATTGCATTGCAGGCAACCATACGTCCCAGCTCATTGGACATGCTGCTCAGGGCTCACAGGAAAAACTCAAATCTCCCTCCTGAAAGTCTGCCAGCAACTTAAAACCTGCAGTCTGTGACCTCACAGAAAGGGCTGGCTTTTCCAACCCCTCCTCTCTCTACATTCTGAGTACTTCAACCTTAAATTTATCTACTTTCTATAACTTCACTATACAACATGTCATAGTCCTAGCAAAACCAGCATTCATCTCAGATTAACGTGAGCATTCTTATGAGATCAAATATGTCCTATTATTTACAGAGCAATCCCTACTTCTTCACCCGATGGAGTTAGACGTCTGTGTTTAGAGTGATGGGTAGTGTTATGATCCTAGTGGCTGAGGATCACAGGGAATACTAGCTAAGTTACTGAACATAGAACAAGCTCTAGGGAGGTGGTAACTGGACTGACCGCAAACCTGATCCTAACCAAACACACTAAAGGTAGCCGGTGAACGTGCCTAAAATCCTAGACGTCTCGACGCAGCCTGAGGATCTAGCTACCCCTAGAGAGAAAGCAAGACCTCACTTGCGTCAAGAGAAATAACCCCAAAGATATAGGAAGCCCCCAACAAATAATAACGGTGAGGTAAGGGAAAAACACATACGTAGAAATGAAAACAGATTCAGCAAATGAGGCCCGCTAATACTAGATAGCAGAAGACAGATAGTGAACTGTGCGGTCAGTAGAAAACCCTACAAAATATCCACGCTGAGAATTCAAGAACCCCCACACCACCTAACGGTGTGAGGGGAGAAACTCAGCCCCCTAGAGCTACCAGCAAGCAAGGAAATCACATATTAGCAAGCTGGACAAGAAACATAATGAACAAACGGAAACTTAGCTTCTCTTGAAGAGACTGGTAGCAAGGTAGTCAGAAGGAATCAGAATAGCACTGAATACATCGACAGCAGGCATCAACTGAGAGTCCAGGTGAGCTAAATAGGAAACCAACCCACATATAACGAGACAGCTGATGCCAGCCACAAACCTGCAGAAAGACAGCACTCACACAGTACCACTTGTGACCACAAGAGGGAGCCCAGAGTTCACAACAGTACCCCCCCCTTGAGGAGGGTCACCGAACTCTCATCAAGACCCCCAGGGCGATCAGGATGAGCCGCATGGAAGGCACGAACCAAATCAGCCGCATGAACATCAGAGGCGACAACCCAGGAATTATCCTCCTGACCATAGCCCTTCCACTTAACCAAATACTGAAGCCTCCGTCTAGAAATACGAGAATCCAAGATCTTCTCCACTACGTACTCCAATTCGCCCTCAACCATCACCGGAGGAGGAGGCTCAACAGAAGGAACCACAGGCACCACATACCTCCGCAACAAAGACCTATGGAACACATTATGGATGGCAAACGATGCTGAGAGGTCCAATCAAAAAGACACCGGATTAAGGATTTCCAAAATCTTATAAGGACCGATGAAGCGAGGCTTGAATTTAGGAGAGGAGACCTTCATAGGAACATACCGAGAAGACAGCCATACCAAATCCCCAACACGAAGTCGGGGACCCACACCGAGACGGCGGTTGGCAAAGCGCTGAGCCTTCTCCTGTGACAACTTCAAATTGTCCACCACATGGTTCCAAATCTGCTGCAACCTATCCACCACAGAATCCAACCCCGGACAGTCAGAAGGCTCAACCTGACCCGAGGAAAAATGAGGATGAAAACCAGAATTGCAGAAAAAAGGCGAAACCAAAGTAGCAGAACTAGCCCGATTATTAAGGGCAAACTCGGCTAATGGCAAAAAAGTCACCCAATCATCCTGGTCAGCAGAAACAAAACATCTTAACTAAGTTTCCAACGTCTGATTAGTTCGCTCGGTTTGGCCATTCATCTGAGGATGGAAGGCCGACGAAAAAGACAAATCAATGCCCATCTTAGCACAAAAAATCCGCCAAAATCTGGACACAAACTGGGATCCTCTGTCAGACACAATATTTTCAGGGATGCCGTGCAAGCGAACCACATTCTGAAAAAATAGAGGAACCAAATCGGAGGAGGAAGGCAACTTAGGCAAGGGCACCAAATGGACCATTTTGGAAAAACGATCACACACCACTCAGATGACAGACATTCTTTGAGATACTGGAAGATCCGAAATAAAATCCATGGAAATGTGCGTCCAAGGCCTCTTCGGGACAGGCAAAGGCAAAAGCAAACTGCTGGCACGAGAACAGCAAGGCTTAGCCCGAGCACAAATCCCACAGAACTGCACAAAGGAACGCACATCCCGCGACAAGGAAGGCTACCAGAAGGACCTAGCCACCAAATCTCTGGTACCAAAAATCCCAGGATGACCTGCCAACACCGAAGAATGAACCTCGGAAATAACTCTGCTGGTCCATCTATCTGGGACAAACAGTCTCTCTGGTGGGCAACGGTCAGGTCTATCCGCCTGAAATTTCTGCAGCACTCGTCGCAAATCTGGGGAAATGGCAGACACAATCACTCCCTCTTTGAGAATACCAGCCGGCTCTGAAACTCCCGGAGAGTCAGGCACAAAGCTCCTAGAAAGAGCATCAGCCTTTACGTTCTTCGAACCAGGCAGGTACGAGACCACGAAATCGAAACGGGAGAAAAACAACAACCAACGAGCCTGTCTAGGATTCAGGCGCTTGGCAGACTCGAGATAAATCAGATTTTTGTGATCAGTCAAGACCACCACACGATGCTTAGCTCCCTCGAGCCAATGTCGCCACTCCTCAAATGCCCACTTCATAGCCAAAAACTCCCGATTACCAACATCATAATTCCGCTCGGCAGGCAAAAACTTTCTTGAAAAGAAGGCACAAGGCTTCATCACAGAGCAATCAGAACCTCTCTGCGACAAAACAGCCCCTGCTCCAATCTCAGAAGCATCCACCTCGACCTGAAAAGGAAGAGAGGTATCAGGCTGACATAAGACTGGAGCGGAAGAAAACCGGCGCTTCAGCTCCCGAAAGGCTTCCATGGCCGCAGGGGACCAATTAGTCACATCACAACCCTTCTTGGTCAAATCTGTCAAGGGCTTAACCATGCCACAAAAATTAGCGATGAAGCGACGGTAAAAATTAGCAAAGCCCAAGAACTTCTGAAGACTCTTAACAGATGTAGGCTGAGTCCAGTCATGAATAGCCTGGACCTTGACTGGGTCCATCTCAATAGTAGAAGGTGAAAAAATAAAACCCAAAAAGGAAACCTTCTGTACTCCGAAGAGACATTTTGAGCCCTTCACAAATAAAGCATTAGCATGCAGGACCTGAAACACCATACTGACCTGCCTCACATGGGACTCCCAATCATCAGAAAAGACCAAAATGTCATCCAGATACACAATCATAAATTTATCCAGATATTCTCGGAATATGTCATGCATGAAGGACTGAAACACAGAAGGAGCATTAGAGAGTCCAAAACGCATCACCAAGTACTCAAAATGGCCTTCGGGCGTATTAAATGCTGTTTTCCATTCATCCCCCTGCTTAATACGCACAAGGTTATACGCACCACGAAGATCTGTCTTGGTGAACCAACTGGACCCCTTAATCCGAGCAAACAGATCAGACAATAATGTCAAAGGATACTGAAATTTGACCGTGATTTTATTTAGAAGACGATAATCTATACAAGGTCTCAGAGAACCTACCTTCTTGGCCACAAAAAAAAATCCTGCACCAAGAGGGGATGAGGATGGGCGAATATGTCCCTTCTCCAAAGACTCCTTTATGTAACTCCGCATCGCGGCATGTTCTGGTATAGACAAATTAAAAAGTCGTCCCTTAGGGAACTTACTACCAGGAATCAAATTTATAGCACAATCACAATCCCTATGAGGAGGCAGGGCACCGGATCTGGTCTCATCAAATACATCCTGGAAGTCCGAAAAAAACTCAGGGACCTCAGAAGGAGCAGAAGAAGCAATCAACACCAAAGGAGCATCGCCATGAATCCCCTGACAACCCCAACTTGACACAGACATAGCTTTCCAATCCAAAACTGGATTATGGGCCTGCAGCCATGGCAGACCCAAAACGACAACATCATGCAAATTATGCAGCACAAGAAAGCGAATCACCTCCTGATGTACAGGAGTCATGTACATGGTCACTTGAGTCCAATACTGAGGCTTATTCTCAGCCAATGGTGTAGCATCAATTCCCCTTAGTGGAATAGGGAATTCCAAAGGCTCCAGGACAAAACCATAGCGTCTAGCAAACGACAAATCCATCAGATTCAGGGCAGCACCTGAATCCACAAAAGCCATAACCGAATAGGATGACAAAGAACAAATTAAAGTAACAGACAAAATGAATTTAGGCTGTATAGTACCAATGGTGACAGGTTTAGCTATTTTTTTTAAGCGCTTAGAGCATGCTGAGATAACATGAGTAGAGTCACCACAGTAAAAGCACAACCCATTTTGATGTCTATGACTTTGCCGCTCAATTCTAGTCAGAATTCTGTCACATTGCATTGATTCAGGTCTCTGTTCAGAAAACACCACCAGAGGATGCGCAGATTTGCGCCACGCAAACGCCGATCGATCTGAATGGCCAAAGCCATTGAATCACTCAGACCTGTAGGCGTGGGGAACCCCACCATAACAATAAATCTCTACTTCATCCTGGCCCTGAGAGAGGGCCAGCAAAGCCTTTTCTGCCTGTTTCTCAAGATTAGGTTCCTCATAATGCAGTCCAAGCGCCAGAAAAAACGCATCCACATTCAGCAACGCAGGATCTCCTGGCGCCAGAGAGAAAGCCCAATCGTAACAAAGAGATAACAATTTTAACTTGCTGAGCAGAATCACCAGAGGAACGAGGTCTCAAAGATAGAAATAATTTACAATTATTCTTAAAATTCAGAAACCTAGATCTATCTCCAGAAAACACCTCAGGAATAGGTATCTTTGGCTCAGACATAGGGCTATGAACAACAAAATCCTGAATGTTTTGCACCCTTGTAGCAAGATGATCCACACTAGAAGTCAGACTCTGAATATCCATGTCTGCAGCTGAGCTCAAAACCACCCAGAGTTTAAGGGGATGAGAGAAGCTGGACAGACTGCAGCAAAGGGAAAAAAAAAAAATTGTACTCAGGACTTCTTTTATCCCACTTCTGCGATGCATTAAACACTTTTTGGCCTGCTGTACAGCTATGATCCTAGTGGCTGAGGATCACAGGGAATACTAGCTAAGTTACTGAACATAGAACAAGCTCTAGGGAGGTGGTAACTGGACTGACCGCAAACCTGATCCTAACCAAACACACTAAAGGTAGCCGGTGAACGTGCCTAAAATCCTAGACGTCTCGATGCAGCCTGAGGAACTAGCTACCCCTAGAGAGAAAGCAAGACCTCACTTGCCTCAAGAGAAATAACCCCAAAGATATAGGAAGCCCCCAACAAATAATAACGGTGAGGTAAGGGAAAAACACATACGTAGAAATGAAAACAGATTCAGCAAATGAGGCCCGCTAATACTAGATAGCAGAAGACAGATAGTGAACTGTGCGGTCAGTAGAAAACCCTACAAATATCCACGCTGAGAATTCAAGAACCCCCACACCACCTAACGGTGTGAGGGGAGAAACTCAGCCCCCTAGAGCTACCAGCAAGCAAGGAAATCACATATTAGCAAGCTGGACAAGAAACATAATGAACAAATGGAAACTTAGCTTCTCTTGAAGAGACTGGTAGCAAGGTAGTCAGAAGGAATCAGAATAGCACTGAATACATCGACAGCAGGCATCAACTGAGAGTCCAGGTGAGCTAAATAGGAAACCAACCCACATATAACGAGACAGCTGATGCCAGCCACAAACCTGCAGAAAGACAGCACTCACACAGTACCACTTGTGACCACAAGAGGGAGCCCAGAAATAGAGTTCACAACAGGGTAGATGCTTCGATGGAGATCAAGGATATGTATTTATCATTCTCCTATCCTAAAATAAATAGTTTGCCTAATATCTCACAATAACAGAACAAAGGACCGCATGGTTCTAGAGACTTAGAATCCAGTTCTTGCTGGGCACTTTCTACTACAGGAAATGCCAGTCATAAATACCTTAGTGCGGGGGATGAGGGCTTGTGAGCTGAAAGTCAGGCATTTGCAGCCACAAGCTGCTACAGAATCACTCAAAGAAGGGGGGCTTAGCCCACAGCAGGCTAGCAAAAGAACTAAACTTATATGATATTTCCTACCATATCGTGACACCTCCCCCTTTTAGCGTGCGCTATGGCGGCAGAACCTCTCGGTATGCCTCCATGTGCACCTCCGTGGGTTCACCCTGGCGGGAGAGTCCATCTGCATTCCCATGCTCTTTGCCCGCTTTGTGTTTAATGGTGAAGTCAAATTGCTGAAGGGCAAGGCTCCAGCGTAGCAACCTGCCATTGGTTCCACACATGGTGCTTAGCCAGCGTAGAGGGTCGTGGTCGGTCACCACAGTGAAGGCGCGACTGTACAAGTAAGGCTGCAAGCGCTGCAGGGCCCAGACTATGGCCAGGCACTCCTTCTCAATGGTGGAGTAGGCCCCTTCCCTCGGCAAAAGTTTCCGGCTCAGGTACAACACGGGGTGCTCTTGGTCCTCCGAGTCAACCTGGATGAGCACAGCACCAAGGCCAAACTCGCTGGCGTCGGTCTGTACCAAGAATGGTTGACTGCTGTCGACTGCTTTCAACACAGGGGCGTTGCACAGTGCGGTTTTCAACGCCTGGAAGGCCCCCTCACAGCCATCGGTCCAGTTGACGATGTGGGGTAGCTTCTTCCTGGTGAGGTCCATCAAAGGTTTTGCCAGGCCACTATAGTGCTGCACGAAGCGCCTATAGTACCCTGCAGTGCCCAGGAAGGACATCACCTGTTTCTTGGTCCTGGGAGTGGGCCAGTTCACGATCATGCCCACTTTGTCAGGCTCTGGGCTTTAGGGTGTTTCCACCTACCCGGTGCCCCAGGTAGTGAACCTCCCTCATGCCCATCTGGCACTTTCCCGGCTTGATAGTCAGTCCTGCTTGATGAATTCGCCTGAGCACCTCCTCGAGATGCTGCAGGTGTTCATCCCAGGAGGGACTGAAGATGGCAATGTCATCCAAGTACGCCACGGCGTACTTCTCCAGTCCCTGAAGCAGGAGATTGACCATCCGCTGGAAAGTGGCAGGGGCATTCTTCATGCCGAAGGGCATGACCGTGGACTCGTACAGTCCAAATGGGGTGATAAAGGCGGACTTCTCCTGCGCCTCGGGGCTCAGGGGAATCTGCCAGTATCCGCAACTCAGATCCATTATTGTCAGGTACTTTTCGCCAGCTAACTTCTCAAGCAGCTCCTCTATGCGCGGCATTGGGTGCGTGTCAGAGGCTGTAATGGCGTTGAGCCCCCGGTAGTACACGCAGAACCGGGTGGTCCGGTCCTTCTTGGGCACGAGAACTACAGGTGAGGCCCACGCGCTCTTTGACCGTCGAATCACCCCCAGCTGTAACATCTCATCGATCTCCTGGCGCATACTCTGCTGCACCTGGTCAGAGATTCGATAGGGTGTTCGCCGTAGTGGGGCGTGATTCCCGGTGTCCACCTCGTGGACGGCTAACTCAGTCCTTCCCGGTCGGTTGGAGAACACGTCCCGGAAGGGTTCCTATTATGATCCTTAGTGGCTGAGGATCACAAATAGACCAGCAAGTGAATAAACTTAGGACAAGCTCTAGGGAGATGGTAACTGGACTGATCGCAAATCTGAACCTATCCAACACAACTAGAGGTAGCCGGTGAACGTGCCTAAAAAATTCCTAGACGTCTCGAGCCAGCCTGAGGAACTAGCTACCCCTAAAGAGAAAGAAAGACCTCGCTTGCCTGCAGAGAAATAATCCCCAAAGATATAGAAGCCCCCAACAAATATTAACGGTGAAGTAAGAAGAAGGCACATACATAGGGATGAAATCAGATTCAGCAAAAAAAGCCCACTAGTACTAGAAAGCAGAAAATAGAGCAGGGGTCTATGCGATCAATAAAAAACCCTTACAAAATATCCATCCTGAGATTTCAAGAACCCACGCACCAACTAACGGTGTGTGGGGAGAAACTCAGTCCACTAGAGCAAACAGCAAGCGAGGGAATCACATTTTAGCAAGCTGGACAAGAAAACATGATAAACACTGCTGATCAAAAAATGAGCAAACAAAACTTAGCTTGTCCTGGATGGACTGGGAGCAAGGTAGTCAGAAGGAATCTGAGAAGCACTGATTACATCGACAGCCGGCAACAAGTGGAAGTGAAACAGAGCTATATAGGAACCTCCCAGAGGATAACGAACCAGCTGATAGCCAGAGACCAGCAGGATAACAAACAAAGCCACCAGGGGGAGCCCAAAGCAAAAGTCACACCATACCACCAGTGACCACAAGAGGGAGCCTGAAAACAGAATTCACAACAGTACCCCCCCCTTAAGGAGGGGTCACCGAACCCTTATGAAAACCCCCAGGGCGATCAGGATGAGCCACATGGAAGGCACGAACCAAATCGGCCGCATGAACATCAGAGGCGACAACCCAAGAATTATCCTCCTGACCATAGCCCTTCCACTTAACCAAATACTGGAGTCTCCGTCTAGAAATACGAGAATCCAAGATCTTCTCCACCACGTATTCCAATTCTCCCTCAACCAGCACCGGGGCAGGAGGCTCAACCGGAGGAACCACAGGCACCACATACCTCTGCAACAACGAGCGATGGAACACATTATGAATAGCAAATGATGCCGGGAGGTCCAGACGAAATGACACAGGGCCAAGGACTTCCAGAATCTTATAAGGACCGATAAACCGAGGCTTGAACTTAGGAGAGGAGACCTGTTATGACCCCAATGGCGAGGGTCTCAGAGGTACGTGGAAGTCTGCAGAATACAAAAATCCAGCTCATAGGGCTGTGGTAACTGGGTTGACCATATATCTACTCCTAACGCCAACACTAGAAGTAGCCGGGGATCATTCCTACGTTGATTCTAGATGACACGCTCCAGCCGGAGAATCTAGCTACCCCTAGTAGAGGAAAACAAAAGACCTTTCTTGCCTCCAGAGAAGGGGACCCCAAAGCTGGATAGAAGCCCCCCACAAATAATAACGGTGAGGTAAGAGGAAATGACAAACACAGAAATGAACCAGGTTTAGCACAGAGAGGCCCGCTTACTGATAGCAGAATAAAGAAAGGTAACTTATATGGTCAACAAAAACCCTATCAAAATCCACACTGGAAATTCAAGAACCCCCGAACCGTCTAACGGTCCGGGGGGAGAACACCAGCCCCCTAGAGCTTCCAGCAAAGGTCAGGATATAGATTTGGAACAAGCTGGACAAAAATACAAAACCAAAACAAATAGCAAAAAGCAAAAGGCAGACTTAGCTGATATAACTGGAACCAGGATCAGTAGACAAGAGCACAGCAGACTAGCTCTGATAACTACGTTGCCAGGCATTGAACTGAAGGTCTAGGGAGCTTATATAGCAACACCCCTAACTATCGACCCAGGTGCGGATAAAAGGAATGACAGAAAAACCAGAGTCAAAAAACTAGTAACCACTAGAGGGAGCAAAAAGCAAATTCACAACAGTACCCCCCCCTTAGTGAGGGGTCACCGAACCCTCACCACGACCACCAGGGCGATCAGGATGAGCGGCATGAAAGGCACGAACTAAATCGGCCGCATGAACATCAGAGGCGACCACCCAGGAATTATCCTCCTGACCATAGCCCTTCCACTTGACCAGGTACTGAAGCCTCCGCCTGGAGAGGCGAGAATCCAAGATCTTCTCCACCACGTACTCCAACTCGCCCTCAACCAACACCGGAGCAGGCGGCTCAGCAGAAGGAACTACAGGCACAATGTACCGCCGCAACAAGGACCTATGAAATACATTGTGAATAGCAAACGACACAGGAAGATCCAGACGAAAAGATACAGGATTAAGGATTTCCAATATCTTGTAAGGCCCAATAAAACGAGGTTTAAATTTGGGAGAGGAGACCTTCATAGGAACAAAGCGGGAAGAAAGCCATACCAAATCCCCAACGCGTAGTCGGGGACCCACACCGCGGCGGCGGTTGGCAAAGCGCTGAGCCCTCTCCTGTGACAACTTCAAGTTGTCCACCACATGATTCCAGATCCGCTGCAACCTATCTACCACAGAATCCACCCCAGGACAGTCAGAAGGCTCCACATGACCCGAAGAAAAGCGAGGATGGAAACCAGAGTTGCAGAAAAAAGGCGAAACCAAGGTGGCGGAACTAGCCCGATTATTAAGGGCAAACTCAGCCAACGGCAAGAATGTCACCCAATCGTCCTGATCAGCAGAGACAAAACACCTCAAATAAGCCTCCAAAGTCTGATTGGTTCGCTCCGTCTGTCCATTAGTCTGAGGATGGAAAGCAGACGAAAACGACAAATCAATGCCCATCCTACTACAAAAGGATCGCCAGAACCTAGAAACGAACTGGGATCCTCTGTCTGACACAATATTCTCAGGGATGCCGTGCAAACGAACCACGTTCTGGAAAAACACAGGAACCAGATCGGAAGAGGAAGGCAGCTTAGGCAAAGGAACCAAATGGACCATCTTGGAGAAGCGATCACATATCACCCAGATAACGGACATGCCCTGAGATAGCGGAAGATCAGAAATGAAATCCATGGAGATATGTGTCCAAGGTCTCTTCGGGACAGGCAAGGGCAAGACCAAACCGCTGGCACGAGAACAGCAAGGCTTAGCTCGAGCACAAGTCCCACAGGACTGCACAAATGACCGCACATCCCTTGACAAGGAAGGCCACCAAAAGGACCTGGCCACCAGATCTCTGGTGCCAAAAATTCCCGGGTGACCTGCCAACACCGAGGAATGAACCTCGGAAATGACTCTGCTGGTCCATTTATCCGGGACAAACAGTCTGTCAGGTGGACAAGACTCAGGCCTATCAGCCTGAAATCTCTGCAACACACGTCGCAGATCCGGAGAAATAGCTGACAAGATAACTCCATCTTTAAGAATACCAACAGGATCAGCGACTCCAGGAGCATCAGGCACAAAGCTCCTAGAAAGAGCATCGGCCTTCACATTCTTTGAACCTGGTAAATACGAGACAACAAAATCAAAGCGGGAGAAAAACAATGACCAGCGGGCCTGTCTCGGATTAAGGCGTTTAGCAGACTCGAGATACATCAGATTTTTGTGATCAGTCAAGACCACCACACGATGCTTAGCACCCTCGAGCCAATGACGCCACTCCTCAAATGCCCATTTCATGGCCAACAACTCCCGATTGCCCACATCATAATTTCGCTCGGCAGGCGAAAACTTCCTGGAGAAAAAGGCACAAGGTTTCATAACAGAGCAACCAGGGCCTCTCTGCGACAAAACGGCCCCTGCTCCAATCTCTGAAGCATCCACCTCAACCTGAAAGGGAAGTGAGACATCGGGCTGGCACAAAACAGGCGCCGAAGTAAACCGGCGCTTCAACTCCTGGAAAGCCTCCACGGCAGCAGGAGCCCAGTTAGCTACATCGGAGCCCTTCTTGGTCATATCCGTCAACGGTTTCACAATGCTAGAAAAATTAGCGATAAAACGACGGTAGAAGTTAGCGAAACCCAAGAACTTCTGAAGACTCTTAACCGACGAGGGCTGAGTCCAATCAAGAATAGCTCGGACCTTGACTGGGTCCATCTCCACAGCAGAAGGGGAAAAAATGAACCCCAAAAAGGGAACCTTCTGTACACCAAAGAGACACTTTGAGCCCTTGACAAACAAAGAATTTTCACGCAAAATTTTAAAGACCAACCTGACCTGCTCCACATGCGAATCCCAATCATCAGAAAAAACCAAAATATCATCCAGATAAACAATCAAAAATTTATCCAGATACTTCCGGAAAATGTCATGCATAAAGGACTGAAAAACTGAAGGCGCATTGGAGAGCCCAAAAGGCATCACCAAGTACTCAAAATGACCTTCGGGCGTATTGAATGCGGTTTTCCATTCATCACCTTGCTTAATGCGCACAAGGTTGTACGCACCACGAAGGTCTATCTTGGTGAACCACTTGGCACCTTTAATCCGGGCAAACAAGTCAGACAACAGCGGTAAAGGATACTGAAATTTGACAGTGATCTTATTTAAAATCCGATAATCAATACAAGGTCTCAAAGATCCGTCCTTTTTTGCCACAAAAAAGAATCCCGCACCAAGGGGGGAAGAAGACGGACGAATATGTCCTTTCTCCAGAGACTCCTTGATATATGAACGCATAGCGGTATGTTCAGGTACCGACAGATTAAACAGTCTTCCCTTAGGAAACTTACTGCCTGGGATCAAATCTATAGCACAGTCACAGTCCCTATGAGGAGGCAGTGCACTGGACTCAGACTCACTGAAGACATCCTGATAATCAGACAAATACTCCGGAACTTCCGAAGGCGTAGAAGAAGCAATAGACACAGGCAGGGAATCCCCATGAATACCACGACAGCCCCAACTTGAGACTGACATAGCCTTCCAGTCCAGGACTGGATTATGGGTCTGTAACCATGGCAGCCCTAAAACAACCAAATCATGCATTTTATGTAAAACCAGGAAACGTATCACCTCGCGGTGTTCAGGAGTCATGCACATGATAACCTGTGTCCAATACTGCGGTTTATTTGCTGCCAATGGCGTAGCATCAATACCCCTAAGAGGAATAGGATTTTCTAATGGTTCAAGAGTAAAACCACAGTGCTTAGCAAATGACAGATCCATAAGACTCAGGGCAGCACCTGAATCTACAAACGCCATGACAGGATAAGACGACAGTGAGCAAATCAAAGTTACAGACAGAATAAATTTAGGTTGCAAATTACCAACGGTGACAGGACTAACAACCTTAGCTATACGTTTAGAGCATGCTGAGATAACATGTGTAGAATCACCACAGTAGTAGCACAAGCCATTCCGGCGTCTATGAATTTTCCGCTCATTTCTAGTCAGGATTCTATCACATTGCATTAAATCAGGTGTCTGTTCAGACAACACCATGAGGGAATTTGCGGTTTTTCTATCACATTGCACCGAATTAGGTGTCTGTTCAGACAACACCATGAGGGAATTTGCGGTTTTGCGCTCCCGCAACCGCCGGTCAATTTGAATAGCCAGTGCCATAGTATCATTGAGACCTGTGGGAATGGGAAAACCCACCATAACATTCTTAATGGCTTCAGATAGGCCATTTCTAAAATTAGCGGCCAGTGCACACTCGTTCCAATGTGTCAGCACGGACCATTTCCGAAACTTTTGGCAATACACTTCAGCCTCGTCCTGCCCCTGAGACATAGCCAGCAAGGCCTTTTCTGCCTGAATCTCAAGATTGGGTTCCTCATAAAGTAAACCGAGCGCCAGAAAAAACGCATCAATATCAGCCAATGCCGGATCTCCTGGCGCCAGCGAAAAAGCCCAATCCTGAGGGTCGCCCCGTAAGAACGAAATAACTATTTTTACTTGCTGAGCAGAGTCTCCAGATGAACAGGGTCTCAGGGACAAAAACAATTTACAATTATTCACAAAATTCCTAAACTTAAACCTGTCTCCGGAAAACAGTTCAGGAATCGGTATTTTAGGTTCTGACCTAGGATTTCTGATAACATAGTCTTGTATGCCCTGCACACGAGTAGCCAGCTGGTCCACACTTGTAATCAAGGTCTGGACATTCATGTCTGCAGCAAGCATAGCCACTCTGAGGTAAAGGGGAAGAAGAAAGAAAAAAAAAAAAACTCAGAATCTTCTTTCTTATAATCCCTCTTCTGCAACGCATTAAACATTTAATACTGGCCTGGCAAACTGTTATGACCCCAATGGCGAGGGTCTCAGAGGTACGTGGAAGTCTGCAGAATACAAAAATCCAGCTCATAGGGCAGTGGTAACTGGGTTGACCATATATCTACTCCTAACGCCAACACTAGAAGTAGCCGGGGATCATTCCTACGTTGATTCTAGATGACACGCGCCAGCCGGAGAATCTAACTACCCCTAGTAGAGGAAAACAAAGACCTTTCTTGCCTCCAGAGAAGGGACCCCAAAGCTGGATAGAAGCCCCCCACAAATAATAACGGTGAGGTAAGAGGAAATGACAAACACAGAAATGAACCAGGTTTAGCACAGAGAGGCCCGCTTACTGATAGCAGAATAAAGAAAGGTAACGTATATGGTCAACAAAAACCCTATCAAAATCCACACTGGAAATTCAAGAACCCCCGAACCGTCTAACGGTCCGGGGGGAGAACACCAGCCCCCTAGAGCTTCCAGCAAAGGTCAGGATATAGATTTGGAACAAGCTGGACAAAAATACAAAACCAAAACAAATAGCAAAAAGCAAAAAGCAGACTTAGCTGATATAACCGGAACCAGGATCAGTAGACAAGAGCACAGCAGACTAGCTCTGATAACTACGTTGCCAGGCATTGAACTGAAGGTCTAGGGAGCTTATATAGCAACACCCCTAACTATCGACCCAGGTGCGGATAAAAGGAATGACAGAAAAACCAGAGTCAAAAAACTAGTAACCACTAGAGGGAGCAAAAAGCAAATTCACAACAGTACCCCCCCCTTAGTGAGGGGTCACCGAACCCTCACCACGACCACCAGGGCGATCAGGATGAGCGGCATGAAAGGCACGAACTAAATCGGCCGCATGAACATCAGAGGCGACCACCCAGGAATTATCCTCCTGACCATAGCCCTTCCACTTGACCAGGTACTGAAGCCTCCGCCTGGAGAGGCGAGAATCCAAGATCTTCTCCACCACGTACTCCAACTCGCCCTCAACCAACACCGGAGCAGGCGGCTCAGCAGAAGGAACTACAGGCACAATGTACCGCCGCAACAAGGACCTATGAAATACATTGTGAATAGCAAACGACACAGGAAGATCCAGACGAAAAGATACAGGATTAAGGATTTCCAATATCTTGTAAGGCCCAATAAAACGAGGTTTAAATTTGGGAGAGGAGACCTTCATAGGAACAAAGCGGGAAGAAAGCCATACCAAATCCCCAACGCGTAGTCGGGGACCCACACCGCGGCGGCGGTTGGCAAAGCGCTGAGCCCTCTCCTGTGACAACTTCAAGTTGTCCACCACATGATTCCAGATCCGCTGCAACCTATCTACCACAGAATCCACCCCAGGACAGTCAGAAGGCTCCACATGACCCGAAGAAAAGCGAGGATGGAAACCAGAGTTGCAGAAAAAAGGCGAAACCAAGGTGGCGGAACTAGCCCGATTATTAAGGGCAAACTCAGCCAACGGCAAGAATGTCACCCAATCGTCCTGATCAGCAGAGACAAAACACCTCAAATAAGCCTCCAAAGTCTGATTGGTTCGCTCCGTCTGTCCATTAGTCTGAGGATGGAAAGCAGACGAAAACGACAAATCAATGCCCATCCTACTACAAAAGGATCGCCAGAACCTAGAAACGAACTGGGATCCTCTGTCTGACACAATATTCTCAGGGATGCCGTGCAAACGAACCACGTTCTGGAAAAACACAGGAACCAGATCGGAAGAGGAAGGCAGCTTAGGCAAAGGAACCAAATGGACCATCTTGGAGAAGCGATCACATATCACCCAGATAACGGACATGCCCTGAGATAGCGGAAGATCAGAAATGAAATCCATGGAGATATGTGTCCAAGGTCTCTTCGGGACAGGCAAGGGCAAGACCAAACCGCTGGCACGAGAACAGCAAGGCTTAGCTCGAGCACAAGTCCCACAGGACTGCACAAATGACCGCACATCCCTTGACAAGGAAGGCCACCAAAAGGACCTGGCCACCAGATCTCTGGTGCCAAAAATTCCCGGGTGACCTGCCAACACCGAGGAATGAACCTCGGAAATGACTCTGCTGGTCCATTTATCCGGGACAAACAGTCTGTCAGGTGGACAAGACTCAGGCCTATCAGCCTGAAATCTCTGCAACACACGTCGCAGATCCGGAGAAATAGCTGACAAGATAACTCCATCTTTAAGAATACCAACAGGATCAGCGACTCCAGGAGCATCAGGCACAAAGCTCCTAGAAAGAGCATCGGCCTTCACATTCTTTGAACCTGGTAAATACGAGACAACAAAATCAAAGCGGGAGAAAAACAATGACCAGCGGGCCTGTCTCGGATTAAGGCGTTTAGCAGACTCGAGATACATCAGATTTTTGTGATCAGTCAAGACCACCACACGATGCTTAGCACCCTCGAGCCAATGACGCCACTCCTCAAATGCCCATTTCATGGCCAACAACTCCCGATTGCCCACATCATAATTTCGCTCGGCAGGCGAAAACTTCCTGGAGAAAAAGGCACAAGGTTTCATAACAGAGCAACCAGGGCCTCTCTGCGACAAAACGGCCCCTGCTCCAATCTCTGAAGCATCCACCTCAACCTGAAAGGGAAGTGAGACATCGGGCTGGCACAAAACAGGCGCCGAAGTAAACCGGCGCTTCAACTCCTGGAAAGCCTCCACGGCAGCAGGAGCCCAGTTAGCTACATCGGAGCCCTTCTTGGTCATATCCGTCAACGGTTTCACAATGCTAGAAAAATTAGCGATAAAACGACGGTAGAAGTTAGCGAAACCCAAGAACTTCTGAAGACTCTTAACCGACGAGGGCTGAGTCCAATCAAGAATAGCTCGGACCTTGACTGGGTCCATCTCCACAGCAGAAGGGGAAAAAATGAACCCCAAAAAGGGAACCTTCTGTACACCAAAGAGACACTTTGAGCCCTTGACAAACAAAGAATTTTCACGCAAAATTTTAAAGACCAACCTGACCTGCTCCACATGCGAATCCCAATCATCAGAAAAAACCAAAATATCATCCAGATAAACAATCAAAAATTTATCCAGATACTTCCGGAAAATGTCATGCATAAAGGACTGAAAAACTGAAGGCGCATTGGAGAGCCCAAAAGGCATCACCAAGTACTCAAAATGACCTTCGGGCGTATTGAATGCGGTTTTCCATTCATCACCTTGCTTAATGCGCACAAGGTTGTACGCACCACGAAGGTCTATCTTGGTGAACCACTTGGCACCTTTAATCCGGGCAAACAAGTCAGACAACAGCGGTAAAGGATACTGAAATTTGACAGTGATCTTATTTAAAATCCGATAATCAATACAAGGTCTCAAAGATCCGTCCTTTTTTGCCACAAAAAAGAATCCCGCACCAAGGGGGGAAGAAGACGGACGAATATGTCCTTTCTCCAGAGACTCCTTGATATATGAACGCATAGCGGTATGTTCAGGTACCGACAGATTAAACAGTCTTCCCTTAGGAAACTTACTGCCTGGGATCAAATCTATAGCACAGTCACAGTCCCTATGAGGAGGCAGTGCACTGGACTCAGACTCACTGAAGACATCCTGATAATCAGACAAATACTCCGGAACTTCCGAAGGCGTAGAAGAAGCAATAGACACAGGCAGGGAATCCCCATGAATACCACGACAGCCCCAACTTGAGACTGACATAGCCTTCCAGTCCAGGACTGGATTATGGGTCTGTAACCATGGCAGCCCTAAAACAACCAAATCATGCATTTTATGTAAAACCAGGAAACGTATCACCTCGCGGTGTTCAGGAGTCATGCACATGATAACCTGTGTCCAATACTGCGGTTTATTTGCTGCCAATGGCGTAGCATCAATACCCCTAAGAGGAATAGGATTTTCTAATGGTTCAAGAGTAAAACCACAGTGCTTAGCAAATGACAGATCCATAAGACTCAGGGCAGCACCTGAATCTACAAACGCCATGACAGGATAAGACGACAGTGAGCAAATCAAAGTTACAGACAGAATAAATTTAGGTTGCAAATTACCAACGGTGACAGGACTAACAACCTTAGCTATACGTTTAGAGCATGCTGAGATAACATGTGTAGAATCACCACAGTAGTAGCACAAGCCATTCCGGCGTCTATGAATTTTCCGCTCATTTCTAGTCAGGATTCTATCACATTGCATTAAATCAGGTGTCTGTTCAGACAACACCATGAGGGAATTTGCGGTTTTTCTATCACATTGCACCGAATTAGGTGTCTGTTCAGACAACACCATGAGGGAATTTGCGGTTTTGCGCTCCCGCAACCGCCGGTCAATTTGAATAGCCAGTGCCATAGTATCATTGAGACCTGTGGGAATGGGAAAACCCACCATAACATTCTTAATGGCTTCAGATAGGCCATTTCTAAAATTAGCGGCCAGTGCACACTCGTTCCAATGTGTCAGCACGGACCATTTCCGAAACTTTTGGCAATACACTTCAGCCTCGTCCTGCCCCTGAGACATAGCCAGCAAGGCCTTTTCTGCCTGAATCTCAAGATTGGGTTCCTCATAAAGTAAACCGAGCGCCAGAAAAAACGCATCAATATCAGCCAATGCCGGATCTCCTGGCGCCAGCGAAAAAGCCCAATCCTGAGGGTCGCCCCGTAAGAACGAAATAACTATTTTTACTTGCTGAGCAGAGTCTCCAGATGAACAGGGTCTCAGGGACAAAAACAATTTACAATTATTCACAAAATTCCTAAACTTAAACCTGTCTCCGGAAAACAGTTCAGGAATCGGTATTTTAGGTTCTGACCTAGGATTTCTGATAACATAGTCTTGTATGCCCTGCACACGAGTAGCCAGCTGGTCCACACTTGTAATCAAGGTCTGGACATTCATGTCTGCAGCAAGCATAGCCACTCTGAGGTAAAGGGGAAGAAGAAAGAAAAAAAAAAAAACTCAGAATCTTCTTTCTTATAATCCCTCTTCTGCAACGCATTAAACATTTAATACTGGCCTGGCAAACTGTTATGACCCCAATGGCGAGGGTCTCAGAGGTACGTGGAAGTCTGCAGAATACAAAAATCCAGCTCATAGGGCAGTGGTAACTGGGTTGACCATATATCTACTCCTAACGCCAACACTAGAAGTAGCCGGGGATCATTCCTACGTTGATTCTAGATGACACGCTCCAGCCGGAGAATCTAGCTACCCCTAGTAGAGGAAAACAAAAGACCTTTCTTGCCTCCAGAGAAGGGGACCCCAAAGCTGGATAGAAGCCCCCCACAAATAATAACGGTGAGGTAAGAGGAAATGACAAACACAGAAATGAACCAGGTTTAGCACAGAGAGGCCCGCTTACTGATAGCAGAATAAAGAAAGGTAACTTATATGGTCAACAAAAACCCTATCAAAATCCACACTGGAAATTCAAGAACCCCCGAACCATCTAACGGTCCGGGGGGAGAACACCAGCCCCCTAGAGCTTCCAGCAAAGGTCAGGATATAGATTTGGAACAAGCTGGACAAAAATACAAAACCAAAACAAATAGCAAAAAGCAAAAGGCAGACTTAGCTGATATAACTGGAACCAGGATCAGTAGACAAGAGCACAGCAGACTAGCTCTGATAACTACGTTGCCAGGCATTGAACTGAAGGTCTAGGGAGCTTATATAGCAACACCCCTAACTAACGACCCAGGTGCGGATAAAAGGAATGACAGAAAAACCAGAGTCAAAAAACTAGTAACCACTAGAGGGAGCAAAAAGCAAATTCACAACAGAGACCTTCATAGGAACGAAGCGAGAAGACAACCACACCAAGTCCCCAACGAGAAGTCGGGGACCCACAAAGCGACGGCGGTTGGCAAAGAGCTGAGCCTTCTCTCGTGACAGCTTCAAATTGTCCACCACATGATTCCAAATCTGATGCAACCTATCCACCACAACATCCACTCCAGGACAGTCAGAAGGCTCCACCTGACCCGAGGAAAAACGAGGATGAAACCCCAAATTACAAAAAAAAGGAGAAACCAAAGTAGCAGAACTAGCCCGATTATTAAGCGCAAACTGGGCCAACGGCAAAAAAGTAACCCAGTCATCCTGATCAGCAGAAACAAAACATCTTAAATAAGTCTCCAAGGTCTGATTAGTTCGCTCGGTTTGGCCATTCGTCTGAGGATGGAAGGCCGACGAAAAAGACAAATCAATGCCCAACTTAGCACAAAAGGTCTGCCAAAATCTAGACACAAACTGGGATCCTCTGTCAGAAATAATGTTCTCAGGAATCCCGTGCAAACGAACCACATTTTGAAAAAACAGTGGAACCAACTCGAAGGAGGAAGGCAACTTAGGCAAGGGCACCAAATGGACCATCTTAGAAAAACGATCACACACAACCCAGATGACAGACATTCTCTGAGAGACAGGGAGATCTGAAATAAAATCCATGGAAATGTGCGTCCAAGGCCTCTTCGGGACAGGCAAAGGCAACAGCAAACCACTGGCACGAGAACAGCAAGGCTTGGCCCGAGCACAAATTCCACAAGACTGCACAAAGGAACGCACATCCCGCGACAAGGAAGGCCACCAAAAAGACCTGGCCACCAAGTCTCTGGTACCAAATATTCCAGGAAGGCCCGCCAACACCGAAGAATGAACCTCGGAGATGACTCTGTTGGTCCATCTATCCGGGACAAACAGTCTCTCCGGTGGACAGCGGTCAGGCCTATCCGCCTGAAACTCTTGCAGCACACGTCGCAAATCTGGGGAGATGGCAGACAAAATCACCCCTTCTCTAAGGATACCAGCTGGCTCTGAATCTCCAGGAGAGTCAGGCACAAAACTCCTAGAAAGAGCATCCGCCTTCACATTCTTCGAACCAGGCAGGTACGAGACCACGAAATCAAAACGAGAGAAAAACAACGACCAACGAGCCTGTCTGGGATTCAATTGCTTGGCCGACTCGAGATAAATCAAATTCTTGTAATCAGTCAAGACCACCACACGATGCTTAGCTCCCTCGAGCCAATGTCGCCACTCCTCAAATGCCCACTTCATAGCCAACAGCTCCCAATTACCGACATCATAATTCCGCTCGGCAGGGGAAAACTTTCTTGAAAAGAAAGCACATGGCTTCATCACAGGGCCATCGGAGCTTCTCTGCGACAAAACAGCCCCCGCTCCAATCTCGGAAGCATCAACCTCCACCTGGAAGGGAAGTGAGACTTCTGGCTGACATAAGACCGGAGCCGAAGAAAACTGACGCTTCAGCTCCCGAAAGGCCTCCACAGCCGCAGAAGACCAATTAGTCACATCAGAACCTTTCTTGGTGAAATCCGTCAAAGGCTTAACAACACCAGAAAAATTAGCTATGAAGCGACGGTAAAAATTAGCAAAACCCAAGAACTTCTGAAGACTCTTAACAGATGTAGGCTGCGTCCAGTCATGAATAGCCTGATCCTTGACTGGGTCCATCTCAATAGTAGAAGGAGAAAAAATGAAACCCAAAAAAGAAATCTTCTGGACTCCAAAAAGACATTTTGAGCCCTTCACAAATAAAGCATTGTCACGCAGGACCTGAAAGACCATCCTGACCTGCTTAACATGAGACTCCCAATCATCCGAAAAAAACAGAATATCATCCAGATACACAATCATAAACTTATCCAGATATTCACGGAAGATGTCGTGCATAAAGGACTGAAAGACTGAAGGAGCATTAGAAAGTCCAAAAGGCATCACCAAGTACTCAAAATGGCCTTCAGGCGTATTAAATGCAGTTTTCCATTCATCACCCTGTTTTATAGGCACAAGGTTATACGCACCACGAAGATCTATCTTGGTGAACCAACTAGACCCCCTAATGCGAGCAAACAAATCAGTTAACAATGGCAAAGGATACTGAAATTTGACCGTGATTTTATTCAAAAGGCGATAATCAATACAAGGTCTCAGGGAACCATCCTTCTTAGCCACAAAAAAGAATCCTGCACCAAGAGGGGATGAGGACGGGCAAATATGTCCCTTCTCCAAAGACTCCTTTATATAACTCCGCATGGCAGCATGCTCCGGCACAGATAAATTGAAAAGTCGTCCCTTAGGAAACTTACTATCAGGAATCAAATTTATAGCACAATCACAGTCCCTATGAGGAGGTAGAGAATTGAGTTTGGGCTCTTCAAATACATCCTGGTAGTCTGACAAAAACGTAGGGACTTCAGAAGGAGTGGACGAAGCAATTGACACAACAGGAGCATCACCTTGAATTCCCTGACAACCCCAACTTGACACAGACATAGCTTTCCAATCCAGGACTGGATTATGAGTCTGCAACCATGGTAGACCCAACACGACAACATCATGCAAATTATGCAATACAAGAAAGCGAATCACCTCCTGATGAACAGGAGTCATGCACATGGTCACTTGTGTCCAGTACTGAGGTCTATTCATAGCCAATGGTGTAGAATCAATTCCCCTTAGTGGAATAGGAAATTTTAAAGGCTCCAAATCAAAACCACAGCGCCTGGCAAATGACCAATCCATCAGACTCAGGGCAGCACCTGAATCTACAAAAGCATTAACCGGGTAAGATGACAGGGAACAAATCAGGGTAACAGACAAAATGAACTTAGGCTGTAAAGTACCAATGGTGACAGATTTATCAACCTTTTTTTTGCGCTTAGAGCATGCTGAGATAACACGAGCTGAGTCATCACAGTAAAAGCACAACCCATTTTGCCATCTATAATTTTGCCGTTCACTTCTGGTCAGAATTCTGTCACATTGCATAGATTCAGGTGTCTGTTCAGAAGACGCTGCCAAATGGTGCACAGGTTTGCGCTCCCGCAAACGCCGATCAATCTGAATGGCCAGAGTCATTGACTCATTCAGACCTGCAAGCGTAGGGAACCCCACCATAACATTCTTAATGGCCTCAGAAAGACCTTCTCTGAAATTTGCAGCCAGGGCACACTCATTCCACTGAGTAAGCACCGACCATTTCCAAAATTTCTGGCAGTACACCTCTGCTTCATCTTGCCCCTGCGAGAGGGCCAATAGCGCTTTTTCAGCCTGGTTCTCAAGATTAGGTTCCTCATAGAGCAATCCAAGGGCCAGAAAAAACGCATCTACACTAAGCAATGCAGGATCCCCTGGCGCCAATGCGAAGGCCCAATCTTGAGGGTCACCGCGCAAAAAGGAAATGATAATCTTAACTGGCTGAACGGCATCACCAGGGGAACGAGGTTTCAAAGAAAGAAACAATTTACAATTGTTCTTAAAATTCAGGAACCTAGATCTATCTCCAGAAAACAACTCCAGAATAGGTATTCTAGGCTCTGACATAGGACTGTGAACAACAAAATCCTGAATACTTTGAACCCTAGCAGCAAGATGATCCAGACTGGAAGCCAAGCTCTGGACATCCATGTCAGCAGCTGAACTCCGAGCCACACCAAGATTAAGAGGAGGAGAGAAGCTAGCCACAGCAGCTAGACACACGGCAACAACAAAACAAACAAACAAAAAAAAAAATTCTCAAGACTTCTTTTCTCCTGCTTCTGCCATGCAATTAACACTTTGTTGGCCGGCTGTACTGTTATGATCCTTAGTGGCTGAGGATCACAAATAGACCAGCAAGTGAATAAACTTAGGACAAGCTCTAGGGAGATGGTAACTGGACTGATCACAAATCTGAACCTATCCAACACAACTAGAGGTAGCCGGTGAACGTGCCTAAAAAATTCCTAGACGTCTCGAGCCAGCCTGAGGAACTAGCTACCCCTAAAGAGAAAGAAAGACCTCGCTTGCCTCCAGAGAAATAATCCCCAAAGATATAGAAGCCCCCAACAAATATTAACGGTGAAGTAAGAAGAAGGCACATACATAGGGATGAAATCAGATTCAGCAAAAGAGGCCCACTAGTACTAGAAAGCAGAAAATAGAGCAGGGGTCTATGCGATCAATAAAAAACCCTTACAAAATATCCATCCTGAGATTTCAAGAACCCACGCACCAACTAACGGTGTGTGGGGAGAAACTCAGTCCACTAGAGCAAACAGCAAGCGAGGGAATCACATTTTAGCAAGCTGGACAAGAAAACATGATAAACACTGCTGATCAAAAAATGAGCAAACAAAACTTAGCTTGTCCTGGATGGACTGGGAGCAAGGTAGTCAGGAGGAATCTGAGAAGCACTGATTACATCGACAGCCGGCAACAAGTGGAAGTGAAACAGAGCTATATAGGAACCTCCCAGAGGATAACAAACCAGCTGATAGCCAGAGACCAGCAGGATAACAAACAAAGCCACCAGGGGGAGCCCAAAGCAAAAGTCACACCATACCACCAGTGACCACAAGAGGGAGCCTGAAAACAGAATTCACAACAGGTTCCAGTGTGGTTTGCAACTGCAACCGCTGTGGTTCATCTAGCGAGGCGGTTACCTCCACGTCCTCAATAGACCCACGGGCCTTGGCTTGGGCCAGCATGTCCAGGAGGGTGTCTTCCTCCCCGTCTTCGGGTGCGCTGCAGGACGAAAGGTTCACGTTCGTGATGAGCCTTCATCATGTTGACGTGAAAGGCCTTTCGCCTACCCTGAGTGGGGTCAAGCGTGACCACATAGGTGACCTGGTTGAGCTGTTGGTGGACAACGTACAGGCCCTCCCAGGCTGCCTGAAGCTTATCCATTGGTACAGGAACCAGCACCCACACCTTTTGACCCACGTGGTAGGTCCGCTCCCGGGCGTTCTGGTCGTACCAGTGCTTCTGATCAGCCTGAGCCTGCGTCATGTTGTCATGCACCAACTGCGTCAAGGTCTGCATCTTGTCACGGAAGCGCATGACATACTCCACTATGGACACTTCAGAAGGGTTCGGCTCCTCTTCCCAGGATTCTCTTACCAACCCAAGGGGTCCCCAGACTCGCCTGCTGTACAGGAGCTCGAAGGGGGAGAACCCCGTGGAGGCCTGCGGAACCTCTCGGTAAGCGAATAGCAGGTGTGGGAGGTACCGCTCCCAGTCGCGCCCTTGTGTCTCAACCAGCATGCGTAGCATCTGTTTGAGAGTACCATTGAAGCGTTCACACAAGTCATTGGTCTGTGGGTGATACGAACTCGATACCAGGTGCTTCACCTGCATTTTCTTACAGAGAGCCTCCATTAGGTGAGACATAAATTGGGTCCCTTGATCAGTAAGCATTTCCCTGGGAAATCCTACATGTGAAAAGATGGCCAACAGGGCATCCGCCACCTTATCTGCCCTAGTTGACGACAGAGCTACTGCCTCTGGGTACCGAGTAGCGTAGTCTACCACAGTAAGAATATATCGCTTTCCAGAGCTGCTGGGGATGGCCAGCGGGCCCACAATGTCCACCGCAATCCTCTGGAAAGGCTCCTCTATTACTGGCAAAGGGATCAGGGGAGCCTTAAGAGCAGGCCCCACCTTCCCCACTCTTTGACAGGTGACACAGGAGCGGCAGTAGTTTGACACATCTGTCCCCATCTTAGGCCAATAGAAGTGTTGAGACAGCCGGGCCTTAGTTTTGCTGATCCCCAAGTGTCCAGCTAGCGGGATCTCATGGGCAATCCGCAACAACTCACCCCGGAATTGCTGCGGGACGACCAGCTGTCTTTCCCTCAACCACTCCTTTTGTGATTCTCCGGGTACTGTCTCCCGGTACAACCTTCCTCCTTCCCAGAACACCTTCTCCTTATCAGTCTCGGAGAATTACATCCCGGCGAGTTGTCTCAAACTCTCTAGGCTCGCATCTGTGTGCAGAGCGGCCTGAAACTCCTGGCTAGGGGAAGCCAGAAGCGATGTCAGGGTCCCTTTCCCACGGGAACCCTCTGGGACCTGCTCTGGGTCCACCTCTGGTTCAGGCATAATGATGACTGAGGAGGGTCCGGGAGGCAGACAGTTATCTGCATTCCGGGCACTCTGACTGCGGGTGACAGCAGCTACGTAGGCTGTCTCCCCGGGAGTTTCCTTTTCCATAACAGGAAAGTGGTCGGGCCGGGGCTTTGGTGTCTGAGCGCTGCTGGGCTCACGACTGGACTGGGATGACCCCTGCATTTGAAGTCGGGCTATCTGCAGCTGGTACTCCCGCTGCGCTTGGGCCTCTCGCTCGGCTCGCTGGGCCTCTCGCTCGGCTCTCTGTCTCTCGCTCGGCTCGGGCCTCGGCCTCCTGCCGGTATTGCTGAATCAGCTGCCAACGTCCCTCATGGTCATCAGTGGGGAATTCTTTCAAGGCCGCCTGCAGGTGGGGGTCCAATTCGCCCGGATTGATAATGGGACGGGCATTCAGTGGTTGGACCTCTGCTGCAGTACCATGTTTGCTGGTGCTGGCATCTGTGGCCTCTGGGCTCTGTGAGTGGTATAGAGCGGCTTCCCATTGCATTAGGACTGCGACCAATTGGCTTTTGTTTTTGTTTGCATAGTCAATGTGCTGTGACTTGCACAAGGCCACAAGGGTGTCTTTGGTCTGCTGCTCATAAAAGGTTTCTCCCAGCACAACCATAGTTGCCAAATAAAAGATAGGATAGAAAAACGAAGAAAAAGGAGGGGATAATTACCAGTACACAATTGTCTCACAACTAATAAACACTGAGTTCGTTCTCCCAAACTTATTTGTGCAGAGTTCTCGCAAGAACTTTCTGCAAGTTTTTAGTGAGAGGAATGATTGCTCAAACCAAATCACTAATGCTCTAATATCCCACCGCCTTGCCACCAATATGTCACGATTCACACCGTGACTGTCAAGATCCCTTAGCCGCTGCCCACAGAATGTCACGGATTGGGGTGACTTTAGACCAGCAGACGGCTATCACATGTGCAGGGGGTTTATCCTAGTTATCCCTCCACTGCCACAATGTGATGAAAAGAACACACACAAGGTTATTGACCTCTTAGTTTACAGCAGGGGCTTATTTTAGGTATCCCACTGCTCTTCAATATACCATGAACTGCAGGGATTTGTGCATATCCCACTTACAGTTCCACTTAAATATTGCAGCTCTCTGGCGCCCCCCTTACTGTCAGGTCAGATTAGGTACTGCACCTAGGGTGATTAGTCGCCAAAAACGCTGCCTGCTATGTACTGGCTATTGGGCGCACTGCAGCGACGCGATAACTACTCCCACTCAGGCAGGAACAATAATTATCAAGCCGCAGTCGCTGAAACAACCCCCAAAAGCCTGCACACGGTAAGCTGCCACCAGCTCCGATGAAACGGGTCCAGAGCTAACCCAAAACAGTAGCGTAATTTCCCTTCAGAGACTTAGGGTATGTGTTTAGAGCAGGGAGGAAGAACTGGCATGAAATAATATACCCCACAAAAGTTAGGCAGTGCTTTTTATAAAAATATTTTACAAAGATGTTACAAATGAGACAATTGCAAATATGTACAAGGTAATTATGAAAATAAAAGGATTAAATGAAGAAAAGATAACACTCACATTTCTCAGATCATTGCATTGCAGGCAACCATACGTCCCAGCTCATTGGACATGCTGCTCAGGGCTCACAGGAAAAACTCAAATCTCCCTCCTGAAAGTCTGCCAGCAACTTAAAACCTGCAGTCTGTGACCTCACAGAAAGGGCTGGCTTTTCCAACCCCTCCTCTCTCTACATTCTGAGTACTTCAACCTTAAATTTATCTACTTTCTATAACTTCGCTATACAACATGTCATAGTCCTAGCAAAACCAGCATTCATCTCAGATTAACGTGAGCATTCTTATGAGATCAAATATGTCCTATTATTTACAGAGCAATCCCTACTTCTTCACCCGATGGAGTTAGACGTCTGTGTTTAGAGTGATGGCTAGATGCTTCAATGGAGATCAAGGATATGTATTTATCATTCTCCTATCCTAAATAGTTTGCCTAATATCTCACAATAACAGAACAAAGGACCGCATGGTTCTAGAGACTTAGACTCCAGTTCTTGCTGGGCACTTTCTACTACAGGAAATGCCGGTCGTAAATACCTTAGTGCGGGGGATGAGGGCTTGCGAGCTGAAAGTCAGGCATTTGCAGCCACAAGCTGCTACAGAATCACTCCAAGAAGGGGGGCTTAGCCCACAGCAGGCTAGCAAGAGAACTAAACTTATATGATATTCCCTACCATATCGTGACATGCCCCAACAATTTGAGACAGATGGCACACACAGAACCGGCACTCAAGCACAAATGCCAATCTTAATCTCCAACTATGTTTTTTTTTCAGGGAGAATTTAAACAAAAATAAAAAAATTCCCAGTATGACACACTAGGTTTTATGTGCCCCAATAATTTGAGACAGATGGCACACACAAGACCGGCACTCAAGCACAAATGCCAATCTTAATCTCCCACTATGTTTTTTTTGTCAGGGAGAATTTAAACAAAAAAAAAATTCCCAGTATGACACACTAGGTTTTATGTGCCCGAATAATTTGAGACAGATGGCACACACAAGACCGGCACTCAAGCACAAATGCCAATCTTAATCTCCCACTATGTTTTTTTTTTCAGGGAGAATTACAAAAAAAAATCCCAGTATGACACACTAGGTTTTATGTGCCCCAATAACTTGAGACAGATGGCACACACAAGACCGGCACTCAAGCACAAATGCCAATCTTAATCTCCCACTATGTTTTTTTTTTCAGGGAGAATTAAAAAAAAAAAAATTCCCAGTATGACACACTAGGTTTTATGTGCCCCAATAATTTGAGACAGATGGCACACACAGGACCGGCACTCAAGCACAAATGCCAATCTTAAACTCCCACTATGTTTTTTTTTTCAGGGAGAATTAAAAAAAAAAAAAATTCCCAGTATTACACACTAGGTTTTATGTGCCCCAATAATTTGAGACAGATGGCACACACAAGACCGGCACTCAAGCACAAATGCCAATCTTAATCTCCCACTATGTTTTATTTTCAGGGAGAATTAAAATAAAAAAAGGAACTGTCCTACAATTACTATCTGCCTGCAGTAATCTCAGCAAGGTGTGGCATGCAGCAATAACAAGGAGTGGACAGCTGCACAAAAAAAACAAAAGTGTGGACAAACAAACAAGATAGCTGTGCAGAAAGGAAGGAACAACAGGATTTGTGCTTTGAAAAAAGCAGTTGGTTTGCACAGCGGCGTACACACACAGCAACGCAGCTATCAGGGTCAGGGAGCCTTCTAGGGCAGCCCAATGAGCTACAGCGCTGAGGAAACAAAATGTTGCTTCCACTGTCCCTGCAAACAAAAAGTGGTGTTGGACAGTGGAAATCGCTACAGCACAAGTGGTTTGGGGCTTTATGTACCCTGCCTAACACTATCCCTGCTTCTGAAGAAGCGGCAGCAACTTCTCCCTACGCTCAGATCAGCAGCAGTAAGATGGCGGTCGGCGGGAACGCCCATTTATAGCCCGTGTGACACCGCAGAAAGCAAGCCAATCACTGCAATGCCCTTCTCTAAGATGGTGGGGACTGAGATCTATGTCATCACGCTGCCCACACTCTGCGTCCACCTTCATTGGCTGAGAAATGGCGCTTTTAGCGTCATTGAAACGCGACTTTGGCGTGAAAGTCGCGTTCCGCATAGCCGACCCCACACAGGGATCGGGTCGGGTTTCATGAGACGCCAACTTTGCCAAAAGTTGGCGACTTATGAAAATGACCGATCTGTTTCGCTCAACCCTACTCACCATTACAAACATGGTGGAGGAGTGGGTCTTCTCCTTTCTTCAAACTGCACCTTTAACCCAATCCCGCCTCTTCCCTCCCTTATCCTCCCCTCTTTTGAAGTCCATTCTGTCCGCATCTACTCCCCCTCCAACCTCCAAGTGGCCGTCATATACCGACCTCCAGGCCCAGCCACAGCCTTTATTGACCAATTCTCCACCTGGCTCCTTCACTTTCTCTCTGCTGACATTCCCACGATCATCATGGGTGACTTCAACATTCCCATTGATACCCTTCAGTCAACAGCCTCCAAACTTCTGTCCCTTACCTCATCCTTTGAACTTACTCAATGGTCCTCCACAGCCACCCACACAGACGGGCATACACTAGACCTGGTCTTCACCCATATCTGCTCTCTATCTAACTTCACCACCTCCTCTCTCCCTCTATCTGACCATCATCTGCTCACCTTCTCATCCCTGTCCTCTTCACCGGTCAACCATGTCCAGCAACATGCGCACCCCCCGCAGAAACCTTGCACACCTAGACACCCACACACTCTCTGACTCCATCCTACGACTGGCATTTATATCCTCACTCCATGACACAGACACTGCCACTGCTTTCTACAATGCCACTCTCGCATCAGCTATTGACACGGTTGCCCCTCTCGTCCATGGCAGTGCGACATATCAATAGACAACCTTGGCACAATAACACCACTAAAAAGCTCCGGCCAGTGTCCAGAGTTGCGGAGCAGCGTTGGAAGAAAACACATTCGCAAGATGACTTCACTGTATTCAAACAAGCAACACTCGCATTCAAATCTACTCTAGCCTCTGCTAAACAGGCCTACTTCACAAACCTTGTATCTTCCCTGTTGTGAATTCCACTCTTGGGCTCCCTCCGGTGGTTGTAAGTGGCACTTTTGTGAGTTCTGCTCTTGGGCTCCCTCCGGTGGTTTTAAGTGGAATTGCTGCTCCTTGGATTTAGCTGCTTCCACTGATTGTCTTTCTGGCTCGGCTATTTTAGTCTGGCGTTATCCCTCAGTCAGTGCCAGTTGTCAATGGTTCCTGCTTGGAGTCACATCTCTTTTGGATTTCCCTGATACTCTGACCAGTTCAGCAAAGAAAAGTCCTTGCTTGTTCTTTTGCTGTCCACTTGTTGTGGACTTAATTGTTCACCACATTCTATGTTTTTCTTTCTAGTCCAGCTTATCAGTATGGATCTATTCAGCTAAGCTGGAAGCTCTGTCTAGCAGATTTGCCCTCCACACCTTTAGTCAGGTGTGGAGATTTTTGCATTCTCTGCGGTGGACTTTTTCTAGTTTTTATTACTGACCGCACAGTATTCTTTCCTGTACTATCTATCTAGCTAGAAGTGGCCTCCTTTGCTTCATCCTGGTTTCATTCTACGTATGTCATTTCCCTCTCCACTCACAGTCATTATTTGTGGGGGGCTGTCTATCCTTTGGGGATTTTCTCTGATGCAAGATAGCTTTCCTGTTTCTACCTTTAGGGGTAGTTAGTTCTCCGGCTGTGACGAGGTGTCTAGGGAGTGACAGGAACATCCCACGGCTACTTCTAGTGTTGTGTTAAGATCAGGATCTGCGGTCAGTATAGTTACCACCTGCTCAGAGCTAGTCGTATGTCGCTCCTAAACCACCAGTTCATAACAGTACAACTAGCTACAAATGAGTTAAATGCATCTCAAAAGAAGGAAAAAAAAAGAGTTCTGAGCCTTTTTTTTCTGCAGTCTGTTTTGTCTTTTTTTTTCCTCTTTATCTCTGGGTGGTTCAGGATTTTGGCGCAGGCATGGATGTTCAGGGTTTGTTTTCTCGTGTGGATCAACTTGCTGCAAGAGTACAGAGTATCCACGATTATGTTGTCCAGACTCCGGCTTTAGAGCCTAGAATTCCTACTCCAGATTTGTTTTATGGGGACAGATCCAAGTTTTTGAACTTTAAAAATAACTGCAAATTGTTTTTGCTCTGAAACCCCGTTCCTCTGGTGATCCCATTCAGCAGGTTAAAATAGTCATTTCTCTGCTGCGTGGTGACCCTCAGGACTGGGCATTCTCCCTTGAGTCAGGGGATCCGGCATTGCTTAATGTAGATGCATTTTTTCAATCACTCGGATTATTGTATGACGAACCTAACTCTGTGGATCATGCAGAAAAAACCTTGTTGGCCCTGTGTCAGGGTCAGGAAGCGGCAGAATTATACTGCCAGAAATTTAGAAAATGGTCTGTGCTCACTAAATGGAATGAGGATGCTCTGGCAGCAATTTTCAGAAAGGGTCTTTCTGGAGCCCTTAAAGATTTTATGGTGGGGTTCCCCACGCCTGTTGGTTTGAGCGAATCTGTGTCTCTAGCCATTCAGATTGATCGGCGCCTGCGCGAGTGCAAAGTTGTTCACCATATGGCAGTGTCCTCTGAACAGAGTCCTGAGCCTATGCAATGTGATAGGATTTTGACTAGAGCAGAACGGCAGGGATACAGACGTCAGAATAGGCTGTGTTTTTACTGTGGTGATTCTGCTCATGCTATTTCTGATTGCCCTAAGCGTACTAAGAGGGTCGCCAGGTCTGTTACCATCAGTACTGTACAGCCTAAATTTCTCCTATCTGTGACCCTGATTTGCTCATTATCATCCTTTTCTGTCATGGCATTTGTGCATTCAGGCGCTGCCCTGAACTTAATGGACTTGGAATTCGCCAGGCACTGTGGTTTTTCTTTGCAGCCTTTGCAGAGCCCTATTTCTTTGAGGGGTATTGATGCTACACCGTTGGCCAAGAATATACCTCAGTATTGGACTCAGCTGACTATGTGCATGGCTCCAGCACATCAGGAAGATTGCCGTTTTCTGGTGTTGCATAATTTACATGATGCTGTTGTACTGGGTTTTCCATGGTTACAAGTACATAATCCAGTGCTGGTTTGGAAATCTATGTCTGTGACTAGTTGGGGTTGTCAAGGGGTACATAGTGACGTTCCTTTGATTCAATTTCCTCTTCCCCCTCTTCTGATATTCCTGAGTTTTTGTCGGATTTCAAGGATGTATTTGATGAACCCAAGTCCAGTTCCCTTCCTCCACATAGGGACTGTGATTGTGCTATTGACTTGATTCCTGGCTGTAAGTTCCCTAAGGGCCGACTTTTCAATCTGTCTGTGCCAGAGCATGCCGCCATGCGGAGTTATGTTAAGGAGTCTTTGGAGAAAGGGCATATTCGGCCGTCTTCGTCACCATTGGGAGCGGGATTTTTTTTTGTTGCCAAGAAGGATGGCTCCTTGAGACCCTGTATTGATTATTGCCTTCCTAATAAAATCACGGTCAAATTCCAATACCCTTTACCTTTGCTTTCTGATTTGTTTGCCCGGATTAAGGGGGCTAGTTGGTTTACTAAGGTTGACCTTCGAGGGACATATAATCTTGTTCGTATTAAACCGGGTGACAAATGGAAAACTGCATTTAATACGCCCGAAGGCCATTTTGAATACCTTGTGATGCCTTTCGGTCTCTCTAATGCTCCTTCTGTATTTCAGTCCTTCGTGCATGATATTTTCTGCAATTATCTTGATAAATTCTTAATTGTGTATTTGGATGATATTTTGATTTTTTCCGATGATTGGGAGTCTCATGTGAAGCAGCTCAGGATGGTATTCCAGATCCTTCGTGATAATGCTTTATTTGTGAAGGGGTCTAAGTGCCTATTTGGAGTTCAGAAGGTCTCTTTTTTGGGTTTTATTTTTTCTCCCTCATCTATAGAAATGGATCCTGTTAAGGTCCAAGCCATTCATGACTGGATTCAACCCACATCTGTGAAGAGCCTTCAGAAATTTTTGGGCTTTGCTAATTTTTATTGCCGTTTTATTGCCAACTTTTCCAGTGTGGTTAAGCCCTTGACCGATTTGACGAAGAAAGGCGCTGATGTGACGAATTGGTCCTCTGCGGCTGTTGAGGCCTTTCAGGAGCTTAAACACCAATTTACTTCTGCCCCTGTGTTGCGTCAGCCGGATGTTTCTCTTCCTTTTCAGGTTGAGGTTGATGCTTCTGAGATTGGGGCAGGGGCCGTTTTGTCACAGAGGAATTCTGATGGTTCCTTGATGAAACCATGTGCCTTCTTTTCCCGAAAGTTTTCGCCTGCAGAATGCAATTATGATGTCGGCTATCGGGAATTGTTGGCTATGAAGTGGGCATTTGAGGAGTGGCGACATTGGCTTGAGGGAGCCAAGCACCGCATTGTGGTCTTGGCCGATCATAAGAATCTGATTTACCTCGAGTTGGCCAAGCGGCTGAACCCTAGACAGGCTCGATGGTCCCTGTTTTTCTCCCGTTTCGATTTTGTGGTCTTGTATCTTCCGGGATCCAAGAATGTTAAGGCGGATGCTCTCTCTAGGAGTTTTTTGCCTATTTCTCCTGGAGTCCTTGAGCCGGTTGGCATTCTTAAGGAAGGGGTGATTCTTTCTGCCATCTCCCCTGATTTATGGCGGGTGCTTCAGAAATTTCAGGCTGATAAACCTGACCGCTGTCCAATGGGGAAGCTGTTTGTTCCTGATAGATGGAAAAGTAAGGTAATTTCTGAGGTTCATTGTTCGGTGTTGGCCGGTCATCCTGGGATTTTTGGTACCAGAGATTTGGTTGCTAGGTCCTTTTGGTGGCCTTCCTTGTTGCGGGATGTGCGTTCTTTTGTGCAGTCCTGTGGGACTTGTGCCCGGGCTAAGCCCTGCTGTTCCTGCGCTAGTGGGTTGTTTTCACTTTTGCCAGTCCCTGAGAGGCCCTGGACGCATATTTCCATGGATTTTATTTCGGATCTTCCTGTTTCCCAGAAGATGTCTGTTATCTGGGTGGTTTGTGACCGGTTATCTAAAATGGTCCATTTGGTGCCTTTGCCTAAATTGCCTTCCTCATCTGATTTGGTTCCATTGTTTTTTCAGCATGTGGTTTGTTTGCATGGCATTCCGGAGAATATTGTGTCTGACAGAGGTTCCCAGTTTGTTTCTAGGTTTTGGCGGACCTTTTGTGCTAGGATGGGCATTGATTTGTCTGTTTCTTTGGCGTTCCATCCTCAGACAAATGGCCAAACTGAGCGAACTAATCAAACCTTGGAAACCTATTTGAGATGCTTTGTGTCTGCTGATCAGGATGATTGGGTGGCTTTCTTGCCGTTGGCCGAGTTTGCCCTTAATAATCGGGCCAGTTCGGCTACTTTGGTTTCACCTTTCTTTTGTAATTTTGGTTTCCATCCTCGTTTTTCTTCGGGGCAGGTTGAGCCTTCTGATTGTCCTAGTGTGGATTCTGTGATGGACATGTTACAGCAGATTTGGACTCATGTGGTAGACAATTTGATGTTGTCTCAGGAAAAGGCTCAACGTTTTGCTAACCGCCATCGGTGTGTTGGTCCCCGGCTTCCGGTTGGGGATTTAGTCTGGTTATCTTCTCGTCTTGTTCCTATGAAGGTTTCTTCCCCTAAGTTCAAGCCTCGGTTTATTGGTCCTTATAAGATTTCTGAGATTATCAATCTGGTGTCTTTTCGTTTTGCCCTTCCAACCTCTTTTGCCATCCATAATGTTTTCCATAGATCTTTGCTGCGGAGATATGTGGTGCACATTGTTCCCTATGTTGATTCTCCTGCCCCAGTGTTGGTTGAGGGGGAGTTGGAATATGAGGTTGAGAAAATTTTGGATTCTCGTTTTTCGAGGCGGAGGCTTCAGTATCTTTTCAAGTGGAAGGGTTATGCCCAGGAGGATAATTCTTGGGTTGTTGCCTCCGATGTCCATGCCGCCGATTTGGTTCGTGCTTTTCACTTGGCTCGTCCTGATCAGCCTGGGGGCTCTGGTGAGGGTTCGGTGACCCCTCCTCAAGGGGGGGTACTGTTGTGAATTCCGCTCTTGGGCTCCCTCCGGTGGTTGCAAGTGGCACTTTTGTGAGTTCTGCTCTTGGGCTCCCTCCGGTGGTTTTAAGTGGAATGGCTGCTCCTTGGATTTAGCATCAGCAGCTGCTTCCACTGATTGTCTTTCTGGCTCAGCTATTTTAGTCTGGCCTTATCCCTCAGTCTGTGCCAGTTTTCAATGGTTCCTGCTTGGAGTCACATCTCTTTTGGATTTCCCTGATATTCTGACCAGTTCAGCAAAGATCAGTCCTTGCTTGTTCTTTTGCTGTCCACTTGTTGTGGACTTAATTGTTCAGCACATTCTATGTTTTTCTTTCTAGTCCAGCTTATCAGTATGGATCTATTCAGCTAAGCTGGAAGCTCTGGGCAGCAGATTTTCCCTCCACACCTTTAGTCAGGTGTGGAGATTTTTGCATTCTCTGCGGTGGACTTTCTCTAGTTTCTATTACTGACCGCACAGCATTCTTTCCTGAACTATCTATCTAGCTAGAAGTGGCCTCCTTTGCTTCATCCTGGTTTCATTCTACGTATGTCATTTCCCTCTCCACTCACAGTCATTATTTGGGGGGGGCTTTCTATCCTTTGGGGATTTTCTCTGATGCAAGATAGCTTTCCTGTTTCTACCTTTAGGGGTAGTTAGTTCTCCGGCTGTGACGAGGTGTCTAGGGAGTGACAGGAACATCCCACGGCTACTTCTAGTGTTGTGTTAAGATCAGGAACTGCAGTCAGTATAGTTACCACCTGCTCAGAGCTAGTCGCATGTCGCTCCAAAACCACCAGTTCATAACACTTCCCTATCCTACAATCCCAAACAGTTATTCAAAACCTTTAACTCCCTCATCTGCCACCCACTGCCCCCTCCAACCTCCCTCATCTCTGCTGAGGACTTTGCCACACACTTTAAAAATAAGATCGACCAGACAAGGCAAGTCTTAATTGTTCATTGTTCAACCACCACAACCCCTCTGTATACCAGACCAATGCCCAAACCCCATAACATCCCTATCCAACATCACTGAAGGGGGGCTCAACTGTCTCCTCTCCAAATCGCACCTCACCACCTGTGCGCTTGACCGAATCCCATCCCACCTCCTCCCCAACCTCACCACCACACTGATCCCATCCCTAACCCACCTGTTCAACCTATCACTAACTTCTGGCACCTTCCCTTCTGCGTTCAAACATGCCACAATCACGCCTATCCTTAAAAAGCCAACCCTCGACCCAACTGCTATGTCCAGCTCCAGCTATCGCCCAATATCGCTGCTCCCATTCGCTTCTAAACTCCTGTAGCAGCACGTCCACGCTTAACTCTCCTCCCACCTCTCATCTAAAACCTGTTGTTCGACAATCTACAATCTGGTTTCTGCCCCATCACTCAACCGAGACTGCCCTGACCAAAATCACTAACGACCTACTTACCGCCAAAGCTACTGGACAATAATCTGTACTCCTCCTTCTAGACCTGTCCTCCGCTTTTGACACAGTTGACCACTGCCTCCTACTACAGATCCTCTCCTCCTTCGGCATCAAAAACCTCGCCCTATCCTGGATCGCCTCGTACCTTTCCAACTGCACTTTCAGCGTCTCCCACTCCCAAACGACCTCCTCATCCCACCCTCTCTCTGTTGGAGTCCCCCAAGGCTCTGTTCTAGGACCCCTACTCTTCTCAATCTATACACTTGGCTTGGGACAACTCATAAGGTCTCATGGATTCCAGTACCACCTCTATGCTGATGACACTCAGATCTACATCTCTGGCCCAGACGTCACCTCTCTGCTGTCCAGAATCCTAGAGTGCCTATCAGCCATATCCTCCTTCTTCTCCTCTCGCTTCCTCAAACTCAATGTGAACAAATCTGAACTCATCATCTTTCCTCCATCCCAAACATCTTCCTTACCTGACCTATCTATCGCAATCAATGACATCATGCTTTCCCCCGTACCGGAAGTCCGCTGCCTCGGAGTAACCTTCGACTCTGCCCTGTCCTTCAAACCGCACATCCAAGCTCTTTCCACCTCCTGTCACCTCCAGCTCAAAAACATCTCCAGAATATGTCCTTTCCTCAACCTTCAATCTAAAATCTTGTGCATGCCCTCATCATCTCCCGCCTTGACTACTGCAACATCCTTTTTTGAGGCCTCCCTGCTAACACCCTTGCACCTCTCCAGTCCATCCTTAACTCTGCTGCCCGACTAATTCATCTCTCTCCTCGCTACTCCTCTTCTTCCCCCCTCTGCAAATCTCTTCACTGGCTCCCATTCCCTCAGCGTATCCAGTTCAAATTACTAATACTGACCTACAAAGCCATCCATAACCTGTCTCCTCCATATATCTCTGAACTAATCTCCATATATCTTCCCTCATGTAATATCCGGTCCTCCCAAGACCTCCTTCTCTCCTCCACACTTATTCGCTCCTCATCCAATCGCCTCCAAGATTTCTCCCGAATATCCCCCATTCTCTGGAATTCTCTGCCCCAACACGTCTGACTATCAAACACATTCGGATCCTTCAGACGGAACCTGAAAACTCTCTTCTCTTCAGGAAAGCCTACAGCCTGCACTGACCCCGCTGCCTCCTCATCACCACCGAAGCTACCGCCTCACCAACACCGGAGCTCCTGCAACCCCCAACCTATTGTCTCCTTCCCCATAATCCTGCAGAATGTAAGCTCGCAAGGGCAGGGTCCTCGCCCCTCTGTATCAGTCTGTCATTGTAAGTTTGTTAACTGTAAGTGATATCTGTAACTTGTATGTAACCCCTTCTCATGTGCAGCACCATGGAATCAATGGTGCTTTATTAATAAATAATAATAATAATAATAATAATAATAATAATAAATAATAATTACACTGGTTTGGTCGAGGAACCAGTGGTATATCCATGACTCCAAAATGTCCCATGAGCAATTTTTAAATTTGACAACATCCGGCCAAATGTTGCTGGTGCTACCGTAAGCAACTTGCATTGCCTAAACATTTTATGTACAATGGCTTGAAGGGTCTCTGGGCTTTTCTTACATTAAACTCATTCGGGATGTCATTGGTTGTCTATTGTAAATGGAGCTGCCAGCAGTGGAACTTATCGATTTCTCTGCCCAAGTGCGTTGAGCATGGAAGAACATTCCTCAAACAACTAATTGATAGCATGCAAAGGCATTAAAATATACAGTGAGGAAAATAACTATTTGATACACATTTTGCAAATTTTCCCACCTACAAAGAAGATAGAGAACTGTAAATTTTAGCAAAGGTACACATCAAGTGTGAGAGACAGAAACAATAGAAAAATCCAGAAAATCACATTATATGATTTTTGCATAATTCATTTGCATTTTGTGCATGAAATAAGTATTTGATACAGTAGAAAAACAGAGCCTAAAAACACAGTGTTACCAAGGTTTTCTCCCTCGGTCAATTTTGAGTGTTCCTGATAGATTTTGTTTCATGCTGATTACAGAAATGACTTCAGAATTTTCCTATCACAAAAGGGTTTTGAGAAATTATAAGAAATATTATAATATTTTGTTATAATTCTAAAAACTCATATATGAACTTTTTCTGAAACAGTATATTCTGAATTTTCCACTGAAATAACATAAATCGCTGATCTACACATATACAAAAACTTATTATGTGAATTCTGCGCAGGCTCAGTGAATCATTCTGCTAACCGTGTGTATAGAGCATGTCACATCTCCTGGGCAGGGGAGGAATCAAAAGACAATACTGACATTACAGCAGGGGATCACAGATGATTCATTTTGTGAGGTAAAGTTTTTCACTGACTGTTTTTAAACAATATTTTACCTCACAAAATGTATCCTCTGCGATCTCCTGCTGTAATGTCAGTATTGTCTTTTGCTTCCTCCCCTGCCCAGGAGCTGTGAGCACATGGAGGGAGAGATTCTCAACACTACAAAGCCTGCCCACATCATGACATTGCCACTATCGCATCGGGCCGCCATCTAGTTACTATCATATACAGTTAAGTCCATATATATTTGGACAGAGACAACATTTTTCTAATTTTGGTTATAGACATTACCACAATGAATGTTAAACAAAACAATTCTGATGCACTTGAAGTTCAGACTTTCAGCTTTCATTTGAGGGTATCCACATTAAAATTGGATGAAGGGTTTAAAAGTTTCAGCTCCTTAATATGTGCCACCCTGTTTTTAAAGGGATCAAAAGTAATTGGACAGATTAAATAATTTTAAATAAAATGTTGATTTCTAGTACTTGGTTGAAAACCATTTGTTGGCAATGACTGCCTGAAGTCTTAAACTTATGGACATCACCAGACTCTGTGTTTCCTCCTTTTTGATGCTCTGCCAGGCCTTCACTGCGGTGGTTTTCAGTTGCTGGTTGTTTGTGGGCCTTTCTGTCTGAAGTTTAGTCTTTAACAAGTGAAATGCTGCTCGATTGGGTTGAGATCAGGTGACTGACTTGGTCATTCAAGAATATTCCACTTCTTTGCTTTAATAAACTCCTGGGTTGCTTTGTGTTTATGATTTGGGTCATTGTCCATCTGTAGTATGAAACAACAACCAATCAGTTTGGCTGCATTTTGCTGGATCTGAGCGCACAGAATGGCTCTGAAGACCTCAGAATTCATTCGGCTGCTTCTGTCCTGTGTCACATCATCAATAAACACTAATGACCCAGTGCCACTGGCAGCCATGCATGCCCAAGCCATCACACTGCCTCCGCCATGTTTTTATGATGTGGTATGCTTTGGATGATGAGCTGTACCACGCCTTCGCCATAGTTTTCTCTTTCCATCATTCTGGTAGAGGTTGATCTTGGTTTCATCTGTCCACAGAATGTTCTTCCAGAACTGTGCTGGCTTTTTTAGATGTTTTTTAGCCTTTTTATTCTTGATGCTTATGAGTGGCTTGCACCGTGCAGTGAACCCTCTGTATTTACTTTCATGCAGTCTTCTCTTTATGGTAGATTTGGATATTGATACATCGACCTCCTGGAGAGTGTTGGTCACTTGGTTGGCTGTTGTGAAGGGGTTTCTCTTCACCATGGAGATTATTCTGCAATCATCCACCACTGTTGTCTTCCGTGGGCGCCCAGGTCTTTTTGCATTGATGAGTTCACCAGTGCTTTCTTTCTTTCTCAGGATGTACCAAACTGTAGATTTTGCCATTCCTATTATTGTAGCAATTTCTCGGATGGTTTTTTTCTGTTTTCGCAGCTTAAGGATGGCTTGTTTCACCTGCATGGAGAGCTCCTTTGACCGCATGTTTACTTCACAGCAAAACCTTCCAAATGCAAGCACCACACCTCCAATCAACTCCAGGCCTTTTATCTGCTTAATTGAAAATGACATAATGAAGGGATTGCCCACACCTGTCCATGAAATAGCCTTGGAGTCAATTGTCCAATTACTTTTGGTCACTTTAAAAACAGGGTGGCACATGTTAAGGAGCTGAAACTCCTAAACCCTTCATCCAATTTTAATGTGGATACCCTCACATGAAAGCTGAAAGTCTGAACTTCAACTGCATCTGAATTGTTTTGTTTAAAATTCATTGTGGTAATGTCTATAACCAAAATTAGAAAAAGGTTGTCTCTGTCCAAATATATATGGACTTAACTGTATATATACAATTCGCCTGAATACTTTTCATTGTAAAAACTGAAGATTTATTTTGAAATGTCGCGTTGGTGTCTCAACACCAGTGATAATTTCTGCTACATATGCGGAGAATATTCAATGAAAGCACAAAAGGAGGAAATGACTTCACTTGTTAAGAAAGTATATGAACTGTACTTTGAATGTTCAATTGGAGATCAGGAGAAACGGTGGGCACCTCATATATGCTGTGCATCTTGTTCTAGAAGCCTTAGAGCATTGCTGGATCACAACCTTCAATGCCGTTTGCTGTTCCAATGATATGGAGAGAGCAGAGAGATCATGTAACAGATTGCTACTTCTGCCTTACAACTGTAACAGGATATTCAGCAAAGTACAAGAAATCAATAGAATATCCTAATATTCCTTCAGCCAATACGACCAGTGCCACACTATGAAAGTCTTTGTGTTCCAAAGCCACCCAAAGTATGGACAATGGAAGACGACGAAAATGAACAATGTCAGTGGAAAATGAAACTGCTGCGGACCCAGACGTTGAGCCTTCTACATCTAATCCACATCTGTTCAGTCAAGCTGATCTGAGTGACTTGGTCAGAGATTTGAAATTGTCAAAGAGGCAGGCAGAATTATTGGGATCAAGGCTACAAGAACAGAATCTCTTATTACCAAGAACAAGAGTTCCTTTTTTTTGCAGTCGTCAAGAAGACCTTAATCAATTTTTCAACCATGTCGACAGTTTAAACTTTTGCAATGACATCTTGGAGTTAGTTAGTGCTCTTGGATATGAACATGACCCAAAGTAATGGTGAATGTTCATTGACCCGTCAGTTTTAAGTCTGAAGGCTGTTTTACTACACAACAGAAGAAATATCTATCCTTCTATATCTATTGGACATGCCGTACACATGAACAAAATGTATGAGAATATGGAGCTACTGTTGACCCACATTAATTATAGAAATTATAACTGGAACATTTGTGGTGATCTAAAAGTTGTTGCACTTCTTCTTGGACTGCAGCTTGGCTATACCAAGTATAGTTGTTTTATTTGTGAGTGGGACAGATGTGCATGAGAAATGCACTATTTCAGAAAGGACTGGCCACTCCACGAAAACCTGGTTGCTGGACAGAAGAATGTTAAATATAATCCTCTCGTTTATCCAGAAAAGATATTTCTCCCTCCTTTGCATATTAAACTTGGGCTTATGAAGAATTTTGTCAAAGCAATGAACAAAGAATCGGAAGCCTTTTCTTACTTGTGACTAGTGTTGAGCGATACCGTCCGATACTTGAAAGTATCGGTATCGGAAAGTATCGGCCGATACCGGCAAAGTATCGGATCTAATCCGATACCGATACCCGATACCAATACAAGTCAATGGGACTCAAGTATTGGAAGGTATCCCTGATGGTTTCCAGGGTCTGAAGGAGAGGAAACTCTCCTTCAGGCCCTGGGAACCATATTAATGTGTAAAATAAAGAATTAAAATAAAAAATATTGATATACTCACCTCTCCGACGCAGCCTGGACATCACCGCTGGTAACCGGCAGCCTGCTTTGTTTAAAATGAGCGCGTTCAGTACCTTCCATGACGTCACAGCTTCTGATTGGTCGCGTGCCGCTCATGTGACCGCCACGCGACCAATCACAAGCCGTGACGTCATCCCTCAGGTCCTAAATTCCTAGAAGGGAATTTAGGATCTGAGAGATGACGTCGCGGCTTGTGATTGGTCGCGTGGCGGTCACATGAGCGGCACGCGACCAATCAGAAGCCGTGACGTCATGGAAGGTACTGAACGCGCTCATTTTAAACAAAGCAGGCTGCCGGTTACCAGCGGTGATGTCCAGGCTGCGTCGGAGAGGTGAGTATATCAATATTTTTTATTTTAATTCTTTATTTTACACATTAATATGGTCCCGATACCGATTCCCGATACAACAAAAGTATCGGATCTCGGTACTGGAATTCCGATACGGCAAGTATCGGCCGATACCCGATACTTGCGGTATCGGAATGCTCAACACTACTTGTGGCAGAAATTTTCAAGAATAAGTGATGCAAAGATTAAAGAAGGTATTTTTATTGGCCTACAGATCACAGATTTAATGATTGACCGTAACTTTGATGCAGGAAAGATCTATATATTGTTACTGTGTTAGCCAATAGATAGAATAATATTTGGAATTGAGAGTCATCAGTGGTTGTCTATGTCTATTAATCTATGCCTGATAAAGAGGCCTGAGTAGTCTCAAAAGCTTACACTTTGTTACCATCTCTTCAGTTAGCAATTAAAAGGTATCAACGACTGAGGACTCTCAATTCCAAATATTATAGTAGCTTTGATTGTCTTTTGCAAGGTGCTGAACAAGTGGCATGGAGAGCCTTTAAAGATGTGACCTTCAAATTCCTTGACAACAACAGGGCACCGAACTTTGAACAACTCATGGACATGAGTTTACTAGGGACCGTTCATGTCAGACTAATTTGATCATCTTCTATGAAGAGGTAAGTTCCAGACTGGAACAAGGGAACCCAGTGGACGTAGTGTATATGGACTTTTCCAAAGCTTTTGATATGGTGCCACACAAAAGGTTGATACATAAAATGAGAATAATGGGGATAGGGGAAAATATGTGAAAAAGGGTTAAGAGCTGGCTCAGGGATAGGAAACAAAGGGTGGTTATTAATGGAGCACACTCGGACTGGGTCGCGGTTAGCAGTGGGGTACCACAGGGATCAGTATTGGGCCCTCTTCTTTTTAACATATTTATTAATGACCTTGTAGGGGCATTCAGAGTAGAATTTCAATATTTGCAGATGACACTAAACTCTGCAGGGTAATCACCACAGAGGAGGACAATTTTATATTACAGGATGATTTATGTAAACTAGAAGCTTGGGCTGATAAATGGCAAATGAGCTTTAATGGGGATAAATGTAAGGTCATGCATTTGGGCAGAAGTAATAAGATGAATAACTATGTGCTTAATTCTAAAACTCTGGGCAAAACTGTCAATGAAAAAGACCTGGGTGTATGGGTGGATGACAAACTCATATTCAGTGGCCAGTGTCAGGCAGCTGCTACAAAGGCAAATAAAATAATGGGATGTATTAAAAGAGGCATAGATGCTCATGAGGAGAACATATTGTACCTCTATACAAGTCACTAGTTCGACCACACTTAGAATACTGTGCACAGTTCTGGTCTCCGGTGTATAAGAAAGACATAGCTGAACCAGAGCGGGTGCAGAGAAGAGCGACCAAGGTTATTAGGGGACTGGGGGGTCTGCAATACCAAGATAGGTTATTACACTTGGGGCTATTTAGTTTGGAAAAACGAACACTAAGGGGTGATCTTATTTTAATGTATAAATACATGAGGGGACAGTACAAAGACCTTTCTGATGATCTTTTTAATCATAGACCTGAGACAGGGACAAGGGGGCATCCTCTACGTCTGGAGGAAAAAAGGTTTAAGCATAACAACAGACATGGATTCTTTACTGTAAGAGCAGTGAGACTATGGAACTCTCTGCCGTATGATGTTGTAATGAGTGATTCATTACTTAAATTTAAGAGGGGACTGGATGCCTTTCTTTAAAAATATAATGTTACAGGTTATATATACCGGATTCCTTGATAGGGCGTTGATCCAGGGAACTAGTCTGACTGCCGTATGTGGAGTTGGGAAGGAATTTTTGCCCCAATGTGGAGCTTACTATTTGCCACATGGTTTTTTTTTGCCTTCCTCTGGATCAACATGTTAAGGCATGTTAGGTTAGGCTATGGGGTGAAGTAGATGGACTTAAAGTCTTCCTTCAACCTTAATAACTACAGTTATATGAAAAAGTTTGGGCACCCCTATTAGTCTTAAGCTTAATGATTTATAAAAATTGTTTTTTTTGCAACAGCTATTTCAGTTTCATATATCTAATAACTGTTGGACACAGTAATGTTTCTGCCTTGAAATGAGGTTTATTGTACTAACAGAAAATGTGCAATCTGCATTCAAACAAAATTTGACAGGTGCATAAGTATGGGCACCCTTATCATTTTCTTGTTTTAAATACTCCTACCTACTTTTTACTGACTTACTAAAGCACTTTTTTGGTTTTTTAACCTCATTGAGCTTTGAACTTCATAGCCAGGTGTATGCAATCATGAGAAAAGCTACTTAAAGTGGCCACTTGCAAGTTGTTCTCCTGTTTGAATCTCCTCTGAAGAGTGGCATCATGGGCTCCTCAAAACAACTGTCAAATGATCTGAAAACAAAGATTATTCAACATAGTTGTTCAGGGGAAGGATACAAAAAGCTGTCTCAGAGATTTAACCTATTTTGACTGTGAGGAACATAGAAAGGAAATGGAAGAACACGGATACAGTTCTTGTTAAGGCGAGAAGTGGCAGGCCAAGAAAAACATCAGAAAGGCAGAGAAGAAGAATGGTGAGATCAGTCAAGGACAATCCTCAGACCACCTCCAGAGAGCTGCAGCATCAACTTCCTGCAGATGGTGTCACTGTGCATCGGTCAACTATACAACGCACTTTGCACAAGGAGAAGCTGTATGGGAGAGTGATGCAAAAGAAGCCATTTCTGCAAGCACGCCACAGTCGGCTGAGGTATGCAAAAGCACATTTGGAGAAGCCAATTTCTTTTTGGAAGAAGGTCCTGTGGAGTGATGAAACCAAGATTGAGTTGTTTGGTCATACAAAAAGGCGTTATGCATGGTGGTAAAAAAACACTGCATTCCAAGAAAAACACTTGCTACCCACAGTAAAATTTGGTGGAGGTTCCATCATGCTTTGTGGCTGTGTGGCCAATGCCAGCACCGGGAATCTTGTTAAAGTTGAGGGACGCATGGATTCCTCTCAGTATCAGCAGATTCTTGACAATAATGTTCATGAATCAGTGACAAAGTTGAAGTTACGCAGGGGATTGATCTTTCAGCAAGACAATGATCCAAAACACCACTTCAAATCTACTCAGGCATTCATGCAGAGGAACAATTACACTGTTCTGGAATGGCCTTCCCAGTCCCCAGACCTGAATATCATTGAACATCTGTGGGATCATTTGAAGAGGGCTGTCCATGCTCGGTGACCTTCAAACTTAACTGAACTGGAATTGTTTTGTAAAGAGGAATGGTCAAAAATACCTTCATCCAGGATCCAGGAACTCATTAAAAGCTACAGGAAGCGACTAGAGGCTGTTATTTTTGCAAAAGGAGGATCTACTAAATATTAATGTAACTTTTCTGGTGAGGTGCCCATACTTATGCACCTGTCAAATTTAGTTTGAATGCAGATTGCACATTTTCTGTTAGCACAATAAACCTCATTTCAAGGCAGAAACATTACTGTGTCCAACAGTTATTAGATATATGAAACTGAAATAGCTGTTGCAAAAAAAACAATGTTTATAGAACATTAAGCTTAAGATTAATAGGTGTGCCCAAACTTTTTCAAATAACTGTATATAACTATGTAACTATGTAACATGCTCACAGCATATCGTTTGTTGAAATGCAATATGTCACTAAAAATGCATTGTCTACATTCTCACCTGAACTTTTTTCCAGCCAATCTTGGTGCAATTAGCGACGAATGATGAAAGATTTCACCAAGACATTGCGCTGATGGAGAACAGGTACCAGGGAAAGTGGAGTATCTCAATGCTGGCTATTACTGGAATCCTATTCGAGAAGCATCTGACACGGATTATAAATGAAATTCATCTGCAAAATACTCTCAAACAATTGCTTTTGCTACTGACATCAATGCACATGAATGTAGTATCTTGGACGTCATAATGTAGACTATAAACTGTTGTTTCTTAAAAACCTTTCGCAGCACATATTCGTGTTCAGCATATCAAAGTCCATAAGATACAATAACATTTTCTCATGAAACAAGAACTTCCCTGAAGTATATTGCGCATTGTAATTGGTACAGAAACCTTTGTTTGAAAACAGAGAGGTCAGATGTTTCCAGTAGTTCTTTACCAAGCCTGCACACACTGCAACAGGGATTTTGGCCCACTCCTCCAAACAGATCTTCTCCAGATCTTTCAGGTTTTGGGGCTGTAGATGGGCAACATTGAGTTTCAGCTCCCTTCAAAGATTTTCTGTTGGGTTCAAGTCTGGAGACTGGCTAGGCCACTCCAGGACCTTCAAATGCTTCTTACGGCTATGTGTTTCTGGTCATTATCAAGCTGGAATAACCAGCCATGACCCATCTGCAATGCTATTACTGCCTGAAAAAGATTCTTGGCCAAAATGTCGTGATTCATGATCCTATCCATCATCCCTTCAATATTATGCAGTCATCCTGTCTCCCCAAAGTATGCTGTTTCGCCCACCATGCTTCATGATGTGATGATGTTCTTGGAGTTTTTGTCATCTATCTTCTTCCTCCAAACATGGTGAGTGGAGTTGATATGCATGCCCTGCAGGATTTTAATCCATGACGGTGTAGTGTGTTATTAATGGTAATGTTTGAAACTGTGGTCCCAACTCTCTTCAGGTCATTGACTAGTTCTTCATGTGTAGTTCTGGGCAGATTCCTGACCTTTCTCAGAATCATCCTTACTCCACAAGGGGAGATCTTGCATGGAGCAGACCGATGAAGATTGTGAGTCATCTTGTGTTTCTTCCATTTTCTAAAGTTGTATAATTGTGCCAACAGTTGTTGCCTTCTCACCAAAGCTGCTTGCCTAGTGTGCTGTAGCCCATCCCAGCCTTGTGCCGGTCTACAATAGGCAGCTCTTTCGTCTTGACCATGGTGGAGAAGTTGGCATTTGATTAATTGAGTTTGTGGACGGGTGTCTTTTATACAGGCAACGAGTTCAAATAGGTGCAATTAATACCGGTAATGAGTGCAGAGTAAGAGACTTTTTGATGAAACACTGACAGAATTCTTGCTGGATGGTAGGCGATCAAATACTTGTTTCATGCAATAAAATACAGTTTAACTATTTGAAAAGCATACAATGTGATTTTAAGGTTTTTATTTTTAGATTCTGTCTCTCACAGGTGAAGTGTACCTGCAATAAAAATTACTGACCTCTCCATTCTTTGTGGGTGGAAAACTTGCAAACTCGACAGTATATCAAATACTTATTTTCCTCATTGTTAGCGTTTTGCATTAGCATGGTGGTATGAATGTGAAATACTGTATATTGTTCTTTATTATGCTCTGGGATCTTTCTCCATACCCCAGAGCATAATAAACATAATATTCAAAAAATAATAAAAATCCTTATGCTCACCTTAATGCTCATGGTCCTCATCGGATCTTCATATCAGCATCAACAGCACTGACATCTTCAGGCCTCAGTCGCTAGGTCAGGGCTTCCAGATTTGCTAGGACTGGGTTCTGTGCATGATGTAATCTGTCTCTGCATGTGCCACAACTTTTGCAGGCCCATCTCAGAACCCACTCTACCGAGGAATAGCGAAAGCTGAAGGCAGGTGGAGGACACATCAGAGGAGGTAACACTAAAACAGTTCAGTCAGTTCAGTCAGTTCACTCCGTCTATTGAAAAAAGCTTACCTTGTCTTCACGAAAAGTTTTCAGCCTCTTTTGTTTAAATCCCAAAAAGTTCCCCACAGTGTGGCTATATAGACAAAATTTGTTTTCTCTATTCTTATTGATTACGGCTTCATTTATTTCAGTATTTTCTAAGAAAACTTAATTTCCAAGATTCAATGGGAAAAAAAGTTTACTTTAATGACAAAGGAGAAATGACCACGAACTATCACATTAATAATTTAATAATAGTGTTTGAGTCTCGGTTCATTTTAAAACATGTTGGAATATTTGATCTATCTGTACAAGAAGAAGATCAGCTTTTGATAGATAATAGTCAAATATTGTGGAAAAATGGCAAGGTGAGTATTATAATCTCTGTTTATGTATGATTTACTGATGAGCGAGTGGCATTGTTGCTCGGGTTTTCCCAAGTATGCTCCGGTGTCCTCTGAGTATTTTAGCATGCTTAGAGATTTAGTTTTTATCTCCACAACTACATGATTTGCGACTACTGGACAGACTGAATACATGTGAGAATTCCCTAACAAATAGGCAACCTCCACATGTACTCAGACTGGCTAACAGCCACAAATCATGCAGCTGTGTTGACAAAAAACTAAATCTCCGAGCACGCCGAAATACTCGGAGGACACCCGAGCATACTCGGAAAAACCCGAGCAACGAGTATACTTGCTCATCACTAGTATGATTGTTGTAATGTATATGGCTGAACATTCAATAAGTTATATGTTATCTGAATGGTTCCCTTTAATCCTTTTTCCCTGACATATTGCTAAATTCTGTTTTTGGGAAATAAATTATTCTTAAATATGAATTACCTTAAGAGTCTTGAAATTTGTATATTTTAATAAAAGTCTGAAGCTAGCTTCAAAGATGCAGATAGAGCAATACTGAAAATGGTTTTCTCTAAACTTAAAGGTGTGTTTTGATAGCTAAAATAATAAAGTTTTGCCTTTGGGACAATATATATTTCTTCCAAAATTTTCGTCCAACTTGTATATTTTAATGAAAGGCTGAATTCAGATGTGTAAAAGTCAGATTTCGGAACATAGTTTAAAAAATACAAACAGAAATATTTAAAACAGTTGTCAACAAACTTAAAGTGTAGGTTCAATACCTAAAATGTCCTTTATAAATAACTATTCTAACACCCTAAGCACCTTTATCATGTGCTTGTTTATAAAACACAATACACGTCTCCCTATCCAGCTTATCCCTAAATGTGTTTTATTTTTACTTCACTTCATGTAACTTTTCGTTTAAGGGGATTTTAAAACTGGATATTAGAGGAAGCAAACTATGTGCTCAATTTTCCAAAGCGTCTGTCACTCCTCATGGAACAGGACATCATCGAAGGGAGGTTTTACAATCACCACAATGATAACTAATAGTGTGACCAAAAGTTTGCATATCACACATATTCTGGGACTGATTTTTCATGACACGTTAAACTTCATGAAAATGATGACATTAATTCGATAACATCTTGTTTATTTATGTAAATTTGGATGAAAATTTTGCAAAATTTTTAATTTTAAAGCTGTGAATTTTTATGCATTTTTTATCAGAAAGCCACATGAAAGTAGTTAAAATGTTTCAGTTCCCATATTTTTAAATTACATCAGCATCATGTTGAAAGTGTTTTATTTTGTTAGGCTATTGGAACTTTAGTAGTAATTTTCATATTTTCAACAGAACTTATAAAATCTATTTTTTTCACAGACTTTTTCAGAAATGAATTGACCTTAAGTTATACCAATTGAAAAACTACACCCCTTAATTTAATTAAAACCATATTCAGGAAGTTTGTTAACACTTCATGTGGTTTACGGGAATTAATAAAAAGTAGAAACAAAATGAAAAATTACATTCTTTCCATTAAATTTTTGTTTTAACCTCATTTTTCATTTTTACAAGCTGTAATTAGAGAAAACGGGCTGAAAAATGTATTAAGCTATTTCTACTGAATGCGTCGATATCCCGTATGTGGTTTGGGTGTACTGTTAAGACATACGGCATCACACAGAATGGAAGGAATTCTATTTAAATTTTGGAGCACATTTTTGGCTGGAAAAGATTGCGGAAGCCTTGTCACATTTGTATTACCCCAGAAGTTCTAAAATGGCAGAAACCATCTTAAAGTTACATCCTCTTTTGAAAATTACACCCCAAAAGGTATTCAACCTTTTCGGACTCACAGATGCTTCACGAAAGCTCATTACATTAAGACGAGAAAATAAAAAATAACATTATTGACATAAAAATGTAGTTTTAGCCCCAATATTTTCCCTTTCACAAGGGTAGTAGACTTAAGTTGACCTCACATTTTGTAAGGCAATTTCTATTAAGTATGCAAATACCCAATTTGTAAAAAAGAAAAGTGCATAAAGCAATTTCTACTAAATGCGTCAATGCCAAATATGTGGTTGGAGTCTAGTATTTGGGCAAACAGTATGGCTAAGAAGGTAAGGCCTGCTGAATGACTTGTGGAGCACAATTGTGGCTTGAACAGATTCTGGTCACCTTGTAGAGCCCTAAAAACAGGAAAGTACAAGGTATTTATCTTAGGGTGCAAGGACCTTTTCGGACTCAGAGGTGCTTTGCAAAGGTTTATAAAATTGGGACGTGAAAATGAAAAGTTATGGGTTTTTTTCACAAAAATGTTATTTTAGCACCATATTTTTCTCTTTCCCAAGAGTAATAGACAACATGAGAAGATGCAATTTGTAAATCAATGTCTTCTCAGTACAACAATACAACATTTGTGGTTTTTAACTACTGTTTGGTCACACAGCAGGGCTCTGAAGGGAAGCTGTGCAATTAGACTCTAGGAGCATAGTTATGGCTGCAATATATTGTGGACACCATGTGGCATTGTTAATACCCCCAAGGTGCCAGAATAGCAGAAACCACCCATAAATTACCCCATTTCGGAACTTACACACTTCAAGGCTTTTATGTGACCTTTTTGGTCTTCATACAATTTTATAACATCGAAATTCATGAATAAAAAATTTCATTTTTCCACCAAAAATGATGCTTTAGCCATAATTTTTTATTTTTCATAAAAGGTTGCAGTAGTAGTCCCCTTCTTCTATTAAGCAGTTAATTTCCATTTCAATTGACAGCGGCATCAGAGGGGTTAAATACCCAAACATTGACACTAATGCAGATCGCAGACATTAATGCAGGGAGTCATCTATGCTCTGTAACTCCCATCCATTGATGATTTTTTCCAGCTCTGCTTGTGAGAAGGCCCGGTCATCGTGCCGCACATATACGGCGAATGTCAAGAAGAGTTTAAAGTATAGTATTTATGTTTGCATTCCATGTTATGTTCAGATTTCTAATTTCCAATATTTTTTTTCATTCTTTCTCCTATTATCACTTAAGGTGGATGTTGGTTTTCTTAGCCAAGAGACTTGGCTTAAAGACAACCATTTTAGATAGGTAAAGTGGGGGGTTGGATCCTGTGATCCTCACTGATCTGTTAAAATACCTATCTTAAATCTGCAGCTTTTGCATGAGTTGTGTGCACACAGTGGTGCATAGGCTCAAACTTTGATTGATGGAAGTCTCAGATACACCTTAAAATATGTTGCTCATTTAAAGATATTGTCAAAAATTTACATATTGATGAGCTATCGATAGGTCATCAATATGTAATCAGTGGGGATACAACATCTGGCACCCCCCACTGAACAGCTCATACCTGCTCGTGCAACAGATAAATGAATGTAACCAATGGATGAAGCTGAATTTATTTTTCTAATTAAAAATGCATAAAAAATTTCATATATTAAATATTTTATTTTTAGCTTCAACAATGAGAAAATAAATATATTGTACTAAAAATGTGATCATTCATGTTTTAGGTTCCAGTCTCTAAGTGCACTGAGGACTGTCCACCAGGTTATCGAAGGATCCTAATGAACGGAAGCCATAAGTGCTGCTTCGAATGTCTGCAGTGTTCTGATGGGGAAATATCTAATGAGACAGGTATTTACTACTTTTTCATTCAAGGATAATTTGCTTATATTACAAGTATTCTGATCTTTATATTTTGCTCAGAAGTTTATTTCATTTTATATTTTTTTACTCTATAAATAAGTACATTTAGTATACTGTCTTCTTTTTGTGAATATCTGATTGGTTAAATTGTGTATTTGTGCCATTGGCTGCGGAAATGGGGAGTTTGACAGCTGCCAGAAGAGAATTGGTAATAGGTTATGATGTCTTCAGGAGATTAATGATCTTGATCACAAAGGGTTTCACCACCAATGGGCTCGAGATGGAAGATGGCCCAAGTAGACATGTGGTGCTTTTAGCTGGACTTGCATTTCAGGGTGCACATTCAGTTGAAATGTACAGCGATAGATATAGAAGAAACCGGTCTATCAGAGACCAGCAGCTGACGTTGGTGCTCCCGTCAAGGGTTGCACACAATGTTACTGCCATGTGCTGTCCCACTCTATTGAGCAGGTTATGGAGCAGGACGAGAGCGCTGCTTATTGACTAGGAGAATCAAGCATTGGAGAATAGCGCCAGGACAAGGTACATTATTTAAAAAAGGACCATGATAAGGGACATTATTAAAGAAAAGGGCCAGGATGGGGAATGGGGACATTTTTAGAGGATGAGGGACATTATTTAAGGATTGTTAATGGACATTATTACATGATCGGTATAAAGTAGGGCAACATTATTACAGAATGGAGGACAGTACTAAAGAATAGGAAACAGTATGGTGGGCTTTATTACAGGATTGGGGTCAAGATAACGGACCTTTTCACAGGATAAGGGCCAGGATGGGGACAGTACTACTGGATAGGAGTGAGGATGGGGAACATTAATACAGGATGGAGGCCTGGACAGATGACATTATTATAGGACAGCAGACAGTATTACAAGATGAGGGGCATTATTACAGAATGGGGACAGGATGGGACACAGCATTACGACATAGGGGACAGGATTTCAGACATTATTAAAAGATTGAGGCCAAGATGTTGCACATAATTTCAGGATACAGTCCAGGATGAGGGACATTTCTACCGAATGAAGGCCAAGATGTACGACATTATTACTTATTATTACTGGATAGGGACCAGAATAGAGAAAATTATTACAGGATGAGGCCAGGAACGAAAACATTATTAAGCCTTGTGGTTCAGGATGGGGGGGGGGGGGGGGCATTATAAAATTATTGCAAAATTTGGACCAGGTTGGGGATATTATTACAGCATGAGAGCCAGAATGAGGGACATTTTTTATTAATTATGGCAGACCGGAGGGGACACAATTGCAGTAAATAAGATATTATTACAGGATGGGGGGAATTAATATAGGAAAGGAGCCACATTGGAATACATTATTACAGGGGAGACATTTTTATAGGATGGGGAACATTCTGAAATGATAAGGACCAGGATAGGGGACATTATTACTTGATGGGGCAAGAATTGGTTTAGGTCTTTCCATAAATTATCTATTGGATTCAGGTCAATTGATTGGCTGGGCTATTGTAACAGCTTTATTTTCTTTCTCTTAAACCAATTGAGAGTTCCATTGACTGTGTGTTTGGGAGTATTGTCTTGCTGAAATTTCCACCTTGTTTCATCTGTATCATACTGGTAGATGGAAGATGGTTATTCTCAAGAATGTCTCCATACATTGGTCCATTCAGCTTTCCCTTAAATATAGGAAGTTTGCTAGTGCTCTATGCTGAAAAATATCCCCACACCATGATGTTCCAACCTTAAACTTTATTGTTTATGATGTGTGTCTATGCTGTGATATACAGTACCTTTTGGCCTCCAAACATGGTGTGTATTATGGCATCCATAGAGTTCAGTTTTGGTCTCATCTGACCAGACTACATTCTCCCAGTAATTCACAGATTTGTTTAAATGCTCCTGAGCAAACTTTAAACATTCTTGAATATGCTTTTTGTTCAGCCATGGAGTCTTACCTGGTGAGCATGCATAAAGGCCATGAAGTTCAAATATATTGATTAGTGTTTTATTTGAAACAATTGTACCTGCTGTTTTCTGGTTTTTCTTTAGCTCTTCACAGGTGGTCCTAGGCTCTTGAACATTTCTTTTGACAATTCTTTTTACTACTGTCATGCATATGAGTTTGAACTACTGAGCCTGTGGTTTGTGGTTGTCTTATCTGTCCACCAAGCCACAGAGGATTCACCTTTTTTCAGGGTGGTTAGTTTTTAATAACCTTGGTTCAGTTTTTTTAGTGTAACAGGTGTTTTCATTTACTCATTTGTTTGCTCTATCACCTTTCTGGTGTGGCTTTATATACTTTCCCCTGTAGGTGTTTACTGCTGGTCATAGTCTCGTTTGGATGTCAGACATACTGCTGTAGTTTAAGTAAGTCAGTAAAAGACCAGCTAGGGTTTGTCTCTCTGCTGTTTATGCTCTTTACCTGCACTTAGCTTCTGTTTAATTTTAGGAATTTGGCAGAATTTTTTCTAACAGTATGTGTTTATTAATGATGAGCAAGCACTAAAATGCTCGAGTGCTCCTTACCTGAACCAGCAGGTAGGATGCTCAGATGGACTTGACTCAAGGAATGAGTATAATAAAAGTCAATAGGAAACTTGAGAATTTTTTTGGCAGAACCTCCCAAGAAATCTAAGGAGGAAGGAAAATTGCTAAAATGGATGGAAACAGAGCTCAAATGGATTGGGAACAGCATTGGGAAGGTGCCTGGGTGCATCTCTGACTGTCGCTGCTGGGAACAATGTTGTCAGAGTATTATGCCCTTTTTTAGTGACAATAAAACATCAAAACCCAAAGAGAAAATTAATTTTACAGGAAAAGAGGTTAGAAAACATTCTTTTTTGTATATGGAAATTAAAAAAGAAAAAAAAACCTCCTCCACCCCTTAGGCTATGCATTTCTGCACTTTCTTATTCCTTTGAAAGGTGAAAAAACTTTCACAGGTAAATTTAATTTTAAAATGTTACTACTTTACCTGGGCATGTGGTGTGTGTTACAAGGTCAGACACATCCTGTATAATTTATGAAGGACGGACTCTGAAACTCACAAAGCCTATGCAAGCAATGCAAGAACTGCCAAAAATTAGAAGGAAAGGGGACTCCAATACACCCTGTATTAGACATGAAGGACACATTCTGTTAAAATTGTTAGTTAGCGGGACTCCTAGACGCATAAAGCATATGAACTAATTGTAAAGGCGGCCAGACATGAGGAGAGACACCCTGTAAGACACATAGTGGATTGTCACAGAATAATTTTTCCCATAATTAAGAAATGGGACTCCTAGACTGGTAATGCCTATGCACTAAGTGGAAGGCCTAGCAAAAAATTAAAGGATGGACTGCAATACTCACTAGAAGACATGTAGAGGATGGCTTCAGAATAATTTTTTGACAATTTTAAAAAGATTGTGATGAGGCCCTCTCCCACAGCTACTGCTTTGAGCCACGTAACATTTTCCGAATGTTTATCTAAAGATGACCACAAGCAGCCTGAATTTGTCAATTAATTCATGCAAATCAGTTATCATTTTGTGGACTGTGAAAGAGATTTATGTGGCCCCCAAAAAAGGAGGTCCTACTCATGTAAGAATTATGTGGTAAGTAACTACCCATGGCTATTTTCTCTGAGACTCATGTCCAGAGAGAGAATTTTAAAAACAGTGGGACTCATGCACTGCTAAAGCCTGTGCATTTAGTGCAGGCCCCAGCAACAATATAAAGGGGCAATTGCAATATATCCTTGAAGAAATGAAGAAGATGCCTTCAGAATAAATCTTTTGACAATTTTGAAAAGAGTAGGACTCTTACACTGGTAAAGCCTTGCATAACTTTAAAATCTTGGAACACACATAGAGGATGGCATCAGAATACATTTTTGGGAACTTTTAAGAAGAGTGGAACTCCTACACTAGTAAAGCCTATGCACTAAGTGCAAGGGCCGTAAAAAACTAGGGTGGACTGCAATACCCCCTGGAAGAAACGTATGGGAGAGCCTCAGAAAACATATTTTCAAATTTAAAGGAGTGGGACTACTAGACTGGAAAAGTATATGCACTAATTGAAAGGCCTAGCAACATTTTAAAGGAGGTACTGCACTAAATCCTGGAAGACACATAGAGGATGGGTTCAGAATACATTGTTTGACAATTTTAAAAAGATTGTGACTTTTATATTTTACAAAGATTATGACTTTTAAATATTAAAACAATTGTGATGTGACCCTTTGCCACAATTACTGCTTTTGGGCCACGTTAGATTATGCCTTCTTTTGTGAATGCCTATTTACGGATGACCAAAAACAGTCAGAATTTTTCAATTCATGAAATGCAGCTATCAAGTTGTGGACTGTATAAAAGAAAGAAAGACAGAAAGAAAGAAAGAATGTGTAACATGTGCACATCAACCAAGACCCCCAATTATAAAAGTAAGTCAAAGACTCACCTTTAGTGGTTGTGCATCCAGGCACAATCCAGTGGTAAACGTGTGAATCAATGGGGCTGCTGCTCCACTGGCTGGATCCCTCACAGGATCCAGAACATGTTGAAGAGGGAAGTTTTTTGTTGAGGTAATTTTATAGCCCACGAGCGTCCAGTCCTGACCGAGAATTGTAGGTTTTAAACATATTATTTACTACTCGTTTTGGAGCAGTTCCTGCTCCTTCTTCAGGCAAGCATATATCACGTGTGATGGTTACAACTATTATATACAATGCAGTGATTATTGGCTAAAAAATCAAATGCTGGACGCAACAGGTGGTAATCCAAATATGTAAACGGACCTCGTCTCCTTTCTTGGTCACCAGCAAATACCATAACCCTGTATGAATAATACCAAGCCTCTGACGAGCTGTATTGATTTAAAAAACTCTTATGCTAGAACCACTGAAATATCCTATAAAATCAATTATTACAAAAGTATTACAGGTAAATTTAAGCAAAGGACACAGGGAAAAAATTAGAGTCAGGAAAGCATCACTAGTTAACAGTAGTTGACTGGTAGAAATCGGGTTCATAAGGTAAACAGGCCTTGCTGTACACTATAATGGGATGCCTGACTGTGATGCAACTTCCGGTGCTCGCGTAGCGCGCGCATGCGCCATATTCTATGTCTGTGATTGGAAACAGCTGATGCTTATGCTATATATTTTTGCACTGACACACATGTAGCCACGGCCCCCCAAAGAAGCCTATGCAAAACGCCAAAAAAAGGGGCTGGCTGTCAGGACAAATCACAGTGACTGACATGGGTAAGGATCAGTCTGTGACCTTAGACTATAATGTCCATTACCTATAGGTACATTATAGTGTACAGCAAGGCCTGTTTACTTTATGAACCTGATCCTACCAGTCAACTACTGTTAACTAGAGATGCTTTCCTGGCTCTAATTTTTTCACTGTGTCCTTCGCTTAAATTTACCTGTAATATTTTTGTGATAATTGATTTTATAAGATATTTTGTGACTCACATTACATCTTTGTACTAATAAAAATACTTTTTTGTACATACTTTATGACAGACTTTATGACTTCAATTTTTTTGAATTGTTCATATATTTATGGGAGTTCTGTCCTTTTATCATTTGGAGATGGCTGTCTCTCTATGTATAGAGTATCTCTGCTCTGAATTAATTATCTAAGGTGATGAAAAAGCAAGAACTTGACTTCAATGAAACTAAAGCTGTTGACGTGTTGAGTAAAGGCTATGTGGAAAGTTAAGATCTTATCACCATTTCTGTAAATAAAATTGAAGAAACACCAAAAAAGCATTCACTGTAAGTACTGAAGAGCAGAGGGTCAGAGCAGTTCAGTTGAAGAGAATGATTGGCAGTGAGTCATTGGACTCGTCCCTGAAGCAGAGGAAATAAGCCTGCAGGAATTTCTTGGAAAATCACTGTCCGTGGCCATTTTCTTCAAGACTCATGTCGAGAGAGAGAATTTTAAAAACAGTGGTACACCTGCACTTAGTGCACGGCCTGGCAAAAATTTAAAGGAGGGATCCAGAGAGAGAGTTTTAAAAACAGTGGTACACCTGCACTGCTAATGCCTATGCACTTAGTGCAAAAATTTAAAGGAGGGATTGCTATACACTCTGGGAGAGATTTAGAGGAGGGCCTCAGAATTTTTAACAGTTGTACAAGATTGTACAGAGACATATTGTCGGCTGTGGAAGAAATTTATCCAACCATAAGGATCACTCATTTCCATCAGATGATACTGACACGAGACAACGAGAAATAGAACAAGATGGTAAAAAGCAAAAACATGCCATGAATGAAACAAAAGCTGTTGACATGCTGAGTGAAGTCTATGTTAAAAGTGAAAATGTTATCATCATTTCTGTATTAAAAATTGAAGAAACACCGCAAAACAACAAAGGGATGGATAAGACTGCATTCAATGTAACTGGTGAAGAGCAGAGGGTCAGAGAGGTCAGTTAAAAGTAGTGACTTGCAGTGATTCAGGATATCATCCCCAGAAGAGGACCGGACCTAAGTGTGCATGGAGAGTCACTGTCCGTGGCCATTTTTCTCTTAAAATCATGTCCAGAGGGGGAATTTTAAAAACAGTGGGGGTCCTACACTGCTCAAGCCTATGCACTTAGTGCAAGTTCCAGAAAAATGTAAAAGGGGGATTGCAATACACCCTGAAAGACATGTGGAGGAGGGCCTCAAAATAAATTTTATGACAATTTTAAAAAGAGTGGGACTCCTACACTGGCAAAGCTTATGCACTAAGTGCAAAACCTAGCATAAGTTTAATAGAAGGATTGCAATGTAACCTGGGAGACACACAGAGGAGGTCTCAGAATTATTATTTTTTTGTAAATTTTCTAAAGAGTAGTACTTTTGGCTATTGGCTACGGCATTACAGTGATTGTCAGGCAATCTCCACATGTTTAGTGACTGAAAAGCAGCCACAAACATACGGGATGGGGACTCGAGTACCACGCCATACTCGGCCGAATACCGCGAAGCTCAAACAAGTATCAAGCATTAAAGAGTATGCACGCTCATCAATGGTATTTGTTCCTTTATTTTGTACTTTATAGTATGTTTCACTCACTCTGGGATCACTTTCTATTTCTGCATACTTTCCCTGTTGTATGTTATTTGGACTCTGCTCTGCTCTCCGCTTATTTAGGAGGAAAATGAAGCCCTCAACGGCCTTTTAGGCAGCATAGGTCTGTGGTTAGATCTATAACAGATCACACAATGGAATCACTAGGGACTGCAGGGTCAAGATTTCTAGTCTGTGCAGGAACCAGCAGGATCAGTTGCAGTTTTTAGTGTGTTAACTATTTTACCGAGTGACTTGTTACACTACCATAACAAATATATGGTCATGGCAAGGAGGTATTTATCCCCTGTTTGCGGTTTATAATTGGTAGGTTAGTTCTGGTATAACAGACAGGGTCTATAACAATATGGTGATATTTGTTATTTTGCAACTATTATTTACAACTATTGCTTAGAAAATAATACCATTTACATGTTTTCTATGAGATTTGCATATTTTTCATTTTATCGATAGTCATCTGATAAACATACTAGGGAGGGTCCAGTTCCATAATTTGCAACAGGACCTTTAGTCCTGTAGTTGCACCACTGGATGTCATTCATTCTACACATTAATGCATTTACTGGATTGTTTTTTAGTCTAATGATCGCTTCGCCCAACTTCTTATTTTGAAGTGGAGAACTATGAATCTAAGTGTAAATGTCAGATTTATTTATATTCTACCTGAACATGTGATATGCATTAGCACTTCTTCGAATTTCCAACAATAGTCAATAATGACAAATCAAGAAACATCTTACTGTTATTTATGCCATGTATTTAAAAAAAATGTCTATCTTGACTAAAAGACCAAACACTTTTTTTTTTCTCCTGGGTTAAAGTTACTAATCTCTATGTACAGGATCCTATAGTTACCAGAAATGCCATAAGTATAAGTTACGTACAAAGGACTTCTAGATCTCTACAAAGTGTAAAAATTTCAATCTTTTAAAAAATTCTCAAAAACTGTACTGTTGGAGAAAGAAAAAACATATGAATCTAGAATGCTACAGGCACCCATACAACTGTTTATTATGTTGGTTGGAGCCCAAGTCTAAATTTTGAAACATGGACCACATGACTCTGGTTATAATTATTATTATTTATTATTATATCGCCATTTATTCCATGGTGCTTTACATGTGAGGAGGGGTATACATAATAAAAAAACAAGTACAATAATCTTAAACAATACAAGTCACAACTGATATAGGAGGAAAGAGGACCCTGCCCGCGAGGGCTCACAATTTACAAGGCATGGGTGAGGATACAGTAGGTGAGGATAGAGCTGGTCGTGCAGTGGTTTGGTCGATCGGTGGTTACTGCAGGTTGTAGGCTTGTCAGAAGAGGTAGGTCTTCAATTTCCTTTTGAAGGTTTCCACGGTAGTCGAGTCTGATATGTTGGGGTAGATAGTTCCAGATTAGGGGGATGAGTGGGAGAAATATTGTATGCAATTTTGGGAAGAGGAGATAAGAGGGGAGTAGAGAAGGAGATCTTGTGAGGGTGAGAGGTTGCATGCAAGTAAGTTCTGCGAGATGAGGTGACAGATGTAAGGAGGAAATAAGTTGTGGATGGCTTTGAATGCCATGATTAGGGTTTTGAACTGGAGTCTCTGGGTAATGGGAGCCAGTGAAGGGATTGACATAGGGGAGAGGCCGGGGAATAGCAGGGGGACAGAGTTTAGAATAGATTGGAGGGGTGTGAGAGTCAGTTTTTTTAAGTATTTAAACAAATATGTTAGAACTTGGTGGCTTTGTTGCATTTATCAGGACACATCTTACTGCTCTTTATGCCATCTATTTATTGCATAAGCAATATATCTCTATGTTGCCAGATTCTCTAGTGACAGAAATAGCAAATGCATTCGTCATGCATAAAGAATCTTTAGGTCTGTAAAAAGTCTAAAATCTTCCATTTTTAAATAAAATTCATAAAACTGTAATTTTGTACATTATATATTTTTATATTATTCTTTTAGACAAGCGATCGTGCATCAGGTGTCCAAGAGAACATTGGCCAAATGACAACAATCAATGTGCACCAAAGGAGACAGAATTTTTATCATATACCAATGACTCAATAACACTTATAATAACTATCATTGTTATTTTTCTTTTTCTCAAAACTTCATTTATTTTTAGCATCTTCACTTTATTTAGAGATACACCAGTCGTAAAAGCATCTAACCAAAGCTTAAGCTTCCTCCTACTTGTCTCCATTATGTTAAGCTTCCTCTGTATATTTTTGTTCCTTGGTCGCCCTACAAGAGTCACGTGTATGCTTCGTCAGACTTTATTTGGGATCATCTTCTCAGTAGCCATTTCCTCTATTCTGGCTAAGACAATTATGGTCTACACGGCATTCAAAGCCTCCAAACCTGGAAGCAAATGTCAAAAATTTAATGGACTAAAGATCACCAACTGTTTAGTCTTTGTTTGTACATTTGTCCAAGTTGTACTTTGCATTATCTGGTTATCTACTGCACCGCCATTTCCAGAAAATAACTTTGACTTGTATGCAGACAAAATTGTTCTTCAGTGTAATGAAGGCTCAATAATAGCATTTGCCATTATTCTGGGGTACTTGGGTTTACTTGCCGCACTGAGTTTCTTCGTTGCTTTTCTGTCGAGAAATTTGCCAGATAGTTTCAATGAAGCTAAATACATCACTTTCAGCATGTTGGTTGTCTGCAGTGTCTGGGTAGCTTTTATTCCGGCATATTTAAGTGTAACTGGAAAAAGTTCAGTTCTTGTAGAGATATTTGCTATATTGTCTTCTAGTGTTGGCATTTTGGCCTGTATATTTTTCCCTAAATGTTATATTATTATCCTGAGACCAGACTTAAATTCAAAGGACAATTTGTTAAAGAAAAAGCCTAAATATAATAGTGATAATATAACCACATGAATCATGCTTAGCAATGTAATGCATTCAGATATTTACAATGTGTAGCTTCTTTATTTCCATAATGATTCAATTTCTATTTTAGATCTTTGTTAGAATTCTGTGTGGAATCATTGGTTCAGAATTTTTTTAAATTGAAAACCTTTAAAAATACATCCAATAAATATTTTAGACACCTGATGAACTTACTCCAGTATTGTAGGCAAATCTTTGTTTTTAAAATGTTGATATACGGCAAATACGTTTATGCCCAAAATTTACAAAAGTATTCTAATTCTGATTAATTTAGTGGCTAAACAGAAAAAAAAAAGAATTATGTTTCCAAGCTATAGAGTACCTATGCTCATCTTCAGGCTCATTTACAAATGAATTAATGAGGCAAGAGCACAACATTTAAGGGATATTACAATGAGACATTTGTGCATAGGGTGGATAGGATGATGCTTCCTAAAGATAAGCCAGGTAAATCAAATTAAGGTTTCAGTTGCAAATAGAGAGGTAGTGGAAATGATAGCTTAGAAATATGGAGTCAGTATGTTGAAGGCGTGAACTGTGTCAAAGTAGTGAGTAATAAATTCATAAAAAGAAGATGTCGCTGTTTATTTGTGCCAATTTTTTCAGTTTTTCAAATCAATATGTGTTAAGTACATTGGGGTATCGTCCATAAAAAAAATCCATTATTAAACATTTTAAAAAGCAAGATAAAGGTCAATAAGGAAAACAAGATAAAGGTCTCTATTCATCAAGGAGATTTAGCCATTTTTATGGTGCAAAATGACTACAAGTATAGCAAATGTTTTTGCCAAAATTATGTAAGAAATACACCAGTCCTCACCAGCCCCACTCTTTTAGATAAGTAAGTGGATGGACTAATTAAACAAATAAAAAACTGTCTTATTACCTACAGTAGCAATCTAAAGATTATCCTTGTTTTTATGGAGCAGGAACAGATTAGGTGTTTTCAAAGTAAAGAAGTAATGACTTGTCAACAAGTCATGGAAAAATATTCTTTCTTTGGGAGCAGTTCAAGTTTGTTTACAGCAGTAGTACAGTGTAGCTAGATACAGTGGCAGTGAAAGATACTGCATAAATACATATAAAAATACTAGATGGCGGCCCGATTCTAACATATCGGGTACTCTAGAATATGTAGGTAGTATATAGCACAGGCTACGTACTATATTGCACACTGACATGGTATATAACACAACCAACGTAGTATATAACATAGCTACATAGTATATAACAGAGCTACGCAGTATGTAACACAGCATACATAGTATATAGCAGAGCTACGTAGTATATAACACAGCCACATAGTATATAACATAGCCACGTAGTGTATTACACAGCTACGTAGTGTATTGCACAGGCACATAATATATTGGTCAGCCACGCAGTATATAGCAGAGCCACGTAGTATATAACATAGCCACATAGTATATTGTAGAGCCACGTAGTATATTGCACAGGCACGTAGTATATTGCACAGCCACGTGGTATATAACAGTCACATAGTGTATTGCACAGCTACGTAGTGTATTGCACAGCTATGCAGTATATTGGTCAGCGACGTAATATATAGCAAAGCCATGTAGTATACAATATAGCCAAGAAGTATATTGTAGAGGCACGTAGTATATAACAGAGCCACGTAGTATATTGCTAGTTGACGTAGTATATAATAGAACCAACACAGCTACATAGTATATTGCAGAGCTACGTAGTAAATAACACAGAGAACGTAGTATATTGCACAGCCACGTAGTATATTGGACAGTCACATTGTATATTGCCCAGCTGCATAGTACATAGCACAGAGATGTAGTATATAACAGAGCCCACACAGTATGCAACACAGCCCACGTAGTATATAGCAATGTGGGCACTATATGCGTGGTTAAAAAATACTTAAAATAAAAAATAAACATATACTCACCTTCCGAAGGCCCCTTGAAGTCCTGGCGCCTGTGTGCAGAGCATGCAGCAGCTTCCGGTCCCAGGGTTGGTATGAGCGCAGGACCTGTGATGACATCACGGTCACATGACCGTGACATCATGGCAGGTCCTTCTCGCATAGCATCCTTGGCACCAGAACCTGCCGATTGCACTGCCGAGGACAGCACGCGACGTCGGAAGGTGAGAATAACCTTTTTTTATTATTATTTGTAATTTTAGATCTTTTTACTACTGATGCTGCATACGCAGCATCAATAGTAAAAAGTTGGTCAAACAGGGTAAATAGCTGCGTTGATGGAGTGCGTTACATCGCGGCATAATGCTTTCAGCTAACGCTGGCTTTAACCCTGTGTGAGGGCTGACTGGAGGGGATTATGGAGTGGGCACTGACTGCAGGGAGGAACGAGCTGCCATTTTGCCGCCGGACTGTGCCCATCGCTGATTGGTCATGGCTGTTTTGACGCGACCAATCAGAGACTTGGGATTTCCGTTACAGACAGACAGACAGAAAGACAGAAGTGACCCTTAGACAATTATATAGTAGATAAGGGGTTTATATACTAGGGCTAGTGTTTTCCTTCCTGTTCTAGAATTTGTTTTTATATTAGTGTCGTAGCCTTATGGTCTCATATTCAAGGATTTTATACTTCTTATCTCATATGTAATGTTTTTATGAGTCTGCAAAAACATATTTGGGTAAATGGGGAATAAAGTCATCATTACCTGGGTAACAGCGGGTGTTACACAAGTTACATTGAGTTTCATTGCTGTAGATGGTATAAGAGACAGCATTCTTGTGTGAATAAGCAGAAAAGTGACCTGCTCACCACAAGTGTGCTTCCTTTTCTCCAAGTGCTCATTATTTTAGGGTCTAATCTCTTAAATCGGCCTAACTGGTGATCCAACATATCTGACTTTGGTTCAGAACAAAAACAACTACAACAGTTTTGGTGCCCAACGTGGGGCCGTGGTAACCAGTCTATAAAGAATCCGTATGTGGGAATTTCCTGATAAATTGGAAATACAAATTCCAGCTGCAGAAAGGCAAGGAGCTTTATTCTTATAATTTTGTTGTTGTACTTGCAATCTCTCTGTATCTCTCCATATATTTGGGTAAATGCTGTAAACATGGTTCAATAACAAACATCACCATTGTGTTTTGTGATTTTATGTCTGTTTATGTCTGTATGAGAGTTGAATAATAGAGTAATAAGATAATAAGTGCTATCTGTATTATCTGTCTGTCTGCCAACTGGTTGTGGATTACAGATCTAGGACAGTCTCTGGGCTGTCTTATTGCTGTGGTCATCTTAGATTAGCAGTACATTGTATAAGGCTGTGTTTCTGTTAAGCAATGGTTGGCTTCGGCCATTCCCGGAGTGTTGGTGAGCATTTCAGTCCTTATAAATTGTGCTAATTCCTAAGTGCAGTAGGCAGGCTGTGAAAATAATTGTTTGTATGTTTATGAGAAGCTCTGAACAATATAAGTGATGAGTAACTGAGTATAAGGGACAAATAAATAAGTCCTTGATTGATGAGAGTCTCTGTTAAGTATGGTCCTCTGTATGTGACATAGGACATTATTTAACTCACTTTGAGCTGAATCAGGTGGAGTGATTCAGATCGTCGGTAAATAATCCCACAATGAACACATATTAATGATTCACTACAGACCATTCTGCGAAAGGTGCACAGGTATCCTGGGTGTAGTGTGCCAATGGGCTCAAGATCCATTGTTTCATGTGGAATTTTTGGAGTTTCTATGACATGCTGAATATAGAACTTGCCGAGAACTGAGCATTCTTTCTGTTCTATGTCAGATATCCCATAATTAGTGTTGAGCGATACCGTCCGATACTTGAAAGTATCGGTATCGGAAAGTATCGGCCGATACCGGCAAAGTATTGGATCCAATCCGATACCGATACCCGATACCAATACAAGTCAATGGGACTCAAGTATCGGACGGTATTCCTGATGGTTCCCAGGGTCTGAAGGAGAGGAAACTCTCCTTCAGGCCCTGGGATCCATATAAATGTGTAAAAGAAAGAATTAAAATAAAAAATATCGCTATACTCACCTCTCCGACGCAGCCTGGACCTCAGCGAGGGAACCGGCAGCGTTGTTTGTTTAAAATTCGCGCTTTTACTTGGTTACGTGAAGTCCCGGCTTCTGATTGGTCAGGGCGGCCATGTTGCCGGGACGCGGACCAATCACAGCAAGCCGTGACGAAATTACGTCACGGCTTGCTGTGATTGGTCCGCGTCCCGGCAACATGGCCGCCATTCACCAATCACAAGCCGGGACGTCACGGGAGGCTGGACACGCGCCCATTTTAAAAAGCGCGCGTGTCCAGCCTCCAGTGACGTCCCGGCTTATGATTGGTCACGGCGCCCATGTTGCCGGGACGCGGACCAATCACAGCAAGCCGTGACGAAATTACGTCACGGCTTGCTGTGATTGGTCCGCGTCCAGGCAACATGGCCGCCATTAACCAATCACAAGCCGTGACGTCACGGGAGGCTGGACACGCGCGCTTTTTTAAATGGGAGCGTGTCCAGCCTCCCGTGACGTCCCGGCTTGTGATTGGTTGCGCCGCGGTCAACCAATCACAAGCCGGGAGGCTGGACACGCGCGCATTTTAAAATTTTAAAATGGGCGCGTGTCCAGCCTCCCGTGACGTCCCGGCTTGTGATTGGTTGCGCCGCGGTCAACCAATCACAAGCCGGGAGGCTGGACACGCGCGCATTTTAAAATTTTAAAATGGGCGCGTGTCCAGCCTCCCGTGACGTCCCGGCTTGTGATTGGTTGCGCCGCGGTCAACCAATCACAAGCCGGGAGGCTGGACACGCGCGCATTTTAAAATTTTAAAATGGGCGCGTGTCCAGCCTCCCGTGACGTCCCGGCTTGTGATTGGTTGCGCCGCGGTCAACCAATCACAAGCCGGGAGGCTGGACACGCGTGCATTTTAAAATTTTAAAATGGGCGCGTGTCCAGCCTCCCGGCTTGTGATTGGTTGATCGCGGCGCAACCAATCACAAGCCGGGACGTCACGGGAGGCTGGACACACGCCCATTTTAAAATGCGCGCGTGTCCAGCCTCCCGTGACGTCACGGCTTGTGATTGGTTGCGTCTCCCATGTGACTGCGACGCAACCAATCACAAAGCCGGGACGTAATTTTAAAATCCTTAAGGACCTGAAATTACGTCACGGCTTGCTGTGATTGGTTGCGTCGCCCATGTGACTGCGACGCAACCAATCACAACGCCGGAACGTAATTTTAAAATCCTGAAGGACCTGAAATTACATCACGGCTTGCTGTGATTGGTTGCGTCCCGGTCACATGGGCGGCACGCAACCAATCACAAACCGGGACTCACGTAAATGAAAGAAAAGCGCAAATTTTAAACAAAGAACGCTGCCGCTTCCCTCGGTAAGGTGCAGGCTGCGTCGGAGAGGTGAGTATAGCAATATTTTTTATTTTAATTCTCTCTTTTACGCATTTTTACATTAATGTTGTTTCGATACCGATACCCGATATCACAAAAATATCGGATCTCGGTATCAGAATTCCGATACAGCAAGTATCGGCCGATACCCGATACTTGCAGTATCGGAATGCTCAACACTACCCATAATTTATTCTTCTTATTATTATTATTATTTATTATTATAGTGTAATTTATTCCATGGCACTTTATATGTGAGGAGGGGTATCCATAATAAAAACAAGTACAGTAATCTTAATTAATACAAGTCACGAGGTACAGGAGGAGAGAGGACCCTGCCTGCAAGGGTTCACAGTCTACAAGGGATGGATGAGGATACAATAGGCAAGGGCAGAGCTGGTCATGCAGCAGTTAGGTTGATCGGTGGTTACTGCAGGTTGTAGGCATTTCAGAAAAGGTAGGTCTTCAGGTTCTTTTTGAAGGTTTCCATGTAGGTGAGAGTATGATATGTTGGGGTAGAGACTTCCAGAGTGGGGGTGATGCGTGAGAGAAATCTTGTATGTGATTGTGGGAAGAGGAGATAAGAGACGGAGTATAGAAGGAGATCTTGTGATGATTTGAGGCTGTGTGACGGTAAGTTCCAGGAGACGAGGTCACAGACGTATGGAAGAGACAGGTTGTGGATGGCTTTGTATGTTATGGTTCGGGTTTTGAAATGGAGTCTTTGGGTAATGGGGAGTGACTGCAGGGATTGACAGAAGGGAATAGTGGGGTGACAGGTGGATTAGTCAGGCAGCAGAGTTTAGAATAGATTGGAGTGGTGTGAAAATGTTAGAGGGGAGGCCACAGAGCAGGAGGTTGTAGTATTCAAGGTGTGAGATGATGAGGGCATGGACTAGGGCTTTTGCAAATTCTTGGTTTAGGAATGTACGGATCTGGAAAATATTTTTGAGTTGAAGTTGGCAGTAAGTGGAAAAGGCTTGGATATGTGGTTTGAAGAAGAGATCAGTTCAAGGATGACCCCAAGGTAGCAAGATTTTGAGACTGGGGAGAGTGAGCAGCCATTTACTTTAATGGATAGGTCTGTCTAGTGAGTCTAGTGAGATGGGGAAAGATGATGAATTCTGCTTTGTCCATATTACGTTTTAGAAATCTAGCGTAGAAGAAGGATGAAATAGCAGACATACATTGTGGGATTCTGATTAGTAGGGAAGTGATATCTGGCCCAGAGATGTAGATCTGTGTGTCATCAATATAGTGATACTGAAAGCCGTGAAATTCTACGAGCTGTCTGAGGCTGAAAGTGAATATGGAGAAGAGCAGAGGCCCTAGGACTGTACCTTGCAGGACTCCAACAGATAGGGGGCAAGGTGAGGAGGTGGTGTATGAGTGGGAGATGCTGAATGTTCAGTCTGTTAGGTATGACGAGATCCAAGATAGGGCAAAGTCTGTGATATCAAGAGATGAGAGGGTTTGTAATAATAGGGAATGTTCCACTGTGTCAAAGGCAGAGGACAGGTCTAGGAGTAGAAGGCTTGGTTTTGGCGGTTTATAGGTCATTGGTGACTTTAGTTAGGGCAGTTTCAGTGGAGTGATGCGACCTGAAGCCAGAATATAAGCGGTCAAAGAGGGAGCAAGAAGAGAGGTGGGAGGACAGTTCAAGATGGACATGTTGTTCCAGTAGTTTTGAGGCATAGGGGAGAGGTGATACGGGGCGATAGCTAGATGCAGAGGATGGGTCAAGAGAGGGCTTTTTGAGAATATGTGTGATTGAGGCATTTTTAACGCTTGAGGAGAAAACACCAGTTATTAGTGATAGGTGGAAGAGATTGGTTAGGGTTGGGATGAAGACTGTGGTGAGGTTTGGGATGAAGTGGGATGGATCAGGTCATGGGCACAGGTGGTGAGATGTGATGTTGAGAGTAGAGTGGAGAGTCCATCTTCTGTAATGGTGGAGAAGTTGGTTTTGAATGGGAAGGCTGAGTAGTTAGGAGAAAGGGCTCTGGGGGTTGTCGACCAAAACTGTCTCTGATGTTATCAATGTTCTGCTTGAAAAATGAGGCAAAGGGTTCAGCTGAGATGAGCAGAGAGGGAGGGGGTGCTCAGGGATGGAGGAGAGAATTGTAAGTGTTGAATAACTGCATAGAGCTGTGAGACAGGGAGGATATGAGTGATGAGAAGTAGGTTTGTTTTGCTGCAGCGAATGTGGTTTTGAAAGTAGTGAGGGACTGTTTGAAAGCGGTAAAGTGCTAGTTGGAGTGGGATCTTTTCCATCTGTTAGCCAGCATAAGTACATGTGGGGGGTTGCCTAGCAACCAAGCAACCCCCAAATGTACACTTTCTGACAGAAATTATGTCACTTATCCAAGTTATGTAAATAAAAGCTTATTACCTGACGTTAAATTCATCCATTGGTTGTATAAATTATTCTTTTGAAAACTGAAACCCTCCAAAATGTGGTTTAGGTTAAGAAAATAAATTGGCATCAGACAGATATTTCAAGTTTTGACAAAACAGTGAGAGCAAATACTGAAATGTTTCTGCATCCGAGTTTTTATGTTTTCATGTATAATTCAGTCACTTAGTTTGCTTCCATGTCAAAGATATGTATATAGGTTGCAATTACTGGCCAAACTTTACACAGTTGACAGGTAGAGCTGTGTCTCATTGGTTGCTGCCAGTTCTGAGCTCATGGTACTACTCATATTTTAATTTCAAAGGGAATTAATAAATATGATGTGTCTTTCAAATGCTACAATAAATTTTCTAAGCCAACCACTACAACTATGGTTCTCAGCATTCCCAATATTTTAGTGTCCTCAATGCTGAAAAATGGAAGCAAATGCATATGTACCATTAATTCAATATAATAAAGGAGGCATATGACTGTCTTCAAATATATTATACAACAGGACAATGACCCCAAAGATACAGCCAATGTCGTAAAGGTCTATCATCTTTGGAAAAAAGAACAAATAGTCCCAGAAGTGATGATGTGGCTCCCACATGACCTCAATATCATAAAATCTGTCTGGGATTACATGACGAAACAAAAGCATTTTTTCAAGCCAACATCCACAGAAGATTTGTGGCTAGCTCTCACAGATATTTGGAACAAGCTTCCAGCTGCATTCCTGCAAAAATGTTGATGGTTTTATGCGGTTTGGAAGGCAAAGTGTGGTCACACTCAAATGTTGAAATTATTTCAATTTCTCATTTGTTCACACACCTCAAAATGTTTTTAATTGACAAAAAATAAATTAACACTTCTATTTTTGAATGCATTCTTACTGTACAACATTTTTTCACAGCTATATAAAACTAATACACAGCATTGAACACATCAATTTACTCAGCTTCTCATGCTCTAAAATACACTATCTATGGAATACACAGCATTTTCCATTAAAATAATGTCATGATTAATTTTTGGATTTGTGGCAGCTCTGGTTCCTATCAAGAACCCTGCTGCAGACTTTCATCAGGAGTCTGTGCACGAGATAAAAAATGGACAGAGGGTGAGAGAAGAGCGCTTCATTGAGTTTACCTGCCAGAGCGCAGGACCTGAAACAAGTGACCACTGGGGGAGTGGCCGGAGGCAGAGCCAGATGCCAAGACCGGTGTAACTGGAGAGAGGTCTGAACGTGCCAAAGATTGAGATGCTGAGAGTGGTCAAGACGTAGCAAAGTCAGAACAGATGTATCACTGACAAGGATCCCCAGATGAAGGCGGGTAAATAAAGTCCTCCCCAAACTGAAAGGAGGCCATACAAAATTAACTCTGAGAGGACAGGGAAGGAACCCTGTCCACAACCATGACAGTACAGGGGGCCACTGGACCCCCAGGCTTCTCAGGATGCCTGGCATGAAAAGCCCAAACCAACCAGTCGGCATGCATTGAACTGGCCGAGACCCAAATCCGATCTTCCGGGCCATACCCCTTCCAGTGCACCAAATACTGCAGATTCCGGGGCACCCATCCAGAATTAACGATGTGTCCCACCTCATATTCCAGATGGCCCTCTTCCAATGCAGGAGGACTAACAGGTGAGGAGTCCTCCTCTACTGCTCCCAATGGTTTCAGAAGGGACCTGTGAAAAACATTAGACATTTTGAAGGAGGCAGGATGTTGAAACCTAAAAGTTTATATATGATTATTTGAAATTTGTAATTGATTCACAGATGTATCTAATTGCTTTATTTGAAATTGCCTATCTACTAAAGATGAATAAACAAGTCAATGTTGAACAAAGCAAAGTCAATGTGTGATTAAATTTGCACAAATCTTCTAAAATTTTACACATCTCAAAGAATCGTGTAAAAAATAGAAAGTGTAGATTTAACAAAGAGTAATATAGAAAAACACTACAGAACCTGTACACATAGGCCATGATTCCTAAAGGCCAGTGTTTTTTACAGCAATTTTGATGAGGGATCATTGTGGAGTCTTAGGTGCCTGAAATATAAAGATACACATGCCTCTTAAGAAATCAGGACCATCTTAAAAGTGGCTTTGTCTCACCACAAATGATAGGGACTGCAGTAAGATTTCTGGAATAAAATATTCCACAAATTGTGATAAATTAAATGAGCACAGAAATTTTGTATTGCACAAACATTTAACAACTTTTCAAAGTGTTTTATGCCAGAATTCTAGCTTAAACATTTTCATAAATCTACCAAAGGTGTATGGCATTGCAGCGGTGAGTAATGGTTACCATCTAGTTACCCATAGCCATATAAGTTGAGGTTAATTTGACATGACTGAGGCCGCATTAATATTAAAAAGCTTCAAAGGAGTTCAATACAGTCCTTCTTAAAATACAGATCTTATTTTACTTTTCTTGTCATGTACGTGCCTTGCTAAATTACTTTTTGTGTTTAATTCTGATTTTAACACAATAATATAACATTTAGGGTAAAATATGCAGCCTAAAATTCCAACACATGATGATATTATGGAAAATATTTCTACAAGAACAGTATTTTTCCCAGTAACACTCATGTAGGATGGGATGAAAGCCACCCAGACACTGCAGACCACCAGCATGCTGAATGTGATGTTCTTAGCCTCATTAAAACTATCAGGTAAATTTCTGGCCAAGAAGGCAATGATAAAACTGATGGCAGCGAGTAGTCCCATATAACCCAGGTGTATCGAAAAGGCCACCATTGACCCCTCATTACACTGAAATATGATCTTGTCCTGATATAAGTGAGTGTTCATCTCTGGGAATGGAGGAGAAGTAGATAACCAAATGATGCTGAGTAACCCTTGTATAAATGAGCAGCAGAAGACCACACAGTTAGAAATCTTCACACCAATCAATCTTCTCCAGGAACTTCCAGGTTTAGTGGCTTTGAAGGCCATGTAGACCATAATAGTTTTAGCCAAAATAGAAGAAATAGCTACTGAGAATATGATCCCAAACGAAGTCTGACGAAGCATGCAGGTGACATGTGTAGGATGACCCAAAAACAAAAATACACAGAGGAAACTCAACATGATGGAAACCAGGAGAATGAGGCTCAGGGTATGGTTATTGGCTCTGACAATTGGAGTGTCTCGAAACAAAATAAAGATGATCAAGATTAGTGTAGATTTAACAAAGAGTAATATAGAAATTATAGAGACAACAAGAACTGTAGTGTCATCTGTATAGGACAGAAACTCAATAAGTTTTGGTACACACTTATTCATATCATTTGGCCATTGATCTTCAGAACATCTTTGACATGTTAGGCTGTCTGCAACAAAATAAATGTGTGAAAATACACCTCTGCTTCACGGAACAATAAAAAAAGGACATAACAAATGCAAGCAATAATTCTTATTACATAAGATGGATTGGCTACAATCTTTGCTGGCATCAATCAAGGCTTTAAACACATTAGATGCTGCTGTATAAAAGTGAAAGCAGCATTTTGATGACTATCAAAATAATGGGCACTATCAAAATAATTAAACTAATGGGGACTTCCTCTAATCCTATCTTCACCCCCCTTAAATGCAATCTTGAGATCATGACAAATGCCCTGCCAATTAAAAAAAAACCATGATACTGACCTCACGGTCTGCCAGCTACAATGGCCTGTTGCATCTGATATAGAAGGGTTAATAGTTTGCCTTTAAGTGCCTTTTGCCTTTAATTGCTAGAATTACTAGAATCTGTTGACACAGTAGTCTGATGGTCTCCTCCTCAAGGAGACTACACTTCTTATCATGTATGCTTTCAATAGTCAGCCACAACATGTTCTGGGTTATGGTAAATAAAGTATGACCCTGGGTGATGGTGGGGGCTACATGAGTTACATTGAAATGTATTTGTTGTAAATGGTATAAAACATTGCTTTGGCTTTTAATATATCAGATAAAAGTGACTTACTCACAGGATGTGTGTGAGGTGTCTTTTTGTCTCCAAGCGCGCTTGTAAAATAATGAGCATAACTACCTGATTTGGCTCTCACTGGTGATCTGGCGTACTGACATTGGGTCAGAATGAAAACAGCTACGACACATCCTTTCATGAGAAGGGTCTAACAGGTCAAGCGCTATTTTAACACTGAAAAGTCTAATGTTCTGCAATACACTGTAGATCACAGGACCAGCAATCAGAATTTGAAATGTTTAAGTTTTATCATGGGACTAAGTAAAAAAATAACATAAAGTTCAACGATATTTGAAAACATTTCAAAAGGTATAGTTGTATTTTATAATTATATAATATACAAAAAAAAACGTTAAAATTAGTATAAATGTTTCACAATTAAAAATGCAAATTTTATGCAAAAACAAAAATAAAAATAGTTTACACAGTTGCTATCACTATAACAGAACCAGGCAACATATTTGACGACAAGAGGGGAGATTTAAAGCACTAGATAGTGCAGAAAAACCCCAGCCAGAGCAAAAAAACAACTCCATAAAGACTGTTAAACAAGGAGTACAAAAGGAGCATATAGGTAATTAAAAGATAATATTTTATTAGGTAAACATTAAACACACATAACGTGCATGCAGTGTACATAAACCAATATTAAATAAGGTGCAAGCAGGATGATTAAAAGAGTGGGTTTCCCCCGGTGAAAACTGCCCATATAGCCAGCGTGCAAAGTTGCGGTGAGGGAAGGCTGCAACAAGTCAATATATCAAATTTGGCTAGTGAGAGAGACGTGCCCCATAGCACAAAGTCAGAGTATCATAAGCAGCGCTTACCAATGCGGGACAACAGGGCAATAAACACCGGGTAGGATCACCAGCAGAAACCCCCGACGCGTGTTTCGCCTTCCGATATGCTTGCTTTCTCAAGGGAAATACTGCTCGCATACTGCACGTGCGCGACCAAAGATTGCATTGTGCACGCGCAAACTATGGACGACAAGTACTCTAATTCTCAAGCATATTGCGGACAACAGGGACGGATGGGGTGGAGAAATGAAGACAAAACGTCGCCCATCACACCGGAAAAAGGCATTTACATATCCCGCCAATTTGAGGTGACAGGTCCCCTTTAAAGTAAAGGGTTGCTGTAAATGTGGGTACAGCACATTCAAATCATTGAAGAAAGGTAAACTGTGTCCTGTAAATCCTTACATTAATTTGTATCAGTAACTTATTTAAATAGTTTCATTTCATGTAAAGTGCAATATGTGGGTTGCATATCAGGACCTCTCAAGCCACGTTCTCACATTCTGTATTTGGTCAGTATTTGACATCAGTATTTATAAACCAAAACCAGGAGAGGAACAATCAGAGGAAAAGTATAATAGACACACCTCACCACTTCTGTAATTTTCCCTCACTCCTGTTTTGGCTCATAAATAGTGTTGAGCGATACCTTCCGATACTCAAAGGTATCAGTATCGGATGGTATCGGCCGATATCTAAAAAATATCGGATATCGCCGATACCGATACCCGATACCAATGCAAGTCAATGGGACACAAGTATCGGAAGGTATCCTGGATGGTTCCCAGGGTCTGAAGGAGAGGAAACTCTCCTTCAGGCCCTGGGATCCATATTCATGTAAAAAATAAAGAATTAAAATAAAAAATATGGATATACTCACCCGTCCGGCGGCCCCTGGACCTTACCGATGTAACCGGCAGCCTCCGTTCCTAAGAATGAGGAGTTTAGGACCTTCGATGACGTCGCGGCTTGTGATTGGTGGCGTGACTGCTCATGCGACCGCTCACGCGACCAATCACAAGGCGCGACGTCATCGCAGGTCATAAACTCCTCATTCTTAGGAACGGAGGCTGCCGGTTACATCGGTAAGGTCCAGGGGCCACCGGACGGGTGAGTATATCCATATTTTTTATTTTAATTCTTTATTTTTTACATGAATATGGATCCCAGGGCCTGAAGGAGAGTCTCCTCTCCTCCAGACCCTGGGAACCATACACTGGGAACTTCCGATTCCGATTTCCGATATCACAAAAATATCGGAACTCGGTATCGGAATTCCGATACAGCAAATATCGGCCGATACCCGATACTTGCGGTATCGGAATGCTCAACACTACTCATAAATACTGATGTAAAATACTGAAAAAAAATACTGAACGTGTGAACGTGGCCTTAAGGTTAGGATTCATGGACATATTCCCAGTTGTGACAAAAAAATGGAAAGACATTTTAGCTTTAGTTCTACATTTTGCTCGAGTTCATTCAGGTGATATACAGTGGGGCAAAAAAGTATTTAGTCAGTCAGCAATAGTGCAAGTTCCACCACTTAAAAAGATGAGAGGTGTCTGTAATTTACATCATAGGTAGACCTCAACTATGGGAGACAAACTGAGAAAAAAAAATCCTGAGAATCACATTGTCTGTTTTTTTATCATTTTATTTGCATATTATGGTGGAAAATAAGTATTTGGTCAGAAACAAAATTTCATCTCAATGCTTTGTAATATACCCTTTGTTGGCAATGACAGAGGTCAAACGTTTTCTGTAAGTCTTCACAAGGTTGCAACACACTGTTGTTGGTATGTTGGCCCATTCCTCCATGCAGATCTCCTCTAGAGCAGTGATGTTTTTGGCTTTTCGCTTGGCAACACGGACTTTCAACTCCCTCCAAAGGTTTTCTATAGGGTTGAGATCTGGAGACTGGCTAGGCCACTCCAGGACCTTGAAAAGCTTCTTACGAAGCCACTCCTTCGTTGCCCTGGCGGTGTGCTTTGGATAATTGTCATGTTGAAAGACCCAGCCACGTTTCATCTTCAATGCCCTTGCTGATGGAAGGAGGTTTGCACTCAAAATCTCACGATACATGGCCCCATTCATTCTTTCATGTACTCGGATCAGTCGTCCTGGCCCCTTTGCAGAGAAACAGCCCCAAAGCATGATGTTTCCACCACCATGCTTTACAGTAGGTATGGTGTTTGATGGATGCAACTCAGTATTCTTTTTCCTCCAAACACGACAAGTTGTGTTTCTACCAAACAGTTCCAGTTTGGTTTCATCAGACCATAGGACATTCTCCCAAAACTCCTCTGGATCATCCAAATGCTCTCTAGCAAACTTCAGATGGGCCCAGACATGTACTGGCTTAAGCAGTGGGACACGTCTGGCACTGCAGGATCTGAGTCCATGGTGGCGTAGTGTGTTACTTATGGTAGGCCTTGTTACATTGGTCCCAGCTCTCTGCAGTTCATTCACTAGGTCCCCCCGCGTGGTTCTGGGATTTTTGCTCACCGTTCTTGTGATCATTCTGACCCCACGGGGTGGGATTTTGCGTGGAGCCCCAGATCGAGGGAGATTATCAGTGGTCTTGAATGTCTTCCATTTTCTTATTATTGCTCCCACTGTTGATTTCTTCACTCCAAGCTGGTTGGCTATTGCAGATTCAGTCTTCCCAGCCTGGTGCAGGGCTACAATTTTGTTTCTGGTGTCCTTTGACAGCTCTTTGGTAGTGTTGAGCATTCCGATACTGCAAGTATCGGGTATCGGCCGATACTTGCGGTATCGGAATTCCGATACCGAGATCCGATACTTTTGTGGTATTGGGAATCGGAATCGGAAGTTTCCAGTGTATGGTTCCCAGGGTCTGAAGGAGAGGAAACTCTCCTTCAGGCCCTGGGATCCATATGAATGTGTAAAATAAAGTATTAAAATAAAAAATATTGATATACTCACCTGTCTGGAGGCCCCTGGACATCACCGCTGGTAACCGGCAGCCTTCTTTGTTTAAAATGAGCGTGTTCAGCACCTTCCATGACGTCACGGCTTCTGATTGGTCGCGTGCCGCTCATGTGACCGCCACGCGACCAATCACAAGCCGCGACGTCATCCCTCAGGTCCTAAATTCCCTTCTAGGAATTTAGGACCTGAGGGATGACGTCACGGCTTGTGATTGGTCGCGTGAGCGGTCACATGGGCGGCCGCGACCAATCACAAGCCGTGATGTCATCTAAGGCCCTGAACGCGCTCATTCTTAAGAAGGAAGGCTGCCGGAGAGAAGCAGGGCGCGTCCAAGGGTGAGTATATTCCTAATAGGAATATACTCACCCTCGGCTTCTTTCCGGCAGCCTTCCTTCCTAAGAATGAGCGCGTTCAGGGCCTTAGATGACGTCACGGCTTGTGATTGGTCGCGGCCGCCCATGTGACCGCCACGAGACCAATCACAAGCTGTGACGTAATTCTCAGGTCCTAAATTCCTAGAATTAGGAATTTAGGACCTGAGAAATACGTCACGGCTTGTGATTGGTCGCGTGGCGGTCAAATGGGCGGCCGCGACCAATCAGAAGCCGTGACGTCATGGAAGGCCCTGAATGCGCTCATTTTAAACAAAGAAGGCTGCCGGTTACCAGCGGTAAGGTCCAGGCTGCGTCGGAGAGGTGAGTATATCAATATTTTTTATTTTATTTCTTTATTTTACACATTAATATGGATCCCAGGGCCTGAAGGTGGATCCCAGGGCCTGAAGGAGAGTTTCCTCTCCTTCAGACCCTGGGAACCATCAGGGATACCTTCCGATACTTGAGTCCCATTGACTTGTATTGGTATCGGGTATCGGATCAGATCCGATACTTTGCCGGTATCGGCCAATACTTTCCGATACCGATACTTTCAAGTATCGGACGGTATTGCTTAACACTACTCTTTGGTCTTCACCATAGTGGAGTTTGGAGTCAGACTGTTTGAGGGTGTGCACAGGTGTCTTTTTATACTGATAACAAGTTTAAACAGGTGCCATTACTACAGGTAATGAGTGGAGGAAAGAGGAGACACTTAAAGAAGAAGTTACAGGTCTGTGAGAGCCAGAAATCTTGATTGTTTGTTTCTGACCAAATACTTATTTTCCACCATAATATGCAAATAAAATGATAAAAAAACAGACAATGTGATTTTCAGGATTTTTTTTATCAGTTTGTCTCCCATAGTTGAGGTCTACCTATGATGTAAATTACAGACGCCTCTCATCTTTTTAAGTGGTGGAACTTGCACTATTGCTGAATGACTAAATACTTTTTTGCCCCACTGTATGTAGTTTGAGAGCTGTGGGTATAGAAAAAATAAAAACAGATGCATGAGAAAAAGATCATAGGAGATTGATATTAAGTAGGGAAGCCCATTAGGCTTTTATTTGCAAACCAGACAGCCGTATGGTATGAAATCACATTATTAAATAACATACTACTGTCATTTTTTAAGATAGTGTTTTTTTTGTTTGTGTATTTGTGGGGTTCTTTTTTATTATTATTTACTATTTTTGGATAAAATTAAAGAATAATACACCTGCCGAACAGTATACTGTAATTGAAAGAGGCAGGTGTTAGGGGTCAAGCTCCCGTCTCTGCACAGGGGGAATTTTGAGCCATCTCCGCTGCAGTCTCCCATTCTCCTCCAGCCGCAGTGGAGTCTGCTCAGCGGAGACGTCGGTCCCAGCGTCTAGCTCAGGCTGGTACTGGATGACTGGTTACTGCTGCCTTTCCAGCTTCTGTCATTGTAGCCAGTACTGGGCAGCAGCGAGCAGACGTGTTTGTGACTAAGTCCTGCTCTTCCCTTTCTGAGCATGCCCAGGGCAAGATCTCTCGTTGGAGATCAAGGGTCACATGCTTTGATACTGCAGCAATTCCCATTGGTCCTTTAGGAAGGTCCTGAAGGTGTTCTTCTTCCGTGGCTGACTCCCATTGGTCCTTCTGGGAAGGTCCTGTTCTTGCTGCAGCTATAAAAGGTTTGCATGGCCGCACGGCCATGCGCTAGTGTACATTTGGAATCGTGTGTGTGTTGGTGAGTGCAAGTCGTTCTTTAACATCCCCTTCCTTGTGTATGACTGTTCGCAAAAGGTGGATGCTTGCTGTCTAGCACCCGACTAAGCTGTCAACATAAAGACACACGATACAGCGTCTATAGCAGTGACCGCCAGTGCGGCGCCGTGCGCTTATAGAGCGCTTTCCTGGCCCAGGTCTGGGTGGTTAGTGGCGTCCGCCAGAGCGGCACTGCACGCACTCTTGTGCATTAAATTATTATTTATGTTAATCTCTGACACCCCAGTGTCTAGCGCAATAGGTCTAGAGGAACTCTTTCCCTGAGTCTTGGGACAGAGTTCTGAGACTCCTTGCGCTCTTTGTGCAGTACTGCGGCCCTGTGACACCATAGTGTTCACTTCCTTCACACAGGGTGAAGTTAACCTGTGTGTGTATCCACATTGTACTGCCATATAGTCCGTCATTACTCAGCAGCAGGTTCCATCTCTGCACGGTGGACCCCGGGCTACGAATGCACCTTATACCATCTCTCTTATAATTTGGTGCGTTCTGCTAGCCCTAACAGCAGGTTGGGAGGGGGTAATACATGCCTATTTAATTGTGACCGCAATGTCTATCCAATAGCTATGAATAAGGAATCCTATTTCGGAAATGCATCAGATGTTTCAACACGTGTTTTTAATGATCTCTAAGCACATGGGATAGAAAAATAAAAAGTTTATTTTAAGGAAGATGGAGAGTAGGCTAATTTTTATTTGAGGTTCTACACTTACTCGGGATGAATTCATTGTCGGTGTGGTGAGCTGTTTGTATGCTTGTTTTGCTTATAGCACAACAGTCTTTCTGGAAATATATTGACATTAACACATTGAGTCCTAAACTGCTCAAAAATGTTCCAATGTTGCCAAAGATTTTATGTAAAAAAGCCCAATCTCATTATAATGAATGTATGCAACGATCAAAATTTTTTGGATACTGAAAATAACTGTAACATATTTGATTTCAAAACACTCTTTTCATTTATAAGAAAGACAATATCACCTGTATCATTAGAAATCTCTCCCTTTGAACATTTGGCACAATCAAAACAACACTTATGAATTCCTCTCTTCATGACTCTTCTAAAACCTGGTGGACAATCCTTAGAACATTTAGAGACTGGAAGCTATAAAATAAAGCAATAGAGAAATAAAATAATATTAACAGCGTAATTCTAAAAAATGTTTTCTGGCCTCTATATAAAATGTACAAGTTTAACCCCTTAACGACTGCTGATATGCCTTTTAACGGCTGCCGCTAAGGGTACTTAAACCACAGCGCCGTTAATTAACGGCGCTGTGGAAAAAGTGAATAGCGTCCCACAGAGTCGGATTTTCTCTGGGGTCTCGGTTACCGGGGGTAGCCGAGACCCCAGAGAACATGATTCGGGGGTTTTTTACCGACCCCCGAGTTGCGATCGCCGGTAATTAACCGTTTACCGGCGGTCGAAAAAAACCCCCAAAAAATGCAATTTCCCATTTAATTTCTCTGTTCTCCGATGTGATCGCACATCAGAGGACAGAGAAATGGGGTCCCCGATCACCCCCAATGGCACCCCGATACTCACCTGTCTCCCCCGGTGCTCCTCGTGGCTCCCGATGGGCGCCGCCATCTTCTTCCGGCAAAAAAATGGCGGGCGCATGCGCAGTGCGCCCGCAGGCCGGCACCCGGGGGATCTTTGAGGTCACGGCTGCTGGGGGTAGCCGAGACCCCAAAGAACATGATTTACCAACCCCTGTTTTGCGATCGCCGGTAATTAACTGTTTACCGGCGACCGCAAAAAAAAAAAAAAAAGCGATGTGTAATTCTCTGTCCTCTGATGTGATCGCACATCAGAGGACAGAGAAATATGGGGATTCGGGGACCCTATCATACTTACCGGTGTCCCTGGGTCCTCCTGCGTCCTCTCCTGCCCGCCAGCTTCTTCCTATGGAAAGAAAATGGTGGGCGCATGTGCAGTGCGCCCGCTCTCTGCTGCCATCTGCCGGCAGGCAGGAGAGAGGAGTTGGGGCTAAATTTAGGGTTAGGGCTGGGGCTCAATTTAGGGTTAGGGCTAGGGTTAGGGTTGGGGCTAAAGTTAGGACTAGGGTTGCGGCTAAAGTTAGGGTTAGAGTTGGGATTAGGGTTTGGGTTAGGGTTGGCATTAGGGTTACGTTTGGGATTAGGGTTAGGTTTGGGATTAGGCTTAAGGTTAGGGTTGTGATTAGGGGTGTATTGGGATTAGGGTTAGGTTTGAGGTTAGGGTTGAGATTAGGATTAGGGGTGTGTTGGATTTAGGGTTCCGATTAGGGTTATGGTTGTTTTGGGGTTAGGGTTGCGATTATCCTTAGGGTTGTGATTAGGATTATGGATCGGGTTGGCATTAGGGTTAGGCATCTTTCACACTTCAGTCTTTTGGCGTCAGTCTGAAATCGCCATTTTCGTCAAATAGCGGATCCGCCATTTTTTTTTTCGGCGGATCCGCTATTTTCCCATAGACATGCATTAGCGACGGATTGTGGCTTATGGTCGTCCGTTCCATCCGCCATGCGATGGATCCGTCGAGATTTGGCAGACGTCATCTAGACATTGATGGCCATTGTAATGTTTTTTGTCTGCGCCAAAATGGCGGTTCGCCACGGATCCGTCGCCTTTGTCATTCCATAGAATGGCCGCCTATGTGCGACGGATCCGTCGTTACCGTCATTTCGGTGGATCCGTCGCCCCAATCCGCTTTTTCAATTGCGCATGCTCCAAAAGTAGATACTTTTCCCAGACAACCCCCAAGTAACGGATCCGTCAAAAAAACGGATCCGTTAGAACCGTTTTCTTAACAATTGTGACACTCCCGTCGATCCGTCACTATGTCGGAGCTGACTGACGCCAAACAACTGAAGTGTGAAAGAAGCCTTAGGGGTGTGTTGGGGTTAGGGTTGGAGTTAGATTTGGGTTGTTTCCACTGTTTAGCTACATCAGGGGGTCTCTAAACGCCACAGCCAATTTTGCGCTCAAAAAGTCAAATGGTGCTCCCTCCCTTCCGAGCTCTGCCGTGCACCCAAACAGTGGTTTACCCCCACATATGGGGCATCAGCGTACTCTGGATAAATTGGACAACAACTTTTGGGGTCCAATTTCTCCTGTTGCCCTTGTGAAAATAAAAACTTGGGAGCTAAAAAATCTTTTTTGTGGAAAAAAAAATATTTTTTATTTTCACAACTCTGCATTATAAACGTCTGTGAAGCACTTGGGCATTCAAAGTTCTCACCACACATCTAGATACGTTCCTTGGGGGCTCTAGTTTCTACTGTTTAGGTACATCAGGGTCTCTGCAAATGCAACATAATGCCCGCAGACCATTCTATCAAAGTCTGCATTCCAAAATGGCGTTCCTTCCCTTCCGAGCTCTGCCATGTGCACAAACAGTGGTCCCCCCCACACATGGGGTATCAGTGTACTTAGGAAAAATTGGACAACAACTTTTGGGGTCTAATTTCTCTTGTTACCCTTGTCAAAATAAAAATTTGGGGGCGTAAAAATCTTTTTTGTGGAAAAAAAAATATTTTTTATTTTCACGACTCTGCATTATAAACTTTTGTGAAGCAGTTGGGCATTCAAAGTTCTCACCACACATCTAGATAAGTTCCTTGGGGGCTCTAGTTTCCAAAATGGTGTCACTTGTGGGGGGTTTCTACTGTTTAGGCACATCAGGGGCTCTACAAACGCGACATGGTGTCCGATCTCAATTCCAGAAATTCTACATTGAAAAAGTAAAACGGCACTCCTTCTCTTCCAAGCTCTGCGGTGCACCCAAACAGTGGTTTACCCCCACATATGGGGTATCGACGTACTCACGAGAAATTGTACAACAACTTTTGTGGTCTAATTTCTCCTGTTACCCTTTTCAAAATAAAAATTTGGGGTCAAAAAATCATTTTTGTAGAAAAAATGTGACTTTTTATTTTCACGGCTCTACGCTATAAACTTCTGTGAAGCACCTGGGGGTTTAAAGTGCTCACCACACATCTAGATAAGTTCCTTAAGGGGTCTAGTTTCCAAAATGGTGTCACTTGTGGGGGGATTCCACTGTTTAGGCACATCAGGGGCTCTCCAAACACGACATGGCGTCCGATCTCAACTCCAGACAATTTTACATCGAAAAAGTAAAACGGCACTCCTTCTCTTCCAAGCTCTGCAGTGCGCCCAAACAGTGGTTTACCCCCACATATGGGGTATCGATGTACTCAGGAGAAATTGCACAACAACTTTTGTGGTCTAATTTCTCCTGTTACCCTTGTGAAAATAAGAATTTGTGGGCGAAAATATCATTTTTGTGTAAACAAATGCGATTTTTTATTTTCACGGCTCAACTTTGTAAAATTCTGTGAAGCACTTGTGGGCTCAAAGTGCTCACCACATATCTAGATAAGTTCCTTAAGGGGTCTAGTTTCCAAAATGGTGTCACTTGTGGGGGTTTTCCACTGTTTAGGCACATCAGGGTCTCTCTAAACGTGACATGGCATCCGATCTCAATTCCAGCCAATTCTGCATTGAAAAAGTCAAACGGCGCTCCTTCTCTTCCAAGCTCTGCGGTGCGCCCAATCAATGGTTTACCCCCACATATGGGGTATCGGTGTATTTAAGAGAAATTTCACAACAACAATTATGGTTAAATTTCTGTTTTTACACTTGTGAATTTAAAAAAAATGGTTCTGAATTAAAATGTTTGCAAAAAAAAGTTAAATATTCATTTTTGCCTTCCATATTGTTTCAGTTCCTGTGAAGCACGTAAAGGGTTAATAAACTTCTTGAATGTGGTTTTGAGCACCCTGAGGGGTGCAGTTTTTAGAATGGTGTCACACTTGGTTATTTTCTATCATGTAGACCCCTCAAAATGACTTCAAATGTGATGTGCTCCCTAAAAAAAAATGGTTTTGTAAAAATGAAAAATTGCTGGTCAACTTTTAACCCTTATAACTCCCTAACAAAAAAAAAACCGTTTCCAAAATTATGCTGATGTAAAGTAGACATGTGGTAAATGTTATTTTTAAACTATTTTTTGTGACATATCTCTCTGATTTAAGGGCATAAAAATACAAAGTTTGAAAATTGCTAAATTATAAATTTTTTTGCCATATTTCCATTTTTTCATAAATAATCACAAGTAATATCGAAGAAATGTTACCACTATCATGAAGTACGATATGTCACGAAAAAACAGTCTCAGAATCAGCAGGATCCGTTGAAGCGTTCCGGAGTTATAGCCTCATAAAGTGACAGTGGTCAGAATTGTAAAAATTGGCTTGGTCATTAAGTACCAAATTGGCTCTGTCACTAAGGGGTTAAAGGATGATTTACAAAAAGTTACATCAGACAATTTCATTTGCTCTAAACCCATAGACCCAGGACAGACAGCATGTATGGTATTCACCGGGAAAAGAATACATATGACAACTATAAATGATCAAATTTATTTATTGGAAATTCACTCTGAACTGAATTTCAATAAATGTTCAGCTATGTCAAATTCAAACAATGTGCTATCTGATCTACGTGGATTGCAGAAAAAAATGAAAATTAGAAGTGTCAGTCTTAGCCTGTGAATAATAATACACACATTTAAGTGTTAGGGATGTGCTGTGACTAGGTAAGTGTGAATTGATTGATCTGTGATATACTGCAGAAGAGCACCATTATTTTTTTACTAATTTCACACTAAAGAAAAATGCTCAAATCAAGTGTCATCTGGTATAGAAAGTGTACTTCATGGATAAAGAGACACACAGTTCAAGTTGTCAAATTAGAGACATATTCACACCACACTGATATTATGGGCAGTTTCATGCTGGATTGCTACCAATTAGAGATGGGTGGATCTTTTGAAATATTAAATTTTAAATCTTTGGCAAATCTTCCTCAAAAATGTGATTCTCTGATAATAATTTTGTGCAACTCGCATAATTTAAAAGCATTAAATTGCATGGAAAATATGTGTAGAACACTGTAAGTTCCCATTTGAATCCACTGAACATGAGTTCTTTAATGCAAACACAGCCTTTTTATTGTCCAAATGGCTTCCATCTTTCTGGCTAGAGGAAAATAGATGGCAACCAGAGATAAAAATCAGGGTATTTCTTAACACACTGCGCTGTCAGACTTTTTGAACAACTCAAATTGTTTAACGGTATAAAAACTATACCGTTTGGAGGGACAGATGCATGCATTGATGATGTATATAGACAAGTGGTGCAAATTAGGGTTGAGCGAAACGGGTCGATCATTTTCAAAAGTCGCCGACTTTTGGCTAAGTCGGCGTCTCATGAAACCCGATCCGACCCCTGTGCTTGTCGGCCATGCGGTACGCGACTTTCGCGCCAAAGTCGCGTTTCAATGACGCGAAAAGCGCCATTTCTCAGCCAATGAAGGTGAACGCAGAGTGTGGGCAGCGTGATGACATAGATCCTGGTCCCCACCATCTTAGAGAAGGGCATTGCAGTGATTGGCTTGCTGTCTGCGGCGTCACAGGGGCTATAAAGGGGCGTTCCCGCCGACCGCCATCTTACTGCTGCTGATCTGAGCTTAGGGACAGGTTGCTGCCGCTTCGTCAGAAGCAGGGAGAGCGTTAGGCAGGGTCCACTAACCACCAAACCGCTTGTGCTGCAGCGATTTCCACTGTCCAACACCACCTTCGGTGTGCAGGAACAGTGGAAGCTATTTTTTTTTTTTTTTCCCCTCAGCGCTGTAGCTCATTGGGCTGCCCTAGAAGGCTCCGTGATAGCTGTATTGCTGTGTGTACGCCACTGTGGAAACCAACTGCTTTTTTCAAAGCACATATCCTCTTGTTCCTTCCTTTCTGCACAGCTATCTTTTTTGTTTGTCCACACTTTTTATTTAATTTGTGCATCAGTCCACTCCTATTGCTGCCTGCCATACCTGGCTTACATTACTGCAGGGAGATAGTAATTGTAGGACAGTTTTTTTTTTGTTTTGTTTTTTTTTTGTGGGAGATTAAGATTGGCATTTCTGCTACAGTGCCATCCCTGTGTGTGCCATCTCTCACTGAGTGGGCCATAGAAAGCCTATTTATTTTTTCCGTGATTTGTGTTCTAAAATCTACCTCAACACAGAAACACTACATCAATCAGTGGGAGAAAAATATTGGCCTCAGTCAGGGCTTGTGTGCCACTGCTGTGTGTGCGCTATCATTCAGTGGGCTATAGCAAGCCTATATTTTTTTTTTTTTTTTTTTTTAATATTATTTGGTTTCAAAAGTCTCCCTGAAAAAAAAAAAAAACCTAAAAAAACAGTGGGAGAGTAATATTGCCCTTTCAGCTTGTGTGCCAGTCTTGACTCCTGGGTGTGCCACCTCTCTCCCTCTCATTCAGTGGGCCATAGAAAGCCTATTTATTTTTTTTTTTAAATATTATTGGGTTTCTAAAGTCTCCCTGAAAAAAACAAAAAATACATAAAAAAACAGTGGGAGAGTAATATTGCCCTTTCAGCTTGTGTGCCAGTCTTGACTCCTGGGTGTGCCACCTCTCTCCCTTTCATTCAGTGGGCCATAGAAAGCCTATTTTTTTTTTTTTAATATTATTTGGTTTCTAATTCTCCCTGAAAAAAAAAAAAAAACCTAAAAAAACAGTGGGAGAGTAATATTGCCCTTTCAGCTTGTGTGCCAGTCTTGACTCCTGGGTGTGCCACCTCTCTCCCTCTCATTCAGTGGGCCATAGAAAGCCTATTTATTTTTTTTTTTAAATATTATTGGGTTTCTAAAGTCTCCCTGAAAAAACAAAAAATACATAAAAAAACAGTGGGAGAGTAATATTGCCCTTTCAGCTTGTGTGCCAGTCTTGACTCCTGGGTGTGCCACCTCTCTCCCTTTCATTCAGTGGGCCATAGAAAGCCTATTTATTTTTTCCGTGATTTGTGTTCTAAATTCTACCTCAACACAAAAACACTACATCAATCAGTGGGAGAAAAATATTGGCCTCAGTAAGGGCTTGTGTGCCACTGCTGTGTGTGCTATCTCTCATTCAGTGGGCTATAGCAAGCCTATTTTTTTTTTTTTTTTTTTTTTTTTTAATATTATTTGGTTTCTAAAGTCTCCCTGAAAAAAAAAAAAAACCTAAAAAAACAGTGGGAGAGTAATATTGCCCTTTCAGCTTGTGTGCCAGTCTTGACTCCTGGGTGTGCCACCTCTCTCCCTCTCATTCAGTGGGCCATAGAAAGCCTATTTATTTTTTTTTTTAAATATTATTGGGTTTCTAAAGTCTCCCTGAAAAAAACAAAAAATACATAAAAAAACAGTGGGAGAGTAATATTGCCCTTTCAGCTTGTGTGCCAGTCTTGACTCCTGGGTGTGCCACCTCTCTCCCTCTCATTCAGTGGGCCATAGAAAGCCTATTTATTTTTTTTTTTAAATATTATTGGGTTTCTAAAGTCTCCCTGAAAAAAACAAAAAATACATAAAAAAACAGTGGGAGAGTAATATTGCCCTTTCAGCTTGTGTGCCAGTCTTGACTCCTGGGTGTGCCACCTCTCTCCCTTTCATTCAGTGGGCCATAGAAAGCCTATTTTTTTTTTTTTAATATTATTTGGTTTCTAATTCTCCCTGAAAAAAAAAAAAAAACCTAAAAAAACAGTGGGAGAGTAATATTGCCCTTTCAGCTTGTGTGCCAGTCTTGACTCCTGGGTGTGCCACCTCTCTCCCTCTCATTCAGTGGGCCATAGAAAGCCTATTTATTTTTTTTTTTAAATATTATTGGGTTTCTAAAGTCTCCCTGAAAAAACAAAAAATACATAAAAAAACAGTGGGAGAGTAATATTGCCCTTTCAGCTTGTGTGCCAGTCTTGACTCCTGGGTGTGCCACCTCTCTCCCTTTCATTCAGTGGGCCATAGAAAGCCTATTTATTTTTTCCGTGATTTGTGTTCTAAATTCTACCTCAACACAAAAACACTACATCAATCAGTGGGAGAAAAATATTGGCCTCAGTAAGGGCTTGTGTGCCACTGCTGTGTGTGCTATCTCTCATTCAGTGGGCTATAGCAAGCCTATTTTTTTTTTTTTTTTTTTTTTTTTTAATATTATTTGGTTTCTAAAGTCTCCCTGAAAAAAAAAAAAAACCTAAAAAAACAGTGGGAGAGTAATATTGCCCTTTCAGCTTGTGTGCCAGTCTTGACTCCTGGGTGTGCCACCTCTCTCCCTCTCATTCAGTGGGCCATAGAAAGCCTATTTATTTTTTTTTTTAAATATTATTGGGTTTCTAAAGTCTCCCTGAAAAAAACAAAAAATACATAAAAAAACAGTGGGAGAGTAATATTGCCCTTTCAGCTTGTGTGCCAGTCTTGACTCCTGGGTGTGCCACCTCTCTCCCTCTCATTCAGTGGGCCATAGAAAGCCTATTTATTTTTTTTTTTAAATATTATTGGGTTTCTAAAGTCTCCCTGAAAAAAACAAAAAATACATAAAAAAACAGTGGGAGAGTAATATTGCCCTTTCAGCTTGTGTGCCAGTCTTGACTCCTGGGTGTGCCACCTCTCTCCCTTTCATTCAGTGGGCCATAGAAAGCCTATTTTTTTTTTTTTTAATATTATTTGGTTTCTAATTCTCCCTGAAAAAAAAAAAAAAACCTAAAAAAACAGTGGGAGAGTAATATTGCCCTTTCAGCTTGTGTGCCAGTCTTGACTCCTGGGTGTGCCACCTCTCTCCCTCTCATTCAGTGGGCCATAGAAAGCCTATTTATTTTTTTTTTTAAATATTATTGGGTTTCTAAAGTCTCCCTGAAAAAACAAAAAATACATAAAAAAACAGTGGGAGAGTAATATTGCCCTTTCAGCTTGTGTGCCAGTCTTGACTCCTGGGTGTGCCACCTCTCTCCCTTTCATTCAGTGGGCCATAGAAAGCCTATTTATTTTTTCCGTGATTTGTGTTCTAAATTCTACCTCAACACAAAAACACTACATCAATCAGTGGGAGAAAAATATTGGCCTCAGTAAGGGCTTGTGTGCCACTGCTGTGTGTGCTATCTCTCATTCAGTGGGCTATAGCAAGCCTATTTTTTTTTTTTTTTTTTTTTTTTTTAATATTATTTGGTTTCTAATTCTCCCTGAAAAAAAAAAAAAAACCTAAAAAAACAGTGGGAGAGTAATATTGCCCTTTCAGCTTGTGTGCCAGTCTTGACTCCTGGGTGTGCCACCTCTCTCCCTCTCATTCAGTGGGCCATAGAAAGCCTATTTATTTTTTTTTTAAAATATTATTGGGTTTCTAAAGTCTCCCTGAAAAAACAAAAAATACATAAAAAAACAGTGGGAGAGTAATATTGCCCTTTCAGCTTGTGTGCCAGTCTTGACTCCTGGGTGTGCCACCTCTCTCCCTTTCATTCAGTGGGCCATAGAAAGCCTATTTTTTTTTTTTTTAATATTATTTGGTTTCTAATTCTCCCTGAAAAAAAAAAAAAAACCTAAAAAAACAGTGGGAGAGTAATATTGCCCTTTCAGCTTGTGTGCCAGTCTTGACTCCTGGGTGTGCCACCTCTCTCCCTTTCATTCAGTGGGCCATAGAAAGCCTATTTTTTTTTTTTTTTAATATTATTTGGTTTCTAATTCTCCCTGAAAAAAAAAAAAAAACCTAAAAAAACAGTGGGAGAGTAATATTGCCCTTTCAGCTTGTGTGCCAGTCTTGACTCCTGGTTGTGCCACCTCTCTCTCTCTAATTGTGGGCCATAGAAAGCCTTTTTTTTTTTTTTTTAATATTATTTGGTTTCTAAAGTCTCCCTGAGAAAAAAAAATAAATAAATTAGGTGGGAGATTAATATTGACATTAGTGCTTGAGTGACAGTCCTGCGTGTGTGTCATCTCTGTGATTTTGTGCCACAGAAAACAGAGTGTGTAACATTGTGCCTGATTTTCCTTGTGGTCTCACCAACCTGTTAAGGGATATTGAAATCATACTGAAGTTATAGCTCACCGTGTAAGTTGTTTGATAGCAACAAATAAAGTTACTTTGGTTAAGATTTTAAAACAATGAGGAAGTCTGGTGCAAGAGGTCGTCGTGGGCGTTCATTGTCAGCTGGTAATGATGGTAGTGGTAGTGGAGCATCAGGTGGTCGTGGGGATAAAAATATTCCACCTAAGTCTGGAGCTGTGGAGCCAGTTTCGTCGTCAGGCTACACAAGGCCTCGAACGCTCTCTTTTCTGGGAGTAGGAAAACCGCTTTTAAAGGCGGAGCAGCAACAGCAAGTTTTGGCTTACATTGCAGACTCAGCCTCTAGCTCTTTTGCCTCCTCTTCCGAAACTGGTAAATGTAAAAGCAGCGCGTCGCTTGTGGATGTTCACGGTCAGGGACAAGTCGCTTCCTTGTCCTCCTCAGCAAAAACTACAACAAGAGAGAAGGATGCAGCAGGCGACACAACGGGTCACTCCATGGAGCTCTTTACACATACCGTCCCTGGCTTAGAAAGTGAAACATTTAACAGGCCATGCCCATTACAAGTATATTCTGACATGGAGTGCACTGATGCACAGCCACAGCCAGAGTACTATGCTGCTCCTTTGACTCAGACCACCACATTGCCCTCTCAGGGTACAGATCCACAATCAGACCCTGATGAGACTATGTTGCCCCGCCACGAACGCTATACCACCGACCGACACAGTGACACAGACGAAGTTGCACACGAGCTCGAAGAGGAGGTAATAGATGACCCAGTTATTGACCCCGATTGGCAGCCATTGGGGGAACAGGGTGCAGGCGGCAGTAGTTCAGAAGCGGAGGTGGAGGAGGGGCCGCAGCAGGCATCAACATCGCAACAGGTTCCATCTGCCGGGCCCGTATCTGGACCAAAACGCGTGTCAAAGCCAAAACCTGTTGGAGCACAGCGTTGCCATCCGGTTAAAGCTCAGTCTGCAATCCCTGAAAAGGGATCAGAGTCTAGGAAGAGTGCAGTCTGGCATTTTTTTAAACAACATCCAACTGATCAGCGCAAAGTCATCTGTCAAAAATGTTCAACTAGCTTAAGCAGAGGTCAGAATCTGAAAAGTCTAAATACTAGTTGCATGCATAGACACTTAACCACCATGCATTCTCAAGCCTGGACTAACTACCAAACGTCCCTCAAGGTTGTAGCACCCTCGGCCAATGAAGCTAGTCAGCAACGCAACATCCCTTCCGTCACTGTAAGGCCACCATTTTCCGCACCACCGGCAGTATCTGTGCAGGTTTCTTTGCCAGCCAAAAGCAGTCAGGGTCAGGGAATCACCAGTTTTGTAGGAGGAAATATTGCATGTAGGGCACCGGCGGAAACAATACCGTCTCCAACCGTCTCTCAGTCTGCCATGTCCACCGGCACACCCGAAAGTTCCACGATCTACAGCTCTCCAGTCCAGCTCACCCTACATGAGACTCTGGTTAGAAAAAGGAAGTACTTATCCTCGCATCCGCGTACACAGGGTTTTAACGCCCACATAGCTAGACTAATCTCGTTAGAGATGATGCCCTACCGGTTAGTTGAAAGCGAAGCTTTCAAAGCCCTGATGGAGTACGCTGAACCACGATACGAGCTACCCAGTCGACACTTTTTTTCCAGAAAAGCCATCCCAGCCCTGCACCAGCATGTTAAACAGCGCATCGTCCATGCACTCAGGCAATCTGTGAGTACAAAGGTGCACCTGACTACAGATGCATGGACCAGTAGGCATGGCCAGGGACGTTATGTGTCCATCACGGCACACTGGGTGAATGTGGTGGATGCAGGGTCCACAGGCGACATCAATTTAGGGACAGTTGTGCCTAGCCCACGGTCTAGGAAACAGTTGGCTGTAGGCGTTCGCACCCCCTCCTCCTCCTCCTCGTCCTCCTGCAGAAGCTACAGCTCTTCCACAGAACGCAGTCGGCCAACCACTCCATCGGCAGATGACACTGTTGCACACCAGTTGTCCCATTATGGGCCAGCTACTGCCAAGCGTCAGCAGGCTGTATTGGCTATGAAGTGTTTGGGCGACAACAGACACACCGCGGAAGTTCTGTCCGAGTTCTTGCAACAAGAAACGCAGTCGTGGCTGGGCACAGTAGATCTTGAGGCAGGCAAGGTAGTGAGTGATAACGGAAGGAATTTCATGGCTGCCATCTCCCTTTCCCAACTGAAACACATTCCTTGCCTGGCTCACACCTTAAACCTGGTGGTGCAGTGCTTATTGAAAACTTATCCTGGGTTCTCCGACCTGCTCCTCAAAGTGCGTGCACTTTGCTCACATATCCGACGTTCGCCTGTACACGCCAGCCGTATGCAGACCTATCAGCGGTCTTTGAACCTTCCCCAGCATCGCCTAATCATAGACGTTGCAACAAGGTGGAACTCAACACTGCACATGCTTCAGAGACTGTGCGAACAGAGGCGTGCTGTTATTTATTTGTGGGAGGATACACGGGCAGGCAGTAGGATGGCAGACATGGAGTTGTCAGGTGTGCAGTGGTCGAAGATACAAGACATGTGTCAAGTCCTTCAGTGTTTTGAGGAATGCACACGGCTGGTTAGTGCAGACAACGCCGTAATAAGCATGAGCATCCCCCTAATGCGTCTGCTGATGCAAAGTTTGACGCACATAAAGGAGCAGGCGTCTGCACCAGAGGAAGAGGGAAGCCTTGATGACAGTCAGCCATTGTCTGGTCAGGGCAGTGTACAGGACGAGGTAGCGGGCGAAGAGGAGGTGGAGGACGAGGAGGATGATGGGGATGAGTATATTTTTAATGCGGAAACTTTCACGGGGGCACAGGAAATTGGTTGCGTGTCACGGCCGGGTTCTGGTTTTTTGAGGGACACAAGTGACGTAGATTTGCCTGCAACTGCCCCTCAACCAATCACAACCGGAGATTTGACAAGTGGAACTTTGGCCCACATGGCGGATTATGCCTTACGTATCCTACAAAGGGACACACGCATTACGAAAATGATGAACGATGACGATTACTGGTTGGCCTGCCTCCTTGATCCACGCTATAAAGGCAAATTGCAAAATGTTATGCCACATGAGAACTTGGAACTAATATTAGCAACCAAACAATCAACTCTTGTTGACCGTTTGCTTCAGGCATTCCCAGCACACAGCGCACGTGATCGTTCTCACACGAGCTCCAGGGGGCAGCAGACTAGGAGTGTTAGGGGTGCACACATCAGAAGTGGCGTTGGACAGAGGGGTTTTCTGACCAGGTTGTGGAGTGATTTTGCTATGACCGCAGACAGGACAGGTACTGCTGCATCAATTGAAAGTGACAGGAGACAACATTTGTCCAGTATGGTTACTAACTATTTTTCATCCCTTATCGATGTTCTCCCTCAACCGTCATTCCCATTTGATTACTGGGCCTCCAAATTAGACACCTGGCCAGAATTGGCAGAATATGCATTGCAGGAGCTTGCTTGCCCGGCAGCAAGTGTCCTATCAGAAAGAGTATTCAGTGCTGCAGGGTCAATATTAACCGAAAAAAGGACTCGTCTGGCTACCCAAAATGTTGACGATCTAACATTCATTAAAATGAACCACAACTGGATTTCAAAATCTTTTGCCCCACCTTGCCCGGCCGACACCTAGCTTTCCTATGAAAAGCTCTTGCCTGTGAATTACTTTTCTAATGTCTAATTTGCTGCTGCAGATTGTACAGCATACGACATGTTTACACCTCCCTAAATGGCCAAACTCCCCACACGGGGCCGTGGTATCGCGACTTGGCGCAAGCACCCGTGAGACTGCTGTTTGTCTGAAGAGGTGGGTGTGCTCGCTTTTGGTTGACGGCATTGCTACTGGGTCCCTCATAGTACAATGTAGTGTCTCTGGCGGTGGTGGTGCGCACCCAACGTCAGACACACCGTTGTAACATGAGTGGCCCTGGGGCGGTCCCGCCGGCCTCAAGAGAGTTCCCCCCTACCCCAGCTCAAACTGGGCTGTACTACGTGCAAAATTATGTCGCACAGCTCCACCAATCTTTAGTCTATTCGCTGACATCATTCAATGTCTGGCACTGACAATACAAATTTGTAGACATCTATGATGCAACTTAAAGTAGTCTGTGTCTGTGTCCTATATTGGCACCATTAAATAGTTACTGCCAAATTACTATGTCAGAAACACAGCAGATGAGCCCACCCCTGTACCTAAGTATGCCATCTTTTTTTTTGTTTTGGTTGTTTTGCGAGACATTAACATCTATTTATATTTTGGGAGTACTGGGACAGACACTCCTTGCACTACTCCTCCACTCAGCACCAAGCTGCCTGCCCGTGTATCCATGTAACCGCTGTAAAACTGCCATGAGCCTATTGTTTGTTATTTTAGGCCTTTGATAGCCTGTCTGCGGTCCCTACTCCTCCACTGACCACCAAGCTGCCTGCCCGTGTATCCATGTAACCGCTGTAAAACTGCCATGAGCCTATTGTTTGTTATTTTAGGCCTTTGAAGCCTTTCTGCGCTCCCTCCTTCCACTAGTCCTCCACTGACCAGACCACTGCTGCCCGTGTACCCCTGGAACCAATTTTAAAGTGCCTACAGCCAGCCCATTTTATTGTGTTAGGCCTTCGAAGCCTGTCTGCGGTCCATACTTCCACTAGGCCTCCACTGACCAGACCACTGCTGCCCGTGTACCCCTGGAACCAATTTTAAAGTGCCTACAGCCAGCCCATTTTATTGTGTTAGGCCTTCGAAGCCTGTCTGCGGTCCCTCCTTCCACTAGGCCTCCACTGACCAGACCACTGCTGCCCGTGTACCCCTGGAACCAATTTTAAAGTGCCTACAGCCAGCCCATTTTATTGTGTTAGGCCTTCGAAGCCTGTCTGCGGTCCCTCCTTCCACTAGGCCTCCACTGACCAGACCACTGCTGCCCGTGTACCCCTGGAACCAATTTTAAAGTGCCTACAGCCAGCCCATTTTATTGTGTTAGGCCTTCGAAGCCTGTCTGCGGTCCATACTTCCACTAGGCCTCCACTGACCAGACCACTGCTGCCCGTGTACCCCTGGAACCAATTTTAAAGTGCCTACAGCCAGCCCATTTTATTGTGTTAGGCCTTCGAAGCCTGTCTGCGGTCCATACTTCCACTAGGCCTCCACTGACCAGACCACTGCTGCCCGTGTACCCCTGGAACCAATTTTAAAGTGCCTACAGCCAGCCCATTTTATTGTGTTAGGCCTTCGAAGCCTGTCTGCGGTCCATACTTCCACTAGGCCTCCACTGACCAGACCACTGCTGCCCGTGTACCCCTGGAACCAATTTTAAAGTGCCTACAGCCAGCCCATTTTATTGTGTTAGGCCTTCGAAGCCTGTCTGCGGTCCCTCCTTCCACTAGGCCTCCACTGACCAGACCACTGCTGCCCGTGTACCCCTGGAACCAATTTTAAAGTGCCTACAGCCAGCCCATTTTATTGTGTTAGGCCTTCGAAGCCTGTCTGCGGTCCCTCCTTCCACTAGGCCTCCACTGACCAGACCACTGCTGCCCGTGTACCCCTGGAACCAATTTTAAAGTGCCTACAGCCAGCCCATTTTATTGTGTTAGGCCTTCGAAGCCTGTCTGCGGTCCCTCCTTCCACTAGGCCTCCACTGACCAGACCACTGCTGCCCGTGTACCCCTGGAACCAATTTTAAAGTGCCTACAGCCAGCCCATTTTATTGTGTTAGGCCTTCGAAGCCTGTCTGCGGTCCCTCCTTCCACTAGGCCTCCACTGACCAGACCACTGCTGCCCGTGTACCCCTGGAACCAATTTTAAAGTGCCTACAGCCAGCCCATTTTATTGTGTTAGGCCTTCGAAGCCTGTCTGCGGTCCATACTTCCACTAGGCCTCCACTGACCAGACCACTGCTGCCCGTGTACCCCTGGAACCAATTTTAAAGTGCCTACAGCCAGCCCATTTTATTGTGTTAGGCCTTCGAAGCCTGTCTGCGGTCCATACTTCCACTAGGCCTCCACTGACCAGACCACTGCTGCCCGTGTACCCCTGGAACCAATTTTAAAGTGCCTACAGCCAGCCCATTTTATTGTGTTAGGCCTTCGAAGCCTGTCTGCGGTCCATACTTCCACTAGTCCTCCACTGACCAGACCACTGCTGCCCGTGTACCCCTGGAACCAATTTTAAAGTGCCTACAGCCAGCCCATTTTATTGTGTTAGGCCTTCGAAGCCTGTCTGCGGTCCATACTTTAAATACTCCTCCACTCACCACCAAGCTGCCTGCCCGTGTATCCATGTAACCGCTGTAAAACTGCCATGAGCCTATTGTTTGTTATGTTAGGCCTTTGATAGCCTGTCTGCGGTCCTTACTTTAAATACTCCTCCACTCACCACCTAGCTGCCTGTGTATCCATGTAACCGATGTAAAACTGCCATGACTGCCTACTGTTTGTTATTTTAGGCCTTTGATAGCCTGTCTGCGGCCCCTACTTGCAATACTCCTCCACTGACCACAATGCTGCCTGGAGTGCCTGCCTGTGTATCCATGTAACCGATGTAAAACTGCCATGACTGCCTACTGTTTGTTATTTTAGGCCTTTGATAGCCTGTCTGCGGCCCCTACTTGCAATACTCCTCCACTGAGCACAATGCTGCCTGGAGTGCCTGCCTGTGTATCCATGTAACCGATGTAAAACTGCCATGACTGCCTACTGTTTGTTATTTTAGGCCTTTGATAGCCTGTCTGCAGCCCCTACTTGCAATACTCCTCCACTGACCACACCAATGCTGCCCGTGTACCCCTGGAACCTATTTAAAAGTTCATAGAGCCTAGTTATATATTTTATTTACTATTAATAAGGCCATGATGGACTACGCTGTACCACGCTACAAGCTAACCAGTCGACACTTCTTTTGCGAGAAAAGCCATCCCAACCCTCCACCAGCATGTAGAAGACCGCATTGTCCATGCACTCTGGCAATCTGTGAGTACAAAGGTGCACCTGACAACAGACGCATGGACCTGTAGGCATGGCCACGGAAGATTACGTGTCCATTACGGCGCAATGGGTTAATGTGGTGGATGCATGGTCCACAGGGGACAGCCTACTAAGTCTGTCTGCAGTCCCTAATTCAAATTGTCCTCCACTGTCTAAATCGGAACTTCCACCTTCTGGCTTTCGGCCTATAGTATCAGAAATTAAACTGCATTTGGCCTTCAACTTTGGTTAGGGCCTACTAACGGCTTCTGCCCCTCCCTGGTGTTGTCCTCAACTAAATAAAGCTGAGCTTCAACCTTCCGGCTCTCATTAAGTGGTTTTTAAAAAAAAAAAATTGGTGGTTAGGGCCTACTAACGGCTTCTGCCCCTCCCTGGTGTTGTCCTCAACTAAATAAAGCTGAGCTTCAACCTTCCGGCTCTCATTATGTGGTTTAAAAAAAAAAAATGGTGGTTAGGGCCTACTAACGGCTTCTGCCCCTCCCTGGTGTTGTCCTCAACTAAATAAAGCTGAGCTTCAACCTTCCGGCTCTCATTAAGTGGTTTTAAAAAAAAAATGGTGGTTAGGGCCTACTAACGGCTTCTGCCCCTCCCTGGTGTTGTCCTCAACTAAATAAAGCTGAGCTTCAACCTTCCGGCTCTCATTAAGTGGTTTTTAAAAAAAAATGGTGGTTAGGGCCTACTAACGGCTTCTGCCCCTCCCTGGTGTTGTCCTCAACTAAATAAAGCTGAGCTTCAACCTTCCGGCTCTCATTAAGTGGTTTTAAAAAAAAAAAAATTGGTGGTTAGGGCCTACTAACGGCTTCTGCCCCTCCCTGGTGTTGTCCTCAACTAAATAAAGCTGAGCTTCAACCTTCCGGCTCTCATTATGTGGTTTAAAAAAAAAAAATGGTGGTTAGGGCCTACTAACGGCTTCTGCCCCTCCCTGGTGTTGTCCTCAACTAAATAAAGCTGAGCTTCAACCTTCCGGCTCTCATTAAGTGGTTTTAAAAAAAAAATGGTGGTTAGGGCCTACTAACGGCTTCTGCCCCTCCCTGGTGTTGTCCTCAACTAAATAAAGCTGAGCTTCAACCTTCCGGCTCTCATTATGTGGTTTTAAAAAAAAAAAAAATGGTGGTTAGGGCCTACTAACGGCTTCTGCCCCTCCCTGGTGTTGTCCTCAACTAAATAAAGCTGAGCTTCAACCTTCCGGCTCTCATTAAGTGGTTTTAAAAAAAAAATGGTGGTTAGGGCCTACTAACGGCTTCTGCCCCTCCCTGGTGTTGTCCTCAACTAAATAAAGCTGAGCTTCAACCTTCCGGCTCTCATTATGTGGTTTTAAAAAAAAAATGGTGGTTAGGGCCTACTAACGGCTTCTGCCCCTCCCTGGTGTTGTCCTCAACTAAATAAAGCTGAGCTTCAACCTTCCGGCTCTCATTAAGTGGTTTTAAAAAAAAAAAAAATGGTGGTTAGGGCCTACTAACGGCTTCTGCCCCTCCCTGGTGTTGCCCTCAACTAAATAAAGCTGAGCTTCAACCTTCTGCTCCAAATTACCATTTTAAAAAATGCAATAGGCTTTTCCGGCCTACTAAAGGTGTCTGCCCCTCCCTGGTGTTGTCCTCAACTGAACAAAGCTGAGCTTCCACATTCTGGCTTTCGCCCTATACTATCAGATATTAAACTGCATTTGGCCTACTAGTGTGGTTAGGCCCTTGAAACAGTGTCTGCTGCTCTTGGGTTTGCTACTCCACTGAACAAAGCAATGCCGCCTGTTTAGTCCTGTTACCAATTTTGAACTGCATGTAGCCTACTTTATTCTTTGGCCCTATATCTGTTTCCTCCTCATCCTGCCCATTGCCCAGCCACTGCTAAATGAGTCTGCTGGTACATTGACCTAGACCACTACATTCCCCTTGTACTCTACACAGCCAGAATCTGACCCTGCTGAAAGTAAGGTTCCCCTTCCCGCATGTTATACCACCTTACACAGGGACAAAGAGGAAGGTGCAGATGAAAGTGCAGGTTCCTTCATCAGGTGGGGGGGCATACTCGTTGGCGACGTCACTGGCACAGGGCCCCTCAGAGTACGCAAAAGTGTCGCTGCTGGTGGGAGGCGCCCCCGCCATGCAAACACACCGCCGTACTTTGAGGGGCCCTGTGCCAGTGGCAATGCGAACGAGTGGGCCCCCCCTGCTTGCTCAGGATCACAGCACTTGCAACTTTTAAATACTTACCTTTCCCTGCAACACCGCCGTGACGTAGTCCGCATTTCCTGGGCCCACGAAAAACTTGAGCCAGCCCTACTCCCCCCACAACTTTCCCCCAATTCCTTATGCCCAACTATTATTATACAGTTAATTAAGATTGGCAAGCTTCAGAAACAAGAATGGATGTTTTTGGCATTAAAATGGGCACTGTAGGTGTTTTCCTGGCCTCCACTCACTGCCGACTATGCTTCCCCATTGACTTGCATTGGGTTTCGTGTTTCGGTCGATCCCCGACTTTTAGCGATAATCGGCCGACTGCACTCGACTCGACTCTGGACAAAATCGGGTTTCCCAAAACCCTACTCGATCTTAAAAAAATGAAAGTCGCTCAACCCTAGTGCAAATAGAAGAAGTCGTAGCATTTTCAAATAGTTGGGTGCAACAATTATCCCTATTTTTGAGTATAAAGTACTTTGAAATTTATTAAATGAAGAAGTGGTTGCTTTTCTATAAGCCATCTAAAAATTACGGTATCTTTTAAGGGCTCATACTCACCTGCGAGAAACTTGGATGAGTCTCGCACATCATAGAACCAGAAACACATGGGCTACTTGCACACTGAACAAGTCTGTAGGAACCTGTTCACACCACCAGAAAACTTGAAGACACAAAAGAGCACAGTGAGGTAAAAAATACTCTGTTGTAAAAAAAATTATCACAGTAATAAGCAAGTGCTAGTCAAAAGATGTAAAGAAAACAGGGTATTTAGTTGATACTTTTTTTGCAAAAAAATGTATACTAAGCTGCTCCACCAAATCGTCAAGGTATACCCTTATAGATCAGTCCTAACTAATGTATGCAATCCCTATCTGATGTATTTAAAACCTGATCATCTGTATAATACCTGTATAAGCAGGGTTCAGGGTTGTTGTATTTTTTTTACAACAGAGTATTTTTGTCCTCACTGTGCTCTTTTGTGTCTTCGAGTCTCGCACATCAAGCTGCTGCTGGCACTCAGGAGCGGAGCGTGCGGCTTCATGTATTCCTATGTGGCCGCATGCTCCGATCTGAGTGCTGGGTATTAACATGCGAGACTCATCCGAGTTTCTCGCAGGTGAGTATGAGCCCTAACAGGGAGACAAAATAGGTGTAGAGTATTGTTATGAATGTGGAGAAGAAATGACTTCTTAACCAGAAGCAAATAAAATGTCTCTTTTTTCATGTCTGCAAATGATTTATTTATGGCAAGTTTTGGCATGGCACACCTTGTGACACTGCCTATATAAATGCCAGATCATGAGTTTCGCCACCATTTTGCTCTGATTAGTGTAGGGACAGGACTGCACATTCTTCAAAAATGCCACTGTGTGTACTCTGCACAAGTCTCAGTGGGAGTACTGTGCTAAAAAGTCGCTTTGTGTACCGTGCCCCCATATCTGTGGGAGTATTGTGCAAAAAAGTCTACTCTGCAACCCTGCCTATGGGAGTGCAGTGCCTTTAAGCCTCTGTGTGTACTCTGCAAACCCACCTGTGGGGCTACTGTGTAAAAAAGCCACTGTGTGTTCTCTGCAAACCCGCCTGTGGTAGTACTGTGCTAAAAAGCCACTGTGTTCACTCTTCAACTAGTGATGGGCGAACCCCTGAATGTTCCGGTCTGGCGAGTTCAGCCAAACATTTTAAAAAACTTTGGCTCAGGTACAAGAATGGAACCCGAACCCAGACCCCAATAATGGCCATTTGCATGACAGTGCAGCAAACTCTGCCTCTGATCAGTGGAGAACTGTGGTTCCCGCACTGTTAGATGACAGCATAAGCCAGGAGCTGTGACTGCCGGTCACAGAGGCATCGGGTGATGTGAGTGCTACTCCCATCAACATATGCCAGCGAGAGCAGGTGCTGCGGATGCCAGTATTCCAGGAGCTATCAGTAAATAGAAAAAAAATAAAAAAAGATGTGAGGGTCTGTTTTATCTTTGATAAACAGTGTAAGCAAAACTGACAGCTGCGGTTTACAACCCTTTGCTGTCAGCTTTACCATGGCTGGTTATCAAAAATAGATGGGTAATAAATAATTTTAAAAAAATGGCGTGTGGTCCCCCCATTTTTGGCAACCAACCAAGCTAAAGCAGACAGCTGTGGTCTGGTCTTCAAAGGCAGGTAAGGGGCCATGTATATTGCACCCCCCAGCCTAAAAATAACAGCCCACAGCCACCCCAGAAAAAGTGCATTAATTAGATGCATCAATTCTGGTGCTTTGCCTTGCACTTCCCACTTGCCCTGTGGTGGTGGCAAGTGGACTAATATTTGTGTGGTCAATGTCACCCTTGCATGACATCAAGCTCAGGGGTTACTAACCCCATAGTCATAATGTGAATAAAGAACATCCAGAATAAAGTCCTTTATTTGACAAAAAAATCCACACACTGTTTTGCAAACTTATTTAAAAAGAAAAAACAAAGTTATACTCACCTACACCCTTTTAATTCAAGCTGTTGTCACCTGTAGAAAACAGAATATAAAAAAACCCCATGATACCTTAAGCCCAATCCACTAAAGCCCATGTCCCCTGTAAAAAAAGAAAAGCCACATCTCTCACCTGTCCCAAAGTTGTCTCAAACCATAATCCATGTATGCGATATGTGGTTTAGAACCTTTAGGCTATGTGCACACTTTGCGGGGTCCTCTTCAGGTTCTCCCACAGCAGATTTGATAAATCTGCAGGGCAAAACCGCTGCGGTTATCCCTGCAGATTTATTGTGGTTTGTTTTGTGGTTTCCGCTGCGGGTTTACTCCTATAGTATTGATGCTGCATATGCAGCAATATGCAGCATCAATAGTAATGTTAAAAATAATAAAAAATGGTTATACTCACCCTCTGACGTCCCGATCTCCTCGGCGCTGCACGCGGCGGTCCGGTTCCAAAGATGCTGTGCGAGAAGGACCTTCGTGACGTCACGGTCATGTGACCGCGACGTCACGGTCATGTGACCGCGACGTCACTGCAGGTCCTGCTCGCACACCAACCCTGATACCGGATGGCCGCGTGCAGCGCTGAGAGGTGAGTATATCATTATTTTTTATTTTAATTCTTTTTTTTTACACTAATATGGTTCCCAGGGCCTGGAGGAGAGTCTCCTCTCCTCCACCCCAGGTACCATCTGCACATTATCCGCTTACTTCCCGCATCGTGGGCACAGCCCCATGCGGGAAGTAAGCGGATCAATGCATTCCTATGTGTGCAGAATCACAGCGATTCTGCACAAAGAAGTGACATGCTGCGGAATGCACACCGCTGCGTTTCTGCGCGGTTTTTCCCGCAGCATGTGCACAGCGGATTGCGGTTTCCATAGGGTTTACATGTAACTGTAAACGCAATGGAAACTGCTGCAGACCCGCAGCTGCAGAAACGCTGCGGATCCGCGGTAAAACCCGCAAAGTGTGAACATGGCCTTACGGTGCCATGATGCGACAGTTTAGGCTGAAAACCACTGGATAATGAGGTGCTACAAGTGCTACCTCAGTGACTATCGGTGATGTCATCAAGGTTACCGCAGGTGTCTGGGACTGCATTTCCACCGACACTTCACTGTGAGTCAGGATTATGAACTGCGGTGACCTCAGTGAGATCAGTGTGAGTACTCTAAGATTCTCCACAGTGAGTAATGTGTCTAAAAATCAATTCTACTATACAGCCATCTCTTTCCCATTTGTGGGCCAAAAAATTACTTTATGCAGCCTTTCTTTGTGAGTAGCATGCCTTAAAAAAAGTTTTACTCAATCACTGTACCTGTACGAGTTGTGTTTGTGCTTTAAAAAATAACTGTGCTTTTAAGCCTCTGTTTGCGTTCTGTAACCCTTCCTCTGTTAGTACTGTGTCAAAAAGCATCTGGGGCCGGAAGAAGCGATCAGCAAAATGGTGCCCGCCGGATGTGGAGGGATACACTGCATGCCATCCTAATACCACTTACCTCCTCTGGACAGGTAAATAATGAACACTTTGTCTATATAAACACTTTAATGCACATCTAAGATAAGATATAGGTTTACGCAATGTCCTAGGTAGAATAGTACCTGGACACATGTTTACTGCAGAGCCTCCTAGTGGACTGCATCGCATCGTAACCTGTGCACACCTATTCCACTTTTAGTATTAATACAGTAGGAATTTTAGGACCTCTATCCTTCATTGTATTTACCTTCTGTTAGGAGTCAAGTTCCTGCTGCTGCACAGGGGGAATCTCGAACCATGTCCGCTGCGGTTTCCATTCTCCTCCAGCCGCTGGGATAAATGTCTCTGCTGAGTAAGCTCCACTGTGGCTGGAGGAGAATGGGAGACCGTAGCAGACATGGTTCGAGATTCCCCCTTTGCAGTGGCGGGAACTCCACACCTAACACATACCATCTCTGGCTCGTCTATTTATGAAGTTATAACTCTGGAACGCTTCAACGGATCCTGGTGATTCTGACAATCTTTTCTCATGACATATTGTACTTCATGATAGTGGTAAAATTTATATGATATGACTTGCGTTTATTTGTGAAAAAAATGGAAATTTGGCCAAAATTTTGAAAATGTATCAATTTTCCAAATTTGAATTTTCATGCCCTTAAATCACACAGATATATCACACAACATACTTAATAAGTAACATTTCCCATATGTCTACTTTACGTCAGCACAATTTTGGAATCAAAATATTTTTTTACTTAGTTTTAAGGGTTAAAATTTGACCAGCGATTTCTAATTTTTACAACTATTTTTTTAGGGACCACATCACAATTGAAGTCACTTTTCTATATGATAGAAAATACCTAAAAGTGACACCATTCTAAAAAATGCACCCCTCAAAACCAAATTCAAGAAGTTTATTAACCCTTCAGGTGCTTCACAGGAAGTTTTAGAATGTTTAAAAAAAATGAACATTTAACTTTTTTTTCACAAAAAATATACTTCAGATCCAATTTACTTAATTTTATCAAGGGTATAATGAGAAATTGGACCCCAAAAGTTGTTGTACATTTTGTGGGGTTAACAAGTGGGACAGTTTTATAGGTTGGGTCATTACGGATGCTGCGATACAGATTATGTGTCATTTTATTTTTTCAATTTTTTTTTTAATTCAAATATTTATTTATTGATGGAATAAATTGAGTTATTATTATTATTTTTTTTTTTACAATTATTTTTTTTATATATAAATCATTCTTACTTTTACACTGTGTCCCACTATGGGACACTCATTTTGTGCAGGCTGATCACTTCTATAGCATGCAGATCTGAAGCTGTCAGCGCTGCAGCTTCTATTACACTGACCTGAGAGACTTCCTGGTCATCACTATGCATGACAGGAAGTCTCTCAGGTCTGGAGACCTGGATGTCATCATAATGACTTCGGGTATCCATGTCAGCCCCTCTGCCAGCTCTGGAACACTGTGATGTTCCAGGGGTTAAAGTGCTGGGAGCGGTCCGTGACCGCTTCTGGCACTTAGTGCCTGGTGTCAGCTGTTAGAATCAGCTGACACCCGGCCACGATCACCCACGCTCCACCGGGAGCACGGATGATCGCATTAGACGTACTATTCCATCCATGGGTATTAAGTCACAGGTCACATGGACAGAATAGTACGTACAATGCCAGAAAGGAGTTAATAAAAATACATTGTTTTATCCTGAATTGTTTGGATTCTCTTTTTATCGGATGGAATGATTTTTCGCCTGTTTTTGTGGTAAGTCATTCCCCCCGATAGGTGTTTTTATTTTAATGGGGGGCAAACATTTATCATAAGAAAAGGTTGTCCTAGTAGTGGACAACTTCTTTAAGAGTTACTCCCCTTACTTTAGCATTTGGAGGTGAGCATTGCAAGCGATGTCATATTTAGAGACACATGTCAAGAGAGTTCATTGAGCATTGCAATGTTAATATAGTTTTTATTTCTATTTCAAACTTAATTAATTTAAACTTTTTTATTTTCATATTTTATTTTTTTATTTTAATTTCTGTAGTATGGGTTAATTTAATATGCTAATACTTACTTACCATACCATGCTTCCAAAATAGACGTGTGTGAGAGATATTGAGCTGTTTTTCTTCTATTGATGATGTAATGAATTTTCCAAAATTTCTAAAAGCATATGAGTTATCTTCTGCATAATTTAGAACAGCAAAATTCCTAATAAGATAGTTTGTGGCCATTTCTCCTTTCTCATTGAAATAGACTTCATCTCCCATTGGATCTCGGAAGTGAATTCTTTTAAAAAAGTACTGAAAAAAATCATATTTTCCCATCAATATTGTGTAGTAAAAATACAAAGTTACCTAAAGGTGTTGTCCTGTTAAAACATATATAGGATAGATGATACCGTTTTCATTGATGGGGTCCAACCTTTGGATCCTACACTGATTGCCAGAAAGTAGACCTTGTATTCCACTTAGAATGAATCAGCAGCATACTATAACTGCCAGCCATTCATTCCCGATGGGGCTGCAAGTGCAGTTAGCTTTATCCTGAGGCCTCATGGAGAACGAGTGGAGCAATGTTTGGGCATTTGACGTACTGCTGTCAGTGCTAGATACTGGGTAAAAGATTACATGCTTCATACACTGCAGCCAAGACAGCATAGCAAGATAACACTACTGTAGATTTTCCTCTATTAAGCTTGCCATATCTCAGCTTGGAGTAAGAATAACCTGCACTCACTAAATACCAGTTATATGCCACTCTCAGTACCTCAATATATATATACAGCTCTGGAAAAAATTAAGAGACCACCACATCAAAACCCTGTCATGGGCAGCCCAATCTCCAGACCTGAACTCCATTGAAAACCTCTGGAATGTAATCAAGAGGAAGATGGATAGTCACAAGTAGGGTTGAGCGAAACGGATCGTACAAATTCAAAAATCGCTGACTTTCGGCAAAGTCGGGTTTCATGAAACCCGACCCGATCCTAGTGTGGGATTGGCCATGAGGCTGGCGATCGTCGCGCCAAAGTCGCGTTTCCTATGACGCGTTCAGTGCCATTTCTCAGCCAATGAAGGAGGACGCAGAGTGTGGGCAGCGTGATGACATAGGTCTCGGTCCCCACCATCTTAGAGAAGGGCATGACAGTGATTGGCTTGCTTTCTGCAGCATCACAGGGGCTATAAAGGGGAGTGCACGCCGACCGCCATCTTACTTCTGCGGATCTCAGCATAGGGAGAGGTTGCTGTAGCTTAGTCAGAAGAAGGGATATAGTTAGAGAGGGAACATTAACCCCCAAACCACTTGTGCTGTAGCGATTTCCACTGTCCAACACCACCTTTTTTTGCAGGGACAGTGGAGGCTATTTTTTTGTGCATCACCTCTGTAGCTTATTAGGCTGCCTTATAAGGCTCCCTGATAGCTGCATTGCTGTTTGCACGCTGCTGTGCAAACAAACCGCTTTATTAAAAGCAAAAATCCTGTTGCTCCTTTCTACAGTTATCTTGTTTATTTGTCCACACTTTTGTGTGCAGCAGTCCTTTTTGTTGCTGCCATACTTGTCCTGAGATCATTTTAGGGAGATTGAAATTGTACTACAGTCCTTGGATTTTTTCAGATATTTTCCAGCCACTTTCTGCCACTTACATTGTGTTGTGTTATACACTGGGCCTGAGTAGAGTTGAGCGACTTTTACTTTTTTAAGATCTGGTCGGGTTTCGCGAAACCCGACTTTCTCAAAAGTCGGGGGCCGACTGAAACACGAAACCCAATGCAAGTCACTGGGGAATCAAAGTCGGCAGTGAGTGGAGGACAGGAAAACACCTACAGTGCCCATTTTAATGCCAAAAACATCAATTCTTATTACTTAAGCTTGTCAATCTTAATATACTTTATAATAATAGTTAGCCATTGAAAACAGGGGGTCATTTGGCTACAGTTGTGGGGGGGTAGGGCTGGCTCAAGATTTTCTTGGGCCCAGGAAACGCGGAATACATCATGGAGGTGGAGCAGGGAGAGGTAAGTATTTCAACTTTCCAAGTGCTGTGATCCTGAGCAAGCAGGGGGGGCCCACTAGTTGGCACTGGCTCATAGTACCGGGGTGTGTTTGATGGCGGGCGGCACCTCCTACTGCCAGAGACACTTTTGAGTACTATGAGGGGCCCTGTGCCAGAGCCAACGAGTATGCCCCCCCACCTGATGAAGGAACCTGCACTTTCATCTGCACCTTGCTCTTCATCCCCGTGTAAGGTGGTATAGTATGCGGGAAGGGGAACCTGACTTTCAGCAGGGTCAAATTCTGGCTGTGTAGAGTGCAAGGGGAATGTAGTGGTCTGGGTCAATGTACCAGCAGACTCATCTAGCAGTGGCTGGGCAATGGGCAGGATGAGGAGAAAACACAGATATAGGCCCAAAATAAAAAAGTAGGCTAAATGCAGTTTAAATTGGTAACAGGAGTACACAGGCAGCATTGCTTTGTTCAGCGGAGGACAACTGTAAGGAGTGGCGCAGACAGACACAGGTAGTAGGCCTAAAATAAAAAAGTAGACTAAATGCAGTTCAAAATTGGTAACAGGAGTACACAGGCGGCATTGCTTTGTTCAGTGGAGGACAACTGTAAGGAGTGGCGCAGACAGAAAGAGGTAGTAGGCCTAAAAAAAGTAGGCTAAATGCAGTTCAAAATTTGTAACACAAATACACAGGCGGCATTGCTTTGTTCAGTGGAGGACAACTGTAAGGACTGGCTGACACAGTTACCAGGCCCAAATAAGTAAGTAGGCTAAATGCAGTTCAAAATTGGTAACAGGAGTACACAGGCGGCATTGTTTTGTTCAGTGGAGGACAACTGTAAGGACTGGCTGACACAGTTACTAGGCCCAAATAAGTAAGTAGGCTAAATGCAGTTCAAAATTGGTAACAGGAGTACACAGGCAGCATTGCTTTGTTCAGTGGAGGACAACTGTAAGGACTGGCTGACACAGTTACTAGGCCCAAATAACTAAGTAGGCTAAATGCAGTTCAAAATTGGTAACAGGAGTACACAGGTGGCATTGCTTTGTTCAGTGGAGGACAACTGTAAGGAGTGGCGCAGACAGAAAGAGGTAGTAGGCCTAAAAAAAGTAGACTAAATGCGGTTCAAAATTTGTAACACAAATACACAGGCGGCATTGATTTGTTCAGCGGAGGACAACTGTAAGGACTGGCTGACACAGTTACTAGGCCCAAATAAGTAAGTAGGCTAAATGCAGTTCAAAATTGGTAACAGGAGTACACAGGCGGCATTGCTTTGTTCAGTGGAGGAGAACTGTAAGGACTGGCTGACACAGTTACTAGGCTCAAATAAGTAAGTAGGCTAAATGTCTGCCAAAAAAATGTTCATAAATAAACAGGTGGCATAGCTAGGAACAGGGGTGGGCTCCTCTGCTGAGTAGCAGACAGTGGTAGTTGGTGCAAAGTATTAACTGGTCTAAATGGAGGCCAGGGTTCCTGTATATTTTTACTATCATCTATCATTTCAACAAATTTGTATTGGCAGTGCCATTGAAGGATTTAACTGCACAGACTACACTGTGGTGGAGCAGGGAGAGGTAAGTTTTGCAAGTGGTAGAGCACTGTTCGAGCTGGGGGGAACACTCTCTCGTGGGCGGCGGTACTGGCACAGGGCACCTCATATTACGACTGTGTGTCTGACGTTGGTTGTGCACCACCACCATCAGAGACACTTCATTGTACTATGAGGGACCCTGTGCCAGTGCCGTCGCCCAAGAGTGGGCACACCTACCTATCCAGGCAAACGGCACTCGCACGGGTGCTTGCGCCAAGTCGTGACCATTTAGGGAGGTATAAAAATGGCCTATGGTGGACATTCAGCAGCTGCAAATAGAGGAATTGGAGCAGTCAGTAAGAGGAGGCCAAAAGCAAGACATTTTTCAGCACGTATCAGCAGGGGAAGGTGGGCCAAAATAATTTGAAATCCATGATTGGTTCATTTTAATGAAGGTTAGATCATCAACATTTTGGGTAGCGAGACGTGTCCCTTTTTCGGTCAGTATTGAACCAGCAGCACTGAAGACTCTTTCTGATAGCACACTAGCAACTGGGCAAGCGAGCTTCTGTAATGCATATTCTGCCAATTCAGGCCAGGTGTCTATTTTAGATGCCCAATAATCAAAGGGGAATGACCTGTGAGGGAGAACATCGATATGGAAGGAAAAATAGTTCGTAACCATACTGGACAAATGTTGTCTCCTGTCACTTTAAATCGATGCAGCAGTACCTGTCATGTCTGCGGTCATTGCAAAATCACTCCACAACCTGGTCATAAAACCCCTCTGTCCAACGCCAACCAGTAATCATCATCGGTCATCATTTTGATAATGCGGGGGTCCCATTTTATGATACGCAAGGCATACTCAGCCATGTGGGCAAATGTTCCAGGTGTCAATTCACTGCTTGTGCTGGGTTGAGGAGCACTTTCTTGCAAATCAACATCACTTGTGTCCCGCAAAAACCCTGTACCTGACCTTGCAACGCCACCAGTTTTTATTGCCCCCTGAGAAGCATCCTCCTCCCATAAATATTCATCCCCATCATCCTCCTCCTCCTCCTCTTCATCCGCCACCTCGTCCAGGAGAGTTCCCTGAGCTGACAATGGCTGACTGTCATCAAGGCTTCCTTCCTCCTCGGCTGCAGACACCTGCTCCTTAATCTGCGTCAAACTTTGCATCAGCAGACGCATTAGTGGGATGCTCATGCTTAGATGGCGTCATCTGCACTTACCAGCCGTGTGCATTCCTCAAAACACTGAAGGACTTGACAGAGGTCTTGTAGCTTCGACCACTGCACACCGGTCAACTCCATGTCTGCCATCCAACTGCCTGCCCGTGTATGTGTATCCTCCCACAAATACATTACAGCACGCCTCTGTTCGCACAGCCTCTGAAGCATGTGCAGTGTGGAGTTCCACCTTGTTGCAACATCGATTATTAGGCAGTGCTGGGGAAGCTTCAAAGATCGCTGATGGTTCTGCATATGGCTGGAGTGTACGGGTGAACGGCGGATGTGCGAGCAAAGTCTTCGCAGCTTCAGCAGCAGGGCTGGTAACCCCGGATAATTTTTCAGGAAGCACTGCACCACTGGGTTCAAGGTGTGAGCCAGGCAAGGTATGTGTTTCAGTTCTGAAAGGGCTATGGCAGCCATCAAATTCCTTCCGTTATCACTGACTACCTTGCCTGCCTCAAGATGTACAATGCCCAGCAATGACTGAGTTTCTTGCTGCAAGTACTCGGCCAGTACTTCCGCGGTGTGTCTGTTGTCGCCCAAACACTTCATTTGTAACACAGCCTGCTGACGCTTACAACTAGCTGTTTGATAATGGGACACATCGTGTGCAACACTGGCAGCTGCGGATGGAGTGGTCATGCGACTGCGCTCTGTGGACGAGCTTTCGCTTCTGCAGGAGGAGGATGAGGGGTGGCGAACGCCTACAGCTAACTGTTTCCTAGACCGTGGGCTAGGCAGAACTGTCCCACTATGGCCGTCCACTGTGGACCCTGCAACCACCTCATTAACCCAGTGCGCCGTGATGGACACGTAACGTCCCTGGCAATGCCTACTGGTCCATGCATCTGTTGTGAGGTGCACCCTTCTACTGACTGATTGCCTCAGTGCATGGACAATGCAGTCTTTAACATGCTGTTGGTTGGCTGGGATGGCTTTTCTCGCAAAGAAGTGTCGACTGGGTAGGTCATAGCGTGGTACTCAGGGCTTTGAAAGCTTCGCTTTCAACCAACCGGTAGGGCATCATCTCTAACGAGATTAGTCTAGCAATGTGGGTGTTCATACCCTGTGTACGCGGATGAGAGGATGAGTACTTCCTTTTCCTAACGAGAGTAGGGTGAGCTGGACTGGAGAGCTGCATATGGTGGAACTAGCAGGGGTGGTGGTGGACATGGCAGATTGAGAGAGGGTTGGTAATGGTATTCTTGATGTTGGCCTACATACAGTGTTTCTTGCCAAGAACTTTGTGATTCCCTGACTGCTTTGGCCTTGCGACGATACCTTCACATTTGCTGCTGGTGGTGTCCTAACCGGTGGGCTTACAGTGAGGGAAGTGTTGTGAATTTACCTTTTGGCTCCCTCTAGTGGTTACTAGTGATTTGACTCTGGGTATGTCATTCATCCCTTGTATGCTCACCTGGGTCGTTAGGTCAGGGGTGTTGCTATATAAGCTCCCTGGACCTTCAGTTCAATGCCTGGCAACGTTGTAATCAGAGCTAATCTGTTGTGCTCTTGTCTACTGATCCTGGTTCCTGCTAAAATAAGCTAAGTCTGCTTTCTTGCTTTTTGCTATTTGTTTTTGTTTGCATTTTTGTCCAGCTTGTACATAATCTGTATCCTAACCTTGCTGGCAGCTCTAGGGAGGCTGGAGTTCTCCCCCCGGGCCGTTAGACGGTTTGGGGGTTCTTGTATCTCCAGTGTGGAATTTTGTTAGGGTTTTTGTTGACCATATAAGTTATCTTACTACATTCTGCTATTAGTAAGTGGGCCTCTCTTTGCTAAACCTAGTTCATCTCTGTGTTTGTCATTTCCTCTTACCTCACCGTTATTATTTGTGGGGGGCTTGTATCCGACTTTTGGGGTCTATTCTCTGGAGGCAAGAGAGGTCTTTGTTTTCCTCTTCTAGGGGTAGTTAGTCCTCCGGCTGGCGCGAGACATCTAGCGACCAACGTAGGCATGTTCCCCGGCTACTTCTAGTGTTGGCGTTAGGAGTAGTTATATGGTCAACCCAGTTACCACTGCCCTATGAGCTGGATTTTTGTACGTCGCAGACTTACTTGTACCTCTGAGACCCTTGCCATTGGGGTCATAACAGTTTGCCAGGCCAGTATTAAATGTTAAATGCATTGCAGAAGCGGGATTATAAGAAAGAAAGTTCTGAGTTTTTTTTTCTCTCTCTCATTTTTTTTTCTTTTCCCCTTTACCTCTGAGTGGCTTGTGTTTGCTGCAGACATGAATGTCCAGACCTTGATTACAAGTGTGGATCAGCTTGCTGCTCGTGTGCAGGGCATACAAGAGTATGTTATCAGAAATCCTGTGTCAGAACCTAAGATACCGATTCCTGAACCGTTTTCCGGAGACCGATTTAAATTTAGAAATTTCAGGAATAATTGTAAATTGTTTTTGTCCCTGAAACCTTGTTCATCTGGAGACTCCGCTCAGCAAGTAAAAATTGTTATTTCTTTTTTACGGGGCGACCCTCAGGATTGAGCTTTCTCGCTGGCGCCAGGAGATCCGGCATTGGCTGACATTGATGCGTTTTTTCTGGCGCTTGGTTTGCTTTATGAGGAACCCAATCTTGAGATTCAGGCAGAAAAAGCCTTGCTGGCGATGTCTCAGGGCCAGGACGAGGCTGAAATGTATTGCCAAAAATTTCGGAAATGGTCCGTGCTGACCCAGTGGAACGAGTGTGCATTGGCTGCAAATTTTAGAAATGGCCTTTCTGAAGCCATTAAGAATGTGATGGTGGGTTTTCCCATTCCCACAGGTCTGAATGATTCTATGGCCCTGGCTATTCAAATCGACCGGCGGTTGCGGGAGCGCAAGACCGCAAATTCCCTCATGGTGTTGTCTGAACAGGCACCTGATTTAATGCAATGTGATAGAATCCTGACTAGAAATGAGCGGAAAATTCATAGACGCCAGAATGGCTTGTGTTACTACTGTGGTGATTCTACACATGTTATCTCAGCATGCTCTAAACGTCTTACTAAGGTTGTTAGTCCGGTCGCCATTGGTAATTTGCAACCTAAGTTTATTCTATCTGTAACTTTGATTTGCTCACTGTCATCGTATCCTGTCATGGCGTTTGTGGACTCAGGTGCTGCCCTGAGCCTTATGGATCTGTCATTTGCCAAGCGCTGCGGATTTGTTCTTGAGCCATTGGAAAATCCTATCCCTCTTAGGGGTATTGATTCTACGCCATTGGCAAAAAATAAACCGCAGTTTTGGACACAGGTTACCATGTGCATGACTCCCGAACATCGGGAGGTAATACGTTTTCTTGTTCTGCATAAAATGCATGATTTGGTTGTTTTGGGGTTGCCATGGTTACAGACCCATAATCCAGTCTTGGACTGGAAGGCTATGTCAGTGTCAAGTTGGGGCTGCCATGGAATTCATGGAGATTCCCTGCCCTTGTCTATTGCTTCTTCTACGCCTTCGGAAGTTCCGGCGTATTTGTCTGATTATCAGGATGTCTTCAGCGAGTCTAAGTCCAGTGCACTGCCTCCTCATAGGGAATGTGACTGTGCAATAGATTTGATTCCTGGCAGTAAGTTTCCTAAGTGGAGACTGTTTAATCTGTCGGTACCTGAACATACCGCGATGCGTTCATATATCAAGGAGTCTCTTGAGAAGGGGCATATCCGTCCTTCTTCTTCCCCTCTTGGTGCGGGATTCTTTTTTGTGGCCAAAAAGGATGGATCTTTGAGGCCTTGTATTGACTATCGGCTTTTAAATAAGATCACTGTCAAATTTCAGTATCCTTTGCCGCTGTTGTCAGATTTGTTTGCCCGGATTAAAGGTGCCAAGTGGTTCACCAAGATAGACCTTCGTGGTGCGTACAACCTTGTGCGCATTAGGCAGGGCGATGAATGGAAAACCGCATTCAATACGCCCGAAGGTCATTTTGAGTACTTGGTGATGCCATTTGGGCTCTCTAATGCCCCTTCAGTTTTTCAGTCCTTCATGCATGACATTTTCCGGAAGTATCTGGATAAATTTTTGATTGTTTATCTGGATGATATTCTGGTTTTTTCTGATGATTGGGACTCGCATGTGGAGCAGGTCAGGATGATTTTTGAGATTCTGCGTGAAAATTCTTTGTTTGTAAAAGGCTCAAAGTGTCTCTTTGGTGTACAGAAGGTTCCCTTTTTGGGGTTCATTTTTTCCCCTTCTGCTGTGGAGATGGATCCAGTCAAGGTCCGAGCTATTCATGATTGGACTCAACCCTCGTCAGTTAAGAGTCTTCAGAAGTTCTTGGGTTTTGCTAACTTCTACCGTCGTTTTATCGCAAATTTCTCTAGCGTTGTTAAACCGCTGACGGATATGACCAAAGCCTTCTGACTGTCCTGGGGTGGATTCCGTGGTGGACAGGTTGCAGCGGATCTGGAGTCATGTGGTGGACAACTTGAAGTTGTCACAGGAGAAGGCTCAGCGTTTTGCCAACCGCCGCCGCGGTGTGGGTCCCCGACTTCGCGTTGGCGATTTGGTATGGCTGTCTTCTCAATTTGTTCCTATGAAGGTCTCCTCTCCCAAATTTAAGCCTCGCTTCATTGGTCCTTACAAGATATTGAAAATCATTAATCCTGTATCCTTTCGCCTGGATCTTCCGGTGTCGTTTGCCATTCACAACGTATTTCATAGGTCCTTGTTGCGGCGGTACGTTGTGCCTGTGGTTCCTTCTGCTGAGCCTCCTGCTCCGGTGTTGGTTGAGGGCGAGTTGGAGTACGTGGTGGAGAAGATCTTAGATTCTCGTCTCTCCAGGCGGAGGCTTCAGTACCTGGTCAAGTGGAAGGGCTATGGTCAGGAGGATAATTCCTGGGTGGTCGCCTCTGATGTGCATGCGGCCGATTTAGTTTGTGCCTTTCACGCCGCTCATCCTGATCGCCCTGGTGGTCTTGGTGAGGGTTCGGTGACCCCTCACTAAGGGGGGGGGTACTGTTGTGAATTTACCTTTTGGCTCCCTCTAGTGGTTACTAGTGATTTGACTCTGGGTATGTCATTCATCCCTTGTATGCTCACCTGGGTCGTTAGGTCAGGGGTGTTGCTATATAAGCTCCCTGGACCTTCAGTTCAATGCCTGGCAACGTTGTAATCAGAGCTAATCTGTTGTGCTCTTGTCTACTGATCCTGGTTCCTGCTAAAATAAGCTAAGTCTGCTTTCTTGCTTTTTGCTATTTGTTTTTGTTTGCATTTTTGTCCAGCTTGTACATAATCTGTATCCTAACCTTGCTGGAAGCTCTAGGGAGGCTGGAGTTCTCCCCCCGGGCCGTTAGACGGTTCGGGGGTTCTTGTATCTCCAGTGTGGAATTTTGTTAGGGTTTTTGTTGACCATATAAGTTATCTTACTACATTCTGCTATTAGTAAGTGGGCCTCTCTTTGCTAAAACTAGTTAATCTCTGTGTTTGTCATTTCCTCTTACCTCACCGTTATTATTTGTGGGGGGCTTGTATCCGACTTTTGGGGTCTATTCTATGGAGGCAAGAGAGGTCTTTGTTTTCCTCTTCTAGGGGTAGATAGTCCTCCGGCTGGCGCGAGACATCTAGCGACCAACGTAGGCATGTTCCCCGGCTACTTCTAGTGTTGGCGTTAGGAGTAGTTATATGGTCAACCCAGTTACCACTGCCCTATGAGCTGGATTTTTGTACGTCGCAGACTTACTTGTACCTCTGAGACCCTCGCCATTGGGGTCATAACAGGGAAGCAATGTAGCGTTGCTGACTACCTTCATGCTGAGCAGGTGCACCAACGGTATGGGATGTTTTGTAGTTAGTCCAGGCTTGCAAGTGCATGCTGGTTAAATGTCTACGCATGCACGTTGTATTTAAATTTTGGGGACTTTTCCCTCTGCTAAAGGTCTTTGAGCATTTCTTACAGATAACTTTGCACTGATCATTCGGATCTTAGTTAAAAAATTGCCACACTCCACTCGTCCTACTATGGAATACCTTTTCAGGCATTGCACGCTGTGCTACTTTCACTGGATGGCAATGCTTTCCTAAAACTGGTTTTTTGGTTGACAAATGTTTTTGGCCTGATACGGGCCTGACAGATGAAAGCTGTTGCGATTTAGATGGCTGCTGCGGATCATCCTCCTCCACTTCTGAGCTACTGTCAGCGGCACCCTCTTCCCCCAATGGCTGCCAATCTGGGTTAACAACTGAGTCATCTATCACCTCCTCTTCAATGTCATGTGCACATTTCTCTGTGTCACTGTGTAAGGTGCTATAGCATTCGGGATGGAGCACCATAGTCTCATCAGGGTCAGATTCTGGCTCAGTACACTGCGAGGGTAATGTACTGATCTGAGTCAATGGAACAGCATAATAAGCTGGTTCTGCCTCTAACATTGTGTTTTGTTATACACTGGGCCTGAGTTGTGGTGCAGTCTCCCCCCAAAGAAAGGGAGATTCAAATTGTCACAAAGTGGTTATTAGTGTTGAGCATTCCGATACTGCAAATATCGGGTATCGGCCAATATTCGCTGTATCGGAATTCCGATACCGAGTTCCAATATTTTTGTGATATCGGAAATCGGAATCAGAAGTTCCCAGTGTATGGTTCCCAGGGTCCATATTCATGTAAAAAATAAAGAATAAAAATAAAAAATATGGATATATTCACCCCTCCGGCGGACCCTGGACCTTAGCGGTGTAACCGGCAGCCTCCGTTCCTAAGAATGCAGTGAGTGTACAGGACCTGCGATGACATCGCGGTCTTGTGATTGGTCATGTGAGCGCTCATGTGACCGCTCACGTGACCGCAATGTCATCGAAGGTCCTTCACTCACTGCATTCTTAGGAACGGAGGCTGCCGGTTACACCGCTAAGGTCCAGGGTCCGCCGGAGGGGTGAGTATATACATATTTTTTATTTTTATTCTTTATTTTTTACATGAATATGGATCCCAGGGCCTGAAGGAGAGTTTCCTCTTATTCAGACCCTGGGAACCATCCAGGATACCTTCCGATATTTGTGTCCCATTGACTTGTATTGGTATCGGGTATCGGTATCGGCGATATCCGATATTTTTTGGATATCGGCCGATCCAATCCAATACCGATACTTTCAAATATCGGACGGTATCGCTCAACACTAGTGGTTATACGTCAGTTCTGTTAGTTTGTCATATATCAGCCAGCCACTTTCTGCCACTTACATTGTGTTGTGTTATACACTGAGACTGAGTTGCGGTGCAGTCTCCCCAAAATAAAAAGGGAGATTTAAATTCTCAACAAGTTTATATACACATTCTACCTCGTTTTACAGTACCATATAATGGTTGTTATTTTGGTTAGATATTCCCAAAAATGAGGAAGTCTGGTGGAAGAGGCCGTGGGCGGTCGTTGGCAGCTGGTACTGATGGTGATGGTGGAGCATCTGGTGGTAGTGGGAAAAGCAAAATAGCACCTAAGGCTGGAGGTGTTGAGCCAGCATCATCGTCTGGCTACACAAGGCCTCGAAGGCTCCCTTCTCTTGGAGTAGGAAAACCGCTTTTAAAGCCGGAGCAGCAAGAAAAAGTTTTGGTTTCCTTGCTGACTCAGCCTCTAGCTCTTTCGCCTCCTCTTCAGAAAGTTCCAAATTTAAAAGCAGCGAGTCGTCAGTGGATGCTCCCGGTCAGGAACAAGATGATTCCTTGTGTCCTTCACCCAAACCAAAATGAAGGATGCATCAGGCGACACTACAGGTTACTCCATGGAGCTCTTTACACATACCGTGCCTGGGTTAGAAAGGGAAATTGTTAACTGCCCATTACAAAATGAATCGGACATGGAGTGCACTAATGCACAGTCACAGCTAGATTATTCTGCTGTTCCATTGACTCAGATCACTAAATTGCCCTCGCAGTGTACTGAGCCAGAATCTGACCCTGATGAGACTATGGTGCCCCATCCCGAACGCTATAGCACCTTACACGATAACACAGAGGAAGGTGCACATGACATTGAAGAGGAGGTGATAGATGACCCAGTTGTTGACCCAGATTAGCAGCCATTGGGGGAAGAGGGTGCCACTGTCAGTAGCTCAGAAGCGGAGGAGGATGATCCGCAGCAGTCATCTACATCGCAACAGCTGTCTGTCAGGCACGTATCAGCCCAAAAACATGCGTCAAAAACAGTTTTAGGACAGCGTGGCCATCCGGTGAAAGTAGCACAGCGTGCAATGCCTGAAAAGGTATTCGATAGTAGGAAGCGTGCAGTGTGGCAATTTTTTAACCAAGATCCGAATGACCAGTGCAAAGTTATATGTAAGAGATGCTCAAAGACCTTTAGCAGAGGGAAGAATCTTCAAAATTTAAATACAATGTTCATGCGTAGACAAGCAATTGCAAGCCTGGACTAACTACCAAACGTCACGTACCGTTGGTGCACCAGCTCAGAATGAAGGTAGTCAACAACGCTACATTGCTTCCCTCACTGTAAGTCCACCGGTTAGGACACCACCAGCAGCAAATGTAGAGGTATCGTCACAAGGCCAAAGCAGTCAGGGAATCACAAGGTTATTGGTAGGAAACACTGTATGTAGGCCAACCTCAAGAATACCATCACCAACCCTCTCTCAATCCGCCATGTCAACCTCCACCACCACTGCTAGTTCCACCATGTGCAGCTCTCCAGTCCAGCTCACCCTACAAGAGACTCTCATTAGGAAAAGAAAGTACTCATCCTCTCATCCGCGTACACAGGGTTTGAACGCCCACATTGCTAGACTAATCTCATTAGAGATGATGCCCTACCAGTTGGTTGAAAGCGAAGCTTTCAAAGACCTGATGGCCTACACAGTACCAAGCTATGACCTACCCAGTCAGCACTTCTTTGTGAGAAAAACCAAACCAGCCCTCCACCAGCATGTCAAAGACCGCATTGTCCATGCACTGAATCAATCAGTCAGTGGAAAGGTGCACCTCATGAGAGATGCATGGACCAGTAGGCATGGCCAGGGATGTTACGTGTCCATCACGGCACATGGGGTTAATGTGGTGGATGCAGGGTCCATTGGGGACAGCCATAGTGGGACAGTTCTGCCTAGCCCACGGTCTAGGAAACAATTGGCTGTAGGCGTTCACCACCCCTCCTCCTCCTCCAGAAGAGAAAGCTCGTCCACAGAGCGCAGTCGCATGACCACTCCATCCGCAGCTGCCAGTGTTGCACATGAGGTGTTCCATTATCAAACAGTTAGTTGTAAGCGTCAGCAGGCTGTGTTACAAATGAAGTGTTTGGGTGACAACAGACACACCGTGGAAGTACTGGCCGAGTACTTGCAGCAAGAAACTCATGGCTGGGCATTGCACATCTTGAGGCAGGCAAGGTAGTCAGTGATAACGGAAGGAATTTGATGGCTGCCATAGCCCTTTCAGAACTGAAACACATACCTCGCCTGCCTCACACCTTGAACCTGGTGGTGCAGTGCTTCCTGAAAAATTATCCGGGGTTACCAGCCCTGCTCCTGCAGGTGCAAAGACTTTGCTCGCACATCTGCTGGTCGCCAATAAACTCCAGCCGTATGCTGAACCATCAGCGATTGCTGAATCTTCCCCAGCACTGCCTAATAAGTGACGTTACAACAAGGTGGAACTACACACTGCACATGCTTCGGAGGCTGTGTGAACAGAGGCGTGCTGTAATTTATTTGTGGGAGGATACACATATACGGGCAGGCACTTGGATGGCAGACAGTGAGTTGACTGGTGTGCAGTGGTCAAAGCTACAAGATCTCTGTCAAGTCCTTCAGTGTTTTGAGGAATGCACACGCCTGGTAAGTGCAGATGACGCCATCATAAGCATGAGCATCCCACTAATGCGTCTGCTGATGCAAAGTTTGATGCACCTTAAGGAGCAGGCATCTGCAGCCAAAGAGGAGGGAAGCCTTGATGACAGTCAGCCATTGTCAGCTCAGGGAACTCTCCTGGACGAGGTGGCAGATGAAGAGGAGGAGGAGGAGGATCATGGGGATGAATATTTATGGGAGGAGGATGATTCTCAGGGGGCATTCCCAGCACACAGCGGCGGTTTTTATGAACTGGTGGCCTAGGAGCAGCATGGACGAGCTCTGGAGTAGGTGGCCTCTATACTGACCACAGACCCTGAACTTAACACATCAACTAGAAGTAGCCGTGGGATGTTCCTGTCACTACCTAGACACCTCGTCACGGCCGGAGGACTAATTACACCTAAAGAAAGAAACAGGAATACTATCTTGCCTCAGAGAAAATTCCCAAAGGAAAGGCAGCCCCCCACAAATATTGACTGTGAGAGGAGAGGGAAATTACAAATGCAGACTGAAAACAGAATTTAGCAAAGGAGGCCACGCTACCTAGAAAGAAAAGACAGGAAAGAGTACTGTGCGGTCAGTATCAAAAATACTTCAAAATCCACCACAGAGAATACAAAAATCTCCACACCTAACTAAAGGCATGGAGGGTAACTCTGTGACTCCAGAGCTTCCAACTTGGCTGAGTAAATCTTAACACAGACAAAGCTGGACAAGAAAAAACATAGCAATTCACAGAACTATTAAGTCCACCGCATGTGGACCGCAAAAACAGAGCCAGGACTTATCTTTGATGATTTGGACAATCCAGAAGGAGAAACCAAGCAGAGATGTGGATCCCTAGAAAAAAAAAGGACAACTGGCACTCAGTAAAGGAAGGAGCCAGACTAAATAGCCCCGTCCAAAGTGGAAGCAGCTGATGACTGTTGTGAAGGACAAACAGCAGCACTACCACTTATAACCACCGGAGGGAGCCTAAGAGCAGAACCCACAACAAAATTCACAAAAGGCGGTGATGGTTCTCACACGAGCTGTAGGGGGCAACATGGCAGAGGTGTTAGAGGTGCACAAATCCAAAGTGGCATTGAACAGAGAGGTTTTATGACGAGGTTGTGGAGTGATTTCGCAATGACCGCTGACACGACAGGTACTGCTGCATCGATTCAAAGTGACAGGTGACAGCATTTTTCCAGTATGGTTACGAACTACTTTTCTTCCCTCATCGATGTTCTCCCTCACAGGTCATTCCCCTTTGATTACTGGGCATCTGAAATAGACACCTGGCCTGAATTGGAAGAATATGCATTACAGGAGCTCGCTTGCCCTGCTGCTAGTGTGCTATCCGAAAGAGTCTTCAGTGCTGCTGGTTCAATACTGACCGAAAAAAGGACACGTCTGGCTACCCAAAATGTCAATGATCTAACCTTCATTAAAATGAACCAATCATGGATTTCAAATTATATGGCCCCACCTTCCCCTGAAAAATGTCTTGCTTTTGGCATCCTCTTACTGACTGCTTCAATTCCTCCATTTGCAGCTGCTGAAAGTCCACCATAGGCCATTTTTATACCTCCCTAAATGGGCTGACTCCCCCCAAAGGGCCGTGGTCACCACCTGGTGCAAGCTCCCGTGCGAGTGCCGTTTGCCTGGACAGGTGGGTGTGCCCACTCTTGGGCGACGGCACTGGCACAGGGTCCCTCATAGTACAATGAAGTGTCTCTGACGGTGGTGGTGCACAACCAACGTCAGACACACCGTCGTAATATGAGAGGCCCTGTGCCAGTACCGCCGCCCACGAGAGAGTGTTCACCCTTAGCTCAAACAGTGCTCTACCACTTGCAATGCTTACCTCTCCCTGCTCCAACACTGTGTAGTCTGTGCTGTTAAATCCTTCAATGGCACTGCCAATACAAATTTGTTGAAATGATAGATGATAGTTAAAATATACAGGGGCCCTGACCTCCATTTAGACCAGTTAATACTCTGAGCCTACTACCACTGTCTGCTACTCAGCAGAGGAGCCCACCCCTGTACCTAGCTATGCCACCTGTTTATTTAGGAACAATTTTTTGGCAGACATTAAGCCTACTTAATTATTTGGGCCTACTAACTGTGTCTGCCGCTCCTTACAGTTGTCCTCCGCTGAACAAAGCAATGCCGCCTGTTTAGTCATGTTACCAATTTTGAACTGCATTTAGCCTACTTACTTTTTTGGGCCTACTAACTGTGTCAGGCTCCCATTACAGTTGTCCTCTGCTGAACAGAGCAATGCCGCCAGTTAAGTCCTGTTACCAATTTTGAACTGCATTTAGCCTACTTACTTTTTTGGGCCAACTAACTGTGTCAGCCTTTCATTACAGTTGTCCTCCGCTGAACAAAGCAATGCCGCCAATTTAGTCCTGTTACCAATTTTGAACTGCATTTATCCTACTTACTTTTTTAGGCCTACTAACTGTGTCAGCCTCTCATTAGAGTTGTCCTCCGCTGAACAAAGCAATGCCGCCAGTTTATTCCTTTTACCTATTTTGAACTGCATTTAGCCTACTTACTTTTTTGGGCCTACTAACTGTGTCAGGCTCTCATTACAGTTGTTCTCCGCTGAACAAAGCAATGCCGCCTGTTTAGTCATGTTACCAATTTTGAACTGCATTTAGCCTACTTACTTTTTTGGGCCTACTAACTGTGTCAGGCTCCCATTACAGTTGTCCTCTGCTGAACAGAGTAATGCCGCCAGTTAATTCCTGTTACCAATTTTGAACTGCATTTAGCCTACTTACTTTTTTGGGCCAACTAACTGTGTCAGCCTTTCATTACAGTTGTCCTCCGCTGAACAAAGCAATGCCGCCAATTTAGTCCTGTTACCAATTTTGAACTGCATTTATCCTACTTACTTTTTTAGGCCTACTAACTGTGTCAGCCTCTCATTACAGTTGTCCTCCGCTGAACAAAGCAATGCCGCCAGTTTATTCCTGTTACCTATTTTGAACTGCATGTAGCCTACTTACTTTTTTGGGCCTACTAACTGTGTCAGGCTCTCATTACAGTTGTTCTCCGCTGAACAAAGCAATGCCGCCTGTTTAGTCATGTTACCAATTTTGAACTGCATTTAGCCTACTTACTTTTTTGGGCCTACTAACTGTGTCAGCTGCTTCTTACAGTTTTCCTCCATTGAACAAAGCAATGCCACCAGTTTAGTCCTGTTACCAATTTTGAACTGCATTTAGCCTACTTACTTTTTTGGGTCAACTAACTGTGTCAGCCTTTCATTACAGTTGTCCTCCGCTGAACAAAGCAATGCCGCCAATTTAGTCCTGTTACCAATTTTGAACTGCATTTATCCTACTTACTATTTTGGGCCTACTAACTGTGTCAGCCTCTTATTACTGTTGTCCTCCGCTGAACAAAGCAATGCCACCAGTTTAGTCCTGTTACCAATTTTGAACTGCATTTAGCCTACTTACTTTTTTGGGCCTATTAACTGTGTCTGCCCCTCATTACAGTTGTCCTCCGCTGAACAAAGCAATGCCGCCTGTTTAGTCATGTTACCAATTTTGAACTGCATTTAGCCTACTTACTTTTCTGGGCCTACTAACTGTGTCAGGCTCTCATTACAGTTGTCCTCTGCTGAACAAAGCAATCCTGCCTGTTTAGTCATGTTACCAATTTTTGAACTGCATTTAGCCTACTTACTTTTTTGGCCTACTAACTGTGTCAGCCTCTCATTACAGTTGTCCTCCGCTGAACAAAGCAATGCCGCCAGTTTAGTCCTGTTACCAATTTTGAACAGCATTTAGCCTACTTACTTATTTGGGCCTACTAACTGTGTCAGCCACTTCTTACAGTTTTCCTCTATTGAACAAAGCAATGTCACCTGTTTAGTCCTGTTACCAATTTTGAACTGCATATAGCCTACTTACTTTTTTGGGCCTACTAAATGTGTCAGCCTCTCATTACTGTTGTTCTCCGCTGAACAAAGCAATGCCGCCTGTTTAGTCCTGTTACCAATTTTGAACTCCACTTAGCCTACTTACTCTTTTGGGCCTACTAACTGTGTCAGCCACTACTTACAGTTTTCCGCCACTGACCAAAGCAATGCCGCCTGTTTAGTCATGTTACCAATTTTGAACTGCATTTAGCCTACTTACTTATTTGGGCCTACTAACTGTGTCAGCCACTACTTACAGTTTTCCTCCACTGAACAAAGCAATGCAGCCTGCTTGGTCATGTTACCAATTTTGAACTGCATTTAGCCTACTTAATTATTTGGGCCTACTAACTGTGTCTGCCCCTCATTACAGTTGTCCTCCGCTGAACAAAGCAATGCCGCCTGTTGTGAAATTGGATTTTGGGCTCCCCCGGTGGCCACTGGTGGAATTGAACTGGTGTGCATCATCCCCTCTGTTCACCTGTTTCCATCAGGATGTGGGAGTCGCTATTTAACCTTGCTCCTCTGTCACTTCTATGCCGGGCAACATTGTAATCAGAAGCCTTTCTGTGCATGTTCCTGCTGCTAGACAACTCCCAGCTAAGTTGGACTTTAGTCCTCGTTTGTTTTTGCATTTTGTTCCAGTTCACAGCTGTAGTTTCGTTTCTGTGTCTGGAAAGCTCTTGTGATCTGAAATTGCCACTCTGATGTTATGAGTTAATACTAGAGTCTTAAAGTAATTTCAGGATGGTATTTTGATAGGGTTTTCAGCTGACCATGAAAGTGCCCTTTCTGTCTTCCTGCTATCTAGTAAGCGGACCTCAATTTTGCTAAACCTATTTTCATACTACGTTTGTCATTTCATCTAAAATCACCGCCAATATATGTGGGGGCCTCTGTCTGCCTATCGGGGAAATTTCTCTAGAGGTGAGCCAGGACTATATTTTCCTCTGCCAGGATTAGTTAGTCCTCCGGCCGGCGCTGGGCGTCTAGGGATAAAAAACGTAGGCAACGCTACCCGGCTACTGTTAGTTGTGCGGCAGGTTTAGTTCATGGTCAGTTTAGTTTCCATCCTTCCAAGAGCTAGTACTTATGTTTGCTGGGCTATGTTCTCTTGCCATTGAGAACCATAACAGTTTGACCGGCCAGCAAGGGGTTAAATTAATTGACAGAGAAAGGAGAGAAAAGAGAAGTCTGCTGAAGATTTTTTTTTTTTTTTTCCTTCCCTTCAGTTCTGAGTGTGCTTGTAATTGAATCTCTTGCAAGTCTGCCTATATTGCAGCCTTTCTCTCTCTCTCTCTCCTTCTAATCCTGGAATGGCTCTGTGTTCACCTGTTTAAAATGGATATTCAGAGTTTAGCTGCAGGTTTGAATAATCTCACCACGAAAGTTCAAAATTTACAAGATTTTGTTGTTCATGTTCCTATATCTGAACCTAGAATTCCTTTGCCTGAATTTTTCTCAGGGAATAGATCTTGCTTTCAAAATTTCAAAAATAATTGCAAGTTATTTTTGTCCCTGAAATCTCGCTCTGCTGGAGATCCTGCTCAGCAGGTCAGGATTGTGATTTCCTTGCTCCGGGGCGACCCTCAGGATTGGGCTTTTGCATTGGCTCCAGGGGATCCTGCGTTGCTCAATGTGGATGCGTTTTTTCTGGCCTTGGGGTTGCTTTATGAGGAACCTCAGTTAGAGCTTCAGGCGGAAAAGGCCTTAATGTCCCTATCTCAGGGGCAAGACGAAGCTGAAATATACTGCCAGAAATTCCGTAAATGGGCTGTGCTTACTCAGTGGAATGAGTGCGCCCTGGCGGCGAATTTCAGAGAGGGTCTCTCTGATGCCATTAAGGATGTTATGGTGGGGTTCCCTGTGCCTGCGGGTCTGAATGAGTCCATGACAATGGCTATCCAGATCGATAGGCGTCTGCGGGAGCGCAAACCTGTGCACCATTTGGCGGTGTCTACTGAGAAGACGCCAGAGAATTTGCAATGTGATAGAATTCTGTCCAGAAGTGAACGGCAGAATTTAAGACGAAAAAATGGGTTGTGCTTCTATTGCGGTGATTCAACTCATGTTATATCAGCATGCTCTAAGCGTACTAAGAAGCTTGATAAGTCTGTTTCAATTGGCACTTTACAGTCTAAGTTTATTCTATCTGTGACCCTGATTTGTTCTTTATCATCTATTACCGCGGATGCCTATGTCGACTCTGGCGCCGCTTTGAGTCTTATGGATTGGTCCTTTGCCAAACGCTGTGGGTATGATTTGGAGCCTCTTGAAACTCCTATACCCTTGAAGGGGATTGACTCCACCCCATTGGCTAGTAATAAACCACAATACTGGACACAAGTAACTATGCGGATTAATCCGGATCATCAGGAGATTATTCGCTTTCTTGTGCTGTATAACCTACATGATGTGTTGGTGCTTGGATTGCCATGGCTGCAATCTCATAACCCAGTCCTTGACTGGAAAGCTATGTCTGTGTTAAGCTGGGGATGTAAGGGGAAGCATGGGGACGTACCTGTGGTTTCCATTTCATCATCTATTCCCTCTGAGATTCCTGAATTCTTGACTGAATATCGTGACGTTTTTGAAGAACCTAAGCTTGGTTCATTACCTCCGCACCGGGAGTGCGATTGTGCCATAGATTTGATTCTGGGTAGTAAATACCCTAAGGGTCGTTTATTTAATCTGTCTGTGCCTGAACATGCTGCTATGCGAGAATATATAAAGGAGTCCTTGGAAAAGGGACATATTCGTCCTTCGTCATCTCCCTTAGGAGCCGGTTTTTTCTTTGTGGCTAAGAAAGATGGCTCTTTGAGGCCGTGCATTGATTATCGGCTTTTGAATAAAATCACGGTTAAATATCAATATCCGTTGCCACTGCTGACTGATTTGTTTGCTCGCATAAAGGGGGCCAAGTGGTTCTCTAAGATAGATCTCCGTGGGGCGTATAATTTGGTGCGAATTAAGCAGGGGGATGAGTGGAAGACCGCATTTAATACGCCCGAGGGCCACTTTGAGTATTTGGTGATGCCTTTTGGTCTTTCAAATGCCCCTTCAGTCTTTCAGTCCTTTATGCATGACATTTTCCGTGATTATTTGGATAAATTTATGATTGTGTATCTGGATGATATTTTGATTTTTTCGGATGACTGGGACTCTCATGTCCAGCAGGTCAGGAGGGTTTTTCAGGTTTTGCGGGCTAATTCCTTGTGTGTGAAGGGTTCTAAGTGCGTTTTTGGGGTTCAAAAGATTTCGTTTTTGGGGTACATTTTTTCCCCCTCTTCCATTGAGATGGACCCTGTCAAGGTTCAGGCTATTTGTGATTGGACGCAACCCTCTTCTCTTAAGAGCCTTCAGAAGTTTTTGGGCTTTGCTAATTTTTATCGTCGATTTATAACTGGTTTTTCTGACGTTGCTAAACCGTTGACTGATTTGACTAAGAAGGGTGCTGATGTTGCTGATTGGTCCCCTGCTGCTGTGGAGGCCTTTCGGGAGCTTAAGCGCCGCTTTTCTTCCACCCCTGTATTGCGTCAGCCTGATGTTACTCTTCCTTTTCAGGTTGAGGTTGACGCTTCAGAAATCGGAGCTGGGGCGGTTTTGTCGCAGAAAAGTTCCGACTGCTCCGTGATGAGACCTTGTGCGTTCTTTTCTCGTAAATTTTCGCCCGCTGAGCGAAATTATGATATTGGTAATCGGGAGCTCTTGGCTATGAAGTGGGCTTTTGAGGAGTGGCGTCATTGGCTTGAGGGGGCTAGACATCAGGTGGTGGTATTGACCGACCACAAGAATTTGATTTATCTTGAGTCTGCCAGGCGCCTGAATCCTAGACAGGCGCGCTGGTCGTTATTTTTCTCTCGGTTTAATTTTGTGGTTTCTTACCTACCGGGTTCTAAAAATGTGAAGGCGGATGCCCTTTCTAGGAGTTTTGAGCCTGATTCCCCTGGTAATTCTGAACCTACAGGTATCCTTAAGGATGGAGTGATATTATCTGCTGTTTCCCCAGACTTGCGACAGGTCTTGCAGGAGTTTCAGGCGAATAGACCTGATCGTTGCCCGCCTGGTAGAATGTTTGTTCCTGATGATTGGACCAGTAGAGTCATCTCGGAGGTCCATTCTTCTGCGTTAGCAGGTCATCCTGGAATCTTTGGTACCAGGGATTTGGTGGCTAGGTCCTTCTGGTGGCCTTCCCTGTCGCGAGATGTGCGAGGTTTTGTGCAGTCTTGTGATGTTTGTGCTCAGGCCAAGCCTTGTTGTTCTCGGGCTAGTGGATTGTTGTTCTCCTTGCCTATTCCGAAGAGGCCTTGGACTCACATCTCCATGGATTTTATTTCTGATCTCCCTGTTTCTCAGAAGATGTCTGTAATCTGGGTGGTGTGTGACCGTTTCTCTAAGATGGTCCATTTGGTTCCCTTGCCCAAATTGCCTTCCTCATCCGAGCTGGTTCCTCTGTTTTTTCAAAATGTGGTGCGCTTGCATGGTATTCCGGAGAATATCGTTTCTGACAGGGGAACCCAATTTGTGTCTAGATTTTGGCGAGCGTTCTGTGCTAGGATGGGCATTGATTTGTCTTTTTCGTCTGCTTTCCATCCTCAGACTAATGGCCAGACCGAGCGAACTAATCAGACCTTGGAGACTTATTTGAGGTGTTTTGTGTCTGCGGATCAGGATGATTGGGTTGCCTTTTTGCCCTTGGCGGAGTTTGCCCTCAATAATCGGGCTAGTTCTGCCACCTTGGTTTCTCCTTTCTTCTGTAATTCGGGGTTTCATCCTCGTTTCTCTTCCGGTCAGGTGGAGTCTTCGGATTGTCCTGGAGTGGATGCTGTGGTGGAGAGGTTGCATCAGATTTGGGGGCATGTGGTGGACAATTTGAAGTTGTCCCAGGAGAAGACTCAACATTTTGCCAACCGCCGTCGTCGTGTTGGTCCTCGTCTTTGTGTTGGGGACTTGGTGTGGTTATCTTCTCGTTTTGTCCCTATGAAGGTTTCTTCTCCTAAGTTTAAGCCTCGGTTCATCGGCCCGTACAAGATATTGGAGATTCTTAACCCTGTGTCCTTTCGTTTGGACCTCCCTGCATCTTTTTCTATTCATAATGTCTTCCATCGGTCATTGTTGCGCAGGTATGAGGTACCGGTTGTGCCTTCCGTTGAGCCTCCTGCTCCGGTGTTGGTTGAGGGTGAGTTGGAGTACGTTGTCGAGAAGATCTTGGACTCCCGTGTTTCCAGACGGAGACTTCAGTATCTGGTCAAGTGGAAGGGCTACGGTCAGGAGGATAACTCTTGGGTGACAGCCTCTGATGTTCATGCCTCCGATTTGGTCCGTGCCTTTCATAGGGCTCATCCTGATCGCCCTGGTGGTTCTGGTGAGGGTTCGGTGCTCCCTCCTTGATGGGGGGGTACTGTTGTGATTTTGGTTTCTGGGCTCCCCCGGTGGTTTCTGGTGGTACTGCACTTGTGTGCTTCATCTCCTCTGTTCACCTGTTTTCCATCTGGATGTGGGAGTTTTCTATTTAGCCTTGCTCCTCAGTCATTTCTATGCCGGCCAACAATGTTACCAGAAGCCTTTCTGTTGCATGTTCCTGCTCCTAGACAACTATCAGCTAAGTTGGACTTGTTGTCCTAAGTTTGTTTTGCATTTTTGTTCCAGTTCTCTGTGATTGAATATTTCTGAGGCTGGAAGCTCTTGTGAGCTGAAATTGCCACTCTGGTGTCATGAGTTGATATTAGAGTCTTAAAGTAATTTCAGGATGGTATTTTGAAAGGGTTTTCAGCTGACCGTGAAGTTCCCTTTTCTGTCTTCCTACTATCTAGTAAGCGGACCTCAATTTGCTAAACCTATCTTCATACTTTGTATGTCAATTTCCTCTAAAATCACCGCCAATATATGTGGGGGCTACTGTCTGCCTTTTGGGGAAAATTTCTCTAGAGGTAAGCCAGGTCTGTATTTTCCTCTGCTAGGGTCAGTCAGTTCTCCGGCTGGCGCTGGGCGTCTAGGGATAAAACGTAGGCACGCTACCCGGCCACTGTTAGTTGTGCGGTAGGTTTAGCTCATGGTCAGCTCGAGTTCCCATCTTCCAAGAGCTAGTCCTTTTGTATGCTTATTACGTTCTCTTGCCATTGAGAACCATGACAGGTAAGCCTACCACAAAGTCCATGCTGACCATCTCCCAGGGCCTGTCAGCCACTGGTAGAGGGTGAAGCAACCCAGCAGGCCGTTGTCGAGGAGACCTACTCTTGGCGCAGGAGACGCACCCCTGGATAAAGTCTCTAACGTCATGGGACATATGCGGCCACCAGTGCATCCTCACCAGAAGCTCAGATGTCATTTTGTTCCAAAAATGACCACCCACCCTGGACGAGTGAGCCCAAGAGAGAACCTCCGGTCGCAAATTGGATAGTAGGAAAGTCTTGCCTGGGGGCACAGACTCTAGCGACACCGGAGCCACAGTTCTTAGACTCTCAGAGGGAACAATTAACTGAGGTTCCTCCTCCTCTGATGACACCACCGAGCAGGAGAGAGCATTGGCGCAAATGTTCTTCTCCCCAGGTAGAAAATGAAGGGTGAAGTGGAACTGGGAGAAGAACAGGGACCATCTGGTCTGGTGAGAATTCAGTCGCTGGGCTGTCTGCAAATATACCAAATTCTTGTGGTCAGTGTAGACTGCTCGCTGCTGGTCAGTACTGGCTACAAGGGCAGAGCCTGGAAAGGCAGCAGTAACCAGCCACACAGTATCAGCTCGAGCCAGACGCTGGGACTGACATCTCTGCTGAGCAGGTTCAACTGCGGCTGGAGAAGAATGGGAGACCGCAGTGGACATGGTTCGAGATTCAGCGGGAACGTGACACCTAACAGTATTGCTTAGAAAACAGATACATGTTGTCAGAAGTTTGTAGTATAAAACAACAATTTACATTTTGTTCAAAAATATACCTATAAAGAGAATATTCAGACAAACTGAACATTTTTACCAAATAATGTCCCACCATTAAATGCAAATGGTACTTCCTAGATATATAAGAACAACCACTAGATGGCAGTATAATCCCTGTCATCTATAAAGAAGCCAACCAAACAATAAAATCCAATGAATTTTATTTAAACTAACAACAAATACATATGTTAAAACTACTGCATAAATACAAGATAGTACCCCATGGGGAGGCCACAAGGAGCTTCACCAACTAATATAAAATATATATAATACACAGTAACACAAATCCCCCATTGCCTCTAATATAACAAAGCAAAATAGCTATATAAGGTGCTAAAAGCATCCCCTGTTTGCCTATATGTCCTATATATAAATAGTGGCAACCTATTCAACCTGGCTGTGAAACCATACCAGCACTATGAAATGACAAAACCTAATAATAAACAAGGTAAGGTGAATAGGAAATGGGAATATAATTACCAAAGTAAATAGTAGAAGGTGTACGTCCTCCCGTGGCTCTTCCCAGCGCCCCGACGCGCGTTTCGCCCTAGCTTCTTCCGGGGGCGTGTCTCTACCCAAGTAAGGTGACTAGTATATATGGTGCCTACTGTCCAATAGCATACTGCCGCAAAATCACGTGTGGCTACCGGACTCCATCAATGACGCTAGCAGCGCATGCGCAGATCCACTCCGTCCCTGATGGAACAACGCTTCATGACAACCGCCGAGTGGAGCGCAAGCTGGAACGCAAGCTCACTCCACCATTGGCGCTGTCTGAAGCGTAAGGAGGGGGAGACCCACGCATGCGCACAATCATGAGGGAGATTAAGGAGGGGCCGAGTATGTAATTATAAAGTGCAGAGTGCGACATGCCGATCATAAATGCAGAGCCAATATATCAATGAGGGCAGAATAAATAGGTATATAAGAGAAAGTGCATAGTGTAAAGTGCATACTGTGAATCTCTACACAAGCATGGATAAATAAATAACAAATACCCAATATATATAGTCCATGCATAGAAAAAATTGAAAGATATATATTTAATATTTAATATTACAAAGTGCAGTAAATATCAATAAGAGTGCAGTGAATATAGTGCTCATGCAAAATAGAACATGCAATATTTAATTTAAATACCATCTAATACATCAAAAATGGATAATAAAAATTAATCTATATAAAGTGAACAAGTGCAGTGACCTCTACTTAATAAAATTCTATAAACATATAAGTGTACCAAATAAATACCTCATTATAACAACATAGGTATACATGTATCTAAATATACCTATATATAGGACCATTAATCCCCGGATACACTCAAAATTAAACCCACTACACCTAAACGTATACAGATACCTTGTGATAATGTAATATTAATGAATAATGAATAACCAATACCACATTATCAAGGCATAGAACTGCAGCCATAACAATATATCTTAATAATACACAACAACAAAACAGCATATGTTGATAGTTCTTGATGGACGTCCAGACTCGAAGGCCAACACAATAAAAGTTTCACATTCTTGATGGCAGCATGGCAGGCAAAAGGCCGTAACAATATACTATAAATAGATAAAAAGATACAATTAACATATACACATATATAACACATAAAATATAATAAAATCACCCTAACCCTTAAAAATGCCCCTCAATATAATAGAATTCTATACTATCTACAAAAAAGCTGAAAAACCAAAATTCTCATTAAGGCCCTGAGGACTGAGAGTACCCAGACGAAAGATCCATTTGCTCTCAACCTGGGCAAGAATCCTTGCCAAATCTCCCCCTCGAATACCCAGAGTGACCTGGTCTATGGCCTTAACGACCAGTCCTCTAGCATTACACTCGTGATAAAGTTTAAAGTGCCTAGCAATGGGTTTCAGGGGCACATCACTATCAACTTTTTTGGCCTTTTCTATGTCCCTGACATGTTCTCTCGTTCTTACCTTCAGTTCTCTTGTTGTGAGGCCAATATACACCTTCCCACACGGGCATTGTGCATGATATATAACTCCTTGGGAGCTACAAGTTAGATGTTTTCGGATTTCATACATTCTAGATCCATCAAAATTACTGAAGCTGGTTGCCCTCGTATGATTGTAGCACCCCTTGCACATGCCACATGGAAAGAATCCCAGTCTCCCCACGATTTTCTCTTTTTTCTTCCGCTCATAGTGGCTATGGACCAAGGTATCTTTCAAATTTGCTGATCGTTTAGCCACAAAAGATGGACGATCGGGTAGAATCTGTCGCAAAGTGGGATCCGCTTGTAAGACCCTCCAATGTTTCAATACAATTTCTTTGAGTTCATTCCATTTATTATTGTAAGTTGAAATAAAACGCACCTGTTCATAACAATCCTGGTTGTTGATATTAGAAAATTCTTTGTACAATAGCTGGTTACGTGAAGTCTTGGAGGCCCTGAGATATCCTCTTTTGATCATCCTTTTACTGTAGCCCCTTTCAGTGAATCTTCTAGTCAGGTCCAGAGCTTGTTTTTCAAACTTGCACTCATCAGAACAAATTCTCCGTTCTTAGACTCTCAGAGGGAACAATTAACTGAGGTTCCTCCTCCTCTGATGACACCACCGAGCAGGAGAGAGCATTGGCGCAAATGTTCTTCTCCCCAGGTAGAAAATGAAGGGTGAAGTGGAACTGGGAGAAGAACAGGGACCATCTGGTCTGGTGAGAATTCAGTCGCTGGGCTGTCTGCAAATATACCAAATTCTTGTGGTCAGTGTAGACTGCTCGCTGCTGGTCAGTACTGGCTACAAGGGCAGAGCCTGGAAAGGCAGCAGTAACCAGCCACACAGTATCAGCTCGAGCCAGACGCTGGGACTGACATCTCTGCTGAGCAGGTTCAACTGCGGCTGGAGAAGAATGGGAGACCGCAGTGGACATGGTTCGAGATTCAGCGGGAACGTGACACCTAACAGTATTGCTTAGAAAACAGATACATGTTGTCAGAAGTTTGTAGTATAAAACAACAATTTACATTTTGTTCAAAAATATACCTATAAAGAGAATATTCAGACAAACTGAACATTTTGCAGTGGTCTCTTAATTTTTTCCAGAGCTGTATAGTGGCTGCCAAAAGTTTTACATTTTTTTAAAAGTGTGACTACTTCTGTCTGGTTGTTGTGATGCCATTTTCATTTTTTTGCCCCATCTGTCTCCTTCCTGCCTCATGATCCTTCACCATGTGGCATGGTGCAGGATGGAGACACATGATGCAGGATCATGGGGCAGGATGGAGACAGATGGAACACGATGGAGATACATGGTACAGGATGGAGACTTGGGGCAGGATGGAGACAGATGGGGCAGGAAAATGGGGCAGGATGGAAACAGATGGTGCCAGATAATGGGGCAGGATGGATACAGATGGGACAGGATGGAGACAGATGGGGCAGGAACATGGGGCAGGATGGAGACAGATGGTGCCAGACAATGGGGCAGGATGGATACAGATGGGACAGGATGGAGAGAGATGGGGCAGGATGGAGACACATGGTGCAGGATCATGGTGCAGGATGGATCCCACATGGATCATCTTTATTGAAACTCATTTTATATATAGACTGGGGTCACACTTGCGAGTGCAATGCGAGAAATGTGCGCGAGTCTCTCGCCTCAATACCCGACACTGCCGCCGGTACTCGGGATGTATTTCTATGCAGCTGAATGCTCTGGTCCTGAGTGCCGGTGGCAGTGCCAGGTATTGAGGAGAGAGACTCGCGTGCATTTCTCGCATTGCACTTGCAAGTGTGACCCCGGCCATACATTGCAATTTGTAACTTGGGGAGCTGTTTTTGATCATGTAGCCAAGTAAATTTTAAACTGTTCATGTAAAAAGATGGATGTCACACCAATGTAAAAGACACATGGATGGCACATGGACAACAATATTAGTGAAAGTCGTTTGACTTTTCTTGATTAAAATCCGATTATTTTTTTTCATACGCTCATCTGAAACCAGGACTTAAAGTAGAGGTATGAATGCCCTTACCTTTAAAAAGTGTCTATAGTTTTCTTTGCTTTGATCATGATTCTTAAGCATGTACATTTGCATTTCATGAATGGCTTGTGCCATGGCATACACAGACTTATATATTAGATATGTAGTTCCAAATTTAGAAGTGTCAAATACATTTTTTTCTAGTTTTCTTAATTGTATACTTCTACTACAGTTGTACAATTTGGAGTTAGAAGTTTCTTCTTGCACAAGATTCAGTACCGGATTTGAGGTTAAACACTTGAAATATGTTGCAAGTATATGTTCTAATAATAAATCATTTGGACGATTTACCAGACTAACTTCTTCTAGAAATCTGCTCAATTCTGGTATATTTACAATAGGCGGAGAAAACACCAGACTGCAATTGATAGAAACTAGATATTTTGAAGATGAAAGAACTTGAAAATTTGAGCCTGCAGTTATAACTAATGTTTTCTCATGACCAACACTTGTTTCCAATTCAATAAAACTTATTGTAAGAAATGAAACTGTACCGCAAAGCACAATCATTTTTGAGGTTGATTCGTTAATGATCCTTTTGCTTTTGTCGGAAATGATTTTTTCGCCTGTATAATCAGAGCTAATTTTAATGGTGAACTCGATGCAGATATCATGAATTTCTGCTGCATATTTTAATGCTTCAATTTGTGAATGTCCTCCATCATCATCAGATGCAATAATACCAAACCACGTAAAACCAAAATAATGCAGAAGCTTGACAATTGCCAAATATTGTGTTTGATCACTTGGGAGTGTTTGAAAGAAAGATGGATAGATTTTCTTATTGGTCAAAATGGTATCTGTGGCTCCATAGCTGATCTAAAAGAGTGTAATAATACAAAATACAATAAGTTTCCAATCTACTACATTTAGCTGTTAATTGAAGGAAATAAGAAAGCAAGGTTTTTCTTGAAGTGAGCTTAACTAATAAGTAATTTTGATTTTTTTTCACTGTTCACTATCATCATTAGGAAAGGCCAGGTGATGCAAATTTCCCAGGTTTATGAAAACCAGCCTCCTCTAACCTTGTGCCAAAATCAGCAGCTATGGGTTCTTCTAAACAGCTTCCCAGAACTCTGAAAATGAAAATGGTGGGAGCCCACAAAGCAGGAGAAGGCTGTAAGAAGATGGCAAAGCGTTTTCAAGTTGCCCTTTCCTCATTTCAAAATGTAATTAAAAAATGGCAGTTAACAGGAAGAATGGAGGACAAGATACGGTCTGGAAAATAAAGCAAATTCTCTATGAGAACTGCTCGTAGAATTCTTAGAGAGACAAATCAGAATTCCCGCACAGCAAATGACCTTCAGAAAGATTTAGTAGACTCCGGAGTTGTGATACATTGTTCTACTCTTCAGAGATACATGTTCAAATACAGCTCTGACAAAAATTAAGAGACCACTGCAAAATGTTCAGTTTGTCTAATTTTTCTCTTTAGAGGTATATTTTTGAGTAAAATGTAAATTGTGCATTTATTCTATAAACTTCTGACAACACGTCTCCGTATTTCCAAGCAATAAATTTTGTATTTTTTTACTGAAAAGGAGAAATTATCAAAATGAAAAAAAAAGTGCTTTCAGACCTTAAATAATGCAAAGAAAACAAGCTCATAACCATTTAGAAACAACAATACTAATGTTCTAACTGAGGAAGAGTTCAGAAATCAATATTTTGTGGAACAACCATGATTTTGAATCACAGCTTTCATGCGTCTTGGCATGCTTTCCACCAGTCTTTCACACTGCTCCTGGTGCAAACATTTAAGCAGTTCATCTTTGTTTTATGGCTTGTCACTATCCATCATCCTCTTGATTACATTCCAGAGGTTTTCAATGGGGTTCAGGTCTGGAGATTGGGCTGCCCATGACAGGGTTTTGATATGGTGGTCTCTTAATTTTTGCCAGAACTGTATTGTCTTCACGGAAGAGTTATCAAAAGAAAGCCTCTTCTACATCCTCACCCTAAAATTCAGCATCAGAAGTGTGCAAAGGAACACGTAAACAAGTGTGATGCATTTTAGAAACAAGTCCTGTGGACCACTGACGTTAAAACACTAATGAAAATTAAACTCATTGCCCTGAATGATCAAAGGTGTGTGTGAAGAAAAAAGGGCACATAATTTAGGAATAGAACATATTGACAACCATTATGCAAGGGGGTGAATCAATCATAATTTGGGGTTGCGTTTAGTGTTGAGCATTCCGATACTGCAAGTATCGGGTATCGGCCGATATTTGCTGTATCGGAATTCTGATACCGAGTTCCGATATTTTTGCTATATCGGAAATCGGAATCGGAAGTGTGCGGAGCGTATGGTTCCCAGGGTCTGGAGGAGAGGAAACTCTCCTTCAGGCCCTGGGATCCATATTCATGTAAAAAATAAATAATAAAAATAAAAAATATTGATATACTCACCCCTCTGGCGACCCTGGCTCTTAGCGGTGCCTCCGTTCCTAAGAATGCAGGGAGTGAATGACCTTCGATGACGTCGCGGCTTGTGATTGGTCACGTGAGCGGTCACATGAGCGGTCACGCGACCAATCACAAGCCGCGACGTCATCGAAGGTCCTTCACTCTGCATTCTTAGGGAATGGAGGCAGACGCTTGGATCGGTGAGAGCTGGGGCCGTCAGAGGGGTGAGTATAACAATATTTTTTATTTTTATTCTTTATTTTATACATGAATATGGATCCCAGGGCCTGAAGGAGAGTTTCCTCTCCTTCAGACCCTGGGAACCATTCCGATATTTTGTGTCCCATTGATATGCATTGGTATCGGGTATCGGTATCGGCGATATCCGATATTTTTTGGGTATCGGCCGATCCAATCCGATACCGATACCTTTGCATATCGGAAGGTATCGCTCAACACTAGTTGTGTTGCATCCAATGAACATTTCACAGGAAGAGGGAAGAATGAATTAAATGAAATTTCAACAAACTCTTGATGAAAATATAGCAACATCAGTAAAAAATAGCTGAAGCTGAAAAGTGTATGTCTTCTACAAATGGATAATGAACCTAAACACAAAATTCAGTATAGACGACCTCAAAAGGCGCAAGCTGAAGGTTTCACAATCGCCCTCACAGTCCCCTGATCTGAACATCATAGAAAATCTGTGGCTAGACCTCAAAATAGGAGAACATGCAAGATGACCCAGGAATCTCACAGAACTGGTAGAATTTTCTAAGGAAGAATGGATGAAAATCCCTCACACAAGAACTGAAAGACTCTTGTCTGGCTACAAAAAACTTTTACAAGCTGTGATAATTTGAAAAGGGGGTGCTAATAGATACTAACCATGCAGGGTGCCCAAACTTTTCTATCAGACCATTTTCCTAATTTTTACAATTTAAAAGATGGAAAAAAAAAAATAAAAAAATAAAATATATATATATATATATATATATATATATATATATATATATATATATATATATATATATATTTATTTTTATCTTTTTTTCACCTACAATACAAAGGAAATGTGTAATCTCTAACTTTAGGCCTTTTAGAGATCATTTCATCATCAACTTGCTTAACTGTTCACAATAACAGATTTTTAATTTTGACCAGCGGTGACAACATTTTTAAATGCAACTGTATCTATGGAGTCCCAAGGTCTGTTTGTATCTGTGGAAACCACAGACCCTGATGCTGCCTTGACAGTTGGAGTTGTTTGAGAAAGCCTCTTCATGGCAAACTGTTGGTGATGCTGTCAAAGTTAACATCATCATGCTGAGAGTGAGATGAGTAATGTGAAATGTATATTCTATGATGCCCTACAATTTTTCCCCACTAGTGGACTTGCTCAAGATAAAGACGACCAATTGTGACCTGCATTTGATGCCAGTTATGGTACTTGTATTCATGCTTGTGGCTCCCACATTCTTTGCTGCAGTTTTTTTTCCATTTGCAATCCTCTGTCTATTGTTATTGCAAGATTTTATTTTACTTTACATTTTGAACAGCACTATAACTATAACAAAAATCTTTATCAGCTCAAATTATTCAACCCTTGACAAACAGGACCTAACAAGAAATGCTAGGTAGATATGTAACACCTCAGTTAACCAGTTGCTACAGTGGCATTGCTTTTCTCACGAGGAGAGTGATGTCAGGCTTGGAAACAGAGAAGCATCTATTTATCAGGTAATCAGCACATACAACACCATTTTGACTTCAGGCCAGAAGGGGGAGCTCTACACCCGACTTCAGGGTAGCTGCTTCTCTGGTCAGGAGGAGGAGTCAGTTGCTAGGCAGTTAGGAAGAGTTAGTAGTTGGTGAGAGGAGAGCGATGTGTGAGGAAGGAAAAGTTAGAGCCATGCAGCTCCTGGGAAGGAAAGACAGAACAGAGCAACTGATAAAGAGACTGAAAGGGAGAAGAGGCAAAGGTGAAGTTAAGACCAGAGGAGAATAGCTGCGATTTAGCTACCTCTTGACAGAGCGCAGACACCGGTGGCCGGAAAACCGAGGTTGTGAGGGGCTCTAATACTCACAGCAGAAACCGGCAGGACAACTGAACTACAGGTTACTTGCCCGCCCTAACACCTGAAGACACAGTGGTGTATAAAGCCCAAGTTGTGATAGAGACCCAGTGAAAAGGCTCGAGCCACCTGTCATACAGGTTAGTGTCCCACTTACACAAAAGGACAGAAACCTTGAGTACCTTGTTGGACAGCTATAGGCAGTAAGGAACTACACCACAGTGTAGTTGCCTGAATTGCTTCAGTTAAGAGGAAAAGAGACTGAAACCTTGTGTCCTCTGTTTCTTATTACACCATCTTCATCTACACATGGGAGCCCTGGTGACCTACTTCAACTGTGGGAAGTTATACCATCCAGCTGCCATAACATCACCCTAGAGGACCCCTTTAAGCAGTGTCTGTCCCTACTGACTGAGTACCACAGGTGGCGTCATGAACTTTCCTTATTTATACAAATCCCTTTAAAGACTATCCCTTTAACATGGGGGCCCAGGGCCACGGACTGGGTCGCTGCTGCTGAGACGCATCCCTTTAGGTAACTGACCCAGTACCGAGTACCCCACGACCCTGACGGGCGACTCAGATAAACATTCATAAACCAAAATAAGGTAGAGGACAGGTCCAGGAGGAGGGGGACACAGTAATGTTGTTGTTTGGATTTGGCAGTTAGTAGGTCATTAGTGACTTTAGTCATTGCAGTTTTAGCAGAATGATGAGGGTGGTAGCCAGATTATCAGCAGTCAAAGAGGGAGCCAGGGAAAGATAGGCGGACAGTTCAAGTTGGACTTGTTGTTCCTTTAATTTTGAACCATAGGGGAGAAGTGATATGGCGCAATAGCTAGACACAGAGGATGGCTCAAGGGAGGGCATTTTAAGGATGGGTGTGATTGAGTTATGTTTGAGGTATGTTTGAAGCAAGAAGGTGTAACACAAGTTGTTAGTGAAAGGTAGAAGAGATGGGTTATGGTTGGGATAAAGACTGTGATGGGGATTGAGATGAGGTGGGATGGGTTTGGGTCAAATGCACAGATGGTGAGATGTGATCTGGAGAGTAGAGAGGAAAGTTGATCTTCCGTAATGGCGTAGAAGCTGGTTTTGAAGGAGAGATGACTAGTTATGAGGAGGGGCTATGGGGTCAGTAGGCCAAATCTTTGTCTGATGTTATCAATCTTCTGTTTGAAGAATCAGGCAAAGTTTTCAGCTGAGATGAGAGGAGTGGGAGAGGGCCTGGGGACAGGGGAGATAATTTAAAGTGTTTAATAGCTTTTTATGATTGTGAGACAGAGAGAATATGAGAGATGATATGTACTGTAGGTTTCTTTTTTTGCAGTGAATGTGGACTTGAATGTAGTGAGGGATAGTTTAAATGTGATGAAGTGTCCATTAGAGTGGGACCTTTTACATCACTGCTCAGCAACCCTTGCTACTTCCTACAGTTCTTTAGTCAGATTTGTGTGCCAGGGTTGCCTGTTGATTGTGCAAGCTTTGGAATGTGTGAGTGTGCAACCGATTCAAGAATTGCAGCCATTGTGTTATGCAAAGTGGCAGCAGCTTCTGCACTGTATGTGTCTAGAAGAGAGAGAAGGGATTCAGAGAGTGAGTGTAAAGCAAGGTGTTTGAGATTTCTGAGAGGGTAAGCAAGATTGAAGAGTGATGAATATGCACTTTGAGAGGAGAGAGAAGAAAATGTTTAGTAGGTTGTATTTAGAAAGAGGAATAGGTAGGTTAGCTAGATTAGATAAGGAACAGAGGTGGGTGAAGATGAAGTCTAATGTGTGGCCCTCTTTGTGAGTGGTTGTGGAAGACTATTGAGCAAGGCCAAAGGATGAAGTGAGAGACAGAGGCTTAGAGACAGCTGAGTCGGATGTGTCAATGAGGATGTTGAAGTCAACTATAATGATTGTGGGAATGTCAGAGGAAAGGAAATAAAGTAGCCAGGTGGTGAAGTCATCAAAGAAAGTGGTGGCTGGTCTTGTGGGGTGGTAAATGACAGCCAATTGGAGGTTGGAAGGGGAGCACCTAAAAAAAGGGAGAGTAACTGATGGGGTCAGTGGAAGTTGGGTGAAGTATCAGTTATCTGACACAAGAAAAAAAAACTTCCTCATGCTTGCTTTTAGGGCGGAAGGTGTGAGAGAGGTGGAATCCACCACAAGAAAGTGTAGCTTGTAAAGATGTGTCAGATGGGGTGAGGCAAGTTTCAATGATGCCAAGGAAGGAAAGTTTGTTAGTAATGAAAAGATAATGGATGTATAAAAGTTTATTGTAGACAGAGCGAGCGTTCCATGGAGCTCCTGTTAGAGAAACTGGCGAAGCAAGAGCTTGGCGAATGGGTATAAGGTTAGAGAGGTTGTGGAAATTTGTGATAAATCATGGATGAGAGGTAGAAGTGACTTTGGGGATTTGGTGAGTGGGATCGAGATTCGGAGAGATATCGGCGGCAGTGAGTAGAAGCAGAGAAACTCTTAGTAGGTGGGAGCAGGAGAGGACATAACGTGACTGTCTGTGTTTACAGACATAGGATTTTATGTTGATGAACAATTCTGAGTTAGAATTGAGATGGATAGGGACAATTAGGGGGGTTTGTCGGAGGTGTAGGGCTAAAGGGGTGAGTGTGAAAACAAACCGAAATATTGCTTACCTTGACTATATATCCAGTTATCTTCTTCAGTTCCAATTCTGGATTAATTTATTGCAGTACACTTAAGTGCTGCACTTAGGTGATGCACAGCAGAATACATCATGCAGATGCATTTCTCACAAGATATTTGCTAGCAAATGAATTGAGATGTGAAGCAGAGGGGAGATGTTGGTGCTTATCTTTATCAGATATTTAGAACTGAGGCAGATGCAGCATACATTGAGGGAAATAGGTATTTGATCCCTTGTTGATTTTATAAGATTGCCCACTAACAAAGACATGAACAGTTTAAAAATTTTATTTTTAGGATAGTTTAAACATTGAGAGATAGAATATCAAAAATAAAATCCAGAAAGTCACATTGTATAAATTATATAACTTTATTTGCATGTTGCAGTGAGAAATTAGTATTTGATCCCCTACCAACCATTAGGAGTTCTAGCTCCTAAAGACCAGTTAGATGCTCCTAATCAACTCTTAACCTGCATCAAAGACAGCTATCTTACATAGTCACCTTTATAAAAGACTCCTGTCCACAGACTCAATTATAAAATTTATAATCACTGCACTCATACAGGTGAAGGTTTGCTTCAAGTGGATAATTTATTGGTGAAGAGTGAGGCGACAGTAAAATAATTTACATTTTGGCCAATCAATGGCCTTGATCGCAATGTCGCCTTTCGTAGGTTCTTTTCTAGAACTTGAACATGTAGTATCGTTTAGGTAGATAAATATGAGGGTATAGCTGTGCCTGCAGATCAGGCAGTTTCCCTGGAGTTGCTGCAGGAGCCAGCGTTGGCGGCTAAGTGGGAGATGCTGACACAGATGTGTCTGAGCAGAAGGAGCACAAACGGACTTGTTTCCAAACCCTCTTTTGGCTATAAATCCTCCTTGCCTGGATATATATTTATATATCTCAGCATTTCCACTGTATCACCAACGCTGGACAGCACAGTAACTCCATTTAAACACGGACATGTCTTTTTTCAAAACCAAATACCAATCTTATTGCCTGTCGGTGCGCACTGTATGCATTCCTACTTTGGCGTCTTTTGGAACCCAGTGCAATTTTTTTTCCCTCAGTGTGGATTTTATGTATACACCCTCATATTTATCTACCTCAACGATACTACATGTTCAAAATCTAGAAAGGAACCTACGAAAGGCGACATTGTGTTCAAGGCCATTGATAGGCCGAAATGTTAATTTTTTCCTGTGCATCAATCTTCACCAATAAATTATCCACTAGAAGCAAACCTTCTCCTGTATGAGTGCAGTGATTATATATTTTATTATCGATGGGACTACTGGCACCGTTCACTAGCACCGTCACCTCCACAGAAGTCGAGTGCTAGCCTTCTTCTTCTTCCATATACTCAATTAGTCAGTCAGACTCTAACCTCTACAACAAGAGCATGAGCAAAAGAGCTTTATAAGGATGTCAGGGACAAGATCATAAACCTGCATAAAGCTGGAATGGGCTACAAAACCTTAAGTAACACACTGGGTGAGAAGGAGAGAACTATCGGTGCAATAGTAAGAAAATGGAAGAAATACAAAATGACTGTCAATTGACATCGATCTGGGGCACCATGCAAAATCTCACCACATGGGGTATCCTTGATCATGAAGAAGGTGAGAGATCAGCCTAAAACTACACAGGGGGAACTTGTTAATGATCTCAAGGCAGCTGGGACAACAGTCACAAGAAAACCATTGGTATCACATTATGCCGTAAAGATTTAAAATCCTGCAGTGCCTGCAAGGTCCCCCTGCTCAAGAAGGCACATGTGCAGACCCATCTGAAGTTTGCCAATGAACACCTGGATAATTCCGTGAGTGATTGGGAGAAGGTGCTGTGGTCAGATACAAACATTGAGCTCTTTGGCAGTAACTCAAAGCGCCGTGTTTGGAGCAAGAGAAATGCTGCCTATAACCCAAAGAACAATGCCCCCAAGCATGGAACTGGAAACATTATGTTTTGGGGGCTTTTCTCTGCTAAAGGCACAGGACTACTTCACCTCATCAATGGGAGAATGGATGGAACTATGTACCATAAAATCCTGAGTGACAACCTCCTTCCCTCCGCCAGGATATTAGCGTTAGTAGTTTAAACTGGATACAGGAGCCAGTGAAGGGATTTGCAAAGAGGAGGAGCCGGAGTGAAGCAAGGAGAGAGATTAATTAGTCTGGCAGCAGAGTTAAGGATGGACTGGAGGGGTGCGAGAGTGTTAGAAGGTAGGCCACACAGGAGGATGTTGCAGTAGTTGAGGTGGGAGATGATTAGGTCATGCACAAGCATTTTGGTAGATTGAAAGGTTGAGGAAAGGATGGATTCCGGAAATATTTTTGAGCTGGGGGTGACAGGAGGTGGCAAGAGCTTTGATGTGCGGTTTGAAGGACAGGGCAGAGTCAAAGGTTACTCTGAGGCAGTGGATTTCCGGGACAGGGAAAGTATGATTTCATTTGTTGTGATAGATAGATCAGGTAGGGAAGATATGCGAGATGGAGGAAATATAATTAGTTCAGATTTGTCCACATTGAGCTTGAGAAAGCGAGAGGAGAAGAAGGAGGATATGGCTGACACTCTGGGATTCTAGACAGCAGAGAGGTGACATTCGGGCTAGAGAAGTAGATCTGAGTGTCATCAGCATATAAATGATCCTGGAAGCCATAGGACTCTATGAGTTGGCCCAGGCCAAGGGTATAGATTGAGAACAGAAGGGGTCCTAGGAAAGGTCCTTGAAGGACACCAACAGAGAGTGGATGAGAGGAGGAGGTAGTGTGGGAGTGGGAAATGCTGAATGTGCAGTTGATAAGGTAAAAGGAGATCCTGGAGAGGGCAAGGTCTTTGACACCAAATGAAGAGAGGATTTGTAGTAGGAGGCAGTGGTCAACTGTGTCAAAGGCAGAGGACAGGTCAAGAAGGAGGAGTATAGAGAATTGTCTGTTAGCTTTGGCTATAAGTAAGTTTGGTCAGGGCAGTCTCAGTGGAATGGTGGGAATGGAAGCCAGATTGTAGTTTGTCGAAGAGTGAGTTAGATGCAAAGTGAGAGGAAACTTCAGCAAGGAGTTTGAAAGCAAATGGGAGCAAAGATATGGGGCGATAGCTGGACATAGTGCTCGGGTCAAGGGATGGCTTTTTTAGGATGGATGTGATTTTGGCATGTTTGAAAGCAGAAGGTTAGGTACCAGAAGTTAGTGATAAGTTGAAGAGAGGTTAGGGATGGGATAACTTTGGTGGTGAGGTTGGGGAGGAGATAGGATGGAGTCAAGTGCACAAGTAGTGATGTGTGATTTGGAAAGAAGATGAGCAAGCTCTCCTTCAGTGATTTTGGAGAGGGAAGTTATGAGGTTAGGGCATTGGTCTGGTATGCAAAAACGGTTGTGGTGGTCGGACAACAAAGACTTGCCTTGTTTGGTCTATCTTATTTTTGAAGTACGTGGCACAGTCCTTGGCAAAGATCAGGGAAGTCGGGAATTGGCAGTGGAGGGAGTGAAATGTAAAGTAGGCCTGTTTAGCAGAGGTGAGAGCTGATTTTAATGCGAATGTTGCTTGCTTGAATCTAAGCCACATATTCACATAACAATACAGAGTTAAATAGTAAATATTAATTTACAGCCAAACGACTTGACCAATCTACCACAAATTTGCCAAAAAAGTAACTTTAGACAGTTTTACACTAGGGTTCAGCTTTTTAAGACCTAATGTTCTGTATTTACAGTATTTACTACAAAATGTAATTTTTGGCCAAAAGACCAACTGAATGTCACCCAAGTTTGCTAAAATGGCAAATTAGTCACTTTGTAATGTTTTTACCCTTTGTTTTAGCTCTCTAAGACATACCATTCTCAATACGTTTTTTGAAAAAAAGGAACACAAAAGCAAATGTTGATTTAAGACCAAATGACTAAAACAAATTGCTCCAAATTTTCAACATGTAGATAAATCAGGTACATGGGGAGGTTTCAGACAAAGTTTCAGCTCTCTAGGACCTACAGTAAATAAAAAAAAGGTGGAATACAAATGCAACCATAATTCAGATGTCTAGGACCTACCTTTCTCCGCATTTAATAAAAAAAAAATGAAATGTAAAATAAAAGATTAATTTCTTTGCAAATTACTGGACCAATCTTCCCCAAATTTGCTGCATTGATTAATAAAGCACTTTGAAAAGTTTTAGTCTCGGTTTCCTCTCAGTAATTCCTATTGTTCTCAGCATATGTAAAAAAAATGGAATTCAAAAGCTAATATTAATTTAAATTTCTTCAGGATACCATTAGAGAGGTGTAAAATTTCTGTGCATAACAATTCAGCACCTCAGATTTTTGTGGAACACAACTCAGATATGTTGACTTCATATCAGAAGCAAGGAAAGATTTAGCCACAGACACAAACAACAAACACCAGATGAAACAAATAGATCTATGTGTCAAAAGGAGGTTTACTCAAAAATCTCCAACTAACATGGCAGCGTTAGGGTCTCTGGATTCCACAGATGGATTCCACGCTCCTTGTTGTGGCGCTGTAATAAGCAGGTACTGGGATGCAGTAACACAAATGCTGCATAGTAGGGTTGAGCGAAACGGGTCGGCCATTTTCAGAAGTCGCCGACTTTTGGCAAAGTCGGGTTTCATGAAACCCGACCCGACCCCTGTGTGGGGTCGGCCATGAGGTCGGCGATCTTCTGAATCTGGTATCGGAATTCCGATACCGAGTTCCGATATGTTTGTGATATCGGAAATCGGTATAGGAATCCATATTTAAGTGTAAAATAAAGAATCAAAATAAAAAATATTGATATACTCACCCTCGGACGCGCCCTGGTACTAACCGGCAGCCTTCCTTCCTAAGAATGAGCGCGTGAATGACCTGCGGTGACGTCGCGGCTTGTGATTGGTCGCGTGAGCGGTCGCATGGTTGGTCACGCGACCAATCACAAGCCGTGACGTCACCGCAAGTCATTCACGCGCTCATTCTTAGGAAGGAAGGCGCCGGTTAGTACCAGGGCACGTCCGAGGGTGAGTATATCAATATTTTTTATTTTGATTCTTTATTTTACACATTAATATGGATCCCAGGGACTGAAGGAGAGTTTCCTCTCCTTCAGACCCTGGGAACCATAGTATCCCATTGCACTGCATTGGGTTTCGTGTTACGGCCGACCCCGACCCCAACTTTTTTATAGGATCGGCCGATTTCACTCGACCCGACTTTTGAGAAAGTCGGGTTTCGTGAAACCCGACCCGATCCCATAAAAATAAAAGTTGCTCAACCCTACTGCATAGCAGGGATCAACTACTGTATATTTAATTATTTCACGGTGGGAGTACTCCTTGCAGGGAGATAGCAGTGTAAACAAACAGTACAAAGGTAAAACTAAATAAAAGTTGGTTAACTAAACAGTATCTTGTTAATGGTTTCACTTATCGTGACTCGGCAGCCTGTCACTCTCTGAAGACTCCGTGGGTAGCAGAATGCCAGTGGTGTTCTGTGTAATCTCTGCTGGCATCCTCGCCTAGCACACGGTCTTTCTTCTGTCTGCAGTGGGCAGTCTCTGGCTTTGCCCGCTTAGCACCTAGTCCATATATCTGTGGAGTAAGAGAGTAAAGCTCCCCATAAGATTCCTCTCAGTGCAGGTCTCCTTGAGCAGCTGTCATAACCTGAAAGGCTGCGAGGCAATGCTTTACCCGGCGTGCACCTCTCTGGATATCAGCCAACACCCGGACGTTTGCACTGTGATGCTTCATCATTTACACCCTCTCCTGCACACCCGCCGGTTTCAATGAGTCCCTCACTATGCCACCATTTCTCTTCACGTCGTGGCTTGTCGATCCCCTCACAGCGGTTGCTGTCTGCCCCTCATCGGCGTTCTGGCGGGCACAAAACCCCAGTTGTCACGCAACGCATTTTACCTCACACGGACTGGCCATGCCCCCTTCACTCTGGTTACTGGATCGCTCCAGCTGCAATCTTTTTCCCCCCAGAAACAAGAGGTTCGGCCCCAGCAGTTCCAGACCTGATGCTTCAGTAGCTGCAGCAGCCCGGTTCTCCCTTCTACAACGCAATAGACAGCTATGGTCAGCACAGAGTGACTTGGGCATTGACTTCTAGAGATGCCGGTCCTAAGCAGGTTAGAAGAAGTTATATCTTTGCTTGGCTCCACTGTTTAGGTAATGCCAGCAATAGTTCTCTATCCTGGTCTGGAGAATTAAACACATCCTGGTTATTAAAGGTTATTTCTAAAGTTGTTGCGAGTGGTGTTTCCTTAACCCTTTTCTTTTCCCCTAGTTGTCTTTATATTATTTTGCTGCCTCTGGGACTGCACACTTTATATTCCTCTCTGTAGTTCCCTGAGAGAGCGTTATGTGATTCTGCTTCCGTTTTTTGCCCTGTCTTGTTATGTTTTTCCCCATACACTTTACAGGCTACTGCTACTTAGAAGTATAGAAAAGAATGAGGCTCTGGCATCTCCATCTTCAGGGCTAATCCTGGGACAGGGATAGCCAGGGACCCCTAGCCTGAGGGTCAGTATACAGTAGGTGCACATCTTTTATCCCACAGTCACACCGTGACATTGTGTGAATCTTAGGAATTATCCTAGTGTATGCATATACTAACATCCTTGACATTCTTGTACATTTTTAATGTTTGAATGCATACTTGCAAAGTAGTGTTTCACTTTTTGGAGACTTAGCTGGTGTAGGGAGCCTTGTTTGCCTGAGACAGAAGCTTTAGAAGCAGCTCTTAAAGGTATGGTCTTTTATACTGGAAGTCAAGCTAACGTAGGAAATCATACAGAACATAATTCTAATATTTTGGAAAATTAAAAATAAAGACTGCTTCATTTCTCTTACCTGTAGGTAACCATAAATATTCAAAATGTTGGATATTTGTAAAGATGTCTTTGAAGACTGATCTCCAATAATACCGGCCAATTTATAATTATCTGCGCAGGAATAGTTAGGAATTATGTCCTCAGGACCAGATAAAATCTCTAATACACTCTCTACAGCTTTATTTACACTGTTGCATGAATCGGTCACATGATATCCAAGAGTCACATTGGGTAAAATATCAGGATTATTGTTAATCTCATCTATGGCAAATATTAAAGCTAGAACATATCTGTAATAGGAAGGTAAAGGTCTGTGTAGAGATAAAACAGAAATAATAAACTTAAGGAGGTTGTCCTGTCCTGATTTATAAATGCAATCTGTTAGGCAAATCATTCTCACCAAACAAAAGGCAGCACAAATCGCAGCCAGGTATTCTATTCTCTTAAATGCTCCAGTGTTTCAGACATGATATACTTTGAAGATTTGTTCAGGGACCAAAGCCAGCAGCAAGACTATTCCTGCTCCTCCTCAGTGCCACAGCTGGTGATTGACAGGTCTCTCCCTATGTGTCATGGCTCGGTTTGAGGATTTAATTTTGTGACTTCTTGCTCTGGTTATCGGCTCTCCTGTCTGCTGATCTATTACCCTTTTTCCCGTCTTTTTGCTGTTAGTTCCTATTGCCTTTATTTTTCCTTCCTGGGTTTTCTCCAATTCATGTGTGTCCCTTTGTCCTGCTTTGGTTGCACTATCACATTCTGGGTCGGGCTATATATACTGTATATTCTCCCTTCACTGCACTTCCTTGCTGGCTATACTTCTAAGCGATATATACTATATGCAAAAAAAATACTTCTAAGTGAATTACCAGCTCTTCAGCAATGTAATTTTCCCTGTTATGCAAACAACATTTGTATTTCTGTTGTGTGTTTGTTTTCCTGCCTTCTAAGAACCTTTCCTTTATCCTCAATTAGGTTGGTGGGAAATGATTCTTGTTTCATTTGTTATTCTCCTTAGTTCTCCTTATTTCCCCTTTGTATCCTGCTGGACACTTTCCCTCTCCTGGTTAACTGTGCACAATAGCCTCGACTCTTGTTCCACAGGACATACGAGAAACGCCTCAACATATTCAGGTCCGATGTGGTGTTCAGTTGTTCAGCTAGGAATTGTCTAGCCTGTACAGATGTGGGAGCGGCTTCTCTTTTACGGCCTTAAATATTCCCCTAACCCATGAATGAATGAATTTTGTGCCTAACACTTTGAGCACATAAGGTTGACACTTGTCAATCCCAAGCTGTGGAACCTGGAGAAGCTTTCTGAGGAAGGAGCAAAATTAGTCTAATCACTGGCTATGTTCCCTGGCTAGAAAGTCAAAGTACATTATCTCTGGAATGACAAAGCATTTCAGAGATTAATAGACCTGGCTGCAATCATACAACCCTTCCATAATTCATGCTGTATTCGAATTAGGCCACAGGAATCAACTTACAAGTTCATTTAAATCGTCTACAGATCTAGCTGTCATTGTCATTACAAATTATAAGCTTCATTTAACCAACGCACCTATGTACTATAGCTTGATAAACTTCTCCCTACCTGCTCCTAGTGAGAGACATAAGCAGGAAAAGACTTTATGCTCAAGAGGATCAGATGGGGAATAGCTACCTATCCAACTAGTCTCCCATTCGGTTTGGTCTCCATTGGTTTTTGTAGTATGGTTTTCTTTGAAAATGTCTGATACATGCCGCGCATGGATAGGGCAGCTTGCAGCATGTACAGTATCAGCTGCCAAATGCCCTTTAAAATATTTCCAGAAATTCTTCCTGCAGTCATCAGGGGAAATGGAATTGAAAGTATTAAAATTCCTGATGCAGCCTGAATTATTATTTATTCTGGACAGCTTTTAAAGTTTTGTTGGAGAGGAGGGTGGGAGGAAGTCGTTTCAACAGGCAATTTCAAAAACTTCACAAGAAACATATTAATATTATTTTAGCAATGTATTGCAATACTGTTGTACTGTAATATATAAAACAAGAAATCAGATAAATAAAGGTTTTAATCCCCAAATGGGACTAAAAATAGTAAGAAGCAAAAGAAAAAGTTTTACAAATACTAAAAATTAAAATCCCCCACCTTCTCTCCAATCAAAATAAAAATACAAAAAATAAACCTATTCAGTATGTTCACATCTGTAAAAGTCCAATATATTAAAATCTAAATTATTTGTCCCACATAGTAAATTCCATAAAGCAAAAAAATAAATAAATCAATTTGCCATTTTCCAGTCACCAATTTTGGATGATGCCCAAATAGACCTCATGAGAACTGAAAAAAAAAATGGAATTTAGGCTTAGCTAGTTAAATCCTTTTTTTGGATGGATCAGGGTGTTGATCCTGGGAGTAAACCCCCACAATGCATACTACAAAATACGCTGTTGCCTATATGCAAACACATTCATACACTGCGCATCAGCACACTGCAATACATGATTTCCACTAGTGTCATGCAAGTAAAAAAATAAGGTACTCAGTAAACATTTGTTGATCAAGAAATGGAAAAGGTCATTTTTTTGTTGCAAGCATTCATGGGTGTCACCCCCTATTGAGCTTAGTACTCTGGTTCGCTCATCTTTCCCATAAAGGTTTTAACTATGAGTCAAGCATAGCCGGATCATATGAGGTCTGTATGGGCACACTGAAAAAATGAGTCATTAAATGTAGGAACCATCCAAAATTAAGAAACACTGTGTCATGGTTGGATGGCTTGTTCATTTTGTTACCTAAAAATATTAACTAAGTTCCTTACCATTTTTATGTATAGGGCAGTATTGTAGTTCATGAATTCATTAATTGCAGTGTGCTGATGCACAGTGTCAGTGTATGTACAGCGAAAGAAATAAGAATTGAACACATCACCAATTTTCTAAGTAAATATATTTCTAAAGCTGCATTTTACATGAAATGCATGATGCCAGTAGCAACCCTTCCAATCCACACAAAGAAATCAAACCATACAGTATATGTCCATAAATTAAGTGATGTGCAATAATGAGAAACAACATTGATCTATGTCAGCCGACTAACACTAAAAATGGACCGTAATCATGCTCCTGCAGTCTGTAGTCCTGAGCTCCCATGAGAAAGGTCTATGTAGCTCATAGCTAATGAATCCTAGTGACCTCACTTACTACACCCCTTGCTGCATGAGAACTTTCACACACTCCAGTAAACATTTTCATGGGAGCTCAGCGCAACACATGGATATGGATTATCTTCACTTCAGACAGGTTAGGGATTTGGTTATTTATTATATTTCTTTCTTTACATGAGACATGGGCATCGGTGGATTAAGCATAAAGTGGAGTACAATGGTTTTTGTTATTTACTGTCTTTTACAGGTGACATGGGTTTCATTGGATTAAGTATAACAGTATTTTATTCTGGCTGTTTTTTTTAAATCTAATGATGGGGTTAGTAATGGATGCTTCTTATATACTTTAATGACTTACTTCTGGGTTTGAGGTCAATGGCCATAGAACAGCTGAAATCAACTTAACAAATATTACCCCACATGCGACAGCACCAGTGCAAGAGGAAAGAACTGGGCAAAGTGCCATAATTGATGCATTTAATAGAAGCGTGTATACTGGGGCTGCTGCAGGCTGCTATTTTTAATCTTGGGGGGTTGAGGGGGCAATATCCATGACCCCTTACTAGTCTGAGCCCCAGCTGTCTGCTTTAGCTTGGCTGTTTGTCAATAATGGGGTGGACCCTAAGCCATTTTTTTTAAATATGAGGAGTGGGACCTATATATTCTTGATAACAAATCATGATAAAGCGGAGTTGCAGCCCCCAGCTGTCAATTTTGCCTGAGCTGATAATCAAAAATAAAAGAGACCCACATCATTTTTTTAATATATTTAGTTATACCACAGAAGCCACTTGATGAATACTCCCATAAGCGGTGACTGCTCTCGCTGTTATCAGCAACAGCAGGAGTAAGCTGATTAGAGTAGTTTTCTCTCATAAGCCAACACCTTTGACCGGCGGTAGGCATTTTGCTGTCAGTCACAGATACTGAATCACGCCATCAACTGACAACATGGGAACAACAGCGCTTTGACCAGACAAAACTAACTCCTCGCCAACCAGAGCCGCTGGTGTTTCCCGATCTGCCACACAGATGACAGCACAGGAAATACCGATACTCGTGGTGCCGAACCCAAACAGTAACATGGATTTTCTGGAGAAGTCCGTGTTTGGGGTCCATGCACGGACACTAGGTGTTCAGCATGAACACCAAACTTTTCTGTTTGGGTTCTCCCATCTCTACTCTTGAGACAGCTCGTTAGTTATATCCATCATGAGATATTTATTGTGCGGCACTTTGGTAGTGAGACACTTTTTTAGAAGCCATCAGTTGAATCATACAATAATATTTTTTACTGAAAATTGATGACATGTTCAATACTTATTTCACTCGCTGTATATGTATTGTGTATATGCAATTATTTTATACTAAAGTTGTGTGAGTTTGTTTTTCATTTTCATTTCATTTTTTTTTGTCACTTTGGTGACATCCACATTTTTTTTCTACAAGGCATTTTTGAAAATCTATTCAGGGAAAAAAACTCTGCATAGGAACAATTTAACACATTTAACTTAGAAATGAGTAGGGAGAGTTTTCCTGGCATTTTTGAAGCAATTTTTATGAAAGATGTAAAACAAGATTTTTAAATCGATCTGCTCCAAAAGCTCCATGTGAGCATTGTCATAATTCTGGATATCAACAGATCATGAAACATATCAGTTATGAGATCACCAAATAGTTATCTTTTTTTCTATATTGATGAATCACAATTTTAAAAATGTGATTTCAATTAATGCTTTTACAGCTAATGGGTTTAAACCAGAAAAGTTACCACTTGTGCCATTTTTATTTATTGATCACCATAAAAAAAGTGCTCACTGCATTTTACAGGTTGATACAATTAACTTTTGTTTACATTTATTAATGAAGTAAATGAAAAATATGATTTAGCACCATTATTTGGAAGCAATATTTTTAAACAAAATAATATAAAATTTCAGCTCTTTTTGTTCTGTTATGTATTCATTTTTTGGAGATGTATCTCTATCTACCAGAACAATATGCCTATGAAGAAAAATAAATGGTAAACATGAAGATATAAAACATTTTCATACACACAAAAGTGCAGCATGTGGCTCATTGTTAGTGTTTTTGCCTATCACACTGCAAGTCAAGCAAAGTCAAGCCATAAGAAAAAGGAGATAATTACATTCAAGATAGGGTCACACTAATAATTTCTCTGCATCTGATAAAAATGGTTCAATTATTTTGATTAAAGTTTTGTTGGGGTTGGCGGAACGCACTGAATATATTTATTAGATGGGATAGGTGCGTTCGCAACCCGGGATTCACCGTGCAGGAAAGAACCTGCTGCTAAGTATGGCGGCGAAGCAAAATAGAGTAAATGAACTCTGTTACTTCATAGAGCCCGTAGTAAACAGGAGGCTGTGCCCTGTTTAGCTCACAGGGGACACAGCTACTGTGTAGAGCCGACAGTGGTCATGCAGTCCAACCAACACGCAGCTCCTCTCCAGTGGAGCCGCAATTCTATCGGCTATTAGCCAGCCCTGAATTCACACATAAACTCCTCGCCGGAGGTGCCAGCATTCTAGGGGCTTATTTCAGCCGGGTCCCTGACTGCATACACAAAACTCCTCACCAGAGGTGCCAGCATTCTAGGGGCTTATTTCAGCCGGGTCCCTGACCACACACACGACCACACTGGCGCTGAGCTCATACATATTTGACACTAGTGCATGGCCGTGCGGTCATGAAAACCTTATATAGCTGCAGCACCTACAGGACCATCCAAGAAGGACCAATGGAAGGCTTCCACAGAACTTGATCAGGTACAGGACCTTCCTGGAGGACCAATGCAAGTTGCTGCAGTACCCTTGATCTCCACTGAGAGATCTTACCCTGGGCATGCTCAGTGTGTGAAAAGCAGGAATTAGTCCCATAAAAGCCTGCTGTCCGCAGATCAGTGCAGGGTACAAAAACAGAGCCTGGAGAGGCAGCAGTAACCCTTTGCACAATATCAGACCCAGTGAGACGCTGGGACAGACGTCTCCGCTGAGCAGGCTCTACTGCGGCCGATGCAGAATGGGAGACCGCAGCAGGCACGGCTCAAGATTCCCCCTGTGCAGCAGCGGGAACTCGACTCCTAATATTACCCCCCTCCTAGGGCCCCCCTCCTTGAGCCTCGCTACGCTCAAAAACTACAATGAGCAGCAGAGCCCGAATGTGCTCCACAGGTTCCCAGGTTCTATCTTCTGGACCGTGACCCTTCCAGTCCACCAGTTAAAATTTCTTGCCATGTACCACCTTACACCCCATGACAGCATTCACCTCAAACTCATCCGAGGATGAACCCGATGTCCCGGCAGATGACTCAGAAAACCGGGAAAAAATGAACGAGCTTTAAGAGGGAAATGTGAAAAGTGTCGGTGATACCAAGGCGTGGAGGAATAGCCAAACGGTAGACCACAGGGTTGATCTGTTCCAGAACCTTGAACGGGCCAATGTAGCGAGGCGCAAACTTAGTGGACTCAACTTGCAGCCTGATGTTACGGGCAGAGAGCCACACTAAGTCGCCAGGAGCAAAGGTCGGAGCGGGGCACTGGTGTGTATCAGCAGAAACCCTCATTCTCTCCTTGGAGGCCCGGATGGCATCCTGTGTGCGGTCCCAGATGTCACGTGCCCCCACCGCCCAGTCTGCCACCCTAGAATCGGTGGATGACATGGGCATGGGCACAGGGACATGCAGATGCTGGCCATAATTAAGGAGAAAAGGAGTCTGCCCAGTGGAATCGGCTACGGCATTGTTCAAGGCAAATTCCGCCCAAGGTAGCAAAGATGCCCAATCATCCTGCCTAGCAGAGACAAAATGTTGCAAGTATGTCACCAGAGTCTGGTTGGTCCTCTCTACCAACCCATTCGTCTCGGGATGGTATGCAGAGGAGAGATTCAACTCTATGCCGGTAGGGGGTAAAGCAACCCAGCAGGCCGTTGCCGAGGAGACCGATTCTGGGCGCAGGAAAAGCACGCCCGAATATAGTCCCCGACATCACGGGCCATATGCTGCCACCAGTACGTTCTCGACAAAAGCTCGGATATCCTTTTGGTCCCAAAATGCCCACCCATTCTGGATGAGTGAGCCCAAGAGAGAACCTCTGGTCGCAAATTCGCTGGCATGAAAGTCTTGCCCGGGGGCACAGACTCTAGCGAAGCCGGAGCTACAGTTCTCAGGCTCTCAGAAGGGACAATAAGCCGAGGTTCTTCCTCCTCCTCTGATAACACTAGGGAGCGGGAGAGAGTGTTGATGTGAATGTTCTTCTCCCCGGAGAGAAAATGAAGAGTAAAAAGAAACCGGGAGAAGAATAGGGACCATCTAGCCTGGCGAGAATTAAGCCGCTGAGCCGTCTGTAGATATACCAAGTTTTTGTGGTCAGTGAAAACCTGGAAGGGAAAGCGAGCTCCCTCCAAGAGATGTCTCCACTCTGAGAAAGCCAACTTCATGGCTAGCAACTCCCTGTCCCCGATGGAATAATTCCTCTCCGCCGGTGTGAAGGTCTTGGAGAAGAAGAAGCATGGATGCTTCCGACCTTGAGCATCTTTTGGAAAAGGACTGCTCCAGCACCAACGGATGAGGCATCCACCTCCATGATAAATGACTTATCTACATCAGGGCGATGTAGAATGGGAGCGTTAGCGAAGTGTGACTTAACCGAGAGGAAGGCCTTGGAGACATCCTCTGACCACAACTTGGGATTTGCTCCCTTTTTGGTGAGGGTAACCAAGGGAGCTACCAAAGTTGAGAAGTGTGGGATGAACTGACGATAGTAATTAACCCCTTCACCCCCAAGGGGGTTTGCACATTAATGACCAGGCCAATTTTTACAATGCTGACCACTGTCCCTTTATGAGGTTATAACTCTGGAATGCTTCAACGGATCTTGGCGATTCTGACACTGTTTTCTCGTGACATATTGTACTTCATGATAGTGGTAAAATTTCTTCAATATAACTTGCGTTTATTTGTGAAAAAAACGAATATTTGATGAAAATTTTGAAAATTTCGCAATTTTCCAACTTTGAATTTTTATGCCCTTAAATCACAGAAATTTGTCGCGCAAAATACTTAAAAAGTAACATTTCCCACATGTCTACTTTACATCAGCACAATTTTGGAACCAAATTTTTTTTTTTTAGGGAGTTATAAGGGTTAAAATTTGACCAGAAATTTCTCATTTTTACAACAACATTTTTTTTAGGGACCACATCTCATTTGAAGTCATTTTGAGGGGTCTATATGATAGAAAATACCCAAGTGTGACACCATTCTAAAAACTGCACCCCTCAATGTACTCAAAACCACTTTCAAGAAGTTTATTAACCCTTCAGGTGTTTCACAGTAATTTTTGGAATGTTTAAATAAAAATGAATATTTAACTTTTTTTCACACAAAATTTATTTCAGCTCCAATTTGTTGTATTTTACCAAGGGTAACAGGAGAAAATGGACCCCAAAAGTTGTTGTACAATTTGTCCTGAGTATGTTGATACCCCATATGTGGGGGTAAACCACTGTTTGGGCGCATGGCAGAGCTCGGAAGGAAAGGAGCGCCATTTGACTTTTCAATGCAAAATTGACTGGAATTGAGATGGGACGCCATGTTGCATTTGGAGAGCCCCTGATGTGCCTAAACATTGAAACCCCCCACAAGTGACACTGTTTTGGAAAGTAGACCCCCTAAGGAACTTATCTAGATGTGTGCTGAGCACTTTGACCCAACAAGTGCTTCACAGAAGTTTATAATGCAAAGCCGTAAAAATAAAAAATCATATTTTTTCACAAAAATGATCTTTTCACCCCCAATTTTTTATTTTCCCAAGGGTAAGAGAAAAAATTGGACCACAAATATTGTTGTGCAATTTGTCCTGAGTACGCTGATACCCCATATGTGGGTGTAAACCATTGTTTGGGCGCAGGGCAGAGCTCGGAAGGGAAGGAGCGCCATTTGACTTTTCAATGCAAAATTGACTGGAATTGAGATGGGACCCATGCTGCGTTTGGAGAGCCCATGATGTGCCTAAACATTGAAATCCCCCACAAGTGACACCATTTTGGAAAGTAGACCCCTTAAGGAACATATCTAGATGTGTTTTGAGTAGTGTTGAGCGATACTTTCCGATATCGGAAGGTATCGGTATCGGAAAGTATCGGCCGATACCGTCAAAATATCGGATCTAATCCGATACCGATACCCGATCCCAATGCAAGTCAATGGGACGAAAATATCGGAATTAAAATAAACCCTTTATAAACTTGTAGGTTCATTCTACATGAAGGAAAACAACTAAGAATAATGTAGGATGTATTGGGGGACGTGGCGGAGACATTAAAGGCACAGAGGTTTAGCCCAATGTAATAGAATAGCAGGATTTTGGTTTTTTTTATGACGTTCGGCGGTAGAAAGATTTTGACTATGTTAATTTTTTTTTTATTTTGTCAGATATTGATGTTTCACTACTTCCACGCCCTTCACCTTCTTTTTTACTTCTCCCACACTTTCTTCTTCATTATCCTCATCATCAGCTTCTTTGACATCAACTTCTTCACCTTATTCATCTTCTTCTTCATCTTCTACCTATTATTTTTTTGGTTACATTGTTCATATTCTTTTTATTTTACTATTATCTTCATCATATTCTACTTCTTCATCATATTCTTATTTGTGACAGGCATTCCCGTAGTTGTTATCTATAAAAGTTTGAAGATTACACCTTCCGTTCTGCCTGTCGCAAAAGAGTTACATTTGTCCGCGTTCAGTTTGGCCTGCAGCATCAGGCTTTATCCAGGGGCACCACGAGGAGGAACGGACTCACCCCCATACACTGCTTAGTCTTCTTCTGCTTATAATTTAGATAATATTTTTTGCTCTGATATTTAGTGTTATGCTTAATGTTCTTCTGCTCTTTGTTCTGCAGCCTCTTGTTCTTCTGCTTCTCGGTCTTCCAGGTCGTCGTCGTCTCCAGGGTCGTCGTCTCCGGGGTCGTCATCATCGGGGTAGTCTTCAGGGTCGTCGTCTCCGGGGTCGTCGTCATCGGGGTGGTCTTCAGGGTCATCGTCTCCAGGGTCGTCGTCATCACGGTGGTTGTCGTCTCTGGTGTCGTCGTCATCTTAGGGGTGGTCTTCCGGGTCATCGTGTTTAGTCTCTTGAACTTGGAAATGTAGCAGAAGGTACAAGAAGGCTGAGAAAATGCCGAGAACCAGCTGATGGAACTGGAACTCGGATGGCTACCCGAAGGTCCAAGAGCCAATGGAACTACCGAGGACCAGCTGACGTTACTGGAACCCGGTTACTAAGCAGGAGGTACCCGTGCCTGAAAGCACTACCAAGGACCACCTGACGTTGGTGGAACTCGGATACCCAGAGGGAGGCACCTAAGCCAAAGGCTCTGCCCGGAAACAGCTGACGATACTGGAACCAGGATGGGGAGCAGAAGGTACAAGAGCAAAAGACACTGCCGAGAACCAGCTGACGGTGCTGGAACCCGGATGGGTAGCCGAAGGTCCAAGAGCCAATGGAACTACCGAGGACCAGCTGACGTTACTGGAACCCGGTTAATAAGCAGGAGGTACCCGTGCCTGAAAGCACTACCAAGGACCACCTGACGTTGGTGGAACTCGGATACCCATAGGGAGGCACCTAAGCCAAAGGCTCTGCCCAGAACCAGCTGACGGTACTGGAACCAGGATGGGGAGCAGAAGGTACAAGAGCAAGTGTCTGCGTGGCTTTTGCAGGACACGATGCCGGCTGCACAGCAGGGGAACAGCTGGCGGTGCTGAACCCCACTGACACATTGGCTGGTGTTTTTCTCTGTGCAGCTAGCAGTACCGGGCCCCAACTGGCGGTGTTAGAGCCCGGGGTCAGCAGGAGGAGGAGATGGAGCAGAGTGTAGGCCGAAGCCTGCACTGGCGGCAGCTTTGGGTCTGTTGTGCCTGCGTGGCAGTTGCAGGACACGTTGCCGGCTGCACAGCAGGGGAACAGCTGGCGGTGCTGAACCCCACTGACACATTGGCTGGTGTTTGGCTCTGTGCAGCTAGCAGTACCGGGCCCCAACTGGCGGTGTTGGAGCCCGGGCTCTGCAGGGGGAGCAGAGTGTAGGCCAAAGCCTACTTGAACCAATTTCAAAGGTAACCTTTAACCCCCCCTCAGGGGTTACAAAGTAGAAGAGCCACAGCTTATGCAGCAGTAGTGCTGCACAAGTCAAAGGTTGCTCTTTTAATTTTGCTCCTTGCACACGCTGAATGAAACACGTATAACATTTAGCCCTTTATACAGTCAAACTGTGTTGGAGGTGCGAGTTCCCTTCGTAATGAGACGCAGCACAGATGTCAAGAATCCCACCTTGGTGCTGGGTGCAGCCTCCTGAGCGTTGTTATTTGCTGTACAGGAGTCTGCGCTGTCGTGTTATCCCCTGGCCTAGCGCTGTTAGCGCTGCCCATCTTCTGACCTCATTTAATGTCGGCCGGTGCGGTTCGCGATGACCATGAATCCCAGCCCCGCAGTGTCTTAACATTGTTAAAACACTGCGGGGCTGGGATTCATGGCCTGGCACAGCACATATGTTCGCCTCTCGCACTCGGGTCCTTACACCCGCTTCAGACTGTGCGGCGTCAGCTGATCCCTTATCGCATGCCACGGCCATGAAGCCGCACAGTCTGAAGAAGGCGGAATGAGATGAGGGACAGGCGAAGTGATGCACTGCTCATGCCCATCAATCACACCCTCGCAGTCCCAAGAAATAAGACACCGAGGGGCGTTGTGTGGGTCAGGGCGGCCGCAGAGGTGCAGGCAGCCATACAATGATGCCAGAAGATGAGCAGCGCTACCAAGGGGGTTGCAGCGTGTCATTACAAAGGAAAGTCACACCACCGGGACGGTTAAATGGTCACACAGAGGACACATTTTAGATGTGTTTTCAGCTCCACATGTGCGAGGAGAATACGTTTATGAGCCACCTTGCACACATGCAGCATTACCGCTGTACAAGGTGGCCTTAAAAACGTACAAACGCCTGGGGGAGGGGGGACAGGTTCCCTTCAATTTCAGTTCTTGTGTCTGCGTGGCTTTTGCAGGACACGATGCCGGCTGCACAGCAGGGGAACAGCTGGCGGTGCTGAACCCCACTGACACATTGGCTGGTGTTTTTCTCTGTGCAGCTAGCAGTACCGGGCCCCAACTGGCGGTGTTAGAGCCCGGGGTCAGCAGGAGGAGGAGATGGAGCAGAGTGTAGGCCGAAGCCTGCACTGGCGGCAGCTTTGGGTCTGTTGTGCCTGCGTGGCAGTTGCAGGACACGTTGCCGGCTGCACAGCAGGGGAACAGCTGGCGGTGCTGAACCCCACTGACACATTGGCTGGTGTTTGGCTCTGTGCAGCTAGCAGTACCGGGCCCCAACTGGCGGTGTTGGAGCCCGGGCTCTGCAGGGGGAGCAGAGTGTAGGCCGAAGCCTACTTGAACCAATTTCAAAGGTAACCTTTAACCCCCCCTCAGGGGTTACAAAGTAGAAGAGCCACAGCTTATGCAGCAGTAGTGCTGCACAAGTCAAAGGTTGCTCTTTTAATTTTGCTCCTTGCACACGCTGAATGAAACACGTATAACATTTAGCCCTTTATACAGTCAAACTGTGTTGGAGGTGCGAGTTCCCTTCGTAATGAGACGCAGCACAGATGTCAAGAATCCCACCTTGGTGCTGGGTGCAGCCTCCTGAGCGTTGTTATTTGCTGTACAGGAGTCTGCGCTGTCGTGTTATCCCCTGGCCTAGCGCTGTTAGCGCTGCCCATCTTCTGACCTCATTTAATGTCGGCCGGTGCGGTTCGCGATGACCATGAATCCCAGCCCCGCAGTGTCTTAACATTGTTAAAACACTGCGGGGCTGGGATTCATGGCCTGGCGCAGCACATATGTTCGCCTCTCGCACTCGGGTCCTTACACCCGCTGCAGACTGTGTGGCGTCAGCTGATCCCTTATCGCATGCCACGGCCATGAAGCCGCACAGTCTGAAGAAGGCGGAAGGAGATGAGGGACAGGCGAAGTGATGCACTGCTCATGCCCATCAATCACACCCTCGCAGTCCCAAGAAATAAGACACCGAGGGGCGTTGTGTGGGTCAGGGCGGCCGCAGAGGCGCAGGCAGCCAAACAATGATGCCAGAAGATGGGCAGCGCTACCAAGGGGGTTGCAGCGTGTCATTACAAAGGAAAGTCACACCACCGGGACGGTTAAATGGTCACACAGAGGACACATTTTAGACGTGTTTTCAGCTCCACATGTGCGAGGAGAATACGTTTATGAGCCACCTTGCACACATGCAGCATTACCGCTGTACAAGGTGGCCTTAAAAACGTACAAACGCCTGGGGGAGGGGGGACAGGTTCCCTTCAATTTCAGTTCTTGTGTCTGCGTGGCTTTTGCAGGACACGATGCCGGCTGCACAGCAGGGGAACAGCTGGCGGTGCTGAACCCCACTGACACATTGGCTGGTGTTTTTCTCTGTGCAGCTAGCAGTACCGGGCCCCAACTGGCGGTGTTAGAGCCCGGGGTCAGCAGGAGGAGGAGATGGAGCAGAGTGTAGGCCGAAGCCTGCACTGGCGGCAGCTTTGGGTCTGTTGTGCCTGCGTGGCAGTTGCAGGACACGTTGCCGGCTGCACAGCAGGGGAACAGCTGGCGGTGCTGAACCCCACTGACACATTGGCTGGTGTTTGGCTCTGTGCAGCTAACAGTACCGGGCCCCAACTGGCGGTGTTGGAGCCCGGGCTCTGCAGGGGGAGCAGAGTGTAGGCCGAAGCCTACTTGAACAAATTTCAAAGGTAACCTTTAACCCCCCCTCAGGGGTTACAAAGTAGAAGAGCCACAGCTTATGCAGCAGTAGTGCTGCACAAGTCAAAGGTTGCTCTTTTAATTTTGCTCCTTGCACACGCTGAATGAAACACGTATAACATTTAGCCCTTTATACAGTCAAACTGTGTTGGAGGCGCGAGTTCCCTTCGTAATGAGACGCAGCACAGATGTCAAGAATCCCACCTTGGTGCTGGGTGCAGCCTCCTGAGCGTTGTTTTTTGCTGTACAGGAGTCTGCGCTGTCGTGTTATCCCCTGGCCTAGCGCTGTTAGCGCTGCCCATCTTCTGACCTCATTTAATGTCGGCCGGTGCGGTTCGCGATGACCATGAATCCCAGCCCCGCAGAGTCTTAACATTGTTAAAACACTGCGGGGCTGGGATTCATGGCCTGGCGCAGCACATATGTTCGCCTCTCGCACTCGGGTCCTTACACCCACTTCAGACTGTGCGGCGTCAGCTGATCCCTTATCGCATGCCACGGCCATGAAGCCGCACAGTCTGAAGAAGGCGGAAGGAGATGAGGGACAGGCGAAGTGATGCACTGCTCATGCCCATCAATCACACCCTCGCAGTCCCAAGAAATAAGACACCGAGGGGCGTTGTGTCAGGCAAGGCGGCCGCAGAGGCGCAGGCAGCCAAACAATGATATCAGAAGACGGGCAGCGCTACCAAGGAGCTTGTTGCGTGTCAATACAAAGGAAAATCACACCTGAGGGACGTTTTAATGGTCGCAGAGGACTCATTTTTAGACGTGTTCACTTCAACATGGGCAAGGAGATTAAGTTTCTGAGCCACCTTGCACACAAGCAGCATTACTGTCGTACAAGGTGGCTGTAAAACGTAAAAACGCCTGGGGGAGGGGGGACAGGTTTCCTTCAATTTCAGTTCTTGTGTCTGCGTGGCTGTTGCAGGACACGTTGCCAGCTACACAGCAGGGGAACAGCTGGCGGTGCTGAACCCCACTGACACATTGGCTGGTGTTTGGCTCTGTGCAGCTAGCACATCTGGGCCCCAACTGGCGGTGTTAGAGCCCAGGGTCAGCAGGAGGAGGAGAGGGAGCAGAGTGTAGGCCGAAGCCTGCACTGGAGCAAGTTGAAAGGGAAACTTTAACCCCCCCCCCAGGCGTTTGTAGCTGAAAGAGCCATCGTGTACAGCACTAATGCTGGAAAAGGTAAACTTAGCTCTTTTAATTATGGTCCTTGCACATGCTGAACCTAACACTTATAAAAAGTGTCCCCTCCTACCGTGATACCGTCCGGTAGGTGGAACTTTCCTTTGTGATGTGACGCAGCACAGCCGTCATTCTTACCCCCTTGGCGCCGTGCGCCGCCTCCTCAGCGTTGTTTGAATCAGTCCCGGAGCCTGCGCTGTTAGGTTAGCCCTTGGCCATGCACACATTTTGCGCTGCCGGTCTTCTGACATCATTTGGTGTCAGGCTGGCTGCGCCTGTGCGGCCGCGCTGGCCGAGAGCCCGCCTCGTACTGTCTTCTGATTTAATCCCACTGGGGGCCTGAGATCCATGGACATGCGCAGTGCATATCTGAACCTCCACCTCTCACTCATCTCCCTACGGCTTCTTCTGACTGTGCGGTGTCACGGCCGTGGCATGCTATTAGGGACCAGCTGACACCGAACAGTCTGAAGAAGCCATAGGGAGATGAGTGAGAGGTGGAGGTTCAGATATGCACTGCGCATGTCCATGGATCTCAGGCCCCCAGTGGGATTAAATCAGAAGACAGTACGAGGCGGGCTCTCGGCCAGCGCGGCCGCACAGGCGCAGCCAGCCTGACACCAAATGATGTCAGAAGACGGGCAGCGCAAAATGTGTGCATGGCCAAGGGCAAACCTAACAGCGCAGGCTCCGGGACTGATTCAAACAACGCTGAGGAGGCGGCGCACGGCTCCAAGGGGGTAAGAATGACGGCTGTGCTGCGTCACATCACAAAGGAAAGTTCCACCAACCGTACGGTATCACGGTAGGAGGGGACACTTTTCATAAGTGTTAGGATCAGCATGTGCAAGGAGCACCACGAAAAGAGGCACTTTTTCCCTTTGCATCATTACTGCTGCACAAGGTGGCTCCTTCAGTAACAAACGCCTGGGGGGGGGACAGGTTCCCTTAAATTTAACTTGTTGTGCCTGCGTGGCGGTCGCAGTACACGTTGCCGGCTGCACAGCAGGGGAACAGCTGGCGGTGCTGAACCCCACTAACACATTGGCGAGGTGTTTGGCTCTGTGCGGACAGCACTTCTGGACGGCAACTAGCGGTGTTGGAGCCCAGGGACAGATGGAGGAGGAGGAGGTGGAGGAGGTAGGAGGGATTGCCACACACACAGCAGGGGAACAGCTGTCGTTACTGAACCCCAATAACAGAGGAGGGACTGTTGACTGTGCGTACAGCACTAACAGGCAACAACTAGCGGTGTTGGAGCCCAGGGACAGGTGGAGGAGGAGGTGGAGGAGATAGGAGGGATTGCCACACACACAGCAGGGGAACAGCTGATGTTACTGAACCCCAATAACAGAGGAGGGACTGTTGGGACTGTGCGTACAGCACTACCAGGCAACAACTAGCGGTGTTGGAGCCCAGGGACAGGTGGAGGAGGAGGTGGAGGAGATAGGAGGGATTGCAACACACACAGCAGGGGAACAGCTGACGTTACTGAACCCCAATAACAGAGGAGGGACTGTTGGGACTGTGCGTACAGCACTACCAGGCAACAACTAGCGGTGTTGGAGCCCAGGGACAGGTGGAGGAGGAGGTGGAGGAGATAGGAGGGATTGCCACACACACAGCAGGGGAACAGCTGACGTTACTGAACCCCAATAACAGAGGAGGGACTGTTGGGACTGTGCGTACAGCACTACCAGGCAACAACTAGCGGTGTTGGAGCCCAGGGACAGGTGGAGGAGGAGGTGGAGGAGGTAGGAGGGATTGCCACAAACACAGCAGGGGAACAGCTGACGTTACTGAACCCCAATAACAGAGGAGGGACTGTTGGGACTGTGCGTACAGCACTACCAGGCAACAACTAGCGGTGTTGGAGCCCAGGGACAGGTGGAGGAGGAGGTGGAGGAGATAGGAGGGATTGCCACACACACAGCAGGGGAACAGCTGACGTTACTGAAACCCAATAACAGAGGAGGGACTGTTGGGACTGTGCGTACAGCACTACCAGGCAACAACTAGCGGTGTTGGAGCCCAGGGACAGGTGGAGGAGGAGGAGGTGGAGGAGGTAGGAGGGATTGCCACACACACAGCAGGGGAACAGCTGACGTTACTGAACCCCAATAACAGAGGAGGGACTGTTGGGACTGTGCGTACAGCACTACCAGGCAACAACTAGCGGTGTTGGAGCCCAGGGACAGGTGGAGGAGGAGGAGGTGGAGGAGGTAGGAGGGATTGCCACACACACAGCAGGGGAACAGCTGACGTTACTGAACCCCAATAACAGAGGAGGGACTGTTGGGACTGTGCGTACAGCACTACCAGGCAACAACTAGCGGTGTTGGAGCCCAGGGACAGGTGGAGGAGGAGGAGGTGGAGGAGGTAGGAGGGATTGCCACACACACAGCAGGGGAACAGCTGACGTTACTGAACCCCAATAACAGAGGAGGGACTGTTGGGACTGTGCGTACAGCACTACCAGGCAACAACTAGCGGTGTTGGAGCCCAGGGACAGGTGGAGGAGGAGGAGGTGGAGGAGGTAGGAGGGATTGCCACACACACAGCAGGGGAACAGCTGACGTTACTGAACCCCAATAACAGAAGAGGGACTGTTGACTGTGCGTACAGCACTACCAGGCAACAACTAGCGGTGTTGGAGCCCAGGGACAGGTGGAGGAGGAGGTGGAGGAGATAGGAGGGATTGCCACACACACAGCAGGGGAACAGCTGACGTTACTGAACCCCAATAACAGAGGAGGGACTGTTGGGACTGTGCGTACAGCACTACCAGGCAACAACTAGCGGTGTTGGAGCCCAGGGACAGGTGGAGGAGGAGGAGGTGGAGGAGGTAGGAGGGATTGCCACACACACAGCAGGGGAACAGCTGACGTTACTGAACCCCAATAACAGAAGAGCGACTGTTGGGACTGTGCGGACAGCACTTCTGGACGGCAACTAGCGGTGTTGGAGCCCAGGGACAGGTGGAAAAGCAGAGGAACACAATGTAGGCCGAAGCCTGAGAAAGTCGAAAGGGAACCTTTAACCCCCCCCAAGGCGTTTGTAGCTGAAAGAGCCAGCTTGTGCAGCACAAAAGATGCAAAAGGAAAAGGTGGCTCTTTTCATCATGCTCCTTGCAAACACAGAACTAAACACTTATAAAATGTGTCCCCTGAAACCGTGAAACCGTCCCGGAGGTGGGACTTTCCTTCGTAATATGACGCAGCACAGCCGTCATTCCTACCCCCCCGGCGCCGCGCCCCGGCTCCTCAGCGTAGTTTGATTCCGTCCCGGAGCCTGCGCTGTTATGTTATCCCTTGGCCAGGCACACTTAGCGCTGCCCATCTTCTGACATCATTTGGTGTCAGGCTGGCTGCGCCTGTGCGGCCACGCTGGCCGAGAGCCCGCCTCGCAGTGTCTTCTGATTTTATCCCACTGGGGGCCTGGGATCCATGGCCATGCGCAGTGCATATCCTCGCCTCTCACTCCCCTCCCTACGGCTTCTTAAGACTGTGCGGTGTCACGGCCGTGGCATGCTATTAGGGACCAGTTGACACCGAACAGTCTGAAGAAGCCATAGGGAGATGAGTGAGAGGTGGAGGTTCAGATATGCACTGCGCATGTCCATGGATCCCAGGCCCCCAGTGAGATTAAATCAGAAGACACTGCGAGGCGGGCTCTCGGCCAGCGCGGCCGCACAGGCGCAGCCATCCTGACACCAAATGATGCCAGAAGACGGGCAGCGCTAAGTGTGCCTGGCCACGGGATAACATAACAGCGCAGGCTCCGGGACGGAATCAAACAACGCTGAGGAGCCGGGGCGCGGCGCCGGGGGGGGAGGAATGATGGCTGTGCTGCATCATATTACGAAGGAAAGTCCCACCTCCGGGATGGTTTTACGGTATCAGTGGACACATTTTATAAGTGTTAAGTTCTGCGTGTGCAAGGAGCTAAACCAAAATAGCTACCTTTTCCTTGTGCAGCATTACTGCTGCACAAGGAGGCTCTTTCAGTAACAAACGCCTTGGGGGGGGGGACAGATTCCCTTACATTTCAGTTGTTGTGTCAGCGTGGCGGTCGCATGACACATTGCCGGCTACACAGCTGGGGATCAGCTGACGTTACTGAAACCCAATAACACTGGGTCGTATGTTTTGACTGTGCAGACGGCACTTCTGAGCCTCAACTGGCGGTGTTGGAGCCCAGGAATTTAAGTTCAGGTGGTAGAAAGATGAACACAACAGGAGACCTGGATAACGTATACAGTGACCTAATTATTTAATCAGGAGGAGGAGTGGCAAATTCCTGCGAGATCCAGGCCTTGTTCATTTTCAGAAAAGTAAGCCGGTCAACGTTATCAGAGGATAGTCGCATGCGACGGTCAGTTAGTACACCACCTGCAGCACTAAAGACACGTTCCGATAATACACTGGCCGCAGGGCAAGACAGCACCTCCAATGCATACTGGCTTAGCTCTGGCCATGTATTCAGCTTTGAGACCCAAAACTTGAAAGGGGAACAGCCGTCTGGGAGTACAGCAAGAGGGCAAGACATGTAGTTTGTCACCATCTGATGGAACCGTTGCCTCCTGCTGACTGGAGCCGTCTGTGATGGTGTAGACTTTTGTGGGGGGCACAGAAAACTGTGCCACAGTTGGGCCATACTGGTCTTGCCTTGGGCAGAGGCACTGCTTCTGCTTCCTCTTTGTGCAGAGCCTCCACCACTGCCTGGACGCACTGAGCTGCTTTGGAATGCACTAGCAGCACTTCTCTCAGTTGGAATGGAGAAGATGATGGAATTGACCAGTGTGTCTTGGTACTCCCGCATTTTTCGCTCCCGGTTCAACGGTGTGATGAGGCTTTCTACGTTGTCCCGGTAGCGAGGATCGAGGAGGGTGAACACCCAATAATCAGACATGTTGAGAATGTGGGCGATGCGGCGGTCGTTTCTCAGGCACTGCAGCATGTAATCCACCATGTGCTGCAGACTGCCAACTGCCCAAGAAACGCTGTCCCCTGCTGGAGGCGTGATATCTGCCCGCTCGTCATCACCCCACCCTCGCTGTACACACTGAGTACTGGACAATTCGGTTACTCCCTCCTCTGGACGGATGTCTTCCTCCTCCATTGACTCCTCCTCATCCTCCTCACAAACTGTCCCCTGCCTACGCGTTTGTGAGGAACCACGTGGCGCTGACTGTCCAGAAGATGATGGAAATGGTGAATCCTCATCCTCCACCTCTTCCACAACATCATCCCTTAGCGCTTGCAGTGATTTTTCAAGCAGGCAGATAAGGGGGACAGTCATGCTGACTAGTGCATCATCTGCACTCGCCATCCGCGTGGAATAATCAAAGGGACGCAAAACCTGGCAGACGTCATTCATAGTGGCCCACTCTGTGGTTGTGAAGTCTGTACGGCGCTGACTGCGACTTCTTTGCGCCTGAAGCAGCTGGTACTCCATTACAGCTTGCTGCTGCTCACACAACCGCTCCAACATATGTAACGTGGAATTCCACCTGGTAGGTAGGTCACATATGATGCGATGTTCCGGCAGGCGGTGTCGGCGCTGCAGAGCCGCAATGCGCGCTTTTGCCGTGCTGGAATGCCGCAAGTGAGCACACTCTAGGCGGACCTTGTGCAGCAGTGCATCAAGATCCGGATAGTCCCTCAAAAAGCTCTGCACGACCAAATTGAGCACATGTGCCAGACATGGGATGTGAGTGAGGTTGCCGAGGCCCAGAGCTGCCACCAGATTTCGGCCATTATCACACACTACCATGCCTGGCTGGAGATTCGCTGGCACAAACCACACATCGCTCTCCTGCTTGATGGCATTCCAGAGCTCCTGCGCTGTGTGGCTACGATTCCCCAAAAAAATTTATTTCAAGACGGCCTGTTGACGTTTGGCCACGGCTGTGCTCATGTCGGTCGTAACAGGTACACGTTCATCACGGGTCCATGTGGAGGTGGACTGTGACGGCTCCTGCAGCGATGATTCTGAGGAACTGGTGTAAGAGGATTAGTCAATGCATACAGAATGGATTCCTGCAATCCTTGGAGTGGGCAGGACACGTCCTGCGCCACTCGCACGGTCTGTACCCGGCTCAACGACATTAACCCAATGGGCAGTGAGGGAAAGGTATCGCCCCTGTCCATGTTGACTGGTCCACACATCGGTGGTGAGGTGGACCTTGCTACTGACGGCGTTCAGTAGCGCGTGTTTTATGTGTCCCTCCACATGCTTGTGCAGGGCAGGGACGGCTTGCCTGCTGAAGTAAAAGCGGCTGGGCACATTGTACTGTGGGACTGCCAATGACATCAAGTCACGGAAGCTGTCAGTCTCCACCAGCCTGAATGACAGCATTTCCAGTGACAGAAGTTTGGCAATGCCTGCAGTCAGAGCCTGTGCTCGTGGGTGGTTTGACGAGAAAGGCCGCCTTTTCTCCCATGCCTGTACTACCGATGGCTGTAGACTGGGCTGGGAGTGTGTGGATGACTGGGAAAGTGGTGCTGCGGGTGGAATTACAGCGGGTCTCTGGACAACAGGGCCAGAGGTTCTTCCACGGCGATCCTGGGAGGAAGCCGAACCAGCTGCGTGTGAGCTAGAGGAAGAGGCAACACGAGCTGAAGAGGTGGTAGCTGCCGCTGTTTGTTGGCCTAGCTCTTCAGTGTGTTTTTCTAACTCCGCCGGGTGCCTGTTGCGCACATGTTTCCACATGTTGGAGGTACTGAGGTTGCTGACATTTCGACCTCTTTTGACTTTTTGATGACACACCTTGCATCTGACATAGCAAATGTCATCTGCAACTGTGTCAAAAAAGGACCAGGCACTGCAAGTCTTGGGAGCGCCCTTTTTGGCTTTTGGAAGAGACATGCTCCTAACGGGTGCCAAAGCGGAGGCTGCAGGATCCGCAGTCTTCCCCCTCCCTCTCCCTCTTTGGGCCGTACGGGGAATCTCTTCCTCAGAGCTGCTCCCACCACCTTCCTGTCCCTCACGCCAAGATGGGTCAAGGACCTCATCATCTACACTACCCTCTGCCCCCAACTGCTCCTCCTGGGTAGTCTCAGCAGCAGAGCACGCACCAGTAAGTGGCACCTGAGTGTCATCATCAGCTGATGCGGCCTGCGATGTGGTGACCGGAGCCACTGGCCCACCCGCCTCTTCAGAGGAAGAGAGAAAAAGCTGTTGGGCATCACTGCACCCTGCCTCTTCTTCCATTTCTCCAATGCTGCTTGGCTGGCCCCCTGTTTCCAAGCCAAGAGATTCAGAGAACAGAAGTAGAGACGGCTCCTGTCCTGGGCTCTCTGTCTGCCTGGGCAATTTGGCAGGTGGTGAAGAGACAGATGGCTGCTCTCCAGTGCTCTGTGTCTGAGAGGATGTGGCACTAATTGAAGTTGATGCATTAGCTGCCATCCATCCGACAACGGCTTCAATTTGTTCTTCACGCAGCAGCGGTGTACGGCGCTCTGACACAAAGCTGCGCGTGAATGACTGTTGCCTGGTGAAAGTGGGTGCTGATGAGTCACTGGTGCCCGCAGAAGGCACAGAATCCCCACGTCCCCTCCCTGCTCCGCGCCCACGCCCACGCCCACGTGCCTTACTCACTGCCTTCTTCATCTTGGTTGACTGATAAAGATAAGCAGAAAAGTACTAACGGCTTTGTGTGCTTATTCCTGAGCAACTCCTCCTAACAGGTATAAGAAACACTAATTTTCTAAAGTGTGGACTAGACTTTAATATGAGCTAATGTGGCCTACACAAATGTAAAGTGGTGTAACTGGTGTGTTTGGTGAACTTTATTATTTATTTATTTTTTGGGGGCTGAACTGACAACGGATAGAACTGCAGTCACACGGAGACCGTGCAGACAGACGTAAACGGCGCTGCAAGGCCCAAAAACCCTCCTCTACGTTATCCTATGTAGTGTTTTTCCACAAGTTAGCTGGAGACGGGTGGAAAGACACTAATAGGATTTTTTTGAAAAAATGTGCAGCAGCCTGCACTACTTAATACAAAATGAAAATTGATTTGGCGGTATGACGCAGTGAAGAACCCTGAGCTGGAGACAACCAGGCTATGGCTGCTCAAAGACTACAGGGCGAGCTGCAGTCACACGGAGACCGTGCAGACAGCCGTAAACGGCGCTGCAAGGCCCAAAAACCCTCCTCTACGTTATCCTATGTAGTGTTTTTCCACAAATTAGCTGGAGACGGGTGGAAAGACACTAATAGGAATTTTTTGAAAAAATGTGCAGCAGCCTGCACTACTTAAAACAAAATGAAAATTGATTTGGCGGTATGACGCAGTGAACAACCCTGAGCTGGAGACAACCAGGCTATGGCTGCTCACAGACTACAGGGCGAGCTGCAGTCACACGGAGACCGTGCAGACAGCCGTAAACGGCGCTGCAAGGCCCAAAAACCCTCCTCTACGTTATCCTATGTAGTGTTTTTCCACAAATTAGCTGGAGACGGGTGGAAAGACACTAATAGGAATTTTTTGAAAAAATGTGCAGCAGCCTGCACTACTTAAAACAAAATGAAAATTGATTTGGCGGTATGATGCAGTGAAGAACCCTGAGCTGGAGACAACCAGGCTATGGCTGCTCACAGACTACAGGGCGAGCTGCAATCACACGGAGACCGTGCAGACAGCCGTAAACGGCGCTGCAAGGCCCAAAAACCCTCCTCTACGTTATCCTATGTAGTGTTTTTCCACAAATTAGCTGGAGACGGGTGGAAAGACACTAATAGGATTTTTTTGAATAAATTAGCAGCAGACTACACTACTTGAAAAAAAAAAAAAAAAGAACAGTATGAGGCAATGAACCACCCTCCCTGAACTGAATACAACCAGCTATGGATGGCCTATGTGGCTGCACTCAGACTAGAGAGTGGGCTGCACTCACACACACACACACACAGACCTTGCAGATCGCTGTGAAAACAGCACTACAAGGCAAAAGCAAGGTGAATAGTAGGTGAACACAGCGGTTGCTAAATTAGCCTTTGGAAAGCACAAAGAAGCAAGTCGCTATCTCTAAACTGTCCCTCAGTCAGCAAACAGCGTCCTGTCACTAACTGAATTCACAGCAGAGTGATCGCAAAATGGCGCCAGCGACTTTTAAACTGCATCATGACATCATTTCAGCAGCCAATCACAGCCTTGCCAGTAGTTTCATGCCCTCCATGCTAAACAGGATGTGCTCACACTTGGAATCATTCTCATTGGCTGAATTTCTGCATTTTGAATCTTGGAACTTCCGATTCTGGTATCCGATACGCGGCAAGTATCGGAATCCCGGTATCGGAATTCCGATACCGCAAGTATCGGCCGATACCCGATACTTGCGGTATCGGAATGCTCAACACTAGTTTTGAGAGCTTTGAACCCCCAAGTGTTTCACTACAGTTTATAACGCAGAGCCGTGAAAATAAAAATTCTTTTTTTTTTTTCACAAAAATGATTTTTTAGCCCCCAGTTTTGTATTTTCACAAGGGTATCAGGATAAATTGGACCACAAAAGGTGTTGTCCAATTTGTCCTGAGTACGTTTATACCCCATATGTGGGGGGGAACCACTGTTTGGGTGCATGACAGAGCTCGGAAGGGAAGGAGCGCCATTTGGAATGCAGACTTAAATGGATTGGTCTGCAGGCGTCACGTTGCATTTGCAGAGCCCCTGATGTACCCAAACAGTACAAACCCCCCACAAGTGACCCCATATTGTAAACTAGACCGCCCAAGGAACTTATCTAGATGTGTTGTGAGAACTTTGAACCCCCAAGTGTTTCACTACAGTTTATAATGCAGAGCCATGAAAAGAAAAAATCTTTTTTTTTTCACAAAAATGATATTTTAGCCCCCAGTTTTCTATTTTCACAAGGTTATCAGGATAAATTGGACCCCAAAAGTTGTTGTCCAATTTGTCCTGAGTACGCTGATACCCCATATGTGGGGGGGAACCACTGTTTGGGCGCATGACAGAGCTCGGAAGGGAAGGAGCGCCATTTGGAATGCAGACTTAAATGGATTGGTCTGCAGGCGTCACATTGCGTTTGCAGAGCCCCTGATATACCCAAACAGTACAAACCCCCCACAAGTGACCCCATATTGAAAACTAGACCCCCCAAGGAACTTATCTAGATGTGTTGTGAGAACTTTGAACCCCCAAGTGTTTCACTACAGTTTACAACGCAGAGCCGTGAAAATAAAAAATCCTTTTTTTTCCCACAAAACTTATTTTTTAGCCCCCAGTTTTGTATTTTCCCAAGGGTAACAGGAGAAATTGGACCCCAAAAGATGTCCAATTTGTCCTGAGTACGCCGATACCCCATATGTTGGGGTAAACCCCTGTTTGGGCACACGGGAGAGCTCTGAAGGGAAGGAGCACTGTTTTACTTTTTCAACGCAGAATTGGCTAGAATTGAGATCGGATGCCATGTCCTGTTTGGAGAGCCACTGATGTGCCTAAACAGTGCAAACCCCCCAATTATAACTGATACCCTAATCCAAACACACCCCTTACCCTAATCCCAACAGTAAAACTAACCACACCTCTAACCCAGACACACCCAACCCTATTCCCAACCGTAAATGTAATCCAAACCCTAACCCTAACTTTAGCCCCAACCCTAACTGTAGCCTTAACCCTAGCCCCAATCCTAGCCCTAACACTAGCCCTAACACTAGCCCTAACCCTAGCCCTAACCCTAGCCCCAACCCTAGCCCCAACCCTAGCAATAACCCTAGCCCTAACCCTAGCCCAAACCCTAGCCCTAACCATAGCCCTAACCCTACCCTAACCCTAACCCTAGCCCCAACCGTAGCCCTAACCCTAACCCTAGCCCTAACCCTAATAGGAAAATGGAAATAAATACATTTTTATTTTTTTTTTATTTTTCCCTAACTAAGGGGGTGATGAAGGGGGGTTTGATTTACTTTTAAAGCGGGTTATTTAGCGGATTTTTATGATTGGCAGCCGTCACACACTGAAAGACGCTTTTTATTGCAAAACATATTTTTTGCATTACCACATTTTGAGAGCTATAATTTTTCCATATTTGAGTCCACAGAGTCATGTGAGGTCTTGTTTTTTGCAGGACGAGTTGACGTTTTTATTGGTAACATTTTCGGGCACGTGACATTTTTTGATCGCTTTTTACTCCGATTTTTGTGAGGCAGAATGATCAAAAACCAGCTATTCATGAATTTCTTTTGGGGGAGGCGTTTATACCGTTCCGCGTTTGGTAAAATTGATAAAGCAGTTTTATTCCACGGGTCAGTACGATTACAGCGATATCTCATGTATATCATTTTTTTATGTTTTGGCGCTTTTATACGATAAAAACTATATTATAGAAAAAATAATTATTTTGGTATCGCTTTATTCTCAGGACTACAACTTTTTTACTTTTTCGCTGATGATGCTGTATGGTGGCTTGTTTTTTACGGGACAAGATGATGTTTTCAGCGGTACCATGGTTATTTATATCTGTTTTTTTTATCGCGTGTTATTCCACTTTTTGTTCCGCGGTATGGTAATAAAGCGTTGTTTTTTGCCTCGTTTTTTTTTTTTCTTACGGTGTTTACTGAAGGGGTTAACTAGTGGGCAGTTTTTTAGGTTGGGTCGTTACGGACGCGGCAATACTAAACATGTGCACTTTTATTGTTTTTTTATTATTTGGATAAAGAAATGTATTGATGGGAATAATATATATATTTTTTTCTTTATTTAGGATTTTTTTTTTTCTTTTTTTACACAAGTGGAATTTTTTTTTTTAACTTTTTTACTTTGTCCCAGGGGGGGACATTACAGATCGGTGATCTGACAGTGTGCACAGAACTCTGTCAGATCACCGATGTGCCTCACAGTGCTGCAGGCTTACCAGTGCCTGCTCTGAGCAGGCACTCGGTAAGCCACCTTCCTCCCTGCAGGACCCGGATGCCGCGGCCATCTTGGATCCGGGACCTGCAGCGAGGAAGGAGGTAAGAGACCATCGGAGCAACGCGATCACATCGCGTTGCTGCGGGGGTCTCACGGAAGCCTGCAGGGAGCCCCCTCCCTGAACGATGCTTCCCTATACCGCCGGCACACCGCGATCATGTTTGATCGCGGTGTGCCGGGTGTTAATGTACCGGGGGCGGTCCGTGACCGCTCCTGGCACATAGTGCCGGATGTCATCTGCGATATGCAGCTGACACCCGGCCGCGATCGGCCGCGCTCCCCCCGTGAGCGCGGCCGATCGCGTATGACGTACTATCCCGTCGGTGGTCATACGGGCCCACCCCACCTCGATGGGATAGTACGTCAGATGTCAGAAAGGGGTTAATGAACCCCATAAAGCGCTGCACTGCTTTAAGTGAATGGGGTTCCTGCCAGTCCATCACAGCCTGTAGCTTGGCAGGATCCATAGCCAAACCCTGGGCAGAAATGATATAACCAAGGAAAGGCAAGGACTTCTGCTCAAACACACACTTCTCCAACTTGGCGTAGAGGGAGTTTGCCCGTAAGAGGTCGAAGACTTTGCAAACATCTCTCCGATGGGAGTCAATATCTGGAGAGTAGATGAGAATATCATCCAGATAGACTATGACCGAGGTGGTGAGCATATCCCGAAAGATGTCATTCACAAAGTCTTGGAAAACAGCTGGGGCATTACAGAGCCCGAAGGGCATCATCAAATATTCATAGTGCCCATCCCTGGTGTTAAAAGCCATCTTCCATTCGTCCCCCTCACGGATGCAAATCAGGTTGTAAGCACCCTGCAGATCTAATTTTGTAAATACCCTTGCTTCCCGTAGCCTATCAAAAAGCTCAGATATCAGGGGTAATGGGTACTTGTTCTTAATGGTGATGGCGTTAAGACCCCTGTAGTCTATGCATGGACGTAAGTCTCCACTCTTCTTCTGTACGAAGAAGAACCCAGCTGTTGTGAATTCTGCTCCTGGGTTCCGTCCGGTGGTTGTTGGTAGTAATACAGTTGTCCCTGGGTTGCAATCCTCGGCAGGTGTCCCTGCTGATTGCAGCTCTGACTGGGATATTTAGGTGTGCAGGATTCATTAGCCCTTGCCAGTTGTCCATTGTTCTTGGAGGTTTTGCATCTCTGTCTGGTTCCTCCTGCCCTGCTTCCAAATCAGCAAAGATAAGTGTCTGGTTTTGTTTCTGCAGCACACATGCTGTGTGCTTTATAATTCAGTACTATTCAATGTTTTTTCTTGTCCAGCTTAGACTGTGTTTGGATTTTTCAGTCAAGTTGGATTCTCAGGAGATGCAGATATACATTCCATGTCTTTAGTTAGATGGTGGAATTTTTGTATTCTCTGCTGTGGATATTTTTAGGGTTTTAATACTGACCGCTTAGTATCCTGTCCTATCCTTTCCTATTTAGCTAGCGTGGCCTCTTTTGCTAAATCCTGATTTCTGCCTGCGTGTGTCTTTCCTCTATTACTCACAGTCAATATTTGTGGGGGGCTGCCTATACTTTGGGGTTCTGCTCTGAGGCAAGATAGAATTCCCATTTCCATCTATAGGGGTATTTAGTCCTCCGGCTGTGTCGAGGTGTCTAGGATGTGTTAGGTACACCCCACGGCTACTTCTAGTTGCGGTGTCAGTTTAGGGTTTGCGGTCAGTACAGGTTCCACCTACTCCTGAGAAAGTCTCATGCGGCTCCAAGGTCACCGGATCATAACAGTACAACTGGCCAACAATGAGATAAATGCATCTCAGAAGAAGGGAAGGAAGGTGTTGAGCCATTTTTTTTTCTGTAGCCTGCTTTGTCTTTTCTTCCCTCTTTTTCTCTGGGTGGCTGAGGAGTCTTGTGCTAGCATGGATGTTCAGGGATTAGCTTCTCGTGTAGACCAGCTTGCTGCTAGGGTACAGAGTATTTCTGATTATATTGTTCAGACTCCAGTTTTTGAGCCTAAGATTCCTACT